>NC_080847.1:29773333-32576288 GCF_030435755.1 Ochotona princeps | reverse complement strand
TGATCTTAGCAGTATTATTGCCATATTTTCTAGCTAAAAGAGATGCTTGGCATTGCTTTTGAAGGTATTTGAGTTTATCAGAATTAAAACATTTAGCATTCATTCGCTTTTGGATAGCAAAGGTTTTCAAGCCCTGCCCAGGTGGGCAGGATGTTTCAAAGTCCCTTATGTTGTGGCAGGCCTTTAGATAACCCATAACTTGTTTACCAGATTTTTGGGTATTTTCTTTCCTACAATCTTTCCACATATGTCCCAATTTTGCCGCAATTATAACATTTATGCCTATTTTGCTTTAACTCAGTGCTTGAAGTAGCAGCCCAACAATTTAGTTTTGTAACACTTTAGAGCCAATATTCATACATGTCTTCTTATTTTGGGGACCTGGGACTGTGCCTGCCTCCATTTCCCTGCTTCTGACCCTGTACAGGCTGATTACTCAATTTACGTTGACTTCGAGGCAATAGAACTGTCCCATTCTTGTGGAATTTAGACTGACAAGCCTTTTGCCAATGAAATCCCTTCTCACACAGCGGACAGACCGTGCGAGGAATATTTAAATTGGTTTAGAAGTGTCCACACAAATTTTTTTCCTGTCTGAAATTTTGAGACAAAATTTTTAGTGGGACAGCTGTGGCTGAAATGCCCTACTTCACCACAGCAATAACAATTGTTTCTTTTTTTTATTTCCTTGATTACCTCTTATGTTCTTTAAAATCTGAGTAGCAGTTTGACCTTGAAGAGCTGCAGCAATAGTTAACACTTGCATATAAGATGGAGTTACCTCAGCACAAGCTCGAACATAATCTGACAAGACTCCTGTCCTTCTCACTGGCTGAATTAAGGTTTGACAAATTGGAGTAGCATTTTCAAAAGCTAGCTGTTTAACTATGAGATCTGTAGCTGTACTATTAATTACTGTCCGGCTCACTGCTTCGGTGAGTCGAGCTACAAAACCTGCAAAAGGCTCCTCAGGCTTCTGCTTAACATTTACAAAACCCGAGGGACTTCTGATCTGGAGACGGCAGGCATTTCCATGCTCCCCAATGCCAGGGAGGAGATAAGCTGTAATGTCTCCTTAGGCAGATTAAGTTGTTCTGAAATGCCAAGATGAGTACCCTGTCCTAGAAGCATGTCTAGCGTAAGAAACTTGCCACGCCTCACAGGTCCATGAGACTTTACTTCTGCCTTAGCTAATTCCTCATATTCCATTTTCCACAAAAGAAAGTTTCCTCCAGTGAGGCAAGCCTTAGCAACCTGAAACCAATCATACGGAGTCATCCACTTTGCTGCTAGTCCTTCCACCATTGCCATAGTGTACGGGGAGTTGGCCCGTAGTCAGAGACAGCATGCTTTAATTCTTTAAGAAGCTTATAAGGCAACGGTTCCCATTCAGGTTCTTCCCATTCATAGACAACAGGAAAACAGAAAAAATCACCCTCCTTACGTGCTTGCTGCATTGCTCCTCTAAAGCCAATCTTCGCTGGGTCTGGTCTAGCTGGCAAGGGCTCGCACTGCTTAGCCGAATATCTTGGAGGCTTCTCATCAACAGCAATGCGACCATCTATCGCGTAAACTCACTGTTTGCCCTTCTTCACAATCCTAACTTCTGATCTAAGTGTCTCTGGTTGTTTTGAAAGATCTTCTTCTTCACCTGTTAAGCCTTCCTGGTCATTTTTTAGAATATTTTTGCCTTATCTTCAGGACAGACACTTTCCATAGAGCCCATAAGTAGAGCCTGAGCCTTCCTTTTACGTTAATCAAGGGAGTGTGTTCCTGAGAGGAACGGGGCATAAGGCATCTGTCCCCGTATCCAGTGTCTGTCTCAATATTGTCCAAATAGCATAGGCTGAGGAAGGCATGTCAGCCCCCCCGTGGCTGCGATACCACCTCTTTATGTCATTCCCTACCCTGATCCCATGTCTGTAAATCTAAAGTTCCTCCCTACACAGAGCGACACCAAGGGAACCAGAGGACTAATTGTCCGTATAAACTGCAAAAATCCTGAAAGCTCTTTTTTACTAACCTTAATGCCTTTCTTTTGTAAAGGTATGCTTAATAATATCAGCGTACAGGCTTCTGTCGCTAGATGCACTCTGTCCATTTTTACTCTTTAGCAACAGAGGGTACAAAACTTCTCAAGAAAATGTTCTGACTATTCACCCCTCCTAACCTGACCTTCTGTCAGGGGGTCTGCAGCACCCTGGGTGAAGTCCTATCCACGCCGCAAAGAGAGAAAAGAAAAGAAAAGACCCTACCTTCGTCGAGCCCTCACGTTAGGCGCCACTTTCCCGGAGTCCAGCTCCAGGCCGAGAGTTCGGAGCTCGGAAGGGTGCGTGGAGTCGGCGATAAAGAAAGACACAGACACTGACACTTGGTGCGTTCTCACCACAGCCCAAGAAAAGCTTGTCCTTTTTATTTACTCAAAACCTCACAAGCTTCTGCACAAGCAACCTAATTGTTCTATTTTTTTTACTTCAAGACTAAGGGGGCAATGTACAGACATTCGGTCATTCCGTCTGCACTTCAGGGCTAAGCAGGTGTCCCCCAGAGATAATTCTTTAAAACCTCTGTATTCATATTCTTCAAAGCAAGCCATTATTCATTCTTTAACAGTAGCCATGGAGCGGCAGCCAGGACTCCAAGGCCAAGGGCACATGCGATTACCTGCTAATCAGTAGTACATTCCTACCACATTTCTATTTCTACAACTTGCCCCATTATTCAATATGAAAATAGTTTACAAGGAAAAAATATAAATCTAAAAACAAAATTACAAATATTAAATCCCTCTACAACTATAGACCCTATAACCCCATAAATAAAACAATAATCAAAAACATTTTTCTTTAATAAAAGCATCCTCAATTCCTCTAGCTAAAAATTATAAAAGCGGCTAAAACAGCTACATTTTCTGTGCTCCAAAAATTGCAAAAACAGGCTAGCCTATAAAATAACAATAACTATACTTATTGCCATAGCAATTTCAGCTCTCACTCCCATCACTTGCATTCCCGTGGGTCCACTGGGTGCTACCTGACCGGCCAGGCCCTGGAAAGGAGGCAGATCCGCCTCACCTGTGACCTCCTGTCTTCCTGCTGCCTCCTGGCCTTGAACCAGTCATTATTTTAGAGCAGGGCACTCGTGCAGTGCTCCCAACATCTCCCCCTTTTTGTTTAAATAAGCAAGAGACCGGGCCTGTCTTAGGTGTTCCGAGTTAGGGCTCTCCTTACCCGTCATGGGCTAATCGCGTAGCTGTGAACGCGGCGCCTGTCTTAGGTTGGTAAAGCCTTATCGGATACTTACCCGTCTTTGACTACCAGTCTAGTATGCTTAACCATACCTGGGGGGAGGTCCCTGCTCCCAGGGCCATCAGGACCTGTTGTATAATGGCATTATCTTGCCGATGTCTCAGGCACATAAACCAGACATGCAGGAAGATCACGAGGCACAAAAACCCTCCAAGGGACAGAAACCCAAGTCAATGTCTACCCCAGCGGACCACAGATTGTACACCCCAGTGGCATAGATGGTTACAATCTTTCCCAAGCAGACAGTGTATAAATTATCAAACAGAACATTCCAACTCCCATACAAATAAACCAAAACGCTTCTCCATAAATTAGCTGCAAGTTGGAAACTGAGAGGTCCTCAGATAATATGTCCACCTGTTCTTAGATCAAGTTCACTCATAAGTTCATAATTAGCAAGTCAGTCCAAACATGTTGGTTAAACTGCTCCTGTGTCTGAAGAACCACAGAGGGCTGCTTAGTCATAGTCGCCAATACAGCAGTCACTAGGGCCACAATGGCCATGGCGTCAGTAGCGGCAGCTGTAGCTATTGCTGTCACAATGGCAGCGGTAACCCCGAAGTCGTGCTCTGGTCATAGGAGGACTGACAGGTCTTCTTTAACTGCCGCTGGTCTGGAAAAATAGGTGGGCACGCACATCACTACAGCCAGTGGGTGCTCGGTTGTATTCCAATTTTCTGAAAAAGAGCAATCTGTTCCACAAGTTAAGTGAATCCCTACCTAACCAACATTGCTAACAAGAAAGATAAAGCTCCATGGTGCTTTTGTTACCATGATCAGAAACCAAGCGGGACATTCTGAAGGCTTTTAAACTGGAAATAAACTATGGCAGCTGGGTAAGATCAGCAATTGAGCTATCCTGTCCCCAGGGGAAGAGGCCGTTGGTTATTGGCTGTCTTTAAGTCTTCTCCCCAAGTGTTCCCACTGTGGCACATTAAGGAGGCCCTCTTCTAAGGTGGTGAGAGAGATTTTCACCAGGCCTTGCCACACAGGGGAGCTGTTTTCTTCACACCTTTGTGTCATCCACACCTACTGCACAGACCCCGGCATCTCCCCGTTTCTTATTATTAAGCTGAAGGATGCGCAGTTCTCTGTGAGTGGCTCGAATCATGGAGCTCAAACGTCAGAAGATGACTGTTTTTGTAGCAACATGAGTTTGCCATGGTTGTTCAGATGGTTTACAAGTATAGATAGAGGAGAATACAAAATGGATTATGATTAAGATCTTACCAAGATGACAAGGGAATATCTCAGTCATGTACATCTGCTTTTTCAAATAATATTTCTGTAACAAAAACTTCAAAAATCAAATAAAAGTATAGCATTTCCTAACCGGTAAACACAAACAATATGGTAACAACTAAAAAAAAATTTTTTTATAAAAACTCTAGCTGCAAAAAAAACCAGCATAAAACTAAGATCTACTATATATCTATATTTCATGTGATATCAAGGAACATTGAAGCCAAACAGCAAACACACACACACACACACACATTTTTTTACATACTATAGAGGACTATAAGTAAAATTTCAAACAATTTTGACAAAAGACGTACAGAAAGACAGACATAGGTGGCCACCACACTCACTCAATTTTAAAAATCTAATGGGCCATAACGATGTCTTGTATGGACCCTGACTCAAGAAGTCATGTTATATCCAACCCTCTTGGGTCCCAGATGAGTACTCAAAACAAGCAAATTTGGATGATGAGATACCTATTTATTGGCAGAGGTCAGTGTAGATCCTGTGAGCCAGTAAGCCAGGACTGGCAGTGGGGCCGTGTTAATCATCACGGTGGCCTCCCCAGACTACCGAGCCAGGCTCTAAAACACAGGATGGCCACTATCCTCTAACTGAGGCCTCTAAAATGTTATAACGTGTATGAGAGATCATATCAGATAAATTTAAGATTTATAAAGAGTCTTTCCAAACCCAGCTTGGTGATAGCAATACTCATTAATATTTAGCAAGTAAAAACTCTACAATGATAATTTAGTCTGAATAGAAACCTTGTAAGAAAAATTTGGTCATTACTGAAGATCCTAATTCAATTATTCTAGCAATATAAATTAGCTTAAAAGATATGCAATTAACAACCTGGACATATTTACAAAACTATAAACATTTACCCTTTTCTTGCTTTTTGGCCTGCTTTACATTGTTGTGAAGCATTCCCTGTCCTAGAACTTTTGGAAATACAGAAATTTGAATTAAACTTCTGTGAAAAATTTTTTTTCTGTAATAGTATTTTGATATGATAAAATTTTGCTCTACTTGGCATCTGACAGCATATTTAATACAATCCAAAAGCCTACTCAGTTATTGTATCTATGAAATGAAATTTCTGAATTATTTTGATGCCAGGGCTTATAATATCTAGTTAAAATAAGATCTCTTTATATAACACAATATAGATTAGGTTTAATTATTGGCATTAAGTGATCACTTAAGTACCTATAAAATAAATACATAACTTTTATCAATCTTAAGCAATATGAACATACTGTAAGGCAGAAAATACAAATATCACCTTGATACCTCGATATAGAATCTTATCATATTCTGAGACACTTCAGCAAAGTCAGGTCTGGAGTTCGCTGGAGCTAACTAGAAAAATTTAATCATTAGGTAGATAAAAATATTTATGAGAAGATGTTATAATACCATGTGATTTTAAAACTTTGTTGCTATAACAGATGATCAGATTCCATGCATCAAGGATGAATATTTTAGAAAATGCTGCAAACAGTGTGTAGAGAATATGATTAATTATATTGAATATAAATCATACAGGATGTATTCCTTGCACAACCTCCATGGCTATCCTATCCCTTCTTCAACAAACTTTATCCTGTCAATATTTTGTCCTCTTCAGTGCTGCAGTCTAACATAGCCATTCTCCTATAGGACAGAATATTTTACAAGCCATGCCCTTTTTCTTTTATCCAAGAACTTTCCTCTACAACCTTTTTCATCAAGAACACATTTGTATACTTGAATTCATTCTTTATAATAGCAGATAAAAGTACCTGGTGCATCCCATACCTGGGAAAATTTTAACAGTGAATTAGATGTTACTTTTATACCAGTTCATATTGGGGTAAATGTTACACTTTTAAAGCAATGCCTCAAATAATACCTTGAGAGTTATATTTGTAAAATTTGAAAATTCAAGATAAAAATTTAACAGTTAAAAAAGGTGTTAATTTTGCATAGATATTGTTTATGAAATACAAGAAGTTAAGTATTCTTCTATGGCCCCGGTTTAGTTTAATCTCCTATACCCAGAAGGGCTAATAGTGCTATTTGTCTTATTTCATCCTTGGATATTAAATAAGTAAGCTGTTTAAAGCTATGAGGGAAAATTATTATTTACATCCTTACCAAAAAAGCTGTTTATTGCTACGAAATCTTTTTATAATTAAAATGGAGAACAAAGCACAATAAGAAGTAATAACTTTTTATTCATGGAAGAAGATGTAGCCACTCTAAAGGCCCTTGTTGTCACAAGCATCCAGTTGGGGTATGAACAATAGGTAATATAATTCATTGCCAAGGAAGATACCAACTTTTAATTATCAGTATCAGGTTTTAAGTCTGTTACTCTTCTATAGGCATAGCTTGGATTGGATGTTGGTGCTTTGCAAACCTCTGATTGTTCAGGAACCAGGACTGGCCCCGCCAGGAGTTTCCTGACCACAGGCGCTGGCCATCACAATCAATTTTAGATTTACATTTACGTACTTTTGCCCAATGTATGGCTCTGTGACATTTAGGACACATTTTAGGGCAGTGATCCTTAGCAGTATTATTGCCATATTTTCTAGCTAAAAGAGATGCTTGGCATTGCTTTTGAAGGTATTTGAGTTTATCAGAATTAAAACATTTAGCATTCATTCGCTTTTGGATAGCAAAGGTTTCAAGCCCTGCCAGGTGGGCAGGATGTTTCAAAGTCCTTATGTTGTGGCAGGCCTTTAGATAACCCATAACTTGTTTACCAGATTTTTGGGTATTTTCTTTCCTACAATCTTTCCACATATGTCCCAATTTGCCGCAATTATAACATTTATGCCTATTTTGCTTTAACTCAGTGCTTGAAGTAGCAGCCATCAATTTAGTTTTGTACACTTTAGAGCCAATATTCATACATGTCTTCTTATTTTTGGGGACCTGGGACTGTGCCTGCCTCCCATTTCCCTGCTTCTGACCCTGTACAGGCTGATTACTCAATTTACGTTGACTTCGAGGCAATAGAACTGTCCCATTCTTGTGGAATTTAGACTGACAAGCCTTTTGCCAATGAAATCCCTTCTCACACAGCGGACAGACCGTGCGAGGAATATTTAAATTGGGTTTAGAAGTGTCCACACAAATTTTTTCCTGTCTGAAATTTTGAGACAAATTTTTAGTGGGACAGCTGTGGCTGAAATGCCCTACTTCACCACAGCAATAACAATTGTTTCTTTTTTTATTTCCTTGATTACCTCTTATGTTCTTTAAAATCTGAGTAGCAGTTTGACCTTGAAGAGCTGCAGCAATAGTTAACACTTGCATATAAGATGGAGTTACCTCAGCACAAGCTCGAACATAATCTGACAAGACTCCTGTCCTTCTCACTGGCTGAATTAAGGTTTGACAAATTGGAGTAGCATTTTCAAAAGCTAGCTGTTTAACTATGAGATCTGTAGCTGTACTATTAATTACTGTCCGGCTCACTGCTTCGGTGAGTCGAGCTACAAAACCTGCAAAAGGCTCCTCAGGCTTCTGCTTAACATTTACAAAACCCGAGGACTTCTGATCTGGAGACGGCAGGCATTTCCATGCTCCCAATGCCAGGGAGGAGATAAGCTGTAATGTCTCCTTAGGCAGATTAAGTTGTTCTGAAATGCCAAGATGAGTACCCTGTCCTAGAAGCATGTCTAGCGTAAGAAACTTGCCACGCCTCACAGGTCCATGAGACTTTACTTCTGCCTTAGCTAATTCCTCATATTCCATTTTCCACAAAAGAAAGTTTCCTCCAGTGAGGCAAGCCTTAGCAACCTGAAACCAATCATACGGAGTCATCCACTTTGCTGCTAGTCCTTCCACCATTGCCATAGTGTACGGGGAGTTTGGCCCGTAGTCAGAGACAGCATGCTTTAATTCTTTAAGAAGCTTATAAGGCAACGGTTCCCATTCAGGTTCTTCCCATTCATAGACAACAGGAAAACAGAAAAAATCACCCTCCTTACGTGCTTGCTGCATTGCTCCTCTAAAGCCAATCTTCGCTGGGTCTGGTCTAGCTGGCAAGGGCTCGCACTGCTTAGCCGAATATCTTGGAGGCTTCTCATCAACAGCAAGCGACCATCTATCGCGTAACTCAACTGTTTGCCCTTCTTCACAATCCTTAACTTCTGATCTAAGTGTCTCTGGTTTTGAAAGATCTTCTTCTTCACCTGTTAAGCCTTCCTGGTCATTTTTAGAATAATTTGCCTTATCTTCAGGACAGACACTTTCCATAGAGCCATAAGTAGAGCCTGAGCCTTCCTTTTTACGGTTAATCAAGGGAGTGTGTTCCTGAGAGGACGGGGCATAAGCATCTGTCCCCGTATCCAGTGTCTGTCTCAATATTGTCCAAATAGCATAGGCTGAGGAAGGCATGTCAGCCCCCCCGTGGCTGCGATACCACCTCTTTATGTCATTCCCTACCTGATCCCATGTCTGTAAATCTAAAGTTCCCTCCTCCGGGAACCAAGGACTAATTGTCCGTATAAACTGCAAAAATCCTGAAAGCTCTTTTTTACTAACCTTAATGCCTTTCTTTTGTAAAGTATGCTTAATAATATCAGCGTACAGGCTTCTGTCGCTAGATGCACTCTGTCCCATTTTTACTCTTTAGCAACAGAGGGTACAAAACTTCTCAAGAAATGTTCTGACTATTCACCCCTCCTAACCTGACCTTCTGTCAGGGGGTCTGCAGCACCCTGGGTGAAGTCCTATCCACGCCGCAAAGAGAAAGAAAGAAAAGACCTACCTTCGTCGAGCCCTCACGTTAGGCGCCACTTTCCGGAGTCCAGCTCCAGCCGAGAGTTCGGAGCTCGGGAAGGGTGCGTGGAGTCGGCGATAAAGAAAGACACAGACACTGACACTTGGTGCGTTCTCACCACAGCCCAAGAAAAAGCTGTCCTTTTTATTTACTCAAAACCTCACAAGCTTCTGCACAAGCAACTAATTGTTCTATTTTTTTTTACTTCAAGACTAAGGGGGCATGTACAGACATTCGGTCATTCCGTCTGCACTTCAGGGCTAAGCAGGTGTCCCCAGAGATAATTCTTTAAAACACTGTATTCATATTCTTCAAAGCAAGCCATTATTCATTCTTTAACAGTAGCCATGGAGCGGCAGCCAGGACTCCAAGGCCAAGGCACATGCGATTACCTGCTAATCAGTAGTACATTCCTACCACATTTCTATTTCTACAACTTGCCCATTATTCAATATGAAAATAGTTTACAAGGGAAAAAATATAAATCTAAAAACAAAAATTACAAATATTAAATCCCTCTACAACTATAGACCCTATAACCCCATAAATAAAACAATAATCAAAAACATTTTTCTTTAATAAAAGCATCCTCAATTCCTCTAGCTAAAAATTATAAAAGCGGCTAAAACAGCTACATTTTCTGTGCTCCAAAAATTGCAAAAACAGGCTAGCCTATAAAATAACAATAACTATACTTATTGCCATAGCAATTTCAGCTCTCACTCCCATCACTTGCATTCCCGTGGGTCCACTGGGTGCTACCTGACCGGCCAGGCCCTGGAAAGGAGGCAGATCCGCCTCACCTGTGACCTCCTGTCTTCCTGCTGCCTCCTGGCCTTGAACCAGTCATTATTTTAGAGCAGGGCACTCGTGCAGTGCTCCCAACATCTCCCCCTTTTTGTTTAAATAAGCAAGAGACCGGGCCTGTCTTAGGTGTTCCGAGTTAGGGCTCTCCTTACCCGTCATGGGCTAATCGCGTAGCTGTGAACGCGGCGCCTGTCTTAGGTTGGTAAAGCCTTATCGGATACTTACCCGTCTTTGACTACCAGTCTAGTATGCTTAACCATACCTGGGGGGAGGTCCCTGCTCCCAGGGCCATCAGGACCTGTTGTATAATGGCATTATCTTGCCGATGTCTCAGGCACATAAACCAGACATGCAGGAAGATCACGAGGCACAAAAACCCTCCAAGGGACAGAAACCCAAGTCAATGTCTACCCCAGCGGACCACAGATTGTACACCCCAGTGGCATAGATGGTTACAATCTTTCCCAAGCAGACAGTGTATAAATTATCAAACAGAACATTCCAACTCCCATACAAATAAACCAAAACGCTTCTCCATAAATTAGCTGCAAGTTGGAAACTGAGAGGTCCTCAGATAATATGTCCACCTGTTCTTAGATCAAGTTCACTCATAAGTTCATAATTAGCAAGTCAGTCCAAACATGTTGGTTAAACTGCTCCTGTGTCTGAAGAACCACAGAGGGCTGCTTAGTCATAGTCGCCAATACAGCAGTCACTAGGGCCACAATGGCCATGGCGTCAGTAGCGGCAGCTGTAGCTATTGCTGTCACAATGGCAGCGGTAACCCCGAAGTCGTGCTCTGGTCATAGGAGGACTGACAGGTCTTCTTTAACTGCCGCTGGTCTGGAAAAATAGGTGGGCACGCACATCACTACAGCCAGTGGGTGCTCGGTTGTATTCCAATTTTCTGAAAAAGAGCAATCTGTTCCACAAGTTAAGTGAATCCCTACCTAACCAACATTGCTAACAAGAAAGATAAAGCTCCATGGTGCTTTTGTTACCATGATCAGAAACCAAGCGGGACATTCTGAAGGCTTTTAAACTGGAAATAAACTATGGCAGCTGGGTAAGATCAGCAATTGAGCTATCCTGTCCCCAGGGGAAGAGGCCGTTGGTTATTGGCTGTCTTTAAGTCTTCTCCCCAAGTGTTCCCACTGTGGCACATTAAGGAGGCCCTCTTCTAAGGTGGTGAGAGAGATTTTCACCAGGCCTTGCCACACAGGGGAGCTGTTTTCTTCACACCTTTGTGTCATCCACACCTACTGCACAGACCCCGGCATCTCCCCGTTTCTTATTATTAAGCTGAAGGATGCGCAGTTCTCTGTGAGTGGCTCGAATCATGGAGCTCAAACGTCAGAAGATGACTGTTTTTGTAGCAACATGAGTTTGCCATGGTTGTTCAGATGGTTTACAAGTATAGATAGAGGAGAATACAAAATGGATTATGATTAAGATCTTACCAAGATGACAAGGGAATATCTCAGTCATGTACATCTGCTTTTTCAAATAATATTTCTGTAACAAAAACTTCAAAAATCAAATAAAAGTATAGCATTTCCTAACCGGTAAACACAAACAATATGGTAACAACTAAAAAAAAATTTTTTTATAAAAACTCTAGCTGCAAAAAAAACCAGCATAAAACTAAGATCTACTATATATCTATATTTCATGTGATATCAAGGAACATTGAAGCCAAACAGCAAACACACACACACACACACACATTTTTTTACATACTATAGAGGACTATAAGTAAAATTTCAAACAATTTTGACAAAAGACGTACAGAAAGACAGACATAGGTGGCCACCACACTCACTCAATTTTAAAAATCTAATGGGCCATAACGATGTCTTGTATGGACCCTGACTCAAGAAGTCATGTTATATCCAACCCTCTTGGGTCCCAGATGAGTACTCAAAACAAGCAAATTTGGATGATGAGATACCTATTTATTGGCAGAGGTCAGTGTAGATCCTGTGAGCCAGTAAGCCAGGACTGGCAGTGGGGCCGTGTTAATCATCACGGTGGCCTCCCCAGACTACCGAGCCAGGCTCTAAAACACAGGATGGCCACTATCCTCTAACTGAGGCCTCTAAAATGTTATAACGTGTATGAGAGATCATATCAGATAAATTTAAGATTTATAAAGAGTCTTTCCAAACCCAGCTTGGTGATAGCAATACTCATTAATATTTAGCAAGTAAAAACTCTACAATGATAATTTAGTCTGAATAGAAACCTTGTAAGAAAAATTTGGTCATTACTGAAGATCCTAATTCAATTATTCTAGCAATATAAATTAGCTTAAAAGATATGCAATTAACAACCTGGACATATTTACAAAACTATAAACATTTACCCTTTTCTTGCTTTTTGGCCTGCTTTACATTGTTGTGAAGCATTCCCTGTCCTAGAACTTTTGGAAATACAGAAATTTGAATTAAACTTCTGTGAAAAATTTTTTTTCTGTAATAGTATTTTGATATGATAAAATTTTGCTCTACTTGGCATCTGACAGCATATTTAATACAATCCAAAAGCCTACTCAGTTATTGTATCTATGAAATGAAATTTCTGAATTATTGTGATGCCAGGGCTTATAATATCTAGTTAAAATAAGATCTCTTTATATAACACAATATAGATTAGGTTTAATTATTGGCATTAAGTGATCACTTAAGTACCTATAAAATAAATACATAACTTTTATCAATCTTAAGCAATATGAACATACTGTAAGGCAGAAAATACAAATATCACCTTGATACCTCGATATAGAATCTTATCATATTCTGAGACACTTCAGCAAAGTCAGGTCTGGAGTTCGCTGGAGCTAACTAGAAAAATTTAATCATTAGGTAGATAAAAATATTTATGAGAAGATGTTATAATACCATGTGATTTTAAAACTTTGTTGCTATAACAGATGATCAGATTCCATGCATCAAGGATGAATATTTTAGAAAATGCTGCAAACAGTGTGTAGAGAATATGATTAATTATATTGAATATAAATCATACAGGATGTATTCCTTGCACAACCTCCATGGCTATCCTATCCCTTCTTCAACAAACTTTATCCTGTCAATATTTTGTCCTCTTCAGTGCTGCAGTCTAACATAGCCATTCTCCTATAGGACAGAATATTTTACAAGCCATGCCCTTTTTCTTTTATCCAAGAACTTTCCTCTACAACCTTTTTCATCAAGAACACATTTGTATACTTGAATTCATTCTTTATAATAGCAGATAAAAGTACCTGGTGCATCCCATACCTGGGAAAATTTTAACAGTGAATTAGATGTTACTTTTATACCAGTTCATATTGGGGTAAATGTTACACTTTTAAAGCAATGCCTCAAATAATACCTTGAGAGTTATATTTGTAAAATTTGAAAATTCAAGATAAAAATTTAACAGTTAAAAAAGGTGTTAATTTTGCATAGATATTGTTTATGAAATACAAGAAGTTAAGTATTCTTCTATGGCCCCGGTTTAGTTTAATCTCCTATACCCAGAAGGGCTAATAGTGCTATTTGTCTTATTTCATCCTTGGATATTAAATAAGTAAGCTGTTTAAAGCTATGAGGGAAAATTATTATTTACATCCTTACCAAAAAAGCTGTTTATTGCTACGAAATCTTTTTATAATTAAAATGGAGAACAAAGCACAATAAGAAGTAATAACTTTTTATTCATGGAAGAAGATGTAGCCACTCTAAAGGCCCTTGTTGTCACAAGCATCCAGTTGGGGTATGAACAATAGGTAATATAATTCATTGCCAAGGAAGATACCAACTTTTAATTATCAGTATCAGGTTTTAAGTCTGTTACTCTTCTATAGGCATAGCTTGGATTGGATGTTGGTGCTTTGCAAACCTCTGATTGTTCAGGAACCAGGACTGGCCCCGCCAGGAGTTTCCTGACCACAGGCGCTGGCCATCACAATCAATTTTAGATTTACATTTACGTACTTTTGCCCAATGTATGGCTCTGTGACATTTAGGACACATTTTAGGGCAGTGATCCTTAGCAGTATTATTGCCATATTTTCTAGCTAAAAGAGATGCTTGGCATTGCTTTTGAAGGTATTTGAGTTTATCAGAATTAAAACATTTAGCATTCATTCGCTTTTGGATAGCAAAGGTTTCAAGCCCTGCCAGGTGGGCAGGATGTTTCAAAGTCCTTATGTTGTGGCAGGCCTTTAGATAACCCATAACTTGTTTACCAGATTTTTGGGTATTTTCTTTCCTACAATCTTTCCACATATGTCCCAATTTGCCGCAATTATAACATTTATGCCTATTTTGCTTTAACTCAGTGCTTGAAGTAGCAGCCATCAATTTAGTTTTGTACACTTTAGAGCCAATATTCATACATGTCTTCTTATTTTTGGGGACCTGGGACTGTGCCTGCCTCCCATTTCCCTGCTTCTGACCCTGTACAGGCTGATTACTCAATTTACGTTGACTTCGAGGCAATAGAACTGTCCCATTCTTGTGGAATTTAGACTGACAAGCCTTTTGCCAATGAAATCCCTTCTCACACAGCGGACAGACCGTGCGAGGAATATTTAAATTGGGTTTAGAAGTGTCCACACAAATTTTTTCCTGTCTGAAATTTTGAGACAAATTTTTAGTGGGACAGCTGTGGCTGAAATGCCCTACTTCACCACAGCAATAACAATTGTTTCTTTTTTTATTTCCTTGATTACCTCTTATGTTCTTTAAAATCTGAGTAGCAGTTTGACCTTGAAGAGCTGCAGCAATAGTTAACACTTGCATATAAGATGGAGTTACCTCAGCACAAGCTCGAACATAATCTGACAAGACTCCTGTCCTTCTCACTGGCTGAATTAAGGTTTGACAAATTGGAGTAGCATTTTCAAAAGCTAGCTGTTTAACTATGAGATCTGTAGCTGTACTATTAATTACTGTCCGGCTCACTGCTTCGGTGAGTCGAGCTACAAAACCTGCAAAAGGCTCCTCAGGCTTCTGCTTAACATTTACAAAACCCGAGGACTTCTGATCTGGAGACGGCAGGCATTTCCATGCTCCCAATGCCAGGGAGGAGATAAGCTGTAATGTCTCCTTAGGCAGATTAAGTTGTTCTGAAATGCCAAGATGAGTACCCTGTCCTAGAAGCATGTCTAGCGTAAGAAACTTGCCACGCCTCACAGGTCCATGAGACTTTACTTCTGCCTTAGCTAATTCCTCATATTCCATTTTCCACAAAAGAAAGTTTCCTCCAGTGAGGCAAGCCTTAGCAACCTGAAACCAATCATACGGAGTCATCCACTTTGCTGCTAGTCCTTCCACCATTGCCATAGTGTACGGGGAGTTTGGCCCGTAGTCAGAGACAGCATGCTTTAATTCTTTAAGAAGCTTATAAGGCAACGGTTCCCATTCAGGTTCTTCCCATTCATAGACAACAGGAAAACAGAAAAAATCACCCTCCTTACGTGCTTGCTGCATTGCTCCTCTAAAGCCAATCTTCGCTGGGTCTGGTCTAGCTGGCAAGGGCTCGCACTGCTTAGCCGAATATCTTGGAGGCTTCTCATCAACAGCAAGCGACCATCTATCGCGTAACTCAACTGTTTGCCCTTCTTCACAATCCTTAACTTCTGATCTAAGTGTCTCTGGTTTTGAAAGATCTTCTTCTTCACCTGTTAAGCCTTCCTGGTCATTTTTAGAATAATTTGCCTTATCTTCAGGACAGACACTTTCCATAGAGCCATAAGTAGAGCCTGAGCCTTCCTTTTTACGGTTAATCAAGGGAGTGTGTTCCTGAGAGGACGGGGCATAAGCATCTGTCCCCGTATCCAGTGTCTGTCTCAATATTGTCCAAATAGCATAGGCTGAGGAAGGCATGTCAGCCCCCCCGTGGCTGCGATACCACCTCTTTATGTCATTCCCTACCTGATCCCATGTCTGTAAATCTAAAGTTCCCTCCTCCGGGAACCAAGGACTAATTGTCCGTATAAACTGCAAAAATCCTGAAAGCTCTTTTTTACTAACCTTAATGCCTTTCTTTTGTAAAGTATGCTTAATAATATCAGCGTACAGGCTTCTGTCGCTAGATGCACTCTGTCCCATTTTTACTCTTTAGCAACAGAGGGTACAAAACTTCTCAAGAAATGTTCTGACTATTCACCCCTCCTAACCTGACCTTCTGTCAGGGGGTCTGCAGCACCCTGGGTGAAGTCCTATCCACGCCGCAAAGAGAAAGAAAGAAAAGACCTACCTTCGTCGAGCCCTCACGTTAGGCGCCACTTTCCGGAGTCCAGCTCCAGCCGAGAGTTCGGAGCTCGGGAAGGGTGCGTGGAGTCGGCGATAAAGAAAGACACAGACACTGACACTTGGTGCGTTCTCACCACAGCCCAAGAAAAAGCTGTCCTTTTTATTTACTCAAAACCTCACAAGCTTCTGCACAAGCAACTAATTGTTCTATTTTTTTTACTTCAAGACTAAGGGGGCATGTACAGACATTCGGTCATTCCGTCTGCACTTCAGGGCTAAGCAGGTGTCCCCAGAGATAATTCTTTAAAACACTGTATTCATATTCTTCAAAGCAAGCCATTATTCATTCTTTAACAGTAGCCATGGAGCGGCAGCCAGGACTCCAAGGCCAAGGCACATGCGATTACCTGCTAATCAGTAGTACATTCCTACCACATTTCTATTTCTACAACTTGCCCATTATTCAATATGAAAATAGTTTACAAGGGAAAAAATATAAATCTAAAAACAAAAATTACAAATATTAAATCCCTCTACAACTATAGACCCTATAACCCCATAAATAAAACAATAATCAAAAACATTTTTCTTTAATAAAAGCATCCTCAATTCCTCTAGCTAAAAATTATAAAAGCGGCTAAAACAGCTACATTTTCTGTGCTCCAAAAATTGCAAAAACAGGCTAGCCTATAAAATAACAATAACTATACTTATTGCCATAGCAATTTCAGCTCTCACTCCCATCACTTGCATTCCCGTGGGTCCACTGGGTGCTACCTGACCGGCCAGGCCCTGGAAAGGAGGCAGATCCGCCTCACCTGTGACCTCCTGTCTTCCTGCTGCCTCCTGGCCTTGAACCAGTCATTATTTTAGAGCAGGGCACTCGTGCAGTGCTCCCAACATCTCCCCCTTTTTGTTTAAATAAGCAAGAGACCGGGCCTGTCTTAGGTGTTCCGAGTTAGGGCTCTCCTTACCCGTCATGGGCTAATCGCGTAGCTGTGAACGCGGCGCCTGTCTTAGGTTGGTAAAGCCTTATCGGATACTTACCCGTCTTTGACTACCAGTCTAGTATGCTTAACCATACCTGGGGGGAGGTCCCTGCTCCCAGGGCCATCAGGACCTGTTGTATAATGGCATTATCTTGCCGATGTCTCAGGCACATAAACCAGACATGCAGGAAGATCACGAGGCACAAAAACCCTCCAAGGGACAGAAACCCAAGTCAATGTCTACCCCAGCGGACCACAGATTGTACACCCCAGTGGCATAGATGGTTACAATCTTTCCCAAGCAGACAGTGTATAAATTATCAAACAGAACATTCCAACTCCCATACAAATAAACCAAAACGCTTCTCCATAAATTAGCTGCAAGTTGGAAACTGAGAGGTCCTCAGATAATATGTCCACCTGTTCTTAGATCAAGTTCACTCATAAGTTCATAATTAGCAAGTCAGTCCAAACATGTTGGTTAAACTGCTCCTGTGTCTGAAGAACCACAGAGGGCTGCTTAGTCATAGTCGCCAATACAGCAGTCACTAGGGCCACAATGGCCATGGCGTCAGTAGCGGCAGCTGTAGCTATTGCTGTCACAATGGCAGCGGTAACCCCGAAGTCGTGCTCTGGTCATAGGAGGACTGACAGGTCTTCTTTAACTGCCGCTGGTCTGGAAAAATAGGTGGGCACGCACATCACTACAGCCAGTGGGTGCTCGGTTGTATTCCAATTTTCTGAAAAAGAGCAATCTGTTCCACAAGTTAAGTGAATCCCTACCTAACCAACATTGCTAACAAGAAAGATAAAGCTCCATGGTGCTTTTGTTACCATGATCAGAAACCAAGCGGGACATTCTGAAGGCTTTTAAACTGGAAATAAACTATGGCAGCTGGGTAAGATCAGCAATTGAGCTATCCTGTCCCCAGGGGAAGAGGCCGTTGGTTATTGGCTGTCTTTAAGTCTTCTCCCCAAGTGTTCCCACTGTGGCACATTAAGGAGGCCCTCTTCTAAGGTGGTGAGAGAGATTTTCACCAGGCCTTGCCACACAGGGGAGCTGTTTTCTTCACACCTTTGTGTCATCCACACCTACTGCACAGACCCCGGCATCTCCCCGTTTCTTATTATTAAGCTGAAGGATGCGCAGTTCTCTGTGAGTGGCTCGAATCATGGAGCTCAAACGTCAGAAGATGACTGTTTTTGTAGCAACATGAGTTTGCCATGGTTGTTCAGATGGTTTACAAGTATAGATAGAGGAGAATACAAAATGGATTATGATTAAGATCTTACCAAGATGACAAGGGAATATCTCAGTCATGTACATCTGCTTTTTCAAATAATATTTCTGTAACAAAAACTTCAAAAATCAAATAAAAGTATAGCATTTCCTAACCGGTAAACACAAACAATATGGTAACAACTAAAAAAAAATTTTTTTATAAAAACTCTAGCTGCAAAAAAAACCAGCATAAAACTAAGATCTACTATATATATGTATATTTCATGTGATATCAAGGAACATTGAAGCCAAACAGCAAACACACACACACACACACACATTTTTTTACATACTATAGAGGACTATAAGTAAAATTTCAAACAATTTTGACAAAAGACGTACAGAAAGACAGACATAGGTGGCCACCACACTCACTCAATTTTAAAAATCTAATGGGCCATAACGATGTCTTGTATGGACCCTGACTCAAGAAGTCATGTTATATCCAACCCTCTTGGGTCCCAGATGAGTACTCAAAACAAGCAAATTTGGATGATGAGATACCTATTTATTGGCAGAGGTCAGTGTAGATCCTGTGAGCCAGTAAGCCAGGACTGGCAGTGGGGCCGTGTTAATCATCACGGTGGCCTCCCCAGACTACCGAGCCAGGCTCTAAAACACAGGATGGCCACTATCCTCTAACTGAGGCCTCTAAAATGTTATAACGTGTATGAGAGATCATATCAGATAAATTTAAGATTTATAAAGAGTCTTTCCAAACCCAGCTTGGTGATAGCAATACTCATTAATATTTAGCAAGTAAAAACTCTACAATGATAATTTAGTCTGAATAGAAACCTTGTAAGAAAAATTTGGTCATTACTGAAGATCCTAATTCAATTATTCTAGCAATATAAATTAGCTTAAAAGATATGCAATTAACAACCTGGACATATTTACAAAACTATAAACATTTACCCTTTTCTTGCTTTTTGGCCTGCTTTACATTGTTGTGAAGCATTCCCTGTCCTAGAACTTTTGGAAATACAGAAATTTGAATTAAACTTCTGTGAAAAATTTTTTTTCTGTAATAGTATTTTGATATGATAAAATTTTGCTCTACTTGGCATCTGACAGCATATTTAATACAATCCAAAAGCCTACTCAGTTATTGTATCTATGAAATGAAATTTCTGAATTATTGTGATGCCAGGGCTTATAATATCTAGTTAAAATAAGATCTCTTTATATAACACAATATAGATTAGGTTTAATTATTGGCATTAAGTGATCACTTAAGTACCTATAAAATAAATACATAACTTTTATCAATCTTAAGCAATATGAACATACTGTAAGGCAGAAAATACAAATATCACCTTGATACCTCGATATAGAATCTTATCATATTCTGAGACACTTCAGCAAAGTCAGGTCTGGAGTTCGCTGGAGCTAACTAGAAAAATTTAATCATTAGGTAGATAAAAATATTTATGAGAAGATGTTATAATACCATGTGATTTTAAAACTTTGTTGCTATAACAGATGATCAGATTCCATGCATCAAGGATGAATATTTTAGAAAATGCTGCAAACAGTGTGTAGAGAATATGATTAATTATATTGAATATAAATCATACAGGATGTATTCCTTGCACAACCTCCATGGCTATCCTATCCCTTCTTCAACAAACTTTATCCTGTCAATATTTTGTCCTCTTCAGTGCTGCAGTCTAACATAGCCATTCTCCTATAGGACAGAATATTTTACAAGCCATGCCCTTTTTCTTTTATCCAAGAACTTTCCTCTACAACCTTTTTCATCAAGAACACATTTGTATACTTGAATTCATTCTTTATAATAGCAGATAAAAGTACCTGGTGCATCCCATACCTGGGAAAATTTTAACAGTGAATTAGATGTTACTTTTATACCAGTTCATATTGGGGTAAATGTTACACTTTTAAAGCAATGCCTCAAATAATACCTTGAGAGTTATATTTGTAAAATTTGAAAATTCAAGATAAAAATTTAACAGTTAAAAAAGGTGTTAATTTTGCATAGATATTGTTTATGAAATACAAGAAGTTAAGTATTCTTCTATGGCCCCGGTTTAGTTTAATCTCCTATACCCAGAAGGGCTAATAGTGCTATTTGTCTTATTTCATCCTTGGATATTAAATAAGTAAGCTGTTTAAAGCTATGAGGGAAAATTATTATTTACATCCTTACCAAAAAAGCTGTTTATTGCTACGAAATCTTTTTATAATTAAAATGGAGAACAAAGCACAATAAGAAGTAATAACTTTTTATTCATGGAAGAAGATGTAGCCACTCTAAAGGCCCTTGTTGTCACAAGCATCCAGTTGGGGTATGAACAATAGGTAATATAATTCATTGCCAAGGAAGATACCAACTTTTAATTATCAGTATCAGGTTTTAAGTCTGTTACTCTTCTATAGGCATAGCTTGGATTGGATGTTGGTGCTTTGCAAACCTCTGATTGTTCAGGAACCAGGACTGGCCCCGCCAGGAGTTTCCTGACCACAGGCGCTGGCCATCACAATCAATTTTAGATTTACATTTACGTACTTTTGCCCAATGTATGGCTCTGTGACATTTAGGACACATTTTAGGGCAGTGATCCTTAGCAGTATTATTGCCATATTTTCTAGCTAAAAGAGATGCTTGGCATTGCTTTTGAAGGTATTTGAGTTTATCAGAATTAAAACATTTAGCATTCATTCGCTTTTGGATAGCAAAGGTTTCAAGCCCTGCCAGGTGGGCAGGATGTTTCAAAGTCCTTATGTTGTGGCAGGCCTTTAGATAACCCATAACTTGTTTACCAGATTTTTGGGTATTTTCTTTCCTACAATCTTTCCACATATGTCCCAATTTGCCGCAATTATAACATTTATGCCTATTTTGCTTTAACTCAGTGCTTGAAGTAGCAGCCATCAATTTAGTTTTGTACACTTTAGAGCCAATATTCATACATGTCTTCTTATTTTTGGGGACCTGGGACTGTGCCTGCCTCCCATTTCCCTGCTTCTGACCCTGTACAGGCTGATTACTCAATTTACGTTGACTTCGAGGCAATAGAACTGTCCCATTCTTGTGGAATTTAGACTGACAAGCCTTTTGCCAATGAAATCCCTTCTCACACAGCGGACAGACCGTGCGAGGAATATTTAAATTGGGTTTAGAAGTGTCCACACAAATTTTTTCCTGTCTGAAATTTTGAGACAAATTTTTAGTGGGACAGCTGTGGCTGAAATGCCCTACTTCACCACAGCAATAACAATTGTTTCTTTTTTTATTTCCTTGATTACCTCTTATGTTCTTTAAAATCTGAGTAGCAGTTTGACCTTGAAGAGCTGCAGCAATAGTTAACACTTGCATATAAGATGGAGTTACCTCAGCACAAGCTCGAACATAATCTGACAAGACTCCTGTCCTTCTCACTGGCTGAATTAAGGTTTGACAAATTGGAGTAGCATTTTCAAAAGCTAGCTGTTTAACTATGAGATCTGTAGCTGTACTATTAATTACTGTCCGGCTCACTGCTTCGGTGAGTCGAGCTACAAAACCTGCAAAAGGCTCCTCAGGCTTCTGCTTAACATTTACAAAACCCGAGGACTTCTGATCTGGAGACGGCAGGCATTTCCATGCTCCCAATGCCAGGGAGGAGATAAGCTGTAATGTCTCCTTAGGCAGATTAAGTTGTTCTGAAATGCCAAGATGAGTACCCTGTCCTAGAAGCATGTCTAGCGTAAGAAACTTGCCACGCCTCACAGGTCCATGAGACTTTACTTCTGCCTTAGCTAATTCCTCATATTCCATTTTCCACAAAAGAAAGTTTCCTCCAGTGAGGCAAGCCTTAGCAACCTGAAACCAATCATACGGAGTCATCCACTTTGCTGCTAGTCCTTCCACCATTGCCATAGTGTACGGGGAGTTTGGCCCGTAGTCAGAGACAGCATGCTTTAATTCTTTAAGAAGCTTATAAGGCAACGGTTCCCATTCAGGTTCTTCCCATTCATAGACAACAGGAAAACAGAAAAAATCACCCTCCTTACGTGCTTGCTGCATTGCTCCTCTAAAGCCAATCTTCGCTGGGTCTGGTCTAGCTGGCAAGGGCTCGCACTGCTTAGCCGAATATCTTGGAGGCTTCTCATCAACAGCAAGCGACCATCTATCGCGTAACTCAACTGTTTGCCCTTCTTCACAATCCTTAACTTCTGATCTAAGTGTCTCTGGTTTTGAAAGATCTTCTTCTTCACCTGTTAAGCCTTCCTGGTCATTTTTAGAATAATTTGCCTTATCTTCAGGACAGACACTTTCCATAGAGCCATAAGTAGAGCCTGAGCCTTCCTTTTTACGGTTAATCAAGGGAGTGTGTTCCTGAGAGGACGGGGCATAAGCATCTGTCCCCGTATCCAGTGTCTGTCTCAATATTGTCCAAATAGCATAGGCTGAGGAAGGCATGTCAGCCCCCCCGTGGCTGCGATACCACCTCTTTATGTCATTCCCTACCTGATCCCATGTCTGTAAATCTAAAGTTCCCTCCTCCGGGAACCAAGGACTAATTGTCCGTATAAACTGCAAAAATCCTGAAAGCTCTTTTTTACTAACCTTAATGCCTTTCTTTTGTAAAGTATGCTTAATAATATCAGCGTACAGGCTTCTGTCGCTAGATGCACTCTGTCCCATTTTTACTCTTTAGCAACAGAGGGTACAAAACTTCTCAAGAAATGTTCTGACTATTCACCCCTCCTAACCTGACCTTCTGTCAGGGGGTCTGCAGCACCCTGGGTGAAGTCCTATCCACGCCGCAAAGAGAAAGAAAGAAAAGACCTACCTTCGTCGAGCCCTCACGTTAGGCGCCACTTTCCGGAGTCCAGCTCCAGCCGAGAGTTCGGAGCTCGGGAAGGGTGCGTGGAGTCGGCGATAAAGAAAGACACAGACACTGACACTTGGTGCGTTCTCACCACAGCCCAAGAAAAAGCTGTCCTTTTTATTTACTCAAAACCTCACAAGCTTCTGCACAAGCAACTAATTGTTCTATTTTTTTTACTTCAAGACTAAGGGGGCATGTACAGACATTCGGTCATTCCGTCTGCACTTCAGGGCTAAGCAGGTGTCCCCAGAGATAATTCTTTAAAACACTGTATTCATATTCTTCAAAGCAAGCCATTATTCATTCTTTAACAGTAGCCATGGAGCGGCAGCCAGGACTCCAAGGCCAAGGCACATGCGATTACCTGCTAATCAGTAGTACATTCCTACCACATTTCTATTTCTACAACTTGCCCATTATTCAATATGAAAATAGTTTACAAGGGAAAAAATATAAATCTAAAAACAAAAATTACAAATATTAAATCCCTCTACAACTATAGACCCTATAACCCCATAAATAAAACAATAATCAAAAACATTTTTCTTTAATAAAAGCATCCTCAATTCCTCTAGCTAAAAATTATAAAAGCGGCTAAAACAGCTACATTTTCTGTGCTCCAAAAATTGCAAAAACAGGCTAGCCTATAAAATAACAATAACTATACTTATTGCCATAGCAATTTCAGCTCTCACTCCCATCACTTGCATTCCCGTGGGTCCACTGGGTGCTACCTGACCGGCCAGGCCCTGGAAAGGAGGCAGATCCGCCTCACCTGTGACCTCCTGTCTTCCTGCTGCCTCCTGGCCTTGAACCAGTCATTATTTTAGAGCAGGGCACTCGTGCAGTGCTCCCAACATCTCCCCCTTTTTGTTTAAATAAGCAAGAGACCGGGCCTGTCTTAGGTGTTCCGAGTTAGGGCTCTCCTTACCCGTCATGGGCTAATCGCGTAGCTGTGAACGCGGCGCCTGTCTTAGGTTGGTAAAGCCTTATCGGATACTTACCCGTCTTTGACTACCAGTCTAGTATGCTTAACCATACCTGGGGGGAGGTCCCTGCTCCCAGGGCCATCAGGACCTGTTGTATAATGGCATTATCTTGCCGATGTCTCAGGCACATAAACCAGACATGCAGGAAGATCACGAGGCACAAAAACCCTCCAAGGGACAGAAACCCAAGTCAATGTCTACCCCAGCGGACCACAGATTGTACACCCCAGTGGCATAGATGGTTACAATCTTTCCCAAGCAGACAGTGTATAAATTATCAAACAGAACATTCCAACTCCCATACAAATAAACCAAAACGCTTCTCCATAAATTAGCTGCAAGTTGGAAACTGAGAGGTCCTCAGATAATATGTCCACCTGTTCTTAGATCAAGTTCACTCATAAGTTCATAATTAGCAAGTCAGTCCAAACATGTTGGTTAAACTGCTCCTGTGTCTGAAGAACCACAGAGGGCTGCTTAGTCATAGTCGCCAATACAGCAGTCACTAGGGCCACAATGGCCATGGCGTCAGTAGCGGCAGCTGTAGCTATTGCTGTCACAATGGCAGCGGTAACCCCGAAGTCGTGCTCTGGTCATAGGAGGACTGACAGGTCTTCTTTAACTGCCGCTGGTCTGGAAAAATAGGTGGGCACGCACATCACTACAGCCAGTGGGTGCTCGGTTGTATTCCAATTTTCTGAAAAAGAGCAATCTGTTCCACAAGTTAAGTGAATCCCTACCTAACCAACATTGCTAACAAGAAAGATAAAGCTCCATGGTGCTTTTGTTACCATGATCAGAAACCAAGCGGGACATTCTGAAGGCTTTTAAACTGGAAATAAACTATGGCAGCTGGGTAAGATCAGCAATTGAGCTATCCTGTCCCCAGGGGAAGAGGCCGTTGGTTATTGGCTGTCTTTAAGTCTTCTCCCCAAGTGTTCCCACTGTGGCACATTAAGGAGGCCCTCTTCTAAGGTGGTGAGAGAGATTTTCACCAGGCCTTGCCACACAGGGGAGCTGTTTTCTTCACACCTTTGTGTCATCCACACCTACTGCACAGACCCCGGCATCTCCCCGTTTCTTATTATTAAGCTGAAGGATGCGCAGTTCTCTGTGAGTGGCTCGAATCATGGAGCTCAAACGTCAGAAGATGACTGTTTTTGTAGCAACATGAGTTTGCCATGGTTGTTCAGATGGTTTACAAGTATAGATAGAGGAGAATACAAAATGGATTATGATTAAGATCTTACCAAGATGACAAGGGAATATCTCAGTCATGTACATCTGCTTTTTCAAATAATATTTCTGTAACAAAAACTTCAAAAATCAAATAAAAGTATAGCATTTCCTAACCGGTAAACACAAACAATATGGTAACAACTAAAAAAAAATTTTTTTATAAAAACTCTAGCTGCAAAAAAAACCAGCATAAAACTAAGATCTACTATATATATGTATATTTCATGTGATATCAAGGAACATTGAAGCCAAACAGCAAACACACACACACACACACACATTTTTTTACATACTATAGAGGACTATAAGTAAAATTTCAAACAATTTTGACAAAAGACGTACAGAAAGACAGACATAGGTGGCCACCACACTCACTCAATTTTAAAAATCTAATGGGCCATAACGATGTCTTGTATGGACCCTGACTCAAGAAGTCATGTTATATCCAACCCTCTTGGGTCCCAGATGAGTACTCAAAACAAGCAAATTTGGATGATGAGATACCTATTTATTGGCAGAGGTCAGTGTAGATCCTGTGAGCCAGTAAGCCAGGACTGGCAGTGGGGCCGTGTTAATCATCACGGTGGCCTCCCCAGACTACCGAGCCAGGCTCTAAAACACAGGATGGCCACTATCCTCTAACTGAGGCCTCTAAAATGTTATAACGTGTATGAGAGATCATATCAGATAAATTTAAGATTTATAAAGAGTCTTTCCAAACCCAGCTTGGTGATAGCAATACTCATTAATATTTAGCAAGTAAAAACTCTACAATGATAATTTAGTCTGAATAGAAACCTTGTAAGAAAAATTTGGTCATTACTGAAGATCCTAATTCAATTATTCTAGCAATATAAATTAGCTTAAAAGATATGCAATTAACAACCTGGACATATTTACAAAACTATAAACATTTACCCTTTTCTTGCTTTTTGGCCTGCTTTACATTGTTGTGAAGCATTCCCTGTCCTAGAACTTTTGGAAATACAGAAATTTGAATTAAACTTCTGTGAAAAAAATTTTTTCTGTAATAGTATTTTGATATGATAAAATTTTGCTCTACTTGGCATCTGACAGCATATTTAATACAATCCAAAAGCCTACTCAGTTATTGTATCTATGAAATGAAATTTCTGAATTATTTTGATGCCAGGGCTTATAATATCTAGTTAAAATAAGATCTCTTTATATAACACAATATAGATTAGGTTTAATTATTGGCATTAAGTGATCACTTAAGTACCTATAAAATAAATACATAACTTTTATCAATCTTAAGCAATATGAACATACTGTAAGGCAGAAAATACAAATATCACCTTGATACCTCGATATAGAATCTTATCATATTCTGAGACACTTCAGCAAAGTCAGGTCTGGAGTTCGCTGGAGCTAACTAGAAAAATTTAATCATTAGGTAGATAAAAATATTTATGAGAAGATGTTATAATACCATGTGATTTTAAAACTTTGTTGCTATAACAGATGATCAGATTCCATGCATCAAGGATGAATATTTTAGAAAATGCTGCAAACAGTGTGTAGAGAATATGATTAATTATATTGAATATAAATCATACAGGATGTATTCCTTGCACAACCTCCATGGCTATCCTATCCCTTCTTCAACAAACTTTATCCTGTCAATATTTTGTCCTCTTCAGTGCTGCAGTCTAACATAGCCATTCTCCTATAGGACAGAATATTTTACAAGCCATGCCCTTTTTCTTTTATCCAAGAACTTTCCTCTACAACCTTTTTCATCAAGAACACATTTGTATACTTGAATTCATTCTTTATAATAGCAGATAAAAGTACCTGGTGCATCCCATACCTGGGAAAATTTTAACAGTGAATTAGATGTTACTTTTATACCAGTTCATATTGGGGTAAATGTTACACTTTTAAAGCAATGCCTCAAATAATACCTTGAGAGTTATATTTGTAAAATTTGAAAATTCAAGATAAAAATTTAACAGTTAAAAAAGGTGTTAATTTTGCATAGATATTGTTTATGAAATACAAGAAGTTAAGTATTCTTCTATGGCCCCGGTTTAGTTTAATCTCCTATACCCAGAAGGGCTAATAGTGCTATTTGTCTTATTTCATCCTTGGATATTAAATAAGTAAGCTGTTTAAAGCTATGAGGGAAAATTATTATTTACATCCTTACCAAAAAAGCTGTTTATTGCTACGAAATCTTTTTATAATTAAAATGGAGAACAAAGCACAATAAGAAGTAATAACTTTTTATTCATGGAAGAAGATGTAGCCACTCTAAAGGCCCTTGTTGTCACAAGCATCCAGTTGGGGTATGAACAATAGGTAATATAATTCATTGCCAAGGAAGATACCAACTTTTAATTATCAGTATCAGGTTTTAAGTCTGTTACTCTTCTATAGGCATAGCTTGGATTGGATGTTGGTGCTTTGCAAACCTCTGATTGTTCAGGAACCAGGACTGGCCCCGCCAGGAGTTTCCTGACCACAGGCGCTGGCCATCACAATCAATTTTAGATTTACATTTACGTACTTTTGCCCAATGTATGGCTCTGTGACATTTAGGACACATTTTAGGGCAGTGATCCTTAGCAGTATTATTGCCATATTTTCTAGCTAAAAGAGATGCTTGGCATTGCTTTTGAAGGTATTTGAGTTTATCAGAATTAAAACATTTAGCATTCATTCGCTTTTGGATAGCAAAGGTTTCAAGCCCTGCCAGGTGGGCAGGATGTTTCAAAGTCCTTATGTTGTGGCAGGCCTTTAGATAACCCATAACTTGTTTACCAGATTTTTGGGTATTTTCTTTCCTACAATCTTTCCACATATGTCCCAATTTGCCGCAATTATAACATTTATGCCTATTTTGCTTTAACTCAGTGCTTGAAGTAGCAGCCATCAATTTAGTTTTGTACACTTTAGAGCCAATATTCATACATGTCTTCTTATTTTTGGGGACCTGGGACTGTGCCTGCCTCCCATTTCCCTGCTTCTGACCCTGTACAGGCTGATTACTCAATTTACGTTGACTTCGAGGCAATAGAACTGTCCCATTCTTGTGGAATTTAGACTGACAAGCCTTTTGCCAATGAAATCCCTTCTCACACAGCGGACAGACCGTGCGAGGAATATTTAAATTGGGTTTAGAAGTGTCCACACAAATTTTTTCCTGTCTGAAATTTTGAGACAAATTTTTAGTGGGACAGCTGTGGCTGAAATGCCCTACTTCACCACAGCAATAACAATTGTTTCTTTTTTTATTTCCTTGATTACCTCTTATGTTCTTTAAAATCTGAGTAGCAGTTTGACCTTGAAGAGCTGCAGCAATAGTTAACACTTGCATATAAGATGGAGTTACCTCAGCACAAGCTCGAACATAATCTGACAAGACTCCTGTCCTTCTCACTGGCTGAATTAAGGTTTGACAAATTGGAGTAGCATTTTCAAAAGCTAGCTGTTTAACTATGAGATCTGTAGCTGTACTATTAATTACTGTCCGGCTCACTGCTTCGGTGAGTCGAGCTACAAAACCTGCAAAAGGCTCCTCAGGCTTCTGCTTAACATTTACAAAACCCGAGGACTTCTGATCTGGAGACGGCAGGCATTTCCATGCTCCCAATGCCAGGGAGGAGATAAGCTGTAATGTCTCCTTAGGCAGATTAAGTTGTTCTGAAATGCCAAGATGAGTACCCTGTCCTAGAAGCATGTCTAGCGTAAGAAACTTGCCACGCCTCACAGGTCCATGAGACTTTACTTCTGCCTTAGCTAATTCCTCATATTCCATTTTCCACAAAAGAAAGTTTCCTCCAGTGAGGCAAGCCTTAGCAACCTGAAACCAATCATACGGAGTCATCCACTTTGCTGCTAGTCCTTCCACCATTGCCATAGTGTACGGGGAGTTTGGCCCGTAGTCAGAGACAGCATGCTTTAATTCTTTAAGAAGCTTATAAGGCAACGGTTCCCATTCAGGTTCTTCCCATTCATAGACAACAGGAAAACAGAAAAAATCACCCTCCTTACGTGCTTGCTGCATTGCTCCTCTAAAGCCAATCTTCGCTGGGTCTGGTCTAGCTGGCAAGGGCTCGCACTGCTTAGCCGAATATCTTGGAGGCTTCTCATCAACAGCAAGCGACCATCTATCGCGTAACTCAACTGTTTGCCCTTCTTCACAATCCTTAACTTCTGATCTAAGTGTCTCTGGTTTTGAAAGATCTTCTTCTTCACCTGTTAAGCCTTCCTGGTCATTTTTAGAATAATTTGCCTTATCTTCAGGACAGACACTTTCCATAGAGCCATAAGTAGAGCCTGAGCCTTCCTTTTTACGGTTAATCAAGGGAGTGTGTTCCTGAGAGGACGGGGCATAAGCATCTGTCCCCGTATCCAGTGTCTGTCTCAATATTGTCCAAATAGCATAGGCTGAGGAAGGCATGTCAGCCCCCCCGTGGCTGCGATACCACCTCTTTATGTCATTCCCTACCTGATCCCATGTCTGTAAATCTAAAGTTCCCTCCTCCGGGAACCAAGGACTAATTGTCCGTATAAACTGCAAAAATCCTGAAAGCTCTTTTTTACTAACCTTAATGCCTTTCTTTTGTAAAGTATGCTTAATAATATCAGCGTACAGGCTTCTGTCGCTAGATGCACTCTGTCCCATTTTTACTCTTTAGCAACAGAGGGTACAAAACTTCTCAAGAAATGTTCTGACTATTCACCCCTCCTAACCTGACCTTCTGTCAGGGGGTCTGCAGCACCCTGGGTGAAGTCCTATCCACGCCGCAAAGAGAAAGAAAGAAAAGACCTACCTTCGTCGAGCCCTCACGTTAGGCGCCACTTTCCGGAGTCCAGCTCCAGCCGAGAGTTCGGAGCTCGGGAAGGGTGCGTGGAGTCGGCGATAAAGAAAGACACAGACACTGACACTTGGTGCGTTCTCACCACAGCCCAAGAAAAAGCTGTCCTTTTTATTTACTCAAAACCTCACAAGCTTCTGCACAAGCAACTAATTGTTCTATTTTTTTTACTTCAAGACTAAGGGGGCATGTACAGACATTCGGTCATTCCGTCTGCACTTCAGGGCTAAGCAGGTGTCCCCAGAGATAATTCTTTAAAACACTGTATTCATATTCTTCAAAGCAAGCCATTATTCATTCTTTAACAGTAGCCATGGAGCGGCAGCCAGGACTCCAAGGCCAAGGCACATGCGATTACCTGCTAATCAGTAGTACATTCCTACCACATTTCTATTTCTACAACTTGCCCATTATTCAATATGAAAATAGTTTACAAGGGAAAAAATATAAATCTAAAAACAAAAATTACAAATATTAAATCCCTCTACAACTATAGACCCTATAACCCCATAAATAAAACAATAATCAAAAACATTTTTCTTTAATAAAAGCATCCTCAATTCCTCTAGCTAAAAATTATAAAAGCGGCTAAAACAGCTACATTTTCTGTGCTCCAAAAATTGCAAAAACAGGCTAGCCTATAAAATAACAATAACTATACTTATTGCCATAGCAATTTCAGCTCTCACTCCCATCACTTGCATTCCCGTGGGTCCACTGGGTGCTACCTGACCGGCCAGGCCCTGGAAAGGAGGCAGATCCGCCTCACCTGTGACCTCCTGTCTTCCTGCTGCCTCCTGGCCTTGAACCAGTCATTATTTTAGAGCAGGGCACTCGTGCAGTGCTCCCAACATCTCCCCCTTTTTGTTTAAATAAGCAAGAGACCGGGCCTGTCTTAGGTGTTCCGAGTTAGGGCTCTCCTTACCCGTCATGGGCTAATCGCGTAGCTGTGAACGCGGCGCCTGTCTTAGGTTGGTAAAGCCTTATCGGATACTTACCCGTCTTTGACTACCAGTCTAGTATGCTTAACCATACCTGGGGGGAGGTCCCTGCTCCCAGGGCCATCAGGACCTGTTGTATAATGGCATTATCTTGCCGATGTCTCAGGCACATAAACCAGACATGCAGGAAGATCACGAGGCACAAAAACCCTCCAAGGGACAGAAACCCAAGTCAATGTCTACCCCAGCGGACCACAGATTGTACACCCCAGTGGCATAGATGGTTACAATCTTTCCCAAGCAGACAGTGTATAAATTATCAAACAGAACATTCCAACTCCCATACAAATAAACCAAAACGCTTCTCCATAAATTAGCTGCAAGTTGGAAACTGAGAGGTCCTCAGATAATATGTCCACCTGTTCTTAGATCAAGTTCACTCATAAGTTCATAATTAGCAAGTCAGTCCAAACATGTTGGTTAAACTGCTCCTGTGTCTGAAGAACCACAGAGGGCTGCTTAGTCATAGTCGCCAATACAGCAGTCACTAGGGCCACAATGGCCATGGCGTCAGTAGCGGCAGCTGTAGCTATTGCTGTCACAATGGCAGCGGTAACCCCGAAGTCGTGCTCTGGTCATAGGAGGACTGACAGGTCTTCTTTAACTGCCGCTGGTCTGGAAAAATAGGTGGGCACGCACATCACTACAGCCAGTGGGTGCTCGGTTGTATTCCAATTTTCTGAAAAAGAGCAATCTGTTCCACAAGTTAAGTGAATCCCTACCTAACCAACATTGCTAACAAGAAAGATAAAGCTCCATGGTGCTTTTGTTACCATGATCAGAAACCAAGCGGGACATTCTGAAGGCTTTTAAACTGGAAATAAACTATGGCAGCTGGGTAAGATCAGCAATTGAGCTATCCTGTCCCCAGGGGAAGAGGCCGTTGGTTATTGGCTGTCTTTAAGTCTTCTCCCCAAGTGTTCCCACTGTGGCACATTAAGGAGGCCCTCTTCTAAGGTGGTGAGAGAGATTTTCACCAGGCCTTGCCACACAGGGGAGCTGTTTTCTTCACACCTTTGTGTCATCCACACCTACTGCACAGACCCCGGCATCTCCCCGTTTCTTATTATTAAGCTGAAGGATGCGCAGTTCTCTGTGAGTGGCTCGAATCATGGAGCTCAAACGTCAGAAGATGACTGTTTTTGTAGCAACATGAGTTTGCCATGGTTGTTCAGATGGTTTACAAGTATAGATAGAGGAGAATACAAAATGGATTATGATTAAGATCTTACCAAGATGACAAGGGAATATCTCAGTCATGTACATCTGCTTTTTCAAATAATATTTCTGTAACAAAAACTTCAAAAATCAAATAAAAGTATAGCATTTCCTAACCGGTAAACACAAACAATATGGTAACAACTAAAAAAAAATTTTTTTATAAAAACTCTAGCTGCAAAAAAAACCAGCATAAAACTAAGATCTACTATATATCTATATTTCATGTGATATCAAGGAACATTGAAGCCAAACAGCAAACACACACACACACACACACATTTTTTTACATACTATAGAGGACTATAAGTAAAATTTCAAACAATTTTGACAAAAGACGTACAGAAAGACAGACATAGGTGGCCACCACACTCACTCAATTTTAAAAATCTAATGGGCCATAACGATGTCTTGTATGGACCCTGACTCAAGAAGTCATGTTATATCCAACCCTCTTGGGTCCCAGATGAGTACTCAAAACAAGCAAATTTGGATGATGAGATACCTATTTATTGGCAGAGGTCAGTGTAGATCCTGTGAGCCAGTAAGCCAGGACTGGCAGTGGGGCCGTGTTAATCATCACGGTGGCCTCCCCAGACTACCGAGCCAGGCTCTAAAACACAGGATGGCCACTATCCTCTAACTGAGGCCTCTAAAATGTTATAACGTGTATGAGAGATCATATCAGATAAATTTAAGATTTATAAAGAGTCTTTCCAAACCCAGCTTGGTGATAGCAATACTCATTAATATTTAGCAAGTAAAAACTCTACAATGATAATTTAGTCTGAATAGAAACCTTGTAAGAAAAATTTGGTCATTACTGAAGATCCTAATTCAATTATTCTAGCAATATAAATTAGCTTAAAAGATATGCAATTAACAACCTGGACATATTTACAAAACTATAAACATTTACCCTTTTCTTGCTTTTTGGCCTGCTTTACATTGTTGTGAAGCATTCCCTGTCCTAGAACTTTTGGAAATACAGAAATTTGAATTAAACTTCTGTGAAAAAATTTTTTTCTGTAATAGTATTTTGATATGATAAAATTTTGCTCTACTTGGCATCTGACAGCATATTTAATACAATCCAAAAGCCTACTCAGTTATTGTATCTATGAAATGAAATTTCTGAATTATTGTGATGCCAGGGCTTATAATATCTAGTTAAAATAAGATCTCTTTATATAACACAATATAGATTAGGTTTAATTATTGGCATTAAGTGATCACTTAAGTACCTATAAAATAAATACATAACTTTTATCAATCTTAAGCAATATGAACATACTGTAAGGCAGAAAATACAAATATCACCTTGATACCTCGATATAGAATCTTATCATATTCTGAGACACTTCAGCAAAGTCAGGTCTGGAGTTCGCTGGAGCTAACTAGAAAAATTTAATCATTAGGTAGATAAAAATATTTATGAGAAGATGTTATAATACCATGTGATTTTAAAACTTTGTTGCTATAACAGATGATCAGATTCCATGCATCAAGGATGAATATTTTAGAAAATGCTGCAAACAGTGTGCAGAGAATATGATTAATTATATTGAATATAAATCATACAGGATGTATTCCTTGCACAACCTCCATGGCTATCCTATCCCTTCTTCAACAAACTTTATCCTGTCAATATTTTGTCCTCTTCAGTGCTGCAGTCTAACATAGCCATTCTCCTATAGGACAGAATATTTTACAAGCCATGCCCTTTTTCTTTTATCCAAGAACTTTCCTCTACAACCTTTTTCATCAAGAACACATTTGTATACTTGAATTCATTCTTTATAATAGCAGATAAAAGTACCTGGTGCATCCCATACCTGGGAAAATTTTAACAGTGAATTAGATGTTACTTTTATACCAGTTCATATTGGGGTAAATGTTACACTTTTAAAGCAATGCCTCAAATAATACCTTGAGAGTTATATTTGTAAAATTTGAAAATTCAAGATAAAAATTTAACAGTTAAAAAAGGTGTTAATTTTGCATAGATATTGTTTATGAAATACAAGAAGTTAAGTATTCTTCTATGGCCCCGGTTTAGTTTAATCTCCTATACCCAGAAGGGCTAATAGTGCTATTTGTCTTATTTCATCCTTGGATATTAAATAAGTAAGCTGTTTAAAGCTATGAGGGAAAATTATTATTTACATCCTTACCAAAAAAGCTGTTTATTGCTACGAAATCTTTTTATAATTAAAATGGAGAACAAAGCACAATAAGAAGTAATAACTTTTTATTCATGGAAGAAGATGTAGCCACTCTAAAGGCCCTTGTTGTCACAAGCATCCAGTTGGGGTATGAACAATAGGTAATATAATTCATTGCCAAGGAAGATACCAACTTTTAATTATCAGTATCAGGTTTTAAGTCTGTTACTCTTCTATAGGCATAGCTTGGATTGGATGTTGGTGCTTTGCAAACCTCTGATTGTTCAGGAACCAGGACTGGCCCCGCCAGGAGTTTCCTGACCACAGGCGCTGGCCATCACAATCAATTTTAGATTTACATTTACGTACTTTTGCCCAATGTATGGCTCTGTGACATTTAGGACACATTTTAGGGCAGTGATCCTTAGCAGTATTATTGCCATATTTTCTAGCTAAAAGAGATGCTTGGCATTGCTTTTGAAGGTATTTGAGTTTATCAGAATTAAAACATTTAGCATTCATTCGCTTTTGGATAGCAAAGGTTTCAAGCCCTGCCAGGTGGGCAGGATGTTTCAAAGTCCTTATGTTGTGGCAGGCCTTTAGATAACCCATAACTTGTTTACCAGATTTTTGGGTATTTTCTTTCCTACAATCTTTCCACATATGTCCCAATTTGCCGCAATTATAACATTTATGCCTATTTTGCTTTAACTCAGTGCTTGAAGTAGCAGCCATCAATTTAGTTTTGTACACTTTAGAGCCAATATTCATACATGTCTTCTTATTTTTGGGGACCTGGGACTGTGCCTGCCTCCCATTTCCCTGCTTCTGACCCTGTACAGGCTGATTACTCAATTTACGTTGACTTCGAGGCAATAGAACTGTCCCATTCTTGTGGAATTTAGACTGACAAGCCTTTTGCCAATGAAATCCCTTCTCACACAGCGGACAGACCGTGCGAGGAATATTTAAATTGGGTTTAGAAGTGTCCACACAAATTTTTTCCTGTCTGAAATTTTGAGACAAATTTTTAGTGGGACAGCTGTGGCTGAAATGCCCTACTTCACCACAGCAATAACAATTGTTTCTTTTTTTATTTCCTTGATTACCTCTTATGTTCTTTAAAATCTGAGTAGCAGTTTGACCTTGAAGAGCTGCAGCAATAGTTAACACTTGCATATAAGATGGAGTTACCTCAGCACAAGCTCGAACATAATCTGACAAGACTCCTGTCCTTCTCACTGGCTGAATTAAGGTTTGACAAATTGGAGTAGCATTTTCAAAAGCTAGCTGTTTAACTATGAGATCTGTAGCTGTACTATTAATTACTGTCCGGCTCACTGCTTCGGTGAGTCGAGCTACAAAACCTGCAAAAGGCTCCTCAGGCTTCTGCTTAACATTTACAAAACCCGAGGACTTCTGATCTGGAGACGGCAGGCATTTCCATGCTCCCAATGCCAGGGAGGAGATAAGCTGTAATGTCTCCTTAGGCAGATTAAGTTGTTCTGAAATGCCAAGATGAGTACCCTGTCCTAGAAGTGAGTGTTAGGGTTATGGTTAGGGTTTGGGTTGGTGTAATCATTTGTATTAGGTTGGGTTAGGATCCAGGTCCCGGTCTCCCAAGGATTAACACCACAGCTTAGCTTGTTTCTCAGAGCATAACAGGATTGGCAATTTTGGCCTGATACATATAGCCACTGGCTTAACCGCAAGTTCCTTCTTCCTATTTGTCAAATTATCTGCCAAGGGATTGGATAAAACTTAAGAGATTTAGGGTGGCCACTAGAGGATTGGATAATCACTGGGAGGAACTCAAGGGATTTAGGGTGGCCACTACTGGGAGGAACTCGAGGATTTAGGGTGGCCCCTTGAGGACTGGATTAACACTGGGAGGAGCTAGGTAGACTATAAAAGAAACCCTGGAGTTGCAATAAAGATCAATCTGTCATCGATCGGCATTCTGCGTATTGCGTGTTATCTTGTGTTGTCCTGTGCGTTGTCTTTGTTGTAACCCTAGTCCCTCCGCTCAGCTCGGAGTACGTGGTGACGCGGACGTTGCCAACATCTGGAGGTCCCACCGAGACTGAGAAAGAGAGGATACGACGAAGGGTCATCCCGGGAGGCTGGCCAGCTGATTCAGGTAAGTGGGACGTATTGTAAGTCTCTCCTAAATTGGTAGGAGAGGGAGTTTCATTTTGAAATAGAGTCAGGTTTTAGTTTTATTTTGAAATACAGTTAGGTTTTAGACTTATTTTGAAATATAACTAGGTTTTGGATTTATTTTGTAAGTTTTTGATTTATTTTGAAGTATAGTCAGGTTTTAGATTTATTTTGAGGTATAGTTAGGTCTTGGTGTTTAATTTATCCAGTGAAAAGGACGATAAAATGGGTTCTGCCTTCTCCCGGGATAAATTGGCCACCGAGCTTGAAGAACTTCTACATCAACTGGGGATGCCAGTTAAATTTAAAATGATTAGAAATTTTGTTAAAGCCATTCAATCCAGCAGTCCTTGGTTTATTGTTTCAGGCAACTTGAATATTCCCGATTGGGAACAGGTTAAGGCCAATTTACAATCTTGTTTACAAAAAGACCCAGATAATTTCCCCATTGTTAACTTTTCTTTGTGGTGCTTAGTCCGTGATTCATTATTTACTGATAGAGTGAAAGTTGAGAGACAGTTAAGAGAAGTACAGACTACTTTTGAAGCAATCCAGGGGTGGGAAGTTCTACGGTCCTTGGAAGCCTGGAATGAGGCGGCCTCGAGTGAGGCCACCCCGAGTGAGACCTCTTCTTTAGAGGAGAGTGAGATCTCTTCTTTAGAGGAGACCGAAGCCTCTTCAGATGAGAACGAGGCCTCTTCCTCGGAAGAGAGTGAGGACAAACGAGATGAGGAGGTTTTCTTAAAGCGGAAAATTAAGGATAAAGAGAAGGTTTTCTTAAAGCGGGAAATTAGGGACATTAAAAGAAAGTTAAAGAAGGCAGGAATAGGTGCACGTTCCTCTGGCAAACTGTCCAGTTCCAGACCACGACCATATGTCCCTAATTTTGTGACCCCTATCTCTCCTCCTGAGGAGGAAGCCGCGGGTCATTCACCCAATAATTACCCCACACGACCATGGAGTGACGGCCTCACTGATCAGCCGGTGGGTGGGGTTCGATGCTTCCCTGTAATAGAGGTCCCAGTTCGAGGAGGTCCCCCTCGCCGGGAGCATCAGCCGCTTCAATTTAAAGACCTCAAAAATGTAAAGCAGGCTGTTAAAGATTATGGTGCCCAGGCACCCTTTACTCTTGCACTCATAGAATACTTTTCGAGTTTGAATCTTACTCCTAGTGATTGGATGCGATTGTGCCACTCTGCTCTCGATGGTGGCGACTTTCTCCTATGGAGAGGGGACTTTCAAGATAGGTGCAGATTTTTTGCTGAGCAGAACGCAGCTGGGGGACATGCAGATCGAAGCCTTGAAATACTTACTGGCACTGGACCTTTTGAGGGCATCCAACAACAAGTTAATTATGACCTAGGAGTTTATGCACAGATAGCAAATGCAGCCCTTGGAGCCTGGAAGGCCTTGCCTAATGCTAATACAGAAGACCAGCTTTCCAAGGTCTTGCAAGGCCCTACGGAACCTTTTCAAGAATTTCTGGACCGTATTATGCAGGTTGCTACTAAGATCTTTGGTAACGTGGAACCAGCAATGCCAGTAATTAAGCATATAGCCTTTGAGAATGCTAATAAATATTACCAGGATGCTCTCAGGTTCCACAGAGATAAGCCCCTGCATGATTATCTCAAAATTTGCAGACATATTGACTCCACCCATGCCCTTGGGCAAGTGATAGCAGCCACTGTTCAACACCCTCAGCCCCACCCTAGGGCGCCTCCCAAAACCTGTTTCAGATGTGGACAGCCTGGACATTTTAAAAAACAGTGCCCCCAAATTCCGCGACAAAGAAGATCACCCCACAATCCTTGCAGGCCCCAGATCTTAGTCCAAGATGCCATAAAGGCTATCATTGGAGCAGTGATTGTAGGTCCAGATATGATGCCCGAGGCAATTCCCTATCGGGAAACGGGGTCAGGGGCCCGCTCCGGGCCCCCCAACCTCAGGTGTACGGAGCCCAGCAGACACCTATAACCACTGGAACAGCGCAGACTCCTTCCAGAGTCCCTCTCCCACGGCGAGGAACACCGACATTTCAACCCTCCTTAGAGCAACACCAGGTAGCGCAGGACTGGACCTCTGTGCCACCTCTGGAGAAGTATTGACCCCGCTCCTGGGGCCCCAACGGATAAAAACAGGAGTCAGGGGCCCCTTGCCTAAGAATACCTTGGGCCTGATCCTAGGAAGAAGTAGTGCTACTATGCATGGAATCAGAGTACTCCCAGGAATGAAAGATGAGGATACCCCCACAGAAATAGAAGTCATGGCAGAATCAGCCAAAGGCACTATAATCATTCCACCAGGAGCTAGATTTGCCCAGCTGATCTTGATCCCCAAGGTTCCAACTGACAACCCCATTCTTAAGAGAGATAGACAAGGAGGATTTGGACATTCTGGCCCCTTGGCATGTTGGGTCTCCGACATGCAAACCCGACCCACCTTACAGTTAGAGATAGAAGCGAGAAAATTCACAGGTTTACTTGATACCGGGGCTGATAGTACAGTTATATCCCAGACACAGTGGCCAAGTTCCTGGCCATTAGAGGCCACCCCAACTGTTCTCCAAGGGATAGAAACTTCTCAGCCACAGAAAAGCGCCAGGTTGTTAAGGTGGAAGGATCAAGAGGGGAATTCAGGAGTTTTCCAGCCGTATGTCTTACCACATATTCCTATCAGTCTGTGGGGACGAGATTTGTTGAGTGCCATGAATGTTGTATTGACCTCTCAGCCTGTGCCAAATATGCTTAATAGACAGGGATACTTTCCTGGAAAAGGTTTGGGCAGACATCTTCAAGGTAACCTCCAACCAGTCTGTGACAGGGTTAAAAACTAGAGGCTGCAATTGAATTGGTAAAGGAACAGCTTGAGAGAAATTAAAAGAAGCCCATTGTTTACAGGCCTTTGCCTATATTTTAATATAACTCACAAAACAGGCATCCCTTATAATCCTCAGCATCAAGCCATTGTTGAACGTGCCAACCACACCCTTAAAGTTTATCTAGAAAAAATAAAGAAGGGGGATGTGGCAGAGCATTGCAGCTCACCCCATTCCTTACTGGCATCTGCATCTATGTGTTGAATTTTTTAACTGTCACTAATGATGTAGCTCCTGCAGAGCGCCATTGGCTTCACCCTGCTAATGAGAATAAAGGCCAAGTAAAATGGAAAGATGTGGCCACAAAAAAATGGCGAGGACCAGATCCAGTACTAACGTGGGGGCGAGGCTCCGTTTGTGTTTTTCCCCAGGATGAAGAAACACCTTAGATGGGTTCCTGAGAGACTTACACGACAAATCTCCTTGGCTCCAACTCACCGTGATCCCACTCCTAATGATGTTCTTGCAGGATAGGAGACCCTGACAACAGTGGTGCAACTTTCTGGTATCCTGCCCATGGGAAACGCAGATCTGCAGCTGCTCCCCGATTTACCATCATATATGTGTTACCCCTGTAAAATGGCATTTAACTGGCAGCATGGATGCTTTAGGAACAAAGCGGAATCTTGGCCATGAGGCTGATGGTCGTAGCCATGATTGCAGTACTGTTCACTCTTCTTTGCCGCCTATGCAGGCAACAAGCCTGGGAGCAGGTCATTATTTGACAAACTATGATGGTTTTAGCTGTGGAATACCCTAGCGCTCAAGTTTGGTTGAACATGGTGTGATGGGCAGCCAGAGACGGGTAAGAATGGCAGCACTGATGACCAACCTAAGACAGGGATTCCCCAGGTGGGGCTCCCCATGACGGGTAAGGCGTCAACTGACTGCTGGACAACCTAAGACAGGCGTCCATTAAAAAAACAAAAAAAAAAGGGGACATTCAGGCCCCGGTCTCCCAAGGATTAACTCCACAGCTTGGCTTGTTTCTCAGAGCATAACAGGATTGGCAATTTTGGCCTGATACATCTAGCCACTGGCTTAACCGCAAGTTCCTGCTTCCTATTTGTCAAGTTATCTGCCAAGGGATTGGATAAAACTCAAGGGATTTAGGGTGGCCACTAGAGGATAGGATAAACACTGGGAGGAACTCAAGGGATTTAGGGTGGCCACTACTGGGAGGAACTCGAGGATTTAGGGTGGCCCCTTGAGGACTGGATTAACACTGGGAGGAGCTAGGGAGAGCATAAAAGAAAGCCTGGAGTTGCAATAAAGATCAATCTGTCATCGATCGGCATTCGGTGTACTGCATGTTGCCTTGTGTTGTCTCTCTGCGTTGTCTTTGTTGTAACCCTAGTCCCTCCGCTCAGCTTGGGGTACGTGGTTACGCGGGCTTTGCCAACAGGTTTAGGTTTAACGTTAGGGTTAGTTTTTGTGTTAGGTTTATGCTTAGGGTTAGGGTTAGGGTTGGTGTATTAGGTTAACGGTTAGGGTTAATGTTAAGGCTAGGGTTAGGGTAAGGGTGTGTGTCAGGGTTAGTTTTAGGGTAATGGTGAGGTTTAGGGTTAGAGTTATTTTTGGTATAAGCTTTAGGTTTAAGGTTAGAGTTAGGTTTCTTTTAGTGTTAGAATTAGGCTTATGGTTAGTTGTGTTAAGGTTAGGGTTAGGATTAGGTTTAGGATTAGTGTTAGTGTTAGGGTTAGGACTAGGGGTAGGGTTGGTGTAATTATTTGTATTCCGGTTGGGGTTAGGGTTCCAGGTAGTTTTATAGTTAATGTTAGGATTAGGATTAGGTTTCTGGTTTGTGTTAGAGTTAGGGTTAGGGTTTGGTTTGGTGTTAGAATTAGGGTTAGGTTTACGGTTAGGGTTAGGGTTTGTCCTTGCTTAGGGTTAGGGTTAGTGTTAGGGTTAGGGTTAGGTTTAGGGTAATGTTAAGGTTAGGATTAGTTTTAGAGTTAGGGTTGGTGTAAGCATTAGTGCTAGGGTTACGGTTAGGGTTAGAGTTTGTGTTCAGGTTAGGGTTAGGGTTAGTGTTAGGGTAAGGTTTAGGGTTAGGGTAAAGGATAGGGTTAGTTTTAGGGTAGGGTTAGGGTTGGTGTAAGCATTATGGTAGCGTTACGGTTAGGGTTAGGATTTGTTTTAGGGTTTGAGTTAGGGTTAGGGTTAGAGTTAGGGTTAGGGTTAGGCTTCGTGTAAGAATTAGGGTTAGGGTTACTGTTAGGTTTAGGGTTAGGGTTAGTTTTGGTGTAAGCATTACGGTTAGGAGTAGGTTTGGTGTAAGCATTAGGTTTAGGGTTACAGGTAGGGCTAGGGTTTGTGTTAGGGTTAATGTTACTGTTTGGATTATGGTTAGGGTTAGAGTTAGGTTAAGGGTAGGTTTGGTGTAAGCGTTAGGAATAGTATTAGGGTTAGGGTTAGGGTTAGGTTAGGGTTTTTGTTAGGGTGGGGTTAGGTTTAGGTTGGGGTAAGCCTCAGGTTTAGGGTTAGAGTTAGGCTTAAGTTTTCTGTTAGGGTTAGAGTTAGGGTTTGTGCAAGGGTTAGGTTTAGTTTTGGTGTAAGCATTAGTGTTAGTGTTTGTGTTAGGGTTAGGATTAAGATTAGGGTTAGATAGTGTTAGGGTTATGGTTAGGGTTATGGTGGTGTAATCATTTGCATTAGGTATGGGTTAGGATCCATGTAGGTTTAGGGTTTGTGTTAGGGTTAGGGTAGTGTTAGATTTAGGGTTAGGGTTACGGTTAGGTTTAGGGTTGTTGTAAGGATTAGCTTTAGGGTTAGGGTTAGTGTTAGGGTTAGGTTTAGGGTTTGGGTTTATGTAAGCATTCCTGTTAGGTTTAGGGTTAGGGTTTGTGTTAGGGTTGGGGTTAGGGTTTCTGTAAGTGTTAGTTTAGAGTTGGTGTAAGCATTAGGGTTAGGGTTAGGGTTGTTATTAGGGTTAGGTTTAGGTTTGTGTTAGGTTTAGGGTTAGGGTTGGTGTAATTATTAGGTTTAGGCTTAGGGTTTGTGTTTGGGATAGGGTGGGGTTAGGGTTAGGTTTGTTATTGGCTGTAGGTTTATGGTTCCGGTTAGGGTTAGGGTTAAAGTTAGGGTTAGGGTTAGGGTTAGGGTTTGGGTTGGAGTATTAGGTTTATGGTTAGTTTAGGGTTTGTGTTAGTGTTTTTGCCTTAGGCCTAGGTTTAGAGAGTGTTAGGGTTATGGTTAGGGTTTGGGTTGGTGTAATCATTTGTATTAGGTTGGGTTAGGATCCAGGTAGGTTTAGGTTTAACGTTAGGGTTAGGTTTTGTGTTAGGTTTATGCTTAGGGTTAGGGTTAGGGTTGGTGTATTAGGTTAACGGTTAGGGTTAATGTTAAGGTTAGGGTTAGGGTAAGGGTGTGTGTCAGGGTTAGTTTTAGGGTAATGGTGAGGTTTAGGGTTAGAGTTATTTTTGGTATAAGCTTTAGGTTTAAGGTTAGAGTTAGGTTTCTTTTAGTGTTAGAATTAGGCTTATGGTTAGTTGTGTTAAGGTTAGGGTTAGGATTAGGTTTAGGATTAGTGTTAGTGTTAGGGTTAGGATTAGGGGTAGGGTTGGTGTAATTATTTGTATTCCGGTTGGGGTTAGGGTTCCAGGTAGTTTTATAGTTAATGTTAGGATTAGGATTAGGTTTCTGGTTTGTGTTAGAGTAAGGTTTAGGGTTAGGGTTTGGTGTTAGAATTAGGGTTAGGTTTACGGTTAGGGTTAGGGTTTCTCCTTGCTTAGGGTTAGTGTTAGGGTTAGGGTTAGGTTTAGGGTAATATTACGTTTAGGATTAGTTTTAGGGTTAGGGTTGGTGTAAGCATTAGGGCTAGGGTTACGGTTAGGGTTAGGGTTTGTGTTCAGGTTAGGGTTAGGGTTAGTGTTAGGGTTAGGTTTAGGGTTAGGGTAAGGGATAGGGTTAGTTTTAGGGTAGGGTTAGGGTTGGTGTAAGCATTATGGTAGCGTTACGGTTAGGGTTAGGATTTGTTTTAAGGTCTGAGTTATGGTTAGGGTTAGAGTTAGGGTTAGGGTTAGGCTTCGTGTAAGCATTAGGGTTAGGGTTACTGTTAGGTTTAGGGTTAGGGTTAGTTTTGGAGTAAGCATTACGGTTAGGAGTAGGTTTGGTGTAAGCATTAGGTTTAGGGTTACAGGTAGGGCTAGGGTTTGTGTTAGGTTTAATGTTACTGTTTGGATTATGGTTAGGGTTAGAGTTAGGTTAAGGTTAGGTTTGGTGTAAGCGTTAGGAATAGTATTAGGGTTAGGGTTAGGGTTAGGTTAGGGTTTTTGTTAGGGTGGGGTTAGGTTTAGGTTGGGGTAAGCTTCAGGTTTAGGGTTAGAGTTAGGCTTAAGTTTTCTGTTAGGGTTAGAGTTAGGGTTTGTGCAAGGGTTAGGTTTAGTTTTGGTGTAAGCATTAGTGTTAGTGTTTGTGTTAGGGTTAGGATTAAGATTAGGGTTAGATAGTGTTAGGGTTATGGTTAGGGTTATGGTGGTGTAATCATTTGCATTAGGTATGGGTTAGGATCCATGTAGGTTTAGGGTTTGTGTTAGGGTTAGGGTAGTGTTAGATTTAGGGTTAGGGTTAGGGTTAGGTTTAGGGTTGTTGTAAGGATTAGCTTTAGGGTTAGGGTTAGTGTTAGGGTTAGGTTTAGGGTTTGGGTTTATGTAAGCATTCCTGTTAGGTTTAGGGTTAGGGTTTGTGTTAGGGTTGGGGTTAGGGTTTCTGTAAGTGTTAGTTTAGAGTTGGTGTAAGCATTAGGGTTAGGGTTAGGGTTGTTATTAGGGTTAGGTTTAGGTTTGTGTTAGGTTTAGGGTTAGGGTTGGTGTAATTATTAGGTTTAGGCTTAGGGTTTGTGTTTGGGATAGGGTGGGGTTAGGGTTAGGTTTGTTATTGGCTGTAGGTTTATGGTTCCGGTTAGGGTTAGGGTTAAAGTTAGGGTTAGGGTTAGGGTTAGGGTTTGGGTTGGAGTATTAGGTTTATGGTTAGGTTAGGGTTTGTGTTAGTGTTTTTGCCTTAGGCCTAGGTTTAGAGAGTGTTAGGGTTATGGTTAGGGTTTGGGTTGGTGTAATCATTTGTATTAGGTTGGGTTAGGATCCAGGTAGGTTTAGGTTTAACGTTAGGGTTAGGTTTTGTGTTAGGTTTATGCTTAGGGTTAGGGTTAGGGTTGGTGTATTAGGTTAACGGTTAGGGTTAATGTTAAGGTTAGGGTTAGGGTAAGGGTGTGTGTCAGGGTTAGTTTTAGGGTAATGGTGAGGTTTAGGGTTAGAGTTATTTTTGGTATAAGCTTTAGGTTTAAGGTTAGAGTTAGGTTTCTTTTAGTGTTATTATTAGGCTTATGGTTAGTTCTGTTAAGGTTAGGGTTAGGATTAGGTTTAGGATTAGTGTTAGTGTTAGGGTTAGGATTAGGGGTAGGGTTGGTGTAATTATTTGTATTCCGGTTGGGGTTAGGGTTCCAGGTAGTTTTATAGTTAATGTTAGGATTAGGATTAGGTTTCTGGTTTGTGTTAGAGTAAGGTTTAGGGTTAGGGTTTGGTGTTAGAATTAGGGTTAGGTTTATGGTTAGGGTTAGGGTTTCTCCTTGCTTAGGGTTAGTGTTAGGGTTAGGGTTAGGTTTAGGGTAATATTACGTTTAGGATTAGTTTTAGGGTTAGGGTTGGTGTAAGCATTAGGGCTAGGGTTACGGTTAGGGTTAGGGTTTGTGTTCAGGTTAGGGTTAGGGTTAGTGTTAGGGTTAGGTTTAGGGTTAGGGTAAGGGATAGGGTTAGTTTTAGGGTAGGGTTAGGGTTGGTGTAAGCATTATGGTAGCGTTACGGTTAGGGTTAGGATTTGTTTTAGGGTCTGAGTTAGGGTTAGGGTTAGAGTTAGGGTTAGGGTTAGGCTTCGTGTAAGCATTAGGTTTAGGGTTACTGCTAGGTTTAGGGTTAGGGTTAGTTTTGGAGTAAGCATTACGGTTAGGAATAGGTTTGGTGTAAGCATTAGGTTTAGGGTTACAGGTAGGGCTAGGGTTTGTGTTAGGGTTAATGTTACTGTTTAGATTATGGTTAGGGTTAGAGTTAGGTTAAGGGTAGGTTTGGTGTAAGCGTTAGGAATAGTATTAGGGTTAGGGTTAGGGTTAGGTTAGGGTTTTTGTTAGGGTGGGGTTAGGTTTAGGTTGGGGTAAGCCTTAGGTTTAGGGTTAGAGTTAGGCTTAAGTTTTCTGTTAGGGTTAGAGTTAGGGTTTGTGCAAGGGTTAGGTTTAGTTTTGGTGTAAGCATTAGTGTTAGTGTTTGTGTTAGGGTTAGGATTAAGTTTAGGGTTAGATAGTGTTAGGGTTATGGTTAGGGTTATGGTGGTGTAATCATTTGCATTAGGTATGGGTTAGGATCCATGTAGGTTTAGGGTTTGTGTTAGGGTTAGGGTAGTGTTAGATTTAGGGTTAGGGTTAGGGTTAGGTTTAGGGTTGTTGTAAGGATTAGCTTTAGGGTTAGGGTTAGTGTTAGGGTTAGGTTTAGGGTTTGGGTTTATGTAAGCATTCCTGTTAGGTTTAGGGTTAGGGTTTGTGTTAGGGTTGGGGTTAGGGTTTCTGTAAGTGTTAGTTTAGAGTTGGTGTAAGCATTAGGGTTAGGGTTAGGGTTGTTATTAGGGTTAGGTTTAGGTTTGTGTTAGGTTTAGGGTTAGGGTTGGTGTAATTATTAGGTTTAGGCTTAGGGTTTGTGTTTGGGATAGGGTGGGGTTAGGGTTAGGTTTGTTATTGGCTGTAGGTTTATGGTTCCGGTTAGGGTTAGGGTTAAAGTTAGGGTTAGGGTTAGGGTTAGGGTTAGGGTTTGGGTTGGAGTATTAGGTTTATGGTTAGGTTAGGGTTTGTGTTAGTGTTTTTGCCTTAGGCCTAGGTTTAGAGAGTGTTAGGTTATGGTTAGGGTTTGGGTTGGTGTAATCATTTGTATTAGGTTGGGTTAGGATCCAGGTAGGTTTAGGTTTAACGTTAGGGTTAGGTTTTGTGTTAGGTTTATGCTTAGGGTTAGGGTTAGGGTTGGTGTATTAGGTTAACGGTTAGGGTTAATGTTAAGGTTAGGGTTAGGGTAAGGGTGTGTGTCAGGGTTAGTTTTAGGGTAATGGTGAGGTTTAGGGTTAGAGTTATTTTTGGTATAAGCTTTAGGTTTAAGGTTAGAGTTAGGTTTCTTTTAGTGTTAGAATTAGGCTTATGGTTAGTTGTGTTAAGGTTAGGGTTAGGATTAGGTTTAGGATTAGTGTTAGTGTTAGGGTTAGGATTAGGGGTAGGGTTGGTGTAATTATTTGTATTCCGGTTGGGGTTAGGGTTCCAGGTAGTTTTATAGTTAATGTTAGGATTAGGATTAGGTTTCTGGTTTGTGTTAGAGTAAGGTTTAGGGTTAGGGTTTGGTGTTAGAATTAGGGTTAGGTTTACGGTTAGGGTTAGGGTTTCTCCTTGCTTAGGGTTAGTGTTAGGGTTAGGGTTAGGTTTAGGGTAATATTACGTTTAGGATTAGTTTTAGGGTTAGGGTTGGTGTAAGCATTAGGGCTAGGGTTACGGTTAGGGTTAGGGTTTGTGTTCAGGTTAGGGTTAGGGTTAGTGTTAGGGTTAGGTTTAGGGTTAGGGTAAGGGATAGGGTTAGTTTTAGGGTAGGGTTAGGGTTGGTGTAAGCATTATGGTAGCGTTACGGTTAGGGTTAGGATTTGTTTTAGGGTCTGAGTTAGGGTTAGGGTTAGAGTTAGGGTTAGGGTTAGGCTTCGTGTAAGCATTAGGTTTAGGGTTACTGCTAGGTTTAGGGTTAGGGTTAGTTTTGGAGTAAGCATTACGGTTAGGAGTAGGTTTGGTGTAAGCATTAGGTTTAGGGTTACAGGTAGGGCTAGGGTTTGTGTTAGGGTTAATGTTACTGTTTAGATTATGGTTAGGGTTAGAGTTAGGTTAAGGGTAGGTTTGGTGTAAGCGTTAGGAATAGTATTAGGGTTAGGGTTAGGGTTAGGTTAGGGTTTTTGTTAGGGTGGGGTTAGGTTTAGGTTGGGGTAAGCCTTAGGTTTAGGGTTAGAGTTAGGCTTAAGTTTTCTGTTAGGGTTAGAGTTAGGGTTTGTGCAAGGGTTAGGTTTAGTTTTGGTGTAAGCATTAGTGTTAGTGTTTGTGTTAGGGTTAGGATTAAGTTTAGGGTTAGATAGTGTTAGGGTTATGGTTAGGGTTATGGTGGTGTAATCATTTGCATTAGGTATGGGTTAGGATCCATGTAGGTTTAGGGTTTGTGTTAGGGTTAGGGTAGTGTTAGATTTAGGGTTAGGGTTACGGTTAGGTTTAGGGTTGTTGTAAGGATTAGCTTTAGGGTTAGGGTTAGTGTTAGGGTTAGGTTTAGGGTTTGGGTTTATGTAAGCATTCCTGTTAGGTTTAGGGTTAGGGTTTGTGTTAGGGTTGGGGTTAGGGTTTCTGTAAGTGTTAGTTTAGAGTTGGTGTAAGCATTAGGGTTAGGGTTAGGGTTGTTATTAGGGTTAGGTTTAGGTTTGTGTTAGGTTTAGGGTTAGGGTTGGTGTAATTATTAGGTTTAGGCTTAGGGTTTGTGTTTGGGATAGGGTGGGGTTAGGGTTAGGTTTGTTATTGGCTGTAGGTTTATGGTTCCGGTTAGGGTTAGGGTTAAAGTTAGGGTTAGGGTTAGGGTTAGGGTTAGGGTTTGGGTTGGAGTATTAGGTTTATGGTTAGGTTAGGGTTTGTGTTAGTGTTTTTGCCTTAGGCCTAGGTTTAGAGAGTGTTAGGGTTATGGTTAGGGTTTGGGTTGGTGTAATCATTTGTATTAGGTTGGGTTAGGATCCAGGTAGGTTTAGGTTTAACGTTAGGGTTAGGTTTTGTGTTAGGTTTATGCTTAGGGTTAGGGTTAGGGTTGGTGTGTTAGGTTAACGGTTAGGGTTAATGTTAAGGTTAGGGTTAGGGTAAGGGTGTGTGTCAGGGTTAGTTTTAGGGTAATGGTGAGGTTTAGGGTTAGAGTTATTTTTGGTATAAGCTTTAGGTTTAAGGTTAGAGTTAGGTTTCTTTTAGTGTTATTATTAGGCTTATGGTTAGTTGTGTTAAGGTTAGGGTTAGGATTAGGTTTAGGATTAGTGTTAGTGTTAGGGTTAGGACTAGGGGTAGGGTTGGTGTAATTATTTGTATTCCGGTTGGGGTTAGGGTTCCAGGTAGTTTTATAGTTAATGTTAGGATTAGGATTAGGTTTCTGGTTTGTGTTAGAGTAAGGGTTAGGGTTAGGGTTTGGTGTTAGAATTAGGGTTAGGTTTACGGTTAGGGTTAGGGTTTCTCCTTGCTTAGGGTTAGTGTTAGGGTTAGGGTTAGGTTTAGGGTAATATTACGTTTAGGATTAGTTTTAGGGTTAGGGTTGGTGTAAGCATTAGGGCTAGGGTTACGGTTAGGGTTAGGGTTTGTGTTCAGGTTAGGGTTAGGGTTAGTGTTAGGGTTAGGTTTAGGGTTAGGGTAAGGGATAGGGTTAGTTTTAGGGTAGGGTTAGGGTTGGTGTAAGCATTATGGTAGCGTTACGGTTAGGGTTAGGATTTGTTTTAGGGTCTGAGTTAGGGTTAGGGTTAGAGTTAGGGTTAGGGTTAGGCTTCGTGTAAGCATTAGGTTTAGGGTTACTGCTAGGTTTAGGGTTAGGGTTAGTTTTGGAGTAAGCATTATGGTTAGGAGTAGGTTTGGTGTAAGCATTAGGTTTAGGGTTACAGGTAGGGCTAGGGTTTGTGTTAGGGTTAATGTTACTGTTTAGATTATGGTTAGGGTTAGAGTTAGGTTAAGGTTAGGTTTGGTGTAAGCGTTAGGAATAGTATTAGGGTTAGGGTTAGGGTTAGGTTAGGGTTTTTGCTAGGGTGGGGTTAGGTTTAGGTTGGGGTAAGCCTTAGGTTTAGGGTTAGAGTTAGGCTTAAGTTTTCTGTTAGGGTTAGAGTTAGGGTTTGTGCAAGGGTTAGGTTTAGTTTTGGTGTAAGCATTAGTGTTAGTGTTTGTGTTAGGGTTAGGATTAAGTTTAGGGTTAGATAGTGTTAGGGTTATGGTTAGGGTTATGGTGGTGTAATCATTTGCATTAGGTATGGGTTAGGATCCATGTAGGTTTAGGGTTTGTGTTAGGGTTAGGGTAGTGTTAGATTTAGGGTTAGGGTTACGGTTAGGTTTAGGGTTGTTGTAAGGATTAGCTTTAGGGTTAGGGTTAGTGTTAGGGTTAGGTTTAGGGTTTGGGTTTATGTAAGCATTCCTGTTAGGTTTAGGGTTAGGGTTTGTGTTAGGGTTGGGGTTAGGGTTTCTGTAAGTGTTAGTTTAGAGTTGGTGTAAGCATTAGGGTTAGGGTTAGGGTTGTTATTAGGGTTAGGTTTAGGTTTGTGTTAGGTTTAGGGTTAGGGTTGGTGTAATTATTAGGTTTAGGCTTAGGGTTTGTGTTTGGGATAGGGTGGGGTTAGGGTTAGGTTTGTTATTGGCTGTAGGTTTATGGTTCCGGTTAGGGTTAGGGTTAAAGTTAGGGTTAGGGTTAGGGTTAGGGTTAGGGTTTGGGTTGGAGTATTAGGTTTATGGTTAGGTTAGGGTTTGTGTTAGTGTTTTTGCCTTAGGCCTAGGTTTAGAGAGTGTTAGGGTTATGGTTAGGGTTTGGGTTGGTGTAATCATTTGTATTAGGTTGGGTTAGGATCCAGGTAGGTTTAGGTTTAACGTTAGGGTTAGGTTTTGTGTTAGGTTTATGCTTAGGGTTAGGGTTAGGGTTGGTGTGTTAGGTTAACGGTTAGGGTTAATGTTAAGGTTAGGGTTAGGGTAAGGGTGTGTGTCAGGGTTAGTTTTAGGGTAATGGTGAGGTTTAGGGTTAGAGTTATTTTTGGTATAAGCTTTAGGTTTAAGGTTAGAGTTAGGTTTCTTTTAGTGTTATTATTAGGCTTATGGTTAGTTGTGTTAAGGTTAGGGTTAGGATTAGGTTTAGGATTAGTGTTAGTGTTAGGGTTAGGACTAGGGGTAGGGTTGGTGTAATTATTTGTATTCCGGTTGGGGTTAGGGTTCCAGGTAGTTTTATAGTTAATGTTAGGATTAGGATTAGGTTTCTGGTTTGTGTTAGAGTAAGGGTTAGGGTTAGGGTTTGGTGTTAGAATTAGGGTTAGGTTTACGGTTAGGGTTAGGGTTTCTCCTTGCTTAGGGTTAGTGTTAGGGTTAGGGTTAGGTTTAGGGTAATATTACGTTTAGGATTAGTTTTAGGGTTAGGGTTGGTGTAAGCATTAGGGCTAGGGTTACGGTTAGGGTTAGGGTTTGTGTTCAGGTTAGGGTTAGGGTTAGTGTTAGGGTTAGGTTTAGGGTTAGGGTAAGGGATAGGGTTAGTTTTAGGGTAGGGTTAGGGTTGGTGTAAGCATTATGGTAGCGTTACGGTTAGGGTTAGGATTTGTTTTAGGGTCTGAGTTAGGGTTAGGGTTAGAGTTAGGGTTAGGGTTAGGCTTCGTGTAAGCATTAGGTTTAGGGTTACTGCTAGGTTTAGGGTTAGGGTTAGTTTTGGAGTAAGCATTATGGTTAGGAGTAGGTTTGGTGTAAGCATTAGGTTTAGGGTTACAGGTAGGGCTAGGGTTTGTGTTAGGGTTAATGTTACTGTTTAGATTATGGTTAGGGTTAGAGTTAGGTTAAGGTTAGGTTTGGTGTAAGCGTTAGGAATAGTATTAGGGTTAGGGTTAGGGTTAGGTTAGGGTTTTTGCTAGGGTGGGGTTAGGTTTAGGTTGGGGTAAGCCTTAGGTTTAGGGTTAGAGTTAGGCTTAAGTTTTCTGTTAGGGTTAGAGTTAGGGTTTGTGCAAGGGTTAGGTTTAGTTTTGGTGTAAGCATTAGTGTTAGTGTTTGTGTTAGGGTTAGGATTAAGTTTAGGGTTAGATAGTGTTAGGGTTATGGTTAGGGTTATGGTGGTGTAATCATTTGCTTTAGGTATGGGTTAGGATCCATGTAGGTTTAGGGTTTGTGTTAGGGTTAGTGTAGTGTTAGATTTAGGGTTAGGGTTACGGTTAGTTTTAGGGTTGTTGTAAGGATTAGCTTTAGGGTTAGGGTTAGTGTTAGGGTTAGGTTTAGGGTTTGGGTTTATGTAAGCATTCCCGTTAGGTTTAGGGTTAGGGTTTGGGTTAGGGTTGGGGTTAGGGTTTCTGTAAGTGTTAGTTTAGAGTTGGTGTAGGCATTAGGGTTAGGGCTAGGGTTGTGATTAGGGTTAGGTTTAGGTTTGTGTTAGGTTTAGGGTTAGGGTTGGTGTAATTATTAGATTTAGGGTTAGGGTTAGAGTTTGTGTTTGGGATAGGGTGGGGTTAGGGTTAGGTTTGGTATGAGCAGTAGGTTTATGGTTCCGGTTAGGGTTAGGGTTAGGGTTTGTGTTAGGGTTGGGGTTAGGGTTTGGGTAAGCGTTAGGTTTAATTTTTTTTTTTTTTTTGTTATTGTCTACATCAATTTATTTTTTTTTTCATTTTATTTTAAATTCAACAATTACATTGTATTATGTGACTCAGAGTTATAGGTAATGGGATTCTCCCCACCCATCCCCAAACCCTCCCACCATGGTGGATTCCTCCACCTTGTTGCATAACCACAGTTCAAGTTCAGTTGAGATTCCCCCATTGCAAGCATATACCAAACATAAAGTCCAGCATCTTGTTGTCTAGTCATGTTCAACGGCTTCTTAGGTATACCCTCTCTGGTCTGAAGACAGAGCCAGCAGAGTATCATCCCGATCAATTAAAAGCTCCAACATACCATCAGCAAAAATATACATCACCATGGAATTAATTGACATAGTAATGCATAACCAATATGGTAAAAGTAAATGCGATTTCTTATCCACCTTCTGTGACCACCTCATTGACATTTCCATTTTGGTTTATACACAACATATAACATTCATAACATAACTTGTTATACATAACATCATATCATCTTAAATTAAGGCAAACATGTGGTATTTAACCTTTTGGGATTGGCTCATTTCCCTTAGCATTATGGTTTCCAGTTTGGCCCATTTGGCCACAAAGAACTGCATTTTTTTTTGTTAATAGCTGAGTAGTATTCCATGAAGTAGATGAACCATAGCTTTCTTATCCAATCCTCTGTTGATGGGCATTTTGGTTGCTTCCATGTTTTTGCAATTACTGATTGTGCTGCTATGAACATAGGAGTGCATGTTGGCTTCTCATAAAACAAGTGTTCTGGATATATTCCTAGGAGTGCTATTGCTGGATCATATGGTATATTGATTTTGAGTTGTTTGAATATTCTCCATACCGATTTCCATAGAGGCTGTACCAGCCTGCAGCCCCACCAGCAGTGGAGTAGGGTTCCCTTTTCCCCGCAACTTCGCCAACAAGTGTTGTTGGTGCTTTTATTCATGTGGGCCAGTCTTACTGGCGTTAGGTGGTACCTCATTGATGTTTTAATTTGGATTTCCCTTATTGCCAGGGAACTTGAGCATTTTTTCATATGTTTATTTGCCATTTGGGTTTGTTCCTTTGTGAAGTGTTTGCCCATTTCCCGTGCCCATTTCTTGAGTGGCTTGTTTGTTTTGACATTTTGGTTGTTTTGTAGCTCTTTGTATATTCTGGAGATCAGCCCTCTATCACCTAAGTTGTGTGTGAAGATCTTCTCCCATTCTGTGGGGTGCCTTTTTACTTTGTTGATTGTTTCTCTAGCTGTACAGAAGCTTCTTAGTTTGATGAGGTCCCAATTGTTTATTTTGGTCTTGATTTCTACTGCTTTTGGAGTCTTTTTTAGGAAGTGAGGGCCTACCCCTAAGTGTTGCAGTGTGTTTCCAATATTTTCTTCCAAAAGTTTGAAGGTTTCTGGATGTAGGTTTAAATCTTTTATCCATTTGGATTTGATCTTAGTATATGGTGAGAGATGTGGGTCTATCTTTTTGTTTCTACAGGCTATCAACCAGTTGTACCAACAGCATTTATTGAACAGACCTTCCCATTTGCCTGGGTTGTCATTTGTCTTTTTGTCAAAGATTATTTGGCTGTATTTGTGTGGGTTCCCATCTGGTGTTTCTATTCTGCTCCATTGTTCTTCTTCTCTATTTTTTTGTCAGTACCACGCTGTTTTGATAACCACTGCCCTATAGTATGTCCAGAGGTCCGGAACTGTGATTCCCCCTGCTAACTTCCTGTTCTTGAGAATGGTTCTAGCTATTCCTGGTTTTTTGTGTTTCCAGATGAACCTTTGAATCATTGTTTCCAGATCTGTGAAGAATGTTTTGGGCAATTTGATTGGGATTGCGTTGAATGTATATATTGCCTTCGGCAGTATAGACATTTTAATGACATTGATTATACCTATCCAGGAGCATGGGATGTTACTCCATCTTTCTAGATCTTGTTCAATTTCTTTTTTAAGTAGTTTGTAGTTTTCCTCAAATAGGTCTCCTACGTTTTTGGTTAGGTTAATTCCCAGATACTTCATGCTTTCCTTTGTTATTTTTAATGGTATCTTGCTGGTTAGATTTTTTCCAACTTGGGGCTGTTCGCATACACTATGGCTGTTGATTTTTGTTCATTAATTTTGTACCCTGCCACTCTACCAAACTCTCGTATAAGTTCTAGTAGTCTCTGTGTTGAGCCTTTTGGCTCTTCCATATAAAGAATCATGTCATCTGCATATAGTGAAAGCTTGACTTCTTCATTTCCCATTTGGATTCCTTTGATTTCTTTTTCTTGTCTTATGGCCTCAGCGAGTACCTCTAGGACTATGTTGAATAGCAGCGGAGAAAGCGGACATCCCTGTCTTGTTCCAGATCTCAGTGGGAAGGGTTCCAGTTTTTCTCCATTCAGTATGATGCTGGCATTGGGTTTTTCATATATTGCTTTGATTATGTTGTGGATTTTTCCATCTATGCCTACCTTGTTTAGGGTTTTTAGCAGGAAGTTGTGCTGGATTTTGTCGAAAGCTTTTTCTGCATCTATTGATACTATCATGTGATTCTTGTTTTTCATTTTTTGGATGTGGTGTATCACATTTATGGATTTCCGAATGTTGAACCACCCCTGCATTCCAGGGATGAATCCTACTTGATCTGGATGAATGATCTGTCTGATGTGTTTTTGAATTCTGTTGGCTAGGATTTTGTTGAGTATCTTAGCATCAATGTTCATCAGAGAGATAGGTCTGTAGTTTTCTTTCTCTGTAGGATCTCTGTCCGGTTTTGGGATTAAGGTAATGTTGGCTTCATAGAATGAGTTTGGAAGGGTTGCTTCCTTTTCTATTGTTTTGAAGAGTTTGTAGAGGATTGGGGTCAGTTCTGTTCAGAATGTTTTGTAGAATTCTGTAGTGAAGCCGTGTGGGCCTGGGCTTTTCTTTGTTGGGAGGTCGTTAATCACTGATTCAATCTCTGCTTCAGTTATGGGTTTGTTCAGGTTGATTGTTGCCTCTGGGCTAAGTTTTGGCAGGTTGTGTGAGTTTAAGAACTTTTCCATTTCTTGGTGGTCTTTTGATTTGTTGGAGTACAGTGCTTTGTAGTAATTTCTGATTATGTTCTTAATGGTTGTAATGTCTGTTGTTATGTTGCCTTTTTCATCTTTGATGCTGTTAATTCTTGCTTTCTCTTGTTTTTTCTTTGTCAGTCGGGCCAGCGGGGTGTCTATTTTATTTAACTTTTCAAAAAACCAGCTTTTTGATTCGTTGATTTTGTGTATTTTTTTTTTTATTTTTATCTGGTTGATTTCCTCCCTTGTTTTGATGATTTCTTGTTTCCTGTTGTGTGTGGGGCTCATCTGCTGCTGCTTTTCCAATTCCTGGAGGTGTGCGGTTAGTTCCTGTATTTGGTGACTCTCTTTGGCCTTGACATGAGCTCCAGTTGCAATGAGTTTATCCCGTAGCACTGCTTTGGCAGCGTCCCACAAGTTTTGGAATGTTGTATCAGAGTTTTCATTGGTTTCCATAAATTTTTTGATCTCATCTTTAATTTCTTCCCTGACCCATTGTTCGTTTAATAGCATAATGTTCAACCTCCAAGAGTTTCTATAAATGTCTACCAAGTCTAGTTGTTCTAATGTTTGTACAAGCTCTGTTGTTTCTTTGTTGAATTTTTGTGTTTTTTTTTTTTTTTTTGATCCGTCTATAGTTGTTAGCGGGGTGTTAAGATCGCCCACTATTATTGTGTGTGTATCTATGTCTCACCTTAAGTCTGTAAGTAGTTGCTTCACGAAGCTAGGCGCATTGGAATTAGGTGCATATATGTTCACGATTGTAATTACTTCTTAATGGATCAGTCCCTTCACCAATATATAATGCCCTTCTCTGTCCTTTTTGATGTCTGTCAGCTTGAAGTCTAGGTCATCCGTGATTAGAACAGCTACGCCAGCCTTTTTTTCTCGTCCATTGGCATGAAATGTCTTTTTCCATACCTTCACTTTAAATTTCTTACAGGATTTTCTGGTTAGATGTGTCTCTTGTAGGCAACATATAGTTGGGTGCTGTTTGATGCTCCATTCCGTTAATCTATGCCTTTTGATTGGTGAGTTTAAACCATTTGTGTTTAGAGATAATATTGAGAGAAATTGATTTTGGGCTGCCATGAGTGTAAGTGTGCAAGTGTGTATTTGCGACTATTAGAGTTTTTGATTGGTTGACTTTTCTTGTATGGATTTTAGTGGGGAGGTCTTCCCATTTACCATCTTTGATTTTGGTTTGTAGTTTTTCTTTCTGGGTTTAGCACCTTCCTGAGGAGATTTTCAGAGCTGGTTTCATGTTGATGTATTCTTCGAGTTTCTGTTTACTGTTGAAGTATTTGATTTCATTCTCAAATACAAATGAGAGCTTTGCTGCGTACATTATTCTTGGTTGGCAGTTGTTTTGTTTCAGGATTTGATAGGTTTTACCCCATTCTCTCCTTGCTTGGAGCGTTTCTTCTGATAGGTCTGCTGTGATCCTGATTTCCCTTCCTCTGAAAGTAATCTTATCCTTTTTTCTTACTTGTCTTAGAATGGTTTCCTTGTATTCACTTGAAGGTAGCTTGAGGACCACATGTCTGGGAGACGATTTGTTTGGGTCGTATCTACTGGGGGTTCTTTGTCCTTCCTGGATTTGTGCTGGATTTATATTTCCAGTATTCTGGAAGTTCTCCTGTATTATCTCATTGAGCACCCGTTGCAAGCCTGTCTCCTTTTCCACTCCTTCGGGAAGGCCTATTATTCTAATATTTGATTTTTTGAGGTTGTCTTTCATTTCCTGTATGGACCTATTGGCTATCTCTAGATTTGTCTCCAACTGTTTGATGAGCTGCTGCCTTTCATTCTGATTGTCTTCCAATTCTAATATTCTGTCCTCTGCTGTGTTCATTCTGTTGGTTAGGCTTTCAGTTTTGTGCTCTATATCGCGGGTTCCCTTTTTGACTTGATTTATTTCTGCAGTGATATGGTTTTCGAATACCTTAGACTCTTCCCAGCGCTTTTCACTCTCTCTGATGAATTTCATCACTAGTTTCTTAAAGTCCTTATCTGGTAGTTCCTCTATGTCTTCATCTTGCAACTCAGATATTGGGATTAGTTTTTGGTTGTATTGGGAGGGAGTGCTTGATCTTTCCTCTGGGTCATTGCTTTTTCTGATACTTCTCCTCATTGTGTTTTTGCTTCTTGTTGTTTTGAGATTTTAGCGTTGATTCAGCTGAGCCGGCTCTGGTTTGGGTTCTCCGGCTGAGCCCAGCAGGGCTTACTGCCTGAGTCACCAGCTGCTTTCAGGGTCTGTAGATCACAGCCCCGAGTTGGGTCAGGAGGCTTTGTGGGCCAGCCCTAGTGCCAGGCCCCTTCCCCTGTGGCTCCCTCTCAAAGGCAGTGCCCTACAGATTCACTCTGCCGAGCCGCGCCTGGGCTTTGGGTCACAAGGCTAATACAGCGGGGGTCTCTGCCTCAGTGCTGAGCCGAGACTCTCCTTCAGGGCTTGAGGTTAGCACAGCAAAGACTCCTGTTGCTTGGAGCCTGAAATCCCCAACCCCGGCCTGTGCTGGGCTGGAATTCTCCGTGGCCCCAGTGCCAAACTCAGAAGCGCTGCTCCACTGAGTGCTGCAACACTGCAGGCAGGTCTTTCCCAGCGGACTCCTGCTGGATAAACCTGTCCGGCCAGTTCAGCTGAGCCTGCTCTGGTCTGGCCTCTCTAGCTGAGCCCAGCTGGGGACTCCACCCTAAAGAAGCCACTTCCTCAGCTGCACTCTCTCAAGGGTGGAAGCGGATCTCTGAGAGGCACAGAGCCCTTGAGGTGAGACGTGCCCCTACTAGTCTGCTCCTCTGCCCAGGACGTGAGGCCCTGTCAAGCGTTGCCCAGCCTCTGGTGCTCCGGTCGAGTCCAGCAACAAGATCCACGGACTCTCCCGCAGCCAGTCCACAGCTCAGAGCCGATATGGGGATCTCTGAACCCCAGTCCCACAGCACCGCTCCTGTTCCCTCTGCACTCTCCCACAGCCACTGAGCAGCGGGTAGGCAAGCCTCTGGGAAATCTCCCCTGCTTGCCCTCCACTTCTGCAGGGATGATGCAGCCAATGATCAGTCCAGTAGCCTCCTCTCGGGGCTCCTGCCTTCCAGGGGACTGGTGCCCCTGTCATTGTGGGTGCCTATCCTTCCAGCCGCCTCTGTTTTCCCTGGGGCGGTTGAACCTCTGCCCCCTTCCCCCTGCCTGGGATCATGACTCACCAGGTTTCTCGCAGCGTGCTGTATTTTCTTTCCTACTTTTTGCGGCTGTTCCTTCACGCTGTGTAGATCTTCTTGCTTTAGTGAACTCCAGTGACCTTCTCGCTCTTCTCCCTACAGTTTCGCGCCTCCTGGCCTGTTTCTCTGCTGGATCGGCTCCCCTCCTTCCCTACTCCACCCTACACAAGCTCTCTGCAGTCGGCCATCTTTTTTAAGAATCCTCTGGGTTTAGTTTTGGTGTAAGCATTAGTGTTAGTGTTAGGGTTAGGGTTAGGTTTAGTGTTAGGGTTTGAGTGAGGATGAGAGTGAGGGTTAGGGTTAGGTTTGGTTTAAGCATTAGTTTTAGGTTTAGGGTTAGCGTTAGGGTTTGTGTTTGGGTTAGGGTGGGGTTAGGGTTAGGTTTGGTGTAAGCCTTTGGGTTAGGGTTAGAGTTAGTCTTAGGTTTTCTGTTAGGGTTAGAGTTAGTTTGGGGCAAGGGATAGGTTTAGGGTTGGTGTAAGCATTAGTGTTAGGGTTTTGCTTAGGGGTAGGATTAGGGTTAGGGTTAGGGTTAGGGTGAGGGTCAGCCTGAGGGTTAGGATTAGGGTTGGTGTAAGCATTCGTTGTAGGGTTAGGGTTACGGTTTCTGTTAGTGTTTGTGTTAGGCTTAGGGTTAGAGAGTGTTAAGGTTAGGGTTAGATATAGGGTTAGTATTAGCGTTAGGGTTAGTGTTGGGGTTAGCGTTACGATCCGGGTTAGTGTTAGGTTTAGGGTTATGGTTGGTGTAAGTATTATGTTTAGGTTTAGGGTTATGGTTAGGGCTTATGTTTGGGTTAGGATAGGGTTAGGTTTAGGTTTGGTGTATGCATTAGGTTTAGGGATCTGGTTAGGGTTATTGTTTATGTTAGGTTTGGGTTTAGGGTTTGGGTAGGTGTTAGGTTTAGGGTTTGTGTAAGCATTAGTATTAATGTTAGGGTTAGGGTTAGGATGAGAGTGAGGATAAGTGTGATTGTTAGGGTTAGGGTTAGTGTAAGCATTAGTTTTAGTTTTAGGTTTAGGGTTAGGGTTTTTGTTTGAGTTATGGTGGGGATAGGGTTAGGGTTGGTGTAAGCATTAGGGTTAGGGTTAGTTTTTCTGTTAGGGTTAGGGTTAGGGTGAGGGTGAGGTTCAAGTTAAGTGTTAGGGTTATTGTAAGCATTACGTTTATCTTTTTTTTAGGGTTAGGGTTAGTGTTAGGCTTAGGGTTAGAGAGTGTTAAGGTTAGTGTTAGGGATCGGGAAAGGGTTTGGGTTAGTGTCAGTGGTAGCGTAGGGTTAGGGTTGGTGTAATAATTATGATTACGGTTGTGGTTAGGGTCAGGGTAGGTTTAAGGTTAATGTTAGGATTAGGATTACGGCTTTGGTTTGTGTTAGGGTTAGAGTTAGGGTTAGGGTTAGGGTTGGTGTAAACATTAGGGTTAGGTTTATGATTAGGTTTAGGGTTTGTGTTAGGTTTATTGTTAGGGTGAGGGTTAGGGTAAGGGTTACAGTTAGGATTAGTGTTAGTGTTACTGTTGGGGTTGGTGTAAGCATTAGGGTTAGTGTTTGTGTTAGGGTTAGGGTTGGTGTAAGCATTTGGGTTAGGGTTAGGGTTAATGTTAGGGTTATGGTTAGGGTTTCTGTAACGGTTAGGTTTATGGTTTGTGTAAGCATTAGTGTTAGGGTTACGGTTAGTGTTAGGGTTAGGTTGAGGGTTAGGGTTAGGGTGAGCATGAGGCTGTGGTTTAAGATTAGGGTTGGTGTAAGCATTTGATGTAGTGTTAGGGTTAGTGTTTGTGTTAGGGTCAGAGTAAGTCTTAAGATTAGTCAGTATTATGGTTATTGTTAGCGTTAGGGTTGGTGTAATCCTTTGTATTAAGTTTGGGTTAGGATCCAGGTAGATTTAGGTTTAATTTTAGGATTAGTGTTTGTGTTAGGGTTAGTGTTAGGGTTAAGGTTAGGGTTTGGGTTTTTTTGTAAGTATTAGATTTAGCATTTGGGTTAGTGTTAGCGTTGTGGTTAGGGTTTAGGTAAGAGTTAGGTTTAAGGTTTTTGTAAGCATTAGGATTAAGGTTAGGGTTAGTGCTAGTGTTATAGTTAGGGTTTGTGTTAGGGCTAGGGCTAGGGTGAGGGTGAGGTTTAGAGTTAGGGTTAGGGTTGGTGTAAGCCTTAGGTTTAGGGTTAAGGTTTGGGTTTTTGTTAGTGTTATGGTTAGGGTTAGATTTAGAGAGTGTTAGGTTTAGGGTTAGGGTTGCTGTAATCATTTGGATTACTGTTGGGTTTAGGGTTCCAGGTAGGTTTAGGGTTAATGTTAGTGTTATGGTTAGGGTAAGGGTTAGAGTGAGGGATACGGTTGATGTAAGCATTAGGTTTAGGGTTATAGTTAGGTTTAGGGTTTATGTTAGGGTTAGGGTTAGGGTGATGATTAGAGTAAGGGTTATTGTTAGGGTTAGTGTAAGCATTAAGTTTAGGTATGGGGTTAGGGTTAGTGTTAGCATTAGGTTTAGGGTTGGGGTTAGTGTTAGAGTAAGGGTTTGGACAGGGGTTAGGGTTAGTGATAGGGTTAGTGATTAGGTCTGGGTTAGGGTTAGGTTAGGGTTAGGTTTGGTGTTAGTATTAGCTTTAGAGTTAGGTTTAGGATTAGGGTTGGTGTTAGGATTAGATTTAGGGTCCTGGTTTGTGTTAGGGTTAGGTTAGGGTTAGAGTTAGGGTTAGGGGTATGTAAGCATTAGGGTTAGGGTTACTGTAAGGGTTAGGGTTTTTGTTAGGGTTAGGGTTAGGATTAAGTTTAGGTTGAGGGTTAGTGTTAGAGTTAGAGTTAGGATAAGAGTTAGGGTTAGGATTGGAGTAAACATTTAGTTTAGGATTAAGGTTAGTGTTTGTGTTAGGGTTAGGTATAGGGTAAGGGTTCGGGTTAGGGTTCGGGTTCAGGTTAGGGAATGTTATGGTTAGTGTTATTGATGATTTAAGCATTTGTTTACGGTTGGGGTTAGGCTTAGTGTTTATGTTAGCATTAGTGATAGGTTTAGGGTTCGGGTTCGGGTTAGGGTTAGCGTTATGTTTAGGGAGTGTTAGGGTTAGGGTTAGTGTTGGTGTAAGCATTTGGGTTACGGTTTGGGTGAGGGTTAGGTTAGTGTTTGTGTGAGGGTTTGGGTTAGGTTTGGGGTTTGTGTTAGAGCTAGGGAGTGTTAGGATTAGGGTTAGGTTTAGGGTTATGGTTATGGTTAGGGTTAGGGTTAGGGTTTGTGTTGGTGTAAGCAATACGGATATGGTTAGGGTTAGGGTTTGTGTTATGCTTGGAGTAAGGTTAGGGTTATTGTTAGAGTTAGGGAGTGTTCGGTTAGGGTTAGTGTTGGTGTAAGTAAGTTGGGGTTTGGTTCCAGGTATGTTTAGGGTTAGGGTTAGGTTTAATGTTTAGGGTTAGGTTTTTTGCTCTTGTTAGGGTTAGCGTTTGGGTAAGGGTTAGGTTTAGGTTTAGTGTAAACTTTAGTGTTAGTGTTTGGGCGAAAGTTAGGGTTAGGTTTAGGCTTAGGTTTAGGGTGAGGGTTAGAGTTTGTTTTGGTTTAAACATTAGGTTTAGGGTTAGGGTTGGGTAAGCATTAGGGTTATGGTTACACTTAAGTTTAGGGTTTGTGTTAGGGTTAGGGTTAGGGTTAGGTTTAGAGTTGGGTTAGTGTTAGGGTTGGTGTAAGCATTAGAGTGAGGGTTAGGGTTAAGGTTAGGGTTAGATTTCGGGGTTAGGGTTAGGGTTAGAGTTTGTTAGGGTAAGGGATAGGGTTAAGGTTGGTGTAATCATTTGGTTTACGTTTGGGGTTAGGATTCCAGGTAGCTTTAGGGGTAATGTTAGGGTTAGGGTTAGGGATGGATTAGGGTTAGATTTAGTGTTAGGGTTTGCCTTGTTGTAAGCATTAGCGTTTGGGTCTCGATATGGGTTAAGGTTTGTGTTAGGGTTAGGGTTAGGTTTAGGGTTGGTGTAAGCATTAGTGTTAGTGTGAGGGTTATGGTTAGGGTTAGCTTTAGGGTTAGGCTTAGGGTGAAGGTGAGGGTGAGGGTAAGGGTTCGAGTTGGTGTAAGCATTTTGTTTAGGGTTAGGCTTAGGGTTTGTGTTAGGATTAGGGTTGGACTTAGTTTAGAGAGTGTTAGGGTTAGGGTTAGGGTTAGGGTTGGTGTAATCATTTCGAATAGGTTGGGGTTAGTGTTTGTGTTAGGGTTAGAATTAGAGTTAGGGTTACGTTTAGGGTTAGGGATTGCTTTAGGGTTGGTGTAATATTAGGGTTAGGGTAAAGGATAAGGCTATTGTTATGGTTAGGGTTTGTGTCAGGGTTAGTGTTGTGTAAGGGTTAGGTTTAGGGTTGGTGTAAGCATTAGTGATATTGTTAGAGTTAGGGTTAGGTTTAGGGTGACTATGAGGTTTAGGGTTAGGTTTGTTGTAAGCTACAGGTTTAGGTTTAGGGTTAGAGTAGGGTTTTTGTTTGGGTAAGGGTGGGGTTAGGGTTAGGTTTGGTGTAAGCATTATGGTTAAGGTTAGGGATAGTGTTAGGGTTAGGGTTTCTGTTAGGTTTACGATTTTGGTGAGGGTGAGGTATACGGTAAGGGTTAGGGTTGGTGAAAGCATTAGGTTTAGGTTTAGAGTTAGGGTTACGGTGAGTGTTAGGGTTGTTGCAATAATTTGGATTGGTTGGGTTTGATGTTCTTGGCAGGTTTAGGGTTAATGTTAGGTTTAGGGTTAGGGTTAGGGTTTTTGTTAGGGTTAGGGTTAGGTTGAGGTTTAGGGTTGGGTAAGCATTAGGGTTATGGTTACGCTTATGTTTAGGGTTTTTGTTAGGGTTAGGGTTAAGGTTAGGGTTAGAGTTACGGTTAGGGTTAGGGTTGGTGTAAGCATTAGAGTGAGGGTTAGGGTTATGGTAAGGGTTAGGTTTATGGTTAGTTTTAGGGTTAGAGAGTGTTAGGGTAAGGGATAGGGTTAAGGTTGTTGTAATCATTTGAATTACGTTTGGGGTTAGGATTCCAGGTAGGTTTAGAGTCAATGTTAAGGTTATGGTTCGCGTTAGGGTTAGGGTTAGGGATGGAATAGGGTTAAAGTTAGTGTTAGGGTTAGGTTGGTGTAAGCTTTAGAGTTAGGGTTACGCTTAGAGTTAGGGTTTGTATTAGGGTTAGAGTTAGGGTGAGGTTTAGGGTTAGAGTTAGGGTTAGGGTGAGGCTTGGTTTAAGCATTAGGGTTAGTTTTAGCTTTATGTTTACGGTTTGTGTTAGGGTTCGGGTTAGGTTTAGGGTTAGTGTTAGGCTTAGGGTTAGAGAGTGTTAGAGTAAGGGTTAGGATTAGGGTTGGTGTAATCGTTTGGATTACATTTATAGTTAGGTTCCAGGTATGTTTATGGTTAATGTTAGGGTTAGTGTTAAGGTTAGGGTAAGGATTAGGTTTAGGGTTAGGGTTAGGGTTGGATTAGGGTTACAGTTAGAGATAGGGTTTGGGTTCGTGTTAGCATTAGGTATAGTTTTACGATTAGGGTTAAATTTTGTGTTAGGGTTAGGGCTAGGTTTTGGGTAAGGGTTAGGTTTAGCGTTAGTTTAAGCATTAATGTTAGTGTTAGGGTTTTTTTAGGGTTAGGTTTAGGGTTAGGTTTAGGTTGAGGGTGAATGTGAGGGTTAGTGTTAGGGATGGTGTAAGGCTTAGGATTAGGGTTAGGTTTCGTGTTTTTGTTAGGATTAGGGTTAATCTTAGTGTTAGAGAGTGTTACGGTTAGGGTTAGAGTTGATTTTGGTGTAATCATTTCAATTAGGTTTGGGTTAGGATTTCAGGTAGGTTTATGGTTAAGGTTATGGTTAGTTTTAGGATTAGGGTTTGTGTTAGTCTTAGGGTTAGGGTTAGGTTTAGGGTTGGTGTAAGCCTTAGGTTTAGGGTTAGCTTTGGTGTAAGCATTAGGGTTAGATAGGTTTAGGGTTTGTGTTAGTGCTAGGATTAGGGTAAGGGTTAGGGTTAGGGTTAGTTTGCTGTAAGCATTAGGGTTAGGGTTAGTGTTAGGGTTACGGATTGTGTTAGGGTTCGGGTTAGAATTTGGGTAAGGGTTAGATTTACGGTTGGTGCAAGCGTTAGTGTTACTGTTAGGGTTACGTTTGGGGTTAGGTTTTTGGTTAGGGTGAGGATGAGGGTGAGTTTTGGGTTAGGATTGGTGTCAGCATTAGGTTTAGCTTTCTGGTTAGGATCAGGATTTGTGTTTAGGTTAGGGTGGGGTTTGGATTATGGTTGGTGCAAGCATTAGACTAAGGGTTAGGGTTAGGTTTAGGGTTTCTGTTAGGGTAGGGGTTAGGGTTAGGGTTAGGGTGAGGATAAGGTTAAGGGTTAGGGTTGGTGTAAGCATTAGTTTAGGATTAGGGTATCGGTTTGTGTTAGGATTAGTGTTAGGCTTAGGGATAGAGAGTGTTAAGGTTAGGGTTATGTATAGGGTTAGGGTTAGCGTTAGGGTTACTGTTAGGGTTAGAGTACGATCCGGGTTAGTGTTAGGTTTTGGGTTTAGGGTTGTTGTAATATTAGGTTTAGGGTTAGGTTTAGACTTAAGGTTAGCGTTAGTGTTGGTGTAATAATTCGGATTACGGTTGGGATTAGGGTTCCAGGTAGGTTTAGGGTTAATATTAAGATTAGGATTAGGGTTCTGGTTTGTGTTAGAGTTACAGTTAGGATTAGGGGTAGGTTTGGTGTAAGCATTAGGGTTAGGGTTAATGTTAGGGTTTGTGTTAGGTTTAGGGTTAGGGTTTGGTTAAGGGTTAGGTTTAGGGTTGGTGTAAGCATTAGTGTTCGGGTTACGGTTAGGGTTACAGTTATTTTTAGGGTTAGGGTTTGGGTGAGGAATATACTGAGGATTAAGGATAAGATTGGTGTAAGCATTCGTTGTAGTGTTAGGGTTAGGGTTTGTGTTAGGGTTAGTGTTAGATTTATGGTTAGAAAGTTTTATGGTTATGGTTAGGGTTAGGGTTGGTGTAATCATTTGTATTAAATTGGGGTTAGGATCCAGGTAGGTTTAGGGTTTATGTTAGGGTTAGGTTTTGTGTTAGGTTTAGTGTTAGGGTCAGGTTAGGGTTAGGGTTAGAATTAGGGTTGGTGTAAATATTTGTTTTAGGGTTAGGGTTAGTGTTAGGGTTGGGGTTAGGGTTTGGGTAAGAGTTAGGATTAGGGTTGGTGTAAGCATTAGCATTAGGGTTAGGGCTAGGGTTAGGGTTTGTGTTAGGTTTAGGGTTATGGTGAGGGTTTAGGTTTAGGTTTAGGGTTATGGTTTGTGTTAGGTTTACGGTTAGGCTTAGGATTAGAGAGTGTTAGGGTGAGCGTTAGCGTTGGTGTAATCATTTGGATTACGGTGTGGTTAGGTTTCCAGTTAGGTTGAGGGCTAATGTTAGGGTTCGGTTTTGTGTTAGGGTTAGGGTTAGCCTAAGGGATTGGGTGGTGTAAGCATTTGGTTTAGGGTTACTGTTAGCGTTAAGATTTGTGTTAGGGTTTGGGTTAGCGTTTGGGTAACGCTTAGGTTTAGTGTTGGTGTAAGCATTAGTATTAGTGTTAGCGTTAGGTTTAGGGTAAGGTTTAGGGTTTGGGTTAGGGTTAGGGTTGGTGTAAGTATTATGGTTAGTGTTAGCGTGAGGGTTTTTGTTATGCTTGGGGTTTTTTAATTATAGAGTTAGGGAGTGTTGGATTAGTGTTAGGGTTGGTGTAAGCATATTGGTTACAGTTGGGGTTTGGTTCCAGGTATGTTTAGGCATAGGGTTAGGGTTAGGGTTAGGATTAGGTTTTGTGCTAGGGTTAGGGTTAGGTTTAGGTTTGGTGTGAGCATTAGTGTTAATGTTAAGGTTAGGTTTAGGGTTAGGTTTAGGGTTAGGTTTAGGATGAGGGCGAGATTTTTGGTAAGGGTTAGGGTTGGTGAAAGCATTAGGTTTAGGGTTAGGGTTCGGGTTTGTGTTAGGGTTAGGGTTAGAGAGTATTAGGTTTAGGGTTTAGGTTAGGGTTGGTGCAGTCCTTTGGATTACGGTTGGGTTAGTGTTCCAGGTAGGTTTATTTTTAATGTTAGGGTTATGTTTAGGGTTAGGATTTGTGTTATTGTTAGGGTTTAGGGTGAGGTTTAGGGTTAGTGTAAGAAATAGGGTTAGGGTTATGGTTAGGTTAAGGGTTATGGTTAGGTTTAGGGTTTGGGTTTGTGTTAGGGTTAGAGTTAGGGTTAGGGTTAGTGTTGGTGTAAGCATTAAGGTTAGGATTAGGCTTAGGGTTAGAGAGTGTCAGGGTAAGGGTTAGGGTTAGGGTTGCTGTAACAATTTGGTTTACGGTTGGGGTTAGGATTCCAGATAGGTTTAGGGTTAATGTTAGGATTAGGATTAGAATTCTGGTTTGTGTTATGGTTAGGGATAGGGTTGGTGTAAGCATGAGGGTTAGGGCTATTTTTAGGGTTAGGTTTTGTGTTAGGTTTAGGGTTAGGGATCGGGCTCGGGTTAGGGTTAAGGTCAGGGAGTGTTAGGGTTAGTGTTTGTTTAAGCATTTGGGTTACGGTTGGGTTAAGGGTTAGGTTAGTGTTTGTGTCAGGGTTCGGGTTATTGTTGACCTTTGTGTTAGAGTTAGGGAGTGTTAGGATTAGGGTGGTTTTGTGTTAGGACTAGGGTTAGGATTATGGTTAGAGTTAGGGTTAGGGTTAGGGTTAGGGTTCGTATAAGCATTTCGATTAGGGTTAGGGTTTGGGTTTGTGTTATGCTTGGAATAGGGTTAGGGTTATAGATAGAGTTAGGGAGTGTTGGTTTAGGGTTAGGGTTGGTGTAAGCATTTGGGTTACTGTTGGGATTTGGTTCCAGGTATGTTTAGGTTTAGGATTAGGGTTAGGGTTAGGGTTAGATTTTGTGCTAGGGTTAGGGTTATTGTTTGGGTCTGGGTTAGGTTTAGAGTTGGTGTAAGCATTAGTGTTAGTGTTAGCGTTAGTGTTAGGGTTAGGGTTAAGTTTAGGGTTAGGCTTAGGGTCAGGGATAGGGTTATGGTTAGGGTTGTTGTAAGCATTAGTTTTAGGGTTAGGGTTAGGGTTTGTGTTTGGGTTAGGTTGGGGTTACGGTTATGTTTGATGTAAGCATTCGGGTTAGGGTTAGGTTTTCTGTTAGGTTTAGGGTTATGGTGAGGGTGAGGTTTATGGTAAGCGTTAAGGTTGGTGAAAGCATTAGGTTTAAGGTTATTGTTTGCGTTTATGTTAGGGTTAGGTTTAGAAAGTTTAGGTTTATGATTAGGCTTGGTCAATCAGTTGGATTACGGTTGGGGTTAGTGTTCCAGGTAGGTTTAGGGCTAATGTTTTGATTAAGGTTAGAGTTTTGGTTTGTGTTAGGGTTAGGGTTAGGGTGAGGGTTCGGGTTGGTGTAAGCATTAGGGTTAGGGTTAGGTTTACGCTCAGGTTTAGGGTTTGTGTTAGGGTTAGGTTAGGATTAGTGTTAGAGTTAGGGTTAGGGTTAAGGCTGGTGTATTCATGAGGGTGAGAGTTAGGGTTATGGTTATGGTTAGGGTTAGGTTTAGGGTTAGGGTTAGGCTAAGTGTTAGAGAGTGTTAGGGTAAGGGTTAGGGTTAAGGTTGGTGTAATCATTTGGGTTACTTTGGGGCTAGGATTTCAGGTAGGTTTAGGTTTAATGTTAGGGTTATGGTTCGGGTTCGGGTTTAGGGTTAGGGATGGAAATGGATTAGAGTTAGTGTTAGTGTTTGCATTGGTGTAAGCATTAGGGTTAGTGTTACGCTTAGGGTTAAGGTTTGTGTTAGAGTTAGAGTTTGGGTAAGGTTTAGGGTTAGAGTTAGAGTTAGGGTTAGGGTTGGTGCAAGCATTAGGATTAGGGTTAGTGTTATGGTTACGGTTTGTTTTAAGGTTAGGGTTAGGGAGAGGGTTAGGCTTAGGTTTAGAGAGTGTTAGGGTAAGGGTTAGAGTTACGGTTGGGGTAATCATTTGGATTGCAGTTGGCGTTCGGTTCCAGGTAGGTTTAGGGTTAGGGTTAGGGATAGGGTTAGGGTAAAGGATGGATTAGGGATAGAGTTAGAGTTAGGTTTTGGGTTCGTGTAAGCATTAGAGTTAGTGTTACGATTAGGGTTAAGGTTTGTGTTAGGGTTATGGCTAGGGTTTGGGTAATTGTTAGGTTTAGGTTTGGTGTAAGCATTAGTGTTAGTGTTAGGCTTAGGGTTAGGTTTAGGTTTAGTGTTAGGTTTAGGGTGAGAGTGAGGGTGAGGGTTAGGGTTAGGGTAGGTAAGCGTTAGGTTTATGATTAGGATTAGGGTTTTTGTTAGGATTAGGGTTAGGCTTAGTGTTAGAGATTGTTACTGTTAGGGTTAGGGTTAATGTTGGTGTAATCATTTGGATTAGGTTTAGGTTAGGATTCCAGGTAGGGTTAGGGTAAATGTTAGGGTTAGTTTTAGGATTTGGGTTTGTGTTAGTGCTGGGTTAAGTTTAGCGTTTGTGTAAGCATTAGGGTTAGGGTTAGGTTTGGTGTAAGCTATAGTATTAGGGTTAGGGTTAGAGTTTGTGTTAGGGTTATGATTAGGGTTAGGGTTAGGGTAAGTGTTAGGGTTAGGGTTAGGGTTGGTGTAAGCATTAGGGTTAAGGTTATGGTTTGTGTTTGTCTTAGGGTTATTGTTAGGGTTTGCGTAAGGGTTAGGTTTAGGGTTGGTGTAAGCATTAGTGTTAATGTTGTGGTTACGGTTGGGGTTAGGTTTTGGGTTAGGGTTAGGATGAGGATGAGGGTGAGTTTCAAGGTTATGGTTGGTGTAAGCATTAGGTTTAGGTTTAGGGTTAGGATTAGTTTTGTGTTATGGTTAGGGTTTGTGTTAGTTTTAGGGTTAGGGTTAGAGTTGGGGTTTGGGTTAGGGTTGGTGTAAGCATTAGTGTGAGGTTTAGGGTTATGGTTAGGGTTAGGTTTAGGGTTAGGTTTAGGGTGAGGGTTAGGCTTTGGTTAGAGAGTGTTAGGGTAAAGGTTATGGTTACGGTTGGTTAATCATTAGGATTACGGTTGGGGCTAGGATTCCAGGTAGGTTTAGGGTTAATGTTAAGGTGAGGGTTCGGGTTAGGCTTAGGGTTGGGGATGGAATAGGGTTAGAGTTAGGGTTAGGGTTTGCCTTGGTGTAATCATTATTGTTAGGGTTACGATTAGGGTTAAGGTTTGTGTTAGGGTTAAGGTTAGGGTTTGGGTAAGGGTTTGGTTTAGGGTTGGTGTAAGCATTAGTGTTAATGTTAGGCTTAGGGTTAGCTTTAGGGTTATGGTTAGGGTGAAGGTGAGGGTTAGTGGTAGACTTACGTTTGGAGAGTGTTAGGGTTAGTGTTACGTTAGGGTTGTTGTAACATTTGGATTACGGTTGGGGTTAGGGTTCCAGGAAGGTTTAGGGGTAATGTTAGTGTTAGGGTTAGTTTAGGGTTTGTGTTAGGGTTAGGATTAGGGTCAGTGTGAGGTTTACCATGATGAAAAGGAATGGCTAAAGCATTAGGTTTAGTGTTAGGATTAGAGTTTGTGTTAGGATTAGGGTTAGAGAGTGTTAGGATTAGGGTTAGGGATAGGGTTGGTGCAATCATTTGGATTACGGTTGTGGCTAGTGTTCCAGGTAGGTTTAGGGTTAATGTTAGGGTTAGGGTTAGTTTTAGGGTTTGTGTTAGGGTTAGGGTTAGAGTGAGGGTTAGTGTTCGTGTAAGCATTAGGGTTAGGGTTACCCTTAGGGTTAGGGTTTATGTTAGAGTTAGGGTTAGGGTAAGGTTTAGGGTTAGAGTTAGGGTTAGGGTTAGTTTTGGTGTAAGCAGTAGGATTAGGGTTAGCGTTAGGGTTATGGTTATGGTTTGTGTTAGGGTTAGGGTTAGGGTTAGGGTTAATGTTGGTGTATTCATTTGGATTAGGTTTGGGTTAGGATTCCAGGTTGTTTAGGGTTAATCTTAGGGTTAGTTTTATTTTTAGTGTTTGTGTTTGTGTTATGGTTAGGGTTAGGGTTAGGGTTAGTGTTGATAAAAGCATTAGGTTTAGTTTTAGGTATAGGGTTTGTATTACTGTTAGGGATAGGGTTAGGGTAGGGTTAGAGACTTTTATGGTTATGGTTAATGTTCCTGTACGTATTTTGGTTACAGTTCCGATTAGGGTTAGGTTTACGATTTGTGTTAGGGCTCTGGTTCGGATTAGGGTTAATGTTAGAATTTGGGAGTGTTAGGGTTAGGGTTAGGATTTGTTTTAATGTTAGGGTTAGTGTTAGGGTTAGGTTTAGGTTTTGGTTTGGTGTAAACATTAAGGTTAGAGTTAGGGTTAGTGTTTTTGTTAGGGTTAGACTTAGGGTTAGAGTTAGGGTTTGTGTTAGGGTCAGTGTTAGGGTTAGAGTTGGTTTAAGCATTAGTGTTAGGGTTAGGGTTAGGGATGGAGTTCGGGTTAAGGTGGCGGTGAGGGTTTGGGTTAGCGTTAGGGATGTTGTAAGCTTAATGTAGGGATTAGGTATAGGGTTACAATTAGGTTTAATGTTAGGCTTAGGGTTAGTGTGAGGGTTAGGTTTAGGCTTTGGTTTAGGGGTAGAGTTAGGGTTACGGTCAGTTGTTAAAGTTATGGTGATGGTTACGTTTAGTTTTAGGATTGTTGTAAGCATTAGGGTGAGGGAAGGGTTACGGTTAGGTGTTATGTGTTAGCGTTAGGGTTTTTATAAGTGTCAGGTTTAGGATTGGTGTAAACATTAGAGTTAGTGTTACGGTTAGGATTAGGGTTTGTGTAGGCATTATGTTAAGGATTAGGGTTATGGTTTGTGTTAGGGTTGGGGTTAGGGTTTGGGTTAGTGTTAGAGGTAGGAAGTGATTGGATAAGTGTTAGGGTTGGTTTAAGCCTTTGGATTACGGGTGCGTTTAGGGTTCCAGGTAGGTTTAGGGTTAGGGTTAGTGTTAGGGTTTGTGTTAGGGTTAGTTTGGGGTTAGTGTTAAGGTGGAGTAAGCATCAGGGGTAGGGTTATTGTTTTGGTTTGTGTTAGGTTTAGCGTTAGGGTTTTTATTGGTGTAAGCATTAGAGTTAGGGTGACGATAAGGCTTTGTGTTAGGCTTAGGGTTAGTCGTAGGGTTAGGGTTGGTGTAAGCATTAGGGTTAGGTTTAGGGTTAGGGTAAGGGTGAGGGTCAGGTTTAGGGTTAGGATTGGTGTAAGTAGTAGTGTAAGGGTAAGGGTTAGAGTTAGGGTTAGGTTAGGGTTAGGGTTAGGTTTAGGGTTAAGGTTGGTGTAAGCATTAGCTTAGGATTAGGATTATGGTTAGGACTTGTGTTAGGGTTAGGTTTAGGTTTAGGGTTAGGGTTCGTCTTGGTGTAAGCATTAGGTTAAGGTTAGGGTTAGGGTTAGGGTTTTTGTTATGGTTATGGTTTTGGTTAGGGTTGGTGTTAGGGTTAGGGTTAGGTTTAGGGTTAGGGTTAGGGTTAGAGAGTGTTAGGGTTAGGCTGAGAGTTTGTGTTATGGTTAGTGTTAGGATTAGATTTAGTGTTTTCGTTAGGGTTGTTGTAAGCATTAGGTTTATGGTTATGGTTAGGGTTTGTGTAGGGTTAGGTTTAGTGTTAGGATTAGGGAGTGTTTGGGTTAGGTTTTGGGTTATGATTAGGGTTGGGCTTAGGGTTAGAGAGATTTAGGTTTAGGGCTATGCTTGGTGTAAGCATTTGTATTACGGTTGGGTTTACGGTTACAGGTAGGCTTAGGTTTAGGGTTAGGGTTTGTGTTAGGGTTAGTGTTATGGTTAGGGTTGGTGTAAGAATTAGGGTTAGTGTTAGCTTTAGGGTTTGTGTTAGGGTTAGAGATAGGGTTAGGTTTCGCGTTAGGGTTAGTGTTAGGGTTAGGTTTAGAGAGTGTTAGGGTTAGGGTTAGTGTGGGTGTAAGATTTTGGGTTAAAGTTGGGGTTTTGGGTTAGTGTTAGGGTTTGTGTTAGGGTTCGGGTTAGTGTTAGGGTTAGTGTTAGTGTTAGGGAGTGTTAGGGTTAGGGTTTGTGTTAGGGTTGTGGTTAGGTTTAGGGTTAGTGTTAGAGTTAGAAAGTGTTTGGATAAGGGTTAGGTTTGGTGTAAGCATTTGCATTACGGTTCGGTTTAGGGTTCCAGGTACGTTTGTTGTTAGGGTTTTTGTTAGGGTTGTGTTAGAGTTAGGGTGATGTTACGATTGGGGTTGGTGTAAGCATTAGGGTTAGTGTTATGTTTAGGGTTAGGGTTAGGGTTTGTGTTAGTGTAGGATTAGGCTTAATGTTGAGAGTATTAGTGTTAGTGTTAGGGTTAGGGTTGGTGCAAGAATTAGGGTTAGGGTAAGTGTTAGGGTTTCTGTTAGGTTTAGGTTTAGAGGTAGGTGTATGTTTAGGGTTGGTGTAAGCATTAGTGGTTGGTTTAGGGTTAGGGTTAATGTTTGTGTTAGGATTATGGTTAGGGTTAGTATTAGCGTGTGTTAGGGTTAAGGTTAGGGTTTGTGTTAGGGTTAGGGTTAGTGTTTTGGTTAGGGTTTGGGTTGGTGTAAGAGTTGGGGTCAGTGTTAGGGTTTGTGTTAGTGTTAGTGTTAGAGTTAGGGTTAGTGTTATATTTGGATTTAGGTTTCAGGTTAGTGTTAGATTTAGGGAATGTTTGTGTTAGGGTTAGGTTTTTTTTAAGGTTTCGAGTTACATTTGGGGTTAGGGTTGCAGGTAGGTTTATGTTAAGGTTAGGGTTAGGGTTAGAGTTTGTGTTAGGGTTAGGGTTAGGATTAGGTTTTGGTTTAGTGTTGGTGTAAGCATTAGGTTTAGGGTTATGATCAGGGTTAGGGTTCGTGTCACGGTTAGATTTGGGGTTATGATTAGGCTTAAGGATAGGGATTAGTTATAGGGTTACATTCAGGTCTTATGTTATGCTTAAGATTAGGGTGAGGGTTAGCTTTATGCCTTGGATTAGGGTTAGGGTTCTTGTTACGGTCAGTGTTAGGGTTAGGTTGAGGGTTAGGTTTCATGTTAGGTGTGGTGTAAGCATTAGGGTTAGGGAAGGATTACAGTTAGGTGTTATGGGTTAGGGTTTGAATAAGGGTTAGGTTTAAATTTGGTGTAAGCATTATAGCTAGTGTTAGGATTAGAGTTTGTTTAAGAATTATGTTTAGGTTTAGGGTTAGTGTTTTGCTAGGGTTGGATTCAGGGTAAGGTTTAGTGTTAAATTAGGGAGTGTTTAGATAAGTGTTCTGGTTGGTGTAAGCATTTGGGTTACGTTTGGTTTAGGGCCAGGTAGGGTTAGGTTTAGGGTTAGGGTTAGGGTTTGGGTTAGGGTTAGGTTTACGGTTAGGTTTAGGGTTAGGGTTTGTTTAGGGTTATGGTTTGGATTAGGGTTAGGGCTGGTGTAAGGATTAGGTTTATGGTTAGGGTTAGGCTTAGGTTTTGGGTTAGGGTTAGGATTGGTGTAAGCATTAGGTCTAGGTTTTTGGTTAGGGTATGTGTTAGCGTTAGGGTTAGGCTTAAGGTTGAGACTGTTAGGATTAGGGTAATGGTTTCTGTAAGCATTTGGTTTACAGTTGGATTTAGGTTTCCAGGTAGGTTTACGGTTAATGTTAGGGTTACCGTCAGTTTTACGGTTTGTGTTAGGGTTAGGGTTAGGGTTAGGGTTAGGGTTAGGGTTGGTGTAAGCATTAGGTTTAGGGTTTGGGTTAGGGTTTGTATTAGGGTTAGGAGTAGGGTTAGGTTAAGGGTTGGTGTAAGCATTAGTGTTAGGGTGGGGGTTAGGGTTAGGGTGAGGGTTAGGTTTAGGGTTATTGTTCATGTAAGTATTGGTGTTAAGGGTTAGGCTTAGGTTTAGTTTAGGGTTTGTATTAGGGTTAGGTTTAGTGTTACGGTTAGAGAGTGTTAGGGTTAGGGTTAGGGTTTTTGTAAGGGCTAGGGTAAGCGTAAGGGTTAGGGTTAGGGTTTTGGTTGGTGTAAGCACTGGGGTCAGGGTTAGGGTGATCCTCTGTGTGAGGGCTAGTGTTAGGGTTAGGGTTAGTGTTAGAGTTAGGGAGCGTTTGGGTTAGGGTTATGATTAGGGTTAGGGTTAGGCTTGGGGTTACAGAGTTTTAGGGTTTGGGTTAGGATTGATGTAAGTATTTTGTTATGGTTGGTGTTAGCGTTCCATGTAGGCTTAAGTTTAGTGTTAGGTTTTGGGTTTGGGTTTGTGTTAGGGTTAGGGTTAGGTTTAGGGTTAGGATTGGTGTAAGCATTAGGGTTAGGGTTATGGTTAGGGTTTGTGTTAGTGTTAAGGTTAGGGATAGGGATAGGGTTAGGATTAGGTTTGGCATAAGCATTAGTGTTAGGCTAGGGTTACGGTTAAGGTTAGGGTGAGGGTTAGGTTTAGGGTTAGGTTTGGGGTAAGCATTAGTGTTATGGTTAGGTTTAGGGTTATGGTTAGGGTTAGGATTAGGGTTAGTTTGAGGGTTAGGGTTAGGGTTAGAGTGAGTGTTAGAGTTAGGGTTATCGTTGGTGTAAGCATTAGTGTTATGGTTAGGTTTAGGGATTTGGGTTAGGTTTTGTGTTAGGGTTAGCGTTATGGTTAGAGGGTGTTAGGGTTAGGGTTAGGGTGTGTGTTTGGGTTAGGGTTAGTGTTAGGGTTAGGGTTAGGTATTGGGTTTGTGTAAGCATTGGAGTCAGGGTTAGGGTAAGTGTTTGTGTTAGGGTTATTGTTAGGGTTAGGGTTAGTGTTAGAGTTAGCGAGTGTTTGGGTTTGGGTTAGGGTTAGGATTAGGCTTTGGGTTAGAGAGTTTTAGTCTTAGAGTTAGGGTTAGCATTTGGTTTACAGTTGGGGTTAGGGTTCCAGGTATGCTTAGGTTTAGGGTTAGGGTTTCTGTTAGGGTTAGGGTTGGAGTAAGCAATAGGGTTAGTGTTAGTGTTAAGATTAGGGTTTTTGTTAGGGTTAGGGTTAGGGTTAGGGTTAGAGCTAGGGTTGGTGTAAGTATTAGGGTTAGGGTTACATTTAGGGTATGAATTAGGGTTAAGGTTAGGGTTTGTGTTAGGATTTGGGTTAGGGTTAGGCTTGGTGTAACCTTTAGGTTTAGGGTTAGGTTACGGATAGTGTTTTTGTTAGGGTTAAGTTTATGGTTAGGGTTATTGTTAGGGTTAGCGCTAGTGTTAGGGTTAGGGTGAGGGTGAGGTTGAGGGTGAGGTTTAGGTTTAGGGTTAGAGTTGGTGTAAGTTGTCGGTTTAGGATTAGGATTAGGGTTTTTTATGGTTAGGGATAGGGTTAGGGTTCGGGTTAGGGTTAAGTTTAGGGTTAGATAGTGTTAGAGTTATTGTTAGTTTAGGGTTAGGGTTAGGGTTTTTGTTAGCGTTCGGGTTAGGGTTAGGGTTAGTGTTAGGGTTAGTGTAGGGTTAGATTTAAATTTAGCGTTTGAGATGGTGTAAGCATTAGGGTTAGGTTTAGTGTTTGTGTTAGGGTTGGAGTTATGGTTAGGGTTAGTGTTAGAGTTATGGAGTGTTTGTGTTAGGGTTAGGGTTAGTGCAAGCATCTGGGTTATGGTTGAGGTTAGGGTACCTGGTAGGGTTAGTGTTTGGGTTTGTGTTAGTTTTATGGTTAGGGTCTGAGCAAGGGTTAGGTTTAGGGTTAGATTAAGCTTATGTGTTATTGTTAGGGTTAGAGTTATGGTTAGGTTTAGGATAGGGTTATGGTGAGGGTGACCGTGAGGCTTAGGGTTAGTGTTACGTTTTGTTTTAGGGTTAGGGTGGGGTTGGGGTTAGGATTGGTGTAAGCATTAGGGTTAGGGTTAGGGTTGTGTTTGTGCTAGGGTTGGGGTTAGGATTAAGGTTAGTGTTAGTGTTAGGGTTAGAGAGTATTAGGTTAAGTGTTAGGGTTACAGTTGTAATCATTTGGATTAACTTGGGGTTAGCGTTTCATGTAGGTTTAGTGTTAATGTTAGGTTTTGGGTTTCTGTTAGGGTTTGTGTTAGTGTTAGGGTTAGAGTTAGGGTTGGTGTAAGCATTAGAGTTAGTGTTACGTTTAGGGTAAGCATTTCTGTTAGGTTTAGGGTTAGCGATACGGTTAGGTTTAGGGTTTTGTTTGGTGTAAGCATTAGGTTTAGGGTTAGGGTTTGTTTTAGGGCTAGGGTTAGGCATAGGGTTAGTAAGTGCTAGTTTTAAAGTTTGGCTTGTTGTAAGAATTTGTGTTATGGTTAGGGTTAGAGTTCCAGGTAGGCTTAGGGTTAGGGATAGGGTTAGGGCTTGTGTTAGGGTTAGGGTTAGGGTTAGGGTTATGGTTAGTGTTGGTTAAAGTATTAGGGTTAGGTTTAGAGTTTTTGTTATTGTTATGGTTATGGTTAGGGTGAGGGTGAGATTTAGGATTAGGTTTATGGTTTGTGTAATTATTATTTTTATGGTTAGGGTTAGGGGTAGGGTTAGGTTTAGGGGTAGAGAGTGCGAGGTTTAGGGTTAGTGTTGGCGTAAGCATTTGGATTACGGTTGGGGTTAGGGTTAGGGTTAGGGTTTGTGTTAGGGTTCGGGTTAGGGTTAGTGTTAGAGTTAGGCTGTGTTAGAGTTATGGTTTGTGCTAGTTTTAGGGTTAGTGTTAGTGTTAGGGTTAGGATTTTGATGGTTTAAGCAGTAAGGTTAGAATTAGGGTTAGGGTTTGTGTTCGGTTGGTGTTAGGGTTAGGGTTAGTGTTAAAGTTTGGGAGTGTTTGGGTAAGGGTTATTGGTGGTGTAAGCATTTGGGTTACGGTGGGTATTATGGTTCCAGGTAGGTTTCGGGTTAGGGTTAGGATTAGGGTTTGTGATAGGGTTAGGTTGGGGTTAGGGTTAGGGTTGGTGTAAGCATTAGGGTTAGGGTTAGGGTTAGTGTTTGGGTGTGGATTAGGGTTGAAAGAGTTATGGTTATGGTTAGGGTTAGGGTTGGTGTAAGCATTAGGGTTAGGGTAGGGTTAGGGTTAGTGTTTGGGTGTGGATTAGGGTTGAGAGTGTTATGGTTAGGGTTAGGGTTAGGGTTGGTGTAAGTATTTGTGGTTCCAGGTAGGTTTACGGTAAATGCTGCGGTTAGGGGTAGCGTTAGGGTTAATGCTAGGGTTAGGGTTTGTGTTATGCTTAGGGTTTCTTTAGGGTTAGGTTTGATGTAAGCATTAGGTTAGCGTTAGGGCTCGATTTGTTTTAGCTTTAGGGTTGGGGTTAGGGTTAGGGTTAGGGTTAGAGAGTGTTAGAGTTAGAGGTAGGGTTTGTGTTAGGGTTAGGGTTAGTTTTAGTGTTAGGGTTAGGGTTTGGGTTGGTGTAAGCACTTGGGTCAGGGTAAGGGTTAGAGTTTGTGTTACGGTTAGTGTTAGGGTTAGGGTTAGTGTTAGAGTTAGGGAGTGTTTGAGTTAGGGTTCGGGTTAGCGTTAGGCTTGGTATAAGCATTTGGGTTACTGTTTGGGTTAGGTTTCCAGGTAGGCTTAGGTTTAGAGTTAGGAATAGGGTTAGGGTTTATGTTAGGGTTAGGGTTAGGGTTATGGTTTGGATTGATGTAAGCATTAAGGTTAGTGTTAGGGTTAAGTTAGGGTTATTGTGAGGGTGATGGTGATGTTTAGGTTTAGGGTTATGGTTGATGTAAGTATTAGGTTTAGGGTTAGGGTTAGGGTTTGTGTTAGGGTCAGGAATAGGTTTAGGGTTATAGAGTGTTAGGATTAGGGTTAGGGTAGGGTTTGTGTTAGGGTTAGGAATAGGTTAGAGAGTGTTAGGGTTAAGGTTATGGTTATGGTCTGGGTTAGGGTTAGAGAGTCTTAGGGTTAGTGTTAGTGTGGGTGTAAGCATTTGGGTTACAGTTGGGGTTTAGGGTTAGGGTTAGGGTTTGTGTTAAGTTTAGGGTTGGGTATGTGTTAGGGTTGGTGCAAGCATTAGGGTTAGGGTTAGGGTTAGCGTTAGGTTTGGTGTAAGAATTAGGGTTAGGGTTTGTGTTAGTGTTTGTTTTAGGGTTCGGTTTAGGGTTTAGGGTGATTGTTGTTTTAAGCATTATTGTTAGGGTAAGGGTTAGGGTTTGTGTTAGGTTTAAGTTATGCAGTAGGGTAAGGTTTAGGGCGGATTAAGCATTAGTGTTAGGTTTAGGGTTAGGGTTAGGTGAGGGTTAGGTTTAGGGTTAGGGTTGGTGTAAGCATTAGTGCTATGGTTAGGTTTACGGTTAGGGTTAGGGTTTGTGTTAGGGTTAGTGTTAGTGTTAGGGTTAGGGTTAGTGTTGGTGTAAGCATTGTGTTCAGGGTTAGGGTTAGGGTATGTGTTAGGGTTAGGGTTAGGCTTAGGGTTGAGAGTGTTAGAGTTATGTATAGGGTTGTCGTAAGCATTTGGGTTACAGTTGCGGTTAAGGTTCCAGGTAGGTTTACGGTTAATGTTAGGGTTACGGTTAGGTTTAGGGTTAGGGTTAATGTTGCTGTAAGCATTAGGGTTTGGGTTAGGGTTAGGGTTTGTGTTACGGTTGGGGTTAGGGTTAAGGTTAGTGTTAGAGTTAGGGAGTGTTTGGGTTAGGCTTAGGGTTCGTGTAAGCCATTGTGTTACGTTTGGGGTTAGGGTTTCAGGTAGTTTTTGTGTTCGAGTTAGGGTTATTGTTTGTGTTAGATGTAGGGTCAGGGTTGGTGTTAGCATTAGGTTTAGTGTTAGGGTTAAGGTTCGTGCTAATTTAGGGATAGGGTTAGTGTTCGGGTTAGTGTTAGGGTTAAGGTTAAGGTTAGCGTTAGGGTTAGAGAGTTTTAGAGTATAGGTAGGGTTTGTGTTATGGTTCAGATTAGGTTTAGGGTTCGGGTTAGGGTTTGGGTTTGTGTAAGCACTGCGGTCAGGGTTAGGGTTAGGGTTTGTGTTAGGGTTAGTGTTAGGGTTATTGTTAGTCTTAGAGTTAGGGAGTGTTTGAGTTAGGGTTCGGGTTAGGGTTAGACTTGGTATTAGCATTTTGGTTACTCTTTGTGTTAGGTTTCCAGGTAGGCTTATGTTTAGAGTTAGGGAAAGGGTTAGGGTTCATGTTAGGTTTAGGTTTAGGGTTAGGTTTATGGTTATGATTGATGTAAGCATTAGGGTTAGTGTTAGGGTTAGGGTTATTCTTATGGTTAGGGTTAGGTTAAGGGATATGGTTAGGGTTAGGGTTAGGGTTAGGGTTAGGATTGGGGTAATCATTATGGTTAGTGTTAGGGTTAGGGTTATGTTAGGGTTATTGTGAGGGTGATGTTGAGCTTTGGTTTACGGTTATGTTTGATGTATGTATTAGGTTTAGGGTTAGGGTTAGGGTTTTTGTTAGGGTTAGGAATAGGGTTACGGTTAGTGTTAGAGAGTGTTAGGGTTAGGGTTATGGTTATGGTTAGGGTTAGAGAGTCTTAAGGTTATGGTTAGTGTGGGTGTAAGCATTTGGGTTACAGTTGGGATTTTGGTTAGGGTTAGTGTTAGGGTTTTGTTAGGGTTAGGGTTAGGGTTTGTGTTAGGGTTAGGGTTGTGTATGTTTTAGGGTTGGTGCAAGCATTAAGTTTAGGGTTGGGGTTAGGGTTTGTGTTAGGGTTAGGTTTAGGCTTGGTGTAAGCATTAGGTTTACGGTTTGGTTTAGGGTGTGTGTTAGGGTTCGGGTTAGGGTTTAGGGTTATGGTTGGTGTAAGCATTATGGTTAGGGTAATGGTTAGGGTTTGTGTTAGGTTTAGATTATGTGGTAGCGTTAGGTTTAGGGCGGGGTAAGCATTAGTGTTAGGTTTTGGTTTAGGGTTAGAGTGAGGATTAGTGTTTGGGTTGGTGTAAGCTTTGGGTTCAGGGTTAGGATTAGGGTTTTTGTTATGCTTAGTTTTAGGGTTACGGTTAGTGTTAGAGTTAGGGATAGAGAGAGTTTTGGAAAGGGTTAGGGTTAGGTTTGGTGTATTTATTAGGATTACGGTTGGAGTTAGGTTTCCAGGTACGTTTAGGGTTAATGTTAGGGGTACGGTTAGGGTTAGGGTTTGTGTTAGGGTTAGGGTTAGAGATTAAGCTTGGTGTAATCATTAGGGTTAGGGGTACGGTTAGGGTAAGGGTTTGTTTTAGGGTTAGGGTTAGGGTTAGTGTTAGGTTTACGATTGAGAGTTTTAGGGTTAGGTTAAGCTTGGTGTAAGAATTTGAGTTATGGTTTGGTTTAGGTTTCCGGGTAGGCTTAGGTTTAGATTTAGGGTTAGGGTTTGGTTTTGTGTTAGGGTTTGGGTTAGGGTTAGGGTTAGTGTTGATGTAAGCATTAGGGTTAGTGTTAGGGTTAGGGTTAGGTTTTGCGTTAGGGATAGGGTTAGGGTTAGGGTTAGGATTTGTGTAAGCATTAGGGTTAGTGTTATTGTTAGTGTTAAGGTTAGGGTTATTGTGATGGTGAGGGTGAGGTTTAGGTTTAGGGTTATGGTTGGTGCAAGTATTAGGTTTACGGTTAGAGTTAGGGTTATTGTTTGTGTTAGGGTTAGGTTTAGGGTTTAGGGTAATGTTTGGTGTAAGCATTATGGTTAGGGTAAGGGTTAGGGTTTGTATTAGGTTTAGGTTATGCAGTAGGGTTAGGTTTAGGGCGGCATAAACATTAGGGTTAGGTTTAGGGTAGGGTTAGGTGAGGGTTAGGTTTAGGCTTAGGATTGGTGTAAGCATTAGTGTTATGGTTAGTTTTAGGGTTAGGATTAGGGTTTGTGTTAAGGTTAGTGTTAGTTTTAGGGTTAGAGAGTGTTAGGGTTAGGGTTAGGGTTTGTGTTAGTGTTAGGGTTATGGTTAGGGTTAGGGTTGGTGTAAGCATTTGGGTTACAGGTGGGGTTAGGGTTCCAGGTAGGTTTACGGTTAATGTTAAGGTTAGGGTTAGGTTTAGGATTAGGGTTAGTGTTGGTGTATGCATTAGGGTTAGGGTTAGGGTTAGGGTTAGGGTTTGTGTTATAGTTAGGGTTAGGTTTAGGGTTAGTGTTAGAGTTAGAGAGTGTGTGGTTTAGGGTTAGGGTTGGTGTAAGCTTTTGGGTTACGTTTGGCGTTAGGGTTTCAGGTAGGTTTAGGGTTAGAGTTAGGGTTATTGTTTGTGTTCAGATTTGGGTCAGGGTTGGTTTAAGCATTAGGTTTAGTGTTAGAGTTAGTTTTAGTGTTAAGTTTAGGGATAGGGTTACTGTTCGTGTTAGTGTTAGAGTTAAGGTTAGGGTGAGGGTTAAGCTTAGAGTGTTAGGGTTAGGTTTAGTCTTGGTGTAATCATTTTGGTTACGGTTGGGGTTAGGGTTCGGGTTAGGGTTTGTGTTATTGTTCGGGTTAGGGTTAGGGTTAGTTTAGAGTTATGGAGTGTTAGAGTTAGGGTTTGTGTTATGGTTAGGGTTAGTGTGAGTGTTAGGGTTAGCGTTAGTATTTGGGATGGTGTAAGCATCAGGGTTATGTTTAGGGATATGGTTAGTGTTAGAGTTAGGGAGTGTTAGAGTTAGGGTTAGGATTGGTGTAAGCATTAGGTTTCGGGTTTGTGTTAGGGTTAGGGTTTGTGTTATATTTAGGGTTAGGGTTTGGGTGAAGGTGAGGTTTAGCGTTAGGGTTAGGGTTGGTGTAGGCATTTGGTTTAGGGTTAGGGTTAGGGTTAGTGCTAGTGTTACGTTTAGGCTTAGGGTTCGAGAGTGTTTGCGTTAAAATTAGGGATGATGGTTTGTAATTATTTGCATTACATTTGGGGTTAGGGTTAGAGGGTTATGGTGAAGGTTAGGGTTACGTTTAGTTTTAGGTTTAGGGTTAGGGTTAGTATTAGTGTTAGGGTTAGGGTTAGGGTTGGTGAATGAATTAGGGTTATGGTTAAGGTTCGGGTTTGTGTTAGGGTTAGGGTAAGGGTTAGGGTTAGGGTTAGGGTTTGTGTTATGGTTCAGGTAAGGGTTATGGTTAGGGTTGGTGTAAGCATTAGGGTTAGGTTTAGGGTTAGAGTTTGTGTTACTGTTAGGGTTAGGGTTAGGGTTAGGTTGAGGGTGAGGTTTTGTGTTAGGGTTAGGGTTGGTGTCAATATCTGAGTTATGGTTGTGGTTAGGGTTCCTGGTAGGTTTAGGGTTAGGGTTAGGTTTAGTGTAAGGGTTAGTGTTAGAGGTAGGGTTGGCTTAAGGTTAGGGTTGCTGTAAGCATTAGGGTTAGGGTTAAGGTTACGGTTTGTGTTTGATAGACTTATGGTTAGGGTGAATTTGAGCTTTAGGGTTAAGGTTAGGGTTGGTGTAGGCAATAGGTTTAGGATTAGGGTTATGCTTTGTGCTAGGTATTCGGTGAGGATTAAGGTTAGAGAGGGTTAGAGTTAGGGTTAGGGTTAGGGTTGGTGTAATCATTTGGATTACGGCTTAAGTTAGGGTTCCAGGTAGGTTTAGGGTTAATGTTAGGGTTAGGTTTAGTGTTCTGGTTGTGTTAGGTTTAGGGTTAGGTTTTGGTTAACCGTGAGGGTTAGGATTAGGATTAGGGTTTGTATAAGCATTAGTGTTAGGTTACGTTTCGGTTGTGGGTTTGTGTTCGGGTTAGGGTTCGGGGTAGGGTTTGTCTTAGGGTTCGGGGTTAGGTTTAGGGTTAGGGTGGGTGTAAGTATTAGGATTAGGGTTAGGGTTAGGGTTAGAGAGTGTTAGGTTTAGGGTTAGTGTTGGTTGAAGGCTTTGGTTTGGGTTTCAGGTAGTTTTAGGGTAAGTGTTAGGATTAGGTTTAGGGTTAGGGTTTGTGTTAGGGTTAGGGTTAGCGTTAGGGTATGGGTTAGGTTTAGGTTTGGTGTTAGATTTAGAGAGTTTGGGTTAGGGTAAGGTTAGGTTTAGGGTTAGGTTTAGGGTGAGGGTGAAGGTTTGTGGAAGGGTTAGTGTGGGGTTAGGGTTAAGGTTGGTGTAACACATAGGTGCAGGGATAGGGTTAGGGTTTGTTTTAGGGTAAGGGTTATGGTTAGGGTTAGGGTTAGGGTGGGGTTAGGGTTAGGGTTGGTGTAAGCATTAGGTTATGTTTAGGGTTAGGGTTTGTGCTAGGGTTAGCGTTGGGCTTAGGGTTAGCGAGTGTTAGCGTTAGGGTTAGGGTTAAGTTTCGTGTAATCATTTGGATTAAGGTTGGGGTCAGCGTTCCAGGTAATTTAGAGCTAAAGTTAGAGTTGGGGTTAGAGTTAGGGTTAGGGTTTGTGGTAGTGTTAGGGTTAGCGTGAGGGTTAGGGTTATGTTGGATGTAAGCATTAGGTTTAGGGATAGGGTTAGGGATTGTGTTATGGTTTTTGTTAGGGTTTGGGTTAGGGTTAGGGAGAGGTTTAGTTTAGGGTTAGGGTTAGTGTTAGAGAGTGTTACGGTTAGGGTTGGTGTAAGCATTTGTGTTACGGTTGGGGTTATAGTTCCATGTAGGCTAAGCGTTATGTTTAGGGTTAGGGTTAGGGTGAGGGTTAGTGTTAGGATTACGGTTGGTGTAAGCATTAGGTTTATGGCTAGAGTTAGGTTTTGTGTAGGGTTAGGGTTAGGGTTAAGAGTGTTAGGGTTAGGGTTAGGGTTGGTGTCACCATTTGGGTTAGGGTTAAGGTTATGGTTAGGGTTTGTGTTAGGTATTGGTTAGGGTTAGGGTTGCTGTAATCCTTTGGATTACGGTTGGTGTTAGTGTTTCATGTAGGTTTAGGGTCAGTGTTAGGATTAGCGTTAGGGTTTGTGTTACGGTTAGGCTTGGGTAAGGGATAGGTTTAGGTTTGGTAAGCATTAGTGTTAGTGTTAGGGTTAGGGTTAGGTTTAGGATTTGTGTTAGTGTGACGGTGAGGGTGAGGGTTAGGGTTAGGGATGGTGTAAGCATTAGGTTTAGGGTTAGGGTTAGGGTTACGGTTAGGTTAGGATTAAGATTCGGGTTATGGTTAGGGTTAGGATTAGTGTTAGGTTTAGAGTTAGGGTTTTTGTAAGCATTAGGGTTAGCGTTACAGTTAGGGTTAGGGTTTGTTTTAGGGTTAGGGTTAGGATTAGGTTAGGGTTTATGTAAGTTTTCGTGTTAGGGTTATGGTTACGGTTGGTGTAAGCATTAGGGTTATGGTTAGGGTTTATGTTAGGGTTAGGGTTAGTGTTTGGGTTTGTGTTAGGGTTAGAGTTAGGCTTAGAATTAGAGAGTGTTATGGTTTTGGTTAGGGTTAGCGTTGTTGTAATCATTTGCATTAGGTTTGAGTTAGTGTTCCAGGTAGGTAGGGTTAATGTTAGGGTTATGTTTAGGGTTTGTGTTAGGGTTAAGGTTCGGGTTACGGTCAGGGTTAGGGTTAGGTTTTGGGTTGTGTAAGCATTAGGGTTATGGTTAGGGTTACGGTTTGTTTTAGTGTTGGTGTTTGGGTTAGGTTTAATGTTAGAGTTAGGGAATGTTTTTGTTAGGGTTAGGGTTGGTGAAAGCATTTAGGTTACAGATAGGGTTCCAGGTAGGTTTAGGGTTAGGGTTAGGGTAAGATTTGTGTTAGGATTGGGCTTTAGGATTAGGGTTATGATTATGGTTAGGTTTGGTGTAAGTATAAGGCTTAGGGTTAGTGTTAGGGTTAGGGTTATGGCCAGGGTTAGGGTTCGGGTTAGTGTGGGAGTTTTTGTTAGGTTTAGGGTTATGATTAGGCTTAAGGTAAGGATTAGGAATAGGGTTACAGTTATGTTTAACGTTAGGCTTAGGGTTAGGGTGAGGATTAGGTTCGGCTTTGGTTTAGGGTTAAGTTAGGATTACGTTTTAGATTATGGTTACTGTTACGGTTAGGGTTGGTGTAAGCATTTGGGTTACTTTTGGGGTTAGTGTTCCAGGTAGGCTTAGGGTTAGGTTTAGGGTTAGGATTTGTGCTAAGTTTAGGGTGTGTTTAGGGTTAGGGTTGGTGTAAGCATTAGGGTTAAGGTTAAGGTTAGTTTTACGTTTAGCGATAGGTTTAGTGTTATGGGTTAGGGTTAGTGTTTCGGTAAGGGTTTGGTTTATGTTTGGTGTAAGCATTATTGTTAGGGTTAGGGAAAGGGTTACTGTTAAGTTTAAGGTGATGGTGAGGGTTAGGGTTAGGGTTAGGATTAGGGTTGTTGTAAGCAATAGGGTTAGGGTTTGGATTAGGATTTGTGTTAGGGTTAGAGTTAGTGTTTGGTTAGGGTTATGCCTAGGGTTGGTGTAAGCATTAGTGTTAGTGTTAGGGTTAGGTTTAGCGTTAGTTTAGGTTTAGGATTTGGGTTAGGGTGAGGGTGAGGTTTAGGGTTAGGGTTAGGTTTGGTGTAAGCATTATTTTTAGGGTTAGAGTTTGTGTTAGGGTTAGAGTTAGAGTTAGGGAGAGGGTGAGGTTTAGGCTTAGGGTTAAGATTAGGGTTAGTGTAAGCATTAGGTTTAGCGTTAGGGTTAGGCTTTGTGTTAGGGTTAGGGTTAGGCTTAGATTTAGAGATTGTTAGGGTTAAGGTTAGGGTTAGGGTTGGTACAACCGTTTGGATTACGTTGGGGCTAGGGTTCCAGGTATGTTTAGGTTTACGGTTAGGGATGGGGTTAGGGATAGGGTTTCTGTTAGCGTTAGGGTTAGGGTTTGGGTTAGGGTTAGAGTTAAGTTAAGGGTTAGGGTTAGGGTTAGGTTTAGGATTAGGTTTAGGTTTAGGGTTAGCGTTACGATTAGGCTTGGTGTAAGTATTAGATTTAGGGTTAGGGTTAGGGTTTGTTTTAGGGTTAGTGCTAGGGTTAGCGTTTGGGTTAGGGTTAGGGTTAGTGTTAGGGTTAGGTTTAGAGTTAGGGTTTCTTTTAGAGTTATTGTTAGGGTGAAGGTGAGGTGTAGGGTTAAGGTTTGGATTAGTGTAAGCATTAGGTTCATGGTTAGGGTTGGGGTTTGTGCTAGGGTTAGGGTTAGGCTTAGGGTTTGTGTTAGGGTTTTGGTTATTGTGAAGATTAGGGTTGGTATAAGCATTATGGTTAGTGTTACTGTTAGGGTTAGGGTTTGTGTTAGGGTTAGGGTTAGGGTTAGTGTTAGGGTTAGAGTTAGGTTTAGGGTAGGATTGGTGGAAGCATTAGGGTTAGGGTTTGGGTTGGGGTTAGTGTTAGGGTTTGTGTTAGGGTTAGGATTAGGGATAGGGTGAAGGTTGGGCTTAGGGTTAGAGAGTGTTTGGGTAAGTTTTAAGGTTTGGGTTGGTGTAATCATTTGTATTATGGTTTTGGTTAGTATTCCAGGTAAATTTAGTGCTAATGTTAGGGTTACGGTTATTGTTAGGGTTTATGTTATTGTTTGGGTTAGTGTTAGGTTTTGGGTAAGGGTTAAGTTTAGGGTTGGTGTAAGCATTAGGTTTAGGGTTAGATTTAGGGTTTCTGTTAGGGTGGGGGTCAAGCTTATGGTTGAGAGTGTTAATCTTAGGGTTAGGGTGGTGTAAGCATTTGGGTTATGTTTCGGATTAGGGTTTCAGGTATGTTTAGGTTTAAGGTTACTGTTAGCGTTAGGGCTTGTGTTATGATTAGGGTTAGCAATAGGGTTAGCTTTAGGATTGGTGTAAGCATTAGTGTTAGGGTTAGGGTTTGGGTTAGGGTTACGGTCAGGGTTAGGATTAGGGTTAGGGTTTTGGTGTGGGTGAGGGTTAGTGTTAGAGTTACGGTTGTTGTAAGAATTAGGTTTAGGGTTAGGGTGTGTGTTAGGATTAGGGTGGGGTTAGGGTTAGAGTTGGTGTAAGCATTCGGGTTTGGGTTAGGGATAGGTTTTGTGTTAGGGTTAGGGTTAGAGTTAGGGTTAGGGTTAAGGTGAGTTTTAGCGTTAGGGTTAGGGTTGGTGTAAGCATTAGGTTTAGTGTTAGGGTTTGGGTTTTTGCTAAGGTTACGGTTAGGCTTAGGTTTCGAGAGTGTTAGGATTAGGTTTAGGCTTAGGGTTGGTGTAATCATTTGGATTACGGTGGATCTTTAGTTTCCATGTAGGTGTAGGTTAATGTTAGGGTTAGGATTAGATTTCTGGTTTGTGTTAGAGTTACAGTTAGGGTTAGGGTTAAGTTTGGTGTAAGCGTTAGGTTTAGGGTGAGGGTGAGGGTGAGGCTTATTTTTGGTATAGGGTGAGGGTTAGGGTTAGGATTAGGGTTAGGTTAGGGTTAGGGTTAGTGTAAGCATTAGGGTTGGTGTTAGGGTTTGTGTTAGGGTTAGGGATAGGTTTAGGATTAGGGTCTCTGTAAAGTATAGGTTTAGAGTTAGAGTTAGAGAGTGTTAGGGTTAGGGTTAGGGTTGGTGTAAGCATTTGGGTTACGGTTGAGGTTATTGTTCCAGGTAGGCTTACGGTTAGTGTTAGGTTAGTGTTAGGGTGAGGGTTAGTGTTAGGGTTATGGTTGGTGTAAGCTTTAGGTTTAGGTTTATGTATAGAGTTCGGCTTAGGGTTAGGGTTAGTGTTAGAGTTAGGTAGTGTTAGGGTTAGGGTAAGGGTTGGTCTCAGCATTTGTGTTACGGTTGTGGTTAGGGTTCCAGGTAGGTTTAGGTTTAGGGTTAGGTTTAGGGTTAAGGTTAGTGTTAGGGTTTGTGTTAGTGTTAGGGTTGGGTTAGGGTTAGTGTTGGTGTAAGCATTAGGGTTAGTTTTATGGTTAGGATTAGAGTTAGGTTGAGGGTGAGGTTTAGGGTTGATGTATGCATTAGGTTTAGGGTTAAGCTTAGGTTTTGTGTTAGGTTTGAGGTTAGGCGTAGGTTTAGATAGTGTGAGGGTTAGGGTTAGGGTTACGGTTGGTGTAATCATTTGTGTTATGGTTTGCATTAGGGTTCCAGGTCGGCTTAGGTTTAGGGTTAGGGTTATTATTTTGGTTTGTGTTAGGGTTAGGGTTAGGGTTAGGTTTAGGTTTAGGGTTAGGGTAAGGGTTGGTGTAAGCATTAGGGTTAGGGTTGTTGCTAGAATTAGGGTTAGGGTGAGGGTGAGGATGAGGGTGAGGTTTAGGGTTAGGATTAGGGTTAGTGTAAGTATTAGGTTTAGGGTTAGGTTTAGGGTTTGTGGTAGGGTTATTGAAAGGGTTAGGGTTTGTGGTAGGGTTAGGGATAGGGTTAGATTTCGGCTTAGGGTTAGGGTGAGGGTTAGGGTTAGACAGTTTAGGGTTAGGGTTATTGTTGGTGTAAGCATTTGGGTTACGGTAGGGGTTAGGGTTAGGTTTAGGGTTTGTGTTATGGTTCATGTTTAGGGTTAGTGTTTGAATTAGAGGGTGTTCAGGTTAGGGTTTTTGTTAAGGTTTGGGTTAGTGTTAGGTTTATGGTTAGGGTTGGGTTGGTGTAAGCATTAGGTTTATGCTTAGGGTTAGGGTTTGTGTTGTGTTTGTGGTTAGGGTTAGGGTTAGTGTTAGAGTTAGGGACTGTTTAAATTAGGGATAGGGTTAGTGTTATCATTTTGGTTTGGGTTGGGTTGTGGGTTTCAGGTAGTTTTAGGGTTAGAGTTAGGGTTAGGGTTAGGGTTAGGGTTAGGGTTGATGTAAGCAGTAGTGTTAGTGTTAGGATTAGGGTTAGGTTTATGTTTAGGGGTAGGGTGAGGGTGACTGTGAGGGCTAGGGTTAGGGTTTCAGTAATCATTTGGTTTAGGGTTAGGTTATGGTTTGTTTTAGGGTTAGTTAGGGGTTAGGTTTAGGGTTGGTGTAAGCATTAGTACTAGGGTTAGGATTAGGGTTAGAGTTTGTGTTTAGGTTAGAGTTAGAGTTAGTGTTAGGTTTAGAGTGAGGGAGTGTTTGGGTTAGGATTAGGGTTAGGGTTTGTGTTAGGGTTAGGGTTTGTATTAGCGTTGCTGTAAGCATTAGGGTAGGGTTAGGGTTAGGGTTAGGGTTTGTGTTAGTGTTAGGGGGAGGGTTAGGGTTAGGGATGGTGTAAGTATTAGGTTTAGGGTTATGGTTATGGTTAGGATTAGGGTTAGGGTTGGTGTAAACATTAGTGTTAGGGTTACGGTGAGGGTGTGGTTTTAGGTTAGGGTTAGGGTTAGGGTTTGTGTTAGGTTTAGGGTTAGGTTTAGGGTTAGAGTGTGTTAGGGTTAGGGTTACGGTTGGTGTAAGCATTTGGGTTACGGGTGGGGTTAGGTTTCCATGTAGGCTTAGGGTTATATTTAGGGTTAGTGTCAGGGTGAGGGTTAGGGATAGGGTTACGGTTAGTGTAAGCATTAGGTTTTGGTTAGCGTTAGATTTTGTGTTAGGGTAAAGGTTAGGATTAGGGTTTTAGAGTGTTAGGTTTAGGGTAGGGTTGGTGTCAATATCTTGGTTTCGGTTGTGGTTAGGTTTCTAGTCAGTTTAGAATTAGGGTTAGGATTAGGGTTAGGGTTAGTGTTAGATGTGGCGTGTGTTTAGGGTTAGGGTTGCTATATGCATTATGGTTAGGTTTAAGGTTAGGGTTTGTGTTAGATAAGCTTAGGGTTAGGGTGAAGTTGAGGTTTAGGGTTAGGGTTGGTGTAGTCATTAGGTTTAGAATTAGGGTTAGGATTTGTGCTAGGTATACGGCTATGCTTAGGGTTAGAGATAGTTAGAGTTAGGGTTAGGGTTAGGGTTGGTGTAATCATTTGGATTACAGCTGGAGTTAGGGTTCCAGGTAGGTTTCGGGTTAATGTTAGGGTTACGATTAGGGTTCTGGTTTATGTTAGGGTTAGGGTTAGGGTTGGTGTAAGCATTAGGGTTACAGTTATTGTTTGGGTTTGTGTTAGGGTTAGGGTTAGGTTTAGGTTTAGGGTTAGGGTTAGGATTAGGGTTACGGTTAGGATTAGGGTTAGGGTTGGTGTAAGCATTAGGTTTATGGTTACGGTTAGGTTGTGGGTTTGTGTTCTGAAAAGGAATAGGTTTAGGGTGTGTTAGGGTTCGGGGTAGGGTTAGGGTTACGGTTGGTGTAAGTATTAGGTTTAGGTATAGGGTTAGGGTTAGAGAGTGTTAGGTTTAGGGTTAGTGTTGGTGTAATCCTTTGGGTTATGTTTGTGGTTTGGGTTTCAGGTAATTTTAGGGTTAGGGTTAGGGTTCTGTTTAGGTTTAGGGTTTGCGTTAGGGTTAAGTTTAGGGTTAGGGTAATGGTTTGGTTTAGGTTGGTGTAAGTATTAGTGTTGGTTTTAGGGTTACGGGAGGGTTAGGTTTAGGGATAGGGTTAGGGTGAGGGTGAGGGTTTGTGGAAGGTTTAGGGTGGGGTTAGGGTTATTGTTGTTGTAACCATTAGGGGCTGGGTTAGGGTTAGGGTTAGGTTTTGTGTTAGGGTTAGGGTTAGGGTGAGTGTGAGGTTTAGGGTTAGGGTTAGGGTTGGTTTAAGCATTAGCTTTAGGGTTAGAGTTAGCGTTTGTGTTAGGGTTAGGCTTAGCCTTAGGGTTAGAGTGTATTAAGGTTAGGATTAGGGTTAGGATTGGTGTAATCATTTGGATTATGGTTGGGGTTAGGGTTCCAGGTAGGTTTAGGTTTAGGTTTTGGGTTAGGGTTAGGGTTTGTGTTAGGGTTAGCGTTAGGATGAGGTTTAGGGTATGTGTAAGCATTAGCGTTAGGGTTACGTTTAGGGTTAGGGTTTGTGTTAAGGTTAAGGTTATGCTTAGGGATAGAGAGTGTTAGGGTTAGGGTTAGGCCCTGTGTAAGCATTAGGTTTAGAGTTACGGTTAGGACTACGGTTTTTGTTAGGTTTAGCGTTAGAGTTAGGTTAGGGAAAGGGTTAGGGTTTGTGTAAGCATTAGGGTTACGGTTAGGCTTAGGGTTAGGGTTTGTTTTAGTGTTTGGGAGAAGGTTAGTGTTAGGCTTGGTGTAAGCATTACGGTTAGGGTTAGGGTTAGGGCTATGGTTTGTGCTAGTGTTCTGGTTAGAGTTGGGGATAGTGTTAGAGTTAGGGAGTGTTTGGGTTAGGGTTAGGGTTTGTGTTAGGTTTAGGGTTTGTGTTAGGGTTAGGGATAGGGTTAGGATTCAGGTAAGGGTTAGGGTTAATGTTAATGTTAGGTTTAGAGTTAGGATTTCTGTTAGGGTTAGTGTTAGGGTGAGGGTGAGGTTTAGGGTTAGGGTTTGGATTAGTGTAAGCATTAGGTTTATTTTTAGCGTTAGTGTCTGTGTTATGGTGAGGTTTAGGCTTAGGGTAAGAGAGTGCTAAGTTTAGGGTTATCGTTGGTGTAGTCATTTGGATTACGGTTGGGGTTAGTTTTCCAGGTACGTTTAGGGTTAATGTTAGGGTTAATGTTTGTGTTAGGGTTAGGGTTAGAGTGAAGGTTATGCTTGGTGTAAGTATTAAGGTTAGTGTTATGGTAGGGTTGTGTTAGGGTTAGGGTTAGGGTTAGGGTTAGAGTTAGGGTTAGGATTAGGGTTGGTTTAAGCATTAGGGTTAGGATTAGGGTTAGGGTTAGGGTTTGAGTTAGGGTTAGGGTTAGGGCTAGGGTGAGGGTTAAGCTTATTGTTAGATAGTGTTAGGGTAAGGGTTAATTTTAGGATTGGTGTAAACATTTGTATTGCGGTTTCCGGTTAGGATTCCAAGTAGGTTTAGGGTTAATGTTAGGGTTACGGTTATTGTTAGGGTTTGTGTTTGGGTTATGGTTAGTGTCAGGGTTGGTGTATTCATTAGTTTTACTGCTAGGTTTAGCTTTATGGTTAGGGTTAGGGTGATGGTTGAGGGTGAGGGTGAGGTTTATGGTTAGGGTTGGTGTAAGCATTAGTTTTAGGGATAGGGTTAAGGTTTGTGTTAGGGTTAGGGTTAGGTTTAGGTTTAGAGAGTGTTAGGGGTAGGGTTAGGGTTAGGGTTGGTGTAATCATTTGGATTATGGTTGGGGTTAGGGTTCCTGGTAGGTTTAGGGTTAATGTTATGGTTAGGGTTTTTGTTAGGGTTAGGGTTAGCCTGAGGGTTTGTTGGTGCAAGCATCAGGGTTACGGTTGGGGTTAGGGTTAGAGTTAGGGAGTGTTAGTGTTAGGGTTTTTGTAGGGGTTAGTGTTAGTGTTAGCGTTATGATTAGGGTTTGGGTTGGTGTAAGCATTAGGGTTATGGTTAGGGTTAGGGTTTGTGTTAGGGTTGGGGTTAGCTTTATTGTTACTGTTAGTGTTAGGGAGTGTTTGCGTTAGGGTAAGTATTGGTGTAAGCATTTGGGTTACGGTAGGGGTTAGGGTTTCAAGTAGGTTTAGTGTTAGGTTGAACGTTAGATTTAGTGTTTGTGTTAGGGTTAGGGTTAGGGTTTGGGTAAGGTTTATGTTTAGTGTTTGTGTAAGCATTAGTGTTAGGGTTAGGGTTAGGATTAGTGTTAGGTTTAGGGTTAGGGTTTAGGTTAGGTTGATGGTGAGATTTAGGGTTAGGTTTGGTGTAAGCATTAGGTTTCGGGTTTGTGTTATATTTAGGGTTAGGGTTTGGGTGAAGGTGAGGTTTAGCGTTAGGGTTAGGGTTGGTGTAGGCATTTGGTTTAGGGTTAGTGTTAGGGTTAGTGCTAGTGTTACGTTTAGGCTTAGGGTTCGAGAGTGTTTGCGTTAAAATTAGGGATGATGGTTTGTAATTATTTGCATTACATTTGGGGTTAGGGTTAGGGGGTTATGGTGAAGGTTAGGGTTACGTTTAGTTTTAGGTTTAGGGTTAGGGTTAGTATTAGTGTTAGGGTTAGGGTTAGGGCTGGTGAATGAATTAGGGTTATGGTTATGGTTAAGGTTAGGGTTTGTGTTAGAGTTAGGGTAAGGGTTAGGGTTAGGGTTAGGGTTTGTGTTATGGTTCAGGTAAGGGTTATTGTTAGGGTTGGTGTAAGCATTAGGGTTAGGTTTAGGGTTAGAGTTTGTGTTACTGTTAGGGTTAGGGGTAGGGTTAGGTTGAGGGTGAGGTTTTGTGTTAGGGTTAGGGTTGGTGTCAATATCTGGGTTACGGTTGTGGTTAGGGTTCCTGGTAGGTTTAGGGTTAGGGTTAGGTTTAGTGTAAGGGTTAGTGTTAGAGGTAGGGTTGGCTTAAGGTTAGGGTTGCTGTAAGCATTAGGGTTAGGGTTAAGGTTACGGTTTGTGTTTGATAGACTTATGGTTAGGGTGAAGTTGAGCTTTAGGGTTAAGGTTAGGGTTGGTGTAGGCAATAGGTTTAGGATTAGGGTTACGATTTGTGCTAGGTATACGGTGAGGATTAAGGTTAGAGAGGGTTAGAGTTAGGGTTAGGGTTAGGGTTGGTGTAATCATTTGGATTACTGCTTAAGTTAGGGTTCCAGGTAGGTTTAGGGTTAATGTTAGGGTTAGCGTTAGGGTGAGGATGAGGGTGAGGGTTAGGTTTAGGGTTGGTGTAAGCATTAAGCTTAGGGTTAGGGTTAGGGTTTGTTTTTAGGTTAGGGTGGGGTTAGGGTTAGGTTTGGTTAAGCATTAGGGTTACGTTAGGGTTAGGGTTACGTTTAGGGTGGGGTTAGGGTTAGGGTTAGTGTAAGCATTAGTGTTAGGTTTAGGGTTAATTTTAGGGTTTTTTTAGGGTTAGTGTTACGCTTAGTGTTAGAGATTGTTAAGGTTAGGGCAAGGGTTCGGGTTAGGGTTAGGTTTAGTGTAAGCATTAGGGTTAGGGTTAAGTTTAGGATTAGGTTTTGTGTTAGGTTTAAGGTTAGGGTGAAGGTTAGGGTTAGGGTTGGAGTTTGGGTGAGGGTTAGGATTGGTGTAAGATTTAGGGTTAGGGTTAGGGTTAGGGGTAGGGTTTGTGTTAGGCTTTGCATTATGGTTTGGTTAGGGTTAGTGATAGGATTAGGGTTGGTGTAAGCATTAGGGTTAGAGTTAGGGTTAGGGTTCGGGTTTTTGTTAGGGTTAGGGTTAAGATTTGGGAAATGGTTAGTTTTAGGTTTGGTGTAAGCATTAGTGTTTGTTTTACTATAAGGTTAGGGTTAAGTTTAGGTTTAGGGTTAGGGTGAGGCTGAGGCTGAGGTTTAGGGTTAGGGTTTATATAAGCATTCCTTGTAGGGTTAGGGTTTGTTTTTGTGTTAGGGTTAGGGTTAGGCTTGGTGTAATCATTTGTATTAGGTTGGGCTAGAATCCAGTTAGGTTTAGGTTTAATTATAGTGTCAGTTTTTGTGTTAGAGTTAGAGGTAGTGTTAGGGTTGGTGTAAGTATTAGGTTTATGGTTAGGGTTAATGTTAGGGTTAGGGATAGGGTTTGGGTTGGTGTATGCTTTATTGTTAGGGTTAGCGTTAGGGTTGGTGTAAGCCTTAGTGTTAGTGTTAAGTTTATTGTTAGTGTTTGTGTTAGGTGTAAGGTTAGGGTTAGTGTTAGGGTTAGGGTTAAATTTAGAGTTAGTGTTAGTGTTAGATTGGTGTAAGATTTAGGGTTAGGGTTATGTTTAGGGTTCGTGTAATCATTAGGATTAGGGATTTGTTTAGGGCTGGGGTTAGGGTTTGGTTTAGGGTTAGGGTGACTGTTAGGGTTAGGGTGAGGGTGAGGTATAAGTTTAGCGTTAGGGTTAGAGTTTGTGTAATCATTTGGATTACGGTTGGGGTAAAGGTCTCAGGTTGGTTTAGGGTTAATGTTATTGTAGGTTTAGGTTTTTTGTTAGGGTTACGGTGAGCGTTAAGTTTGGCATTCCGGAGAAGATTACGGTTAGGGTTAAGGTTTGTGTTAGGGTTGGGGTTACGGTTCGGTTAAGTTTTAGGTTTAGGGTTGGTGTAAGCATTAGTGTTAGAATTAGGGTTAGGTTTAGGGTTGTGTTTAGGTTGATGATGAGTGTGAGGGTTAGAGTTAGGGTTGATGTAAGCATTAGGTATAGGTTTGTGTTAGGCTTAGGGTTTCTGTTTGGGTTAGGGTCGTGTTAGGGTTAGGGTTGTTGTAAGCATTACGGTTAGACTTAGGTTTAGGGTTAGGGTTTCTGTTAGGTTTAGCGTTAGGGTTAGGGTGAGGGTAAGGTTTAGAGCTGGGGTTAGGTTTGGTGTAAGCATTAGGTTTAGGGTTAGAGTTGCGTTTGGGTTTAGAGTTTGGGTAAGTGGTAAGTTTAGGGTTGGTGTAAGCATTAGGATTAGGATTAGGGTTAGTGTTATGGTTAGGGTTAGTGTTAGGGTTAGGGTTATGATCCGGGTTAGGGTTAGGTTTTGGGTTATGGTTGGTGTAAAATATTAGGTTTAGGTTTAGAGTTAGTTTTAGGTTTATGGTTGGTGTAGGCATTAGGGTTATGTTTAAGGTTAAGGTTAGGTTTTCTGTTAGGGTTAGGTTTAGGTTTAGGGTTAGGGTAAGGGTTAAGGTTATTATTAGGGTTAGGGTTAGGGTTAGGGTTGGTGTAAGCATTAGTGTTAGCGTTACTATTAGGTTTAGGGTTACGGTAATGGTTAAAGTTAGGATTAGGGTTAGGGTTGGTGTAAGCATTAGAGTTAGGGTTACAATTATGGTTAGTGTTTGTGTTAGGGTTAAGATTAGGTTTAAGGTTAGGGTTTGTGTTAGGGTTAGGGTTAGTGTTGGTGTAAGCAATAGGGTTAGGGTTAGGGTTTGTGTTAGGGTTAGGATTATGGTTAGGGTTAGGGTTAGGTTTCGGGTTAGAGTTAGGTTTTTTGTAAGCGTTAGGGTTAAGGCTATAGTTAGTTTTAGGGTTAGGGTTTGTGTTAGATTTAGGGTTAGGGTTTGGGTAAGTGTTAGGTTTAGGGTTGGTGTAAGCATTAGGATTGTGGTTAGGGTTAGTTTTATGGTTAGGGTTTGTGTTAACGTTAGGTTTAGTGTTTGTGTTGTTGTAAGCCTTATGGTTAGGGTTGGGTTAGGGTTTGTGTTATGATTGGTGTTAGGGTTTCGGTAAGTGTTAGGTTTGGTTTGGTGTAAGCATTCATTGTAAGGTTAAGATTAGCGTTTAGGTGAGTGTTTAGGTTAGGCTTAGGTTCAGAGAGTTTTAGGGTTATGGTTATGGTTAGGGTTGTTTTAATCATTTGTATTACGTTGGGGTTATGATCCTGGTACGTTTAGGGTTAATGTTATGGTTAGGGTTTGTGTTTGGGTTAGGGCCAGGGTTAGGGATGTTGTAGTTATTAGGTTTGGGGTTAGGGTTAGTGTTAGGATTATGGTTATGGTTTAGGTTGGTGTAAGTTTTACGGTTAGGGCTAGGGTTAGGTTTGTTGTTTGGGTTTAGGATAGGCTTTGGGTAATGGTTAGGTTTAGGGTTCGTGTAAGAATTAGGATTAGGGTTTTGGTTAGGGTTAGGGTTAGCGATAAGTTTTGTGTTAGTGTGAGGATTAGGGTGAGGGTGAGGTTTAGGGTTAGGGTTAGTGTTGGTGTAAGCATAAGGTTTCGGGTTAGTGTTAGAGTTTGCGTTAGGGTTATGGTTTGGCTAAGGGTGAGAGAGTGTTCGGGTTATTGTTAGGGTTAGGGTCGGTGTAAACATTTGCATTATGGTTGGGATTAGGTTTCCAGGGAGGTTGATGGTGTATGTTAGGGTTATGATTAGAGTTACGGTTTGTGTTAGGTTTGGGTAAGGGATAGGTTTAGGGTTGGTGTGGAAATTAGTGTTAGTGTTAGGGTTAGGGTTAGAGAGTGTTAAGGTTAGCTTTAGGGATATGGTTAGGGTTAGTGTTAGGGTTTTGTTTAGGGTTAGGGTTGGTGTAAGTATTTGGTTTATTGTTAGGTTTAGGGTTAAGGTTAGGTTTAGGGTTGGTGTAGTCATTTCGATTACGGTTGGGGTTAGTGTTCCAGTTAGGTTTATGGTTAATGTTGGGATTAGGATTAGTGTTATGGTTTGTGTTAGGGTTTGGGTTTGGGTTAGGGTGAGGGTTAGGATTAGGGTTAGTGTGAGGGTTAGGGTTAGAGTTAGGGTTGGTGTAAGCATTAGGTTTAGGGTTACGGTTAGGGTTAGGGTTTTTGGTAGGGTTAAGGTTAGGGTTAGGGTTAGGGGTACGTTTAGGGTTAGGGTTATTGTTGGTGTAAGCATTAGGTTTAGGGTTACAGTTAGGGCTATGGTTATGGTAAGGTTTAGGGTTACGATTAAGGGTAGGGTTTGGGTTAGGGTTAGGTTTGGTTTAAGCATTTTGGTTAGGGTTAGGGTTAATGTTTGTGTTAGCGTTAGGAATAGGGTTAAGGTTCGGGTTAGGGTTAAGGTTAGAGTTAGGCAGTGTTAGGGTTAGGGTTAGTGTTGATGTAACCATTTGGGTTAAGTTTTTTTTTTTTTTTTTTAATTATATGACAGTTTCATAGGCTTTGGGAATCCCCCTCCCCCTCCCCTCCCCCCTGGTGGATTCCTCCACCTTGATGCAGCATTACGGTTCAAATTCAATCAAGATACTTTCCTTGCAAACATATACCAAGCATGGAGTCCAGCTAGTTATTGTCCAGATGGGTTGAACCGTTTCTTGGGGAGACCATTTCTGGTCCGAAGTCCGAGCTGGTATAATATCATCACAGTCAATTGAGAGTCCCAATATAACATCAACAGCAATTTGCAATATTATGGAATTGACATAGTTTTGAGTAACCAGTATGTTAAAGAAACAAAACAAAACAAAACAAAACAAACAAAAAAAAAAACAAAGAACAAAATAACAAAAAAACAAGTCCTAACCACAACCTATGATTAGCTCATTGACATCTCAATTTTAGTTTATATACTGGACCGGACCGGTTGCTATATACCCCAAAAAGGCCACTGGGTACCATTCAGCTGTCTCATGTCTATTTCATTTTAGTATTTAGCCATTTGTTGTGTTGAAGTATAATTTTGTTGATCTTGGCAGATTTTGGGATAATCCAGACTGGCTTTTAACTCTAACAAGATATTTGTCGACATTTAAGGTGCAGAACATTTTTTTTTTTTGGGGGGGGGTGTGCAGGGAAATCCTCAACACCATGGTGAGGAGTGACCAATTTTTGTGTCCCACCCAGCAAGGCATGAGCCAATCCATGCCAGCTCTTTCCTGTCAGATTTCAAGCTCTACTTTCTGTTGTTTGTCTATTTATTTTAGGGTTTTTTTTTTTTTTTTTTTTTTTTTTAGTTTGTATGATTGTTTGCTGTGAGGGGTTTTCGAAGCGATCCCGATGGTCACTGCGAGGGAGGGCGGGGGTCCAGAGGTGGAGCCAGGCTCGGACCAGAGAAAGCTCTCCTCCTTGGTCCTGAAGGACATTAATTGTTCTTCTGTGTCTGCTGACAGCTCAGGGCTTCTGGCTGTCTTTCCGATGACGTTGGTTTCTGCAGGGTAGTGTTTGGACTTCTTCCATCCCCTGCGGAAGCTCCGGTTGGGGGTGGGTGACCTCAGAGTACTCAGCCTCCGAGGGCATCCAATTCCCTGTGGCCTCCTTGGCAGTTGGGGTATAGTCCTTGTTGCTCGTATTAGTAGTTTGTGTTGAAGATCTGGGAGTCTTCATGGTTGGGATCCAAGCTTCCTCCTTACCACCTGCTCCACTCTGGAGTGCCCCCCTGCTCCACGCACATGACCTCCTGTTAAGAGGTTGTCAGGATCGCACCCGATTCCCCCCTCATGCATTGGTATAGTAGTTTTATTGTTGTTTAGTGCCGCATTGAGTCTGCTGTCTATGAAATACCAGATTTGACCTTGATAAGCTATATTGTACTTTTTTTTTCTCTCACTCTTTTTATGGTCTTGAAAGATTTCCCTGCACTCCCTCCCCATTACCGGTTAACATAGCGTATTGAGGGTATAGTAGGTTTTACAGTTTTTTGATGTAGATCTTAAGTATTCTGACATTAATTGTTGGTTTATAGTTTATATCGCATTATCTTATTGCATTGGATACAGGTTGTTAGAGATTGCACTAATATTACAATATACAGGTACTATCTTTCAAGTTGTCATCTTTTCATCTCAAATTAAGGCAAACATGTGGTATTTAACCTTTTGGGATTGGTTCATTTCTCTTAGCATGATGGCTTCCAGTCGGGCCCATTTGTCCACAAAGAACTGCATTTCGTTTTTTTTAATAGCTGAGTAGTATTCCATAGAGTAGATGAACCATAGCTTTCTTATCCAGTCTTCTATTGATGGGCATTTTGGCTGCTTCCAGGTTTTTGCGATTGTAGATAGTGCTGCTATGAACATAGGCGTGCATGTTGGTTTCTTGTGTAGGAGATCTTTTAGATATATTCCTAGGAGTGCTATTGCTGGATCATATGGTATGCTGATTTTCAGTTGTTTGAGTATTCGCCAAAATGATTCCCATAGAGGCTGTACAAGTGTGCAGTCCCACCAGCAGTGGAGAAGGGTTCCCTTTTCCCCACATCCTTGCCAACAAGTGTTGGTGATAGGGTTAGTGTTTGTGTTAGGGATAGTGAAAGGGTTATGTTTCGGGTTCAGGTTCAGGTTACTGTTAGGGTTAAGGAGTGTTTGGGTTAGGTTTAATGTTGGTGTAAGCATTTGGGTTGCGGTTTGCTTAGGGTTAGGGTTAGCGTTAGGATTAGGGTTAGGGTTAGAGCTAGGGTTGGTGTAAGCATTAGGTTTTGGGTTACGGTTAGGGTTAGGGTTTTTGGTAGGGTTAAGGTCAGTGTTAGTGTTAGGGTTACGGTTAGGGTTAGGGTTATTGTTGGTGTAAGCATTAGGTTTAAGGTTACGGTTAGGGTAAGGTTTAGGATTAGGGTTCATGTAAGCATTAAGTTTAAGGTTAGGGCTAGGGTGAGGGTTAGCGTTAGGGTTAGGGTTATGGTTTGTGTTAGGGTTAGGGTTAGGTTGAGGGTTAGGTTTATTGTTAGGTTTAGGGTTGGTGTCAGCATTAGGGTTAGGGTTAAGATTTGTGTTATATTTAGAGTTAGGCTTAGATTTAGAGAATGTTAGGGTTAAGATTAGGGTTCGGGTTGGTGTAATCATTTGGATTACGGTATGGGTGAGGGTTCCAGTTAGGTTTAGGTTTAAAGTTAGGGTTAGGGTTAGGGTTTGTATAATGGTTATGGTTAGAATCAGGGTTAGGGTTGGTGTTAGTGTTAGGAATAATTTTAGGGCTCGGGTAAGGGTTAGTGTAAGGGTTAGGGTTAGGCTTATGGTTAGTTTCAGGGTTAGGGTTTGTGTTAGGATTATTGTTAGGTTTGGTGTAAGCATTACGGTTACGGTTGTGGTTTGGTTCCAGGTAGGTTTCGGGTTAGGTCTAGGGTTAGGCTTAGGGGTAGGTTTTGTGTTACGGTTAGGGTTAGGGTTTGGGTAAGGGTTAGGTTTAGGGTTTGGGTGATGGTGAGGGTGAGGGTTAGGGTTAAGGTTGGTGTAAGCATTAGGTTTAGGGTTAGGGTTATGGTTTGTGTTTGGCTTAGGGTGGAGTTAGGGTCAGGTTTGGTGTAAGCATTAGAGTAAGTTTTACATTTAGGGTTAGGTTTTCTGTTAAGGTTAGGGTTTGAGTGAGGGTTAGTTTTACGGTAAGTGTTAGGGTTGGTGAAAGCATTAGGGTAAGGTTTAGATTAGAGTTTGTGTTACGGTTAATGTTAGGGTGATGGTGAAGTTACGATAAAGGTTAGGATTGTTGAAAGCATTAGGTTTAGGCTTAGGGTTAGGGTTTGTGTTAGGGTTAGGGATATAGAGTGTTAGGGTTACGGTTAGGGTTATGATTGGTGCAATCATTTCAATTACACTTGGGGTTAGTGTTCCAGGAAGGCTTAGGGTTAATGTTAGGTTAGAATTAGGGTTTCGTTTTGTGTTAGTGTTATGGTTAGGGTGAGGTTTAGGGTTGGTGTAAGCATTAGTGTTACAGTTACAGTTAGGGTTATGGTTTGTGTTAGGTTTAGGGTTAGTGTTAGGCTTAGGATTAGGGTGAGAGCTAGGGTTCTGTATAGGCTTGGTGTAAGCATTAGGGTGAAGGTTAGGGTTATGGTTAAGGTTTGTGTTAGGGTTAGGGTTAGGTTTAGGGTGAGTGTTAGGCTTAGGGTTAGAGAGTGTTAGGGTCCGTGTTAGCGTTAGGGTAGATGTAATCATTTTGATTACCGTTTGGTTTAGAATTTCAGATATGTTTAGGTTTAATGTTAGGGATTGTGTTCGGGTTAGGGTTAGGGTTGGTGTAAGCATTAATGTTTTTGTTAGGGTTAGGATTAGTGTTAGGGTTAGTGTTAGGTTAGGGTTTGGGCTAGGGTGAGGGTAAGTTTAGGGTTGGTGTAAGCATCAGGTTTAGGGTTAGAGTTAGGTGTTGTGTTAGGATTATGGTTAGGCTTAGAGTTAGAGACCATTATGGTTACGGTTAGGGTTAGGGTTGGTGTAATCATTTGGATTAGGTTGATGTTATGGTTTGTGTTACTGTTAGGATTAGGGTTAGGGTTAGGGTTAGGGATAGGTTTAGGGTTGGTGTAAGCATTATGGTTAGGGTTAGGTTTAGGGTTTTTGTTATTATTACTGTTAGGCTTAGGTTTAGATAGTGTTAGGTTTAGGATTAGGGCTAGGTTTAGGGTTAGGGTGAGGCTGAGGTGTAGGGTTAGGGTTGGTGTAAGGATTAATTGTAGTGTTAGGGTTAGGGTTGTGTTAGTGTTAGTGTTAGGGTTAGTGTTAGTGTTAGGGTTTGGGTTGGTGTAATCATTTGTATTAGGTTGGGGTTAGGATCCATGTAGATTTAGGTATTAATGTTAGGGTTAGGGTTTGTGTTAGAATTAGGGTTAGGATTAGGGTTAGGGTTTGGGTTTGTGTAAGTATTAGGTTTAGGGTTATTGTTAGTGTTAGGGTTGGTGTTAGGGAATGGGTGAGGTTTAGGTTTAGGGTTGGTGTAAGCATTGTGATTAGGGTTAGGGTTAGGGTTTGTGTTAGGGTTAGGGTTAGGCTTATGTTTAGAGAGTAGTAGGGTTAGGGTTAGGATTGGTGTAATCATTTGGATTACGGTATGGGTTAGTGTTCCAAGTAGGTTTAGGGTTAATGTTAGGTTTAACTTAGGGTGTATGTTAGGTTTAGGTTAGAGTGAGGTTTAGGGTTAGTTTAAGCATTAGGTTTAGGGTTAGTTTTAGGGTTAGTGTTTGTGTTTGGGTTCGGTGGGGTTAGGGTTAGGTTAGGTGTAAGCATTAAGGTTAGGGTTATGGTTAGGTTTTCTGTTAGGGTTAGGGTCAGTGTACAGTTTATGGTTAGAGTTAGGGTAAGGGTTAGGATTGGTGTAAACATTAGGGTTAGGGTTAGTGTTATGGTTACTGCTTTTGTTTGGGTTAGGGTTAGGGTGAATGTTACTCTTAGAGTTAGAGAGTGTTAGGGAAAGGGTTAGGGTTCAGGTTGGTGTAATCATTTCGATTAGGATTCTGGATTATGTTAGGGTTAGGGTTAGGGTTAGGGTTAGGGTTAGGGTTAGTGTTAGGGTTAGGGTTAGGGTTAGGGTTAGGGTTAGGGTTAGGGTTAGGGTTGGTGTTAGTGTTAGGGTTAGGGTTAGGGTTGGTTTTAGTGTTAGGTTTATGGTGAGTGTTAGGATTTGTGTTAGGTTTAGGTACAGGGTTAGGTTTAGGGTTAGATTTAGGGTTAGATAGATTTTAGGGTTAGGGTTAGTGTTGGTGTTAGCATTTGGATTACGGTTGGGATTAGGGTTAGGGTTAGGTTTTGTGTTAGCGTTTGGGTTCGGGTTAGGGTTAGTGTTAGAGTTAGGGAGTGTTACGTTTAGGGTTAGGGTTTGTATTAGGGTTAAGGTTAGCGTTATGGTTAGGGTTTGTGTTATGTTTAGGCTTAGGGTTAGGGTAGTGTTAGTGTTTTTGTTAGGGTTAGTTTTAGGGTTAGGGTGGAGTAAGTATTAGTGTTAGGGTTAAGGTTAGGGTTAGAGTTAGGCTTAAGGTGACGGTGAGTGTTAGGATTAGTGTTAGGGTTTGTGTTAGCATTAGGATTAGGGTTAGAATTAGGGTTTGTGTTAGGTTTAGGGTTAGGGTAAGGTATTATGTTTAGGGTTGGTGTAAGCGTAGTGTTAGTGTTAGAGTTAGGGTTAGGGTTTTGTTTAGTTAGGATTAGAATTAGTTTGAGGTTGAGGGTGAGTTTTAGTGTTAGTGTTGGTGTAAGCATTAGATTAACAGTTAGTGTAAGGGTTAGGGTTTGTGTTAGGGTTAGGGTGGGGTTAGGGTTTGATTTGCTGTAAACATTAGTGTTAGGGTTAGTGTATTTTTGGGTTAGATTTAGGGTTAGGGTAAGGGTGAGGTTAGGGTTAGGTTTAGAGTTCGGGTTGGTTTAAGAATTAGGGTTAGCGTTAGGGGTAGGGTTTGTGTTTGAGTTAGTGTTGGGCTTAGGGTTAGAGAGTGTTAGGGTTTGTGTTAGTGTTAGTGTTAGGGTTAGGGTTTGTTTTATGGTTAGGCTTAGGGTTAGAGTTAGGCTTGGTGTAAGCATCTGGGTTAGGGTTACGGTTAGGGTTACGGTTTGTGTTAGGGTTAGGGTTTGGGTAAGAGTTAGGTTTAGGTTTAGGGTTAGGGATAGGGTTAGGATTAGGATTAGGTTTAGGGTTAGAGTTAGGTTTAGGGTTAGATTTAGCATTTGTGTAACCATTAGGGTTAGGGTTAGGGTTAGGGTTTGTGTTAGGGTTCTGGTTAGGCTTATGTTTAGCATTAGGGTTGGTGTAACCTTCAGGTTTAGGGTAAGGGTTAGGGTTTGTGTTAGGGTTAGGGTGAGGGTGTGGTTTATTTTAGGGTTAGGATTGGTGTAAGTATTAGGTTAGGGTTAGCGTTTGTGTTAGGGTTAGGGTTAGGGTAGGGATCGTATTAGGGTTCGGGTTAAGGTTAGAGTTCGGGTTAGGATTAAGGATAGGGTTTGAGAGGGTAAGGGTTCGGATTAGTGTTGGTGTAAGCATTTGTGTTACCGTTGGGGTTAGGGTTAGCGTTAGGGTTTGTGTTAGTATTCTGGTTAGGGTTAAGGTGTGTTTCAGAGTTACGGAGTGTTAGGGTTAGGGTTAGATTTTATGTTAGGATTAGGGTTAGTGTTAGGTTTAGGGTTAGAGTTAGGGTTGGGGTTTTGGTTGGTATAATCATTACGGTTAGGGTGGGTTAGGTTTTGTGTTCTGGTTGGGGTTAAGATTAGGGTTAGTGTTAGAGTTAGAGAGTATTTGGGTTAGTGTTAGGGTTGGTGTAAGCATTTGTGTTACAATTGGGGTTTGGTTCAAGTGAGGTTTATTGTTAGGGTTGGAGTTAGGGTTATGGTTTGTGTTGGGGTTTCGGTTATTGTTTGGGTAGGGGGTAGGTTTAGGTTTGGTGTAAGCATTTGGGTTATGGTAGGTGTTTGGTCAAGGTAGGTTTAGGGTTAGGGTTAGGTTAAGGTTAGTGTTAGTGTTATGGTTAGGGTTAGGTTTAGGCTTAGGGTTAGGGTGAGATGGAGGTTGAGGGTTAAGGTTAGGGTTGGTGTAAGCATTAGGTTTAAGGTTATGGTTATGGTAAGGGTTAGGGTTAGGTTTTGTGTTAGGGTTAGGGTTAGGGTGAGGGTGAGGCTTAGGGTTATGATTAGGGTTGGTGTAATCATTAGGTTTAGGGTTTGGGTTAGCATTGGTGGTAGGTTAAGGTTTAGGCTTAGGGTTAGAGAGTGTTAGGATTAAGATTAGGGTTAGGGTTGGTGTAATCATTTGGAGTACCGTTGGGGTTAGGGTTCCAGTTAGGTTTAGGGTTAAGGTTAGGGTTAAGGTTAGGGTTAGGGTTTTTGTTATGGTTCGGGTTAGAGTGAGGGTTAGGGTTAATATAAGGATTAGGTTTTGGTCTGGTTAGGGTTAGAATTTGTGTTAGAGTTAGTTTTAGTGTTAGGGTTCGCGTTAGGGTTAGGGTTGGTGTAAGTATTAGGTTTAGGGTTCGGGTTCGGGTTAGTGTTAGGGTTAGGGATAAGTTTAGGGCGTGAGTTAGGGTTAGGGTTAGGGTTGGAGTTAGGGTTTGGATAAGGGGTATTTTTAGGGTTGGTGTAAGCATTTGGGCTACGGTTGGGTTTTGGTTCAAGGTAGGTTTAGGGTTAGGGTTAGGATGAGGGTGATGGTGAGGTTAGGGTGGAGTTAGGGTTAGGGTTGGTGTAAGTATTAGGTTTATGGTTAGGGTTAGGGTTGGTGTAAGTATTAGGTTTAGGGTTCGGGTTCGGGTTAGTGTTAGGGTTAGGGATAAGTTTAGGGCGTGAGTTAGGGTTAGGTTTAGGGTTAGGGTTAGGGTTTGGGATATTGGTAGGTTTAGGGTTGGTGTAAGCATTTGGGTTACGGTTGGGTTTTGGTTCAAGGTAGGTTTAGGGTTAGGGTTAGGATGAGGGTGATGGTGAGGTTAGGGTGGAGTTAGGGTTAGGTTTGGTGTAAGCATTAGTTTTAGGGTTAGGGTTTGTGTTAGGATTAGGGTTAGGCTTTGAGTTAGAGAGTGTTACGGTTTGTGTTAGGGTTAGGGTTGGTGTAATCATTTGGATTATTTTGAGGATAGTGTTTGTGTTAGGGTTAGGATTAGGGTTAGGGTTAGGGATAGGGTTAGGGTTGTTGTTAGCATTATGGTTAGGGTTAGGTTTAGGGTTTTTGTTAGGATTAGTGTTAGGTTTAGGTTTAGATAGTGTTAGGGTTAGGATTAGGGTTAGAGTTAGGGTGAGGCTGAGGTTTAGGGTTTGGGTTAGGGTTGGTGTAAGCATTCATTGTAGTGTTAGGTTTAGTTTTTGTTTTCTGGTTAGGGGTCGAGTGAGGTTTAGGGTTGGTTTAAGCATTAGGTTAAGGTTAGATTTAGGGTTAGGGTTAGTTTTTGGGTTCGGGTGGGGTTAAGGTTAGGTTTGGCTTAAGCATTAGTGCTAGGGTTAGGATTAGGTTTTCTGTTAGGGTTAGGGTCAGTGTAAGGTTTATGGTTATAGTTAGGGTCAGGGTTAGGATTGGTGTAAGCATTAGGTTTAGGGTTAGTGTTATGGTTACAGCTTGTGTTAGGGTTAGGGTTAGGGTTAGGGCCAGTGTTAGGCTTAGAGTTAGAGTTAAAACTAACCCTAACACAAACCCTTTACCTAACCCTAAACTAAATGCTTTCACCAACGATAAACTTATCTGTAAACCTCATCCTCACCCTAACCCGAACCTTAACAAAAACCCTAACACAAACCCGAACCCGAACCCTAAAACTAATGCTTACGCCAACCCTAACCCTAAACCAAACACTCCATAACTCTAACACTAACCCTACCCAAACCCCAAACCTATCGCAAACCCTAACCCCAACCGTAACCGTAAAGCTTACACCAACCCAAACCGTAACCCTAACCCTAACACTAACCCTAATCTTAACACAAAACCTAACCCTAACCCTAACACTCCCTAACTCTAACACAAGCTCCAACCCTAAAACGAACCATAACCCTAACCCTAACCGCAACCGTAACCCAAATGCTTACACCAACACTAACCCTAACCCTTACACTCTTTAACCCTAACCCTAACCCTAACCCTAATCCTAACACAAACCCTAACCCTAAAACTAAACCTAATACTTACACCAACCCTAATCCTAACCCTAAACCTAACCCTAACACTAACTCTAAAACAAACCCTAACCCTAACCCTAATGCTTACACCAACCCTAACCCTAACCCTAACCCTAACCCTAAGTGTAACCCTAACCCTAATGCTTATACCAACCCTAACCCTAACCCAAACCCTTACCCTAACACAAACCAGACCCCTAATCCTATTCCTAACAATAACCCTAAACCTATCTTGAACCCTAACCCAACAGTAATCCAAAGGATTATACCAAACATAACCCTAACACTAACCCAAAACCTAATACTTACACCAATTCTAACGCTACACCTAACACTAACGCGGACAGTAACCCTAACCTTAACATTAACGCTAACCCTAACCCTAATGCTTACACCAACACTAACACATACACAAAGCCTAACCCTAACCCTAACACTAAAACAATTCCTAACCCTAACACTAACACTAACCCTAAACCTAATGGTTACACTAACCCTAACCCTAACCCTAACACTAAAACTAATGCTTACATAAGACTAAACCTAACCCTAACCCTAAACCTAATGCTTACACTAATCCTAACAATAACCCTAACTCTAACCCTAACCCTAACACTAACACTAACTCTAAATGTCACTCTCACCCTCACCCTCACCCTAACCCAAAACTTATCCCTAACACTAACACTAAAGCTAACACTAATGCTTACACCAACCGTGAACCTAAACCTTACCCAAACCTTAACCCTACCCAAACACCAATCCTAACCCTAACAATAACCCTAATGCTTACACCAACCCTAATCCTTAACCGAACCCTAACCCGCACCCTCACCCTAACCTTAAAGCTAACTCTAACCCTAACATTAACCCTAACCCTCACCCTCACCCTAACCCTAACCCCAAACCTAGCCCTAACCCTAACCCTAAACCTAAAGCTAACACTAATGCTTACAGCAATCCTAAACCTAACCATTACCCAAAACCTAACAATAACCAATAACACCAAACTGTAACCCAAACAATAACCCTAACTCACCCTAACCCTAACCCTAACTCTGACCCTAACCCTCACCCTAACACTAACTTTAACCCTTCCACCAACCCTAACCCTAACAGTAACACTAAACCTATACCTAAACCTAACAGTAACACTAACCCTAACCTTAATCCTAACTCTAATGCTTACACAAAACCTAACCCTAACCCCACCCTAACCCTAACACAAACCCTAACCTTAAACCTCACCCTAAGCCTATCTGTAACCCTAACCACAACCGTAACACAAATACTTACAGCAACCCTAACCCTAATCTAACACTCTCTAACCCTCAACCTCAGCCTAACCCTAACACATTCAGAAGGTTGGGGTTTGGTTCCAGGTAGGTTTAGAGTTAGGGTTATTGTTATGGTTAGTGTTAGGGTTTGTGTTAGGTTAGGGTTAGGGTTTGTTAAAGGGTTAGTTTTAGTGTTGGTGTAAGCATTAGTGTTAGTGTTAGGGTGAGGGTGAGGGTTAGATTTAGGGTTAGGTTGAGGGTGTGGGTGAGGGTGAGGGTTAGAGTGAGGGTTAGGGTTTTCGGTTTGTGATCGTGTTAGGGTGAAGTTTTTGTTAGGGTTAGGGTGGGGTTAGGGTTATGGTTGGTGTAAGCATTAGGGTTAGGGTTAGGGTGAGGGTTAGGGTTAGGTTATCTGTTAGGGTTAGGGTTAGGGTGAGTGTGAGGTTTACGGTTAAGGTTAGTGTTGGTGAAAGGTTTAGGGTTAGGGTTAGGGTGATTATTTGTGTTAGGGTTAGGATTAAGGTGAGTTTTATTGTTGGAATGAGCATTAGTGTTAGGGTTACGGTGAGGGTTCGGGTTTGTGTTAGGGTTAGGGTTAGGGTAAGAGTTAGGATTAGGGTTGGTGTAAGAATTAGTTTTAGTGTTAGGGTTAGGGTTAGGATTATGTTAGGGTTAGGGTGAGGGTGTGGGTGATGTTTTGGTTTAGGGCTGGTGTTAGCATTAGGTTTAGGGTTAGGGTTAGCGTCTGTGTAAGGATTAGGGTGAGTCGTAGGTTTAGAGAGTATTAGGGTTAGGGTTAGGGTTAGCGTTGGTGTAATCATTTGTATTCGGTTTGGGTTAGGGTTCCAGATAGGTTTAGGGTTAATGTTAGTGTTAGGTTTAGGGTTAGGTTTAGTGTTACGGTTAGGGTTAGGGCTTGTGTTATGGTAAGGGTTAGGGTTAGGTTCGGGTAGGGTTGGTGTAAGTATTGGGTTTAGGGTTAATGTTAGGGTTTGTTTTAGAGTTAGGGATAGGGTTAGATTTCGGTTAGGTTTAGGTGTAGGATTAGGGTTAGGGTTAGGTTTAGAGAGTGTTAGGGTTAGGGTTAGTGTTGGGCTATGGGTTTGGATTACACTTGGGGTTCGGGTTAGGGTTAGGGTTGTGTTCGTGTTCGCGTTAGGGTTAGTGTTAGAATTAGGGAGTGTTGGGGTTAGGGTTAGGGTTTGTTTTAGGGTTATGGTTTGTGTTAGGGTTTGGATTGGTGTAAGCATTAGGGTTAGGGTTAGGGTTAGGGTTTGTGTTAGTGTCGCGGCTAGCTGAGCCGGTATAGTAGCCACAGCTAATGTCCGAGCGAAAAGCACCTACACACGGAGACCATGATGGTATTAGCAGTGCTGGGAGCCGTCTCTCTCCGAGCCGTCTCTCCACAAGCCTCTTTATTACCATATTATCTCCTCTTTCCCCCAAGCCCATCAACAGGACAATAGGATGCCAATGAGTCTACAAAGGCTAGGTGCTACTGCCTTAGGCCCAATTCCTGAGTGCTCAGCTTAAGGAATGTAAATCAACTCCTCAGCCCACAACATATTCCCCCTTCTGTATTAAAGCAGACTTGAATGCGCCTGTCTTAGGTTGTGGACTCTCAGGTTATCAGCCTTACCCGTCATCGGGAACCTCCGTAGCATGACGGAGACCCTGTCCTAGGTTGGTCAGTGCCCGGTCCATCTCACACGTCACTGGCTGCCATTCAACGCCTTGTCTGCTGCAGCTGCTCAAACCATACTTGGGGAAGCTGGTAACCCTGTTCCAAGGCCAGGAGTGAATATAAGCTCAGTAGCAATGAGCAAACAACAGTTCCCGGGCTTGGAAAAACAAAGCACTTCACAGGTGAAACATACATAAAAGGCACGATGGGAGGCAAGAGGCCATGATCTTAGGAGTAACTTAGCTCGTAACAATGAGCAGACAGCAGTTCCCAGGCTTAGGAAAACATTTTGCACTGCACAGATGATAAAACAGAAATGCATACAATACAACAGAAAGGCATACGATGGGGTACAGGAGGCCAATACCAAATCTAACAGCATTTGCTATTTCTTTTCCAATAAATCAACCCATAGTCCAGCATAGTCCAGTATGCCCACCCGCTCATGTTCATCAGTAAAGTCCTGTTGTTCCATAACTCTGGCAGTCTGTTCTGCAACCTTGTTCACTGTCACCACGGTAGCTGGTGGTAGTGGCTGTTGACGTACTGGCTATGATGGTCGCAGTTATGCCAAAGTCTCTTTTATTATTATCAGGCCAACATAGGCCTCTCCGTCAGTCCCAACATGCACAGGCGGGATACAGGGCAGCTGCAGGATAACAGCAGAATCGCAATTGCCAGTCCAGCATGCTGTCAGGGTGCACTGGAACTTGGTGTCATTCCTTTCAGAGGCATCTCCTGTACTTAAGAGAGAAGCATAGGGATAACACAAGCAAACACAAGCTTCAAATTCAGTGAGCTAAGGTTCACTCACTAGAGCGAGTCTTCAGGTTCAGAGGAAAGAAGAAACTAATCCTCTGCCATAGTGGCGGGAGGAAAAACAAGAGAGAAAAACCCGTAATGTTTCCTCTCCAAGATGTTTCTCCAAAAACAAAGAAAATTCCTGGTATCCAAGGTACCTGGCCTAGGGACAACAGGCCAGAAAGGTGTCACTGGCCAACTTCCTTGGTCCCTTTCAAATGATAAAGAGGCCAGTCTGAAGCCCTCCTCCTTGGCAATGCCTGGAGAAGTGGGCTGAGGCTTCAGGTGGGGAATAGAAATGCAAATGTCACCCTTGTCTGTTGGGGAAGTAAGTACCTGTTAAGATAAGCATTTGTCCTGGGAGAGACATGCTCAGGTGAATCCAAGACAAGGTGGGGAAAAGATAAACAAAACAAAAGGAGTTTCAAATCAAAGCACGGATGGGTAATAGCAAGGCTCAATACTTCCTCCCCCATTCCACATGCCTCTCAGAGAACAAAGTCCAAAGCCACCGATAAACTTCGGCTTTGCCATCAGTCAGGGAACACGCTGAAGAACAGCGACAAAATACTGATATACTTATGTTAAATATAAAAGCCTAATATACTTGCTTGTCCCGTGGATCTTCCGACTCAAATGCCATCATCTTGTCCAGTATCCCAGCTCTCATAAGACTCTGCAGCAGAAGCTTGCTGGACAAGCCTCTCAGGAATCCACCTCGGACCATTTTCATTTTCTGGGAAAACACAAACTGATCCTCGCCCCCAAATGAGGACGGGATCTGGGCCTAGCCACTTACCAGTCAAGGGGTCCTTCCACATAGCATAACCTTTCTGCTTCTGAGACGGATTCCAACGACGATCTGCAGCAGACCGTCCTTCAGCATCCAATGTTAGAAAATTTAAAATAAATAATACAAGATTCAAATGATCTCGGGGAGTGCTATATTCCCCCTTTTTGGTTTTAATAAGGTAATCCTTAATAGTACGGTTGGCGCGTTCCACAATACCTTGTCCTTGAGGATTATAAGGAATACCTGTAATTAGTTGTATGTGGTGGGAGGCAGCAAAATCACAAAACTTGATGCTAATATAGCAAGGACCATTATCAGTTTTGATAACTTTAGGAGTTCCCAAGATGGAAAAACATGCATAGCAATGGGCTAGAGTATGTCTGACTTGTTCTCCTGTCTGAGGAGTAGCTAAAATAAATCCAGAACAAGTATCGATAGTGACATGTACATACTTTAGTGTCCCAAACTCTGGGATGTGTGTCACGTCCATTTGCCAGACATGATTGGGCAACAGTCCTCGGGGATTTACACCATAATGAGGAACAGGTAAAAATTGAGGGCACACTGAGCATTGCTTCACGATGGTTCTGGCTTGTTCCTTAGACAGACTAAAGCGCAAACGAAGCGTGTTAGAATTCAAGTGAAATCTAGCATGTGCCTTTTGAGCTTCTTCAAGAGCTGATGCCACCAACTTGGTGGCTGAATCTGCAGCCGCATTTCCTGAAGTCAAGGGCCCAGGTAAACCTGTATGGGCTCGAATATGAGTCAAAAAGAATTTATCTTTGTGGGTCCAAATACAGGCCTGAATTTTAGCAAATAGAGATGCTGCTGTAGAGTGGGAAGAAATTTGGCCCACAGTCTCCAGCACAGGAAGGGAATGGGCAACATATCCACTATCAGAATACAAATTAAAGGGCTGTATGGAAAATGTTTGAAAGACGGCAAGAACGGCCACCAATTCTACAACCTGTGCAGAGACAAAAGATGTGGGGATGATGGTAACCTGGCCATCTACTACAAAAGCTGCCTGACCGTTTGACGACCCATCAGTGAAAACAGTTAAAGCTTCTGGCAATGGTTGAAGAGAGGTTACAAGTGGAAAAACAACAGGATGCAAAGTAAAAAACTGTACAATGGGGTCCTTGGGATAGTGGTTGTCAAAATTAACATTTAAAGTACTCAAAAGTATAGACCAGGTTTCTTCCATATTCTGCAACCACAAAAGCTGCTTCTGAGTGTATGGAATGATAATGGTATCTGGGACCTTCCCAAAATGTCTTAGGCTGCTTTTAGTGGCCTTTTGTATCAACTCTGCTATGGCCAAATAGTAAGGCACAATTGTCTTAGCAGGAGAGACATGCAAATGTTCCCACAAAATAGGTCCCTGCTGATAAAATACTCCTGTAGGTGTATATGAGGATGCTATAACAATAAATAAAAGTGGGGTACTGTAATCAATCCTGGTCAAATGGGATTGTTCAATAGCTATCTCAACCTTGCGTACGGCGTGACGTCCCTCCATAGTCATTACCCTAGGGGATGTTGGAGAAGAGTCACCTTTTAAGATATCAAACAAAGGTTTCAAATCTGCATTAGTAAGTTTCAAACTGGGCCTCATCCAATTTATGTCCCCTAACAATTTCTGAAAATCATTAAGAGTTCGCAACTTTTCTGTAGCTATGGAAATTTTTTGGGGTTTAACACAATTCTGAAAAAGTTGAAATCCCAAATAATTAAATGGAGAAACAAGTTGTATTTTATCTGGGGCTATAGCTAATCCTGCTTTTTCTAACTCTAGCTGTAACTTACACAAACAGGATTGCAACACCTGAGTAGATAGAGCTGCCAGCAAAATATCATCCATATAATGAACAATCATAACAGAGGGAAAGCTGGCGCGCACTGGTTTTAAGGCGGCAGCCACATAAATTTGACACATAGTAGGACTATTAGCCATTCCTTGGGGTAAAAATTTCCATTGGTAATGTTCAAATGGTTCCTGCAAATTAACAGAAGGCACACTGAAAACAAAACGAGGTGAATCTTCTGGATGAAGAGGAATGGAAAAAAAACAATCCTTTAAATCGATCACAACAATATTAAAATCTTTTGGAATGGCAGAAGGCAGCGGTAATCCTGGCTGCTGTGATCCCATTATCTCCATGGTAGCATTCACTGCTCTGAGATCCTGTAAAAGTCTCCACTTCCCTGATTTCTTTTTAATCACAAAAATAGGTGTATTCCAAGGTGAAGTGGAAGGGACAATATGTCCAGCAGCTAGCTGTTCTTGAACTATTTCCTTAACGGCGGCTATTTTTTCTGTAGAAAGGGGCCATTGGTCAATCCAAACGGGTTGAGAACTTTTCCATGTAATCTTCAGTGGAGTAACCTCAGCCGCCATCACAATGGCCCCTAGGGAAAATGCCCTAGCCCTTTCTTTATCCTTCTTATGTTCCACGGAGATTGGTTGAGTAATTCCTTGCAGCTTTCTTCCTATACCTTTTCCAGGAATGTAGCCGTACCTCTCCATCTGCTGCATAGCTAATTCCTGACCAGATACTAATACTGCCCCCATTTGTTGCAAAACATCTCTCCCCCATAGATTAACTGGCAGACCTGGTACTACATAGGGAGTAACATGGCCACCATTTCCTTCCTTATCCCTCCAGGCTAGAGGCCTGGAGCTAGCAAGGGGGCTTTGGGTAATCCCCAATCCTTGCAAAGTGGTCATGGTGGGTGTAACAGGCCAATCTGGGGGCCAATATTTCTGTGAAATAAGAGTGGTGTCGGCACCAGTGTCTAGAAGCCCAGTAAATTTCTTTCCTTCTATACTCAACTCCAAAGTAGGGTGGCCTGCCATATCAGCGACCCAATAAACAGAGGCTTCACCACTGGAACCAAACCCTGCTTTCTTCTGTCCAAGCCTGCAAGCATTATCTGACTTCACTGTGGGGAGCAGCACTAACTGTGCTATTTGTGCCCCCTGGGGCAAAACTGCAACTCCAGCATGAACACTGGCTAAAACTTTAATTTCTCCTGTATAGTCTGCATCAATCACTCCTGGGGTAATATGAACTCCTTTCAAGGCCGTGCTGCTACATCCCAGCAGAAGCCCTACAGTGTCAGGAGGTAGTGGCCCATAAATTCCTGTAGGAATAGGCTGTACCCCCATTTGGGGTGTCAATACGATGTAGGAGGTGGTATGGAGGTTCCATCCTCCGCTGCCTGGGCTCCCTCGAACAAGGTCAAGAATGGCCTTTGTCCCTGAGGAACAAACTGAATCGCTGCCCCGTACATTGGTGCTTGCGGGGCCCAGAGCTGGCCCCTGCTCCCGTTTCCCGGCACAGATGGCTGCCTGGAGAAGTCTATCTTGGACCTGCATTCATTTGCCCAATGTTTCCCACGTTGACATCGAGGGCAAACTCCTGGGGACTTCCTGTCCATATTAGCAGCCTGTGCACAACCTTGGAGTGGGCAGTTCCAGCGGATATGCCCTAGCCCGCCACATTTAAAACATCCTTGTTTTGGGCGCGCTCCCGAGCCCACGGTTGTGCCACCATGCAATGCCTCTGCAATGGCTGCACCCATTATCTGTCCTTTCCCAATGTCCTTACAAAGTTTAAGATACGTGTTAAGGGACTCATGCTTCCAAGGTCTAATTGCTCCCTGGCACCACTTGTTGGCATTTTCATATGCTAGTTGCTTTACAAAAGGCATGGCTTGATCTGCATCACCAAATACCCTATCTGCAGTTACCAGTAGGCGATCTACAAATGCCTGGTAAGGCTCATCTAGGCCTTGGACAATTTTAGAGAGATGTAAATGTAGCGAGCCCTTAGGTGATAAAGACTTCCAGGCCCTCACTGCAGCAGCAGCGGTCTGTGCATAAACTCCTGGGTCATAATTAATCTGATCCTGTACATTAGCAAAATTCCCCTCTCCTGTCAACATATCATGATTTCTCTCAGGAAAGCCTGCCTGGGCATTTTGCCGTGCTGTATCAAGGCAAAGCTCAAAGAACTCAGATTTCCACATTAGAAAATCGCCCCCATCCAGAGTAGCCTTACAGAGCTGTTTCCAATCGGCTGGAGTCAAATTGTTAGGTGCTAAGGCTTCAATCATGGAAACGGTGAAGGGGGCCGATGGGCCATACGTGGCAACAGCGTCCCTCAGACTCTTTATGTCCTTAAAGGACAGTGCCAGGTGCTGTCTGATTCTCTGCCCCTGCTGATCCTCTACCTCAACTACTGGGAGGGCAAAGCGCCTAGCAAGGGTAGCTGCCTCAGGGTCTCCCTGCTCCTGTGCTTGCTTTACCGCACGTTCCACAGCTGAAAGAGAAGTTGAAAGCGGGGGTCCAACACAAGCCCCAACAGTGCATCCACTCTGTTCCTGCCTCAACTGAAGGGAGAGGCGCTGAAGTTGCTCCTGTAAACCTTTTACAACTGTGCTCAGACAGGATGGCGCCAATGGCTCAGGCGGTGCAGAGAGCTCTGTGCCTGTCCAAGAGGGACTTTTGTTTGGCACACGCTCTACAGGTGGAGGATCCTCGGCAAACTCACTTCCATCCTTTTCCTCCTCAGCCTCCTCAGAAGAGGACCGCGAATCTCCTTCACGCACTTTCTCCAGACTTTGTCTTGTCTGGGGTTTCTTCTCCTTATTTACCCTGGTTTGTAGCTGTCTCCTACTTTTAACAATTTCTTACAGCGGGCTTCCACCACTGCTTGACGGGATGACCAAGCAATATTTAGAAAGCGCCAGAGAAAAAGGATGACTACAATGAAAGCAAACCATGGGAATACGTCGCAGACAGTTTCAAAAAAACTCTGCGAGGCCTTAAGCTTAGTGTCGGTGCCTAGTGACTGGAGCAGATCTCGGATTCCCTTAATTATCTGCATTTTAGAGAGTTCTTGCCCCATGATAAATTTTACTTATGCCCCTGCAAAAGTTTTAAAACCTCCCTCTAGATTTCCGGGGTCCCTCAGATTGTCCCTCGTGCCCCAAGACGGGGAGAAGATCTGGGGATGAAATTAATTATGCCCCTCTAGAGTTAAATCCTAAACTTGCCTCCGGATTTCCAGGGTCCCTCAGATTGTCCCTCGTGCCCCTGAACGGGGAGAAGGTCTGGGGATGAGATTAATTTGCCCCTCCAGAGTTTCAGGGGTCCCTCAGATTGTCCCTCATGCCCTAGCACAGGGAGAAGGTCTGGGGATTAAATCAGTTATGCCCCTGCAAAATTCCCAAATTCCAAATTCCTTAATTCAAAATTCCTTAGTTCCTAATTCCTTACCTTCATAGTTCCAGGGGTCCCTCGAACGTCCTTTGCGCTGTGCCATGCCCCACGTTGGGCGCCACTTGTCGCGGCTAGCTGAGCCGGTATAGTAGGCACGGCGAATGTCCGAGCGAAAAGCACTGAAACACGGAGACCATGATGGCGTTAGCAGTGCTGGGAGCCATCTCTCTCCGAGCCGTCTCTCCACAAGCCTCTTTATTTTTTTTTTTATTTTTTTTTTATGGTCTGATTTGCATTTTATTATTTTTTTTTATTATTTAACTTCATTAATTACATTGTATTATGTGACACAGTTACATAGATACTTGGGTTCTCCCACCCCTCCCCAAACCCTCCCACCATGGTGGATTCCTCCACCTTGTTGCATAACCACAGCTCAAGTTCAGTTGAGATTCCCCCATTGCAAGCATACACCAAACATAGAGTCCAGCGTCTTATTGTCCAGTCAAGTTCAACGTCTTCTTAGGTATACCCTCTCTGGTCTGAAGACAGAGCTAGCAGAGTATTAACCCAGTCAATTGAAAGCTCCATCATACCATCAGCAAAAATTTACATCATTATGGAATTAATTGACATAGTAATGAGTAACCAACATGTTGAAAGTAAATGCGAGTTCCCAGCCACCTTCTGTGACCACCTCACCTATACTTCAATTTAGTTTATACACAACATATAACATTCAAAACATAACATGTTATACATAACATCATATCATCTTAAATTAAGGCAAACATGTGGTATTTAACCTTTTGGGATTGGCTCATTTCCCTTAGCATTATGGTTTCCAGTTTGGCCCATTTGGCCACAAAGAACTGCATTTTGTTTTTTTTTAATAGCTGAGTAGTATTCCATGGAGTAGATGAACCATAGCTTTCTTATCCAATCCTCTGTTGATGGGCATTTTGTACAGCTAGAGAAACAATCAACAAAGTAAAAAGGCAACCCACAGAATGGGAGAAGATCTTTGCACACGACATAGGTGATAGAGGGCTGATCTCCAGAATATACAAAGAGCTACAAAACAACCAAAATGTCAAAACAAACAAGCCACTCAAGAAATGGGCACGGGAAATGGGCAAACACTTCACAAAGGAACAAACCCAAATGGCAAATAAACATATGAAAAAATGCTCAAGTTCCCTGGCAATAAGGGAAATCCAAATTAAAACATCAATGAGGTACCACCTAACGCCAGTAAGACTGGCCCACATGAATAAAAGCACCAACAACACTTGTTGGCGAGGTTGCGGGGAAAAGGGATCCCTACTCCACTGCTGGTGGGGCTGCAGGCTGGTACAGCCTCTATGGAAATCAGTATGGAGAATATTCAAACAACTCAAATTCAACATACCGTATGATCCAGCAATAGCACTCCTAGGAATATATCCAGAACAATTGTTTTATGAGAAACCAACATGCACTCCTATGCTCATAGCAGCACAATCAGTAATTGCAAAAACATGGAAGCACAAGCCTCTTTATTACCATATTATCTCCTCTTTCCCCCAAGCCCATCAACAGGACAATAGGATGCCAATGAGTCTACAAAGGCTAGGTGCTACTGCCTTAGGCCCAATTCCTGAGTGCCCAGCTTAAGGAATGTAAATCAACTCCGCTGCCCACAACAGTTAGGGTTGGGGTTAGGGTTAGGGTTAGGTTTAGGGTTAAATTTAGCGTAGGGTTAGCTTTGGTTTAAGTATTAGTTTTAGTGTTAGGATTAAAGTTAGGGATTGTGTTAGGGTTAGGGTTAGAGTTAGGGTTAGGTTTAGGTTTAGGGTTTGGGTGATGGTGAGGGTGAGGTTTAGGTTTAGGGTTGGTGTAAGCATTAGGTTTAGGGTTAGGGTTAGGGTTTGTGTTAGGGTTAGGGTGAGGCTTAGGTTTAGAGAGTGTTAGGGATAGGATTAGGGTTAGCGTTGGTGTAATCATTTGCATTAGGTTTATGTTAGGGTTCCATGTAAGTTCAGGGTTAATGTTAGGGATAGGTTTAGGGTTAGGGTTTGTGTTAGAGTTACGGTTAGGGTTAGGATTAGGGTTGGTGTAAGCATTAGGATTAGGGTTATGGTTAGGCTTAAGTTTTTGTTAGGGTTATGTTTAGGATTAGGTTTGGTGTAAGTATTAGGTTTAGGGTTAGGGTTAGGGTTTGTGATAGGGTTAGGGATATTGTTAGGCTTTGGGTAAGGGTAAGGGTTAGGGTTAGGGTTATGGTTACTGTTAGAGAGTGTTAGGGTTAGGTTTAGTGTTGGGGCAAGCATTTGGGTTACGGTTGTGGTTAGGATTAGGGATAGGGTTTGTGTTAGTGTTAGAGTTATGGTTAGGGTTAGTGTTGGAGTTAGGGAGTGTTATGGTTAGGGTTAGGGTTTGTGTTAGATTTAGAGTTATGGTTAGCGTTGGTGTAAGCATTAGTGTTAGGTTACGGTGAGGGTTAGGGTTTGTGTTAGGGTTAGGGATAGGGTTAGTGTAAGGGTTAGGTTTAGGGTGGTGTAAGCATTAGTGTTAGTGTTAGGGTTAGGGTTAGGTTTAGGGTTAGATTTAAGATGTGGGTGAGGGTGAGGGTGAGGTTGAGGTTTAAGGTTGGTGTAAGCATTTCATTTAGGGTTAGGATTAGGGTTTGTGTTATGATTAGTGTTAGGCTTAGGATTAGAGTGTGTTTTGGTTAGGGTTAGGGTTAGCGTTGGTGTAATCATTTGGATTAGGTTTGGTTTAGTGTTCCAGGGTTTCTGTTAAGGTTATGGTTAGTTTTAGGGTTGGTGTAAGCATTAGGATTATGGTTATGGTTAGGGTTATGTTTGTGTTAGGGTTAGGGTTAGGGTTCTGTAAGTATTAGGTTTAGGATTAAGGTTAGGGTTTGTGTTAAGATTATCTTTAGGCTTAGGGTTAGGGTACGGTTAGAGAGTGTTAGGGTTAGGGTTAGTGTTGGAGTAAGCATTGGGGTTACGGTTGGGGTTAGGGTTAGCGTTAGAGTTTGTGTTTGGGTTTGGGTAAGGGTTAGTGTTAGAGTAGTAAGTGTTAGGGTTATGGTTAGGGTTTGTGTTATGGTTAGAGTTAGGGTTAAGGTTGGTGTAAGCATTTGGGTAAGGTTACAGTTAGGGTTAGGTTTTGTGTTAGGGTTAAGGGTAGGGTTAGGCTAAAGGTCAGGTTTAGGTTTGGTGTAAGCATTAGGTTTAGGGTAAGGGTTAGGGTTAGGTTTAGTGTTAGGGTTACGGTGAGGGTGAGGTTTAGGTTTAGGGTTGGTGTAAGCATTAGGTTTATGGTAAGGGTTAGGGTTTGTGTTCGGCTTAGGGTTAGGCTTAGGGTTAGAGAGTGTTAGAGTTAGGGTTAGGGTTAGCATAGGTGTTATCATTTGGATTAGGTTTGGGTTAGGGTTCCTGGTAGGTTCAGGGTAAATTCTAGGGTAAGGGTTAGAGTTAGGGTTTGTGTTAGTGTTAGTTTTAGGTTTAGAGTTAGGGTTGGTGTAAGCATTAGGATTAGGGTTATGGTTATGGTTATGTTTGTGTAATGTTAGGGTTAGGGTTAGGGTGAGTGTTGGTGTAAATATTATGTTTAGGGTTACGGTTAGGGTTTGTGTTAGGGTTAGGGCTAGGGTTAGGATTTAGGTTAGGGTTAGGTTTAGGGATAGGGTTAGAGTGTTAGCGTAAGGGTTTCTAATGGTGTAAGCATTTAGGTACGGTTGAGGTTAGGGTTAAGGTTAGTGTTAGAGTTAGGGAGTTTTAGTGTTAGGGATAGGGTTTGTGTTAGTGTTAGGGTTAGGGTTAGGGTTAGGGTTGGTGTAAGCATTAGGATTAGGTTTATGGTTAAATTTGTGTTAGGGTTATTGTTTAGGTTAGGGTTAGGGTTCTGTAAGTATTAGGTTTTGGGTTTATGTTAGGGTTTGTGTTAAGGTTAGTGATAGGGTTAGGCTTCGGGTTAGGCATAGGGTTAGTGTTAGGGTTAGGGTTACTCTTAGAGAGCATTAGGGTTATGGTAAGTGTTGGTGTAAGCATTTGGGTTTCGCTTGGCGTTTCATTCAAAGTAATTTTAGGGTTAGGGTTAGAGTGAGGGTTAGGGTTTGTGTTAGGGTTAGAGTTAGGGTTTGGTTAAGGGGTAGGTTTAGGTTTGGTGTAAGGATTTGGGTTACGGTTGGGTTTTGATTCCATGTAGGCTTAGGGTTAGTTTTAGGGTTAGATTTAGTGTTAGGGCTAGGGTTAGGGTTAGAGTTAGGGTTTGTTTTAGTGTTAGGGTTAGGGTGAGGGTGAGGTTTAGAGTTAGGATTAGGGTTGGTGTAAGCATTAAGTTTAGGGTTATGATTAGGCTTTGTGTTATAGTTAGGGTTAGTCTTGTGGTTATAGTGTGTTAGGGTTAAGATTAGGGTTAGGGTTGGTGTAAAAATTTGGAATGTGGTTGGGGTTAGGGTTCCATGTAGGTTTAGGGTTAATGTTAGGGCTAGTGTTAGGAATAGGGTTTGTGTTAGGGTTAGGGTTAGGGTCAGGGTGAGGGTTTGAGTTAGGGTTATTTTTAGGGCTCTTGTAAGCATTAGGTTTAGGGTTAGTGTTAGGGTTAGGGTTAGTGTAAGCATTAGGTCTAGGGTTTTGGTTAGTGTTAGTGTTAGTGTTAGGGTTAGGGTTATTGTTTGGAATAGGGTTTGTGTTCGCATTGGTGTAAGCATTAGGATTAGGGTTATGGTTAGGGTTTGTGTTACTGTTAGGGTTAAGGTCTCGATTAGGGTTAGGTTTAAGGTCCGTGTTAGGGTTAGGTTTAGGGTTAGATTTGGTGTAAGTATTAGGCCGAGGGTTAGGGTTAGGGTAAGAATTCGGTTTATTTTTAGGATGAGGGTGAGTGTGAGGGATAGGGTTAGTGTTAGGTTTGGTGTAAGCATCAGGTTTAGGGTCAGGTTTAGGGTTAGGGTTTTTGTTAGGGTTAGTGGGGGGTTAGGATTAGGATTCGTGTAAGTATTAGGGTTATGTTTAGGGTTTCTGTGAGTGTTAGGTTTAGGGTGAGAGTGAGGTTTAGGTTTAGGGTTTGGGTTGGTGTAAGCATTAGGTTTATTGTTAGGGTTAGGGTTTGTGTTAGGGTTAGGGTGGGGTTAGGGTATGGGTTGGTGTAGGCATTAGGGTTAGGGTTAGGGTTAGGGTTAGGGTTTCGGTTAAGGTTAGGATTAGGGTTATCGTTTGGGTTAGGTTAGGGTTAGGGTTTGTGTTACGGTTAGGGTTATGGTTGGGTTAGGGTTTGGTTTAGGGTTGATGTAAATATTAGTGTTAGTTTTAGGGTTGGGGTTAGGGCTATGTTTCGGGTTAGGGTTAGGGTGTGGGTGAGGGTGATGTTTAGTTTTATTGTTGGTGTAAGCATTAGTTTTAGGGTTAGTGTTAGGGTTTGTGTTTGGGTTATGGTGACTTTAGGCTTAGGGTTGGTGTAAGCATTAGAGTTAGGCTTAGGGTTTGTGTTTGGATCAGGGTGAAATTAGGGTTAGGGTTATTGTAAGTATTAGGGTTAGGCTTACAGTTATGGTTAGGTTTTCTGTTAGCGTTAGGGTTAGAGTGAGTTTGAGGTTTACGGTTAGGGTTAGGCTTGGTGAAAGCATTAGGTTAAGGTTTTTGTTTAAGTTTAGTGTTAGCGTTAGATTTAGGGTTTGTGCTGGGTTAGGGTTATGGTTAGGTTGAGGGTTAGGCTTAGGATTAGAGTGTGTATGGGTAAGGGTTATAGTTAGGGTTGGTGCATGCACTAGGTTTAGGGTTAGGGTTAAGGTTAGGGGTTGTGTTAGGTTTAGTGTGGGGTTAGGTTTGGGTTGGTGTAAGCATTAGGGTTAGGGTTACTGTTTATGTCATGTTAGGGTCAGGGTTATAGTTAGGGTTAGGGTGAGGCTTAGGTTTAGGTTAGGGTTAGTGTTGGTGTAAGCATTAGGTTTAGGGTTAGGGATAGGTTTTGTGCTAGGGTTAGCGTTAGGCTTAGGGTTAGAGTGTGTTAGGGTTAGGGTTAAATTTAGGGTTGGTGTAAACATTTGGATTACGGTTGGGTTAGGGTTCCACGTAGGTTTAGGGTTAATGTTATGTTTAGGATTAGGGTTCTGGTTTGTATTAGGGTTAGGGTGAGAGTTAAAGTTAATGTTGGTGCAAGCATTAGGATTAGAATTACGGTTAGGGTTAGGGTTTGTGTTAGTCTTCGGGTTAGGGTAATGTTTAGGGTTGGTGTAAGCATTAGGTTTAGGGCGACGGTTAGGGTTTCAGTGACGGTAATGTGAGGGCAAAGTTTAGGGTTAGGGTTATGGATGGTGTAAGTATTAGGTTTAGTTTTAGGGTTAGGGATTCTGTTATTGTTAGGGATTGTGTTAGGGTTCGGGTTCTGGTTAGGGTTAGGGTTATGGTTACAGAGTTTAGTGTTAGGGATATTGTTGGTGTAAGCATTTGGATTACAATTGGGGTTATGGCTAGGATTACGGTTTGTGTTAGGGTTTGATTTAGGGTTACAGTTTGTGTTAGGATTAGGGTTAGGGTTAGTGTTAGCGTTACGGTTAGGGTTTCGGTTGGTGTAAGCATTACGGTTACTGTTAGGGTTGGGGCTTGTGTTAGTTTTAGTGTTATGGTTAGGGTTAGTGTTAGAGTTAGTGAGTATTTGCGTTAAGGTTAGTGTTGGTGTAAGCATTTGGTTATGTTTGCGGTTTGGGTTCCAGGTAGGTTTAGGGTTAAGGTTAGGGTTAGGGTTAGGTTTTGTGTTAGGATTAGGATTAGTGTTAGAGATTGGGATAGGGTTAGGGTTTGGGTTGGTGTAAGCATTACGGTTAGGCTTAGGGTAAAGTTTTGTGTTAGGGTTGGATTTGGGGTTAGGTTTAGTGTTACAGTTACGTAGGGTTTGGGTTTGGGTTACCGTTGCTGTAAGCATTTGAGTTACGGTTGGGGTTTGTTTCCAGGTATGTTTAGGGTTAGCGTTATGGTTAGGGTTAGGGTTTGGGTTTGGTTAAGGGTTAGGTTTAGTGTTGGTGTAAACATTAGTGTTAGTGTTAGTGTTAGGGTTACGTTTAGGGTTTAGTGTTACGGTGAGGGTGAGGGTTAGGGTTAGGGTTGGTGTAATCATTAGCTTTAGGTTTAGGGTTAGGATTAGGTTTATTGTTTGTGTTTGTGTTATGGTTGGATTATGGTTATGGTTGGTGTAAGCATTATGGTTAGGATTAGGGTTAGGGTTTGTGTTACGTTTTCTGTTAGGGTTAAAGTTAGGGTGAGTGTGAGGTTTGCGGTTAGGGTTAGGGTTGGTGAAATCAGTAGGTTAGGGTTCGGGTTAGGGTTTGTGTTAGGATTAGTGTTAGGCTTACTCTTAGAGAGTGTTAGCATTAGGGTTAGAGTTAGGGTTGGTGTCATCATTTGGATTATGGTTTTGGTTAGTGTTCCGGGTAGGTTTAGGGTTAATGTTAGGGTTAGGTTTAGGGTGAGGGTTAGTGTTGGAGTAAGCATTAGTGTTAGGGTTACGGTTAGGTTTAGGATTTGTGTTAGGGTTAGGGTTAGAGTAAGGGTAAGGGTTAAGTTTAGGATTGGTGTAAGCATTATTGTTAGTGTTCATGTTAGGGTTAGGGTTAGGTTTATGGTTATGGTTAGGGTGAGGGTGAGGGTGATGTTTAGGTTTAGGGTTGGTGCAAGCATTTGGTTTAGAGTTATTGTTAGGATTTGTGTAAGAATTAGGGTTAGGCGTAGGTTTAGAGAGTATTAGGGTTAGGGTTAGCGTTGGTGTAATCATTTGCATTAAGTTTGGGTTAGGGTTCCTGGTAGGTTTAGGGTTTATGTTAGGGTTTGTGTTAGGGTTAGGGTTTCTGTTAGGGTTAGGGTTAGGGTTACGTTTAGAGTTAGGGTTAGGGTTGGTGTAAGCATTAGGATTAGAGTTACGGTTAGGTTTAAGTTTGTGTTAGGGTTAGGGTTCTGTAATTATTAGGTTTAGGGTTAAGGTTACGGTTTGTGTTAGGGTTAGGGATAGGGTTAGGCTTCCGGTTAGGGCAAGGGTTATGGTTAGGGTTACGGTTAGAGAGTGTTAGGGTTAGGGTTAGAGTTGGGGTAAGCATTTGGGTTACGGTTGGGGTTAGGGTTAGAGCTAGGGTTTGTGTTCGGGCTTGGGTTAGGGTTATTGTTAGAGTTATGGAGTGTTAGGTTTGGGTTAGGGTTTGTGTTAGGGTTAGAGTTTTGGTTTGGGTTTGTGTAAACATTAGGGTTAGGTTACAGTTAAGGTTAGCGTTTGTGTTAGGGTTAGGGTTAGGGTTATGGTAAGGGTAAAGGTTAGGTTTAGGGTTGGTATTAGTATTAGTTGTATGTTAGGATTATGGTTAGGTTTAGGGTTAGGATGTGGGTGAGGGTGAATGTGAGGTTTAAGTTTAGCTTTCGTGTAAGCATTAGGTTTAGGGTTAGGGATAGGGTTTGTGTTAGGATTAGGAATAGGGTTAGGGTTAGAGAATGTTAGGGTTAGGGTTATGGTTAGCGTTGGTGTTATCATTTGGATTAGGTTTTGGTTAATTTTATAGGTAGGATTAGGGTTAATGCTAGGGTGAGAGTTAGGGTTAGGGTTTGTGTTAGGGTTAGGGTAGGGTTATTTTTAAGGTTGTTGTAAGCATTAGGATTAGGTTTATGGTTAGTGTTAAGTTTGTGTTAGGGTTAGGTTTAGGGTTGGTGTAAGTATTACGTTTAGGGTTAGGGTAAGGGTTTGTGTTAGGTTTAGGGATAGGGTTAGACTTCGGGTTAGGGTTAGGGTCAGATTAGGATTAGGGTTTTTGTTGGGGTTTGGGTTAGGGTTTAGTGTTAGAGTTATGGAGTGTAAGGGTTAGGGTTAGGGTTTGTGTTAGGGTTAGGTTTACGGTTAGCGTTAGTGTTAGTGTTAGGTTTGGTGTAAGCATTAGTAATAAGGTTATGGTCAGGGTTAAGTTTGTGTTAGGGCTAGGGTTAGGGTTAGGATTTGTGTTCTGTAAGTGTTAGGTTTAGGTTTAAGGTTAGGGTTTGTGTTAGGGTTAGGGATACGGTTAGGCTTCGGTTTAGGGTTAGGGTTAGGGTTAGGTTTATGGTTAGGATTATTGTTAGAGAGTGTTATGGTTAGGTTAAGTGTTGTGTTTAGCATTTGGATTACGGTTGCGGTTAGGGTTAAAGTTAGTGTTTGTGTCCGGGTTCGGGTTACGGTTAGTGTTGGAGTTTGGGAGTGTTAGGGTTAGGGTTTTGGTTTGTGTTAGGGTTAGAGTTAGGGTTGGGGTTGGTGTTAAGCTTTAGGGTTACGTTACAGTTAGGGTTAGGATTTGTGTTAGGTGTAGGTCTTAATATTAGGTTAAAGGTTAGGTTTAGGGTTGGTGTAAGCATTAGTGTTAGCATTAGAGTTATGGTTAGGTTTAGGGTGAGGGTGATGGTTTGTGCTTATGTTTTGGGTTTTTGTAAGCTTTAGGTTTAGGGTTAGGTTTAGGGTTTGTGTTAGGTTTAGGGTTAGACACAGGGTTAAGGAGTGTTAGTGTTAGGTTTATGGTTAGCGTTGATGTTATCATTTGGATTAGGTTTGGGTTAGGGTTTCAGGTAGGTTTAGGGTTAATGTTAGGGTAAGGGTTTAGGGTTAGGTTTTGTGTTATGTTTAGGGTTAGGGTTAGGGTTAAGGTTATGGTTGGTGTAAGCATTAGGATTAGGGTTATGGTCAGGGTTAAGTTTGTGTTAGGGCTAGGGTAAGGGTTAGGGTTGTGTTCTGTAAGTATTAGATTTAGGGTTAAGGTTAGGGTTTGTTTTAGGGTTAGGGATAGGGTTAGGCATCGTGTTAGGTTTAGGGTTAGGGTTAGGTTTATGGTTAGTTTTAGGTTTAGAGTGTGTTAGGGTTATAGTTTTTGTTGGTGTAATCATTTGTGTTACAGTTGGGGTTAGGGTTATTGTTAGGGTTTGTGTTCGGGTTCAGGTTAGGGTTATTGTTGGAGTTAGGGAGTCTTACGTTTACTGTTAGGGTTTGTGTTAGGGTTAAATTTAGGGTTAGAGTTAGTGTTATGGTTGGTGTAAGCATTAGGATTAGCGTTAAGGTTAGGGTTATGTTTGTGTTAGGGTTAGGGTTAGGTTTAGGGTTAGGGTTACGGTTCTGTAATTATTAGGTTTAGGGTTAACGTTAGGAATTGTGTTAGGGTTAGGGATAGGGTTAGGTTCGGGTTAGGTCTAGGGTAAGCATATGGGTTACAGTTGGGGTTAGGATTAGGGTTTGTGTTATGGTTCGTGCTAGGGTTGGGGTTTGTGTTAGGGTTAGGGAGTGTTAGGGTTAGGTTTTGTGTTAAGATTAGGGTTAGGGTTAGGGTTATGGTTTGGGTTGGTGTAAGCATTACGGTTAGGGTTAGGGTTAGTGTTTGTAATAGGGTTGGGGTTAGTGTTCGGGTTTTTGTTGGTGTAAGCATTAGGGTTAGGGTTGGGGTTAGTATTAGGGTTAGGTTTAGGGTTTATGTTACGGTTAGGCGTAGGGTTGGGGTTAGGGTCAGGGTTAGCGTTAGGTTTTTTGTTAGGGCTTTGCTTAGTGCTAGGGTTAGGGTTAGGTTAAGGTTGGTGTAAACATTAGTGTTAGGGTTAAGGTTAGGTTTAGGGTTTGGTTTAAGGTGAGGGTGGGCCTGAGGGTGTGGGTGAGGTTTAGGGTTAGGGTTGGTGTAAGCATTAGGTTAATTGTTAGGGTTAGGGTTTGTGTTAGGGTAAGGGTTAGGTTTAGATTTAGAGAGTGTTAGAGTTAGGGTTACGGTTGGTGAATCAGTTTAAGTTTGTGTTAGTTAGGTTTAGATTTAATGTTAGGTTTAGGTTTAGGGTTACGGTTCGTGTTGGTGTTAGAGTTATGTTTTGGGTAAGGGTTGGTGTAAGCTAAAGGGTTAGAGTTAGTGTTAGGGTTAGGATTTGTGATAGGATTAGGGTAAGGATTCGGGTTAGTATCAGTAGTAGGTTTAGGGCAAGGGTTAGGGATAGGGTTAGGGTTCAGTTAGGGTTAGGATTATGGTTAGGTTAGAGAGTGCTAGTGTTAGGGTTAGGGTTAATGTTATAGAGTTTTAGTGTTCGGGTTAGTGTTTGTGTTAGGGTTAGTGTTAGTGTTAGGGTTAAAGTTAGGGTTTGGGTAGGTGTAAGCATTATTGTTAGGGTTAGTGTTATGGTTTGTGTCAGGGTTTGGGTAAGTATTAGTGTTAGTATTAGCGTCAGGAAGTGTTTGGGTTATGGTTAGGGTTGGTGTAAGCATTTGGTTTACGGATAGGGTTCCAAGTAGGTTTAGGGTTATGGTTAGGTTTAGGGTTTGTGTTAGGGTAAGGCTTGGTGTTGCATTTGGTTTACGCTTGGTTTTAGGGTTCCAGGTAGGCTTAGGATTAGGGTTAGAGTGAGGGTTAGGATTTGTGTTAGGGTTAGGGTTAGGCTTAGGGTTGATGTAAGCATTAGGGTTAGTTTCAGGGTTAGGGTTTTTCTTAGCGTTAGGGTTAGGTTTAGAGTGAGGGTGAGGTTTAGGGTTATGGTTAGGTTTGGTGTAAGTATTAGGTTTAGGTTTAGGGTTAACGTTTCTGTTAAGTTTAGGGATAGGGTTAGAGTTCGCGTAAGGATTTGGGTTATGGTTAGGGTTAGAATATGTTAATGTTAGGATTAGGTTTAGTGTTAATGTTAGGGTGTGGATGTGTTTTAGGTTTAGGGTTAGGTTAGTGTTATGTTTAGGGTTTGGGTTAGGGACTGGTTTAGGGTTTGGTTTAGGGTTCGGATTAGAGAGTGTTAGGATTAGGGTTTGTATTGGTCTAAGCATTTCGGTTACGGTTTGGGTTAGGCTTAGGGTTAGCATTCGGGTTAGGTTTAGTGTTAGAGAGTGTTCAGGTTATTTTTAGGGTTAGGGTTAGAGAGTGTTAGGAATAGGGTTAGGGTTTGTGTTAGGGTTAGGTTTAGGGTTAGGGTTATGGTTAGAGTGTGTGTTAGGGTTAGGCTTAGGGTATGTGTTAGCGTTAGGCTTAGTGTTAGTGTTAGGCTTAGGGATGGTGTAAGCATTTCTGTTATGGTTGGGATTTGGTTTCCAGGTAGGTTTAGGCTTAGGGTTAGGGTCACAGTTAGGGTTAGGGTTAGGGTGAGTTAGGGTTATTCTTTGGGTTACAGTTTGGTGTTATTGGTTAGGGTTAATGTTTGGGTAATGGTTAGGCTTAGGATTGCTGTAAGCATTAGTGTTAGCTTTAGGTTTAAGGTTTGGGTTAGGGCTAGGGTGGGGTTAGGGTTACAGTTTGGTTGAGGGTGAGATTAGGGTTAATGTTAGGGTTAGGGTTAAGTTTAGGGTGAGGGTGAGGGCTTGGGCTGCGTTTAGGGTTAGGGTTGGTGTAAGCAGTAGGGTTAGTGCTAGGGTTAGGGTTGGTGTTAGGGTTAGGGTTAGGGTTTGGGTAAGGGTTAGGTTCACGGTTGGTGTAAGCATTAGTGTTAGTTTTAGTGTTAGGGTTAGTGTTAAGTTTTGGGTTAGGGTGAGGGTGAGTGTGAGGTTTAGGGTTAGGGTTGGTGTAAGCGCTAGGGTTAGGGTTAGGGTTAGGGTTAAGTTAGAGTTAGGGTTATTGTTAGGGTTAGTGTAAGCATTAAGTTTAGGGTTAGTGTTAGGTTTAGTGTTAGTGTAAGCATTAGTTTTAGTGTTAGGGTCAGGGTTAGTGTAAATATTAGGTTTAGGGTTAGGGTTAGTGTTAGGGTTAGGGATTGTGTTAACGTTAGGGTTAGGGTTATGCTTAGGGTATGTGTTAGCGTTTGTGTAAGCATTAGGGTTGGGTTAGTGTTATTGTTAGTGTTAGGGTTACTGTCCGCATTAGGGGTAGGTGTAAGTTTAGGTTTGGTGTAAGTATTATGTTTTGGGTAGGGTTAGGTTTAGGTTTGGTGTAATCTTTTGGATTACTGTTGGGTTTGGGTTCAAGATAGGTTGGGTTTTTGTTAGGATTAGGGTTCTGGTTTGTGTTAGGGTTAGGGTTTGGGTTAGGGTTAGGGTTGGTGTAAGCGTTAGGGTTAGGGTAACACTTAGGGTTATGGTTAGGGTTAGGTTGAATGTTACGGTTAGGATTATGGTTAGGGTTAGGGTTAGGTTTGGGGTTGGTGTAAGCATTAGTGTTAGGATTTGTTTTAGGGTTAGGGTTTAATTTAAGGTTAGGGTTAGAATTAGGGTTGGTGTAAGTATTAGGTTAAGGGTTAGGGTTAGGGTTTGTGTTAGGATTAGGGTTACGGATAGGGTTAGGGTTAGAGAGTGTTAGAGTTAGGGTTAGTGTTCGTCTAAGCATTTGGGTTACGGTTGGGGTTAGGGTTGGGGTTTGTGTTAGGGTTCATGTTAGGGTTGGGGTTTGTGTTAGAGTTAGGGAGTGTTAGGGTTAGGGTTAGGTTTTGTGTTAAGATTAGTGTTAGGGTTAGGTTTATGGTTAGCGTTTCTGTTGGTGTAAGCATTACGGTTAGGGTTAGCGTTAGGGTTTGTGATAGGGTTGGGGTTAGGATTAGGGTTAGTTTTAGAGTTGCGGAGTGTTTGGGTTAGGGTAGGATTGATGTAAGCATTTGGGTTACGTTTTGGGGTTTGGTTCCATGTAGGTTTAGGGTTAGAGTTAGGGTTCGCGTTAGGTTTTGTTTTGTTAGAGTAAGAGTGTGTTAAGGTTATGGTTAGGGTTAGAGAGTGTTAGGGTTAGGGTTAGGGTTTGTGTTAGAGTTATGGTTAGGTTTAAGGTTAAGGTTTGTGTTAGGTTATGGTTAAGATACGGGTTAGTGTTAGGGTTGGTGTAAGCATTTGACTGACGTTTTGTGTTTCTGTTCAAGGTAGATTTAGGGTTAGGTTAAGTTTAGGATTAGGGTTAGGGTTTGTATTAAGGATAGCAGTAGGGTTTGGATAAGGGTTAGGTTTAGGGTTGGTGTAAGCATTAGTGTTAGTGTTAGAGTTAGTTTTAGTGTTTCTTTTAGGGTTAGGGTTAGGGTGAGGGTTAGGTTTAGTGTTAACGTTGTTGCATGCATTAGGTTTAGAGTTAGGTTTATGTTTAGGGTGAGGGGTAGGGTTGGTATAAGAATAAGTTTTAGGGTTATGGTTAGTGTTAGGGTTTGTGTTAGGATTAGGGTTAGTGTTAGGGTTACGGTTAGGTTTAAGTTTACAGTTAGGGTTAGGGTTAGGCCTAGGGTTAGGGTTAGCGTTAGAGAGTGTTTGGGTTTTTTTTTGCGTTAGGGATAGGGTTAGGGTTAGGGTTTCTCTTAGGGTTAAGGCTAGAGTGAGGGTGTGGTTTAGGGTTAGGGTTAGGGTTTGGTATAAGCATTAGGTTTAGGGTTAGGGTTAGTGTTATTGTTAGGGTTTGTGGGAAGGTTACGGATAGGGTTTGATTTCGGTTTAGGATTTGGTTTAGGGTTAGGATTAGAGAGTGTTAGTGTTAGGGTTAGTGTTGTTGTAAGCATTTTGGTTATGGTTGGGGTTAGGGTTTGTGCTAGGATTAGGCTTTGGGTTAGGGTTATGTTTAGAGAGTGTTAGGGTTATAGTTAGGGTTAGGTTTAGAGAGTGTTAGGATTAGGGTTAGGGTTTGTTTAAGGGTTAGGGTTAGGGTTTTGGTTAGTTTTTGTGTTAGGTTTAGGGTTTGTGTTAGGGTTTGTGTTAGGGTTAGGGTTAGAGTTAGGTTTAGGCTTAGGGTTGGTGTAAGCATTTCGGTTGCGTGTTAAGGCTAGGGTTAGGGTTAGGCTTAGGATTACGGTTTGTGTTAGTGTTAGCGTTAGGGTTTGAGTAAGGTTACGTTTCGGGTTGGTGTAAGCATTAGTGTTAGTGTTAGTGTTAGTGTTAGAGTTAGGGTTAGTGTTAGGGTTAGGGTTAGGGTGTGGGTGAGGGTTAGAGACTGTTATGGTTATGGTTTGAATGGTGTAAGTATTTGTGTTACGGTTGTGGTTAGGGTTCCAGGTAGGCTTAGGGTTCTGGTTAGCGTTAGGGTTTGTGTTAGGGTTTATATGGGGTTAGGGTGTGGGTTTGTGTAAGCATTAGGGTTAGGGTTAGGGTTAGTGTTAGTGTTAGATTTAGGTATAGATTCAGTGTTACTGTTAGGGTTATGGTTGGTGTAAGGCTTATGATTGGGGTTAGGGTTAGGTTTAGTGTCACAGTTAGGGTTAGGGTTAGGGTGAGTTAGGGTTATGGTTTGGGTTACGGTTTGGTGTTATTTGTTATTGTTAGGGTTTGGGTAATGGTTAGGTTTAGGATTGCTGTAAGCTTTAGTGTTAGGTTTTGGTTAAGGTTTAAATTTAGGGCTATGGTTGGGTATAGGTTTAGGGTGAGGGTGAGGGTTGGGGTTAATGTTAGGGTTAGGGTTAAGTTTAGGGTGAGGGTAAGTGTTAGGGTTCGGTTTAGAGTTAGGGTTAGTGTAAGCATTAGGGTTAGTGTTAGGGTTAAGGTTGGTGTTAGGGTTAGGGTTAGGGTTTGGGTAAGGTTTAGGTTCACGATTGGTGTAAGCATTAGTGTTAGTTTTAGTGTTAGGGTTAGGGTTAAATTTTGGTTTAGGGTGAGGGTGAGTGTGAGGTTTAGGGTTAGGGTTTGTGTAAGCATTAGGGTTAGGGTATGGTTAGGGTTAGAAATAGGGTTATTTTTAGGGTTAGTGTAAGCATTATGTTTAGTGTTAAGGTAAGGTTTAATGTTAGTGTAAGCATTAGTTTTACTGTTAGTGTTAAGGTTAGTGTTAGTGTAACAATTAGGTTTATGGTTAGGGTTAGTGTTAGGGTTAGGGATTGTGTTAGCTTTAGTGTTAGGGTTAGCCTTAGTGTATGTGTTAGTGTTGGTGTAAGCATTAGGGTTAGGGTTAGGTTTAGAGTTAGGGTTAGGGTTACTGTCTGCGTTAGGGTTAGGTGTAGGTTTAGGTTTGGGGTAATCAATTGGATTACTCTTGGGTTTGATTTCAAGAATTTTTAGCGTTATTGCTAGTATTAGGATTAGAGTTCTGGTTTGTGTTAGGGTTAGGGTTTGGGTTAGGTTTAGGGTTGGCGTAAGCATTACGGTTAGGGTAACACTTGGGGTTATGGTTAGGGTTAGGGTTAATGTTAGGCTTTGTGTTAGAATCATTGTTAGGGTTAGGGTTAGGGTTGGTGTAAGCATTTGGGTTACGGATGCGGTTTGGTTCCAGGTAGGTTTAGGGTTAGGGTTATGGTTACGGTTAGTTTTTGTGTTAGGTTAAGGGTTAGGTTTTGGGTAAGGTTTAGGTTTAGGGCTGGTGTAAGCATTAGTGTTAGGTTTATGGTTAGGTTTAGGGTTAGGGAGTGGTAGGATGAGGGTTAAGGTTAGGGTTGATGTAACCGTTAGGTTTAAGATTGGGGTTAGGGTAAGTGTGTTAGGGTAATGTTGGGGTTAGGGTTAGGGTTGGTCTTAGCATTAGGGTTAGGGTTCGGGGTAGGGTTAGTTTAAGGGTTTTTGTTAAGGTTAGGGTTAGGATGAGGATGAGGTTTACAGTTGGGTTTATCGTTGGTGAAAGCATTAGGCTTAAGGTTAGGTTTAGGGTTGTGTTAGGGTTAAGGTTACGCTTAGGTTTAGAAAGTGTTAGGGTTAGGGTTAGGGTTTGTGTAATCATTTGGATTACGGTTGTGGTGAGTGTTCCAGGTAGGATTAGGGTTAATTTTAGGTTTAGGGTTTGGGTTAGTGTGAGTGTTTTGGTTAGCATTATGGTGAGTGCTCGGGTAGGTGTTAGGGTTAGGGTTAGGGTGTGTGTTAGGGTTAGGGTAATTTTTTTGGGTAGGTTTAGGGTTAGACTTAGGGTGAGGGTTAGTGTTGGTGTAAGCATTAGGGTTGTGGTTAGGGTTATGGTTTGCTTTAGGGATAGGTTTAGGTTTGGGGTAAGCATAAGTGTTAGAATTAGGGTTAGGTTTAGGGTTAGGGTTATGGTGAGGGTGAGGGTGAAGTTTTGGGTTAGGGTTGGTGTAAGCATTACGTTTAGTTTTAGGATTAGGGTTTGTGTTAGGATTAGTGTTAGGCTTAGGTTTATAAAGTGTTAGGGTTACGGTTACGGTTAGGGTTGGTATAATCATTTGGATTAGGTTGGGCTAAGGGTTCCAAGTAGGTTTAGGGTTAATGTTAGGGTTAGGGTTAGAATTAGAATTTGTTTTAGGGTTAGGGTTAGCCTTGGTGTTAGCATTAGGGTTATTGTTACGGTTAGGGTTATGGTTTGTGGTAGGTTAGGGTTAGGGTTAGTGTTACGGTTGGTGTAAGTTTTACATTAGGGTTACGGTTAGGGTTTGTGTTAGGGTTAGGGATAGGTTTAGGGTTCGGCTTAGGTTTAGGGTTAAGGTTAGAGAGTGTCAGGTTTAGGTTTAGGGCTAGGGTTTGTGTTTGGGTTCGGTTTAGGATTAGGGTTAGTGTTAGAGTTAGGGAGTGTAAGGGTTTTTTTAGGGTTATGTTACAGTTAGGGTTAGTGTTAAGGTTAGGGTTAGGGTTTGGGTTGCTGTAAGCATTAAGGTTATGGTTAGGGTTTGGGGTTTGTGTTAGGGTTGGGGTTAAGGTTAGGTTTAGTGTTAGAGTTAGGGGTTGTTTGGGTTAGGGTTAGGGTTGTTGTAAGCATTTCTGTTACAGATAGGGTTCCAGGTAGTTTTAGGGTTAGGGTTATTGTTAGGGTTAAGCTTTGTGTTTCGGTTAGGATTAGGGTTAGTGTTAGGGTTAGGGTTTCAGTTAGGATTGGTGTAAGTATTAGTGTTAGGTTTAGGTTAAGTGTTAGCGTTAGGGTTATTGTCAGGGTTAGGTTTTGGGTTAGTCTTAGATATACAGTTCGGGTTAGGGTTATGATTAAGCTTAAGGTAATTATTAGGTATAGGATTACAGTTGCGTTTAATGTTAGGGTTAGGGTTAGTGTGAGTTTTAGGTTTAGGCTTTGGTTTAGGTTTAGAATTAGGGTTACTTTTAGGATTAGGCTAATGGTTTTTGTAAGCATTTGGGTTACTGTTGGGGTTAGGGTTCCAGGTAGGCTTAGGGTTATGTTTAGGGTTAGGATTTGTGTTAGGGTTAGGTTGGGGTTAGGGTTAGTGTTGGTGTTAGCATTAGGGTTATGGTAAGGGTTAGTGTTAGGTTGAGGGATAGGCTTAGTGTTAGCGTGAGGGTTAGGGTTGGTGTAAGGCTTAGGGATAGTGTTAAGGTGACGGTGAGGTTTAGGGTTACGGTTAGGATTTGTGTTATGGTTACAGATAGGGTTTAGGGTTAGGATGAGTAAGAGTTAGGGTGAGGGTTAGAGTATACTGTTATGGGTAAGGGTTAGGTTTAGGGTTGATGTAAGCATTAGGTTTTGGGTTAGGGGTAGGGTTTGGGTTTGTGTTAGTGTTGGGGTTAGGGTTAGGATTATTGTTAGAGTTAGGGATAGGGTTGAGTTTGGTGTAATCATTTGGAATACCGTTGGGGTTAGGGTCCCAGTCATGCGTAGGGTTAATGTTAGGGTTTGTGTTAGGGTTAGGTTTAGGGTTTGTGTAAGGGTTAGTGTAGGGTTAGGGTTATGATTGGTGTAAGCATTATGGTTAGGGTTAGTGTTTGTGTTAGGGTTAGGGTTAGGGTTGTGGTGATGGTGAGGTTAAGGTTAAGGTTTAGGTTTAGGTTTGGGGTTGGTGTAAGCATTAGTTTTAGGGTTATGCTTAGGGTTAGGGTTAGGGTTAGAGAGTGTCAGGTTTAAAGTTATTTTTAGGGTTAGTGCAATCATTTGGATTAGGTTGGGGTTAGGATTCCAGGTATTTTAGGGTTAATGTTAGGGTTAGGGTTAGGGTTTGTGTTAGGGTTAGGGTTAGTGTTACGGTTAGGGTTGGTGTAAGCATTAGGGTTAGGGTTAGGGTTTGCGTTAGTATTATTCTTAGGGTAAGGGTGAGGGTGACGTTTTCTTTAGGGTTAGGGTTGGTGCAAGCTTTAGATTTAGGGTTTGGGTTATGATATTTTTTATGGTTAGGGTTAGGCTTAGGGTTATACAGTGTTAGGGTTAAGGTTATGTTTAGTGTTGGTGCAATTATTTGGATTAGGTTGGGCTTAGGGTTCCAGGTAGGTTTAGGGTTAATATAGGCATATGTTTAGGGCTAGGGTTTGTGTTATGGTTGTGGTTAGGGCTGGTTTAAGCATTAGGTTTAGGGTTACGGTTAGAGTTAGGATTTGTGTTAGGGTTAAGTTTAGGTTTAGGGTTATGGTTAGGGTTAGTGTTAGGGCTATTGTTAGGGTTAGTTTAAGCATTAGATATAGGGTTGCTGTTAAGTTTAGTGTAAGCATTAGGTTCAGGGTTAGGGTTAGTGTAAGGGTTAGGTTTTGTGTTAAGGTTAGGGTTAGGGTTAAGGACCAGGTTAGGGTTAGAGTTACAGTTAGGGTTAAGGTTAAGATTAGGCTTAAGGAAAGGATTAGTTTTAGGGTTTCAGTTATGTTTAATGTTAGGTTTAGGGTTAGTGTGAGGGTTAGGTTTAGGCTTTGGTTTAAGGTTTGAGTTAGGGTTACGGTCAGGATTAGGTTTAGGGTGAAGGTTAGGGTTAGTGTTAGCGTTGGTGTTAGCATTAGGTTTAGGGTTAGGTTTACGGTTATGTGTTATGGGTGATGGTTATCGTTAGGGTTAAATATTGGTATGGTTAGGGTTAGGGTTGGTGTAAGCATTTGGCTTACTGTTGGGTTTAGGGTTCCATGTCGGCTTACTGTTAGGTTTAGGGTTAGGGTTTATGTTAGAGTTAGGGTGGGGTTAGGCTTAGGGTTGGAGTGAGCATTAGGGTTACGGTTAGGGTTACTGTTAGGTTTAGGGATAGGTTTAGTGTTAGTGTTAGGGTTAGGGTTGATGTAAGATTTAGGATTAGGGTTGGTGGTTAGGATTACAGATAGGGTTAGGGTTTGGGTGAATTAGGGTTAGAGTGATGGTTAGGGTTCGGTGTTATGGGCTAGGGTTAGGGTTCTGGAAAGGGTTAGGTTTTGGTTTGGTATAAGTATTAGTGTTGAGGTTAGGGTTAGGGTTAGGGTTAGGGTTAAGGTGACGGTGAGGGTTAGTGTTAGGGTTAGGGTTGGTGTAAGCATTAGGGTTAGGGTTAGGATAAGGGTTTGTGTTAGCATTAGAGTGGGATTAGGGTAAGGGTTAGGTTTAGGGTTAGGGTTAGGGTTGGTGTAATCACTATGCTTAGCGTTAGGGTTAGGGTTTTGTTAGGGTTAGGGTTAGGCTTAGGCTTAGAGAGTGTAAGCGTTAAGGTTAGGGTTAGGGTTGGTGGAATCATTTGGATTATGTTGGGGTTATGGTTCCAGGTAGGCTTAGAGTTAATGTTAGTGTTAGGGTTAGGGTTAAGGTTTGTGTTATGTTTAGGGTTAGGGTTAGATTTAGTGTTGGTGTAAGCATTAGGGTTGGGGTTAGTGTAAGCATTAGGTTTAGTGTTGGGCTTATGGTTTGGGTTATGGTTAGGGTTAGGCTTATGGTTAGAGAGTGTTAGGGTTAATGTTAGGCTTGGTGTAAGAATTTGGGTTATGGTTGGGGCTAGGGTTCAGGGTAGCCTTATGGTTAGGAAATTGGTTAGGGTTAGGGTTAGGGTTGGTGTAAGCATTAGTCTTAAGATTATGGTTAGTTTTAGGGTTTGTGTTAGGGTTAGGGATAGGTTTAGGGTTAGACTTAGGGAGTGTTAGCATTAGGGTTAGGGTTTGTGTAAATGTAATGATTACTGTTAGGATTAGGGTTAGGGTTATTGTTTGTGTAAGCATTAGAGTTAGGGTTATGGTTAGGGTAAGGGTTTGTGTTAGATTTATGGGTTAGTGTTTAGGGTTAGGTTAGTTTTAGCTATAAAGTTAGGGTTAGGGTTAGTTTTAAGGTTTGGTTTAGAGTTAGAGTTAGGGTTACAATTAGGTTTAGGGTTAGGGTGAGTGTTATGTTTATTGTTATGTTTGGTGTAAGCATTAGGGTTTTGGTTAGGGTTAGGCATAGGTTTAGTGTTAGCGTTAGATTTAGCGTTCGGGTTACGGTTCGGTGTTATGGGTTATTGAACAGGTTTGGGTAAGTGTTAGTTTTTGTTGGTGTAAGCATTAGTATTACGTTTAGGATTTGGGTTAGCGTTATGGTTGGTGCAAGCATTACATTTAGGGCTAGGGTTAGGGTTTGTATTAGGATTAGGTTTATGCTTAGGGCTGGAGAGTATTTGGGTTTGGGTTAGGGTTGGTGTAAGCATTTGGGTTATGGTAGGGGTTAGGGTTCCAAGCAGGCTTAGGTTTAGGGTTAGTGTTAGGGTTTGTGTTAGGGTTAGGTTTAGGTTTAGGGTTAGGGTTAGGGTTAGGGTTGGTGTAAGCATTAGGTTTAGGGTTAGTGATAAGGTTTGTGTTAGGTTATGGTTAGGTTTTAATGATTTGGTGAGGGTTAGCGTTTGTTTTAGGGTTAAGATTAGTGTTAAGGTTAGGGTTTGTGTTAGGGTTAGGTTTCCGGTTAGGATTTGAGAGTGTTAGGGTTAGGGTTAGGGTTGGTGTAAGCATTTGGGTTACTGTTGTGGTTAGAGTTCCAGGTAAGTTTACGATTTGGAGGTATGGGTTAGGGTAAGGGTTTGGGTTAGGGTTAGTGTAAGCATTAGGTGTGTGGATAGGGTTAGAGTTTGTGTTAGGGTCAGGGTTAGGCTTAGGATTAGAGAGTGTTAGGGTTAGGGTTAATTTTGGTGTAAGCATTTGAGTTACGGTTTGTGTTAGTGTTCCAGCTAGGCTTAGTGTTAGGGTTATTGTTAGCGTTTGTGTTATGGTTAGGGTTGGGTTTCGGGTTAGGGTTGGTGTAAGATTTAGGGTTACGGTTAGGGTTAGGATTTGTGTTAGAGTTAGGTTTAGGGTTAAGTTTATGGTTAGGATTAGGGTTAGAGTTAGGGTTTGAGATGGTTAGGGTTAGTGTTATAGTTAGCTTAGGATTAGGGTTAGGGTTTGTGTTAGGGGTTGTGTTGGTGTAAACATTTGGGTTTCGGTTGCAGTTAGGTTTAGGGAGAGTGTTTGGGTGAGTGTGAGGGTCAGTGTTGGGGTTAGGGTTAAGGTTAGAGATAGAGTTATGGAGTGTTAGTGTTAGGGTTAGGGTTTGGATTGGTGTAAGCTTAAGGTTAGGGTTAGTGTTAGGGTTTGTGTTAGGGTTAGGGTTAGGGTTAGGGTTAAGGAGTGTTTGGGTTAGGGTTATGGTTGGTATAAGTATTTGGGTTACTTTTGTGGTTAGGGTTAGGGTGTGGGGTTAGGGTTAGGGTTAGTGATAGAGTTACAGAGTTGTGGGTTTAGGGTTAGGGTTTGGGCTGTTGTAAGCATAAAGGTTAGTGTTAGAATTAGGGTTTGTGTTAGGGTTTGTTATAGGATTAGGGTTTGTGTCGGGTTTGGTGTAAATATTAGGGTTAGGGTTAGGGTTCCAGATTGGGTTAGAGTTACATTTAAAGTTAGGGTTAAATTTAGGCTTAAGCTATGGATTAGGTATAGGGTTACAGTTACATTCAATGTTAGGCTTAGGGTTAGGATTAGGTTAGTGTTAGGGTTAGGTTTAGGCTTTGTTTTAGGGCTAGAGTTAGGGTTACCGTCAGGATTTTGGTTAGGTTGAGATTTAGGGTTTGTGTTACGGTTGTTGTAGGCATTAGGGTTAGGGTTAGGGTTAGGGTGAGGTTAAAACTGAGGGTTAGGGTTGGTGTAAGCATTAGGTTTAGGGTTAGCGTTAGTGTTTGTGTTAGGGTTAGGGTAAAGTTAGGTTAGGAAGTGTTAGTGTTAGGGTGAAGTTTAGGGTTGGTGTAAGAATTTGGGCTATGGTTGGGGTTAAGGATCCAGGTAGTCTTAGTGTGAGGGTTAGTGTTAGGATTAGTGTTTGTGTTAGGTTTAGAGTGGGGTTAGGGTTAATGTTGTTGTAAGCATTTGTGTTAGGGTTAGTGTGAGGGTGAGGTTTAGGGTTAGTGTTAGTGTTGGTATTAGGGTTAGGGTTAGCGTTTATGTTTGTGTTAGGGTAAGGGTTAGGGTTAGGTTAGAGAGTGTTAGGGTTAGGGTTAGGTTTTGTGAAGCATTAGTTTTAGGGTGAGGCTTAGGGTGAGGGTGTGGGTGACGGTTAGTGTTAATGTTAGGGTTAGAGTTCAGCTTAGGGTTAGGGTTAGGGTGAAGGTTAATGTTAGGTTGGGATTAGGGTTGGTGTAAGCATTAGGGTGAGAATTAGGGTTAGGGTTTGTGTTACAATTAAGGTTAGTGTTTGGCTAAGGGTTAGATGTAGGGTTGGTGTAAGCATTGATGTCAGTGTTAGGGTTAGTGTTAAGGTTAGATTTAGGGTTAGGGTTTCGGTAAGGGTAAGCGTGAGTTTTAGGGTTAGGGTTGGTGTAAGCATTAGCCTTACTGTTACTGTGAGGGTTTGTGTTACGGGTAGGGTTAGGCTTAGGGTTAGAGAGTGTTAGGGTTAGGGTTAGGTTCAGGGTTGCTGTCAGCATTCGGGTTAGGGTTACGGTTAGGTTTGGGTTTTGTGTTATGGTTAGGGTTATGTTAGGGTTAGGGTTGGTATAAGTATTAGGTTTAGGGTAAGGTTTAGAGTTTGTGTTAGGGATAGGGTTAGGGTTCGGTATAGGGTTATGGTTAGGGTTAGGGTTAGAGAGTGTTAGGGTTAGATTTAATGTTGGTTTAAGCATTTGGGTTACGGTTGGGGTTAGGGTTCCAGCTCGGCTTAGGGTTAGGTTTAGGGTTAGAATTTGTTTTAGAGTTAGGGTGGAGTTAGGGTTAGGGTTGGTGTAAGCATTAGGGATAGGGTGAGGATTTGTGTAGGTTTAGGGATAGGTTTAGTGTTAGTTTTAGGGTTAGGGTTAGTGTAAGGCTTAGGATTAGGGTTACGGTTAGGGTTAGGGATACAGATAAGGTTAGGGTGAGGGTTAGGATTTTGTGTTATGGGTTAGGGTTAGGGTTTGGGTAATGGTTAGGTTTAGGGTTGGTGTAAGCATTAGTGTTTGCTTTAGTGTTAGGTTTAGGGTTAGGTTTAATGTTAAGGTGATGGTTATGGTTATGGTAAGGTTAAGATTGGTGTAAGCATTAGGGTTAGGGTTAGGATTAGGTTTTGGTTAGGGTTAGGGTTAGTTTTAGGGTAAGGGTTAGGGTAAGGTTTGGTGTAAGCATTATGTTTAGCGTTATGGTTTGGGTTTGTGTTAGGGTTCGGATCGGGTTTAGGGTTAGAGTTACAGTTAGGGTTATCGTTATGATTAGGCTTAAAGTAAATGATTAGGTATAGGGTTAAAATTACCTTTAATGTTAGGCTTAGGGTTATGGTGAGGATTATGTTAAGGCTTTGGTTTAGGGTTAGAGTTATCGTTACGGTTAGGATTAGGGTAAGGGTGAGGTTTAGGGTTAGTGTTAAGTTTTTTGTAAGCATTAGGGTTAGGGATAGGGTTACAATTAGGTGTTATTGTTGATGGCCTGGGTGTGGGTAAGGGTTGGGTTTATTGTGGGTGTAAGCATTAGTGTTAGTTTTAATGTTATGGTTAAGGTCAGGGTGTGTGAGTGTGAGTGTTAGGGTTAATGTTAAGGTTACGGTTAGGATTAGGTTAATGGTTAGTGTTGGTGTAAGCATTAGGGTGAGGGTTAGTGTTAGGGTGTGTGTTATGGTTAGGGTTAGGGTTTGGGTAAGTGTTATGTTTAGGGTTGGTGTAAGCATTAATGTTACTGTTAGGGTTAGAGTTAGGGATAGAATTAGGGTTAGGGTTAGCACGATGGTGAGGGTTAGGGTTAATGTCAGGGTTAGGGTTAGGGTTAGTGTTATGGTTACTGTTAGGGTAAGGTTTGGTGTAAGCATTATGTTTAGCGTTAGGGTTTGGGTTGTGTTAGGGTTACGGTTACGCATAGGTTTAGAGAGTGTTAGGGTTAAGTTTAGGGTTATGGTTAGGGTTAGGGTTAGGGTTGGTGTAAGGCTTAGGATTAGATTTAGGGTTATGGTTACAGTTAGGGTTAGGGTTAGGGTGAGTTAGGGTCATGGTAAGTGTTAGGGTTAGGGTCAATGTTAGGGTTAGTGTTGGGGTTAGGGTTAGGGTTAGAGTTAGGGTTTGTGTAATGGTTAAGTTTAGGGTTGCTGTAAGCATTAGTGTTAGGTTTAGGTTTGGGTTTAGGGTTCGAGTTGGGGTTAGGGTTAGGGTGAGGGTAAGGGTTAGGATTAGGGTTAATGTTAGACTTAGTGTTAGGGTTTGGTTTTGGGTGAAGGTGAGGGTTAGGGTTATGTTTAGGGTTAGGGTTGGTGTAAGCATTAGGTTTAGGGTTAAGTTTGTGTTAATGTTAGGGTTACGCTTTGGGTAAGGGTTAGGTTCAAGGTTGTTGTAAGCATTAGTGTTAGTGTTAGGGTGAGGGTTAGGGTTAAGTTTAGGGTTAGGTTTAGTCTGAGGGTGAGGGTGAGGTTTAAGGTTAGGATTTGTGTAAGCATTAGGGTTAGAGTTAGGGTTAGGGTTAGGGTGAGAGTTAGGTTTATTGTTAGGGTTGCGGTAAGCTTTAGGTTTAGGGTTAGGGTTAGGGTTAGTGTAAGCATTAGTTTTAGGGTTGGGTTAAGTGTTAGGGTTAGGGATTGTGTTAGTGTTTGGGTTAGCGTTAGTGTTATAATTCGGGTTTGTGTTAACTTTGGTGTAAGCATTAGGTTTAGGGTTAGGGTTAGTGTTAGGGTTAGGGTTACTGTTCGCGTTAGGCTTAGGTTTAGGGTTCGATGTGGTGTAAGTATTAAGTTTTGGGTTAGGGTTAGGGTTAGAGTTGGTGTAATCATGTGTATTACGGTTGGGTTTAGTGTTCAAGATATGTTTAGGGTTAATGTTAGGATTTGGATTATGGTTCTGATTTGTGTTAAGGTTAGGGTTTGTGTTAGTGTTAGGGTTGGTGTAAGCATTTGGTTTACGGTTGCGGTTTGGTTCCAGGTAGGTTTAGGTTTAAGTTTAGTGTTAGGGTTAGGTTTTGTGTTAGGTTTAGGGTGAGGTTTTGGGTGAGGGTTAGTTTTAGGTTTGGTGTAAACATTAGTGTTAGGGTTAGGGTTAAGGTGAGGGTGAGGTTTGCAGTTAGGTTTATCTTTGGTGGAAGCATTATGTTTAGGGTTAGGTTTAGTGTTTTTCTTAGCGTTAGGGTTAGGGTTGGTGTAGTCATTTGGATTAATGCTGAGGTTAGTGTTCCAGGCAGGTTTAGGGTTAATTTTAGGATTAGGGAGAGGGTAAGTGTTTGTGTTAGGGTAAGTGTTAGGGTGAGGGCGAGGGTTGGTGTAAGCAGTAGGATTATGTTTACGGCTAGGTTGAGGGTTTGTTTTAGGGTTACGGTTAGGGTTAGGTTTAGACTTAGGGTTAGGTTTAGGGTTGGTGTAAGCCTTATGGTTAGGTTTAGGGTTAGGCTTAGGGTTTGGGTAAGGGTTAGGTTTAGGGTTGTTGTAAGCAATATGTGTTAGTGTTAGGGTTAGGGTTAGGTTTAGAGTTAGGGTTGTGTTGAGGGTGAGGGTGAGCTTTAAGGTTAGGGTTGGTATAAGCATTAGGTTTAGGTTTAGGGTTAGGGATTGAGTTAGGATTACATTTAGGCTTAGTGTTAGAGTGTTAAGGTTAGGGTGAAGGTTAGGGTTGGTGTAATCATTTGAATTAGGTTGGGGTTAGGGTTCCACCTATTTTTAGGGTTAATGTTAGGGTTATTGTTAGGGTTTGTGTTAGGGTTAGGTTTAGGGTAGGGTTAGGTTTGGTGTAAGCATTAGGGATAGGGTTACGGTTAGTGTTAGGTTTTGTGTTAGGGTTAGGGTTAGGGTTAGTTTTAGAGTTAGGGAGTGTTAGGGTTAGGGTTAGGGTTTGTGTTGGGGTTGGGATTAGGGTTGGTGTAAGTATTAGGTTTAGGGTTACGGTTAGGATTTGTTTTAGGGTTAAGGATAGTGTTAGGGTTACGGTTAGAGAGTTTTAGGGTTAGGGTTAGTGTTAGGGTTTGTGTTAGTGTTCGGGTTCGGGTAAGGATTAGTGTTAGAGTTAGGGTTTGTGTTAGAGTTAGGGTTGGGGTTTGTGTTATGGTTAGGTTTGTTTTTATGTTTGTGGTTAGAGTTAGGGTCAGAGTTGGTGTAAGCATTAGGGTTAGCGTTAGGATTGGGGTTAGGGTTAGGTTAGTGTTAGAATTAGGGGGTGTTTGCGAGAGGGTTAGGGTTGGTGTAAGCATTTGTGTTACAGATAGAGTTCCAGGTATGTTTATTGTTAGGGTTAGGTTTATGTTAGGGTTAAGCTTAGGCTTAGGTTTAGTGTTAGGGTTAGGTTTGGTGTAAGTGTTAGGGTTAGGGTTAGTGTTTGGTTTAGTGTTAGCATTAGGGTTATGGTCAGGGTTATGGTTCGGGTTATTGTTAGAGTTACAGCTAGGGTTAGGGTTATGATTAGGTTTAAGGTAAGGAATAGGTATAGGGTTACAGTTACGTTTAATGTTAGGCTTAGGGTTAGGGTGAGGATTAGGTTTAGGCTTTGGTTTACTGTTAGAAATAGGGTTACGGTTAGGATTAGGGTTAGGGTTAAGTTGGTGTAAGCATTTGGGTTACGGTTTTGGTTATGGTTCCATGTAGGCTTATTGTTCGGGTTAGGGTTACTGTTTGTGTTAGTGTTACGGTGGTGTTAGGGTTAAGGTTGGGGTAAGAATTAGGGTGAGGGCTATTGTTAGTGTTAGGTTTAGGTATAGGTTTAGTGTTAGTTTTAGGGTTATGTTTGATGTAAGGCTTAGGAAGAGGGTTAGAGTTAGGTTTAGGGTTACAGTTAGGGTTAGGGTGATTTAGGGTTATGTATAGGGTTACGGTTTGGGTAATCTTTAGGTTTAGTGTTGGTGTAAGCATCAGTTAGGGTCACGGTTAGGGTTAGGTTTAGGGTGAGTGTGAGGGTGAGGTTTAGGGTTAGTGTTAGGGTTATGGTTAGGTTTAGGGTTAGGGTGAAGGTGAGGGTGAGTGTTAGGGTTAGGTTTAGGGTTAGGGTTGGTGTAAGCACTAGGGTTAGGTTTAGGGTTAGTGTTTGTATTAGCGTTAGTGTAAGGGTTAGGTTTAGGGTTGGTGTAAGCATTAGTGTAAGTGTTAGGGTTTGTGCTAGGGTTAGGTTTTGGGTAAGGGTTAGTTTTAGGGTTGGTGTAAGCATTACTGTTAGGGTTAGGGTTAGGGTGAGGGTGTGGTGTACAGTTAGGTTTATCGTTGGTGAAAGCATTAGGTTTAGGGTTAGGTGTAGGGTTTGTGTTAGGGTTAGGCTTAGGTTTAGAGAATATTAGCTTTAGGGTTAGGGTTAGGGTTGGTGTAATCATTTGGATTACGGTTGGGGTTTGTGATCCAGGTAGGTTAAGGGTTAATTTTAGGATTAGGGTTAGGGTAAGGGTTTGTGTAAGGGTGAGGGTTAGGGTGAGGGTTGATTGGTGTAATCATTAGGTTTAGGGTTAGAGTTAGGGTTTGTGTTAGGGTTAGGGTTACGGTTAGGTTTAGGCTTAGGATTATAGAGTGTTAGGGTTAGGATAATTGTTGGTGGAAGCATTAGGGTTAGTGTTATGGCTAGGGTTAGTTTTTCTGTTAGGTTTAGGGTTAGGGTTAGGATGAGGGTTAAGGTGTGGGTTAGTAAAAGCATTAGGTTTAGGGTAAGGATTAGGGTTTGTGTTAGGGTTAGTGATAGGGTTAGTTTTCGAGTTAGGGTTAGGGTTAGGGTTAGTTTTAGAGAGTGTTATTGTTATGGTTAGTGCTAGGATTTGGTTTAGGTTTAGGGTGAGGTTGAGGTTTATTGTTAGGGTTAGAGTTATGTAAGTATTAGGTTTAGGGTTTTGGTTAGGGTTTGTGTTAATGTTAGGGATAGGGTTAGGGTTCGGTTTGTGTTTGGGTTAGGGTTAGGGTTAGAGATTGTTAGGGTTAGGTATAGGGTTAGAGTTAGAGAGTGTTCGGTTTAGGTTTAGGGTTTGTGTTAAAGTTAGGGTTAAGGAGTCTGGAAATTGGATGCCCTCCGTGGCCGAGTATTCTGAGGTCACCCACCCCCAACTGGAGTTTCCACAGGGGATGGAAGAAGTCCAAACACTACCATGCAGAAACCAACGTCATCGGAAAGACAGCCAGAAGCCCTGAGCGGTCTGCAGAAACAGAAGAACAATAAATGTCCTTCAGGACCAGGGAGGAGAGCTTTCCCTTGTCCGAGCCTGGCTCCACCTCTGGACGCCCCCTCCCTCGCAATGACCATCGGGATCGCTCCGAAAACCCCACACAGCAAACAGTCCAACAAACTAAAAAAAAAAAAAAAAAAAAAAAAAAAACCTAAAATAATTAAACAACAGAAAGTAGATCTTGAAATCTGACAGGAAAGAGTTGGCATGGATTGGCTCATGCCTCGCTGGGTGGAACACAAAGATTAGTTACTCCTCACCATGGTGTTGAGGATTTTTCTGCACACCCAACCCCCAAAAATGTTCTGCACCTAAAATGTCGACATGTATCTTGTTAGAGTTACAAGCCAGTCTGAATTATCCTAAAATCTGCCAAGATCAGCAAAATTTTACTTCAACACAACAACTGGCTAAATACTAAGATGAAATGGACACGAAACAGCTGAATGGTGCCTTATGGCCATTTTAAGGTATAGAGCAGCCGGTCCTGTATATGAACTAAAATTGAAATGTCAATGAGCTAATCATAGGTTGTGGCTTGGACTTGTTTTTTTTTTTTTTTTTTTTTTTTTTTTTTTTTTTTTTTTTTTTTTTAAATACACTGGTTACTCAAAACCATGTCAATTCCATAACATTGCAAATTGCTGTTGATGTTATATTGGGACTCTTAATTGACTGGGATGATATTCTGGTAGCTCAAACTTCAGATCAGAAAAGGTCTCCCCAAGAAACTGTTCAACCCATCTGGACAATAAGTAGCTGGACTCTATGCTTGGTATATGTTTGCAATGAAAGAATCTTGATTGAATTTGAACGGTAATACTGCATCAAGGTGGAGGAATCCACCGGGGGGAGGGGAGGAGGAGGAATGGGGAGATTCCCAGAGCCTATGAAACTGTCACATAATGCAAAATAATTAACAATAAAAAAATTTTAAAAAGTTAGGGTTAGGGTTTAGGGTTAGGGTTAGGGTTTTTGTTAGGGTTAGGGTAGGATTAGGGTTAGGGTTCTGTTTGGTGTAAGCACTTAGTTTATGTTTGTGGTTTGGGTTCCAGGTAGGTTTAAGGTTTGGTTTAGGGTTAGGGTTTGGGTTAGGATTTGTGTTAGGGTTAGCGTTAGTGTTTGGGTAAGGGTTACGTTTAGGGTCGGTGTAAGCACTAGTGTTAGGGTTAGGGTTAGGGTTCGGTTTAGGGTTAGGATTAAAGTGAGGGTGAGGGTTAGGTTTAGTGTTAGGGTTGGTGTAAGCATTAGGTTTAGGTTTAGGGTTAGGGTTTGTGTTAGGGTTAGTGTGTTGTTAGGGTTAGGGTTGGTGTAAGCATTAGGGTTAGGTTTAGGGTTAGTGTTAGTGTTAGGGTTAGGGTGAGAGTGAGGCTTAGGGTTAGGGTTAGGGTTGTGTAAGCATTAGGCTGAGGGTTAGGGTTATGGTTTCTGTTAGGCTTAGGGTTAAGGTTAGGCTTAGAGTTAGAGAGTGTTAGTGTTAGGGTTAGGTTTAGGTTTGGTGTAAACATTTGGATTATGGTTGGGGTTACTGTTCCAGGGAGGTTTAGGGTTAATGTTAGGGTTAGGGTTAGGGTTAGGTTTTGGGTTAGTGTTAGGGAGTGTTAGGTTTTGGGTTAGAGTTGGAGTAAGCATTCGTGTTAGTGTTAAGTTTAGTGTTAGCGTTAGGTTTAAGGTTAGGGTTAGGGTGAGGGTTAGAGTGAGGGTTAGGGTTATGGTTGGTGTAAGCTTTAGGTTTAGGTTTAGGTTAGGGTTAGGGTTTGTGTTAGGGTTAGGGTAAAGGTTGGTGTAAGCATTAGGGTTAGGGTTAGGGTTAGGGTTAGGGTTAGGGTTAGGGTTAGGGTTAGAATTAGAGTTAGGGTTTGGGTTAGGGATAGGTTTAGGATTGCTGTAAGCATTAGGGTTAGGGTTATGGTTATGGTTAGGGTTTGTGTTACGGTCAGGTTTAATGTTGGGTTAGGGTTAGGTTTAGGGTTGATGTAAACATTAGTGTTAGTTTTAGGGTTAGGGTTAGGTTTAGGGTTAGGGTTAGGGTGAGAGTTTGTGTTTGCATTAGGTAGACTTTAGGGTTAGGGTTGGTATAAGCATTAATGTTAGGCTTAGGGTTAGTGAGTGTTAGGGTTAGTGTTAGGGTTAGGGTTGGTGTAATCATTTGGATTAGGTTGGGGTTAGGGTTCAAGGTAGGTTTAGGGTTAATGTTATGGTTAGGGTTAGGGTGAAGGTTTGTGTTAGGGTTAGGATTAGGGTGAGTGTTGGTGTAAGCATTAAGGTTAGGGTTACGGTTAGAGTTCGGGTTTGTGTAAGGTTTAGTGTTAGGTTTAGTTTTAGGGTTAGGGTTTGTGTAAGTATTAGGTTTAATGTTAGGGTTAGGTTTTGTGTTAGGGTTAGGGATAGGGTTAGGGTTCGGTTTCAGGTTAGATTTAGAGTTAGAGAGTTTTAGGATTAGGGTTAGTGTTGGTGTAAGCATTTGGCTTAGGTTCCGGGTTAGGGTTAGAGTTAGAGTTAGGGTTAGTTTTAGGGTTGATGTAAGCATTAGAGTTGGGGTTATGGTTAGCGTTCGCTTTTTGTTAGGGTTAGGGTGTGTGTGAGATTTAGGGTTAGGGTTAGTGTTTGTGTAAGTATCAGGTTTAGTTTTAGGGTTAGGGTTAGGGGTTGTGTTAGTGTTTGGGATAGGGTTAAGGATAGGGTTAGGGTTAGGGTTAGGGTTAATGTTAGAGTTAGAGAGTGTGTTAGGTTTAGTGTTGGTGTAAGCATTTGGTTTACGGTTGGGGTAAGGGTTAGTGTTATGGTTTTGGTTAGGTTTAGGGTGATGGTGAGGGTGAGGGTGAGGTTTAGGGTTAGGGTTGGTGTAAGCATTAGGTTTAGGGTTAGGGTACGGGTTAGGGTTTGTGTTAGGTTTACAGTGGGTTTAGGGTTAGGGTTGGTGTAAGCATTAGTGTTAGGGTTAGGGTTTGTGTTCGGGTTAAACTTAGATTTAGTGTGAGGGTGAGGTATAGGTTTAGGGTTAGGGTTGGTGTAAGCATTAGGTTTTGGTTAGGGTTAGGGTTTGTGTTAGGATTATGGTGACTTTAAGGTTAGAGTTGGTGTAAGCATTAGGGTTAGTCTTAGGGTTAGTGAGTGTTAGGGTTAGTGTTAGGGTTACGGTTGGTGTAATCATTTGGATTAGTTTGGTGTTAGGGATCAATGTAGGTTTAGGGTTAATGTTAGGGTTAAGGTTAGGGTTTGTGTTATGGTTAGGGTTCGGATTAGAGTTAGGGTTCACGTTACGGTTAGAGAGTTTTAGGGTTAGGGTTAGGGTTTGTGTAAGTGCTCGGGTTCACGTTAGGGTTAGTGGTAGAGTTGGGAAGTTTTAGCGTTAGGGTTAGGGTTTGTGTTAGGTTTAGGTTTAGTGTTAAGGTTAGCGTTAGGGTTAGGGTTAGGGTTGGTGTAAGCATTAGGGTTAGGGTTAGGGTTAGTGTTTTTGTTAGGATTGGGGTTACAGTTACGTTAGTGTTAGAGTTAGGGGTTGTTTGTATTAGGGTTAGGTTTAGTGTAAGCATTTGGGTTAAGGATATTGTGCCAGGTAGGTTTAGGGATAGGTTTAGTGTTAGTGTTAGGGTTAGGGTTTGTGTAAGGCTTAGGATTAGGGTTGGAGTTAGGATTACAGATAGGGTTTGGGTTAGTGTGAGTTAGGGTTAGGATGATGGTTAGGGTTCGGTGTTATGGGTTAGGGTTAGGTTTTGGGAAAGGCTTAGGTTTTGCTTTGGTATAAGCATTAGTGTTGGGGTTAGGGTTAGGGATAGGGTTAAGGTGACGGTGAGGGTTATTGTTAGGGTAAGGGTTGTTGTAAGCATTACGGTTAGGGTTAGGATTAGGGTTTATTTTAGCATTAGAGTGGGGTTAGGGTAATGAGTAGGTTTAGGGTTAGGGTTAGGGTTGGTGTAAGCATTAGGTTTAGCGTTAGGGTTAGGGTTTTGATTAGGGTTAGGGTTGGGCTTAGGCTTAGAGAGTGTAAGGGTTAAGTTTAGGTTTAGGGTTGGTGGAATCATTTGGATTATATTGGGGTTATGGATCCAGGTAGGTTTAGAGTTAATGTTAGGGTTAGGGTTAGGGTTTAGGGTTAGGGTTTGTGTCATGTTTAGGGTTAGGGTTAGGTTTAGTGTTGGTGTAAGCATTAGGGTTGGGGTTAGTGTAAGCATTAGGTTTAGGGTTAGGTTTAGGTTTGGGATTATGGTTAGTGTTAGGCTTATGGTTAGAGAGTGTTAGGTTTAATGTTAGGCTTGGTGTAAGAATTTGGGTTATGGTTGGGGTTAGGGTTCCAGGTAGGCTTAGGGTTAGGATAATGGTTAGGGATAGGGTTAGCGTTGGTTTAAGCATTAGGCTTAAGGTTATGGTTAGGTTTAGGTTTTGTGTTAGGGTTAGGGATAGGTTTAGGGTTAGACTTAGGGAGTGTTAGCATTAGGGTTTGGGTTTGTGTAAATGTTATGGTTAGTGTTAGGATTAGGGTTAGGGTTAGGGTTTGGTAAGCATTAGATTTAGGGTTATGCTTAGAGTAAGGGTTTGTGTTAGTTTTAGGGGTTAGTGTTTATGGTTAGGGTTAGGTTTAGGTATATAGTTAAGGTTAGGGTTAGTTTAAAGGTTTGGTTTAGCGTTAGAGTTAGGGTAACAATTAGAGTTAGGGTTAACGTGAGTGTTATGGTTATTGTTATGTTTGGTGTAAGCATTAGGGTTTGGGATAGGGTTAGGCATAGGTTTAGTGTTAGCGTTAGATTTAGCGTTCAGGTTACGGTTCGGTGTTATGGGTTATTGAACAGGTTTGGGTAAGTGTTAGTTTTTGTTGGTGTAAGCATTAGTGCTACATTTAGGATTTGGGTTAGCGTTACGGTTGGTGTAAGCATTACATTTAGGGCTAGGGTTAAGGTTTGTATTAGGATTAGGTTTACGCTTAGGGCTGGAGAGTATTTGGGTTAGGGTTAGGATTGGTGTAAGCATTGGGTTATGGTTGGGGTTAGGGTTCCAAGCAGGCTTAGGTTTAGGGTTAGTGTTAGGGTTTGTGTTAGGGTTAGGTTTAGGGTTAGGGTTAGTGTTAGGGTGTAAGCATTAGGTGTAGGGTTAGGGATAAGGTTTGTGTTAGGTTTAAGGTTTGTGTTAGGGTTAGGGTTAGGGTTAGGATTAGTGTTACATTGAGGGAGATTTAGAGTTAGGGTTCGGGTTGGTGTAAGTATTTGGGTAATGGTTGTGGTTAGGTTTAGAGAGTGTTAGGTTTAGGGTTAGGGTTGGTGTAAGCATTTGTGTTACGGTTGGGGTTAGAGTTGCAGGTAAGTTTACGATTTGGAGGTATGGGTTAGGGTAAGGGTTTGGGTTAGGGTTAGTGTAAGCATTAGGTGTGTGGATAGGGTTAGAGTTTGTGTTAGGGTCAGGGTTAGGCTTAGGATTAGAGAGTGTTAGGGTTAGGGTCAGTTTTGGTGTAAGCATTTGAGTTACGGTTTGTGTTAGTGTTCCAGCTAGGCTTAGTGATGGGGTTATTGTTAGCGTTTGTGTTATGGTTAGGGTTGGGGTTAGGGTTAGGGTTGGTGTAAGATTTAGGGTTACGGTTAGGGTTAGGATTTGTGTTAGGATTAGGTTTAGGGTGAAGTTTATGGTTAGGATTAGGGTTAGAGTTAAGGTTAGAGAAGGTTAGGGTTTGTGTTGGTGTAAGCATTTAGGTTACAGTTAGCTTAGGGTTAGGGTTAGGGTTTCTGCTATGGGTTGTGTTGGTGTAAACATTTGGGTTTCGGTTGCAGTTAGGGTTAGGGTGAGTGTTTGGGTTAGTCTGAGGGTCAGTGTTGGGGTTAGGGTTAAGGTTAGAGATAGAGTCAGGAAGTGTTAGGGTTAGGGTTTGGGTTGATGTAAGCTTTAGGGTTACGGTTAGTGTTAGGGTTTGTGTTAGGGTTAGGGTTTGGGTTAGGGTTAGAGTTAAGGAGTGTTTGGGTTAGGGTTATGGTTGGTGTAAGTATTTGGGTTACTTTTGTGGTTAGGGTTAGGGTGTGGGGTTAGGGTTAGGGTTAGGGTTAGTGATAGAGTTACAGAGTTGTGGGTTTAGGGTTAGGGTTTGGGCTGTTGTAAGCATAAAGGTTAGTGTTAGAATTAGGGCTTTTGTTAGGGTTTGTGTTAGGATTAGGGTTTGTGTCGGGTTTGTTGTAAACATTAGTGTTAGGGTTAGGGTTCGGGATTGGGTTAGAGTTACAGTTAGAGTTAGGGTTAAGTTTAGGCTTAAGGTACGGTTTAGGTATAGCGTTACAGTTACATTCAATGTTAGGCTTAGGGTTAGTGGTAGTTTTAGGCTTTGTTTTAGGGCTAGAGTTAGGGTTACCGTCAGCATTAGGGTTAGGTTGAGATTTAGGGTTAGTGTTAGGGTTGTTGTAGGCATTAGGGTTAGGGTTAGGATTAGGGTTAGGGTGAGGCTAAAAATGAGGGTTAGGGTTAGGGTTGGTGTAAGCATTAGGTTTAGGGTTAGTGTTAGTGTTTGTGTTAGGGTTAGGGTTAGTGTTAGGTTAGGGAGTGTTAGGGTTAGGGTAAAGTTTAGAGTTGGTGCAAGAATTTGGGCTATGGTTATGGTTGGGGAACCAGAGAGTCTTAGTGTTAGGGTTATTGTTAGGATTAGGGTTTGTGTTAGGGTTAGGGTGGGGTTAGGGTTAGTGTTGTTGTAAGCATTTGTGTTAGGGTTAGTGTGAGGGTGAGGTTTAGTGTTAGTGTTAGTGTAGGCATTAGGGTTAGGGTTAGCGTTTATGTTTGTGTTAGGGTAAGGGTTAGGCTTAGGGTTAGAGAGTGTTAGGGTTAGGGTTAGGTTTGGTGAAGCATTAGTGTTAGGGTGATGATTAGGGTGAGGGTGTGGGTGTCGGTTAGTGTTAATGTTATGGTTAGAGTTCAGGTTAAGGTTAGGGTTAGGGTGAGGGTTAGTGTTAGGTTGGGGTTAGGGTTGGTGTAAGCATTAGGGTGAGAATTAGGGTTAGGGTTTGTGTTACAGTTAAGGTTAGTGTTTTGCTAAGTGTTAGATATAGGGTTGGTGTAAGCATTAATGTCAGTGTTAGGGTTAGAGTTAAGGTTAGGTTTAGGGTTAGGGTTTCGGTAAGGGTAAGCGTGTGGTTTAGGGTTAGGGTTGGTGTAAGCATTAGGCTTAGGGTTACTGTTAGGGTTTGTGTTTCGTTTAGGGTTAGGCTTAGGGTTAGAGAGTGTTAGGGTTAGGTTTAGGTTCAGGGTTGGTGTTAGCATTTGGGTGAGGGTTACGGTTAGGTTTTGCTTTTGTGTTATGGTTAGGGTTATGGTTAGGGTTAGGGTTGGTATAAGTATTACGTTTAGGGTAAGGGTTAGAGTTTGTGTTAGTGATAGGGATAGGGTTAGGGTTCGGTATAGGGTTATGGTTAGGGTTAGGGTTAGAGAGTGTTAGGGTTAGGGTTAATGTTGGTGTAAGCATTTGGGTTACGGTTGGGGTTAGGGTTCCAGCTCGGCTTAGGGTTAGGTTTAGGTTTAGAATTTGTTTTAGAGTTAGGGTGGGGTTAGGGTTAGGTTTTTTGTAAGCATTAGGGTTAGGGTGAGGATTTGTGTAGGTTTAGGGATAGGTTTAGTATTAGTTTTAGGGTTAGGGTTGGTGTAAGGCTTAGGATTAGGGTTACGGTTAGGGTTAGGGATAGAGATAGGGTTAGGGTTAGGGTGAGTTAGGGTTAGCGTGAGGGTTAGGGTTTTGTGTTATGGTTTAGGGTTAGGTTTTGGGTAATGGTTAGGTTTAGGGTTGGTGTAAGCATTAGTGTTTAGGGTTAGGGTTAAGGTTAGGGTGATGGTTATGGTTAGGGTAGCGTTAAGATTGGTGTAAGCATTAGGGTTAGGGTTAGGATTAGGTTTGGGTTAGGGTTAGGGTTAGTGTTAGGGTAAGGGTTAGGGTAAGGTTTGGTGTAAGCATTATGTTTAGCGTTATGTTTTGGGTTTGTGTTAGGGTTCGAGTTGGGTTTAGGGCTGGATTTACAGTTAGGGTTATCGTTATGATTAGGCTTTAGGTAAAGGATTAGGTATAGGGTTACAGTTACCTTTAATGTTAGGCTTAGGGTTATGGTGAGGATTATGTTTAGGATTTGGTTTAGGGTTAGAGTTATCATTACGGTTAGGATTAGGGTAAGGTTGTGGTTTAGGGTTAGTGTTAAGGTTTTTGTAAGCATTAGGGTTAGGGATATGGTTACAATTAGGTGTTATTGCTGATGGCCTGGGTGTGGGTAAGGGTTAGGTTTATTGTGGGTGTAAGCATTAGTGTTACTTTAGGGTTATGGTTAAAGTTAGGGTTATCGTGAGAGTGAGGGTTAGGGTTAATGTTAAGGTTAGGGTTAGGGTTAGGATTATGGTTAGTGTTAGGATGAGGGTTAGGGTTAGGTTAAGGGTTAATGTTGGTGTAAGGATTAGTATGAGGGTTAGGGTTAGGGTTTGTGTTAGGGTTAGGGTTAGGGTTTGGGTAAGTGTTATGTTTAGGGTTGGTGTAAGCATTAATGTTAGTGTTAGGGTTAGAGTTAGGCATAGAATTAGGGTTAGGGTTAGCGTCATGGTGAGCGTTAGGGTTAATGCTATTGTTAGGGTTAGTGCTAGGGTTATGGTTAGTGTTAGGGTAAGGTTTGGTGTAAGCATTATATTTAGCGTTAAGGTTTGTGTTGTGTTAGGGTTATGGTTACGCATAGGGTTAAAGAGTGTTAGGGTTAAGGTTAGGGTTATGGTTCGTGCAATCATTGGGAATAGGTTGGGGTTAGTGCTCCAGGCAGGTTTAGGGCTAATGTTAGGGTTAGGGTTAGGGATTGTGTTAGGTTTAGGGTTACGGTTGGGGTTGGTGTAAGCATTAGGGTTAGAATTACGGATAGGGTTAGGTTTTGTGTTAGGGTTAGGTTTAGGGTTAGGATTGGTATAAATATTAGGTTTAGGGTAAGGGTTAGGGTTGCGTTAAGGTTAGGGCTACGGTTAGGTTTCACGTTAGGCTTAGGGTTAGGGATAGGGTTAGGGTTAGAGAGTGTTAGTGCTAGGGTGTGTGTTGGTGTAAGCATTTTGGTTAGGTTTAGTGTTAGGGTTAGGGTTTGTTTTATTGTTCGGGTTTGCTTTAGGGTTAGTGTTAGAGTTAGGGAGTGTTAGGTTTAATGTTATTGTAACTGTTATGGTTAAGGTTAGGGTTTGGGTTGGTGTAAGCATTAGGGTTAGGGTTAGTGTTTGTGTTAGGGTTGGTGTAAGGGTTAGAGTTAGTTTTAGAGTTATCGAGTGTTTGGGTTATGGTTAACGTTGGTGTAAGCATTTGGGTTACAGTTTGGTTAGGGTTCCAATTAGCTTTAGGTTTGGTTTATGGTTAGGGTTAGGCCTTGTGATAGGGTAAGGCTTTGAATTGGGGTTAGTTTTAGGTTTAAGGTTAGGGTTAGTGTTAGCGTTAGGGTTACTGATAGGGTTAGGTATCGGATTAGAGTTAGGTTTACAGTTAGGGTTAGGGTTATGATAAGGCTTAAGGTAAGGATTAGCTATAGGGTTACAGTTACATTTATTGTTAGGCTTAGGGTTAGGGTGAGGATTAGGTTTAGGCTTTGGTTTAGGGATAGAGTTAGGGTTACGGTTAGGATTAGATTTAGGGTTAGGGTTAGGGTTAGGGTTGGTGTAAGCATTTGGGTTACTGTTGGAGTTAGGGCTCCAGGTAGGCTTAGGGTTAGGTTTAGGGTTAGGATTTGTGTTATGGTTAGCGTGGGGTTAGGGTTAAGGTTGATGTAAGCATTAGGGTTACAGTTAGGGTTAGTATTAGTTTTAGCGATAGGTTTAGTGTTAGTGTTAGGTTTAGGGTTGGTGTAAGGCTTAGGATTAGGTTTAGGGTAAGAGTTACAAATAGGATTAGGTTTACGGTGAGTTAGGTTTAGTGTGAGGGTTAGGGTTTTGGGTTAACATTTAGGGTTAGTGTTTGGGTGTTTTGTTTAGGGTTGGTGTAAGCATTAGTGTTAGGTTTAGGGTTAGAGTTATGGTTAGGGTTAAGGCTTGTGTTAGCTTTAGGGTGAGGGTTAGTGTTAGAGTTAGAGTTAGGGTTATGGTTAGTGTAAGCATTAAGTTTAAGGTTAGTGTTAGGGTTGGCGTTAGGTTTAAGGTTAGGGTTAGGGTTAGAGAGTGTTAAGTTTAGGGTTATTCTTCTTGTAAGCATTTGGATTACAGTTTGTGTTAGTGTTCCAGGTAGGCTTAGTGTTTGGGTTAGGGTTAGCGTTAGGGTTTGTGTTAGGGTTAGGGTGTGGTTAAGGTTTAGGTTTAGGGTTGGTGTAAGCATTAGTGTTAGTGTTAGGGTTAAGGTTAGGTTAGGGTTAGGGTTAGGGTGAGGGTTAGGGTTAATGTTAAGGTTATGGTTATGGTTAGGGTGAGGGTGAGGATTAGGGTTAGGGTTAGTGTTAGGGTTGGTGTAATCATTAGGGTTAGCGTTAGGGTTAGGGTTTGTGTTATGGTTAGGGTTAGTGTTTTGGTAATGGTTAGGTTTAGGGTTGTAGTAAGCATTAGTGTTAGTGTTAGTGTTAGGGTTAATGTTAGTTTTAGGGTTATGGTTAGGGTGAGGGTAAGTGGAGGGTGAAGTTCAGGTTTAGTGTTAAGGTTGGTTTAAGACTTAGGTTTAGGATTAGGGTTAATGTTTGTGTTAAGGTTAGATAAAGGCTTAGGTTTAGAGAGTGTTAGGGTTAGGGTTAGTGTTGGTGCAATCATTTGGATTAGGTGGGTTCGGGTTAGGGTTAGGTTTAGGTTTAGGTTTAGGGTGAGGGTGAGGTTTAGGGTAAGGTTTGGTGTAAGCATCAGGTTTAGGGTTAGGATTTGTGTTAGTTAAGTGTTAGTGTTAGGGTGAGGGTGAGGTTTAGGGCTAGGGTTAGGGTTGGTGTAAGTATTATTTTTAGCGTTACTGTTTGTGTGTGTCAGGGTTAGGTTTAGGGTTAGGGATATACACTGTTAGGGTTAAAGTTAGTGTTAAGTTTGGTGCAATCATCTGGATTATGCTGCGGTTAGGGTTAAAGGTAGTTTTAGGGTTAATGTTGGGATTATGGTTAGGGTTTGTGTTATTATTAGGTTTTGGAAAAGGGTTAGGGTTGGTGTAAGCATTAGGGTTAGGGTTACTTTTAGGGTTTGTGTTAAGGATAGGGTTAGGGTTAGGGTTTGAGTTAGGTTTATTGTTAGGGTTAGTGTAAGCATTAGGTTTAGGGTTAGTTTTAGTGTTAAGGTTAGGGTTAGGGTTTGTGTTAGGGTTGGGGTTAGGCTTAGGTTAGGGTTAGGGTTCGGGTCACGGTTAGGGTTTGTGTTAGGGTTATGGTTAGGGTTATGGTTAGGGTTAGGGTTAGTGTTGGTGTAAACATTAGTGTTAGGGTTAGGTTTAGGCTTAGGGCTAGGGTTAAGGTGACGGTGCGGATTAGGTTTGGGCTTAGGGTTAGGGTTGGTGTAACCATTAGGGTTAGAGTTGTGATTAGGTTCTGTGTTAGGTTTAGGGTTAGGGTTTTGGTAAGGGTTAGGGTTAGGGTTGGTGTAAGCATTAGGGTTAGGGTAAATTTAGGGTTTGTGTTTGTGTTAGGGTTAGGGATAGGGTTAAGTTTCGGGTTAGGGTAAGGGTTAGGGTTAGGTTTAGAGAGTGTTATGGTTAGGGTTAGGGTTGGTGCAAGCATTACGTTAGGGTGAGGGTTAGGCTTTGTTTTAGGGTATGGTTAGGCTTAGGGTTTGTAGTGTTAGGGTTAGGGTTAGGGTTAGGGTTAGGGTTGGTGTAATTTTTTGGATTATGTTGTTGTTATGGTTCCAGGTAGGTTTACGGTTACAGTTAGGGTTAGAGTTAGGGTTTATGTTTGGTTTAGAGGTAAGGTTAGGGTTCGCATTCGGGTTATGGTTAGGGTTAGGGTTAGAGTGTGTTAGGGTTATGGCTAGTGTTGGTTAAGCATTTGGATTATGGTTGGTTTAGGGTTGGGGTTAGGGTTTGTTTTAAGGTTTGGCTTAGGGTTATGGTGCGTGTTAGGGTTAGGGTTTGTGTTAGGGCTAGGGTTAGGGTTTGCGTATGGGTTATGTTTAGGTGTGGTGTAAGCATTAGCGTTAGTGATGGGGTTAGGGTTAGGTTTAGGTTTAGGTTTAAGTTTAGGGTGAGGTTTAGGTTTGGTGTAAGAATGAGTGTTAGGGTTAGGTTAGGGTTAGGATTAGGGTTAGTGTTGGTGTAAGCATTACTGTTAGAATTAAGATTAGGGTTTGTGTTAGGGTTAGGGTTAGGGTTAGAGTAAGTGTTATGTTTAAGATTGGGTTAAGCGTTAGTGTTAGTTTTAGGGTTAGGGTTAGGGTTTCGTTAGGGTTGGGTTTATTTTTATGTTTAGGGTGAGCGTGAGCACTAGGTTCAGGGTAAGGGTTAGGGTTAGCGTTAGGGCTTGTGTAAGCATTATGGTTAGAGTTTGTGTTATGGTTAGGGTTATGGTCAGGGTGAGGGTGTGGCTGAGGTTTTGGGTTAGGGTTGCTGTAAGCATTACTTTTAGGGTTAGGGTTAGGTTTTGTGTTAAGGTTAGATTTAGGCTTAGGTTTAGAGGGCATTAGGGTTAGGGTTAGGGTTTTGGTTAGGAGTGGGGTTAGGGTTACTGTGAGGGTTTGGCTGAGGTATAGGGTTAGGGTTGGTGTAAGCATTACTTTTATGTTTAGGGTTAGGTTTTGTGTTAGGGTTAAGTTTAGGCTTACATTAAGAGAGCGTTAGGAGAGACTCGCAAGATGGCCGACATAGGAGGAAGACTGTGAGAGAGCTCACAGACAGAGAGGGCTAGAACGCGACAAAAGCGTAAGTGGAGCAGCATAGAACTACAGGGAGAAGAACGTGAAGTTCCCTGGACAGTGTGGAGCCAAAAAAATCCACACAACTCGGAAGAGCAACCAGGGAAAAACAAAGCAAAGGACAGGGAAGACGACTTTCCGCTCCTGACCTGCTGAGTCACCTCTGAGTGCAGACGCTGAAAGCCGCCGAACCCACCCAAAGACCGACCTGAAGACGCTGTGGCCGTGAGGACCGGAGGTGATTGGGACCCGCTGGCATCTGCTCACCCTGGTCACCAGGACTCGCCAGGACCTGCCCCGCTGCGGACACCAGGACCCTGAATCACCGGGACCTGCCGGCATCTGCCCACCCTGGTCGCCAACCCCCGGGACCTGCACCAGCCGCAGCCTCCAGGCTCCATCGCGACGCGCGGAGACCAGCAACGGATGCAGCAGTCGGGAGACGCACTGGCGGCCAGGATTCCCACCAGAGGAAGAGGCAGACTGCAAGAACCTGAGGTTTGAGTGAGTTGGGTGGGGACAGTGGTGGGTTGGAGGCTTCGGGAGTTGGCCCCCCAGGGGCACGGACAGAGCCTGAACACAATTGGTCTCCCCGCCCCTCCCCCCCCCAGGCTCCAGCCTCTAGAGACACAGGGCGAGTGCCTTGAGACTGCCAAAACTGTGTCTGGGAGAAAGGCAAAAGGCACACTGGATACTCTCCTGTGCCTTTGCGGTGTGGCACTCAGCTGGGCGGTGCTATCCCACAGGAACCCAAGCACGCCTCTGGGCTGGGCAGTTCCCTGCTAGCGCAGGGGCGGTCGGTCCCCTGCAAGTGCTGGGGTGGGCGGACCTGCGCAGGAGGCGTTTCCAGAGAGCACCTGGAACACACCCTATAGTCCCTTGCTCCGAGCCCTGTGATCCAGTAAACAGGGTGCGCGCACAGAGAGTGCCTTCACTCCCCCACGCCCTGTGGTAGCATACCTGTAGGGGACGAGCTGAGAGTGCGCTTTGAATCCTCTGGGCCCTGGAAGAGGCGCCCTGAGGTCCAGTGTTCTGGAGACGCACCAAAAGTGCCTTGAAAATTCCCACACCCTGCTACTCCACGCCTGCAGACTCCGATCTCTACACGATAGTGCTTGGAGACCCCTCAGCACACTGGTGCCTAGGTCTCTCAAAAAAGAAACACTAACACAATGGGAAGAAATACCAGAAAAGGTAATGATCCAGATGAGAGTGCCAACACCCTACCAATAAAGGATCGAAAGCCAATGTCTATTTCGGAGATGCGAGATGAAGACATAGAAGATCTACCAGACAAGGAATTCAAAAAAATAATGTTAAAATATGTCAGAGACAATGAGAAGAATTGGGAGGACTTCAAGGAATTCAAGAACCACATAACCTCAGAAATACAACAAATGAAAAGTAAAATCCTTGACTTAGAGCACAAAATTGAGAGCCTAACCAACAGAACAAATACAGCAGAAGAGAGGATCTCTGAAACGAAAGACACACAAAACGAACACACCCAGTTCATGAAACAGCTGGAGACAAGTCTGAACAAAGCCAATAAGACCATACAAGAAATGAAAGACAACCTCAGAAAATCAAATATTAGGATTATTGGCCTTCCTGAAGGAGCGGAAAAAGAATCAGGAATGCAAATGGTGCTCGACGAAATTATACAGGAAAACTTTCAAAACACTTGGAACATGAATCCAGCTCAAATCCAGGACGGTCAGAGGACTCCCAGCAGATATGACCCAAAGCGATCTTCACCCAGACATATGGTGCTCAAGTTCCACTCCAACGAAGACAAAGAAAGAATCCTGAGACAAGTACGAAGCAGAGAAAAGATCACATACCGGGGAAAACCAATCAGGATCACGGCTGACTTTTCTGAAGAGACCTTACAAGCAAGAAGAGAATGGACAAAGATCTTCCAAATCCTGAATCAGAACAACTGTCAACCAAGACTATTGTACCCAGCAAAGATCTCATTCGTATTTGAGAACGAAATCAAATACTTCCACAGCAAAGAGAAATTAGAAGAATATGCCAGCACAAAACCAGCTCTACAAAATCTCCTTAGAAATGCACTAATTCCAGAAAAAAAGGAGGTGAATCATAAGCAAAGATGGCAAACAGGAAGGTCTCCCCACTAAAGTCCACACAAGGAAGGGCAATAACACAGATATCAACACCCACAAAAACAAGTATGGCAGGGCAAAATCACAACCTCTCAATTTTAACTCTCAACACAAATGGCCTGAACTCACCAATCAAAAGGCATAGATTAACAGAATGGATTATCAAACAGCACCCAACTATCTGTTGCCTACAAGAGACACATCTAACCAGAAGAGATTCAAAGAAGCTGAAAGTGAAAGGTTGGAAACAGATATTTCATGCCAATGGACGAGAAAAAAAGGCTGGGGTAGCTGTCTTAATTTCAGATGATGTGGACTTCAATCTGACACACATCAAAAAGGACAGGGAAGGACATTATATATTGGTGAAGGGACTGATCCATCAGGAAGTAATTACCATTGTGAACATATATGCACCAAATTCAAACGCACCTAGCTACATGAAGCAATTACTCACGGACTTAAGGGGAGACATAGATATGCACACAATAATAGTGGGTGATCTTAACACCCCACTAACAACTATAGACAGATCAACAAAACAAAAACTCAACAAAGAAACAACAGAACTCATACAAACAATAGAACAACTGGACTTGGTTGACATTTATAGAATTTTTTACCCTAAGGCCACAGATTATACATTTTTTTCAGCAGTGCATGGCACCTTCTCCAGGATCGACCACATGATAGGACACAAAGCAAACCTAAATAACTTCAAAAAGATAGGAATCATACCATGTACCCTCTCAGACCACCACGGAATGAAGCTGGAAATCAGCAATTCAAAATGCCCCAGGAAATACAGAAACTCTTGGAGGCTGAACAATATGCTACTAAACGAACAATGGATCAGAGAAGAAATTAAAGATGAGTTCAAAAAATTTATGGAAACCAATGAAAACTCTGACACAACATTCCAAAATTTGTGGGACACTGCCAAAGCAGTGCTACGGGGTAAACTCATCGCAATTGGAGCTCATGTCAAGGCCCAAGAGAGGCGCCAAATACAGGAACTAAACACACACCTTCAGGAACTGGAAAAACAACAGCAGAAGAGCCCCACACACAATAGGAAACAAGAAATCATCAAAACAAGGGAGGAAATCAACCAGATAGAAATAAAAAAAAAACATACACAAAATCAATGAATCAAAAAGCTGGTTTTTTGAGAAGATAAACAAGATAGACACTCCACTGGCCCGAATGACAAAGAAAAAACAAGAGAAGGCAAGAATTAACAGCATCAAAGATGAAAAAGGCAACATAACAACAGACACCGCATCCATTAAGGCCATAATCAGAAATTACTACAAAGCACTGTACTCCAACAAATCAGAAGATCACCAAGAAATGGAAAAGTTCTTAGACTTCTACCACTCGCCAAAACTTAGCCCAGAGGCAACAAACGACCTGAACAAACCCATAACTGAAGTAGAGATTGAATCAGTGATTAAAGACCTCCCAACAAGGAAAAGCCCAGGCCCAGACGGCTTCACTCCAGAATTCTACAAAACATTCCGAACAGAGCTGACCCCAATCCTCTACAAACTCTTCAAAACAATAGAAAAAGAGGCAACCCTTCCAAACTCATTCTATGAAGCCAACATTACCTTAATCCCAAAACCAGACAGAGAACTAACAGAGAAGGAAAACTACAGACCTATCTCTTTGATGAACATTGATGCTAAGATTCTCAACAAAATCCTAGCCAACAGAATTCAAAAACACATCAGACAGATCATTCATCCAGATCAAGTAGGATTCATCCCTGGAATGCAGGGATGGTTCAACATTCGAAAATCTATAAATGTGATACACCACATCCAAAAACTGAAAAACAAGAATCACATGATAATATCAATAGATGCGGAAAAAGCTTTTGACAAAATCCAACATCACTTCCTACTAAAAACCCTAACCAAGGTAGGCATAGATGGAAAAATCCACAACATAATTAAAGCAATATATGAAAAACCCAATGCCAGCATCATACTGAATGGAGAAAAGCTGGAACCCTTCCCACTGAGATCTGGAACAAGACAGGGATGTCCACTTTCTCCACTACTATTCAACATAGTCCTAGAGGTACTCGCTGAGGCCATAAGACAAGAAAAAGAAATCAGAGGAATCCAAATGGGAAACGAAGAAATCAAGCTCTCACTATACGCAGATGATATGATTCTTTATGTAGAAGAGCCAAGAGACTCAATACAGAGACTGCTAGAACTTGTACGAGAGTTTGGTAGAGTGGCAGGGTACAAAATTAATGAACAAAAATCAACAGCCATAGTGTATGCGAACAGCCCCAAGATGGAAAAAGACTTAACCAGCAAGATACCATTCAAAATAACAGAGAAAAGTATGAAATATCTGGGAATAAATCTAACCAAAAATGTAGAAGACTTATTTGAAGAAAACTACAATCTGCTTAAAAAAGAAATTGAACAAGACCTCAAAAGATGGAGTAATATCCCATGCTCCTGGATAGGTAAAATCAATATCATTAAAATGTCTATACTGCCAAAAGCAATATATACATTCAACGCAATCCCAATCAAATTGCCCAAAATATTCTTCATGGAACTGGAAACAATGATCCAAAGGTTCATCTGGAAGCATAAAAAACCACGGATAGCTAGAACTATCCTGAAGAACAGGAAGTTAGCAGGGGGAATCACAGTTCCGGACCTCTGGACATACTATAGGGCAGTGGTTATCAAAACAGCGTGGTACTGGCACAAAGATAGAGAGGAAGATCAATGGAGCAGAATAGAAACGCCAGAAGGAAACCCACACAGATACAGCCAAATAATCTTTGACAAAAAGACAAACGACAACCCAGGCAAATGGGAAGGTCTGTTCAATAAATGCTGCTGGGACAACTGGTTGATAGCCTGCAGAAACAAAAAAATAGATCCACATCTCTCACCATACACTAAGATCAGATCTAAATGGATAACAGATCTAAACCTACATCCAGAAACCTTCAAACTTTTGGAAGAAAATGTTGGAAACACACTGGAACACTTAGGGGTAGGCCCTCACTTCCTAAAAAAGACTCCAGATGCAGTAGAAATCAAGACCAAAATAAACAATTGGGACCTCATCAAACTAAGAAGCTTCTGTACAGCTAGAGAAACAATCAACAAAGTAAAAAGGCAACCCACAGAATGGGAGAAGATCTTCGCATACGACATAGGTGATAGAGGACTGATCTCCAGAATATACAAAGAGCTACAAAACAACCAAAATGTCAAAACAAACAAGCCACTGAAGAAATGGGCATGGGAAATGGGCAGACACTTCACAAAGGAACAAACCCAAATGGCAAATAAACATATGAAAAAATGCTCAAGTTCCCTGGCAATAAGGGAAATCCAAATTAAAACATCAATGAGGTACCACCTAACGCCAGTAAGACTGGCCCACATGAATAAAAGCACCAACAAAACTTGTTGGCGAGGTTGCGGGGAAAAGGGAACCCTACTCCACTGCTGGTGGGGCTGCAGGCTGGTACAGCCTCTATGGAAATCAGTATGGAGAATATTCAAACAACTCAAATTCAACATACCGTATGATCCAGCAATAGCACTCCTAGGAATATATCCAGAACACTTGTTCTATGAGAAACCAACATGGAAACAACCAAAATGCCCATCAAAAAAGGATTGGATAAGAAAGCTATGGTTCATCTACTCCATGGAATACTACTCAGCTATTAAAAAAAACAAAATGCAGTTCTTTGTGGTCAAATGGGCCAAACTGGAAACCATAATGCTAAGGGAAATGAGCCAATCCCAAAAGGTTAAATACCACATGTTTGCCTTAATTTAAGATGATATGATGTTATGTATAACATGTTATGTTTTGAATGTTATATGTTGTGTATAAACTAAAATTGAAGTATAGGTGAGGTGGTCACAGAAGGTGGCTGGGAACCCGCATTTACTTTTAACATATTGGTTACTCATTACTATGTCAATTAATTCCATAATGATGTAAATTTTTGCTGATGGTATGTTGGAGCTTTCAATTGACTGGGATGATACTCTGCTGGCTCTGTCATCAGACCAGAGAGGGTATACCTAAGAAACCGTTGAACTTGACGGGACAATAAGATGCTGGACTCTATGTTTGGTATACGCTTGCAATGGGGAAATCTCAACTGAACTTGAGCTGTGGTTATGCAATAAGGTGGAGGAATCCACCATGGTGGGAGGGTTTGGGGAGGGGTGGGGAGAACCCAAGTATCTATGTAACTGTGTCACATAATACAATGTAATTACTGAAGCTAATAATAAATAATTAAAAAAAAAAGAAAGCGTTAGGTTTAGGGTTAGTGTTAGGGTTGGTGTAATCATTTGGATTAGGTTGAGGTTAGGGTTCCAGGTAGGTTTAAGATAAATGTTTATGTTAGGGTTAGGGTTAGGGTAAGGGTTAGGGTTTGTGTAAGCATTAGGGTTAGGGTTAGGTTTAGGGTTAGGATTTTTGTTAGTGATAGGGTTAGGGTTAGGGTTAGTGTAAGCATTAGGTTTAGGTTTAGTGTAAGCATTAGATTTAGGGTTAGGCTTAGCGTTAGGGTTAGTGTTTGTGTTAGGGTTAAGGTTAGTGTTATGGTTAGGGTTTGTGTTGGGCTTGGTGTAAGCATTAGGGTTAGTGTTAGTTTAGGGTTAGGGTTTATGTTAGGGTTAGCGTTAGGGTGAGGGTTAGTCTTAGAAATAGGTAGTGTTAAGGTTATTGTTAGGGTTTGTGTTAGAGTTAATGTTAGGGTTAGACTTAAGGAGTGTTAGGGTTAGCGTTAGTGTTGGTGTAAGCATTTGGATTATGGTTAGTTTAGGGTTAGGGTTAGTGTTTTGTTAGGGTTAGACTTAGGGCTAGGCTGCAGCTTAGGGTTAGGGTTTGTGTTAGGGTTATGCTTAGGGTTAGGGTTAGGGTTTGGGGTTGTGTTATGGTTAGGGTTAGTGTTTGGGTAATGGTTAGGTTTAGGTTGTTGTATGCATTTGTGTTTTTGTTAGAGTTAGAGTTAGGTTTAGTGTTATGATTAGGGTGAGGTTGAGGTCTAGTGTTAGGGTTGTTAAGCATTAGGTTGAGGTTAGCGTTAGGGTTTGTGTTAGGGTTAGTGAAAGGCTTAGGTTTAGAGAGTGTTAGGGTTAGGGTTAGGGTTGGTGTAATCATTTGGATTAGGTTGGGTTATGGTTATGATTAGGTTTAGATTAGGGTGAGGGTGAGTGTGAGGTTTAGGGTTAGGGTTGGTGTAAGCATTAGGGTTATCGTTAGCTTTTTAGTTAGGCTTATGATTAGGGTTAGGGTGAGGGTGAGGTTTAGAGTTTTAGTTTAGGGTTAGGGTTGGTGTAAGCATTAGGTTTAACGTAAGGGTTAGGGTTTGTGTTAGGTTAGGGTTAGGCTTAGGCTTAGAGTGTGCTAGTGTTAAGGTTTAAAGTTAGGGTTGGTGCAATCATTTGGATTACGTTGTGGTTATTGTTCCAGGTAGGTTTAGAGTTAATGTTAGGTTTGGAGTTAGGGTTAGGGTTAGGATTAGGTTAATTTTAGGGTTAGGGTTAGGATTAGGTTTAGGGTTAGGGTTAGGGGTAGATTTTGTGCAAGAATTAGGGTTAGGGTTACGGTTAGGGTTAGGTTTGTGTTAGGGTTAATGTTAGCTTTAGGGTTATGGTTTGTGTTAAGGTAGGTTTTAGGTTTGGGTTAGGGTTAGGGTTAGTTTTACGGTTAGGGTTAGGGTTAGGATTAGGGTTAGGGTCTGGATTAGGGTTAGGGTTCGAATTAGGTTTAGGTTTAGGTTTAGAGGTAGGATTAGGTTTAGGGTTAGGGTAAGGGTTTGTGTTAGGGTTAGGGTTAGAGGTTTGGTTAGGTTTGGTGTATGCCTTAGTGTTAGGGTTAATCTTAGGTTTAGCGTTTGTGTTAGGGTTAGGGATAGGGTTAAGGTTCGGGTTAGGGTAAGAGTTAGGGTTAGGTTTAGAGAGTATTATGAATAGGGTTAGGGTTGGTGTAAGTATTATGTTGAGGTTGGATTTAGGTTTTGTGTTAGGGTTAGTGTTAGGGTTTTGGTAAGGGTTATGTTTAGCGTTGGTGTTAGCATTAGTGCTAGTGTTAGGGCTAGGGATAGGTTTAGGTTTTGGGTGAGGGTGATGGTGAGGTTGAGATTTAGGGTTATGTTTGTTGTAAACATTACTTTTAGGGTTAGGGTTATGATTATGGTTTTGGTTGGTGTAAGCATTACTGTTAGAATTAGGATTAGGGTTTGTATTAGGGGTAAGGTTAGGTTAGAGTAAGGGTTCTGTTTAAGAGTATTTTAAGCGTTAGTGTCAGTGTTAGGGTTAGGGTTAGGGTAGGGTTAAGGTTGTTTTTAAGTTTAAGTTTAGGGTGAGGCTGAGCACTAGGTTTAGAGTGAGGGTTAGGGTTAAGTTTAGGGTTAGGGTTCGTGTAAGCATTACTTTTAGGGTTAGGGTTTTTGTTAGGGTTAGGGTTAGGGAAAGGGTGAGGTTTAGTGTTAGGGTTAGGGTTAGGTTTGGTGTAAGCATTATGTTTAGCGTTAGGCTTGGTTTGCTTTAGGGTTAGGCTTAGAGTTATATAGTATTAGGGTTAATGTTAGGGTTAGGTTTGGTGCAATCATTTGGATTAGGTGGTTGTTAGTGTTCCATGTAGGTTTAGGGTTAATGTTATGGTTATGGTTAGGGTTAGGGTTGGTGTAAGGACTAGTTTTAGGATTACAGTTAGGGTTAGGGTTTGTGTTAGGGTTAGGGTTAGGTTTAGGGTTAGGGTTAGCGTTAAGATTAGGGTTTTGGAAAGGGTTAGGGTTAGTTTTAGGGTTTGTATAAGCATTAGGGTTGGAGTTACGGTTAGGGTTAGGGTTTGTGTTAGGGTTAGGGTGAGGGTTAGGTTAAAGATTAGGGTTAGGTTTAGAGAGTGTTATGGTTATGATTAGTGTTGGTGTAAGCATTTGTGTTACGATTAGGTTTAGGGTTAGGGTTAGTGTTTGTGTTAGGGTTAGGGTTAGGGTAAGGGTTTGATTTAGAGTTACGGACTATTAATTTTAGGGTTAGGTTTTGTGTTAAGATTAGTTTAGGGTTAGGGTTTGGGTTGGTGTAAGCATTTCGGTTAGAGTTAGGGTTTATGTTAGGGTTCGGGTTAGGGTTAGGGTTTGTGTTAGGGTTAGAATTACGGTTAGGGTAAGGGTTGGTGTAAGCATTAGGGTTAGGGTTACTGTTTGGATTAGGGTTTGTGTTACGACTAGGGTTAGATTTGGGTAAGGATTAGGTTTATGGTTGGTGTAAACATTAGTGTAAGTGTTAGGATCAGGGTTTGGGTTAGGTTTACGGTTAGAGTTAATTTTGGGTGAGAGTGAGGTTTAGTGTTAGGGTTGGTGTAAGCATTACCTTTAGGGTTAGGGTTAGGTCTTGTGTTAGGGTTAGGTTTAGGCCTAGGTTTAGAGAGCGTTAGGGTTAGGGTTAGGGTAGGTGTAATGATTTGGACTAGGTTAGGGTTAGGGTTACAGGTAGGGTTAGGGTTAATGTTAGGGTTAGGTTTAAATTTTGTGTTTGTGTTAAGGTTAAGGTTATGGTTAGCGTTAGTGTTAGTGTAAGTATTAGGTTTAGGGTCAGGGTTAGAGTTTGTGTTCGGGTTAGGGATAGGGTTGGGGTTCGGATTAGGGTTCAGGTTAGTGTTAGCGTTAGGGATAGAGAGTGTTAGGGTTAGGGTTAGTGTTGGTGTAAGCATTTGTTTTACAGTTGGCTTAGGGTCAGGGTTAGGGTTTGTGTTAGGGTTAGGCTTAGGGTTAGGGTTAGGGTTAGTGTTGTGTTAGGGTTAGGGTTAGGGTTAGGGTTGGTGTTAAGGTTAGGGTGGGGTTAGGGTTAGGGTTGGTGTAAGCATTAGGTTTAGGGTTAGGGTTAGGGTTAGGGTTTGCATAAGTGTTATGTTTAGGGTTGGTGTAAGCATTAGTGTTAGTGATGAGGTTAGGGTTAAGGTTAGGTTTAGGGTTAGCTTTAGGTTTAGGGTCAGGGTGAGGGTTAGGGTTAGGTTTAAGATTAGGGTAGGTGTAAGCATTAGGTTTATGGTTTGGGTTAGGGTTTGTGTTAAATTTAGGGTGGTATTAGGGTTAGGGTTGCTGTAAGCATTATAGTTATGGTTAGGGTTTTTGTTAGGTTTAGTGTTAGGGTTCGGGTGAAGGTGAGGTGTTAGGTTAGGGTTAGGGTTGTGTTAGTGTTGGGTTTAGGTTTAGGGTTAGTGTTAGAGTTAGGGAATGTTTGGGTTGGGTTAGGGTTGGTGTAAGCATTTGGATTACGGTTGGGTTTGGTTTCAGGTAGGTTTAGTGTTAGGGTTAGGGTTAGGGTCAGGGTTAGGGTTTCTGTTATGGTTAGCCTTAGCGTTAGTGTTAGGGTTAGGGTGAGGGTTAGGGTTGATGTAAGCATGGGTTTTAGGGTCAGGGTTAGGGTTAGGATTCGGGTTAGTGTTGGTGTAAGCATTACTGTTAGAATTAGGATTAGGTTTTGTGTTAGGGTTAGCGATAGGGTTAGAGTAAGAGTTATGTTTAAGTTTGGTTTAAGCGTTAGTGTTAGTGTTAGGGTTACTGTTAGGGTAGGGTTAGGGTTGGGTTTAGGTTTAAGGTTAGTGTGAGGATGAGCACTAGGTTTAGGGTTAGGGTTAGTGTTAGGGTTAGGATTAGGGTTAGGATTGGTGTAAACTTTAGGGTTAGGGTTAGGTTTTTTGTTAGATTTAGGGTTAGGATATGGTGATGGTGAGGCTGAGGTTTTGGGTAAGGTTGTTGTAAGCATTACTTTTATGGTTAGGGTTAGGTTTTGTGTTAGGGTTAGGTTTAGGCTTAGGTTTAGAGAGCGTTAAGGTTATGATTATGGTTAGGGTTGGTGTAATCATTTCGAGTATTTTAGGGTTAGAGTTCCAGGTAGGTTTAGGATTAATGTTAGGGTTAGGGTTAGATTTAGTGTTTGTGATAGGATTAGGGTAATGGTTAGGTTTAGTGTTAGTGTAAGTATTAGGTTTAGGGTTAGGGTTAGAGTTTGTGTTAGGGTTAGGGATGGGGTTGGGGTTCAGGTTTTAGGTTAGCATTAGGGATAGAGAGTATTAGGGTTAGGGTTAGTGTTGGTGTAAGCATTTGGGTTAGAGTTGGCTTACGGTTAGGGTTAGGCTTTTTGTTATGGTTAGGCTTAGGGTTAGGGTTAGGGTTATTGTTAGGGTTGTGTTAGGGTTAGGATTAGGGTTAGGGTGGTGTAAGGATTTGGATTAGGGTTTTGTTAGGGTTAGGGTTTGTGTTAGGTTTAGTGTGGGGTTAGGGTTATTTTTCATATAAGCGTTAGGGTTAAGGTTAGGGTTTGTTTTAGGGTTATGGTTAGGGCTAGGGTTGGTCAATTTTTTGGATTAGGTTTGGGTTAGGGTTCCAGATAGGTTTAAGATTAATGTTTGTGTTAGGGTTAGGATTAGGGTTAGGGTTAGGGTTGGTGTAAGCATTAGGGTTAAGGTTACAGTTAGGGTTAGGGATGTGTTAGGGATAGGGTTAGGGTTAGTGTAAGCTTTAGGTTTAGGGTTAGTGTAAGCGTTAGGTTTAGGGTTAGGGTTAGCTTTAGGTTTAGTGTAACCATTAGGTTTAGGGTTAGGGTTATGGTTTGTGTTAGGTTTAAGTTTAGGTTTAGTGTTAGGGTTTGTGTTAGGGTTAAGGATATTGTTAAGTTTTGTGTTAGAGTTAGGGAGTGTTAGTTTTATGGTTAGGTTTTGTGTTACAATTAGGGTTAGTTTAGAGTTAGGGTTTGTTTTGGTGTAAGCATTACGGCTAGGGTTGGGGTTTGTGTTAGGGTTTGGGTTAGGGTTAGCGTTTGTGTTAGGTTTAGAGTTAGGGTTAGCGTTAGGGTTGGTGTTTAACATTAGAGTTAGGGTTACGGTTACGGTTAGGGTTAGGGTTTGTGTTAGGGCTAGGGTTAGATTTGGGTAAAGGTTAGGTTTACTGTTGGTTTAAACTTTAGTGTTAGTGTTTGGGTTAGTGTTTGAGGTAGGTTTATGGTTAGGGTTAGGGTGAAGGTGAGGCTGAAGTTTAGCGTTAGGGTTGGTGTAAGCATTACTTTTAGGGTTCGGGTTCGGTTTTGTGTTAATGTTAGGTTGAGGCTTAGGTTTAGAGATCGTTAGGGTTAGGGTTAGGGTTGGTGCAATCATTTGGATTAGGTTGGGGTTAGGGTTCAGTAGTTTTAAGATTAATGTTTATGTTAGGGTTATGGTTATGGTTAGGGTTAGGGTTTGTTAAGCATTAGGGTTAGGGTTACGGTTAGTCTTAGGTTTTGTGTTAGTGATAGGGTTAGGGTTAGGGGTTGTGTTAGTATTAGGGTTAGGGTTTGCAAAGGTTATGTTTAGGGTTGTTGTAAGCATTAGTGTTAGTGATGGGGTTAGGGTTAGGGTTTTGATTAGGTGTAGGTTTAGGTTTAGGGTTAGGGTGAGAGTGAATTTTAGGGTAGGGTTGGTATAAGCATTAGGTTTAGGGTTAGGGTTAGGGTTTGTGTTAAAGTTAGGGTGGGGTTAGGTTTAGAGTTGCTGTAAGCATTAGAGTTATGGTTAGGGTTTGTGTTAGAGTGTTAGGGTTAGGGGGAAGGTGAGGTTTCGGGTTAGGGTTAGGGTTGCGTTAGGTTTGGGTTTATGTTTTGTGTTATTGTTAGAGTTAGGGAGTGTTTAGGTGAGGGTTATGGTTGGTGTAAGCATTTGGGTTACGGGTGGGGTTTGGTTTCCGGTAGGTTTAGGCTTAGGGTTAGCGTTAGGGTCAGGGTTAGAGTTTGAGTTAGGATTAGCCTTAGCGTTAGGCTTAGGGTGAGGTTGAGGGTTAGTTGTGGTTTAAGCATGAGTGTTAAAGTCAGGGTTAGGGTTAGAATTAGGGTTAGGGTTGGTGTAAGCATTACTGTTAGAATTAGGATTAGGGTTTGTGTTAGGGTTAGGGTTAGGATTAGAGTAAGGGTTATGTTTAAGATTGGTTTAAGCGTTAGTGTTAGTGTTATGGTTATGGTTAGGGTAGGGTTAGGGTTGTGTTTGTTTTATGGTTAGGGTGAGGGTGAGCACTAGGTTTAGGGTTACGGTTAGGGTTAGGGTTAGGGTTGGTGCTAGCATTAGCGTTAGGGTTAGGTTTTGTGTTAGGGTTAGAGTTAGGGTTAGGGTGATTGTGAGGCTGAGGTTTAGGGTTTGGGTTGGTGTAACCAATGCTTTTATGGTTAGGGTTAGGTTTTGTGTTAGGGTTAGGTTTAGGCTTAGGTTTAGAGAGCGTTAGGGTAAGGGTTAGGCTTAGGGTTGCTGTAATCATTTGGAGTAGGTAAGGATTAGAGTTCGAGGTAGGTTTAAGGTTAATGTTAGTGTTAGGTTTAGATTTAGTGTTTGAGTTAGGGTTAGGGATAGGGTTAGGATTAGTGTTGGTGTAAGTATTAGGTTTAGGGTTAGGGTTAGAGTTTGTGTTAGTGTTAGGGATAGGGTTAGCGTTCTGGTTAGGGTTAGGGTTAGCGTTAGGGATAGAGAGTGTTAGTGTTAGGGTTAGTGTTGGTGTAAGCATTTGGGTTACAGTTGGCTTAGGGTTAGGGTTAGGGTTTTTTGTTAGGGTTAGGCTTAGGGTTAGGGTTAGGGTTAGGGTTAGGGTTAGTGTTGTGTTAGGGTTTTGGTTAGGGTTAGGGTTAGGATTAGGGTTGGTGTAAGCATTAGGTTTAGTGTTAGGGTTTGGGTTTGTGTTAAGGTTAGGGTGGGGTTAGGGTTAGGGTTGGTGTAAGCATTAAGGTTAGGGTTAGGGTTTGCTTTAGGTTTACGGTTAGGGTTAGGATTGGTGCAATCATTTGGATTAGGTTGGGGTTAGGATTCCAGGTAGGTTTAAGATTAATGTTTATGTTAGCGTTAGGGTTAGGGTTAGGGCTAGGGTTGGTATAAGCATTAGGTTTAGGGTTACAGCTGGTGTTAGGGTTTGTGTTAGGGATAGGGTTAGGGTTAGTGTAAACATTAGGTTTAGGGTTAGTGTAAGGATTAGGTTTATGGTTAGGGTTAGCGTTATTGTTAGTGTAAGCATTAGGTTTAGCGTTAGGGTTAGGGTTTGTGTTAGGGTTAATGTTAGGGTTAGGGTTTGTGTTTGGGTTGGTGTAAGCATTAGGTTTAGGGTTAGGTTTAGGGTTAGGTTTTGTGTTAAGGTTAGGGTGGGGTTAAGGTTAGGGTTGCTGTAAGCATTAGAGTTAGGGTTAGGATTTGTGTTAGGGTTAGTGTTAGGGTTAGGGTGAAGGTGAGGTTTAGGGTTAGGGTGAGGGTTGCGTTATGGTTGGGTTTAGGTTTAGGGTTAGTGTTTAGTTAGGAAGTGTTTGCGAGGGTTATGGTTGGTATAAGCATTAGGGTTACGGTTGGTGTTTGGTTCAAGGCAGGTTTAGGGTTAGGGTTAGGGTTAGAGTCAGGGTTAGGGTTTGTGTTATGGTTAGCCTTAGGGTTAGGTTTCGGGTGAAGGTTAGGTTTGGTTTAAACATGAGTGTTAGGGTCAGTATTAAGGTTAGGATTAGGGTTAGGGTTGGTGTAAGCATTACTGTTAGAATTAGGATTAGGGTTTGTGTTAGGGTTAGGGTTAGGGTTAGAGTAAGGTTTATGTTTAAGATTGGTTTAAACATTAGTGTTAGGGTGAGGATTAGGGTAGGTTTAGGATTGGGTTTAGGTTTAAGTTTAGGGTGAGGCTGAGCACTAGGTTTAGGGTTAGGGTTAGGGTTAGAGTTAAGGTTGGTGTAAGCATTAAGTTTAGGGTTAGGGTTTGTGTTAGGGTAAGGGTTGGGGTTAGGGTGAGGGTGAGGTTTAGGGTTAGAGTTAGGGTTAGGTTTGGTGTAAGCATTAGGTTTAGCGTTAGGATTAGGGTTTGCTTTAAGATTAGGGTTAAGGTTAGGGTTAGGGCTAGGGTGTGTTTGGGTTAAGGTTAGGGTTAGGTTTGGTGCAGTCATTTGGATTAGGTTGGGGTTAGGGTTCCACGTAGGTTTAGGGTTAATGTTATGGTTATGGTTAGGGTTAGGGTTGGTGTAAGCCCTAGGGTTAGGATTACAGTTAGTGTTAGGGTTTGTGTTAGGGTTAGGGTTACGTATAGTGTTAGGGTTAGCGTTAGGTTTAGGGTTAGGATTAGGGGTAGGGTTAGGGTTATGGTTTGTGTAAGCATTAGGGTTGGAGTTACAGTTAGGTTTAGGGTTTGTGTTAGGGTGAGGGTGAGGGTAAGGTTTCGGGTTAGTGTTAGGGTTGGTGTAAGAATTAGTTTTAGAGTTAGGGTTAGGGTTTGTATTAGGGTTAGGGTTAGGGATTGGGTTAGGTTAAAGGTTAGGGTTAGGTTTACAGTGTGTTATGGTTAGGATTAGTGTTGTTGTAAGCATTTGTGTTACGATTGGGGTTAGCGTTAGGGTTAGTGTTTGTGTTAGGGTTAGGATTAAGATTAGGGTTAGGGTTTGTGTTTGAGTTAGGGAGTGTTAGTTTTAGGGTTAGATTTTGCTTTAAGGTTAGGGTTAGTTTAGGGTTATGGTTAGGGTTTGTGTTAGTGTTAGAGTTAGTGTTAGGTAAGTGTTGGTATAAGCATTAGGGTTAGGGTTACATTTAGGTTTGGAGTTTGTGTTAGGGCTAGGGTTAGATTTGGATTTTGGTTTGGTTTAATGTTGGTGTAAACATTAGTGTTAGTGTTAGGGTTAGGGTTAGGGTTAGGTTTAGGTTTAGGGTTAGGGTGAGGGTGAGTCTGAGGTTTAGGGTTAGGGTTGGTCTAAGCATTACCTTTAGTATTTGGGTTAGGTTTTGTGTTAGGGTTAGGTTTAGGCTTAGGTTTAGACAGTGCGTTAGGGTTAGGTTTAGGGTTGGTGTAATCATTTGGACTAGGTTAGGGTAGGGTTCCAGATAGATTTAGGGTTAATGTTAGGGTTAGGGTTAGATTTTGTTTGTGTTAGGTTAGGGCAATGGTTAGCGTTAGTGTTGGTGTAAGCATTTGGGTTACAGTTGGCTTAGGGTTAGTTTTAGGGTTTGTGTTAGGGTTAGGGTTAGGGTTAGGGATAGGGTTAGTGCTGTGTTAGGGATATGGTTAGGGTTGTTGTTAAGGTTAGGGTGGGTTTTGAGTTAGGGTTGGTGTAAGCATTAGGTTTAGGGTTAGGGTTAGGGTTAGGGTTTGCATAAGTGTTATGTTTAGGGTTGGTGTAAGCATTAGTGTTAGTGATGGGGTTAGGGTTAGGGTTAGGTTTAGATTTAGTTTTAGGTTTAGGTTTAGGGTGAGGGTGAGGTTGAGGGTGAGGTTTAGGGTTAGGGTTGGTGTAAGCATTAGGTTTATGATTAGGGTTAGGGTTTGTGTTAAAGTTAGGGTGGGGTTAGGGTTAGGGTTGCTGTAAGCATTAGAGTTATGGTTAGGGTTTGTGTTAGGGTTAGTGTTAGGGTTAGGGTGAAGGTGAGGTTTTAGGTTAGGGTTAGGATTGCGTTAGCGTTGGGGTTATGGGCAGGGATACGGTTTGGGTTAGGGTAAGGTTTAGGGTAAGGGTTATGGTTAGGGTTAGTGTTCGGTCTAATCTTCTGTTCAGGGTTGTGCTTAGCTTTTCTTTTAGGGTAAGGATGAATGTTAGGGAATGGGTAATTGTTGGGGTTAGGGTTAGGGAATGTGGGGGTTAGGGTTAGCGTTGGTGTTAGGGTTAGGATTAGCGTTAATGGTTTGTGTAGGGTTAGGGTTAGGGTTTGTGTTCAGGTAAGGTTGTGGGTCAGGGTTAGAGTTAGTGTTCTTGGTATTGTTATTGTTAGCATTAGGGATAGGGTTATATTGAGGGTAGGTTTAGGGTTAGGTTTAGGTTAGGGTTGGGGTTAGTGTTATGGTTAGCGTTAGTGTTAGGGATAATGTTAGGGTGTGGGTTATGGTTATTGTTAGGATTAGGGGTAGGGTTAGATGTAGGGTTGGTTTAAGCATTAGAATTAGTGTTCGGGTTAGGGTTAGTGTTAGGTTAGGGTTAGGTTTATGCTTTGGTTTAGCATTAGAGTTAGGGTTATAATTAGGTTTAGGGTTAGGCTGAGTGTTTTGGTTATTGTTAGGTTTGGTGTAAGCATAAGGGTGAGGGTTAGGGTTAGGGATAGGTTTAGTGTTTGCGTTAGGTTCAGGGTTCGGGTTACGGTTCGGTGTTATGGGATAGGGTCAGGGTTTGGGTAAGGGTAAGGGTTAGGGTTGGTGCAAGCATTAGTGTTACGTTTAGGGTTAGGTTTAGGGTTATGGTTGGTGCAGGCATTAGGTTGATTGTATGGGTTGGTTTTTGTGTCTGGGTTAGAGTTAGGCTTAGGGTTAGAGAGTATTAGGGTTAAGGTTAGGGTTCATTTGGGTTTAGGGTTAGGGTTTATGTTATGGTTAGGGTTGGTTTAATCATTAGGCTTATGGTTAGGGTTAGGGGTAAGGTTTGTGTTAGGGTTAGAATGAGGGTTATTTTTAGGGTTATGGTTAGGGTTGGTGTAAGTATTAGGTATATTATTAGTGTTAGGGTTTGTGGTAGGATTAAGGATAGGTTTAGAGTTTGGGTTAGGGTTAGGATTGGGGTTAGAGAGTGTTAGGGTTAGGGTTAGGGTTGGTGTAAGCATTTGGGTTACAGTTGGTGTTAGGGTTCCAGGTAGGTTTACCGTTAATGTAAGGGTTCGGGTCAGGGTTAGGGTTAGGGTATGTGTTAGGGTTCGGGTTGGGGTTAGGGCTAGTGTTTGTGTTAGGGTTGTTAGGGTTAGGGTTTGTGTTTAATGTTAGGGTTAGTGTTAGGATTAGGATTAGGGTTACGGTTTGGGTTCGTGTAAGCATTAGGGTTACGGTTAGGGTTAGGGTTTGTGTTTGGGTTAGGATTAGGCTTAGGGTTAGTGTTAGAGTTAGGGAGTGTTTGGGTTAGGGTTAGGTTGGTGTAATCATTTGGGTTATGGTTGGGGTTAGGGTTCCATGTAGGTTTAGCGTTAAGGTTAGTCTTAGGGTTAGAGTTAGGGTTTGCGTTAGCGTTAGGGTTGGTGTAGGCATTAGTGTTAGATTTACGGTTCTGTTTAGGGTGATGGTTAGGGTTAGACTTATGGTTAGAGAGTGTTAGGGTTATGATTATGGTTATGGTTATGGTTAGGGTTAGGTTTATTGTTTGGGTTAGGGTTAGCGTTAGAGTGTGTTTTGGTTATGGTTTGTGTTGGTGTAACCTTTTTGGTTACGGTTGTTGTTAGGTTTTGTGTTAAGGTTCGTGTTCGGGTTAGGGTTAGTGTTAGGGTTAGGTTGTGGGTGGGCGTAAGAATTAGGGTTACGTTTAGGGTTATGGTTCATGTTGGGCTTTGGGTTAGGGATAGAGTTAGAGTGAGTGAATGTTTGGATTAGGATTAGTGTTAGAGTTAGGGAGAGTTAGGATTAGGGTTAGGGTTTGTGTTAGGGTTTGGGTTAGTGTTAGGGTTAGGGATAGGGGTTGGTTTTGGGTGGGTGTAATCATTAGGGTTACGGTTTAGGGTTAGGGTTTGTGTTTTTTGTGTTTGAGTTAGGGTTTGTGTTAGGTTAGGGTTAGGATTAGGGTTAGTGTTTGAGTTAGGAAGTATTTGGGTTAGGGGTAGAGTTGGTGTAAGCCTTTGGGTTACGATTGTGGTTAGTGTTCTATGTAGGCTTAATTTTATGGTTAGGGTTATGGCTAGTGTTTATGTTAGGTTTAGTGTTAGGGTTAGGGTTGCTGTAAGCATTAGGGTTAGTGTTAGCGTTAGGGTTTCTGTTAGGGTTACGGTTAGGGCGAGTGTGAGGTTTAGGCTTACGGTAAGTGTAAGCATTAGGTTTAGGATTATGTTAGGGTTTGTGTTAGGGTTAGGGTTAGGGTTAGGCTTAGGGTTAGACAGTGTTAGGGTTAGTGTTAGGGTTGGTGTAAGCATTTTGTTATGGTTGGAGTTAGGTTTCAAGGTAGGTTTATGTTTAGGATTAGTGTTTGTGTTAGGGTTAGGGACAGGGTTATGGTTAGTGTTAGGATTAGGGTTAGGGTTAGAGTGTTTTAGGGTTATTGTTAATGTTAGTGTAAGCATTTGGGTTACTGTTTGTGTTAGGGTTAGGGTTTGTGTTATTGTTCGGGTTAGGGTTAGGGTTAGAGTTAGGGAGTGTTAGGGTTAGTGTTAGGGTTTGTATTATGGTTAGGGTTAGTGTTAGGGTTAGGATTAGGGTTTGGGTGGGTGTAAGCATTAGGGTTACTGTTAGGGTTAGGGTTTGTGTTAGGATTAGGGTTATGGTTAGTGTTAGAGTTAAGGAATGTTAGAGTTAAGGAGTGTTAGTGTTCAGGTTAGGGTTTGTGTTAGGTTTCTGGTTAGGGTTAGGGATTGGGTTGTTGTAAGCATTAGGTTATGGTTAGGATTAGGGTTTCTGTTATGGTTAGGGTTAGGATTAGTATTAGTGCTAGAGTTAGGGAGTTTTTGGGTTAGGGTTAGGGTTGTTTCAAGCATTGTGTTTACAGTAGGGTTTAGGGTTCCAGGTAGGTTTAGGGTTAGGGTTAAAGTTAGGCTTAGGGTTAGGGTTAGCATATGTGTTAGCATGAGAGTTTGGTTTTGTTTAATGGTTAGTTTTATTGTTTGTGTAAGCATTAGTGTTAGTGTTATGGTTAGGGTTATGGTTAGGGTTTTGTTTAGGTTTAGGTTTAGGTTTAGGTGTAGGGTGAGGGTGAGGGTGAGGGTTAGGGCTAGGGTTGGTGTACGCCTTAGGTTTGGAGTTAAGCTTTAAGTTATGGTTTGTGTTAGGGTTAGGGTGGAGTAGGGTTAGGTTTGGTGTAAGCATTAGGGTTAGGGTTCTGGTTTGGGTTAGGATTTGTGTTAGCATTAGTGTTAGGGTAGGGTGAGGGTGAGGATTATGGTAAGGGATGGTGTAAGCATTAGGTTTTGAGTTAGGGTTAGGGTTTGTGTTAGGGTTAAGTTTAGGGTTTGTGTTAGGGTTTGGGTGGGGTTAGGTTTAGGTTGGTTAAGCTTTAGCCTTAGGGTTATGGTTATTTTTAGGGTTGTGTAAGGGTTAGGGTTTGGGTAAGTGTTAGGTTTAGGGTTGGTGTAAGCATTAGTGTTAGGTTTAGGGTTAGGGTTAGGTATGTTGCTCGCATTAGGTTAAGTGTAAGGGTTTTGGTTTGTTGCAGGGTTAGGGGTAGATTTAGGGTTAGAGAGTATTAGGCTTAGGGTTAGGTTTGTGTTAGGGTTAGGGTTAGGGATAGGGTTAAGGGTATATTAGGGTTTGTGTAAGCATTACGGTTAGGTTTAATGTTAGGGTTTGTGTTAGGGTTAGGGTGAGGGTGAGGTTTAGGGTTAGGAATAGGTTTGGTGTAAGTATTAGGATTAGGGTTATGGTTAGGGTTTGTGTTAGGGTTTAGACTATGTTTAAGATTCGGGATGTGATTAGGTTTAGGCTTAGGGTTAGAGAGTGCTAGGGTTAGGGTTAGGGTTGGTAAGAATTTGGGTTACAGTTGGGGTTAGTGTTCCATGAAGGTTTAAGGTTAGGGTTAGGGTTGTTTTAGGTTTAGGGTGGGGTTAGGGTTAGGTTTGGTGTAAGCATTTGGGTTACGGTTAGGGTTAGTGTTAGGGTTAGTGTTTGTGTTAGGATTTGGGTGAGGTTTAGGGATAGGGTTAGGGTTGGTGTAAGCATTGGGTTTAGGTTTAGGATTTCGGTTGTATTGTGGTTAGGGTTAGGGTCATGGTTTTGGTCGGTGTAAGCTTTGCGGTTTTGGTTAGGGTTTGAGTTTGTGTTAGAGTTAGAATTACGCTTAGGGTTAGTGTGAGAGTTAGGGAATGTATTGGTTAGGGTTAGGATTGGAGTAAGCATTTGGGATACGATTGGGGTTAGGGTTCCATGTAGGTTTTGGGTTAGGGTTAGGGTTAGGGTTAGGGGTTCTATTTGTGTTAGGTTACGGTTAGGTTTTGGGTAATTGTTAGGTTTAGGGTTGATGTAAGCATTAGTGTTAGTGTTAGGGTTAGGGTTTGGGTTAGGTTTATGGTTAGGGTTAGTTTTAGAGTTGTTGTAAGCATTAGGTTTATAGTTAGGGTTAAGTTTAGGTTTTGTGTTAGGGTTAGGCTGGGGTTAGGGTTAGTGTTGGTGTCAGCAGTAGGGTTAAGGTTATCGTTAGGGTTAGCGTTGGTGCTAGGGTTAGGGTTAGGGTGAGGGTGAGGTTTAGGGTTAGGGTTATGGTTGGTGTAAGCATTATGTTTCGGGTTAGCGTTAGGGTTTGTGTTAGGGTTAGGGTTACGGATAGGGCAAGGGTTGCTGTAAGCATTAGGTTTAGTTATAGGATTTGTGTTAGGGTTAGGGTTAGGCTTAGTGTTAGACAGGGTAAGTTTTAGGCTTGGTGTAAGAATTTGGTTACGGTTGTGGTTAGGGTTCCAGTTAGGCTTAGTTTTAGGGTTAGGTTTAGTGTTAGGCTTAGGGATAGGTTTATGGTTCGGTTTCGGGTTAGGGTTTGTGTTAGGGTTAGGGATAGGGTGGGGTTAGGGTTAGGGTTGATGTAAGCATTAGGGCTAGGGTTAGGGCTTGTGTTAGGGTTAGAGAGTGTTAAGGTTAGGGTTAGTGTTGGTGTAAGCATTTGGGTTACGTAGGGGGTTAGGGCTAGCATTATGGTTTGTGTTATTGTTCAAGTTAGGGTTAGGGTTAGTGTTAGAGCTAGGGAGTTTTAGGGTTAGGTCTTTGTTAGTGTTAGTGTTAGTGTTAGTGTTAGGGTTATGATTAGGTTTTGGGTTGGTGTTAGGGTTGCGGTTAGGGTTAGGGTTAGTGTTAGAGTTAGGGAGTGTTTCGGTTAGGGTTAGGTTTGGTGTAAGCATTTGGGTTACACTTGGAGTTAGGGTTCCAGGTAGGTTTAGGGATTAGTGTTATGGTCGCGTTAGGATAGGGTTGGGTTTTTGGTAAGGGTTAGGTTTAGGGTTGGTGTAAGCTTTAGTGTTAGTTTTAGGTTTATTGTAAGGGTTAGGTTTAAGGTTAAGGTTAGGGTGAGGGTGACGGTTTGCGTTAGGGTTTGTGTATGCATTTGGTTTAGGGTTAGGTTTAGGGCTGAGGTTGGGGTTTGTGTTAGGGTTATGGTTAGGGTTGGTGTAAGCATTACGTTTAGGTTTAGGGTTAGGGTTAGGGTTTGTTTTAGGTTTATCGTGGGTTAGAGGTAGGGTTGGTGTAAGCATTAGGGTTAAGGTTAGAGTTTGTGTTAGGGTTAGGGTTTGGTTAGGGTTAGTGTAAGCATTAGTATTTAGGGATAGGGTTAGGGTTGCGGTTAGGGTTAGGGTTAGGCATTAGGTTAGAGAGTGTTAGGTTTAGTGTTAGGCTTGGTGTTAGCTTTTAGGTTATGTTTGGGGTTAGGGATCCAGGTAGGGTTAGGGTTAGGGAAATTGTTGGGGTTTGTGTTAGGGTTAGGGTTATGTTTAGTGTTTGTGTTAGGCCTAGGGTAAGGTAAGTGTTATGTTTAGGGTGAGGTTTAGGTGTAGGTTTCGGGTTAGGTTTGTTGTAAGCATTTGGTTTAGGGTTATGGTTAGGGTTTATGTTAGTGTAGGGTTAGCGTTAGAGAGTGTTAGGGTTAGGGTTAGGGTTGATGTAAGCAATAAGTTTACGGTTGGGGTTAAGGTTCCAGGTAGTTTTAGTGTGAGGGTTAGGGTTAGTGTTAGCGTTTGTTTTAGGATTAGGGTTAGGGTTTGTGTTAGCTTTCTGGTTAGGGTTGGTGTAAGCATTAGGGTTAGGGTTAGGGTTAGGGTTTGTGTTAGGATTACGGTTAGGGTTAGGGTTAGAGTTAGGGATAGAGAGTGTTAGGGTTAGGGTTGGTGTAAGCATTTGGGTTATGGTTGGGGTTCGGGTTCTAAGTAAGCTTAAGGTTAGAGTTAGGGTTAGTGTTACGGTTAGGGTGAGGGTTAGGGTTAGGTTTACTATTAGTGTAAGCATTAGATTTAGGGTTAGGCTTAGGTTTTGTGTTAGGGTTAGGGTTAGAATTAGGGTCTAGATGGTTAGGTTTAGGGTTAGGGTTTGTGGCAACATTTGTGTTATTGTTGTAGTTAGGGTTCCAAGTAGGTTTAGTGTTAGGGTTATGTTTAGGGTTAGGGTTAGAGTTAGGGTTAGGGTGGGTTTTAGGTTTAGGGTTGGAGTAAGCATTAGGATTTGGGTTAATTTTAGGGTTTGTGTTCGGTTTAGGGTTACGGTTAGGTTTGTGCTAGGGTTCCAAGTAAGCTTACGGTTAGGCTTAGGGTTAGATAGGGTTAGTGTTAGGGTTAGGTTTAGTGAAATCATTTGGATTACAGTTGTGGTTATGGCTCCAGGTAGGTTTAGGGTTAATATTAGGGTTAGGAACAGGGTTCTGGTTTGTGTTAGTGTTAAGGTTAGAGTTAGTGTTTGTGTTAGGGTGAGGGTGAGGAATATGGTTAGGGTTGGGGTTTTTGTAATTATTAGGTTTAGGGTTACGGTTAAGGTTTGTGTCAGTTTTAGGTATAGATTTAGGGTTTGTGTTAGGGTTACGTTGAGGGTTAGGGTTAGATAGTGTTAGGGTTAGTGCTAGTGTTGGTGTAAGCATTTCGGTTATGGTTGGTGTAGTGTTTGGGTTAGGGTTTGTATTATGGATCTGTCAGGGTTAGGGTTAGTGTTGGATTTAGGGAGTTTTAAGGTTAGGGTTAGGGTTTGTGTTAGGGTTAGGGTTAGTGTTAGGGTTAGTGTTAGGTTTAGGGTTTGGGTTGGTGTAAGCATTACGGTTAGGGTTAGGTTTAGGGTTTTTGTTGGGGTTGAGGTTAGGGTTAGGGTTACTGTTAGTATTAGGGAGTGTTTTTGTTAGGGTTAGTGTTGGTGTAAGCATTGTATGTTACGGTTGGCGTTTGCGTTCCAGGTACATTTAGGGTTAGGGTTATGGTTAGGGTTTATGTTACTTTTTGGGTTAGTGTTAGTGTAAGGTTTAGGGTTAGGGTTAGGGTTAGGGTTTGTGTTCGGATTAGGGATAGGTTTAGGGTTAGAGAGTGTTATTGTTAGGTTATTGTTGTTGTAAGCATTTGGGTTACAGTTGAGTTTAGGGTTAGGGTAAGGGTTAGGTTTTGTGTTAGATTTAGAGTTAGAGTTACCATTTTTTAAGTTTAGTTTTAGGGTTAGGGTTAAAAAGTGTTACGGTTTGAGTTAGGGTTAGAGTTAGGGTTAGAATTAGTGTTAGGTTTCGTGTCAGGGTTAGGGTTCGGTTTAGGATTAATGTTAGGTTTATGGTTAGGGTTAGGGTTAGAGAATGTTAGGGTTATGGTCAGGGTTAGGATTTGGGTTAAGGTTAGGATTACGGTTAGGGTTAGGATTAGGGTTAGGGTTTGTGTTAGGGTTAGGGTTAGTGTTAGGGTTATTGTGAGAGTTAGGGTTTGAGTTGGTGTAAGCATTACGGTTAGGGTTAGGTTTATGGTTTGTGTTGGGGTTGAGGTTTTGGTTTGGGTTACTGTTAGTGTTAGGGAGTGTTTGGGTTAGGGTTTGTGTTAGGGTTAGGGTTAGGGTTTGTGTTAGTGTTGGGGTTGTGGTTAGGTTGAGTGTGAGGGGGAGGGTTAGGTTTAGGATTAGGGTTAGGGTTGGTGTAAGTATTAGTTTTACGGTTATGTTTAGGGTTTGTGTTAGGATTAGGGATAGGTTTAGGGTTAGAGAGTGTTATTGTTAGGGTTAGTATTGGTGTAAGCGTTTGGTTTACAGTTGGGTTTATGAATAGTGTAAGGGTTAGGGTTTGTGTTACAGTTAGAGTTAGGGTTTGGGTTGCTCTTAGGGTTAGAGTTAGATTTAGGGTTTGTGTTAGGTTTAGGTTTAGGGTTAGGGTTAGAAAGTGTTATTGTTAGGGTTAGGGTTAGGATTAGGGTTAGGGTTAGGATTAGGGTTAGGGTTGGTGTTAGGGTTAGGGTTAGGTTTAGGGTTAGTGTTAGGTTTAGGGTTAGGGTTAGGGTTAGAGGGTGTTAGGGTTATGGTTAGGGTTGGTGTAAGCATTAGGGTTAGGGTTATTGTTAGGATTTGTGTTAGGGTTAGGGTTAGGGTTAGGGTTAGGGTTAGGGTTAGGGTTAGGGTTAGGGTTAGGGTTAGGGTTAGGGTTAGGGTTTTTGTTAGGGTAATGGATAGGGTTAAGTTTCAGTTTAAGGGTTAGTGTTAGGGTAGTATTAGAGAGTGATAGGGTTAGGGTTAGTGTTGGTGCAAGCATTTTGGCTACGGTTGGGGTTAGGGTTAGTGTTAGAGTAATGGATTGTTAGGGTTAGTGTTAGGGATAGGGTTATGCTTACGGATAGGGTTAGTGTAGGGTTAGGTTTAGCGTTAGTGTTTGTGTTAGCTTTAGCTTGGGGTTAGGGTTAGGGTTGGTGTAAGCCTTAGGGTTAGGGTTAGGGTTAGAGTTTGTGTTAGGGTTAGAGTTAGGGTTGTGGTGAAGGTGCGGTTTAGCATTAGGGTTAGGGTTGGTGTAGGCATTAGGTTTAGGTTAAGGCTTAAGGTTTATGCTAGGGTTACTGTTAGGCTTAGGTTTTCAGAGTGTAAGGGTTAGTGTTAGGGTTAAGGTTGGTGTAATCATTTGAATTACGGTTGTGGTTACAATTCCAGGTAAGTTTGTGTTATTGTTAGGGTTACGGTGGTTGTAAGCATCCGGTTTAGGTTTACGGTTAGGGTTTGTGTTAGTGTTAGTGTTAGGGTTAGGGTTAGGGTTAGGGTTAGGGTTAGGGTTGGTGTAAGCATTAGGTTTGTGGTTAGGGTTATGGTTAGGGTTTGTTTTAGGGTAAGGGTAACGGTTAGCGTTGGTGTAGTCATTGGATTACGGTTGGGGTTAACATTCCAGGTAGGTTTAGGGTTAGGTTTAGGATTAGGTTTATGGTTTGTGTTAGGGTTAGGGTTAGAGTTTAGGAAAGGGTTAGGTTTAGGGTTGCTGTAAGCATTAGTTTTAGTGTTAGTGTTAGTGTTAGTGTTAGGGTTAGGGTTAGGGTTAGATTTTGTGTTAGGGTGACGTTGAGAGTGAGGGTTAGTGTTAGGGATGGTGTAAGCATTAGGTTTTTGGTTAGTGTTACGCTTAGGGTTAGGATTAGGTTTAGGGTGGGGTTAGGGTTAGGGTTGGTGTAAGCTTTAGGGTTAGGGTTAGGGTTTGTGTTAGTGTTGGGGTTAGGGTTAGGGTTATTGTTAGAGTTATGGATAGGTTTGAGGTTGGTGTAATCATTTGGATTACCGTTGGGGTTAGGGTTCCAGGTATGGTTAATGTTTGGGTTAGGGTTAGGGTTAGGTTTAGGGTTTCTGTTAGGGTTAGGGTTAGCGTGAGGGTTAGTGTTAGTGTAAGGATTAGGGTTAGGTTTTCGTGAGGGTTAGGGTATGGTTTGTGCTAGGGTTTGGGTTAGGGTTAGGGTTAGGTTTAGGGTTAGGGTTAGAGTTAGGATTACGGTTAGGGTTATGGTTTCGCTTGTTTTAAGCATTAGGGTTACCGTTAGGGTTATGGTTTGTGTTAGGGTTATGGATAGTGTTAGGTTCGGGTTAGGGTTTTGGTTAGAGAGTGTTAGGGTTAGGGTTAGTGTTGGTGTAAGCATTTGGGTCACGGTTGGGTTTAGGGTTAGTGTTAGGGTTAGGGATTTTGTTAGGGTTATTGTTAGTGTTAGTTTTAGGGCTAGGGTTACGGTTTGGGTTGGTGTAAGCATTACGTTTAGGGTTTGTGTTAGGGTTGGCGTTAAGGTTGGGGTTAGGGTTAAGTTTAATGTTAGAGTTTGGGAGTGTTTGGGTTAGGGTTACGGTTGGGGTTTGGATTCCAGGTAGGTTTACGGTGAGTTTTAGGGTTTTTGGTAGGCTTAGTGACAGTGGTTAGGGTTAGGATTTGGGTAAGTGTTTGCTTATGGTTGCTGTAAGCATTAATGTTAGTTTTAGGGTTAGGGTTAGAGTTAGATTTAGTTTTAGAGTTATGGTGAAGGATGAGGATGAGGGTTAGGGTTAGGTTTAGGGTTGGTGTAAGCATTAGGGTTAGGGTTACATTTGGGCTTAGGGTTAGTGTTAGGACTCGGGTTATGGTTAGGGTTTGTGTTAGAGTTAGGGATTGTTAGGTTTAGCGTTATGTTTTGTGTTAGGATTAGGATTAGTGTTAGGGTTAGGGTTTGGGTTGGTGTTAGCATTATGGTTAAGGTTATGGTTTGTGTTAATGTGGGGTAGGGTTAGCATTTGTGTTAGGGTTATATTAAGGGGGAGGCTTAAGGTTGGTGTAAGCATTAGGGTTAGGCTTACGGTTTGGGTTAGGGTCTGTGTTAGGGTTATGTTTAGGGTTAGGGTGAGAGTGAGGTTTAGGGTTAGGGTTCAATTTTATGTTAGGGTTACGGGTAGCCTTAGGGTTATAGAGAGTTAGGATTAAGGTTTGTGTTAGGGTTGGGGTTAGGATTAGGGTTTCTGATAGGGTTAGGGTTAGGGTTAGGGCTTGTGTAATGTTTAGGGTTAGGTTTAGGGTTTGTGTACACATTAGGGTTAGTGTTACAGTTAGGGTTAGGGTTTGTGCTAGGATTAGGGTTACGGTTAGGTTTAGTGTTGGGGTAAGTATTAGGTTTAGGTTTAGGGTTAGGGTTAGTGTTTGTGTTACATTTAGGGATATAATAGGGCTTGGGTTAGTGTTAGGGTTAGCGTTAGGGTTAGAGAGTGTCAGGATAAGAGTTAGTGTTGGTGTAAACATTTGGCTTACGGTTGGGTTAGTGTTGGGGTTAGGTTTGGTGTTAGGGTTAGGCTTAGCGTTAGGGTTATGGTTAGCGTTAGCGTTTGTGTTAGGGTTATTCTCAGAGTAAGAGTTAGGGTTAGGGTTACGATTGGTGTAAGCATTAGGTTAGGGGTTGGGGTTAGGGTTAGTTTAGGGTTAGGGTGGGGTTAGGGTTAGTATTGGTGTAAGCTTTAGGTTTAGGGTTAGGGTTAGGGTTGTGGTTTGGTTTATGGTGACGGTGTGGTTTAGTGTTAGAGTTAGGGTTGTGGTTTGGTTTGTGCTGACGGTGTGGTTTAGTGTTAGATTTAGGGTTGGTGTAAGCATTAGGTTTAGCATTAGGGTTAGGGTTTGTGTTAGGGTTAGGGTTAGGCTCTAAGTTAGAGAGTGTTAGTGTTAAGGGTAGGATTAGGGTTAGTGCAATCATTTGGATTAGGTTGGGGTTAGGGTTCTTGGTAGGTTTAAGGTTATTGTTAGGGTTAGGGTTAGGGTTTGTGTTAGGGTTAGGGTTGGTGTAAGCATTAGTGTTAGGGTTACAGTTAGGGTTAGGGTTTGTGTTAGGGATATGGTTAGGGTTAGGTATAGAGTAGAGTTAGGGTTATTATTAGGGGTATTGTAAGCATTAGGTTTAAGGTTCGGGTTAGCCTTATGGTTAGTGTAAGCATTAGGTTTAGGGTTAGGTTTAGGGTTAGGGTTTGTGTTAGGGTTAGGGTTAGGTTTAGTGTTAGGGTTAGGGTTTGTATTAGGGTTACGGATAGGGTTAGGGATCGGGTTAGGGTAAGGTTTAGGGTTAAGTTTAGAGAGATAATTGTTAGGGTTAGTGTTGGTGTAAGCATTTGTGTTACGGTAGGGGTAAGTATAGGGTTAGGGTTTGTGTTAGGCTTCGGGTTAGGGTTAGTTTTTGTTAGAGTTAGGAAGTGTTATGTTTAGGGTTAATTCTTGTGTTAGCATTATGGTTAGTGTTAGGGATAGGGTTTGTGTTAGGGTTGGGGTTAGGGTTAAAGTTTGTGTTAGGGTTAGAGTTATGGTTAGGATTAAGGTTGGTGTAAGCATTAGGGATAGAGTTACGGTTAGTGTTAGGGTTACTGTTAGGTTTAGGGTTTGTGTTAGGGTTAGTATTAGATTTGGGTAAGGGTTAGGTTTAGGGTTGGTGTAAACATTAGTGTTAGGGTTAGGGTTAGGGTTTTGTTAGCTTTAGTGTTTGGGTTAATCTGATGGTGAGGTTTAGTGTTAGGGTAGTGTTAATGTTAGCATTTGGTTTACGGTTGAGGTTAGGGTTAGGGCTAGGTTTTGTGTTAGTATTAGGGTTAATGTTAGGGTTAGGGTCAGGATTTGGATTTGTGTAAAAATTACGGTTAGTGTTTTGGCTACGGTTTGTATTAGGATTTGGTTTAGGTTTAGGGTTAGTGTTAGAATTACGGAGTGTTTGGTTATGGTTATGCTTTGCTTCCAGGTAGGTTTGGAGTTATTGTTAGGTTAGGATTAGGGGTTGTGTTAGGGTTAAGGTTATCGTTTCGGTAAGTTTTAGGTTTAGGGTTGGTGTAAACATTAGTGCTTGTATTAGTGTTAGGGTTAGATTTAGGGTTAGGGTTAGGGTTAGGTTTAGGGTTAGGGCTAGGGAAAGGGTGAAGGAAAGGGTTAGATTGAGGGTTGATGTAAGCATTAGGTTTAGGGTTAGTGTTAGGGTTAGGGTTTGGGTTAGGATTAGGGTGGGGTTAGGGTTAGGGTTGCAGTAAACATTTGGGTTAGGGTTCTGTTTGGGTTAGGGTTAGGGAGAGGGTGAGGTTTATTGTTAGAGTTAGGGTTGGTGTAAGCATACGTTTTAAGATTAGGGTTAGGGTTTGTGTTAGGGTTAGGCTTAGGCTTAGGGTTAGAGTGTTTTAGGGTTATGGTTAGGGTTAGAGTTCGTGTAATCATTTGGATTAGTTTCGGGTTAGGATTCTAGATAGGTTTAGGGTTAATTTTAGGGTTAGGGTTAGGGATAGGGTTTGTGTTACTGTTAGGGATAAGGTTAGGTTCTGGTTAAGGTTATGGTTAGTGTTAGTGTTGGAGATTGTTAGGGTTAGTGTTAGTGTTGGTGTAAGCATTTGGATTACGGTTGGATTAGGGTTAGGGTTAGGTTTTGTGTTAGATTTAGGCTAGGATAAAGGTTATGTTTAGTGTTTGTGTTACGTTCATTCTTAGGGTTAGGGTTAGGTTTTATTTTGGTGTAAGTATTAGTTTTAGGGTTAGGGTTAGGGTTAGGGTTTTTGTTAGGTTTCTGGTTAGGGTTAGGGTGAAGGTGAGGTTTAGGGATAAGGTTAGGATTGGTGTAAGCATTAGGTTTAGTGTTAGGGTTAATGTTAGTGTTAGGCTTAGGTTTAGGCTTAGGGTTAAAGAGTGTTAGGCTTAAGGTTATGGTTAGGGTTGCTGCAATCATTAGGTTTGTTGTAAGCATTAGGTTAGAGGTTAGGGTTAGGCTTATGGTTAGGGTTAGGGTTTGCGTTATGGTTAGGGTTATGGTTAGGGTTAGGTTTGTGTTAGGGTTTTTTATAAGCATTAGGGTTAGGGTTACGATTAGGTTTAGTGTTAGGGTTAGGGTTACGGTCCGGGTTAGTGTTAGAGTTACAGATAGGGTTAAGATTATGATTAGGCTTAAGGTAAGTATTAGGTATAGGGTTACAATTACGTTGAATGTTAGACTTTGGGTTAGTGTGTGGGTTAGGTTTAGGCTTTGGTTTAGGGTTAGATTTACGGTTAAGGTCAGGATTAGGTTTAGCGTGAGGTTTAGGGTTAGTGATAGGGTTGGTGTAAGCATTAGGGGTAGATTAGGGTTATTGTTAGGTGTTATGGGATAGAGTTAGGGTTTAGGTAATGGTTAGGTTTAGGGTTGGTGTAAGCATTAGTTTTAGTGTTATTGTTAGGGTTAGGGTTAGGTTTAGGGTTAGGGTTAGGGTTAGGGTGAGGGTCAGGGTTAGGGTTATGGTTGGTGTAAGCATTAGGTTTACCATTAGGGTTAGGGTTTGTGTTAGGTTTAGTTTTTTTTTTTAATTATTTATTATTTAACGTCAGTAATTACATTGTATTATGTGACATAGTTACATAGATACTTGGTTTCTCCCCACCCCTCCCCAAACCCTCCCGCCATGGTGGATTCCTCCACCTTGTTGCATAACCACAGCTCAAGTTCAGTTGAGATTTCCCCATTGCAAGCGTATACCAAACATAGAGTCCAGTATCTTATTGTCCAGTCAAGTTTTGGAGAGTGTTAGGCTTAAGGTTAGGATTAGGATTGGTGTAATCATTTGGATTACGGTTGGGGTTAAAATTCCAGGCAGATTTACAGTTAATGTTAGGTTTAGGGTTTTGGTTCTAGTTTGTGTTATGGTTAGAGTTAGGGTTGGAGTTAGGGTTATTGTTGGTGTAAGCATTACGGTTAGGGTTAGGATAGGGTTATGGTTTGTGTTAGGGTTAGGTTGAGGGTGAGGTTTAGAGTTAGGGTTAGTGTTGGTGTAAGTATTTGTGTTACGATTGAGGTTAGCGTTATGGTTAGGTTTTGTGTTAGGATTAGGGTTAGTCTTAGGGTTAGGGTCAGGGTTAGGTTTGGTTTGGTGTAAGCATTACGGTTAGTGTTAGGGTTAGGGTTTGTGTTATTGTTGGGATTAGGGTTAGGATTAGTGTTAGAGTTACGGAGTGTTGCGTTAGGGTTTGGGTTTGGTTCCATGTAGGTTTGTAGTTAGGGTTTGAGTTAGGTTTGTGTTTGTGTTAGCGATACGGTTAGGGTTAAGGTAAGGGTGAGGTTTACGGTTTGTGTAAGCATTAGTGTTAGTGTTATGGTTATGGTTAGGGTTAGGGTTAGGTTTAGGGTTAGGGTTAGGGTGAGCGAGAGGGTGAGGGTTAGGTTGAGGGTTGGTGTAAGCATTAGGTTTAGGGTTAGGGTTGGGTTAAGGGTTTGTGTTAGGATTAGGGTGGAATAGTGTTAGGGTTGGTGTAAGTGTTAGGGTTAGGGTTAGGGTTTGGTTTTGTGTTAGCATTATGGTTGGTCTTCGGGTTAGATAGTGTTAGGGTTTTGGTTAGGGTTAGGTTTGTTGTAATCATTTGGATTACGGCTGGGGTTAGGGTTCCAGGTAGGTTTATCATTAATGTTAGGGTTAGGGTTAGGGTTTGTGTTAGTGTTAGGGTCATGGTTTTGGTAAGGTTTACGTTTATGGTTGGTGTAAGCATTAGTGTAAGTGTTATGGCTAGGGTGATTGTGAGGTTTAGGGTTAGGGTTTGGGTGAGAATGTGGTTTAGGTTTAGGGTTGGTTAAGCATTAGGTTTGTGTTAGGGTTAGAATTTTTTTTTAGGGTTATGGTTAGGGTTAGGCTTATGTTTAGAGAGTGTTAGGGTTAACGTTAGGGTTAGGATTAGTGTAATCATTTTGATTAGGTTGGGGTTAGGGTTCCAGGTATGTTTAATGTTAATGTTAGGGTTAGGGTTTGTGTTAGGGTTAGGTTTAGTGTTAGGGTTAGGGTTGAGTCAAACATTAGGGTTAGGGTTACGGTTAGGGTTAGGGTTTGTGTTATGGTAGGGTTAGGGTAGGGTTAGTGTTAGGATTATGTTTGGTGTAAGAATTAGGTTTATGGTTAGGGTTAGGGTTTGTGTTAGGGATAGGTTTACGGTTATGGTTCGGGTTAGGTTTGGTGGAAGCGTTAGGTTTAGGTTTAGGGTTAGGGTTTGTGTTAGGGTTTGGGTTAGTGTTAGGGTTAGTGTTAGGTTTAGGGTTTGGGTTGGTGTAAGCATTAGTGTTATGGTTAGGTTTAGGGTTTTTTGGGGGGTTGAGATTAGTGTTATGGTTACTGTTAGAGTTAGACAGTGTTTGGGTTAGGGTTAGAGTTGGTGTAAGCCTTTTATGTTACGGTTGTGGTTTGGGGTCCAGTTAGGTTTAGGGTTAGGTTTAGGGTTTGTGTTATGATTAGGGTTAGTGTTAGTGTAAGGTTTAGGGTTAGGGTTATGGTTTGTGTTAGGGTTAGGGTTTGTGTAGGTGTTAGCATTAGGGTAGGGTTAGGGTTAGTGTTAGTTTTCGGGTTGCGGTTAGGGTGAGTGTGAGGGTGAGGGTGAGGTTTAGGGTTAGGGTTAGACTTGGTGTAAGTATTAGTTTTAGGGTTAGGGTTTGTGTTAGGAATAGGGATAGGGTTATGGTTCCTCTTCTGGTTAGGGTTAGGGTTAGGTTAAGAGAGTGTAAGGGTTAGGATTAGTGTTGGTGTAAGCATTTGGGTTACGGTTGGGGTTAGTGTTAGGGTAAGATTTAGGGCTTGTTTTAGTGTTAGGGTTAGGTTTAGAGTTAGGGTTTGGGTTGGTGTTAGGGTTAGAGTTAAAGTTAGGGTTTGTGTTAGGTTTAGGTTTAGGTTTAGGGTTAGAGAGTGTTACGGTTTGAGTTAGGGTTAGGGTTAGGTTTAGAGAGTGCTAGGTTTAGGTTTAGGGTTAGGGTTAGGGAGTGTTAGGGTTAGAGTTGGCGTAAGCATTTGGGTTACGGTTGGTGTTAGGGTCTCATGTAGGCTTAGGGTTATGGTTAGGTTTATGGTTAGGGTGAGGTGTTAGGGTTAGGGTTACGGTAAGTGTAAGCATTATGTTTAGCTTTAGGGTTACGGTTGGTGTTAGGGTTAGGGTTAGGATTAGTGTTATAGAGTGTTAGGGTTAGGGTTAGGGTTGGTGTAATCTTTTGGATTATGTTTGGGGTTAGTGTTCCAGGTAGGTTTAGTGTTAATGTTAGGATTAGGATTTGTGTTCTTGTTTGTGTTAGCCATAGGATTAGGGTTAGGGATGGGGTTGGTGTAAGCATTAGAGTTACATTTATTGTTAGGTTTAGGTTTAGGGTTAGGGTTAGAGTTAGGGTTGGTGTAAGCATTAGGGTTAGGATTAGGTTTAGGGTTAGTGTTTGTGTTAGGGTTAGGGTTAGAGTTAGGATTAGGGTTTGTGTTAGGGTTCGTGTTAGGGTTTTGGTTAGTGTTGGTGTAAGCATTAGGGTTAGAGTTAGGGTTAGGTTTGTGTTAGGGTTAGGGATAAGTCTAGGTTGAATGTGAGGTTGAGGGTTAGGGTTAGGGTTGGTGTAAGTATTAGGTTTAGGGTTTTGGTTAGGGTTTGTGTTAGGGTTAGTAATAGGGTTAAGTTTCAGTTTAAGGATTAGTGTTAGCGTTAGGGTTAGAGAGTGTTAGGGTTAGAGTAGTGTTGGTGTAAGCATTTGGGTTACAGTTGGGGTTAGGGTTAGTGTTAGGTTTTGTGCTTGGGTTTTTGTTAGGTTTAGGGTTAGTGTTACAGTAAGGGAGTGTTAGGGTTAGGGTTAGGGTTATGCTTATGCATAGGGTTATTGTTAGGTTTAATGTTAGGGTTTGGGTTTGTGTTAGCTTTACGTTGGTGTTAGGGTTAGGGTTGGTATAAGCCTTATGGTTAGTTTCAGGGTTGGGGTTTGATTTATAGTTAGGGTTTGGGATAAGGTGAAGGTGCAGTTCAGCGTTAGGGTTAGGGTTGGTGTAGGCATTAGTTTTAGGGTTAGAATTAAGGTTTTTGCTAAATTTACGGCTAGGCTTAGGTTAAGATAGTGTTAGTGTTAGGGTTAGGATTAGGTTTGGTGTAATCATTTGGATTACGGTTGGGGTTAAAATTCCAGAAAAGTTTAGGATTAATGTTAGGGATAGGATTAGGGTTCTGGATTATGTTAGGGTTAGGGTTAAGTTTAGTGTTGGTGTAAGCATTATGATTACGTTTATAGTTTGGGTTTTTGTTATTATTAGGATTAGGGTTAGGGTCAGGTTTAGGATTAGGGTTAGGGTTAGTGTTAGCGTTAGGGTTAGGGTTAGGGTTAGGATTTGACTTAGGGTTAGGTTTAGGGTGAGTGTGAGTGTAAGGGTGAGGTTGATTGTTAGGGTTAGGGTTGGTGAAAGTATTAGGTTTAGGGTTAAGCTTAGTGTTTGTGTTAGAGTTAGGGATAGGGTTAGGGTTCGGATTCGGGTTAGGGTTAGGGTTAAACAGTGTTAGGGTTAGGGTTAGTGTTGGTGTAAGCATTTGTTCTACGGTTGGGTTTAGGTTTAGGGTTAGGGTTTTTGCTAGGGTTGGTGTTAGGGTTGGGGTTTGTGTTAGATTTAGGTAGTGTTAGTGTTAGGGTTAGGTTTATGTTAGTGTTAGGATTAGGGTTAGGGTTAGGGTTAGGTTTAGGTTTAGGGTTAGTGTCAGGGTTAGGATTAGGGTTAGGTTTTGGATTAGGGTTAGGGTTGGTGTTAGTGGTAATGTTAGGGTTTTTGTTAGGTTTACTGTTAGGGTTAGTGTTAGGGTTAGGGTGACGGTGAGAGTGAGGGTTAGTGTTAGGGATGGTAAGCATTAGGTTTATGATTAGTGTTACGGTTACGGTTAGAGTTAGGTTTAGGGTGAATTTAAGCATTAGGTTTAGGGTTAGGGGTATGGTTTTTGCTAGGGTTAGGCTGAGGTTTAGAGAGTATTAGGGTTAGGGTTATGGTTAAGGTTGGTGTAATCATTTGGATTACCATTGGGTTAGGGTTCCAGGTATGTGTAGGGTTAATATTAAAGTTAGGGTTCTGATTAGGTTTAGGGTTTGTGTTAGGGTTAGGTTGAGCGTGAGGTTTAGGGTTATGATTAGGGCTGGTGTAAGCATTAGGGTTAGGGTTAGGGTTAGGGTTAAGTTTCGGGTTAAGTATTAGGGTTAGGGTTAGAGAGTTTAATGGTTAAGGTTAGTGCTGGAGTAAACTTTTGGGTTACGGTTGGGGTTAGGGTTAGGGTTAGGTTTACTGATAAGGTTTCGGTTTGGGTTAGGGTTAGTGTTAGAGTTAGGCAGTGTTAGGGTTAGTGTTAGGGCTATGCTTACGGGTAGGGTTAGTGTTAAGGTTACGGATAGGGTTAGAGTTTGTTTTAGCTTTAGGTTGGGGTTAAGGTTAGGGTTGGTGTAAGCCTGAGGGTTGGGGTTAGGGTTAGGATTAATGTTTGTGTTAGGGTTAGGGTTAGGGTTAGGGTTAGGGTTAGGGTGAAAGTGCGGTTAAGCATTAGGGTTAGTGTTGGTGTAGGCATTAGGTTTAGGGTTAGGGTTAAGGCTAGGGTTTGTGTTAGGTTTAGGGTTAGGATTAGGGTTTGTGTTAGTGTTAGGATTAGGCTTCGTGTAATCATTAGGGTTAGGGTTAGGGTTATGTTTAGGGTTTATTTTAGGGTAAGGGTTAGGGTTAGGGTTGGTGTAATCCTTTGAATTACGGTTTGTGTTAGCGTTCCAGGTAGGTATAGGTTTAGGTTAAGGATTAGGGTTAGGGTTTGTGTTAAGGTAGGGTTAGGGTTTGGGTTAGTGTTAGGTTTAGTGTTGGTGGAAGCATTAGTGTTAGTGTTAGTGTTAGGGTTTGTGTTAGGTATGGTTTATGTTAGGGTGACGGTGAGGGTGAGGGTTATTGTTAGGAATGGTGTATCCATTACGTTTAGAGTTAGTGTTATGGTTAGGGTTAGGTTTAGGGTGGGGTTAGGGTTAGGGTTGCTGAAGGATATGGGTAAGGATTACGGTTAATGATTGTGCTATGGTTATGGTTAGGCTTAGGGTTAGAGATTGTTAAGGTTAGGGTTAGGGTTAACGTTCGTGTAATCATTTGGATTACGGTTGGGGTTAGGGTTCCAGGTATGTTTAGGGTTAATGTTAGGGTTGGTGTAAGCATTAGGTTTAGGTTTTCGTGAGGATTAGGATTTTTGTTATGGTTTGTGTTAGGGTTTGGGTTAAAGTTAGGGTTAGGGTTAGGTTTAGAGTTAGGGTTAGTGATAGGATTAAGGTGACGGTTATGGTTTGGTTTGTTGTAAGTATTAGGGATACAGTTAGGGTTAGATTTGTGTTAGGGTTAAGGATAGGTTTAAGGTTCGGGTTAGGGTTAGGGTTAGTTTAATGGTTAGAGAGTGTTAGGGTTAGGGTTAGTGTTGGTGTAAGCATTTGGGTTACGGTAGGGTTAAGGTTAGTATTAGGGTTAGGGTTTGTGTTAGGGTTATTGTTAGTGTTAGGATTATGGTTAGGGTTGGTGTAGGCATTAGAGTTAGGATAACGTTAGGGTTAGGGCTTGTGTTAGTGTTAGGGTTAGGTTTATGTTTTTTTGGGGGGGTGACATTTAGGGTTATGGTTACGATTGGTGTAAGTATTAGGTCTAGTGTTAGGGTTAGGGTTTGTGTAAGGGTTAGGTATAGGGTTTGGGTTAGGGTTACGGTTAGGGTTTGTGTTAGGGTTAGAGAGTGTTATGGTTAGGGTTAGTGTTGGTGTAAGCATTTGGGTTACGGTTAGTGTTAGGTTTAGGGTCTGTGTTAATGTTCGGGTTAGGGTTAGGGTTAGTGTTGGAATTAGGAAGTGTTAGAGTCGGTGTTAGGTTTTGTGTTAGGGTTAGAGTTAGGGTTAGGATAAGAGTTAGGGTTAGTGTTAGGGTTTGTGTAAGCATTTGGTTTAGGTTTAGGGTTAGGATTTGTGTTAGGGTTGAGGTTAGGGTTACTGTTAGAGTTAGGGAGTGTTTGGGTTAGGGTTAGTGTTGGTGTAAGCATTTGGGTTACGGGTGGATTGGTGTTCCAGTAGCTTTAGGGTTAGGGTCAGGGTTAGGTTTAGGGTTAGGGTTTGTGTTAGGATTAGGGTTAGGGTTAGGTTTAGGGTTAGGGTTAGGGTGAGGGTTTGTGTTAGGTTTAGGGTGGGGTTAGGTTTAGGGTAGGTGTAAGCATTAGGGTTAGCTTTAGGGTTAGGCTTCGTTTTGGGGTTAGGGTTAGGGTAGGTTTAGGGTTTGGGTAAGGGTTAGGGTTAGCTTAAGTATTAGGTTTAGGGTTTGGGTTAGGGTTAGTGTTAGTGTTAGAGAATGTTAGAGTTAGGGTTAGGGTTGATGTAAGCATTAGGTTTAGGCTTATGGTTAGGGTTTGTGTTAGGGTTAAGGTTAGCGTCAGGGTGAGGGTGAGGTTTAGGGTTGGGGTAGGGTTGGTGTAAGCATTAGTTTTAGGGTTAAGGTTAGTGCTTGTGTTTGGGATAGGGATTGACTTAGGGTTAGAGAGTGTTAGGGTTAGGGTTAGGTTTGGTGTAATCATTTGAATTACGGTTGGATTTAGGGTTCCAGGTAGTTTTAAGTTTAGGGTTAGAGTTTTGTTACGGTTTGTGTTAGGGTTATGTTTAGGGTGAGTGTTATGGTTGGTGTAAGCTTTACGGTTAGAATTACGGTTAGGGTTAGTGTTTGTGTTATGCTTAGGTTTAGGGTTAGGGTTAGGGTTAGTTTGGTTGAAGCATTATGTTTAGGGTTAGGTTTAAGGTTTGAGTTAGGGTTAGGGTGGGCTTAGAGTTAGGGTTGGTGTAAGCATTAGGGTTAGGGTTATGGTTTGTGTTACGGTTATTGTTAGGTTTCATGTAAGCATTAGGATTAGGGTTAGTGTTAGGGTTAGGGTTTGTGTTACTGTTGGGGTTAGTGTTAGGTTTAGTCTTAGGGTTTGGGTAGGTGTAAGCATTAAATTTAGGGTTAGGGTTAGGGTTTGTGTTAGTGTTCGGGTTAGGGTTAGAGTTAGTGTTATAGTTTGGGAGTGTTTGGATTAGGGTTAGGGTTGGTGTAAGCATTTGGGTTATGGTAGGGGTTATGGTTCTAGGTAGGTTTAGGTTAGGGTTAGGGTTAGGGTTATGCTTAGGGTTAGGGTTTGTGTTAGGTTTGGTGTAAGCATTGTGTTTAGGGTTAGGGTTATGGTTAGTGTTAGGGTTAGGGTGACGGTCCGGGTTAGGGTTAGGGTTAGGATTAGAGTTAGGGTTAGAGAGTGTTAGGTTAGGGTTAGGGTTTGGGTAGCTTTTAGCATTAGCGTTAGGGTTAGGGTTAGTGTTTGTGCTAGGGTTAGGGTTAGGGTTAGTGTTCGAGTTAGGGTTAGAGTTACGGTTAGGGATATCGTTATTGTTAGTGTTAGGGTTTGTGTTAGCTTTATTGTTAAGGTTACGGTTAGAGACTGTAGGTTAGGGTTACACTTGGTGTAAGCATTTCGGTTATTGCTGAGGTGGGGGTTACAAATAGGCTTAGGATCAGGGTTAGGGTTAAGGTTAGGGTTTGTGTTTGGATTATGGTTATGGTTGGTGTTGGTGTAAGCATTTGGATTACGGTTTGTGTTAGGTTTAGGTTTTGTGTTAATGTTTGGGTTAGGGTTAGGGTTATTGTTCGACTTAGGGAGTGTTAGGGTAGGTGTTAGGTTTTGTGTTAGGGTTGGTTAGGGTCAGGGTAAGAGTTAGGGTTAGGGTTAGGCTTGGTGTAAGCATTTGGTTTAGGGTTAGGGTTAGGGTTTGTGTTAGGGTTGAGGTTAGGGTTATGGTTACTGTTAGAGTTAGGGAGTGTTTGGGTTAGGGTTAGTGTTGTTGTAAGCATTTGGGTTAAGGTTGAATTTGTGTTCCAGGTAGGTTTAGGGTTAGTGTTACTGTTAGGTTTAGGGTTAGGTTTAGGGTTAATTGGGTTGGAAGCATTAGGGTTAGGGTTAGGGTAAAGGTTAGGGTTATCCTTAGGGTTAGGGTTTGTGTTAGGGTTGATGTAAGCATTGTGTTTAGGATTAGGGTTATGGTTATTTTAGGGTTAGGGTTAGGGTTAGTGTTAGGGTTAGGGTTAGAGTTAGGAAGTGTTAGAGTTACGGTTAGGGATTGTGTTAGTTTTAAGGTTAGTGTTAGGGTTAGGGATAGGGTTAGGGTTAGTCTTAGGCTTTGTGTTAGGCTTAGGGTTAGGTTTAGAATCAGGGTTATGGTTAGGTTTGTTGGAATCATTAGGTTTAGGGTTAGGATTAGTGTTTGTGATAGGGTGAGGGTGAGGATGAGGTTTAGAGTTATGGTTAGGGATTGTGTTAGGGTTAGGGTGAGTGTTAGGTTTAGGGATAGGGTTAGGCTTAATGTTAGCTTTTGTGTTTGGTTTAGGGTTAAGGTTAGGGTTAGAGTCTGTTAGGGTTTGGGTTACAGTTGCTGCAAACATTTCGGTTACGGTTGGGGTTAGGGTTACAAATAGGCTTAGGGTCAGGATTAAGGTTAGGGTTATTGTGAGGGTGAGGGTTAGGGTTATGGTTATGGTTGGTGTAAGCATTAGGTTTACGGTTAGAATTAGGGTTTGTGTTATGTTTAGGTTTAGGATTAGGGATATAGAATGTTAGGGTTGGTTTTGGTGTCAGTATTTGGGTTACCTTTGTGGTTAGAGTTCCAGGTAGGTTTAGGGTTCGAGATAGGTTTATTGTTAGGGTTAGTGTTAGGTTTAGGGTATGGTTAGGGTTAGGGTTGGTGTAAGCATTAGGGTTATGGTTAGGGTTTGTGTTAGGTTTAGGTTTAGGGTTAGGGTGAAGGTGAGTTTAGTGTTAGCGTTATGCTTGGTGTTGGCATTAGGTTATGGTTAGTGTTAAGGTTTTTTCTAGGGTTACGGTTAGGCTTAGGGTTAGAGAGGTTTAGGGTTAGGGTTAGGATTAGGCTTGGTGTAATCATTTGGATTACAGTTAGGGTTATTGTTACAGGTAGGTTTAGGGTTTGGCTTAGGGTTGGGATTAGGGTGAGGGTGAGGTTTAGGGATAGGGTCAGGTTTGGTGTAAATATTAGGGTTAGGGTTGGTGTAAGCATTATGTTTAGGGTTAGTGTTAGGGTTTGTGTTAGGTTTGGGGTTAGCATTAGGGTTTGGGTTAGGGTTAGGTTTGGGGTTATGGTTAGGGTTAGTGTTAGAGTTAGGGTTTGAGAGTGTTAGGGTTAGGGTTAGTGTTAGGATTGGTGTAAGTATTAGGTTGAGGGTTTGTTTTAGGGTTTGTGTTAGGGTTGGGTTAGGCTTATTGTTGAGAGTGTAAGGGTTAGGGTTGGTGTAAGCATTTGGGTTATTGTTGGGTTTAGGGTTCCAGGTAGGTTTACAATTAATGTTGGGGTTAGCGTTATGGTTTTGGTTTGTGTTAGATTTAGGGTTAGGGTTAGGGTTAGTGTTAGGGTTGGTGTAAGCATTTGTTTTAGGGCAAGGGTTAGTGTTAGGGTTAGGGTTTAGGTTTAGCAATAGGGTTAGGTTTAGGGCTGGTGTAAGCATTAGCTTAGGTTTAGGGTTAGGGTTAGTGTGAGGGTTAGATTTAGGGTTAGGTTTGGTGTAAGCATTAGTGTTATGTTTAGGTTTAGGGTTAGGGTTAGGTTTAGGTTTAGAGTTAGAGATTGTTAGGGTGAGGGTTAGTCTTTGTGTTAGGGTTAGGTTTAGTGTTAGGGTTATGGTTAGGGTTTTGGTTGGTTTAAGCATTTGGGTCAGGGTTAGGGTTAGGTTTTGTGCTAGGGTTAGTGTAGAGTTAGGGTTAATGTTAGAGTTATGGATTGTTTGGGTTAAGGTTAGGATTGGTGTAAGGTTTCGGGTTACAGTTGGGGTTAGGGTTCCAGTTTGGTTTATGTTTATGGTTAGGTTAGGGTTAGGGTTAGGGTTAGGTTTTGTGTTTGGGTTAGGATTAGGGTTAGGATTAGGGTTAGGGTTAGCGTAAGCATTAGGTTTAGGGTTATATTCAGGGTTAAGTTTATGATTAGTGTTACGGTTAGTGTTAGGGTTATGATTAGGCTTAAGGTAGGGATTAGGTATCGGGTAACAGTTAGGTTTAATGTTAGGCTTAGGGTTAGGGTGACGTTAGGTTTACGCTTTGGTTTAGGGTTAGAGTTAGGGTTACGGTCAGTGTTAAGTTTAGGGTGATGGTTAGGATTAGTGTTAGGATTGTTCTAAGCATTTGGGTGAGGGAAGGGTTACGATAGGTGTTATGGGTTATGGTTAGGGTTTTTATAAGTGTTAGGTTTAGGATTGGTGCAAACATTAGAGTTAGTGTTACCGTTAGGATTAGGGTTTGTGTAGGCAGTATGCTTAGGATTAGGCTTAGGGTTTGTGTTAGGGCTGGGTTAGGGTTTGGGTTAGTGTTAGAGCTAGGGAGTGATTGCATAAGTGTTAGGGTTGGTGTAAGCATTTGGATTACGGTTGTGTTTAGGGTTCCTTCTAGGTTTAGGGTTAGGGTTAGGGTTAGGATTTGTGTTAGGGTTAGAGTGGGGTTAGTGTTAAGGTTGGTGTAAGCATTAGGGTTAGGGTTAGGGTTAGGGTTTGTGTTAGAGTTAGGGAGTGTTTGGATTAGGGTTAGGGTTGGTGTAAGCATTTCGGTTACGGTAGGGGTTATGGTTCAAGGTGGGTTTAGGTTAGGGTTAGGGTTAGGGTTATGCTTATGGTTAGGGTTTGTGTTAGGATTGGTGTAAGCATTGTGTTTAGGGTTAGGGATATGGTTAGTGTTAGGGTTCGGTTGACAGTCCGGCTTAGGGTTAGGGTTAGGGTTAGAGTTAGGGTTAGAGAGTGTTAGGGTTAGCGTTAGAGTTTGGGTAGGTGTAAGCATTAGTTTTAGGGTTAGGGTTAGGGTTTGTGCTAGGGTTAGGGTTAGGGTTAGTGTTAGAGTTAGGAAATGTTAGGTTTAGGGTTTGTGTTAGAGTTAGGAAATGTTAGGTTTATGGTTTGTGTTAGGGTTAGGGTTAGTGTGAGGGTTTGTGTTAGGTTTAGGGTTAAGGTTAGGGTAGAGACTGTTAGGGTTAGGGTTACTGTTGGTGTAAGCATTTCGGTTACGGTTGGGGTATGGTTACAAATAGGCTTAGGGTCAGGGTTAGGGTTAAGGTTTGTTCTAGGGTTATGGTTAGGGTTGGTGTTCGTATAAGCATTTGGGTTACGGTTGTTGTTAGGTTTAGGTTTTGTGTTAATGTTCGGGTTAAGGTTAGGGTTTTTATTCGACTTAGGGAGTGTTAGGGTAGGTGTTAGGTTTTGTGTTAGCGTTAGGGTTATGGTCAGGGTAAGAGTTACGGTTGAGGTTAGGTTAGGTGTAAGCATTTGGTTTAGGGTTCGGTTTAGGATTGTGTAAGGGTTGAGGTTAGAGTTAGGTTTACTGTTAGAGTTAGGGAGTGTTTGGGTTAGGGTTAGTGTTGGTGTTAGCATTTGGGTTATGGTTGTATTTGGGTTCCAGGTAGGTTTAGGGTTTGGCTTAGGGTTAGGTTTATGGTTAGGGTTTGTGTTAGGGTTAGGGTTAGGTTTGGTGGAAGCATTAGGTTTAGGTTTAGCGTTAGGGTTTGTGTTAGGGTTAGTGTTAGACTAAGGTTTAGAGAGTGTTAGGTTTAGGGTTAGGGTTATGATTGGTTTAATCATTTGAATTACGGTTGGGGTTAGGGTTCCAGGTAATTTATGTTTAGGGTTAGGGTTTGTGTTAGGGTTATGATTAGGGTGTGGGTAATGTTTGGTGTAAGCATTACGGTTAGAATTACGGTTAGGGTTAGTGTTTGTGTTAGGCTTAGTTTTAGGGTTAGGGTTAGGTTTGGTGGAAGCATTAGGTTTAGGTTTAGGGTTAGGGTTTGTGTTAGGGTTCGGGTTAGGGTTAGAGTTAGTGTTAGAGTTAGGGAGTGTTTGGATTAGGGTTAGGGTTGGTGTAAGCATTTGGTTTAAGGTTGGATTTGGGTTCCAGGTAGGTTAGGGTTAGCGTTAGGGTTAGGGTTATTTTGTAAGAATTGTGTTTAGGTTTAGAGTTATGGTTAATGTTAGGGTTAGGGTGACGGTCCGGGTTAGGTTTAGGGTTAGTTTTAGGGTTAGGGTTATATTAAGGAGTTGTTAGGGTTAGGGTTAGGGATTGTGTTATATTAGGGTTAATGTTTGGGTTTGTGTTAGGTTTAGGGTTAATGTTAGGGTTATAGAATGTTAGGGATAGGGTTGGTGTCAGCATTTGGGTTACGTTTGTGGTTAGGGTTCCAGGTAGTTTTTAGGGTTCGGGATAGATTTATCGTTAGGGTTAGTGTTAGGTTTAGGTTGTGGTTAGGGTTAGGGTGGTGTAAGCATTAGGGTTATGGTTAGGGTTTGTGTTAGGTTTAGGTTTAGGGTTAGGGTGAAGGTGAGTTTAGGGTTAGAGTTAGTGTTGGTGTTGGCATTAGGTTTAGGGTTAGGGTTAAGGTTTGTGCTAGGGTTACGGTTAGGGTTAGGGTTAGAGAGGGTTAGGGTTAAGGTTAGGGTTAAGCTTGGTGTAATCATTTGAATTACAGTTTGGGTTCTGGTTCCAGGTAGGTTTAGGTTTAGGGTTAGGGTTAGGGTGAGGGTGAGGTTTAGGGTTAGGGTCAGGTTTGGTGTAAACATTAGGGTTAGGGTTGGTGTAAGCATTATGTTTAGGGTTAGTGTTAGGGTTTGTGTTATATTGGGGTTAGGATTAGGGTTTGGGTTTGTGTTTGGTTTGGGGTTGTGTTTAGGGTTAGTGTTAGAGTTAGGGTTTGAGAGTGTTAGGGTTAGAGTTTGTGTTAGGGTAGGGAAAGGATTAGGGTTTGGTTTAGGGTTTGGGTTAGGGTTAGTGTTAGGATTATTGAATATTAGAGTTAGGGTTTGTGTTAGGGTTAGGATTAGGCTTAATGTTGAGAGTGTTAGGGTTAGGGTTAGGGTTATGGTTGGTGTAAGCATTAGGGTAAGGGTTAGATTTGTGTTAGGTTTAGGTTTAGAGGTAGGTTTAGGTTTAGGGTTGGCGTAAGCATTAGTGGTAGGTTTAGGGTTAGGGTGAGGGTTTGGTTTAGGTTTAGGGTTGGTGTAAGCATTAGTGTTATGGTTAGGTTTAGGGTTACGGTTATGATTTGTGTTAGGGTTATGTTTAGGGTTAGGTTTAGAGTATGTTAGGGTTACTGCTAAAGTTTGTGTAAGGGTTAGGGTTAGTGTTAGGGTTAGGTTTTGGTTTGATGTAAGCATTGGGGTCAGGGATAGGGCTAGGGTTTGTGTTAGGGTTAGTGTTAGTGTTAGCGTTAGTGTTAGCGTTGGTGTTAGGTTTTGGGTTAGTGTTAGAGTTAGGGAGTGTTTGGGTTAGGGTTAGGGTAGGTGTAAGGTTTCAGGTTACAGTTGGGGTTAGTGTTCCAGTTTGGTTTATGTTTATGGTTATGGTTAGGGTTAGGGTTATTGTTACAGATAGGGAGTGTTAGGGTTAGGATTAGGATTAGGGTTAGGGTAGTGTTGGTTTAGGGTTATGGTCAGGGTTCGGGTTAGTGTCACGGTTAGATTAAGGTTATGATTAGGCTTAAGGTATGGATTAGGTATAGGGTTACAGTTAGGTCTAATGTTAGGCTTAGGATTAGGGTGATTGTTAGGTTTAGGCCTTGGTTTAGGGTTAGAGTTCTTGTTATGGTCAGGGTTAGGGTTAGGGTGAGGTTTAGGTTTAGTGTTAGGGTTGGTGTAAGCATTAGGGTTAGGGAAGGGTTACGGTTAGGTGTTATGCGTTAGGGTTTGGATAAGGGTTAGGTTTAGGGTTGGTGTAAACATTATAGTTAGTGTTAGGGTTAGGATTAGTGTTTGTGTTAGAATTATGATTAGGGTTAGGGTTAGGGATTGTGCTAGGTTTGGGGTAAGGTTAGGGTTAGTGTTAGAGTTAGGGAGTGTTTGGATAAGTGTTCGGGTTGGTGTAAGCATTTATGTTACGGGTGGGTTTAGGGTTCCACGTAGGGTTAGGTTTAGGATTAGGGATGGGGTTAGGGTTAGGGTTAGGGTTCGTGTTAGGTTTGGCTGGGGTTAGGGTTAGTGTTGGTGTAAGCAATAGGGTTAGGGTTTGGGTTTGGATTAGGTAATGTGTTAGCGTTAGGGTTAGGTTTATTTTGAGAGTGTTAGGGTTAGGGTTATGATTGGTGTAAGCATTAGGGTTAGGGTTAGCGTTAAGGTTACGTTTTGTGTTAGTGTTAGGGTTAGGGTTAGGTTTTTGGTGAGGGTGACATTTAGGGTTAGGGTTACGGATGTTGTAAGCATTTCGTTTAGGATTAGGGTTAGGGTTTGTGTTAGGGTTATGTATAGCGTTTGGGTTCGTGTTACTGTTAGGGTTTGTGTTAGAGTTAGAGAGTGTGAGGGTTAGGTTTAGTGTTGGTGTAAGAATTTGGGTATGCTGGTGTTAGGGTTAGCGTGTGTGTTAATGTTCGGGTTAGGGTCAGGGTTAGTGTGGGAGTTAAGTAGTGTTAGGGTAGGGGTTAGTGTTTGTGTTAGGGTTAGGGTTAGGATTAGGGTGAGAGTTAGGGTTAGGGTTGATGTAAGCATTTGGTTTAGGGTTTTGGTTAGGGTTAGGGTTTGTGTTAGGGTTGAGGTTAGGGTTAGGGTTACTGTTAGAGTTAGGGAGTGTTTGGGTTAGGGTTAGTGTTAGGGTTAGCATTTGGGTTATGGTTGGATTTGGTTTCCAGGTAGGTTTAGGGTTAGGGTTAGGGTTAGGTTTATGGTTAGGGTTTGTGTTAGGGTTAGTGTTAGTGTTAGGGTTAGGGTTAGGTTTAGGGTTAGGGTTAGGGTGAGGGTGAGTGTTTGTGTTAGTGTTAGGGTGGGGTTAGGTTTAGGGTTTGTGTAAGCATTATGGTTAGGGTTAGGGTTAGTGTAAGGGTTATGGTTAGGCTTTGTGTTAGGGTTAGGTTTAGTGTTAGGTTTATGGTTTGGGTAAGGGTTAGTTTTAGGGTTGGTTTAAGCATTAATGTTAGTGTTAGGTTAGATTTGGTTTTGTGTTAGGGTTTTGGTGAAGGTGAGGTTGAGATTTAGGGTTAGGGTTATGGATGGCGTAAATATTAGGTTTAGGGTTAGGGTTAAGGTTTGTGTTAGTGTTAGAGATAGGTTTAGGGTTCGGGTTAGGGTTTTAGGGTAGGGTTTGTGTTAGGTTTAGGGATAGGATTAGGGTTCGGGTTCGGGTTAGGGTTAGGGTTAGAAAATGTTAGAGTTAGGGTTAGGGTTGGTGTAAGAGTTAGGGTTAGCGTGAGGGTTAGGGTTGATGTAAGCATTACGGTTAGGGTTACAGTTAGGGTTAGGGTTTGTGTTAGATTTAGGGTTAGGGTTATTGTTATGGTTAGGGTTCATGTAAGCATTAAGTTTAGTGTTAGGTTTAGGATTTTTGTTAGGGTTAGGGTTATGCTTAGGTTTATATAGTGTTATGGTAAGGGTTAGGCTTGGTGTAAGCATTTGGGTTAAGGTTTGTGATAGGGTTTCAGGTAGGTTTAGGGTTAGGGTTTGGATTATTGTTAGGGTTTGTGTTAGGGTTAATGTTAGGTTTAGGGTTAGGGCTGGTGTAACCATTAGGGGTTAGGGGTAGGGTTAGGGTTAAGGTTAGGCTTAGGGTTAAGTTTAGGGTTAGAGAGTGTTAGGTTTAGGGTTAGTGTTGGTCTAAGCATTGGGGTTACGTTTGATTTAGGGTAAGGGTTAAGATTAGGGTTTGTGTTAATGTTAGGTTTGGTGTAAGCATTAGGGTGAGGGTTAGGGTGAAGGTGAGGGTGAAGTTTAAGGTTATGGTTAAGATTGAAGTAAGCATTAGCTTTAGGTTAATGTTAGGGTTTGTGGTAGGGTTATTGATAAGGTTAGTGTTCGGGTTAGGCTTAGGTTTAGTGTTAGGTTTAGAGAGTGTTAGGGTTTTTTTGTGTTGGTTCAAACATTGGTGTTACGTTTGGGATTAGGGTTAGGGTTATATTTCTGTTAGGGTTCAAGTTAAGGTTAGGGTTCGTGTTAGAGTTAAGGAATGTTAGGGTTAGGGTTTTTGTTAGGATTAGGGTTAGTTTTAGGGTTATGGTTAGGGTTAGGGTTGGTGTAAGCATTAGGTTTATGTTTAGGGTTATGGTTAGAGAGTGTTAGGTTTAGGGTTAGGGTTGGTGTCAGCATTTGGGTTACGGTTGTGGTTAGGGTTGCATGTCGGTTTCTGTTAGGGTTAGGTTTAGGGTTAGGATTAGTCTTAGGTTTAGGGTGTGGTTAGTGTTAGGGTTGGTATAAGCATTCGGTTTAAGGATAAGTTTATGGTTTGTGTTTGGTTAGGGTAAGGGATAGGATGAAGGTTAGGTTTGGATTATGCTTATGGTTGGTTTAGGCATTAGGTTTAGGGTTTGGATTATGGTTTGAGCTAGGTATACGGTTAGGCTTAGGGTTAGACAGGGTTAGGGTTAGGGTTAGGGTTGGTGTAAGCATTAGGTTTAGTGTTAAGGTTAGTGTTTGTGTTTGGGTTAGGGTTCGACTTAGGGTTAGAGAGTGTTAGGTTTAGGGTTAGGGTTATGGTTGGTGTAATCATTTGAATTACGGTTGGGGTTAGTGTTCCAGGTAGTTTTAGGTTTAGGGTTATGGCTAGGGTTTATTGTTAGGGTTAGAGTTATGGTTAGGGTAGGGTAATGGTTAGTGCAAGCATTATGGTTATAATTACGGTTAGGGTTTGTGTTTGTTTTAGGCTTAGGTTTAGGGATAGGGTTAGGGTTAGGTTTGGTGGAAGCATTAGGGTTAGGGTTAGGGTTAGGGTTTGTGTTAGCGTTATGGTTATGCTTAGGTTTAGTGAGTGTTAAGGTTAATTTAGGGTTGGTGTAAGCATTTGGGTTATGGTTGGGGTTAGGGTTCCAGGTAAGTTTAGGGTTAGGGTTAGGGTTAGGGTTTGTGTTTATGTTAGGGTTTGGGTAAGGGTTAGGTTTAAGGTTAGGGTAATGGTGAGGGTGAGGGTTAGGGTTAGGATGGTGTAAACATTAGGTTAGGTTTAAGGTTAGGGTTAGGGTTTGAGTTTGGGTTAGGGTGGGCTTAGGGTTAGGGTTGGTGTAAGCATTAGGGTTAGGGTAGGGTTTGTGTTACGGTTATGGTTAGGTTTCATGTAAGCATTAAGTTTAGGGTTAGTGTTAGGTTTAGAGTTTGCTTTAAGGTTATGCTTAGTGTTAGGTTTAGGGTTAATGTTTGGGTAGGTGTAAGCATTAGGATTAGGGTTAGGGTTTGTGTTAGTATTCGGGTTAGGGTTAGAGTTAGTGTTATAGTTAGGGAGTGTTTGGATTAGGGTTTGGGTTGGTGTAAGCATTTGGGTTACGGTAGTGGTTATGGTTCCAGGTAGGGTTAGGTTAGTGTTAGGTTTAGGGTTAGGGTTTGTTTTAGGGTTGATGTAAGCATTATGTTTAGTGTTAAGGTTATGGTTAGTGGTACGGTTTGGGTGATAGTTCGGGTTAAGTTTAGTGTTAGGGATAGGGTTAGGGTTAGTGTTAGAGTTAGGGTTAGAGTGTTAGGGTTAGGGTTAGTGTTGGTGTAAGCATTTGGGTTACGGTTGGGGTTAGGGTTAGGGTTAGAGTTTGTGCTAGGATTAGGGTTAGGGTTAGGGTTTGTGTTATGTTTAGGGTTAAGGTTAGGGTTAGAGACTGTAGGGTTATGTTTACGGTTGGTTTATGCATTTCGGTTACGGATCAGGGTTAAGGTTCAAGGTAGGCTTAGGGTCAGGGTTAGGGTTAGGGTGAGTGTGAGGGTGAGGTTTAGGGTTATGGTTAGTGTTTTTGTAAGCATTTGGTTTGGGGTTAGAATTAGGGTTTCTGTTAGGTTTAGGGTTAGGATTAGGGTTATAGAATGTTAGAGTTTGGGTTAGGGTTGGTGTCAGCATTTGGGTTACGTTTGTGGTTAGGGTTCCAGGTAGGTTTAGGGTTCGGGATATGTTTAAGGTTAGAGTTAATGTTAGGTTTAGGGTGGGGTTAGGGTTTGTGTTTTTGTAAGCATTAGGGTTAGGGTTAGGGTTAGGGTTTGTGTTAGGGTTAGTGTGTTGTTAGGGTTAGGGTTGGTGTAAGCATTAGGGTTACGTTTAGGGTTAGGGTTACGTTTAGGGTAAGGTTGAAGATGAGGTTATGGTTAGGGTTAGGGTTGGTGTTGGCATTAGGCTTATTGTTAGGGTTAGGGTTTGTGCTAGGTTTACGGTTAGGCTTAGGTTTAGAGAGGGTTAGGGTTAGGTTTAGCGTTAGTCTTGGTGTAATCGTTTGGATTATGGTTTTTGTTATGGTTCCAGGTAGGTTTAGGGTTAATGTTAGGGTTAGGGTTAGAGTGAGTGTGAGGTTTAGGGATAGGGTCAGGTTTGGTGTAAACATTAGGGTTTGGGTTGGTGTAAGCATTAGGTTTATGTTTAGGGTTAGGGTTTGTGTTACGCTGAGGGTGAAGTTAGGTTTAGGGTTGGTGTAAGCATTAAGATTAGGATTAAAGTTAGGGTTTGGGTTTGTGTTGGGGTTGTTGTTAGGGTTAGGGTTAGTGTTAGGGTTAGAGAGTGTTATGGTTAGGGTTATGGTTTGTGTTAGGGTTTGGATTAGGGTTAGGGTTAGGGTTAGAGAGTATTAGGGTTTCTGTTATGGTTTGTGTTAGAGTGAGGGTTAGGGTTAGGGTTAGTGTTAGGGTTAGGGTTGGGGTTATTAGGGTTTGGTTTGGTGTAAGAATTGTGGTCAGGATTAGGGTTAGGGTTTGTGTTATTGTTATGGTTAGGTTCAGAGTGCGTTAAGGTTACTGTTAGGGTTAGTGTTAGGTTTAGGGTTTGGGTTGATGTAGGTATTTAGGTCAGGGAAATGGTTAGGGTTTGCGTTAAGGTTAGTGTTAGGGTTAGGGTTAGTGTTGGGGTTGGGGTTAGGTTTCGGGTTAGTGTTAGATTTAGGGAGTGTTTGGGTTAGGATTAGGGTATGTGTAAGGTTTCGGGTTACAGTTGGGGTTAGGGTTTCAGTTTGGTTTATGTCTATGTTTAGGGTTAGGGTTATGGTTAGTTTTAGAGATAGGGAGTATTAGGATTAGGGTTAGGATTAGGGTTAGGGTTAGTGTTGGTGTAATAATTAGGTTTAGGGTTATGGTCAGGGTTGGGTTTAGTGTCACGGTTAGATTTAGGGTTATGATTAGGCTTAAGGTACCAATTAGGTATATGGTTACACTTAGGTCTAATGCTAGGGTTGGGATTAGGGTGATTGTTAGGTTTAGGCCTTGGTTTAGGGTTAGAGTTCTTGTTACTCTCAGTGTTAGTGTTAGGGTGAGGTTTGGGTTTAGTGTTAGAGTTAGGGAAGGGTTACGGTTAGATGTTATGGGTTAGGGTTTGGATAAGGGTTAGGTTAAGGGTTGGTGTAAGCATTATAGTTAGTGTTAGGGTTAGGATTAGTGTTTGTGTTAGAATTATGTTTAGGGTTAGGGTTAGGATTTGTACTAGGTTTGGAGTTATGGTTAGGGTTAGTGTTAGTGTTAGGTAGTGTTTGGATAAGTGTTCAGGTTGGTGTAACCATTTGGGTTACGGTTGGGTTTATTGTTCCAGGTAGGGTTAGGTTTAGGTTTATGGTTAGGGTTAGGGTTAGGTTTAGGGTTTGTGTTATGTTTGGCTGGGGTTAGGGTTAGTGTTGGTGTAAGCATTAGGGTTAGGGTTAGGGTAAGGTTTAGGATTAGGTTTATGGTTAGGGTTAGGGTTAGGGTTAGGGTTAGGGTTGGTGTAAGCATTAGGTCTAGGGTTTGGGTTAGTGTATGTGTTATCGTTAGTGTTAGGCTTATGTTTGAGAGTGTTAGGGTTAGGGTTTATGTAAGAATTTGGGTTAAGTTGGGGTTAGGGTTCCAGGTAGGTTTACGGTTAATGTTAGGGTAAGGGTTAGTGTTAGTGTTTGTGTTAGGGTTATCGTTGGGGTTAGGTTTGGTGTAAGCATTAGGGTTAGTGTAAGGGTTAGGATTTGTGTTAGGGTTAGTTTAGGGTTAGGTTTAGTGTTGGCATAAGCGTTAGTGTTAGCGTTAGGGTTAGGTTTAGGGTTAGGGTTCGTGTAAGTTAGGGTTAGGTTTAGGGTTAGGATTAGAGAGTGTTAGGGTTAGGGTTATGGTTTGTGTTAGGGTTAGGGTAAGTGTTAGGTTTAGGGTTAGGGTTTGGTTTGTGTAAGTATTGAGGTCAGTGTTAGGGTGAGGGTTTGTGTTAGGGTTAGGGTGAGTGTTAGAGTTAGGGAGTGGTTGGGTTAGGGTTATGGTTAGGGTTAGTGTTATTCTTAGTGTTACAGAGTTTTAGGGTTATTGTTTGGGTTTGGCGTTAGTATTTTGTTACGGTTGGGGTTATGGTTCCAGGTAGGCTTAAGTTTAGGTTTATGGTTAGGGTTAGGGTGTGGCTTACTGTTACAGAGCTTTAGGGTTAGGGTTTGGTTTTGGTGTATTTTTGTTATGGTTGGGGTCAGGGTCCCAGGTAAGCTTAAGTTTAGGGTTAGGGTTAGGGTTTGTTTTAGTGTTAGGGTTAGGTTAAGGTTAGGGTTGGTGTAAGCATTAGGATTAGGGTTAGGGTTATGTTTAGGGTTAGGTTTAGGGTGAGGTAGGATGAGGTTTCGGGTTATGGTGGTTTAAGCTTTACTTTTGCGGTTAGGGTTAGCGTTTGTGTTAGGGTTTGGGTTAGTGTTAGGGTTAGGGTTAGGGTTTTTGTTAGGGTTAGGGTTAGTGTTTGGGTTGGTGTAAGAATTAGGGTTAGGGTAGCGTTAGTGTTAGGGTGAGGGTTAGGTTTTGTTTAGGGTTGGTGTAAGCATTAGGTTTAGGGTTTTTTTTAGGGTTAGTATTAGGGTTAGGGTTATGGTAATTGTCAGGGTTAGTGTTAGGGTTAGGATTATAGTTACAGTTAGGGTTAGGGTCATGATTAGGCTTAAGGTAACGATTAGGTATAGGGTTACAGTTACGTTTAATGTTAGGCTTAGGGCTAGGTTTTGGTAAGGGTAAGGTTTAGGGTTCTTGTAAGCATTAGTGTTAGTGTTAGGGTTAAATTTAGGGTTCAGGTTATGGTTAGGTTGAGGGTGAGGTTAGGATTAGAGTTAGGATTGGTGTAAGCATTAGGTGTAGGGTGAGGTTTAGGGTTTGTGTAAAGGTTAGGTTTAGTGTTAGCTTTAGAGAGTGTTAGGGTTAGGATTAATGTAAGCATTTAGATTACATTTGGGGTTAGGGTTTCAAGTAGGCTTAGGGTTATGTTTAGGGTTTGGGTTAGGGTTTTTGTTAGGGCTAGAGTTGGGGTTAGGGTTAAGGTTTGTGTAAGATTTAGTGTTAGGGTTAGGGTTAGGGTTTGTGTTAGGCTTGTGTTATGGTTAGGGTTAGGGTGAGAGTTAGGGTTAGTTTTTGGGGTTGGTGTAAGCATTAGGTTAAGGGTTAGGGTTATGGTTTCTCTTAGGGTTACGGTTAGGCTTTGTGTTACAGAGTGTTAGGGTTAGGGTTAGGGTTGGTGTAAGCATTAGGTTTAGGGTTAGTGTTAGGGTTTGTATTAGGGTTAGGGTTAGTCTTAGGGTTAGAGTGTGTTAGGGTTAGGTTTAGGGATGTTGTAAGCATTTGGCTTTGTTGGGTTTAGGGGTCAAGATAGGCTTAGCGTTAGTGTTAGGTTTAGGGTTTGTGTTAAGGTTGGCGTAGATGTTAGGGCTAGGGTTGGTGTAAGCGTTAGTGTTAGGAATAGGGTTACGGTTAGGTGTTATGGGTTAGGGTTAGGTTTTGGATAAGGGTTATGTTTAGGGTTGGTGTAAGCTTTAGTGTTAGTGTTAGGGTTAGGTTTAAGGTAAGGGTTAGGGTTAGGTAGGGTGAGGGTTAGGGTTATGGTTCGTGTAAGCATTAGGTTTAGCGTTAGAGTTAGTGTTTGTGTTACGGTTGCGGTTAGTGTTAGGGTTGGGGTTGGGGTTTTTTAGGGTTATGGTTTGGGTTAAGGTTTGGGTTGGTGTAAGAATTAGGGTTAGTGTTAGTGTTAGGGTGAGGGTTAGGTTTTGTGTTCGGGTTGGTGTAAGCATTAGGGTTAGGGTTTGGGTTAGGTTTAGTGTTAGGGTTAGGGTTATGGTCAGGGTTAATGTTAGGGTTAGGGTTATAGTTACAGTTAGGGTTAGGGTTATGATTAGGCTTCAGGTAACGATTAGTTATAGGGTGACAGTTACGTTTAATGTTAGGCTTAGTGTTACCGTGAGTGTTAGGTTTATTTTCTGGTTTATGTTTAGAGTTAGGGTTACGGTTTGTGTTAGGGTTAGGGTGAGATATAGGCTTAGTGTTAGGGTTTGGGTTACAGTTATGTGTTATGGGTTACGGCTAGGGTTTTAAGGGTAAGGTTTAGGGTTCTTGTAAGCATTAGTGTTAGTGTTAGGGTTAAATTTAGGGTTAGGGTTAGGGTTAGGGTGAGGGTGACGTTTAGTTTTACGGTTAGTGTTGGTGTACGCATTTGGGTGATGGATATGGTTAGGGTTTGTGTTATTGTTAGGGTTAGGTGAGGGTGAGGTTTAGAGTTAGGGTTATGGTTGGTGTAAGCATTTGGGTTAGGTTTAGGGTTGGGTTAGGGTTTGTGTTAGGTTTAGGGATAGGGTTAGTGTTAGGGTTATGGTTAGTAATAGAGAGTGTTAGGGTTAGGGTAAGTGTTCGTGTAAGCATTTGGGTTACGGTTGGGGTTAGGTTTAGTGTGATGATTAGGGTTAGGGTTTGGGTTACGGTGAGTGTTATGGTGTGTTAGGGTTAGGGTTTGTGTTTGTGTTAAGGTTAGGGTTTGTGTTAGTGTGTGGTTTGGTGTAAGCATTAGGATTAGGGTTAGGGTTTGTATTAGAGTTAGGGTTGGTTAGGGTTAGAGAGTTTTAGGGTTAGGGTTAGGTTTGGTGTAAGCAATAGGTTTAGGGTTAGGTTTAGGATTTGTGTTAGGGTTAGTGTTAGACTTTGTGTGTGTTAGTGTTTGGATTAGAGTTGGTGTACGCATTTGGGTTACGGTTGGGATTAGCTTTCCAGGAAGGCTTAGGGTTAGGGTTAGTGTTAGGGTTTGTGTTAGGGTTAGGGTTGGCGTTAGGGTTCGGATTAGGGTTGGTGTAAACATTAGGGTTAGTTTAAGGGTTAGGGTTTGTGTTACGGTTAGGGTTAGTGTTAGGGTTAGGGTTAGGGTTTGGGTTTGTGTTAGCATTAGGGTTTAGGTTATGGTTACGGTTTGTGTTAGTGTTAGGGAGTGTTAGGGTTAGGGTTAGGGTTAGGATTAGTGTTTGAGTTAGGGAGTGTTTGGGTAAGTGTTATGGTTGAGGTAAGCCTTAGGGTTACGGTTGGGGTTACGGTTAGGTGTTATTGGTTAAGGTTTAGGTTTGGATAAGGGTTAGGTTTAGGGTTGGTGTAAGCATTAGTGTTATTTTTAGGGTACAATATAGGGTTAGCGTGAGGCTGAGGGTGAGGGTTGTGGTTATCGTTAGTTAAGCTTTAGGTTTAGGGTGAGGGTTAGGGTTTGTGTTAGTGTTAGGTTTAATAATAGGGTTACTGTTAGGGTTAGGGTTTTTGTTAGGGTTAGGTTTAGGGTTAGGGTTTGGATTGGTGTAAGAATTAATGTTAAGGTTAGGGTTAGGGTTAGGGTTAGGGTTAGAGTTAGTGTGAGGGTGAGGGTTGGTGTAAGCATTTGGTTTAGGGTTATGGTTAGGGTTTATGTCAGGGTTAGGTTTAAGGTTAGGGTTAGAGAGTGTTAGGGTTAGGGGTAGGGTTAATGTAAGCATTTGGTTACGGTTGGGGTTAGGGTTCCAGTTAGGCTTAGGGTTAGGCTTAGGGTTAGGGTTTTTGTTAAGGGTTGGGTTGGGGTTAGGTTTAGGGTTTGTGTAAGATTTATGGTTAGGGTTAGGGTCAGGGCTAGGGTGAGGGTGAGGTTTAGGTTTAGGGTTAGGGTTGGTGTAATGTTGTGTGCTGAGGAGCTGATTTACATTGCTTTAATTGAGCACTCAGGAATCAGGCCTAAGGCAGTAGCACCTGGCCTTTGCAGACTCATTGGCGTCCTATTGTCCTGTTAATGGACTTGGGGGCAAGAGGAGATAATATGTAACAAACAGGCTTAGGAGCAGAGTGCTCCCAGCACTTCTACCACCACCATGGTCTCCGTGTGTCGGTGCTTTTCGCTTGGACATTCGCCATGCCTACTATGCCGGCTCAGAGGAAGAGTTCTAATCTGTCCAGGCATTTTTGCTATTGTGAGAATGGTTTTTTACTCAATGTGAGATTGGAGGTTTAATGTCAATAATAATGTCTTATAAAGGGGCCTTCTATTATTCCTACTGTTTTGGATGTCCCCCCTTGACCTTATGCTAATCAAGGGACCTGTATTGAGGGTTTCATCCTTTCCTTAATCCTTAGGTTCTCCTTTTCTTTGTGATACAAGATTAGGTTGTAGGATAAGGATTGTAGCAGGAATTTCTGTTGTTTTTGGATAAAGCAGATGGCATGGTTGTCCTTAGAAACACCCACTTGACCATGACGTGGGAAGTCTGAGCCAGAGTTTAACTGATTCTGTATAAATAAAGCGGACGGCTTTATTGCCGTGTCCACTATCATCATGGAATCCTAGTGGTTTGTCTCTTTCTTTCTGCTCCTCACCCACGCACCCTTCCCGAGTTCCGAAACCCAGGCTGGAGCTGGACTCCGGCAGTGTAAGCATTAGGTTAAGGGTTAGGGTTATGGTTTCTGTTAGGGTTAGGGTTAGGCTTTGGAATAGAGAGTGTTAGTGTTAGGGTTAGGGTTGTTGTAAGCATTAGGTTTAAGGTTAGTGTTAGGGTTAGTGTTAGGTTTAGTGTTAGGGTTAGGGTTAGAGTGTGTTATGGTTAGGGTTAGGGTTGGTGTAAGCATTTGGTTTACTGTTGGGGTTAGGGTTCAAGATAGGCTTAGGGTTTGTGTTAGGTTTATGGTTTGTGTTAGAGTTAGAGTTGTAGTTACAGTTAGGTTTAGGGTTACGTTTAGAGTTAGGGTTAGTGTGAGTGTTAGGGTTAGTGATTGGGTTGGTGTAATCATTAATGTTATGGTGAGGGTTAGGGTTAGTGTTATGGTTTGTGTAAGGGTTAGGGATATGGTTAGTGTTACGGTTAGAGTTTGTGTTAGGGTTAGGATTAGAGTTGGTGTAAGCATTTGGGTTACGGTTGGGGTTAAGGATCCAGGTAAGGTTAGGGTTAGGGTTCGGGTTAGCGTTTTTGTTAGGGTTAAGTTTGAGGTTAGGGTTAGGTTTAGGGTTATGGCGAGGGTGAGGTTTAGTTTTAGGGTTAGGGGCGGTGTAAGCATTATGGTTAGGGTATGGGTTAGGGTTTGTGTTAGGGTTAGGTTTAGGGTGAGGGTGAGGTTTAGGGTTAGGGTTAGGGTGAGTTAAGCATTTGGGTTAAGGTTAGGATTACGGTTAGGGTGTGTGTTCAGGTTAGGATTGGGGTTAGGGTTAGAGAGTGTTAGGGTTGGTGTAAGCATTAGGGTTAGGGTTAGGGTTAGTGTTAGGGTTTGTGTTAGGGTTAGTGTTAGGGTAAGGGTTAGGGATGGTGTAAGCATTACGTTTAGTGTTAGGGTTAGGCTTAGTGTTAGGGTTTGTGTTATGGTTAGTGTTAAGGTAAGGGTTAGGGTTGGTGTAAGCATTACGTTTAGGGTTAGGGTTAGGGTTAGGGTTAGGGTTAGGGTTAGGGTTAGAGAGTGTGTTTGTGTTTTGGTTACGCTTAGTGTAAGCAATTGGGTTACGGTTGGGGTTAGGGTTCAAGATAGGCTTAGGGTTAGGGTTAGGTTTAGGGTGGTTGTTAGGGTTAGGGTTGTTGTCAGGTTTAGGGTTGGTGTAAGCATTAGGGTTAGGGTTATGGTTTGTGTTAGGGTTAGTGTTATGGTTGGTGTAAGCATTACGCTTAGGGTTAGGGTTAGGGTTAGTTTTAGGGTTAGGGTTAGAGTTTGTTAGGGTTTTGGTTAGGGTTGTTGTAAGCATTTGGGTTACTGATGGGGTTAGGGTTCAAGATAGCCTTAGGGTTAGGGTTAGGTTTAGGGTTTGTGTTAGGGTTAGGGTTGGTGTCAGATTTAGGCTTGGTGTAAGCATTAGGTTAGTGTTAGGGTTTGTGTTAGGGTTAGGGTTAGAGTTATAGAGCGTAAGGTTTAGGGTTATGGTAGGTGAAAGCACTGGGTTCCAATTGGGGTTAGGATTACAGGTACGTTTAGGTTTAGGGTAAGTTTACGGTTAGGGATAGGGTTACGGTTAGGATTGGCGTAAGCATTAGTGTTAGGGTGAGGTTTAGGGTTAATGTTAGGTTTAGGGTTAGGATTGTTGTAAGCATTAGGTTTAGGGTTAAGTTTAGGGTTTGTGTTAGGAATAGGGTTAGGGTTAGGGTTACAGTTAGGGTTGGGGTTATGATTAGGCTTAAGGTAACGATTAGGTATAGGGTTACATTTATGTTTAATGTTAGGCTTAGGGTTAGGGTGAGTTTTACGTTTATTCTTTGGTTTAGGCTTAGAGTTAGGGTTACGGTCAGGATGAGGGTTAGGGTGAGGCTTAGGGTTAATGTTACGGTTGGTGTAAGCATCAGGGTTAGGGTTAGGGTTAGGGTTAGGTGTTATGGGTTATGGGTTAGGGCTAGGGTTTGATAAGGGTAAGGATTAGTGTTGGTTTAAGCGTTAGTGTTAGTGTTAGGGTTAAGGTTAGGGTTAGGGTTAGGGTGAGGGTGAGGTTAGGGTTAGGGTTAGGGTTGGTGTAAGCAATAAGTTTAGTGTTAGGTTTAGGGTTAGCGTTAGGGTGAGGTTTAGTGTTGGTGTAAGCATTAGGTTAAGGGTTAGGGTTATGGTTTCTGTTAGGGTTACGGTTAGGCTTTGGGATAGAGAGTGTTATTGTTAGTGTTAGGGTTGGTGTAAGCATTAGGTTTAGGGTTAGTGTTAGGGTTTGTTTAGGGTTAGGGTTAGTGTTAGGGTTAGAGTGTGTTATAGTTAGGGTTAGGGTTGTTGTAAGCATTTGGCTTACTTTGGGTGTAGGGGTCAAGATAGGCTTAGAGTTACGGTTAGGTTTATGGTTTGTGTTAGGGTTAGGATTGGTGTTAGGGTTATGATTGGTGTAAGCCTTAGGTTTAGGGATAGGGTTACTGTTAGGTGTTATGGGTTAGGTTTACGGTTTGGATAAGGGCTAGGTTTAGGGTTGGTGTAAGCATTTTTTTTAGTGTTACTGTTAGGTTTACGGTAAGGTTTAGGGTGAGGTAGGGTGAGGGTTGTGGTTATGGTTCATGTAAGCATTAGGTTTAGCGTTAGGGTTAATGTTTGTGTTAGGGTTTGGGTTAGTGTTAGGGTTAGGGTTAGGGTTTTTTAGTATTAGGGTTTGGGTTTGTGTTGGTGTAAGAATTATTGTTAGGGTTAGCGTTAGGGTTAGGTTGAGGTTTAGGTTTTGTGTTAGGGTTGGAGTAAGCGTTAGGGTTAGGGTTTGTGTTAGGGTTAGTGTTAGCGTTAGGGTTATGGTCAGTGTTAGGGTTAGGGTTATAGTTACAGTTAGGGTTAGAGTTATGATTAGACTTAATGTAGCGATTAGTTATAGGGTTACAGTTACGTTTAATGTTAGGCTTAGTGTTACCGTGAGGGTTAGGTTTATTCTCTGGTTTATGGTTAGAGTTAGGGTTATGGTTTGTGTTAGGGTTAGGGTGAGATATAGGGTCAGTGTTAGTGTTTGGGTTACAGTTATGTGTTATGGGTTACGGCTAGGGTTTGGTAAAGGTAAGGTTTAGGGTTCTTGTAAGCATTAGTGTTAGTGTAGGGTTAAATTCAGGGTTTGGGTTAGGGTTAGGGTGAGGGTGAGGTTTAGTTTTTCAGTTAGTGTTGGTGTACCCATTAGGGTGATGGATACAGATAGGGTTTGTGTTAGGGTCATGGTTAGGGTTAGGGTGAGGTTAAGGTTTAGGTTTATGGTTGGTGTAAGCATTTGGGTTATGGTTAGGATTAGGGTTAGTGTTTGTGTTAGGTTTAGGGATAGGGTTAGTGTTAGGGTTATGGTTAGCGATAGAGAGTGTTAGGGTTAGGGTAAGTGTTGGTGTAAGCATTTGGGTTATGGTTGGGGTTAGGTTTAGGGTGATGGTTAGGGTTAGGGTTACGGTGAATGTTAGGGAGTGTTAGGGTTAGGGTTTGTGTTTGTGTTAGGGTTAGAGTTTGTGTTAGGGTTAGGGTTGGTGTAAGCAATAGGGTTAGGGTTAGGGTTTCTATTAGGGTTAGGATTGCTTAGGGTTAGAGAGTGTTAGGGTTAGGGTTAGGGTTGGTGTAAGCATTAGGGTTAGGGTTAGGTTTAGGATTTGTGTTAGGGTTAGTGTTAGCCTTTGAGATTGTTAGTGTTTGGGTTAGAGTTTGTGTAAACATTTGGGTTACGGTTAGGTAGGCTTAGGGTTAGGGTTAGTGTTAGGGTTTGTGTTATGGTTAGGGTTGGCGTTAGGGTTAGGATTAGCGTTGGTGTAAGCATTTGGTTTAGAGTTATGGTTAGGGTTTATGTTAGGGTTAGGTTTTAGGTTAAGGTTAGAGTGTTAAGGTTAGGGTTAGGGTTAATGTAAGCGTTTCGTTCGGTTGGGGTTAGGGTTCCAGGTAGGCTTAGGGTTAGGCTTAGGTTTAGGGTTTTTGTTAGGGGTTGGGTTGGGGTTACGGTTAGGGTTTGTGTAAGATTTAGGGTTAGGTTTAGGGTCAGGGCTATTGTGAGGGTGAGGTTTAGGTTTAGGGTTAGGGTTGGTGTAATGTTGTGTGCTGAGGAGTTGACTTACATTGCTTTAGCTGAGCACTCAGGAATCAGGCCTAAGGCAGTAGCACCTGGCCTTTGCAGACTCATTGGCGTCCTATTGTCCTGTTAATGGACTTGGGAGCAAGAGGAGATAATATGTAACAAACAGGCTTAGGAGCAGAGTGCTCCCAGCACTTCTACCACCACCATGGTCTCCGTGTGTCGGTGCTTTTCGCTTGGACATTCGCCATGCTTACTATGCCGGCTCAGAGGAAGAGTTCTAATCTGTCCAGGCATTTTTGCTATTGTGAGAATGGCTTTTTACACAATGTGAGATTGGAGGTTTAATGCCAATAATAATGTCTTACAAAAGGGCCTTCTATTATTCCTACTGTTTTGGATGTCCCCCCTTGACCTTATGCTAATCAAGGGACCTGTATTGAGGGTTTCATCCTTTCCTTAATCCTTAGGTTCTCCTTTTCTTTGTGATACAAGATTAGGTTGTAGGATAAGGATTGTAGCAGGAATTTCTGTTGTTTTTGGATAAAGCAGATGGCATGGTTGTCCTTAGAAACACCCACTTGACCATGACGTGGGAAGTCTGAGCCAGAGTTTAACTGATTCTGTATAAATAAAGCGGACGGCTTTATTGCCGTGTCCACTATCATCATGGAATCCTAGTGGTTTGTCTCTTTCTTGATGCGCCTCATCCACGCACCCTTCCCGAGTTCAGAAACCCAGGCTGGAGCTGGACTCTGGCAGTGCAAGCATTAGGTTAAGGGTTAGGGTTATGGTTTCTGTTAGGGTTAGGGTTAGGGTTAGGCTTTGGGATAGAGAGTGTTAGGGTTAGGGTTAGGGTTGGTGTAAGCATTACCTTAGGGTTAGGGTTAGAGTGTGCTAGTGTTAGGGTTAGGGTTGGTATAAGCATTTGGGTTACTGTTGGGGTTAGGGTTCAAGATAGGCTTAGGGTTTGTGTTAGGTTTAGGGTTTGTGTTAGGGTTAGGGTTGGTGTTAGGTTTGGGGTTGGTGTAAGCATTAGGGTTTGTGTTAGGGTTATGCTTTGTGTTAGGGTTAGGGTTAAAGTTAGAGAGTGTTAGGGTTAGTGTTTGGGTTGGTGTAAGCTTTTGGGTTCCAATTGGGTTTAGGGTTACAGGTACGTTTAGGGTTAGGGTTAGTGTTACGGTTAGGGATAGGGCTATGGTTCGGGTTGGCTTAAGCATTAGTGTTATGGTGAGGTTTAGGTTTAGTATTAGGGTTAGGGTGAGGGTTGGTGTAAGCATTAGGTTTAGGGTTAGGGTTAGGGTTAGAGTTGTAGTTACAGTTAGGGTTAGGGTTTTAATTAGGCTTAAGGTAACGATTAGGTATAGGGTTACAGTTACGTTAAATGTTAGAGTTAGGGTTAGGGTGAGGGTTACGTTTATTCTTTGGTTTAGGGTTAGAGTTAAGGTTAAGGTCAGGATTAGGTTTAGGCTGAGGTTTAGGGTTAATGTTACGGTTGGTGTAAACTTTAGGGTTAGGGTTAGGGTTAGGTGTTATGGGTTAGGGCTATGGTTTGATAAGGGTAAGGTTTAGGGTTGGTTTAAGCGTTTGTGTTAGTGTTAGGGTTAATGTTATGGTTATGGTGAGGGTGAGGTTTGGGTTAGGATTAGGTTTGGTGTAAGCATTAGGTTTAGGGTTAGCCTTAGGATTTGTTTTAGGATTAGGGTTAGGTTTAGGGTTAGAGAGTGTTAGGGTTAGGTTTAGGGTTAATGTAAGCATTTGGGTTACGGTTGCGGTTAGGGTTCCAGGTAGGCTTAGTGTTAGTGTTAGAGTGAGGGTTAGGTTTTTTGTAACTGTTAGGGTTAGGTTTGGGTTTAGGGTTTTTGTAATATTTAGGGTTATGGTTAGGGTTAGGGTTTGTGTTAGGGTTAGGTTTATGGTTAGGGTCAGGGTTAGGGTGAGGGTTACGGTCAGGGATAGGGTTGGTGTTAGGTTTAGGGTTAGGGTTAGGGTGAGGGTGAGGTTAGGGTTAGGGTTAGGGTTGGTGTAAGCATTAGGTTTAGGGCTAGGGTTAGGGTTTTTGTTAGGTTATATTTATGGTTAGGGTTAGAGAGTGATAGTATATGGGTTGGGATTGGTGTAAGCATTTTGTTACGGTTGGGGTTAGGGATCCTTGTAAGCTTAGGGTTAGAGATAGGTTTCGTGTTAGGGTTAGGGTAGGGTAGGGTTAGGGTTAGTTTGAGGGTGAGGTTTAGTTTTAGGGTTAGGGTTGGTGTAAACATTAGCGTTAGTGTTAGAGTTAGGGTTTGTGTTAGGCTTATTTTTAGGTTGAGGGTGAAGTTTAGGGTTAGGGTTAGGGTTCTTGTAAGCATTTGTTTTAGTTTAGTGTTACGTTTGTGTAAGGGTTAGGGTTGTTGTAAGCATTAGGGTTAAGGTTAGGATTAGGATTTTTGTTAGGGTTAGGTTTGGCTTAATGTTAGAGAGTGTTAGGGTTATTGTTAGAATTAATGTAAACATTAGGGTTATGGATGGGTTTAGGTTTCCAGGTAGGGTTAGTGTTAGGGGTATTTTTACGGTTTGTGTTAGGGGTAGTGTTGCTGTTAGGGGTAGGGTTTGTGTTAGATTTAGGATTAGGTTTAGTGTTAGGGTTTGTGTTAGGGTTAGGGTTAGGGTCAGGGTTAGTGTAAGAGTTAGAATTAGGAATAGGGTTAGTGTTATGATTAGGGTTAAGGTTAGGTTTGTGTAAGGGTTAGGGTTAGGGTTAAGGATAGTTCAGGGTTAGTGTGAGGGTGAGGTTTGGGTTAGGGTTAGGGTTGATGTAAGCATTAGGTTTACGGTTAGGGTTAGGGTTTTGTTAGGGTTAGGTTTAGGGTTATGGTTAGAGAGTGTTTCGGTTAGGGTTAGGGTTGGTGTAAGCATTCGGGTTACGGTTGGGGTTCGGGATCCAGGTAAGCTCAGAATTAGGGCTAGGATTAGGGTTTGTGTTAGGGTTAGGGTTGGGGTTAGGGTTAGTGTTAGGGTGAGGGTGAGGGTGAGGTTTAGTTTTAGGGTTAGTGTTGGTGTAAGCTTTAGGGTTAGGTTTAGTGTTAGGGTTTGTGTTAGGGTTAGGTTTATTGTTAGCTTTATAGAGTGTTAGGGTTAGGGTTAATGTCAGCATTTAGATTACAGTTTGGGTTAGGGTTCCAGGTAGGCTTAGGTTTAGGTTTACGGTTAGGGTTAGGGTTTTTTGTTAGGGGTAGGGTTCGTTTAGGGTTAGGGTTTGTGTAAGATTTAGGGTTCGGGTTAGGGTTTGTGGTAAGTTTGTGTTAGGGTTAGGGTTAGTGTTAGGGTGAGGGTGAGGTTTAGGGTTAGGGTTAGGGTTGGGGTAAGCCTTAGGTTAACGGTTATGGTTATGGTTTATGTTAGGATTATCATTAGTCTTTGTGTTAGAAAGTGTTAGGGTTAGGGTTAGGGTTGGTGTAAGCATTAGGTTTAGGGTTAGTGTTAGGGTTTGTGTTAGGTTTAGGGTTAGTGTTAGGGTTAGAGTGTGTTAGGTTTAGGTTTAGGGTTGGTGTAAGCATTTGGCCTACTGTTGATGTTAGGGGTCAAGTTAGGCTTAGGGTTATGGTTAGGTTTAGGGTTTGTGTTAGTGTTACGGTTGGTATTAGTATTAGGGTTCGTGTAAGCATTAGGGTTAGGGGTAGGGTTAGGTTTTTTTGTTAGGGTTAGGGTTAGGCTTAAACTTAGAGAGTTTGAAGGTTAGGGTTCGTGTAAGCATTGGGTTCCAATTGGGGTTAGGTTTACAGGTACGTTTATGGTTAGGGTTAGTGTCACGATTAGGGTTAGGGTTATGTTATGGTTGGCATAAGCATCATTGTTATGGTTATGTTTTTTGTTGAGGGTCAGGGTTTGTAAGGGTTAGGGTTATGGTTAGGTTTAGGGTTTATGTTAGAGTTATGGTTAGAGTAAGGGTTAGGATTAGAGTTGGTTAAGCATTAGGTTTATGTTTATGGTTAGGGTTTGTGTTAGGGTTAGCGTGATGCTTAGGGATATAGAGTGTTATTTTTACGGTTAGGCTTGGTGTAAGCATTTGGGTTATCGTTTGGGTTAGTGTTCCAGGTAGGCTTAGGCTTAAGGTTAGGGTTAGGGTTGGTGTAAGCATTAGGGTTAGAGTTAGGCTTAGGGTAAGGTTTGCGCTATGGTTTAGGATAGGGTTTGTGTTAGGGTTAGGGTTAGGGATAGAGAGTGTTAGGGTTAGGGCTAGTGTTGGTGTAAGCATTTGGGTTATGGTTGGTGTTAGGGTTAGTGTTAGGGTTAGGGTTAGGGTTTGGGCTGGTTTAAGCATTACGGTTAGTGTTAGTGTTAGGGTTTGTTTAGGGTTACGGCAGGGTTAGAGTAGGTGTTAGCATCAGGGAGTGTTTGGATAGGGTTGGGGTTTGTGAAGCTTTTCGGTTTCGGTTGGGGTGAGGGTTCCAGGTAGGTTTAGTGTTAGTTTTATGGTTAGGGTTAGGGTTTGTGTTAGGGTTAGGGTTAGGGCTAATGAGTTAGGGTTACAGTTAGGCTTAGGTTTAGGGTTATTGTCAGTGTTAGGGTTCAGGTTAGGTTTAGAGTTACAGTTATTGTTACAGTTATGATTAGGCTTAAGGTAAGGATTAGCTATAGCGTTACAGTTACATTTAATATTAGGCTTAGTGTTAGGGTTAGGGTTAGGGTTTGTGTTAGGGTTAGGGTTAGGTTAGAGTGAGGGTGAGTTTAGGGTTAGGGTTAGGGTTGGTGTATGCATTAGATTTACACTTAGGGTTAGTGTTTGTGTTAGTTTTAGGGTAGCTTTGGGTTGGTGTAAGCATTAGGGTTTAGGTTAGGGTTAGGGTTTTGTTAGGCTTAGGGAGTGTTATTGTTAGGGTTAGGGTTAGTGTCAGAGTTTGGGAGTGTTTGTGTTAGTTTTAGGGTTGGTGTAAGCATTAGGGTGAGGGTTAGGGTTACGGTTAGGGTTAGCTTTAGGGTTAGGGTTTGGGTTAGGGTTAGGGTTTTGATTGGTGTAAGCATCAGGTTTATTGTTAGGTTGGGGCTATGGTTAGGTTATGGTTAGGATTAGGGTGAGCTTGAGGGTGAGGATTGTGGTTATGGTTGGTGTAAGCATTAGGTTTAGTGTTATGGTTATGGTTTGTGTTAGGGTTGGGTTAGTGTTAGGGTTAGGGTAAGGGTTAGGGTTTTTGATAGGACTAGGTTTAGGGTTAGGGTTTGAAATGGTGTAAGCATTAGGGTTTAGGGTTATAATTAGGGTTAGTGTTAGGGTTAGGATTAGAGAGTGTTAGGGTTAGGGTTTGGGTTAATATAAGCATTTGGGTTACTGTTGAGGTTAGGGTTCCAGGTAGGCTCTGGGTTAGGGTTAGGGTTTGTGTTAAGTTTAGGGTTATGTTTAGGGTCAGGGTTAGGGTGAGTGTCCAGCTTATGGTTAGGTTTAGGGTTGATGTAAGCATTAGGTTTAGGGTTAGGGTTATGGTTTCTGTTAGGTTTTGGGTTAGGCTTTGGGTTAGAGATAGTTGGGGTTAGGGTTAGGGTTGGTGTAAGTATTACGTTTAGGAATAGGGTTAGGGTTTGTGTTAGGGTTAGAGTTATGGTTAGGGTTAGAGTCTGTTAGGGATAGGGTTAGGGTTGGTGTAAGCATTTGGGTTACTGTTAGTGTTAGGGTTCAATATAGGCTTAGGGTTATGGTTACATTTAGTGTTTGTATTAGGTTTAGGGTTGGTGTTAGGTTTAGGGTAGGTGTAAGCTAGGGTTAGGGTTAGGGTTTGTGTTAGTGTTAGGGTTAGGCTAAGGGTTAGTGAGTGTTAGGGTTATGTTTAGGGTTGACGTAAGCATTAGTGTTAGTGTTAGGGTTAGTGTTAGTGTTAGGGTTAGGGTGAGGGTTAGGGTTTGTTTTAGGGTTAGGGTGGGGTTAGGGTTAGGGTTGGTGTAAGCATTAGGGTTAGCGTTAGGTTTAGATTTAGGGTTTGTGTGAGGGTTAGGGTTAGTGTTTGGGTTAGGGTTAGGGTGAGGGTGTGGTTTAGGGTTATGGTTAGGTTTGGTGTAAGCATTAGGTTTAGTGTTATGGTTCTGTTATGGTTATGTTTAGCCTTTTTTTGACTTTTTTATTAATTATTATGCATCATGTGACAGTTTCATATTCTCTGGGAATCCCCCCACCCGTCCACACGCCCCTCCCCCCTTGTGGATTCCTCTACCTTGGTGCAGTATTGCAGTTCAAATTCAATCAAAATTCTTTCCTTGCAAACATATACCAAACATAGAGTCCAGCTACTTTTTGTCCAGATGGGTTGAACAGTTTCTTGGGGAGACCATTTCTGGTCCAAAGTTAAAACTGGTAGAATATCATCCCAGTCAATTAAGAGTCCAAATATAACATTAACAGCAATTTGTAACATTATGGAATTGACATGGTTTTGCATAACCAGTATGTTAAAAAAACCAAAAAACACGTTCTTAACCACAACCTATGATTTCCTCATTGACATTTCAATTTTAGTTTGTATACAGGACCAGCTGCTATATACCTTAAAATGGCTGTAAGGTACCATTCAGCTGTCTCGTGTCTATTTCATTTTAGTATTTAGCCATTTGTTGTGTTGAAGTATAATTTTACTGATCTTGGAAGATTTTAGGATAATCTAGACTGGGTTGTAACTCTAACAAGACATTTGTCAACAATTAAGGTGCAGAACATTTTTTTTGGGGGGGTGTGCAGCAAAGTTCCCAACACCATGGTGAAGAGTGACTAATCTTCGTGTCCCACCCAGCGAGGCATGAGCAAATCCATGCCAGCTCTTTCCTGTCAGATTCCACGCTCTACTTTTTGTTGTTTGTCTATTTATTTTAGGTTTTTTTAGTTTGCATGATTGTTTGTTTGCTATGAGGGGTTTTCGGAGCGATCCTGATGGTCATTGCAAGGGAGGGTGGGGGTCCAGAGGTGGAGCCAGGCTCGGACCAGAGAAAGCTCTCCTCCCTGGTCCCGAAGGACGTTTATTGTTCTTCTATTTCTGCGGACCACTCAGGGCTTCTGGTTGTCTTTCCGATGACGTTGGTTTCTGCACGGTAGTGTTTGGACTTCTTCCATCCCCAGCAGAAGCTCCCGTTTGGGGTGGGTGACCTCAGAGTACTCGGCCTCCGAGGGCATCCAATTCCCTGTGGCCTCCTTGGCAGTTGGGATATAGTCCTTGTTGCTCGTATTAAGTTTGTGGTGAAGGTCTGGGAGTCTTCATGGTTGGGATCCAGGCTTTCTCCTTGCCACCTGCTCCACCCTGGAGTGCCCCCCTGCTCCACGTACATGACCTCCTTTTAAGAGGTTGTCAGGATCACACCCGATTCCCGCCTCATGCATTGGTATAGTAGTTTTACTATTGTTTAGTGCCGCTTTGAATCTGTCGTCTATGAATTACCAGATTTGATCTTGATAGGCTATATTGTACTTATTCCTCACTCTTCTAATGGTCCTGAAAGGCTTCCCTGCACTCCCCCCCATTACAGATTAACATAACATATTGAGGGTATAGTAGGTTTTACAGTTTTTCGATGTAGATCTTAAATATTCTGACATTAATTGTTGGTTTATAGATTATATCGCATTATCTTATTGTATTGGATACAAGTTGTTAAAGATTGCAATAATATTACAATATACAGGTGCTATCTTTCAGGTTGTCATCTTTTCATCTCAAATTAAGGCAAACATGTGGTATTTAACCTTTTGGGATTGGTTCATTTCTCTTAGCATGATGGATTCCAGTCAGGCCCATTTGTCCACAAAGAACTGCATTTCATTTTTTTTTAATAGCTGAGTAGTATTCCATAGAGTAGATGAACCATAGCTTCCTTATCCAGTCTTCTATTGATGGGCATTTTGGTTGCTTCCAGGTTTTTGCGAATGTAGATTGTGCTGTTGTGAACATAGGCGTGCATGTTGGTTTCTTGTGTAGGAGATGTTTTGGATATATCCCTAGGAGTGCTATTGCTGGATCATATGGCATGTTGATATTCAGTTGTTTGAGTATTCGCCAAACTTATTCCCATAGAGGCTGTACCAGTCTGCAGTCCCACCAGCAGTGGAGAAGGGTTCCCTTTTCCCCACATCCTTGCCAACAAGTGTTGGTGGTATTATGTATGTGTGCCATCCTTACTGGAGTTAGGTGGTACCTCAAGGTTGTCTTCATTTGGATTTCCCCTATTGCCAGGGAACTTGAGAATTTTTTCATATGCTTGTTTGCCATTTGGGTTTGTTCCTTTGTGAAATGTCTGCCCATTTCTCGTGCCCATTTCTTCAGTGGCTTGTTTGTTTTGGCATTTTGGTTGTTTTGTAGTTCTTTGTGTATTCTGGAAATTAGCCTTCTGTCAGGTATGTCGTGCGCGAAGATCTTCTCCCATTCTGTGGGTTGCTTGCTTTTTTACTTTGTTGATTGTTTCTCTAGCTGTACAGAAGCTTCTTAGTTTGATGAGGTCCCAATTGTTTCTTTTGGTCTTGATTTCTACTGCTTTTGGAGTCTTTTTTAGGAAGTGAGGGCCTACTCCTAAGTCTTGCAGGGTGTTTCCAACATTTTCTTCCAAAATGTTGAAGGTTTCTGGATGTAGGTTTAGGTCTTTTATCCATTTAGATTTGATCTTGGTGTATGGTGAGAGATGTGGGTCTATCTTTTTGTTTCTGCAGGCTATCAACCAGTTGTCCCAACAGCATTTATTGAACAGACCTTCCCATTTGCTTGGATTGTTGTCTGTCTTTTTGTCAAAGATTACTTGACTGTATCTATGTGGGTTCCTGTCTGGTGTTTCTATTCTGCTCCATTGATCTTCCTCTGTATCTTTGTGCCAGTACCACGCTGTTTTGATAACCACTGCCCTATAGTATGTCCAGAGGTCTGGAACTGTGATTCCCCCTGCTAACTTCCTGTTCTTGAGAATGGTTATAGCTATTCATGTTTTTTTGTGTGTGTGTTTCCAGATGAACCTTTGCATCATTGTTTCCAGTTTCATGAAGAATGTTTTGGGCAATTTGATTGGAATTGCGTTGAATGTATATATCGCCTTTGGCAATATAGACATTTTAATGATATTGATTTTACCTATCAAGGAGTATGGGATGTTACTCCATCTTTTGAGGTCTTCTTCAATTTCTTTTTTAAGCGGTTTGTAGTTTTCCTCAAATAGGTCTCCTACATTTTTGTTTAAGTTAATTCCCAGATACTTCATACTTTTCTCTGTTATTTTGAATGGTATTTTGCTGGTTAGATCTTTTTCCATCTTGGGGCTGTTTGCATACACTATGGCTGTTGATTTTTGTTCATTAATTTTGTACCCTGCCACTCTACCAAACTCTTGTATAAGTTTTAGGAGTCTTTAGGGTTAGTGTTAAAGTTAGGGTTGGGTTGGTATAAGCATTAGGGTTTATGTTAGGGTTGGAGTTTGTGTTAGGGTTGGGGTTAGTGTTAGAGTTAGGGAGTGTTAGGGTTAGGGTTTGTGTTTGTGTTAGGGTTAGGGTTAGTGTTAAGGTTAGGGTTTGGGTTGGTATAAGCATTAGTGTTTAGGTTAGGGTTAGGGTTAGTGTTAGGGTTAGTGTTAGGGTTAGGGTTACGGTTAGGGTTAGTGTTAAAATTATGGAGTGTTTGTGTTAGTGTTCAGGTCGGTGTAGGCATTAGGGTTAGGGTTAGGGTTACGGCTAGGTGTTTTGATTTAGGGTTATGGTTTGGATAAGGGTTTGGTTTAGGGTTGGTGTAAGCATTAGTGTTAGTGTTAGGGTGATGTCTAGGGTTACAGTTAGAGTTAGGGAGTGTCAGGGTTAGGGTTAGGGTTTGGGTTAGGTTAGAGTTAGTATTAGGGTTGGGGTTAGGGTTTGGGTTGGTGTAAGCATTACGGTTAGGGTTACGGATAGGGTTTGTGTTAGGGTTAGGGTTGGGGTTAGAGTTATTTTTAGAGTTAGTGAGTGTTTTGGTTAGGGTTAGGGTTGGTGTAAGCATTTGGGTTACGGTTGGGGTTAGGGTTCAGATAGGTTTAGGGTTAGTGTTGGGGTTAGGATTAGGGTCAGTGTTAAGGTTACTGTTAGGGTTAGGGTTTGTGTTAGGTTTGGTTTATGCATTAGGGTTAGGGTTTAGTTAGGGTTAGTGTTAGGGATAGGGTCATGGTCAGGGTTAGGGTTCGGAATAGGGTTAGAGTTACAGTTAGGGTTACGGTTAGGGTTAGGTAACGATTAGGTATTGGGTATCAGTTACGTTTAATTTTAGGGTTAGGGTTAGGGTGAGGGTTTGGTTTATTCATTGTTTTAGGGTTAGAGTTAGGGTTAGGGTCAGTATTACGGTTAGAGAGAGGGTTAGGGTTAGTGTTAGAGTTGGTGCAAGCATTAGAGTTAGGGTGAGGGTGGGATTGAGGGTTGGTGTAAGCATTAATTTTAGGGTTATGGTTATGGTTTTTGTTAGGGTTAGGGTGGGGTTAGGGTTAGGGTTGGTTTAAGCATTAGGGTTAGTGTTAGATTTAGGGTTTGGTTGGGGTTAGGTTTAGGGTTAGGGTTAGGGTGAGGGCGAGGTTTAGGGTTATGAATAGGTTTGGTGTAAGCTTAGGGTTAGGTCTAGGGTTAGGTTTAGTGTTAGTTTTAGCGTTATGATTAGGTTTGGTGTAAGCATTAGGGTTAGGATTAGGGTTAGAATTAGAGTTAGGGGATGTTTGGGTTAGGGTTAGGGTTGGTGTAAGCATAAGGGTTAGGGTTATGCTTAGGGTTAGGGTTTTTGTTAGGGTTATGGTTAGTGTTAGAGTTAGGGAGTGTTTGGGTTAGGGTTATTGTTGGTGTAAGCATTTGGGTTAGGGTTATGGTTAGTGTTAGAGTTAGGGAGTGTTTGGGTTAGGGTTATTGTTGGTGTAAGCATTTGGGTTAGGGTTAGGTTTAGGGTTAGGGTTTGTGTTAGGGTTAGGGTTAGGGTTAGTGTGAGGGGTAGGGTTATGGTTTTGAGTTGGTGAAAGCATTAGGTTAGGGTTACGGAGAGTGTTAGGGTGAGGGTTAGGTTTAGGGTTAGCGTTGGATACCATTAGTGTTAGGGTTAGGTTCATCGTTAGGGTTAGGATTGTGGTTTATTTAATCATTGGAGTCACGAGTAGGGTTAGTTTTAGGATTATGGTTACTGTTAGGGTTAGAGTTGGTGTTAGCATTAGGGTTAGGGTTAGGGTTAGAGTTTTTGTTAGTGTTAGGATGATGGTTAGTGTTAGTGTTAGAGTTGTTGTAAGCATTAGGGATAGGGTTAGGAATAGGGTTAGTGTTAGCCTAAGTGTTAGGGTTAGGGTTACGGTTAGGTGTTATGGGTGTACGGTTATGGTTTTTGTAATGGTTAGGTTTAGAGTTGGTGTAAGCATTATTGTTAGTGTTAGGATTAGTTTTAGGGTTATGATTATGGATAGGGTTATGGTTAGAATGTGTTAGGGTTAGGGTTAGTGTTAGTGTAAGGGTTAGGGTTAGGGTTAGGGTTAAAGTTAGGGTTTGTGTTAGGGTTACGTTTAGAGTTAGAGTTAGGTTTAGGGTTAGCTTTGGGTTAGGGTTTGTGTTAGGGTTACTGTTAGCATTAGGGTTAGAGAGTGTAGGAATTAGGGTTAGTGTTGGTTTAAGCATTGGGGTTAGGATTGGGGATAGGATTCCAGCCAGGCTTAGGGTTTGGGTTATGGTTTGTGTTAGTCTTAGGGTGGAGTTAGGGTTAGGGTTGGTGTAAGCATTTGGGTTATGATTGGGGAAAAGGTTCCAGGTAAGCTTAGGATTAGGATTAGGGTTTGAGTTTGTGTTAGAGTTAGTTTTATGGTTAGGGTTAGGGTTATGGTGAGGGTAAGGTTTAGGGTTATTTTTAGGTTTGGTGTAAGCATTAGGGTTAGTGTTAGGGTTAGGGTTATTGTTAGTGTTAGTGTTAGGGTTATGCTTAGGTTTGGTGTAAGCATTAGTGTTAGGGTTAGGGTTAGAGATAGAGTTAGAGTTAGGGAGTGTTTGGGTTAGAGTTCGGGTTGGTGTAAGCATTTGTGTTACGGTTGTGGTTAGGGTTAGGGTTTGTGTTAGGGTTAGGGTTAGGGTTAGTGTTAGAGTTAGCGATTATTTGGGTTATGGTTAGGCTTGGTGTAAGCATTAGGGATAGGGTTAGGTTTAGGGTTACGATTAGGGTTAGGGTTTGTGTTAATGTTTGGGTTAGGGTTAGAATTTGTGTTAGGGTTGGTGTAAGCATTAGGGTTAGGGTTTGGGTTAGGGTTAGTGTTCTGTTTAGGGTTATGGTGAGGGTTAGTGTTCGAGTTAGGGTTAGAGTTACAGTTAGCGTTTGGGCTATGATAAGGATTGAGTTAATGATTGGGTATAGGGTTACAGTTATGTTTAATGTTAGGCTTAGTGTTAGGGTGACAGATTATTCTTTGGTTTAGGGTTAGAGTTAGGGTTAGGGTAAGGATTAGGGTTAGAGTTATGGTTAGGGTTAGGATTTGTGTTAGGGTTAGGGTTAGTGGTAGTGGTAGGGTTATGGTTATGTTTGGTGTAAGCATTAGGGTTAGGGTTAGGGTTAGGGTTAGTGTTAGAGTTAGGGAGTGTTTGGGTTAAAGTTAGGGTTGGTGCAAGCATTTGGTTTACAGTTGGGGTTAGGGTGAGTGATTGTGTTAGGGTTAGGGTTAAAGTTAGGGAGTGTTTGGGTTAGGGTTAGGGTTCGTGTAAGCATTAGGTTTAGAGTTTGGGTTTGTGTTCAGGTTAGGGTTCGCTTGCGGTTAGAGAGTGTTAGGAGTAGGGTTAGGCTTGGTGTAAGCTTTTGGGTTTTGGTTTGGGTTAGGGTCCAGTAGGCTTAAGGTTAGGGTTAGGGTTAGGATTGGTGTAAGCATTAGGGTAATGGTTACGGTTAGGCTTATGGTTTTCGTTAGGGTAGGCTTACTGTTAGGGTTAGGGTTAGGTTTGGTGTAACCATTAGGGTTAGGGTTAAGGTTAGGCTTGGTGTAAGCATTTGCGTTACGGTACGGGTTAGGGTTAGGGTTTGTGTTAGGGTTAGGGTTAGGATTAATGTTAGAGTTAAGGAGTTTTTGGGTTAGGGTTAGCGTTGGTGTAAGCATTAGGGTTAAGGTTATGCTTAGGGTTAAGGTTTGTGTTAGGATTAGGGTTAGGGTTAGAGGTACCGTTAGGTTTAGGGTTGGCGTAAGCATTAGTGTTAGGGTTAGGGTTAGGTTTTGTGTAAGCATTTGGGTTAGGGCTAGGGTTAGGCTTATGGTTTGTGTTAAGGTTAGGCTGAGTGTTAGGGTTAGGGTTTGGTTTGGATTAGGGTTTTTGTAAGGGTTAGGGTTAGGGTTACGTTTGGAGCTAGGGTGAGGGTGAGGCATTAAGGTTAGGGTTAGGGTTCGGGTAATCATTAGGTTTAGGGTTAGGGTTTTTATTTCTGTTAGGGTGAGGGTTAGTCTTCGTGTTAAGTTTAGGGTTAGGGTTTGAGTTAGGGTTAGATTTAGGGGTAGAGTTAGTGTTAGAGTTAGGGATTATAAGCATTACTGTTAGGGTTGGTGTAAGCCTTTTGGTTAGCGTTAGGCTTAGGGCTAGTGTTTGTGTTAGGGTTAGGGTTAGGGTTAGAGGTATGGTTAGGTTTAGGGTAGGCGTAAGCACTAATGTTAGGGTTAGGGTTAGGGTTACGGAGTGGGTTTGGTTGAGGGTTAGTTTTAGGTTTATCGTTGGGTAAGCATTAGTGTTTGGGTTAGGTTCAGGGTTAGGGATAGGGTTGTGGTTTTTGTAAACATTGGAGTCACGAGTAGGGTTAGGGTTAGGATTAGGGTTAGGGTTAGGGTTATAGTTGGTGTAAACATTTGTGTTAGATTTAGGGTTAGGGTTGATGTTAGGGTTAGGGTTAGGTTTAGAGGTAGGGTTAGGTTTAGAGTTGGCCTAAGCATTAGTATTAGTGTTAGGGTTAGGTTTACAGAGAGGGTTAGAGTGAGGGTTAGGTTTAGGGTTAGCGTTGGGTAAGCATTAGTGTTAGGGTTAGCCTCAGGGTTAGGGATAAGTTTGTGGTTTTTCTAAGCATTGGAGTCACGAGTAGGGTAAGGGTTAGGATTAGGGTTAGGGTTAGGGTTATGGTAGGTATAAGCATTAGGGTTAGGGTTAAGGTTATGGTTTTTGTTAGGGTTAGGATGATGGTTTGGGTTAGTGTTAGAGTTGTTGTAAGATTTAGGGTTAGGGTTAGGGATAGAGTTAGTGTTAGCCTAAGTGATAGAGTTAGGGTTACGGTTTGTGTTAGGGTTAGAGTTGGTGTAAGCATTAGGTTTAGGGTTAGGGTTGGGTTAGGGTTTGTGTTAGGATTACTGTTAGCATTTGGGTTAAAGAGTGTGAGGATTAGGGTTAGTGTTGGTGTAAACATTTGGGTTATAATTGGGGATAGGGTTCCAGGAAGGCTTAGGGTTTAGGTTAGGGTTATGGTTTGTGTTAGGCTTAGGGTGGGTTATGGTTAGGGTTGGTGTAAGCATTTGGGTTATGATTGTGGATAGGGTTCCAGGTAGGCTTAGGGTTAGGGTTAGGATTTGGGTTTGTGTTAGGGTTACGGATAGGGTTAGGGTTATGGTAGAGTGAGGTTTTGAGTTATGTTTAGGATTGGTGTAAGCATTAGGGTTAGTGTTAGGGTTAGAGTTAGAGTTAGAGTTAGAGAGTGTTTTGGTTAGTGTTAGGGTTGGTGTAAGCATTTGTGTTACGGTTGTGGTTAGGGTTAGAGTTTGTGTTAGGGTTAGGGTTAGGGTTAGTGTTGGATTTAGGTAGTGTTTGGGGTCGGGTTTGGGTTGGTGTAAGCATTAGGGTTAGGGTTAGGTTTAGGGTTACGGTTAGGGTTAGGGTTTGTGTTAGGGTTAGGGTTAGAATTAGGGTTAGGGTTAGGGTTAGGGTTGGTGTAAGCATTTGGTTTAGGTTTAGGGTTAGGTTTTGTGCTAGGTATAATGTTAGGCTTAGGGTTAGAGAGTGTTAGGGTTACGGTTATGCTTGGTGTAAGCATTTCGGTTATGGTTTGGGTAGGGTTCCACGTATGGTAGTGTTAGGGTTAGCATTATGGTTAGTGTTATTGTTAGGGTTAGTGTTTGTTTAGGATTAGGGATAGGCTTAGTGTTAGGGTTAGGTTTAGGAATAGGGTTAGGGATAGAGTGTGTTAGGGTTAGTGGTAGTGTTGGGGTAAGCAATTGGGCTGCGGCTGAGGTTAGGGTTAGTGTGAGGGTTGGTGTTTGATTTAGAGTTAAGTATAGGGTTAGTGTTAGTGTTAGGGTTTGTGTTAGTGTTAAGGTTAGGGTTAGAATTTGTGTTAGGGTTGGTGTAAGCATTAGGGTTATGGTTTGGGTTAGGGTTAGTGTTAGGTTAAGGGTTATGGGCAGGGTTAGTGTTCGGGTTAGGGTTAGAGTTACAGTTAGGATTAGGGTATTGATTAGTCTTAAGGTAACGATTAGGTATAGGGTTACAGAAATGTTTAATGTTAGGCTTAGGGTTAGGGTGAGGGTTAGATTTATTATTTGGTTTAGGGTTAGAGTTAGGTTTAGGGTCAGGATTAGAGTTAGGGTTAGGGTTAGGGTTAGGATTTGTGTTAGGGTCAGTGTTAGTGATAGTGTTATGTTTCGGTTTGGTGTAAGCTTTGGGCTTAGGGTTATGGTTTCAAGTTGTTGTAAGCATTAGTGTTTTGGTTAGTGTTAGGGTTTTTTAGGGTTATGGTTATGGTTAGAGTTGGAGTTAGGGAGTGTTTGGGTTACAGTTAGGTTTGATTTTAAGCATTTAGGTTACAGTTGCGGTTAGGGTTAGGGTGTGTGTTTGGGTTAGGGTTAGGGTTAGAGTTAGGGCGTGTTTGGGTTAGGGTTAGGGTTCTTGTAAGCATTATGTTTAGGGTTTGCGTTTGTGTTAGGGTTAGGGTTAGGGTTGGGGTTAGGGTTAGAGAGTGTTAGGGGTAGGTTTAGTCTTGGTATAAGGTTTTGGGTTATGGTTTGGGTTAGGGTTTTTGATAGGTTATGTTTATGTATAGGGTTATGGAGTTAGAGAGTTTTAGGGTTAGGGTTCGGGTTGGTGCATGCATTTCTGTTTTTTTGGGGTCATGGATACAGGTAAGCTTAGGGTTAGTTTTAGGGTTAGGGTTTGTGTTAGGGTTAGGGTTGTGGTTAGGGTTAGGGTTAGTGTGAGGGTGAGGTTTAGTTTTAGGGTAAGTGTTAGTGTAAGCATTACGGTTAGGGTTTTTGTTAGGGTTAGGGTGAGTGTGAGGTTAGGGTTTGCGTTAGGGTTGGTATAAGCATTAGGGTTAAGTGTTCGGTTTGGGTTAGTCTTAGGGTTAGGGTTATGGTCAGAGTTAGTGTTAGGGTTAGGCTTAGGATTAGGGTGAGGGTTTTTTTTATTCTTTGGTTTAGGGTTAGGGTTAGGGTTACGGTCATTATTAGTGTTAGGGTGAGGTTTATGGTAAGAGTTAGGGTTGGTTTAAGCATTAGTGTTAGTGTTAGGGTTAACGTTAGTGTTATGGTTAGGGTGAGGGTGGGTGTGAGGGTGAGGTTGAGGTTAGGGTTAGGGTTAGGGTTGGTGTAAGCATTAGGTTTAGGGTTAGGTTTAGGGATTGTGTTTGGGTTAGGGTTAGGGTCAGGGTTAGAATTGTTAGCATTAGAGTTATGGTTGATGTAAGCCTTGGGTTTTGTTGGGGTCAGGGATCCAGGTAGGCTCAGGGTTATTGTTAGACTTTGTGTTAGGGTTATGGTTTTGGTTAGGGCTAATGAGTTAGTGTTAGGGTTAGCGTTAGGGTTACTGTCAGTGTTAGGGTTCGGGTTAGGTTTAGAGTTACAGTTATTGTTAGAGTTATGATTATGCTTAATGTAAGGATTGGCTATAGGGTTACTGTTAGGTTTAATATTAAGCTTAGGGTTAGGTTTAGGGTTAGGGTAAGAAATTGTGTTATGGTTAGGGTTAGGTTAGAGTGAGGGTGAGGTTTAGGGTTAGGGTTAGGGTTGTGGAGGTGTAAGTATTAGTATTAGGTTTAGCGTGAGGGTTTCTGTTAGGGTTATGGTTAGGCTTATGGTTAGAGTTTTAGGGTTAATGTTAGAATTGGTGTAAGCATTTGGGTTACGTTGGGGTTTGGATACCATGTAGGTATAGCATTAATGTTAGGGTTTGGTTAGTGTTAGAGTTTGTGTTAGGGTTAGGGTGAGGGTGAGGTTAGTTTTAGGGTTAGATTGGTGTAAGCATTAGGTTTAGGGTTAGGGTTAGGGTTTTTGTTAGGTTATGTTTATGGTTAGGGTTAGAGAATGTTAGGATTAGGATTAGGGTTAGGGTTAGGGTTGGTGTAATCATTTGGGTTACGGTTCGGGTTAGGTTTCCAGGTAGGCTTAGGGTTAGGGTTATGTTTCATGTAAGCATTAGGTTTAGGGTTATGGTTAGGGTTTCTGTTAGGGTTAGGGTTAGGCTTAGGTTTAGAGAGTTTTAGGGTTTGGGTTAGGGTTGGTGTAAGCATTTGGGTTTCAATTGAGGTTAGGGTTACAGGTATGTTTAGGGTTACTGTTAGTGTTAGGGTTGGCTAAAGAATTAGTGTTAGTGTTAGGGTTAGGGATAGGGTGAGGGTTAAGCTTAGAGAGTTTGGTTTAGGGTAAGGGTTAGGGTTAAGGTTACTGTCAGTATTAAGGTTCGGCTTAGTGTTAGAGTTACAGTTAGGGTTAGGGTTATGATTAGGCTTAAGGTAAGGATTACGTATAGGGTTACATTTACATTTAATATTAGACTTAGTGTTAGGATGAGTGTTAGGTTTAGTTTTTTTTTTTTGCATATAAATGATTCTTTATGCCCTTCCCCCATGCAATGGAGGGGTGGGGCAGGGGCAGGTCCCCCGCCCTCATGCAGGGAACGGGAGGTCAATGTATACTAGGTTTAGGTTTTGGTTTAGGGTTAGAGTTAGGGTTACAGTCAGGATTAGGCTTAGGGTAAGGGTTAGGGTTATTGTTAGGGTTTGTGTAAGCATTAGGGTTAGTTTGAGGGTTATTGTTAGGTGTTATGGGTTAGGGTTAGGGTTTGGGTTAAGGTTAGGTTTAGGGTTACTATTAAGGTGAAGGTGAGGGTTAGAGTTAATGTAAGCATTAGGTTTAGGGTTAGGCTTAGAGTTAGGGTTTGTATTAGTGTTAGGGTTACGGTTAGAAAGTGTTAAGTTTAGGGTTAAGGTTGGTGTAAGCATTTTGGTTAAGTTTGGTGTTAGGGTTCCAGGTCGGCTAAGGGTTAGGGTTAGGCTTAGGGTTTATTTTAGAGTTAGGATTGGGTTAGGGTTAGGTTTGGTGTAAGATTTAGGGTTAGGTTTAGGGTTAGTGTTAGGTTTAGGGTTTGTGTTAGGGTTATAGTTAGTTTTAAGGTTTTGGTGAGGGTAAGCATTAGGGTTAGGGTTAGGGTTGGTGTAAGCATTTGGATTAGGGTTAGGGTTAGGGTTTGTGTTAGGGTTATGGTTAAGATGACCGTGAGGTTTAGGGTTAGTGTTAGGGTTGCTGTAAGCATTAGGTTTAGGGGTATGGTTAGGGTTTCTATTAGGGTTAGGTTTAGGGTTAGAGAGTGTTAGGGTTAGGGTTGTTGTAAGTACTAGGTTTTGGTTAAAGGTTAGGGTTTGTGTTAAGGTTAGTGTTAGGGATGGTTTAAGCATTAGGGAAAGGGTTAGTGTTAGGGTTAGTGTTAGGTTGTGGATGAGGTTTCGGGTGAGGATTAGGGTTGGTGTAAGCATTCGGTTTAGGGTTAGTTTTAGGGTTTTTGTTACGTTTAGGGTTAGGGTAAGTGTTAGAGTTAGGGAGTGTTAGGGTTTGTGTTAGGGTTATTGATGGTGTTAGGGTTATGGTTGGTGTAAGCATTAGGGTTAGGGTTAGGGTTTGTGTTAGGGTTATTGTTAGGCTTAGGGCTAGAGACTGTTCGGGTTAGGGTTAGCGTTTGTGTACAGTAGAGTTATCGTTAGGGTTTGGGTTTGTGTTAGGGTTAGGGTTACATTTAGTGTTAGAGTTAGGGAGTTTTTGGGTTAGTGTTACGGTTTGTGTAAGCGTTAGGATTAGGGTTAGTGTTACGGTTACGCCTTATAGGTTAGTTTTATGGTTTGGATAATATATAGGTTTAGGGTTGGTGTAAGCACTAGTGTTAGTGTTAGGTTTAGGGCTAGGGTTAGGTTTAGGGTTAGGGTTAGGTTGGGGTTGAGGGTGAGGGTTGGGGTTATGGTTGGTGTAAGCAATAGGTATAGGGTTAAGGTTAGGGTTTGTGGTAGTGTGGAGTTAATGCTAGGGTTACCGTTAGGGTTATTATTTTTGTTAGGGTTAGGGTTGGGGTATGGGTTGTTGTAAGCATTACTGTTCTGGTTATGGTTAGGGTTAGGGTTTGTGTAAGAATAAGGGTTAGGGTTAGTGTTTTTGTTTGTGTTAGGGTTAGGCTTAGGGTTATGGTTATGTTGAGAGTGAGGTTTAGGGTTAGGGTTGGTGTATGCATTAGGTTAAGGTTTAGGGTTATGGTTTCTGTTAGTATTAGGTTTAGGCTTTAGGTTAGAGAGTGCTAGGGTTAGGGTAAGGGTTGATGTAAGCATTAGGATTAGGGTTAGGGTTAGGGTTTGTGAGCGGGTTAAGGTTTGGGTTAGGGTTAGAGTGTGTTAGGGTTAGGGTTGGTGTAAGCATTTGGGTTACTGTTGTGGTTAGGGTTCAAGGTAGGCTTAGTGTTAGGTTTAGTGTTTCTGTTAGGGTTAGAGTTGGTTAAGTGTTAGGGTTACGGTAGGATTAGGGTTGGTGTAAGCATTAGGGTTAGGGATAGGAATAGTGTTAGTGTTAGGGTTAATGTAAGGGTTACAGTTAGGTGTTATAGGTAGGCTTAGGGTTAAGGTTTGTGTAAGGGTTAGGTTTAGAGTTGGTGTAAGCATTTTTGTTAGTGTTAGGGGTAGGGATATGGATAGGGTTAGGGTTCGGGTGAGTGTTGGTGTAAGCATTTGGTTTAGGGTTATGGGTAGTGTTATGCTAGGGTTAGGATTACAGAGTGTTAGGGTTACGGATAGGATTACTGTAAGCATTTGGGTTAGGGTTTGAGTTAGGGTACAAGTATTCTTAGGGTTAGGGTTAAGGTTAGGGCTTGTGTTAGGGTTAGGGTTTCTTAGGGGTTAGGGTTAGTGTTGGTGTAAGATAAAGAGCTAGGTTAGGGGTAGGGTTTGTGTCAGGGTTAGGGTTAGGTTTAGGCTGAGGTAGAGGCATTAGTGTTAGGGTTAGGGTTGGTGTAAGCATTAGGTTTAGGTTTAGGTTTTGGGTTTCTGTTAGGGTTAGGGTTAGGCTTCGAGTTAGAGAGTGTTAGGGTTAGGTTTAGGGTTGGTGTAAGCATTAGATTTAGGGTTATGGTTAGGGTTTGTGTTAGGGTTAGTGTTATGGTTAGGATAGAGTGCATTAGGGTTAGGGATAGGTTTGGTGTAAGCATTTGAGTTACTGTTGGGGTGAGGGTTCAAGTAAGTCTTAGGTTTAGGGTTAGGTTTATGGTTCGTGTTATGGTTAGGATTTCTGTTAGCATTAGGGTTGGTGTAAACATTAGGTTCAGGGTTAGGTGTAGGGTTTGTGTTAGGGTAAGGGTTATGGTTAGGGTTAGGGTGAGGGTGATGTTTAGTGTTATGGCTATTGGTGTAAACATTTGGATCCCAGTTGGGGTTAGGGTTACAGGTACATTTATTGTTAGGGTTAATGATATGGTTAGGGATAGGGTTATGGTTAGGGTTGGCATAAGCATTAGTGTTAGGGTTTTTGTTATGATTAGTGTTAGGTTTAGTGTGAGTGTTAGTGTTAGTGATAGGGTTTGTGTAAGCATTTTTATTAGTGTTAGGTTTAGGGATAGGGATAGGGTTTGTGTAAGGGCTAGGGTTATGGTTATGGTTAGGGTTAGGGTTAGAGTTAGCGTTTGTGTTAGGGTTAGGGTTAGTGTTAGGGTTAGGGTTTGGGTTGGTGTTAGCATTAGTGTTTAGGTTAGAGTCAGGTTTTGTGTTAGTGTTATGGTTACGGTTAGGGTTAGTGTTAAAATTAGGGAGTGTTCGTGTTAGTGTTCAGGTTGGTGTAAGCATTAGGGTTAGGGTTAGGGTTACGGCTAGGTGTTTTGTGTTAGGGTTAGGGTTTGGATAAGGGTTACTTTTATGGATGGTGTAAGCATTACTGCTAGTGTTAGGGTTAGGGCTCGTTTTAATGTTCGAGTTGGGGAGTATTAGGGTTACGGTTAGGGTTTCTGTTAGGGTTAAGGTTAGTGTTAATGTTAGGTTTAGGGTTTGGGTTGGTGTAAGCATTACGGTTAGGGTAAGGGAAAGGGTTTGTGTTAGGGTTAGGATTAGGGTTAGAGTTAGTGTTAGAGTTTGTGAGTGTTTGGTTTAGGGTTAGGGTTGGTGTAAGCATTTGGGTTACGGCTGAGGTTAGGGTTCCAGGTAGGTTTAGTGTGAGGTTAGGGTTATCGCTGGTTTTGGTGTAAGCATTATGGTTGGGGTTAGGTTTAGGGTTAGTGTTAGTGTTAGGGTTATGGTTATGTTTGGTGTAAGTTTAGGGTTAGGTTTAGGGTTAGAGTCAGATTTAGAGTTAGGGAGTGTTTGGGTTAGTGTTAGGGTTGCTGTAAGCATTTGTGTTACGGTTGTGGTTAGGTTTAGGGTTTATGTTAGGGTTAGGGTTAGAGTTAGGTTTACCGTTAGGTTTAGAGAGTGTTAGGGTTATGGTTAGGTTTTGTGTTAGGGTTATGGTTCGTGTTTGGGTTAGGTTTAGGGTTCGGGTTGGTGTAAGCATTGGAATCAGGTTCAGTATTAGGGTTAGGGTTCGGATTAGTGTTAGGTTTAGTGTTCGGGTTAGGGTTAGGGAGTATTTGTGTTAGGGTTAGGGTTTGTGTTAGGGATTGGTTAGTGTAAGTGTTAGGGTTAAGGTTTTTGTTAGTCTTTGTGTTAGGGTTAGAGTTTGGTTTGATGGAAGCATTAGGGTTAGGGTGAGGGTTAGTTTTTGTGTTAGGGTTAGGGTGAGGGTTAGGGTTAGTGTTAGTTTTGTTGTAAGCAATAGGGTTTACTTTAAGGATACGGTTAGGGTTACGGTGAGGGTTAGTGCTAGGGTTACGGTTAGGTGTTACGGGTTAGTGTTAGGGTTTGTGTAAGGGTTAGGTTTAGAGTTGGTGTAAGCATTACTGTTAGTGTAGGGTTAGGGTTATGGATAGGGTTAGGGATAGAGTGAGTGTTGGTGTAAGCATTTGGTTTTGGGTTATGGTTAATGTGTATGCTAGTGTTAGGGTTAGAGAATGTTAGGGTTAGGATTAGGGTTAATGTAAGCATTTGGCTTATGGTTCGGGTTAGGGTTCCAGGTAGGCTTATGGTTATGGTTAGGATTAGGGTTAAGGTTGGGGTAAGGGTTAGGGTTGGTGAAAGATTTAGGGTTAGATTTAGGGTTAGTGTTGGTGTTAGTGTTAGGGTTAATTTTAGTTTTAGGGTGAGAGTGAGGCATTAGTGTTAGGGTTAGGGTTAGGATTGGTGTAAGCATTTGGGTTAAGGTTGGGTTTAGGGTTCAAGGCAGTCTTAGGATTAGGGTTAGGTTTACGGTTCGTGTTATGGTTAGGTTTGATGTTAGCGTTATGGTTGGTGTAAGCATTAGCTTAAGGGTTAGGGTTAGAATTTGTGTTAGGGTTAGGGTAATGGTGAGGCTTAGGGTTAGGTTTAGGTTTGGTGTAAGCATTAGGGTTGCATTTGGGGTTAGGGTTACAGGTACATTAAGTTTAGGGTTAGTGTTATGGTTAGGTTTAGGGTTATGGTTAGGGTTGGCTTAAACATTAGCTTTAGGGTTTGTGTTATGCTTAGTGTTAGGTTTAGGATGAGTGTTATGGTTAGGGTTGGGGTTGGTTTAAGCATTTTTGTTAGTGTTACGTTTAAGGTTAGGGTTACGGTTTGTGTAAGGGTTACGGTTAGGGTTATGGTTAGGGTTAGGGTTAGGGTTGGTGTCAGCATTAGGTTTAGGGTTAGGGTTTGTGTTAGGGATAGTGTTAGGCTTAGGGTTAAAGACTGTTAGGGTTAGTTTTAGGCTTGGTGTAAGCATTTGGGTTAGAGTTAGGGTTAGGGTTAGTGTTTGTGTCAGGATTAGGGATAGGGTTAGGGTTAGGTTTAGGGATAGGGTTAGGGATAAAGAATGTTAGGATTATTGTTAGTGTTGGCGTAAGCTTTTGGGTTACGGTTTATTTTAGGGTTAGTGTGAGGGTTAGGGTTAGAGTTAGAGTTAGGGTTAGGTTAAGGGTTATGGTTATGGTTAGGGTTTGGGTTTGTGTTAGGGTTAGAGTTAGGGTTAGAATTTTTGTTAGGGTTGGTGTAAGCATTAGGGTTAGGATATGTGTTAGGGTTAGTTTAGGTTTAGGGTTATGGTCAGGTTTAGTGATCGGGTAGGGTTAGAGTTACAATTATTGTTAGGGTTATGATTACGCTTAAGGTAACGATTAGGTATAGGGTTACAGTTACGTTTAATGTTAGGCTTAGTGTTAGAGTTAGGGTTAGATTTATTATTTGGTTTAAGGTTAGAGTTAGTGTTAGGGTCAGGATTAGGGTTAGAGTTAGGGTTAGAATTAGAGTTAGGGTTAGGTTTAGTGTTAGGGTTTGTGTTAGTGTTAGGGTTAGAGTTAGGGTTATTGTTAGGTTTGGTGTAAGCATTAGGGTTAGGGTGAGGGTTAGGGTTAGTGTTAGGGTTAAGGTTAGGGTTTTCAGTTGGTGTAAGTATTAAGGTTAGGGTTAGAGTTAGTGTTAGTGTTAGGGTTGCGATTAGGGGTTAGGGTTAGGGTTTGTGTAAGTGTTAGGTTTAGAGTTGGTGGAAGCATTATTGTTAGTGTTAGGTTTAGGTTTTTGGATTGGGTTATTGTTAGGGTGAGTGTTGGTGTAAGCATTTGGTTTTGGGTTATGGTTAGTGGTTATGCTACGGTTAGAGTTAGAGAGTGTTAGAGTTTGGCAGAGGGTTAATGTAAGCATTTGGCTTTAGGTTAGGGTTAGGGATCCAGGTAGGCTTAGGGTTAGGGTTAGGGTTAGGGTTTGTCTCAGGATTAGGGTTAGGGTTGTGGTTAGGGTTAGGTTTGGTGTAAGGTTTAGGGTTAGGTTTAGGGTTAAGGTTAGGGTTTGTCTCAGGCTTAGGGTTAGAGTTAGGTTTAGTTTTAGGGTGAGGGTGAGGCATTAGTGTTAGGGTTAGGGTTGGTGTAAGCATTAGGTTTAGGGTTAGGGTTATTAGTTCGATTAGGTTTAGGGTTAGGCTTCGGGTTGGAAAGTGCTAGGGTTAGGGATATGGTTGTTGTAAGCATTAGGTTTAGTGTTAGGATTAGGGTTTGTGTTAGGTTTATGGTCAGGTGAGGGTTAGAGTGTGTTAGGGTTAGGGTTAGTGTTGGTGTAAGCATTTTCGTTACAGTTGGGGTTAAGGTTCAAGTTTGTCTTAGGTTTAGGGTTAGTTTTATGGTTCGTGTTATCGTTAGGGTTGGTGTTAGGGTTAGGGTTGGTGTAAGCATTAGTTTTAGGGTTAGGGTTAGGGTTTGTGTTAAGGTTAGAGTTTGTGTTAGGGTTATGGTTATGGTTAGATTAGGGTGAGGATGAGGTTTAGGGTTAGTGTTAGTGTTGGTGTAAGCATTTGGGTTTCAGTTGGGGTTAGGGTTACAGGTACGTTTAGAATTATGGTTAGTGTTACGGTTCAGGATAGGGTTAAGGTTAGGGTTGGCATAAGCATTTTTGCTAGGGTTTGGGTAATGTTTACTGTTAGGTTTAGGGCAAATGTTAGGGTTAGTGATAGTTTTGGTGTAAGCATTTTTGTAAGGGTTAGGTTTATTGCTGGGTTTTTATAAGGGTTAGGTTTATGGTTATGGTTATGGTTAGGGTTAAGGTTTGTTTTAGGGTTAGGTTTAAAGTTAGGTTTAGGTTTAGGGCTAGGGTTGGTGTAAGCATTAGGTTTAGGTTTAGGTTTAGGGTTTGTGTTAGGGTTTGTGTTAGGCATAGGTTTAGAGATTTTAGGCTTAGGGTTAGGCTTGGTGTAAGCATTAGGTTATGGCTTGGTTTACTGTTCCAGGTAGGCTTAGGGTTAGGGTTAGGGTTAGGTTTAGGGTTGGTGTAAGCATTAGGTTTACGTTTGAGGTTAGGGTTAACGTGAGGGTTAGGGTTAGAGCTAGAGTTAGGGATAGAGTTAGGGTTAGGCTTAGGGTTTGTGTTATGGTTATGGTTAGGGTTAGAATTTCTGTAGCTTTGGTGTAAGCATTAGGGTTAGGGTTAGGGTTAGTGTTTTGGTTTGTGTTAGAGTTTGGGTTAGGGTGAGGATGAGGTTTAGGGTAATGTTTAGGTTTGTTGTAAGCATTAGGGTTAGGGTTAGTGTTAGTGTTAGCGGTATTGTTAGGTTTGGTGTCAGCTTTAGAGTTAGGGTTAGTGTTAGTGTTAGAGTTAGGGAGTGTTTGCGTTAGTGTTAGGGTTGGTGTAAGCATTTGTGTACGGTTTGGTTAGGGTTAGTGCTTTTTGTTAGCATTAGTGTTAGGGTTAGTTTTAGTGTTAGGGTTAGGGCTATGGTTATTGTTAGAGTTAAGGAGTGTTTGGGTTAAGGTTAGGGTTGGTGTAAGCATTAGGGTTATGGTTCGGTTTAGGGTTAGGGATTGTGTTAGGGTTAGTTTATGGTTATGGGTAGGGTTAGGTGTAGGGTTGGCGTAAGCATTAGTGTTAGGGTTAGGGTTAGGGTTAGGGTTACGGTTAGGGTTACAGTGAAAGTTAGGTTTAGAGTTAGTGTTAGCGTAAGCATTTGTGTTAGTGTTAGATTTAGGGTTAGGTTTAGGGTTTGTGTTAGGGTTAGGGTTACGTTTACCCTTAGGTTTAGAGAGTTTTAGGGTTAGGGCTAATGTTTGTGTTAGGGTTAGTGTTAGTGTTAGGGTTAGGATTAGGTTTTGGGCTTGTGTAAGAATTGGAGTTAGGGTTAGGGTTAGGGTTAGGGTTCAGGTTTGGGTTAGGTTTAGGTTTGGGATTAGGGTTAGTGTTAGGGAGTGTTATGGTTATGGTTTGTGTTTGGGATGGGTTAGTGTTAGGGTTAGGGTTAGGTTTTTGTTAGGGTTAGGGTTTGGGTTGATGTAAGCATTAGGGTTAGGGTGAGGGTTAGGTTTTTTTGTTAGGGTAGGGTGAGGGTTAGGTTAGTGTAGGGTTGGTGTAAGAATTATGTTTAGGGTTAGGGATAGGGTTAGTGTTAGGTTTAGGGTTAGTGTTAGGGTTACGGTTAGGTGTTAGGGGTTAGGGGTTAGGGTTAGGGTTTTTGTAAGGGTTGCGTTTAGAGTTGGTGTAAGCATTATAGTTAGTGTTATGGTTAGTGTTTTGGATTGGGTTAGGTTAGGATGCGTGTTGGTGTAACCATTTGGTTTTGGGTTATGTTTTGTGTTTATGCTAGGTTTAGGGTTATAAATTGTTAGGGTTTGGCTGAGGGTTAATGTAAGCATTTAGCTTACTGTTGGGGTTAGGGCTCAAGGTAGGCTTAGTGTTAGGGTTAGGGTTTGTGTTAGGGTTAGGGTTGGGGTTAGTGTTAGGTTTGATGTAAGCTTTAGGTTTAGGGTTAGGCTTAGGGTTAGGGTTTTTCTCAGGTTTATGGTTAGGGTGAGGTTTAGTTTTAGGGTGAGGGTGAGGCATTAGTGTTAGTGTTAGAGTTGGTGTAAGCATTAGGTTAGGGTTACGGTTAGTTTTTTGGTTAGGGTTAGGATTAGGGTTAGAGTGTGTTAGAGTTAGGGTTAGGGTTAGAGTGTGTTAGGGTTATGGTTAGTGTTGGTGTAAGCATCAGGGTTACGGTTGGGGTTAGGGATCAAGTTAGTTGTTGGGTTAGGGTTAGGTTAATGGTTCGTGTTATGGTTAGAGATGGTGTTAGGGTTAGAGTTGGTGTAAGCATTAGTTTTAGAGTTAGGGTTAGGGTTTGTGTTAGTGTCAGGGTTATAGTTAGGGTTAGGGTTAGGGTTGGTGTAAACATTTGGGTTCCATTTGGGGTTAGGGTTATAGGTACGTGTAGTTTTAGGGTTAGTGTTACGGTTAGGGTTATGGTAATGGTTAGGGTTGCCGTAAGAATTAGTGGTAGGGTTTATGTAATGGTTAGTGTTAGGGTTAGAGTGAGTGTTACGGTTAGTGGTAGGGTGGATTTAAGCATTTTTGTTATGGTTAGGGTTAGTCTTAGGGTTATTCTAAGGGTTAGGGTTATGGTTATGGTTAGGGTTATGGTTAGGGTTAGGGTTAAGGTTTGTGTTAGGGTTAGGGTTAGAGTTAGGTTTAGGGTTAGGGTTAGGGTTGCTGTAAGCATTAGGTTTAAGTTTAGGGTTAGGGTTTGTGTTAGGGATAAGGTTAAGTGTAGGGTTAGAGACTGTTAGGGTTAGGGTTAGGCTTGGTGTAAGAATTATGTTATGGTTTGTTTTACGGTAGGCTTAGGTTAGGTTTGGGGTTAGGGTTAGGTTTGGTGTAAGCATTAGTGTTAGAGTTAGGTTTAGGGTTAGTGTTTGTGTTAGGTTTAGAGATAGGGTTAAGATAGGATTAGGGTTAGGTTTAGGATTAGGGATAGACAGTGTTAGGGTTAGGGATAGTGTTGGTGTAAGCATTTGGGTTACGTTTGAGGTTAGTGTTATGGTGAGGGTTAGGGTTTGTGTTATGGTTAGGGTTGGGGTTAAAATTTGTGTTCAGGTTGGTGTATGCATTAGGGTTAGGGTTTGGTTTAGTGTTAGTGTTAGGGTTATGGTTATGGTAGAGTTAATGTTGGGGTTAATTTTAGAGTTACAGTTAGGTTTAGGGTTATTATTATGCTTAAGGTAACGATAAGGTATAGGGTACAGTTGGTTTAATGTTAGGCTTACGATTAGGGTGAGGGCTAGATTTATTCTTTGGTTTAGGGTTAGAGTTAGTGTTAGGGTCAGGATTAGGGTTAGTGTTAGTGTTAAGATTATGGTTATTTTTGGTGTAAGCATTAGGGTTAGGGTTAGAGTTAGGGTTAGGGTTATGGTTAGGGTGGGTGTAAGCATTAGGTTTAGGGTTAGGGTTAGGGTTTGTGTTAGGGTTAATGTTAGCTTTGGAGTTAGAGAGTATTAGGATAAGGGTTAGTGTTGGTGTAAGCATTTGGGTTACGATTGGGGATAGGGTTCCAGGCAGGCTTAGGGTTATGGTTAGGGTTATGGTTTGTGTTAAGGTTAGGGAGGGGCTAGGGTTGGAGTAAGCATTAGGGTTAGGGTTAGGTTTAGTGTTTGGGTTTGTGTTAGAGTTTGGGTTAGGGTGAGGGTGAGGTTTACGGTAATGGTTAGGTTTGGTGTAAATATTAGGTTTATCGTTAGGGTTAGTGTTAGCGTTATTGTTAGGTTTGGTGTAAACATTCGGGTTAAGTTTAGGGTTAGAGTTAGAGTTAGTGTTAGGGAATGTTTGGGTTAGTGTTAGCGTTGGTGTAAGCATTTGTGTTATGGTTGTGGTTAGGGATAGGGTTTTTGTTAGGGTTAGGGTTAGGGATAGGGCTTGGATTGGTTTAAGCATTGGAGTTGGGGTTAGTTTTAGGGTTAGGGTTCTGGTTTGGGTTAGGTTTAGGCTTGGGATCAGGGTTAGGGTTAGGGAGTGTTAGGTTTAGGGTTTGTGTTAGGGATGGGTTAGTGTTAGGGTTAGGGGTAGGGTTTTTGTTAGGGTTAGTGTTTGGGTTGATGTAAGAATTTGGGTTAGGCTGAGGGTTAGGTTTTTTGTTAGGATTTGGTGAGGGTTAGGGTTTTAGTGCTAGGGCTGGTGTAAGCATTAGGTTTAGGGTTGGGGATAGGGCTAATGTCAGTGTTAGGGTTAGTGTTGGGGTTACGGTTAGGTGTTAGGGGTTAGGGCTATGGTTTGTGTAAAGGTTAGGTTTAGAGTTGGTGTAAGCATTACTGCTAGTGTTAGTGTTAGGATTTATGAATAGAGTTAGGGTTATGGTCAGGATTATGATTAGTGTTAGTGTTAGGGTTATGGTTAGGTTTGGGTTAGGATTAAGGATTGGGTTAGATTTGGTTAGGATTAGGGATTGTGTTAGGGTTAGGGTTAGAGTTAAAATTAGGGAGTGTTTGTGTTAGTGTTATGGTTGGTGTAAACATTCGGTTTAGGGTTAGGTTAAGGGTAAGGGTTTGTGTTATGGTTAGGTTTAGGGAAAGGGGTAGAGTTAGTTTTAGGGTTGGCGTAAGCATTACTGTTATGGTATAGTTACAGTTACGGTTAGGGTTAGGGTGAGGGTTAGGCTTAGGTTTAGCGTTTTCGTAAGCATTTGTGTTAGGGTTAGGTTTAGGTTTAGGGTTAGGGTTTGTGTTATCGTTAGGATTAGGGTTACCGTTAGGGTTAGAGAGTGTTATGGTTAATGTTAGGGTTTGTGTTAGGTTTAGTGGTAGTGGTAGGGTTAGGGTTAGGTTTTGAGTTGTTGTAACCATTGGAGTCAGGATTAGGGTTAGGGTTAGGGTTAATGTTAGAGTTAGGGTTGGTGTAAGCATTAGGATTAGGGTTAGGATAAGGGTTTTTGTTGGGGTTACTTTGGTACTTAGTGTTAGTGTTAGGGTTTGTGTAAGCATTTGGGTTATGGTTGGAGTTAGGGTTCAAAGTTGGCTTAGGGTTAGGGTTAAGTTTCGGGTTTGTGTTAGGGATATGTTTGGTGTTAGAGTTAGGGTTGGTCTAAGCATTAGGGTTAGGATTGCTGTTAGGGTTAGGGTGAGGGTGGGGGTGAGGTTTATGCTTAGGTTTAGGGTTGGTGTAAGCATTAGTTTTATAGTTTGTGTTAGGGTTTGTGTTAGCTTTAAGGTGAGGCATAGCGTTAGAGAGTGTTAGGGTTAGAGTTAGGGTTGGTGTAAACATTTGGGTTCCTGTTGGGGTTAGGGTTACAGGTATGTTTAGGCTTAGGGTTAGTGTTACGGTTAGTGTTAGTGTTATGGTTAGGGTTGGTGTAAGCATTAGTGGTAGGGTTAGGGTTAGAGTTAGGGTTAGGTTTTGGGTGAGGGTTAGTGTTAGTGATAAGGTTGTTGTAAGCATTAGTGATAGGTTTAGGTTTAGGGTTAGGGTTAGGATTTGTGTAAGGGTTAGGGTTAGGGTTAGGGCTAGGATTTGGGTTAAGGTTTGTGTTAGGGTTAGGGTTATTTTTAGGGTTATTGTTAGGGTTAGGGTTGGTGTAAGCATTAGGTTTAGGGTTAGGGTTAGTGTTCGTGTAGGGTTAGGGTTATGGTTACGGTTAGAGAGTTTTAGGGTTAGGGTTAGGTTTGATTTAAGCAAATGGGTTACGGTTGGGATTAGGGTTCCAGGTAGGCTTATGGTTATATTGAATGTTATGGTTAGGTTTGGTGTAAGGATTAGGGTTGGAGTTATGGTTTTGGTTGGTGTTTGTGTGAGGATTAGGGTAAGGGTTAGGGTTAGGGTTAGGTATAGAGAGTGTTAGAGGTAGGGTTAGTGTTGGTGGAAGCATTTGGTTTTACGTTTGAGGTTAGGGTTAGGGTGAGGTTTGGGGTTAGAGTTAGGGTTAGGGTTAGGGTTTGTGTTAGGGTTAGGATTAGGGTTAGGCTTTGTGTTAGGGTTGGTGTAAGCATTAGGGTTAGTGTTTGGTTTGGGGATAAGATTATGTTTAGGGTTAGTGTTCGGGTTAGGGTTAGATTTACAGTTAGGGTTAGGGTTATGATTAGGCTTAAGGTAACGATTAGGTATAGGGTTACATTTATGTTTAATGTTAGGCTTAATGTTAGGTTGAGGGTTGGATTTATTCTTTGTTAGAGTTAGAGTTAGGGTTATGGTCAGGATTTATTTTAGGTTTAGTGTTAGAGTTGGTGTAAGAATTAGGGTTAGGGTTAGGGTTACGGTTAGGTGTTATGGGTTAGGGTTAGTGTTTGGGTAAGAGTTAGGTTTATGATTGGTGTAAGCATTAGTGTTAGTGTTCTGGTTAGGGTTATGGTTAGGGTTAGGGTGAGGGTGAGGTAGATTACGGTTAGGGTTGGTGTAAGCATTCGTTTTCGGGTTACATTGAGGGTTTGTTTTAGGGTTATGGTTAGAGAGTGTTAGGGTTTGGGTTAGGGTTGGTGTAAGCATTTGGGATAAGGTTGGGGTTAGGTTTACAGGTAGGTTTATGGTTAATGATAGGGTTAGGGATAGGGTTTGTGTCAGGGCTAGATTTAGGGTTAGGGTTTGGGTTGGTGTAAACATTTGAGTAATGGTTAGGTTTAGGGTTAGTGTTGGAGTTAGGGTTAGGTTTAGGGTTTTGATTTGGTGTAAGCATTAGGGTTAGGGTTAGGATTAGGGATTGTGTTAGGGTTAGGGTTATGGTTAGAGTTAGATTTAGGAAGTTTTTGGATTAGGGTTAGGATTGGTGTAAGAAATTGGGTTACCCTTGGGGTTGGGGCTAGGGATTTCTCTAGGGTTAGGCTTAGGGTTAGTGTTAGAGTTAGAGAGTGTTTGAGTTACGGTAGGGTTGTTGTAAGCATTAGCTTTAGGTTCGGTTTAGGGTTAGGGTTTGTGTTAGGGTTAGGATTAGGGTTAGGCTTTGTGTTAGGGTTGGTGTAAGCATTAGGGTTAGTGTTTGGTTTAGGGATAAGATTATGTTTAGGGTTAGTGTTCGGGTTAGGGTTAGATTTACAGTTAGGGTTAGGGTTATGATTAGGCTTAAGGTAACGATTAGGTATAGGGTTACATTTATGTTTAATGTTAGGCTTAATGTTAGGTTGAGGGTTGGATTTATTCTTTGTTAGAGTTAGAGTTAGGGTTATGGTCAGGATTTATTTTAGGTTTAGTGTTAGAGTTGGTGTAAGAATTAGGGTTAGGGTTAGGGTTACGGTTAGGTGTTATGGGTTAGGGTTAGTGTTTGGGTAAGAGTTAGGTTTATGATTGGTGTAAGCATTAGTGTTAGTGTTCTGGTTAGGGTTATGGTTAGGGTTAGGGTGAGGGTGAGGTAGATTACGGTTAGGGTTGGTGTAAGCATTCGTTTTCGGGTTACATTGAGGGTTTGTTTTAGGGTTATGGTTAGAGAGTGTTAGGGTTTGGGTTAGGGTTGGTGTAAGCATTTGGGATAAGGTTGGGGTTAGGTTTACAGGTAGGTTTATGGTTAATGATAGGGTTAGGGATAGGGTTTGTGTCAGGGCTAGATTTAGGGTTAGGGTTTGGGTTGGTGTAAACATTTGAGTAATGGTTAGGTTTAGGGTTAGTGTTGGAGTTAGGGTTAGGTTTAGGGTTTTGATTTGGTGTAAGCATTAGGGTTAGGGTTAGGATTAGGGATTGTGTTAGGGTTAGGGTTATGGTTAGAGTTAGATTTAGGAAGTTTTTGGATTAGGGTTAGGATTGGTGTAAGAAATTGGGTTACCCTTGGGGTTGGGGCTAGGGATTTCTCTAGGGTTAGGCTTAGGGTTAGTGTTAGAGTTAGAGAGTGTTTGAGTTACGGTAGGGTTGTTGTAAGCATTAGCTTTAGGTTAGGTTTAGGGTTAGGGTTTGTGTTAGTGTTAGGGTTATTGTTAGGGGTAGGGTTATTTTTAGCGTTGACGTAAGCATTACTGTTAGGGTTAGGCTTAGGGCTAGGGTTAGGGCTAGGGTGAGGTTTAGGTTTAGGGCTAGCCTTGGCGTAAGCATTAGTGTTAGGGTTAGTTTAGGGTTAGGGTTAGGTTTTGTGTTATGGTTAGGGTTAGTGTTACCGTTAGGGTTAGAGAGTGTTAGGGTAAGGGTTAGGGTTTGTGTTAGGGTGAGGGTTAGTGTTAGGGTTATGGTTAGTGTTAGGGTTGGTTAAGCATTGGAGTCAGGATTAGGGTTAGTGTTAGGGTTAGTGTTAGGGTTAAGGTTAGGGCTGATGTAAGCATTAGGGTTAGGGTTAGGGTTAGGGTTTTTGTTGTGGTTTGGATGATTGTTATTGTTAGTGTGTTATATTTAGAGTTGGTGCAAGCATTATCGTTAGTTTTAGGGTTAGTTTTAGTGTTAGGGAAAAGGTTAGGGTTATGGTTAGAGTGTGTCAGGGTTAGTCTTAGAGTTGGTGTAAGCATTTGGTTACCGTTGGGGTTAGGATTCAAGGTAGGCTTAGAGTTAGTGTTAGGGTTAGGGTTATAGTTAGGGTTGATGTATGTATTAGGATTTGGGTTAGGGTTAGGGTTTTTGTTAGGGTTAGGGTGATGATTAGGGTTAGTGTTAGGGTTAGGGTGATGATTAGGGTTAGTGTTAGGTTTAGGGTTTTTGTAAGGTTTAGGGTGATGATTACTGTTAGGGCTTGTTTAAGATTTAGTGTTAGGGTTAGGGTTAAGGATAGGGTGTGTGATAGTGTTAGGGTTAGCATTAGGGTTATGTTTAGGGTGAGGGTGAGGTTTAGGGTTAGGGTTAGGGTTGTTAGGATTATGGTTTTTAATAGGGTTTGGGTTAGGCTTTGGGTTAGAGAGTGATACGGTTAGGGTTATGGTTCTTGTAAGCATTTGGGTTCAAATTAAGGTTAGGGTTATGGGTATGTTCAGGGTTAGGGTTAGTGTTAGCATTAGGGTTCGGTTTATGGTTATGGTTTGCGTAAGCATTAGTGTTAGTGTTAGGGTTAGGGTTAGGGTTAGGGTTAGTGTTAGGGTTGGTGTAAGCATCAGTGTTAGGGTTAGTTTTAGGGTTAGTGTTAGGGTTTATGTGAAGGTTAGGGTTAGGTTTATTGTTAGGGTTAGGGTTGGTGTAAGCATTTGGTTTACAGTTGGGGTTAAGGTTCGAGATAAGTTTAGGGTTAGTGGTAGGGTTAAGTTTAGAGTTAGTGTTAGATTTAGGGTGAGGTTAGTGTTAGTGATAAGGTTGATGTAAGCATTAGTGATATGGTTAGGTTTAGGGTTAGGGTTAGGATTTTTGTAAGGGTTAGTGCTAGGGTTATGGCTAGGGTTAGTTTTTGCGTTAAGGTTTGTGTTAGGGTTATGGTTAGTGTTAGGGTTAGGGTTAGGGTTGGTGTAAGCATTAGGGTTAGAGTTAAAGTTAGAGTTAGTGTTTGTGTTAGGGTTAGGAATAGGGTTAGGGTTAGGGTTAGTCATTGAGAGTGTTAGAGTTAGGGTTAGCGTTTGTGTAAGCATTTGGGTTACGAATGAGGTAAGGGTTACGGTGAGGGTTTGGGTTAGAGTTAGGGTTAGGGTTAGGGTTTGTGTTAGAGTTAGGGTTAGGGTTAGGGTTAAAGTTGGTGTAAGCATTAGGGTTCGGGTTAGGGTTAGGGTGAGTATTTGTGTTAGGGTTAGGGTTAGTGTTATGCTTATGATTAGGTTTGGTGTAAGCATTAGGGTTAGGGTTAGGTTTAGGTTAAGGTTTAGTGTTAGGGTTGGTGTAAGCATTTGGATAAGGGGTTAGGATTAGGGATTGTGTTAGGGTTAGGGTTAGAGTTAGAATTAGGGACTGTTTGTGTTAGTGTTATGGTTGGTGTAAACATTTGGGTTAGGGTTAGGTTAAGGGATAGGGTTTGTGTTATGGTTAGATTTAGGGTTAGGGGTAGGGTAAGGTTTAGGGTAGGCGCAAGCATTACTGTTAGGGTTACGGTTCGGGTTACGGTTTGGTTTAGGGTGAGGGTTAGGTTTAGGTGTAGCGTTGGCATAAGCATTTGTGTTAGAGTTAGGTTTATTGTTTGTGTTAGGGTTAGGGTTAGTGATAGCGTTGGGGTTAGGGTTGGGGTTGGTGTAAGCATTGTAGTCAGGATTAGGGCTATGGTTTGGATTATAGTTAGGGTTGGTGTATGCATTAGAATTAGGGTTAGGGTAAAGGTTTTTGTTAGGGTTAGGGTTGTGCTTAGGGTTAGTGTTAAGGTTTGGTTAAGCATTTGGGTTACGGTTGAAGTTAGGGTTCTAGGTAGGCTTATGATTAGGGTTAGGTTTAGGGTTTGTGTTAGGGATATGGTTGGTGTTAGGGTTAGGGTTGGTGTAAGCATTAGGTTTAGGGTTAGTGTTAGAGTTTGTGCTTGCTTTAAGGTGATGCTTAGGGTTAGAGAGTGTTAGGATTAGGGTTGGGGTTGGTGTAAACATTTGGGTTCCAGTTGGGGTTAGGGTTACAGGTATGTATAGGGTTAGTTTTAGTGTTACGGTTAATGTTAGGGTTATGGTTAGGGTTTGAGTAAGCATTAGTGGTAGGGTTAGGGTTGGCGTAAGCATTAGTGGTAGGGTTGGGGTTAGAGTTAGGGTTAGGTTTTGGGTGAGGGTTAGTGTTAGTTCTAAGGTTGTTGTAGCATTAATGTGGGTTTAGGTCTAGGGGTAGGGTTAGGATTTGTGTAAGGGTTAGAGTTAGGGTTATGGTTAGGGTTTGGGTTAACGTTTGTGTTAGATATAGGGTTACATTTAGGGTTATTATTAGGCTTAGGGCTGGTGTAAGCATTAGTTTTAGGGTTAGGGTTAGGGTTTGTCTAGGGTTAAGATTATGGTTAGGGTTCGAGAGTGTTAGGGTTAGGGTTAGGATTGGTGTAAGCATTTGCGTTACGGTTGGGATTAGGGTTCCAGGTAGGCTGAGGTTTAGATTGAGGTTGAGGGTTAGTTTTGGTGTAAGCATTAGGGTTAGAGTTATGGTTAATGTTAGTGTTTGTGTTAGGGTTAGGGATAGGGTTAGGGATAGGGTTAGGGATAGAGAGTGTTAGATTTAGGGTTAGTGTTGGTGTAAGCATTTGGTTTTACGGTTGAGGTTATGGTTAGGGTGAGGGTTAGGGTTAGAGTTAGGGTTTGGGTTAGGGTTAGGGTTTGTGTTAGGGTTAGTGTTAGGGTTAGGCTTTGTGTTAGGGTTGGTGTAAGCATTAAGGTTTTGGGTTTGGGTTAGGGTTATGGTTAGGGTTAATATTGTTTAGGGTAGTGTTCGGGTTAGGGTTAGAGTTACAGTTAGGGTTAGGGTTATGATTAAGCTTAAGGTAACGATTAGATATAAGGTTACATTTATGTTATATGTTAGACTTAGGTTTAGGTTGAGGGTTAGATTTATTCTTTGTTAGGGTTAGAGTTAGGGTTACGGTCAGGATTAGTTTTAGGGTGAGGGTTAGGGTTAGTGTTAGGGTTGGTATAAGAATTAGGGTTAGGGTTATGGTTATTGTTAGGTGTTTTTGGTTAGGGTTAGTGTTTGGGTAAGGGTTAGGTTTAAGGTTGGTGCAAGCATTAGTGTTAGGGTTAGGGTTTGGGTTAGGGGTAGGGTTAGGGTGAGAGTGAGGTTTAGGATTAGGGTTACGATTGGTGTAAGCATTCGGTTTCAGGTAACGGTTAGGGTTTGTGTTAGTGTTAGGGTTAGAGAGTGTTAGGGTTAGTGTTAGGGTTGTTGTAAGCATTAGGTTTTGGGCTAGCGTTTGGCTTTCTGTTAGGGTTAGTTTTAGGGTTAGAGTGTGTTAAGGTTAGGGTTAGTGTTGTTGTAATCATTTGGTTTACTGTTGGGGTTAGGGCTCAAGTTACTCGTAGAATAAGGGTTAGGTTTGTGTTAGGGGTAGGGTTGGTGTTAGGGTAAGTGTTGGTGTAAGCTTTAGGGTTAGGGTTAGGGTTTGTGTTAGGGTTAGGGTTAGGCTTAGGCTTAGAGAGTGTTAGGGTTAGGGTTATGGTTGGTGTAAGCATTTGGGTTCAAGTTAGAGTTAGTGTTACAGGTACGTTCAGGGTTAGCGTTAGTGTTAGCACTAGAGTTAGGTTTATGGTTATGGTTATGTTTTGCGTAGCATTAGTGTTAGGGTTAGGATTAAGTTTATTGTTAGTGTTAGGGTTGGTGTAAGCATTAGTGTTAGGGCTAGGTTTAGGGTTAGTGTTAGGGTTTGTGTAAAGGTTAGGGTTAGGGTTATTGTTACGGTTAGTGTTAGGTTTAGGGTTGGTGTAAGCATTTGGTTTACGGTTGGGGTTAGGGTTCCAGGTAGGTTTAGGGTTAGTGGTAGGGTTAAGGTTAGAGTTAATGTTAGGTGTAGGGTGAGGGTTAGTGTTAGTGATAAGGTTGGTGTAAGCATTAGTGTTATGGTTAGGTTTAGGGTTAGGATTTGTTTAAGGGTTAGTGTTAGGGTTATGGTTAGGGTTAGTTTTTGGGTTAAGGTTTGTGTTATGTTTAAGGTGAGAGTTAGGTTTAGGCTTAGGGTTAGTGTTGGTGTATATTCTGGAGATCAGCCCTCTATCACCTATGTCGTGTGCAAAGATCTGCTCCCATTCTGTGGGTTGCCTTTTTACTTTGTTGATTGTTTCTCTAGCTGTACAGAAGCTTCTTAGTTTGATGAGGTCCCAATTGTTTATTTTGGTCTCGATTTCTACTCCATTTGAGTCTTTTTTAGGAAGTGAGGGCCCACCCCTAAGTGTTCCAGTGTGTTTCCAACATTTTCTTCCAAAAGTTTGAAGGTTTCTGGATGTAGGTTTAGATCTGTTATCCATTTAGATCTGATCTTAGTATGGTGAGAGATGTGGATCTATTTTTTTTGTTTCTGCAGGCTATTAACCAGTTGTCCCAACAGCATTTATTGAACAGACCTTCCCATTTGCCTGGATTGTCGTTTGTCTTTTTGTCAAACATTATTTGGCTGTATCTGTGTGGGTTTCCTTCTGGTGTTTCTATTCTGCTCCATTGATCTTCCTCTCTATCTTTGTGCCAGTACCACGCTGTTTTGATAACCACTGCCCTATAGTATGTCCAGAGGTCCGGAACTGTGATTCCCCCTGCTAACTTCCTGTTCTTCAGGATGGTTCTAGCTATCCGTGGTTTTTTGTGCTTCCAGATGAACTTTTGGATCATTGTTTCCAGTTCCATGAAGAATGTTTTGGGCAATTTGATTGGGATTGCATTGAATGTATATATTGCTTTTGGCAGTATAGACATTTTAATGATATTGATTTTACCTATGCAGGAGCATGGGATGTTACTCCATCTTTTGAGGTCTTGTTCAATTTCTTTTTTAAGTAGTTTGTAGTTTTCTTCGAATAAGTCTCCTACATTTTTGGTTAGATTTATTCCCAGATATTTCATACTTTTCTCTGTTATTTTGAATGGTATCTTGCTGGTTAAGTCTTTTTCCATCTTGGGGCTGTTCGCATACACTATGGCTGTTGATTTTTGTTCATTAATTTTGTACCCTGCCACTCTACCAAACTCTCGTACAAGTTCTAGCAGTCTCTGTATTGAGTCTCTTGGCTCTTCTACATAAAGAATCATATCATCTGCATATAGTGAGAGTTTGACTTCTTCGTTTCCCATTTGGATTCCTTTGATTTCTTTTTCTTGTCTTATGGCCTCAGCGAGTACCTCTAGGACTATGTTGACTAGTAGTGGAGAAAGTGGACATCCCTGTCTTGTTCCAGATCTCAGTGGGAAGGGTTCCAGCTTTTCTCCATTCAGTATGATGCTGGCGTTGGGTTTTTCATATATGGCTTTAATTATGTTGTGGATTTTTCCATCTATGCCTACCTTGGTTAGGGTTTTTAGTAGGAAGTGGTGTTGGATTTTGTCAAAAGCTTTTTCTGCATCTATTGATACTATCATGTGATTCTTGTTTTTCAGTTTTTGGATGTAGTGTATCACATTTATAGATTTTCGAATGTTGAACCATCCCTGCATTCCAGGGATGAATCCTACTTGATCTGGATGAATGATCTGTCTGATGTGTTTTTGAATTCTGTTGGCTAGGATTTTGTTGAGAATCTTAGCATCAATGTTCATCAAAGAGATAGGTCTGTAGTTTTCCTTCTCTGTTAGTTCTCTGGTTTTGGGATTAAGGTAATGTTGGCTTCATAGAATGAGTTCGGAAGGGTTGCCTCTTTTTCTATTGTTTTGAAGAGTTTGTAGAGGATTGGGGTCAGTTCTGTTAGGAATGTTTTGTAGAATTCTGGAGTGAAGCCGTCTGGGCCTGGGCTTTTCTTTGTTGGGAGGTCTTTAATCACAGATTCAATCTCTACTTCAGTTATGGGTTTGTTCAGGTCGTTTGTTGCCTCTGGGCTAAGTTTTGGCAGGTGGTAGAAGTCTAAGAACTTTTCCATTTCTTGATGATCTTCTGATTTGTTGGAGTACAGTGCTTTGTAGTAATTTCTAATTATGGCCTTAATGGATGCGGTGTCTGTTGTTATGTTGCCTTTTTCATCTTTGATGCTGTTAATTCTTGCCTTCTCTTGTTTTTTCTTTGTCAGTCGGGCCAGTGGAGTGTCTATCTTGTTTATCTTCTCAAAAAACCAGCTTTTTGATTCATTGATTTTGTGTATGATTTTTTTTATTTCTATCTGGTTGATTTCCTCCCTTGTTTTGATGATTTCTTGTTTCCTATTGTGTGTGGGGCACTTCTGCTGTTGTTTTTCCAATTCCTGGAGGTGTGTGTTTAGTTCTTGTATTTGACGCCTCTCTTGGGCCTTGACATGAGCTCCAATTGCGATGAGTTTACCCCGTAGCACTGCTTTGGCAGTGTCCCACAAATTTTGGAATGTTGTGTCAGAGTTTTCATTGGTTTCCATAAATTTTTTGATCTCATCTTTAATTTCTTCCCTGACCCATTGTTCAATAGCATATTGTTCAGCCTCCAAGAGTTTCTGTATTTCCTGGGGCATTTTGAATTGCTGATTTCCAGCTTCATTCCATGGTGGTCTGAGAGGGTACATGGTATGATTCCTATCTTTTTGAAGTTATTTAGGTTTGCTTGTGTCCTATCATGTGGTCGATCCTGGAGAAGGTGCCATGCACTGCTGAAAAAAATGTATAATCTGTGGCCTTAGGGAAAAAAATTCTATAAATGTCAACCAAGTCCAGTTGTTCTATTGTTTGTATGAGTTCTGTTGTTTCTTTGTTGAGTTTTTGTTTTGTTGATCTGTCTATTGTTGTTAGTGGGGTGTTAAGATCACCCACTATTATTGTGTGCATATCTATGTCTCCCCTTAAGTCCGTGAGTAATTGCTTCATGTAGCTAGGTGCGTTTGAATTTGGTGCATATATGTTCACAATGGTAATTACTTCCTGATGGATCAGTCCCTTCACCAATATATAATGTCCTTCCCTGTCCTTTTTGATGTGTGTCAGATTGAAGTCCACATCATCTGAAATTAAGACAGCTACCCCGGCCTTTTTTTCTCATCCATTGGCATGAAATATCTGTTTCCAACCTTTCACTTTCAGCTTCTTCAAATCTCTTCTGGTTAGATGTGTCTCTTGTAGGCAACAGATAGTTGGGTGCTGTTTGATAATCCATTCTGTTAATCTATGTTTTTTGATTGGTGAGTTCAGGCCATTTGTGTTAAGAGTTAAAATTGAGAGGTTGTGATTTTGCCCTGCCATACTTGTTTTTGTGGGTGTTGATATCTGTGTAATTGCCCTTCCTTGTGTGGACTTTAGTGGGGAGATCTTCCTGTTTGCCATCTTTGCTTATGATTCACCTCCTTTTTTTCTGGATTTAGTGCATTTCTAAGGAGATTTTGTAGAGCTGGTTTTGTGCTGGCATATTCTTCTAATTTCTCTTTGCTGTGAAAGTATTTGATTTCGTTCTCAAATACGAATGAGATCTTTGCTGGGTACAATATTCTTGGTTGACAGTTGTTCTGATTCAGGATTTGGAAGATCTTTGTCCATTCTCTTCTTGCTTGTAAAGTCTCTTCAGAGAAGTCAGCAGTGATCCTGATTGGTTTTCCCCTGTATGTGATCTTTTCTCTGCTTCGTACTTGTCTCAGGATTCTTTCTTTGTCTTCATTGAGTGGAACTTGAGCACCATATGTCTGGGTGAAGATCGCTTTGGGTCATATCAGCTGGGAGTCCTCTGACCGTCCTGGATTTGTGCTGGGTTCATGTTCCAAGTGTTTTGGAAGTTTTCCTGTATGATTTCGTCGAGCACCATTTGCATTCCTGACTCTTTTTCCGCTCCTTCAGGAAGGCCAATAATCCTAATATTTGATTTTCTGAGGTTGTCTTTCATTTCTTGTATGGTCTTATTGGCTTTGTTCAGACTTGTCTCCAGCTGTTTAATGAACTGGGTATGTTCGTTTTGTGTGTCTTCCGTTTCAGAGATCCTCTGAAGGGTAAGGGTTTTTTTTAGGGGTAATGTGGTGTTTAGGGTTAGTGTTAGGGTTGTTGTAAGCATTTGGGTTACGGTTGGAGTTAGGGTTCAAGGTAGGCTTACGGTGAGGGTTAGGTTTAGGGTTTGTGTTAGGCATATGGTTGGTGTTAGGGTTAGGGTTGGTCTAAGCATTAGGGTTAGGGTTGGGGTTAGGGTTAGGGTTAGGGTTAGAGTGAGATTTATGGTTAGGGTTAGGGTTGGTGTAAGCATTAGGGTTAGGGTTAGTGTTAGAGTTTGTGTTAGGTTTCAGGTGATGCTTAGGGTTAGAGAGTGTTAGTGTTAGGGTTAGAGTTGGTGTAAACATTTGGGTTCCAGTTGGGGTTAGGGTTACATATATGTTTAGGGTTACGGTTATTGTTACAGTTAGTGTTAGTGTTATGGTTAGGGTTGGCGTAAGCATTAGTGGTAGGGTGAGGGTTAGAGTTAGGGTTAGGTTTTGTGTGTGGTTTAGTGTTAGTTCCAAGGTTGGTGTAAGCATTAATGTAGGTTTAGGGTTAGGGTTAGGGTTAGGGTTTGTGTTAGGGTTAGGGTTAGGGTTAGGGTTAGGATTAGGGTTTCGGTTAAGGTTTGTGTTAAGGTTAGGGTTAGAGTTAGTGTTATTGTTAGGGTTAGGGCTGGGGTAAGCATTAGTTTTAGGGTTATGGTTAGGGTTTGTGTTAGTGTTAGGGTTATGGTTAGGGTTAGAGAGTGTTAGGGTTAGGGTTAGGGTTGGTGTAAGCATTTGGGTTACTGTTGGGATTAGGGTTCCAGGTAGTCTGAGGTTTAGATTGAGGTTGAGGGTTAGCTTTGGTGTAAGCATTAGGGTTAGAGTTACGGTTAAGGTTAGTGTTTTTGTTAGGGTTAGGGATAGTGTTAGATTTAGGGTTAGGGGTAGAGAGTGTTAAAGTTAGGGTTAGTGTTGGTGTAAGCATTTGGTTTTACGGTTGAGGTTATGGTTAGGGTGAGGGTTAGGGTTAGAGTTAGGGTTAGGGTTAGGGTTTGTGTTAGGGTTAGGGTTAGGATTTGTGTTAGGGTTGGTGTAAGCATTAGGGTTTGGGTTTGTGTTAGGGTTATGGTTAGGGTTAAATTTATGTTTAGGGTAGTGTTCGGGTTAGGGTTTGAGTTACAGTTAGGGTCAGGGTTATGATTAGGCTTAAGGTAACGATTAGATATAGGGTTACATTTATGTTATATGTTAATCTTAGGGTTAGGATGAGGGTTAGATTTATTCTTTGTTAGGGTTAGAGTTAGGGTTATGGTCAGGATTAGTGTTAGGTTGAGTGTGAGGGTCAGAGTTAGAGTTAGGGAGTGTTTGGATTAGGGTTAGGGTTGGTGTAAGCATTTGGGTTACGGTTGGTGTTAGGGCTAGGGATTTGTGTTAGGGTTAGGATTAGGGGTAGGGTTAGTGTTAGATTTAGGGAGTGTTTGAGTTAGGGTACGGGTTGTTGTTAGCATTAGGTTTAGGTTAGGTTTAGGCTTATGGTTTGTGTTAGGGTTAGGGTTAGTGTTGGGGTTAGGGTTAGGTTTATGGTTAGGGTTAGTGTTAGTGTTTGTGTTAGGGTTAGGGATAGGGTTAGAGTTAGGGTTGGGGTTAGGGTTAGGGTTAGAAATTGTTATGGTTAGGGTTAGTGTTGATGTAAGAATTTGGGTTACGGTTGAGGTTAGGGTTTGTGTTAGGGTTAGGGTTGGAGTTCTGGTTAGGGTTAGGGTTAGGGTTTGTGTTAGTGTTTGTGTTCGGGTTGGTGTAAGCATTAGGGTTAGGGTTTGGGTTAGGGTTAGTGTTATAGTCAGGGTTATGGTCAGGTGTAGTGTTCTCGTTAGGTTTAGAGTTGCAGTTAGGATTAGGTTTATGTATGGCTTAACGTAACGATTAGATATAGGGTTACAGTTATTTTTTATGTTAGGCTTAGGCTTAGGGTGAGGGCCAGATTTATTCTTTGGTTAGGGTTAGTGTTAGGGTTAGGGTCAGGATTAGGGTTAGAGTGAGGGTTAGTGTTAGTGTTAGGGTTGGTAAAGCATTAGAGTAAGGGTTAGGGATAGGGTTAGGGATAGCTTTAAGGTTAGTGTTAGGGTTACGGTTAGGTGTTATGGGTTGGGGTTAGGGTTTGTGTAAGAGTTAGGTTTAGATTTGGTGTAAGCATTCGGTTCAGGGTTAGAGTTAGTTTTAGGGTTAGGGTTAGGGTTAGGGTTAGGGTTAGGGTTAGCGTTAGTGTTAGGGTTAGAGTGTGTTAGGGTTAGATTAGGGTTGGTGTAAGCATTTGGGTAATGGTTGGTGTTAGGGTTCAAGATAGGGGTAGGGTTAGGGTTAACTTTAGTGTTTGTGTTAGGGTTCGGGTTGGGGTTGGGGCACTGTTTGTGTTAGGGTTAGGGTTAGGATAGTGTTAGTGTTAGAGTTAGGGAGTGTTATGGTTAGGGTTAGGGTTTGTGTTAGGGTTAGGGTTTGTGATGGTGTAACCATTAGGGTTAGGGTTAGGGTTTGGGTTTTTGCTAGGGTTAGGGTTAAGGTTAGAGTGTGTTAGGGTTAGGGTTGGTGTAAGCATTTGGTTTACGGTTGGGGCTACGGTTCAAGGTATGCTTAGGGTTAGGGTTAAGGTTTGTGTTAGGGTTTGGTTTCGTGTAAACATTAGTGTTAGAGTTAGGGTTAGATTTTGTGTTATTGCTAGGGTTATGGTTAGGGTTAGGGTGATGGTGAAGTTTAGGGTTAGGGTGAGGGTAGGTGTAAGCATTAGGTTTAGTGTTAGTGTTAGGGTTTGTGTTAGGATTAGGTTTAGGATTAGGGTTAGAGAGTGTTTGGGTTAGGGTTAGGGTTGGTGTAAGCATTTTGGTTCCAGTTGGATTTAGGCTTACAGGTACGTTGAGGGTTAGATTTACTGTTACGGTGAGGGATAGGGTTATTGTAAGTTTTTGTGTTAGGGTTAGGGTTAGTGTTAGGGTTGGGGTTAGGGCTGGGGTTTGTGTTAGGGTTAAGGTTAGGGTTAGGGTTTGTGTTAGGGTTAGGGTTAGAGTTAGGGTTAGGTTTAGGATTTGTGTTAGGGTTAGTCTTATTGTGTGTGTTAGGGTTATGGTTAGGTTTGGTGTAAGCATTAGGGTTAAGGTCAGGGTTAGGGTTACGTTTAGGGTTAGTGTTAGGGTTAGGGTTAGGGTTTTGGGTTGGTGTAAGCATTAGGGTTGTGGTTAGGTGAGGGTTTGTGTTAGGGTCTGGGTTAGTGTAGGTTTACTGTTAGAGTTAGGGAGTGTTAGGTTTAGTGTTAGTGTTTGTGTTAGGGTTAGGGTGAGGGCTGAGGTTTGTGTTGGTATAACCATTAGGGTTAGGGTTAGGGTTAGGGTTTTTGTTAGGGTTATGGTCAGGGTAAGGTTAGTGTTACGGTTATGTGTTATGGGTTAGGGTTAGGGTTTGGGTAAGGCTTAGGTTTAGGGATGGAATCAGATATATGGTTTGGGTTACAGTTAGGTTTCGTGTTCGGGTTAGTGTTAGGGTTAGGTTTAGGGTTAGGGTAAGGTATTAGTGTTAGGGTTAGTGATGATGTAAGCATTAGGGTTAGGGTTAGGGTCATGGTTTCTGTTACTGTTTTGGATAGGCTTCGGTTAGAGAGTGTTAGGTTTAGGGTTAGGGTTAGGGTTGGTGTAAGCATTAGGTTTAGGGTTCTGGTTAGGCTTTGTGTTATTGTTAATGTTAGGGTTAATGTTATAGTGTGTAAGGGTTAGGGTTAGGGTTGTAGTAAGCATTTGGGTTATGGTTGGGGTTAGGGTTCAAGGTATGCTTAGGGTTAGGGTTAGATTTTGTTTTGGGTTTAGGTTTAGGGTTAGGATTAGGGTGACGGTGAAGTTTAGGGTGGGTGAGCTGGGTGTAAGCATTAGATTTAGGGTTATATTTAGGGTATGTGTTATGGTTAGTGTTAGGGTTTGAGTGAGGGTTAGGGTTAGTGATAGGTTTGGTGTAAGCATTAGTGTTAGTGTTGGGCTTAGCGTTAAGGTTAGGGTTTGTGTAAGGGTTAGGGTTAGTGTTAGGGTTAGAGTTAGGGTTAAGGTTAGGGTTAGGGTTTGTGTAAGGTTTATGGTTAGAGTTAGGGTTAGTGTTAGGGTTAGGGTTGGTGTAAGCATTAGCTTTAGGGTTAGAGTTAGGGTTTCTGTTAGGGTTAGTGTTAGGCTTACCGGTAAAGTGTGTTAGGGTGATGGTTAGGATTGGTGTAAGCATTTGGGTTATGGATTGGTTTTGGGTTCCAGGCAGGTTAGGTTTAGGTTGAGGGTTAGAGTTAGGTTTGGTGTAAGCATTAGCGTTACATTTAGGGTTAGGGTTTGTGTTAGTGTTTGTGTTAGGGTTAGGAATAGGGTTAGAGTTAGGGTTGGGGTTAGGGTTAGGGTTAGAAATTGTTACGGTTAGGGTTAGTGTTGGTGTAAGAATTTGGGTTACAGTTGAGGTTAGGGTTTGTGTCAGGGTTAGGGTTAGGGTTAAGGTTAGGGTTTGTGTTCGGGTTGGAGTAAACATATGGGTTAGGTTTTGGGTTAGGGTTAGTGTTAGGGTTAGAGTTATGGTCATGTGTAGTGTTCTCGTTAGGGGTAGAGTTGCAGTTAGGATTAGGGTTATGTATGGCTTAAGGTAACGATTAGATATAGGGTTACAGTTACTTTAATGTTAGGCTTAGGCTTAGGGTGAGGGTCAGATTTATTCTTTGGTTAGGGTTAGTGATAGGGTTAGGGTCAGGAGGGTTAGAGTGAGAGTTAGTGTTAGTGTTAGGGTTGGTAAAGCATTAGGGCAAGTGTTAGGGATAGGTTTAGGGATAGCGTTAGGGTTAGGGTTAGGGTTAGGGTTAGGTGTTAAAGGGTTGGGGTTAGGGTTTGTGTAAGGGTTAGGTTTAGAGTTGGTTTAAGCATTCGGTTCAGGGTTAGAGTTAGTTTTAGGGTTAGGGTTAGGGTTAGGGTAAGAGTGTGTTAGGGTTAGTTTATGGTTGGAGTAAGCATGTGGGTAACGGTTGGGGTTAGGTTTCACCTTAATGTTTGTGTTAGGGTTAGGGTTGGTCTAAGCATTAGGGTTAGGGTTATGGTTAGAGTGAGGTTCATGATTAGGGTTAGGGTTGGTGTAAGCATTTGGCTTACGATGGGAGTTATGGTTCCAGGCAGTTTTAGGGTTAGTTTTATGGTTAGAGTTAGTGTTTGTGTTAGGGTTGGTGTAAGCATTATTTTTAGGGTTTGGCTTAGGCTTAAGGTTAGGGTTAGGGTTATGTTCAGGGTTAGGGTTAGGGTTAGGTTTAGAGTTATAGTTAGGGTTAAGGTTGTGATTAGGCTTAAAGAAACGAGTAGGCAGAGGGTTACAGTTACGTTTAATATTAGTCTTAGGTTTAGGGTGAGGGTTAGGTATATTCTTTGATTTAGGGTTAGAGTTAGGGTTACGGTCAGGATTAGGGTTAGGGTGAGGGTTAGGGTTAGGGTTAGGTTTGGTGTAAGCATTAGGTTAATGTTAGGGTTATGGTTATGTGTTATGTTTTAGGATTAGGTTTTGGGTAAGGGTTAGGTTTAGGGTTGGTGTAAGCATTAGCGTTAGGGTTAGGTTTAGGTTTAGGTTGAGGGTGAAGTTTAGGGTTAGGTTTGGTGTAAGCATTAGGTTTAGTGTCATGGTTAGGGTTAGATAGTGTTAGGGTTAGGGTTACGGTTGGTGTAAGCGTTTGGGTTACGGTTAGGATTAGGGCTCTATGTAGGTTTAGTGTTAATGTCAGGTTTAGGGTTAGTGTTAGGGTTTGTGTTAGGGTTAGGGTTAGGATTAGGGTTAGAGAGTGTTTGGGTAGGGTTAGGGTTGGTGTAAGAATTTGGGTTCCAGTTGGGATTAGGAAAACAGGTACGTTGAGGGTTAAGGTTATTTTTATGGTAAGGATAGATTTATGGTTAGGGTTGTGTTAGGGTTAAGGTTAGTGTTAGGGTTGGGGTTAGGGTTGGGGTTTGTGTATGGGTTAAGGTTAGGGTTAGGGTTGGTGTAAGCATCTTGGTTAGATTTAGGGTTAGGGTTAGGCTTTGTGTTAGGGTTAGTGTTAGGGTTAAGGTTATAGTGTGTTAGGGTTAGGGTTAGGGTTGGTGTAAGCATTTGGGTTACGGTTGGGGTTAGGGTTCAAGGTATGCTTAGGGCTAGGGTTAGGTTTTGTGTTGGGTTTAGGTTTAGGGTTAGAGTTAGGGTGACGGTGAAGTTTAGGGTGGGTGTGCTGGGTGTAAGCATTAGATTTAGGGTTATAATTAGGGTTTGTGTTATGGTTAGTGTTAGCGTTTGAGTGAGGGTTAGGGTTAGTGATAGGTTTGGTGTAAGCATTAGTGTTAGGGTTAGGTTTAGGTTTATGGTTAGGGTTTGTGTAAGGGTTTGTGTTACTGTTAGGGTTAGAGTTCGGGTTAGGGTTATTGTTAGGGTTTCTGTTAGGGTTTGTGTTCGGGTTGGTGTAAGCATTAGGGTTTTGGTTTGGGTTAGGGTTAGTGTTAGGGTTAGGGGTATGGTCAGGTTTAGTGTTCTCGTTAGGGTTAGAGTTGCAGTTAGGATTAGCGTTATGTATGGCTTAAGGTAACGATTAGATATAGGGTTACAGTTAAATTAATGTTAGGCTTAGGCTTAGGGTGAGGGTCAGATTTATTCTTTGGTTAGGGTTAGTGATAGGGTTAGGGTCAGGATTAGGGTTAGAGCGAGGGTTAGTGTTAGTGTTAGGGTTGGTAAAGTGTTAGATTAAGGGTTAGGATTAGGGTTAGGGATAGCGTTAGGGTTAGGGTTTGGTTTAGGGTTAGGTTTTGTGTTAGAGTTAGGTTTGGTGTAAGCATTAGTGTTCGGGTTAGGTTTAGGGTTTGGTTTTGTGTTAGGGATAGGGTTCGGGTTAGGTTTAGGGTTAGCATTGGCGTAAGCATTAGTGTTAGTGTTACGATTTGTGTTAAGTGTAGGGTTAGTGTTAGGTTTAGGGTTAGCATTGAGGTAAGCATTAGTGTTAGTGTTAGGTTTAGGGTTAGGGTTAGGGTTTGTGTTAGGGTAAGGGTTAAGGTTGCCGTAAGGGTTAGAGTGTGTTAGGGTTAGAGTTAGGGTTAGGGTTTTTGTTAGGGTTAGGGTTATGCCTAGGCTTAGCGTTAGGGTTGCAGTAAGCATTAGTGTTAGGGTTAGAAATAGAGTTTTGTTAGCGTTAGGGTTAGAATTAGGGTTACTGTTATGTGTTATGGGTTAGGATTAGGGTTTGTGTAATGGTTAGGTTTAGAGTTGGTGTAAGCACTATTGTTAGTGTTACGGTTAGATTTAGTGTTAGAGTTAGGGTTAGGGTTTGGGTGGTTTAGGTTTAGAATGTGTTAGGGTTAGGGTTAAGGTTGGTGTAAGCATTTGGGTTACGGTTGGGGTTAGAGTTCAAGGTAAGGTTAGGGTTAGGGTTGTGATTAGGGTTTGTGTTAATTTTTAGGTGTGGTGTTAGGGTTAGGGTTATGTAAGCATTAGGGTTAGCTTTAGGGTTATGGTTAGGTTAGGGTTAGGTTACGGTAAGGGTAAGGGAGAGGGTGAGGTTAATGGTTAAGGTTCGTGTTGGTGTAAGCATTTGGTTTATGGTTAGTGTTATGGTTTGTATTAGCCTTAGGGTTAAGCTCTGGGTTAGAGAGTGTTAGGATTAGGGATAGGTTTGTTGTAAGCATTTGGGTTCCAGTTGGGGTTAGGGTTATAGGTACCTTTAGGGTTGGGGTTAGTGTTATGGCTATGGTTAGTTTTAGGAACAGGGTTAGGGTAAGGGTGAGGGTTAGGGTTAGGGATAGGTTTGGTGCAAGCATTTGTGTTAGTGTTGGGTTAGGGTTAGGATTAATGTTTTTGTAAGGGCAAGCGTTAGGGTTAGGGTTAGTCTTAGAATTAGGGAGTGTTAGGGTTAGGGTTAGGGTTTGTGTTAGTGTTAGGACTAGCGTTAGGTGTAGGGTAGGGTTTAGGTTGGTGTAAGCATTCGGGTTAGGGTTAAAGTTAGTGTTTAAGTTACAGTTAGGGTTAGGGTTAGTGTTAGATTTAGGGCGTGTTTGGGTTAGGGTTAGGGTTTGTGTAAGCATTAGGGTTACGGTTGGGGTTAGGGTTCCAGGTAGGTTTATGGTTGGTCTTATGGGTAGGATTAGGGTTAGTGTTAGGGTGAGGTTTTGGCTTAAGGTTAGGGTTGGTGTAAGCATTAGGTTTAGGGTTAGAGTTAGGGTTTGTGTTAGGGTTAGGGTTAGGGTTAGGGTTAGTTATGGAGTGTTAGGGTAAGGCTTAGTTTTTGTGTTAGGGTTGTGGTTAATGTGAGGGTTAGGGTTAGGGTTTGGATTGGTGTAAGCATTAGGTTTAGGGTTGGGTTAGTGTTTGCTTTAGGGTTGTCTTAGGGTTAAGGTTAGTGTTAGAGTTAAGGAGTGTTTGGGTTAGTGTTAGAGTTTGTGTAAACATTTGGGTTATGGTTGGGTTTGGAGTTCCAAGTAGGTTTAGGGTTAGGGTTAGGGATATGGTTAGGGTGTGTGTTAGGGCTAGGGTTACTGTCTGGATTAGGGTTAAGTTGAGGGTTAGGGTTAGTATTAGTGATGGTGAAAGCATTAGGGTTAGGGTTACGGTTATGTTTAAGTGTTATGGGCTAGTGTTAGGGTTTAGGTAAGGGTTAGGTCTGGGTTGGTGTAAGCCTTAGTGTTAGTGTTTCGGTTAGGTCTAGGGTTAGGTTTACTGTTAGGGTTAGGGTTAGGGTGAGAGCGAGGTTTAGGGTTATGGTTGGTGTAAGCATTAGGTTTAGGGTTAGGATTGTGTTAAGGTTAGTGTTAGGGTTGAAGTTAGGTTTAGAGAGTGTTAGTGTTAGGGTTAGGGTTGTTGTAAGCATTTGTGTTACGTTTGGTGTTAGTGTTCCAGGTAGGCTTAGAGTTAGTGTTAGGGTTTGTGTTAGGGTTAGGGTTAGGGTTAAGGTTAGAGATAGGGAGTGTAGGGTTAGGGTTAGGGTTTGTGTTAGGGTTGGTGTTAGGGTTAGGGTTAGGGTTTGGTTTGGTGTAATCATTATGTTTAGGGTTAGGGTTAGGGTTTTTTTTAGGGTTAGGGTTAGGTTTAGGGTTAGGGTTAGAGGTAGGGAATGTTTGGGTTAGTGTTAGGGTTGGTGTAAACATTTGGGTTATGGTTGGGGTTGAAGTTCCAACTAGGTGTAGGGTTAGGGTCAGGGATAGTGTTAGGGTGTGTGTTCGGGTTAGGGTTACGGTCAGGATTAGGGTTAAGGTGAGCTTTAAGGTTAGGGTTGGTGAAAGCATTAGGGTTAGGACTACGGTTACGGTTAGGTGTATGGCTTAGGATTAGGGTTGGGTAAGGGTTAGGTTTTGGGTTGATGTAAGCATTAGTGTTAGTGTTAGGGTTATTGCTATGGTTAGATTTATTATTAGGGTTAGGGGGAGGGTGAGGGTAAGGTTTAGGGCTATGTTTCGTGTAAGCATTAAGTTTAGGGTTAGGATTTGTGTAAAGGTTAGGGTTAGGGTTCAGGTTAGGGTTAGAGAGTGTTAGTGTTAGTGTTAGGGTTGGTGTAATCATTTTGGTGACGGTTCATGTTAGGCTTCATGGTAGGCTTAGGGTTTGGTTAAGCGTTAGGGTTGGTGAAAGCTTTGTGTTACGGTTGGTGTTAGGGTTCCAGGTAGGTTTAAGGTTAGGGTTAAGGTTAGGTTTAGGGTTAGGGTTAGGGTTAAGGTTTGTGTTTTGTTTAGGGTAGGGTTAGGTTTAGGGTTATTGTTAGGGTTAGGTAGTTGTAAGCATTAGGGTTATGGTTAGGGTTAGGGTTTGTGTTAGGTTTATGGTTAGTGGTAGGTTTAGTTTTAGGGTTGGAGTAAGAATTAGTGTTAGAGTTATGGTTTTGGATAAGGGTTAGGGTGAGGGTTAGGTTTAGGGTTATTGTTAGGGTTAAGGTTTGTGTTTTGTTTAGGGTAGGGTTAAGGTTAGGTTTCGGGTAAGCATTAGGGTTTGTGTTAGGGTTAGGGTTAGGGTTAGGGTTTGTGTTAAGGTTAGGGTTAGGGTTAGGGTTGGTGTAAGCATTAGGTTTAGGGCTAGTGATAGGGTTTGTGTTAGGGTTAGGGTTAGGCTCAGGGTTACTGAGCTTTAGGGTTAGGGTTAGTGTAAGCATTTCATTAATGGTTGGCGTTTGGTTTCCAAGTAGGTTTTGGGATATGGTTAGGGTTTGGGTTAGGGTTAGGGTTATTGTTAGGGTTAGGTAGTTGTAAGCATTAGGGTTATGGTTAGGGTTAGGGTTTGTGTTAGGTTTATGGTTAGTGGTAGGTTTAGTTTTAGGGTTGGAGTAAGAATTAGTGTTAGAGTTATGGTTTTGGATAAGGGTTCGGGTGAGGGTTAGGTTTAGGTTTAGTGTTGATGTTATCATTAGTGTTAGTGTTATGTTTAGGGTTAGCGTTAGTTTTTGTGTTAGGGTTTGTTTTAGGGGTAGGGTTAGGGTTAGGGTTAAGGTTAGGGTTAGAGAGTGTTATTTTTAGGGTTAGGGTTTGTGTTAGGGTTAGGGTTAGTGTTAGGCTTAGGGTTAGGTTTTGAGTTGGTGTAAGCATTAGGGTTAGGGTTGGGGATAGGGTTCCAGGTAAGCTTATGTTTAGGGTTAGGGTTTGTGTTAAGGTATGGGTTAGGTTAGGGGTAGGGTGAATTTTAGGTTTAGGGTTTGGGTTAGTTTACGCATTAGGGTTTCGTTTGGGGTTAGGGTTCAAGGTATGCTTAGGTTTAGATTTAGGGTTAGGGTTAGGGTTATGATTTGTTTTAGGGTTAGAGTTAGGGTTAGGGTTAAGGTTCGGTTTAGCGGGAGGGACACGGTTGGTGTGAGTGTTAGGTTTACCGTTAGGGTTAAGGTTTGTGTTATGGTTAGGGATAGGGTTAGGCTTCGGGTTAGGGTTATGGTTAGGGTTAGATAATTTTAGGGATAGAATTAGTGTTAGAGTTAGGGAGTGTTTGAGTAAGATGTGTTAATGAAGGGGTTACGGTTTCAGGTAGGTTTAGGATTAGGGTTAAGGTTAGGGTTATAGTTAGGTTTAGGGTTTGTGTTAGGGTTAGGGTTGGTGTAAGCATTAGGGTTAGGATTAGGGTTAAGATTAGAGTTTGTGTTAGGGTTATGGTTAGGGTTATGGTTAGGGTTAGGTTTGGTGTAAGCCTATGGTTTAGGGTTGGAGTTAGGGTTTGTTTTAGATTTAGGGTTAGGCTTGGGGTTGAGAGTGTTAGGTTTAGGGTTAGTGTGAGAGTTAGGGTGAGGTTTAGGGCTAGGGTTAGGGTTGGTGTAAGTATTAGGTTTAGGGTTAGGATTAGGGTTAGTGTTTTGGGTTGCTGTAAGCATTAGGGTTAGGGTTAGGTTTAGAGTTTGTGTTAGTGTTGGGCATATGTTTAGAGATAGTGTTAGAGTTAGGGAGTGTTTGGATTAAGCTTTGTGTTAGTGTTTGAGTTAGTGTTAGGGTTAGGATTAGGGTTATGGTTTTGGTTGGTTTAAGCATTAGGATTAGAGTTAGGGTTTGTGTTAGTGTTGGGGTTAGGGTTAGGGGTAGTGTTAGAGTTAGGTAGTGTTTGGGTAAGGGTTAGTGTTGGTGTAAGCATTTGGGTTACTGTATGGGTTAGGGTTCCAGGTAGGTTTAGGGTTAGGTTGGGGTTAGGGTTAGGGTTAGGGTTTGTGTTAGGGTTAGGGTGGGGTTAATGTTAGGGTTGGTGTAAGCATAAGATTGAGGGTTAAAGTTAGGGTTTGTGTTAGATTTAGGGTTAGGCTTAGGGTTGAGAGTGTTAGGGTTAGGTTTAGGGTTGGTGTAAGCATTTGGGTTATGGTTGGTGTTAGGGTTCCAGGTAGGTTTAGGGTTAATGTTTGGGATAGGGTTATGGTTTTGTTTTAGGTTTGGGTTTGGGTTGAGATTAGGGTTAGGTTTAGGGTTAGGGTTAACATTAGGGTTAGGGTTTGTGGAAGGGTTAGGTGTAGGTTTGGCGTAAGCATTAGTGTTTGGGTTAGGGTTTGGGTGAGGGTTAGGCTGAGGGTTAGGTTTAGGGTTAGGGTTTGTGTAAGCATTATTGTTAGGGTTAGTTTTAGGGTTAGGGTTAGTGTTTCTGTTAGGATTATGGTTAGGGTTAGGGTTAGGAGTGTTAGTTTTCGGGTTAGAATTTGTGTTATGGTTAGGGTTAGGGCTAGTGTTAGGGTGTGTGTTAATGTTGGGTTGGTGTAATCATTAGGGTTAGGGTTAGGGTTTGTGTTAGGCTTGGGGTTAGGGTTAAGTTTAGTGTTAGATTTAGGAGTGTTTGGGTAAATGTTATGGTTTTTGTAAGCTTTGTGTTACGGTTGGGTTTAGGGTTCCAGCTAGGTTTAAGTTTAGCGTTAAGGTTAGGGTTAGGGTTAGGGTTAAGGCTATGGCTTGTTAGGGTTAGGGTTAGTTTTGGTGTAAGCATTAGGTTTAGGCCTAGTGATAAGATTTGTGTTAAGGTTAGGATTAGGCTTAGGGTTACAGAGCTTAAGGTTAGGGTTAGTTTAAGCATTTAGGTAATGGTTGGTGTTAGGTTTCCAATAGGTTTAGCGATATGGTTAGGGTTTGGGTTAGGGTTAGGGTTATTGTTAGGGTTAGGTAGTTGTAAGCATTAGGATTATGGTTAGGGTTAGGGTTTGTGTTAGGTTTATGGTTAGCGGTAGGTTTAGGTTTAGGGTTGGCATAAGAATTAGTCTTAGAGTTATGGTTTTTGGTTAGGGTTAGGGTGAGGGTTAGTTTTAGGGTTAGGGTTGGTGTTATCATTGGTGTTAGTGTTAGGTTTAGGGTTAGCGTTTATTTTTGTGTTTGGGTTAGGGTTTTCGTTTGAGTTGGAGTAAGCATTAGGGTTAGGGTTGGGATAGGGTTCCAGGTATGCTTATGTTTAGGGTTAGGGTTAGGATTTGTTGTATTGTATGGGTTATGGTTAGGGCTAGGTTGAATTTGAGTTTTAGGGTTAGGGTTAGGGTTAGTTTAAGCATTAGGGTTTCGTTTGGGGTTAGGGTTCAAGGTAGGCTTAGGTTTAGGTTTAAGGTTAGGGTTAGGGCTAGGGTTAGGGTTTGTTTTAGGGTTAAAGTTAGGGTTAGTGTTAGAGTTAGGGTGCGGTTTAGGGTTAGGGACATGGTTGGTGTAAGTATTAGGTTTACCGTTAGGGTTAGGGTTTGTGTTAGGTTAGGAATAGGGTTAGTCTTCGGGTTACGGTTAGGGTTAGTTGTAGAGAATTTTAGGGTTATGATTAGTGTTAGATTTAGGGAGTGTTTCAGTAAGAGTTAGGGTTGGTGTAAGCATTTGCGTTACAGAGTGGGTTAGGGTTCCAGGTAGGTTTAGGGTTAGGGATAAGTTTAAGGTTATTGTTAGGGTTAGGGTTTGTGTTAGGATTAGGGTTGGTGTAAGCATTAGGGTTTTGGTTAGGGTTATGATTATTGTTTGTGCTAGGGTTATTGTTAGGGTTATGGTTAGGGTTAGGTTTTGTGTAAGCATAAGTTTTAGGGTTAGAGTTAGTGTTTTTGTTAGATTTAGGGTTAAACTTGTGGTTGAGAGTGTTAGGGTTAGGGTTAGGGTTTGTGTAACCATTTGGGTTATGGTTAGGGTTAGTGTTTGTGTTAGGGTTAGGGTTAAGGTTAGGGTTAGGTTTATGGATGGCATAAGCTTTAGTCTTAGGGTTAGGGTTTGGGTTAGGGTTAGGGTTAGGGTTAGGGTTAGGTTTGGTGTAAGCATTAGTGTTAGGGTTAACTTTAGGGTTAGGGTTACGGTTTGTGTTAGGGTTAGGGTTAGGATTAGGGTTAGAGAGTGTTAGGGTTATTTTTATAGTTTGTCTTATGGTTAATGATACGGTTATGGTTAGGGATATGGTTGAGAGTGTTAGGTTTAGGGTTAGTGTAAGCATTTTGGTTACGGTTGGGGTTAGGGTTCCAGGTATGTTTACGGTTAATGTTAGTTTTAGGGTTAGTGTTAGGGTTTATGTTGGGGTTGGCGTTATGGTAAAGTTAGTGTTAGCGTTAGGGAGTGTTTGGGTAAGGGTTAGGCTTGGTGTAAGCATTTGGGTTATGGTAGGGGTTAGGGTTCCAGGTAGGTTTAAGATTAGGGTTAGGCTTATGTTTAGGGATAGGTTTAGGGTTATGGTTTGTCTTAGGGTTATGGTTAGGGTTATGGTTAGGTTTAGGTTTGTTGTAAGCATAAGGTTTAGGGTTAGTGTTAGGGTTTGTTTTAGATTAGGTTTAGGCTTGTGGTTGAGAGTGTTAGGGTTAGAGTTTGGGTTGGTGTAAGCATTAGGGTTAGGGTTAGGGTAAGGTTTTGTGTTAGGGTTAGGGTTAGGGTTAAGGTGAGTGTGATTAGAGTTAGAGTTAGGCTTAGGATTTGTTTTAAGTTTAGATTTAGTGTTTTGGTTAGGGTTAGGGTGAGGTTTAGGGTTAGGGATACTGTCGGTTTAAGTAATAGGTTTAGGGTTAGGGTTATGGTTTGTGTTAAGGCTAGGGATAGGGTTAAGCTTCGGGTTAGGTTTAGGGTTAGGGTTAGTGTTAGAGAATTTTAGGGTTATGATTAGTGTTAGTGTTATTGAGTGTTTGAGTGAGAGGTAGGGTTGGTGTAAGCTTTTGTATTACAGAAGGTGTTAGGGTTCCAAGTAGGTTTAGGTTAGGGTTAAGTTTAGGGTTATTGTTAGGGTTAGGGTTTGAATAAGCGTTAGGGTTGGTGTAAGCATTAGGTTTAGGTTTAGGGTTATGATTAGGGTTTGAGTTAGGGTTATGGTTAGGGTTATGGTTAGGTTTGGGGTTGGTGTAAGCATTTGGGTTATGGTTGGGTTTAGGGTTTGTGTTAGGGTTAAGGTTAGGGTTACAGTTAGGTTTAGGGTTGGCGTAAGCATTAGTGTTAGGGTTAGGGTTTGGGTTAGGGTTAGGGTGAGCGTTATGTTTAGGGTTAGGTTTGGTGTAAGCATTAGTGTTAGGGTCAGCTTTAGGGTTAGGGTTTGGTTTGTGTTAAGGTTAGAGAGTGTTAGGGTTATGGTTATAGTTTGTGTTAGGGTTAGGGGTAAGGTTACGGTTAGGGCTAGGGTTGAGAGTGTTAGGCTTAGGGTTAGTGTAAGCATTGGGTTACGGTTGGGGTTAGGGTTCCAGGTATGTTTATAGTTAATGTTAGTGTTAGGGTTAGGTTTTGTCTTGGGGTTGGGGTTAGAATAAATTAAATGTTAGAGTTAATTAGTGTTTGGGTCAGGGTTAATTTTGGTGTAAGCATTTGTGTTATGGTAAGTGTTAGGGTTCCAGGTAGGTTTAAGGTTAGGGTTAGGGTTAGGGTTAGATTTAGGGTTTGTGTTAGGGTTAGTGTTAGGGTTAAGGTTAGGGTTAATGTTGGTGTAAGCATTAGAGTTAGGGTTATTGTTAGGATTTGTGTTATTCTTAGGGTTAGGGTTAAGGTGAGGGTTAAGTTTAGGTTTATGTTTCGTGTAAGCATTACGTTTAGGGTTAGGGTTAGGGTTTCACTTAGTGTTATGGTTAGGCTTAGGTTTAGAGAGTGTTAGGGTTAAGGTTGGTGTAAGCATTAGGTTTAGGGTTTGATTTAGAGTTTGTACTAGGGTTAGGGTTAGTGTTAGGGTTAGAGAGTGTCAGGGTTCGTTTTGGGTTGGTGGAAACATTTTGGTTACGGTTGGGGATAGTGTTCAAGTTAGGCTTATGCTTAGGATTAGGGTTAGGGTTTGTGTTAGGGTAAGGGTTAGTGTTAGGGTTAGGGTGAGGTTGAGGGTTAGGGTTAGGGTTGGGTTGGTGTAAGCATTTGGGTTAAGGTTGGGGTTAGGATTTGTGCTAGGGTTAGGGTGAGGGTGAGGGTTAGAGAGTGCTAGGGTTAGAGTTAGAGTTAGTGTAAGCATTTAGGTTAACGTTGGGGATAGGGTTCCAGGTAGGCTGAGGGTTAGGGTTAGGATAGGCTTTCTGTTAGTGTTAGGGTTGGGGTTAGAGTTGGGGTTGGTGTAAGCCTTAGGGTTAGGGTTAGGGTTAGGTTTTGTGTTAGGGTTAGGGTTAGGGTTAGGATAAGGGTGATGGTTAGGGTTAGGGTTAGTGTTAGAGAGTTTAAGGGTTAGGGTTAAGCTTGGTGGTAGCATTTGGGTTACATTAGAGGTTAGGGTTACAGGTAAGTTTAGGGTTAGGGTTAGTGTTGTGGTTAGTGTTATCTTTTGGATCGGGTTGGCATAAGCATTAGTGTTAGTGTTAGGTTTATTGTTAGGGATCGGGTTAGGGTGAGTGATAGGGTTAGGAATAGGGTTGGTGTAAGCATTAGTGTTTGGGTAAGGGTTAGGATAAGGTTTGTGTTATGGTTAAGGTTAGGGTTAGGTTTAGTGTTAGTGTTAGGTTTAGGTTAGGGTGAGGGTGAGGTTAGGGTTAGGGTTGGTGTAAGCATTAGGTTTAGTGTTAGGGTTTTTGCTATGGTTAGGTTTAGGGTTAGGGTTAGAGAGTGTTAGCGTTAGGATTAGGGTTGGTTAAGCAGTTGGGTTACGGTTGGGGTTAGGGTTCCAGGTAGGTTTATTTTTAATGTTAGGGTTAGGGTTAGAGTTTGTGTTAGGGTTAGGGTTAGGGTTAGTGTTAGAGTTAGGGAGTGTTATAGTTAGGGTTAGGGTTTGTTTAAGGGTTAGGGTTAGTGTTAGTTTTAGGTTTAGGGTTTGGATGTGTGTAAGCATAAGGGTCAGGGTTAGGGTTTGGGTTTGTGTTATGATGATGGTTAGGTTTAGGGTTAGGATTAGAGTTGGGGAGTGTTAGGGTTAGTGTTAGGGTTAGTTTAAACATTTGGGTTGTGGTTGGGGTTGGAGTTACCGTTAGGTTTATGGTTTCGGTTAGGGTTATGGTCAGGGTTAATGTGTGTGTTAGGGTTAGGGTTAGGGTTAGTTTTACGGTCAGACTTAGGGTTAAGGTGAGGGTTAGAGTTAGTTCTAGGTTCGGTGTAAACATTAGTGTTAGGGTTACGGTTACAGTTAGGTGTTATGAGTTAGAGTTCGGATTTGGGTTAGGGTTATGTTTAGGGTTGGTGTAAGCATTCAGTTAGGCTTAGGGTTTGTGTTAGGGTTAGGGTTAGGGTTAGGGTTAGTGTTTTTGTTAATGTTGGTGTAAGCATTAGGGTTAGGGTTATTGTTTGGGTTTGTGTTAGGTTTAGGGTTAGGGTTAGTGTGAGGGTTAGGGTTAGGTTTAGGTTTGGTGTAAGCATTAGGTTTAGGGTTAGGGATAGGGCTTCTGTTAGGGTTGTGGTTTGGCTTAGTTTTATAGAGTATTAGGGTTAGGGTTAGTGTTGGTGAAAGCATTAGGCTTAGGATTAGGGTTAGGATTTGTGCTAGGTTTAGGAATAGTGTTAGGGTTAGAGAGTCAGGGTTAGGGTTAGCATTGGTGTAAGCATTTACCGTACGGTTGGGGATAGGGTTCCAGGTAGGCTTATAGTTAGGGTTAGGGTTAGGGTTTGTGTTAGTGTTAGGGTTGGGGTTAGGGTTGGGGATGGGGTAAGCATTAGGTTTAGGATTAGGGTTAGGGTTTGTGTTAGTGTAAGGGTTAGGGTGAGGTTAATGTTTGGGGTTACGGTTAGGCTTTGGTGTATGCATTCGGGTTATGGTTGGGGTTAGGGTTCAGGGTAGGCTTAGGGTTAGGGTTAGGGTTAGGGCTTGTGTTATGGTTAGCGTTTGTGTTAGGGGTTGGGTGTAGAGTTAGAGGTATGGTTAGGGTTAGGATTAATGTAAGAATTCGGTTTAGGGATAGGGTTAGGGTTTATGTTAGCTTTTGCTTGGGCTTAGGTTTAGAGAGTGTTAGGGTTTGCGTTAGGCTTGGTGTAAGCATTTGGGTTACGGTTGGGTGTAGGATTCAAGGTAGGCTTAGGGTGAGGTTTAGGGTTAGGGTTAGGGTTTGTGTTAGGGTTAAGGTTAGGGATAGGGTTGGTGTAAGCATTAGGGTTAGTGTTAGGGTTATAGTTTCTGTTAGGGTCAGTGTAGTGTTGGGGTTATGGTTAGGGTTAGGGTGAGGGTGAGGTTTAGGGTTATGGATACGGTTGGTGTAAGCATTAGGTTTGGGGTAGGGTTAGGGTTTGTGTTAGGGTTAGGGATAGGGTTAGGTTTGAGGTTAGGGTTAGACTAGGTTTAGAGAGGGTTAGGGTTATGTTTAGTATTATTGTAAGTATATGGATTACGGTTGGGGTTACGGTTAGGGTTATGTTTTGTGTTAGGGTTCAGGGAAGGGTAAGGGTTAGTGTTAGAGTTATGAAGTGTTAGCGTTAGGATTAGGCTTAGAGTTAGTGTTAGGGTTTCTGATTATTTAAGGGTTGGTGTAAGGGTTAATGTTAGTGTTAGTGTTAGGGAATGTTTGGGTTAGTGTTAGGGTAAGTGTAAGCATTTTGGTCACGGTTGGGGTTAGGTTTCCAGGTAGGTTTAGGGTTAGATTTAGGGTTAGGGTTAGGTTTTGTGTTAGGTTTAGAGTAAGGGTTTGGGTAATTGTTAGTTTTAGGGTTGGTGTAAGCATTAGGTTTGGGGTGCGTGTTAGGCCTTCTGTTAGGTTTAGTGTTAGGCTTAGGGTTAGAGAGTGTTAGGGTTAGGGTTAGAGTGGGTGTAAGCATTAAGTTTAGGGTTAGGGTTAGGGTTTTTGCAAGGGTTGGGTTAGGGTTTGTGTTAGAGAGTGTTAGGATTAGCGTTAGGTTTGGTGTAAGCATTTGGATTACGGTGGGGGAGAGGATGGCAGGTAGGCTTAGGGTTAGGGTTCAGGTTAGGGTTTGTGTTGGTGTTAGGGTTGGTTTTTGGGTTGGGTTTGGTTTGAGCATTAGGATTAGGGTTAGAGTTAGGGTTTGTGTTAGGATTAGGATTAGGTTAGTGTGAGGGTGAGGGTGAGATTTAGTGTTAGGGTTACGGTTGGTGTAAGCATTAGGTTTAGTGTTAGGGTTAGGGTTTGTGTTAGGGTTAGGGTGGGGTTTGGTTTAGGGTTGGTGTAAGCATTAAGGTTAGTTTTATGGTTAATTCTAGGGTTTGTGTTAGGGTTAGGGTTAGCATGAGGGTGAGGTGTACATTTAAGGTTAGGGTTGGTTTAAGCATTAGGTTTAGGGTTAGGGTTAGGGTTTCTGCTAGGGATAGGGTTAGGGTTAGGGTTAGAGAGTGTTAGGGTTAGGGTTAGGGTTAGTGTTAAGAGTGTTTGGGTTAGGCTTAGGTTTAGGGTTAAGGTTAGGGTTAGGGTTAGGGTGTGTGTTATGGTGGGTTTAGGGTTAGGGTTGTTGTAAGCATTAGTGTTAGCGTTAGGGTTAACGTTTCCTTTAGGGTTAGAGTTAGGGTTACGTTACGGTTTGGGTTAGTGTGAGGGTGAGGTTTAGGTTTAGGGTTAGGGTTGGTGTAAATATTAGAATTAGTGTTAGGGCTGGTGTTTGTGTTAGGGTTATTGCTAGGGTAATTGTTCGGGTTAGGTTTAGGGTTAGGTTTACATACTGTTAGGGTTAGGTTAAGTGTTGTTGTAAGCATTGGGTTACGGTTGGGGTTAGGGTTAGGGTTAGGGTTTTTGTTAGGGATCGGTTTAGGGTAAGGGTTAGTGTTAGAGTTTCGGAGTGTTAGCGTTAGGGTTTTTGTTAGGGTTAGGGTTAGTGTTAGGGTTAAAGTTACAGTTAGGGTTTCGGTTGGTGTAAGCATTAGGGTTAAGGTTTGGTTAGGAATTTTGCTAGACTTAGGGTTAGGGTTAAAGTTAGAGTTAGGGTGCAAGCATTTGGGTTAAGGTTAAGGTTACCGTTAGGTTAAGAGTGTTAGGGTTAGGGCTACGGTTTTGTTAGGGTTAAGGTTAGTGTTAGGGTTAGGGTTAGTGTTAGGATTAGATTTAGGGTTAGGGTTTTGTTAGGGTTAGGGTTAGTGTTAGGGTTATGGTTAGTGTTAAGGTTGGTTAAGCATTGGAGTCAGGATTAGGGTTAGTGGTAGGGTTAGTGTTAGGGTTAGGGTTAGGCTTAGAGTTAGAGAGTGTTAGGGTTAGAGTTATGGTTGGTGTAAGCATTAGGTTTAGGGTTAAGTTTAGGGTTTGTGCTAGGGTTAGGGTTAGTGTTATGGTTAGAGAGTTTCAGGCTTAGGGTTAGCGTTCGTGTAAGCATATGTGTTACGGTTTGGATAGGGTTCAAGGTAATCTTATATTTAGAGTTAGTGTTAGAGTTAGGGAGTGTTAGGGTTAGGGATGTGTTAGGGATATTGTTAGTGATAGGGTTATAGTTACTGTTAGGGTTTAGTTTAATGTAAGCATGAGGGTTAGGTTTAGGGTTTGTGTTAAGGTTGTTGTTAGTGTTAAGGTTAGTGTTAGTGTTAGGGTGTGTTTGGATTAGGGTTAGGGTTGTTGTAAGCATTTGTGTTACGGTTGGGGTTAAAATTCCAGTTATTCTTAGGTTTAGGGTTAGAGTTAGGGTTAGGGTTTGTGTTAGGGTAAGGGTTAGTGTTAGGGTTGGGGTCAAGGATAGGTTTGGTGTAAGATTTGAGGTTAGTGTTTGGGTTAACGTTTCAGTTAGGGTTAGGGCTTGTGTTAGGGTTAGGTTTAGTGTAAGGGTGAGGTTTAGTTTGAGGATTCGTTTTAGAGTTAGGGTTAGGGTTAGGGTTAGAGAGTGTTAGTGTTAGAGTTAGTGTTGTTAATATTTCGGTTACTGTTGGTGTTAGGGTTAGGGTTTTGGTTGGTGTTAGGTTTCGGGTTAGTGGTTATGCAACATGGTGGAGGAATCCACCATGGTGGGAGGGTTTGGGGAGGGGTGGGGAGAATCCCAGTACCTATGAAACTGTGTCACATAATACAATGTAATTAATGAATTTAAAATAAAATTTAAAAATAAAAGGATAGGATTAGGGTGAGGGATAGCGTTAGGGATAGGGTTGGTGTAAGCATTAGTGTTAAGGTAAGGGTTAGGGTTAGGGTTTGTTTTAAAGTTAGGGTTAGGGTTTGGGTTGGTGTAGCATTAGGTTTAGAGTTAGGGTTTTTCTCAGGATTAGGTAAAGGTTTAGGGTTAGAGAGTGTTAGGGTTAGGGTTAGGGTTTGTGTAAGCCTTTGGGTTACGGTTGGTGTTAAGGATCCAGGTAAGCTTAGGGTTAGGGTTAGGTTTAGGGTTTGTGTTAGGGTTATTGTTGGGTTTAGGGTTAGGTTCAAGGTTAGGGTTAGGGTGAGGATGAGGTTTAGGGTTAGGGTTCGTTTGGTGTAAGCATTAGGGTAAGGGGTAGATTTTGGGCTAGGGTTAGGGTTTGGGTTTAGGCTTAGGGTTAGAGAGTGTTAGGGTTAGGGTTGGTGTAAGCATTAAGTTTAGGGTTAGGGTTAGGGTTTGTGTTAGGGTTAGGGTTAGGGTTAAGGTTAGGGTTAGTGTTAGAGTTAGGGAGTGTTTGGGTTAGGGTTACGGTTGGTGTAAACATTTGTGTTAAGGTTGGGATTGGAGTTCCAGGTAGGTTTAGGGTTAGGTTTGGGTTAAGGTTAGTGTTTGTGTTACGGTTAGGGTTAGGGTTACGTTCAGGATTAGGATTAAGGTGAGGGTTAGGTTTTTGTTAGGGTTGGTGTAAGCATTAGGGTTAGAGTTAGGGTTACGGTTAGGTGTTGTGGGTTAATGTTAGGTTTTGGGTAAGGGTTAGGTTGAAAGTTGGTGGAAGCATTAGTGTTAGTGTTAGGAATAGGGCTAGGGTTAGGTTCAGGGTTAGAGTTATTGTGAGGGTGAGGGTGAGGTTAAGAGTTATGGTTGGTGTAAGCATTAGGTTTATGGTTAGGATTAGGGTTTGTGTTAGGGTTAGGTTTAAGGTTAGGGTTAGAGAGTGTTAGTGTTAGAGTTAGGGTTGGTGTAAGCTTTTGATTTATGGTTTGTGTTAGGGTTCCAGGTAGGCTTAGGGTTATGGTTAGGGTTTGTATTAGTGTTAGTGTTAGGGTTAGAGTTAGGGTTAGGGTTAGGGTTAGGGTTAGTTTTTGGGTTTTGGGTTAGGGTTAGGGTTTGAGTAAGTGTTAGGTTTAGGGTTGGTGTAAGCATTAGATTTAGGGTTGGGGTTAGGTTTTCTCTTATGGTTAGGGATAGGCTTAGGGTTAGAGAGTGTTAGTGTTAGAGTTAGGGATCGTGTATGCATTTGGATCACGGTTGGGAATAGGATTCCAGGTAGGCTTATGGTTAGGGTTAGGGTTAGTGTTTGTGTTAGTGTTGGTGTTGGGGTTAGGGTTGGGGTTGGTGTAAGCATTAGGATTAGGGTTAGGGTTTGTGTTAGGGTTAGGTTTAGGGTTAGGGTTAGTGTTGGTGTAAGCATTTGGGTTACAATTGAGGTTAGGGTTACAGATACAATAAGGGTTAGGGTTAGTGTTATGGTTAGGGTTAGTTTTGGTTAGGGTTGGCGTAAGCATTATTGTTAGTGTTAGGGTAAGGGTTAAGGAAAGGGTTATGGTTAGGGATAGGGTTAGGGATAGGGTTGGTGTAAGCATTAGTGTTAAGGTAAGGGTTAGGGTTAGGGTTTGTTTTAAAGTTAGGGTTAGGGTTTGGGTTGGTGTAAGCATTAGGTTTAGGGTTAGGGTTTTTCTCAGGATTAGGTAAAGGTTTAGGGTTAGAGAGTGTTAGGGTTAGGGTTAGGGTTTGTGTAAGCCTTTGGGTTATGGTTGGTGTTAGAGATCCAGGTAAGCTTAGGGTTAGGGTTAGGTTTAGGGTTTGTGTTAGGGTTATTGTTGGGTTTACGGTTAGGTTCAAGGTTAGGGTTAGGGTGAGGATGAGGTTTAGGGTTAGGGTTCGTTTTGTGTAAGCATTAGGGTAAGGGGTAGAGTTTGGGCTAGGGTTAGGGTTTGGGTTTAGGCTTAGGGTTAGAGAGTGTTAGGGTTAGGGTTGGTGTAAGCATTAAGTTTAGGGTTAGGGTTAGGGTTTGTGTTAGGGTTAGGGTTAGGGTTAAGGTTAGGGTTAGTGTTAGAGTTAGGGAGTGTTTTGGTTAGGGTTACGGTTGGTGTAAACATTTGTGTTAAGGTTGGGATTGGAGTTCCAGGTAGGTTTAGGGTTAGGTTTGGGTTAAGGTTAGTGTTTGTGTTACGGTTAGGGTTAGGGTTACGTTCAGGATTAGGATTAAGGTGAGGGTTAGGTTTTTGTTAGGGTTGGTGTAAGCATTAGGGTTAGAGTTAGGGTTATGGTTAGGTGTTGTGGGTTAGTGTTAGGTTTTGGGTAAAGGTTAGGTTGAAAGTTGGTGGAAGCATTAGTGTTAGTGTTAGGAATAGGGCTAGGGTTAGGTTCAGGGTTAGAGTTATTGTGAGGGTGAGGGTGAGGGTGAGGTTAAGGGTTATGGTTGGTTTAAGCATTAGGTTTAGGGTTAGGATTAGGGTTTGTGTTAGGGTTAGGTTTAAGGTTAGGGTTAGAGAGTGTTAGTGTTAGAGTTAGGGTTGGTGTAAGCTTTTGATTTATGGTTTGTGTTAGGGTTCCAGGTAGGCTTAGGGTTATGGTTAGGGTTTGTGTTAGTGTTAGGGTTAGGGTTAGAGTTATAGTTAGGGTTAGGGTTAGGGTTAGGTTTAGGGTTAGGGTTAGCATGTTGGTGTAAGCATTAGGTTTAGGGTTAGGGTTTGTGTTAGGGTTAGGGTTAGGGTTAGCATGAGGGTTTGGCTTAGGTTTATGTTTGGTGTAAGCATTAGGTTTAGGGTTAGGGTTATTGTTTCTGTTAGGGTTAGGGTTAGCATGAGGGTAAGAGAGTGTTAGGGTTAGGGTTAGGGCGGTGTAAGCATTAGGTTTAGTGTTATGTTGAGGGTTTGTGCTAGGGTTAGGGTTAGTGTAAGCATTAGGTTTAGGGTTAGGGTTATTGTTTCTGTTAGGGTTAGGGTTAGGCTTAGGTTTAGAGAGTGTTAGGGTTAGGGTTAGGGCGGTGTAAGCATTACGTTTAGTGTTATGTTGAGGGTTTGTGCTAGGGTTAGGGTTAGGCTTAGGGTTAGAGTGTGTTAACGTTAGGGCTATGCTTGGTGTAAGCATTTGGGTTACAGTTGGGGTTACGGTTCCAGGTAGGCTTAAGGTTAGGGTTAGGGTTAGGGTTAGGGTTAGGGTTAGGGTTAGGCTTAGGGTTAGAGTGTGTTAACGTTAGGGCTATGCTTGGTGTAAGCATTTGGGTTACAGTTGGGGTTACGGTTCCAGGTAGGGTTAAGGTTAGGGTTAGGGTTATGGTTAGGGTAGGCTTAAGGTTAGGGTTAGGGTTAGGGTTAGGGTTAGGGTAAGGGTTAGGGTTTGTGTGTTAGGGTTAGTGTTAGGGTTGGGTTAGTGTAAGCATTAGTGTTAGTGTTAGGGTTTTTGTTAGGGTTATGGTTATGGTTATGCTTATGGTTAGGGTTAGGGTTAGTGTTTGTGTAAGCATTGGGGTTAGGGTTAGGTTATGGTTTTTGTTAGGGTTATTGTTAGAGATGGGCTTAGGGTTAGGGTTAGGCTTAGTGTTAGAGAGTTTTAGTGTTAGGGTTAGGCTTGAAATAATCATTTGGGGTACGGTAGGGGTTAGGATTCCAGGTAGGCTTGAGTTTAGGGTATTTGTTAGGGTTAGGGTTTGTATTAGGGTTAGGATTAGGGTTAGGGGTAGGGTTAGGTTTAGGGTTAGGGTTGGTGTAAGTTTTAGGTTTAGGTTAGGTTTAGGGTTTAGGGTTTGTGTTAGGGTTAGGGATAGGGTTAAGGCTCAAGTTAGGGTTAGGGTTAATGTTAGTGTTTTCGAGTGTTAGTGTTAGAGTTAGTGTTGTTAATATTTCGGTTACTGTTGGTGTTAGGGTTAGGGTTTTGGTTGGTGTTAGGTTTCGGGTTAGTGATAGGGTTAGTGTTAGAGTTAGGGAGTGTTAGTGTTCGGGATGTTTTAGGGTTAGGGTTGCTGCTAGAGTTAGAGTTACAATTAGGTTGGTGTTGGTGTATGCATTAGAGTTAGGGTTAGGGTATTGGTTAGGGTTGGTGTCAGGGTTAAGGTTAGTGTTAGAGTTAGGGAGTGTTTGGGTTAGGGTTAGGGTTGGTGTAAGCATTTGAGTTACGGTTGGGGTTAGGGTTCCAGGCATGTTTAGGGTTAGGGTTAGGGTTAGTTTTTGGGTTTTGGGTTAGGGTTAGGGTTTAAGTAAGTGTTAGGTTTAGGGTTGGTGTAAGCATTAGATTTAGGGTTGGGGTTAGGTTTTCTCTTATGGTTAGGGATAGGCTTAGGTTTAGAGAGTGTTAGTGTTAGAGTTAGGGATCGTGTATGCATTTGGGTCACGGTTGGGAATAGGATTCCAGGTAGGCTTATGGTTAGGGTTAGGGTTAGTGTTTGTGTTAGTGTTTGTGTTGGTGTTAGGGTTGGGGTTGGTGTAAGCATTAGGATTAGGGTTAGGGTTTGTGTTAGGGTTAGGGTTAGGTTTAGGGTTAGGGTTAGTGTTGGAGTAAGCATTTGGGTTACAATTGAGGTTAGGGTTACAGATACAATAAGGGTTAGGGTTAGTGTTATGGTTAGGGTTAGGTTTTGGTTAGGGTTGGCATAAGCATTATTGTTAGTGTTAGGGTAAGGGTTAAGGATAGGGTTAGGGTGAGGGATAGGGTTAGGGATAGGGTTGGTGTAAGCATTAGTGTTAAGGTAAGGGTTAGGGTTAGGGTTTGTTTTAAAGTTAGGGTTAGGGTTTGGGTTGGTGTAAGCATTAGGTTTAGGGTTAGGGTTCTTCTCAGGATTAGGTAAAGGTTTAGGGTTAGAGAGTGTTAGGGTTAGGGTTAGGGTTTGTGTAAGCCTTTGGGTTACGGTTGGTGTTAGGGATCCAGGTAAGCTTAGGGTTAGGGTTAGGTTTAGGGTTTGTGTTAGGGTTATTGTTGGGTTTAGGGTTAGGTTCAAGGTTAGGGTTAGGGTGAGGATGAGGTTTAGGGTTAGGGTTCGTTTGGTGTAAGCATTAGGGTAAGGGGTAGAGTTTGGGCTAGGGTAGGGTTTGGGTTTAGGCTTAGGGTTAGAGAGTGTTAGGGTTAGGGTTGGTGTAAGCATTAAGTTTAGGGTTAGGGTTAGGGTTTGTGTTAGGGTTAGGGTTAGGGTTAAGGTTAGGGTTAGTGTTAGAGTTAGGGAGTGTTTGGGTTAGGGTTACGGTTGGTGTAAACATTTGTGTTAAGGTTGGGATTGGAGTTCCAGGTAGGTTTAGGGTTAGGTTTGGGTTAAGGTTAGTGTTTGTGTTACGGTTAGGGTTAGGGTTACGTTCAGGATTAGGATTAAGGTGAGGGTTAGGTTTTTGTTAGGGTTGGTGTAAGCATTAGGGTTAGAGTTAGGGTTACGGTTAGGTGTTGTGGATTAGTGTTAGGTTTTGGGTAAGGGTTAGGTTGAAAGTTGGTGGAAGCATTAGTGTTAGTGTTAGGAATAGGGCTAGGGTTAGGTTTAGGGTTAGAGTTATTGTGAGGGTGAGGGTGAGGGTAAGGTTAAGGGTTATGGTTGGTGTAAGCATTAGGTTTAGCGTTAGGATTAGGGTTTGTGTTAGGGTTAGGTTTAAGGTTAGGGTTAGAGAGTGTTAGTGTTAGAGTTAGGGTTGGTGTAAGCTTTTGATTTATGGTTTGTGTTAGGGTTCCAGGTAGGCTTAGGGTTATGGTTAGGGTTTGTGTTAGTGTTAGGGTTAGGGTTAGAGTTAGGGTTAGGGTTAGGTTTAGGGTTAGGGTTAATGTTGGTGTAAGCATTAGGTTTAGGGTTAAGGTTTGTGTTAGGGTTAGGGTTAGGGTTAGCATGAGGGTTTGGCTTAGGTTTATGGTTGGTGTAAGCTTTAGGTTTAGGGTTAGGGTTATTGTTTCTGTTAGGGTTAGGGTTAGGCTTAGGGTTAGAGAGTGTTAGGGTTAGCGTTAGGGCGGTGTAAGCATTAGGTTTAGTGTTATGTTGAGGGTTTGTGCTAGGGTTAGGGTTAGTGTAAGAGATAGAGATTGTCACGGTTAGTGTTAGGATTGGTGTTATCATTTGGGTTACCGTTGGGTATAGGGTCCTGGTAGGCTTATAGTTAGTGTTAGTTTTAGGGTTTGTGTTAGGGTTAGGGTTAGGCTTAGGGTTAGAGAGTGTTAATGTTAGGGCTGTGATTCGTGTAAGCATTTGGGTTACAGTTGGGGTTACGGTTCCAGGTAGGCTTAAGGTTAAGGTTAGTGTTAGGGTTAGGGTTAGGGTTAGGGTTAGGGTTAGGGTAAGGGTTAGGGTTTGTGTGTTAGGGTTAGGGTTAGGGTTAGGGTTAGGGTAAGGGTTAGGGTTTGTGTGTTAGGGTTAGTGTTAGGGTTATGGTTATGCTTATGGTTAGGGTTAGGGTTAGGGTTAGTGTTTGTGTAAGCATTGGGGTCAGGGTTAGGTTATGGTTTTTGTTAGGGTTATTGTTAGAGATGGGCTTAGGGTTAGGGTTAGGCTTAGTGTTAGAGAGTTTTAGTGTTAGGGTTAGGCTTGGTGTAATCAATTGGGGTACGGTAGGGGTTAGGATTCCAGGTAGGCTTGAGTTTAGGGTATTTGTTAGGGTTAGGGTTTGTGTTAGGGTTAGGGTTAGGGTCAGGGTTAGGGTTAGGGTTGGTGTAAGTTTAGGGTTTGTATTAGGGTTAGGGTTAGGGTTAGGGGTAGGCTTAGGGTTAGGGTTAGGGTTGGTGTAAGTTTTAGGTTTAGGTTAGGTTTAGGGTTTAGGGTTTGTGTTAGGGTTAGGGATAGGGTTAAGGCTCAAGTTAGGGTTAGGGTTAGGGTTAGTGTTAGAGAGTGTTAGTGTTAGAGTTAGTGTTGTTAATATTTCAGTTACTGTTGGTGTTAGGGTTAGGGTTTTGGTTGGTGTTAGGTTTCGGGTTAGTGATAGGGTTAGTGTTAGGGTTAGGGAGTGTTAGTGTTCGGGATGTGTTAGGGTTAGGGTTGCTGCTAGGGTTAGAGTTACAATTAGGTTGGTGTTGGTGTATGCATTAGAGTTAGGGTTAGGGTTTGTGTTAGGGTTGGTGTCAGGGTTAAGGTTAGTGTTAGAGTTAGGTAGTGTTTGGGTTAGGGTTAGGGTTGGTGTAAGCATTTGGGTTACGGTTGGGGTTAGGGTTCCAGGCATGTTTAGGGTTAGGGTTAGGGTTAGTTTTTGGATTTTGGGTTAGGGTTATGGTTTGAATAAGTGTTAGGTTTAGGGTTGGTGTAAGCATTAGATTTAGGGTTGGGGTTAGGTTTTCTCTTATGCTTAGGGATAGGCTTAGGTTTAGAGAGTGTTAGTGTTAGGGTTAGGGATCGTGTATGCATTTGGGTCACGGTTGGGAATAGGATTCCAGGTAGGCTTATGGTTAGGGTTAGGGTTAGTGTTTGTGTTTTTGTTGGTGTTGGGGTTAGGGTTGGGGTTGGTGTAAGCATTAAGATTAGGGTTTGGGTTTGTGTTAGGGTTAGGGTTAGGTTTAGGGTTAAGGTTAGTGTTGGTGTAAGCATTTGGGTTACAATTGAGGTTAGGGTTACAGGTACGATAAGGGTTAGGGTTAGTGTTATGGTTAGGGTTAGTTTTTGGTTAGGGTTGGCGTAAGCATTATTGTTAGTGTCAGGGTAAGGGTTAAGGATAGGGTTATGGTGAGGGATAGGGTTAGGGATAGGGTTGGTGTAAGCATTAGTGTTAAGGTAAGGGTTAGGGTTAGGGTTTGTTTTAAAGTTAGGTTTAGGGTTTGGGTTGGTGTAAGCATTAGGTTTAGGGTTAGGGTTTTTCTCAGGATTAGGTAAAGGTTTAGGGTTAGAGAGTGTTAGGGTTAGGGTTAGGGTTTGTGTAAGCCTTTGGGTTATGGTTGGTGTTGGGGATCCAGGTAAGCTTAGGGTTAGGGTTAGGTTTAGGGTTTGTGTTAGGGTTATTGTTGGGTTTAGGGTTAGGTTCAAGGTTAGGGTTAGGGTGAGGATGAGGTTTAGGGTTAGAGTTCGTTTGGTGTAAGCATTAGGGTAAGGGGTAGAGTTTGGGCTAGGGTTAGGTTTTGGGTTTAGGCTTAGGGTTAGAGAGTGTTAGGGTTAGGGTTGGTGTAAGCATTAAGTTTAGGGTTAGGGTTAGAGTTTGTGTTAGGGTTAGGGTTAGGGTTAAGGTTAGGGTTAGTGTTAGAGTTAGGGAGTGTTTGGGTTAGGGTTACGGTTGGTGTAAACATTTGTGTTAAGGTTGGGATTGGAGTTCCAGGTAGGTTTAGGGTTAGGTTTGGGTTAAGGTTAGTGTTTGTGTTACGGTTAGGGTTAGGGTTACGTTCAGGATTAGCATTAAGGTGAGGGTTAGGTTTTTGTTAGGGTTGGTGTAAGCATTAGGGTTAGAGTTAGGGTTACAGTTAGGTGTTGTGGGTTAGTGTTAGGTTTTGGGTAAGTGTTAGGTTGAAATTTGGTGGAAGCATTAGTGTTAGTGTTAGGAATAGGGCTAGGGTTAGGTTTAGGGTTAGAGTTATTGTGAGGGTGAGGGTGAGAGTCAGGTTAAGGGTTAGGGTTGGTGTAAGCATTAGGTTTAGGGTTAGGATTAGGGTTTGTGTTAGGGTTAGGTTTAAGGTTAGGGTTAGAGAGTGTTAGTGTTAGAGTTAGGGTTGGTGTAAGCTTTTGATTTATGGTTGGTGTTAGGGTTTCAGGTAGGCTTAGGGTTATGGTTAGGGTTTGTGTTAGTGTTAGGGTTAGGGTTAGAGTTAGGGTTAGGGTTAGGGTTAGGGTTAGGGTTAGGGTTAATGTTGGTGTAAGCATTAGGTTTAGGGTTAGGGTTTGTGTTAGGGTTAGGGTTAGGGTTAGCATGAGGGTTTGGCTTAGATTTATGGTTGGTGTAAGCTTTAGGTTTAGGGTTAGGGTTATTGTTTCTGTTAGGGTTAGGGTTAGGCTTAGGGTTAGAGAGTGTTAGGGTTAGGGTTAGGGCGGTGTAAGCATTAGGTTTAGTGTTATGTTGAGGGTTTGTGCTAGGGTTAGGGTTAGTGTAAGAGATAGAGATTGTCACGGTTAGTGTTAGGATTGGTGTTATCATTTGGGTTACCGTTGGGTATAGGGTCCTGGTAGGCTTATAGATAGTGTTAGTTTTAGGGTTTGTGTTAGGGTTAGGGTTAGGCTTAGGGTTAGAGAGTGTTAATGTTAGGGCTGTGCTTGGTGTAAGCATTTGGGTTACAGTTGGGGTTACGGTTCCAGGTAGGCTTAAGGTTAGTGTTAGGGTTAGGGTTAGGGTTAGGGTTAGGGTAAGGGTTAGGGTTTGTGTGTTAGGGTTAGGGTTAGGGTTGGGTTAGTGTAAGCATTAGTGTTAGTGTTAGGGTTTTTGTTAGGGTTATGGTTATGGTTAGGGTTAGTGTTATACTTATGGTTAGGGTTAGTGTTTGTGTAAGCATTTGGGTCAGGGTTAGGTTATGGTTTTTGTTAGGGTTATTGTTAGAGATGGTCTTAGGGTTAGGGTTAGGCTTAGTGTTAGAGAGTTTTAGTGTTAGGTTTAGGCTTGGTGTAATCAATTGGGGTACGGTAGGGGTTAGGATTCCAGGTAGGCTTGAGTTTAGGGTATTTGTTAGGGTTACGGTTTGTGTTAGGGTTAGGGTTAGGGTTAGGGGTAGGCTTAATGTTAGGGTTTGGGTTGGTGTAAGTTTTAGGTTTAGGTTAGGTTTAGGGTTTAGGGTTTGTGTTAGGGTTAGGGATAGGGTTAAGGCTCAAGTTAGGGGTAGGGTTAGGGTTAGTGTTAGAGAGTGTTAGTGTTAGAGTTAGTGTTGTTAATATTTCGGTTACTGTTGGTGTTAGGGTTAGGGTTTTGGTTGGTGTTAGGTTTCGGGTTAGTGATAGGGTTAGTGTTAGGGTTAGGGAGTGTTAGTTTTCGGGATGTGTTAGGGTTAGGGTTGCTGCTAGGGTTAGAGTTACAATTAGGTTGGTGTTGGTGTATGCATTAGAGTTAGGGTTAGGGTTTGTGTTAGGGTTGGTGTCAGGGTTAAGGTTAGTGTTAGAGTTAGGGAGTGTTTGGGGTAGGGTTAGGGTTGGTGTAAGCATTTGGGTTACGGTTGGGGTTAGGGTTCCAGGCATGTTTAGGGTTAGGGTTAGGGTTAGTTTTTGGGTTTTGGGTTAGGGTTAGGGTTTGAGTATGTGTTAGGTTTAGGGTTGGTGTAAGCATTAGATTTAGGGTTGGGGTTAGGTTTTCTCTTATGGTTAGGGATAGGCTTAGGGTTAGAGAGTGTTAGTGTTATGGTTAGGGATCGTGTATGCATTTGGGTCACGGTTGGGAATAGGATTCCAGGTAGGCTTATGGTTAGGGTTAGGGTTAGTGTTTGTGTTAGTGTTTGTGTTGGGGTTAGGTTTGGGGTTGGTGTAAGCATTAGGATTAGGGTTAGGGTTTGTGTTAGGGTTAGGGTGAGGTTTAGGGTTAGGGTTAGTGTTGGAGTAAGCATTTGGGTTACAATTGAGGTTAGGGTTACAGGTACGATAAGGGTTTGGGTTAGTGTTATGGTTAGGGTTAGGTTTTGGTGTGGGTTGGCATAAGCATTATTGTTAGTGTCAGGGTAAGGGTTAAGGATAGGGTTAGGGTGAGGGATAGGGTTAGGGATAGGGTTGGTGTAAGCATTAGTGTTAAGGTAAGGGTTAGGGTTAGGGTTTGTTTTAAAGTTAGGGTTAGGGTTTGGGTTGGTGTAAGCATTAGGTTTAGGGTTAGGGTTCTTCTCAGGATTAGGTAAAGGTTTAGGGTTAGAGAGTGTTAGGGTTAGGGTTAGGGTTTGTGTAAGCCTTTGGGTTATGGTTGGTGTTAGGGATCCAGTTAAGCTTAGGGTTAGGGTTAGGTTTAGGGTTTGTGTTAGGGTTATTGTTGGGTTTAGGGTTAGGTTCAAGGTTAGGGTTAGGGTGAGGATGAGGTTTAGGGTTAGGGTTCGTTTTGTGTAAGCATTAGGGTAAGGGGTAGATTTTGGGCTAGGGTTAGGGTTTGGGTTTAGGCTTAGGGTTAGAGAGTGTTAGGGTTAGGGTTGGTGTAAGCATTAAGTTTAGGGTTAGGGTTAGGGTTTGTGTTAGGATTAGGGTTAAGGTTAGGGTTAGTGTTAGAGTTAGGGAGTGTTTGGGTTATGGTTACGGTTGGTATAAACATTTGTGTTAAGGTTGGGATTGGAGTTCCAGGTAGGTTTAGGGTTAGGTTTGGGTTAAGGTTAGTGTTTGTGTTACGGTTAGGGTTAGGGTTACGTTCAGGATTAGGATTAAGGTGAGGGTTAGGTTTTTGTTAGGGTTGGTGTAAGCATTAGGGTTAGAGTTAGGGTTACAGTTAGGTGTTGTGGGTTAGTGTTAGGTTTTGGGTAAGGGTTAGGTTGAAAGTTGGTGGAAGCATTAGTGTTAGTGTTAGGAATAGGGCTAGGGTTAGGATTAGGGTTAGAGTTATTGCGAGGGTGAGGGTGAGGGTGAGGTTAAGGGTTAGGGTTGGTGTAAGCATTAGGTTTAGGGTTAGGATTAGGGTTTGTGTTAGGGTTAGGTTTAAGGTTAGGGTTAGAGAGTGTTAGTGTTAGAGTTAGGGTTGGTGTAAGCTTCTGATTTCAGGTTGGTGTTAGGGTTCCAGGTAGGCTTAGGGTTATGGTTAGGGTTTGTGTTAGTGTTAGGGTTAGGGTTAGAGTTAGGGTTAGGGTTAGGGTTAGGGTTAGGGTTAATGTTGGTGTAAGCATTAGGTTTAGGGTTAGGGTTTGTGTTAGGGTTAGGGTTAGGGTTAGCATGAGGGTTTGGCTTAGGTTTATGGTTGGTGTAAGCATTAGGTTTAGGGTTAGGGTTATTGTTTCTGTTAGGGTTAGGGTTAGGCTTAGGGTTAGAGAGTGTTAGGGTTAGCGTTAGGGCGGTGTAAGCATTAGGTTTAGTGTTATGTTGAGGGTTTGTGCTAGGGTTAGGGTTAGTGTCAGCATTAGGTTTAGGGTTAGGGTTATTGCTTCTGTTAGGGTTAGGGTTAGGCTTAGGGTTAGAGAGTGTTAGGGTTAGGGTTAGGGTGGTGTAAGCATTAGGTTTAGTGTTATGTTGAGGGTTTGTGCTAGGGTTAGGGTTAGTGTAAGAGATAGAGATTGTCACGGTTAGTGTTAGGATTGGTGTTATCATTTGGGTTACCGTTGGGTATAGGGTCCTGGTAGGCTTATAGTTAGTGTTAGTTTTAGGGTTTGTGTTAGGGTTAGGGTTAGGCTTAGGGTTAGATAGTGTTAATGTTAGGGCTATGCTTGGTGTAAGCATTTGGGTTACAGTTGGGGTTACGGTTCCAGGTAGGCTTAAGGTTAGTGTTAGGGTTAGGGTTAGGCTTATGGTTAGGGTTAGGGTTAGGGTAAGGGTTAGGGTTTGTGTGTTAGGGTTAGCGTTAGGTTTGGGTTAGTGTAAGCATTAGTGTTAGTGTTAGGGTTTTTGTTAGGGTTATGGTTATGGTTATGGTTATGGTTAGGGTTAGTGTTTGTGTAAGCATTGGGGTCAGGGTTAGGTTATGGTTTTTGTTAGGGTTATTGTTAGAGATGGTCTTAGGGTTAGGGTTAGGCTTAGTGTTAGAGAGTTTTAGTGTTAGGGTTAGGCTTGGTGTAATCAATTGGGGTACGGTAGGGGTTAGGATTCCAGGTAGGCTTGAGTTTAGGGTATTTGTTAGGGTTAGGGTTTGTGTTAGGGTTAGGGTTAGGGTTAGGGTTAGGGTTAGGGTTAGGGTTGGTGTAAGTTTAGGGTTTGTATTAGGGTTAGGGGTAGGGTTAGGGGTAGGCTTAGGGTTAGGGTTAGGGTTGGTGTAAGTTTTAGGTTTAGGTTAGGTTTAGGGTTTAGGGTTTGTGTTAGGGTTAGGGATAGGGTTAAGGCTCAAGTTAGGGGTAGGGTTAGGGTTAGGGTTAGTGTTAGAGAGTGTTAGTGTTAGAGTTAGTGTTGTTAATATTTCGGTTACTGTTGGTGTTAGGGTTAGGGTTTTGGTTGGTGTTAGGTTTCGGGTTAGTGATAGGGTTAGTGTTAGGGTTAGGGAGTGTTAGTGTTCGGGATGTGTTAGGGTTAGGGTTGCTGCTAGGGTTATAGTTACAATTAGGTTGGTGTTAGTGTATGCATTAGAGTTAGGGTTAGGGTTTGTGTTAGGGTTGGTGTCAGGGTTAAGGTTAGTGTTAGAGTTAGGGAGTGTTTGGGTTAGGGTTAGGGTTGGTGTAAGCATTTGGGTTACGGTTGGGGTTAGGGTTTCAGGCATGTTTAGGGTTAGGGTTAGGGTTAGTTTTTGGGTTTCATGCATGTTTAGGGTTAGGGTTAGGGTTAGTTTTTGGGTTTTGGGTTAGGGTTAGGGTTTGAGTAAGTGTTGGGTTTAGGGTTGGTGTAAGCATTAGATTTAGGGTTGGGGTTAGGTTTTCTCTAATGGTTAGGGATAAGCTTAGGGTTAGAGTGTGTTAGTGTTAGGGTTAGGGATCGTGTATGCATTTGGGTCACGGTTGGGAATAGGATTCCAGGTAGGCTTATGGTTAGGGTTAGGGTTAGTGTTTGTGTTAGTGTTTGTGTTGGGGTTAGGGTTGGGGTTGGTGTAAGCATTAGGATTAGGGTTAGGGTTTGTGTTAGGGTTAGGGTGAGGTTTAGGGTTAGGGTTAGTGTTGGAGTAAGCATTTGGGTTACAATTGAGGTTAGGGTTACAGGTACGATAAGGGTTTGGGTTAGTGTTATGGTTAGGGTTAGGTTTTGGTGTGGGTTGGCATAAGCATTATTGTTAGTGTCAGGGTAAGGGTTAAGGATAGGGTTAGGGTGAGGGATAGGGTTAGGGATAGGGTTGGTGTAAGCATTAGTGTTAAGGTAAGGGTTAGGGTTAGGGTTTGTTTTAAAGTTAGGGTTAGGGTTTGGGTTGGTGTAAGCATTAGGTTTAGGGTTAGGGTTCTTCTCAGGATTAGGTAAAGGTTTAGGGTTAGAGAGTGTTAGGGTTAGGGTTAGAGTTTGTGTAAGCCTTTGGGTTACGGTTGGTGTTAGGGATCCAGGTAAGCTTAGGGTTAGGGTTAGGTTTAGGTTTTGTGTTAGGGTTATTGTTGGGTTTACGGTTAGGTTCAAGGTTAGTGTTAGGGTGAGGATGAGGTTTAGGGTTAGGGTTCGTTTGGTGTAAGCATTAGGGTAAGGGGTAGAGTCTGGGCTAGGGTAGGGTTTGGGTTTAGGCTTAGGGTTAGAGAGTGTTAGGGTTAGGGTTGGTGTAAGCATTAAGTTTAGGGTTAGGGTTAGGGTTTGTGTTAGGGTTAGGGTTAGGGTTAAGGTTAGGGTTAGTGTTAGAGTTAGGGAGTGTTTGGGTTAGGGTTACGGTTGGTGTAAACATTTGTGTTAAGGTTGGGATTGGAGTTCCAGGTAGGTTTAGGGTTAGGTTTGGGTTAAGGTTAGTGTTTGTGTTACGGTTAGGGTTAGGGTTACGTTCAGGATTAGCATTAAGGTGAGGGTTAGGTTTTTGTTAGGGTTGGTGTAAGCATTAGGGTTAGAGTTAGGGTTACGGTTAGGTGTTGTGGGTTAGTGTTAGGTTTTGGGTAAGGGTTAGGTTGAAAGTTGGTGGAAGCATTAGTGTTAGTGTTAGGAATAGGGCTAGTGTTAGGTTCAGGGTTAGAGTTATTGTGAGGGTGAGGGTGAGGGTGAGGGTGAGGGTGAGGTTAAGGGTTATGGTTGGTGTAAGCATTAGGTTTAGCGTTAGGATTAGGGTTTGTGTTAGGGTTAGGTTTAAGGTTAGGGTTAGAGAGTGTTAGTGTTAGAATTAGGGTTGGTGTAAGCTTTTGATTTATGGTTTGTGTTAGGGTTCCAGGTAGGCTTAGGGTTATGGTTAGGGTTTGTGTTAGTGTTAGGGTTAGGGTTAGAGTTAGGGTTAGGGTTAGGGTTAGGGTTAGGGTTAGGGTTAGGGTTAATGTTGGTGTAAGCATTAGTTTTAGGGTTAGGGTTTGTGTTAGGGTTAGGGTTAGGGTTAGCCTGAGGGATGGCTTAGGTTTATGGTTGGTGTAAGCATTAGGTTTAGGGTTAGGGTTATTGTTTCTGTTAGGGTTAGGGTTAGGCTTAGGGTTAGAGAGTGTTAGGGTTAGGGTTAGGGCGGTGTAAGCATTAGGTTTAGTGTTATGTTGAGGGTTTGTGCAAGGGTTAGGATTAGTGTAAGAGATAGGGATTGTCACGGTTAGTGTTAGGATTGGTGTTATCATTTGGGTTACCGTTGGGTATAGGGTCCTGGTAGGCTTATAGTTAGTGTTAGTTTTAGGGTTTGTGTTAGGGTTAGGGTTAGGCTTAGGGTTAGAGAGTGTTAACGTTAGGGCTATGCTTGGTGTAAGCATTTGGGTTACAGTTGGGGTTACGGTTCCAGGTAGGCTTAAGGTTAGGGTTAGGGTTAGGGTTAGGGTAAGGGTTAGGGTTTGTGTGTTAGGGTTAGCGTTAGGGTTGGGTTAGTGTAAGCATTAGTGTTAGTGTTAGGGTTTTTGTTAGGGTTATGGTTATGGTTATGGTTAGGGTTAGGGTTAGGGTTAGTGTTTGTGTAAGCATTGGGGTTAGGGTTAGGTTATGGTTTTTGTTAGGGTTATTGTTAGAGATGGTCTTAGGGTTAGGGTTAGGCTTAGTGTTAGAGAGTTTTAGTGTTAGGTTTAGGCTTGGTGTAATCAATTGGGGTACGGTAGGGGTTAGGATTCCAGGTAGGCTTGAGTTTAGGGTATTTGTTAGGGTTACGGTTTGTGTTAGGGTTAGGGTTAGGGTTAGGGTTAGGGTTAGGGTTGGTGTATGTTTAGGGTTTGTATTAGGGTAGGTGTAGGGTTAGGGGTAGGCTTAGGGTTAGGGTTAGGGTTGGTGTAAGTTTTAGGTTTAGGTTAGGTTTAGGGTTTAGGGTTTGTGTTAGGGTTAGGGATAGGGTTAAGGCTCAAGTTAGGGTTAGGGTTAGGGTTAGGGTTAGTGTTAGAGAGTGTTAGTGTTAGAGTTAGTGTTGTTAATATTTCGGTTACTGTTGGTGTTAGGGTTAGGGTTTTGGTTGTTGTTAGGTTTCGGGTTAGTGATAGGGTTAGTGTTAGGGTTAGGGAGTGTTAGTGTTCGGGATGTGTTAGGGTTAGGGTTCCTGCTAGGGTTAGAGTTACAATTAGGTTGGTGTTAGTGTATGCATTAGAGTTAGGGTTAGGTTTTGTGTTAGGGTTGGTGTCAGGGTTAAGGTTAGTGTTAGAGTTAGGGAGTGTTTGGGTTAGGGTTAGGGTTGGTGTAAGCATTTGGGTTACGGTTGGGGTTAGGGTTTCAGGCATGTTTAGGGTTAGGGTTAGGGTTAGTTTTTGGGTTTCAGGCATGTTTAGGGTTAGGGTTAGGGTTAGTTTTTGGGTTTTGGGTTAGGGTTAGGGTTTGAGTAAGTGTTGGGTTTAGGGTTGGTGTAAGCATTAGATTTAGGGTTGGGGTTAGGTTTTCTCTAATGGTTAGGGATAGGCTTAGGGTTAGAGAGTGTTAGTGTTAGGGTTAGGGATCGTGTATGCATTTGGGTCACGGTTGGGAATAGGATTCCAGGTAGGCTTATGGTTAGGGTTAGGGTTAGTGTTTGTGTTAGTGTTTGTGTTGGGGTTAGGGTTGGGGTTGGTGTAAGCATTAGGATTAGGGTTAGGGTTTGTGTTAGGGTTAGGGTGAGGTTTAGGGTTAGGGTTAGTGTTGGAGTAAGCATTTGGGTTACAATTGAGGTTAGGGTTACAGGTACGATAAGGGTTTGGGTTAGTGTTATGGTTAGGGTTAGGTTTTGGTTAGGGTTGGCATAAGCATTATTGTTAGTGTCAGGGTAAGGGTTAAGGATAGGGTTAGGGTGAGGGATAGGGTTAGGGATAGGGTTGGTGTAAGCATTAGTGTTAAGGTAAGGGTTAGGGTTAGGGTTTGTTTTAAAGTTAGGGTTAGGGTTTGGGTTGGTGTAAGCATTAGGTTTAGGGTTAGGGTTTTTCTCAGGATTAGGTAAAGGTTTAGGGTTAGAGAGTGTTAGGGTTAGGGTTAGGGTTTGTGTAAGCCTTTGGGTTATGGTTGGTGTTAGAGATCCAGGTAAGCTTAGGGTTAGGGTTAGGTTTAGGGTTTGTGTTAGGGTTATTGTTGGGTTTAGGGTTAGGTTCAATGTTAGGGTTAGGGTGAGGGTTAAGATGAGGTTTAGGGTTAGGGTTCGTTTGGTATAAGCATTAGGGTAAGGGGTAGAGTTTGGGCTAGGGTTAGGGCTTGAGTTTAGGCTTAGGGTTAGAGAGTGTTAGGGTTAGGGTTGGTGTAAGCATTAGTGTTAAGGTAAGGGTTAGGGTTAGGGTTTGTGTTAGGGTTAGGGTTAGGGTTAAGTTTAGGGTTAGTGTTAGAGTTAGGGAGTGTTTGGGTTAGGGTTACGGTTGGTGTAAACATTTGTGTTAAGGTTGGGATTGGAGTTCCAGGTAGGTTTAGGGTTAGGTTTGGGTTAAGGTTAGTGTTTGTGTTACGGTTAGGGTTAGGGTTACGTTCAGGATTAGCATTAAGGTGAGGGTTAGGTTTTTGTTAGGGTTGGTGTAAGCATTAGGGTTAGAGTTAGGGTTACGGTTAGGTGTTGTGGGTTAGTGTTAGGTTTTGGGTAAGGGTTAGGTTGAAAGTTGGTGGAAGCATTAGTGTTAGTGTTAGGAATAGGGCTAGTGTTAGGTTCAGGGTTAGAGTTATTGTGAGGGTGAGGGTGAGGGTGAGGGTGAGGTTAAGGGTTATGGTTGGTGTAAGCATTAGGTTTAGCGTTAGGATTAGGGTTTGTGTTAGGGTTAGGTTTAAGGTTAGGGTTAGAGAGTGTTAGTGTTAGAATTAGGTTTGGTGTAAGCTTTTGATTTATGGTTTGTGTTAGGGTTCCAGGTAGGCTTAGGGTTATGGTTAGGGTTTGTGTTAGTGTTAGGGTTAGGGTTAGAGTTAGGGTTAGGGTTAGGGTTAGGGTTAGGGTTAATGTTGGTGTAAGCATTAGTTTTAGGGTTAGGGTTTGTGTTAGGGTTAGGGTTAGGGTTAGCATGAGGGTTTGGCTTAGGTTTATGGTTGGTGTAAGCATTAGGTTTAGGGTTAGGGTTATTGTTTCTGTTAGGGTTAGGGTTAGGCTTAGGGTTAGAGAGTGTTAGGGTTAGCGTTAGGGCGGTGTAAGCATTAGGTTTAGTGTTATGTTGAGGGTTTGTGCTAGGGTTAGGGTTAGTGTCAGCATTAGGTTTAGGGTTAGGGTTATTGCTTCTGTTAGGGTTAGGGTTAGGCTTAGGGTTAGAGAGTGTTAGGGTTAGGGTTAGGGTGGTGTAAGCATTAGGTTTAGTGTTATGTTGAGGGTTTGTGCTAGGGTTAGGGTTAGTGTAAGAGATAGAGATTGTCACGGTTAGTGTTAGGATTGGTGTTATCATTTGGGTTACCGTTGGGTATAGGGTCCTGGTAGGCTTATAGTTAGTGTTAGTTTTAGGGTTTGTGTTAGGGTTAGGGTTAGGCTTAGGGTTAGATAGTGTTAATGTTAGGGCTATGCTTGGTGTAAGCATTTGGGTTACAGTTGGGGTTACGGTTCCAGGTAGGCTTAAGGTTAGTGTTAGGGTTAGGGTTAGGCTTATGGTTAGGGTTAGGGTTAGGGTAAGGGTTAGGGTTTGTGTGTTAGGGTTAGCGTTAGGTTTGGGTTAGTGTAAGCATTAGTGTTAGTGTTAGGGTTTTTGTTAGGGTTATGGTTATGGTTATGGTTATGGTTAGGGTTAGTGTTTGTGTAAGCATTGGGGTCAGGGTTAGGTTATGGTTTTTGTTAGGGTTATTGTTAGAGATGGTCTTAGGGTTAGGGTTAGGCTTAGTGTTAGAGAGTTTTAGTGTTAGGGTTAGGCTTGGTGTAATCAATTGGGGTACGGTAGGGGTTAGGATTCCAGGTAGGCTTGAGTTTAGGGTATTTGTTAGGGTTAGGGTTTGTGTTAGGGTTAGGGTTAGGGTTAGGGTTAGGGTTAGGGTTAGGGTTAGGGTTGGTGTAAGTTTAGGGTTTGTATTAGGGTTAGGGGTAGGGTTAGGGGTAGGCTTAGGGTTAGGGTTAGGGTTGGTGTAAGTTTTAGGTTTAGGTTAGGTTTAGGGTTTAGGGTTTGTGTTAGGGTTAGGGATAGGGTTAAGGCTCAAGTTAGGGGTAGGGTTAGGGTTAGGGTTAGTGTTAGAGAGTGTTAGTGTTAGAGTTAGTGTTGTTAATATTTCGGTTACTGTTGGTGTTAGGGTTAGGGTTTTGGTTGGTGTTAGGTTTCGGGTTAGTGATAGGGTTAGTGTTAGGGTTAGGGAGTGTTAGTGTTCGGGATGTGTTAGGGTTAGGGTTGCTGCTAGGGTTATAGTTACAATTAGGTTGGTGTTAGTGTATGCATTAGAGTTAGGGTTAGGGTATTGGTTAGGGTTGGTGTCAGGGTTAAGGTTAGTGTTAGAGTTAGGGAGTGTTTGGGTTAGGGTTAGGGTTGGTGTAAGCATTTGGGTTACGGTTGGGGTTAGGGTTTCAGGCATGTTTAGGGTTAGGGTTAGGGTTAGTTTTTGGGTTTCAGGCATGTTTAGGGTTAGGGTTAGGGTTAGTTTTTGGGTTTTGGGTTAGGGTTAGGGTTTGAGTAAGTGTTGGGTTTAGGGTTGGTGTAAGCATTAGATTTAGGGTTGGGGTTAGGTTTTCTCTAATGGTTAGGGATAGGCTTAGGGTTAGAGAGTGTTAGTGTTAGGGTTAGGGATCGTGTATGCATTTGGGTCACGGTTGGGAATAGGATTCCAGGTAGGCTTATGGTTAGGGTTAGGGTTAGTGTTTGTGTTAGTGTTTGTGTTGGGGTTAGGGTTGGGGTTGGTGTAAGCATTAGGATTAGGGTTAGGGTTTGTGTTAGGGTTAGGGTGAGGTTTAGGGTTAGGGTTAGTGTTGGAGTAAGCATTTGGGTTACAATTGAGGTTAGGGTTACAGGTACGATAAGGGTTTGGGTTAGTGTTATGGTTAGGGTTAGGTTTTGGTTAGGGTTGGCATAAGCATTATTGTTAGTGTCAGGGTAAGGGTTAAGGATAGGGTTAGGGTGAGGGATAGGGTTAGGGATAGGGTTGGTGTAAGCATTAGTGTTAAGGTAAGGGTTAGGGTTAGGGTTTGTTTTAAAGTTAGGGTTAGGGTTTGGGTTGGTGTAAGCATTAGGTTTAGGGTTAGGGTTCTTCTCAGGATTAGGTAAAGGTTTAGGGTTAGAGAGTGTTAGGGTTAGGGTTAGAGTTTGTGTAAGCCTTTGGGTTACGGTTGGTGTTAGGGATCCAGGTAAGCTTAGGGTTAGGGTTAGGTTTAGGGTTTGTGTTAGGGTTATTGTTGGGTTTACGGTTAGGTTCAAGGTTAGGGTTAGGGTGAGGATGAGGTTTAGGGTTAGGGTTCGTTTGGTGTAATCATTAGGGTAAGGGGTAGAGTCTGGGCTAGGGTAGGGTTTGGGTTTAGGCTTAGGGTTAGAGAGTGTTAGGGTTAGGGTTGGTGTAAGCATTAAGTTTAGGGTTAGGGTTAGGGTTTGTGTTAGGGTTAGGGTTAGGGTTAAGGTTAGGGTTAGTGTTAGAGTTAGGGAGTGTTTGGGTTAGGGTTACGGTTGGTGTAAACATTTGTGTTAAGGTTGGGATTGGAGTTCCAGGTAGGTTTAGGGTTAGGTTTGGGTTAAGGTTAGTGTTTGTGTTACGGTTAGGGTTAGGGTTACGTTCAGGATTAGCATTAAGGTGAGGGTTAGGTTTTTGTTAGGGTTGGTGTAAGCATTAGGGTTAGAGTTAGGGTTACGGTTAGGTGTTGTGGGTTAGTGTTAGGTTTTGGGTAAGGGTTAGGTTGAAAGTTGGTGGAAGCATTAGTGTTAGTGTTAGGAATAGGGCTAGTGTTAGGTTCAGGGTTAGAGTTATTGTGAGGGTGAGGGTGAGGGTGAGGGTGAGGGTGAGGTTAAGGGTTATGGTTGGTGTAAGCATTAGGTTTAGCGTTAGGATTAGGGTTTGTGTTAGGGTTAGGTTTAAGGTTAGGGTTAGAGAGTGTTAGTGTTAGAATTAGGGTTGGTGTAAGCTTTTGATTTATGGTTTGTGTTAGGGTTCCAGGTAGGCTTAGGGTTATGGTTAGGGTTTGTGTTAGTGTTAGGGTTAGGGTTAGAGTTAGGGTTAGGGTTAGGGTTAGGGTTAGGGTTAGGGTTAGGGTTAATGTTGGTGTAAGCATTAGTTTTAGGGTTAGGGTTTGTGTTAGGGTTAGGGTTAGGGTTAGCCTGAGGGATGGCTTAGGTTTATGGTTGGTGTAAGCATTAGGTTTAGGGTTAGGGTTATTGTTTCTGTTAGGGTTAGGGTTAGGCTTAGGGTTAGAGAGTGTTAGGGTTAGGGTTAGGGCGGTGTAAGCATTAGGTTTAGTGTTATGTTGAGGGTTTGTGCAAGGGTTAGGATTAGTGTAAGAGATAGAGATTGTCACGGTTAGTGTTAGGATTGGTGTTATCATTTGGGTTACCGTTGGGTATAGGGTCCTGGTAGGCTTATAGTTAGTGTTAGTTTTAGGGTTTGTGTTAGGGTTAGGGTTAGGCTTAGGGTTAGAGAGTGTTAACGTTAGGGCTATGCTTGGTGTAAGCATTTGGGTTACAGTTGGGGTTACGGTTCCAGGTAGGCTTAAGGTTAGGGTTAGGGTTAGGGTTAGGGTAAGGGTTAGGGTTTGTGTGTTAGGGTTAGCGTTAGGGTTGGGTTAGTGTAAGCATTAGTGTTAGTGTTAGGGTTTTTGTTAGGGTTATGGTTATGGTTAGGGTTAGGGTTAGGGTTAGGGTTAGTGTTTGTGTAAGCATTGGGGTCAGGGTTAGGTTATGGTTTTTGTTAGGGTTATTGTTAGAGATGGTCTTAGGGTTAGGGTTAGGCTTAGTGTTAGAGAGTTTTAGTGTTAGGGTTAGGCTTGGTGTAATCAATTGGGGTACGGTAGGGGTTAGGATTCCAGGTAGGCTTGAGTTTAGGGTATTTGTTAGGGTTACGGTTTGTGTTAGGGTTAGGGTTAGGGTTAGGGTTAGGGTTAGGGTTGGTGTATGTTTAGGGTTTGTATTAGGGTAGGTGTAGGGTTAGGGGTAGGCTTAGGGTTAGGGTTAGGGTTGGTGTAAGTTTTAGGTTTAGGTTAGGTTTAGGGTTTAGGGTTTGTGTTAGGGTTAGGGATAGGGTTAAGGCTCAAGTTAGGGGTAGGGTTAGGGTTAGGGTTAGTGTTAGAGAGTGTTAGTGTTAGAGTTAGTGTTGTTAATATTTCGGTTACTGTTGGTGTTAGGGTTAGGGTTTTGGTTGTTGTTAGGTTTCGGGTTAGTGATAGGGTTAGTGTTAGGGTTAGGGAGTGTTAGTGTTCGGGATGTGTTAGGGTTAGGGTTCCTGCTAGGGTTAGAGTTACAATTAGGTTGGTGTTAGTGTATGCATTAGAGTTAGGGTTAGGTTTTGTGTTAGGGTTGGTGTCAGGGTTAAGGTTAGTGTTAGAGTTAGGGAGTGTTTGGGTTAGGGTTAGGGTTGGTGTAAGCATTTGGGTTACGGTTGGGGTTAGGGTTTCAGGCATGTTTAGGGTTAGGGTTAGGGTTAGTTTTTGGGTTTCAGGCATGTTTAGGGTTAGGGTTAGGGTTAGTTTTTGGGTTTTGGGTTAGGGTTAGGGTTTGAGTAAGTGTTGGGTTTAGGGTTGGTGTAAGCATTAGATTTAGGGTTGGGGTTAGGTTTTCTCTAATGGTTAGGGATAGGCTTAGGGTTAGAGAGTGTTAGTGTTAGGGTTAGGGATCGTGTATGCATTTGGGTCACGGTTGGGAATAGGATTCCAGGTAGGCTTATGGTTAGGGTTAGGGTTAGTGTTTGTGTTAGTGTTTGTGTTGGGGTTAGGGTTGGGGTTGGTGTAAGCATTAGGATTAGGGTTAGGGTTTGTGTTAGGGTTAGGGTGAGGTTTAGGGTTAGGGTTAGTGTTGGAGTAAGCATTTGGGTTACAATTGAGGTTAGGGTTACAGGTACGATAAGGGTTTGGGTTAGTGTTATGGTTAGGGTTAGGTTTTGGTGTGGGTTGGCATAAGCATTATTGTTAGTGTCAGGGTAAGGGTTAAGGATAGGGTTAGGGTGAGGGATAGGGTTAGGGATAGGGTTGGTGTAAGCATTAGTGTTAAGGTAAGGGTTAGGGTTAGGGTTTGTTTTAAAGTTAGGGTTAGGGTTTGGGTTGGTGTAAGCATTAGGTTTAGGGTTAGGGTTCTTCTCAGGATTAGGTAAAGGTTTAGGGTTAGAGAGTGTTAGGGTTAGGGTTAGGGTTTGTGTAAGCCTTTGGGTTATGGTTGGTGTTAGGGATCCAGTTAAGCTTAGGGTTAGGGTTAGGTTTAGGGTTTGTGTTAGGGTTATTGTTGGGTTTACGGTTAGGTTCAAGGTTAGGGTTAGGGTGAGGATGAGGTTTAGGGTTAGGGTTCGTTTTGTGTAAGCATTAGGGTAAGGGGTAGAGTTTGGGCTAGGGTTAGGGTTTGGGTTTAGGCTTAGGGTTAGAGAGTGTTAGGGTTAGGGTTGGTGTAAGCATTAAGTTTAGGGTTAGGGTTAGGGTTTGTGTTAGGATTAGGGTTAAGGTTAGGGTTAGTGTTAGAGTTAGGGAGTGTTTGGGTTATGGTTACGGTTGGTATAAACATTTGTGTTAAGGTTGGGATTGGAGTTCCAGGTAGGTTTAGGGTTAGGTTTGGGTTAAGGTTAGTGTTTGTGTTACGGTTAGGGTTAGGGTTACGTTCAGGATTAGGATTAAGGTGAGGGTTAGGTTTTTGTTAGGGTTGGTGTAAGCATTAGGGTTAGAGTTAGGGTTACAGTTAGGTGTTGTGGGTTAGTGTTAGGTTTTGGGTAAGGGTTAGGTTGAAAGTTGGTGGAAGCATTAGTGTTAGTGTTAGGAATAGGGCTAGGGTTAGGATTAGGGTTAGAGTTATTGTGAGGGTGAGGGTGAGGGTGAGGTTAAGGGTTAGGGTTGGTGTAAGCATTAGGTTTAGGGTTAGGATTAGGGTTTGTGTTAGGGTTAGGTTTAAGGTTAGGGTTAGAGAGTGTTAGTGTTAGAGTTAGGGTTGGTGTAAGCTTCTGATTTCAGGTTGGTGTTAGGGTTCCAGGTAGGCTTAGGGTTATGGTTAGGGTTTGTGTTAGTGTTAGGGTTAGGGTTAGGGTTAGGGTTAGGGTTAGGGTTAGGGTTAGGGTTAGGGTTAGGGTTAGGGTTAATGTTGGTGTAAGCATTAGTTTTAGGGTTAGGGTTTGTGTTAGGGTTAGGGTTAGGGTTTGTGTTAGGGTTTGGCTTAGGTTTATGGTTGGTGTAAGCATTAGGTTTAGGGTTAGGGTTATTGTTTCTGTTAGGGTTAGGGTTAGGCTTAGGGTTAGAGAGTGTTAGGGTTAGGGTTAGGGCGGTGTAAGCATTAGGTTTAGTGTTATGTTGAGGGTTTGTGCAAGGGTTAGGATTAGTGTAAGAGATAGAGATTGTCACGGTTAGTGTTAGGATTGGTGTTATCATTTGGGTTACCGTTGGGTATAGGTTCCTGGTAGGCTTATAGTTAGTGTTAGTTTTAGGGTTTGTGTTAGGGTTAGGGTTAGGCTTAGGGTTAGAGAGTGTTAACGTTAGGGCTATGCTTGGTGTAAGCATTTGGGTTACAGTTGGGGTTACGGTTCCAGGTAGGCTTAAGGTTAGGGTTAGGGTTAGGGTTAGGGTAAGGGTTAGGGTTTGTGTGTTAGGGTTAGGGTTAGGGTTGGGTTAGTGTAAGCATTAGTGTTAGTGTTAGGGTTTTTGTTAGGGTTATGGTTATGGTTAGGGTTAGTGTTATACTTATGGTTAGGGTTAGTGTTTGTGTAAGCATTGGGGTCAGGGTTAGGTTAGGGTTTCTGTTAGGGTTATTGTTAGAGATGGGCTTAGGGTTAGGGTTAGGCTTAGTGTTAGAGAGTTTTAGTGTTAGGGTTAGGCTTGGTGTAATCAATTGGGGTACGGTAGGGGTTAGGATTCCAAGTAGGCTTGAGTTTAGGGTATTTGTTAGGGTTAGGGTTTGTGTTAGGGTTAGGGTTAGGGTTAGGGTTAGGGTTAGGGTTAGGGTTGGTGTAAGTTTAGGGTTTGTATTAGGGTTAGGGTTAGGGTTAGGGGTAGGCTTAGGGTTAGGGTTAGGGTTGGTGTAAGTTTTAGGTTTAGGTTAGGTTTAGGGTTTAGGGTTGTGTTAGGGTTAGGGATAGGGTTAAGGCTCAAGTTAGGGGTAGGGTTAGGGTTAGTGTTAGAGAGTGTTAGTGTTAGAGTTAGTGTTGTTAATATTTCGGTTACTGTTGGTGTTAGGGTTAGGGTTTTGGTTGGTGTTAGGTTTCGGGTTAGTGATAGGGTTAGTGTTAGGGTTAGGGAGTGTTAGTTTTCGGGATGTGTTAGGGTTAGGGTTGCTGCTAGGGTTAGAGTTACAATTAGGTTGGTGTTGGTGTATGCATTAGAGTTAGGGTTAGGGTTTGTGTTAGGGTTGGTGTCAGGGTTAAGGTTAGTGTTAGAGTTAGGGAGTGTTTGGGTTAGGGTTAGGGTTGGTGTAAGCATTTGGGTTACGGTTGGGGTTAGGGTTCCAGGCATGTTTAGGGTTAGGGTTAGGGTTAGTTTTTGGGTTTTGGGTTAGGGTTAGGGTTTGAGTAAGTGTTAGGTTTAGGGTTGGTGTAAGCATTAGATTTAGGGTTGGGGTTAGGTTTTCTCTTATGGTTAGGGATAGGCTTAGGGTTAGAGAGTGTTAGTGTTATGGTTAGGGATCGTGTATGCATTTGGGTCACGGTTGGGAATAGGATTCCAGGTAGGCTTATGGTTAGGGTTAGGGTTAGTGTTTGTGTTAGTGTTTGTGTTGGGGTTAGGGTTGGGGTTGGTGTAAGCATTAGGATTAGGGTTAGGGTTTGTGTTAGGGTTAGGGTGAGGTTTAGGGTTAGGGTTAGTGTTGGAGTAAGCATTTGGGTTACAATTGAGGTTAGGGTTACAGGTACGATAAGGGTTTGGGTTAGTGTTATGGTTAGGGTTAGTTTTGGTGTGGGTTGGCATAAGCATTATTGTTAGTGTCAGGGTAAGGGTTAAGGATAGGGTTAGGGTGAGGGATAGGGTTAGGGATAGGGTTGGTGTAAGCATTAGTGTTAAGGTAAGGGTTAGGGTTAGGGTTTGTTTTAAAGTTAGGGTTAGGGTTTGGGTTGGTGTAAGCATTAGGTTTAGGGTTAGGGTTCTTCTCAGGATTAGGTAAAGGTTTAGGGTTAGAGAGTGTTAGGGTTAGGGTTAGGGTTTGTGTAAGCCTTTGGGTTATGGTTGGTGTTAGGGATCCAGTTAAGCTTAGGGTTAGGGTTAGGTTTAGGGTTTGTGTTAGGGTTATTGTTGGGTTTACGGTTAGGTTCAAGGTTAGGGTTAGGGTGAGGATGAGGTTTAGGGTTAGGGTTCGTTTTGTGTAAGCATTAGGGTAAGGGGTAGAGTTTGGGCTAGGGTTAGGGTTTGGGTTTAGGCTTAGGGTTAGAGAGTGTTAGGGTTAGGGTTGGTGTAAGCATTAAGTTTAGGGTTAGGGTTAGGGTTTGTGTTAGGATTAGGGTTAAGGTTAGGGTTAGTGTTAGAGTTAGGGAGTGTTTGGGTTATGGTTACGGTTGGTATAAACATTTGTGTTAAGGTTGGGATTGGAGTTCCAGGTAGGTTTAGGGTTAGGTTTGGGTTAAGGTTAGTGTTTGTGTTACGGTTAGGGTTAGGGTTACGTTCAGGATTAGGATTAAGGTGAGGGTTAGGTTTTTGTTAGGGTTGGTGTAAGCATTAGGGTTAGAGTTAGGGTTACAGTTAGGTGTTGTGGGTTAGTGTTAGGTTTTGGGTAAGGGTTAGGTTGAAAGTTGGTGGAAGCATTAGTGTTAGTGTTAGGAATAGGGCTAGGGTTAGGATTAGGGTTAGAGTTATTGTGAGGGTGAGGGTGAGGGTGAGGTTAAGGGTTAGGGTTGGTGTAAGCATTAGGTTTAGGGTTAGGATTAGGGTTTGTGTTAGGGTTAGGTTTAAGGTTAGGGTTAGAGAGTGTTAGTGTTAGAGTTAGGGTTGGTGTAAGCTTCTGATTTCAGGTTGGTGTTAGGGTTCCAGGTAGGCTTAGGGTTATGGTTAGGGTTTGTGTTAGTGTTAGGGTTAGGGTTAGAGTTAGGGTTAGGGTTAGGGTTAGGGTTAGGGTTAATGTTGGTGTAAGCATTAGGTTTAGGGTTAGGGTTTGTGTTAGGGTTAGGGTTAGGGTTAGCATGAGGGTTTGGCTTAGGTTTATGGTTGGTGTAAGCATTAGGTTTAGGGTTAGGGTTATTGTTTCTGTTAGGGTTAGGGTTAGGCTTAGGGTTAGAGAGTGTTAGGGTTAGGGTTAGGGCGGTGTAAGCATTAGGTTTAGTGTTATGTTGAGGGTTTGTGCTAGGGTTAGGATTAGTGTAAGAGATAGAGATTGTCACGGTTAGTGTTAGGATTGGTGTTATCATTTGGGTTACCGTTGGGTATAGGGTCCTGGTAGGCTTATAGTTAGTGTTAGTTTTAGGGTTTGTGTTAGGGTTAGGGTTAGGCTTAGGGTTAGAGAGTGTTAACGTTAGGGCTATGCTTGGTGTAAGCATTTGGGTTACAGTTGGGGTTACGGTTCCAGGTAGGCTTAAGGTTAGGGTTAGGGTTAGGGTAAGGGTTAGGGTTTGTGTGTTAGGGTTAGCGTTAGGGTTGGGTTAGTGTAAGCATTAGTGTTAGTGTTAGGGTTTTTGTTAGGGTTATGTTTATGGTTAGGGTTAGGGTTAGGGTTAGTGTTTGTGTAAGCATTGGGGTCAGGGTTAGGTTATGGTTTTTGTTAGGGTTATTGTTAGAGATGGTCTTAGGGTTAGGGTTAGGCTTAGTGTTAGAGAGTTTTAGTGTTAGGGTTAGGCTTGGTGTAATCAATTGGGGTACGGTAGGGGTTAGGATTCCAGGTAGGCTTGAGTTTAGGGTATTTGTTAGGGTTACGGTTTGTGTTAGGGTTAGGGTTAGGGTTAGGGTTGGTGTAAGTTTAGGGTTTGTATTAGGGTTAGGGTTAGGGTTAGGGGTAGGCTTAGGGTTAGGGTTAGGGTTGGTGTAAGTTTTAGGTTTAGGTTAGGTGTAGGGTTTAGGGTTTGTGTTAGGGTTAGGGATAGGGTTAAGGCTCAAGTTTGGGTTAGGGTTAGGGTTAGTGTTCGAGAGTGTTAGGGTTTGGGTTAGTGTTGGTGTAGGCATTTGAATTTCTTTTGGTGTTAGGTTTAGGTTTAGGGTTTTTGTTAGTTTTCCTGTCTGGGATAGGGTGAATGTTAGAGTTGGGGAGTGTTAGGGTTATGGTTAGAGTTTGGGTTAGACTTACAGTTAGGGTTTGGGTTAGTGTAAGCATTACGGTTAGGGATAGGGTTAGGGTTTGTGTTAGGGTTAGGGTTAGTGTTAGGCTTACGGTGAGGGTGAGGGTTAGGTTTAGGGTTAGGCTTAGGGTTGGTGTAAATATTAGGTTTAGGTTTAGGGTTAGGGTTTCTGTTAGGTTGAGGGATAGGCTTAGAGTTAGGATTAGGGTTAGTGTTAGAGATGTTAATGTTAGGCTTAGTGTTGGTGTATGCATTTCGTTTACGTTTGGGGTTTAGGGTTATGGTGAGGGTTTGTTTTAGGGTTCTGGTTAGGAATAGGGTTAGTGTTAGAGTTAGGATTTCTGTTAGGGTTCGGTTTAGGGTTAGTGTTAGTGTTACGGTTAGGGTAAGGGTTTGGCTTGGTGTAAGTATTAGGGTTAATGTTAGGGTAAGGGTTTGTGTTAGGGTTGGGGTTAGATTTAGGATTAGTGTTAGAGTTCAGGAGTGTTTTTTATACGTGTTTGGGTTGGTGTAAGCTTTTGAGTTATGGTTGGGTTTAGGGTTCAGGTATGTTTTGTGTTAGGGTTAGGGTTAGAGTTTGTGTTTGGGTTATGGTGGGGTTAGGGTTAGGGTTGCTGTAAGCATTAGGGTTACGTTTAGGGTCTGTGTTAGGCTTAGGGCAGGGTTAGGGTTACCCTTAGGGTGTGGGTGAGGTTTAGGTTTAGGGTTAGGGTTTGTGTAAGTATTAGGTTTCGGGTTACGGTTAGGGTTTGTGTTTTGGATAGGGTTAGGGTTCAGGTTAGGCTTATGGATAAGGTTAGGGTTAGTGTAGGTGTAAGCATTTGGGTTACGGTTGGGGTTAGGCTTACGGTTATGGTTTGTGTTAGTGTTCCTGTTACGGTTAGGGTTAGTGTTAGAGTTAGAAGTGTTAGGGTTAGAGTTAGTGTTAGGGTTACAGTTACAGTTAGGGTTTGGGTTGGTGTAAACATTAGGGTTAGGGTTAGAGTTAGGGTTTGTGTTAGGGTTGGGGTTAGGTTTATGGTTAGTGTTAGAATTAGGGAGTGTTTTGGTTAGAGTTAGGGTTGGTTTAAGCATTTGGGTGACCTTTAGGCTTAGGGTTCCAGGTAGGTTTAGGGTTATGTTTATGGTTAGGGTAAAGGTTAGGTTTAGGGTTGGAGTAAGCCTTAGTGTTAGTGTTAGTGTTATGTTTAGTGTTAGGGTTAGGGTTAGTGTTAGAGAGAGTGTGAGGCTGAGGGTTAGGGTTGGTGTTGGTGTAAGCATTAGGTTTAGGGTTATCGTTAGGGTTAGTTTTTGTGTTAGCTTTATGGTGGGTTTAGGGTGAGGGTTGGTGTAAGCAATAGGGTTAGGGTTAGAGTTAGGGTTTATGTTTGTGTTAGGGTTGGGGTTAGGGTTAGGGTTAGTGTTAGAGTTAGGGTTAGAGAGTGTTAGGGTAAGGGTTAGGGTTAGGGTTAGGGTTAGAGTAAGGGTTTGTGTTAGGATTAGGGTTAGTGTTACGGTTAGGGTTAGTGTTAGAGTTATTGTTAAGCTTGGTGTAAGCATTTGGTTTATTTTTTGGTTAGGGATCCAGGTAAGCTTACTAGTATAGTTAGGGTTAGGGTTTGTGTTAGAGTTAGGGTTTGGGGTTAGGGTTAGGTTCAATGTTACGGTTAGGTTTAGGGTGAGGGTGAGATTTAGGTTTATGGTTAGGGTTGGTGTAAGCCTTAGGGTTAGGGTTTCTGTTAGGGTTACGGTGACGGTGAGGTTTAGGGTTAGGGTTATCGTTGGTGGAAGCATTAGGTTTATATTTAGTGTTAGGGTTTCTATTAAGGTTGGGGTTAGGCTTGGGGTTGAGTGTATTAAGGTTAGGTTTACGGTTGGTGTAAGCATTAGAGTTAGGGTTAGGGTTAGGGTTTGTGTTAGGAATAGGGATAGGGTTAGGGTTAGAGAGTGTTAGGATTATGGTTAGAGTCACTGTAAGCATTTGGTTTTAAGCTGGGTTTAGGATTCAGGTAGGATTAAGGTTAGGGTTGGTGCAAGCATCAGTGTTAGTGTTAGGATGAGGCCTAGGGTTAGGTTTAGGATTAGGGTTATGTTGAGGGTGAGGTTCAGGGTGAGGGTTAGGGTTATGATTGGTGCAAGCATTAGGTTTAGGATTAGGGTTAGTGTTTGTGTTGGGGTTTGGGTTAATGTTAGGGTTAGAGAGTGTAAGTGTTAGGGTTAGGGTTGGTTTAAGCATTTGGTTTATGGTTGCTGTTAGTGTTCCACGTAGGCTTAGTGTTATGATTAGGGTTTGTGTTAGGGTTAGGTTTAGGGTTTGGGTTAGGGTTAGGGTTAATGCTGGTGTAAGCATTAGTGTAGGGTTATTGTTAGGGTTTGTGTTAGGGTTAGGGAGAGGGTTAGGGTTAGGGTTTGTGTTAGAGTTAGGGTTAGGGTTAGGGTTAGTGTTGGTGTAAGCATTAGGGTTAGTGTTAGCGTTAGGGATTCTGTTAGGGTTCGGGTTAGGGTAAGGCCTGGGGTTAGGGTGAGGGTGAGGTTTAGGGTTTGGTTGGGGTTGGTGTAAATATTAGGTTTAGCGTTAGGGTTAGGGTTTGTGTTAAGATTAGGGATAGTGTTAGGGTTCGGGTAAGGTTACAGTTAGAGAGTGTTAGGGTTAGTGTTAGTGTTGGTGTAAGCATTTTTGTTACAGTTGGGGTTAGGGTTAGGGTTAGGTTTTTTGTTATGGTTAGTTTTAGTGTTAGGGTTAGGGTGTGGATTCGTGTAATATTACTGTTAGAGTTATGGTTAGGGTTTGTGTTCGGTTTCGGGTTAGGGTTAGGGTTAGTGTTAGAGTTAGGGTTTGTGTCAGGGTTGGGGTTTTGGTTTGGGTTAGTGTTAGAGTTAGGGAATGTTTCGGTAAATGTAAGGATTGTTGTAAACATTTGTGTTACGTTTGGGGCTAGGGTTCCAGGTAGGTTTGGGGTTAGGCTTAGGGTTAGTGTTAGGATTAGGGTTCGTGTAAGCATAAGGTTTAGGGTTAGAGTTAGGTTATGTGTTACTGTTAGGTTTAGGTTCAGGGTTGAGAGTGTTATGGTTAGGGTTAGGGTTGGTGTAAGCATTTGGGTTACGGGCGGGGTTAGGGTTCCAGGTAGATTTAAGGTTAATGTTATGGTTAGGGTTTGGATTAAGGTTTTTGTTAGCATTAGGGTTAGTGTTAGGGTTAGGGTTAGGTTTGGAATTTGTGTTATGGTTAGGGTAGAGTTAGGCTTAGGGTTGGTGTAAGCATTAGGGTTAGGTTTAGGGTTATTGTAAGGGTTTTTGTTAGGGTTAGGGTTAGGGTTAGGGTTGGTGTAAGCATCAGGTTTAGGTTTAGATTTAGGGTTTGTGCTATGTTTAGTGTTAGGCTTAAGTGTGAAAGTTTTAGTGTTAGGGTTAGGGCCGGTGTAAGCATTTGGGTTACGGTTGGGGTTTGGGTTCCAGGTAGGTTTAGGTTTAATGTTAGTGTTAGGGTTAGGGTTTGTGTGAGGGTTAGGGTTTGGTTTGGTGTAATCATTATGGTTATGGTTAGTGTTAGGGTTTGTGTTATGGTTAGGGTTAGGAATAGGGTTAGTTTTAGGGTTGCCGAAGCATTAGTGTTAGGGTTATGGTTTGGCTTTTGGTTAGGGTGAGGGTTAGGTATAGGGTTAGGGTTCGTGTAAGAATTAGTGTTAAGGTTAGGTTTAGGGTTAGGGTTAGGGTTTGTGTTAGGTTTAGGGTTGGTTTAGGGTTAGGGTGAGGACTAAGTTTAGGGTTAGTGTTGGTGTAAGCATTCGGTTAAGCGTTAGGATAAGGGTTTGTGTTAGGGTTAGGGTTAGTGAGTGTTATGGTTAGGGTTAGGCTTGGTGTAAGCATTTGTGTAACAGTAGGCTTAGGGTTCAAGGTAGCTTAGGGTTAGGGTTAGGGTTAGGGTGTGTTTCAGGTTTAGGGTTAGGGTTATGGTTAGAGTAAGGATTAGGTTTATTGTTAGGGTTAGGGTTTTTTTTAATGTTTGGGATACGATTAGTGTTCGGGTTAGTGTTAGGATTAGGGTTAGGGTTTGAGTTGGTGTTAGCACTAGGGTTAGTGTTAGGTTTAGGGTTTGTGTTAGGGTAAGTGTTAGGGTTAAGGTTAGGGTTGTTGTAAGCATTAGGGTTAGGGTTAGGGCTGGTTTAGGGTAAGTGTTAATGTTAGGGTTAGGATTAGGTTTAGGGTTAAGATTAGGGTTTGGGTTAGTGTTCGGCTGAGGTTAGCTCTAGTGTTAGGGTTGGTGTAAGCATTAGTGTTAGGGTTAGGGTTTGGGTTAAGGTTAGGGTGCTGTTAGGTTTAGGTTTAGGGTTGTTGTAAGCATTAGTGTTAGGGTTTGGGTTAGGGTTAGGGTTACGGTTTTTGTTAGGGTTAGGGATTGGTTTAGGGTTTGGGTGAGGGTTAAGTTTAGGGTTATGGTTCTTGTAAGCATTAGTGTTAGGTTTAGGTTTAGGGTTAGAGTTAGGAGTGTTAGGGTTAGGGTTTGAGTTAGGCTTATGGTTAGAGAGTGTTAGGATTAGGGTTCGGGTTTGGGTTGGTGTAAGCATTGGTGTCAGTGTTAGGGTTAAGGTTTGTGTTAGGGTTAGGGTTAGTGTTAGAGTTAGGGAGTGTTTGGGTTATATTAGGGTGGTTTAAAGTTTCGGGTTACTGTTGGGTCTTGGGTTCAAGATAGTTTTAGGGTTAGGGTTAGGATTAATGTTAGTGTTAGGGTTGGTGTAAGCATTACTTTTTGGGTTACGGTCAGGGTTAGGGTTAGGGTTAGTGTCACGGTTAGGATTAGGGTTATGTTTAGAGTTAAGGTAAGGATTAGATATCTGGTTACAGTTAGGTTTAATGTTAGCCTTAGGGTTAGGGTTAGGGTTAGGTTTAGGCTTTGGTTTAGGGTTACTGTTAGTGTTACCATCAGGGTTAGAATTAGGGTGAGGGTTCGGTTTAGTGTTAGGTTTGGTGTAACCATTATGTTTAAGGATAGGTTTACGTTTAGGTGTTATTGGTTAGGGTTAGGGTTAGCGTTAGGGTTAGGGTTAGGTTGAACGTTAGGGTTGGTGAAAGAATTCGGTTCAGGATTAGGGTTAAGGTTTGTGTTAGGGTTAGAGTTAGGCATAGGGTTACATAGTGTTATGGTTAGGGTTAGTTTTGGTGTAAGCATTAATGTTATGAATGGGTTTAGGGTTCCAGGTAGGCTTAGGGTTACGGTTAAAGCTAGGCTTAGGGTTAGGGGTTGTGTTTGTGTTAGGGTTAGGGTTAGGGTTGGTGTAAACATTAGAGTAAGTGTTAGGGTTAGGGTTCCTGTTAGGGTTAGGGTTAGGTTTAGGGTTAGGGTGAGGGTGATGGTTGGGGTTGGTATAAGCATTAGGGTTAGGGTTAGGATTAGGTTTGTGTTAGGTTTAGGTTTATGGTTAGGGTGAGTGTTAGGGTTAGCGTTAGGGTTAGGGCTAGAAGTAGGGTTAGTTTTAGGGTTGGTGTAAGCATTCGGTTTAGGGTTAGGTTTAGGATTTGTGTTAGGGTTACGTTAGGGTTACGGTTAGTTTGAGGTTGAGGTTTACCATAGGGTTAAGTTTTGTGTTAAGGTTAGGGATAGGGTTAGATTTTGGGTTCGGGTTAGGGTTAAACAGTGTTAGGATTAGGGTAAGTGTTGGTGAGAGCCTTTGGATTACGGTTGGGGTTAGGATTAGTGTTAGAGTTTGTGTTAGGGTTCGGTTTAGGGTAAGGGTTAGTGTTAGATTTAGGGAGTGTTAGAGTTAGGGTTTTTGTTAGCGTTAGGGTTTGGGTTAGAGTTTGGATTAGGTCTAGGGTTTTTGTTGTTGTAAGCATAAGGGTTAGGGTTACGGTTAGGGTTTGTGTTAGGGTTGGGGTTAGGGTTATGGTTAGTGTTAGAGTTAGAGAGTGTTTGAGTAGGGTTAGGGTTGGTGTAACCATTTGTGTTACTGTTGTGGTTAGGGTTCCCGGTATTTTTAGTGTTAGGGTTAGGTTTAGGGTTAGGGTTATGGTTTGTGTTAGGGTTAGGGTTAGGGTTAGTGTTTGGTGTAAGCATAAGGGTTAGGTTTAGCGTTAGGGTTAGGGTTTGTGTTAGTTTTAGGTTTGGGGTCAGGTTTGTGGTTGGTGTAAGCATTACGCTTAGGGTTGTGTTATGGTTTTGAAGAGGGCTATGATTAGGGTGAGGGTGAGGTTTAGGGTTTGTTTTAGGGTTGGTGTAAGCATTTGGGTTTCGGTTGCGGTTAGGGTTCATGGCAAGCTTAGGGATTAGGGTTATGGTTAGGGTTAGGATTTTTGTTACGGTTAGGGTTTAGGTAGGATTATTTTTAGTATTGGTGTAAGCATTTGGTTAAGAGGGTAAGGGTTTGTGTTAGGGTTAAGGTTATGCTTAGGGTTAGAGAGTGTTAGGGTAAGGGTGAGGCTTGTTGTAAGCGTTTGTGTTATGGTAGGCTTAGGGTTCAAGGTAGGCTTAGGGTTTCAGTTTGGTTTAGGGTTTGTGTTAGGTTTACGGTTTGAGTTATTGTGGAAGTAAGTATTAGGTTAAGGCTTAGTGTTAGGGTTGGTGTAAGCATTAGGTTTAGGGTTAGGGTTAGGTTTTGTGATATGGTTAGGGTTAGTGTTAGGATTAGAGAGTGTCAGAGTTAGGGTTAGGGTTGGTTTAAGCATTTGGGGTATCGTTGGGTTTAGAGTTCAAGGAAGGCTTAGAGTTAGGGTTACGGTTAGGGTTATTGTTAGGAATTTTGTTAGGTTTAGGGTGTGGTTAAGTTTAGGGTTGGTGTAAGCATTAGGGTTACTGTTTGGGTTAGGTTTTATGTTAGGGTTAGTGTTAGAGTTAGGGTTAGGGTTAAGGTGAGTTTTAGCCTTAGGGTTAGAGTTGGTGTAGGGATTAGGTTTAGGGTTAGGGTTAGGCTTTTTGCTAGGGTTACGGTTATTCTTAGGTTTAGAGAGTGTTAGGGTTAGGGTTAGGTTTAGGCTTAGTGTTCGTGTAATCATTTGGATTACAGTGTATCGTTGGTTTCTAGGTAGGTTTGGGTTAATATTAGTTTTAGGATTAGATTTCTGGTTTGTGTTAAGGTTACAGTTAGGGTTAGGGTTAAGTTTGGTGTAAGCGTTAGCGTTACAGTTATTGTTAAGGTTTGTGTTATTGTTATTGTTAGGGTTAGGTTCAGGTTTAGGGTTAGGGTTAGGGTTAGGGTTAGGATTAGGGTTAGGGTTAGGGTTAGGGTTAGGGTTTGTGTTAGGGTTAGGTTTATGGTTAGGTGGAGGTTTAGGGTTAGGGTTAGGGTTGGTGTAAATCTTAGGTTTAGGGATAGGGTTAGGGTTTGTGTTAGGATTAGGGATAGGTTTAGGGTTCGGCTTTTGGTTTGGTTTATGGTTACAGAGTGTTTGGGTTAGGAATTAGTGTTGGTGTAAGCATTTGTGTTACGGTTGGGGTTAGGGTTGGGGTAGTTTTTGTGCTAGGGTTTGGGTTAGGGTTAGTGTTATAGTTAGGGAGTGTTAACGTTAGGGTTAGGGTTTAATTTGGGTTAGGGTTAGTGTTAGGGTTAGGGTTAGGGTTTGGGTTGTTGTAAGCATTAGTGTTAGGTTTAGATTAGGGTTAGTGTTAGGGAGTGTTAGGGTTAGTGTTTGTGTTAGGATTAGGGATAGATAGTGTTAGGGTTAGGTTTAGGTTTCTGTTTTTTGTAAGCATTGTGGTCAGTGTCAGGGTTACGTTTTGTGTTAGGGTTAAGGCAAGGATTTGTGTTATATTTAGGGAGTGTTTTTGTTATGGTTAGGGTTGATTTAATGTTTTTGGTTACGGTTGGGATTAGGACCAGGTGGTTTTAGGGTTAAGGTTAGGGTTAGGGTTTTGGTTTGTGATAGGGTTAGGGTTAGGGTTAGGATTAGGGTTAAGGTTAGGGTTGGTGTAAGCCTTAGGGATAGGGATATGTTCACGGTTTGTGTTAGGGTTAGTGTTACGGTTAGGATTAGGGATATGATTAGGCTTAAGGTAAGGATTAGATATCGGGTAACAGGTTTAATATTAGGCTTAGGGTTAGGGTGAGGGTTAGTGTTAGGATTTGGTTTATTGTTAGAGTTAGGGTTACGGTCAGGGTTAGGATTAGGGTGAGTGTTAGTTTTAGTGTTAGGGTTGGTGTAAGCTTGATGGTTTGGGATAGGTTTACCGTTAGCAGTTACGGTTCAGAGTTAGTGTTGGAAAATCTCCTCAGGAAGGTGCTAAACCCAGAAAGAAAAAATACAAACCAAAATCAAAGATGGCAAATGGGAAGACCTCCCCACTAAAATCCATACAAGAAAAGTCAACCAATCAAAAACTCTAATAGTCGCAAATACACACTTGCACACTTACACTCATGGCAGCCCAAAACCAATTCCTCTCAATATTATCTCTAAACACAAATGGCTTAAACTCACCAATCAAAAGGCATAGATTAACGGAATGGATCATCAAACAGCACCCAACTATATGTTGCCTACAAGAGACACAGCTAACCAGAAAATCCTGTAAGAAATTTAAAGTGAAAGGATGGAAAAAGACATTTCATGCCAATGGACGAGAAAAAAAGGCTGGCGTAGCTGTTCTAATCTCAGATGACCTAGACTTCAAGCTGACAGACATCAAAAAGGACAGAGAAGGACATTATATATTGGTGAAGGGACTGATCCATCAAGAAGTAATTACAATCGTGAACATATATGCACCTAATTCCAATGCGCCTAGCTTCGTGAAGCAACTACTTACAGACTTAAGGGGAGACATAGATACACACACAATAATAGTGGGCGATCTTAACACCCCGCTAACAACTATAGACAGATCAACAAAACAAAAACTCAACAAAGAAACAACAGAGCTCGTACAAACATTAGAACAACTGGACTTGGTAGACATTTATAGAATTTTTTATCCTAAGACCACAGATTATACATTTTTTTCAGCAGTACATGGCACCTTCTCCAGGATCGACCACATGATAGGACACAAAGCAAATCTAAATAACTTCAAAAAGATAGAAATCATACCATGTACTCTCTCAGACCACCACGGAATGAAACTGGAAATCAGCAATTCAAAATGCCCAAGGAAATATAGAAACTCTTGGAGGTTGAACAATATGCTATTGAACGAACAATGGGTCAGGGAAGAAATTAAAGATGAGATCAAAAAATTTATGGAAACCAATGAAAACTCTGATACAACATTCCAAAACTTGTGGGACACTGCCAAAGCAGTGCTACGGGGTAAACTCATCGCAATTGGAGCTCATGTCAAGGCCCAAGAGAGGCGCCAAATACAGGAACTAACCACACACCTCCAGGAATTGGAAAAGCAGCAGCAGATGAGCCCCACACACAACAGGAAACAAGAAATCATCAAAACAAGGGAGGAAATCAACCAGATAGAAATAAAAAAAACCATACACAAAATCAATGAATCAAAAAGCTGGTTTTTTGAAAAGATAAACAAAATAGACACCCCGCTAGCCCGACTGACAAAGAAAAAACAAGAGAAAGCAAGAATTAACAGCATCAAAGATGAAAAAGGCAACATAACAACAGACATTACAACCATTAAGGACATAATCAGAAATTACTACAAAGCACTGTACTCCAACAAATCAGAAGACCACCAAGAAATGGAAAAGTTCTTAGACTCACACAACCTGCCAAAACTTAGCCCAGAGGCAACAATCAACCTGAACAAACCCATAACTGAAGCAGAGATTGAATCAGTGATTAACGACCTCCCAACAAAGAAAAGCCCAGGCCCAGACGGCTTCACTCCAGAATTCTACAAAACATTCCGAACAGAACTAACCCCAATCCTCTACAAACTCTTCAAAACAATAGAAAAGGAAGCAACCCTTCCAAACTCATTCTATGAAGCCAACATTACCTTAATCCCAAAACCGGGCAGAGATCCTACAGAGAAGGAAAACTACAGACCTATCTCTTTGATGAACATTGATGCTAAGATTCTCAACAAAATCCTAGCCAACAGAATTCAAAAACACATCAGACAGATCATTCATCCAGATCAAGTAGGATTCATCCCTGGAATGCAGGGATGGTTCAACATTCGGAAATCCATAAATGTGATACACCACATCCAAAAACTGAAAAACAAGAATCACATGATAGTATCAATAGATGCAGAAAAAGCTTTCGACAAAATCCAGCACAACTTCCTGCTAAAAACCCTAACCAAGGTAGGCATAGATGGAAAAATCCACAACATAATCAAAGCAATATATGAAAAACCCAATGCCAGCATCATACTGAATGGAGAAAAACTGGAACCCTTCCCACTGAGATCTGGAACAAGACAGGGATGTCCACTTTCTCCGCTGCTATTCAACATAGTTCTAGAGGTACTCGCTGAGGCCATAAGACAAGAAAAAGAAATCAAAGGAATCCAAATGGGAAATGAAGAAGTCAAGCTTTCACTATATGCAGATGACATGATTCTTTATATGGAAGAGCCAAAAGGCTCAACACAGAGACTACTAGAACTTATACGAGAGTTTGGTAGAGTGGCAGGGTACAAAATTAATGAACAAAAATCAACAGCCATAGTGTATGCTAACAGCCCCAAGTTGGAAAAAGATCTAACCAGCAAGATACCATTCAAAGTAACAAAGGAAAGCATGAAGTATCTGGGAATTAACCTAACCAAAAATGTTGGAGACCTATTTGAGGAAAACTACAAACTACTTAAAAAAGAAATTGAACAAGATCTAGAAAGATGGAGTAACATCCCATGCTCCTGGATAGGTAAAATCAATATCATTAAAATGTCTATACTGCCGAAGGCAATATATACATTCAACGCAATCCCAATCAAATTGCCCAAAACATTCTTCACAGATCTGGAAACAATGATTCAAAGGTTCATCTGGAAACACAAAAAACCACGAATAGCTAGAACCATTCTCAAGAACAGGAAGTTAGCAGGGGGAATCACAGTTCCGGACCTCTGGACATACTATAGGGCAGTGGTTATCAAAACAGCCTGGTACTGGCAAAAAAATAGAGAAGAAGACCAATGGAGCAGAATAGAAACACCAGATGGGAACCCACACAAATACAGCCAAATAATCTTTGACAAAAAGACAAACGACAACCCAGGCAAATGGGAAGGTCTGTTCAATAAATGCTGTTGGGACAACTGGTTGATAGCCTGCAGAAACAAAAAGATAGACCCACATCTCTCACCATATACTAAGATCAAATCCAAATGGATAAAAGATTTAAACCTACATCCAGAAACCTTCAAACTTTTGGAAGAAAATGTTGGAAACACACTGGAACACTTAGGGGTAGGCCCTCACTTCCTAAAAAAGACTCCAAATGCAATAGAAATCAAGACCAAAATAAACAAGTGGGACCTCATCAAACTAAGAAGCTTCTGTACAGCTAGAGAAACAATCAACAAAGTAAAAAGGCAACCCACAGAATGGGAGAAGATCTTCGCACACGACTTAGGTGATAGAGGGCTGATCTCCAGAATATACAAAGAGCTACAAAACAACCAAAATGTCAAAACAAACAAGCCACTCAAGAAATGGGCATGGGAAATGGGCAAACACTTCACAAAGGAACAAACCCAAATGGCAAATAAACATATGAAAAAATGCTCAAGTTCCCTGGCAATAAGGGAAATCCAAATTAAAACATCAATGAGGTACCACCTAACGCCAGTAAAACTGGCCCACATGAATAAAAGCACCAACGACACTTGTTGGCGAGGTTGCGGGGAAAAGGGAACCCTACTCCACTGCTGGTGGGGCTGCAGGCTGGTACAGCCTCTATGGAAATCAGTATGGAGAACATTCAAACAACTCAAATACAACATACCGTATGACCCAGCAATAACACTCCTAGGAATATATCCAGAACACTTGTCTTATGAGAAACCAACATGCACTCCTATGTTCATAGCAGGACAATCAGTAATTGCAAAAACATGGAAGCAGCCAAAATGCCCATCAACAGAGGATTGGATAAGAAAGCTATGGTTCATCTACTCCATGGAATACTACTCAGCTATAAAAAAAAACAAAATGCAGTTCTTTGTGGCCAAATGGGCCAAACTGGAAACCATAATGCTAAGGGAAATGAGCCAATCGCAAAAGGTTGAATACCACATGTTTGCCTTAATTTGATATGATGTTATGTATAACAAGTTATGTTATGAATGTTATATGTTGTGTATAAACCAAAATTGAAACGTCAATGAGGTGGTCACAGAAGGTGGATAAGAAATCGCATTTACTTTTACCATATTGGTTACTCATTACTATGTCAATTAATTCCATAATGATGTAAATTTTTGCTGATGGTATGTTGGAGCTTTTAATTGATCGGGATGATACTCTGCTGGCTCTGTCTTCAGACCAGAGAGGGTATACCTAAGAAGCCGTTGAACTTGACTAGACAATAAGATGCTGGACTCTATGTTTGGTATACGCTTGCAATGGGGGAATCTCAACTGAACTTGAACTGTGGTTATGCAACAAGGTGGAGGAATCCACCATGGTGGGAGGGTTTGGGGAGGGGTGGGGAGAATCCCAGTACCTATGAAACTGTGTCACATAATACAATGTAATTAATGAATTTAAAATAAAATTAAAAAAAAAAAAGAGGTAGGTTTAGGGTTAGTGTTGCTGAAAGAATTGGATTTTGTTTAGGGTTAGGGTTTATGTTTGGGTTAGGCTTAGGCTTAGGGTTAGAGGATGATAGGGGTAGGGTTTCTCTTGGTGTAAGCATTTGTATTAGGTTGGGGTTAGGGTTCCAGGTAGGCTTAGGGTTAGGGTTAGGGTTTGTGTTAGGATTATGGTTAGGGTTAGAGTTAGGTTTTTGCGTTAGGGTTTGTGTTAGCATTAGGTTTAGGGTTAGGGTTTTGGTTGGTGTAAGCATTAGTGTTAGAGTTAGGGTTAGGGTTTGTGTTAGGGTTCTGGTTAGGGTTACGGTTAGTGTTAGAGTTAGGGAGTGTTAGAGTTAGGGCTTGTGTTAGGGTTAGTGTTAGGGTTTTTGTTACTGTTAGAGTTAGGGAATGTTTGGGTAAAGTTAGGGTTGGTATAACCATTTGTGTTACGGTTGGAGTTAGGCACCCAGGTAGATTTAGTGTTAGGATTTGGGTTAGGGTTAGGGTTTGGGTTTGTGTTAGGTCTAGGGTGGGTTAGGGTTAGGGTTGGTGTAAGCATTAGGGCTACGGTTAGGGTTAGGTTTAGGGTTCGGCTTAGGGTTAAGGTTAAGGTTAATGTTAGGGATAGGGCTAGTGTAAGCATAAGGTTTAGTGTCAGAGTAAGGTTTGTGTTACGGTTAGGGTAAGGCTTAGGGTTAAGGTTAGGGTTAGTATTAGGGTCAGGGTTGGTGTAAGCATTTGGGTTATGTTGTGGTTAGGGTTTCTGGTAGCTTTAGGGTTTATGTTAGGGTTATGGTTAAGGTTTGTGTTAGGGTTATGGTTAGGGTTAGGGTTAGTGTTGATGTAAGCATTAGGGTTATGGTTAGGGTTAGGGTTTGTGTTATGGTTAGATTTAGCAATAGGGTTAGCTTTAGGGTTAGTGTAAGCATTAGTGTTAGGGTTAGGGTTTGGGTTAGGGTTACGGTCTGGGTTAGGATTAGGGTTAGGGTTTGGGTGTGGGTGAGGGTGAGTGTTAGAGTTAGAGTTGGTGTAAGAGTTAGGGTTAGATTTAGTGTTAGGGTTTGTGTTAGGTTTAGGGTTTGGTTAGGGTTAGGCTTGGTGTAAGCATTAGGGTTAGGGTTTGGGTTAGTTTTTGTGTTAGGGTTAGGATTAGAGTTAGGGTTAGTGTGCAGGTGAGTTTTAGCATTAGGGTTAGGGTTGGAGTAGGGATTAGGTTTAGGGTTAGGGTTACGGTTACGGTTAGGGTTTTTGCTAGGGTTACGGTGAGGCTTAGATTTAGAGAGTATTAGGGTTAGGGTTAGGGTTAGGCTTATTGTTGGTGTAATCTTTGGATTACGTCGATCTTTGGTTTACTTGTTGGTTTAGGTTAATGTTAGGGTTAGGATTAGATTTCTGGTTTGTTTTAGGGTTAGAGTTAGGGAGTGTTTGGGTTAGGGTTATGGTTAGTGTTATCATTTGGGTTACGGTTGGTGTTTGGGTTTCAGTTAGTTTTATGGTGAGGGTTAGGGTTAGGGCTGGTGAAAGCATTAGTGTTAGTATTAGGATTAGTTTAGGGTAGGGTTAGGTTTAAGTTTAGGGGTAGGGTGAGGGTGAGTGAAAGGGCTAGGTTTAGGGTTTCTGTAAGCTTTTGGTTTAGGGTTAGGTTATGGTTTGTGTTAGGGTTAGTTTGGGGTTAGGTTTAGGGTTGATGTAAGCATTATTATTAGCGTTAGGATTAGGGTTATGTTTTGTGTTAGGGTTAGGTTTAGTGTTAGGGTTAGGGTTAGAGTTAGGGAGTGTTTGGGTTAGGGTTAGGGTTGGTGTAAGCATTTGGGTTATGTTTGGGGTAACGGTTCTATGTAGGTTTACGGTTAGGTTTAGGGTTATGGTTTTGGGTTTGGGTTACGGTTAGGGTTTGTGTTAGGGTTAGGGTTCGGGTTAGGGTTTGTGTTAGGGTTGGTGTAAGCATTAGGGTTATGTTTAAGGTTAATGTTTGGGTTAGGTTTATGGAGTGCGTCAGGGTTATGTTTAGAGTAACAGTTAGGATTAAGTTTATGATTAGGCTTAAGGTAAGGATCAGGTATAGGGTTACAGTTATGTTTAATGTTAGGCTTAGGTTTGGGGTGAGAGTTAGGTTTAGGCTTTGGTATAGCTTTAGAGTTAGGGTTACGGTTAGGGATTAGGTTTAGGGTGAGGGTTTAGCGTTAGTGTTAGGTTTGGTGTAAGCATTAGGGTTAGGGGTAGGGTTCAGGTTACGTGTAATAGGTTTGCTTAGGTTTTGAGTAAGGGTTAGATTTAGGGTTGGTGTAAGCATTAGTGTTAGTGTTAGGGTTACGGTTAGGGTTAGTTTTAGGGTTAGGGTTTCGGTGTGGGTGAGGGTGAGGTTTAGAGTTAGGGTTGGTGTATGAATTAGGTTTAGGGTTAGGGTTAGGGTATGTATTAGGTTTATTTTGGGGTTAGGGTTATGGTTGGTGTAAGCATTAGTGTTATGGTTAGGTTTTGTGTTAGGATTAGGCTTAGGGTTAGGGTGAAGGTGAGGTTTAGCCTTAGCGTTAGGATTGCTGTAGGCGTTAGGTTAGGGTTAGGGTTAGGGTTATGGTTGGTGTAATCATTTGGATTACGGTTGAGGTTTGGTTTCCAGGTAGGTTTAGGGTTAATGTTAATGTTAGGATTAGATATCTGGTTTGTGTTAGGGTTAGAGTTAGAGTTAGGATTAAGGTTCGTGTAAGCGTTAGTGTTACGGTTATTGTTAGGATTTGTGTTATTGTTAGGGTTAGGGTTATTGTTAGGATTAGGGTTAGGTTTAGGGTTAGGACTAGGGTTAAGTTTTGTGTTAGGGTTATGGTTAGGGTCAGGGTGAGGGTGAGGTTTAGGGTTAAGGTTAGGGTTTGGGTAAATATTAGGTTTATGTTTAGGGTTAGGGTTTTTGTTAGGGTTAGGGAAAGGGATAGGGTTCAGGTTAGGGTTAGGGTGAGAGAGTGTTAGGGTTAGCGTTAGTGTTGGTGTAAGCATTTGTGTTTCGGTTGGGGTTAGGCTTGTGTTATGGTTTGTGCTAGGGTTCTGGTTAGATTTAGGGTTAGTGTTAGAGTTAGGTAGTGTTAGGGTTAGGGTTAGGGTTTGTGTTAGGGTTAGGGTTAGTGTTAAAGTTAGGGTTAGGTTTAGGTTTAGGGTTAGGGTTATGTTTTGCTTTAGGGTTAGGGTTAAGCTTAGGGATATTGTTGGTGTTAGCATTAGCGTTAAGTTTATGTTTAGGGTTAGGTTTTGTGTTAGGGTGACAGTGAGGGTGAGGGTTAAGGTTAGGGATGGTGTAAGCATTAGGCTTAGGGTCAGGGTTAGCGTTATGATTAGGGTTAAGGTTGGTGTAAGCATTAGGGTTAGGGTTACCGTTAGGGTGTGGGTTTAGGTTAGGGTTATGGTTAGGGTTAGTGTTTGTGTTAGTTTAGAGTTAGTGTTCGTGTTAGAGTGTGTTAGGGTTAGAGTTAGGGTTGGTGTATCCATTTGGGTTACGGTTGGGGTTGGGTTCCGTGTAGGCTTATGGGTTATTTTTAGGGTTAATATTAGGGTGAGGGTTAATGTTAGGGTTACAGTTGGTGTAAACATTAGGTTTAGGGTTAGGGTTAGGTTTTGTGTTAGGGTTTGGGTTAGGATTATGGTTATAGAGTTGTAGGGTTAGGATTAGGGTTGGTGTCAATATCTGGTTTACGTTTGTGGTTAGGGTTCCAGGTAGATTTAGGGTTAGGGTTTGGTTTAGGGTTAGGGTTAATGTTATATGTAGGGTGGGGTTAGGTTTAGGGTTGCTGTAAGCATTAGGGTTAATGTTAAGGTTAGGGCTTCTGTTAGGCTTATGGTTATGGTGAAGTTGAGGTGTAAGGTTAGGGTTAGGTTTTTCTGTAGGCATTAGATTTAGTGTTAGCGTTAGGATTTGTGCTAGGTGTACGGTTAGGCTTAGGGTTAGAGAGGGTTAGATTTAGAGTTAGGGTTAGGGTTGCTGTAATCATTTGGGTTAAGGTTGGAGTTAGGGTTCCAGGTAGGTTTAGGGTTTATGTTTGGGTTAGCATTAGGGTTCTGGTTTGAGTTAGGGTTAGGGTTAGTGTTAGAGGTGGGTTGGTGTCAGCATTAGGGTTACAGTTATTGTTAGGGTTTGTGTTAGGGTTAGGGTTATGGTTAGGGTTAGGGTTTGTGTTCGGGTTAGGATTAGGGTTAGGGTTGGTGTAAGCATTAGTGTTAGGTTTACGGTTAGGGTTAGAGTTTGTGTTCGGGTTAGGTTTAGGGTTAGCGTTGGTGTATTAGGTTTAGGGTTAGGGTTATGGTTAGAGAGTGTTAGGTTTAGAGTTAGTATTGGTGTTAGCATTTGGGTACGTTTGTGTTTGGGTTTCAGGTAGTTTCAGGGAAGTGTTAGGGTTATGTTTAGATTTAGGGTTTGTGTTAGGGTTAGAGTTAGGGTTAGGGTAAGGGTTAGGTTTAGGGTTGGTGTAAGTATTAGTGTTAGTGTTAGGGTTAGGGTAGCGTTAGGTTTAGGGTTAGGGTTAGGGTGAGGATGAGGGTTTGTGGAAGGGTTAGGGTGGGGTTAGGGTTAAGGTTGGTGTAAACATTAGGGTTATGATTATGGTTAGGGTTAGGTTTTGTGTTAGGGTTAGGGTTAGGGTGAGTGTGAGGTTTAGCGTTAGGGTTAGTTTTGGTGTAAGCATTAGGTTTAGGGTTAAGGTTAGGGTTTGTGTTAGGGTTAGGGTTAGGTTTAGGGTTAGAGAGTGCTAAGGTTAGGGTTTGGGTTAGGGTTCGTGTAATCATTTGTAGTATGGTTGGGGTTATCGTTGCAAGTAGGTTTAGGTTTAGGTTTAGGGTTAGGGTTAGGGTTTGTGTTAGGGTTAGCGTTAGGATGACGGTTAGGTTTGGTGTAAGCATTAGCGTTAGGGTTACGTTTAGGGTTAGGGTTTTTGTGAGAGTTAGAGTTATGCTTAGGGTTAGAGAGTGTTAGGGTTAGGGTTAGGCTTGGTGTAAGCAATAGGTTTAGGGTTATGGTTAGGACTAGGGTTTATGTTATATTTAGCGTTGGAGTTAGGTTAGGGAGATGGTTAGTGTTATGGTTGGTGTAAGCATTAGGTTTACGGTTAGGATTAGGGTTTGTTTTCGTTTTAGGGTTAGTGTTAGGGTTACGGTTTGTGATAGTGTTAGGGTTAGGATTGGTAAAAGCATTAGGGTTAGTGTTAGGTTTATGGTTAGGGTTTCTTTTAGGGTAAGGGTTAGGGTTAGGGTTGGTGTAATACTTTGGATTACGATTAGAGTTGGCAATACAGGTAGGTTTAGGTTAGAGTAAGGATTAGGTTTAGGGTTTGTGTCATGTTTAGGGTTAGGGTTTGGGTAAGGGTGAGGTTTAGGTTTGGCGTAAGCATTAGTATTAGTGTCAGGGTTAGGGTTATGGTTAGGGTTTGTGTCTGAGTGACGGTGTGGTTGAGGTTTGGGTTAGTGATGGTATAAGCATTAGGTTTAGGGTTAGTGTTTGGGTTAGGTTTTGGTGGGGTTAGGGTTAGGGTTGGTGTAAGCATTAGAGTTAGGGTTATTGTTAGGGTTTGTGGTAGGGTTAGGGTTAGGGTTAGGGTTAGAGAGTGTAGGTTAGGGTTAGGGTTAAGGTTCGTGTAATCATTTAGATTAAGATTGGGTTTAGGGTTCCAAGAAATTTAGGGTTAATGTTAGAGTTGTGGTTAGAGTTAGGGTTAGGGTTTGTGTTAGTGTTAGGGTTGACGTGAGGGTTAGGGATAGGTTTTGTTTGGGGTTAGCGTTATGGTTGATTTAAGCATTAGGTTTAGGGTTAGAGTTAGGGGTTCTGTTAGAGTTAGGATTAGGATTAGGGTTATAGAGTGTTAGGGTTAGGGTTAGTGTTGGTGTCAGCATTTGGGTTAAGGTTAAGTTTATGGTTAGGGTTTGTGTTAGGGTAAGGGTTAGCGTTAGGGTTGGTGTATTCCTTTGGATTACGGTTGGGGTTAGCGCTCCAGGTAGGTTTAGGGTTAGCGTAAGGATTAGGCTTAGGTTTTTTTTTATGGTTAGGGTTAGGGTAAGGGTTAGGCTTAGATTTGGTGTAAGCATTAATGTTAGTGTCAGGGTTAGATTAGGTTTAGGGTTTGTGTTAGGGTGACTGTGAGGGTGAAGGTTAGGGTTAGGGATGGTGTAAGCATTAGGTTTAGGGTTAGTGTTAGGGTTAGGGTTAGGGTTAAGTTTAGTGTGTGGTTAGGGTTAGGGTTGTTGTAAGCATTAGGTTTAGCGTTAGGATTAGAGTTTGTGTTATGCTTACGGTTAGGGTTAGGGTTAGGATTAGGGTTAGGGTTAGAGTTATGGTTGGTTAAGCATTAGGTTTAGGGTTAGGGTTTGGGTTTGTGTTAGGGTTAGAGAGTGTTAGGGTTTAGATTAGGGTTAGGGTTGTTGTAATCATTTGGATTAGGTTGGGGATAGGGTTCCAGGTATGTAGGATAATTCTAGGGTTAGGGTTAGGGTTCCTGTAAGGGTTAGGGTTAGGGTTAGGGTTAGGATGAGGGTTATGTTTTGGGTTGGTGTAAGCATTAGGTTTAGGGTTAGGGTTAGGGTTTATGTTAGTGTTGGGGTTAGGGTTAGGTTTAGTGTTAGAGTTAGGGAGTGTTTTGGATAGGGTGATGGTTGGTGAAAGCATTTGGGTTACGGATATGTTTCCAGGCAGTTTTAGGGTTATGGTTAGGTTTAGGGTTAGGGTTAAGGTTTGTGTTAGCGTTAGGCTTAGCGTTAGGGTTATTGTTATTGTTAGGGTTTGTGTAAGTATTAGGGTTAGGGTTTGGTTTAGGGTTAGTATTGGCGTTAGGGTTATGGTCAGGTTTAGGGTTCGGGTTTGGGTTGGAGTTAATGTTAGGTTTAGGGTTATGATTAGGCTTAAGGGAAGTATTAGGAATAGGGTTATAGTTACGTTTAATGTTAGGCTTAGAGTTAGGGTGAGGATTAGGTTTAGGCTTTGGTTTAGGGTTAGAGTTAGGGTTACGTTTAGGATTATGGTTACGGTTAGGGTTTGGGTTGGTGTAAGCATTTGAGTTTCTGTTTGGGTTAGCGTTCCAGGTCGGCTTAGGGTTAGGTTTAGGGTTAGGATTTGTGTTAGTTTTAGGGTGGGTTTAGGGTTAGGGTTGGTGTAAGCATTAGGGTTAGGATTAGGGTTAGTGTTAGGTTTATGGATAGGTTTAGTGTTATGGGTTAGGGTTAGGGTTTGGGTAAGGGTTAGGGTTAGGTTTGGTGTAAACATTAGTGTTAGGGATAGGGTTAGTGTTACTGTTAGGTTTAAGGTACTGGTGAGGGTAGGGTTTGGTTCGATTAGGGTTGGTGTAAGCATTAGTGTTATTCTTAGGATTAGGGTTTTGTTAGGGTTAGGGCTAGGGTACGGGTAAGGGTTATGTTTAGGGTTTGTTTAAGCATTAGTGTTAGTGTTAGTGTTAGCTTTAAGGTTAGTTTTGGTTTAGGATTAGTGTGAAGATGAATGTGAGGTTTAGGGTTAGGTTTGGAGTAAGCATTAGGTTTAGGGTTAGGGTTTGTGTTAGGGTTAGAGTTAGGGTTAGGGTGAGGGTGAGGTTTAGGGTTAAGGTTGGTGTAGGCATTAGTTTTAGGGTTAGGGTTAGGGTTTGTGCTATGGTATCCGTTAAGCTTAGGTTTTGAGAGTGTTAGGGTTAGTGTTAGGTTTAGGGTTAAGCTTGGTGTAATCATTTGGAGTATGGTTGGGATTAGGGTTCCAGGTAAGTTTAGGGTTAATGTGAGAGTTAGCATTAGGGTTCTAGATAATGTTAGTTTTAGGGTTAGGGTTCGTTGGTGTAAGCATTAGGTTTGCGGTTAGGGTTTGTGTTAGGGTTAGAGTTAGGGTTATGGTGAGGGTGAGGTTTAGGTTTAGGTTTAAGAGTAGGGTTAGTGTAAACATTAGGTTTTGCGTTAGTGTTATGGTTTGTGTTAGCGTTAGGTTTAGGCTTAGATTTAGAGATTGTTAGTGTTGAGTTTAGGGTTACGGTTGGTACAACCGTTTGGATTACGTTTGGGCTAGGGTTCCAGGTATATTTAGGGTTACGGTTAGGGTTAGCGATAGGGTTTGTGTTAGGGTTAGAGTTAGGGTTAGGGTGTGGGTGAGGTTTAGGTTTAGGTTTAAGAGTAGGGTTAGTGTAAACATTAGGTTTTGCGTTAGTGTTAGGGTTTGTGTTAGCGTTAGGTTTAGGCTTAGAGTTAGAGATTGTTAGGGTTAAGGTTAGGGTTAGGGTTGGTATAACCGTTTGGATTACGTTTGGGCTAGGGTTCCAGGTATATTTAGGGTTACGTTTAGGGTTAGGGTTAGGGATAGGGTTTGTGTTAAGGTTAGAGTTATGGTTAAGGTTAGGATTAGGTTTAGGTTTAGGGTGAAGTTTGGTGTAAGGATTAGATTTATGGTTAGTGTTAGGGTTTGTGTTAGGGTCCGGGTTACGGTTATGACAAGGTGTAAGCGTTAGGGTTAGGGATAGGATTAGGATTAGGGTTTGTGTTATGGTTATGGTGAGTGTGAGGTTTAGGGTTAGGGTTATTGTTGGTGTCAGTATTAGATTTAGGGTTAGGGTTAGGGTTTGTGGTAGGGTTAAGGTTTGGCTTAGGTTTAGGGTAAGTGTTAGGGTTAGGTTTAGAGTTAGGGTTTCTGTTAGGGTTAGTGTTAGGGTGAGTGTGAGGTTTAGGGTTAGGGTTTGGATTGGTGTAAGAATTACATTTAGGGTTAGGGTGAGGGTTTATGTTAGGGTGAGGGTTAGGGTTAGGGTTAGAGAGTGTTACTTTTAGGGTTAGGGTTGGTGTAATCATTTGGATTACAGTTGGGATTAGTTTTTCAGGTAGGTTAGTGTTAATGTTAGGCTTAGCTTTAGGGTTAGGGTTTGTGTTAGAGTTAGGGTTAGAGTGAAGTTTAGGGTTGGTGTAAGTATTAGGGTTAGTGTTACGATTAGTTTTAGTTTTTGTGGTAGGCTTAGTGTTAGTGTTAGGGTTAGGGTTGGTGCAAGCATTTGGATTGGGTTTAGGGTTAGGGTTAGGGATAGTGTTTGTAGTAGGGTTGGGGTTAGGGCTAGGGTGAAGGTTTTGGGTTAGGGTTAGAGAATGTTAGGGTAAGGGTTAAAGTTCGTGTTGTTGTAATCATTTGTATCACGGTTTCGGTTAGGATTCCAGGTAGGTTTACGGTTAATATTAGGGTTATGGTTATTGTTAGGGTTTGTGTTAGGGTTAGGGTTAGGGTTTGGGTAAGGGTTAGGGTTAGGGTGAGGGTGAATGTGAGGTTTAGGGTTAGGGTTGGTGTAAACATTAGTTTTAGGGTTAGGGTTAGGGTTTGTGCTAGGGTTTGGGTTAGGCTTAGGGTTACAGAGTGTTAGGGTTAAGGTTAAGGTTAGTTTTGGTACAACTGTTAGGATTACATTGGTGTTTTGTTCCAGGTAGGTTTAGGTTAATGTTAGGGTCTGGGTTTGTGTTAGTGTTAGTGTTAATGTTAGGGTTAGGGTAAGGGTTAGGGTTGATGTAAGTATTAGATTTAGGGTTACTGTTAGAGTTTGTGTTAGGCTTAGGGGTACGGTTAGGGTTAGATTTAGCGTTAGGATTAGAAAGTGTTAGGGTTATGGTTCATGTTGGTGTAAGCATTTGGGTTATGGTTTGGGGTAGGATTAGGGTTAGGGTTAGAGTTAGGGAGTGTTAGGGTTAGATTTGGGTTTGTGTTAGTGTTAGGGTTAGGGTTTGGGTAAGGATTAGGTTTAGGGTTGGTGTTAGCATTAATGTTAGTGTTAGTGTTAGGGTTCAGGTTCGTGTAAGCATTAGGTTTAGCGTTAGGGTTAGGGTTAGGGTTTGTGCTAGGGTTAGGGTGGAGTTAGCTTTAGGTTTGATGTAAGCATTAGGGTTAGGGTTAGGGTTTCTGTTAGGGTTAGGGTTAGAGTGAGGCTGAGGTTTAGGTTAGGGTTAGGGATGGTGTAAGCATTAGGATTAGGGTTAGTGTTAGGGTTTGTGTTAGAGTTAAGGTTAGTGTGAGGGTTATGGTTGGTGTAAGCAGTAGGTTTAGGTTTACGGTTAGGGTTAGGGATTGTGTTATGTTTTGTGTTAGTGTTAGGGTTAGGGTTAGGGTTTGTGTATAGGTTGGTGTAAGCATTACGGTTAGGGTTAGGGTTAGGGTTTGTGTTAAGTTTGTGGTTAGGGTTAGGGTTAGTGTTAGAGTTAGGGAGTGTTTGGTTTAGGGTTAGGGTTGGTGTAAGCATTTGGGTTACGGTTGGGGTTTGGGTACCAAGTAGGTTTAGGGTGAGGGTTAGGGTTTTTGGTAGGGTTAGGGATAGGATTTAGGATTAGGGTTTGGGTAATTATTAGTTTTAAGGTTGGTGTAAACATTAGTGTTCGCATTAGCGTTAGGGTTAGTGTTAGGTTTAGTGTTGGGGTTAGGATGAGGGTGAGAATGAGCGTGAGTTTTAGTGTTAGTGTTAGGGTTGGTGTAAGCATTAGGTTAATGGTTAAGGTTAGGTTTAGGGTTTGTGTTATGGTTTGAGTCGGTTTCTGGTTAGAGTTGGTGTAAGCAATAGGTTTACGGTTAGGGTTAGGTTTGTGTTAGGGTTAGGGTTCGAGAGTGTTAGGGTTAGGTTTTGTGTTTGGGTTGGTGTAATCATTTGGATTACGGTTGGGGTTAGGGTTCCAGGTAGGTTTAGGGTTAATGTAGGGGTTAGGGTTAGGGTTTGTGTTAGGGTTAGGGTTTTGGTTTGGGTTAGGGTTAGGTTTAGGTTTAATGTTCGTGTAAGCATTATGTTTAAGGTTAGGTTTAGGTTTTGTCTTAGGGTTAGGGTTAATCTTAGGGTTAGAGAGTATTAAGATTAGGTTTAGGCTTAATGTAAGCATTTGGGTTAAGGTTTGGGTTAGGGTTACAGGCAGGCTCAGGGTTAGGGTTAGTATTATGGTTAGAGTTTGTGTTAGGGTTAAGATTAGGGTTAGGGTTAGGTTTGGTGTAAGCATTAGGGTTATGTTTATGGTTAGGGTTAGGCTTAGAATTAGATTTAGTTATAGGGTTAGAGAGTTATTTTTAGGGTTAGTGTTGGTGCAAGCATTTGGGTCACGGTTGGGGTTAGGTTTAGAGTTAGGGTTTGTGTTAGGGTTCAAGTTAGCGTTAGGGTTAGTGTTTGAGTTAGGGAGTGTTAGGGTTAGTGTTTTTGTTAGGGCTAGTGTTAGTGTTAGTGTTACGGTTAGGGTTTGTTTTGGTGTAAGCATTAGGGTTATGGTTCTGGTTAGGGTTTGTGTTAGGGTTTGGTTTAGTGTTAGGGTTAGAGTTAGAGTTTGGGAGTTTTGGGTTAGCGTAAGGGTTGGTGTAAGCATTTGGATTACGGTTGGTGTTTGGGTTCCAGGTAGGTTTAGGGTTAGGTTTAGGGTTAGAGTTAGTGTTTGTGTTAGGGTTAGGGTTAGGGTTTGGGTAACGTTTATTTTAGCGTTTGTGTAAGCATTAGTGTTAGTGTTAGGGTTAGCGTTAGGGTTACGGTTAGGGTTTGGGTTTGGGTTAGGTTGATGGTGAGAGTTAGGGTTACGGTTGGTGTAAGCATTACGTTTAGGGTTGGTGTTCAGTTTAGGGACTGTGTTAGGTTTAGGGTGGGATAGGGTTAGGGTTGGTGTAAGCATTAGGGTTAGGGTTATGTTTAGGGTTTGTGTTATGTTTAGGATTAGGATTTGGGTTAGGGTAAAGGTGAAGTTTAGCGTTAGGGTTAGTGTTGGTGTAGGCATTTTTTTCAGGGTTAGTGTTACTGTTAGTGTTAGTGTTACGTTTAGGCTTAGGTTTAGAGAGTGTTAGGGTTAAAATTTGGGTTACGGTTGGTGTTATCATTTGGATTAGCTTTGGGGTTAGGGTTCCAGAGTTAGGGTTAGGGTTAGCGTTAGGTTTAAATTTAGGGTTAAGGTTAGGGTTAGAGTTAGGTTTAGGCTTAGTGTTAGGGTAAGGTTTAGGGTTTGTATTAAGGTTCAGGTTTAGGGTTATGGTTAGGGTTGGTGTAAGCATTAGGGTTACGGTTAGGGTGAGGTTTAGGCTTAGGGTTAGGATTGGTATAAGTATTAGATTTAGGCTTAGGTTTAGGGTTTGTGTTAGGTTTAGGGATAGGGTTAGTGTTCGGCTTAGGGTTAGGGTTAGGGTTAGGGTTAGAGAGTATTAGGGTTAGGGTTAATGTTGGTGTAAGCATTTGGGTTACGGTTGGGGTTAGGGTTAGGTTTAGGGTTTGTGTTAGGTTTCAAGTTAGGGTTAGGGTTAGTGTTAGAGTTAGGGAGTGGTTGTGTTAGGGTTTTTGTTAGGGTTAGGGTTTGTGTTAGGGTTACGGTTAGGGTTTGGTTTTGTGTAAGCTTTTGGATTACTGTTACGGTTAGGGTTGTGTTATGGTTGGAGTTTGGGTTAGGGTTGGTGTAATCATTTGGGTTACGGTTGAGGTTAGGGTTCCATGTTGGTTTAGGGTTAGGGTTAGATTTAGGGTGAGGGTTAGGATTTGTGTTAGGGATAGTGTTTGGGTAAATGTTAGGTTTAGGGTTGGTGTAAGCATTAGTGTTAGTGTTAGGGTTAGGGTTAGGGTTTGGTTTAAGGTTAGAATTAGGGTGAGGGTGAAGGTGAGGGTTAGGGTTAGGGTTGTAAGAATTAGGTTAGGTTTATGGTTAGGTCTTGTGTTATGGTTAGGGTGGGCTTAGGGTTAGGGTTGTTGTAAGCATTAGGGTCTGAGTTAATGTTAGGATTAGGGTTTGTGTTAGGGTTAGGGTTAGGATTGGTGTAAGTGATAGGGTTAGGGTAAGGTTTAGGGTTTGTGTTAGGGTTAGGGTTAGGGTTAGTGTTAGGGTTAGGGTTAGGATTTGGGTTGGTGTAAGCATTAAGTTTAGGGTTATGGTTATGGTTTTTGTTAGTGTTCTTGTTAGGGTAGGGTTAGTGTTAGTGATTAGGGAGTGTTTGGGTTAGGGTTGGTGTAATTTTTTGGATTACAATTGGGTTTAGGGTTCCAGGCAAGTTTAGGGTTAATGTTAGAGTTAGGATTAGGGTTCTGGATTATTTTAAGGTTAGGTTTAGGTTTACGGTTAAGGTTAGGCTTGATGTAAGCATTAAGTTTAAGGTTATTGTTAGGGTTTGTGTTATTATTATTGTTAGGGTTAGGGTTAGGATTAGGATTAGGGTTAGGGTTAGGATTTGTGTTAGTGTTCAGTTAGGGTTAGGTTTAGTGTTAGAGTTACTGAGTGTTTTGGTTAGGGTTAGGGTTGGTGAAAGCATTTGGGTTACGGATAGGGTTCCAGGTAGGTTTAGCGTTAGGGTTAGGATAGGGTTATTGTTTGTGTTAGGGTTAGGCTAAGGGTTAGGTTTAGGGTTAGTGTTAGGGTTAGGGTTGGTGTAATTATTAGAGTTAGGGTTTTGGTTTAGCGTTAGTGTTAGCGTTATGGTATGGTCAGGGTTAGTGTTCGGGTTTGTGTTAGAGTTACTGTCAGGGTTAGGGTTATGATTAGGCTTAAGGTAAGAATTAGGAATAGGGTTATAGTTACGTTTAATGTTAGGTTTAGAGTTAGGGTGAGGATTAGGTTTAGGCTTTGGGTTAGGGTTAGAGTTAGGGTTACGTTTAGGATTGTGGTTACGGTTAGGGTTAGGTTTGGTGTAAGCATTTGGGTTACTGTTGCGGTTAGGGTTTCAGGTAGTCTTAGGGTTAGGTTTAGGGTTAGGATTTGTGTTAGGGTTAGGATGGGTTTAGGGTTAGGGTTGGTGTAAGCATTAGGGTTAGGGTTAGGGTTAGTTTTAGGTTTAGCGATAGGTTTACTATTATGGGTTAGGGTTAGGTTTTGGGTAGGGGGTAGGTTTAGGTTTGGTGTAAGCATTAGTGTTAGTTTTAGGGTTAGGGTTACTGTTAGGTTTAAAGTGACGGTAAGGGTTAGGGTTAAGGTTAAGATTAGGATTGGTGTAAGCATTAGGTTTAGGGTTAGGATTAGGTTTTGTGTTAGGGTTAGGGTTAGGGTTTGGTTAAGGGTTATGTTTAGGGTTGGTGTAAGCATTAGTGTTAGTGTTAGGGTTCGGTTTAGAGTTAGTTTAGTCTTAGGTTTAGGATGAGGATGAAGGTGAAGTTTAGGGTTAGGTATGCTGTAAGCATTAGGTTTAGGGTTAGTGTTTGTGTTAGGGTTAGAGTTAGGGTTAGGGTGAGAGTGAAGGTGAGGTTTAGAGTTAGGTTTGGTGTAAGCATTACGTTTAGGGTTAGGATTTGTGTTAGGGTTAGAGTTAGGGTTAGTGTGAGGGTGAGGTTTATGTTTAGGGTTAGGTTTGGTGTAGGCATTAGGGTTAGGGTTAGTGTTAGGGTTTGTGCTAGGATTTCAGTTAGGCCTAGGTTTTGAGAGTGTTAGGGTTAGGGTTATGGTTGGGGTTGGTGTAATAATTTAGATTATTGTTGGGGTTAGGGTTCCAGGTAAGTTTAGGGTTAGTTTCTCGAGTTAGGATTAGGGTTCTGGATTATGTTAGGTTTAGTGTTAGGGTTAGGGTTGGTGTAAGCATTAGGTTTACAGTAAGGATTTGTTGTATTGTTAGAGTTAGATTTAGGGTGAGGGTGAGGTTTAGGTTTAGGGTTAAGATTTGGGTTAGTGTAAACATTAGGGTTTTCATTACTGTTAGGGTTTGTGTTAGGGTTAGGTTTATGTTTAGAGTAAGAGATTGTTATGGTTAAGGTTAGGGTTACGGTTGGTACAACCGTTTGGATTACGTTAGGTCTAGCGTTCCAGGTATGTTTAAGGTTACGGTTAGGGTTAGGGTTAGGGTTAGGGATAGGGTTTGTGTTAGAGTTCGGGTTAGGCTTAGGGTTAGGGTTAGAGATAAGTTAAGGTTTAGGGTTAGGGTTAGATTTAGGATTAGGTTAGGTTCAAGGTGAGGGTTGGTGTAAGCATTAGGGTTAGGGTTAGTGTTAGGGTTTGTGTTAGGGTTCGGGTTAGGGTTATGGCTGGTTGTAAGCTTTAGGGTTACGGTTAGCTTTAGGATTAGGGTTTGTGTTAGGGTTAGGGTGAGTGTGAGGTTTAGGGTTAGGGTTAGGGTTGGTGTAAGTCTTATTTTGGGTTAAGGTTAGGATTTGTGTTAGGGTTAGGGATAGGCTTAGGGTTCGGGATAGGGTTAGGGTTCGTGTTAGTGTTAGTTTTAGAGATAGTGTTTCTGTTAGGGTTAGTATTAGGGTGAGGGTGAGGTTTAGGGTTAGGGTTTGGATTGGAGTAAGCATTAGGTTTAGGGTTTAGGGTTAGGGTTTGTTTTAGGGTGAAGGTTAGGCTTATGGTTAGACAGTGTTAGCTTTAGGGTTAGGGTTGGTATAATCATTTGGATTATGGTTGGGGTTAGTTTTCCACGTAGGTTTAGGGTTAATTTTAGGGTTATGTTTAGGGTTGGGGTTTGTGTTAGGGTTAGGGTTAGAGTGAAGGTTAGGATTGGTGTGAGGATTAGGGTTAGTGTTACGGTTAGAGTTAGTGTTTGTGTTAGGGTTAGGGTTAGGTTAGGGTTAGGATTAAAGTAAGGGTTAGGGTTAGGGTTGGTGTAAGCATTAGGTTAGGGTTAGGGTTATTATTAGGGTTAGGCTTGGTGTAAGCATTAGGTTAGGGTTAGGGTTAGGGCTTGTGTTTGGGTTAGGGTTAGGGCTAGGGTGAGGGTGTGGCTTAGGGTTAGAGAGTGTAGGGTAAGGGTTAAGTTTAGGGTTGTTGTAATCATTTGTATTACGGTTTCGGTTAGGATTCCAGGTAGGTTTAGGGTTAATGTTAAGGTTACGTTTATTGTTAGTGTTTGTGTTAGGGTTATGTTTAGGGTCAGGGTTTGGGTAACGGTTAGGGTTAGGATTGGTTTAAGCATTAGTTTTAGTGTTAGGATTAGGTTTATGTTTAGGTTTAGGGTGAGGGTGAAGTTTGGGGTTAGGGTTGGTGTAAGCATTAGTTTTAGGGTTGGGGTTAGGGTTTGTGTTAGGGTTAGGGTTAGGGTTAGGGTTAGAGAGTGTTAGGGGTAGGGTTACGGTTAAGGTTGGTGTAATCATTTGGATTAGGTTTCGGTTAGGGTTCCAGGTAGGTATAGGGTTAATGTTAGGGTTAGGGTATGTGTTAGGGTAAGGGTTAATGTTAAGGTTACGATAAGGGTTAGGGTTGATGTAACTATTAGGTTTAGGGTTATTGTTAGAGTTTGTGTTAGGGTTAGGGATAGGGTTAGTGTTCGGGTTAGGGTTAGGGTTAGTGTTAGAGTTAGGGAGTGTTAGGATTAGGGTTGGTGTTATGGTTAGGGTTAGGATTTGTGTTAGGGTTAAGGTTAGGGTTTGGGTAAGCGTTAGGTTTAGGGTTGGTGTAAACATTAGTGTTAATGATAGGGTTCGGGTTAGGTTTAGGTTTAGGTTTAGGGTTAGGGTTTGTGTTATGTTTAGGCTTAGGTTTAGGGTTAGGGTGAATGCGAGGATTAGCGTTAGGGTTAGGATTGGTGTAGGTATTTTTTTTAGGATTAAATTTAGGGTTAGTGTTAGTGTTACGTTTACGCTTTTGGTTAGAGAATGTTAGGGTTAATGTTAGGGTCAGGGTTGGTGTTATCATTTGGATTACCTTTGGGGTTAGAGTTCCAGGGTTAGGGTTAGGGTTAATGTTAGGTTTAAGTTTAGGGTTAGGGTTAGGGTTAGGTGTGGGTTAGAGTAGAGTTAGGCTTGGTGTAAGCATTAGGGTTAGGGTAGGTGTTAAGGTTAGGGTTTGTGTTAGGGTTAGGGTTTGTCTTAAGGTTAGGGTTACGCATAGGGTTAGGGTTTGTGTTAGGGTTCAGGTTAGGGTTATGTTTAGGTTTGGTGTAAGCATTAGGGTTTGGGTTAGGGTTAGAGTTTGTCTTACTCTTAGCTTTAGGGTTAGGGTTAGCGTGTGGGTGAGGTTTAGGCTTAGGGCTGGATTGGTGAAAGTATTAAGTTAAAGGTTAGGGTTAGGGTTTGTGTTAGGGTTAGGGATAGAGTTAGAATTCGGCTTAGGGTTAAGGTTAGAGAGTGTTAGGGTTAGGTTGGCGTTAGGGTTCCAGGTTGGATTAGGTTGGCGTTAGTGTTCCAGGTATGTGTAGGGTTACAGTGAGTGTTAAGGTTAGAGATAGGGTTTGTGTTAGGGTTAGCGTTAGGTTTAGGGTTATTATTGGTGTAAGCATTAGGGTTGGAGTTACGGTTAGGATAAGGGTTAGAGTTAAGTTAAGGGTTAGGGTTAGGGTTAGCTATAGGATTAGGTTTAGGTTTAGGGTTAGTGTTGGTTTGAGCATTTGTGTTAGGGTTCAGGTTAGGGTTATGGCTAAGTTTGATGTTGGTGTAATCATTTGTATTATGGTAGGGGTTAGGATTCCAAGTAGCTTTAGGGTTAATGTTAGGGTTACGGTTAGGTTTAGTGGTTGTGTTAGTGTTAGAGTTAGAGATAGGGTTAGGTTTGGTGAAAGCATTACGGTGTACGATTACGGTTACTGTTATGTTTCGTGTTAGGGATTATGTTTAGGGTTTGGGTAAGGGTTAGGTTTAGGGTTGGTGTAAGCATTAGTTTTAGTGTTAGGGTTAGATATAGGGTTAGGTTAGGGTTTGGGTTGCGGTTGGGGTTCGGTTCCAAGTAGGTTTAGTGTTAGGGTTAGGGTTAGAGTTAGGGTTAGGGTTTGTTTCAGGGTTAGGTTTAGGGTTTGGGAAAGGATTAGGTTTAGGGGTGGTGTAAGCATTAATGTTAGTGTTAGTGTTAGTGTTATGATTGGTTAAGCATTAGGTTTAGCGTTAAGGTTAGGGTTTGGGTAAGGAATAGGTTTAGGGTTGGTGTAAGCATTAGTTTTAGTGTTAGGGTTAGGGTTAGGGTTCAGATGAGGGTGAGGGTGAGGTTTAGGGTTAGGGTTTGGATTGGTGTAAACATTAGGTTTAGAGTTAGGGTTTGTGTTATTGTTAGGGTTAGGGTTAGGGTTTGTGTTAGTGTTAGTGTTAGTGTTAGTGTTAGTGTTAGTGTTAGTGTTAGGGTTAGGGTTGGTGTAAGCATTAAGGTTAGGGATATGGTTATGGTTAGGGTTTGTGTTAGGTTAAGGGTTAGGGTTAGTTTTGGTGTAATCATTTGGATTACGGTTGGGGTTAGGGTTCCATTTAGGTTTAGTGTTAGGGTTAGGGTTTTGGTAAGGGTTAGGTTTAGCGTTGGTGCAAGCATTAGTGTTAGTGTTAGGGTTAGGGTTAGGGCTAGTTTTAGGGTTATGCTTAGGGAGAAGGTGAGGGTTAGGGTTAGGTTTAGGGATGGGTTAAGCATCAGGTTTAGGGGTAGGGTTTGGATTAGGGTTTGTGTTAGGTTTCGGGTGGGGTTAGTGTTAGGGTTGGGGTAAGCATTAGGGTTATGTTTAGGGTTAGGGTTCTTGTTAGGGTTAGGATTAGGGTGAGGGTGAGGTTTATGGTTAGGTTTAGGGTTGGTGTAATCATTAGGTTTAGAATTAAGGTTAGGGTTTGTGTTAGGTTTAGGGATAGGGTTAGTGTTCGGCTTAGGGTTAGGGTGAGGATTAGCGTTAGGGTTAGGGTGAGGGTGATGTTTAGGGTTAGGGTTAGGGTTTGTGTAAGCATTAGAGTTAGGGAAAGGTTTACGGTTAGGTGTTATTGGTTGGGGTTACGGTTTTGATAACAGTTAGGTTTAGGGCTGATGTAAGCATTGTTATGGTTAAGATTAGGTTTTATGTAGACATTATGCTTAAGGTTAGGGTTTGTTTTAATGTTAGCGTAGGGTTAGGGTGAAAGTGAGGGTGAGGGTTTGGTTTAGGGTTAGGGTTGCTGTAGACATCAGGTTTAGAGTTAGGGTTAGTGTTTGTGTTAGGGTTAGTGTTAGGGTTAGTGTTAGGGTTATGGTTAGGGTGATGGTGGAATCAGTGTTAGGTTTAGGGGTAGGGTTAAGTTTATGGTTTGAGAAAGCATTAGATTTAGGGTTAGGGTTACTGTTAGGGTTAGTTTTAGGTTTAGGCTTTGGTTTAGGGATAGATTTAGGGTTACAATTAGGGTTAGGGTTAGGGTAGGATTATGGGTTAGGGTTAGTATTGGTGAAAATACCAGGTTTAGGGTTAGGGTTACTATTTGGTGTTATGGGTTAGGTTTTGTGTTTGGGTAAGTGTTAGGTTTAGTGTTGGTGTATGTATTAGCGTTAAGGTTTGGGCTAGTGATTGGCTGATGGTTAGGGTAAGGTTTAGGGTTGGGGTGAGCATAAGGTTTTGGGTTTGGGTTAGAGTTTGTGTTAGGATTAGGGTTAGGGATAGGTTTAGTGCTAGAGGTGGCATAAAAATTTGGTTTAGAAACCAACATGCACGCCTATGTTCACAACAGCACAATCTACATTCTCAAAAACCTGGAAGCAACTAAAATGCCCATCAATAGAAGACTGGATAAGGAAGCTATGGTTCATCTACTCTATGGAATACTACTCAGCTATTAAAAAAAACGAAATGCAGTTCTTTGTGGACAAATGGGCCCGACTGGAATCCATCATGCTAAGAGAAATGAACCAATCCCAAAAGGTTAAATACCACATGTTTGCCTTAATCTGAGATGAAAAGATGACAACCTGAATGATAGTACCTGTATATTGTAATATTATTGCAATCTCTAACAACCTGTATCCAATACAATAAGATAATGCGATATAATCTATAAACCAACAATTAATGTCAGAATACTTAAGATCTACATCGAAAAACTGTAAAACCTACTATACCCTCAATACGTTATGTTAATCTGTAATGGGGGGGGAGTGCAGGGAAGCCTTTCAGGACCATAAAAAGAGTGAGGAAAAAGTATAATATACCCTATCATGATCAAATCTGGTAATTCATAGACAACAGACTCAAAGCAGCACTAAACAATAGTAAAACTACTATACCAATGCATGAGGAGGGAATCGGGTGTGATCCTGACAACCTCTTAACAGGAGGTCATGTGCGTGGAGCAAGGGGCACTCCAGGGTAGAGCAGATGGCAAGGAGAAAGCCTGGATCCCAACCATGAAGACTCCCAGACCTTCACCACAAACTGTTAATACGAGCAACAAGGACTATATCCCAACTGCCAAGGAGGCCACGCAGAATTGGATGCCCTCGGAGGCCGAGTACTCTGAGGTCACCCACCCCTAACCGGAGCTCCCGCAGGGGATGGAAGAAGTCCAAACACTACCACGCAGAAACCAACGTCATCGGAAAGACAACCAGAAGCCCTGAGTGGTCTGCAGGAACAGAAGAACAATAAACGTCCTTCAGGACCAGGGAGGAGAGCTTTCTCTGGTCCGAGCCTGGCTCCACCTCTGGACCCCCACCCTCCCTTGCAATGACCATCAGGATCGCTCTGAAAACCTCTCATAGCAAACAAACAATCATACAAACTAAAAAAAACCTAAAATAAATAGACAACAAAAAGTAGAGCTTGGAATCTGACAGGAAAGAGCTGGCATGGATTGGCTAATGTCTCGCTGGGTAGGACACGAAGATTACTCACTCCTTCACCGTGGTGTTGGGGACTTTCCTGCACACCAACCCCCCCAAAAAAAATGTTCTGCACCTTAACTGTTGACAAATGTCTTGTTAGAGTTACAAGCCAGTCTAGATTATCCCAAAATCTGCCAAGATCAGCAAAATTATACTTCAACACAACAAATGGCTAAATACTAAAGTGAAATAGACACGAGACAGCTGAATGGTACCTTATAGCCATTTTAAGGTATATAGCAGCTGGTCCTGTATATGAACTAAAATTGAAATGAGCTAACCATAGGTTGTGGTTAAGAACTTGCTTCTTTTTTTTTTTTTTTTTTTAACATACTGGTTACGCAAAACCTTGTCAATTCCATAATGTTACAAATTGCTGTTGATGTTATATTGGGACTCTTAATTGACTGGGATGATATTCTACCAGCTCTAACTTTGGACCAGAAATGGTCTCCCCAAGAAACTGTTCAACCCATCTGGACAATAAGTAGCTGGACTCTATGCTTGGTATATGTTTGCAAGGAAATAATCTTGATGGAATTAGAACTGTAATACTGCATCAAGGTGGAGGAATCCACCGGGGGGATGGGGGTGGGGAGGGGTGGGGGGATTCCCAGAGCCTATGAAACTGTCACATAATGCACAATAATTAATAAAAAAAATTTAAATTTCAAAAAAAAAATTTGGTTTAGGGTTGGGGTTAGTGTTCCAGGTACATTTAGGGTTAGGTTAAGGGTTTGTGTTAGGTTTAGGGATAGGTTTAGGGTTCGGGTTAGGGTTAGAGTTAGTGTTGGAGACTGTTACAGTTAGGGTTAGTGTTGGTGTAACCTTTTGGGTTCTGGTTTGGGTTAGGGTTAGTGTTAGGGTTAGTGTTAGAATTAGGGAGTGTTAGGATTATGGTTAGGGTTTGCGTTATTGTTAGGGTTAGTGTTAGGATTAGGGTTAAGGTTTGTGTTAGGGTTAGGGTTAGGTTAGGGTTAGTAATAGAGTTAGGGAATGTTTGGTTTAGGGTTAGGGTTGGTGTAAGCATTTGGGTTACGGTTTGGGTTAGGGTTCAAGGTAGGTTTAGGGATAAGTTTACGTTTAGGGTTAGGGTTAGGGTACGTGTTAGGGTTAGGGTTAGGGTGTTGGTAATTGTTAGGTTTAGGGTTGGTGTAAGCATTAGTGTTAGTGTTAGTGTTAGGTTTAGGAACAGGTTTAGGGTTAGGGTGATGATGATGGTGAGGGTGAGGGTTAGGGTTAGGGTTTGTGTAAGCATTAGATTTAGAGTTAATCTTAGGGTTTGTATGGTTATGTTGGGGTTATTGTTAATGTTGGTGCAAGCATTAGGGTTACGGGTATGGTTAAGTTTAGGGTTTGTGTTAGGGTTAAGCTTAAGGTGAGGGTTAGGTTTAGGGATAGGGTTTGGGCTTGTGTAATCATTAAGTTTACTGTTAGGGTTAGGGTTTGTGTTAGGGTTAGGGTTAGACTTAGGGTTAGAGAGTGTGAGGGTTAGGGTTAGGGTTAGGGTTAGGGTTAGGGTAAGGGTTAGGTTTAGGATTGGTGTAAGCATCAGTTTTAGTGTTAAGATAAGGTTTAGTGTTGCGGTTAGGGTTAGGGTTTGTGTTAGGGTTAGGTTGGGATTATTGTTAGGGTTGGTGAAAGCATTAGGGTTATGGTTAGAGTTACGGTTACGGTTTATGTTAGGGTTTCGGTTAAGGTTTGGGTTTGTGTTAGAGTTAGGGTTAGAGAGTATTATGGTATGGTTATGGTTAGGGTTGGTGTTATCATTTGGATTATGGTTGAGATTAGATTTCCACGTAGGTTTAGGGTTAACGTTAGGGTTAGGTTAGGGTGAGGGTTTGTGTTAGAGTTAGGGTTAGAGTTATGGTTGGTGTAAGCATTAGGGTTAGGGTTACGGTTAGGGTTAGGGTTAGGTTTAGGGTTAGGGTTAGGTTTAGGGTTAGGGTTAGGGTTAGAGTTAGGGTTATGTTTAGGGTTGGTGTAAGCATTAGGTTTAGGGTTAGGGTTAGGGTTTGTGTTAGGCTTAGGGATAGAGAGTATTAGTGCTACTGTTAGACTTGGTGTAAGCATTTGGGTTACTGTTATGTTTAGGGTTCCATGTAGGCTGAGGGTTAGGGTTAGGGTTTGGGTTTGGGTTTGTATTTTGGTTAGGGTAAGGGTTAGGATTCGGGTTCGGGCTCGGGTTAGGGTTAGTGTTTCGTTTGCTGTAAACATTAGAGTCAGGGTTAGGGTTAGAGTTTGTGTTATTGTTAGGGTTAACATTAGGGTTACGGTTAGGGTTGGTGTAAGAATTAGGGCTAGGTTTACGGTCTGGGTTAGGTTTAGTGTTTGTGTTATGGTTAGGATTACGCTTATGACTAGGCTTAAGGTAAGGAATTGTTATCTGGTTACAGTTAGGTTTAAGGTTAGGCTTAGGGTAAGGGTGAGTGTTAGGTTTAGGCTTTGGTTTAGGGTTAGAGTTAAGGTTACTCAAAGGGTTAGGATTAGGGTGAGGGTTAGGTTTAATGTTAGGGTTGCTGTATCAGTATGTTTAGTGATAGGTTTACCATTAGGTTTCATGACTTAGGGTTTAGGGTTTGGATAATGATTACTTTTAGGGTTCGTGTAAGCATTATACTTAAGTAAGGATTAGGATTATAGTTTGTGTAGGCATTATGTTTAGGGTTAGGGTTAGTGTTAGGATTAGAGTTAGGATTAGGATTAGGTTTGGTGTAAGCATTAGGTTTAGGGTTAGGGTTAGTGATTGGCTGAAGGTTAGGGTTAAGGTTAGGGTAGGGGTAAGCATTAGGTTATGGGTTAGGGTTACGGTTTGTTTTATGGTTAGGGTAATGGTTAGGTTTAGAGAGTGTTAGGGTTAGTGTTATGGTTGGTGTAAGCATTAGTGTTAGTGTTAGGGTTAGGGCTAGGATTAGGTTTAGGGTTAGGGTTAGTGTAAGGGTGAGGGTGAGGGTTAGGGTTTGGGTTTTTGTAAGCATTAAGTTGAGGGTTAGGGTTAGGGTTAGTGTTTGTGTTAGGGTTACAGTGGGATTAATTTTAGGGTTGGTGTAAGCATTAGGGTTAGGGTTATGGTTAAGGTTAGGGTTTGTGTTAGGGTTAGGGTTATAGATTGTGAGGGTTAGGATTTGGGTTGGTGTAAGCATTAGTTTTAGTGTTATGCTTAGGGTTTGTGTCAGGGTTAGGGTTAGTGTTGGGTTAGAGAGTGTTAGGGTTAGGGTTAGGGTTAGGGTTAGAGAGTGTTAGGGGTAGGTATAGGGTAAGGGTTGGTGTAAACATTTCTATTATGGTTGGGATTAGGGTTCCATGTAGGTTTAGGGCTAATGTTAGGGTTAGTGTTAGGGTTAGGGTTAGGGTTTGGGTTGGTGTAAGCGTTAGGTTTAGGTTTAGGGTTAGGGTTTGTGTTAGGGTTGGGGTTAGGGTTAGGGTTAGGGTTAGTGTTAAAGTTAGGGAGTGTTTGGGTTAGTGTTAGGGTTGGTGTAAGCATTTGAGTTACGGTTGGGGTTAGGGTTCCAGGTAGGTTTAGGGTTACGGATATGGTTAAGTTTGTGTTAGGTTAGGGTTAGGGTTAGAATTAGGGTTAGATTTGGTGTAAGCATTAGGTTTAGGTTTATCGTAACGGTTAGGGTTTGTGTGAGGGTTAGGGATAGGCTTAGGGTTAGATTAAGGGTTAGGGTTAGAGCGTGTTAGGGTTTGGATTAGTGTTGGTGTAAGCATTTGGGTTACGGTTGGGGTAAGGGTTAGGTTGAGGTTTAGGGTTATGGTCAGAGTTAGGTTTCAGATTAGGGTTACAGTTGCAGTTAGGGTTAGGGTTATGATTACGTAAGGTAACGATTAGGTATAGGGTTACAGTTACATTTAATGTTAGGCTTAGTGTTAGAGTGAGGGTTAGGTTTATCGTTTGAATTATTGTTAGAATAAGGGTTATGGTCAGGATTAGGGTTAAGGTGACGGTTAGGGTTAGTGTTAGGGTTTGTGTAAGCATTAGGGTTAGTGTTAGAATTACAGTTAGGTGTTATGGGTTAGGGTTAGGGTTTGGGTACAGGTTAGGTTTAGGATTGGTGTAAGTATTAGGTTTAGGGTTAGGTTTAGTGTTTGTATTATTGTTAGTGTTAGGGTTAGGGTTAGAGTGTGTTAAGGTTAGGGTTAGGGTTGGTGTAAGCATTTGGGTTACGGTAGGGGTTAGGGGTCCAGGTAGGCTTAGTGTTAGGGTTAGGATTTTTAGGGTTAAGCTGGGGTTATGGTTAGGTTTGTTGTAAGCGTTAGGGTTAGGGTTAGGGTTTGTGTTATGGTTATGGTTAGGTTTAGGGTTGGTGTCAGCATTTGGGTTACTTTTGGGGTTAGGGTTCCAGGTAGGTTTAGGGCTAATGTTAGGTTTAGGTTTAGGGTTAGGTTAGGTTTTGGTTTGCTGTAAGCATTGGAGTCAGGGTTAGAGTTAGGTTACGGTTGGGGTTAGGGTTATGGGTAGTGTTAGCGTTAGTGAGTGTTAGGGTTAGTTTTAAGGTTAGGGTTAGTGTTGGGGTTTTTGTTAGTGTTTGGATAGGTTTAGGGTTTGGGTTGGTGTAAGCATTAGGGTTAGGGCTAGGGTTATGGTTAGGTGTTATCAGTTAGAGTTATTGTTTGGGTAAGGGCTAGGTTTAGAGTTGGTTTTAGCATTATTGTTAGTGTTAGGGTTAGGGTTTGTGTTTGTGTTAGCGTTAGGGTTAGGGTTAGAGTTAGTGTTAGAGTTAGGGAGTGTTTTGGTTTTGGTTAGGGTTGGTGTAAACATTTGGGTTGCAGTTGGGGTTAGGGTTCCAGGTAGGTTTAGGGTTAGTGTTTGGGTTAGGGTTATGGTTTATGTTAGGGTCGGTGTAAGCATCAGTGTTAGGGTTTGTGTTAGGGTTAGTGTTATGGTTAGGGGTCGGGTTATTTTTAGAGTTACAGTTATAGTTAGGTTTATCATTAGGCTTAAGGTAACGATTAGGTATAGTGTTAGACTTATATTCAATGTTAAGGTTAGGGTTAGGTTGAGTGTTAAGTTTATTCTTTGGTTTATGTTTAGAGTTAAGATTACGGTCAGGATTAGGGTCAGGGAGGGGTTTCGCGTTAGTGTTAGGGTTGGGGTAAGCATTAGGGTTAGGGTTAGAGTTACGGTTAGGAGTTTGGGTTTGGCTTTGTTTTTGGGAAAGGGTTAGGTTAAGGTTTGGTGTAAGCGTTAGTGCTAGTATTAGGGTTAGGGTTAGGGTTTGTGTTAGAGTTAGGGTTTGGGTAAGGGTTTATATGAGAGTTGGTGTAAAAATTAGTGTTAGTAGTATGGTTAGATTTACGGATAGGTTTAGGTTTTGGGTTAGGGTGATGGTGAGGGGGAGGGTGAGGGTTAGGGTTAGGGTTGGTGTAAGTATTAGGTTTAGTGTTTGTGTTAGGGTTTGTGTTAGGGTAGGGTTAGGGTTAGAACGTGTTAGAGTTAGGGTTAGTGTTGGTGTAAGCATTTGGGTTACGCTTGGGGTTAGGGTTCCAGTTAGGCTTAGGATTAGTGTTAGGGTTATGGTTTGTGTTAGGGTTCTGGTGGGGTGGGGTTAGGGTTGGTGTAAGCATTAGGGTTAGGGTTAGGGTTTGTGTTAGGGTTAGGGTTAGGTTTAGGGTTAGAGTTAGAGTTAGGGTTGGTGTAATCATTTGGGTTATGGTTGGAGCTAGTGTCCCAGGTAGGCTTAGGCTTAGGTTTAGGGTTAGGTTTATGCTTTGTGTTATGGTTAGGGTTAGGGTTAGGGGTAGTGTTAGGGTTAGGGGGAGAGTTGGTGTAAGCATTTGGTTTAGGGTTGTGATTACGGTTTCTCTTAGCTTAGGGTTAGGCTTCCGATTCGAGTGTTAGTGTTAGGGTTACTGTTGGTGTAAGCATGTGGGTTCCAGTTGGGGTTAGAGTTCCAGGTAGGCTTAGGGTTATGGTTAGGGTTAGGGTTTGTGTTATGGTTAGGGTTGGGATTATGGTTAGGGTTGGTGTAAGATTTAGGTTTATGGTTTGGGATAGGGTTTGTTTTAGTGTTAGTGTTATGGTTAGGTTTAGGTTTGGGGTTAGGGTGAGGGTGAGGTTTAGGGTTTGGGTTAGGGTTGGTGCATGAATTAGATTTAGGGTTAGAGTTAGGGATTTTCTTAGATTAGGGTTAGGCCTCGGATTTGAGAGTGCTGGGTTTAGGGTGAGGATTTGTGTAAGCATTAGGTTTAGGTTTAGGGTTAGGGTTTCTGTTAGGATTAGTGTTAGGGTTAGGGTAAGAGTGTGTTAGGGTCAGAGTTAATGTTGGTGTAATCATTTGGGTTACGGTTGTTTCAGGTACAAGGTAGGCTTAGGGTTAGGGCTAGGTTTCGGCGTGGAGTTACGTTTAGGTGTGGTGTTAGAGTTAGGGTTGTTGCAAGCATTAGGGTTAGGGTTAGGGTTTGTGTTTGGGTTAGGGTTGGGTTAAGGTTAGTTTGAGGGTGAGTGTGAGGTTTAGGGTTAGGGTTAGGGTTGGTGTAAGGACTAGGTTTAGGGTTAGGGTTAGGTTTGTGTTAGTATTAGGGTTAAGGTTAGGGTTAGGGTTAGAGACTGTAAGTTTTAGGGTTAGTATTGGCGTAAACATTTGGGTTTTGGTTTGGTTTAGGGTTCCCAGTAGGCCTAGGGTTAGGGTTAGGGTTGGTGTAAGCATTAGGGTTAGGGTTAGGGTTAGGGTTAGAGTTTGTGTTTTGGTAGGGATAGTGACTGTTAGGGGTTGGGTTATTGTTATTGTAAGCATTTGGGTTACGGTTGGAGTTAGGGTTAGGGTGAGGTTTAGGGTTATGGTCAGGGTTAGGGTTCTGGTTAGGGTTACAGTTGCAGTTAAGTTTAGGGTTATGATTAGGCTTAAGGTAACGATTAGGTATAGGGTTACATTTACATTTAATGTTAGGCTTAGTGTTAGGGTGAGGGTTAGGTTTATTGTTTGGATTATTGTTAGAATAAGGGTTACGGTCAGGACTAGGGTTAGGTTGTGGGTTATGGTTAGTGTTAGTGTTGGTGTAAGCATCGGGTTAGGGTTAGAATTTCCGTTATGTGTTATGGGTTAGGGTTAGGGTTTTGGTACGGGTTAGGTTTAGGATTATTTTAAGTATTAGGTTTAGGGTTAGTTTTAGTGTTTGTGTTATTTGTAGTGATAGGATTTGGGTTAGAGAGTGTTAGGGTTAGGGTTGGTGTAAGCATTTGGGTTACGGTAGGGGTTAGGGTTCCAGGTATGCTTAGTCTTAGGGTTAGAGTTAGGGTTTGTGTTAAGGTTAGGGTGGGGTTATGGTTAGGGTTGTTGTAAGCATTAGGGTTAGGGTTAGGGTTTGTCTTAGGGTTATGGTTTGGGTTAGGGCTAGGTTTAGGGTTAGGGTTGGTGTCAGCATTTGTGTTAAGGTTGTGGTTAGGGTTCCATGTAGGTTTAGGGTTAATGTTAGGGTTAGGGTTATGGTTTGTGTTAGGGTACGGGTTAGGGTTTGGGTTGGTGTAAGCACTGGAGTAAGGGTAAGGGTTAGGGTTATGGTTGGGGTTAGTGTTATGGTTAGTGTTAGATTTAGGGAGTGTGCGGGTTAGTTTTAGGATTTGTGTTAGGGTTAGGTTAGTTTTTGTGTTAGGATTAGGGTTAGGGTGTTTGTTAGGGTTAGAGTGAGCTTTAGGGTTTTTGTTAGGGTTGGTGTAAGCATTAGGGTTGGGGTTAGGGTTACGGTTAGGTGTTATGGGTTAGCGTTGGGATTTGGGTAAGGGCTAGGTTTATAGTTGGTTTAAGCATTATTGTTAGTGTTAGGGTTAAGGTTAGGGTTAGGGTTAGGGTTAGGGTTAGTATTGGTGTAATCATTTGAGTTGCGGTTGGGGTTAGGGTTCCAGGTTGGCTTAGGCTTAGCGTTAAGGATAAGGTGTGTGTGTTAGGGTGAGGGTGAGGGTGAGGTTTAGGCTAAGGGTTAGTGTTGGTGTAAGCCTTAGGTTTAGGTTTAGTGTTAGGGTTAGTGTTTCTGTAAGGGTTAGGTATAGGCTTATGGTTAGAGAGTGTTACGGTTAGGGTTAGCTTCGGTGCAAGCATCAGGTTTAGGGTTAGGTTTAGGGTTTGTGCTAGCGTTAGGGTTAGGGTTAGAGTGTGTTAAGTTTAGTGTTAGGGTTGGTGTAAGCATTTGGGTAATGGTTGGGGATAGTGTTCCGGGTAGGCTTAGTGTTAGGGTTAGGATTAGGGTTAGTGTTAGTGTTAGGGTAGGGTTAGATTTAGGGCGAGGGTAAGGTTTAGGGTAAGGTTTGGGGTTGGTATTACTATTAGCTTTAGGGTTAGGGCTATGGTTTCTGTTAGGGTTAGGGTTAGGCTTTGGGTTAGAGAGTGTTAGGGTTTGTATAAGGGGCGGTGTTAGCATTTGGGTTCCAGTTGGTGTTAGTGTTACAGGTACATTTAGGGTTAGGGTTAGTGTTACCGTTACGGTTTGGGATACGGTTAGGGTAGGCGTATGCATTGGTGTTATTGTTAGGGTTAGGGTTATTGTTACGATTAGGGTGAGAGTTCGGGTTAGTGATAGGGTTGGTGTAAGCATTAGTATTAGGGTTAGGTTTAGGGTTAGGGTTAGGTTTAGGGTTTGGGTTGGAGTTAGCGTTAGGGTTAGGGTTAGGGAGTAGGGTGTTTGTTAGGGTTAGGGTGAGGGTTAGGTTTAGTGCTAGAGTTGGTGTAAGCATTAGGGTTAGGATTAGGGTTACGGTTAGGTGTTAGGTGTTAGGGTTAGGGTTTTGTAAGGGTTAGGTTTAGAGTTTTGTTGGCATTATTGTTAGGGTTAGGGTTAGGGCTAGGGTTAGGGTGATAGTTGGTGTAAGCATTTGGTTTATGGTTATGGTTAGAGTTTATGTTATGGTTAAGGTTAGGGTTTAGAGTGTTAGGGTTAGGGTTAATATTGGTTTAACCATTTAGGTTACACTTGGGGTTAGGGTTCCAGGTAGGCGTATGGTTATGGTTAGGGTTAGGGTTTCTGTTAGGGTTAGGGTTAGGGTTAGGGTTAGGGTGAGGGTTATTGTTAGGTATAGTGTTGGTGTAAACATTAGGGTTAGGGTTAGGGTTTCTGTTAGGGTTAGGGTTAGGGTTAGAGAGTGTTAGGGTTACGGTTAGGTTTGGTGTAAGCATTAGGGTTAGGGTTAGCGTTATGGTTAGGGTTTTTGTGTGGGTTAGGGTTAGGGTTAGTGTTAGGGTGAGGATGAGGTTTTGGGTTAGGGTTAGGTTTGGTGTAAGCATTAGGCTTAGGGTTAGGGTTAGGGTTTGTGTTAGGGTTAGGGTTAGGCTTCGGTTTAGAGACTGTTAAAGTTAGGGTTAGAGTTGGTGTAAGCATTTGTGTTACAGTTAGGGTTAGTGTTCCAGGTAGGTTTGGGATTAATGTTAATCTTAAGGTTATGGTTATGGTTTGTTTAAGGGTTGGCGTTAGGTTAGGGTTAGAGAGTGTTAGGGTTAGGGTTAGGGTTGGTGTAAGCATTTGGGTTACGTCGACTTTAGGGTTCAAGGTTGGCCTAGGATTAGGGTTTGGGTTAGGTTTTTTGTTAGGTTAAGCGTTTGTGTTAGGGTTAGGGATAGGGTTTGTGTTGGTGTAAGCATTGGAGTCAGGGTTGGTCTTATGATTAGGGTTTGTGTTAGGTTTGGTGTAAGCATTAGGGTTAGGGTGAGGGTTACAGTTAGGTGTTATGGGTGAGGGTTAGGGTTTTGGTAAAGGGTACGTTGAGAGTTGGTGTAAGCTTTATTGTTAGTGTTAGTGTTAGGGTTAGGGATTGCGTTAGGGTTAGGGAGAGAGTTGGAGTAAGCATTTGGTTTAGGGTTATGGTTAGGATTTATGTTAGCGCTGGCGTTAGGGTTAGGATTAGAGAGTGTTAGGGTTAGGGTTAATGTTGGTGTAAGCATTTGGGTTACAGTTGGGGTTAGGGTTCCAGGTAGGCTTAGGGTTATGGTTAGGTTAAGGTTTTCTGTTAGGGTTAGGGTTGGGGTTATGGTTAGGGTTGGTGTAAGATTTAGGGTTAGGGTTATGTTGGGTTTGTTTTAGGTTAGAGTTATGGTTAGGTGTAGGTTTGGGAGTAGGGTGAGGGTGAAGTTTAGGGTTAGGGATGTTGTAAACATTACAGTTTTGGTAGGGTTAGCATTATGGTTAGGGTTTTTGTTAGGGTTAGGGTTAGGGTTAGGGTTAGAAAGTTTTAGGGTTCGGGTTAATGTTGGTGTATGCATTTGGGTTACTGTTGTGTTTAGGGTTCCAGGCTGGTTTAGGGTTATGGTTAGGGTTCGTGTTTTTGTTAATGTTAGGGTTGGGATTAGTTTAGGGTTAGTGTAAGATTTAGGGTTAAGGTTAGGTTTCGGGTTTGTTTTAGGGTTAGGTTTAGGGTTGGGTTTAGGTTTAGGTTTGGGTTAAGGGTGTGGGTGAGGTTTAGTGTTAGGGGTAAGGTTGGCGTAATCATTAGGTTTAGGCTTAGGGTTAGGGTTTGTGATTGGGTTAGGGTTAGGGTTAGGGTTAGAGTGCGTTAGGGTTAGAGTTAGGGTTGGTGTGAGCATTTGGGTTACGGTTGGGGTTAGGGTTCAAGGTAGGCTAAGGGTTAGGGTTAGGTTTACTGTTGGAGTTAGGGTTAGGGTTAGTGTTAGGGTTACTTTTGGTTTAAGCATTAGGGTTAGGTATAGGGTTAGGGTTTGTGTTAGAGTTAGGTTTAGGGTTGGGGTTAGGGTGATGGTGAGGGTGAGGTTTAGAGTTAGGGTTAGGTTTGGTGTAAGCATTAGGTTTAGGGTTAAGGTTAGTTTTTGTGTTAGGGTTAGGGTTAGTCTTTGGGTTAGAGAGTGTTATGCTTACGGTTAGTGTTGGTGTAAGCATTTGGGTTATGGTTTGAATTAGGGTTCCAGGTGAGCTTACATTTAAGGTTAGGGTTGTTGTAAGCATTAGGGTTAGGGTTAGGGTTAGGGTTAGGGTTAGGGTTAGGGTTAGGTTTAAGAATAGGGTTAGCTTTAGGGTTATGGTTAGAGATACAGAGTATTAGGTTCTGGGTTAATGTTGGTGTAAGCATTTTGGTTACTGTTGATGTTAGAGTTAGGGTGAGGTTTAGGGATATGGTCAGGGTTAGGGTTCGGGTTTGGGTTAGAGTTACAGTTAGGTTTAGGGTTATGATTAGGCTTAAGGTAAGGATTAGGTATAGGATTACAGTTGTATTTAATGTTAGGCTTAGTGTTAGGGTGGGGTTAGGTTTATTCTTTGGTTTAGGGTTAGAGTTAGGGTTACCGTCAGTATTAAAGTTAGCGTGAGGGTTAGGGTGTTAGGGTTGGTGTAAGCATTAGGGTTAGGCTTAGGGTTTGGTTTAGATGTTATGGGTTTCGGTTAGGGTTTGGGTAAGGGTTAGGTTCACGGTTGGTGTAAGCTTTTGTGTTAGTGTTAGGGTTTGTGCTAGAGTTAGGGTGATGTTTAGGGTTAGGTTTGGTATAAGCATTAGGTTTATGGTTAGGGTTAGGGTTCCAGGTAGGATTAGAGTTATGGTTAGTGTTAGGGTTAGAGAGTGTTAGGGTAACGGTTCGGGTTGGTGTAAGCATTTGGGTGACAGTGGGGGTTAGGGTTCCAGGTAGGTTTAGGGTTAATGTTAAGGTGAGAGTTAGGGTTTGATTTAGGGTTAGTGTTAGGGTTAATATTAGGGTTTGTGAAAGCATTAGGGTTAGGTTAGGGTTAGGGTAACGGTAGGGGTTAGGGTTAGGGTTAGTGTTAGGGTTTTGGGTTGATGTAAGCATTAGGGTTTGGGTTTGTGTTAGGGTCATCATTAGCGTTAGGGTTAGAGTTAGAGTTACGGCTAGGGTTAGGAATATTGTTAGGTTTGGCGTATGCATTAGTGTTAGTGTTAGGATTAGGGTGAGGATTCAGGTTAGTTATAAGGTTGGTGTAAGCATTAGTATTAGGGTTAGGTTTAGGGTTAAGGTTTGGTTTAGGCTTTGGGTTGGAGTAAGCATTAGGGTTAGTTTTAGGAGTAGGGTGTTTGTTAGGGTTAGGGTGATGGTTAGGTTTAGTATTAGGGTTTGTGTAAGCATTAGGGTTAGGATTAGGGTTACGGTTAGGTGATATGTATTATGTTTAGGTTTTGGGTAAGGGTTAGGTTTAGAGTTGGTGTAAGCATTATTGTTAGTGTTAGGGTTAAGGTTAATGTTAGCGTGAGGGTTGGTGTACTCTTTTGGTTTAGAGTTATTGTTAGGGTTAATTTTAGGGTTAGGGTTAGTGTTAGCGTTAGAGAGTGTTAGCGTTAGGTTTAATGTTGGTGTCAGCATTTGGGTTAAGGTTGGTGTTAGGCTTCCAGGTAGGCTTAGGGTTATGTTAATTGTTAGGGTTTTTGTTAGGGTTAGGGTTGGGGTTAGGTTTAGCATTTGTGTAAGGTTTAGAGTTAGCGTTAAGGTTATGGTTTGTTTTAGGGTTATTGTTAGGGTTAGGTTTAGGTTTTGGGGTTAGGGTGTGCGTGAGGTTTAGGGTTAGGGTTAGGGTTGCTGTATGCATTAGGTTTAGGGTTAGGATTAGGGTTTCTCTTAGGTTAGGGTTAGGCTTTGGAATATAGAGTGTTAGGGTTAGTGTTATGGTTGTTGTAAGCATTTGGTTTAGGTTTAGGTTTAGGGTTTGTCTTAGGGTTAGATTTAGGGTTATGGTTAGAGTGTGTTAGGTTAAAGTTAGGGTTGGTGTATTCATTTGGGTTGCGGTTTGGTTTAGGGTTCAAGGTAGGCCTTGGTTAGGGTTAGGGTTAGGGTTTGTGTTTGGGTTAGGGTTGGTGTTAGGCGTTAGGGATGTTGTAAGCATTAGGGTTAGGGTTAGGGTTTGTGTTAGGGTTAGAGTTAGGGTTAGGTTTAGGGTTAGGGAGAGGGCGAGGGTGAGGTTTAGGGTTAAGGTTAGGGTTGGTGTAATCATTAGGTTTAGTTTTAGGGTTAGGGTTTGTGCTAGTAGTAGGGTTAGGCTTAGGGTTAGAGAGTGTTAGGCTTAGGGTTAGTGTTCGTGTAAGCATTTGGGTTATGGTTTTGGTTAGGGTTCCATGTAGGCGTAAGGTTAGGGTTAGGATTGGTGTAAGCGTTAGGGTTAGGGTTAGGTTTAGGGTTTGTGTTAGGGTTAGGTATAGGGTTAGTTTTAGTGTTAGGGTTAGGAAAAGAGAGTGTTAGGGTTTAAGGTAGTGTTGGTGTAAGCATTGGGTTACGTTTGGGGTTAGGGTTAGTGTGAGGTTTAGGGCTATGATCAGGGTTAGGGTTCGGGTTAGGGTTACAGTTACAGTTAGGGTTAGGGTTATGATTAGTCTTAAGGTAACGATTGGTATAAGGTTACTGTTACATTTAATGTTAGCCTTGGTGTATGCATTTGTATTACGGTTGGGGTTAGGGTTCAAGGTAGACTTAGGGTTCGGGTTAGGTTTAGGGTTGGTGTGAGGCTTAGGGTTGCTGTTATGGTTAGGGTTGTTGTAAGCCTTAGGGTTAGGGTTAGGGTTAGGTTGAGGGTGAGGGTTAGGCTTAGGTTTAGTGTTGTTGCAAGCATTCGGGCTATGGTAAGTGTTAGGATTAGGGATTGTGTTAGGGTAAGGGTTAGAGAGTTAAGCTTAGGTTTAGGATTAGGGTTAGGGTTAGGGTACGTGTTAGGGTAATTGTGTGGTTAGGTTTAGGATTGGTGTAAGCATTAGGGTTAGTGTTAGGGTTTGTGTTAGGGTTAGGGTTACTGTTAAGTTTAAGACTAGGATTAGGGTTGCTGTAAGCATTTTGGTTACTTTTTGGGTTAGGGTTCCAGGTAGGTCTAGGGTTAATGTTAGTGTTAATTATAGGGTTAGGGTTAGGATTTGTGTTAGGGTTAAGGTTAGTGTTAGGGTTAGGCTTAGCGTTTGGGTTGCTGTAAGCACTGGAGTCAGGGTTAGTTTTAGGATTAGGGTTGGGTTAGTTTTAGTGTAGGGTTAGGTTTAGGGTTTTTGTTATGGTTTGGGTTAGTGTTAGGTTTTGGGTCTGTGTAAGTATTAGGGTTAGAGTAGGGTTAGGGTTTTTGTTAGGGTTAGGGTGAGGGTTAGGGTTAGGGTTGGTGTAAGATTTAGGGATTTGTGTTAGGGTAGGCATAGGGTTTGAGGTAGGGTTATGGTAAGGGTTATGGTTAGGGTTAGGCTGAAGATGAGGTTTAGGGTTAGGGTTAGGTTTGGCATAAACTTTAGGTTTAGAGTTAGGGTTAGGGTTTCTCTTAGGGTTAGGGTTAGGTTTCGGATTAGAGAGTGTTAGGGTGAGGGTTAGGATTGGTATAAGCATTAGGTTTAGGGTTCGCGTTAGGGTTTGTGTTAGGATTAGGGTTAGGCTTAGAGTTAGAGAGTGTTAGGGTTAGGGTTAGTGTTGGTGTAAGACTTTTTTGTTACGGTTGGGGTTAAGGTTTTAGGTAGGCTTAGGCTTAGCGTTAGGAATAGGGTTTGTGTTAGGCTAGGGTTAGGGTGATGGTGAGATTTAGGGTTAGGGTTAGGGTTGGTGTAAGCATTAGGTTTAGGGTTAGGTTTAGGGTTTTTGTTAGCGTTAGGGATAGGCTTATGGTAAGAGGGTGTTGGCGTTAGTGTTAGGTTTGGTGTAAGCATTAGGTTTAGGGTTAGGGTTAGGGCTTGTGCTAGGGTTAGGTTTAGGTTTAGAATGTATTAGATTTAGGGTTGGGGTTGGTGTAAGTATTTGGGTTATATTTGGGGATAGTGTTCCAGGTAGGCTTATGGTTAGGATTAATGTTAGAGTTTGTGCTAGTGTTAGGGTTGGGGTTAGGGTTGGTTTGGTGTAAGCATTAGGTTTATGGTTAGGTTTATGGTTTGTGTTAGGGGTAGTGTAGGGTTAGGGTTAGGGTGAGGGTGAGTTTTAGGGTTAGGCTTGGGGTTGGTATAAGGATTAGCTTTAGGGTTAGGGTTATGGTTTCGCTTAGTGTTATGGTTAGGCTTCGGGATAGAGAGTGTTAGGGTTAGGTGTAAGCATTTGAGTTTCAGTTGGGGTTAGTGTTACAGGTACTTTTATGGTTAGGGTTAGTGTTACATTTAGGGTTAGGGATATGCTTAGGGTTGGCATAAGCATTACTGTTAGTGTTAGTGTTAGGTTTAGGGTAGGGTTAGGGTTAGTGATAGGGTTGGTGTAAGCATTTATATTAGCTTTAGATTTAGGGTTACGGTTAGGGTAAGGGTTAGGTTTTGGGTTGGTGTAAGCATTAGAGTTAAGGTTAGGGTGTTTGTTAGGGTTAGGTGAGGGTTAGGGTTTGTTTTAGGGTTAGGGTAGGGTTATGGTTATGGTTAGGTTTAGGTTTGGAATTAGGGTGAGAATGAGGGTTAGGGTTAGGGTTAGGGTTGTTTTATGCATTAGGTTTAGGTTTAGGGTTAGCGTTTCTCTTTGGTTAGTTTTAGGCTTCGGATTAGAGCGTGTTAGGGTTACGGTTAGTGTTGGTGTAACCATTAGGGTTAGGGTTAGCATTAGGGTTTGTGTTAGGGTTAGGGTTAGGCTTCGGATTAGAGCGTGTTAGGGTTACGGTTAGTGTTGGTGTAACCATTAGGGTTAGGGTTAGCATTAGGGTTTGTGTTAGGGTTAGGGTTAGGCTTAGGGATAGAGAGTGTTAGGCTTAGGGTTAGTGTTGGTGTAAGCATTCCGGTTATGGTTAGAGTTAGGGTTCCAGGTAGGCTTAGGGTTAAGGTTAGGTTTGGTGTAAGCATTTGGGTTAGGGTTAGGGTTAGGGTTTGTGTTAGGATTAGGTATAGGGTTAGGGTTAGTGTTAGGGTTAGGCATAGAGAGTGTTAGGGGTTGGGTTAGTGTTGTTGTAAGCATTTGGGTTATGGTTCGCGTTAGGGTTAGGCTGAGGTTTAGGGTTATGGTTAGGGTTAGGTTTCGGGTTAGGGTTCTTATTAGGGTTACAGTTACAGTTAGGGTTAAGGTTATGGTTAGGTTTAAGGTAACAATTAGGCATAGGGTTACAGTTACATTTAATGTTAGGCTTAGTGTTAGGGTGAGGGTTAGTTTTATCGTTTGAATTATTGTTAGAATAAGGGTTACGGTCAGGATTAAATTTAGGGTGAATGTTAGGGTTAGTGTTAGGTTTGGTGTAAGCATTAGGGTTTGGGTTTGGGTTAGGTGTTATGGGTTAGGGTTAGGGTTTGTGTAAGGGTTAGGAATAGGGTTGGTGTAAGCATTAGTGTTAGTGTTAGGGTTAGGGTTAGAGTTATGGTCAGGGTTAGGTTTAGGGTTAGTTTTAGGGAGAGGATGATGGCGATGTTTAGGGTTAGGGTTGGTTTAAACTTTAGGTTTAGGTTTAGGGTTAGGGGTTTTAGGGTTAGTGTTAGTGTTGGTGTAAGCATTTGGGTTACGGTTGGGTTTAGGGTTGCAGGTAGGCTTAGGGTTAGGGTGTAGGCAAGGGTTTGTGTTAGGGTTCTGGTGTGGTTTGTGTTAGGGTTGGTGTAAGCATTATAGTTAGGGTTAGGGTTAGGGTTTGTGTTAGGATTAGGGTTAGGATTAGAGAGTTTAGGGTTAGGGTTACGGTTTGTGTAAGCATTATGTTTACGGTTAGGGTTAGGGTTCCAGATAGGTTAATGGTTAAAGTTAGGGTTAGGGTTAGGGTTAGTCTTAGGGTTTGTGTTAGTGTTAGGATTAGGGCTAGTGTAATTTTAGGTTTAGTGTTAGGGTTTGGTTTGGTGTAAGTATTGAAACAGGATTAGGGTTAGGGTTTTGGTTAGGTTTAGGGTGAGGTTTAGGGTTAGTGTTAGGGTTGATGTAAGCATTAGTGTTAGGGTTAGAGTTAAGGAGTTTTAAGGTTAATTTTAGGGTTTTTGTTAGGGTTGGGTTAGTGTTAGGGTTTGGTTGGTTTAGTATTAGGGTTAGGGTTAGGGTTTTTGTTATGGTTTGGGTTAGGACTAGGGTTTGGGTTGATGTAAGCATTTGGGTTAGGGTTATCGTTAGCGTTTTTGTCAGGGTTAGGGTGATTGTTAAGGTTAGTGTTAGGGTTGCTATAAGCATTAGGGTTAGGGTTAGTGGTAGGGTTAGTGTTAGCTTTAGTGTTAGGCTTAGGGTTACGGTTGGGTGTCATGGCTTAGAGTTAGGGTTTGGGTATGGGTTAGGTTTAGATTTGTTGTAAGCATTTTTGTTAGTGTTAGTTTTAGGATTAGGGTTAGTGTTATGGTTAGGGTGAGGGTTGGTGTAAGCATTTGGTTTAGGGTTATGGTTATGGTTTAGGTTAATTTTAGGATATTGTTAGGGTTATTTTTAGAGAGTGTTAGGGTTAGGAATAGATTTAATGTAAGCATTTGTGTCACGTTTGGGGTTAGGGTTCCAGGTAGGCTTAGGTTTAGGGTTAGGGTTAGTGTTAGTGTTAAGCTTAGGGTTAGGGTGAGGATTAGGGTTGGTGTAATACTTAGGGTTAGGGTTAGGGTTAGGGTTAGGGCTTGTGTTAGGGTTAGAGTTAGTGTTAGGGTTAGTGTGAGGGTGAGGTTTAGGGAGAGTGTTAGTGTTGGTGTAAGCATTAGGGTTAGGGTTAGTTTTAGGGTTTGTGTTAGGGTTATTGTTCGGGATAGTGTGAGCACGAGGTTTAGGTTGAGGGTTAGGGTTGGTGTAAGCATTGGGGTCAGGGTTAGGGTTAGTGTTAGTGTTAGAGTTAGGGAGTGTTAGGGTTAGGGTTAGTGTTATTGTTTGGGTTAGAGTTTGTGTTGGTGTAAGCATTAGGGTTTAGGTTAGGGTTAGGGAGTGTTAGGGTCAATGTTAGTGTTAGATTTAGGTAGTGTTTGGATACTGTTTGGGTTATTTTAAGCATTAGGGTTAGTGTTATGGTTACACTTAGGTGTTATGGGTTAGGGTTACGGTTTGGATAAGTGTTAGGTTTATGGTTGGTATAAGAGTTAGTGTTAGTGTTAGCGTTAGGTTTAGTGTTACGGCTAGGGTGAGGTTGAGGGTGAGGTTTGGGTTTATGGTTGTTGTAAGGATTAGGTTTAGGGATAGGGTTAGGGTTTGGGTTGTTGTAAGAATTAGGGTTAGGGTTATGGTTAGTGTGAGGGTTGATGTAAGCATTTGGTTTAGGGTTATGTTTAGGGTTTATGTTAGGGTTAGTTTTAGGGTTAGGGTTAGAGAGTGTTAGGGTTAGGGTTAGGGTTGGTGTAAGCATTTGGGTTACGGTAGGGGTTAGGTTTCCAGGTAGGCTTAGGTTTAGGCTTAGGGTTAGTGTTTTTGTTAGGGCTCGGGTTGGGGTTACGGTTAGGGTTTGTGTAAATTTAGGGTTAGTGTTTGTGTAAGATTTAGAGTTAGGGTTAGGGTTAGTGTTAGGCTTCGGGTCAGATAGTGTTAGGGTTAAGGTTAGGTTTGTTGTATGCATTAGGTTTAGAGTTAGGGTTAGGGTTTCTCTTAGGTTAGGGATAGGCTTCGGATTAGAGAGTGTTAAGGTGATGGTTAGGATTGGTGTAAGCATTAGGTTTAGGGTTCGCGTTAGGTTTTTTGTTAGGGATTAGGGTTAAGATTAGTGTTAGGGATAGATTGTGTTACGGTTATGGTTGGTGTTAGCATTTGGGTTACTGTTGGGGTTAGGGTTCAAGATAGGCTTAGAGTTAGGTTTATGGTTTGTGTTAGGGTTAGGATTCATGTTAGGGTTATGGTTGGTGTAAGCATTAGTGTTAGAGTTAGGGTTAGGGTTTGTGTTAGGGTTAGGGATAAGGTTATGGTTAAGGTTAGGGTTAGGGATAGAATGTGTTAGGGTTAAGGGTAGTGTTGGTGTAAGCATTTGGGTTACGGTTGCGGTTAGGTTTAGAGTTACGTCTATTGTTAGTGTTACTTTTAGCGAGTGTTAGTGTTAGGGGTAAGGTTGGGTTAGGGTTAGGTCTAGTGTGAGGGTTAGGGTTAGGGTTTGTGTTGGTGTAAGCATTTGGGTTACAGTTGGGGTTAGGGATAACATTAGGGTTAGAGAGTGTTAGGATTAGGGTTATTGTTTTTGTAAGCATTTGGGTTACGATTGGGGATAGGATTACAGGTAGGCTTAGTGTTAGGGTTATTGTTATGGTTTATTTTAGGGTTAGGGTGGGGTTAGGGTTAGTGTTGGTGTAAACATTTGTGTTACGGTTGGGGTTAGGGTTAGGGTTAGTGTTATGGTTAGTGTTAGGGGTTGGGTTGGTTGTTAGCTTTTGGGTTTAGGTTGGAGTTAAGGTTCCAGATAGGTTTAGCGTTGGTGTTAGTGTTTAGGGTTAGGGTTTGTGTTATGGTTAGGTTTAGGGTTAGGGCTTGTGTTAGGGTTTTTTTAAGCATTAAAGTTAGGGCTTGTGTTAGGTGTAGTGTTAGGGTTAGGGGTATAGTTACATTTAGGGTTAAGGTTATGATTAGGGTTAAGGTAACAATTAGGTATAGTGATACATTTACGTTTAATGTTAGGCTAGGGTCAGGGTGACGTTTAGGTTTATTCTTTGCATTAGTGTTAGAGGTAGGGTTACTGTCAGAATTAGGGTTAGAGTGAAGTTTGGGCTAGTGTTAGGGTTGGTATAAGCATTAGGGTTGGGTTTACAGTTATGTGTTTTGGGTTCAGCCTAGGATTTGGAAATGTAAGGTTTAGGGTTGGTGTAAGCATTAGTGTTAGTGTTAGGGTTTGTGTTAGGATTAGGATTAGGGTGAGGGTGAGGTTAGAGTTAGGTTTACGTTTGGTGTAAGCATTAGGTTTAGGTTTAGGGTTAGGCTTTGTGTTAGGGTTAGGGTTAGGATTAGGGTTAGGGTTAGAGAGTGTTAAGATTAGTGTTAGGGTTAATGTAAGCTTTTGGGTTATGGTTGGGTTTAGGGTTCCAGCTAGGCTTAGGCTTAGGGTTAGGGTTTTTGTAAGGGGTAGGGTTGGTGTTAGGTTTAGAGTTTGTGCAAGATTTAGTTTAGGGTTAGGGTTTGTGCTAGTGTTTGGGTTATGGTTAGGTTCAGGGTTAGGGTTAGGGTTAGGGATACTGTTGGTGTTCGATTTAGGGTTAGGGTTAGGTTTTTTGAGGGTTAGGGTTAGATTTAGGATGAAGGTGAGGTTAGGGTAGGGTTAGGGTTGGTGTAATCATTAGGTTTAGGGTTATGATTAGGTTTTGTGTTAGGGTTAGGGTTGGCGTTAGTGTGAGGGTGATATTTAGTTTTAAAATTAGGGTTGGTGCAAGCATTAACGTTAGGGTTAGGGTTTGTGTTAGGGTTAGGGTTAGGGTGATTGTGAGGTTTAGGGTTAGGGTTAGGGTTGGTGTAAGCATTAGTTTTAGGGTTAGGGTTACGGTATCTATTAGTTTTAGGGTTAGGATTGGGGTTAGAGAGTGTTAGGGTTTGGGTTAGCGTTGGTGTAAGCATTAGTTTATGGTTAGGGTTAGGGTTTTTGTTAGGGTTAGGGTTAGGTTTAGGGTTGAGGTTTGGGTTAGGGTTTGTGTAAGCATTATGGTTAGGGCTAGTGTTAGGCTTTGCGTTAGGGTTAGGGTTAAAATTAGGTTAGTGTTAGGGTGAGGTTTAGGGTGAGGGTTAGGTTTGGTGTAAGCATTAGGTTTAGGGTTATGGTTAGGGTTACTGTTAGATTTGGGTTAGGGTAAGTGTTAGAGTTAGGGAAGGTTTGGGTTAGTGTTCGGGTTGGTGTAAGCATTAGGTTTAGGCTTAGTGTTATGGTTAGGTATTATGCTTTATGCATAGTGTTTGAATAATGGTTTTGTTTAGGGTTGGTGTAAGCATTAGTGTTTTGTTAGGGTTAGGTTTAGGGTTAGGGTTAGAGTGAGGTTGAGGGTGAGTGTTGGGGTTATTGTTGGTGTAAGCATTAGGTTTAGTGATAGGATTAGGGTTTGTGTTAGTGTTTTGGTTACTGTTACGGTTAGGCTTAGGGTTTGGGTTTTTGTTAGGGTTAGGGTTAGGTTTAGAGTTTGGATTGGTGTAAAAATTAGGGTTAGGGTTAGGGTTAGTGTGAGGGTTGGTGTCAGCATTCTGTTCAGGGTTATGCTTATGGTTTATGTTAGGTTTAGGTTTAGTGTTAGGGTTAGGATTAGGGTGTGTGTTAGTGTTAAGGTTAGGGTTAGTTTACAGTTAGGGAGTGTTATTGTTAGTTTTAGGGTTTTTGTTATGGTTGGGGTTAGTGTTATCGTTAGGGTAAGGGTTTGGGTTGGTGTAAGAATTAGGGTTAGGGTTAGTTTTAGAGTTAGGTAGTGTTTGGGTTAGTGTTTATGTTGGTTTAAACACTGGGTTATGTTTGGTGTTGGAGTTCCAAGTAGGTTTAGGGTTTTTGTTAGTGATAGGGTTACGGTGTGTTTTAGGGTTAGGGTTATGGTTTCGGTCAGGATTAGGGTTAAGTTGAGGGTTAGGGCTAGTGTTTGGGTTGGTGTAAGCATTTGGATTAGGTGTTAGGGTTCCAGGTAGGGTTAGGGTTAGGGATATGGTTATGGTTAGGGTTAGGGTTAATGTTGGTGTAAGCATTAGGGTTAGGGTTATTGTTAGGGTTAGGTTTAGGGTGGATAGGGTTAGGGTGAGGGTTAGGGTTAGGTTTAAGGTTGGTGTAATCATTAGATTTAGGGTTAGGGTTAGGGTTTCTGTTAGGGTTAGGGTTAGAGATTGTTAAGGTTAGGGTTACGGTTGGTGTAAGCTTTAGGTTTTGGTTAGTGTTAGGGTTCGTGCTAGGGTTAGGGTTTGTTAGGGTTAGAGAGTGTCAGGGTTAGAGTTAGGGTTGGTGTAAGCATTTGGGTTACGGATATGGTTAGGGCTCCAGGTAGGCTTATGGTTAGCGTTAGGGTTTATGTTAGTGTTCGGATTGGGGTTAGGTTTGGGGTTGTTGTAAGCATTAGAATTAGGGTTAGGTTTAGTGTTAGGGTGAGGTTGAGATTTAGGGTTAGGGTTACGGTTGGTGTAAGTATTTCGGTTAGGGTGAAGTTTTGTGTTAGCTTTAGTGTTAGACTTAGGGTTAGAGAGTGTTAGTGTTAGGGTTAGGCTTGGTGTAAGCATTTGGTTTACGGTTGGGGTTAGGGATCAAGGTAGGCTTAGGGTTTATGTTAGTGTTACGGTTAGGGTTTGTTAGTGTTAGTGTTAGGGTTAGTGTTAGGGTTGGTGTAAGCATTAGGGGTAGTGCTAGGGTTAGGGTATCTGTTAGAATTTGTTTAGGGTTAGGGTTAGGGTGTGGGTAAGGGTTAGGGTGAAGTTGAAATTTATGGTTAGTATTAGGGTTGGTGTAAGTATTAGGTTTAGGATTAGGGTTTGTGTTAAGGTTAGGGATAGGGTTACTGTTAGGGTTAGAGTGTTTTAGAGTTAGGGTTAGTGTTAGTGTAATCATTTGGGTTACGCTTGGTATTAGGGTTAGGGTTTGTGTTGGGGTTCGAGTTAGGATTAGAGTTAAGGAGTGTTAGGGTTAAGCTTTGTTTTAGTGTTAGAGTTAGTGTTAGCGTTAGGATTAGGGTTAGGGTTTGGGTTGGTGTAAGCATTAGAGTTATGGTTAGGGTTAGGGTTAGGGTTTGTGTTAGTGTTGGAGTTATGCTTAGGTTTAGTGTTAAAGTTAAGGAGTGTTTGTGTAAGTTTAGTGTTGGTGTAATCATTTGTGTTACAGTAGGTCTTACGTTCCAGGTAGGTTTAGGGTTAGGTTTAGGGTTTGTGTTAGGTTTATAGTGTGGTTAGGGTTAGGGTTGTTGTAAGCAATAGGGTTAGGGTTAGTGTTAGCCTTAGGGTTTGTGTTAGGGTTAGGGTTAGCAGTAGGGTTAAGTTTAGGGTTGGCGGAAGCATTAGTGTTTGGGTTAGGGTTTGGGTTTGAGTTAGGTTGAGGGTTAGGTTTAGGGTTAGGGTTGGTGTAAGCATTAGTGTTAGAGTTAGCTTAAGGGTTAGAGTTAGGGTTTGTGTTAGGGTTATGGTTAGGATTAGGGCTTGGCTTATCGTTAGAGAGTGTTAGTGTTAGGGTTAGAGTTTGTTTTAGGGTTACAGTTAGGGTTACTGTTAGGATTAGGATTAGTGTTAGGATTAGGGTTAGGGTGTGGGTTGGTGTAAGCATTGGGGTACGATTATGGTTAGGGTTTGTGTTAAGGTTAGTGTTAATGTTAGGGTTAGGGTTTTTGTTTCGGTTTGATTATGGTTGGTGTAAGGTTTCGGGTTACGGTGGTTAGAGTTTGTGTTAGGGTTAGGGTTTGTGTTAGGGTTATGGTGACGGTTACTGTTAGGGTTAGGTTTGGGTTAGGGTTATTGTTAGGGTTAGTGTTGGGGTTATGGTAGGGTGATGGTTAGGGTTAGTGTTAGGTTTAGGGTTAGGGTTAGGTTTAGGTTTGGTGTAAGCATATGGGTTTGTGTTAGAGTTAGGGTTACAGTTAGGTTTAGTATTAGGTTTAGGCTTTGGTTAAATGTTAGATTTAGGGTTAAAATTAGGGTTAGTGAATAGTTGAGGGTTAGGGTTAGGGTTAGAGTTGGTGTAAGCATAAGGTTTTGGGTTTGGTTTATGGTTTGTGTTATGGTGCTGTTAGGGTTAGGGTTAGGGTCAGAGTGTGTTAGTGTTAGTGTTAGTGTTAGTGTTAGTGTTAGTGTTAGGGTTCGTGTAAGCACTTGGGTTAGGGTTTTGGTTAGGGTTCCAGGTAGGTTATCGTTAGGGTTAGGGTTTGGTTAGAGAGTGTTAGTGTTAGGGTTAGTGTTGGTATAAGCATTTGGGTTACGGTTGTGGTTAGGGTTAGGGTAGGTTATGTGTAATGGTTGTGGTACTGTTAGTGTTAGAGTTAGGGAGTGTTAGGGTTAGGGTTTGTGTTAGGGTTATGATTTGTATTAAAGTTAGTGTTAGGGTTCAGGTTAGGATTAGGGTTTGGTTGCGATGTGAGTATTAGGGTTAGGTTTAGGGTTAGGGTTTTTGTCAGTGTTAAGTTAGGTTAGGGTTAGTGTTAGATTTAAGGAGTGTTGGGTTTAGGGTTAGGGTTGGTGTAAGCATTGGGTTATGGTTGGGGTTACGGTTCCATGTAGGGGTAGGGTTAGGGTTAGGGTTAGGCCTAGGGTTTGTGTTAGGGTTAGGGTTAGGCTTAAGGTTAGAGAGTGTTTGGGTTAGGGTTAGGCTTAGGGTTAGAGAGTGTTTGGGTTAGGGTTAGGGTTAAGGTTGTTGTAATCATTTGGATTAATTTTGAGTTAGGGTTCCAGGTAGGTTTAGGGTTAATGTTAGGGTTAGGGTGAGCGTGAGGGTTATGGTTGGTGTAAGAATAGGGGTTAGGTTTGGTGTAAGCATTAGGTTTAGTGTAACGGTTAAGGTTTGTGTAGGGTAATGGTTTGGCTTAGGGTTAGAGAGTGTTAGAGTTAGGGTTAGCCTTAGGGTTGGTGTAATCATTTGAATTACAGTTGGGGTTAGGGGTCCAGTTTTGTGTAGGGTTAATAATAGGGTTAGGGTTCGGGTTCGTGTTAGGGTAAGGGTTATAGTTAGGGTTAGGTTTGGTGTAAGCCTTCGGTTTAGTGTTAGGGTTAGGGTTTGTGTTAGGGTTAGGGTTAGACTTAATGTTAGAGAGTTTTAGGGTTGGAGTTAGGCTTGGTGTCAGCATTTGGGTTACGGTTGGGGTTAGGGTTCCTGGTATTCTTAAATTTAGGTTTAGGGTTAGGGTTAAGGTTTGTGTTAGTTTTAGGGTTACGTTTAGTGTTGGGTAAGGGTTGGTGTAAGCATTCGGATTAGCGTTAGGGTTAGGGTTTCTGTTAGGTTTAGGGTACGGTTAGGGTTAGTGTGAGGGTGATATTTAGGTTTAGGGTTATTTTTGGTGTAATTATTAGGTTTAGGGTTAGGGTTACGTTTTGTGTTTCAGTTAGGGATAGGGTTAGGGTTCAGGTTAGGGTTAGGGTTAGATTTTGAGAGAGTTAGGGTTGGGGTTAGTGTTGTTGTAAGCATTTGGGTTACGGTTGGGGTTAGGGTTACGGTTAGGGTTTGTGTTAGTGTTATGGTTAGTGTTAGAGTTAGGGAGTGTAAGGGTTTGTGTTTGTGTTAGGGTAGGTTTAGTGTTAGGGTTAAAGTTACAGTTAGGGTTTGGGTTTGTGTACGCATTAGGGTTAGGGTTAGGGTTAGGGTTTGTGTTAGGGTTGGGGTTAGGGTTAGGGTTAGGTTTAGGGTTAGGATTAGGGTTAGGGTTAGGGTTAGGTTTAATGTTAGGGTTAGGGTTGGTGTAAGCATTAAGGTTATTTTTAGGTTTAGGGTTTCTCTTAGGGTTAGGGTTAGGGTGAAGGTGAGGTTTAGGGTTAGGGTTGGTGTAAGCATTAGTATTAGGGTTAGCTTTAGGCTTAGGGTTAGTGTTTGTGTTAGGGTTAGGGTGGGGTAAGGTTTAGATTTGGTGTAAGCATTAGTGTTAGGGTTAGGGTGAGTTTTAGGGTTTGTGTTAGGGTTAGGTTTAAGGTTAGGGTTGGTGTAAGCAGTTTGTTTAGGGTTAGAGTTAGGTTCTGTGTTAGGGTTAGGCTTAGCGTTGAGATTATTAGGGTTAGGATTACTGTAAGCATTGCGGTTACGGTTAGGTTTAGGGTTCCAATAGGTTTAGGATTTTTTTTTTTGAGAACGCATATTTTAATGCAAAACAGAAGAAAGCCTTGCCAAAGCTAGGGAAAAATGTATTTTCTGTTTTTCTATACTCGAAAAAAATCATTATTTATGGTTAATACACTCATAGAAATCACTGAGGACATTGCACATGGCATGACAGTGCTTAGAATTTTTTTTTAATTTTATTATTTTTTCCCCATTAATTACAATGTATTACATGACATAATTCATAGGTACTGGGATTCTCCCCGCTTCACCCCAAACCCTCCCCCCCCCCGGTGGATTCTTCCATCCTGTTGCATAGCCACAGTTCAAGTTGTTCTGGGATTCCCTCATTGCAAGCATACACCATATCTAGAGTCCAGCATCCCATTGACCAAATTCAATGACCTCTTAGGGAGGCCCTCTCAGGTCCGAGGGCAGAGCCAGCAGAGCATCACCTCGATCAATTAGAAGCTCCAACATATCATCAGCAACAATCCAGGTATGATGAGACTGGTGCAGAGTCCACTGATTGACATAGTCCATCTTAGAGTTTCCCCTTGTCCAGTTTTCCGCTGCAAACATATAGCTGAGGTGGTTGATTGATCTACTCCATCTTCCATCTTTTCTTGGTTAATGTTTTGATTCCTCCATTTTGTTCAGGGGAATCCCCAAAGAAACTCTGAGGTGTTCCCAGTCCAGGCTCCTACATGCACTACTAGTAAGCACAGTGCCCACCACAGTCCATCACCCCGATCGACTGGTGGGTGCAGCTGCTGGGTTGGTTCTATTCTCAGCCCCGACCTCCACTAGAACCAATGAGTACTGCAGCCCATCCTGGTTCTGGCCATCACACACTCATGCTTCACTTAAACCAATGGGAGGTGTGCTGGTTGGGTGCTGCATTCCTGACCGGCACAGGTAGCCTTACCTTGGCATTTTGTATTATATACCTTTTATTTTTTCTTTTTTTTAATCGCAACCAAACCTGGCCAGACCCCTGCACAGCTCCAGCTCACAGACTTGCCAGTGGATAAGGCAAGCTAACTCAGCTCGGATCGCCCCCACCCTGAGCCAATATATGCAAGTGGGATACTTTCCAACGCCTCTTCTGGGGTGTTAACCTAGGGTTAGCATTAGGGTTAGGGTTTGTGTTGTGGTTGGGGGTAGGTTTTTTTTTGTGTTAGAGTTAGGGAGTGTTTTGGTAAGGGTTAAGGTTGGTTAAGCATTTAGATTACGATTGGGGTTAGGGTTCCAGGTAGATTTAGGGTTAGGTTTAGGGCTAGGGTTAGGTATTGGGTTAGGGTTATGGTGGGGTTAGGGTTAGGGTTAAGGTTGGTGTAAGCATTAGATTTAGGGTTAGGGTTTAGGGTTTGTGCTAGGGTTAGGGTTAGGGTTGGAATGTGTTAGGGTTAGGGTTAGGGTTGGTGTAAGCATTTTGGTTGCTGTTGTGGTTAGGGTTCCAGGTAGGATTGGGGTTAATGTTAGGGTTAGGATTAGGGTTAGGGTTTGTGTTAGGGTTAGGGTTAGGGTTAGTGTTAGGGTTAGGGTTGGTGTAAGCATTAGAGTTATGGTTAGGGTTAGGGTTTGTGTTAGGTTTAGGGATAGCGGTATGGTTAGGTTTTAGGTTGGCGTAAGCATTAGTGTTATGGATAGGATTTGAGTTATGGTTAGGGTGAGAGTTAGGTTTAGGGTTAGGGTTGGTGTAAGCATTAGTGTTAGGGTTAGGTTTAGTGTTAGGCTTAGGGTTTTTTGTAAGGGTTAGGTTAGTGTTAGGGGCAGGGTGAGGTTTAGGCTTAGGGTTAGAGTTGGTGCAAGCATTAGGTATAGAGTTATGGTTAGGCTTTCTATTAGGGTTAGGGTTAGGCTTAGGGCTAGAGAGTGTTAGGGTTAGGGTTAGGGTTGGTGTAAGCATTAGGTTTAGGTTTAGGGTTAGGATTAGGGTTAAGGTTAGGGTTAGTGTTAGGGTTGGTGTAAGCATTAGGGTTAGGGTTAGTGTTAGGGATTGTGTTAGGTTTAGAGTTAGGGTTAGGGTGAGGGTTAGGTTTAGGAATATGGTTGGTGTAAGCATTAGGTTTAGTGTTAGGGTTAGTCTTTGTGTTAGGGTTAGGGTTAGGGTTAGTGTTACAGTTAGGGAGTGTTTCGGTTAGTATTTGGGTTGGTGTAAACTTTGGGTTATTGTTGGTGTTAGAGTTCCAAGTAGGTTTAGGGTTAGTGTTAGGGATATGGTTAGGGTGTGTGTCAGGGTTAGGGTTTCGGTCAGGATTAGGGTTATGGTGAGGGTGAGGGCTAATGTTTGGGTTGGTGTAAGCATTAGCTTTAGGGTTAGGATTAGTTTTAAAGTTAGGGTTAGGGTTAAGGTTAGGGTTAAAGAGCGTTAGTGTTAGGGTTAGGGTTGGTGTAAGCATTTGGTTTACGGTTGGTGTTAGGGTTCCAAGTTGGCTTAGGGTTAGGGTTATGGTTATGTTTAGGGTTATGGTTAATGTCGGTGTAAGCAATAGGGTTAGGCTTATTGTTAGTGTTAGGGTTAGGGTTAGGGTTAGGGTTAGGGTTGGTGTAAGCATTGTGTTTAGGGTTAGTGTTAGGGTTTGTGCTAGGGTTAAGGTTTGTTAGGGTTAGAGAGTGTCAGTATTAGGGTTAGGGTTGGTGTAAGCATTTGCATTACGGTTGGGAATAGGGTTCCATGTAGGCTAATGGTTAGGGTTAGTGTTTATGTTATTGTTTGGGTTGGTGTTAGGGTTAGGGTTGGTGTAAGCATTAGGATAAGGGCTAGGTTTATGATTTGTGTTAGGATAAGGCTTAGGGTTAGGGTTAGGGTGAGGTTGAGGTTTAGGGTTAGGGTTAGGGTTGGTGTAAGCATTTGGCTTACGGTTGGGGTTAGGGTTCAAGGTAGGCTTATAGTTAGTGTTAGGGTTTGGGTTAGGGTTGGTGTAAGCATTTTGGTTGCTGTTGTGGTTATGGTTCCAGGTAGGTTTAGGGTTAATGTTAGGGTTAGGGTTAGGGTTAGTGTAAGCATTAGGGTTATGGTTAGGGTTAGGCTTTGTGTTAGGTTTAGGGTTATCGTTAGGGTTAGGTTTTAGGTTGGCGTAAGCATTAGTGTTAGAGTTAGGGTTAGGGTGAGAGTTTGGTTTAGGGTTAGGGTTGGTGTAAGCATTAGTGTTAGGTTTATTTTTAGGGTTAGGCTTAGGGTTTGTGTTAGATTTAGAGTTACGGTTAGGGTTAGGGTTAGAGAGTGTTAGGGTTAAGGTTAGAGATTGTGTTTGGTTTAAGGTTAATGTTAAGGGTTAGGATTAGGGTTTCAGTTGGTGTATGTATTAGGTTTAGGTTTGGGGATAGCGTTCCAGATAGGCTTATGTGAGGGTAAGGTTTGGGTTAGGGTTGGGGTTGGTGTAAGCATTAGGATTAGTGTTAAGGATAGGGTTTGTGTTAGAATAAGGGTTAGGGTTAGGGGTAGGGTGAGGTTGAGGTTTAGGGTTAGGGTTTGTGTTAGTGTAAGGGATAGGGATAGGGTTAGGGTTACGTTTAGTATTAGTGTTTGGGTTAGTGTTTGGGTTGCTGCTAGCTTTAGGGTCAGGGTTAGGATTTATGTTATGGTTGGGGTTAGGGTTAGGGTTAGTGCTAGAGTTAGGGAGTGTTTGGGTCAGGGTTAGGGTGGGTGTAAGCATTTGAGTTACGTTTTGCGTTAGGATTCCAGGTAGGTTTAGGGTTAGGGTTAGGGTTAGATTTTGTTTAGGCATTATATTTAGGGTTAGAGTTAGGGTTTGTGTTAGGTTTAGTGTTAGGGTTAGGGTGATGGTGAGGATGAGGGTTAGGGATAGGGTTTGTGTTAAGGTTGGGTTAGGGTTAGTGTTAAGGTTAAAGTTAGGGTGATGGTTAGGTTTAGTGTTATTTTTAGGGTTAGGGTTAGGTTTAATGTTGGTGTAAGCATTAGGGTTAAGGTTAGTGTTACACTTAGGTTTAGTGTTAGGTTTAAGTTTTGATTTACGGTTAGGGTTTAGAGTTAGGGTTGTGGTTAGGGTTAGAATGTGTTAGGTTTGGGGTTAGTGTTGTAAATATTTCAGTTACGATTGGGGTTAGGGTTAGGGTTGGGTTTGGTGTTAGGGTTCGTGTTCGGGTTGGGGTTAGTGTTAGAGAATAGGGAGTGTTTGGTTTAGGGTTTGTGTTAGTTTTTGGGGTTAGTGCTAGGGTTAGAGTTACAATTAGGGTTTGGGTTGGTGTAAGCATTAGGGTTAGGGTTAGGGTTTGTGTTCGGGTTGGTGTTAGGGTTAAGGTTAGTGTTAGAGTTAGGCAGTGTTTGGGTTAGGGTTAGGGTTTGTGTAAGCATTAGGTTTAGGGTGAGGGTTAGGGTTTGTGCTAGGGTTAGGGTTAGGGTTATTTTTGGAGAGTGTTATTGTTAATGTTAGGGTTGATGTAAGCATTTGGGTTATGGCTGGAAATAGTGTTCCAGGTAGGCTTATGGTTAGGGTTAGGGTTAGTGTTTGTTTTAGTGTTGGCATTGGGGTTAGGCTTAGTGTTGGTGTAAGCATTAGTTATAGGGTTAAGGTTAGGGTTAGGGTTGGTGTTAGGGTAAGGGTTAGGGTTATGGTTAATGTTGGTGTAAGCATTTGAGTTACAATTGTATTTAGGGTTCCAGGTAGGTTTAGGGTTAGGTTTAGCGTTTGGGTTAGTTTGTGTGTTATGTTGAGGGTTAAGGTTTGCATAAGCATTAGGATTAGGGTTGTGGTAAGCAGGAGGTTTAAGTTTGGGTTTAGGGTTTCTGTTAGGGTTAGGGTTAGCCTTAGGGTTAGAGAGTGTTTGGGTTAGGGTTAGGATTAGGGTTGGTGTAAGAATTAAGTTTAGGGTCACGTTTAGGTTTTGTGCTAGGGTTAGATGTTAGGGTTAGGGTTAGAGAGTGTAAGGTTAGGGTTAGTGTTAGGGTAAGCATTATTTTAGGGTTGGGTTTAGGGTTTGTGCTAGGGTTATGGTTAGAGAGTGTTAGGGTTAGGATTGGGGTTGGTGTAAGCATTAGGGTTACGGTTGGGGTAGGGTTCCAGGTAGGCTCTGGGTTAAGCTTAGAGTAGGGTTTGTGTTAGTGTTAGGTTTGGGGTTAGGGTTAGGTTGGTGTAAGCATTAGGGTTAGGATTATGGTTTGTTTTAGGGTTGGTGTTAGGGTTAATGTTAGTGTTAGAGTTAGGGAGCGTTTGGGTTAGTGTTAGGGTTGGTCTAAGCATTTCTGTTACGGTTGGGGTTAGGGTAACTGGTAGTATTAGGTTTAGGGTTTCTTTTCCGGTTAGGGTGAGGCTTAGGGTTAGAGAATGTTAGGGTTAGGGTTAGGGTTGGTGTAAGCATTAAGTTTAGGGTTAGTGTTAGGGTTTGTGTTAGGGTTAGGGTTAGGGTTAGGGTTAGAGAGTGTTAGTGTTAGGGTTAGGATTGGTGTAAGCATTTGGGTTACGGTTGAGGATAGGGTTCCAGGTAGGCTTAGGGTTAGGTTCAGGGTTAGGTTTTGTGTTAGTGTTAGGGTTGGGGATAGGGTTGGGTTTTTCTAAGCATTAGGATTGGGGTTAGGTCTAGGGTTTGTGTTAGGGTTAGGGTTTGGTTTAGGGTTAGGGTGAGGGTGAGGTTTAGGATTAGGTTCAGGGTTGGTGTAAGCATTAGGTTTATGATTAGGGTTAGTTTTTCTGTTAGTGTTAGAGTTAAGCTTAGAGTTAGAGAGTGTTAGGTTTAGGGTTAGGGTTGTTGTAAGATTTGGTTACAATTAAGGGTAGATTTAGGGTATTTTTAGAGTTAGGCTTAGTGTTATGGTTAAGGCTAGGGTTATGGTTAGAGTTGGTGTAAGCATTAGTTTTAGGTTTAGGGTTAGGAATAGGGATAGGGTTAGGGTGAGGGTTAGGGTTAGGGTGAGGGATAGGGTAGGTTTAGGATTGGTGTAAGCATTAGTGTTAGTTTTAGGGTTAGGGTTAGGGTTTGTGTTAGGGTTAGGGTTAGGGTTACGTTGAGTTTGAGGTTAGGGTTAGGGTTTGGGTTGGTGTAAGCATTAGGTTTCGGGTTAGGTTTTTTGTTAGTGTTAGTTTTAGGGTTAGGTTTAGAGAGTGTTAGGGTTAGGGTTGGTGTAGGCATTTGGGTTGCAGTTGGGTTTAATTATCCTGGTAGACTTAGTGTAAGCGTTATGGTTAGGGTTTGTGTTAGGGTTAAGGTTGGGGTAAGTGCTAGTTTTAGGGTTAGTGGTTGGGTTAGGCTGAGGGTGAGGTTTAGTGTTGGGTTAGGGTTGGTGTAAGCTTTAGGGTTAGGTTTAGGGTGAGGGATTCTGTTAGGGTTAGGTTTAGGGTGAAGGTGAGGTTTAGGGTTAGGGTTGGTGTAAGCGTTTGGGTTACAATTGAGGTTAGGGTTACAGGTACGTTTAGGTTTAGTGTTAGTGTTATGGTTAGGGTTTGTGTTATGGTAGGGTTTGCGCAAACATTAGTGTTAGTGTTAGGGTTATCGTTAGAATTAGGGATAGGGTTAGTGTTAGCAATCTTGTGTGTGATAGGATTAGGGTTAGGGTTAGGTTAGGGTTAGGGTTAGGGTGGGGGTGTTGTTAGGGTTAGGGTTAGGGTTGGTGTATGCATTTGGGTTACGGTTGGGGTTAAGGATCCAGGTAAGCTTAGGTTTAGGGTTATGGTTAGAGTTTTTGTTAGGGTTAAGGTTAGGCTTAGGGTTAGTGAGTGTTAGGGTTAGTGTTAGACTTCGGGTTAGAGTGTGTTTGAGTTAGGGTTTGGATGAGGGTTGGTGTAAGGATTAGATTTAGGGTTAGGGTTAGAGTTTGTGTTAGGGTTAGGGTTAGGCTTAGGGTTAGAGAGTGTTAGGGTTAGGTTTAGGCTTAGGGTTATTGTAATCATTTGGATTATGGTTGGGGTTAGTGTTCCAGGTAGTGTTAGGGTTAATATTAGGGTTAGGGTAAGGGTTGGTGTAAGCATTAGGTTTAGGGTTACTGTTAGGGTTAGGGTTTTTGATAGGGTTAGTGTTAGGCTTAGGGTTACTGTTAGAGTTAGTGCTAGGGTTAGGCTTGGTGTAAGCCTTAGCTTTAGGATTAGGGTTAGGGTTTGTGTTAGGGTTGGGGTTAGGTTTATAGTTAGAGAGTTTTAGGGTTAGGCTTAGGCTTGGTGTAAACATTTGTGTTACTGTTGGGGTTAGGGTTTCTGGCATTGTTAGGTTTAGCGTTAGGATTAGGGTTTGTGTTGGGGTTAGTGCTGTGGTTGGCGTAAGCATTAAGGTTAGTGTTAGGTTTAGGTTTTCTGTTGGGGTTAATGCTAGGGTTAGGTTTTGTGTGAGGGTGAGGGTGAGGTTTAGTTTTAGGGTTCGGGTTAGAGTTAGGGTTAGGATTAGGGTTAGAGAGTGATAGGGTTGTGGTTAGTGTTGTAAATATTTGGGTTACGGTTGGGGTTAGGTTTAAGGTTGGGGTTTGTGTTAGGGTTATGGTTAGGGTAAGGATTAGTGTTAGAGTTAGGGAGTGTTAGGGTTAGGGATGTGTTAGAGTTAGGGTTAATGCTAGGGTTAGAGTTACAATTAGCGTTTTTGTTGGTGTAAGCATTAGGGTTAGGGTTAGGGTGTGTGTTAGGGTTGGTGTTTGGGTTAAGTTTAGTGATAGTGTTAGGGAGTGTTAATGGTTAGGGTAAGGGTTCGTGTAAGCATTTGAGTTACGGTTGGGGTTAGGGTTTCATGTATGTTTAGTGTTAGGGTTAGGGTTTTTTTTGTGTGTTAGGTTTACGGTTAGGGTTAGGGTTTAGGGTTGGTGTAAGCATTAGGTTTAGGTTTAGGGTTTGGGTTTATGCTACGGTTAGGGTTATGGTTAGGGTTAGGGTTAGAGAGTGTTATGGTTAGGGTTATTGTTGGTGTAAGCACTTTTGTTTCGGTTGGTAATAGGGTTCCAGGTAGGCTCTAGGTTATGGTTAGGGTTAGTGTTTATGTTAGTGTTGACGTTGGGGTTTGGGTTGGGGTTTGTGTAAGAGTTAGAATTAGGGTTAGGGTTAGGGTTTGTGTTAGGGTTAGGGTTTGTGTTAGGGTTAGGGTTAATGTTGGTGTTAGCATTTGGGTTACAATTGAGTTTAGAGTTACAGGTACGTTTATGGTTAGTTTTAGTGCTATGGTTAGGTTTAAGTTTATCTCTAGGATTCGCGTTAGCATTAGTGTTAGTGTTAGTGTTAGGTTTAGGGATAGGGTTAGGGTGAGGTTTAGGGTTAGGGATGGGGTTGGTGTAAGCATTAGTGTTAGGGTAGGGTTAGGTTTAGTGTTTGTGTTAGGGTTAGGGTTGGTGTTGGGGTTATGGTTAGGTTTAGGAGTATGGTGAGGTGAGGTTAGGGTTAGAATTAGGGTTGGTGTAAACATTTGTGTTTAGGGTTAGGGTTTTTGTTAGGGTTAGAATTAGGGTTAGGGTTAGATAGTGTTAGGGTTTGGGTTAGGGATTTTGTAAGCATTTTGGTTACGGTAGTGGTAGAATCCAGGTAAGCTTTGGGTTAGGGTTAGGGTTAGGGTTTGTGTTAGGGTTACGTTGGGGTTATGGTTACGTTCAAGGTTAGGGTTAGGTTGAGGGTGAGATTTAGGGTGAGGTTTCGGGTTGGTGTAAGCATTAGGGTTAGGGTTAGGGTTTCTGTTAGGGTTAGGGTTAGTGTGAGGGTGAGGTTTAGGGTTAGGGTTAGGTTTGGTGTAAGCATTAGGTTTAGGGTTAGGGTTAGTGTTAGGGTTAGGGTTAGGTTTAGGTCTAGAGAGTGTTAGGGTTAGGGTTAGGGTTGGTGTAAGTATTAGGTTTAGGGTTAGGGTTAGGGTTTGTGTTAGTTTTAGGGTTAGTGTTATGGTTAGTGTTAGGGTTAGAGAGTTTTATTATTAGTGTTAGAGTTGGTGTAAGCATTTGGTTTACGGTTGGGGTTAGGGTTCCTGGTAGGCTTAGGGTTAGGTTTAGGGTTAGGATTTGTGTTTGATTTAGGGTTGGGGTTAGTGTTAGGGTTGGTGTAAGAATTAAGGTTATGGTTATGGTTAAGGTTTGTGTTTGTGTAATCTTTAGGTTTAGGTTTAGGGTTAATGCTTGTGTTAGGGTTAGGGTTAGGGTTAGGGTTAGTGTTATAGTTAATAAGTGTTAGATTTAGGGTTTGGGTTTGTGTAAACATTTGCCTTATGGTTGAGGTTGTAGTTCCAGGTTGGTTTAGGGTTAGGGTTAGGGTTTATGTTAGGATTTGTGTTAGTGTTAAGGTTAGGGTTAGGTTGAGGTCTGCGGGTAGGGTTAGGGTTAGGGTTAGGGTTGCTGTAATCATTAGGTTTAGGGTTAGGGTTCGTGTTTGTGTTAGGATTAGGTTTAGGGTTAGGGTTAGATTTAGGTTAGTGTAAACATTTGTCTTGCGGTTTGGGTTGGAATTCCAGGTAGGTTTAGGTTTATGGTTAGGGTTATCGTTAGGGTTTTTGTTAGGGCTAGGGTTGGGGTTAAGGTCAGGATTACGATTAAGGTGAGGGTTAGGGTTAGTGTTAGAGTTATTGAGTGTTTGGTTTGGTGTTAGGGTTGGTGTAAGCATTAGGGTTTGGGTAAGGGTTATGGTTATGTGTTATGCGTTACGGTTAAGGTTTGGTTAAGGGTTCGGTGGAAAGTTGGTTTAAGCATCAGTGTTGGTGTTAGGTTTAGGACTAGGGTTTGGATTATGGTTAGAGTTAGGGTGAGGTGAGCGTTAGGGTTATGGTGTGTGTAAGCATTAGGTTTAGGTTTAGGGTTAGGGTTTGTGTTAGTGTTACAGTGAAGGTTAGGGTTAGAGAGTGTTAGTGTTACAGTTAGGGCTGTTGTAAGTATTTGGGTTGCGGTTGTGGTTAGCGTACCAGGTATTCTTAGGTTTAGGGTTAGGGTTAGATTTTGGGTTTTATTAGGGTTAGTGTTAGGGCTAGGGTAAGGGTTATTGTTAGTTTGAGGGTGAGGTAATGGTTAGGGTTCGGTTTAGAGTTAGGGTTAGAGTTAGAGAGTGTTAGGATTAGGGTTAGTGTTGTTGTATATATTTGGGTTACGGTTGTGGTTAGGGTTGGGTTTGGGGTTGGTGTTAAGGTTCGGGTTAGGGTTAGGGTTAGTGTTAAGGTGAGGGGGTGTAAGGGTTAGGGATGTGTTAGTGTTAGTGTTAGTGCTAGAGTTAGAGTTACAGTTAGGGTTTGGTTTGGTGTACGCATTAGTGTTAGGCTTATGGTTTGTGTTCGGGTTAGGGTTGGTGTTAGTGTTAGGGTTGGTGTAAGTATTAGGGTTAGGGTTAGTGTTAGGGTTTGTGTTGGTGTAAGCTTTAGGTTTAGGTTTAATATTTGTGTTAGGGTTGGGGTTAGGGTTAGGGTTAGGGTTAGGGTTAGGGTTTGTGTTAGGGTTAGAGTTAGAGTGAGGGTTAGGGTTAGGGTTAGGGTTAGGGTTAGGTTTGGTGTAAGCATTAGGTTTAGGGGTAGGGTTAGTTTTGTGTTAGTGTTAGGGTTAGGGTTAGTGTTAGAGTTAGGGAGTTCTTCAGTTAGGGTTAGGGTTGGTATAAACATTTGTGTTACGGTTGGGGTTGTAGTTCCAGGTAGGTTTTCCATTAGGGTTAGGGTTAGGGTTAGGGTTTTTGTTAGAGTTATTGTTAGGGTTACAGTCAGTATTAGGATTAAGGTGAGGGTTAGCGTTAGTTTAGGGTTGGTGTAAGCATTAGGGTTCAGGTTAGGGTTACAGTTATGTGTTATGCATTATGGTTAGGGTTTGGGTAAGGGTTAGGTGGAAAGTTGGTGTAAGCATTAGTGTTACTGTTAGGGTTAGGGCTAGGGTTAGGTTTAGGGTTAGAGATAGGATGAGGGTGAGGGTGAGGGATAGGGTTATGGTTGGTGTAAGCATTAGAGTTAGGGTTAGGGTTAGGGTTTGTGTTAAGTTTAGGATTAGGGTTGCTGTAAGCTTTTGGTTTACGAATGGGAATAGGGTTCCAGGTAGGCTTAGGGTTAGGGTTAGGTAGGATTTGTGTTAGTGTTGGTGTTGGGGTTGTGGTTGGGATTGATGTAAGCATTAGGATTATGGTTAGCATTAGGGTTTGTGTTTGTGTGAGGGTTAGGGTTAGGTTTGGGTTTAGGGTTAGGTTAGGGTTAGGGTTAGAGGTAAGGTTAGGGTTAGGTTTGGTGTAGCATTCAGTTTAGGGTTAGGGTTAGGGCTTGTGCTAGGGTTAGAGTTATTTTTAGGGTTAGAGAGTGTCACAGTTAGCGTTAGGTTTGTGTAAGCATTTGCGTTATGGTTGGGTATAGGGTTACAGGTAGTCTTATTGTTAGGGTTAGGGTTAGGGTTTGTGTTAGGGTTAGGGTTAGGCTTAGTGTTAGAGAATTTTAGGTTTAGTGTTAGACTTGGTGTAAGCATTTGGGTTACAGTTGGGCTTAGGGTTCAAGGTAGGCTTAGGGTTAGGGTTAGGGTTAGGGTTTATTTTAGGGTTAGGGTTAGGGTTGGTGTTAGCATTAGTGTTAGTGTTAGGGTTAGGGTTTCTGTTTTGGTTATGGTTAGGGTTATTGTTAGGTTTAGGGTTATGTTTAGGGTTAGTGTTAGTGTTTGTATAAGTGTTAGAGATAGGTTTCTGGTTCGTGTTAGGCTTAGGGCTGAGAAATATTAGTGTTAGGGTTAGGCTTGGTGTAACCATTTGGGTTACTGTTAGCGTTAGAATTCCAGGTAGGCTTAAGGTTAGGTTAAGTTTCAGGTTAGGGTTAGGGTTTGTGTAAGGGTTAGGTATAGTTTTATGTGTCGGGTTAGGGTTAGGGTTAGTGATAGGGTTAGGGTTCGAGACTGAAAGTTTTTGGGTTATGGTTGGTGTAAGTATTTGGGTTATGGTTGGGGTTATGGTTCCAGGTAGGTTTAGGATTAGGTTTAGCGTTATAATTACGGTTAGGGTTAGGTTTAGGGTTTGTCTAAGGGTGAGGGTTGTGGTTAAGGTTAGTTTCAAGTTTAGGATTAGGGTTAGTGTGATGGTGAGGTTTAGGGTTAGGATTAGGTTTGGTATAAGCATTAGGATTAGAGTTAGTGTTAGGGATTCTGTTGGGTTAGGGTTAGAGTGAGGGTTTGGTTTAGGGTTAGGTTTAATGTTGTTGTAAGCACAAGGTTTAGCGTTAGGGTTAGGATTTCTACTAGGATTAAGGTTAGGCTTAGAGTTAGAGGCTGTCACGGTTAGGGTTAGGGTTGGTGTAAGCATTTGGGTTACGGTTGGTGATAGGGTTCCACGTAGGAATATAGTTATGGTTAGGTTTAGGGTTTGTGTTAGGGTTATGGTTGGGTTAGGGTTAGGGTTGATGTAAGCATTAGGATTAGGTTTTGGGTTAGGGTTTGTGTAGGTTTAGGGTTAGGGATAGGGTTAGGGTGAGGGTGAGGTTTAGGTTTAGGGTTAAGGTTTGTGTAAGCATTTGGGTTACGGTTGTGGTTAAGTTTCATGGTAGGCCTAGGCTTAGGGTTAGGGTTAGGGTTAAGGTTAGGGTTTGTGTTAGGGTTAGTGTTAAGGTTAGGGTTGGGGTTAGGGTTAGTTAGGGTTAGCGTTAGAGGTAATGTTAGGGTTAGGGTTGGTGTAAGCATTCGGTTTAGGGTTAGGGTTAGTGTTTGTACTATAGTTAGTTTTCGTGTTAGGGTTAGAGAGTGTCATGGCTAGGGTTAGGGTTGGTGTAAGCATTTGGGTTACGGTTGGTGACAGGGTTACAGGTAGTCTTATTGTTAGGGTTAGGGTTAGGGTTTGTGTTAGGGTTAGGGTTAGGCTTAGGGTTAGAGAATTTTAGGGTTAGGGTTAGGCTTGATGTAAACATATGGGTGACGGTTGGGGTTAGGGTTCAAGGTAGGCTTAGGGATAGGGTTAGGTTTAGGGTTTGTTTTAGGGTTAGGGTAAGGGTTGGTGTAATCATTAGTGTTAGTGTTAGGGTTAGGGTTTCTGTTATTTTTTAGGGTTAGAGTTATTGTTAGGGTTAGGGATAGTGTTAGGGTTAGTGTTAGGGTTTGTATAAGGGTTAGGGATTGGGTATGGTATGGGTTAGGGTTAGGGTTATGGTTAGGCTTAGGGCTGGAGAGTTTTAGTGTTAGGGTTAGGCTTGGTGTAAGCATTTGGGTTATGGTAGGTGCTATGGTTCCAGGTAGGTTTAGGGTTAGGTTTAGCGTTATGATTAGGGTTAGGGTTAGGGTTAGGGTTTGTGTTAGTGTTAGGGTGGGGTTAGTTTTAGGATTGGTGTAAGCATTAGGGTTAGGGTTAGGGATGGGTTAGGGTTTGTGTTAGGGTTCTGGTTAGGGTTAGGGTTATGTTAAGGGTTGGTGTAAGCATTAGGGTTAGGGTTAGTTTTAGGGTTAGGGTTTGTGTTAGTGTTAGGGTTAGGGTTAGGATTAAGGTTGGAGTAAGCCTTTCGGTTGCAGTTGAGATTAGGATTCCAGGTAGATTTAGGGTTAATGTTAGTGTTAGGGTGGGGTTAGGGTTAGGATTAGTGTAAGCATAAGGGTTATGTTATGTTGGTGTAAGCATTTGGGTTACGGTCTATGTTTAGGGTTAGGGTTAAGGTTTGTGTTAGGGTTCGGGTTATTGTTACGGTTATTTTTAGAGTTAGGGAGTGTTAGGGTTAGGGTGTGTGTTAGACTTATGGTTAGTGTTAGGGTTGGGTTTAGGGTTAGGGTTAGTGCTAGAGTTATGGAGTGTTTGGTTAATGGTTAGGGTTGCTGTAAGCATTTGGGTTGCGGTAGGGTTTAGGGTTCCAGGTAGGTTTAGGGTTAGGGTTAGGGTTACAGTTAGGGTTAGGTTTAGGGTTAGGGTTAAGTTTTGTTTTAGGGTTAGGGTGCGGATAGTGTTAGGGTTAGGGTTTGTGTAATCATTTGAGTTACGGTTGGGATTAGGGTTCTGGGTAGGCTTAGGGTTGGGGTTAGTGTGAGGGTGAGATTTATGGTTACGGTTGGGGTTGGTGTAAGCATTAGGTTTAGTTTTAGGGTTAGGGTTTCTGTTAGCATTAGGGTTAGGCATAGGGGTAGTGGGTGTTAGGGTTAGGCTTATGGTTGGTGTAAGCATTTGGTTTACAATAGAGATTAGGGTTGCAGGTATGTTTAGGGTTAGATTTACTGTTATGGTTAGGGTTAGGGTTATGGTTGTGTTGGCGTAAGCATTAGTGTTAGGGTTAGGGTTAGATTTAGGAATAGAGTTAGGGTGAAGGTTAGGGTATGGGATAGGGTTGGTGTAAGCTTTAGTGGTACGGTTTGTGTTGGTTAGGGTTTGCGTTAGGGTTAGGGTTAGGTGTAGGGTTCGGGTTAGGGTTACAGTTAGGGTGAGGGTGAGTTTAGGATTAGGGTTAGGGTTGGTGTAAGCATTAGCTTTAGGGTTAGGGTTTTTTTTAGGGTTAGGTTTAGAGAGTGTTAGGTTTAGAGTTAGGGTTGGTGTAAGCATTTGGGTTAGGGTTAGGTTTAGGGATGAATGTAAGCTTAGGGTAACGGTTAGGGTTAGGGTTTGTGTTAGGGTTAGGGTTGGAGTTAGGGTTAGGTTTAGTGTTAGGGTTAGGTTGAGGGTGAAGTTTAGGGTTAGGGTTAGGGTTGGTGTAAGCATCACGGTAAGGGTTAGTGTTAGGGTTTCTGTTAAGTTTAGGATTAATTTCAGGGTGAGGTTTAGGGTTAGGTTTGGGGTTTCTTTTAGCCTTAGGGTTAGGCTTTTGGTTATAGAGTGTAAGAGTTAGGGTTAGGGTTGGTGTAAGCATTTTGGTTACAATTGAGTTTAGAGTTACAGGTATGTTTAGGGTTAGGCTAGTGTTATGGTTAGAGTCAGGGTTTTGGTTAGAGATAAGGTTGGGGAGAGTGGTAGGGTTAGTTATAGGGTAGGTGTAAGCATTAGTGATAGGGTTAGGGTTAGGGTTTGTGTTAGAGTTAGGGTTAGTGTTAGGGTTAGGGTTCGTGTAAACATTAGGGTTTAGTGATTTTAGGTTTTTTGTTATGCTTATGGTTAGGGTTAGGGTTAGGGTTAGTGTGAGGGTGAGGTTTAAGGTTAGGGTTAGGGTTGATGTAACTGTTAGGTTTAGAGTTATGGTTAGGGTTTTGCAAGAGCTAGGGATAGGGTTAGGGCTAGTGTTAGGGATAGTGTTAGTGTGAGGGATTGGTTGTGGATAGGGTTGGTGTAAGCATTAGTGCTAGGAATAGGGTTAGAGTTAGGATTTGTGTTAGGGTTCGGGATAGTTAGGGTTAGGGTTAGGGTGAGGATAGGGTTAGGGTTATGGTTGGTGTAAGCATTTGGTTTGGGTTAGGGATCCAGGTAACCTTAGGGTTAGGGTTATGGTTAGGGTTTGTGTTAGGGTCACTGTTTGTTTTAGGGTTAGATTTAGGGTTAGGGTTAGGGTGAGGGTGAGGTTTAGGTTTAGGTTTAGGGTTGGTCTAAGCATTAGGGTTAGGTTTAGGCTTTCTGTTAGGTTTAGGGTTAGCGTGAGGGTGAGGATAGTGTTTGGGTTAGGGTTGGTGTAATCATTTGGTTTTTTTTGGGATTAGGGTTCCAGGTACGTTTAGGTTAGGTTTAGTGTGAGGGTGAGGTTTAGGGTTATGGTTGGTGTTGGTGTAAGCATTAGGTTTAGGGTTAGGGTTGGGGTTTCTGTTAGCATTAGCGTTAGGCTTAGGGTTAGAGAGTGTTAGGGTTATGGTTATGGTTGGTGTAAGCATTTGGGTTACAATTGAGGTTAGGTTTGCAGGTACGTTTTGGGTTAGGTTTACTGTTATGGTTATGGTTAGGGTTATGGTTGGGTTGACGTAATCATTAGTGTTAGGGTTAGGGTTAGATTTAGGAATAGTGTTAGGGTGAAGGTTAGGGTTAGAGATAGGGTTGGTGTAAGCTTTAGTGGTAGGGTTTCGGTTGGTTAGGGTTTATGGTAGGGTTAGGGTTAGTTTTTAGGGTTCGGGTTAGGGTTACAGTTAGGGTGAGGGTGAGTTTAGGATTAGGGTTAGGGTTTTTGTAAGCATTAGGTTTAGAGTTAGGGTTTTTGTTACAGTTAGGTTTAGAGAGTGTTAGGTTTAGGGTTAGCGTTGGTGTAAGCATTTGGGTTAGGGTTAGGTTTAGGGATGCATGTAAGCTTAGGGTAAGGGTTAGGGTTAGGGTTTGTGTTAGGGTTAGGGTTGGGGTTAGGGTTAGGTTTAGGGTTAGGGTTAGGGTTGGTGTAAGCATTCGGTTTAGGGTTAGGGTTAGTGTTTCTTTAGGGTTGGGGTTGGGCTTAGGGTGAGAGAGTGTAAAAGTTAGGGTTAGGGTTGGTGTAAGCATTTTGGTTATTATTTGTTTTGGGTTACAGGTACGTTTAGGGCTAGGGTTAGTGTTATGGTTATGGTTAGGGTTAGGGTTAGGGATAGCGTTAGGGTCATGGTTAGGTTTAGGTATAGGTTTAGTGTAAGCATTTTTGTTAGGGTTAGAGTTAGGGTTACAGTTTGTGTTAGTGTTAGGTTTAGGGTGAGGGTGAGGCTTTGGATTACGGTTTGAGCATTAGGGTTAGGGTTAGGGTTAGTGTTAGAGTTAGGGATTGTTAGGTTTACGGGTTAGGGTTTGTGCTATAGTTATGTTTAGTGTTAGGGTTAGGGTTAGAGTAAAGGTTAAGGTTACGGTTATGTTTTGGGTTACGGTGTGAAGATTATGGTTAGGGTTAGATTTAGGTTTTGTGTTAGGGTTCGGGTTAGGTTTAGGGTTAGTGTTAGTGTTTGGGAGTGTTTGGGTTAGGGTTAGGGTTGGTGTCAGAATTTGGGTTCCGCTTTGGGGTTAGGGTTCCAAGTAGGTTTAGGGTTAGGTTGTGCGTTAGGGTTAGTGTCAGGGTTAGGGAGTGTTAGGGTTTGGGTTAGTGTTTGGGTAAGTGTTAGCTTTCGGGTTGGTGTAAGTAGTAGTGTTAGTGTCAGGGTTAGGGTTAGGATGAGATTTAGGCTTAGGGTTAGTATGAGGGTGAGGGTGAGGTTTAGGTTTAGGGTTGGTGTAAGCATTAGGTTTAGGGTTAGGGTGAGGGTTTGTATTAGGGTTAGGGTGCGGATAGGGTGAGGTTTGATGTGCGCATTAGGGTTAGAGTTATGGTTAGGTTTTGTGTTAGGGTTAGGGTTTGGCTTAGGGTTAGAGAGTGTTAGGGAAGGGTTAGGCTTGATGTAAGCATTTGGGTTAAGGCAGGCTTAGGGTTCAAGGTAGGCTTAGGATTATGGGTAGGGTAGGGTTAAGGTTTGTGATAGGTTTAGGGTTAGGGTTGGGTTTGAAATAAGTATTAGGTTTAGGGTTAGGATTAGGGTTTGTGTTGATGTTAGGGATAGGTTTAGCATTCGGGTTAGGGTTAGGAATAGATTTAGGGTTAGAGAGTGTTAGGGTTAGGGTTAATGTTGGTGTAAGCATTTGGGTTACGATTGGGGTTAGGGTTAAGGTTTGTGTTAGGGTACGGGTTAGGGTTAGTGTTAGAGTTATGGAGTGTTAGTGTTAAGCTTTGTCTTAGGGTTACGGTTAGTGTTAGGGTTACGATTAGGGTTAGGGTTTGGGTTGGTGTTAGCATTATGGTTAGGGTTAGGGTTAGGAATTGTGTTAGGGTTGGGGTTAGGGTTAGGGTTCATGTTAAAGTTAGGGAGTGTTTGGGTATGGGTTAGGTTTGGTGTAAGCATTTGGGTTATGGTCGATGTTAGGGTTCCAGGTGTGTTTATGGTTTGGGTTTGGTTTTGTGTTCGGGTTAGGGTTAGGGTTTGTGTTAGGGTTAGGGTGGGTTTATGGTTAGGGTTGTTATAAGCATTATGGTTAGGGTTAGGGCTCGGTTAGGGTTTTTGTTAGGGTTAGGTTTAGGGTTAGGGTTAGAGATGGTGTAAGCATTAGGTTTAGGTTTAGGGTTAGGGTTTGTGTTAGGGTTAGGGTTAGGCTTAGGGTTGAGCGTGTTCGTGGTAGGGTTAGGGTTGGTGTAACCATTTTGGTTACGGTTGGGGCATTGGGCTTCCAGGTATGTTTATGGTTAATGTTAGGGTTAGGGTGGGTTAGGGTTAGTTTTGGTGTAAGCATTAGGTTAGGGTTAGTTTTGGTGTAAGCATTTGGGTTAAGGTTGATGTTTAGTGTTAGGGTTAGGGTTTGTGTTAGGGTTCGGTTTTGGGTTAGGTTTAGTTTTAGAGTTAGGGTTTTTTGTGTTTTCGTTTGTGTAAGTGCTAGGGTTAGGTTTACGGTCAGGATTAGTGTTAAGATGAGGGCTAGGGTTAGTGTTAGGGTTGGTGTAAGCATTAGGTTAGGTTTAGGGTTAGGATTAGGTTTAGGGTGAAGGTGAGGTTTAGGGTTTGTTTTAGGGTTGGTGTAAGTTTTAGGTTTAGGGTTAGTGTTAGGGTTTGTGTTAATGTTATGGATAGGGTTAGGGTTCAGTTCAGGGTTAGGGTTAGTGTTAGGGTTAGGATTAGCGTTAGGGTTAGGGTTGGTGTAATATTATGGTTATGGTTAGGGATAGGGTTTGTGTTAGGGTTCGGGTTAGTGTTACAATTAGTGTTAGAGTTAGGGAGTGTTAGAGTTAGAATTTGTGTTAGGGATAGTGTTAGTGTTATGGTTAGGGTTTGAGTTGGTGTAAGCATTAGGGTTAGGGTTACGGTTAGGGTTTGTGTTAGGGTTCAGGTTCAGGTTAGGTTTGGGGTATTAGAGTTAAGGAGTGTTAGAGTTACGGTTTGTGTTAGGGTTTGTGTTAGTGTTAGTGTTAGAGTTAGGGAGTGTTTTGGTAATTCTTAGGGTTGGTGTAAGCATTTTTGTTACGGTTTTGTTTAGGGTTCCTGGTAGGTTTAGGTTTAATGTTAGGGTAAGGGTTAGGGTTAGGGTTTGTGTTAGGGTTAGGGAAAGGGTTAGGGTTAAGGTTGGGGTTTGCATTAGGTTTAGGGTTAGGGTTAGGATTGGTGTAAGAATAAGGTTTAGGGTTATTGTTAGGGTAATGTGTTAGGTTTAGGGTTAGGCTTAGGGTTGAGAGTGTTACGGTTAGGGTTAGGGTTAGTGTAAGCATTAGGGTTATGGTAGGGGTTAAGGTTCCAGGTAGGTTTAGGGTTAATGTTAGGGTTGGGTTTAGGGTTACACTTTGTGTTAAGGTTAGGATTCGGGTCGGGTTAATGTAAGCATTATGGATATGGTTAGTGTTAGGATTTGTGTTAGGGTTAGTGTTAGTGGTAGTGTTAGTTTTAAGGTTGGCGTCAGCATTAGTGTTAGGGTTAGGGTTTGGGTTGGGTTAGGATGATGGTTAGGTTTAGGGTTAAGGTTGGTGTAAGCATTAGTGTTAGGGTTAGGTTTAGGGTTATGGTTAGGGTTTGTGCTAGGATTAGGGCAGTGTTAGTGTTAGGGTTAGGGTTAGAGATTGTTAGGGTTAGGATTAGGGTTTGTGTTAGGGTTAGGGTTAGTGTTAGGGTTAGGTTTAAGGTTTGGGTTCTTGTAAGCATTAGGGTTAGGATTAGGGTTATGGTTAGTGTTAGAGTTTAGGAGTATTTGGGTAAGGGTTGGGGTTGGTGTAAGCATTTGGGTTACGGTTGGGGTTAGTATTCCAGGTTAGTCTATGGTCAAGGTTAGGGTTGGGGTTCTTGTTTGGGTTAGGGTTAGTTTTTGGGTTAGGGTTTGTGTTAGGTTAGGGTTATGGTTACGGTTAAGATTAAGGTTTGTGTTAGGGTTAGGGAGAGGGTTAGGATTAGGGTTAGAGGTAGGCTTAGGTTTAGGGTTGGTGTAAGTATTTGGTTTAAGGTTTGGGTTAGGGATCCAGGTAAGCTAGGGTTAGGGTTATGGTTAGGGTTTGTGTTAGGGTTAGTTTTGGTTTTAAAGTTAGGTTTAGGGTTAGTTTTATGGTGAGGGTGTAGTTTAGGTTTAGGTTTAGGTTTAGGGTTGGTCTAAGCATTAGTGTTACGTTTTGGCTTTCTGTTAAGTTTAGGGTTAGGGTGAGGGTGAGGATAGGGTTAGGGTTAGGGTTGGTGTAATCATTTGGGTTACGGTTGGAATTAGGGTTCCAGGTACGTTTAGGTTAGGTTTAGTGTGAGGGTGAGGTTTAGTGTTAGGGTTGGGGTTGGTGTAAGCATTAGGTTTAGGGTTAGAGTTAGGGTTTCTGTTAGCATTAGTGTTAGGCTTTGGGTTAGAGAGTGTTATGGTTATGGTTAGGGTTCGTGTAAGCATTTGGGTTACAATTGAGGTTAGGGTTGCAGGTACGTTTTGGGTTAGGTTTACTGTTATGGTTATGGTTAGGGTTATGGTTGGGTTGGCGTAAGCATTAGTGTTAGGGTTAGATTTAGGAATAGGGTTAGGGTGAAGGTTAGGGTAAGGGATAGGTTTGGTGTAAGCTTTAGTGGTAGGGTTTGGGTTGGTTAGGGTTTGTTTTAGGGTTAGGGTTAGGTTTAGGTTTCGGGTTAGTGTTACAGTTAGGGTGAGGGTGAGCTTAGGATTAGGGTTAGGGTTGGTGTAAGCATTAGCTTTAGGGTTAGGGTTTTTGTTAGAGTTAGGTTTAGAGAGTGTTAGGTTTAGGTTAAGGTTGGTGTAAGCATTTGGGTTAGGGTTAGGTTCAGGGATGCTTGTATGCTTAGGGTAAGTGTTAGGGTTAGGGTTTGTGTTAGGGTTAGGGTTGGGGTTAGTGTTAGATTTAGGGTTAGGGTTAGGGTTGGTGTAAGCAATAGGTTTAGGGTTAGGGTTAGGGTTTCTTTTAGCGTTAGGGTTGGGCTTAGGGTGAGAGAGTGTAAGAGTTAGGGTTAGGGTTGGTGTAAGCATTTTGGTTATAATTGAGTTTAGGTTTACAGGTACGTTTAGGGCTAGGGTTAGTGTTATGGTTATGGTTAGGGTTAGGGTTAGGGATAGCGTTAGGATGATGGTTAGGTTTAGGTATAGGTTTGGTGTAAGCATTTTTGTTAGGGTTAGAGTTAGGGTTACAGTTTGTGTTAGTGTTAGGTTTAGTGTGAGGGTGAGGCTTTGGGTTACGGTTTGAGCATTAGGGTTAGGGTTAGGGTTACTGTTAGAGTTAGGGAGTGTTAGGGTTAGGGGTAAGGTTAGTATTAGAGTTAGGGAGTGTTAGTGTTATGGTTAGGGTTTGTGCTAGAGTTATGTTTAGTGTTAGGGTTAGGTTTAGAGTTAAGGTTAAGGTTACGGTTATGTTTTGGGTTACGGTGTGAAGAATATGGTTAAGGTTAGATTTAGGTTTTGTGTTAGGGTTAGGGTTAGGTTTAGGGTTAGTGTTAGAGTTAGGGAGTGTCTGGGTTAGGGTTAGGGTTGGTATAAAAATTTGAGTTCCGGTTTGGGGTTAGGGTTCCAAGTAGGTTTAGGCTTAGGTTGTGGGTTAGGGTTAGTGTCAGGGTTAGGGAGTGTTAGGGTTATGGTTAGTGTTTGGGTAAGTGTTAGCTTTCGGGTTGGTGTAAGCAGTAGTGTTAGTGTCAGGGTTAGGGTTAGGATGAGATTTAGGGTTAGGGTTAGTATGAGGGTGAGGGTGAGGTTCAGGTTTAGGGTTGGTGTAAGCATTAGGTTTAGGGTTGGGGTGAGGGTTTGTTTTAGGGTTAGGGTGGTGATAAGCTGAAGTTCAGTGTGAGAATTAGTGTTAGAGTTATGGTTAGGGTTTGTGTTAGGGTTAGGGTTTGGCTTAGGGTTAGAGAGTGTTAGGGAAGGGTTAGGCTTGGTGTAAGCATTTGGGTTTCGTCAGGCTTAGGGTTCAAGGTAGGCTTAGGATTATGGGTAGGGTTAGGGTTAAGGTTTGTGATAGGTTTAGGGTTAGGGTTGGGTTTGAAGTAAGTATTAGGTTTACGGTTAGGATTAGGGTTTGTGTTGATGTTAGGGATAGGTTTAGGATTCGGGTTAGGGTTAGAAATAGATTTAGGGTTAGAGAGTGTTAGGGTTATGGTTAATGTTGGTGTAAGCATTAGGGTTAGGGTTAGGGCTCGGTTAGGGTTTGTGTTAGGGTTAGGGTAGGGTTAGGGATGGTGTGAGAATTAGGTTTAGGGTTAGGGTTTGTTTTAGGGTTAGGGTTAGGCTTAGGGTTGAGCGTGTTCATGGTAGGGTTAGGGTTTGTGTAACCATTTTGGTTACGGTTGGGGCATTGGGGTTCCAGGTATGTTTATGGCTAATGTTAGGGTTAGGGTGGGTTAGGGTTAGTTTTGGTGTAAGCATTAGGTTAGGGTTAGTTTTGATGTAAGCATTTGGGTTAAGGTTGATGTTTAGTGTTAGGGTTAGGGTTTGTGTTAGGGTTCGGTTTTGGGTTAGGTTTAGTTTTAGAGTTAGGGTTTTTTGTGTTTGCTTTTGTGTTAGTGTTAGGGTTAGGTTTACGGTCAGGATTAGGGTTAAAATGAGGGTTAGGGTTAGTGTTAGCGTTGGTGTAAGCATTAGGTTAGGTTTAGGGTTAGGGTTAGGTTTAGGGTGAAGGTGAGTTTTAGGGATTGTTTTAGAGATGGTTTAAGTATTAGGTTTAGGGATAGGTTTAGGGTTTATGTTAATGTTATGGATAGGGTTAGGGTTCAGTTTAGTGTTAGGGTTAGTGTAAGGGTTAGGATTAGCATTAATGTTAGGGTTGGTGTAATATTATGGTTATGGTTACGGATAGGGTTTGTGTTAGGGTTCGGGTTAGTGTTACGGTTAGTGTTAGAGTTAGGGAGTGTTAGAGTTAGGATTTGTGTTAGGGTTAGTGTTAGTGTTATGGTTAGGGTTTGGGTTGGTGTAAGCATTAGGGTTAGGGTTAGGGTTAGGGTTTGTTTTAGGGTTCAGGTTAAGGTTAGGGTTAGTGTTAGAGTTAAGGAGTGTTAGAGTTACGGTTTGTGTTAGGGTTTGTTTTAGGGTTAGTTTTAGAGTTATGGAGTGTTTGGGTAATTGTTAGGGTTGGTGTAAGCATTTTTGTTACGGTTTTGTTTAGGGTTCCTGGTAGGTTTAGGTTTATTGTTAGGGTAAGGGTTAGAGTTAGGGTTTGTGTTAGGGTTAGGTTTAGGGTTAGGGTTAAGGTTGGGGTTTACATTAGGTTTAGGGTTAGGGTGTGGGCAAGGGTTAGGTTAGGATTGGTGTAAGCATTAGTCTTAATGTTAGTGTTAGGTTTAGGGTTAGGTTTATGGTTAGGGTGAGGGTGAGGATGAGGGTGACGGTTAGATTTACGGTTAGGGTTAGAGAGTGTTAGGATTAGGATTAGTGTTGGTGTAAGAATTTGGGTTTCACGTGATGTTTAGTGTTAGGGTTAGGGTTAAGGTTAGGGTTACGGTCAGGATTAGGGTTAGTGTTAGAGTAGGGTGTGTTAGGTTTAGCGTTTGTTAGGGTTAGGGTTAGTGTTAGGGTTAGCGTTAGGGTTAGGGTTATGGTCAGCATTAGGGTAAATGTGAGGGTTACTGTTAGTGTTATTGTTATGGTTTGGGTTAGGTTTAGGGTTTGGTTTGGTGTAAGCATTAGTGTTAGTGTTAGGGTAAGGGTTTGTTTTAGGGTTGTGGTTAGGGTTAGTGTTAGTGTTAGATTTATGGAATGTTTTTGATAAGTGTTAGTGTTGTTGTAAGCATTTGGGTTATGGTTGGATTTAGGGTTCCTGGTAGGTTTAGCGATAGTGTTAGGGTAGAGTTAGGGTTTGTGTTAGGGTTATGGTGGGGTTAGGGTTACGGTTGGTGCAAGCAATATGTTTACTGTTTGGGTTAGGTTTTGCGTTAGGTTTAGTGCTAGCCTTGGGTTCAGATTGTTAGAGTTAGGGTTAGGGTTGGTTTAAGCATTTTTTTTACGGTTGGGTTTAGGGTTTCAGGTAGGTTTAGGGTTAATGTTAGGGTTAGGTCTAGTGTAGGATTTGTGTAGTGTTAGGGTTCGGGTTATGTTTAGGGTTAGGCTTGGTGTAAACATTAGAGTTAGGGTTTGGGTTTGTGTTAGGGTTAGGGTTAGCGTTAGGGTTAGGTTGATTTTGTCATAAGCATTAGGGTTAGGGTTAGGGTTAGGGTGAGCGTTAGGTTTAGAGTTAGATTCGGTGTAACCATTAGTGTTAGGATTAGGTTTAGGGTTAGGGTTAGGGATAGAGAGTGTTAGGGTTAGGGCTAGGGTTTGTGTTAGTGTTAGTGTTAGTGCCAGGTTTTGTGTTAGGGTTGTGTTGGTGTAAGCATTGTGATCAGGTTTAAGGTTATTGTTTGTGTTAGGGTTAGTGTTATGGTTAGGGTTAGTGTTAGAGTTAGGGAGTGTTTGGCTTAGGGTTAGGGGTAGGGTTAGTCTTAGGGTTAGAGAGTTTTAGTGTTAGGATTAGGCTTGGTGTAAGCATTTAGTTTACGGTTGGGATTAGGGTTCCAGGTAGGCTTACGTTTAGGGTTATTTTTAGGGTTTGTGTTAGAGTTTGTGTTAGGGTTAGGGTTAGGGTTGGTGTAAGCGTTAGGGTTTGTTGTAGGTTTAGAGTTTCTGTTAGGGTTAGGGTTAGGGTTAGGGTGAGGGTGAGGTTTAGGTTTAGGGCTAGGGTTGGTGTAAGCATTAGGTTTAGAGTTAAGGTTAGGGTTTGTGTTAAGGTTAGGGATAGGGTTAGGGTTCAGGTTAGGGTTAGGGTTAGAGATTGATAGAGTTACGATTAGTTTTGGTGCAAGCATTTGGATTACGGTTGGTGTTAGGGTTAGGGTTAGGGTTTGTGTTACGGTTCCTGTTAAGGTTGGGGTTAGTGTTAGAGTTAGGGAGTGTTAGGGTTAGGTTTAGAGTTTGTGTCAGGGTTAGGGTTAGTGTTAGGGTTAGGGTTAGTTTTTGGGTTGGTGAAAGCATTAGTGCTAGAGTTAGGGTTAGGGTTAGTGTAAGGTATAGAGAGTGTTAGGGTTAGTGTTAGAGTTTGTGTCAGTGTTAGTTTTAGTGTTAGGGTTATTGTTAGGGTTAGGGTTGGTGTAAGCATTAGGGTCAGAGTTAGGGCAAGGGTTAGGGTTGGTGTAATCATTTGGATTACGGTTGGTGTTAGGTTAGGGTTAGGGTTAGGGTTAAGGTTAGGGTTAGAGGTATGGATAGAGTTACAGTTAGGGTTTTGGTTGGTGTAAGATTTGGATTAAGGTTAAGGTTCGTGTTTGAGTTAGTGTTGGGGTTAGGGTTATGGTGGTGTTAGAGTTAGGGAGTGTTTTGGTTAGGGTTGGGGTTGGTGTAAGCATTTGTGTTACCTTTGGGGTTAGGGTTCCAGATAGGTTTAGGGTTAGGGATTGGGTTAGGGTTAAGTTTAGGGTTGGTGTAAGCATTAGTGTTAGTGTTAGTTTTAGGGTTAGGGTTACCTTTAGCGTTAGGGTTAGAGTGAGGGTGAGGGTAAAGTTTGGGTTTAGGGTTGGTGTAAGCCTTAGGTTTAGGGTTACGGTTATGGTTAGGGTTTGTTTTAGCATTAGGTTGGGGAGGAGGTTAGTGTTGGTGGAGCATTAGGGTGAGGGTGAGGGTTAGGGTTAGTGTTCGTGTAAGCCTTACGTTTAGGGTTACAGTTATGGTTAGGATTTGTTTTAGTGTTAGGTTAGTGCTGGGATTAGTGTTGGTGTAAGCATTAGGGTTCGGGGTAGGGTTAGGGTTCGGGTTTGTGTTAGGGTTGGTGTTAGGTTTCGGGTTATTGTTAGAGTTAGGGTTATGGGTAGGGTTGGTGTAATCATTTGGATTACGGTTGGTGTTAGCGTTCCAGCTAGGTTTAGGGTTAATGTTAGGGTTAGTGTTAGTGTTAGGGTTTGTGTTGGTGTTAGGGTTAGGGTTAGAGCTATGGTTGGTGTATCCATTAGGTTTAGGGTTACGGTTAGGGTAAGTGTTTGTGTTAGGGTGAGGGTAAGGTTTAGGGTTAGGGTTAGAGTTAGGGTAAGGGTTAGAGTTGGTGTAAGCCTTAGGTTTAGGTTTAGGGTTAGGGTTTGTGTTAGGGTGGTGTTAGAGTTAGGGAGTGTTTGGGTTAGGGTTAGGGTTGGTGTAAACATTTGGGTTACGGTTGAGGTTAGGGTTCCAGGAAGGTTTAGGGTTAGGGATGGGTAAGGGTTAAGTTTAGGGTTGGTGTAAACATTAGTGTTAGTGTTAGGGTTAGTGTTACGTTTAGGGTTAGGGTTAGGGTGAGGATTGGTGTAAGCCTTAGATTTAGGGTTGCATTTACGGTGAGGGTTTGTGTTAGGGATAGGTTGGGGCTGGGGTTAGTGTTGGTGTAAGCATTAGGGTTAGGGTTAGTGTTAGGGTTATGGTTGGGTTAGTGTTAGGGTTGGGGTTAGGGTTAGGGTTAGTTTTAGAGTTAGGGTTACGGTTAGGGTTGGTGTAATCATTTGGAGTACGGTTGGGGTTAGGATTCCAGGTAGGTTATGGTTAATGTTAGGGTTAGGGTTAGTGTTAGGGTTTATGTTAGTGTTAGGGTTAGGGTTAGAGCTATGGTTGGTGTATCCATTAGGGTTAGGGTTAGGGTTAAGGTAAGTGTTTGTGTTAGTGTTAGGATAAGGGTTAGGTTTAGGGTTAGAGTTAGGCTTAGGGTTAGGGTAGGTGTAAGCCTTAGGTTTAGGGTTAGGGTTAGGGTTTGTGTTAGGGTTAGTTTCAGGCTTAATGTTAGAGATTGTTATGGATAGGGTTAGGCTGGGTGTAAGCATTTGGTTTATGGTTGGGGTTAGGGTTCAAGGTAGGCTTAGGGTTAGGGTTAGGGTTAGGGTTGGTGTAAGCATTAGGTTTAGTGTTACGGTTAGGGTTTGTTATGGTTATGGCTATGGTGAGGGTATGGTTTTCTGATAGCGTGAGGGTTGGTATAAGTATAGGTTTAGGGTTAGTGTTAATGTTTGTGTTAAGGTTAGGGATAGGGTTAGTGTTCTGGTTCGGTTTAGTGTAAGCTTTATAGAGTGTTAGTGTTTCGGTTAGTGTTGGTGTAGGCTGTAGGGTTACTGTTGGGGTTTATGGTTAGGGTTAGTGTTTGTGTTAGTGTTCGGGTTAGGGTTAGGGTTAGTGGTATGTTAGGGAGTGTTAGGGTTAGTGTTTGTGTTAGTGTTACGCTTAGTTTTAGGGTAAGGCTAAGTTTTAGGGTTTTGTTTGGTGTAAGCATTAGGGTTACTGTTATGGTTATGGTTTGTGTTAGGGTTGGGTTAGGTTTAGGGTTAGTGTTAGTGTTAGGGAGTGTTTGGATAAGGGTTAGGGTTGGCGTAAGCATTTGGGTTATGGTTGCGATTAGGGTTCCAGGTAGGTTTAGGGTTAGGGTTAGGCTTAGGCTTAGGGTTAGGGTTAGGGTTTGTGTTAGCGTTAGGGTTAGGGTTAGGGTTGGTGTAAGCTTAATGTTTAGGGTTTGGGTTAGGGTTTGTGTTAGGGTTGGGGTTAGGATTCTGTTTGAGAGTGTTATGGTTAGGGTTATGGTTGGTGTAAGCATTAGGTTACGGTTGGGTTTATGGTTCCAGGTAGGTTTAAGGTTAATGTTAAGGTTATGGTTAGGGTTAGGGTTAGGGTTTGTGTTAGTGTTACTGTTAGGGTTAGTGTTAGGGAGTGTTAGGGTTAGGGTTTGTGTTATTGTTACGCTTAGTGTTAGGGTAAGGAAAATTGTTAGGGTTTTGTTTGGTGTAAGCTTAAGGTTAGTGTTATGGGTATGGTTTGTTTTAGGTTTGGGGTTAGGTTAAGGGTTTCTGTTAGTGTTAGGGAGTGTTTGGATAAGGGTTAGGGTTGGTGTAAGCATTTGGGTTTCAGTTGGGTTTATGGTTCAGGTATGTTTAGTGTTAAAGTTAGGGTAGGGTGAGGGATAGGGTTAGGTTTGTGTTGGTGTTAGTGTGGTGTGAGGGTTAGGGTTGATTTAAGCCTTAAAGTTAGGGTTAGGGTTTGTGATAGAGTTTGCGTTAGGGATAAGGTTGGGGTTAGTTTGAGAGTTTTGGTTAGGTTTAGAGTTGGTGTAAGCATTTGGGTTACGGTTGCGATCAGGGTTCCTGCTAGGTTTACGGTTAATATTAGTGTTAGGGTTAGGGAACGGTTTTGTGTTAGAATTAGGGTTAAGTTTAGGGTTAGGGTTAGGTTTGGTGTAAGTATTAGGGTTAGGGTTTGGGTTAGGTTTGTGTTAGTGTTAGGGTTAGTGTTAAGGTTAGGTTTAGGGTTGGCGTAAGCATCAGTGTTAGGGTTAGTGTTAGGGTGAGTGTTAGGTGTAGGGTTAGGATTGGTGTAAGCATTAGTGTTAGATTTAGGTTTATGGTTAGGGTTAGGGTTTGCGTTAGGGTTAGGGTTAGGATTAGAGAGTGTTAGGGTTAGGGTTATGGTTTGTTTTAAGGTTAGGTTTAGGGTTAGGGTTAGGGTTTGCTTTGGTGTAAGCATTGGGGTCAGTTTAGGCTTAGGGTTTGTGTTAAGGTTAGTGTTAGGGTTAGGTTTAGTGTTAGAGTTAGGGAGTGTTTGGGTTAGAGTTAGGGTTAGGGTTTGAGTTAGGGTTAGAGAGTGTTAGGGTTATGGTTAGGCTTGGTGTAAGCTTTTGGGTTATGGTTGGGGTTGGGTTCCAGGTAGGCTTAGGTATAGGGTTAGAGTTAGGGTTAGGGTGAGGTGAGGTTTATGTTTAGGGTTATGGTTAGTGTAAGTATTAGGTTTAGGGTAAGGGTTTGAATTTGTGTTAGGGTTAGGGATTGATTAGGGTTCAGGTTAGGGTTAGGGTTCGGGTTAGGTTTAGAGAGTGTTAAGGTTAGGGTTAGTGTTGGTTTAAGCATTTGGGTTAGGGTTGGGTTTAGGGTTCCAGGTAGGCTTAGGTTTAGGGTTAGGGTTTGTGTTAGGGTTAGCTTTAGTGTTAGGGTTACGGTTATGGTTAGGTTTGGGTTAGAGTTAGGGTTAGGGTTAGGATTAGGGTTAGGGTTAAGGTGATGTTTAGTGTGATGGTTAGGGCTAGGGTTAGTGTTGGTGTCAGCCTTAGGTTGAGGGTTAGGGTTAGGGTTTGTGTTAGGGTTAGGGTTAGGGTTAGGATTAGAGAGTGTTAGGGTTAGGGTTATGGTTTGTTTTAAGTTTAGGTTTAGGGTTAGGGTTAGGGTTTGCTTTGGTGTAAGCATTGGGGTCAGTTTAGGCTTAGGGTTTGTGTTAAGGTTAGTGTTAGGGTTAGGGTTAGTGTTACAGTTAGGGAGTGTTTGGGTTAGAGTTAGGGTTAGGGTTTGAGTTAGGGTTAGGGTTAGAGAGTGTTAGGGTTATGGTTAGGCTTGGTGTAAGCTTTTGGGTTTTGGTTGGGGTTGGGTTCCAGGTAGGCTTAGGTATAGGGTTAGAGTTAGGGTTAGGGTGAGGGTGAGGTTTATGTTTAGGGTTATGGTTAGTGTAAGTATTAGGTTTAGGGTAAGGGTTTGAATTTGTGTTAGGGTTAGGGATTGGGTTAGGGTTCAGGTTAGGGTTAGGGTTCGGGTTAGGTTTAGAGAGTGTTATGGTTAGCGTTATTGTTGGTTTAAGCATTTGGATTAGGGTTGGGTTTAGGGTTCCCGGTAGGCTTAGGTTTAGGTTTAGGGTTTGTGTTAGGGTTAGCTTTAGTGTTAGGGTTACGGTTATGGTTAGGTTTGGGTTAGAGTTAGGGTTAGGGTTAGGATTAGGGTTAGGGTTAGGGTGATGTTTAGTGTGATGGTTAGGGCTAGGGTTAGTGTTGGTGTAAGCCTTAGGTTGAGGTTTAGGGTTAGGGTTTGTGTTAGGGTTAGGGTTAGTGTTAGGATTAGGGTTAAGGTTTGGATTGGGGTAAGCATTGGGGTCAGGGTTAGTGTTAGAGTTTGTGTTAGGGTTTGTGTTAGGGTTAGAGTTAGTGTTAGAGTTAGGTAGTGTTTGGATTAGGGTTAGGTTTGGTGAAAGGTTTCAGGTTACAATTGGTATTAGGGTTCCAAGTAGGTTTAGAGTTTTGGTCAGGATTAGGGTTAGGGTTAGTGTTATGTTTAGGGTTAGTGTTATGATTAGGCTTAAGTTAGGAATTAGGTATAGGGTTACAGTTAGGTTTAATGTTAGGCTTAGGTTTAGGATGAGGGTTAGGTTTAGGCTTTGATTTAGGGTTAGAGTTAGGGTTACGGTCAGGATCTGGTTAAGGTGAGGGTTTAGTTTAGTGTTAGGGTTAGTGTAAGCGTTAGGGTTAGGGTAGGGTTACCATTAGGTGTTATGGGTTAGGGTTAGGGTTTGGATTAGTGTTACTGTTAGTGTTAGTCTTAGGGTTAGGGTTAGGTTGAAGATGAGGGTGAGGATGAGTGTTAGGGTTAGGGTTATGTTTTTTGTTGGCATTAAGCTTAGGGTTAGGTTTTGGGTTTGTGTTACGGTTAATGTTAGGGTTATTGTTAGGGTTATGGTTAGGGTGATGGTTAGGGTTATTTTTAGGTTTAGTGGTAGGGTTAGGTTTAGGGTTCGTGTAACCATTAGGGTTAGGTTTGGGGTTATAGTTAGGGTTAGTGTTTGGTTTAGGCTTTGGTTTAGGGTTAGATTTAGGGTTACAATTATGGTTAGGGTTAGGGTGAGGGTTATGGGTTAGGTTTTTGATTGGTGTAAGAACTAGGATTAAGGTTAGGGTTAATGTTAAGTGCTATGGGTTAGGTTTATTGTTTGATTATGGGTTAGGTTTAGTGTTGGTGTAAGCATTAGGGTTAGGGTTCAGGTTAGGGTTAGGGTTTGTGTTAGGGTTAGGGTTAGGGTGAGGGTGAGGTTTAGGGTTAGGGTTAGAGTTGGTGTAAGCGTTAGGTTTAGGGTTATGGTTAGGGTTAGGGTTGATATTAGGGTTAGGGTTAGGGTTTGTGTTAGGTTTAGGGTTAGGCTTTGGGTAATGGTTAGGTTTAGGGTTGGTTTAAGCATTAGTGTTAGTGTTAGGGTTAGGGTGAGGTTTTGGGTTATGGTAGGGTTAGGATACCGGTAAGAGTTAGGGTTAGGGTTGGTGTAAGCATTAGGTATAGGGGTATGGTCAGGGTTAGGGTTTGTGTGAGGGTTAGGGTGGGGTTAGGGTAAGTGTTAGAGTTAGTGTTAGGGTTAGTGTTGGTGTAATCATTTGGATTACGTTTGGGGTTACGGTTCAAGGTAGGTTTAGGGTTAATGTTAGGGTTAATTTTATGGTTAGGGTTAGAGAATGTTAGGGTTAGGGTTAGTGTTGGTGTAAGCATTTGGGTTACGGTTGGGGTTAGGGTTAGCTTTAGGGTTTGTGTTAGGGTTAGGGTTAAGGTTAGAATTAGTGTTAGATTTAGGGAGTGTTTGGGTTAAGGTTAGGGTTGGTGTAAACATTTGGGTTACAGTTGGGGTTAGAGTTCCAGGTAGGTTTAGGGTTAATGTTAGGGTTAGAGTTAGGTTTATGGTTAGCGTTAGGTTTAGGGTTAGGGTTAGGGTTGGTGTAATTATTAGGATTAGGGTTAGGGTTAGGGTTAGGATTTCTTTAGGATTAGGGTTAGCTTTAGGGTTACGTTTAGGGTTGGCGTAAGCATTAGTGTTAGGATTAGGGTTTTGTTTAAGGTTAGGGTGAGTTTTAGGTTTAGGTTTCTGGTTGGTGTAAGCATTAGTGTTACGGTTAGGTTTAGGGTTATGGTTAGGGTTGAGGTTAGTGTTAGAGTTAGGGAGTTTTTGGGTTTTTGTTCGGGTTGGTGTAAGGTTTCGATTTACTGTTGGGTTTAGGGTTGCAGGTATGGTTAGGGTTAGGGTTAGCGTTATGGTTAGGGTTTGTGTTAGGGTTAGGGTTATGATAAATGCTAGAGTTAGGGTTGGTGTAAGCATTACGTTTAGGGTTATGGTCAGGGATAGGGTTCACGTTAGTGTTATGGTTAGGATTAGTGTTATGATTAGGCTTAAGTTAATGATTAGGTATCGGGTTACAGTTAGGTTTAATGTTAGGCTTAGGGTTAGGGTGAGGGTTAGGTTTAGGCTTTGGTTTAGGGTTAGAGTTTGGGTTATACTCAGGGTTAGGATTAGGTTGAGGGTTAGGTTTAGTGTTAGGGTTGGTGTAAGCATTATTCTTAGGAATAGTTTTACGGTTAGGTGTTATGGGTTAGGGTTACGGTTTGGGTAAAGGTTAGGTTTAGGGTTGGTGTAAGCATTATAGTTACTGTTATGGTTAGGATTAGGGTTTGTGTAGGCATATGTTTAGGGTGGTGGTTAGAGGTTGTGTTGTGTTCAGTGTTAGGGTTAGTTTAGGGTTAGGCTTAGGGTGAGGGTGAGGGTTAGGGTTATGGTTAGGGTTGTTGTAGGCATTAGGTTTAGGGTTAGGATTAAGGTTTGTGTTAGGGTTAGCGTTAGGGTTTTTGTTAGGGTGATGTTTAGTGTGATGGTTAGGGTTAGTGTTAGGTTTAAGGGTAGGGTAAGGTTTGGGGTTGATGTAAGCATTTGGGTTAGGTTTAGGGTTACAATTAGGGTTAGTGTTAGGTTTAGGCTTTGGTTTAGGGTTAGATTTAGGGTTACAATTATGATTAGGTTTAGGGTGAGTGTTATGGTTTAGGGTTAGGATTGGTGTAAGCACTAGGTTAGTGTTAGGGTTACTGTTAGCTATTATGGGTTAGTTTTAGGGTTTGCGTAAGGGTTAGTTTTAGTGTTGTTGTAAGTATCAGTGTTAGGTTTCAGGTTAGGGATTCCCTGTTGGTTAGGGTAAGGATTATGGTTGGGGTAAGCATAAGGATTTGGGTTTGGGTTGGGGTTTGTCGTAGGGTTAGGCTTAGGGTTAGGTTTAGGGTTGGTGTAAGCATTTGCGTTAGGGTTGGGGTTAGGGTCTCTGGTAGGTTTAGGGTTAGGGTTTGTGATGGGGTTAGGGATAGGGTTAGGGTTGAGGTTAGGGTTAAGGTTAGGGTTATGGTTAGAGTGTGTTAAGGTTAGGGTTAGTGTTGGTGTATGCATTTGGGGTACGGTTTGGGTTAGGGTTAGCGTTAGTGTTAGGGTTAGGGTTAATGTTAGAGTTTAGGTTAGTGATTGGCTGAGGGTTAGGTTTACTGTTAGGGTTTGTGTTAGGGTTAGGGTTTTTTTGGGTAAGGTTTGGTTTAGGGTTGGTGTAAGCATTAGTGTTAGTGTTAGGGTTAGGGTTATGATAAGTTTTAGGGCTAGGGTAAGGTGAATGTGATGGTGAAGCTTAGGGTTAGGGTTGGTGTAAGCATTATGTTTAGAGTTACAGTTAGGGTTAGGGATTGTGTTAGGGTTAGGGTGGGATTAGGTTTAGGGTTGGTGTAAGCATTAGGGTTAGGGTTAGGGTTTTGTTAGGGTTTGGCTTAGGGTTAGCGTTAGTGTTAGAGTTAGGGTTAGAGAGTGTTAGGGTAAGGGTTAGGGTTCGGGTTGGTGTAATCATTTGGATTACGGTTGGGGTTAGGGTTCCAGGTAGGTTTAGTGTTAAAATTAGGCTAGAGTTAGTGTTAGGGTTTGAGTTAGGGTTAGTATTAGGGTTAGGGTTAGGTTTTGTGTTAGCGTTAGTGTGGTGTGAGGGTTAGGGTTGATGTAAGCCTTACGGTTAGGGTTAGGGTTTGTGATAGGGTTTGTGTTAGGGATAGGGTTGGGGTTAGGTTTGAGAGTTTTGGTTATGTTTAGAGTTGGTGTAAGCATTTGGGTCACGGTTGCGATCAGGGTTCCAGGTAGGTTTACGGTTAATATTAGTGTTAGTGTTAGGGAAAGGTTTTGTGTTAGGGTTAGGGTTAAGTTTAGGGTTAGGGTTAGGTTTGGTGTAAGTATTAGGATTAGGGTTTGGGTTAGGTTTGTGTTAGTGTTAGGGTTAGTGTTAGGGTTAGGTTTAGGGTTGGCGTAAGCATCAGTGTTAGGGTTAGCGTTAGGGTGAGTGTTAGGTTTAGGGTTAGGGTTGGTGTAAGCATTAGTGTTAGATTTAGGTTTATGGTTAGGGTTAGGGTTTGCCTTAGGGTTAGGGTTAGGATTAGAGAGTGTTAGGGTTAGGGTTATGGTTTGTTTTAAGGTTAGGTTTAGGGTTAGGGTTAGGGTTTGGTTTGGTGTAAGCATTGGGGTCAGTTTAGGCTTAGGGTTTGTGTTAAGGTTAGTGTTAGGGTTAGGTTTAGTGTTAGAGTTAGGGAGTGTTTGGGTTAGAGTTAGGGTTAGGGTTAGAGTTAGGGTTAGAGAGTGTTAGGGTTAGTGTTATGATTAGGCTTAAGGTAGGGATTAGGTATAATGTTACAGTTAGGTTTAATGTTAGGCTTAGGGTTAGGGTGAGGGTTAGGTTTAGGCTTTGGTTTAGGGTCAGGGTTAGGTTAAGGTGAGGGTTTAGTTTAGTGTTAGGGTTAGTGTAAGCGTTAGGGTTAGGGTAGGGTTACCATTAGGTGCTATGGGTTAGGGTTAGGTTTTGGATTAGTGTTACTGTTAGTGTTAGTCTTAGGGTTAGGGTTAGTTTGATGATGATGGTGAGGATGAGGGTTAGGGTTAGGGTTAGGTTTTTTGTAGGCATTAAGTTTAGGGTTAGGTTTTGGGTTTGTGTTACGGTTAATGTTAGGGTTATTGTTAGGGTTATGGTTAGGGTGATGGTTAGGGTTAATTTTAGGTTTAGTGGTAGGGTTAGGGTTAGGATTTGTGCTAGGATTAGGGTTAGGGTTAGTGTTAGGGAGTGTTAGGGTGAGTGTTAGGGTTTGTGTTAGGGTTAGGGTTAGGGTTAGGATTGTTGTTCGGGTTGGTGTAAGCATTAGAGTTTAGGTTAGAGTTAGTTTTAGGGTTTGTGTTAGGGTTAGGTTTAGGGTTAGCATTAGTGTTAGACTTAGGGAGTTTTTGGGTTAAGGTTACAGTGAGTTTTAGGGTTAGGGTTAGGGATAGAGAGTTTTAGCATTTGGCTTATTGTTGGTGTAAGCATTTGGGTGACGTTGGGGTTAAGGTTCCAGGTAGGCTCAGGGTTAGGGTTAGGGTTAGGGTTTGTGTTAGGCTTAGGTTTGGTGTTAGCGTTAGGGTTGGTGTAAGTTTTAGGTTAGGGTTAGGGTTTGTCTTAGGGTTTGGGTTTAGGGTTAGGGTTAGGGATAGAGTTAGGGTTAGGGTTAATGTTAGGTTTAGGGTTACTCTCAGTGTTAGGGTTTGGGTTAGGGTTACAGTTACAGTTAGGGTTAGGGTTATGATTAGGCTTAAGGTTAGGATTAGGTATAGGTTTACAGTTGCATTTAATGTTAGGCTTTGGGTTACGGTGAGGGTTAGGTTTAGGCTTTCGTTTAGGGTTAGAGTTAGTGCTACGGTCCGGATTAGGGCTAGGGTGAAATTTAGGGTTAGTGTTAGGATTGGTGTATTCTCTAGGGTTATGGTTAGGGTTATTGCTTCGTGTTATGAGTTAGGGTTAGTGTTTGGGTTTGGGTTAGGTTTAGGGTTATGGTTAAGGTGAGTTGAGGGTTACGGTTAGGGTTAATGTAAGCATTAGGTTTACAGTTAGGGTTAGGGATAGGTTTTGTCTTCGGGTTAGATTTAGGGTTAGAGAGTGTTAAGTTAGGGTTAGGGTTGTTGTAAGCATTTGGGGTACAGTTGGGGTTAGGGTTCCAGGTAGGCTTAGGTTTAGAGTTAGTGTTAGAGTTTGTTTTAGGGTTAGGTGGGGTTAGTGTTAGCATTGGTGTAAGCATTAGTGTTAGGGTTAGGGTTAGCGTTTTGTTTAGGGTTTGTGTTAGGGTTAGTGTTACTATTAGGGTTATTGTGAGGGTCAGTTTTAGTGCTTGGCTGTTGGTTGGTGTAAGCATTTGTGTTAGGGTAAGGGATAGTGTTTGTGTTAGGGTTAGAATTAGTGTTAGGGTTAGGGAGAGGGTGAGGTTTAGGTTTAGGGTTAGGGTTGATTTAAGCATTTTGTTTAGGTTAAGGGTTAGGGTTTCTGTTAGGGTTAGGGTTTGGCTTAGATATAGAGAGTGTTAGGGTTAGGGTTAGGGTTGGTGTAGCATTAGGTTTAGGGTTAGGGTTAGAGTTTGTGCTAGGGTTAGGGTTAGGGTTAGGTTTAGAGAGTTTTAGGGTTACGGTTAGGGTTGGTGTAAGCATTTGGGTTACGGTTGGGGATAGGGTTCCAAGTAAGCTTAGGGTTAGGGTTAGGGTTAGGGTTTGTGTTAGTGTTAGCGTTGAGGTTAATGTTGGGATTAGTGTAAGCATTAGGATTAGGGTTAGGGTTAGGGCTTCTGTTAGGGCTAGGGTTAGGGTTAGGATTAGGGTTAGGGTTAGGTTGAGAGTAAGGTTTAGGGTTAGGGTTAGGGTTGGTGTAAGCATTAGGTTTAGGGTTATGGTTAGGGTTTCTGTTAGGGTTAGGGTTAGGCTTAGGGTTAGAGACTTTTACGTTTAAGGTTAGGGTTGGTGTAAGCATTTGGGTTACAATTGAGGTTAGGGTTACAGGTACATTTAGGGTTTGGTTTAATGTTAGGGTTGGCGTAAGCATTAGCGTTATGAATAGGGGTTTTGTTAGGTTTAGGGTTATGGTTAGGGTAAGGGTTAGGGTTTGTTTTAGGGTTAGGGTTAGGTTAAGGGTTAGGGTGTGTTTTGTTATGAGGGTAAGGGTTTGTCTAAGCATTAGGTTCAGGATTAGGGTTAGGGTTTGTGTTAGGATTAGTGTTGGGGTTAGGATTAGGGTTTCTGTAAGGTTAGGTTTAGCATTACGGTTAGGGTTAGGGTTAGGGTTTGTGTTAGGGTTAAGGTTATTTTTAGAGTGAGGGTGTGTTTTGTGATAAGGTTTAGGTTTTGTGTAAGCATTAGGTTTAGGGTTAGGGTTTGGGTTTGTGTTAGGGTTAGGGTTGGAGTTAGGGTTAGTTTTAGAGTTAGGGAGTGTTAGGTTTAGGGTTAGTGTTTGTGTTAGATTTAGGGTTAGAGTTAGGTTTAGTGTTGGCGTTAGTTAGTGTTAGGGTTAGTGTTAGGTTAGGGTTATTGTTAGAGAGTGTTAGCATTAGTGTTAGGGTTGGTGTAAGCATTTGGGTGACGTTGGGATTACGGTTCCAGGTAGGCTCAGGGTTAGGGTTAGGGTTAAGGTTACAAAGTTAGGGTTAAGGTTAGGGTTAGGGTTGGTGTGAAATTTAGAGTTAGGGTTAGGATTTGTGTTAGTGTTTAGGATTAGGGTTAGGGATAGAGAGTTAGTGTTATGGTTTGAGTAGGATTAGGGTTAGTTTTAGAGTTACTGTCAGTGTTAGGGTTTTGGTTAGGGTTGGAGTTACAGTTAGGTTTAGGGTTATCATTAGTCTTAGCGTTAGGATTAGGTATAGGGTTACAGTTACATTTAATGTCAGGCTTAAAGTTAGTGTGACGGTTAGGTTCAGACTTTGGTTTAGGATTAGAGTTAGGGTTACGGTCACGATTAGGGTTAGGTTCAGGTTGAGGGTTAGTTTTAGGGTTGGTGTAAGCATTAGGGTTTGGTTAGGGTTATTGCTAGGTATTATGAGTTAGGGTTATGGTTTGTGTTAGGGTAGGGTTAGGTTTAGGGTGATGGTGAGGGTTAGGATTAGGGTAAATGTAAGTATTAGATTTACGGTTAGGGTTTGTGCTAGGGTTAGGGTAAGGGTTCGAGAGTGTTAGCGTTAGGGTTATGGTTGGTGTAAGCATTTGGGTTACGGTTGGGGATGGGGGTCCAGGTAGGCTTAGGGTTAGGGTTAGTGTTAGGGTTGGGGTTAGGGTTGGGATTGGTGTAAGCATTAGGATTAGGATTAGGGTTAAGGTTAGGGTTTGTTTTACGTATAAGGTTAAGGTTAGGGGTAGGATGAGGTTGAGGTTTATATATAGGGTTAGGGTTAGGATTAGTGTTTGTGTTAGGGTTAGGTTGAGGGTGAGGTTAGGGTTAGGGTTTGGGTTGGTGTAAGCATTAGGTTTACGGTTAGGGTTTGGGGTTCTGTTAGGGTTATGTTTGGGTTATGGTTAGAGAGTGTTCGTGTTAGGGTCAGGGTTGGTGTAAGCATTTGGGTTACGGTTGGGGTTAGGGATCCAGATAAGCTTAGGGATAAGGTTAGGTTTTTGGTTTGTGTTAGGGTTTGGGTTAGGGTGAGGGTGAGGTTTAGCGTTAGGGTTAGGCTTGATGTAGTCATTAGGGTTAGAGTTAGTTTTAGGGTTTGTGTTAGGTTTAGGATTAGGGTGAGGGTGAGTTTTTGGGTTAGGGATAGGGTTGGTGTAAGCATTAGGTTTAGGGTTAGGGTAAGGTTTTCAATTAGGGTTAGGGTTAGGCTTAGGGTTAGAGAGTGTTAGAGTTAGGCTTAGGGTTGGTGTAAGCATTAGGTTTAGGGTTAGGGTTAGGGATTGTGTTAGGGTTAGGGTTAGGCTTAGGGTTAGATAGTGTTAGGGTTAGGGTTGGTGTAAGCATTTGCATTACGGTTGGGGTTAGTGTTTGTGTTAATTGTGGGCTTAGGGTTAGAGTTAGTGTTAGAGTTAGGGAGTGTTAGGGTTAGGGTTATTGTTGGTGTAAGCATTTGGGTGACGTTGGGTTTAGGGTTCCAGTTATTGTTTGGGTTAGGGTTAGGCTTGATGTAAGCATTATTGTTAGAGTTAGGTTTAGGTTTTGTGTTAGGGTTAGGTTTAGGGTGAGGTTGACGTGAGGGTTGGGGTTATCGTTGGTGTAAGCATTAGGTTTAGGTTTAGGGTTAGGGTTTGTTTAGTTAGTGTTTGGCTTAGGGTTAGGTTTAGGGTTTCTGTTAGCTTTGGGGTTAGAGTTTGGGTTGTTGTTAGCATTAGGGTTAGGGTTAGGCTTACGGTTTTTGTAAGTGTAGGATTGGCGTTAGTGTTAGGGTTTGTGTAAGTTTTTGGGTTACGTTTATGTTTAGGGTTTGTTGTAGGGTAAAGGTTAGGGTTAGGGTTTTGGTTAGGGTGAGGGTGAGGTTTAGGGTTAGGGTTAGGGTTGGTGTAAGCATTAGGATGAGGGTTAATGTTATGGTTTCTGTTGGGTTTAGGGTTAGGCTTTGGGTTAGACAGTGTTATGGTTAGTGTTAGGGTTTGTGGAAGCATTAGGTTTATGGTTAGGGTTAGGGTTTGTGCTGGGGTTAGTGTTAGGGTTAGGGTTAGAGTGTGTTAGGGTTAGGGTTAGGGTTTGTGTAAGCATTTGGCTTACGGTTGGTGTTGGGCATCAAGGTAGGCTCAGGGTTAAGATTAGATTTAGGATTTGTGTTAGGGTTAGAGTTGGTGTAAGCATTAGTGTTCGGGTTAGGGTTAGGGTTTGTGTTAGAGTTAGGTTTAGGGTTAGGGTAAGGGTGAGGGTGAGGTTTAGGGCTAGGGTTGGTTAAGCATTTGTTTTAAAGTTAGTGTTAAGATTTGTGTTAGGGTTGGGGTTAAGCTTAGGGTTAGACATGTTACGGTTAGGGTTAGGCTTGGTGTAAGCATTTGGGTTATGGTTTGGTTTAGGGTTCGATGTAGGCTTAGGGTTATTGTTAAGTTCAGGGTTAGGGTTGTTGTAAGCAGTAGACTTAGGGCTAGGGTTGGGGTTAGGGTTAGGTTTTGTGTTAGGTTTAGGGATAGGGTTAAGGTTATTATTAGGGTTAGGGATAAAGAGTGTTAGAGTTAGGATTAGTGTTGTTGTAAGCATTTGGGTTACGGTTTGTGTTAGTGTTAGGTTGAGGGTTAGGGTTAGGGTTAGTGTTAGGGCTAGGGTTAGTGTTAGTATTAGGGAGTGTTAGGGTTAGTGTTAGTGTTAGGGTTAGGGTTAGGATTAGTGTTAAGGTTAGGGTTAGGGTTAGGGTTAGGGTTTGCTTTAGGGTTAGAGTGGGGTTATGTTTAGGGTTGGTGTAAACTTTTGTGTTAGGGTTAGGGTTTTTGTTAGGGGTAGGGTTGACATTAGTGTTAGGGTATGTTTAAGATTTAGGGTTAGGTTTAGGTTTAGGGTTTGTGGTAGGGTTAGTGTTAGGATTAGGGTGAGGGTGAGGGCACGGTTTAGGGTTAGGTTTAGGGTTGGTGTAAGCATTAGGGTTAGAGTTAGGGTTTGTGCTAGGGTTAGGGTTAGGCTTAGGGTTAGAGAGTGTTAGGGTTAGGGTTAGGGTTGGTGTAAGCATTTGGGTTACGGTTGTGGATAGGGTTCCAAGTAGGCTTAGGGTTAGGGTTAGGGTTAGGGTTAGGGTTAGGGTTACTGTCAGTGTTAGGGTTTGTGTTAGGGTTAGAGTTACAGTTAGGTTTATGGTAATGATTAGGCTTTAGGTTAGGATTAGGTATAGGTTTACTATTACCTTTAATGTTATGCTTATTGTTATTGTGACGGTTAGGTTTAGGCTTTAGTTTAGGGTTAGAGTTAGGGTTACGGTCAGGATTAGTGTTAGGGTGTGGTTTAGGGTTAGTGTTAGGGTTGGTGTAAGCATTAAGGTTAGGGTTAGGGTTATTGCTAGGTGTCATGGGGAAGGACTAGGGTATAGGTTAGGTTTAGGCTTTGGGTTAGTGTTGAGATGAGGGTGAGGGTTAGGGTCAATGTAAGCATTAGGTTTAGGGTTAGGATTAGTTTTAGTTTTTGTGTTAGGGTTAGAGTTAGGGTTAGAGCGTGTTAAGGTTAGGGTTAGGGTTGGTGTAAGCATTTGGGTTACAGTGTGGGTTAGGGTTCCAGGTACGCTTAGTGTTAATGTTATGGTTAGTGTTTGTTTTAGGGTAAGGGTAGGGTTAGGCTTAGGGTTGGTGTAAGCATTAGGTTTAGGGTTAGGGTTAGGGTTTATGTTAGGGTTAGGGTTTGTGTTAGGGTTAGGGTGAGGATGGGGTTTAGGGTTAGGGATTGGGTTGTTGTAAGCATTTGTGTTAGAGTTAGTGTTAGTGGTTGTTTTAGGGTTACGGTTTAGTTTAGGGGGAGTGTGAGATTTAGGGTTAAGGTTAGGGTTGGTGTAAGCATTAGATTTAGGTTTAGGGTTACGGTTTCTGTTAGGGTTAAGGTTAAGCTTAGGGTTTCAGAGTGTTAGGGTTAGGGTTAAGGTTGGTGTAAGCTTTGGGTTAGGATTAGAGTTAGCGTTTGTGCGTTTGTGCTAGGGTTAGAGTTAGGGTTAGGGTAAGAGAGTGTTAGGGTTAGGGTTAGGGTTGGTGTAAGCATTTGGGTTACGGTTGGGGATATGGTTCCAAGTAGGCTTAGGTTTAGGGTTAGGGTTTGTGTTAGGCTTGCGGTGGGTGTGAATGTGAGGTTTAGGATGAGGGATAGGGTTGGTGTAAGCATTTGGGCTGTGGTTGGGGAGAGGGTTCCATGTAGGCTTAGGGTTAGGGTTAGGGTTAGGGTTTGTGTTAGTGTTAGCGTTGGGGTTAGGGTTAGAGTGTGTTAGGGTTAGGGTTAGGGTTGGTGTAAGCATTTTTGTTACTATTGATACAAGGTTTACAGGTACGTTTAGGGTTAGATTTAGTGTTAGGGTTGGCGTAAGCATCAGTGTTAGGGTTTTTGGTAGGGTGAGGTTTAGGGTTAGGGATAGGGTTGGTATTTGCTTTAGGGTAAGGGTTAAGGTTGGGGTTAGTGTTTGTGTTAGGGTTAGTTTTAGGGTTAGGCTTAGGGTGAGGTTGAGATTAGGGTTAGGGTTAGGGTTGATGTAAGCATTAGGTTTAGGGTTAGCTTTAGGGTTTTGTTAGGGTTAGGTATAGGGTTAAGTTTAGAGTGTGTTAGGGTTAGTGTTACGGTTGGTGTAAGCATTTGGGTTACGGTTGGGGTTAGGGATCCAAGTAAACTTAGTGTTAGGGTTAGGATTAGTGTTTGTGTTAGTGTTAGAGTTGGGGTTATGGTGAGGGTTTGTCTTAGAGTTAGCGTTAGATTTAGGGTTTGTGTTAGCGTTCGGGTTAGGGTTAGCGTGAAGGTGAGATTTAGGATGAGGGTTAGGGTTGGTGAATGCATTAGGTTTAGGGTTAGGGTTAGGGTTTGTGTTAAGGTTAAGGTTAGGATTAGTGTTAGAGTTAGGGAGTGTTAAGGTTAGGGTTAGGGTTTGTGTTAGGGTTAGGGTTAGTGTTAGGTTTAAGATTAGGTTTTGGGTTTGTGTAAGCATTAGGGTTTAGGTTAGGGTTAGGGTTTGTGTTACGGTTAGGGTTAGGGTTAGTGTTAGAGTTTGGGAGTGTTTGGGTTTTGGTTTTGGTTAGTGTTACGGTTAGGGTTAGGGTTAGAGAGTGTTAGCATTAGGGTTAGGGTTGGTGTAAGCATTTATGTGACGTAGGGGTTAAGGTTCCATGTTGGCTCAGGGTTAGGGTTAGGGTTAAGGTTTTTGTTAAGGTTAGTGTTGGTGTAAGATTTAGGGTTAGTGTTAGGATTTGTGTTAGGGTTTGTGTTTAGCGTTAGGGTTAGGGATAGATAGTTATGGTTAGGGTTAGTGTTATGGTTAGGTTTAGGGTTAGGTTTAGGGGTACTGTCAGTGTTAGTGTTCGTGTTAGGGTTAGAGTTACCGTTAGTTTTAGGATTATGATTAGGCTTTAGATTAGGGTTAGGTATAGGGTTACAGTCAGCTTTAATGCTAGGCTTAAGCTTAGGGTGAGGGTTAGGTTTAGGCTTCGCTTAGGGTTTGAGTTAGGGTTACGGTCAGGATTAGGGTAAGGTTGAGGTTTAGGGTTAGTGTTAGGGTTGGTGTAAGCATTAAGGTTAAGGTTAGAGTTATGACTAGTTGTTGGGGAAGGGTTAGGGTATGGGTTAGTGTAGGTTAAGGGTTAGGTTTCAGGTGAGTGTGAGCGTTAGGGTTAGGATTAGTGTCAGCATTATTTTTAGAGTTAGGTTTAGGGTTAGGTTTTGTGTTAGGGTTATGATTAGGTTTAGAGAGTGTTAGGATTAGGGTTAGGGTTGGTGTCAGCATTTGGGTTACAGTTGGGATAAGTGTTCCAGGTAGGCGTAGGGTTAGGGTTTGTTTTAGGGTTAGTGTGGGGTTAGGGTTAGGATTGGTGTAAGCATTAGTGTTAGGGCTAGGGTTTGTGTTAATGTTAGGGTTAAGCTTAGGGTTAGAGAGTATTAGGGTTAGGGTTAGGGTTGGTGGAAGCATTTTGGTTTAGGGTTAGGATTTGTGTTAGGGCTAGGTTTAGGCTTAGGGTTCGAGAGTGTTAGTGTTTTGGTTAGAGTTGGTGTAAGCATTTAGGTTACGGTTGGGGTTAGGGTTCCAAGTATGCTTAGGGTTAGGGTTAGGGTTAGGGTTTGTAAAAGGGTTAGGGTTAGGGTTAGTGTTAGGGTTTGCGTTAGGGTTAGGTTTAGGTTTAGGGTGAAGGTTTGTGTTACGGTTAGGTTAGGGTTAGGGTAGGATGAGATTTAGGGTGAAGGTTAGGGTTGTTGTAAGACTAAGGGTTAGGGTTAGAGAGTGTTAGGGTTAGGGTTTGGTTTTGTGTAAGCATTTGGGTTACGGTTGGGGATAGGGTTCCAAGTAGGCTTAGGGTTAGGTTTTGGGTTTGTGTTAGGATTGGTGTGAGTGTGAGGGTGAGGTTTATGATGAGGGTTAGGTTTGGTGTATGCATTTGGGTTACGGTTGGGTATAGGGTTCCAGGTAGGCTTAGGGTTAGGTTTTGGGTTTGTGTTAGGATTGGTGTGAGTGTGAGGGTGAGGTTTATGATGAGGGTTAGGTTTGGTGTATGCATTTGGGTTACGGTTGGGTATAGGGTTCCAGGTAGGCTTAGAGTTACGGTTAGGGTTAGGGTTTGTGTTAGTGTTAGCGTTAGGGTTAGGACTAGAGAGTGTTATTGTTAGGGTTAGGGTTGGTGTACGGAGGTTGGTTACAATTGAGGTTAGGGTTACATGTACGTTTAGGGTTATGTTTAGTGTTAGGGTTGGCGTAAGCATCAGTGTTAAGGTGAGGGTTAGGGTTTTTGTTAGGGTGAGGGTTAGGGTTAGGGATAAGGTTACTGTTAGCTTTAGGATTAGGGTTAAGGTTAGTGTTAGGGTTAGGGTTTGTGTTAGGGTTAGGGGTAGGGTTAGGCTTCGGCTGAGGTTGTGGTTAGGGTTAGGGTTAGGGTTGGTGTAAGCATTAGGTTTAGGGTTAGGGTTTGTGTTTTGTTACGGTTAGGTTTAGGGTTAGGGTTAGAGAATGTTAGGGTTAGGGATAGGGTTGGTGTAAGCATTTGGGTTACGGTTGGTGTTAGGGATCCAGGTAAGCTTAGTGTTAGGGTTAGGATTAGGGTTAGCGTGAAGGTGAGGTTTAGGATGATTGTTAGGGTTGGTGTAAGCAATTGGTTGAGGGTTAGGGTTAGGGTTGGTGTAAGCATTAGTGTTAGAGTTAGATTTAGGGTTTGTGTTAGGGTTAGGATTAGAGTGAGGGTGAGGTTTACTGTTAGGGTTAGGGTTAGGGTTGGTGTAAGCATTTGGGTTACAGTTGGGGTTAGGGTCAGGTAGGTTTAGGGTTAGGGTTAGTGTTTGTTTTAGGCTTAGGGTGCAGTAAGGGTTGGGGTTGGTGTAAACATTTTGCTTACAATTCATATTAGGGTTACAGGCACGTTTATGGTTAGGTTTAGTGTTAGGTTTGGCGTAAGCATTAGTGTTAGGTTTAGAGTTAGGGTTTTTGTTAGGGTGATGGTTAGGGTTAGGGATAGTATTGGTTTTAGGTTTAGGGTTAGGGTTAGAGTTAGGGTTTTTTTAAGGTTAGGGTTTGGGTTAGGGTTACGGTGAGGGTGAGGTTAGGGTTAGTTTTAGGTTTGGTGTAAGCATTAGGTTTAGGGTTTTTTTTAGCGTTAAGTTTAGGGTTTTTGTTAGGGTTTGGTTTAGTGTTATGGTTTGAGAGTGTTAGAGTTAGGGTTAGGTTTGGTGTAAGCATTTGGGTTACGGTTGGGCTTAGGGATCTAGGTAAGTTTATGGTTAGGGTTAATGTTAGGGTTTGTGTTAGGGTTAGGGTTGGTGTTAGGCTTAGATTTAGTGTTATGGTCAGTGTGAGTGTGAGTTTTAGTGTTAGGTTTAGGATTGGTCCTAAGCATTAGTGCTAGAGTTAGTTTTAGGGATTGTGTTAGGTTTAGGATTATGTGAGGGTGAGGTTTAGGGTTAGAGTTAGTGTAAGCATTAGGTTTAGGGTTAAGGTTAGGGTTTCTGTAACGCATAGTGTTAGGCTTCATGTTAGGGAGTTTTAGGGTTAATGTTAGGGATGGTGTAAGCATTAGATTTATGGTTAGGTTTAGGGTTTGTGTTAGGGATCGTGTGAGTGTGAGGGTGAGGTTTATGATGAGGGTTACGTTTGGTGTATGCATTTGGATTACGGTTGGGTATAGGGTTCCAGGTAGTCTTAGGGTTAAGGTTAGGGTTAGGGTTTGTGTTAGTGTTAGCGTTGGGGTTAGGATTAGATAGTGTTAGGGTTAGGGTTAGGGTTGGTGTAATGATGTTGGTGACAATTGAGGTTAGGGTTACATGTACGTTTAGGGTTATGTTTAGTGTTAGGGTTGGCTTAAGCATCAGTGTTAAGGTGAGGGTTAGAGTTTTTGTTAGTTTGAGGGTTAGGGTTAGTGATAGGGTTGGTGTTAGCTTTAGGGTTAGGGTTAAGGTTAGTGTTAGGGTTAGGGTTAGGGCTAGGGTTAGTGTTTGTTTTAGGGTTAGGGTGCGGTAAGGGTTGGGGTTGGTGTAAGCATTAGGGTTAGGGTTAGGGTTAGGGTTACTGTTTGTGTTAGTGTTAGCGTTGAGGTTAGGGTTAGAGAGTTTTTGGGTTTAGTGTTAGGTTTGGTGTAAGCATTTTGCTTACAATTCATATTAGGGTTATAGGCACGTTTAGGGTTAGGTTTAGTGTTAGGTTTGGCGTAAGCATTAGTGTTAGGTTTAGGGTTAGAATTTTTTTAGGGTGAGAGTTAGAGTTAGGGATAGGGTTGCTGTTAGGTTTAGGGTTAGGGTTAGGGTTAGGGTTTTTTTTAAGGTTAGGGTTACCGTGAGGGTGCGGTTAGGGTTAGTTTTGGTTTGGTGTAAGCATTAGGTTTAGGGTTAGGTTTAGGGTTTTGTTAGGGTTAGGTTTAGGGTTATGGTTTGAGACTGTTAGTGTTAAGGTTGGGTTTTTGTAAGCATTTTTGTTACGGTTGGGGTTAGGGATCCAGGTAAGTTTATGGTTAGGGTTAATATTATGGTTTTGTGTTAGGGTTAGGGTTGGGGTTAGGCTTAGGTTTAGGGTTATGGTCAGGGTGAGTGTGAGTTTTAATGTTAGGTTTAGGATGGGTGTAAGCATTAGTGTTAGAGTTAGTTTTAGGGATTGTGTTAGGGTTAGGGTTTGAGTTAGGGTTAGGGATTCTGTTAGGGTTAGGGTTAGGTTTTGTGTTAGGGTTATGGTTAGGGATACGGTGAGGTTTGTGATGAGGGTTAGGGTTGGTGTAGCATTAGGTTTAGGGTTATGGTTTTTGTTAGGGTTAGGGTTAGGGCTGCAGTTAGGGGTAGTTTTAGAGTTAGGAGGTGTTAGGGTTAGGGTTAGTGTTTGTGTTAACGTTATGGTTAGGGTTAGGGTTAGTGATAGAGTTAGGGAGTGTTTGGGTTAGGTTGAGGGTCATTGTTAGAGAGTGTTAGCATTAGGGTTAGGGTTGGTGTAAACATTTGGGTGACGTTTGGCTTAAGTTTCCAGGTAGGCTCAGGTTTATGGTTAGGGTTAGTTTTTGTTTTAGTGTTAGGGTTGGGGTTAGGGTTAGGGTTGATGTAAGCATTTTGGTTAGGTTTAGGGTTAGGTTTTGTGTTAATGTTAGGGTTAAGTTTAGGGCTAGAGAGTATTAGGGTTAGGGTTGGGGTTGGTGTAAGCATTAGGTTTATTGTTAGGGTTAGGGTTTGCATTAGAGTTAGGGTTAGTCTTAGGGTTATAGAGTGTTAGTGTTTGGGTTAGGGTTGCTGTAAGCATTTGGGTTACGGTTGGTGTTAGGGTTCCAAGTAGGCTTAAGATTAGGGTTAGGGTAGGGTGATGTTTAGGATGTGGGTTAAGTTTGGTGTAAGAATTAGGTTTATGGTTAGGGCTATGGTTTGTGCTAGGGTTAGGGTTAGGTTTAGAGAGTGTTAAGGTTAGTGTTAGGTTTGGTGTAAGTATTTGGGTTACGGTTGGGGATAGGGTTCCAAGTAGGCTTAGGGTTAGGGTTTAGGGTTTGTGTTAGGATTGGTGTGAGTGTGAGGGTGAGATTTAGGATGAGGGTTAGGGTTGGTGTATGCATTTTGGTTACTGTTGGGTATAGGGTTCCAGGTAGGCTTAGGGTTACATTTAGGGTTAGGGTTAGTGTTAGTGTTAGCATTGGGGTTAGGGTTAGATTGTGTTAGGGTTAGGGTTTGGGTTGGTGTAAGTATGGTGGTTACTATTGAGGTTATGGTTACATGTAAGTTTAAGGTTATGTTTATTATTAGGGGTGGCGTAAGCATCAGTGTTAAGGTAGGGTTAGATTTATTGTTAGGGTGAGTGTTAGGTTTAGAAATGGGTTGGTGTTAGCTTTAGGGTTAGGGTTAAGGTTAGTGTTAGGGTTATGGTTTATGTTAGGGTTAGGTTTAGGGTTAGGCTTAGGCTGAGGTTGAGGTTAGGGTTAGGGTTAGGGTTGGTGTAAGTCTTAGGTTTTTGGTTAGGGTTAGTGTTTTGTTACGGTTAGATTTAGGGTTAGGGTTAGAGAATGTTAGGGTTAGGGATAGGGTTGGTGTAAGCATTTGGGTTACGGTTGGTGTTAGGGATCCAGGTAAGCTTAGTGTTAGAGTTAGATTTAGGGTTTGTGTTAGGGTTAGGGTTGGGGTTAGGGTGAGGATTTGTGTTAGAGTTAGGGTTAGATTTAGGGTTTGTGTTAGGCTTAGGGTTAGGGTTAGCGTGAAGGTGAGATTTAGGATGAGGGTTAGGGTTGGTGTAAGCATTAGGATGAGGGTTAGGGTTGGTGTAAGCATTAGGGTTAGAGTTATATTTAGAGTTTGTGTTAGGGTTAGGATTAGAGTGAGGGTGAGGTTTGGGTTAGGGTTAGGGTTGGTGTAAGCATTTTGCTTACAATTCATGTTAGGGTTACAGGTACGTTTAGGGTTAGGTTTAGTGTTAGGTTTGGCGTAAGCATTAGTGTTAGGTTTAGGGTTAGGGTTTTTGTTAGGGTGAGGGTTAGAGTTAGGGATAGGTTTGGTGTTAGGTTTAGTTTTAGTGTTAGGATTATGTTTTTTTTTTTTAAGGTTAGGGCTAGGGTTAGGGTTACGGTGAGGGTGAGGTTAGTGTTAGTTTTAGGTTTTGTGTAAACATTAGGTTTTGGGTTAGGTTAGGGTTTTTGTTAGGGTTAGGTTTATGGTTATGGTTTTAGAGTATTAGGGTTAGGGTTAGGTTTGGTGTAAGCATTTGGGTTACGGTTGGGGTTAGGGATCCAGGTAAGTTTAGGGTTATGGTTTGTGTTAGGGTTAGGGTTAATCTTAGGGTTAGAGAGTGTTAGGGTTAGGGTTAGTGTTGGTGTAAGCATTAGGTTTCGGTTTAGGGTTAGGGTTTGTTCTAGGGTTAGGGTTAGGGTTAGAGTTTGTGTTAGTGTCAGCGTTGGGGTTATGGTTGAGATTAGTGTAAGCATTAGAATTAGGGTTAGGGTTAGAGTGTGTTTTAGGATTAGGTTTAGTTAGGGTTAGAGAGTCTTAGTGTTAGGTTTAGTGTTTGTGTAAGCTTTAGGTTTCGGGTTAGGGTTAGGGTTTGTGCTAGGGTGAGCTTTAGGGTTAGGGTTAAGGTTAATGTCAGCATTAGATTTCGGGTTAGGGTTAGGGTTTCTCTTAGGTTTAGTGTAAGGCTTTGGGTTAGAGATTATTAGGGTTAGGGTTACGGTTGGTGTAAACATTAGGTTTAGGGTTAGGGTTAGTGTTTGTGTTAGGGTTAGAGTTAGTGTTAGTGTTTGGGTTAGTGTTAGAGTTAGTGTTAGTGTTTGGGTTGGGGTTGTTGTAATCATTTGGGTTACGGTGTGGGTTAGAGTTTGTGTTAAGGGTGGGGTTAACGTTAGGTTTAGTGTTAGAGTAAGTGCGTGTTTGGGTTAGGGTTAGGGTTGGTGTAAGCATTTGGGTTACAGTTGGAATTAGGGTTCCAAGTAGGGTTAGGGTTAGGGTTTGTGTTAGGGCTTGATGTAAGCATTAGGGCTAGAGTTAGGCTTAGGGTTTGTGTTAGGGTTAGGATTAGGGTGATGTTGAGGTGAGGGTAGTGGTTAAGGTTGCTGTAAGCATTAGGTTTAATGTTAGGGTTAGGGTTTGTGTAAGGGTTGGGTTAGTGTTAGGCTTAGGGTTAGGGTTAGGGTTTTTGTTAGCTTTAGGTATAGGTTTTGTTTTGGTGTTAGCATTAGGGTTATGGTTAGGGTTAGGGTTAGGTTTTTTGTTAGGGGTAGGGTTGATATTAGTGTTAGGGTACGTGTACGATTTAGGTTAGGTTTTGTTTACTGTTTGTGGTAGGGTCAGGGTTAGAGTTAGGGTTAGGGTGAGGGTGAGTTTTAGGGTTAGGCTTAGGGTTGGTGTAAGCATTAGGTTGAGGTTTAGGGTTATGATTTCTGTTAGGGTTAGGATTAGGCTTAGGGTTAGACAGTGTTAGGGTTAGGGTTAGGGTTTGAGGAAGAATTAGGTTTATAGTTAATGTTAGGGTTTGTGTTAAGGTAAGGGTTAGAGTTAGGGTTAGAGTGTGCTAGGGTTAGGGTTACTGTTGGAGTAAGCATTTGGGTTACAGTTGGGGTTAGGGTTCATGGTAAGCTTAGGGTTAAGTTTAGGTTTATGATTTGTGTTAGTGTTAGGGTTGGTGTAAGCATTTGGGTCGGGTTTAGGGTGAGGGTTTTTGTTAGAGTTAGGTTTAGGGTTAGGGTTAGGTGAGGGTGAGGTTTAGGGTTAGGGTTGGTGTAAGCATTAGGTTTAAAGTTAGTGTTAGGGTTTGTGTTAAGGTTAGGGTTGGGCTTAGGGTTAGAGATTGTTACGGTTAGGGTTAGGCTTGGTGTAAGCATTTTGGTTATGGTTTGGTTTAGGGTTCCACGTAGGCTTAGGTTTAGGTTTAAGGTTATGGTTAGGGTTGGTATAAGCATTAGACTTAGGGCTAGGGATAGGGTTAGGGTTTGTGTTAGGTTTAGGGATAAGGTTAGGGTTAGGTTTAGGATTAGGGTTAGGGATAAAGAGTGTTAGGGTTAGGCTTAGTGTTGGTCTAAGCATTTGGGTTACGGTTGGAGTTAGGGTTAGGTTGAGGGTTAGGGTTAGGATTAGGGCTAGGGTTAGTGGAACAATTAGGGAGTGTTAGGATTAGGGTTAGGGTTTGTGTTATGGTTAGTGTTAATGTTAGTGTTAAGGTTTGGGTTGGTGTAATCATTAGGGTTTGGGTTAGGGTTAGGGTTTGTTTTAGGGTTAGTGTTAGGGTTATACTTAGTGTCAGATTTATGGAGTGTTTGGGTTAGGGTTAGAGTTGGTGTAAGCATTCTGGCTATGGTTGGGGGTTAGGGTTGCTGGTAGGTTTAGGGTTAGCGTTAGGGTTACGGTTAGGGTTTGTGTTAGGGATAGGGTTAGGGTTAGGGTTTGTGTTGGTGTTGAGTAAGCATTAGGTTTATGGTTTCATTTAGGGATAGGGTTAGTGTTAGGGTTAGGTTTATGTTCAGGGTTCGGATTCGTGTTAGGGTTAGAGTTACAGTTCGTGTTTGGGTTATGATTAGACTTAAAGTAACGATTAGGTATAGGGTTACAGTTACGTTTAATGTTAGGCTTAGCTTTAGGGTGAGGGCTATATTTAGGCTTTGGTTTAGGGTTAGAGTTATGGTTACAGTCAGGATTAGGGTTAGGGTGAGGGTTAGAATTAGTGTTATGGTTAGGGTTAAGGTTAGGGTTAGAGAGTTTTAGGGTTAGGGTTACTGTTGGTGTAAGCATTTGGGTTACGGTTGGAGTTAAGTTTAGGGTTGGTGTAAGCATTAGGGTTAGGATTAGGTTTAGGGTTTTGATTTGTGTTACGGTTAGGGTTAGGGTTATAGAGTATTAGGGTTAAGGTGAGGGTTAGGGTTAAAATTTGTGTTAGGGTTAGGATTAGTGTTAGTATTAGGGTTATGCTTATATTTGGTGTAAGCATTAGGTTTCGGGTTAGGGTTTGGGTTAGTGTTAGGGTTTGTGTTAGGGTTGGGTGAGTGTTAGGGTTTTTGTTAGGGTTCGGGTTTTTGTTAGGGTTTGGTTTAGGATTAGGGTTTGGGTTGGTGTAAGCATTAGGGTTAGGGTTAGGGATAGAGTTAATGTTAGCGTTATGGTTAGCGTTAGGGTTACAGTTAGGTGTTATGGATTAGGTTTAGGGTTAGGTTTATGTTCAGGAATCGGGTTAGGGTTAGGGTTAGAATTACAGTTAGGGTTAGGGTTATGATTATGCGTAAGGTAACAATTAGGTGTAGGGTTACAGTTACGTTTAATTTTAGGCTTCGAGTGAGGTTGAGGGTTAGGTTTATTCTTTGATTAGAGTTAGGGTTACGGTCAGGATTGGGGTAACGTTGAGGGTTAGGGTTAGTGTTAAGGTTAGGGTTAGGGTTAGGGTTAGAGAATGTTAGGGTTAGGGTTATGGTTGTTGTAAGCATTTGGGTTACAGTTGGGGTAAGGTTCAGGGTTTGTGCTAGGGTTAGGGTAAACGTTTTTGTTAGGATTAGAGTGGGGTTAGGGTGAGCGTGGGTTAAGCATTAGGTTTAGGGTTAGGGTTAGGGTTTGTGTTTGTGTTAGGGTTACGATTTGGTTTAGGGTGAGGGTGAGGTTTAGGCTCAGGATTAGAGTTGTTGTAAGTATTAGGTTTAGTTTTAGGGTTAGGGTTTGTGTTAGGGTTAGGCTTAGGGTTAGAGAGTGTTAGGGTTGGGGTTAGGGTTAGGTTTAGGGTGAGGGTGAGGTTAGAGTTAGGGTTAGGGTTGGTGTAAGTATTAGATTTAGGGTTAGTGTTAGGGTTTTCTTAGGGTTAGGTTAGGGTTATGGTTTGAGAGTGTTAGCGTTAGGGTTAGGGTTGGTGTAATTATTTGGGGTACGGTTGGGTTAAGCATCCATGTAAGCTTAGGGTTAGGGTTTGTGTTAGGGTTAGGGTTGGGTTTAGTGTTAGGGTTAGGGTGAGTGTGAGGTTTATGGTTAGGGTTAGGCTTGGTGTAAGCTTTAGGGTTAGAGTTAATTTTAGAGTTTGTGTTACCGTTAGGATTATGTGAAGGTGAGCTTTAGTGTCATGGATAGGGTTGGTGTAAGCATTAGGTTTAGGGTTAGGGTTATGGTTTCTATAATGGTTAGGGTCAGGCTTAGGGTTAGAGAGTGTAAGTGTTAGGGTTAGGGTTGTTGTAAGCATTAGGTTTAAGGTTAGGGTTAGGGTTTGTGTTACGGTTAGGGTGAGTGTGAGGTGTAGTATTAGGTTTAGGGTTGGTGTAAGAATTAGGTTTTGGGTTAGGGTTAGGGTTTCTGTTATGGTTAGGTTTAGGCTTAGATTTACAGAGTGGTAGGGTTGGGGTTTGGGTTGGTGTAAGCATTAGGTTTAGGATTAGGGTTAGGGTTTGTGCTAGGGTTATGGTTAGGGTTAGGATTAGAGAGTGTTAGGGTTAGGGTTATGTTTGGTGTAAGCATTTGGGTTATAGTTGGGGATAGGGTTCCATGTATGCTTAGGGTTAGGGTTAGGTTTTGTGTTAGTGTTAGCTTTGGGGTTAGGGTTAGAGAGTGTTATGGTTAGGCTTAGGTTTAGTGTAAGCATTTTGGTTACAATTGAGGTTAGGGTACAGGTACGTTTACAGTTAGGTTTAGTGTTAGGGTTGATGTAAGTATTAGTTTTACTTTAAGGGTTAGTGTTTTTTTAGGGTGAGGGTTAGGTTTAGGGTTGGTGTAAGCATTAGGGTTAGAGTTATTGTTAGGGTTTGTGTTAGGGTTAGGATGAGGGTGAGGGTGAGGTTTAGGGTTAGGGTTAGGTTTGGTGTAAGCATTAGTTGTAGGATTAGGTTTAGGGTTTCTGTTAGGATTAGGGTTAGGCTTAGGGTTAGAGAGTGTTAGGGTAAGGGTTAGGTTTGATGTAAGCATTTGGGTTACAATTGAGGTTAGTGTTACATGTACGGTTAGGGTTGTGATTAGTGTTACGGTTAGGGTTAGGGTTAGGGTTACGGTTGGAGTAAGGATTAGTGTTAGGGTTAGGGTAATGTTAGGGTTAGGGTTAGGGTGAGGGTTAGGGTTAGGGATAGGGTTGGTGTAAACCTTATTGTTAGGGTTAGGGTTAGGTTTTGTTTATGGGTTAGGGTTAGGTTTAGGGTTAGTGTTAGATAGTTTTAGGGTTAGGGTTAGGATTGGTGTAAACATTTGGGTTATGGTTGGGGTAAGGGATCCAGGTAAGCTTAGTGTTGGGGTTAGGGTTAGGGTTTTGTGTTAGCCTTAGGGTTGGGGTAGGATGAGTGTTAGGGTTGATGTAAGCATCAGGTTTAGGGTTAGGTTTAGGGTTTCTATTAGGTTAGGGTTAGGCTTAGGGTTAGAGAGTGTTAGGGTTATGGTTAGGGTTGGTGTAAGGATTAGGTTCAGGTTTAGGTTTAGGGTTTCTATTAGGTTAGGGTTAGGCTTAGGGTTAGAGAGTGTTAGGGTTATGGTTATGGTTGGTGTAAGGATTAGGTTTAGGGTTAGGTTTAGGGTTTCTGTTGGGGTTAGGGTTAGGGCTAGTGTTAGAGTTAGGGTTAGAGATTTTTAGGGTTAGGGTTAGGGCTTTTGTAAGCATTTGGGTTACGGTTGGGGTCAGATTTCCAGGTAGGCTTAGGGTTAGGGTTTGTATTAGGGTCTGTGTTAGAGTTAGAGTTGGGATTAGTGTTGGTGTAAGCATTAGGGTTAGGATTAGGGTTAGGGTTTGTGTTAGGCTTAGGGTTAGGGTTAGGGTTTGTGTTATGCTTAGGTTTAGTTAGGTTTAGGGTTATGGTTGGTGCAAGCATTGGTTTTGGGTTAGGGTTAGGGTTTATTTTAGGGTTAGGGTTAGGCTTATGGTTAGAAAGTGTTAGAGTTAGGGTTAGGCTTGGTGTAAGCATTTGGGTAACAGTTGGATTTACGGTTTCATGTAGGCCTAGGCTTAGGGTTAGTGTTAGGGTTAGTGTTAGAGTTAGGTAGTGTTAGGGTTAGTGTTAGGGGTTGTGTTAAGGTTAGGGTTAGTGTTATGGTTAGGGTTAGTGTTTGGGTTGGTGTAAACATTATTTTTAATGTTAGGGTTATGGTTTGTGTTAGGGTTAAGATTAGGTTTAGTATTAGTGTTAGAGTTATTGAGTGTTTGAGTTTGTGTTAGCGTGGTGTAAACATTTGTGTTACTGTTCGAGTTGAGTTCCAGGTAGGTTTAGGATTAGGGTTAGGGTTAGGGTTTCTTTTAGGGTTAGGGTTAGGGTTACTTTCAGGTTTAGGGTTAAAGTGAGGGTTAGCGTTAGTGTTAGGTTTGGTGTAAGCATTAGGGTTATGGTTAGGGTTACGGTTATGTGTTATGGCTTCGGGTTAGGGTTTGTGTAAGTTTTAGGTTTAGGGTTGGTATAAGCAGCAGTGTTAGTGTTAGAGTTAAGGCTAGGTCTCGATTTCCAGTTATGGTAAGGGTGCAGTTGTGTGAGAAGGTTCGGGTTATGGTTGATGTAAGCATTAGGTTTAGGGCTAGCGTTAGTATTTGTGTTAGGGTCGGGTTAAGGATAGGGTTAGAGAGTGTTAGGGTTAGGGTAAGGGTTGGTGTAAGCATTTGGGTTACAGTTGGTGTTAGGGTTCCAGGTAGGCTTAGGGTTAGGGTTATGGTTTGTGTTAGGGTTAGGGTTAGGCTTAGTGTTTGGGTTAGGGTTAATGTTGGTGTTAACATTAGTGTTAGGGTTATTGTTAGGGTTTTTGTTATGGTTAGGGTTAGGGTTAGGGTAAGAGTGAGGGTGAGGTTTAGGGTAAGGGTTAGGGTAAGAGTGAGGCTGAGGTTTAGGGTTAGGGTTACGGTTGGTGTAAGAATTAGGTTTAGTGTTAGGGTTAGGTTTTGTGTTAGGGTTAGGGATAGGGATACTGTTAGTGATAGGGTTAGAGAGTGTTATGGTTAGGGTTAGTGTTGTTGCAAACATTAGGTTTTGGGTAGGGTTAGGGTTTTTTTTACGGTTAGGTTTAGACTTATGGTTAGAGAGTGTTAGCGTTAGGGTTTGGCTTTGTAAGCATTTGGGTAACTGTTTGGATTTTGGTTCCAGGTAGGTTTAGGGTTAGATTTAGTGTTAGGGTTTTTGTTGGGTTAGGGTTAGTGTGAGGGTGAGGTTTAGGGTTACTGTTAGGTTGGTGTAAGCATTAGGTTAGGATTAGGGTTAGGGTTAGGGTGTGGTTAGGGTTTGGGTTGGTGTAAGCATTAAGGTTAGGGTTAGGTTTACGGTTAGGGTTAGCGTTAGGGTTAGGCTTAGGGTTAGGGTGAAGCTGAAGTTTAGGGTTAGGGTTGGAGTTGGTGTAATCATTAGGTTTAGGGTTAGGTTTACGGTTTGTGTTAGGGTTAAGGTTGGTGTTAGAGTTGGTTTTAGCATTAGGGTTAGGGTTACGGTTTGTGTTAGGGTTATGATTAGGGTTAGGGTGCAGGTATGGTTTATGGTTAGGGTTAGGGAGTTGTAAGCATTAGGTTTAGGGTTAGGGTTAGGATTTGTTTTAATGTTAGGGTTAGGCGTAGGGTTAGAGAGTGTTAGGGTTAGGTTTAGGGATTGGTTTGGTGTAAGCATTAGGGTTAGGTTTAGGTTTAAGTTTAGGGTTTGTGTTAGGGTTAGCGTTAGGGTACAGGTTAGGGTTAGGGTTTCTGTTATGGTTAGGTTTAGGCTTAGTTTTACAGAGTGGTAGGGTTAGGGTTAGGGTTGGTGTAAGCATTGTGTTTAGGGTTAGGGTTAGGGTTTGTGCTAGGGTTATGGTTAGCGTTAGGATTAGAGAGTGTTAGGGTTAGGGTTATGGTTGGTGTAAGCATTTGTGTTACCGTTATGGATAGGGTTCCATGTATGCTTAGGGTTAGGGTTAGGGTTAGGTTTTGCATTTTTGTTAGCGTTGGGATTAGGGTTAGAGAGTGTTATGGTTAGGCTTAGGGTTGGTGTAAGCATTTTGGTTACAATTGATGTTAGGGTACAGGTACATTTAGGGTTAGGTTTAGTGTTAGGATTGGCATAAGCATTAGTGTTACGTTAAGGGTTAATGTTTTTGTTAGGGTGAGGGTTAGGTTTAGGGTTGATGTAAGCATTAGGGTTAGAGTTATTGTTAGGGTTTGTGTTAGGGTTAGGATGAGGGTGAGGTTTAGTGTTAGGGTAAGGGTTGTTGTAAGCATTAGGTTTAGGGTTAGGGTTAGGGTTTGTGTTAGAGTTAGGGTTAGGTTTATTGTTAAAGTTAGGGAGTGTTAGGGTTAGTGTTAGGGTTAGTGTTAAGGTTAGGGTTAGTGTTAGGGTGAGGGTTAGGGTTTGGGTTGGTGTAAACATTATTTTTAATGTTAGGGTTAGGGTTTGAATTATGGTTAAGGTTAGGTTTAGTATTAGTGTTAAATTTAGGGAGTGTTTGGGTTTGTGTTAGCGTTGGTGTAAACATTTGTGTTACGGTTCTGGTTGGAGTTCCAGGTAGGTTTAGGATTAGGGTTAGTGTTAGGGTTACGGTCAGGATTAGGGTTAATGTGAGGGTTAGCGTTAGTGTTAGGTTTGGTGTAAGCATTAGGGTTATGGTTAGGGTTACGGTTATGTGTTATGGCTTCGGGTTAGGGTTTGTGTAAGTGTTAGGTTTAGGGTTGGTGTAAGCAGCAGTGTTAGTGTTAGTGTTAGGGCTAGGTCTCAGTTTCCAGTTAGGGTAAGGGTGCAGGTGTGTGAGAAGGTTCGGGTTATGGTTGATGTAAGCATTAGGTTTAGGGCTAGCGTTAGTATTTTTGTTAGGGTCTGGTTAAGGTTAAGGTTAGAGAGTGTTAGGGTTAGGGTAAGGGTTGGTGTAAGCATTTGGGTTACAGTTGGGGTTAGGGTTCCAGGTAGGCTTAGGGTTAGGGTTAGGGTTTGTGTTAGGGTTAGGGTTAGGCTTAGTGTTTGGGTTAGGGTTAATGTTGGTGTTAGCATTAGTGTTAGGGTTATTGTTAGGGTTTGTGTTACGGTTAGGGTTAGGTTTAGGGTTAGCGTAAGAGTGAGGGTGAGGTTTAGGGTTAGGGTTAGGTTGGTTTAAGCATTAGGTTTAGTGTTAGGGTTGGGTTTTGTGTTAGGGTTAGGGATAGGGATGCTGTTAGGGGTAGGGTTAGATAGTGTTAGGGTTAGGGTTAGTGTTGTTGCACACATTAGGTTTTGGGTAGGGTTAGGGTTTGTTTTAGGGTTAGTGTTAGACTTATGATTAAAGAGAGTTAGCGTTAGGGTTTGGCTTTGTAAGCATTTGGGTAACTGTTGGGATTTTGGTTCCAGGTAGCCTTAGAGTTAGGGTTAGGGTTAGGGTTTTTGTTGGGTTAGGGTTAGTGTGAGGGTGAGGTTTAGGGTTACTGTTATCTTGGTGTAAGCATTAGGTTAGGATTAGGGTTAGGGTTAGGGTGTGGTTAGGGTTTGGGTTGGTGTAAGCATTAAGGTTAGGGTTAGGTTTACGGTTGGGGTTAGCGTTAGGGTTAGGCTTAGGGTTAGGGTGAAGCTGAGGTTTAGGGTTAGGGTTGGAGTTGGTGTAATCATTAGGTTTAGGGTTAGGTTTACGGTTTGTGTTAGGGTTAAGGTTGGTGTTAGTGTTAGAGTTGGTTTTAGCATTAGGGTTAGGGTTACGGTTTGTGTTAGGATTATGATTAGGGTTAGGGTGCAGGTATGGTTTATGGTTAGGGTTAGGGAGTTGTAAGCATTAGGTTTGTTTAGGGTTAGGGTTTGTTTTAATGTCAGGGTTAGCCTTAGGGTTAGAGAGTGTTAGGGTTAGGTTTAGGGATTGGTTTGGTGTAAGCATTAGGGTTAGGGTTAGGTTTAGGGTTAGGGTTTGTGTTAGGGTTAGCCTTAGGGTTAGAGAGTGTTAGTGTTCAGGTTAGGGTTAGAGTTGGTGTAATCATTAGATTTAGGGTTAGGGTTAGGGTTTCTGTTAGGGTTAGGGTTAGGCTTACGGTTGAGAGAGTGTTAAAGTTAGGGTTACGGTTGGTGGAAGCATTTGGGCTATGGTTGGGGGTAGTGTTCCAGGTAGGCTTAGCGTTCATGTTAGGTTAGGGTTAGGGTCTGTGTTATGGTTAGGATTAGGTTAGGGTTTAGGGTTAGCGTTAGGATTGGTTTAAGCATTTGGGTTACGGTTGGGGTTAGTGTTCCTGTGTCGCTGTCCCGCAGCGATGGACTTGGTGCACGGAGCCGATAATAACACGCGTGGACCCTGACTGATGGTCAAAAGCCGAGGTTTATTAGTAGCCTCAGACTTTATACTCTGAGGGTCATATAGGATAAGGGAGGAAGTGCTGAGCTTATCAACAAAACCATTAATGCTTGTTTGGAACTCCTTTTGTCTTGTATATTCCACCAGGTGTTCTCATATACATATGCAGATGATATCCAATAAGGTATACAAAAGGTAGCCATTTGGTTATTCTCCTCCAAATATTATCCAACCAACTGTAGTCCTGTGCTCACTGACCTTTTCGGGTCACAATGTCCTCCTACAAATCCCCCTTCTGTGTTTTGTAAAATTAGGCCTGAATGATGTATGTAGGGGAAATATGCTCTTGGGAGAGCAGAAAAATGGGGAGAAACAATATTATTTAACCGAACGCAGAGTGGCACAGGAACAGTGTAAAGACCAACATTGACATACATAGCAGCTGAGTTCAAACATAACATCAAAGTTCTTTACAGTTACATCTTGTTTAGCATTAACAGTTTTAAATTGATAAAAGCTTTTCAGGGAGATTCTTAACCCAATTTAAATTTTGCAGTTTATAGAGGTTAAGCACAGTTTTGCATTTAACAATTGAAGAACAGAAAAGTTTTAGGTAGGTGAGCAGGGAAATCCCCAACAACTTAGTGAGTGAGGAAGAATTTAACTCTACATGGGACTCACAAGCAACCCTGATGGTTGGTGTAAGAGAGGGCTGGGAGCCAAGGCTGGAACTAGTTAAGAACTAGAGGAAGCTCCTCCTACAATCCTTTTGTCTCTGAGTGCCTCCCGGGGCTCCTGGCTTAAGTTCCCAGGTCACCAGACCCTATGAGCAGGGTACTGGGCTGCTTCAATCCCTAGTGAGAAATCCAATAGGAAAGGGCTGACCTCAGAGTTCTCAGCCTCCAAGGGCACTCATCTTCCTTGTGATCTCCTTGGCAGTCGGGATACGGTTCTCGATGTCCTTGATGAGGCAGATATCCACTGCTTCTGCAGCGAAAGCACATGGGAGGCCTCCGGGACTAGGATAGAGGGCTCCTCTTATCCTCCTGCTCCACCCTGAGACCCCCCTTGCTCTATACACACAACCTCCTTTAAGAGGGTGTCAGAGTCGTCCTTGGATGCCACCACAAATTTCTATGGCTTTTCTAATGTCTAAGGTCATTAAAATCTATAAATAACAAGTTACACTTAAAGTCTTCCTCAAACATTCTAAGAAGGTGGAGAATTTCTCTGCACTCCTGACCTGTAGTAGAACCAGAGGAATATTAAACAAATTTAGCTTTTCAGTTCTTAGAGGCAGCTCCACTGGGGGTTCCATCTTCTCCAGGGGCAGTGTTGAGTTCAAGGGAGTTGCAGCACTTTCGAGGTCAGATGAGCCAGTTTTGAGGATCCATCAAGAAATTCTAGGGACAAGAGCATAACCTTTCCCACGGATTATTAGTGTTTATCAAATGCATCATAATGTCAAGGACAGTTGCGCTTGATGCACCAATCTCTTAGGATCCCTCACGTCACCCGGTGTTGGGAGGGGTCTGGCCTCCTCCTCCTCCTCCAATGTCTCCTTGATGGCGATGGATCTTTCAGAATGAAGTCGCGAATTTGTCTTACTGCAGGCGCTTCCTCCAGTGAATGGAGTTCAGGGCTTTACATTACCAGCTGGCACCCACACAGGCTGCAGAAAAACACAAACAAACCCTCTTCCCACAGTTAGCAAGGGGTCAGGACCTCTCTACTTGTGAGTGGCTGGGTCCCTCCATCAAACCAAAGGCATCTGTGTTGGGCCTGCAAGCAGCCTCTAGTGACGCAGAGCTGGTGCTCACCAGGAGACAAAATCTGAACAAAATTTAAGGTGAGTAAGACCAAATTAATGCATTTACAGGGGTAGCATATTCCCCCCTCTGCTTTTAAAGCATAACTTTAACATCTTTGTGATTTAACAATCCTATCAGAAAGCTCTGGGGGTGGCTGCAGGTTGCCACAGCCCCAAGGCAACCTGCTCTTGATAAACAAACAGCAACACATGATAACAATTTGAAACAACTTTTTACAAAGGACAAAATGTTAAGGCACACATGCATGCGCGCACACACACAGACACACACACACACTTTTGGAGACTTGAAAATATTATTCTCAACCAAGCTTAGTAGTAGTGTTCACCAAAAACCAGTAAGTGAAATGCCATTAAGTCAATAGTTTTGAACTGAGAAACTCAGACAAAAACATTGATCATGCTATGAAATCCCTCCATCAATCTAAAATTGCAAATTTCAGTCTTCCCAGCAATACAGCCATGCTAAGAATACATAATTAGCAACGCAAACTAAAATTAAACCTTCACAACTCCATGGATGTATACAACGTTTTGATACAATAAAATTTTACTCCATTTGTTATTTGGCAATAATCTTAGTATAATCCAATAGCCTGGTCAACTGTCTCCACAAAATGGGAGATAGATCCGTTGGCATTCTTGAGGCCTCGTAAGAATACCAAGGGAATCCCTAGGATTTGAAACCTTTGAATTCTTAAATGCTTTTTTAAGGATAGCTAAAAATATGTGAAACAAGATTTGTTGTTGACATTAGCATAACATATGATAGATTACAATTGGTTATTGATGCGAGATCATCACTCAAATATCTTTAAAACAAATACAAAACCTTGACACATTAAAGGCAGTGAGAGATTTGATAACCAGCCAAAAACACAAGAATTACATTAATACATGCAATTAATACATGCAAACACTTTGTAGACAATGAATATCACATTAACTTATACCTTGAAATAATCAAATAGTGTTCGAGTTCAATTTTATACCAAATTATTTATGATAAAATTTCACATTTTTATTAAATGTCCCCCCCAAAAACCCTCAGGATTTACAAAAGCCTAGTATCTTCTTTGAATTCCAAGCTCCCAAAAGTTGCAATGGATATACAGATGAAGTCAGTTTGCTAAACATCTACCACAACAAAAGACCTTGAAATTGGTGATTATTGTGAAAGCTAGCCACTAAACTGAAGGCCAGCTTCCTCAGCATTATAAAATATTCCAAAAGACATGCGGTTACAACTTGGGTACATTAACAAACAAAACAGCAAACATTCACTTTATAATGATATAATGACATCACCCAAACACCCCTTAAAGCAAGAACATCACTTTTGTTAATTTTAAACAATGAGAACGTAATGAGGCAGTGAACATAAAAATTAACTTAATATAAAGACTTGTACTTAAAAATTAGTATACATGAGTAAGCAATGCTGTATAGGAAAAAGCACTATATGAATAACATGCATACACCACAACTGATTGGAATTTCAGCCTCCAGGATTTATACTTGCAGGGTGAGGAGCACAGGTGGGGCAATGAGACAGTGGCAGTTTTAAGTTTGTAGCTTCTCTGCAGATTCCCATTTTGTAAACCTGTGAATGTTTGGGACCTGGGGCTGACCCCTCCCAGAGTCTTCTGGCCACTGGCATCTGCCATCATGGTCAAATTTGGATTTACATTCTTTTTTCCAGTGTCGGCCTCTTCGGCACTTAGGACATATTCCAGGGGAGTGACTGTTAAAAGTATCCGCAGGGTATTTTTGAGTTGAAGGAAGCATTCGGCAATCTTTTCTAAGGTGTCCTGGCTTGCCACAATTAAAACATTTAGCCTTCATTTGTTTTTGAATAGCAAAAGTTTCAAGTGCTGCTAGGCGGGCACGGTACTTAAATGTCCCTATGTTGCGACAGGCTTTCAGGTAACCCAGAAGATCCTCTCTTTCTTTTATAGGACGAATAACAGCCTGGCAGTCCTCATTCGCATTATCAAAGGCCAGTTGCTTTAACAACAATTTCCTAGTGCCTTCTCCCCTAACTTGTTTTTCTATAGAGTCTGTCAAACGTCTTACAAAATCAGCATAAGATTCTCTGGCTCCTTGAATGACTTTTGTATAACTGCCTGCAAATTCAGACCCAGTTTCAGTTTTCTCCCATGCCCACAATGCTACGTCTCGTATATGCATGAGCGCAGCTTGAGGTAGCTGTATCTGTTGCTCTGTAGTAACCCACTGTCCATCTCCAACCAACATATCATAAGTCAATTGTCCCCCACCAGGGAGTTGCCGACCTGATGCTCCTAAGGACAGCAGTTTTTCCTTAGCCATATCGCTTCTCCACATTTTCCATTGTAAATATTGAGAAGGAGAAAACCCTACTTTTGCTATTACTTCAAAATCATAAGGAATCCAGTTTGCTCCCTGGCTCCAGCCATTTAAATATTCCCACACATAAGAAGAAGTAGATCCATAGGACACACAAGCCTTTTTAAAAGCTATGATGGCATTAACATCTAGGCTTTCATAGGTAGGTTGGTTATTTTCTTGACTAAGTATGATTGGAAAAAGCAATCGGAATTCATGAGGTCTCCGGGGAACATCAGTCATTTGGAAACGTTTTTGATCAGATTTAAGAGCAAGACGGCATGGGCTGATATTTAACTGTTGCTTTATCCCAGCCTCATTTACCTCACTAGAGAAATCCTGTGGTTTAACACTGAAAATTTTCTTTTTCTTAGTTCTGATTTCATTTTCAGTCACATTATGGCAACATCTTCCAAGTTTTCTTTTCCTAATTTCCACATCTGTAGTATAAGGCCTTTCTCTTCTAGCTGCATTACAGTGGCATCTCCTCGTGGGAGGGTCTCTCACACATTCTTTCTCATCTTCATCTGTAGTAGAAGCCATTTCTCTCCTAGCCACATTACGGTGGCGTCTCCCATTAGGGAAATCTCTCACGGGCTCCTCTTTGCTGTCCTCCTCATCTGTACTATGAGGCGTTTCCTTTTTAGCCATATTACAGCGTCCTTTCCTGTTAGGTGGGCCTCTTAAGGATTCCCTTTCTCTTTCTTCCTTGTCCATACTATGAAACACTTCTTTTTTAGCTACATTTTGGGGGTGTCTCCCCTTAGAGGAATTTCTTGCAGATTCCCCTTCTAAAATTATAATAATAGCTCTAATTAAAGCCGATATAATCCAAAAACTAACTTGAATATCTTCTATCCTTCCGACCTTTTCACCATTTTTCTGAGTAAAATTCTTAAGTCCAGTTTCTAGTGTCCATTCATCTGGAGACCAAGGATTATATTCACTAACAAGCTCTAAATAAGAATGCAATTGCTGCCTAGTTATCTTCGTTCCACTTTTCACTAAAAAATTCTGCATAAGAGAGATAAAAGACTGTGCCCTACACTGGTTCTGGCCCATTGTCCCACTCACCACTTTCTGTGGGGGTCTCCGCTGCACTTTCTCTTCTTCTTTCAAGTCCCCGTTCAGGCGCCAGTTGTCGCTGTCCCGCAGCGATGGACTTGGTGCACGGAGCCGATAATAACACGCGTGGACCCTGACTGATGGTCAAAAGCCGAGGTTTATTAGTAGCCTCAGACTTTATACTCTGAGGGTCATATAGGATAAGGGAGGAAGTGCTGAGCTTATCAACAAAACCATTAATGCTTGTTTGGAACTCCTTTTGTCTTGTATATTCCACCAGGTGTTCTCATATACATATGCAGATGATATCCAATAAGGTATACAAAAGGTAGCCATTTGGTTATTCTCCTCCAAATATTATCCAACCAACTGTAGTCCTGTGCTCACTGACCTTTTCGGGTCACAATGTCCTCCTACATTCCTGGTAGCATTAGGTTTAGGCTTAGGGTTAGGGTTTGTGTTAGGGTTAAGGATAGGGTTAGGGTGAGGGTGAGTTTTAGGGTTAGAGTTAGGCTTAGGGTTTGGGTTAGTGTGAGCATTAGGGTTAGGTTAGGGTTAGGGTGAGAATGAGTTTTTCCGCTTAGGGTTAGGGAGGTGTAAGCATCAGCTTTAGGGTTAGGATTAGGGTTTGTGTTAGGGTTAGGCTTAGGCTTAGGGTTAGAGAGTGTTAGGGTTAAGGTTAGGGTTGGTGTAAGCTTTTGGGTTACAATTGGGTTAGGGTTACAGGTACATTTATGGTTAGGGTTAGTGTTACGTTTAGGGTTATGGTTATGGTTAGGGTTGGCAAAAGTATTAGTGTTAGGGTTAGGGTTAGGGTTGGTGAAGGTTAGGGATACGGATACGGTTGGTTTAAGCATTAGTGTTAGGGTGAGGTTTACGGTTACGGTTAGGGTTTGTGTAAGGGTTTTTTTTAGGGATACTGTTAGGGTTAGTGTTAGAGTTAGGGAGTGTTAGGGTTAGGGTTAGGGTTTGTGTTAGTGCTAGGGTTAGTGTTAGTGTTAGTGTTAGTGTTAGTGTTAGGGTTAGGGTTAGGGTTAGGTTTTGGGTTGGTATAAGCGTTAGGGTTAGGGTTAGAGCTAGGTTTTCGTTAGGGTTAGGGTTAGGGTTAGTGATAGAGTTAGGTAATGTTTGGCTTAGGGGTAGTGTTGGTGTAAGCATTTAGGTTACAGGTGTGATTAGGGTTCCAGGTATTCTTAGGGTTAGGGTTAGTGTTAGAGTTAGGTTTTGTTTTAGGGTTAGTGTGGGGTTAGGGTTAGGGTAGGTGTAATCATTAGGGTTAAGGTTAGTGTTAGGCTTAGTGTTAGGGTTAATATGAGGGTGAGGTTCTGGGTTAGGGTTAGGGTTGGTGCAAACATTAGGTTTATAGTTAGGTTAGGGTGTGTGTTACGTTTAGGGCTAGGCTTAGGGTTAGACAGTGTTAGGGTTTTGGTTAGGGTTGTTTTAAGCATATGGGTTACATTTGGAGTTAGGTTTCCAGGTGGGTTTAAGGTTAAAGTTAACGTTATGGTTATGTTTAGGGTTTGTGTTAGGGTTAGGATTAGGTTTATGGTTAGGGAGTGTTAAGGTTAGGGTTAGGGTTGGTGTAAGCATTTGGGTTACGACTGGGAATATATTTCCAGGTAGGCTTAGGGTTAGGGTTATGGTTAGGATTTGTGTTAGGGTTACGGTTGGGGTTAGGGTTAGGGTGGGTGTAAGATTTACGGTTAGGGTTAGGACTAGGGTTTATCTTAGGGTTAGGGTTAGGGTTAGGGTGATGGTGAGTTTTTGGGTTACGGTTATGATTGGTGTACACATTATGTTTAGGGTTAGGGTTATGGTTTCTGTTAGGTTTAGGGTTAGGTTTCGGGTTAGAGAGTGTTAGGGTTAGGGTTAGTGTTGGTGTAAGAATTAGGTTTAGGGTTAGGGTTAGGGTTTGTGCTAGGGTTAAGGTTATCATTTGTGGTAGTATTAGGTTTGGGGTTAAGGTTGGGGTTGATATAAGCATTAGGATTAGGGTTAGGTTTAGGTTGAGTGCTAGGGTTAGGGTTAGAGTTGGGGTTAGGGTTTCGGTGAGGGTGAAGTTTAGGTTTAGGGTTAGGGTTGGTGAAAGCATTAGGTTTGGGTTTAGGGTTAGGGTTATGGTTAGGGTTAGGGTTGGGGTGAGTTTGAGGTTTATGGTTAAGGTTAGGCTTGGTTGAAGCTTTAGGGAGAAGATCTTCGCACACAACATAGGTGATAGAGGGCTGATCTCCAGAATATACAAAGAGCTACAAGACAACCAAAATATCAAAACAAACAAGCCACTCAAGAAATGGGCACGGGAAATGGGCAAACACTTCACAAAGGAACAAACCCAAATGGCAAATAAACATATGAAGAAATGCTCAAGTTCCTTGGCAATAAGGGAAATCCAAATTAAAACATCAATGAGGTACCACCTAACGCCAGTAAGACTGGCCCACATGAATAAAAGCACCAACAACACTTGTTGGCGAGGTTGTGGGGAAAAGGGAACCCTACTCCACTGCTGGTGGGGCTGCAGGCTGGTACAGCCTCTATGGAAATCAGTATGGAGAATATTCAAACAACTCAAATTCAACATACCGTATGATCCAGCAATAGCACTCCTAGGAATATATCCAGAACACTTGTTTTATGAGAAACCAACATGCACTCCTCTGTTCATAGCAGCACAATCAGTAATTGCAAAAACATGGAAGCAACCAAAATGCCCATCAATAGAGGATTGGATAAGAAAGCTATGGTTCATCTACTCCATGGAATACTACTCAGCTATTAAAAAAAACAAAATGCAGTTCTTTGTGGCCAAATGGGCCAAACTGGAAACCATAATGCTAAGGGAAATGAGCCAATCCCAAAAGGTTAAATACCACATGTTTGCCTTAATTTAAGATGATATGATGTTATGTATAACATGTTATGTTTTGAATGTTATAGGTTGTGCATAAACTAAAATTGAAGTATAGGTGAGGTGGTCACAGAAGGTGGCTGGGAACTCGCATTTACTTTTAACATATTGGTTACTCATTACTATGTCAATTAATTCCATAATGATGTAAATTTTTGCTGACGGTATGTTGGAGCTTTCAATTGACTGGGATGATACTCTGCTAGCTCTGTCTTCAGGCCAGAGAGGGTATACCTAAGAAACCGTTGAACTTGACTGGACAATAAGATGCTGGACTCTATGTTTGGTATACGCTTGCAATGGGGGAATCTCAACTGAACTTGAGCTGTGGTAATGCAACAAGGTGGAGGAATCCAGCATGGTGGGAGGGTTTGGGGAGGGGTGGGGAGAACCCAAGTATCTATGTAACAGTGTCACATAATACAATGTAATTAATGAAGTTAAATAATAAATAATTTTAAAAAAAGAATGTTTTAGAGTTTCTGCTACGGTTAGGATTAGGGTGAGGGTAAGGTTTAGGGTTATGGTTAGGGTTGGGGTAAGCATTAGGTTTAGGATTAGGGTTAGGGTTCCTATAATGGTTAGGGTTAGGCTTAGGGTTAGAGAGTGTAAGTGTTAGGGTTAGGGTTGTTGTAAGCATTAGGTTTAAGGTTAGGGGTAGGGTTAGGGTATTTTTGAGGGTGAGGTTTAGGCTTAGTGTTAGGGTTGGTGTAAACATTAGGTTAGGGTTAGTGTTAGGGTTAGTGTTCGGGTGGGGTTAGGGTTTGGGTTGGTGTAAGCATTAGGGTTAGGGTTAGGGTTAGGGTTAGGGTTTGTGTTAGGGTTAGCGTTAGGGTTAGAGTTAGGGTTAGGGTGAAGTTGAGGTTTAGGGTTAGTGTTAGATTTGGTGTAATCATCAGGTTTATAGTTAGGGTTACTGTTTGTGTTAGGGTTAGGTTTAGGCTTAGGGTTAGAGAGTGTTAGGTTTAGGGTTAGGGTTGGTGTAAGCATTTTTGTTACGGTAGGGTTTGGGTTCCAGGTAGGCTTAGGTTTAGGGTTAGGGTTAGCGTTTGTTTTAGGGTTAGAGTTAGGGTTAGGGTTAGGGTGAGGGTGAGGGTTAGGTTTAGGGTTAGGGTTGGTGTAAGCATTAGTTTTAGGGTTAGGGGTTGTGATAAAATTAGGGTTAGGCTTATCGTTAGTGAGTGTAAGGCTTAGGGTTAGGGTTGGTGTAAGAATTTGTGTTAGGGTTTTGGTTAGAGTTCCAGGTAGGTTTAGGGTTAGGATTAGGGTTAAGGTTAGGTTTAGGGTTTGTGTTAGGGGTAGGGTGGGGTTAGGATTAGGGTTGGTGTAAGCATTAGGGTTAGGTTTAGGGTTAGTGTTTTTCTTAGCGTTAGGGTTGGTGTAAGCATAAGGTTTAGGGTTCGAGTTATGGTTTGTGTTAGGGTAAGGTTAGGCTTAGAGTTGAGAGTGTTAGGGTTACAGTTAGGGTTGATGTAAGCATTTGGGTTACGGTTGGGGTTAGGGTTCCTGGTAGGTTTATGGTTAATGTTAGGGTTAGGTTTAGAGTTAGGGTTTGTGTTAGGGTTAGGGTTCGGTTTAATGTAAGCATTAGGGATATGTTTAGGTTTTGTGTTCGTCTTAGGGTCAGGGTTAGTGTTAGGGTTATGGTGAGGGTGAGGTTTAGGTTTAGGGTTAGGGTTGGTGTAAGCATTAGCTTAGAGTTAGGGTTAGGGTTTGTGTTAGGGTTAGAGTTAGTGTTAGTGTTAAGGTTAGGGTTGGTGTAAGCATTAGGTTTAGTGTTAGGGTTAGCTTTTGTTTTAGGGTTAGGGTTATGCTTATGGTTAGAGAGTGTTAGAGTTAGGGTTAGGCTTGGCGTAAGCATTTGGTGAACTGTTGGTGTTTGCGTTCCAGGTAGGCTTAGTGTTAGGGTTAGGGTTAGGGTTTTTGTTAGGGTTTGGGTTAGGGTTAGGGCTTGTGAGCATGAGGTTTAGGCTTAGTGTTTGGGTTGATGTAAGCATTAGTTTAGGGTTAGGGTTAGGGTTAGGGTTAGTGTTAGGGTTAAAGTTAGGGTGGGGTTAGGGTTTGGGGTGTTGTAAGCATTAGGGTTAGGGTTAGCTTTAGGGTTAGGGTTTGTGTTAGTGTTAGCGTTAGGGTTTGAGTTAGAGTGAAGGTGAGGTTTAGGTTTAGGGTTAGAGTTGGTGTAATCATCAGGTTTAGGGTTAGGGTTAGGATTACGGTTTGTTAGGGTTAGGGTTATGCTTAGGGTTAGAGAGATTTTGGTTTAGGGTTAGGGTTGGTGGAAGCATTTGGGTTACGGTTGGAGTTAGTGTTGCAGGTAGGCTTAGGGTTAGGGTTACTGTTTGGTTTTGTTTAGTGCTAAGGTTAGGGTTAGGCTTCGTTTTGGTTTAGCTTTAGGGTTATGGTTTGTGTAAGAATTAGTTTTAGGGTTAGGGTTTGTGTTAGGGTTAAGGTTAGGCTTAAGATTGAGAGTGTTAGGGTTAGGGTTGGTGTTAGCATTGTGTTAGGGTTGGGGTTAGGGTTCCAGATAGGTTTAGGTTTAGGATTAGGGTTAAGGTTAGGGTTAGGGTTAGTGTTAGGGTTAGGGGGTTTGGGGTTAGGGTTGTTGTAAGCTAGGGTTAGGGTGAGGGTTAGGGTTAGGGTTAGGGTTGGTGTAAGCATAAGGTTTAGAGTTAGAGTTAGGGTTTGTGTTAGGGTTAGGATTAGGCTTAGGGTTAGAGAGTGTTAGGGTTACGGTTAGGGTTGGTGTAAGCATTTGGGTTACTGATAGGGTTAGCGTTCCAGGTAGGTATAGGGTTTATTTTAGGGTTAGGGTTAGGGTTTGTGTTAGGGTTAGGTTTAGTGTTAGGATTCGGGTTAATGTAAGCATTAGGAATATGGTTAGGGTTAGGGTTTGTCTTTGGGTTAGAGTTAGGATTAGGGTTATGGTGAGGGTGCGGATTTGGTTTTGGTTAGGGTTGGTGTACGCATTAAGTTTAGCGTTAGTGTTAGGGTTTGTGTTAGAGTTTTGGTTAGGGTTAGGGTTAGAGAATGTTAGGGTTAGGGTTAGTGAAGGTGTCAGTGTTTGGTATACCATTGAGTTTAGGGTTCCAGGAAGGTTTAGGGTTAAGGTTCGACTTATGGTTTGTGTTTGTGTTAGGGTTAGGGTTAGGGTTATTGTTTGTGTTAGATTTGGTGTAAGCATTAGGGTTAGGGTTAGGGTTAGGGTTGGTGTAAGCATTATTGTTAGTGTTAGAGTTATGGTTAGATGTTATGGTTTAGGGTTAGGGTTTGGGTAAGGGTTGGTTCAGGCTGGTGCAGGAATTAGTGTTAGTGTTAGGGTTAGTGTTAGGAGTAAGGATAGGGTTAAGTTTAGGGTTAGTGAGTGTTAGGGTTATGGTTACGGTTGGTGTAAATATTTGGGTTACGGTTGGGTTTAGGGATTAAGGTAAGGTTAGAGTAAGGGTTAGGTTTAGGGTTAGTGTTAGGGTTAGAATTGGTGTTAGGTTTAGGGTTGGTGTAACTATTAGGTTTAGGGTTAGGGTTTGTGTTAGGATTAGGGTTAGGGTTAGGGTGAGAGTGTGGTTTAAGGTTACATTTAGGAGGTGTAAGCATTAGGCTCACAGTTACCTTTATGGTTAGGGTTAGTGTTACGTTTAGGGTTAGGGTTATGGCTAGTATTTGGGTAAGCATTAGTGTTAGTATTAGGGTTAGGGTTAGTTTTATGGTTAGTGTGAGGGTGAGGTTTAGGGTTAGGGTTAGGGTTGGTGTAAGCATTAGGTTAGGGTTAGGGTTAGGGTTTGTGTTAGGGTTAGGGTTAGTGTTAGGGTTAGGGTTGGTGTAAGCATTAGGTTTAGTGTTAGGGATTAGCTTTTATTTTAGGATTAGGATTATGCTTATGGTTAGAGAGCGTTAGAGTTAGTGTTTGGCTTGGTTTAAGTATTTGGTGAACTTTTGAGGTTTGGATTCCAAGTAGGCTAGGTGTTAGGGTTAGGGTAAGGGTTTTTGTTAGGGTTTGAGTTAGGGTTAGGGCTTGTGTGAGCGTGAGGTTTAGGCTTAGTGTTTGGGTTGGTGTAAGCGTTAGGTTGGGGTTAGGGTTAGGATTAGTGTTAGGGTTAGGGTAAGGGTGGGGTTAGGGTTTGGGTTGTTGTAAGCATTAGGGTTAGGGTTAGTTTTAGGGTTAGGGTTAGTGTTAGGGTTAGCGTTAGTGTTAGGGTTAAAGTGAAGGTGACGTTTAGGTTTAGGGTTAGAGTTGGTGTAATCATCAGGTTTAGGGTTAGGGTTACGGTTTGTGTTAGGGTTAGGGTTAGGCTTAGGGTTAGAGAGTGTTAGGTTTAGGGTTAGGGTTGGTGGAAGCATTTGGGTTACGGTTGGGGTTAGTGTTCCAGGTAGGCTTAGGGTTAGGGTTACTGTTTTTTTTTTTGTTTGTTTGTTTAGGGTTAAGGTTAGGGTTAGGCTTCGTTTGGGTTTAGGTTTAGGGTTATGGTTGGTGTAAGCATTGTGTTAGGGTTGGGGTTAGGTTTCCAGGTAGGGTTAGGTTTAGGATTAGGGTTAAGGTTAGGGTTATGGTTGGTGTTAGGGTTAGGGGGTTTGGGGTTATGGTTGTTGGAAGCTAGGTTTAGGGTTAGGGTTAGGGTTAGGCTTAGGGTTAGTGTTGGTGTAATCATAAGGTTTAGGGTTATAGTTAGGCTTAGGGTTAGGGTTAGGGTTAGGCTTAGGGTTAGAGAGTGTTAGGGTTATGGTTAGTGTTGGTGTAAGCATTTTGTTACTGCTGGGGTTAGGGTTCCAGGTAGGTTTAGGGTTATTTTTAGGGTTAGGGTTAGAGTTAGGGTTAAGGTTAGGGTTTGTGTTGGGGTTGGGTTTAGTGTTAGGGTTTGGGTTAATGTAAGCATTAGGAATATGGTTAGGTTTAGGATTTATCTTTGGGTTAGTGTTAGTTTTAGGGTTATGGTGAGGGTGAGGATTAGGTTTTGGTTAGGGTTGGTGTAAGCATTAAATTTAGCGTTAGGGTTAGAGTTTGTGTTAGGGTCAGTGTTAGGGTTAGGGTTAGAGAGTGTTAGGGTTAGGGTTAGGGTATGTGTCAGTAATTGGTATACAATTGAGTTTAGGGTTCCGGGTAGGTTTAGGGTTAGGGTTAGGTTTAGTGTTATGGCTAGGTATAGGGTAATAATTAGGGTTAAGGTTACAGTTAGCATTCGAGTTAGAGTAAGTGTTTGGTTTAGGGTTAGAGTTAGGGTTACAATTACGGTTAGGGTGAGGGTTACGGTTAGGTGTTATTGGTTAGGATTAGGGTTTGGGTAAGGGTTATGTTTTGAGTTGTTGTAAGCATTATTGTTAGTGTTAGTGTTAGGGTTAGGGTTAGGGTTACGGTTAGAGAGTGTTAGGGTTATGGTTAGGGTTGGTGTAAATATTTGGGTTACGGTTGGGGTTAGGGTTCAAGGTAGGGTTAGAGTTAGGGTTAGGTTTAAGGTTTGTGTTAGGGTTAGGGTTAGTGTTAGGGTTAGGGTTGGTGTAAACCTTAGGATTAGGGTTTGGGTAAGGGTTAGGTTTAGGGTTGGTGTAAGCATTATTGTTAGTGTTACGGTTAGGGCTAGGTTTAGGCTTAACTTTAGGGTTAGGGTGAGGGTGCGGATGATTGTTCGGGGTGTTTTTTGATGTAAGCGTTAGGTTCAGGGTTAGCATTAGTGTTTGTTTTAGGTTAGTGTTTAGGTTAGGTTTAGAGAGTGTTAGGGTTAGGGTAAGGGTTGGTGTGAGTATTTGGGTTACTGTTGGGGTTAGGGTTCCAGGTAGGCTTATGGTTAGGGTTATGGTTTGTGTTAAGGTTAGGGTTAGGGTTAGTGTTAGGGTGTGGGTTAGGGTTAGGGATAGGGTTAAGGTTAGGGGTAGGGTTAGAGAGTGTTTGGGTTAGGGTTAGTGTTGGTGTAAGCATTTGGGTTACGTTTGGGGTTAGGGTTACGGTTAGAGTTTGTGTTAAGATTAGGGTTAGGGTTAGGGTTAGTTTAGGGTTTGGGTTGGTGTGAACATTAGGGTTAGTGTTAGGGTTCGGGTTTGTGTTAGGGTTCTGGTGAGGGCTAGTGTTAGAGATAGGGAGTGTTTGGATTAGGGTTTGGGTTAGTGAAAACATTTGTGTTACGGTTAGGGTGAGGGTTCCAGGAAGGTTAAGGGTTAGGGTTAGGGTTAGGGTGTTTGTTAGGATTAGGTTTAGGGTTACAGTTAGGGTAAAGGTTTGTGCGAGGTTTGGTGTAAGCATTAGGGTTAGAGTTAGGGTTAGGGTTAATGTTAGGGTTGGTGTAAGCATTAGTGTGTGTGTTAGAGTTACGGTTAGGTGATATGGGTTAGGGTTGGGGTTTGGGTAAGAATTGGTTAAGGTTTGTGCAAGCATTAGTGTTAGGGTTAGGGTTAATTTTAGGATTAGGTTTATTGTTAAGTTTAGGGTTGAGAGTGTTAGTGGTAGGGTTAGGGTTGGTGTAAGCATTTGGGTTATGGTTGGGTTTAGGGTTAAATGTAGGCTTTGGGTTAAGGTTTTGGTAGGGTTTGTGTTATGGTTAGGGTTGGTGTTAGGGTTAGGGTTGGTGTAAGCATTAGGGTTAGGGTTAGGTTTTGTGTTAGGGTTAGGGTTTGGCTTATGGTTAGGTTTGGTGTATGCATTAGATTAGGGTTAGGGTTATGGATAGGGTTAGATTTAGGGTTAAGGTTATTGTGAGGGTTAGTGTTAGTGTTAGGGTTAGGATTTGGGTTGGTGTGAGCATTACGGTTAGGGTTAGGGTTTAGGTGAGAGTGAATTTTTCTGGTTAGGGTTAGGGAGGTGTAAGCATTAGCTTTAGGGTTAGGATTAGGCTTTGTGTTAGGGTTAAGGTTCGGCTCTGGGTTAGAGAGTGTTAGGGTTAGTGTAAGCATTTGGGTTACAGTTGGGTCAGGGTTGCAGGTATGTTTATGGTTAGGGTTAGTGTTACGTTTAGGGTTATGGTTATGTTTAGGGTTAGCATTAGTATTAGTATTAGGGTTAGGATTTTGGTTGGTGGGTGTTAGGGTTACCGATAGGCTTGGTGTAAGCATTAGTGTTAGGGTGAGGTTTACGGTTACGGTTAGGGTTTGTGTAAGGGTTTTTTTCAGGGTTAGGGTTAGGGTTAGTGTTTGAGTTAGGGAGTGTTAGGGTTAAGGTTTGTGTTAGGGTTAGGGTTAGTTTTAGGGTTAAGGTTAGGGTTAGGGTTAGGTTTAGGGTTAGGGTTGGGGTTGGTGTAAGCAATAGGGTTAGGGTTAGAGCTAGGGTTTTCGTTACGGTTAGGGTTAGGTTTAGGGTTAGGGGTAGGGTTGGTGTAAGCATTTGGGTACAGGTGTGATTAGGATTCCATGTATTCTAGGGTTTGGGTTAGTGTTAGGGTTAGGGTTTGTTTCAGGGTTACTAAGGTTTTAGGATTAGGGTTGTTGTAAGCATTAGGGTTAAGGTTAGGGTCAGGCTTAGTGTTACGTTAGTATGAGGGTGAGGTTCTAGGTTAGGGTTTGGATTGGCGTATGCATTAGGTTTAGAGTTAGTTTAGGCTGTGTGTTATGTTTAGGGTTAGGCTTAGGGTTATACAGTGTTAGGGTTTTGGTTAGGGTGTTGTAAGCATATGGGTTATGTTTGGAGTTAGGGTTCCAGGTGGGTTTAGGTTTAAAGTTAATGTTATGGTTAGGGTTAGGGTTTGTGTTAGGTTTAGGGTTAGGTTTCTGGTTAGAGAGTGCTAAGGTTAGGGTTAGGGTTGGTGTAAGCAGTTGGGTTACGACTGGGAATATATTTCCAGGTATGCTTAGGGTTAGGGTTATGGTTAGGATTTGTGTTAGGGTTACGGTTGGTGTAAGATTTACGGTTAGGGTTAGGGCTAGGGTTTATCTTAGGGTTAGGGTTAGGGTTAGGGTGTGGGTGAGTTTTTGGGTTAGGGCCACGATTGGTGTACACATTAGGTTTAGGGTTAGGGTTATGGTTTCTGTTAGGTTTAGGGTTAGGCTTCGGGTTATAGAGTGTTACGGTTAGGGTTAGGGTTGGTGTAAGCATTAGGTTTAGGGCTAGGTTTAGGATTTGTGCTAGGGTTAGGGTTATCATTTGTGTTAGTATTAGGGTTGGGGTTAAGGTTGGGTTTGGTGTAAGCATTAGGATTAGGGTTAGGTTTAGGTTTGGTGTTAGGATTAGGGTTAGGGTTAGGGTTTCGGTGAGGGTGAAGTTTAGGTTTAGTCTTAGGGTTGGTGAAAGCATTAGGTTTAGGGTTAGGGTTAGGGTTATGGTTAGGTTAGGGTTAGGGTGAGTGTGAGGTTTATGGTTAGGGTTAGGCTTGGTATAAGCTTTAGGGTTAGAGTTAGTTTTATAGTTTGTGTTACGGTTATGATCAGGGTGAGGGTGAGGTTTAGGGTTAGGGTTAGGGTTGGTGTAAGCATTAGGTTCAGGATTAGGGTTAGGGTTTGTTTTAATGTTAGTGTTAGGCTTAGGGTTAGAGAGTGTAAGTGTTATGGTTAGGGTTGGTCTAAGCATTAGGTTTAAGGTTAGGGTTAGGGTTTGTGTTAGGGTTAGGGTTAGGGTGTTTTATGAGGTGTAGGGTTAGGTTTAGGGTTGGTGTAAGCATTAGGTTTAGGGTTAGGGTTAGGGTTTGTGCTAGGGTTATGTTTAGGGTTAGGATTAGAGAGTGTTAGGGCTAGGGTTATGGTTGGTGTAAGCATTTGGGTTACGGTTATGGATTGGGTTCCATGTATGCTTAGTATTAGGGTTAGTGTTAGGTTTTGCGTTAGTGTTAGTTTTGGGTTTAGGGTTAGAGAGAGTTAGTGTTATGGTTAGGGTTGGTGTAAGCATTTTGGTTACAATTGAGGTTAGGGTACAGGAATGTTTATGGTTAGGTTTAGTGTTAGGGTTGGCGTAAGCATTAGTGTTACGTTAAGGGTTAGTGTTTTTGTTAGGGTGAGGGTTAGGTTTTGGGTTGGTGTAAACATTAGAGTAGAGTTATTTTTAGGATTTGTGTTAGGGTTAGGATGAGGGTGAGAGTGAGGTTTAGGGTTAGGGTTGGTGTAAGCATTAGGTTTAGGGTTAGGGTTAGGGTTTCTATAATGGGTAGGTTTAGGCATAGGGTTAGAGAGTGTTAGGGTTAGGGTTTTGGTTGGTGTAAGCATTAGGTTTAGGGTTAGGGTTTTGGTTTGTGCTCGGGTTAGGGTTAGGGTTAGTGTTATGGTTAGAGAGTGTTAGGGTTAGGGTTAGGGTTGGTGTAAGTATTTGGGTTATGGTTGCGTTTAGGGTTCCAGGTAGGCTTAGGCTTAGGGTTAGGGTTAGGGTTTGTGTTAAGGTTAGGGTTGGGGTTAGGGTTAGGTTTAGGTTTATGGATAGGGTTAGGTTTAGTGTTAGGTTTAGTGTTACGGTTATTGTTAGGGTTAGGGTTAGGGTTGGTGTAAGCCTTAGGTGTAGGGTTAGGTTTAGGGTTTCTGTTAGGGTTAGGGTTAGGCTTAGTGTTAGAGAGTGTTAGGGTTAGGGTTAGGGTTGGAGTAAGCATTTGGGTTACAATTGAGGTTAGGGTCACAGGTACGTTTAGTGTTAGGGTTAGTGTTACGGTTACGGTTAGGGTTATGGTTAGGGTTGATGTGAGCGTTAGTGTTAGGGTTAGGGTTAGAGTTACTGTTTGTGTTAAGGTATTGTTAAGGATAGTTTTAGAGTGTGTTAGGGTTAGGGTTAGGGTTGGTGTAATCATTTGGGTTACGGTTGTGGTTAGGTTTCCACGTAGGCTTAGGGTTATGGTTAGTGTTTGTGTTAGGGTTAGGGTTAAGGTTACAGTTAGGGTGTGTTAGGCTTAGGGTTAATGTTGGTATAAGCATTAGGGTTAGGGTTATTGTTAGGGTTTAGTTGGAGTTAGGGTAAGGGTAAGGCTTAGGGTTAGGGTTAGGGTTGGTGTAAGCATTTGGTTTAGGGTTAGGGTTAGGGTTTTTGCTAGGGTTAGGGTTAGCGTTAGGGGTAAAGAGTGTTAGGGTTAGGGTTAGGGTTGTTGTAAGCTTTAGGTTTACAGTTAGGGTTAGGGTTTGTGCTAGGGTTAATGTTAGGGTTATGTTTAGAGATTGTTAGGTTTATGTTTAGCGTTGCTGTAAACATTTGGGTTACGGTTGGGGATAGGGTTCCATTTAGGCTTAGGGTTAGGGTTAGGGTAAGGGTTAATGTTATGGTTGGGATTATGGTTGGGGTTGGTGTAGGCATTAGTATTAGGGTTACGATTAGGGTTTCTGTTAGGGTTAGATTTAGTGTTAGGGTTATGGTGAGGGTGAGATTTAGGGTTAGGGTTAGGTTTGGTGTAAGCATTTGGGTTACAATTGATGTTAGTGCTACAGGTACGTTTAGGATTAGGGTTACTGTTATGGTTAGGGTTAGGGTTAGGGAAAGGGTTGGTGTAAACCTTAGTGTTAGGGTTAGGGTTAGGCTTTGTTTTTGGGTTAGTGTTAGTTTTAGGGTTAGGGTTAGAAAGTGTTAGGGTTTGGGTTAGGATTGGTGTAAGCATTTGGGTTACGGTTGGGGTAAGGGATCCAGGTAAGCTTCGGGTTATGGTTAGGGTTAGGGTTAGTGTTAGAGTTAGAGTTAGAGAATGTTAGGGTTAGGGTTGGGGCTTTTGTAAGCATTTGGGTTACGGTTGGTGTCAGGTTTCCAGGTCGGCTTAGGGTTAGGGTTTGTATTAGGGTCTGTGTTAGAGTTAGAGTTGGGATTAGTGTTGGTGTAAGCATTAGGGTTAGGGTTAGGGTTAATGTTTGTGTAAGGGTTAGGGTTAGGGTTAGGGTTTGAGTTATGGTTAGGTTTAGTGTTATGGTTAGGTTTAGAGTTAGGTTTAGGGTTATGGCTGGTGCAAGCATTAGTTTTAGGGTTAGGGTTAGGGTTTATTTTAGGGTTAGGGTTTGGCTTATGGTTAGAGAGTGTTACCGTTAGGGTTAGGCTTGGGGTAAGCATTTGGGTAACGGTTGGATTTAGGGTTCCATGTAGGCTTAGGGTTAGTGTTAGGGTTAGGGTTTGTGTTAGAGTTAGGGTTAGGTTTATTGTTAGAGTTAGGGAGTGTTAGGGTTTGTGTTAGGGTTAGTGTTATGATTAGGTTTAGTGTTAAGGTGAGGGTTAGTGTTTGGTTGGTGTAAACATTATGGTTAATTTTAGGGTTAGGGTTTGTGTTATGGTTAAGGTTAGGTTTAGTATTAGTGTTAAATTTAGGGAGTGTTTGGGTTAGTGTTTGCGTTGGTGTAAACATTTGTGTTACTGTTCGGGTTGGAATTCCAGGTAGGTTTAGGATTTGGGTTAGGGTTAGGTTTTCTGCTAGGGTTAGGGTTAGGGTTACGGTCAGGATTAGGGTTAAAGTGAGGATTAGGTTTAGTGTTAGGTTTGGTGTAAGCATTAAGGTTATGTTTAGAGTTACGGTTATGTGTTATGGCTTCGGGTTAGGGTTTGTGTAAGTGTTAGGTTTAGGGTTGGTGTAAGCAGCAGTGTTAGTGTTAGGGTTAGGGCTAGGGCTGTGTTTCCAGTTAGGGTTAGGGTGAGGGTGTGTGAGAAGTTTCGGGTTATGGTTGATGTAAACATTAGGTTTAGGGCTAGCGTTAGTATTTGTGTTAGGGTAGGGTTAAGGTTAGAGTTAGAAAGTGTTAGGGTTAGGGTAAGGGTTGGTGTAAGCATTTGGGTTACAGTTGGGGTTATGGTTCCAGGTAGGCTTAGGGTTAGGGTTATGGTTTGTGTTAGGGTTAGGGTTAGGTTTAGTGTTTGGGTTAGGGTTAATGTTTGTGTTCCATTAGTGTTAGGGTTATTGTTACGGTTTGTGTTATGGTTATGGTTAGGGTTAGGGTAAGGGTAAGGGTGAGATTGAGGTTTAGGCTTAGGGTTAGGGTTGGTGTAAGCATTAGGTTTAGGGTTAGGGTTAGGGTAAGGGTAAGGGTGAGATAGAGGTTTAGGCTTAGGGTTAGGATTGGTGTAAGCATTAGGTTTAGGGTTAGGGTTAGGGTTTGTGTTACGGTTAGGGATAGGGTTACTTTTAGGGGTAGGGTTAGAGAGTGTTAGGGTTAGGGTTAGTGTTGGTGCAAGCATTAGGTTTAGGGTAGGGTTAGGGTTTGTTTTACGGTTAGGGTTAGACTTATGGTTAGAGAGTGTTAGCGTTAGGGTTAGGCTTTGTAAGCATTGGGTAACTGTTGGGGTTTGGGTTCCAGGTGTGCTTAGGGTTAGGGTTAGGGTTAGGGTTTTTGTTAGGGTTATGGTTAGTGTGAGGGTGAGGTTTAGGGTTACTGTTAGGTTGGTTTAAGCATTAGGTTATGGTTAGGGTTAGGGTGGGGTTAGGGTTTGGGTTTGTGTAAGCATTAAAGTTAGGGTTAGGTTTAGTGTTAGGGTTAGCGTTAGGGTTAGGCTTAGGATTAGGGTGAAGGTGAGGTTTAGGGTTAGGTTTACGGTTTGTGTTAGGGTTAGGGTTGGTGTTAGTGTTAGCGTTGGTGTAAGCATTAGGGTTAGGGTTACGGTTGTGTGAGGGTTAGTATTAGGGTTAGGGTGCAGGTATGGTTTATGGTTAGGGTGAGAAAGTGTAAGCATTAGGTTTAGGGTTAGGGCTAGGGTTTGTGTTGGTATTAAGGTTAGACTTAGGGTTAGAGAGTGTTAGCGTTAGGTTTAGGGTTGTTGTAAGCATTGGGTTTTAAGGTTTCAGGTACGTTTAGAGTTAGGGTTTGTGTTACGGTTTGGGTTAGTGTTATGTTTAGGATCTGCGTAAGCATTAGTGTTATGGTTAGGGTAATTTTAGGGTTAAGATGAGGGTTAGGTTTGGTGTAAGCATTACGATTAGTGTTAGGGTTTCTGTTAGGGCTAGGGTTAGGGTTAGGGTTAGGGTTAGGGTTAGAGTTAGAGTTAGAGAATGTCAGGTTAGGGTTAGGGTTGGTTTAAGCATTTGGGTTACGGTTGGGTCAGGGTTTCAGTAGTCTTAGGGTTAGGGTTAGGGTTTGTGTTAGGGTTAGAGTTGGTGTTATGGTAAGCGTTTGCGTAAGCAGTAGTTTTAGGTTTAGGGTAATGTTAGGGTTACGGTTAGGGTTACGTTGAGGATTAGGTTTAGGGTTAGGGTTGGTGTAATCATTCGTGTTAGGGTTAGGTACAGGGTTTGTTTTTGGGTCAGGTTTAAGTTTAGGGTTCGGGTTAGAGAGTGTTAGGGTTAGGGTTAGGATTGAAGTAAGCATTGGGTTACGTTTAGGTAAGGGGTCCAGGTAAGGTTAGGGTTTTGGTTAGGGTTAGGATTTGTGTTATCGTAAGATTTGGGGTTAGGGTGAGTGTTAGGGTTGGTGTAACCATTAGGTTTATGGTTAGGGTTAGGGTTTCTATGAGGGTTAGGGTTAGGCCTAGGTTTAGAGAGTGTTATGGTTAAGGTTAGGGTTGGTGTAAGCATTCGTTTTAGGGTTATGGTTAGGGTTTCTGTTAGGGTTAGGATTAGATTTAGGGTTAGGGTTAGAGAGTGTTAGGGTTAGAGTTTTTGTTGGTGTAAGCATTTGGGTTGCGGTTGTGGTCAGGGTTCCAGCTAGTCTTAGGGTTAGGGTTAGGATTAGGGTTTGCATTAGGGTTAGAGTTGGGGTTCATGTTGGTGTAAGCACTAGGGTTAGTTTTAGGGTTAGGGTTTGTGTTAGGGTTATGTTTAGGGTTATGGATAGGGTGAGGGTTTGTGTTAGGGTTAGGATTAGAGTTAGAGCTAGGGTTAGGCTTGGTATAAGCATTAGGTTTAGGGTTTGGGTTCGGGTTTGTTTTAGGGTTAGGGTTAGGCATATGCTTAGTGAGGGTTAGCTTTAGGGTTAGGCTTGGTGTAAGCTTTTGGGTTACGCTTGGGGTTAGGGTTCAAGGTAGGGTTAGGGTAAGGTTTATGGTTTGTGTTAGGGTTAGCGTTGGTTTAGGGTTTGGGCTGGTGTATGCATTAGGGTTAGGATTAGGGTTTGGGTAAGGGTAAGGTTTAGCGTTGGTGTAAGCATTAGGGTTAGTGTTAGGTTTAGGGTTAGGCTTTTGGGTTGGTGTGAGTATAGGGTTAGGGTTAGGGTTCGGGTTTGTGTTAGTGTTGCGGTTAGGGTTAGTGTTAGAGTTAGGGAGTGTTTGGATTAGGGTTAGCCATGTTTTAAGCATTTGGGTTATGGTTAGGGTTAGGGTTGCAGGAAGGTTTACGGTTAGGGTTAGAGTTATGGTTGTGTTAGGGTCAGAGTTAGGGTTACTGTTAGGGTTAGGGTTTGTGTTAGGTTTGGTATAAGCATTAAGGTTAAGGTTAGGGTTAGGGTTGGTGTAAGCATTAGGGTTAGTGTTAGGGTTACGGTTAGGTGTTATGGGTTAGGGTTAGGGTTTGGGTAGGGTTGGTTCAGGTTGGTGCAGGCATTAGTGTTAGGGTTAGGGTTAGTGTTAGGATTAGGGATAGGTTTAAGTTTAGGGTTAGTGAGTGTTAGGGTTAAGGTTAGGGTTGTTGTAAGCATTTGGGTTATGGTTGGTTTTAACGATCAAGGTAGTGTTAGAGTACAGGTTACGTTTAGGGTTATTGTTAGGGTTAGGAATTGTGTTAGGTTTAGGGTTGGTGTAAGCATTAGGGTTAGGGTTAGGGTTTGTGTTAGGATTAGGGTTAGGGTTAGGGTGAGAGTGTGATTTAGGGTTTCAGTTAGGAGGTGTAAGCATTAGGCTCAGGGTTGGAGTTAGGGTTTTTTTTATTATGGTTTTGTTTAGGCTTATGGCTAGAGACTGTTAGGGTTAGGGTTAGGGTTGGTGTAAGCTTTTGGGTTACAGTTGGAGTTAGTGTTACAGGTACGTTTATGGTTAGGGTTAGTGTTACGTTTAGGGTTAGGGTTATGGGGGATTTGGGTAAGCATTGGTGTTAGGGTTAGGGTTAGGATTAGTGTTAGGCTTAGGGTGAGGGTTAGGGTAAGGAATAGGATTGGTGTAAGCATTAGTGTTTGTTAGGTTTAGGCGTAGGGTTAGGGTTTGTGTAATGGTTAGGATTAGGGTTACAGTTAGGGTTAGTGTTTGTGTTAGGGTTAGGGTTAGAGTTCGGGTTAGGGTTATGGTTTGCGTTATTGTAAGCATTTGAGTTACGGTTGGGGTTAGGGTTCAAGTTAGTCTTAGGGTTAAGGTTTGGGTTAGGGTTTGTGTTATGGTTAGGGTTGGGGTTAGGGTTAGAGTTGGTGTAAAATTTAGGGTTAGTGTTAGGGACAGGGTTTGTGCTGGGGCTTGGGTTAGGGTTATGGTGATGGTGAGGTTTAGGGTTAGGGTTAGGGTTTCTGTTAGGGTTTTGGTTATGATTATGGTTAGATAGTGTTAGTGTTAGGGTTAATATTGATGTAAGCTTTAGCCTTAGGTTTATGATTAGGGTTTCTGTTAGGGTTAACGTTAGGGTTAGGGTTAGAGAATGTTAGGGTTGTTGGAAGCATATGCGTTAGGTTGGTTTTAGTGTTCTAGATTTGATTAGGGTTAGGGTTAGGGTTAGGGTTTTGTTAGGGTTAGGGTTAGGGTTAGTGTGAGGGTGAGGTTTAGATTTAGGGTTAGGGTTGGTGTAAGCATTAGGTTAGGGTTAGTGTTAGGCTTAGGGTTAGGGTGGGGTTAGGGTTTGGGTTGGTGTAAGCATTAGTGCTAGGTTTATGGTTAGTGTTGGGGTAAGCATTAGGGTTAGGTTAGGGTTAGGGTTTGTTTTAGAGTTAGTGTTAGGGTGAGGGTTTGTGTTAGGGTTAGGATTCCCGTTAGGGTTAGGGTTATGGTTGGTGTAAGCATTGGGTTTAGGTTTCTGATTATGGTTTGTATTAGGTTAGGCTTATGCTTATTGTTAGAGAGTGTTAGTGTTAGGGTAGGCTTGGTGTAAGCACTTGGGTAACCGTTGGGGTTAGTGTTCCTGGTAGGCTTATGGTTAGTTTTAGTTTTAGGGTTTTTGTTAGGGTTAGGGTTAGGGTTAGTGAGAGGGTGAGTTTTAGGGTTGGTGTAAGCATTATGTTAGTGTTAGGGTTTGAGTTAGGTTTAGGGTGGGGTTAGGGTTTGGGTTGGTGTAAGCATTAAGGTTAGGGTTAGGGTTAGTGTTTGGTTTAGGGTTAGAGTTAGGGTTACAATTACGGTTAGGGTTAGGGTGAGAGTTAGGGTTAGTGTTAGGTTTGGTGTAAGCATTAGGTTTAGGGTTAAGGTTAGTGTTTACGTTAGGATTAGGGTTAGGGTTACGGTTATGTGTTATCGGTTTAAGGTTAGCATTTGGGAAAGGGTTAGGTTTAGAGTAGGTGTAAGCATTATTGTTAGTGCTAATGTTAGGGTTAGGGTTAGAGAGTGTTAGGGTAAGGGTTAGGGTTGGTGTAAGCATTTGGGTTACGATTGGGTTTAGGGTTCAAGGTAAGGTTAGGGATAGGTTTAGTGTTTGTGTAATGGTAGGGTTGGTGTTAGGGTTAGGGTTGGTGTAAGCATTAGGGTTAGTATTAGGGTTTGGATAAGGGTTAGCTTTAGGGTTGGTGTAAGCATTAGTGTTAGTATTAGGTTTAGGGCTAGGGTTAGGATTAGGGTTAGGGTTAGGGTTAGGGTGAGGGTGCGGTTGAGGGTTCGGGTAATGGTTGATGTAAGCATTAGGTTTAGAGTTAGAGTTAGTGTTTGTGTTAGGGTAGTGTTTAGTTTAGGGTTACAGAGTGTTAGGGTTAGGGTTAGGGTTGGTGTTAGCATTTGGCTTACAGTTGGGGTTAGGGTACGTTTAGGGTTAGGGTTATGGTTAGGGTTTGTGTTAGATTAGAGTTAGGATTAGTGTTAGGGTTAGGGTTTATGTTGTGTTAGGCTGAGGGTTAGGTTTAGGGTTAGGGATAGGGTTATGGTTAAAGTTAGCGTTAGGGTGAGGGTGAGGTTAGAGTTAGGGTTAGGGTTGGTGTAAGCATTAGGTTTTGGGTTAGGGTTTTTGTTAGGGTTAGATTTATGGTTATGGTTCGGAGTAATGTAAGCATTAGGAATATGGTTAGGGTTAGTGTTTGTCTTAGGGTTAGGGTTAGGGTAGTGTTATGGTGAGGGTGAGGGTTAGGGTTAGGGTTGGTGTTGGTGTAAGCATTAAGTTTAGTGTTAGTGTTAGGGTTTGTGTTGGGATTAGTGTTAGGGTTAGGTTTAGAGAGTGTTAGGGTTAGGGTTAGGGTAGTTGTCAGCATTTGGTATACAATTGAGTTTAGGGTTCCAGGTAGGTTTAGGGTTAGTGTTAGTTTTAGTGTTATGGCTAGGTATAGGGTAATGATTAGGGTTAAGGTTACAGTTAGCGTTAGTGGTAGGGTTAGTGTTTCGTTTAGGGTTAGAGTTAGGGTTACAATTACGGTTAGGGTTAGGGTTAGGGTTACGGTTAGGTGTTATGGGTTAGGGTTTGGGTAAGGGTTAGGTTTAGAGTTGGTGTAAGCATTATTTGAAGTGTTGGTGTTTGGATTAGGGTTGGTGTATATATTTGGGTTACGTTTGTGATTAGGGTTCCAGGTAGGGTTAGAGTTAGGGTTAGGTTTAAGGTTTGTGTTAGGGTTAGGGTTGGTGTTAGGGTTAGGGTTGGTGTAAGCATTAGGGTTAGGATTAGGGTTTGGGTAAAGGTTAGGTTTAGGGTTGGTGTAAGCATTAGTGTTAGTGTTAGGGTTAGGGCTAGGTTTATGTTTAGGTTTAGTGTTAGGGTAGGGTGAGGGTGCGGGTGAGGGTTCTGATTATTTTTTGATGTAAGTGTTAGGTTCAGAGTTAGAGTTAGTGTTTATGTTAGGGTAGTGTTTAGGTTAGGTTTAGAGAGTGTTAGGGTTAGGGTAAGGGTTGGTGTGAGCATTTGGGTTACAGTTGGGGTTAGGGTTCCAGGTAGGCTTATGGTTAGGGTTAGGTTTTTTGTTATGGTTAGGGTTATGATTAGGGTTAGGGTTAATGTTGGTGTTAGCATTAGGGTTAGGGTTATTGTTAGGGTTTGAGTTAGGGTTAGGGTTAGGGTTAGGGTGAGGGTTAGGGTTAGGGTTAGGGTGAGGGTTAGGGTTAGGTGTAGGGTTAGAGAATGTTTGGGTTAGGGTTAGTGTTGGTGTAAGCATTTGGGCTACGTTTGGTGTTAGAATTAGGGTTAGGGTTTGTGTCAGGGTTAGGGTTAGGGTTAGGGTTACTTTAGGGTTCGGGTTAGGGTTTGGGCTGGTGTGAGCTTTAGGGTTAGTGTTAGGCTTAGGTTTTGTGTTAGGGTTACGGTGCGGGTTAGTGTTAGAGATAGGGAGTGTTTGGATTAGGGTTTGGGTTGGTGTAAACCTTTGTGTTAGGGTTAGGGTGAGTTTTCCATGAAGGTTTAAGGTTATGGTTTGGGTTAGGGTGTGTATTAGGATTAGGTTTAGGGTTACAGTTAGGGTTAAGGTTTGTGCTAGGTTTCGTGTAAGCATTAGGGTTAGTGTTAGAGTTACGGTTAGGTGATATGGGTTAGAGTTGGAGTTTGGGTAAGAATTGGTTAAGGTTGGTGCAAGCATTAGTGTTAGGGTTAATGTTAGTTTTAGGATTAGGGTTAGGGTAAAGTTAAGGGTTGAAGAATGTTAGGGGTAGGGTAAGGGTTGGTGTAAGCATTTGGGTTACTTTTGTGTTTAGGGTTAAAGGTAGGCTTTGGGTTAAGGTTTGGGTAGGGTTTGTGTTATGGTTAAGGTTGGTTTAAGCATTAGGGTTAGGGTTAGGGTTAGTGTTTGTGTTATGGTTAGGGTTGTTGTTAGGGTTAGGGTTGGTGTAAGCATTAGGGTTAGGTTTAGGGTTTGTGTTAGGGTTAGGGTTTTGCTTAGGGTTAGAGAGTGTTAGATTTAGGGTTGGTGGAAGCATTTTTGTAACGGTTGGGGTTTGCGTTCCAGGTAGGCTTAGGGTTAGGGTTAGCGTTTGTGTTATGGTTAGAGTTAGTGTTAGGGTTAGGATGAGGGTTAGGTTTCGGGTTAGGGTTGGTGTAAGCATTAGTTTTAGGGTTTGGGGTTTTGGTAAAGTTAGGGTTATGCTTAGCGTTAGTGAGTGTTGGGCTTAGGGTTAGGGTTGGTGTAATCATTTGTGCTAGGGTTTGGGTTAGGGTTCCAGGTAGGCTTAGGGTTAGGATTAGGGTTAAGGTTAGGGTTAGGGTTTGTGTTATGGATAAGGTGGGGTTAGGGTTAGGGTTGTTGTAAGCATTAGGGTTAGGTTTAGGGTTAGGGTTTAGCTTAGGGTTAGGGTTTGTGTAAGCATAAGGTTTAGGGTTAGAGTTAGGGTTTGTGTTAGGGTTTGGTTAGGCTTAGAGTTGAGAGTGTTAGGGTTAGGGTTAGGGTTGGTGTAAGCATTTGGGTTAGGGTTGGGGTTAGGGTTCCAGGTAGTTTTAGGGTTAATGTTAGGGTTTTGGTTAGGGTTAGGGTTTTTGTTATGGATAGGGTGGGGTTAGGGTTAATGTAAGCATTAGGGATACGGTTAGGGTTTGTGTTTGTCTTAGGGTTAGGGTTAGGGTTAGGGTTATGGTGAGGGTTAGGGTTAGGGTTAGGGTTGGTGTAAGCATTAAGTTTAGCGTTAGGGTTAGGGTTTGTGTTAGGGTTAGGGTTACGGTTAGGGTTATTGAGAGTTAGGGTTAGGGTTGCGGTAGGTATCAGCATTTGGTTTATAATTGAGTTTAGGTTCCACGTATGTTTAGAGTTAGGGTTAGGGTTAGTGTTATAGCTAGGTATAGGGTAATGATTAGGGTTAAGGTTACAGTTAGCGTTAGTGTTAGGGTTAGTGTTTGGTTTAGGGTTAGAGTTAGGGTTACAATTACGGTTAAGGTTAGGGTGAGAGTTAGGGTTAGTGTTAGGTTTGGTGTAAGCATTAGGTTTAGGGTTAGGGTTAGGGTTAGTGTTTACGTTAGGATTAGGGTTAGCTTTTGGGTAAGGGTTAGGTTTAGAGTTTGTGTAAGCATTATTGTTAGTGTTAGTTTTAGGGTTAGGGTTAGGGCTAGGGTTATGTTTAGAGCTAGGGTTAGGGTGAGGGTGCGGGTGATGGTTCGGGTTATGGTTGATGTAAGCATTAGGCTTAGGGTTAGCGTTAGTGTTTGTGTTAGGGTAGGGTTAAGGTTAGGGTTAGAGAGTGTTAGAGTTAGGGTTAAAGTTGGTATAAGCATTTGGGTTACAGTTGGGTTTAGAGTTCCAGGTAGACTTAGGGTTATGGTTAAGGTTTGTGTTAGGTTAGTGTTAGGTTTAGGGTTATGGTGAGGGTTAATGTTGGTGTTAGCATTACAGTTAGAGTTTGTGTTAGGGTTAGCTTTAGGGTTAGGATTAGGGTTAGGGTGAGGGTTAGGGTTAGGGTTGTTGTAAGCATTAGGTTTAGGGTTAGGCTTAGGGTTTGTGTTAGTGTTAGGGATAGGATTAGGATTAGGGGTAGGATTAGAGATTGTTAGGGTTAGGGTTAGTTTGGTGTAAGTATTTGGATAAGTTTTGTGGTTAGTGTTAGGGTTAGTGTTTGGGTAAGTGTTAGGGTTAGAGTTGGTGTAAGCATTATTGTTAGTGTTAGGGTTAGTGTTAGGGTTAGAGAGTGTTAGGTTTAGGGTTAGGGTTGGTGTAAGCATTTGGGTTACGGTTGGGGTTAGTGTTCCAGGTAGGCTTAGGTTTAGGGTTAGGGTTAAGGTTTGTGTTAGGGTTAGGGTTAGGGTTAGAGTTAGGTTTGGGTGAGGTTTAGGGTTAGTGTTAGGGTTGGTGTAAGCATTAGTTTTAGGGTTAGGGTTTATGTTTAGAGTTAGGGTTAGGCTTAGCATTAGTGAGTGTTATGCTTAGGGTTAGGGTTAGTGTTGGTGTAAGCTTTTGGGTTAGGTTTGGGGTTAGGGTTCCAGAGAAGTTTAGGGTTATAATTAGGGTTACGGTTAGTGTTAGGTTTTTTGTTAGTGTTATGGTGGGGTTAGGGTTAGGGTTGGTGTAAGCATTAGCGTTAGGTTTTGGGTTAGGCTTAGGGTTAGGTTTAGGGTTAGGGTTAGGGTTATGGTTGGTGTAAGCATAAGTTTTAGTGTTAGAGTTAGGGTTTGTGTTAGGGATAGGGTTAGGCTTAGGGTTGAGAGTGTTAAGGTTAGGGTTATATTTGGTGTAAGCATTTGGGTTACGGTTGGGGTTAGGGTTCCAGGTAGGTTAGGGTTAATGTTAGGTTTAGGTTTAGGGTTAGGGTTTGGGTTAGGGTTAGGGTTAGGGTTTGGGTTAATGGAAGTATTAGGGATATGGTTAGGGTTAGGGTTTGTCTTAGGGTTAGGGTAAGGTTTAGGTTTATGGTGAGTATGAGGGTTAGGGTTAGGGTTATTGTTTGTGTAAGCATTAAGTTTAGGTTTAGTTTAGGGTTTGTGTTAGTGTTAGTGTTTGGATTACGGTTAGAGAGTGTTAGGGTTAGGGTTAGGGTTGGTGTCAGCATTAGGTTTACAATTCAGTTTAGGGTTCCAATTAGGTTTATTGTTTGGGTTAGGTTTAGTGTTATGGCAAAGTATTGGGTAATGATTAGTGTTAAGGTTACAGTTAGCATTAGGGTTTGGGTTAGTGTTTGGTTTAGGGTTAGAGTTAGGGTTAAAATTATGATTAGGGTTAGGGTGAGGGTTAGGGTTATTGTTAGGGTTGGTGTAAGCATTAAGTTTAGGGATAGGGTTAGGGTTAGTGTTAGCATTAGGGCTAGGGTTAGAGTTACAGTTAGGTGTAATGTGTTAGGGTTATGGTTTGGGTAAATGTTAGGTTTAGAGTGGTGTAAGCATTATTGTTAGTGTTAGCGTTAAGGTTAGGGTTACGGTTGGTGTAAGCATTTGGGTTACGTTTGGGGTTAGGGTTCAAGGTAGGCTTAGGGTTAGGGTTAAGGTTAGGGTTTTTGTGAGGTTTAGGCTTAGGGTTAGGTTTAGTTTGAGAGTGAGGTTTAGGGTTAGGGTTAGGGTTGGTGTAAGCATTAGGTTTAGTGTTAGTTTTAGGGTTAGGGTTTGGGTGCAGTTAGAATTTGGGTAGTTGCTAGCATTAGGATTAGGGTTATGGTTAGGTTTGGTGTAACTCTTAGGGTTAGGTTTAGAGTTAGGGTTAGTTTTATGGTTGGTGTAAGCATTAGTTTTAGGGTTAGGTTTTGTTTTAGGGTTGGGGTTATGCAATGGTTAGAGAGAGTTAGCGTTATGGTTATGCTTGGTGTAAGCATTTGGGTAACGTTTGGGGTTAGTGTTCCAGGTAGGCTTAGTGTTATGATTATTGTTAGGGTTTTTGTTAGGGTTAGGGTTAGGGTTAGGGTTTGTGTGAGGGTTAGGTTTAGGCTTAGTTTTAGGGTTGGTGTAAGCATTAGGTTACGGATAGGTATAGGATTAGTGTTAGGGTTGCGTTAGGGTTTGTGTTGGTGTAAGCATTAGGGTTAGGGTTAGGTTTACGGTTAGGGTTTGTGTTAGGGTTAGTGTTAGTGTTAGAGTTAGGGTTAGGGTGAAGGTGAAGTTTAGGGTTAGGGTTAGAGTTGGTGTAATCAGCAGGTTGAGGGTTAGGGTTACGGTTTGTGTTAGGGTTAGGGTTTGGCTTAGGTTTAGAGAGTGTTAGGTTTAGGGTTAGGGTTGGTGGAAGCATTTTTGTTACGGTTGGGTTTTGGGTTCCAGGTAGGCTTAGGGTTCGGGTTAGAGTTAGCGTTTGTATTAGGGTTAGAGTTAGGATTAGGGTTAGGGTGAGGGTTAGGTTTAGTGTTAGGGTTGGTTTAAGCATTAGTTTTAGTGTTAGGGGTTGTAGTAAAGTTAGGGTTATGCTTAGCGTTAGTGAGTGTTAGGCTTAGGGTTAGTGTTGGTGTAAGCATTTGTGTTAGGGTTGGGGTTAGGGTTCCAGGTAGGTTTAGGGTTAGGATTAGGGTTCAGGTTAGGTTTAGGGTTTGTGTTATGGGTAGGGTTGGGTTAGGGTTAGGGTTGGTGTAAGCATTAGGGATATGGTTAGGGTTTGTGTTTGTCTTAGGGTTAGGGTTAGGATTATGGTGAGGGTTAGGCTTAGGTTTAGTGTTGGTGTAAGCATTTGTGTTAGGGTTGGGGTTAGGGTTCCAGGTAGGTTTAGGGTTAGGATTAGGTTTAAGGTTAGTGTTAGGGTTTGTGTTATGATTAGGGTGGGGTTAGGGTTAGGGTTGGTGTAAGCATTAGGGATATGGTTAGGGTTTGTGTTTGTCTTAGGGTTAGTGTTAGGGTTAGGGTTATAGTGAGGGTTAGGGTTAGGGTTAGGGTTGGTGTAAGCATTAAGTTTAGCGTTAGAGTTAGGGTTAGGGTTAAGGTTAATGTTGGTGCTAGCATTAGGGTTATTGTTTTTGTTAGGGTTTGAGTTAGGGTTAGTGTTATGGTTAGGTTTAGTGTTAGGGTAGGGTTGGGGTTTGGGTAAGAATTGGTTAAGGTTGGTGCAAGCATTAGTGTTAGGGTTCGGGTTAGTTTTAGGATTATGTTTAGGGTTAAGTTTAGGGTTGGAGAGTGTTAGGGGTTGGGTTAGGGTTGGTGTAAGCATTTGGGTTACGGTTGGGGTTAAGGTTCAAGGTAGGCTTAGGGTTAGTGTTAGGGTTAGGGTTTGTGTTAGGGTTAGGGTTTGGCTTAGGGTTAGGTTTGGTGTATGCATTAGGTTAGGGTTAGGGTTAGGTTTTTTGTTAGGGTTAATGTTAGGCTTAGGGTTAGTGAATGTTAGGTGTATGCCTAGGGTTGGTGTAAGCTTTAGGGTAAGGGTTACGTTTAGGGTTTGTGTTAGGGTTAGAGTTAGGCTTAGGTTTAGACAGTGTTAAGGTTAAGTTTATGATTGGTGTAGCATTTGGGTTACATTTGGGGTTATGTTTACAGGTACGATTATGGTTAGGGTTAGTGTTACATTTAGGTTTATGGTTATGGTTAGGGTTGGAATAAGCATTAGTGTTAGGGTTAGGGTTAGGGTTAGGGTGAGGGTGAGAGTTATGGATAGGGTTGGTATATGCATTAGTGTTAGGTTTAGGTTTAGGGTTAGGGTTAGGGTTTGTGTTAGGGTTAGTTAATGTTAGGTTTAGGGTTAGGGTTTGGGTTGTTGTAAGCATTAGGGTTAAGTTTAGAGTTAGGGTTTGCGTTAGTGTTAGGGTTAGGGTTGTGGTTAGTGTTAGAGTTAGGGAGTGTTTGGGTTAGGGGTAGGGTTGGTGTAAGCATATGGGTTACGTTTGGAGTAAGGGTTCCAAGTAAGTTTTGGGTTAAAGTTAATGTTATGGTTAGGGTTAGGGTTTGTGTTAGAGTTATGGTTAGGTTTATGGTTAGAGAGTGTTAAGGTTAGGATTAGGGTTGGTGTAAGCATTTGGGTTACGACTGGGGATATATTTCCAATTAGGCTTAGGGTTAGGGTTATGGTTAGGATTTGTTTTAGGGTTAGGGTTGGGGTTAGGGTTAGTGTTGGTGTAAGTTTTACAGTTAGGGTTAGGGCTAGGGTTTGTCTTAGCGTTAGGGTTAGGGTTAGTGTGTGGGTGAGTTTTTGGGTTAGGGTTACGATTGGTGTACGCATTTGGTTTAGGGTTAGGGTTATGGTTTCTGTTATGTTTAGGGTTAGGCCTCGGGTTAGTTAGTGTTAGGGTTAGGGTTAGTGTTGGTGTAAGCATTTGTTTTAGAGTTAGGGTTAGGGTTTCTGCAAGCATTTGGGTTGCGATTGGGTTTATGGTTCAAGGTAGGCTTATGGTTAGGGTTAGTGTTAGGTTTAGGGTTATGGTTAGTGTTAGTGTTAGGGTTCGGGTTTTTTTAGGGTTAGGTTTAGGTTTGGGTTGTTGTAAGCATTAGGGTTAGGGTTCGCGTTAGGCTTAGTGTGAGAGTTAGGGTTAGGGTTACGGTTACGTGTTAATGGATTAAGGTTAGAATTTTGGTAAGGGTTATGGTTAGAGTTGGTGTAAGCATTATTATTATTGTTAGGGTTATGATTAGGATTAGGGTTGGTGTAAACATTTGGTTTAGGGTTATGGCTTGGTTAATGTTAGGGTTAGGGTTAGGGTTAAGGTTAGAGAGTGTTAGGGTTATGGTTAGGGTTAATGTATGCATTTGGGTCACGTTTGGTGTTAGGTTTCAGGTAGGCTTAGGGTTAGTGTTTGTGTTAGGGTTTGTGTTAGGGTTAGGGTTAGGGTTAGCGTTAGGGTTGGGGTTGGTGTAAGATTTAGGTTTACGGTTAGGGTTATGGTTTCTGTTATTGTTAGGGTTAGGCTTCGGGTTAGAGAATGTTAGGGTTAGGGTTTGGGTTGGTGTATGCATTAGATTCAGGGTTAGGGTTAGGGTTTGTGTTAGAGTTAGGGTTAGGGTTAGGTTTAGAGTGTGTCATAATTAGGTTTAGGGTTTGTGTAAGCATTTGGTTTGCAGTTGGGTTTAGGGTTCAAGTTAGGCTTTGGGTTAGGGTTAGGGTGAGGGTGAGTGTGAGGTTTAGTTTTTTGGTTAGGGAGGTATAAGCAATAGGTTTAGGGATAGGATAAGGATTTATTTTAGGGTTAGGGTTAGGCTTATGTTTAGAGAGTGTTAGTGTTAGGGTTAGAGTTGGTGTAAGCATTTGGGTTACAGTTGGGGTTAGGGTTGCAGGTACATTCATGGTTAGGTTTAGTGTTACGTTTAGGGTTAGGTTTATGGTTAGGGTTGGCATAAGCATTACTGTTAGGGTTAGGGATGGAGTTAGTGTTACAGTTAGAGTGAGGGTTAGGTTTAGGTATAGGGTTTTTGTAAGCGTTAGTGTTAGTGTTAGGTTTAGGGTTAGTGTTAGGGTTTGTGTAAGCGTTAGGTTTAGGGTTAGGGTTAGTGTTAATTATGGATTGATAGGGTTAGGGTTAGGATTAGTGTTAGATTTAGGGAGTGTTTGGGTTATTGGTAGGGTTTGTGTAAGCATTTGGGTTACGGTTGCGGTTAGTGTTCCAGGTAGGCTTAGGGTTAATGTTAGGGTTAAGGTTACGGTTTGTTTTTGGGTTAGGGTTTGTGTTAGGGTTGGTGTAAACATTAGGATTTGGGTTAGGGTTGTGTTTAGTGTTAGGGTTAGGTTTATCGTCATGGTTAGTGTTAGGGTTAGGGTTAGATTTGCAGTTAGGTTTAGGGTTATGATTAGGCCTAAGTAACGATTAGGTTTACGGTTACAGTTACATTTAATGTTAGGGTTACAGTATAGTGAGGATTAGGTTTATTCTTTGGTTTAGGGTTAGAGTTAGGGTTACGGTCAGGATTAGGGTTAGGGTGAGGGTGAGGGTTCGTGTTAGGTTTGGTGTAAACATTAGGGTTAGTGTAGGGTTACGGTTAGGTGTTATAGGTTAGGGCTAGGTTTGGTAAAGGTTAGGGTTAGGGTTGGTGTAGGCATATTGTTTAGGGTTAGGTTAGGGTTTGTGTTAGGGTTAGGCTTAGGGTTAGGCTTAGAGAGTGTTAGCATTAGGGTTTTGGTTGGTTTAAGCGTTTGGATTACGTTGTGGTTAGTGTTCCAGTTAGGCTTAGGGTTATTTTTAGGGTCAGGGTTTTTTTTAGGGTTAGGGTCGGGTTTAGGGTTAGGATTGGTGTAAGATTTAGGGTGAGGTTTAGGGTTTATGTTAGGGTTAGGGTTAGAGTTAGGGTTAGAGAATTAGGGTTAGGGTTAGGGTTAGAGTTACTGTCAGTGTTAGGGTTCATGTTTAGCGTTAGAGTTACAGTTAGTGTTAGGGTTTTGATTAGGCTTAAGGTAAGGATTAGCTATAGGGTTACAGTTACGTTTAATGTTAGGCTTAGTGTTAGGGTGAGGGTTAGGTTTAGGCTTTGGTTTAGGATTAGAGTTAGGGTTACTGTCAGGATTAGGTTAATGGTGAAGGTTAGGGCTAGTGTTAGAGTTGGTGTAAGCATTAGGGTTAGGTTTAGGGTTATGGTTAGATGTTATGGGTTTAGGATATGGTTAGGGTTAAGGTTAAGGTTTGTGTAAGATTTACGGTTAGGGTTAGGGTTAGGGTTTGTGTTAGGAATAGGTTTAGGGTTATGCTTAGGGTGAGGGTGAGGTTTATGTTTTTAGTTAGGGTTGGTGAAAGCCTTAGGTTTAGGGTTAGGGTTAGGGTTAGGTTTTGTGTTAGGGTTGTGGTTAGGGTTAGGGCTTAGTGATAGAGTTAGGGAGTGTTAGGGTTAGGGATAGGGTTTGTTTTAGGGTTAGGGTTTTTGTTATGGTTAGGGTTAGGGTTTGGGTTTGTGAAGGATTAGGGTTAGAGTTAGGGTTTGCGTTAGTGATAGTGTTAGTGTTAGGGTTAGTGTTAGAGTTAGGGAGTGTTTGGGTTAGGGGTAGGGTTGGTGTAAGCATTTGGATTATGGTTGCGGTTAGTGTTCCAGGTAGGTTTATGATTAGTGTTAGGGTTAGGGTTAGGATTTGTGTTAGGATTAGGGTTAGCCTTAGCGTTAGGGTTTGTTTTTGGTTTAGTGTAAGCATTGGTGTTAGCGTTAGCGTTAGGGTTAGTGTTAGGTTTAGTGATATGGTCAGGGTTAGTGTTAGGGTTACGGTTAGAGTTACAGTTAGGGTTAGAGTTATTATTAAGCTTAAGGTAACGATTAGTTATAGGGTTACAGTTACGTTTAATGTTAGGCTTAGGGTTAGGGTGAGGGTTAGGTTTTTTCTTTGGTTTAGGGTTAGAGATAGGGTTACGGTCAGGATTAAGGTTAGGGTGAGGGTTAAGTTTAGTGTTAAGGTTGGTGTAAGCATTAGGGTTAGGATTTGTGTTAGGGTTAGGATTAGGGTTAGGGTTACGGTTAGAGTTAGGGTGAGGGTGACGTTTAAGGTTATGGTTAATGTTGGCAAAAGCATTTGGGTTACGGTTAGGGTTAGGGTTATGGGGGAGGTTTATGGTTAGGGTTAGGGTTGGTGTAAGCATTAGTTTTAGGGTTAGGTTTATGTTTTATGTTAGGGTTAGGGTTAGGCTTCAGGTTAGAGAGTATTAGGGTTAGTGATAGTGTTGGTGTAAGCATTTGGATTATGTTTTGGTTTAAGGTTCAAAGTAGGCTTAGGGTTAGGGTTCGGGTTAAAGTGTGTTAGGGTTAGGGTTGGTGTAAGCATTTTGGTTACGGTTGGGGTTAGGGTTCACTGTAGGCTTATGGTTAGGATTAAGGTAAGGTTTAGGGTTAGGGTGAGGGTGAGGGTGAGGTTTATGGTTAGGGTTAAGGTTGGTGTAAGCATTAGGTAAGGGTTAGGGTTAGGGTTTGTGTTAGGGTTAGAGTTAGGCTTAGGGTTAGAGAGTGTTAGTTTTAGGGTTTGGATTGGAGTTAGCATTTGGGTTACAATTGGGGTTAGGGTTACAGGTACTTTTATGATTAGAGTTAGGGTTACATTTAGGGTAGGGTTATGGTTAGGGTTGGCATAAGTATTAGTGTTAGGGTTAGGTTTAGGGTTAGAGTTAGGATTTTTTGTAAGGGTTTGTGTTAGGGTTAGGGTTATGGCTAGTGTTAGAATAAGGGAGTGTTAGGGTTAGAGTTAGGGTCTGTGTTAGGGTTAGGGTTAGTGTTTTCTTAGTGTAAGCATTAGGTTAGAGTAATGGTTTTTGTTAGTTATAGGGTTAGGGTGAATGTGAGGTTTACGGTTAGGGTTAGGGTTGGTGCAAGCATTAGGTTTAGGGTTAGGGTTAGGGCTGGGTTAGGGTTAGGGTTAGAGAGTGATAAGGTTAGGATTATGGTTGGTGTTAGCATTTGGGTTACGAGTGGGGTTAAGGTTCCAGGTAGGTTTAAGGTTATGTTAAGGTTAGTGTTAGGGCTTGTTTTTAGAGTTAGGGTGGGGTTACGGTTAGGGTTGTTGTAAGCATTAGGGTTAGGGTTAGGGTTAGTGTTAGGGTTAGTAATATGGTCAGGGTTAGTGTTAGGGTTAGGGTGAAAGTTGCAGTTAGGGTTAGGTTTATGATTAATCTTAAGGTTACAATTAGGTCTATGGTTGCAGTTACGTTTGATGTTAGGCTTACGATTAGGGTGAGGGTTAGCTTTTTTCTTTGGTTTAGGTTTATAGTTAGGGTAACAGTCAGGATTAGTGTTAGGGTGAGGGTTAGGGTTAGTGTTAGGTTTGGTGTAAGCGTTAGGGTCCAGTTTAGGGTTTCGGTTAGGTGTTATGGGTTTGGGCTAGGGTTTGTTAAGGGTTAGATTTAGTGTTGGTGTAAGCATTAGTGTTAGTGTTAGGGTAAAGGTTAGGGTTAGTGTTAGAGTTATGGTTAGGTGTTATGCGTTAGGGTTAGGGTTTGGGTTAGGATTAGGGTTAGTTATAAGGTTAGGGTGAATGTGAGGTTTACGGTTAGGGTTAGGGTTGGTGCAAGAATTAGGTTTAGGGTTAGGGTTAGGGCTGGGTTAGGTTTAGGGTTAGAGAGTGATAAGGTTAGGATTATGGTTGGTGTTAGCATTTATGTTACGAGTGGGGTTAAGGTTCCAGGTAGGTTTAAGGTTATGTTAAGGTTAGTGTTAGGGCTTGTTTTTAGAGTTAGGGTGGGGTTACGGTTAGGGTTGGTGTAAGCATTAGGGTTATGGTTAGGGTTAGGTTTAGGGTTAGGGTTAGTATGAGGGTTAGGTTTAGGGTTAAAGTTAGGGTTGGTATAAGCATTAGGTTTAGGGTTAGGTTTAGGGTTAGGGTTAGTGTTAGGGTTATGGTTAGTCTCAGGATTAGAGAGTGTTAGGGTTAGGGTTAGGGTTGGTGTCAGCATATGGGTCACGTTTGGGGTTAGGGTTCCAGGTAGGTTTAGTGTTAATGTTAGGGTTAGGGTTAGGGTTTGTGTTAGGGATGTTGTTAGGTTTAGGGTTAGAGAGTGTTAGGGGTAGGGTTAGTGTTTCTTGAAGAATTTGGGCTACGGTTGTGGTTAGGTTTCCAGGTAGTCTTAGGTTTAGGGTTAGGGTTAGGGTTTGTGTTAGGGTTAGGGTTGGTGTTAGCGTTAGGTTTGGAGTAAGATTTACGGTTAACCTTAGGTTTAGGGTTTCTTTTTGGGTTAGGGTTAGGGTTAAGGAGAGGGTGACGTTTAGGTTTAGGAATACGGTTGGTGCAAGCATTAGGTTTTGGATGAGGGTTATGGTTTCTGTTAGGGTTAGTGTTAGGCTTCGGGTTAGAGAGGGTTAGTGTTAGGGTTAGTGTTAGGGTTAATGTTTGTGTTATGGTTGGGGTTAGTGTTAGGGTTAGGGTTAGTGTGACGGTGAGGTTTAGGGTTAGGGTTAACGTTGGTTTAACCATTAGTTTTAGGGTTAGTGTTACGGTTAGGGTTAGGCTTGGGTTGGAGAGTGTTAGGGTTACGGTTAGAATTTGTGGAAGCGTTTTAGTTACGGTTGGGGTTAGTGTTCCATGTAGGCTTAGGGTTATGGTTAGGGTTAGGGTTTTTGTTAGGTTTAAGGTTAGAGTGAGGGTGAGGTTTAGGGTTAGGGTTAGGGTTGGTGTAAGCATTAGTATTAGGTTTAGGGTTAGGTTTTGTGTTAGGGTTACAGTTAGGCTTAGTGTTAGTGAGTGTTACGCGTAGAATTAGGGTTGGTGTAAGCATTAGGGTTAGGGTTAGTTTTAGGGTTTGTTTTAGGGATAGGTTTAGAGTTAGGTTTAGGGTGAGGGTGAGGTTTAGGGTTAGGCTTAGTGTAGGTGTAAGCATTAGGTTTAGGGTTAGGGTTAGAGTTTCTCTTAGGGTTAGAGTTAGGCTTAGGTTTAGAGAGTTTTGTGTTAGGGTTTGGGTTTGTGTAAGCATTAGGTTTAGGTTTAGGGTTAGGGTTTGTGTTAGGGTTAGGTTTAGGGTTAGGGTTAGAGAGTGTTCGGGTAAAGGTTAGGGTTGGTGTAAGCATTTGGGTTACTTTTTGGGTTAGGGTTCCAGGTAGGCTTAGGCTTAGGGTTAGGGTTAGGTTTTGTGTTAGAGTTAGGGATGGTGTAAGCTTAGGGTTAAGTTTAGGGTTTGGGTTTGTGTTAGGGTTAGAGTTAGCGTTAGGGTGAGGGTGAGGTTTAGGGTTAGTGTTAGGGTTGGTGTAAGCATTAGGTTTAGGGTTAGGGTAAGGTTTGTGTTAAGGTTAGCGTTAGGCTTAGGTTTAGAGAGTGTTAGGGGTATGGGTAGGGTTGGTATAAGCATAAGGTTTAGGGTTTGTGTTATGATTTCTCTAAGGTTTAGGTTTAGGGTTAGAGTTAGAGAGTGTTAGGGTTAGTGTTAGGGTTGGTGTAAGCATTTGGGTTAGGGTTAGGGTTATGTATTTTGTTAAGGTTAAAGTTAGGGTTAGTGTTCGAGTTAGAGAATATTAGTGTTAAGGTTAAGGATTGTGTTAGGTTTAGGGTTGGGGTTAATGTTAGGGTTGGTGTAAGATTTACGGTTATTGTTAGGGTAAGGGTTTGTGTTAGGGATATGTTTAGGGTTAGGCTTAGGCTGCGGGTGAGGTTAAGTGTTAGAGTTTGTGTTAGTGCATGCATTAGGGGTAGGGTTAGTGTTAGGGTTTCTGTTAGGTTTAGGGTTAGGCTTAGGTTTAGAGAGTGTTAGGGTTAGAGTTTGGGTTGGTGTAAGCATTAGGTTTAGGGTTAGGGTTAGGGTTTTTGTTAGGGTTAGTGTTAGGGTTATGGTTACAGAGTGTTTGGGTTAGGGTTATGGTTGGTGTAAGCATTTGGGTTACGTTTTGGGTGTGTGTTCCAGGTAGGCTTAGGGTTTGGGTTAGGGTTAGGATTTATCTTAGTGTTAGTGTTAGGGTAGGGTGAGGTTTAGGGTTAGAGTTAGGGTTGGTATAAGCATTAGGTTTAGGGTTAGGGTTAGGGTTTGTGTTAGCGTTAGGGTTAGACTTAATGATAGAAAATGTTAAGGTTAGGGTTATGATTGGTGTAAGCACAAGGTTTAGGGTAGGGATAGAGTTAGTGTTAGCATTAGGGTTAGAGTTAGGGTTACTGTTAGGTGTTATGGGCTATTGTTAGGGTTTGGGTAAGGTTTAGGTTTAGGGTTCGTGTAAGTACTAGTGTTAGGGTTAGGGTTAGGGTTAGGGTTAGGATGAGGGTTAGGGGTAGGGTTAGGGTTGGTATAAGCATAAGGTTTAGGGTTTGTGTTAGGGTTAGGTTTAGGATTAGGTTTAGGATTAGGTTTAGAGAGTGTTAGGGTTAGTGTTAGGGTTGGTGTAAGCACTTGGGTTAGGGTTAGGGTTAGGGTTTCTGTTAAGGTTAGGGTTAGGGTTTGTGTTAGAGTTAGAGTGTGTTTGGGTTTAGGTTAGGGTTTGTGATAAAGTTAGGATTAGGTTTAGGGTTATGGTTGGTGTAAGCATTTGAGTTATGGTTAGGTTTAGGGTTCCAGATAGCCTTAGGGTTAGGGTTAGGGTGAGGGTTTGTGTTAGGATTAAGGTTGGGGTTAGGGTTAGTGTTGGGGTAAGATTTACCGTTAGGGTTAGGGTTAGGGTTTGTGTTAGGGATAGGTTTAGGGTTAGGCTTAGGTTGAGGGTGAGATTTAGGATTGGGGCTAGGGTTGGTGTAAACATTAGGTTTAGTATTAGGGTTAATGTTTCTGTTAGGGTTAGGGTTAGGCTTAGGGTTAGAGATGTTAGGGTTAGATTTTGGGTTGGTGTAAGCATTAGTGTTAGAGTTAGTGTTCTTGGTAGTGTTAGGGTTAGATTTAGGGTTACGGTTAGGGTCAGGATGAGGGTTAGGGTCAGTGTTAGGTTTATGGCTAGGGTTAGGTTTATGGTTGGTTTAAGCATCAGGGTTCGGTGACGGTTATGGGTATTTAGGATTAGGGCTAAGTGTAGGCTTTGGTTTAGCATTAGAGTTAGGGTACAATTAGCTTTAGGGATAGGGTGAGAGTTATGGTTAGTGTTAGGGTTGGTGTAAGCATTAGGGTTAGGATTATGGTTTGGGTTTGTATTAGGTTTAGGGTTAGGTTTAGGGTTAGTGTTAGCGTTAGGGTTATTGTTAGAGTTAGGGAGTGTTTGGGTTGGCGTTAGGGTTGGTGTAAGCTTTGGGTTACTGTTGTGGTTAGGGTTCCAGGTAGGTTTAGGATTAGGGTTAGGGTTTTGATTTGTGTTAGGGTTAGAATTAGGGTTAGGGTTAGGGTTACAGTTAGGGTTGGTGTAAGCACAAGGTTAGGGTTAGGTTCAGTGTTTGTGTTAGGGTTAGGGTTAGGGTTAGTGATAGAGTTAGGGAGTTTTAGGGTAAGGGTTAGTGTCGGTTTAAGCATTTTGTTACAGTTGTGGTTTGGGTTCCAGGTAGCTTTATGGTTAGGGTTAGGTATAGTGCTATGGTTAGGGTTAGCGTAAGAATTAGATTTAGGGTTACAGTTAGCGTTAGGGTTAGGGTTAGGGATTGGTGAGTATTAGGTTTAGGGTTAATGTTTGGGTTAAGGTTAGGGTTATGGTTAGGATTGGTGTAAGCATTAGGGTTAGGGTTAGGGTTAGGGTTAGAGTTAGGGTTTGTGTTAGCGTTACGGTTAGGGTTGGTGTAATGCTTAGTGTTAGGGTTAGGGTTACGGTTAGGTGTTATGAGTTATGCTTAGGGTTTGGGTTAGTGTTAGGTTTAGAATTAGGGTTAGAATTAGTTTTCGGGTAATGTTATTGTTAGGCTTACGTTTAAGGTAACAATGAAGTTTAGGGTTTTGGTTAGGGCTAGTGTTAGGATTAGGGTTAGGTTTAGGTTTAGGGTTGGTGTAAGCGTTAGTGTTATGGTTGTGGTTCGGATTCCAGGTAGGGTTAGGATTAGCGTTAGGGTTAGGGAGTGTTAGAGATAGTGATAGGGGGTAGGTTACAGTTATGCCTACGGATTAGGTTTAGGTCCAGGATTAGTTGTTAGGTTTGGGATATCATTAGGTTTGGAGTAAGGATTATATTTATGATTAGGGTTATGGTTTGTGTTAGGGTTAGGGTGAGGTTTGGCTTAAGGATTAGGTTAATGGTTAGTGTTTGGTTTAAGCTTTGCGTTAGGGTTTGGGTTAGTGTTACAATTTGTATAGGTTTAGGGTTAGGGTTAGGGGTAGGATTATTTTAAGGTTTAGTGTTAGGGTTAGGGTTATGGTTTTGGTTAGCGTATTGATGAGGTTTAGGTTTGGGTTAGAGTTAGGGTTAGAGTTAGGGTTATTTTACGGTTAGGGACTGTTAGGGTTAGGTTTAGGGTTGGTGTAAGCATGACGGTTGCGGTTGGGGTTAGGGTTCCAGGTAGGTTTAGGGTTAGGGTTAAGGTTAGGTTATGTTAGTGTTACGGTTTGGGTTAGGGTTATGGTTAGGGTTAAGTTAAGGATTAGGGATCGGGTTACAGTTAGGGTTAGCTTTAGGGTTATGGTTAGGGTTAAGGTAACGATTAGGGATAGGGTTACACTTAGGTTTAGGTTTAGGTGTTGGGTTAGGGTTAGGGTTAGGGTTGGTGTAAGCATTAGTGTTAGGGTTATGTTTAGGGTTAGAGTTATTATTTGTGTTATGGTTAGGGTTAGGTTTAGTGTTATGTTTAGGGTTAGGGTTACGGTCATGGTTAGGGTTAGAGTTAGGGTTAGTGTTACGGTGAGGATTAAGGGTATGATCAGGCTTAAGGTAAGGATTAGAGATAGGGTTACAGTTAGGTTTAATGATAGGCTTTGGTTTAAGGTTAGGGTTAGGTTTAGGCTTTGATTTAGGGTTAGAGTTAGGGTTACAATTAGGGTTAGGGTTAGGGTGAGGGTTATTGTTAGTGTTAGTGTTGGTGTAAGCATTAGGGTTAGGGTGAGGGTTAGGGTTTGTTTTAGGGTTAGGTTTAGGCCTTGTTAGTGTTAGGGTTAGGCTTGGTGTAAGCATTAGGTTTAGGGTTAGGGTTAGGTTTATGGTCAGGGTTAGTGTTAGTGTTACATTTTGGGTTAGTGTTATGATTACGCTTAAGGTAATGATTAGGGATAGGGTTACAGTTAGTTTTTATTTTAGGATTAGGGTTAGGGTGAGGGTTATGTTAGGCTTTGGTTTAAGTTTAGAGTTAGGGTTACAATTAGGGTTAGGGTTAGGGTGAGGTTTAGGGTTAGTGTTAGGGCTGGTTTAATTATTAGGGTTGGGGTTAGGGTTAGGGTTAGGTGTTATGGGTTAGGGTTAGTGTTTGTATAAGTGTTAGGTTTAGGGTTGGTGTAAGCATTAGTGTTAGTGTTAGGGTTTGGTTTAGGGTTAGGGTGAGAGTTAAGATTAGCGTTAGGGTGAGGGCTAGTGTTAGGGTTATGTTTGGTGTAATCATTAGTGTTAGGGTTAGGGTTAGGGTTAGGGTGAGGGTTACGGTTAGGGTTAGGGTGAGGGCTAGGGTTAGGGTTAAGGTTGGTGTAAGGTTTCGGGTTACGGTTAGGGTTAATGTTAGGTTTAGGCCTTGGGTTAGGGTTAGGGTTGCATTTAGGGGTTTTTTTAGGGTTAGGGTGAGTTTTAGTGTTAGAGTTATGATTAGTGTTAGTGTTAGCGTTAGAGTTGATCTAAGGTTTAGGGTAAGGTATAGGGTGACCATTATTTCTTATGGGTTAGGGTTATCGTTTGAGTGAGGGTCAGGGTTAGGGATAGGGTAAGGATTAAAGTTAGAGTTTGGGTTGGGGTTAGTGTTAGTGTTAGGATTAATTTGAGGAGAGGATAAGTTTTAGGGTCAGTGTTAGGGTCAGGTTTAGGGTTATGGTTAGGTTTAGGATTAGAGTTAGGGTTATGGTCAGGGATAGGTTTTGGGGTAGGGAAAGGTTTAGGGTAACGGTTATGGTGAGGGTTAGTGTTCCGGCTAGTCTTGGGGTTAGGGTTAGGGTTAGGGTTTCGTTTAGGGTAAGGATGAAGGTTAGGGATTGGGTTAGGATTAGGGTTAGGGTTTGGAGTGTTAGGGTTAGGGTTAGTGTTGGTGTTAGGATTAGGATTAGCGTTAAGTGTTAGGGTTGGGTTAGGGTTGGTGTTAGGGTAAGGATGAGGGTTAGGGATTGGGTTAGGGTTAGGCTTATGGTTAGGGAGTGTTAGGGTTAGGGTTAGCCTTTGTGTTAGTGTTAGGATTAGTGTTTAGGTTTAGGGTTGGTTTAGTGATACTGTTATGCTTAGGGTTTGGGTTGGGGTAAGGTGGAGGGTTAGGGTTAGAGTTAGTGTTCTTGGTAGTGTTGAGGTTAGCGTTAGGGTTAGGGTTATGTTTAGGGTCAGGATGAGGGTTGGGGTTAGGGTTAGTGTTATGGTTATGGGCTGGGTTAGGTTTAGGGTTGGTGAAAGCATCATGGATAGGGTTAGGGTTAGGGTTAAGTTTAGGGTTTGTGTTAGGGTTAGGGTTACGGATAGAATTAGGGAGTTTTAGGGTAAAGGTTAGGGTTGGTGTAAGCATTTTGTTACAATTGTGGTTAGGGTTCCAGGCAAGTTTATGGTTAGGGTAGGTTTAGTATTATTATGGTTAGGGTAAGGATTAGGGTTAGGGTTACAGTTAGCGTTAGGTTTAGGGTTCGGGTTTGGTGAGTATTAAGTTTAGGGTTAGTGCTTGGGTTAGGGTTAGGTTTATGGTTAGGATTGGTGTAAGCAATAGGGTTAGGGTTAGGGTTAGGGTTAGGTTTGGGTTTAGGGTTTGTGTTAGCGTTACGGTTAGGGTTGTTGTAATGCTTAGTGTTAGGGTTAGGGTTACGGTTAGGTGTTATGAGTTATGCTTAGGGTTTGGGTTAGTGTTATGTTTAGGATTAGGGTTAGAGTTAGTGTTCGGGGTAGTGTTATTGTTAGGCCTACGTTTAAGGTAACGATGATGGTTAGTGTTTGGGTTAGGGCTAGTGTTAGGATTAGGGTTAGGTTTAGGTTTAGTGTTGGTGTAAGCGTTGGTGTTACGGTTGTGGTTAGGGTTCCAGGTATTGTTAGGATTAGGATTAGGGTTGGGGAGTGTTAGGGATAGTCTTAGGGTGATGGTTACGGTTATGGCTACGGATTAGGTTTAGGGCTAGGGTTAGGGGTTAGGATTAGGGGTTAGGGTTAGGGATACCGTCAGGTTTGGAGTAAGGATTATATTTATGATTAGGGTTATGGTTTGAGTTGGGGTTATGGTGAGGTTTGGTTTAAGAACTAGGGTTACGGTTAGGGTTAGTGTTTGGTTTAACCTTTGCGTTAGGGTTTGTGTTAGTGTTACAATTTATGTAGGTTTAGGGTTTGGTTAGGGGTAGGGTTATTTTAAGGTTTAGTGTTAGGGTTAGGGTTATGGTTTTGGTTAGCGTATTGATGAGGGTTAGTTTTGGGTTAGTGTTAGGCTTAGAGTTAGTGTTATTTTAGGGTTAGGGAATGTTAGACTTAGGTTTAGGGTTGGTGTAACCATGCGGGTTACGGTTGGGGTTAGGGTTACAGGTAGGTTTAGGTTTAGGGTTATGGTTAGGGTTAGGGTTAGGTTAGTGTTAGTGTTACGGTTAGGGATAGGGTTATTGTTAGGTTTAAGGTAAGGATTAGGGATAGGGTTACACTTAGGTTTAGGTTTAGGTGTTGGGTTAGGGTTAGGGATAGGTTTGGTGCAAGCATTAGTGTTAGGGTTAGGTTTAGGGTTAGGGTTAGGTTTTGTGTTACGGTTAGGGTTAGGGTTAGGTTCATTGTTAGGGTTAGTGTTACGGTCAGGGTTAGGGTTAGTGTTACGGTTAGGGTTAGGGTTATGATTAGGCTTAAGGTAAGGACTAGGGATAGTGTTACAGTTAGGTTTAATGTTAGGCTTACTGTAGGATAAGGGTTAAGTTTAGGCTTTGGTTTAGGTTTAGAGTTAGGGTTGCAATTAGGGTTAGGGTTAGGGTGAGGGTTAGGTTTAGTGTTAGGGTTGGTGTAAGCATTAGGGTTCTGGTGAGGGTTAGGGTTTGTGTTAGGGTTAGGGCTTGTTAGGGTTAGGGTTAGGGTTGGTGTAAGCATTTGGGTTACAGTTGAGGTTAGGGTTCCAGGTAGGTTTATCGTTAAGGTTATGCTTATAGTTAGTGCTAGGGTTTGTGTTAAGTTAGGGTTAGTGTTAGGGTTAGGGAGTGTTAGGGTTAGGGTTGGTGTAAGCATTTGGTTTACAGTTGGGATTATGGTTACAGGTAGGTTTAATATTAGGGTTACATTTAGTGTTATGGTTAGGGTTAGGGTAATGATTATGGTTAGGGTTACATTTAGTGTTAGGTGTAGTGTTAGGGTTTGGTGAGGGTTAGGGTTAGTGCTAGTTTTTGGGTTAGGGTTAGGGTTGGTGTAAGCAGTACGGTTATGGTTAGGGTTAGGGTTAGTGCTAGTTTTAGGGATAGGGTTATTGTTTGATTTAGGGTTGTTGTAAGCATTAGGGTTAAGGTTAGTGTTTGGGTTAGGGATAGGTTTAGGGTTAGGGTTAGTGTTAGGGTTAGGGTTAAGGTTGGTGTAAGACTTAGGGTTAGAGTAGGGTTACGGTTACATGTTATGAGTTAGTGTTAGGGTTTTGGTTAGGGTTTTGTTTAGGATTATGGTTAGGGTTAGTGTTCGGGGTAGTGTTAGGGTTAGGGTTACATTTAAGGTAACGATGAGGGTTTGGGTTAGTGTTAGTGTTAGGGTTTGTGTTAGGTTTAGGGTTGGTGTAAGTATTAGAATAAAGGTTGCTGTATTGTTCGAGGTTGGGTTATGGTTAGGGTTAGTGTTAGGGAGTGTTAGGGTTAGGGTTAGGTTGATGGTTACGGTTATGCCAGGGATTAGGTTAGGGTTAGTGTTAGGTGTAAGGGTCAAGGTTAGGGATTAGGTTTGGAATAAGGATTATGTTTATGGTTTGGGTTAGGGTTGGTGTAAGGATTAAGGTTATGGTTAGGGTTAGATTTAGGTTTAAGCTTTGGGTTAGGATTAATGTTACACTTTGTGTAGGGTTAGGTTCAGGGTTAGGGTTAGTGTAAATTTAAAGTTTAGGGTTAAGGTTAGTGTTAGGGTTATGTTTTTAGTTAGTGTAAGAATGAGGGTTCTGGTTTGGGTTAGTGTTGGGTTTAGGGTTAGTGTAATTGAGTGTTCGGGTTAGGTTTATGGTTGGTGTAAGCATTAGGGTTACGGTTGGGTTTAGGGTTCCAGGTAGGTTTACGGTTAGGGTTTAATGTTACGTGTTAGAGTCATGGTTAGGTTTAGGGTTAGTGTTAGTGTTGGGGTTGGTGTAAGCATATGTAGTACAGATAGGGTTGTGGTTAGTGTTTCCGTTAGGGATAGGGTTAGGGTTGGTGTAACAATTAGGGATATGGTTAGGATTAAGTTTAGGTTTAGGTTTGGGTTAGGTACAGCGTTAGGGTTAAAATTAGGTGTAGGCTTGGGGTTAGGGTTACGGTTTGGGTTAGTTTTAGGGTTAGGGTTAGAGTTAGGGTTAAAGTTAGTGTTAGTGTTCGTGTTAGGGTTACGGTTAGAGTTAGGGTTAGGTTACTGTTAGCGTTAGGGTTAGGGCGTGTTAGGGTTAGGGTTAGGGTTGGTGTAAGCATAGGGTTACTGTTACCTTTAGGGTTAGGTTTAGGGTAAGGTTTTGAGTTAGGGTTTGAGTTGGGGTTGGTGTTAGTGTAAGAGTTAGGTTCAGGGTTATGTTTCGGATTAGCGTGAGGTTTTGTTTAGGGTTAGGTTTAGGGTTATTGTTAGGTTTAGGGTTACATTTACAGTTAGGGTTAGGCTTAGCATTAGGATTAGGGTTAGGATAAGGATTGGAGTAAGGATTAGGGTTAGGGTTATGGTTGGGTTTAGGGTTAGGGTTAATTTTGTCATTAGTGTTAGGGTTAGGGTTAGGATTTGGCTTATCATTGGGGTAAGGGTTAGGGTTCAGGGTTTTGTTTGAGTTAGTGTTAAGGTTAGGGTTACCGGTTTGGTGTTTGGGTGCTTGATTCAAACCAAATCCATTGAGGTCTCCTACTTCACAAATCTTCACGGCTTCACACGTTTTCTATGAAAAACTAGATTGGTCAGCGTCTGCATAATGTCCATACAATGAATTTTATTGAAAAGACCTGATTGAATCTTGAATAGAAAGCAATACTCTTGCTGCTCCTTTGAAACGCAGCTAACTCCACGCCAAGTGAGAGCTTCAGTGCCAAAGCCATTTTCAGGTGCCCTTGAGAACCAAACCTCTGGCTCCATTTCCAAACTAAGTACATGTTCACTATAGTGACGCAACTCATCATGTGGATGAATCTTGTATACAAGGTGACAGGGTAGCGTGGTACTTGTGTGAAACCAAATCCATGAGGTTTCTCTCTTTACAAAACTTCACGATTACACCCGTTTCCTACAAAAGCCCATGTTTGTCACTCTGTGCAAAATAGCCAAAGAAGGCATTGCTGTGAAATAGAGCTTATGGTGCTTTCACTAAAGCAATGCTCTAGCTGCTCCTTTGAAAGGCAGCCAACTCCACTCCCAAAGAGAAATTCAATGCCAAAGCCATTTTCAGCTGTGCTTGAGAATCAAGCTTCTGCCTCCGCTTCCAGAACTAAGTATATGTTCCCCATGGTGACGCAACTCAGCATGTGGATGAAGCTTTTACTCAAGATGACTTGGCAGTGTTGTGCTTCTGTAAACCAACTTCATTGAGGTCTCTCAGCTCCCACTCCTTCATGATTCTACCTGGCACACAAGAAAACCCAGCTTTGAATTCTGTGTGTAATGGCCATAGAATGCATTGTAGTGAAATAGAGCTGATTCTGCTTCTAAACAAAGCAATGTTCTAGCTGCTCTTTTGAAAGGGAGACAAAACCACGTTCAGTGAGAACTTCAATGCCAAAGCCATTGTTTAGCTGTGCTTGAGAACCAAGCCTCTGTCTCCAGTTCCTGCATTAAGTACATGTTCGCTACAATGACGCAACTCAGCATGTTTATGACACTTATACTCAAGATGACTGGGCAGTGTGGTGCTTCTGTGAAACCAACTCCATTGAGGTCTCTCACATCACACAACATCACGATTACAGCCGCTTCACACAAAAACACACTTATGTCAAAGTGTGCTTAATGGCCTTAGAACGCATTGCTGTGAAAAGAGCTGATTGAGTCTTCCACTCAAATCAATACTCTTGCTGCTCCTTTGAAATGTAGCCAACTCCATTCCCAGAGAGAAATTCAATGCCAAAGCCATTTTCAGCTGCGCTTGAAAATCCAGTATCTGGCACCAGCTCCATCAAAATGTACATGTTCTCTAGAGGGTTGAAACTCAGCGTGTGGATGAAGCTTATACTCAAGATGACAGGGCAGTGTGGTGCTTGTGTGAAACCAAATCGATTGAGGTCCCTCACATCACACAACTTCGCAATTACACCCGCTTCACTCAAAAACACACTTTTGTCACAGCGTGCCTAATGGCCTTAGAATGCATTGTAGTGAAATTGAGCTGATTGAGTCTTATACACAAAGCAATGCTCTTGCTGCTCCTTTGAAAGGCAGCCAACTCCACGCCCAAAGAGAACTTCAGCGCCTAAGTCATGTTCATGCGCGTGAATTCCAAGCTTCTGGAACAGCTCCATCAAAATATACATGTTCGCGAGAGGGTTGAAACTCAGCATGTGGATGAAGCTTATACTCAAGATGACTGGGCAGTGTGGTGCTTCCGTGAAACCAACTCCATTGAGGTCTCTCACCTCCCATTCCTTCATGATTCAACCCGGCTCACACGAAAACCCAGTTTTGAAATCTGTGTGTAATGGCCTTAGTGTGCATTGTAGTAAAATAGAGCTGATTGGGTCTCCACTCAAACCAATGCTCTAGCTGCTCCTTTGAAAGGTAGCCAACTCCACGCCCAGTGAGAAATTCAATGCCACAGCCCTGTTCAGCTGTGCTTGAAAATTAAGCATCTAGCTCCAATTCCAACACTAAGTACATGTTCGCTATAGTGATGCAACTCAGCATGTGGATGAAGCTTATACTGAAGATGACTGGGCAGCGTGGAGTTTGTGTGACACCAACTTCTTTGAACTCTCTCCCTCCCACAACTTTCCGATCAGAAACATTGCGCATGAAAAACCATTTTTTTCATAAAAAGCATAATGGCCATACAGCTCATTGTAGTTAAGTAGAGCTGACTGTGTCTTGCAAAAAAAAGCAATGCTCTAGCAGCTCCTTTGAAAGGCAGCCAACTCCACACTGGCAGTGAACATCAGCGCCTAAGCCATTTTCAGCTGCGCATGAAAACCAAGCCTTTGGCTCCACTACCAGCATTAAGTACATGTTCGCTACAATGACGCAACTCAGCATGTTTATGAAGCTTACATTCAAGATGATTGGGCAGTGTGGTGCTTCTGTGAAACCAACTCCATTGAGGTCTCACATCACACAACATCACGATTACACCCGCTTTACATGAAAACACACCTTGGTCACAGCGTGCCTAATGGCCTTAGAACTCATTGCTGTGAAAAGAGCTGATTGAGTCTTCCACTCATAGCAATGCTCTTGCTGTTCCTTTGAAAGGCAGCCAACTCCACACCCAAAGAGAAATTCAATGCCAAAGCCATTTTCAGCTGCGCTTCAAAATCCAACCTTCTGGCACCAGCTCCATCAAAATGTACATGTTCGCTAGAGGGTTGAAACTCAGCATATGGATGAAGCTTATACTCAAGATGACTGGACAGTGTGGTGCTTCTGTGGAACCAACTCCATTGAGGTATCTCACCTCCCATTCCTTCATGATTCTACCCTTCTCCCAGGAAAACCCAGTTTTGAAATCTGTGTGTAATGGCCTTAGTGTGCATTGTAGTGAAATAGGGCTGCTTGAGTCTCCAAACAAAGCAATGCTCTAGCTGCTTTTTTGAAACGCAGCCAACTCCACACCCAGAGAGAAATTCAACGCCTAAGCCATTTTCAGCTGTGCTTGAAAACCAAGCATCTGTCTCCAGTTCCATCAAAATGTACTTGTTAGCTATGGCGATGAAACTCAGCATGACTGGGCAGCGTGGTGTTTGTGTGACACCAACTTCTTTGAACTCTCTCCCTCACACAACTTTCTGATTACACCCATTTCACATGAAAAACCAGTTTTTCACAATCTGCATAATGGCCATACAACTCATTGTAGTTAGTTAAGTAGAGCTGATTGAGTCTTCCAAACAAAGCAATGCTCTAGGTGCTCCTTTGAAAGGCAGCCAACTCCACGCTGGCAGGGAACATCAGCGCTTAAGCCATTTTCAGCTGCGCATGAAAACCAAGCCTCTGGCTCCACTTCCAGCACTAAGTCCAGCTTCGCTATAGTTACGCAGCTCAGCATGTCAATGATGCTTATACTCTAGATGACGGGGCAGCGTTGTGCTTGTGTGAAACCAACTCCATTGAGGTTTCTGTCTTCACACAACTTCACGATTACACCTGTTTCCTACAAAAGCCCAGGTTAGTCACTCTGTGTGAAATAGCCATAGAAAGCGTTGCTGTGAAATAGAGCTTATTGTGCATTCACTCACACAATTCTCTAGCTGCTCCTTTAAAAGGCAGCCAAACCCACCTTCAGAGCGAATATCAGTGCCAAAGCCATTTTCAGCTGCGCCTGAGAAGTAAGCTTCTGTCTCCAAGTCCAGCATTAAGTACATGTTCGGTATAATGATGCAACTCAGCATGTGGATGAAGCTTGTATTCAAAATGACAGGGCAGAATGGTGCTTGTGTGAAACAAACACGTTTGAAGTCTCTCACTTTACACACCCTTACGAATACGCCTGTTTCGCATGAAAAAACCAGTTTTGGCACAATCAGCATAATGGCCAAAAAATGGATTGCAGTGCAAAGAGCTGATTGACTCTTATACACAAAGCAATGCTCTAGCTGCGCCTTTGAAAGGCAGCCATCTCCATGCCTAGAAATTGAATGCCAAAGTCATTTTCAGCTGTGTTTGAAAATTAAGCTTCTGGCTCCAGTTCCAACACTAATTACATTTTCGCTATAGTGACGCAACTCAGCATGTGGAAGAAGCTTATACTCTAGATGACGGGGCAGTGTGGTGCTTGTGTGAAACAAACTCCATTGAGGTCCCTCACATCACACAACTTCGCTATTACACCCGCTTCACTCGAAAACACACTTTTGTCACAGCGTGCCTAATGGCCTTAGAATGCATTGTAGTGAAATTGGGCTGATTGAGTCTTATACACAAAGCAATGCTCTTGCTGCTCCTTTAAAAGGCAGCCAACTCCACTCCCAAAGAGAACTTCAGCGCCTAAGTCATGTTCAGCTGCGCCTGAATTCCAACCTTCTGGCACCAGCTCCATCAAAATATACATGTTCGCGAGAGGATTGAAACTCAGCATGTGGATGAAGCTTATGCTCAAGATGACTGGACAGTGTGGTGCTTCTGTGAAACCAACTCCATTGAGGTCTCTCACCTCCCACTCCTTCATGATTCTACCCGGCTCGCACGAAAACCCAGTTTTGAAATCTGTGTGTAATGGCCTTAGTGTGCATTGTAGTGAAATAGGGCTGCTTGAGTCTTCCAAACAAAGCAATGCTCTAGCTGCTCCTTTGAAAGGCAGTCAGCTCCATGCTGCCAGAGAGAAATTCAATGCCAAAGCCATTTTCAGCTGTGCTTGAAAATCAAGCATCTCTCTCCAGTTCCAACACTAAGTACATGTTCGCTGTAATGACACAGCTCAGCATGTTTATGAAGCTTATACTCAAGATGACTGGGCAGTGTGGTTCTTCTGTGAAACCAACTTCTTTGAACTCTCTCCCTCACACAACTTTCCGATTGCACCTATTTCGCATGACAAACCAGTTTTTTCGCAATCTGCATAATGGCCATAGAACTCATTGTAGTTAGTTATTAGAGCTGATTGAGTCTTCCACTCAAAGCAATGCTCTAGCTGCTCCTTTGAAAGGCAGCCAACTCCACGCTGGTAGTGAACATCAGTGCCAAAGCCATTTTCAGCTGCGCATGAAAACCAAGCCTCTGGCTCCAGTTCCAACACTAAGTTCATGTTCGCTATAGTTACACAACTCAGCATGTGGATGAAGCTTATACTCTAGATGACTGGGCAGTGTTGTGTTTGTGTGAAACCAACTCCATTGAGGTTTGTATCTTCACATAACTTCACATAACATCACATAACTTCACATAACTTCAAATAACTTCACGATTACATTCGCTGATGCTGAAAAGGTGCCAACACCACGTTCAGTGAGAACTTCAGTGCCAAAGACATTTTCAGCTGCACTTGAAACCCAACCCTCTGTCTCCATTTCCAGCAACTAAGTACATGTTCGCTATAATGTCATAGCTCAGCATGTTTATGAAGCTTAGTTTCAAGATACAGGGCAGAGTGGTGCTTGTGTGACACCAATTTCTTTGAATTCTCTCCCACACACTTCACGATTACACTCGCTTCACACGAAAACAGTTTTGTCACAGAGTGCCTAATAGCCTTAGAACACACTGCTGTGAAAAGAGCTGATTGAGTCTTCCACACAAAGCAATGCTCTAGCTGCTCCTTTGAAAGGCAGCCAACTCCACGCTCAGAGGGAACTTCAGCGCCTACGGCATTTTCAGCTGTGAATGAAAACCAAGCCTCTGGCTCCAATTCCAGCACTAAGTACATGTTCCTTATAGTGACACAACTCAGCATGTGGAAGAAGCTTATACTCAAGATGACTGGCCAAAGTGGTGCTTGTGTGAAACCAACTCCATTCAGTTCTCTCATTACACACTGTCACGATTACACCAGCATCACACAAAACCCAGTTATGGCACAGCGTGACTAATGGCCATAGAAAGCATTGCTGTGAAAAAAGCTGGTTGAGTCTTCTGCACAAAGCAATGTTCTAACTACTGCTTTCAAAGGCTGCCAACTCCATGTTCAGGAAGAACATATCGCCTAAGCCATGTACAGCTGCACATGAAATCCAAACTTCTGATATCAAAATGTACATGTTAGCTATAGGGAGGAATCTAAGAATGTGGTAGAAGCTTATACTCTAGATGATGGGGCAGCGTGGTGCTTGTGTGAAAACAACTCCATTGATATTTCTGTCTTCACACAACTTCACGATTACACCCGTTTCCTACAAAGTCCAGGTTTGTCACTCTGCGCAAAATAGCCGTAGAAAGTGTTGCTCTGAAATAGAGCTTATTGTGCTTTCACTCACACAATGCTGTAGCTTCTCCTTTAAAAGGCAGCCAACTCCACCTTCAGAGCCAACATCAGTGCCTAAGCCATTTTCAGCTGCGCTTGAGAAACAAGCCTCAGGCTCCACTTCCAGCATTAAGTACATGTTCGCTACAATGACGCAACTCAGCATGTTTATAAAGCTTACATTCAAGATGATTGGAAAGTGTGGTGCTTCTGTGAAACCAATTCCATTGAGGTCTCTCACATCACACAACGTCACGGTTACACTCGCTTTACATGAAAACACACCTTGGTCACAGCGTGCCTAATGGCCTTAGAACTCATTGCTGTGAAATTGAGCTGATTGAGTCTTCCACTCATAGCAATGCTCTTGCTGTTCCTTTGAAAGGCAGCCAACTCCACACCCAAAGAGAAATTCAATGCCAAAGCCATTTTCAGCTGCGCTTCAAAATCCAACCTTCTGGCACCAGCTCCATCAAAATGTACATGTTCGCTAGAGGGTTGAAACTCAGCATATGGATGAAGCTTATACTCAAGATGACTGGACAGTGTGGTGCTTCTGTGGAACCAACTCCATTGAGGTATCTCACCTCCCATTCCTTCATGATTCTACCCTTCTCCCAGGAAAACCCAGTTTTGAAATCTGTGTGTAATGGCCTTAGTGTGCATTGTAGTGAAATAGGGCTGCTTGAGTCTCCAAACAAAGCAATGCTCTAGCTGCTTTTTTGAAACGCAGCCAACTCAACGCCCAGAGAGAAATTCAACGCCTAAGCCATTTTCAGCTGTGCTTGAAAACCAAGCATCTGTCTCCAGTTCCATCAAAATGTACTTGTTAGCTATGGCGATGAAACTCAGCATGACCGGGCAGCGTGGTGTTTGTGTGACACCAACTTCTTTGAACTCTCTCCCTCACACAACTTTCTGATTACACCCATTTCACATGAAAAACCAGTTTTTCACAATCTGCATAATGGTCATACAACTCATTGTAGTTAGTTAAGTAGAGCTGATTGAGTCTTCCAAACAAAGCAATGCTCTAGGTGCTCCTTTGAAAGGCAGCCAACTCCACGCTGGCAGGGAACATCAGCGCTTAAGCCATTTTCAGCTGCGCATGAAAACCAAGCCTCTGGCTCCACTTCCAGCACTAAGTCCAGCTTCGCTATAGTTACGCAGCTCAGCATGTCAATGATGCTTATACTCTAGATGACGGGGCAGCGTTGTGCTTGTGTGAAACCAACTCCATTGAGGTTTCTGTCTTCACACAACTTCACGATTACACCTGTTTCCTACAAAAGCCCAGGTTAGTCACTCTGTGTGAAATAGCCATAGAAAGCGTTGCTGTGAAATAGAGCTTATTGTGCCTTCACTCACACAATTCTCTAGCTGCTCCTTTAAAAGGCAGCCAACTCCACCTTCAGAGAGAACATCAGTGCCAAAGCCATTTTCAGCTGCGCTTGAGAACCAAGCCTCTGGCTTCAAATCCAGCATTAAGTACATGTTCGCTATGGTGATGCAACTCAGCTTGTGGATGAATCTTGTATTCAAGATGACAGGGCAGTGTTGTGCTGCTTGTGTGAAACCTACTCCATTGAGGTCTCTCACATCACACGGCTTCATGATTACACCTGTTTCCTACAAAAAACAGTTTTGTCCCAATGTGCGAAATAGCCATACACAGCAATGCAGTGAAATAGAGCTGATTGAGTCTTCCACTCAATGCAAAGCTCTTGCTGCTCCTTTGCAATGCACTCAAGAAAACGTTCAAAGCAATCTTCAGTGCCAAATCAATTTTCAGCTGTGCCTGAGAAGCAAGCTTCTGTCTCCATGTCCAGCATTAAGTACATGTTCGCTATAATGATGCAACTCAGCATGTGGATGAAGCTTGTATTCAAGAAGACAGGGCAGAATGGTGCTTCTGTGAAACAAACACTTTTGAAGTCTCTCACTTTACACACTTAGAAATATGCCTGCTTCGCATAAAAAACCAGTTTTGGCACAATCAGCATAATGGCCAAAAAATGGATTGCAGTGCAAAGAGCTGATTGAGTCTTATACACAAAGCAATGCTCTAGCGGCTCCTATGAAAGACAGCCAACTTCAAGTTCAGAGGGAACAGCCACGCCTAAGACATTTTCAGCTGCATGTGTATATGAACCCTTTGAAAGGCAGCCAACTCCACGTTCACGGAGAACAACACCAACAAAGCCATTTTCAGCTACGCTTGGAAACAAAGCCTCTGGCTCCAGTTCCAGCACATGTTAGCTAGAGTGAAGCAATTCAGCATGTGGATGAAGCTTATTCTCAAAATGACACGTCAGCATCCCGTTTGTGTGAAAACTACTCCATTGTAGTCTCTCACCTGAGAAACACCTTCACGATTAAACCCGTTTCACATGAAAATCCAGTTTTGTCATACTGTGCATAAGGGCTATAGAATGCATGCAGTTAAAAGAGCTGATTGAGTCTTTCACACAAAGCAATGCTCTAGCTACTCCTATGAAAGGCAGCCAACTTCAAGTTCAGAGGGAACAGCAATGCCTAAGCCATTTTCAGCTGCGTATGTATATGAGCCCTCTGGCTCCAGTTGCAGCACTAAGTACATGTTAGCTGTAGTGATGCAACTGAGAATGTGGATGAAGCTTATTCGCAAGATGACAGGTCAGCATCAAGTGGTGCTTGTGTGAAAAGAAATAATTGAGGTTTTGCACCTAACACGACTGCACGATTACACCCTTTTCGCACGAAAACCCAGTTTTGTCCCACTGTGCATAATGGACACAGAACGCACTGCAATGAAAAGAGCTGACTGAATGTTTCAAAAAAAGCAATGCTCTAGCTGCTCCTTTGAAAGGCAGCCAACTCGACGTTCAGAGAGAACTTCAACACCAAACCCATTTTCAGCTGCGTTGGAAACCAAGCCTCTGGCTCCAGGTCCAGCACTAAGTACATGTTAGCTAGAGTGACGAAACTCAGCATGTGGATGAAACTTGTACTCCGGGTGACAAGTGAGCATGGTGCTTATGTGAATCCAACTCCTTTGAGGTCTCTCACTTCACACAACTTCATGATTACAATCGCTTAGCACGAAAAAACAGTTTTGTCCCAATGTGCAAAATACCCATAGAACACATTAGAGTGAAACAGAGCTTATTGTGCTTCTACTCAAAGCAATGCTCTAGCTGCTCCTTTGAAATGCAGCCAACTCCACGTTCAGAGATAGAATGTCAGCATCAAGCCATTTTGGCTGCACTTGAAACCAAGCGTCTGCAACTAGCTCCTGCAAAAGTTGTATGTTCACTGAGGGATGAAACTCAGAATGTGGATGAAGCTTATACTCAAGATGACAGGGCAGCGTGTTGCTTGTGTGAAACCATCTGCATTGAAATCTCTCACTTTAAACAACTCACAATTACACTCGTTTTGCACGAAAACCCAGTTTTGTCCCACTGTGCAAAATGGACACAAAAGACATTGCTGTGAAAAGAGCTGACTTAATCTGTCACACTAAGTAATCCCCTAGCTGCTCCTTTGAAAGGCAGCCAACTCCACATTTCAGCTGCACTTGGAAACCAAGCCTCTGGCTCCAGTTCCAGCACTAAGCACATGTTAGCTAGAGTGACGCAGCTCAGCATGTGGATGAAGATTATTCTCAAGATGACAGGGCAGCGTGGCGTTTGTGTGAAACCAACTCCATTGAAGTCTCTCACCTGAGAAACAGCTTCACGATTACACCTGATTCGCATGAAAATCCAGTTTTCTCATATTGTGCATAATGGCTATAGAATAATTGCAGTTAAAAGAGCTGATTGCGTCTTTCACACAAAGCAATGCTCTACCTGCTCCTATGAAAGGCAGCCAACTTCAAGTTCAGTGGGAACATCAATGCCTAAGCCATTCTCTGCTGCGTATGTAAATGAACCCTCTGGCTCCAGTTGCAGCACTAAGTACATGTTGGCTAGAGTGATGCAACTGAGCATGTTGATAAAGCTTATACTCAAGATGACAGGGCAGCGTGGCATTTGTGTGAAACCAACTCCATTGACGTCTCTCACTTGACACAACTACACGTTTACAATCGCTTAGCATGAAAACCCAGTTTTGTCTCACTGTGCATAATAGACACAGAATGCATGGAGTGAAAATGCTGATTCAGTCTTCCACACAACGCAATGCTCTAACTGATCCTTTGAAAGGCAGCCAACTCCACATTCAGAGAGAACTTCAGCGCCAAAGCCATTTTCAGCTGGGCTTGGAAACCAAGCCTCTTTCTCCAGTTCCAGCACTAAGTACATGTTAGCTAGAGTGACGCAGCTCAGCATATGGATGAAGCTTATTCTGAAAATGACGGGGCAGCATCGCGTTTGTGTGAAACCAACTCCATTGAAGTCTCTCACTTTAAACAACTCATGATTACACTCGTTTTGCATGAAAACCCGGTTTTGTCACACAGTGAAAATAGACACAAAGGCTTTGCTGTGAAAAGAGCTGACTTAGTCTGCTACACAACGCAATGCTCTAGCTGCTTTTTTGTTTTTTTTTTTTAAGATTTATTTATTTATTTATTTTATTACAAAGTCAGATATACTGAGAGGAGGAGAGATAGAAAGGAAGTGGAGCTGCCGGGATTAGAACCAGCGGCCACATGGGATCAAGGCAAGGACCTTAGCCACTAGGCCATGCTGCCAAGCCCTCTAGCTGCTTTTTTGAATGGCAGCCAAATCCACGTTCAGGGAGAACATCACCACCAAAGCCATTTTCACCTGCGCTTAAAACCAAGCATCTGGCTCCAGTTCCAGCACTAAGTACATGTTAACTGTAGTGATGCAACTCAGCATGTGGATGAAGCTTATACACAAGATGACTGGGCAGCGTGGTACTTGTGTGAAACCAACTCCATTGAGGTCTCTCACTTCACACAATTACACATTTACAATCGCTTAGCACGAAAAACAAGTTTTGTCACACTGTGCATAATAGACACAGAATGCATGGAGTGAAAATGCTGATTCAGTCTTCCACACCACGCAATGCTCCAGCTGCTTTTTTGAATGGCAGCCAACTCCACGTTCAGAGAGAACTTCAGCGCCAAAGCCATTTTCAGCTACGCTTGGAAACCAAGCCTCTGGCTCCAGTTCCAGCACATATTAGCTAGAGTGACTCAACTCAGCATGTGGATGAAGATTATTCTCAAGATGACAGGGCAGCGTGGCGTTTGTGTGAAACCAACTCCATTGTAGTCTCACACCTGAGAAACAGCTTCACGATTACACCTGATTCGCATGAAAATCCAGTTTTGTCATACTGTGCATAATGGCTATAGAATGCATGCAGTTAAAAGAGCTGATTGCGTCTTTCACACAAAGCAATGCTCTAGCTGCTCCTATGAAAGGCAGCCAACTTCAAGTTCACTGGGTACATCAAAGCCTAAGACATTTTCAGCTGCATGTGTAAATGAACCCTCTGGCTCCAGTTGCAGCACTAAGTACATGTTAGCTGTAGTGACGCAACTGAGCATGTGGATGAAGCTTATTCTCAAGATGACTGAGTTTATTGTACTTGTGTGACACCAACTCCATTGAGGTCTCTCACTTCACACAATTACACGTTTACAATCGCTTTGCACGAAAAACAAGTTTTGTCACACTGTGCATAATAGACACAGAATGCATGGAGTGAAAATGCTGATTCAGTCTTCCACACAACGCAATGCTCCAGCTGCTCCTTTGAAAGGCAGCCAACTCCACCTTCAGAGAGAACTTCAGCGCCAAAGCCATTTTCAGCTACACTTGGAAACCCAGCCTTTGGCTCCATTTCCAGCACATGTTAGCAAAGTGAAGCAACTCAGCATGTGGATGAAGATTATTCTCAAGATGACAGGGCAGCGTGGCGTTTGTGTGAAACCAACTGCCGGAGTGCAGCTCCAGCCGAGAGTTCAGAGCTCGGGAAGGGTGCGTGGAGTCGGCGATAAAGAAAGACACAGACACTGACACTTGGTGCGTTCTCACAACAGCCCAAGAAAAAGCTGTCCTTTTTATTTACTCAAAACCTCACAAGCTTCTGCACAAGCAACTAATTGTTCTATTTTTTTACTTCATGACTAAGGGGCCATGTACAGACATTCGGTCATTCCGTCTGCACTTCAGGGCTAAGCCGATGTCCGCAGAGATAATTCTTTAAAACACTTTATTCATATTCTTCAAAGCAAGCCATTATTCATTCTTTAACAGTAGCCATGGAGCGGCAGCCAGGACTCCAAGGCCAAGGCACATGCGATTACCTGCTAATCAGTAGTACATTCCTACCAAATTTCTATTTCTACAACTTGCCCATTATTCAATGGGAAAATAGTTTACAAGGGAAAAAATATAATTCTAAAAACAAAAATTACAAATATTAAATCCCCCTACAACTATAAGCTCTACAACCCCATACACAATAAAACAATAATCAAAAGCACTTTTCTTTAATAAAAGCATCCTTAATTCCTCTAGCTAAAAATTATAAAAGCGGATAAAACAGCTACATTTTCTATACTCCAAAAAATTGCAAAAACAGGCTAGCCTATAAGATAACAATAACTATATTTATTGCCACAGCAATTTCAGCTCTCACTCTCATCACTTGCATTAATATTTAGGATATTTTCAAGCCCCCTCCCAGAAGGAGTGCTGCATGTCTAGACAAAATTCTGAGGCAATGGTTAAGTACCCAATAAAGTGTTTTAAAATGGCATGGGCTTAATTGTACTCCCGTGTGTAAATTGTCAAAGGACCACTCACCAAGACATTATCAGTGACATTAACCCTCAAGCTCACGTTGGTGGCAAAAGCCATCCCACAGGGGCAAACGATGCCTCAATAGATTACAGAATTCTTAGTGGGGTGCTTGAGTTTCCATGTAAAAAGGTGGTGAGACTGATTCAAGGTGGTCAGAGAGAAATCCGCCGGGCCCTGCCAAACAGCTGGAAGCTCCCCCGGGCCCTGCCAAGCAGGGGAGCTGTTCTCTTCACACCTTCGTGCCATCCACACCTACTGCACGGACCCCGGCAACCAACTCCATTGTAGTCTCTCACCTGAGAAACAGCTTCACGATTAAACCCGTTTCACATGAAAATCCAGTTTTGTCATACTGTGCATAATGGTTATAGAATGCATGCAGTTAAAGGAGCTGATTGAGTCTTTCACACAAAGCAATGCTCTAGCTACTCCTATGAAAGACAGCCAACTTCAAGTTCAGAGGGAACAGCAAAGCCTAAGCCATTCTCAGCTGCGTATGTATATGAAACCTGCTGCTCCAGTTGCAGCACTAAGTACATGTTGGCTAGAGTGATGCAACTGAGCATGTGGATGAAGCTTATTCTCAAGATGACAGGGCAGCGTGGTGCTTGTGTGAAAAGAAATAATTGAGGTTTTGCACCTAACACGACTGCACGATTACACCCGTTTCGCATGAAAACCCAGTTTTGTCCCACTGTGCATAATGGACACAGAACGCACTGCAATGAAAAGAGCTGATTGACTGTTTCACACAAAGCAATGCTCCAGCTCTCCTTTGAAATGCAGCCAACTCCACGTTCAGAGAGAACTTAAATGCCATAGCCATTTTCAGCTGCATTGGAAACCAAGCCTCTGGCTCCAGTTCCAGCACTAAGCACATGTTAGCTAGAGTGACACAACTCAACATGTGGATGAAGATTATTCTCAAGATGACTGTGGCAGCTTGGCGTTTGTGTAAAACTACTCCATTGAAGTCTCTCACCTGAGAAACAGCTTCACGATTACTCCTGATTCGCATGAAAATCCAGTTTTGTCATACTGTGCATAATGGCTATAGAATGCATGCAGTTAAAAGAGCTGATTGAGTCTTTCACACAAAGCAATGCTCTAGCTGCTCCTATGAAAGGCAGCCAACTTCAAGTTCACTGGGTACATCAAAGCCTAAGACATTTTCAGCTGCATATGTAAATGAACCCTCTGGCTCCAGTTGCAGCACTAAGTACATGTTAACTGTAGTGATGCAACTCAGCATGTGGATGAAGCTTATACTCTAGATGACTGGGTTCGTATTACTTGTGTGAAACCAACTCCATTGAGGTCTCTCACTTCACACAGTTACACGTTTACAATCGCTTAGCACGAAAAACAAGTTTTGTCACACTGTGCATAATAGACACAGAATGCATGGAGTGAAAATGCTGATTCAGTCTTCCACACAACGCAATGCTCCAGCTGCTCCTTTGAAAGGCAGCCAACTCCACCTTCAGAGAGAACTTCAGCGCCAAAGCCATTTTCAGCTATGCTTGGAAACCCAGCCTTTGGCTCCATTTCCAGCACTAAGTACATATTAGCTAGAGTGACGCAGCTCAGCATGTGGATGAAGCTTATTCTCAAAATGACAGGGCAGCATGCTGTTTGTGTGAATCCAACTCCATTGTAGTCTCACACCTGAGAAACACCTTCACGATTAAACCCGTTTCACATGAAAATCCAGTTTTGTCATACTGTGCATAATGGCTATAGAATGCATTGCAGTTAAAAGAGCTGATTGAGTCTTTCACACAAAGCAATGCTCTAGCTACTCCTATGAAAGGCAGCCAACTTCAAGTTCAGAGGGAACAGCAATGCCTAAGCCATTCTCAGCTGCGTATGTATATGAGCCCTCTGGCTCCAGTTGCAGCACTAAGTACATGTTAGCTGTAGTGATGCAATTGAGCATGTGGATGAAGCTTATTCTCAAGATGACAGGGCAGCGTGGTGCTTGTGTGGAAAGAAATAATTGAGGTTTTGCACCTAACACGACTGCACGATTACACCCTTTTTGCACGAAAACCCAGTTTTGTCCCACTGTGCATAATGGACACAGAACGCACTGCAATGAAAAGAGCTGATTGACTGTTTCACACAAAGCAATGCTCTAGCTGCTCCTTTGAAATGCAGCCAACTCGACGTTCAGAGAGAACTTAAACGCCAAAGCCGTTTTCAGCTGCGTTGGAAACCAAGCCTCTGGCTCCAGAGCAGCACTAAGTACATGCTAGCTAGAGTGACTCAACTCAGCATGTGGATGAAACTTATACTCAAGATGATTGTGCAGCGTGGTGCTTATGTGAATCCAACTACTTTGAGGTCTCTCACTTCACACAACTTCATGATTACAATCGCTTAGCACGAAAAAACAGTTTTGTCCCAATGTGAGAAATACCCATAGAACACATTAGAGTGAAACAGAGTATATTGTGCTTCTACTCAAAGCAATGCTCTAGCTGCTCCTTTGAAATGCAGCCAACTCCACATTCAGAGATAGAATGTCAGCATCAAGCCATTTTTGGCTGCACTTGAAACCAAGCGTCTGGCACCAGCTCCTGGAAAGGTTGCATGTTCACTGAGGGATGAAACCCAGAATGTGGATGAAGCTTATACTCAAGATGACAGGGCAGCGTGTTGCTTGTGTGAAACCACCTCCATTGAAATCTCTCACTTTAAACAACTCATGATTACACTCATTTTGCATGAAAACCCGGTTTTATCACACTGTGCAAAATGGACTCAAAGGCATTGCTGTGAGAAGAGCTGACTTAGTCTGCCACACAAAGCAATGCTCTAGGTGCTTTTTTTGACAGGCAGCCAACTCCACGTTCAGGGAGAACATCACCAAAGCCATTTTCAGCAGCGCTTGGAAGCCAAGCCTCTGGCTCCAGTTTGAGCACTAAGTACATGTTAGCTATAATGTCGCAACTCAGCATGTGGATGAAGCTTGTACTCAAGATGACTTGGCAACTTGGTGCTTGTGTGAAATCAACTACATAGAGGTTTCACATTCCACACAACCTCATGATTACACCTGATTCACAGGAGAATCCAGTTTTGTCTTACTGTGCATAATGGCCATCGAATGCATTGCCATTAAAAGAGCTGATTGAGAGACTCGGACTGAAAAAGATGGCCGACTGCAGAGAGCTGGTGTAGGGTAGAGTAGGGAAGGAGGGGAGCCGATCCAGCAGAGAAACAGGCCAGGAGGCGCGAAACTGTAGGGGGAAGAGCAAGAAGGTCACTGGAGTTCACTAAAGCAAGAAGATCTACACAGCGTGAAGGAACAGCCACAAAAAGTAGGAAAGAAAATACAGCACGCTGCGAGAAACCTGGTGAGTCACGATCCCAGGCAGGGGGAAGGCGGCAGAGGCTCAACCGCCCCAGGGAAAACAGAGGCGGCTGGAAGGATAGGCGCCCACACCGACAGGGGCACCAGTCCCCTGGAAGGCAGGAGCCCCCAGAGGAGGCTACTGGACGGATCATTGGGTGCATTATCCCTGCAGAAGTGGAGGAAAAGCAGGGGAGATTTCCCAGAGGCTTGCCTACCCGCTGCTCAGCGGCTTTGGGAGAGTGCAGAGGGAACAGGAGCGGCGCTATGGGACTGGGGCTCAGAGATCCCCATATTGGCTCCGAGCTGTGGACTGGCTGCGGGAGAGTCCGTGGATCTTGTTGCTGGACTCGCCCGGAGCCCCAGAGGCTGGGCAACGCTCGACAGGGCCTCACGTCCTGGGCAGAGGAGCAGACTAGTGGGGGCACGTCTCACCTGAAGGGCTCTGTGCCTCTCAGAGATCCGCTTCCACCCTTGAGAGAGTGCAGCTGAGGAAGTGGCTTCTTCAGGGCAGAGTCCCCAGCTGGGCTCAGCTAGAGAGGCCAGACCAGAGCCAGCTCAGCTGAACTGGCCGGACAGGTTTTCCCAGCAGGAGCCCGCTCCGAAAGACCTGCCCACGGTGTTGCAGCCCTCTGCGGAGCAGCCCTTCCGAGTTTGGCACTGGGGCTGAGGAGATCTCCAGCCCAGCACAGGCCGGGGTTGGGGATTTTAGACTCCGAGCAGCAGGAGCCCTTGCTGTGCTAACCTCAAGCCCTGAAGGAGAGTCTCGGCTCAGCACTGAGGCAGAGACCCCCGCTATATTAGCCTTGTGACCCAAGCCCAGGCGCGGCTCAGCAGAGTGAATCTGTAGGGCACTGCCTTTGAGAGGGATCCACAGGGGAAGGGGCCTGGCACTAGGGCTGGCCCACAAAGCCTCCTGACCCAGCTCGGGGCTGTGATCTACAGACCCTGAAAGCAGCTGGTGACTCAGGCAGTAAGCCCTGCTGGGCTCAGCCGGAGACCCCAAACCAGAGCCGGCTCAGCTGAATCACCGCTAAAATCTCAAAACAACAAGAAGCAAAAACACAATGAGGAGAAGCATCAGAAAAAGCAATGACCCAGAGGAAAGATCAAGCACTCCCTCCCAATACAACCAAAAACTAATCCCAATATCTGAGATGCAAGATGAAGACATAGAGGAACTATCAGATAAGGACTTTAAGAAGCTAATGATGAAATTCGTCAGAGAGAGTGAAAAGCGCTGGGAAGAGTCTAAGGCATTCGAAAACCATATCACTGCAGAAATAAATCAAGTCAAAAAGGGAATCCTCGATATAGAGCACAAAATTGAAAGCCTAACCAACAGAATGAACACAGCAGAGGACAGAATATCAGAATTGGAAGACAATCAGAATGAAAGGCAGCAGCTCATCAAACAGTTGGAGACAAATCTAGAGAAAGCCAATAGGTCCATACAGGAAATGAAAGACAACCTCAAAAAATCAAATATTAGAATAATAGGCCTTCCCGAAGGAGTGGAAAAGGAGACAGGCTTGCAACGGGTGCTCAATGAGATAATACAGGAGAACTTCCAGAATACTGGAAATATAAATCCAGCACAAATCCAGGAAGGACAAAGAACCCCCAGTAGATACAACCCAAACAAATTGTCTCCCAGACATGTGGTCCTCAAGCTACCTTCAAGTGAATACAAGGAAACCATTCTAAGACAAGTAAGAAAAAAGGATAAGATTACTTTCAGGGAAAGGGAAATCAGGATCACAGCTGACCTATAAGAAGAAACGCTCCAAGCAAGGAGAGAATGGGGTAAAACCTATCAAATCCTGAAACAAAACAACTGCCAACCAAGAATAATGTACCCAGCAAAGCTCTCATTTATATTTGAGAATGAAATCAAATACTTCAACAGTAAAGAGAAACTCGAAGAATACATCAACACGAAACCAGCTCTGGAAAATCTCCTCAGGAAGGTGCTAAACCCAGAAAGAAAAAATACAAACCAAAATCAAAGATGGCAAATGGGAAGACCTCCCCACTAAAATCTATACAAGAAAAGTCAACCAATCAGAAACTCTAATAGTCGCAAATACACACTTGCACACTTACACTCATGGCAGCCCAAAACCAATTCCTCTCAATATTCTCTCTAAACACAAATGGCTTAAACTCACCAATCAAAAGGCATAGATTAACGGAATGGATCATCAAACAGCACCCAACTATATGTTGCCTACAAGAGACACATCTAACCAGAAAATCCTGTAAGAAATTTAAAGTGAAAGGATGGAAAAAGACATTTCATGCCAATGGACGAGAAAAAAAGGCTGGTGTAGCTGTTCTAATCTCAGATGACCTAGACTTCAAGCTGACAGACATCAAAAAGGACAGAGAAGGACATTATATATTGGTGAAGGGACTGATCCATCAAGAAGTAATTACAATCGTGAACATATATGCACCTAATTCCAATGTGCCTAGCTTCGTGAAGCAACTACTTACGGACTTAAGGGGAGACATAGTTACACACACAATAATAGTGGGCGACCTTAACACCCCGCTAACAACTATAGACAGATCAACAAAACAAAAACTCAACAAAGAAACAACAGAGCTCGTACAAACATTAGAACAACTAGACTTGGTAGACATTTATAGAATTTTTTATCCTAAGACCACAGATTATACATTTTTTTCAGCAGTGCATGGCACCTTCTCCAGGATCGACCACATGATAGGACACAAAGCAAATCTAAATAACTTCAAAAAGATAGGAATCATACCATGTACCCTCTCAGACCACCACGGAATGAAACTGGAAATCAGCAATTCAAAATGCCCAAGGAAATACAGAAACTCTTGGAGGTTGAACAATATGCTATTAAACGAACAATGGGTCAGGGAAGAAATTAAAGATGAGATCAAAAAATTTATGGAAACCAATGAAAACTCTGATACAACATTCCAAAACTTGTGGGACACTGCCAAAGCAGTGCTACGGGGTAAACTCATCGCAATTGGAGCTCATGTCAAGGCCCAAGAAAGTCGCCAAATACAGGAACTAACCACACACCTCCAGGAATTGGAAAAGCAGCAGCAGATGAGCCCCACACACAACAGGAAACAAGAAATCATCAAAACAAGGGAGGAAATCAACCAGATAGAAATAAAAAAAAACCACACACAAAATCAACGAATCAAAAAGCTGGTTCCTTGAGAAGATAAGCAAAATAGACACCCCGCTGGCCCGTCTGACAAAGAAAAAACAAGAGAAAGCAAGAATTAACAGCATCAAAGATGAAAAAGGCAACATAACAACAGACATTACAACCATTAAGAACATAATCAGAAATTACTACAAAGCACTGTACTCCAACAAATCAGAAGACCACCAAGAAATGGAAAAGTTCTTAGACTCACACAACCTGCCAAAACTTAGCCCAGAGGCAACAATCAACCTGAACAAACCCATAACTGAAGCAGAGATTGAATCAGTGATTAAAGACCTCCCAACAAAGAAAAGCCCAGGCCCAGACGGCTTCACTCCAGAATTCTACAAAACATTCCGAACAGAACTAACCCCAATCCTCTACAAACTCTTCAAAACAATAGAAAAGGAGGCAACACTTCCAAACTCATTCTATGAAGCCAACATTACCTTAATCCCAAAACTGGGCAGAGATCCTACAGAGAAAGAAAACTACAGACCTATCTCTTTGATGAACATTGATGCTAAGATTCTCAACAAAATCCTAGCCAACAGAATTCAAAAACACATCAGACAGATCATTCATCCAGATCAAGTAGGATTCATCCCTGGAATGCAGGGATGGTTCAACATTCGCAAATCCATAAATGTGATACACCACATCCAAAAACTGAAAAACAAGAATCACATGATAGTATCAATAGATGCAGAAAAAGCTTTCGACAAAATTCAGCACAACTTCCTGCTAAAGACTCTAACCAAGGTAGGCATAGATGGAAAAATCCACAACATAATTAAAGCCATATATGAAAAACCCAATGCCAGCATCATACTGAATGGAGAAAAACTGGAACCCTTCCCACTGAGATCTGGAACAAGACAGGGATGTCCACTTTCTCCGCTGTTATTCAACATAGTTCTAGAGGTACTCGCTGAGGCCATAAGACAAGAAAAAGAAATCAAAGGAATCCAAATGGGAAATGAAGAAGTCAAGCTTTCACTATATGCAGATGACATGATTCTTTATATGGAAGAGCCAAAAGGCTCAACACAGAGACTACTAGAACTTGTACGAGAGTTCGGTAGAGTGGCAGGGTACAAAATTAATGAACAAAAATCAACAGCCATAGTGTATGCGAACAGCCCCAAGATGGAAAAAGATATAACCAGCAAGATACCATTCAAAGTAACAAAGGAAAGCATGAAGTATCTGGGAATTAACCTAACCAAAAATGTAGGAGACCTATTTGAAGAAAACTGCAAACTACTTAAAAAAGAAATTGAACAAGATCTAGAAAGATGGAGTAACATCCCATGCTCCTGGATAGGTAAAATCAATATCATTAAAATGTCTATACTGCCAAAAGCAATATATACATTCAACACAATCCCAATCAAATTGCCCAAAACATTCTTCACAGATCTGGAAACAATGATTCAAAGGTTCATCTGGAAACACAAAAAACCACGAATAGCTAGAACCATTCTCAAGAACAGGAAGTTAGCAGGGGGAATCACAGTTCCGGACCTCTGGACATACTATAGGGAAGTGGTTATCAAAACAGCCTGGTGCTGGCAAAAAAATAGAGAAGAAGATCAATGGAGCAGAATAGAAACACCAGATGGGAACCCACAGAAATACAGCCAAATAATCTTTGACAAAAAGACAAACGACAACCCAGGCAAATGGGAAGGTCTGTTCAATAAATGCTGTTGGGACAACTGGTTGATAGCCTGCAGAAACAAAAAGATAGACCCACATCTTTCACCATATACTAAGATCAAATCCAAATGGATAAAAGATTTAAACCTACATCCAGAAACCTTCAAACTTTTGGAAGAAAATGTTGGAAACACACTGCAAGACTTAGGTGTAGGCCCTCACTTCCTAAAAAAGACTCCAAATGCAGTAGAAATCAAGACCAAAATAAACAATTGGGACCTCATCAAACTAAGAAGCTTCTGTACAGCTAGAGAAACAATCAACAAAGTAAAAAGGCAACCCACAGAATGGGAGAAGACCTTCGCACACGACTTAGGTGATAGAGGGCTAATATCCAGAATATACAAAGAGCTACAAAACAACCAAAATGTCAAAACAAACAAGCCACTCAAGAAATGGGCATGGGAAATGGGCAAACATTTCACAAAGGAACAAACCCAAATGGCAAATAAACATATGAAAAAATGCTCAAGTTCCCTGGCAATAAGGGAAATCCAAATTAAAACATCAATGAGGTACCACCTAATGCCAGTAAGACTGGCCCACATGAATAAAAGCACCAACAACACTTGTTGGCGAGGTTGCGGGGAAAAGGGAACCCTACTCCACTGCTGGTGGGGCTGCAGGCTGGTACAGCCTCTATGGAAATCAGTATGGAGAACATTCAAACAACTCAAATACAACATACCGTATGACCCGGCAATAGCACTCCTAGGAATATATCCAGAACACTTGTTTTATGAGAAACCAACATGCACTCCTCTGTTCATAGCAGCACAATCAGTAATTGCAAAAACATGGAAGCAGCCAAAATGCCCATCAACAGAGTATTGGATAAGAAAGCTATGGTTCATCTACTCCATGGAATACTACTCAGCTATTAAAAAAAACAAAATGCAGTTCTTTGTGGCCAAATGGGCCAAACTGGAAACCATAATGCTAAGGGAAATGAGCCAATCCCAAAAGGTGAAATACCACATGTTTGCCTTAATTTAAGATGATATGATCTTATGTATAACATGTTATGTTTTGAATGTTATATGTTGTGTATAAACTAAATTGAAGTATAGGTGAGGTGGTCACAGAAGGTGGCTGGGAACTCGCATTTACTTTTAACATATTGGTTACTCATTACTATGTCAATTAATTCCATGGTGATGTAAATTTTTGCTGATGGTATGTTGGAGCTTTTAATTGATCGGGATGATACTCTGCTGGCTCTGTCTTCAGACCAGAGAGTGTATACCTAAGAAGCCTTTGAACTTGACTGGACAATAAGATGCTGGACTCTATGTTTGGTATATGCTTGCAATGGGGGAATCTCAACTGAACTTGAACTGTGGTTATGCAACAAGGTGGAGGAATCCACCATGGTGGGAGGGTTTGGGGAGGGGTGGGGAGAATTCCAGTACCTATGAAACTGTGTCACATAATACAATGTAATTAATGAATTTAAAATAAAATTAAAAAAAAAATAAAAGAGCTGATTGAGTCTTTCACACAAAGCAATGCTCTAGCTGCTCCTTTGAAAGGCAGCCAACTTCAACTTCAGGGAGAACATCACCGCCAAAGCCATTTTCAGCAGCGCTTGGGAACCAAGCTTCTGGCACCAGTTCCAGCACTAAGTACATGTTAGCTAGAGTGACGCAACTCAGCATGTGGATGAAGCTTATTCTCAAGATGACTGGGCAGGGCGGTTATTGTATGATACCAACTCCTTTGAAGTCTCTCACCTGGGGAACAGCTTCACAATTACATTCATTTCACACGGAATACTAGTTTTGTCCCACTGTGCTAATGGCCATAGAATGCATTGCAGTAAAATAGAGCTGATTCAGTCTTCCACACAAAGCAATGCTCTAGCTAATCCTTCTAAATGCAGTCAACTCCACATTCAGAGAGGACAGCAGTGCCAAAGCCATTTTCAGCTGCGCTTGGAAACTAAGCCTTTGGCACCTGCTCCATCAAAAAGTACACGTTAGCTTTATACGGATGAAATTCACCATGTGAATGAAGCTTATACTCAAGATGACTGAGCAAAATAGCTGAGAAATAGCTTTACGGTTATACTCATTTCACATGAAAATCCAGTTTTGTCACACTATGCATTATGGCCATGGAAAGCATTCTAGTGAAAAGAGCTGATTATGTTTTTCACATGAAGCAATGTTCTAGCTGTTCCTTTGAAATGCAGCAAACTCCACCTTAGGAAGAACATCAGTTCCAAAACCATTTTCAGCTGTGCTTGGAAACCAAGCCTCTGGCTCCAGTTCCAGCACTAAGTACATGTTAGCTGGAGTGTAGCAACTCAGCATGTGGATGAAGCTTATACTCAAGATGGCAGGGCAGGGTGGTGCTTGTGTGAAACCAAAACCATGAAGGTCTCTCACTTCACAAACTTCACGATTACAATCGCTTAGCATGAAAATCCAGTTTTGTCACACAGTGCATAATGGCCATAGAATGCATTGCAGTGAAATAGAGCTGATTGAGTCTTTCACACAAAGCAATGCTCTAGCTGCTTTTTTGAAAGGCAGCAAACTCCACCTTAGGAAGAACATCAGTTCCAAAACCATTTTCAGCTGTGCTTGGAAACCAAGCGTCTGGCTCCAGTTACAGCACTAAGTACATGTTAGGTATAGTGACGCCACCAAAAGCATGTGGATGAAGCTTATTCTCAAGATAACATGGCAGCGTGGTGCTTGTGTGAAACCAACTCTAATAAGGTCTCTCACCTCACACAACTTAAAGATTACTTCCGTTTTGAACGACAGCGCAGTTTCGTCATAGTGTGCATATTGGCCATAGAACGCATTGCTGTGAAAAGAGCTGATTGAATCTTTCACACAAAGCAATGCTCTAGCTGCTCCTTTGAAAGGCAGCCAACTTCAAGTTCAGGGAGAACATCAGTGCCAGAGTCATTTTCAGCTGCGTTTCAAAACCCAACGTCTGGCTCCAGTTCCAGCACTAGGGACCTGTTACCTATAGCGAAGCAACACAGCATGTGGATGAAGCTTTTTTTAAAGATGACTGGGCCGCGTGGTGCTTATATGAACCCAAATCCATTGAAATCTCTCACGTGAGAAACAGCTTCACGATTACCCCCATTTCACACAATAAGCCAGTTTTGCCACACAGTGTCTATGGCCATGGAAAGCATGGTAGTGAAATAGAGCCGATTGAATCTTTCACACAAAGTAATGCTCTAGCTCCTCCTTTGAAATGCAGCCAACTCCAACCTCAGAGAAATAATCAGCACCAAAGCCATTTTCAGCTGCGCATGAAAACCAAGCCTCTGGCTCCAGAGCAGCACTAAGTACATGTTACCTAGAGCGAAGCAACTCAGCATGTGGATAAAACTTATTCTCAAGATGATTTTGCAGCGTGGCGTTTGTGTGAAACCAACTCCATTGAAGTCTCTCACCTGAGAAACAGCTTCACGATTACACCTATTTCGCATGAAAAACGGGTTTTTTCACACTTTGGCTAATGGCCATAGAATGCATCTCTGTGAAAAGATCTGATTGAGTCTTTCACACAAAGCGATGCTCTAGCTGCTCCTTTGAAAGGCAACAACTCCACGTTCAGAGGGAACATCCGCGTCAAAGCCATTTTTACCTATGCTTGAAAACCAAGGCTCTGGCACATGCTCCATCAACATGTACATGTCAGCTCTAGTGACACAACTCAGCATGTGGATGAAGCTTATACTCAAGATGACTGGGCAGCAGAGTGCTTGTGTGAAATAAACTCCATTGAAGTCTCTCACCTGACACTACTTCACGATTACACCCGATTTGCATGAAAATCTAGTTTTGACATTCTGTGTATAATGACCATAGAACGCATTGTAGTGAAATAGAGCTGATTTAGTCTTCTACACAAAGCAGTGCTCTAGCTGCTCCTTTGAAATGCAGTCAACTTCACGTTCAGAGAGAACATCAGCGCCAAAGCCATTTTTACGTATGCTTGAAAACCAAGGCTCTGGCCCATGCTTAGCCAAATGCACATGTTTGCTATAGGGATGTAACTCAGCTTCTGCATGGAGCTTATACTCAAAATGACTGCACAGTGTGGTGCTTGTGAAAAACCAACATCATTGATTTCACTCAGCTCACACACTGGCACGATTCCACCCGTTTCGCAGGAACACATAGTTTTGTCCCTCTGTGCGTAATGGGCATAGAACGCATTGCAGTGAAATAGAGCTGATTGAGTCTTCCACACAAAGCAATACTGTAGCTGCTCCTTTGAAATCCAGCCAACTCCACGTTCAGAGAGAACTTCAACGCCAAAGCCATTTTCAGCTAATCATGAAAATGAATTCTTTGGCACCATATGCAGCACTAAGTGCATGTTAGGTATAAGAAACACACTCATCTTCTGGTTGAAATGAATACTGAAGATGAATGAGCGGAGTGTTTTTTCTAAGAGACCAACTCTATTGAGGTTTCTCACCTCACACATTCAGAAGTACATCCAACTTTTTTGGAAAGCCATGGTAGTAATTCTATGTGTAAAGCCCTTGGAACACATTGAAATGAAGCTTCTTGAGATTCCCGCAGAAAAGACTGCTCCTGCTGCTCCTTTTTAAATGCGTCCAACTCAACATTCATAGATAATTTCAGTGCCAAAGCAATTTTAGCTATCCTTAAAAACCAATGGTATGGCACTATGTACAGCACGTTGAACATGTTAATTATTGGAAATGAACTATTCATGATGGTTGAACATATACCAAAAATGAATGAGCAGAGTGTTTTTGTGTGAGACCAACTCTGCATTCTGAAAGAACTTCAGTGCTAACGCAAATTTCAGCTAGCCCTGAATATCAATGCTTTTGACCCATGAACAACAGTGTATACTAAATAGCTATTGGGAATGAACTCATCATGTTGGTGAAGGGTATATTCAAAACGTATGGGCATTTGTTCTTATGTGAAATGAACTCCATTTGGGTTAGAAAACTTATAAACCATTGCAATTACTCTGAGCATTTGTGGACACCCTGTTTAATCTTTTGATGCCTAATGTCCATGGTGGGCATTTTCTCGAAATGAAGCTTGTTGAGCTTCCCACACAAAGGAAAACGGTAGGTGATCCTTTGAAATACAATCAGCTCCACATTTGGAGAGAATTTCAGCATCAAAGGGATTTTCAGGTAGAATTCAAAACCAACGCTTTGGCACCACATACAGCACTATGCACATCTTAGCCATAGGGAAGGAACTCAGTATGTTGGTGAAGGTTATATTCAAGATGAATCTGCAAACTGGCTCCTGTGTGAGACCAACTGCATTTGGTTCCTAACTTCATACACCATCAGGCTTCCAAGCAGCTCTCATGGGTACCACGGGTTTGTCTCTCTATGGTAATGCCCATTGAGGTATTTGTATTGAAAGTAAGCTTGTTGCACATCCCACACAAACGAATCCTCTAGGTTCTAATAGGACATCCTATCAACTCCTCAATTATACAGGTCATCAGTGCTCAAGCAATTTTCAGCTAGCCTTGAAAACCACAGCTCTGCATCACATACAGCACCTTGTACACATTAGCTACAGGTAAGGAACACAGCAAACTGGAGAAGAGTATATTCAAAATGAATGTACAGAGTTGTTCTTCTCTGGAATCAACTCCTTTTGTGTCTCCAAATTCACACAAAATCTGGCCTAAAACCAACTCTCATGGAAACACATTTTTGTCACTCTATGTGTAATGCCCTTTGAGCACAGTGTATTGAAATGAAGTTTGTTGAGCATTCCACACAGAGGAATTCTCTAGCTGCTCGTTTCAAATGCATCCAACTCCAAATTCAGAGAGAACTTAAGTCACACCAATTTTCAGCTAGACTTCAAAACCTATGCTTTGGTACCACATACAGCACTATGTACATGTTAGCTACAGGGAAGGAACTCAGCATGTTGGTGAAGTGAATATTCCAAATGAATGAACAGAGTGTTTTTTGTGTGAGGCCAATTCCATTTTGGTGCGTAATCTCACACCCCATCTCGATTGCATCCCACTCAAGGACATCCAGTCTTGTCATTCTATACCTAACGCCCATGGAACACATTGCATTGAAATGATTATTTTTTGAGCATCCCACACAAATAGTCCAGCTGCACATAGGCCATGCTACCAACTCCTCAATCAGAGAACCTCAGTGCCAAATTGATTTTCTACTAGCCTTGAAAAGGATTGCTCTGATACCATATATTGCACAATATACATAGTATCTTTAGGGAAATAATATACTTTTTTCTTGAACGCTATATTGCTGAATTTTCAGTGTTTGTATGTGTTGCCAACTCCATTTGGCTTACTAACCTCACACACCATCCCACTTACAAACAGCTGTAACAGAAACCCAGTTTTGCCACTCTATGCCTAATGTCAATGGAGCACATTTTGTTGACATGAAAATTGTTGAGCATCCCACACAAACGAATGCTCTAGCTGCTCACAAACCATGGTCCTCAGTCCACATTCAGAGAGAACTTCAGTGCCAAAATAATTTTCAGCTATCCTTTAAATCCATGGCTTTGGCACCTCATACTGCAGTAACTACAAATTAGAGACAGGGAATGAACGCAGCATATTGGTGAAGTGTAGACTCACGATGAAAGAGCAGCATGGTGTTTGTGTGACCCAAGTCATTAACCTCACACACCTTCATGATTATACCCAGCTCTCACAGAAACCAAGGTTTGTCACTCTGTATAGTTCCCATGAGCGCATTGTATTGAAATAAAACTTGTTGATCGTCTTACACAAATGAATGCTCTAGCTGCACGTAGGCCATGCTACAACTCTTTGCCTGCAAGCAATTTTCGGCTAGTCTGGAAAACCAATGCTTTGGTACAACATATTGCATTTTGTACATATTAGCTATAGAACAAAACTCAGCATGTCATTGAAGGGTATATTTTAGATAAATTAACAGAGTGTTTCTTGTGTGAATCCAACTCTTTCTGGGTGAGTAACCCCCCACATAATCATGATTATAGCCAGCTCTCAATCAAACCCAGTTTTATGATTTTATTTCTAATGCCCATGGAGTGCATTGTATTGAAATGAAGCTTGTTAAGCATCCCACACTAAGGAATGCTCTAGCTGCAGCTTTGACATGCAATCAACTCCACATTCAGTGAGAACTTTCAGAGAGAACTTTCAGCTTGCCTTGAAAACCCATTCTCTGATTTAGTAGAGTGGCAGGATACAAAATTAATGAACAAAAATCAACAGCCATAGTGTATGCAAACAGCCCCAAGATGAAAGAAGATCTAACGAACAAGTTACCATTCAAAATAACAGAGAAAAAGTATGAAGTATCTAGGAATAAATTTAACCAAAAGCGTAAAAGACCTTTATGAAGAAAATTACAAAACACTTAAAAAACAAATAGAACAAGACCTCAAAAGATGGAGTAACATCCCATGCTCCTGGATAGGCAAAATTAATATCATCAAAATGTCTATACTACCAAAAGCAATATATACATTCAATGCAATCCCAAAGTACCCACAACACTCTTCATTGAACTGGAAAAAATGATACACAGGTTCATCTGGAAACACAAAAAACCTTGAATAGCTAGAACCATTCTCAAGAACAGGAAGATAGGAGGGGGAATCACAGTCCTGGACCTCTGGACATACTATAGGGCAGTGGTTATCAAAACAGCCTGGTGCTGGCATAAAGATAGAGAGGAAGATTAATGGAACAGAATAGAAACAACAGAAGGAAACCCACACAGATACAGCCAATTAATCTTTGACAAAAAGGCAGACAACAGTTCAAGCAAATGGGAAGGTCTGTTCAATAAATGCTGTTGGGACAACTGGTTGATAGCCTGCAGAAACCAAAAGATAGACCCACATCTCTCACCATACACTAAGATCAAATCTAAATGGATAAAAGATTTAAACCTACATCCAGAAACCTTCAAACCTTTGGAAGAAAATGTTGGAAACACACTGCAAGACTTAGGTGTAGGCCCTGACTTCCTAAAAAGGACTCCAAAACCACTAGCAATCAAGACCAAAATAAACAAATGGGACTTCATCAAACTAAGAAGCTTCTGCACAGTAAGAGAAACAATCAACAAAGCAAAAAAGCAACCTACAAAATGGGAGATCTTTGCACACTACATAGGTGATAGAGGACTAATCTCCAGAATATACAACGATCTCCAGAGAAACCAGAACACCTGAACAAACTACTCAAGGAATGGGAATGGGAAATGGGCAGACATTTCACAAAAGAACAAACCCAAATGGCAAACAAACATATGAAAAAAATGCTCAAGTTCCTTGGCAATAAGGGAAATCCAAGTGAAGACAACAATGAGGTACCACCTAACTCCAGTAAGGATGGCACACATACAAGAAAAACTACCAACACTTGCTGGTGAGGATGTAGGGAAAAGGGAACCCTACTGCACTGCTGGTGGGACTGCACACTTGTACAGCCTCTATGGAAATCAGTATGGAGAATACTCAAACAACTGAAAATCAGCATACCATATGATCCAACAATAGCACTCCTAGGAATATATCCAAAACACCTGGTACACAAAAAACTAACATGCACACTTATGTTCATAGCAGCACAATCTATAATTGCAAAAACACATGGAAGCAACCAAAATGCCAATCAACAGAAGACTGGATAAGAAAGCTATGGTTTATTTACTCCATGGAATACTACACAGCTATTAAAAAAAATGAAATGCAGTTCTTTGTGGCCAAATGGGCTCAACTGGAATCCATTATGCTAAGAGAAATGAATCAATCCCCAAAGGTTAAATACCACGTTTGCCTTAATTTCAGATGAAAAGCTGTCAATCTGGAAGATAGTACCTGTATATTATAATATTGTTGCAATCTCTAACAGCCTGTATCCAATGCAGCAAGATAATGCGATGTAATCTATAAATCAACAATTAATGTCAGACTGCTTATGATCTACATTGAAAAACTGTAAAACCTAAAACACCCTTAATACCCTATGTTTCTCCGTAAAGGGGAGGGAATGCAGGGAAATCTTCCATATCCCTAAAATGAGTGAGGAAAAAGTATAATATAGCTTATCAAGATCAAATCTGGTAATTCATAGACAACAGACTCAAATTGGCACTAGACAATAGTAAAGCTACTATACTAAGGCATGAGGCGGGAATCGGGAGCGATCCTGACAGCCTCTTAACAGGAGGTCAGGTGCGTGGAGCAGGGGTGGTACTCCAGAGTGGAGCAGGTAGACAGGAGGCGGCTCGGATCCCAACCCTGAAGACTCCCAGATCTTCACCACAGATTATCAACACGAGCAACAAGGACAATATCCCAACTGCCAAGGAGGCCATGCGGAATTGGAGTGCCCTCAGAAGCCGAGAACTCTGAGGTCACCCACCCCCAGCCGGAGCTTCCGCAGGGGATGGAAGAAGTCCTAATACTACCGTGCAGAAACCAACGTCATCGGAATGACAATCAGAAGCCCTGAGCGGTTTGCCAAAACAGAAGAATAATAAATGTCCTTTGGGACCAGGGGAGGGGAGCTTTATCTGGTCCTGGCCTGGTTCTGGCTCTGGACCCCCACCCTCCCTCGCAGTGACCATCGGGATCACTCCGGAAACCCCTCAAAACAAACATACAAGCAAACTAAGAAAAACCTAGAATAAATAGACAAACAGCAACAAGTAAAGCTTAGAATCAGATAGGAAAGAGCTAGCATGGATTTACTCATACCTCACTAGGTGGGACACAAAGATTAGTCACTTCTCACCATGGTATTGAAGATTTCTCTGCACACCTCTCCTAAAAAATGCTCTGCACCTTAATTGTTGACAAATGTCTTGTTAGAGTTATAAGCCAGTTTAGACTATCCTAAAATTCGCCAAGTTCAGCAAAATTATGCTTCAACACAACAAACGGCTAAATACTAAAATGAAAATAGACACAAGACAACTGAATAGTACCCATAGCCATTTTTACGGGTATAGCAGCCAGTTCTGTATACAAACTAAAATTGAAATATCAATGAGCTAATCACAGGATGTGGCTAAGAACTTGCATTTTTTTAACATATTGGTTACTCAAAATCATGTCAATTCCATGTTGTAAATTGTTGTTGACGTTATGTTGGGACTCTTAATCGACTGGGATGATATTCTGCCAGCTTTACCTTCAGACCAGAGATGGGCTCACCAAGAAACTATTTAACTTATATGGACAATAAGATGCTGGACTCTATGCTTGGTATATGTTTGCAAAGAAAGAATCTTGATTGAATTTGAACTGTAATACTGCAACAAGGTAGAAGAATCCACCATGGGAGAAGGGCATGGGGAGGAGTTGGGGGAAACCCAGAGCCTATGAAACTGTCACATAATGCAATGTAATTAATAAAAAAAAGAAAGAAAACCAATTCTCTGGCACCACCTACTGCACTATTAGCTATAGAGAAGGAACTCAGCATGTTGGTTAAGGGTAATTTCAAAATTAATGAGCACAGTTTTTTTTTTTATCAACTCCATTTGGGTCATTAACCTCACACACCATCTTGATAATCCAGCTCTCACAGAAACCCAGGTTTTTTTTTTAATTAAATTTATTCATTAATTACATTGTGTTGTAATTACATAGAATCTGGGATTCTTCTTTCACCCTCCCCCCATGGTGGAGAAACCCAGGTTTGTAACTCTGCATAATTCCCATTGTGCACATTGTACTGAAATGTAGCTTGTCGATGATCACACACAAGTGAAGGGTGTAGATTCTTGCTCTACTCGCTATGAACTCCATATCTGGAGAGATCTTCCATGTCAAAGGTGTTTTTAGGTGGCATGGACAATTCTTTGCACCACATACATCATACTGAATGTGCATGTTAAATGGAAATCTTATGGTCCACTGTGTCAGCCACAGGACACTAAAAGGTTCTCTCTTGCTTCAATTGGTAAGATTGACAGCATTTCAGAATTATTGAAATAATTTGGGCAGAGTTGTTTGAGTATGCACCCCTTCAGGATGCTGGATTGATACTGGTGGGGCATTCCCTTTCCCTGGGTATTGGGGTGGTTGGTAGACTTGATATGGCTTCACCCTTTGTCTCTTGCCTTTCCCGCAACATAGGAACCAGAAGGGAAAACTGGAAATGATGATCACGCACCTTTCTTCCTAATCCTCAATCCCTCCCTGCCTGATCAGCTTCTTGAAGAGAGGTTTGGGTTGGATATCGTATGTGGTGCATTGGCTGTAAAAATTTTTCCTCCGTTGCATCACCCACCTCTCTCTTGAAAGTGTGGATTGGGAGATTAATCAGTGTAGAAAAGGTTTGTGGTCCTTTGAGGAGCAGCAGGTTGTCTTTCTGGGTGCACCACTGTGACTCAGAAGGCCAAGCTGGACACAGCACATTGCCCCAAGTCAGGACTCTGGCTGGGACACCAGTGGGTTCCTCTGGTCTGGTTTAGGAAACTTCAGGTAAGGACTCTAAAAGAATTGTATTGAATTCATGTGGCCACCAAGGCATTAGGGCCTTGAGATCTCTAGTCCAGTAAAACACTGTTCATTTCTTGTCTTGTCTCTGTGCATTTGTCATTTAATACCATGGGACAGATTCTACTTCTAGCCCTGTGGAATGGGTGAAACAATTCAAGGGTTTTGAAGAGAAGGAAGCTGAATCCGGAGACTCTTTAAAGACAAACTAACAGCTTTTTGCTTTGCTGAGTGGCCCTCATTTCAGCTTGATTGGTTTATGAATGGAGCCAACTTCTAAGACGTTAGACTGTAACTGTAACAGTAGAATTACTCACCTTGGCTCTAACCTACTTATTGACTTGGAATCATCTGGGAACCTCACCAGTGAGTGGAAATTGGCTGTTGCTGATTTCATCTATTTGGGTGTCAACCCATCTGGGGATGTTGGAAGATGGAAGCAGCTTAACTTGTGCAACTAAGTCTATGGTAAAGATATCACCCCAGATATCTGGTTATCTGTCATCAACAGTTAAGAGATGTTTTTGCTATTTCTGTGTGTGTCAGAATCTGTCTGTCTGGTATCTGTCCCGCTGTTCTGTGGTGTCTGATTTTCTTCTGTCATCAATATGGGACAAAGTGTGTCATCTTTTCCCACTGACCCTTCCCTCACCTGTTTTCTCAGAAACTTCAGTGAAATTAAGCAACGTACAGGAGTTGACTTTGTTATTAATGTTTTTGACCTTCAGAAACTTTGTGAATGAGAATGGCTGGCTTTCAATTTGCTGTTGTAAATGTGTTCTGTTCTATGCTTTGTCTTGTGCTAGTCTATAACCTGACTAAATGGATAAATATTATTTTGTGGCCACTTGTATATTTGTTCGGCTTGGGATTTTCTCTGACTTTGGGATTTTCAGATGGGCCTCTGCAGATCTCAAAGTATTACAGAAAAAGAGTCAGAAAACTGTGTCTTTCTTCTGGAAAAGGCAATAGCTAATTTGTCTCTTTGGATTGTATACAATGTATTACCAAAATGTGACATATTATTCTATCACACAAATGTACTTAATTACTGAGAAAATTTCAATGTTCCCATTGTTATTATTGTTATCTTGTTCAAAGGGCACAAAAGTTGTAAAATCTTTTTACTTATGAGGAGCAGAATCATATTGACAGAGATGCTTGGAAGTTAATTTTGGGGCCAGATGGGTAATCACAGCTTAGCTGGCCTGGCTCCAAGCTTCCTTCCGCATTGCTTAACTCAACTGAGACCTAAACCTCAATCTAGATTAAGGGGGCTCTTGAACAATATCCCCAAACTCTACTGAGAGGGGTCCAAGTGGTGGCTAGGAAGCCAATTAACTTTTCTAAGGTAATATGGACTGCTTAGATGCCTCATAAACCCCCTGTGGTGTATCTTGAGCATCTCCTAGAGGCACACCACTTGTGCACCCTGATAGATCCTAAAGTGCCTGAGAGCAGGTACACCATAGATGTAGCCTGTGTATTCTAGTTGGTCCCTGATGTTTAGTATAAGTTACAAAACATAAAAGAATTTAAGGAAAAGTTGTTATCTGGTAGAGGTAGCCTTAAAGGTCTACCCTTAAACTAAGACAAGAATAATCAATTTTGAAAAAGGAACTATCACTCATCCCTTCCTTGTGATGCTGAAGTGTCCATAGAATCTCTGCCATCTGACCCAACACATGATTGCCGAGACATTCTGAATTCTCTGACAAATCATCAAGTTGGCCCAACCTGGATAAGATCCTGATTATGGATGGAAGCAGTAACATCATCAAGGAGATTAGGTATGTGGGGGCAGTGGTAGTAACAAGAACAAATCATATGGACACTAGGACATGAGACACCTGCCCAGAAGGCTGAATTAACTGCTCTGATTCAGGCCCTGAGATACAGCAGAGACAAAGCTGTAAACATCTGCATCAATCACAGGTATGTCTTTGGCACTGTCCATGTCTGTGGGGCCCTTTATCAGGAAAGGGGACTCTTACCAAGCAAAGAGGTCACACAAAAACCAATGAGTGTCCCTTCAGATGCTCCTAGTCCTACAGGAATGAACACTACCACAGACTCCCCAGTATTTGAGTGAGAAAATGGGTGTCAAAAGAACTCGTAGGACAGAGACCAACTCCAAAGGATGGATATACATCCCTGGTGGGAAAATTACATTGCTGGAAACCTTGGGACTGAGTTGTTGCAGAGTCACCATTACACCACCACACTAGATTTAAAAATCTCAACAAGACTCATCTTAGTGCCACATCTACATCCAGGTAAACCCAGGATTATAAGGTGAGTCAACTCCAGGAACTGGCCTGTGAGCAAGCACTCCAGATAAGTATTGGGAGATTAATTTCACTGAGATTCTACTAGGAAAATATGGGTGGCTAACAGACACTTTCTTTGGCTGGGTAGTCATTCTCCACCAAAACAGAAACAGCTCAGGTAGTAGCCAAGAAGTTAGTCTCTGAAACTGTGCCCCAGTTTGGCCTTCCTCTGTGAGGTTCAACAATGGCCTGGTGTTCATTGCCCAAATCACATAAGTGTGAAGGTCTTAAATTGTAGTTGGATGCTACACTGTGCATATAGGCCTCAGAGTTCAGGACAAAAAAGATAAACATGACCTTAACAGAAACTTTAACTAAATTAGAGACTGGCGAAACTGGATGAGCCTCATTCCCTTTGCCCTCCTGTGAGCCTATTGCACCCCTTATGTACAAGACTTCACCCTGCATGAAACCATGTTTAGGAGGTCACTGCCCTTAGTCTGAATCATTCAAGAGGCTGAATGATTGGTTGAGTTAAATAATGATTTCCTCCTTAAGTCATTACAGACTCTAGAGATTGTTCTTCAGCAGACTCATAGCCTGGTAAAGGCAGCACATCCAAAGTCAATGAGGACAGTACCTGACTGATACCTATGAACCCCAGCCCAGCAGCTGGGTGTGGATTAAGAGACATTGGCCTGCCACCTTCAAGCAACACTGGAACGGATTCCTGCCTATAATTCTGACCACTCCAACTGCGACAAAAGTAGCAGGAAAATATCACTGGATTCATCACACAAAGAGAAAGGCCTCCTCAGACTCAGTGCTAGGAAAAATGGACTGTAAAGCCCTTGGAAGACCCACTAAAGATAAGGTTTTCCTGAGAGACTTTCTAATCCTGATAATTTCATTAACTGTAACTGCTAATGGGATAAATGGGGGTGGGCTATCCGTGAACCAACTAGTCAGTTATTCTTGGGCACTAAGACTTTGGGTGGGACCCTTAGATGGAATTTGAGACCGCCCAGGCCTGCTGAGATCTTGGCCACACCTTCAGGTGGGCAGTACCAGCATTGCCCATCCATTTTCTAACTAGTTAAGAGACACCAATGGGGAATATCTTACCTGTATTTTTCCCTGCCCAACAAGACAGGGGTCAGGGAATGCTTAAAATCCCAAGACTCTTCCTCAAACCTTTGGTGTCTCTCTCTCCCTCCTCTTATGAGAGGTACCCCACCTCCCAGCCTTCTCTCTGGAGGTGCTTTCCCCTTCCCTCTCCCTTTCCTGCTCACCTGGTCCCTTCGCAAATAACCTTTTCTGTCTGCAACAGATTTCTGGCTTTTTATTTCTATGCTAATCTGAGGAAAGAACCCATCAGGCATTTCTGGTAACATTCCAAAATGGGGAATGAACAAAGAGACTTAGACGGGAGCCATATGGCCCAACTCAAACAACGTTCACAAGGTCTGTATGGCTTCTCTCAAGTGGGGCTACACCCGTGGAAGTGACCCTTGGCACCCCATGGCTCTGCACGAACACAGAGGACCCCCATCACAGCCTAGCTACAGTCAAATCTCCATAGGTATTGTATTAATGGGGGGTGGTGTTAGAAAGGTTGGCCTTCAGAGGCCCTATTCCCTAACCACCTATTTGCCCCATCCTATCAGCTTCATTTTCTTTCAGGAGCAAGGCCATAAGTGTGTATGTTCAGAGGAAACCTGGAGAAGGACTGGCAGTCTCTGGCAGAGGCCACTCCTCTGCATGACTAGAAACTTCCCAGGTGGATTCCAAATCCCAACCGCTCAAATGATACCCTAGTGCTCACCTGGTCCCTTCGCAAATAACCTTTTCTGTCAACAACAGATTTCTGGCTTTTTATTTCTATGCTAATCTAAGGAAAGAACCCATCAGGCATTTCTGGTAGCAGAATTTACCTTGCTCAAATGGGGGATTCAAGATTTCTTCTCAGGGCCCAACACAGTAAGATTAAGAAACAACCTCAACAACAGCAAAACAACAACACCACCACCAAAGTTATTAGTATTAAAGTGTTTTCCTGGTGCCTTGACTGGCCCTCTAATCCTAATATTTCTAGGACTGCTCCTTGGCCCATGTATTATGAACTGTTTAACATGTCCAGGCAATAAAGTTCCTGGTACTCAGAATCCACTACCCATATTAGTAATCAGAACAGAGAGTCCATGATTTGACTCACCACCATACCCTCCAAAAAAGCAGTTGGGAATGTGACAGGGTGAAAAATTATACAGTGAGTGTATGGCACAGACATCAGTCAGATTAGACTGACCCTCCTGCCCTAGGAAGGAACCAGTTCTAGGGACAGAGCCCCATAAAAGTGCTCGTCCCATTAAAGAACGAATCAGGTCCTAGGAACTGAGCCCCATGAAATATGGAGCCAACATTTTCAAACATCAAGTAAACAAGACGGTTTTGACCTCTTTGAATTGTAAATTTCAGTGTCTAACTTAGAAGACTTCCTAAACTCATTGGCCAAGATAGTCCTTCAACACAGACAAGGACTAGACCTATTGTTTTTACAACAAGAAGGCCTTTGTATGGTTAAAAACCTGCTGTTTTATGCAAATCACTTCAGAATAATTTATGTTATTATTGAACCAAGTTTCTCTGCAGGACAGAGACAGTTAACTATAAAACAAGGAATTAATATGATTAAATGTACCATCCTCAGGTCTCATAATAACTCCATTCCTGTAATAGATGAGGAGTCAAAACTTTGATTCTAATTACTAGAAAAGGTGGAATGTAAAATCCGATCACAAAATGGAGTCACTTTGGTTCAGGCCTGCATAAGTTTGTTAACCTGCCCTTTACACTTTGCCAGCTTCATGCTTTTTGGACCAGATCACAAGGAACAACACGCCCTGTCATTAATGAGCAGATCTTGGTTCCAACATATAATTTATTCACCCACTTTTCCTATGGCTGCCTCCTGTGACTGCTCAATTCACCTGGTTCCTGTTGCTGTATAACTCATTTTTTTCCATAAAAATCATCTAACTCTCACCTCAGGATAACTCTGAAGAAAAGGAGAGCTGATTCCAGCAAGTTGGTCTGTTTACCTGCCTCCTCAATAAGCCTTGCTGCTTTGGAGAGCTGCCTGGCCTGCATTTCTTGGGGAGAAGCTTGGGTAGGGTGCAAAAATTGGGCCTCAGACTTCTAGGAGTAACTCCCATTTACTGTATAAAGCTACATTAAAATACCTACTGCAGTCTATCTGACTCTTCTTCTGGGCCTCAGGTAAAGTGGGGCACAGAAGCAAACTTTGGGATGTCAGCCAAGCAGAGATTCGATCATATTTCTAAATCTTTAATGGATTGAGCTAGAGATAATTAGTCACAGGATAGTTTTAACTATGAAGGAAGATAATGCCCAGCAAGCAATTAGGCTTTTGGGTCTCCTAAGTTACCCATCCCTGTATAAGGTCTGGAAATTAAGCTATATAGCCTAAAAGGCCTTTTAGAGTTTTAGAGGAAGTAGAGGAGAAGTAAAGAAGAAGTCAAAATTAACACGCTGATTACTCTCAGTAGCAATATCAAATGAAAACCGTTAAATAACAGATTCAGCAAACATTTACCTGAAGGTCTGATGTTTTCTGTAAATTTGAGACAAAAGTACTTGTTCAAGTAGTATATTGGAAAAGGCAATGAAAATATAACATGCATAATCTGATAGGATAATGAACTTGGACACAAGCATATTAGTGGCTTGAAAATATTTTCAAGGAGATTATGATGTGGCCATTTCTCATTTGATTTCAGGGGACATTAAGATCAAATAGTGTTACAGTAAAGCAACACACATCCCCCTTTTTCTTCCTCTCTTTTCCCCAGAATACATCCTAGAGGACTGTAAGAGTAAAGTACCAAACTATTTTAACAAAAAGACATACATCAAGACAGATAAAGGTGGCCACCACAATTGCTCAATTTTAATAATCTAATGGTCCATAATGATGTCTCATATAGACCCTGATCCAAGAAGTTGCACTGTGTCCACCCCTCCTGAGTCCCAGATGAGTACTCAAAACGCATAGATCAGATAGTGTGATATCTGTATATGGGCAAAAGTCAGTGCAAACCCTGTGAGCCATGAAGCCAGGATTGGCAGCTTCAGCCATGTTAAACATCACAGTGGCCACCCCTTCCAAGCTACAGAGTCAGATTCCAGAATGCAGGATGCCCACTTCCTCCTAACTGAGGCCTTAAAATATTTCAGGGTGCAAGAGAGATCATGTCAGATAAACTGGGATTTACTAAGGAGTCTTTATAAACCAAGCTTGGTTATAGCAGTGCCCGCTAAAACTAGTATGTGAAAAGTCCTTGACAGGAAAAAAAAATGATCATTACTGAAAACCTGTATTTCAGTTTTCCCAGCAATATAAATTATCCAAAGAGATACACAGTTAACAAACACAGTTAACAGTTCATAAAACTATAAGCATTTACCTTTTTCTGGCTTTTTGGTCCAAATTCATTATCATTAGGCATTACTTGTCCTAGAAATTTTGGAAATACACAAGTTTGAATCAATCTTCTGTAAAATGTTTGAGACATCTGCAATAGTAGTATTTTCATATGACAAAATTTTGCCCGACTTGGCATTTGACAATATCTTTAATATAATCCACAAGGCTGCTCAGTTTTTATACCTACTAAATGAAAGATACAGCCTTTCATATTTTCAGGAGTCTTCACTGAAAACACCAAAGCCCCCAAAGTTGAAACTCTTGAATTTCTAGATGCCTGTCAAGGATGCCAAGAAGGCTTATAATATCTGGCTGAAATAGAATCTCATTATACAACATATTATAGATTAGATTTAATCATTGGTATTAATGGATTACTTAAATACCTTTAAAATTAGTCCATAACTTGTATCAATCTTAAGCAATGTGAACTTAAAGATCACCTCACTATAAAATCTTATCTCACATTCTGAGACATGCCAACAAAGTCAGATCTAGAGCTTGCTGGAGCAAACTAAAAAAAAAAAAAAAAAAAAATCAAATCATTAATTGGATTAAAAAACACATTTAAAAGGTGATGTTATAATAACATGTGCTTTTAAGACTTTGTTGCTTTAACAGAGGATTAAATTTTAATTCCATGCACCAATGATTAGTATTTTAAAAATGCTGCAAATGACATTTTAAAGACTATGAACAATTGTATCACATGTAAATCATACAAGATGTCTTCCTTTCACTTCCTCCATGGTTTCCCAATCCCTATTCTTTAAGTGTTTTGTCCTCTTCACCTTTGCAGCCTAACACAAACATTTTCTTTCAGGACAGAATACTTTACAAGCCACGCCCTTTTTATTTTATTCAAAAACTCCTTCCTTTACAACCTTTTTCATCAAAAACACATTTCTTTTTTTTTGAGATTTTTTTTTTATTTTTATTACAAAGTCAGATATACTGAGAGGAGGAGAGATAGAGAGGAGGTGGAGCTGCCAGGATTAGAACCAGCGGCCATGTGGGATCAAGGCGAGGACCTCAGCCACTAGGCCACGCTGCCGAGCCCCAAAAACACATTTCTATGCTTGCAGTTATTTGTTATCTGATATAAAGAACAGCAGATAGAAGCACAGGGGTGCATCTCACACCTGGAAACAAGTTAACAGTGGATTAGATCTTACTTTTATACCCATTCATACTTGGTGTAATTGTTACATTCTTTAGAGAATGCCTTACACAATGCCATACGAGTAATATTTAATTGTGCACAAACATTGTTTGTGGGCTCTGTTTAGTTTATCCCCTATCGCACCCCTCTTGGCTAAAAAGGGGAGGGGTAGAAGGGACTCAACAAAGAGAGAAAAGAAATAACAAAGTGAAGCATCCCTTCAAGTGACTGCAGCTGTGGGGAGAGTGAAAGGAGGCTGCAGGAGAGGGAGAGGGTGAAAGAGTTTAACCCAGAATTTGCAGGTTGGGAGGAGGGACCCTTGTAGAGGCTGCTTGCCACTGTGAAATGGCAGGCCAAGGAAGATCATCAACTTTTAATTGGCATTTCCACTAGCAGCAGGGTTTAAGTCTGTACGCACAAATTAAATATGATACTCGTATTTTGTAATCCTGTGATTTTAAGGGTCTATAGCTGGTTCTGCCAAGTTTTCCTGACCACAGTCCTAATCTATCATAATAAATTTTCAATTTACATACCTGTGCCTAATATAGGTCTGAAGGGATGTAGAAAATATTTTAGGGCATTCGTCCTTAGTAGTACTATTGCGATATTTTTGCTTTGTTACAGGATCTGATTCACTTTAGGTATTTATCCTTTCTTGTAGAACGTGTGAGAGCACATTTGGTTCATCTCTTCTCGTTGATTGCATACAGTTTTTCTTGAACGCAGAACTCAATTTGGTCTCCTGTAATTGTCACATACTTGTGAGGCTCAAGGAAGGTAATTTCTCTCTCTCTCTCTCTCTCTCTCTCTCTCTCTCTGTTGATTCTGGGTATGGATAGGACTTCTCTGGGATTTAACTCCATCCTGTGAAGAAAGATGCATTGGTGAAAAGCAAATAATCAGAATTTGTACTGAGAAGTTGTGGTACCCTCTGAACTGTAAAAATAGGCCAGAGTGATTATAGTGAAAGAAGTTGATATGCTGATATAATGAAACATGCCTTGCAGAAGAGTAAGAACTTAATCCTGCTGCTAGTGGAAATGCCAATTAAAAGTTGATGATCTTCCTTGGCAATTAATTGTACTACCCACTATTCATACCGCCCTGGGATCTCCCTTATCCCCTCCCCAACTTCTTTGTCACCCCACTGAGTTCCCTATATCATTACTAAGTATAGTTCTTCATACACGGTCACCTGTCCATCATTGTGGGCATGGACAACGGCAGAGTTCAGCATCCCATTATCAAGATATAGTAAACAGTTTCATTGGGAGTCCACCTTTGTCTGGAAGTAAAGATGCATGGTACATTTTATTCTCACAATTGGATATGTTAGTCTTCATTACACAGCTACTGTACATCCCCTTAAATGAAAAGCCACAAAATAAAATAAAATCAACAACAGGAAGAAAAACGAAATTAGCAGCACCGTGAAGTTAAATAACATGCTACTGATTGAGTAATGTGTCGCTCAAGAAATGAAACAGAAAATCAAGAACCTTATTGAAAGAAATGATGCTACTGTATGATCTGTGAGTCATTGAAGAATTTAATCAGAAGAAAGTGTTTTGAAGAGATGCAACTAACAAAGATAAAAACATCAAAATCCATGGGATACAGCCTCTGCTGATTTTTGCTGTTGAAATTTCTCTTCTAGACAACAAATAGATGGGTTTTATTTTTTAATCCAGTCTACTACTCTATGACATTTGATTGAGCTTAAGCCATTTACATTCAGGGTTAATATGTATGGATGGTACTTTGGTCCTGTCATTTTAGGAATAGGTCGTTCATTGGTTTAGTCTTCTGTTGTTATTTTACTGGGATGTTCTTCAAATTTGCCTTTGGTTTTGGTAGGTGCTAGTCCTCTTCTCTGTCAAAAAGGTTACATGATGTGGAAGGATCCCTTGACTGGTCAGCGGGAAGGCCCAGATCCCATCCTCATATGGGGGCAAGGATCGGTGTGTGTTTTCCCAGAAAACAAAAATGGTCCACAGTGGATTCCTGAGAGGCTTGTCAGGCAAGCGCCTTCAGCTGAATCTTGTGAAAGCTCGGGTACTGGCCATGGTGATGGCATTTGAGTGGAAGATCGATGGGACAGACAAGTATGTTGGGCTTTCGTAAAGCACACCTCGTTTATGTGTTCTTCCAATGAGTACCTAGGTCCTGATATTTCCTGCCAGTTTCTCCTTTAACCAGACTACCAGACTGTCTAGTGTGCGATCCCAGTTGTTGGGGGTTTGGCCCTCCCTTTATAAATAGCTCAATTTCTGCCTGTGTTTTTTCTTATCATTCTCCTGTTATTTCCATGGGAGAAATACCCACCTTTTCTATGTGGCAGCTTTGTTGGGTATGGGCATGCACTGGCGTGTGCCCTGTTTTCCCTTTTTCAGGGATGCACTTATTCCTATGGAATTTATTAGTTCTATCACTCCTCTGGATTGAGGACTCGCTCACGTTGGTGCACCTCAGCTCCTTGAATTTTAAGCTTGTGTCCACATGTGTTATCCCCATGTTTCTCTCTTACATACAGGAAATGCCTATGAAGCGAATGACACCACATTCAATTGCACCCTGACAGCGTGTTGGAATGGCAATTGTGATACTGCTATTATCATGAGGCTGCCGGGAATCCTGCCTGTGACTGTTGGGGCTAACAGAGAGGCCTCTGTTGGCCTGATAAGCTTAAAGGAGATTTTGGCATGACATCAACCATCATAGTCAGCATTGTCCTGGCATTGGCAATCACCACCATAGCAGCAGTGACCCTAGGACACCCTACAGTGACTGCTGAGACCACAAACAAGCTTGCAGAATTAACTGCCTGAGTTATGGAACAACGGAACTGTATTAATGAATACATGCAGATGGGCATGTTTATGTTGTAACTGAGGGTTGATTTGTTGGTGAAGGAACAGCAGATGCTGTGAGATACGGTAAGGGCCTCTTGTGCTCCATTATGCCTTTATGTATGTTACATCTGTACAATGCTATGTTTCCCAAGTCTAGGAACTGCTGTCTGCTTATTGCTACCACGTTAAAGATTCTCCCAGCCATGTAACAGGGTTACCAGCCTCCCAAGTATGGTTTGTGTAGCTGTAGCAGGCAACGCATTGAATGACAGCGAGTGAAGGGTAAGATGGACCAGGCACTGACCAACCTAATAGAGGGACTCTGTCATACTACAGAGATACCCGATTATGGGTAAGGCTGATTACCTAAGAGTCCAAAACCTAAGACAGGCACATTCAAGTCTGCTTTAAAACAAAAAAGGGGGATCTATTGTGGACTAAGGAGTTAATTAGTGCTCCTTAAGATGAGGAGTAACAGGAAATGGGCTTGTAGCTAAAAGCATCTAGTCTAATCAGACTCATTGGCATCCTATTGTTTGGTAAAGGGCTTGGGGGAAAGAGTATAAAAGGAGTAATAAAAGGAGACTTCGTGGAGACTTCCACCATCACTGGTCTTCCATAGGTGCTTCATCCCCAGACCCTCTCCATGTCTGTGTTACTGACTCTGCTGGCCAGAACAAGAGCAGATGTTTTCAATGGTAGCTGAGAATCACTTAGGCAACGAATTTGTCCCTAGCAATGGAGTGTCAGTGTGGTGAGTGAAAATCTACACCCTTGTTTTGTGTGGGTTCTCAACATGCTTGATTTCATTATACTGGGCTCAAAGGGCATTGGACGAAAAGGGATCAAACAGGATTTTCAGGAGAGCTGCTTGTAAGCCTGATTGTATGTGAAGTTAATGACTGAAATTGAGTAGTTTTGGCACTGAAAGACCTGTGCTGCTCCTTCAGGATGATGCCATTCACCAGCACCCTGAATTCCCTAGGTATCACATGCACATTCAGCAGTATGTGGTGCCAGAGCAGTTGTTTTCCATGGTAACATAAGGGTGTTTGAGCCCCAAATTTGTGTCTGTATGTGGAATTCTTAGCACATTGAGTGAGAATCCATATCATTGTTTTGTGTGTGGTGCTCAGCTTGATTTTATTATACTAGGCTCAATGGGCATTAGATGAGATGTGGTAAAACAGGGTTTCCTGGAAGAGCTGCTTGTAAGCCTGATTGCATGTGAAGTTGGAAGACCTGTGCTGCTCATTCAGAACAATGCTATTCACAAAAACACTGAGTTCCCTTGGTGTCACATGCACATTCAGCAGTGTGTGTTGCCAGAGCAATTGCTTTCAATGATAGATGAAAATTGATTAGGTGCTGAACTTGTATCTGGATATGGAGTTCTTAGCCCCTTGAGTGAGATTCTATAAACTTGCTTTTTTTATTATTAATTATTTTGCCTTATGTGACAGTTTCATAGGCTCTGGGAATCCCCCCTCTCCACGCCCCTCCCCCCTGGTGGATTCCTCCACCTTGATGTAGTATTACAGTTCAAATTCAATCAAGATTCTTTCCTTGCAAACGTGTACCAAGCATAGAATCCAGCTACTTGTTGTCCAGATGGGTTAAACAGTTTCTTGGGGATACCATTTCTGGTCCGAAGTTAGAGCTGGTAGAATATCATCCCAGTCAATTAAGAGTCCCAATATGACATCAACAGCAGTTTGCAACATTATGGAATTGACATGGTTGTGAGTAACCAGTATGTTAAAAAAAAAAAAAAAGCAAGTTCTTAACCACAACCTATGATTAGCTCATTGACATTTCAATTTTAGTTTATATACAGGACCGACTGCTATATACCTTAAAATGGCTATAACGTACCATTCAGCTGTCTCGTGTCTATTTCATTTTAGTATTTAGCCATTTGTTGTGTTGAAGTATAATTTTGCTGACCTTGGTAGATTTTAGCGTAATCTAGACTGGCTTGCAACTCTAACAAGACATTTGTCGACAATTAAGGTGCAGAACATTTTGTCCATTCTGTTCTTGCTTGTAAAGTCTCTTCAGAGAAGTCAGCAGTGATCCTGATTGGTTTTCCCCTGTATGTGATCTTTTCTCTGCTTCGTACTTGTCTCAGGATTCTTTCTTTGTCTTCATTGGAGTGGAACTTGAGCACCATATGTCTGGGTGAAGATCGCTTTGGGTCATATCTGCTGGGAGTCCTCTGACCGTCCTGGATTTGGGCTGGGTTCATGTTCCAAGTGTTTTGGAAGTTTTCCTGTATAATTTCGTTGAGCACCATTTGCATTCCTGACTCTTTTTCCGCTCCTTCTGGAAGGCCAATAATCCTAATATTTGATTTTCTGAGGTTGTCTTTCATTTCTTGTATGGTCTTATTGGCTTTGTTCAGACTTGTCTCCAGCTGTTTAATGAACTGGGTATGTTCGTTTTGTGTGTCTTCAGTTTCAGAGATCCTCTCTTCTGCTGTATTTGTTCTGTTGGTTAGGCTCTCAATTTTGTGCTCTAAGTCAAGGATTTTACTTTTCATTTGCTGTATTTCTGAGGTTATGTGGTTCTTGAATTCCTTGAAGTCCTCCCAATTCTTCTCATTGTCTCTGACATATTTTAACATTATTTTTTTGAATTCCTTGTCTGGTAGATCTTCTATGTCTTCATCTCGCATCTCCGAAATAGACATTGGCTTTTGATTCTTTATTGGTAGGGTGTTGGCACTCTCATCTGGATCATTACCTTTTCTGGTATTTCTTCCCATTGTGTTAGTGTTTCTTTTTTGAGAGACCTAGGCACCAGTGTGCTGAGGGGTCTCCAAGCACTATCCTGTAGAGATCGGAGTCTGCAGGCGTGGAGTAGCAGGGTGTGGGAATTTTCAAGGCACTTTTGGTGCGTCTCCAGAACACTGGACTTCAGGGCGCCACTTCCAAGGTCCAGCGGATTCAAAGCACACTCTCAGCTCGTCCCCTACAGGTATGCTACCACAGGGCGTGGGGGAGTGAAGGCACTCTCTGTGTGCGCCCCCTGTGCGCAGGATCACAAGGCTCGGAGCACGGGACTATAGGGCGTGGGGTATTCCAGGTGCTCTCTGGAGGCGCCTCCTGCGCAGGCCCGCCCACCCCAGCGCTTGCAGGGGACTGACGGCCCCAGCGCTAGCACGGGACTGCCCAGCCCAGAGGCGTGCTTGGGTTCCTGTGGGATAGCACCGCCCAGCTGAGTGCCACACCGCAAAGGCACGGGGGAGTATTCAGTGTGCCTTTTGCCTTTCTCCCAGACACAGCTTTGGCAGTTTCAAGGCACTCTCCCGGTGTCTCTAGATGCTGGAGTCTCGGGGGGGAGGGGCGGGGAGACGAGCACCAATTGTGTTCAGGCTCTGTGCATGCCCCTGGGGGGCCAACTCCCGAAGCCTCCAACCCACCACTGTCCCCACCCAACTCACTCAAACCTCAGGTTCTTGCAGTTTGCCTCTTCCTCTGGTGGGAACCCTCGCCGTGGATGCGTCTCTCAGCTACTGCGTCTGTTGCTGGTCGTGGTGGGTGTACGCGGGTGGAACCTGGAGGCTGCGGCGGTCCCGGCGGGGCTTGGCGAACAGGGTGGGCAGATGCCAGTGGGTCCCGGTGACTCAGGGTCCTGGTGTATGCAGCGGGGGGAGTCCTGGCGGGTCCTGGTGACCAGGGTGAGCAGATGCCAGCAGGTCCCGATCACCGCCGGTCCTCGCGGCCACAGCGTGTGCTGGTCGGTCGGCGGCTTTCAGCGTCTGCGGGTGGGTCGGTCGGCGGCTTTCAGCGTCTGCATTCAAACGTGACTCAGCAGGTCAGGAGCAGAAAGTCGTCTTCCCTGCCCTTCATTTTGTTTTTCCCTGGTTGCTCTTCAGAGTTGTGTGGATTTTTTTGGTTCCACACTGTCCAGGGAACTTCACGTTCTTCTCCGTGTAGTTCTATGCTGCTCCACATATGCTTTTGTCGCGTTCTAGCCCTCTCTGTCTGTGAGCTCTCTCACAGTCTTCCTCTTACGTAGGCCATCTTGCGAGTCTCCAAAGATCTTCCAAATCCTGAATCAGAACAACTGTCAACCAAGAATATTGTACCCAGCAAAGATCTCATTCGTATTTGAGAACGAAATCAAATACTTTCACAGCAAAGAGAAATTAGAAGAATATGCCAGCACAAAACCAGCTCTACAAAATCTCCTTAGAAATGCACTAAATCCAGAAAAAAAGGAGGTGAATCATAAGCAAAGATGGCAAACAGGAAGATCTCCCCACTAAAGTCCACACAAGGAAGGGCAATTACACAGATATCAACACCCGCAAAAACAAGTATGACAGGGCAAAATCACAACCTCTCAATTTTAACTCTAAACACAAATGGCCTGAACTCACCAATCAAAAGACATAGATTAACAGAATGGATTATCAAACAGCACCCAACTATCTGTTGCCTACAAGAGACACATCTAACCAGAAGAGATTCGAAGAAGCTGAAAGTGAAAGGTTGGAAACAGATATTTCATGCCAATGGACGAGAAAAAAAGGCCGGGGTAGCTGTCTTAATTTCAGATGATGTGGACTTCAATCTGACACACATCAAAAAGGACAGGGAGGACATTATATATTGGTGAAGGGACTGATCCATCAGGAAGTAATTACCATTGTGAACATATATGCACCAAATTCAAACGCACCTAGCTACGTGAAGCAATTACTCACGGACTTAAGGGAAGACATAGATATGCACACAATAATAGTGGGTGATCTTAACACCCCACTAACAACAATAGACAGATCAACAAAACAAAAACTCAACAAAGAAACAACAGAGCTCATACAAACAATAGAACAACTGGACTTGGTTGACATTTATAGAATTTTTTACCCTAAGGCCACAGATTATACATTTTTTTCAGCAGTGCATGGCACCTTCTCCAGGATCGACCACATGATAGGACACAAAGCAAACCTAAATAACTTCAAAAAGATAGGAATCATACCATGTACCCTCTCAGACCACCATGGAATGAAGCTGGAAATCAGCAATTCAAAATGCCCAAGGAAATACAGAAACTCTTGGAGGCTGAACAATATGCTATTAAACGAACAATGGATCAGAGAAGAAATTAAAGATGAGATCAAAACATTTATGGAAACCAATGAAAACTCTGACACAACATTCCAAAATTTGTGGGACACAGCCAAAGCAGTGCTACGGGGTAAACTCATCGCAATTGGAGCTCATGTCAAGGCCCAAGAGAGGCGCCAAATACAAGAACTAAACACACACCTCCAGGAATTGGAAAAACAACAGCAGAAGTGCCCCACACACAATAGGAAACAAGAAATCATCAAAACAAGGGAGGAAATCAACCAGATAGAAATAAAAAAAAACCATACACAAAATCAATGAATCAAAAAGCTGGTTTTTTGAGAAGATAAACAAGATAGACACCCCACTGGCCCGACTGACAAAGAAAAAACAAGAGAAGGCAAGAATTAACAGCATCAAAGATGAAAAAGGCAACATAACAACAGACATTACAACCATTAAGAACATAATCAGAAATTACTACAAAGCACTGTACTCCAACAAATCAGAAGACCACCAAGAAATGGAAAAGTTCTTAGACTTCTACCACCTGCCAAAACTTAGCCCAGAGGCAACAATCAACCTGAACAAACCCATAACTGAAATAGAGATTGAATCAGTGATTAAAGACCTCCCAACAAAGAAAAGCCCAGGCCCAGACGGCTTCACTCCAGAATTCTACAAAACATTCCGAACAGAACTAACCCCAATCCTCTACAAACTCTTCAAAACAATAGAAAAAGAGGCAACCCTTCCGAACTCATTCTATGAAGCCAACATTACCTTAATCCCAAAACCAGACAGAGAACTAACAGAGAAGGAAAACTACAGACCTATCTCTTTGATGAACATTGATGCTAAGATTCTCAACAAAATCCTAGCCAACAGAATTCAAAAACACATCAGACAGATCGTTCATCCAGATCAAGTAGGATTCATCCCTGGAATGCAGGGATGGTTCAACATTCGCAAATCCATAAATGTGATACACTACATCCAAAAACTGAAAAACAAGAATCACATGATAGTATCAATAGATGCAGAAAAAGCTTTCGACAAAATCCAACACCACTTCCTACTAAAAACCCTAACCAAGGTAGGCATAGATGGAAAAATCCACAACATAATTAAAGCCATATATGAAAAACCCAACGCCAGCATCATACTGAATGGAGAAAAGCTGGAACCCTTCCCACTGAGATCTGGAACAAGACAGGGATGTCCACTTTCTCCACTACTATTCAACATAGTCCTAGAGGTACTTGCTGAGGCCATAAGACAAGAAAAAGAAATCAGGGGAATCCAAATGGGAAACGAAGAAGTCAAGCTTTCACTATATGCAGATGATATGATTCTTTATGTAGAAGAGCCAAGAGACTCAATACAGAGACTGCTAGAACTTGTACGAGAGTTTGGTAGAGTGGCAGGGTACAAAATTAATGAACAAAAATCAACAGCCATAGTGTATGCGAACAGCCCCAAGATGGAAAAAGACTTAACCAGCAAGATACCATTCAAAATAACAGAGAAAAGTATGAAATATCTGGGAATAAATCTAACCAAAAATGTAGGAGACTTATTTGAAGAAAACTACAAACTACTTAAAAATGAAATTGAACAAGACCTCAAAGGATGGAGTAACATCCCATGCTCCTGGATAGGTAAAATCAATATCATTAAAATGTCTATACTGCCAAAAGCAATATATACATTCAATGCAATCCCAATCAAATTGCCAAAACATTCTTCATGGAAGTGGAAACAATGATCCAAAGGTTCATCTGGAAGCACAAAAAACCACGGATAGCTAGAACCATCCTGAAGAACAGGAAGTTAGCAGGGGGAATCACAGTTCCGGACCTCTGGACATACTATAGGGCAGTGGTTATCAAAACAGCGTGGTACTGGCACAAAGATAGAGAGGAAGATCAATGGAGCAGAATAGAAACACCAGATGGGAACCCACAGAAATACAGCCAAATAATCTTTGACAAAAAGACAAATGACAACCCAGGCAAATGGGAAGGTCTGTTCAATAAATGCTGTTGGGACAACTGGTTAATAGCCTGCAGAAACAAAAAAATAGATCCACATCTCTCACCATACACTAAGATCAGATCTAAATGGATAAAAGATCTAAACCTACATCCAGAAACCTTCAAACTTTTGGAAGAAAATGTTGGAAACACACTGGAACACTTAGGGGTAGGCCCTCACTTCCTAACAAAGACTCCAAATGCAGTAGAAATCAAGACCAAAATAAACAATTGGGACCTCATCAAACTAAGAAGCTTCTGTACAGCTAGAGAAACAATCAACAAAGTAAAAAGGCAACCTACAGAATGGGAGAAGATCTTTGCACACGACATAGGTGATAGAGGGCTGATCTCCAGAATATACAAAGAGCTACAAAACAACCAAAATGTCAAAACAAACAAGCCACTCAAGAAATGGGCATGGGAAATGGGCAAACACTTCACAAAGGAACAAACCCAAATGGCAAATAAACATATGAAAAAATGCTCAAGTTCCCTGGCAATAAGGGAAATCCAAATTAAAACATCAATGAGGTACCACCTAACGCCAGTAAGACTGGCCCACATGAATAAAAGCACCAACAACACTTGTTGGCGAGGTTGCGGGGAAAAGGGATCCCTACTCCACTGCTGGTGGGGCTGCAGGCTGGTACAGCCTCTATGGAAATCAGTATGGAGAATATTCAAACAACTCAAATTCAACATACCGTATGATCCAGCAATAACACTCCTAGGAATATATCCAGAACAATTGTTTTATGAGAAACCAACATGCACTCCTATGCTCATAGCAGCACAATCAGTAATTGCAAAAACATGGAAGCAGCCAAAATGCCCATCAGCAGAGGATTGGATAAGAAAGCTATGGTTCATCTACTCCATGGAATACTACTCAGCTATTAAAAAAAACAAAATGCAGTTCTTTGTGGCCAAATGGGCCAAACTGGAAACCATAATGCTAAGGGAAATGAGCCAATCCCAAAAGGTTAAATACCACATGTTTGCCTTAATTTAAGATGATATGATGTTATGTATAACATGTTATGTTTTGAATGTTATATGTTGTGTATAAACTAAATTGAAGTATAGGTGAGGTGGTCACAGAAGGTGGCTGGGAACTCGTATTTACTTTCAACATGTTGGTTACTCATTACTATGTCAATTAATTCCATAATGATGTAAATTTTTGCTGATGGTATGTTGGAGCTTTCAATTGACTGGGATAATACTCTGCTAGCTCTGTCTTCAGACCAGAGAGGGTATACCTAAGAAGACGTTGAACTTGACTGGACAATAAGATGCTGGACTCTATGTTGGTGTATGCTTGCAATGGGGGAATCTCAACTGAACTTGAGCTGTGGTTATGCAACAAGGTGGAGGAGTCCACCATGGTGGGAGGGTTTGGGCAGTTGTGGGTGTACCCAAGTATCTATGTAACTGTGTCACATAATACAATGTAATTAATGAAGTTAAATAAAAAAAAAAAAAACTCTGAAAAAAAAAAAAGAACATTTTGAGGGGGGGGTGTGCAGGGAAATCCCCAACACCATGGTGAGGAGTGACTAATCTTTGTGTCCCACCCAGTGATTCATGAGCCAATCCACGCTAGCTCTTTCCTGTCAGATTCCAAGCTCTACTTTTTGTTGTTTGTCTATTTATTTTAGTTTTTTTTAGTTTGTATGGTTGTTTGTTTGCTATGAGGGGTTTTTGGAGCGATCCCAATGGTCATCACTAGGGAGAGTGGGGGTCCAGAGTTGGAGCCAGGCTCGGATCAGAGAAAGCTCTCCTTCCTGGTCCTGAAGGATGTTTATCGTTCTTCTGTTTCTGTGAACCGCTCAGGGCTTCTGGTTGTCTTTCCGATGACGCTGTACAACCTTGCTTTTTGTTAGATTTTCAACATGCATTCTTTCAGTATTGTAGACTCTATGGGCATTAGATGGAAAGTGGCAAAACTGGTTTTCCTTGGAGAGTTGTTTATAAGCCTGATGATCTATGAAGTTAGTGACCTGTGATGTTTCTTCCGTTCTATGCCATTCACTAACACACTTAGGTTCTGTGATTTCCATGGTTAGCTGAAAAGCTCTTGGGCACTGAAGTTCTCTCCAAATGTGGAATTCCTACCACTTTGAATGAGATTCTACATTTTTCTTTTGTGTGGGTTGCTCAAAATTCTTCATTTCAATACAGTGAGCTCTTTGAGCAGTGGACACAAATGACAACACAGATTTTCCAGGAGAGCTGCTTTTAAGCCTGATGTTATTCAATGTCAGTGACACAAATGGAATAGTTCTGCCACAGGAACACCGTGTTCTTCCTTCAGGGCCACACTATTCACCAACACACTGAATTTCCTAGATGTCACATGCACATTCATCAGTATGTGGTGCTAGAACTTTTGTTTTCAATGGTAGCTTGAGAATCTCTTAGGTGTTGAATTTATCTTTGGATGCAGAGTTTTTAGTGCATTGAGTGAGAATCTATATCTTAAAATCTTCAGTTCATTTTTCATATTTTTATTTATTTGTTTAACTTTCTTTAATTTTGTTAATCTTTACATGATTAATTTGGGCACAAAAGCTCAAGAGTTACAAAATGTTTCCACATTGTGTGTATGTGTGTGTGTGTATATGGGGTAAGGAAGGAGATAAAGGGAGAAACCTCTCCCATCTTCCCACCCCATCCTAACATCCCCAACAAAGGAATGCTCCAAGGGCACTGCTCAAGTGGTTTCAATAGTTCAACACTTACGAATTGCTGCCAATCTCGCTATTCAAAGCATGATGAAATATCTCCAGAACTCACTGGCTGACAGTCCATCTTTGGATCTCTGCTCAGATCACTGCCAGTACCTGGCTGTGGCAGTTGATCCATTTGTTCTGTGCTCTGTCCTCTGATGTGGTACCAAGTGTCTCCTGCAGGCTCCACTGGACCACCATTTCCTCCATATGCACTTGGATATACTCTCTACTGTTCCATATGAGTCTCTGAGGAGGCTCAGCTTTGACATATGAGCTCCAGGGTCAGACCATGGAACCTGCAATTCTGTGCATGATTGGGGTTCTGAGATCAGCAGTTCAGTTGAAGTGATCCCCAAAGAAACATCATGAGGTGATCCCAGACCTGATTCTTGTCCATGAATGACAGTATAGAGTTTGGCAGTCTGTCACCCCAGTCACCTTATGCCTATGCTGGTGATTGCAATTACTGGGCCAGTTCTGTTTCCAGATCTGTCTTCTACATGAACCAATGTGTGTTGCAGTCAAGCCTGTTTCTGCCCACCTCACACAAGGCCCTGATGCAAACCAGTAGGAGCTGTAGCCTAGTCAGGGCAACTCCCATTAACCCCCACCAGGCCTGATCCCCTACCCTGGTTCCCATACTTGCTAGTATGTACAGCAGACTTGTCCAGTCTTTCCAAATCCAATTTAGCTCTTAACATATGACAACAGGCATTGAAACCTAGTTTAAGCAAACCAGCCCTACTTTCCAGCCCACACACGTGTTGACAGGTGCCATTCTCTCTAGCAACCTCTGCTCAGTCCTAGTTTTCATGCTCCAGTGGGAGTGGCAACCTAAGAGGGTGCCCACTCTTTCCCTCCTTGGCCCACTCCCAGATCATATGCTCTCCAGGTGGTTCTGCAGTTTAACTTGACAGAATTAGTCCCCAGTGCAAACCTCTGCCAGCTGACGCTGCAGCAAAATGAAACCAACACTCACAAACTCACTCTGATTTATGCTTGCACTGTTAAGAACAGTCAGACCAGCCTGGTTATTTCCTGATTTAGCTCACAGGAGATCCACAGGTGTTGTAGCCCTGCCTGATCTGGTATGCCCGCATTCGAACTCATGCTTTTCAGTGGGAGTGGTTGTCTAAGGCAAGCCTTCCATTTTCCTCCTACCAGCTTTGCCCCCTCCCCCACTGGTTCTCACATGTGCTGGTTGGGTACTGTGACCCAGTTTGGCATGGCCCACCTCTTCTCAGCATTTGTCATTGGGTGTTGTAACTTGGACCAGTCCACATCCAATTCCAGCTGACTGTGGTAGGGGTTACAGCTTAGCCCAGCCAAGCCAGTCTCCTGTCCCAGCCCTTATGTCTACTGGTATGTGTTGCAACTGAATCTGGCCCAACCTGCACTCTGTTCTGCTGCTCAGATTTGCCAGCAGGTGATGTGAACTGGTTCAGCATGGTCTGCCCCTGAGCTGTGCCAAATGTATGCCGGTGGGTACCTTTCCCTGGCCTGGTCTGGGTTGTTCCCTATTGTGATTCTTGTGCTCACGTGCAGGAACCGTGTCCTGACAGAGGAGTTTCCCAAGCTCCTTCATCAAAATCTCTTGCCTATGGCAGATTTTGCACATATCAGTGGATCCATGGGCCAGCACTTATTTAGTTCCCCTCCTATCCTGGCAGTAACAGTGGCCTTTCCTGACTTTCAACCCAATCTGGTTCTTACTGTTGTATGTTTCAGCCCAGCCAAGGCTCGTCCATACCCAAATACAGCTCACACATGGCTCAGTAGGGGTAGCCTAATACATCCTGCATCTACCCTGATTCTCCAGGGCACTAGTTAGTGCTGGAGTCTAGCCAGGCTTGATGTGCCCAGTCCCAGTTCACACTTGTGCCAAGGGACACTGCAGCCATATCAAGACCAAAGCACAACCCTCACTCTGGCCCCTGAACTCACCAGTAGGATCCCTAATTCAGCTAGGGTGTCCTTTTAGAACACAACCAGGTGTGTTTCCAGCCATAGATTGCGTACATGCCAGTGGTTGCTCTCAGTTGACATAGTCCCTCATCTGTCTTGGCCTTTGCCTTCATTGCTGTGGCCTGGCAACCCTGGCTCATGCAAATCTGTTGGTGTAAGAGCCTAGCACAGCATGACCTGTGCTCCAGCCTAATTTCCTTTTTATTTCTTTTTTATTAATTACGTTGCATTATGTGATAGTTTCATAGGCTCTCCAGCCTGATTTCTGTTTTTGCTTTCCATTAGACTAAGCTGAAATAACGTGTTTGCGGAAGAGCTGCTTGTAAATCTGACAGTATGTGACATTTGCAAGCCAAATTGATTTTTTTTTTTTTTGTTTTGCCACTGGATGACCTCTGCTGCTCCTTTGGGATGATGCCATTCATCAACACACTGAATTCTATGTTTGTCACTTGCATCTTCAGCCATATGCGTTGCCAGAGCAGTTATTTTAAATGATAGCTAAAAATGGCTTGGGTGCTGAACTTGTCTCTCGGTGTGGAGTTCTTAGTGCATTGAGAATCTACATCGCAGTTTTTTGTGTGTGATGGGTAGAACTTCTCCTTGGATTTAACTCCACCCTGTGAAGAAAGTTGGATTAGTGAAGAGAAAATAATCAGAATTTGTATTGAGAAGTTGTGGTACCCTCTGAACTGTAAAAATAGGCCAGAGTGATTATAGTGAAAGAACTTGATATGCTGATATTATAAAACATACCTTTAAATTTTTAAAGAATTTAAACCCTGCTGCTAGTGGAAGTGCTAATTAAAATTTGATGATCTTCCTTGGCAATTAATTGTACTACCCACTATTCATACTGCCCTGCTATTTCACAGTGGCAAGCAGCCTCTACAGGGGTCCCTCCTCCCACCCTACAAATTCTGGGTTAAACTCTTTCACCCTCTCCCTCTCCTGCAGCCTCCTTTCACTCTCCCCACAGCTGCAGCCACTTGAAGGGATGTTTCACTTTGTGCACAATTAAATATTACTCGTACGGCATTGTTTAAGTCATTCTCTAAAGAATGTAGCATTTACACATGTGTCCAAAATGGCACATGTGACACATGTTTCACAAATGTCCAAAGTCCTGCACACGTGTCCAAAATAACTCATGTGACAAATGTGACACACGTGTCCAAAATGAGGCTCACATGTCCAAAATGATGCACATGATGCACGTATTCAAAATGACACACATGATACACATGTGCAAAATGATTCACGTGACACACATGACACAGGTTCCCAAAACGACACACATATCAAAAATTACATATGTGACACACGTGACCAACATGACACATGCATGTCCAAAATAACACACGTGATATATTTTGGAAAATGACAGACATATGTCCTCTAAACCTTTAGTAAAATGAAAAAACCTTTCCACAGGAGAATAAAAAGAACGTGCTTTTCTTCTAACTCCTGAGAGAGAGTATGCTTTGTTTTTCCACAGAGTCCATGCTTGCCAATTTGGATACAGGATTGGCTGATTAGACATCATGTCCCATCTACCTCAACTCCCATGTCAGCCACACAAGAGATGCCATCCGCTGCTTCCTCCACCAACACTCCCATTCTGCATGGTTCATGTTGCCTGCCTGAATCATCTTCCTCCAAGACAAATGAATCAAGTTTATTGTTGCCAATTACTTTAATTATTCTTTATGCCTGCCACATTTGTTATTTTAAGACATAACTACTCATATGTACTATTGCCTGAAAATTTTTAGAGATTTTTATTTATTTTTTGTATTTGAAAGGCTGATGTACAGAGAGGAGGAGAGACAGAGAGGAAGATCTTCCATCCGATGATTCACTCCCCAAGTGAGCGCAATGGCTGGTGCGCCGATCCAAAGCCAGGAGCCAGGAACTTCTTCTAGGTCTCTCACATGAGTGCAGGGTCACAAGGCTTTGGGCCACCCTTGACTGCTTTCCCAGGCCGCAAGCAGGGAGCTGGATGGGAAGTGGAGCTGCTGGGATTAGAACCAGCGCCCATATGAGATATTGGTGCATTCAAGGTGAGGACTTTAGCCCCTAGGCCATGGTGCCGGGCCCTATTGCCTGAAAATTTAGCTTCTATAGATTTGTCACATTCTCAATGTTTTATAGTTTTCTTAATTATAGTTATCATTCCATTTATTATTCTTATAGTACCTCTTGCAGCCTCTACCGCTATCTTAGTGCAACAAGTTCATATAACTGATCATGTTAATTATCTTTCTTATAATATTAGTTAAGACTTATTCACACAAAACAGTATTGATAAAAATTTAGAGATAAAAAGGCTCACATTTACATTAGCAATAAAATTTAACACTTAAAACTAGATTTAGTTCCGCTTGCGATAACAAATATAAATGAATTTGTATTACTTCTCTTTATTATAATGGTTCACATATGTCTTGGGATGACATTAAAACTCTTCTTCAAGTGCTAGAGTCTAGCTCCAGCTGAGTTCGGTACTCGAGAAGGGTGTGTGGGTGAGGCGTAAAAAGGAAAAAATTGGACCACTATGATTTCATGATCATAATGGGCAATGCGGGAAAGCAGTCCGCTTTATTTATATAGAAACAGTCAAACTCTGGCTCAAACATTTTATGTCATGGTCAAGTGGGTATTTCCTAGGAAAATTCTGCCATTTGTTTCACCTTAAAGCAGAATGTTATCCATCCTGCCACTGTGGTCAGGGAGTTCTCAGTAGATGGTGCATATCAATCAGTAACACATTCCTACTACAATCCTCATTCTACAACTTAATCTTGAATCAGTTAAGGGAGGAAATGCATCACAGAAGGAAGGACCTTAAGATCAAAGAAAGAGGGAGAGAATAGATTCCCACTACAACTGGGGATGCAACACCCTTGATTAGAATAAGCTCAATTACGGCAGAGACAGCAATATTAAAAAGCCCTTTTGCTAAAACAGTATCAGCAACATCAACTTCAAAGCTCACATTGGTGATAAACATTAACTCTGCAGAGGCAGACAATGCCTAAATAGGTTACAGAATTCTCAGCGGGATTATAGGTATCCATGCAAAGGAAGGTGAAGTTGCATTTAGGTGCTTGTAGAGACACCTGCTGGGCCCTGCCGTGCGGCGGGAAATTCCTTGAGGTCATGCCTGCAATGGAACAATACTCTACACATCTTCATGTCTTCCACACCCACACCACAGACCCCAACATTCAAGGTATATGGAACAGTACCTCCACTGCTCTTAGTATTCAAGATTAACACTCCCAAATTTCTGCCATCTCACATTCTCATCTTCAAGCCCTTTCTGCAGGAAATGTTACTAACCAATTTTATTGATTATTTATTATTTAACTTCATTAATTACATTGTATTATGTGACACAGTTACATAGATACTTGGGTTCTCCCACCCCTCCCCAAACCCTCCCACCATGGTGGATTCCTCCACCTTGTTGCATAACCACAGCTCAAGTTCAGTTGAGATTCCCCCATTGCAAGAGTATACCAAACATAGAGTCCAGCATCTTATTGTCCAGTCAAGTTCAACAGCTTCTTAGCTATACCCTCTCTGGTCTGAAGACAGAGCCAGCAGAGTATCATCCCAGTCAATTGAAAGCTCCAACATACCATCAGCAAAAATTTACATCATTATGGAATTAATTGACATAGTAATGAGTAACCAATATGTTAAAAGTAAATGCGAGTTCCCAGCCACCTTCTGTGACCACCTCACCTATACTTCAATTTAGTTTATACACAACATATAACATTCAAAACATAACATGTTATACATAACATCATATCATCTTAAATTAAGGCAAACATGTGGTATTTAACCTTTTGGGATTGGCTCATTTCCTTTAGCATTAAGGTTTCCAGTTTGGCCCATTTGGCCACAAAGAACTGCATTTTGTTTTTTTTAATAGCTGAGTAGTATTCCATGGAGTAGATGTACCATAGCTTTCTTATCCAATCCTCTGTTGATGGGCATTTTGGTTGCTTTTTAAACTAATCAATTTTTGTTTCTGGAAAAACATTTACCTCATTTTTTATTAATTTAGGAACCACATTGGGAGAACTTTGTACCCTTCAACTCAATTATAAAAGAGGGGCAGATGTGGGGAGTCATGCAGTTGGGTTGGACAGCATGGGTCTGTGATGAGCACCACTCTTAGTTTAGCAAGGCTATGAGGAGTTTCTGGCTATGTGGCAAGGCCCAGCAGAATGTCTCTGGTCACCTCATTGCTGCCTCACCCCATTGTATGGACATTCAATCACCTCTCTGATGTTTTATAGAATTCTTCTGAGGGTTTTGTTGTTGGCTTTCTGCTGATGTGAAATGATTCCTGTAACTGATACAACACCTCAAACTGATCACTCATGTTATGATAAAAGCATCTTTAGCTAAAAGTATACAATAGTACAATTGAGCCCACAATGTCTCCAAACATCCTGTTATGTGCCCACCTTTGTTCTGAAGTTTGCCCTAATAAAAATAATGTTTTCCTTAAAATATAGCTTGATAATATCTTGGAACAGATGGTAATCACGGAGGTACAAAGAGTTTGTTTACCATGCTCCTCGAACTGTTACAACGCTTGATATGACACATTTTGGTTTCTCACCACAGAAAACAGAAAGTATATGGACCACCTTCTAAACAGAGACAAATGTGAACCCCCTAAAAATGGCTTAAAATCTCAACCTTATATTGGCACTTTTATTTAGGGAAAGAAAACAGTTCCTAAAGATAAAAGGAAGTTTCTTGTTAAGGCCCTCTGTTTGTAGATTGGCTGAGTTGCCTTTATCTCTTTCACTGCCCTATAACAAAAGAAAAAAATAAATCAACATTAAGAACAAAAACCATTGAATCAGCAATAGATGAAGGTGACGGTAATTAACACATGATTTGACTATAAGATTTAGCAAAGTATCTATGTTATATGCTTTTATAAATTCCTTTCATTTATGATCTTTTCTTTTAACTCTGTACTCTTAACATTTTAAGCAATACTAGTTAATTTGTGTTTGGTAAAAATTGATCTTGAATAAAAATCAATCACTTGTCACTATGTAACCACATGTGCTGTCAACCGTGGAGTTCCTGGCTCCTGCCAGGTCACTGCAGGTTTGAGTGAGCAAAGGCTTGCTGAAATATTTTCTCTAAAGTAAAATAACAGTAGTGTTTTTTATTAGGATTGATTTTGTTATTCTTTTCTTGTTTTTTTTGTTTTTTAATGCATTTTATTATTGTTGTTATTTTATAATACAGTTTCATATTCCCTTATCCCTCCCCAGTTCCCTCCCCCGCAGTTCCTCTATTTCATTACTAACATATAGTTCTTCATACTCAGTCATATGTTCATCATTGTGGGCATGGACAATGGCCATACTATTGTCAAGATATAGTAAACAGTTTCATTGTAAGTCCATCTTTGTCTGGAAACAGAAATGCATACCAGACTACATCCTCACATCTGAATGTTAGTCTCCATTTCACAGCTACTGTACATCCCCTTAAATGAAAAGTCATGATTCAAAATCAACAATAGAAAATAGGAAATTTACAATGCCATGAAGTTAAATGACATGTTACTAGATATGACAGTCTCCATTACACAACTACTGTACATCCCCTTAAATGAAAAGTCATGATACAAAATCACCAATGAAAAGAAAAATAGAAATTTACAATGCCTGAAGTTAAATGACATGTTACTAGATATGGCAGTCTCCATTACACAGCTACTATACATCCCCTTAAATGAAGAGCCACAAACAAAATCAACATCTGGGAGAAAAAAGAAATTAACAACACCAAAAAGTTAAATAACATGCTATTGAATGACTAACGTGTAGCTGAAGAAATGAAAATCAAGAACCTTCTTGAAGAAAATTATGCCACTGCATGATCTACAAGTCATTGAATGATTTAATCAGAACGCAGTGTTCTTGAAGAGATGAAACTAACAGAAAACAACAAAACCCATGTGATACATTTTCCGCTAATCTTTATTGAAGTGTGTCTCCTCCAGACAATAAGCAGATGGGTTTTGTTTTTTAATCCAGTGTACTAATCTATGACGTTTACATTCAGAGTTTAATATACATGGGTGTTACGTTGGTTCTGTCACTTTAGGAACGGGTTGTTCATTGATTTGGTCTTCTCTTGTCATTTTACTGGGATGTTCTTCCTGTTTGCCTTTGGTTTTGGTAGGTGCTATTCCTTTCCTCTGTCAACAGAACATCTTGAAGTATCATTTGTAGGGCAGGTTTGAAAGAGGCAAATTCTTTTAACTTTTCTTTACTGTGGACGGATTTTATTTCATTTTCAAAGATAAAAGAAAGCTTTGGTGGATATGTTATCCTGGGCCGAAAATTTTTTTCTTTTAGAATCTGGAATATGTCACTCCATTCTCTTCTTGCCGGTAGAGTTTCCTGTGAGACATCACCTGTGATTTTAATTGGTTTTCCTTTAGATGTCAATTGATTTTTTTTGCGTGCACATTTAAGAATCTTTTCCTTATGTTCAATTGAAGAGAGCTTGATTATCATATGTCGTGGTGAAGATCGCTTTTGGTCAAGCCTGTTGGGAGTTCTGTGCCTCTCCTGGATATTGTTTCCCAATTCTTTCTCCAGATTAGAGAAATTTTCCTTTATTGTTTCATTAAATACATTTGCAAACTCAGCTTCTCTTTCTGCACCTTCTGGGACTCCCATAACTCTTACATTTGGCCTCTTAATAGTGTCTTTCAATTCTTGAATACTTTTTTTGGCCTGATCCAGCTGTGCTTCCAGCTTTTTGTTTGCTTCCCCTGATGACAGGAAATACCTTCCAATTCTGAGATTCTTTCTTCTGCTTGCTTGCTTCTATTTTGGAGACTCCACTGTATTCTTAATTTGCTCTACTGTGTCCTTAATTTCTGATATACCAACCTTGATTTGCTTTATTGCCTCCTTAAATTCTTTGAACTCTTGTATGTGCTTCTCATTGTTGATTAGAATCTTCAAAATGAGTCTTATGGATTCTGTGTGTCCCATTTTCTCGATGTCTTCCTCAGTTAACTCTGAGGTTGGCATAGGGTTTTGCTCCCTTGCAAGGGAGTTTTTGGCAATATTCATTGTGCCTTTGTCTCTTCTTTTGCTCTTGATCATTGTACTTCGGGTTAGCAGAGTCTTCTGCTTGGAGTAGGTTTCTAAGCTGTGTCACCCACAGGTCTACAATGAAATTTTACTTATTGCGGTTGGTATACAACTTTTCTTGCAGCCACTTGTACCACAACCTCCACCAAGTTCCAGGTCTGGGTTCTTATGTCAGATTTCCACCATGGTCTCCACAGCCCCAGCTCTGGCTCACCACTCTCCACCTCCTGTGATACCGTGCTGAGGCTGCACCATTGTCTCTGCAACCTTTCTCCCACTTCCGGTTGTAGCAGGTCCCAGGTGTCCTATATAATTAGGCTGTTGGTGGAGCTGATCTTGTTCTACCTGTTGGCCATTAGGTCTGGGTGCCACATGGACCTATTTTGACAATATGATGCCACAGTCAGTATTATTTTCCTGCAGGACCAGTGCAATCATGGACCTCAGCAACTTCTCGCGAGACCAGTTCATGCACAGTTCACTGTTGTCCCCTGCAGTCCCAAAGCTATTGCCACAGTGGCCAAAATGGCGCCTGATGTACAGCCACTAAGGTTCTTGATTTGCTGGCCATCAGATCCAAGGGCTATCCCCAGACCTGCCCTGGGTGGAGCCCATAGAATGCCACGTCATTCCAGTTCACCGAGACAGAAATGAGTTTACTCCCAGCTCAGTGTATGCTCAGTCCTTTCTCTTGCCTTTGCCTTCCTATACAAAATTGTGCCCAATTCGGCTCTAGGGGGCTTACTGGACTGTGAAATCCAGTCTGTTCTCGCACTGCCCATCTGAGATCTGCTGCTCTGTCTCTGCTTCTGGTTTAATCAAACCGACCAGCAGAACGGACAGTTCTTTGTCTGGGTTCACCATCCAATCTCCCAGTGAAAGTCCCTTCTCACCTGGTTGCTGGTGGAGTTCTGGCTGCTGGTGGAGGTCAGATCACCATGCTGGAGTATCAGTCACTGCAACACCACACTGTTATGTCCGCTGCTTTCCTGTGTCTGTCAGTCTCCAGGTACCCCTCTGCTGTTGTTCTGTCCTCTCCTATTTCCTGGAATATGTCCACTCTGCTTCATCCTGATTAAATGTCTTTCCGTCTGTATAAACGTGTCCTTACCCTATTCCGCCATCTTGATTCTCAATTTTGTTATTCTTTTGAAATGAAGTAAAAATGAAACAATTGAATGCTGTGCAAAAGCTTGTGATGATTTCTGTATAAATAAAGAAGGCAACTTTTCTGAGTTGTCCATTATGAACATCACGCTGTAATGGTTCATGCCTTCACTGCCTCTTCTTCTATCTCTTCTTATCATCTCACCGATCCACACATCCCTAGCAAGCTCTAGAGTCAGCCAGAGTATGCCTCTGGCAACATGTGTCCTTAATGACACACATGACATACGTGTTTAAAATTATATATGTGACACAATGCCCAAAATCACGCACGTGATACATGTATCCAAAATGACTCACGTGACACATGTGACACACATGTCTACAATGATACAATTGTCCAAAATGATGCTTGTGACATGTGTGTCCAAAATGACGCATGAGGCACATGTTATACACATATCCAAAACAACAGACATGACACACTTGTCCAAAATGATGCACATGACAAGTGTCCTTAATGACGTATGTGACACACATGTTACACATGTCCTTAATGATGCATGTGACAGCCGTGTCCAAAACTACACACATGTCCAAAATGATGCACATGACACACGTGCCCAAAATGACGCACATGACACATGTGACACATGTGTCCAAAATCTAATCTTAGTGTTAGTCATAACCCTAAGCCTAACATAAATCTAAAAATAACCCAAGCAATAGGCCTAACCCTAACTCTAATCTCAGCTCTAGGCCTAACCCAAATCCAACCACAACACTTAGCCCTGACCCGAACCATAAACCTAAACCTAACACCAGTTCTAGCCCTAACCCTAACCTATACCATAGCATTAACACTACCAATATCCCTAACACCAGCCCTAGTCTTACACTAACCCTAAATCTAACCCTAACCTTAGCCATAGTCCAAACCCTAACCCTATCCCTATCCTTAGGTGTAACACGAACCCTTACACTAGACCTAGACCTAACCATAAACTTAACCCTAAACGTAGTGCTAGCCCTAACACAAACCTTAGCCCTTGGCCTAACCCTAACCCAAGACAAAACACTAACCTAAACCTAGACCAAGCCAAGCCTAACCCTTACCCTAACAATAGCAATAGTCCTAACCCTAACCCTTAACCTAAACATATTAGTAAACCTAGCCCTAGCCCCAGCCTTTGCCAAAGCCCTAAGCCTAGGTATAGCCGTATCACAAGGCCTAGCCCCAGACTTAGCCCTAACCCTAAACATAACAATAAGCCTAACCCTAAACCTAAAACACTAACCCTAGCCCTAGCCCTGTTCTTAACCCTAAACCTTACCCTAACATCAGCCCTAGACCTATCCTTAACCCTAACATTAGTCCTAGCCCTAACCATAATCCTAGACCTATCACTAATCCTAACATTAGGACATAGCCCTAACCTTTCTCTAGCCATAGCCCAGTCTTAACCCTAACCCTGACATCAGCCCAAGACCTAACAATAACCATAAGCTAGCTCCTGCCTTTACCGTAACACTAGACCTAACACTAATCATAGACTTTGCCTGAACCCTAACCCTAACCCTAACCCTAGTCTAGCCCTAACATCAACCCTAACCCTAACTCTAACCCTGGCTCTGGCCTTAGCCCTAAACCTGCATCTATCCTAGGACTAACACTAATCCTAACCCTAACCCTGACCCTTGTACTAGCCCTATCCCTAACTGTAGCTCAAACCCTAACCCTAACCCTAACTTTGGTTATAGAACAGCCATACACCTAACCCTAATGCCAGCCTTAACACTTGCCCTAAACATAGCCCTAGCCCTAGCCCAAGCCATCGCCCTGGACATATGCTAAACATAGCTCTAAACCTAACCCTAGTCTTAGACCTAGGCATACCCTAGCCATACACAAGACCTAACACTATCCCAAGCACCAACATTAACCCTAGCCCTAGCCCAAAACCTAACCCTAGCACTAGGCCACACTCTAGCCAAAATCCTAACCCTAAACCATTACCTAACACTAAACCTAACACTATCCCTAAACCTAGCCCTAGCAATAACCCTAACACTAACTCTAGCCCTAGCCCTAGTCCAAACCTTAACACTAGCCCTAGCCGAACCCTAAACCTAGCCCTAGCCCGAACCATAAACCTAACCCTAACCCTAGTCTTAGGCCTAATCCAATCCTAGGTCTAAGCCTAGAACTAGCCTTAACCCTATCACTAACCCCAGACTTAGCCATAATGCTAGCCATAATCCTAGCCCTAAACCTAATCCCAAACCTAACCCTACCCTAGTTGTAGCCATAACCCTAGGCCTCGTCTTAGCCCTTGTCCTAGTTCTAACTTTAGCCCTAGCCCTAACCCTAAACCTACTCATACCCCAAGCCCTGTCTCTAACCCTAACCATAGCCGTGGTCTTAAACCTAGCCATAGTCCTAGTCCTAGCCCTAGCTCTAGCCCTAGCGCCAACCCTAACCCTAGCTCTAGACCTAACCAGAGGCCTAAACCTAGCCCTAGTCTTAGCCCTAGATCTAGCGCTAAACCTGACTCGAGAGTTACCATTAACCCTATACCCAGCCCTAGCCCTAAACCTAACCCTAGCCCTAATCCTAACCCAAGTCCCAGCCCTAGTCCTAGTCCTTGGCATAGGCCTAGTCCTATCCTTAGCTCAAGCCCTAGCCCTAATGCTAACCATAGCACTGGCCCTAACCCTAACACTAACTCTAGCCTAGCCTAGCCCTATCCCTAGGACTAGTCCAAGCCCTAACACTAGCACTAACCGTAACCCTAAACCCAATCTAACTCTAACCCTAGCCTACCCATAGCCATAGCCCTGCCACTAGCACTGAATCGAATCCTAGACTTCTCAATAGCACTACCCCTAAACCTAGCACTAACCCTATCCCTAACCATAGCTCTAGCCCTAAATCTAGCCCCAATCAAACCCTTGGCCTAACCCTAACCTAACAATAGTCCTAACCTAGCCCTAGCCCTAATCATAGTCCTAACACTAGCTGTAGTCCTAGCCTGAGCCCCAACCATAGCCCTAACCCTAACCCGGCCCTAGCACTAGCCCTAATCATAGCAATAGCATTAACTCTAGCCTTAGCACTAACTGTAACCCTAGCCCTAGACCTAGACATAGACCTAGCCCTAGACTTAAACATAACCCTAACCCTAGGCATAACCCCAACCCCATCCCTAACCCTAACCTAATCCTAGTCCTAAGCCCAGTCTTAGCCCTAACCCTAACTCTAGAACTAGCAATAGAATTAGCACAAGTGCTAGCCATAGAACTAACCCTAAACTTGACCCTAGCACAATCCCAGCCTTAGCCTGAGGTCTAACCCTAAACCTAACCTTAGCCTTACCCCTAGTCTTAACCCTAACCCTAACCCTAGACCTAGTCCAAGCCCTATCATTAACCCTAACAATACCCTTCTCTAGCCCTAGCTGTGGCCCTAACCCTAGCCCTAATTCTACTCATAGCCCTAGCCATAATCCTAGACCTAGACCTAAACCTAGCACTATCCCTAGCCCTAGCCCTATCGCTTGCTTAAGCCCTAGCCCTAACATTTGGCCTAGCCCTGGCACTAGCTCTAACCCTAAACCTAACTCTTGCCCTACACATAGCTCTAGTGCTAGCCCTAGCCCTAATGCTAAACATAGCCTGAGCCCTAACCATAACTCTAACTCTAGCTTAGCCCTAGCCCATACCCTAGTCCTAGTGCTAGCCCTAGGCTTAACGCTAACACTAACCCCAGCACTAGCCCTAGCCGTAACCCTAACACTAGACATAGCCTTAGCTTAAGACCTAGCTCTAGCTTTAAGCCTAACTGTAGCCCTTATCCTAGCCCTAGTTTTAACCCTAAACCTAACACTAGCCTTAGCCCTAGCCCTAATCCTAACCCTAGCCTATTCCAAGTCATAGCCCTGCCAGTAGCACTAAACCTATCCCTAGCCTTATTAAACCTAGTGTGAGCCCTAACACTAGCACTAACCATAGCCCAATTTCTAGCCCCAGACCTAACTCTGAAACAAACCCTAGTCTTTGGCATAGCCCAAGCCATAGGCCTGGCCCTAACTCTAGTTCTAGCCTTAGACATAACTGTTAACCTAAGCCTAATCCTAGGCCCATTCCTAGTCCTAACCCTAAGCCCAACTCTAGCATAGCCGTGGCCATAACCCTTGCACAGGTCCTAACCTATACCTTGAGCCCTAACACTAGCCCAAGCCTTATCCTAAGTCTTACCCCTAGCCTTAAAACTAATACTAGACTTAGCTCTAGTCCTTGCCATAAACTTAGCCCTAAGCCTAACCCTAAACCTAACCCTAGCTCTAGCCTTAACCATAAACCTAGAAATGACTTCAGCCATAACCCTAGCCCCAGCCCTAGCCTAGGTGTAACCCTGGCCCTATCCCACACCCTAGCCATAGTCCGAACCTAGCCTTGATTCTAGCCCTACCCTGAGCCCTAGCACTAACCCTAACCCTAACCCTAACCCTGGCCCAAACTCTAACCTTACGCTAAGTCTAATCATAGCCTGACTAGGTAGCCCTATCCCTAGGCTTAGACATAGCCTTAGCCCTAAACCTAAATCTAGTCCTAGTCCTAATCCTAAACTTAGCCCTAGCCCTAACCTTAACACTAGCTCTAGCACTAACCTTAGCCCTAGCCTTAGGTCAAGACCTAGCCTTACATTTAATCCTGAATCTAAACTCAGACCTAGCGCTAGACGAGGCTCAAGGCCCAACAATAACCATAGAACTAGTCATACCCATGACCCTAATCCTGGCCCAAGCCTTAACTCTAACCCTATCCCTAGTACTAACCCCAGACCTAACACTTGCCCTAGCCCTATTCTTAGCAAAGCCCAAGCCTTAAACATAACTCTCGTCTCAACCATAGCCCTAAGCATAACCCTAGCCTTAACCATAACCCTAGTTCTAGCCCTAATACTGGCCCAAGTGCTAACTCCAGCCCTAAACCTAACACTAACTCTAGCCCAGTCCTAGCCCTAGGGCTAGCTCTAAACCAAGCACTAGCCCTAGCCTCAGACCAAGCACTAGCCCTAAACCTAACTCTAGCCCTAACCCTAGCCCCAGTCCTAACACTAGCCCTAGCTTAGGCCTAGCCATAGCCCTGTCACTAGCAATAAACCTAACCCTAACATCAATAGCTCTAAACCTAACCCTATCCCTAACTATATCCCTAACCTTATCAATAGCTCTAAACCTAACCCTAGCCCTAGACCAAGCCCAAGCCCTACACTTAACTCCAAGTCCTACTCCTAGACGAGGCACTAGGCCTAACCATAACCATAGCACTTGTCATAACCCTAACCCTAACCCTAGCCTTAGACTTAACTCTAACAATAACCCTAGCCCTAGTACTAGACCTAGCCCTAGCCCTAACCCTAAATCTAGTGCTAGCTCTAACACTAATGCTAGCCATAGTCCATTCTCTAGCCCTAGATGTAACCCTAAACTAAACCATAGCCCTAGCCATAGCCCAACCCTAGACCTAACCCTAAACCTAGACCTGGGCTTAGGCCTAACTGCTAACTTAACCCTAACCCAAAACATAGGCCCAGTCCTACCCCTAAGCCTAAGCCTAACTCTAGCATCTATTTAGACCTAGCTCTAACCCTAACCATAGGCCTAACTCTAACACTAACCCTAAGCCTAGAACTAGCATAGCCATAGCGCTAGACCTAACCCTATCCCTCAACTTAACCTTAAGCCTAACCCTATCCCTCAACTTAAGCTTAGGCCTAAACCTAATCCTTAAGCTATCCCTAGTGTTAGCCATAGTTTTAGTACTAGACCAATCCATATAAGTAAACTTAAAGCTTAGACCAAGCTGAAGCATTAGTTCATGCCCAAGCCCTAAACATAAACTTTTTGTTAACTCTTGCCCTAGGCCTAAACCTAAACTAAACACTTGCCCTAGCCCTAGCCCTATCCATAGCCTAGGCCTATTCTTAAACCTAAACTAGACTTGGCCTTAGCACTAAGTATAACCTTAGCCCTAATCCTAGCCCTAACACTAACCCTAACCCTAACCCTAACCCTAACCCTAAGCTTAACTCTAGCTCAGGCCTGACCCTAGCACTATGCCCAACTCTAGCCCTTGCCCTAAAACTAGACCTAGCCCTAGTCTTGTACCTAAACCTAGCGTAATCCTAGTCCTATCCCTGGCCCTATCCCAAATCCTAGCCTAGCCCTATCCATAGCCCTGACACTAACACCAAACCTAACCCTAGCCTTATTAATATACCTAACCCTAGCCCTATCTCTAACTCAGGCTCTAGCACTAACCATAGCTCTAGAATTAGACAAGCTCTAGCTCTCTCCTTAACCCTAAATCTAACACAAGTCCTAGCACTAGACGAAACTCCAGGACTGAACATAGACTTAGCCATAGCGCTAAACCTAACCCTACACCTAGATTTAACTTTAATTTTAACACCAGTCTTAGCACTAGTCCTAACACTAAACCTAGAGCTAACCCTAACACTAGCCTAAGCCCAAGCATTAGACGTAGAACTATTCCTAAACCTAAACCTAAACCTGCACCTAAACCTAACCATAGACCCAAACCTAACTTTAACAATAGCCCTAGCCCTAGACATACACAAAGCCCTATAACTAGCCCTAGCAAAAACCTATCCCTAGACTAAGCCCTAGCAAAAGAATTAACCTAGACCTAACCATAACCGCCTGGAAAGGTGATGTTATGTTAAGTTAATGGACCAGGTGGAGTTGTTTTGGCACTGGAAGAGCTGTGCGGCTGCTTCTTACAGTTACCATTCACCAACACACTGAGTTGACTAGGTGTCACTTTCACTTTCACACATCTGTGCTGCCAGAGCAGTTGTTTCCGTGGTAGCTGAAAATGGCGTGGACACTGAACTTGTCTCTTGTAGGGCAATTCTAGCGCCTTGAGTGAGGAGCTCCATCTTTGTTTTGTGTAGGTGCTGAACCTGCTTGATTCCATCAACCTGAGCTCAATGGACATTGGAAGGAAATGATCAAACAGGGTTTCAGTAGATCTGCTTGGAAAGTTGATGGTATGTGAAGTTAATGAGCCAAATGGAGTAGGTTTGGCACTGGAAGACCTGTGCTGCTGCTTCGGAGAGTTGCCATTCACCAACACACTGAGTTCCCTAGATGTCACTTCCACTTTCAGACATCTGTGCTGCCAGAGTAGTTGGTTTCCATGGTAGGTGGAAATGACTTGGACACTGAACTTGTCTCTGGCTGTGCAGTTCTTAGCACCTTGAGTGATGATCTCCGTCTTTGCTTTCTGTAGGTGCTCAACCTGCTTGACTACATCACCCTGGGCTCAATGGGCAGTGAACAAGAAGTGACAAAACAGGATTTCAGAAGTTATGCTTGCAAATGTGATGGTTTGTGAAGTTAATGAGCCAGGTGGAGTTGCTTCGGCACTGAAAGAGCTGTGCTGCTGCTTCGGGCAGTTGCCCTTCACCAACACACTGAGTTCCCTAGGTATCACATACACTTTCAGAGATATATGTTGCCACAGCAGTTGGTTTCCATGGTAGCTGGAAATGGCATGGGCAGTGAACTTGTCTCTTGCTGTGCAGTTCTTAGTGCTTTGAGTGAGGATCTCCATCTTTGTTTTGTGTAGGTGCTCAACCTGCTTGATTCCATCAAACTGAGCTTAATGGGCATTGGACAGGAAGTGAACAAACAGGGTTGCAGGAGATCTGATTTGGAAAGGTGATGGTATGTGAAATAAATGAGCCAGGTGGAGTTGTTTTCGCACTGGAAGACCTGTGCTGATGCTTCGGGCAATTGCCATTCACCAACACACTGATTTCCCTTAGTGTCACTTTCACTTTCATACATCTGTGCTGCCAGAGCAGTTGGTTTACATGGTGCTGGAAATGTCTTGGGTGCTGAACTTCGCTGTGGCTGTGCAGTTCTTCATGCCTTGAGTGAGGATCTCCGTCTTTGTTTTGTATAGGTACACAACTGCTTGATTCCATGAAACTAGACTCACTTTCTTTGGACATGAAGAGAAAAAAATCAGGGATTCCAGGTACTCCGCTTGGAAATGTGATGGTGTGTGAAATTAATGAGCCAGGTTGAGTTGTTTTGGCACTGGAAAACCAGAGCTGCTGCTACGGGCAGTTGCCATTCCCCAACACACTGAGTTCCCTAGGTGTCACATCCAATTTCAGACATATATGCTGCCAGAGCAGTTGCTTTCCATAGTAGTGGAAATGTTTTGGGTGCTGATCTTGTCTCTGGCTGTGGAGTTCTTCGTGCTTTTAGTGTGGATCTCCATCCTTGTTTTGTGTAGGTGCTCAACCTGCTTAATTATATCACCCTGGTCTCACATTCTTTGAACATGAAGTGAAAAAAGCAGGCATTCCAGGTGCTCTGCTTTTAAATGTGATGGTATGTGAAATTAATGAGCCAGATGTAGTTGGTTTGGCACTGGAAGACCTGTGCTGCTTCTTCGGGCAGTTGATATTCACCAACACACTGAGTTCCTAGGTGTTACATCCACTTTAAACATATAAGCTGCAAGAGCAGTTGATTTACATGGTCGATGGAAATGGCATGGGCACTGAACTTTTCTCTGGCTATGGAGTTCTTTGTGCATTTAATAAGGATCTCCATCTTTGGTTTCTGTAGGTACTCAACATGCTTGATTCCATCAAACTGGACTCACATTCTTTGGACATGAAGAGAAAAAAGCAGGCATTCCAGGTGATCCGCTTGGTAATGTGATGGTATGTGAAATTAATGGGCCCGATGGAGTTGGTTTGGCCCTGGAAAACCTGTGCTGCTGCTTCGGGCAGTTGCCTCTCACCCACACTGAGTTCCCTTGGTGTCACTTTCACTTTCAGACATCTGTGCTGCCACAGCAGTAGCTTTCCACAGTACTGGAAATGGCTTGGGTACTGAACATGCCTCTTGCTGTGCAGTTCTTCATGCCTTGAGTGAGGATCTCCATCTTTGTTTTTTTTTACGAGCTCAACCTGCTTGATTCCATTAAACGGGACTCATATTCATTGGACTTGAAGTGAAAAAATCAGGGATGGCCGGTGATGTGCTTTGAAATGTGATGGTATGTGAAATTAATGGGCCAGATGGAGTTTCTTTGCACTGGAAGACCTATGCTGCTGCTTCGGGCATTTGCCCTTCACCAACACACTGAGTTCCCAAGGTGTCACATCCATTTAAAGACATCTATGCTGCCAAAGTAGTTGGTATCCATGGTAAGTGGAAATGACTTGGGCGCTGAACTTGTCTCTTGCTGTGCAGTTCTTCATGCCTTGAGTGAGGATTTCCATCTTTGTTTTGTGTAGGTCCTCAACCTGCTTAATTCCATCAAACTGGCTTCAATGGGCATTGGACAGGAAGTAACCAAACAGGATTTCAGGAGATCTGTTAGGATAGCTGATGGTATGTGAAATTAATGAGCCAGGTTGAGTTGTTTTGGCACTGAACGACCTGTGCTGCTGCTTTGGGTAGTTGCCATTCACCAACACACTGAGTTCCCAAGGTGTCACATCCATTTAAAGACATCTATGCTGTGTGGGATGCTGGACTCTGTATGGTGTAAACTTTTAATTAGGGAATCTCAACGGAACTTGAGCTGTGGTTATGCATCAAGGTGAAGGAATTCATGATGGGGGAAGGGTTTGGGTTGAAGGGGGGGAAATCCCAGTCATGTAATGCAATGTAATTAATGAATAAATGAATATTAAAGAAAAAAAAAAGACATCTATGCTGCCAAAGTAGTTGGTATCCATGGTAAGTGGAAATGACTTGGGCGCTGAACTTGTCTCTTGCTGTGCAGTTCTTTATGCCTTGAGTGAGGATCTCCGTCTTTGTGTAGGTGCTCAAGCTGCTTGTTTCCATGAAACTGGACTCACATTCTTTGGAAATGAAGTGAAAAAATCAGGAATTCCAAATGACCCGCTTGGGAATGTGATGGTATGTGAAGTTAATGAGCCAGGAGGAATTGGTTTGGCACTAGAAGACCTATGCTGCATCTTCTTCGGGCAGTTGCCATTCAGCAACACACTGAGTTCCCTAGGTGTCACATCCACTTTCAGACATATATGCTGCAAGAGCAGTTGGTTTCCATGGTAGGTGGAAATGACTTGGGCACTGAACTTACCTCTGGCTGTACAGTTCTTAGCACCTTGAGTGAAGATCTCCACCTTTGTTTTTTGTAGGTGGTGAACATGCTTGATTCCATCACCCTGGGCTCTATGGGCATTGGACAGGAAGTGACCAAACCGGGTTTCAGGATATCTGATTTGAAACGTTGATGATATGTGAAGTTAATGTGCCAGGTGGAGTTGCTTTGGCACTGGAAGACCTGTGCTGCTGTTTCAGGCAATTGTCATTCACCAACACACTGAGTTCCCTAGGTGTCACATCCACTTTCAGACATATGTGCTGCCAGAGCAGTTGCTTTCCTTTGTAGGTGGAAATGACTTGGGCACTGAACTTGTCTCTTGCTGTGCAGTTCTTCATGCCTTGAGTGAGGATCTCCATCTTTGTTTTGTGTAGGTCCTCAACCTGCTTGATTCCATTAAACTGGGCTCAATCGGCATTGGACAGGATGTGACCAAATAGGGTTTCAGGAGATCTGATTTGGAAAGGTGATGGTATGTGAAATAAATGAGCCAGGTGGAGTTGTTTTCGCACTGGAAGACCTGTGCTGCTGCTTCAGGCTTTTGCCATTCACCAACACACTGAGTTCCCTAGGTGTCACATCCTCTTTCAGACCTATGTACTTCCAGAGCAGTTGCTTTCCATTGTAGTGGAAACTGCTTGGGCGCTGAACTTCTCTCTGGCTGTGGAGTTCTTCATGCCTTGTCTGAGGATCTCCGTCTTTGTTTTGTGTGGGTGCTCAACCAGCTTGATTCCAACATCCTTGTCTCACATTCTTTCGACATGAAGTGAAAAAAGCAGGGATTCCAGGTGATCCGCCTTAAAATGTGATGGTGTGTGAAATTAATGAGCCAGGTAGAGTTTGTTTGGCACTGGAAGGCCTGTGCTGCAGCTTCGGGCAGTTACCCTTCAGCAACACACTGAGTTCCCTAGGTTTCACTTCCACTTTCAGACATCTGTGCTGCCAGAGTAGTTGCTTTCCATGGTAGGTGGAAATGACTTGGACATTGAATTTGTCTCTGGCTGTGCAGTTCTTAGCACCTTGAGTGATGATCTCCATCTTTGCTTTCTGTAGGTGCTCAACCTGCTTGATTCCATCAACCTGGGCTCACTGGCCTATGGACAGGAAGTGACCAAACAGGATTTCAGAAGTTATGCTTGGAAATGTGATGGTATGTGAATTTAATGAGCCAGGTGGAGTTGTTTTGGCCCTGAAAGTGCTGTGCTGTTTTTTCGTACATTTGCCCTTCACCAACACACTGAGTTCCCTAGGTGTCACTTTCACTTTCACACATCTGTGCTGCCAGAACTGTTGCCTTCCATGGTAGGCGGAAATGACTTGGGCACTGAACTTGTCTCTTGCTGTCAGTTCTTAGCGCCTTACATGAGGATCTCCATCTTAGTTTTGTGTAGGTGCTCAACCTGTTTGATTCCATTAAACTGGGATCAATAGGCATTGGACAGGAAGTGAACAAAAGGGTTTCAGGAAATCTGATTTGGAAATGTGATGGTATGTGAAGTTAATGAGCCAAGTGGAGTTGGTTTGGCACTGGAAGACCTGTGCTGCTGCTTCGGGCACTGGACATTCACCAACACACTGAGTTCCCTAGGCATCACTTCCACTTTCACACATATGTGCTGTCATAGCAGTTGCTTTCCATTATAGCGGCAAATGGCTTGGGCGCTGAACTTCTCTGTGGCTGTGGAATTTTTAGCTCCTTGAATAAGGATCTCCATGTTAGTTTTGCGTAGGTGCTCACCTGCTTGTTTGCATCACACTGTTCTCACATTTTTGTACAGGAACTGAACAAACAGGGATTCCAGTTTATCAGCTTTGAATAGTAAAGGTATGTGAAATTAATGAGCCAGGTGGAGTTGTTTTGGCACTAGAAGACCTGTGCTGTTGTTTCGGGCAGTTGCCATTCACCAACACCCTGAGTTCCCTAGGTGTTACTTTCACTTTCAGACATATGTGCTGCTACAGCAGTTGGTTTACATGGTAGTGGAAATGGATTGGGGCCTGAGCTTCTTTCTGCCTATGGAGTTTTTAGTGCCTTGAGCAAGGATCTCCATCTTTGTTTTGTGTGGATGGTCAATCTGCTTTATTCCATCAACCTGGCCGCAATGGGAATTGGACAGGAAGTGACCCAAAAGGGTTTGCAGGAAATCCACTTCGAAAGCTGATGGTGTGTGAAGTTAATGACCAGGTAGAGTTGTTTTGGCACTGGAAGACCTGTGCTGCTGCTTCTTCGGCCTGTGCCATTCACCAACACACTGAGTTCCCTAGGTGTCACTTAAACTTTCAGACATCTGTGCTGCCAGAGCAGTTGGTTTCCATGGTTGCTGGAAAGGGCTTGGGTGCTGATCTTGTCTCTGCCTGGGGAGCTGTTAGCGCCTTGAGTGAGGATGATTCTTGGTTTGTGTAGGTGCTAACCTGCTTGATTCCATCAAAATCAGCTCAATATTCTTAGGACAGGTGGGGACCAAACAGGGTTTGCTGGAGATATTTTTTAAAATGTGATGTCTTGTGAAGTAAATGAGCCAGGTGCAGTTGTTTTGGCACTGGAAGACCTGTGCTGCTGTTTCGGGCAATTGTCATTCACCAACACACTGAGTTCCCTAGGTGTCACATCCACTTTCAGACATCTGTGTTGCCAGAGCAGCTGGTTTCCATGGTAGCTGGAAATGAAATGGCTTGGGCGGTGAACTTGTCTCTGGCTGGGGAGCTCTTAGGGGCTTTACTGTGAGTGGATCTACATCTTTTTTTTTTTTTTGCGTGAGTGCTAAATGTGCATGATTTCATCACCCTGGGCTCAATGGGCCGTGGACAGGGTGTCCAAACCGGGTTTTATGAGATCTGCATTGGTTAGCTGATGCTATGTGAAAGTAATGTGCCAGGTGGAGTTGTTTTGGCCCTGGAAGACCTGTGCTGCTGCTTTGGGCAGTTGCCCTTCACCAACACACTGAGTTCCCTAGGTGTCACATCCACTTTCAGTCATATGTGCTGCCAGAGCAGTTGCTTTCCTTTGTAGGTGGAAATGACTTGGGCGCTGAGCTTCTCGCTGGCTGTGGAGTTCTTCGTGCCTTGAGTGAGGATCTCCATCTATGTTTTGTGTAGGTGCTCAACCCGCTTGATTCCATCACCCTGGGATCAACATTTCTTAGAGAGTAGGTGACCAAATAGCAATTCCAGGTGATCCGCCTTAAAATATGATGGTTGGTGAAATTAATGAGCCAGGTGAAGTTGTTTTGGCACTTGTAAAGCTATGTGCTGCTTTGGGCAGTTGACATTCACCAACACAGTGAGTTCCCTAGGTATCACATCCACTTTCAGACATCTGTGCTGCCAGAGCAGTTGATTTTCATAGTAGGTGGAAATGGGCAGCGCACTATAATTGTCTCTGGCTGTGGAGTTCTTCATGCCTTGGTTGAGGATCTCCATTTTTGTTTTGTGTAGGTGCTCTACCTGCTTGTTTACATCAAACTGGGCTCGATGGGCAGTGGACAGGACAATGAGGGTTTGCAGGAGATCTGCTTGGTAATGTGATGGTATGTGAATTTAATGAGTTAAATGAAGTTGTTTTGGCACTTGGAAACCTCAGGTGCTGCTTCGGGCAGTTGCAGTCACCAACACACTGAGTTCCCTAGGTGTCACATCCACTTGCAGACATCTGTGCTGCCACAGTAGTTTCTTTACATGGTACTGGAAATGTTTTGGTCACTGAACCTCTCTATGGCTGTGGAGTTCTTCATGCCTTGAGTATCTCCATCTTTGTTGTATTTAGGTTCTCAACCTGCTTGATTCCATCAACCTGGGCTAAATGTGATTTGGACAAGTAATGACCAAACAGGTTTTTCAGAAGATCTGCTTCGAAAGGTGATGATATATGAAGTTGATGAGCCAGGTGGAGTTATTTTGTCACTGGAAGACCTGTGCTGCTGCTTTGGGCAGTTGCCATTTACTAACGCACTGAGTTTCCTAGGTGTCACATCCATTTTCAGACATATGTGCTGCCAAAGCAGTTGCTTCCCATAAGTGGAAATGGCTTGGGAGCTGAACTTCTCTCTGGCTGTGGAGTTTTTAGTGCCCTGACTGAGGATCTACATCCTTTTTTTTTCTATGTGCTCAACCTGCTTGATTCCATCACCCTGGGCTCAATGTCCAGTGGACAGGAAGTGACCAAACAGGTTTTCCAGAAGATCTGCTTCGAAAGGTGAAGGTACGTGAAATTAATGAGCCAGGTGGAGTTGTTTGGCACTGGGAAACCTGTGCCGCTGCTTCGGGTAGTTGCCATTCACTAACACATTGAGTTATTGAGTTACCCAGGAGTCACTTCCTCTTTCAATCATATGTTTGCCAGAGCAGTTGTGTTCCATGGTAGGTGGAAATGGATTGGGCGCTGAACTTCTCTCTATGTGGGGTTTTTCGTACCTTGAGTGAGGATCTGCATCTTTGTTTTGTTAGGTACTCAACCTACTTGATTCCATCACCTTGGGCTCAACATTTCTTGGACAGTAGGTGACCAAACAGGGATTCCAGGAGATCAGCGTAGAAAGCTGATGATATGTGAAGTTTAGGAGACAGGTGGAGTTGTTTTGGCACTGGAACACCTGTCCTGCAGCTTCGGGCAGTTGCCATTCAAAAACACACTGAGTTCCCTAGGTGTCACTTTCACTTTCAGACATATGGCTGCCAGAGCAGGTGCTTTCCATGGTAGGAGGAAATGACTTCCGCGCTGAGCTTGTCTCTGGCTGTGAATTTTTTGCGCCTTGTGTGAGGATCTCCATCTTTGTTTTGTGTAGGTGCTCAATGTGTTGATCCCATCAAAATGGGCTCACATTCTTTGGACATGAAGTGAAAAAAGCAGGGATTCCAGATGATCCGCCTTAAAATGTGAAGTTATGTGATGTAAATGAGCCAGGTGGTGTTGTTTTGGCCCTGGAAGACCTGTGCTGCTGCTACAGGAGGTTGCCATTCAAAACCACATTGAGTTCGCTAGGTGTCACATCCACTTGCAGACATCTGTGCTAGCAGAGCAGTTGCTTTCCATGGCAGGTGGAAATGACTTGGGCGCTGAACATGTCTCTTGTTGTGCAGTTCTTCGTGCCTTGAGTGAGGATCTACATCTTTGTTGTATTTAGGTTCTCAACCTGCTTGATTCCACCAACCTGGGCTCAACATGCTTTCCACATGAGTAAAAAGAGTAGGATTTCTGGGAGATCAGGTTTGAAAGCTGATGGTGTGTGAAGTTAATGAGCTAGGTGGAGCTGTTTTAGCACTGGAAGACCTGTGCTGCTGCTTTGGGAAGTTGCTATTCATCAACACGCTGAGTTTCCTAGGTGTCACTTCCACTTTCAGAGAAATGCGCAGCCAGAACTTTTAGTTTCTGGTAGGTGGAAATGGTTTGGGCGATGAACTTGTCTCTGACTGTGGAGTTTTGAACGGCTTGGTGAGTGTCTTTTGTTGGTATGTCTGGGTGCTAACCTGCTTGATTCCATCAAACTAGGCTCACATTCCTTGGATGTGAAGTGAAAAAAGCACGGATTCCAGGTGATCCGCATTAAAATGTGATGGCATGTAAAATTAATGAACCCAGTGGAGTAGGTTTGGCACAAAAAGAGCTGTGCTGCTGCTTCAGGCAGTTGCCATTCACCAACACTGTGTTGCCTAGGAGTCACATCCACCTTCAGACATCTGTGCTGCCAGAGCAGTTGCTTTCCATGGTTGTGGAAATGGCTAGTGCACTGAATTTTTCTTTGGCTTTGGATTTCTTCGTGCCTTGGGTGAGGATCTCCATTCCTGTTTTGTGTAGGTGCTGTACCTGCTTGATTCCATCAAACTGGGCTCCATGGGCAGTGTACAGGTAGTGACCACATAGGGTTTTAGGAGATCTGCTTGGAAAGGTGATGGTATGTGAAGGTAATGAGGTAGATGGAGTTCTTTTGACAATTGAAAACCTGTGCTGCTGCTTCGGGCTGTGGCCAATCACCAACACACTGAGTTCCCTAGAAGTCACATCCGCTTTCAGACATCTGTGCTGCCAGAGCTGTTACATTACAGGGTGCTGGAAATGGTTTTGTCACTGTACTTGTCTCTGTCTGTGGAGTTCTTCATGCCTTATGTGAGGATCTCCATCTTTGTTTTATTTAGGTTCTCAACCTGCTTGATTCCATCAAACTGGGCTAAGTGTGCATTGAACAAGAAATAACCAAACAGGTTTTTCAGAAGATCTGCGTCGAAAGATGATGTTATGTGAAGTTGATGTTTGCCTTAATTTAAGATGTTGATGTTTGCCTTAATTTAAGATGATATGATGTTATGTATAACATGTTATGGTTTGAATGTTGTATGTTGTGTATAAACTAAAATTGAAGTATAGGTGAGGTGGTCACAGAAGGTGGCTGGGAACTCGCATTTACTTTTAATATATTGGTTACTCATTTCTATGTCAATTAATTCCATAATGATGTAAATTTTTGCTGATGGTATGTTGGAGCTTTCAATTGATCGGGATGATACTCTGCTGGCTCTGTCTTCAGACCAGAGAGGGTATAGCTAAGAAGCTGTTGAACTTGACTGGACAATAAGATGCTGGACTCTGTTTGGTATATGCTTGCAGTGGGGGAATCTCAACTGAACTTGAACTATGGTTATGCAACAAGGTGGAGGAATCCACCATGGTGGGAGGGTTTGGGGAGGGGTGGGGAGAACCCAAGTACTTTTGTAACTGTGTCACATATTACAATGTAATTAATGAAGTAAAAATAATAAATAAATAAATAAAAAGAAATTTAAAGTGAAGGGATGGAATAAGACATTTCATGCCAATGGATGAGAAAAAAAGGCTGGCGTAGCTGTCCTAATCTCAGATGACCTAGACTTTAAGCTGACAGACATCAAAAAGGACAGAGAAGGACATTATATATTGGTGAAGGGATTGATCCACCAGGAAGTAATTACAATCTTGAACATATATGCACCTAATTCCAATGCACCTAGCTACGTGAAGCAATTACTTACAGACTTAAGGGGAGACATAGATATACACACAATAATAGTGGGCGATTTTAACACTCCGCTAACAACTATAGACAGATCAACAAAACAAAAACTCAACAAAGAAACAACAGAGCTCATACAAATATTAGAACAACTGGACTTAGTAAACATCTATAGAACTTTTTATCCTAAGACCACAGATTATACATTTTTTTCAGCAGTGCATGCCACCTTATCCAGAATCGACCACGTGATAGGACACAAAGCAAATCTAAATAACTTCAAAAAGATAGGAATCATGCCATGTACCCTCTCAGAACTCCACGGAATGAAACTGGAAATCAGCAATTCAAAATGCCCAAGGAAATACAGAAACTCTTGGACGTTGAACAATATGCTATTAAACGAACTATGGGTCAGGGAAGAAATTAAAGATGAGATCAAAAAATTTATGGAAACCAATGAAAACTCTGATACAACATTCCAAAACTTGTGGGACACGGCCAAAGCAGTGCTGTGGGGTAAATTCATCGCAATTGGAGCTCATGTCAAGGCCCAAGAGAGGCGCCAAATACAGGAACTAACCACACCTCCAGGAATTGTAAAAGCAGCAGCAGATGAGCCTCACACACAACAGGAAACAAGAAATCATCAAAACAAGGGAGGAAATCAACCAGATAGAAATAAAAAAAAAAACCATACACAAAATCAATGAATCAAAAAGCTGGTTCCTTGAGAAGATAAGCAAAATAGACACCCCGCTGGCCCGACTGACAAAGAAAAAACAAAAGAAAGCAAGAATTAACAGCATCAAAGATGAAAAAGGCAACATAACAACAGACATTACAACCATTAAGAACATAATTAGAAATTACTACAAAGCACTGTACTCCAACAAATCAGAAGATCACCAAGAAATGGAAAAGTTCTTAAACTCACACAACCTGCCAAAACTTAGCCCAGAGGCAACAAACGACATGAACAAACCCATAAATGAAGAAGAGATTGAATCAGTGATTAAAGACCTCCCAACAAAGAAAAGCCCAGGCCCAGACGGCTTCACTCCAGAATTCTACAAAACATTCCGACAGAACTAACCCCAATCCTCTACAAACTCTTCAAAACAATAGAAAAAGAAGCAACCCTTCCAAACTCATTCTATGAAGCCAACATTACCTTAATCCCAAAACCAGACGGATATCCTACAGAGAAAGAAAACTACAGACCTATCTCTCTGATGAATATTGATGCTAAGATACTCAACAAAATCCTAGCCAATAGAATTCAAAAACACATCCGACAGATCATTCATCCGGATCAAGTAGGATTCATCCCTGGAATGCAGGGTGGTTCAACATAAGGAAATCCATAAATGTGATACACCACATCCAAAAACTGAAAAACAAGAACCACATGATAGTATCAATAGATGCAGAAAAAGCTTTCGACAAAATCCAACACAACTTCCTGCTAAAAACCCTACCAAGGTAGGCATAGATGGAAAAATCCACAACATAATTAAAGCCATATATGAAAAACCCAACGCCAGCATCATACTGAATGGAGAAAAACTGGAACGCTTCCCACTGAGATATGGAACAAGACAGGGATGTCCACTTTCTCCACAACTATTCAACATAGTCCTAGAGATACTTGCTGAGGCCATAAGACAAGAAAAAGAAATTAAAGGAATCCAAATGCGAAATGAACAAGTCAAGCTTTCACTATATGCAGATGACATGATTCTTTACATGAAAGAGCCAAGAGGCTCAACGCAGAGATTCCAAGAACTTATACGAGAGTTCGGTAGAGTGGCAGGGTACAAAATTAATGAACAAAAATCAACAGCCATAGTGTATGCAAATAGCCCCAAGTTGGAAAAAGATCTAACCAGCAAATACCATTGAAAATAACAGAGAAAAGAATGAAGTATCTAGGAATAAACCTAACCAAAAATGTAGGAGACCTATTTGAGGAAAACTACAAACTACTTAAACAAGAAATTGAACAAGACCTCAAAAGATGGAGTAACATCCCATGGTCCTGGATAGGTAAAATCAATATCATTAAAATGTCTATATTGCCAAAAAGCAATATACACATTCAACGCAATTCCAATCAAATTGCCCAAAACATTCTTCACAGAACTGGAAACAATGATCCAAAGGTTCATCTGGAAAAACAAAAAGCCACGAATAGCTAGAACCATCCTGAAGAACAGGAAGTTAGCAGGGGGAATCACAATTCCAGACCTCTGGACATACTACAGGCCAGTGGTTAACAAAACAGCCTGGTACTGGCACAAAGATAGAGAGGAAGATCAATGGAGCAGAATAGAAACACCAGACGGGACCCCACACAGATACAGTTAAGTAATCTTTGACAAAAGGACAAACGATAATCCAGGCAAATGGGAAGGTCTGTTCAATAAATGCTGTTGGGACAACTGGTTGATAGCCTGTAGAAACAAAAAGATAGACCCACATCTCTCACCATACACCAAGATCAAATCTAAATGGATAAAAGATCTAAACCTACATCCAGAAACCTTCAAACTTTTGGAAGAAAATGTTGGAAATACTCTGCAAGATCTAGGGGTAGGTCCCTACTTCCTAAAAAGGACTCCAAAAGCAATAGAAATCAAGACCAGAATAAACAAATGGGACCTCATCAAACTAAGAAGCTTCTGTACAGCAAAGGAAACAATCAACAAAGTAAAAAAACAACCTACAGAATGGGAGAAGATCTTTGCGCACTACACAGGTGATAGAGGGCTAATCTCAAGAATATACAAAGAGCTACAAAACAACCAAAACATCAAAACAAACAAGCCACTCAAGAAGTGGGCACGGGAAATGGGCAGACACTTCACAAAAGAACAAACCCAAATGGCAAATAAACATGTGAAAACATGCTCAAGCTCCCTGGCAGTAAGGGAAATCCAAATTAAAACATCAATGAGGTACCACCTAATGCCAGTAAGACTGGCCCACATGAATAAAAGCACCAACAACACTTGTTGGCGAGGTTGTGGGGAAAAGGGAACCCTACTCCACTGCTGGTGGGGCTTCAGGCTGGTACAGCCTCTATGGAAATCAGTATGGAGAACATTCAAACAACTCAAAATCAACATACCGTATGATCCAGAAATAGCACTCCTAGGAATATATTCAGAGCACTTGTTTTATGAGAAACCAACATGCACTCCTCTGTTCATAGGAGCACAATCTGTAATTGCAAAAACATGGAAGCAGCCAAAATGCCCATCAACAAAGGATTGGATAGAAAAGTTATGGTTCATCTACTCCATGGAATACTACTCAGCTATTAAAAAAAACAAAATGCAGTTCTTTGTGGCCAAATGGGCCAAACTGGAAACCATAATGCTAAGGGAAATGAGCCAATCCCAAAAGGTTAAATACCACATGTTTGCCTTAATTTAAGATGATATGATGTTATGTATAACATATTATGTTATGTATGTTATATGTTGTGTATAAACTAAAATTGAAATGTGAATTTGGAGGGGGTCACAGAAGGTGGTTAAGAACTTGCATTTACCCTTAACATATTGGTTACTCATTACTATGTCAATTAATTCCATGGTGATGGAAATTTTCGCTGATGGTATGTTGGAGCTTGTGATTGACTGGGATGATACTCTGCTGGCTCTGTTTTCAGACCAGAGAGGGTATACCTAAGAAGCTGATGAACTTGACTGGACAATAAGATGCTGGGCTCTATGTTTGGTATATGCTTGCAATGGGGGATTTTCAACTGAACTTGAACTATAGTTATACAACAAGGTGGAGGAATCCACCATGGTGGGAGGGTTTGGGGAGGGGTGGGGGGAATCCAAGTACCTATGAAACTGTGTCACATAATACAATGTAATTAATGAATTAATAAAATTGAAAAAAAAAAGAAATTGAACAAGACCTCAAAAGATGGAATAACATCCCATGCTCCTGGATAGGTAAAATCAATATCATTAAAATGTCTATACTGCCAAAAGCAATATATACATTCAACGCAATCCCAATCAAATTGCCCAAAACATTCTTCACAGATCTGGAAACAATGATCAAAGGTTCATCTGGAAACACAAAAAACCACAAATAACTATGAAACTTTGTTACATAATACAATGTAACTAATGTATTAAAAATAATAATTAGTAAAAGAAAGCTATGGTTCATCTACTCCATGGAATACTACTCATCTATTAAAAAAAAAAAAAAAAAAAAAAAAACGAAATGCAGTTCTTTGTGGCCAAATGGGCCTTACTGGAATCCATTATGCTAAGAGAAATGAACCAATCCCCAAAAGTTAAATACCACATATTTGACTTAATTTGAGATGGAAAGATGACAATATGGACGATAGTACCTGTATATTGTAATATTATTGCAATCTCTAACAGCCTGTATCCAATGCAATAAAATAATGTGATGTAATCTATAAACCAACAATTAATGTCAGACTGCTTATGATCTGCATCGAAAAATTGTAAAACCTAATACACCCTCAACACCCTATGTTACTCTGTAATGGGTAGGGAATGCAGGGAAGTCTTTCAAAACCATAAAAAGAGTGAATATAAAGTACAATATAGCCTATCAAGATCAAATCTGGTAATTCATAGACAACAGACTCGAAGCAGCACTAGACAATAGTAAAATTACTATACCAATGCATGGGGGGGGGGAATCAGGAGCAATCCTGACAACCTCTTAACAGGAGGACATGTGCGTGGAGAAAGGGGGGCACTCCAGAGTGGAGCAGGTGGAAAGGAGGAGGCTTGGATCCCAACCATGAAGACTCCCAGACCTTCACCACAAACTATTAATACGAGCAACAAGGACTATATCCCAATTGCCAAGGAGGCCACGCAGAATTGGATGCCCTCGGAGGCCGAGTACTCTGAGGTCACCCACCCCCAACGGGAGCTTCCGCAGGGAATGGAAGAAGTGCAAACACTACCGTGCAGAAACCAATGCCATCGGAAAGACAACCAGAAGCCCTGAGCGGTCCACTGAAACAGAAGAAAAAAAAAGTCCCCTGGGACAAGGGAAGAGAGTTTCTCTGGTCCTAACCTGGATACAGATCTGGACCCCCACCCTCCCTCGCAATGACCATCAGGATTGCTCCGAAACCCCTCATAGCAAACAATCATACAAACTAAAAAAAAAAACTAAAATAAATTGACAAACAACAAAAAGTAGAGCTTGGAATCTGACAGGAAAGAGCTGGTGTGGATTTGCTCAAGCCTCGCTGGGTGGGACACAAAAATTAGTCACTCCTCACCATGGTGTTGAGGATTTTCCTGCACACCCCCCCCAAAATGTTCTGCACCTTTATTGTCGACAAATGTCTTGTTAGAGTTATAAGCCAGTCTAGATTATCCTAAAATCTGCCAAGATCAGCAAAATTATACTTCAATACAACAAATGCAAAATACTAAAATGAAATAGACACGAGACAGCTGAATGGTACCTTATAGCCATTTTAAGGTATATAGCAGCCGGTCCTGCATATAAACTAAAATTAAAATGTAAATGAGCTAATCCTAGGTTGTGGTTAAGAACTTGCTTTTTTTTTTTTTTTTAACATACTGGTTACTCAAAACCATGTCAATCCCATAATGTTGCAAATTGCTGTTGATGTTATATTGGGACTCTTAATTGACTGTGATGATATTCTACCAGCTCTAACTTCGGACCGGAAATGGTCTCCCCAAGAAACTGTTCAACCCTTCTGGACAATAAGTAACTGGACTCTATGCTTGGTATACATTAGCAAGGAAAGAGTCTTGATTGAATTTGAACTGCAATACTACATCAAGGTGGAGGAATATAACAGGGAGGAAGGGGGGTGTGAGATTCCCAGAGACTATGAAACTGTCACATAATGCAAAATAATTAATAAAAAATTTAAAAAAAACATTAACCCTAACCCTAACAATAACCCTAAACCTAACCCTAACCCTAATCCTTAACCCTAACATTCACCCTAACCACAAACATAAACCTTAAACCTAACAATAACACTAATTATAAAACCTAACACTTACCCTAAACCTTATGCCTAAACCTAACCATAACTCGAATCCCAAACCTAAACTTTAACCTTAACTCTAAACCTTACCAGAAGTTTATCCCTAACCCTAATCCTAAATCTAACCCTAACACTTACCCTGTCTGCTTCATGCCCAGTAAGCGCACTGTACTGAAATGAAGCTTGGTGAGAATCCAACACATGTAGCTCCAAATGCGGGTTTCACGTGGCACCAACCAACTCCACATTCAGAGACAACTTCAGTACCAAAGCCGTTTTCAGCAAGGCCTTTAGACAAAGGCACTAGATGCAAATGTTTGTGTAAGAACTAATTAGATTAAGGCAGGACTGCATGTTGGTGAGGGGCATATTGAAGAAGAATCAGCCGAGTGGATCTTGTGGGAGAACAACTCCATTTGGCTCACAAACTTCACACACCATCAGGCTTACAGGCAGATCTCAAGGAACTCAGTTTCTGTGCTGTATGTTTAAACTTCATTGAGAGCACAGGAGTGAAATGAATATTGCTAAGCATCCCACACAAATGAATGCTCTACATTTGGGTTTCACAGGCTAAGAACTCCACATTGAAAGACAACTTCATCGTCAAAGCAATTATCAGCTAGCCTGAAGTACTAACAAATGAATGCTCCACATTCGGGTTTCACAGGCTACCAACCCCACATTGAGAGGCAACTACAGTGCCAAAGTAGTTTTCAGCTAGCCCAAATACTAGCATTCTAGATGAAAATGTTGGTAAAGACTTAACTTAATCAAGGCCACTCTGCTTGTTAACTTCATACACCATCAGGCTTACAAGCAGCTCTCAAGAAAACTCAGATTTCACGTGGTGTGCTTAAAGTGCATTGCGCAAGTTGGAGTGAAGAGAATCTAGGCGAGCTCCCAAACAAATAAATGCTCCAGAAGTGGGTTTCACAGGCTATTCAGAGACAACTTCAGCCCAAAACCGTTTTCAGCTAGCTCATCTGCAATGGCTCTGGACATAAATGTTAGTTTAAGCACTAATTAGATTAAGCTCACAGAGCATGTTGGTGAAGGGCATATTGAAGAAGAATCAGCCAAGTGGTATTTATGGGAGAACAATGCCATTTGGCTCACTAACTTCACACACCATCAGGCTTACAAGAAGCTCTCAAGGAAACTCAGTTTTCATGCTTTATGCTTAATGCCCATTGTTAGCACTGTAGTGAAATAAATCTTAATGAGCATCTGACACAAACGAATGCCCCACTTACCGGTTTTACAAGCTAAGAACTCCACATTCAGAGACAACCTCACTGCCAAAGCCGTTTTCAGCTAGCCCTAAGTATAAAGAATCTAGATGCAAATTTTTGCAAAGACCTAATAAGACCAAGGGAACACTGCATGTTGGTGAAGTTCATATTGAAGAAGAATCAGCAGAGTGGTTCTTGTAAGAGAACAACTCCATTTGGCTCACTAACTTCACACACTATCTTGGTTTCAAGCAGCTCTCAAGGAAACTCAGTTTTCACATCAAATGCTGAAAACCCATTGAGCGCATTGTGCTGACATGAATCTTGGTGAGCATTCCACAGAAATCAATTCTCCACATGCGGGTTTCACAGGCTATGAACTCCACATTCAGAGACAACTTCTGCGAGAAAGCAGTTTTCAGCTAGCCCAAGCACAGAGATTATAGACGCAAATATTGGTGTAGACCTAATTAAATGAAGGTACCCTGCATATTGGTGAAGTTCATATTGAGGAAGAATCAGCAGAGTGGTTCTTGTGGGAGAACAATTCCATTTGGCTCACTAACTTCACACACCATCAGGCTTACAAGAAGCTCTCAAGAAAACTCAGTTTTCACACTGAATGTTTCAAGCTCATAGAGCGCATTGTACTGACATGAATCTTGGTGAGCATCCCATACATCCAATGCTCCACATGCGGGTTTCACTGGCTACCAACTACACATTGAGAGACAACTTCAGCGCCAAAGTAGTTTTCAGCTATCCCTAAGTACTAACATTGTAGATGCAAATGTGGGTGAAGATTTAATTTAATCAAGGCAACTCTGCTTGCTAACTTCTCACACCATCAGGCTTAAAAGCAGTTCTAATGAAAACTCAGGTTTCATACTGTATGCTTAAAGTCCATTGAGAGCATTGGAGAGAAATGAATCTTGGTAAGCATCCCACACAAAGGAATGCTCCACATTCGGGTTTCGCAGGTTACCAACTCCACATTCAAAAAAACTTCAGCCCCAAAGCCGTTTTCAGCTAGCCTAAATACAAAGGCTCTAGACACAAACGTTACTTTTACAGCTAATGAAATACAGCAACCCTGCATCTTGGTTAAGGACATATTGAAGAAGAATCAGCAGAGTGGTTCTGGAGGGAGAACAGCTCCATTAGGCTCACTAACTACTCACACCATCAGCTTACAAGCAACTCTCAAGGAAACGCAGTTTTCACGGTCTACACTTAATGTCCATTGAGTGAATGGTGGTGAAATGAAGCTTTTTAAAAAAGATATATATATATATATATATATATATATGTATATATATATATATATATATATATATATTCATTTTTATTACAACGTCAAACAGAGTAGAAGAGCAAGAGAGATTTTCTGTCAGATGATTCATTTCCCACGTTAGCTGCAATGGCGAGTGCTGCACTGATGCAAAGCCAAGAACCAGGAACCCTAACCCTAAACCTACCACTACTCCTAATCCGAACCCTAACAATAACCCTAACCCTAATCCTTAACCCTAACACTCACCCTAACCACAAACATAAACCTTAAACCTAACAATAACACTAATTATAAAACCTAACACTTACCCTAAACCTTATGCCTAAACCTAACCATAACTCGAATCCCAAACCTAAACTTTAACCTTAACTCTAAACCTTACCCGAAGTTTATCCCTAACCCTAACCCTAAATCTAACCCTAACACTTACTCTGTCTGCTTCATGCCCAGTAAGCGCACTGTACTGAAATGAAGCTTGGTAAGAATCCAACACATGTAGCTCCAAATGCGGGTTTCACGTGGCACCAACCAACTCCACATTCAGAGACAACTTCAGTACCAAAGCCGTTTTCAGCAAGGCCTTTAGACAAAGGCACTAGATGCAAATGTTTGTGTAAGAACTAATTAGATTAAGGCAGGACTGCATGTTGGTGAGGGGCATATTGAAGAAGAATCAGCCGAGTGGATCTTGTGGGAGAACAACTCCATTTGGCTCACAAACTTCACACACCATCAGGCTTACAGGCAGATCTCAAGGAACTCAGTTTTTGTGCTGTATGTTTAATGCCCGTTGTGCGAATTGTACTGAAATGAAGCTTGGTGAGCATCCCACAGAAACAAATCCCCCACATGCGGGTTCCATGTGCCACCAACTCCACATCCAGAGACAACCTCATTGAGAAAGCCGTTTTCAGCTAACCTTTAATACAAAGGATCTAGACGTAAATATTGGTGTAAGAGATAATTAAGTATTGAAATGTCAATGAGCTAATCATAGGTTGTGGTTAGGACTTGCTTTATTTTTTTTTAACATACTGGTTACTCAAAACCATGTCATTTACATAATATTGCAAATTGCTGTTGATGTTATATTGGGACTCTTAATTGACTGTGATGATATTCTGCCAGCTCTAACTTCGGACCAGAAATGGTCTCCCCAGGAAACTGTTCAACCATCTGGACAGTAAGTAGCTGGACTCTATGTTTGGTATATGTTTGCAAGGAAAGAATCTTGATTGAATTTGAACTGTAATACTGCATCAAGGTGGAGGAATCCACCAGGGGGGAGGGGTGGGGGATTCTCAGAGCCTATGAAACTGTCATATAATGCAAAATAATTAATAATATATATTTATATACATATATATACATATATGTATATATATATATAAAGAGATAATTAAGTAAAGGCAATTCTGCATATTGGTGAAGCGCACATTGAAGAAGAATCAGCTGAGTGGTTCTTGTGGGAGAACATCTCCATTTAGCTCACTAACTTCACACACCATCAGGCTTGCAAACAGCTCTAAAGGAAATGCAGTTAACAGGATGTACACATACTCTCCGTTGAGCGCAGGGTACTGAAATGAAGATATTTATAATATTTATTTTTTTGTATCACCAAGTCACATATGAAGAGGAGAGATTGAGAGGAAGATATTCCTTTCAATGATTCAACTTAGCCGGAACAGCCGGATCTATGCTGATTCTAAACTGGGAACCAGACACCCTACCCCTAACTTGAATCCTAATTCAAACACTAACGCTATACCTAACCCTGACTCTAACACTAAACCTAACCCTGTGCTGCATTGATCCGAAGCAGGGAGAGTAAACCTTAACCTAACATTAACCCTAACACTAATCCTAACCCTAATGGTAACCCTAATCCTAACCCTAAACTTAAAGCCTAACCATACCTCTAGCACTAACTTTAAACCCTGACCATAACTCTATCCTTAACCTAACCCTAACACTAAGTCAAAACCCTAACACTAACCCTAAACCAAGCCCTCAAACATAACTCTAAACCTAATCATAACACTAACACTAACCCTGAACATAAACCCTAACCCTAACCTTAACCCAAAACTAAACCTTAAGCCTAACAATAAACCTAACTGTAAACCCAATCCAACCCTGAATCTAACCCTAACCCTAACAAAGAATTTAACGCTAAATCTAATCCTAACTCTAACCCTATATGCTTAATGCCGATTGAGTGCATTGGACTGAAAGGAAGCGTGGTGAGCATCCCACACAAATGAAGGCTCCACATACGGGTTTCACATGCCACCAACTCAACATATTGAAAACTTCAGCACCAAAGCCGTTTTCAGATAGCCCTAAATACAAAGGATCTAGACGCAAATGTTGGTGTAAGGGATTATTAGTTCAAGCTAAACCTGCATGTTGGTGAAGGACATATTGAAGAAGAATCAGCCAAGTGGTTCTTGTGCAGAAACAACTTCATTTGGCTCACAACTTCTAATATCATCAGGCATACAAGCAGCTCTCATGGAAACTCAATTTTCACACTGCATGCTTAATGTCCATTGAGTGCATGGTACTGAAGAAGCTTTTGTTTTTTAAGATTTTTTTATTTATTTTTGTAACAAAGTCAGATATACAGAGAGGAGGAGAATTCAAGAAGATCTTCCATCCAATGATTCAGTCCCGAAGTGAGCGGCAATGGCCAGTGCTGCGATGATCAAATGCAGGGGACCAGGAACCCTTACCCTAACCCTATCCCTAACACTAACCCTAACCCTAACCCTAATCCTAACCCTAACTCTAACCCTAACAATAAACCCTAACCCTAACCCTAACGCTAACGCTAAACCTCACCCTAACACTAAGCCCTAACCCAAATCTTAACGCTAATCCTAATCCTAACCCGAAACCTAATCTTAACCTTAACCCTACCCGTGACTGTAACGCTAACCCTAACCCTAACACAAACACTAACGCTAAACCATAGCCCTAACATAAACCCTAACTCTAACCTTAACAATAACGCTCACCCTAAAACATAACCAACCCTAACCATTAACCTAACCCTATTTTTACGCTAACTCTAATGCTAAAACTAACCCTAACCCTAAAACTAAACCTAACCCACACCCTAAAACCTAACCAAAAATTAATGCTAATCCTAACCCAAACCCTAAAGCTAACCCTAAATCTAACCCTAGCTAATTAGATCGAGGCAACACTGCATGTTGGTGAAGGGCATATTGAACAAGAATCAGCTGAGTGGTTCTTGTAGGGAAAGAACTCCATTTGGCTCACTAATTTCACACACCATCAGTTTTATAATCAGCTCTCATGAAACTCAGTTTTCACATTCTATAGTTAACACCCATTGATCACAGAGTAGTGAAATGAACCTTGGTAAGTCTCCCACACAAACGAATGCTCCAATACGGGTTTCACATGCCACCAACTCCACATTCAGAGACAACTACAACGCCAAAGCCGTTTTCACCTAGCCATAAATACAAAGGCTCTAAACAAACGTTCCTGGTGCAAGAGCTAATTAGCCAAGACAACACTGCATTGTGTGAAGGGCATATTGAAGAAGAATCAGCCGAGTGGTTCCTGTGGGAGAACAACTCCATTTGGCTCACTAACTTCACACCATCAGGCTTTCAAGCAGCTCTCAAGGAAACTCCTTTTCACACTGTATGCTTCATGCTCATTGAGAGCATTGGACTGAAATGAAGCGTGGTGAGCATGACACAAAAACAAATCCTCTACATGCAGGTTTCACGTTCCAACACCGCATTCAGAGACAACTTCAGCGCCAAAGCTGTCTTCTGCTAGCTGTAAAGACAAAGGCTCTAGGTGCAAATGTTGCTGTAAGAACTGATTAGATCAAGGCAATAAAGCATGCAGGTGAATGGCATATTGAAGAAGAATCATTCCAGTGGTTTTTGTGGGAGAACAAGTGCATTTGACTCACTAATTTCTCACACCATCAGGCTTACAAACAACTCTCAAGAAAATTTAGTTTTCACATTCTAGGCTTAATGTCCATTGAGCGAATGGTACTGAAATGAGGCTTTTTTTAGTTTCTTTCTTTCATTTTAATAACAAAAATCAGATATACAGAGAGTAGGAGAGAAAGAGAGGAAGATCTTCCGTGCAATGATTCACTCCCCAAATGAGTGGTAATAGTGGGTGCTGCGATGATCCGCTTCAGGGAATCAGTAACCAGACTCTTACGCTAATCCTAACCCTAATGGTAACCCTAAACCTAATGCTTACCCTAACCCTAACCCTCACCTCAAAAAACAACCAATCCCTAAACCTAATCAAAACTTAACCCAAACCCTAAACCCTAACCCTAATCTTAACACTAAACCTAACCCTAACCCTAAAAATAACCCTGACCCTAACCCTAACTGAAACACTAACGTCAAACCCTAACACTAACCAAATCTTTAACTTTAACCCTAAACCTAACGAACACCCTAAAATCTAACCCAAACCCTAATACTAACCCTAAACCTAACCCTAAACTTTATGCTAACCCTAATGCTAATACTCACCCTAACCCTATCCCTAAATTTAACCCTCACCCTAAACCCTAACTAAAATTTGATGCTAATCCTAACACAAACTTTAAACCTAATCCTCAACCTAACCCTAAATCAAACCCTAAACGTGTATGCTTCATGCCCATTGATCGCAATGTACTGAAATGCAGCTTGGTGAGCATCCAACACAAACGAATGCTCTACAGGCAGGTTTCACATGCCACCAAGCCAAATTCAAACACAACCTCAGTACCAATGACGTTTTGTGCCAGCACTAAATACAAAGGCTCTAAATGCACATGATGATGTAAGAGCTAATTAGACCAAGGGGATACTGAATCTTAGTGAAAGGCATATTAAATAAAGAATCAGCCGAGTGGTTCTTGTGGGACAACAACTCCATTTGGCTCATGAACTTCACACACCATCAATCTTACAAGCAGCTCTAAAGAAAACTCAGTTTTCACAAATATGCTTAATGGTCATTGATTGCATTGTACTGAAATGAAGCTTTTTTGTTAAGATTCATTTATTTTTATTACAAAATCAGATATACAGAGAGGAGGATAGATAAAGAGGAAGATCTTTCTTTCAATGATTCACTCCCCAAGAGATCCGCAATGGCCGGTGTTGCGCTGATCTAAAGCCAGGTACCAAGAACACTAACCCTAATTCTAACCATAATGCTAACGCTAATCCTAACCCTACATCTAACCCTAAAGCTAACCCTAAACCCTAACAGAACACTTCACACTAACCCTAAACATGCACTCTCACCCTAACCCTAATTCTAACACTAAAATTAAACCTAACCCTAAACACTAACCATAAACCCTAACCATAAACCCTAACCCTAATGCTAATCCTAATATTAACCCTAACCATAACCCTAAATCTCACCCTAACCCTAACACTTTATGCTTCATGCCCTTTGAGCACAAAGTACTGAAATGAAACTGGGTGAGCATCCCACACAAACGAAAGCTCCTCATGAGGGTTTCATGTGTGTTTCAACTCCACATTCAGAGTAAAACTTCAGCGCCAACACTGCATGTTCATGAAGGGCATATTGCAGAAGAATCAACCTAGTGCTTCTTGTGAGACAACAACTCCATTTGGCTCACTAATATCTCACACAATCAGTTTTACAAGCAGCTCCCAAGGAAACTCAGTTATCACGCTTCATGCTTAATGCCTTTTGACCACATTGTACGGAAATGAAGCTTGGTGAGCATCCCACACAAAAGAATATTCCACATGCGGATTTCAGGTGCCACCAACTCCACATTCAGAGACAAAGTCGTTTACTGCTAGACATAATGACAAAGGCTCTAGAACCAAATGTTGGTGAAAGAGCTGATTTGATAAAGGTAAAACTGCGTGTTGTTGAAGGGCATATTGAAGAAGAATCAGCCGAGTGGTTCTTGTGGGAGAACAACTCCATTTGACTCACTAACTTCTCAAGAAAACTCAGTTTTCACTTTCTGAGCTTAATGTCCATTGAGCGTATAGTACTGAAATGAAGCTTTGGTTTTAAGATTTTGTAATTTATTCTTGTAACAAAATCAGATATACAGAGAGGTTGAGAATTCAAAAGAAGATGTTCCGTCTGATGATTCACTCCCCAAGTGAGTGGCAAAGCTCGGTGCTGCAATAGTCCAATGCCGGGAACCAGGAACCCTAACCCTAACCATAAGCCTCACCGTAATGCTAACCCTAACCGTAAACCTAACCCTAAACCCTAGACTTAACCCTAACACTAACCCTAAACCTCAACCTAACCCTAAGCCCTAACCGAAACCTTAACGCAAACCCTAAACCTAACCCTAAACCTAACACTAACCTAAACATAACCCTACCCGTAACCCTAACACTAACACTAACCCTAACTCTAACCCTAACCCAAACACTAACACTGACACTAAACCCTAACCCTAAGCAAAAACCCTAACTCAAACCCTAACAGTAATGCTCACACTAAAATCTACCGCAAACCCTGACTCTAACTCTAACCCAAAATTTCATGCTAACACTAACCGTAACCCTAACTCAGTTTTCACACTGCATGCTTAATGCCTTTGGACCACATTGCACTGAAATGAACCTTGGTAAGCATCACACACAAACAAATGCTACACATGCGGGTTTCACATGCCACCAACTCCACATTCAGAGACAACTTCAGCGCCAAAGCCGTTTTCACCAAACCATAAATACAAAGGCTCTAAACAAAAATTCTTGGTGTAAGAGCTAATTAGCCAAGACAACACTGCATTCTTCTAAAGGGCATACTGAAGAAGAATCAACCGAGTGGTTCTACTAGGATAACAACTCCATTTGGCTAACTAACTTCACACACCATCAGGCTTACAAGAAGCTCTCAAGGAAAAGTATGTTTCACGTTCTATGCATAATGTCTTTTGAGAGCATTGGACTGAAATGCAGCTTGGTGAGATTCCTATACAAAGGAAAGCCCAACATACAGGTTTCACATACTTCCAACACCACATTCAAAGACAACTTCAACGCCAAAGCTGTTTCATGCTAGCTGTAAAGAAAAAGGCTCTAGGTGCAAATGTTGCTGTAAGAACTGATTAGATCAAGGCAATAAAGCATGTAGGTGAATGGCATATTGAAGAAGAATCATTCCGGTGGTTTTTGTGGGAGAACAAGTGCATTTGACTCACTAATTTCTCACACCATCAGGCTTACAAACAACTCTCAAGAAAATTTAGTTTTCACATTCTAGGCTTAATGTCCATTGAGCGAATGGTACTGGAATGATGTTTTTATCTATTTATTTCATTTTTACAACAAAATCAGATATACAGAGAGTAGGAGAGAAAGAGAGGAAGATCTTCCGTGCAATGATTCACTCCCCAAGTGAGCGGCAAGGGCGGAAGTTGCACTTATCCAAACCAGAAACCTGAACCACTAATCTTAAAACTAATCCTAATCACAACCCTAACCCAAACCTTAACGTTAAACCTAAACCTAACCAAAACCTAACCCTAACCCTCACACTAATCCTAACCCTAACCTAACCCTAATGCTATCTCTAACCCTAATCCTAACCCCAAACTCTAATCGTAACAATAACCCAAAATCTTTTCCCTAACCCTAACCCTAACACTAATCCTAACACTAACTCTAAACCCTAATAAAAACCCTAATCCAAAATTTTACGCTAACGCTAAACTTAAAACTAAACCTAACCCTAACCACAAACCTAAACCTAACACTACCCTAACCCTAACACTTATCATAACCATAACCAAAATATTAACATTAACACTCAACCTAAACCTAAACTAACACTAACCTTAACCCTAATTCTAATGCTAACTCTAACACTAACCCTAAACAATAAACATAACAGTAACCCAAAATTCGAACCCTAACCTTAGCCCTAAAACCTAACCCTAAACCTAACACTAACCCTAAATCCTAACACTAACCCTAACACTAGCCATAACACTAAACCCTAATCCAAACCCTAACCCTAACCTTTATGCTAACCCTAACACTAACACTAAGCATAACCCTAACCCTAATCATAAACCTAACCCTAACCCTAACCCTAACACCAACCCTAACCCGAACCCTACCCTAGACCTAACTTTAGCCCTCACCCTAACTCTAACTCTGACCTTAACTCTAAACCTACCCCTAAACGCTAACCCTAACCCTAACACTGTATGTTTCATGCCCATTGTGTGCAATGTACTGAAATGAATCTTGGTGATCATCCAACACAAACGAATGCTCCACATGCGGGTTTCACGTGCCACCAACTCCACATTCAGAGACAACTTCAGCGCCAAAGCCGTTTTCAGATAGCCCTAAATACAAAAGTTCTGGAGTCACATATTGATCTGTGAGCGTATTAGATCAAGGCAACAATGCATGTTAGTGAAGGGCATATTGAAAAAGAATCAGCCAAGTGTTTCTTGTGGTAGAACAATTCCATTTGGCTCACAAACTTCACACACCATCAGGATTACAAGCAGCTATCAAGGAAACTCAGGTTTTCACACAGTATGCTTAATGCCCATTGAGTGCATTGTACTGAAATGAAGGTTGACGAGCATCCTACACCAATGAATGCTCCACATGCGTGTTTCACAGGCTACTAAGTATACATTCACAAACAACGTCAGCACCAAAACCATTTTCAGCAAATGCTAAATACAAATGTTCTGGAAACATATATTTGTCTAGGAGTATATTGGTTCAAAGCAACAGTGCCTGTTGGTTAGGGCATATTGAAGAAAAATCAGCCGAGTGATTCTTGTGCGAGAACAACTCTGTTCAGTTCACTAACTTCACACACCATCAGGCTTACAAGCAGCTCTCAAGGAAACTCAGTTTTCACACTGTATGCTTCATGCTCATTGAGTGCATAGGACTGAAATGCAGCTTGCTGAACATCCTACGCAAACGAATGCTCCACATGCAGGTTTCACGTGCCACCAAGTTCACATTCAAAGAGAACTTCAGTGCCAAAGCCGTTTTCAAATGGACCTAAATACCAAGGCTTGAATCAAAAATGTTGGTGCAAGACCAGTTTGGATCAAGGCAACACTGCATGTTGGAAACGCGCATATTGAAGATGAATCAGCCAAGTAGTTCTTGTGGGAGAACAACTCCATTTGGCTCACTAACTTAACACACCATAAGGCTTGCAAGCAGCTCTCAAGAAAACTCAGACTTCAAGCTGTATGCTTAAAGGCCATTGAGCACATTGACTGTAATGAAGAAATGAAGTTTGATGAGCATCCCACACAAACAAATATTCCACACACTGGTTTCACAAGACACTAACTCCACATTCAGAGGCAACCTCAGCGCCAAAGCTATTTTCAGGAAACCATAAATGCCAAGTCTCTAGAAGCAAATATTGGTGTAAAAGCTAATTAGAGCAAGGCAACACTCCATGTTAGTGAAGGACATATTGAAGAAAAATCAGCACACTGGTTCTTGTGGGAGAACCTCTACATTTGTGTCTCTAACTGCACACACCATCAGGCTTACAATGAGGGTATGGGGGCCAGAGCAGTTGTTTTCAATTCGAGCTGAAAACGTTTGGCTCTGAACTACTGTCTGAATATTGAGTTCTTAGCACATTGGGTGAGAATCTTCATCTTCTTTAGGGTTTGGAGCTCAACGTGCTTGATTTCATTCTACTGTTCTCAAGGTCTGGAAATGAAGTGACAAACACAGTATCTGAGATAATTGCAACAAAAGCTGATTGTAAGTGAAGTAAATGTCCCAAAGAATGTAGTTTTAACACTGAAAGACGTGTGCTGCTCCTTCGGGACGATGCCTTTGACGAATATTTGAGTTCCATTGGTGTCATATGCACATTCAGTATTATGTGAGGCAAGAGCAGCTGTTTTCAATGGGAGCTGAAAATGACTTGGGCGCTGAACTTCTCTCTGGATGTGGAGTTCATAGCACGTTGAGTGAGAATACCCAACCTTTGTTGGCAACGCCTGTGTCGCCACGTATCCCGAGCTGAGAGGAGGGACTAGGGTTACAAAAAAGACAACGTGCAGTACACAGAATGCCGATCTATGACAGATTGATCTTTATTGCAACTCCAGGCTTTCTTTTATACTCTCCCTAGCTCCTCCCAGTGTTTATCCAGTCCTCAAGTGGCCACCCTAAATCCTCGAGTTCCTCCCAGTAGTGGCCACCCTAAATCCCTTGAGTTCCTCCCAGTGTTTATCCAATCCTCTAGTGGCCACCCTAAATCCCTTGAGTTCCTCCCAGTGTTTATCTAATCCCTTGGCAGATAACTTGACAAATAGGAAGCAGGAACTTGCGGTTAAGCCAGTGGCTAGATGTATCAGGCCAAAATTGCCCATCCTGTTACCCTCTGAGAAACATGCTAGGCTGTGAAGTTAATCCTTGGGAGACCGGGGCCTCAAACCTTGTTTGGTTTGAGGAGCTCAACATGCTTGAATTCATTCTACTGGGCTGATTGGTCATTGGAAGAGAAGTTACTAACACGATTTCTGAATACTTGCACAGAAAGATGATGGTATTTGAAATGAATGGCACAAATGGAGTAGTTTTGCACTGGAAGACCTGTGCTGCTCCTTGGGGGATACGCCATTGACGAAGATCTTGAGTTTCCTAGGTGTCCCATGCACATTCACCAGTATGTGGTGCCTGAGCAATTGTTTTCAATGGGAGCTGAAAATGACTTGGGTGCTGAACCTCTCTCTGGATGTGGAGATCTTAGGGCTTTGAATCACAATTTCCATTTTTGTTTTGTGTGTGGAGCTCAACATGCTTGATTTCATTATACTGTGCTGATTGGGCATTGTAAGTGAAGTAACAAAGACGGGATCCGAGATAGTTGAAACAAAAGCTGATAATAAATGACGTGAATGTCCCAAATAGAGTAGCTTTGACACTGGAAGACCTGTTCTGCTCCTCGGGACGATGCCGTTGAAGAAGATCTTGAGTTCCCAAGGAGTTCCATGCAGATTCATTGGTATGTGGTGCCTGAGCAGTTGTGTTCAATGGGAACTGAAAATTACTTGGGCGCTGAACTTCTCTCTGGGTGTGGAGTTCTTAGCGCATTGAGTGAGAATCTCCATCCTTGCTGTGTGTGGAGCTGAACATGCTTGATTTGATTTTACTGGGCTGATTGCACATGGCAAGAGAAGTGACACACATGATTTGCGGGAATGCTGCAACAAAAGCTGATGGTATGTGAAGGGAAGGGCCCAAATGGAATAGTTTTGGCACGGAAAGACCTGTGCTACTCTTTGGGACGATGTTATTGACGAAGATCTTGAGTTTGCAAAGTGTCCTATGCACATTGAGCAGTATGTGGGGTCATTCAAGTTGTTTTCAATGGGAGCTGGAAAAGGCTTGAGCACTGAACTTATCTCTGAATGTGGAGTTCTTTCTGCATTAAGTGAGAATATGCATCCTTGATTTGTGTGTGAGCTCAAGATGCTGGATTTCATTCTTCTGGACTGATTGGACATGGCAAGAGAAGTGACAAACAGGGTTTCTGAGGTAGCCGCAACGAAAGCTAATAATATGATAAGTGAATGGCCTAAATGGAGTAGATTTGACAATAGAAGACCTGGGCAGCTGCTTTTGGACGATGCCATTGACTAAGATCTTTAGCTCCCTTGGTGTCCCACGCACATTCAGCATTATGTTGGGCCAGAGCAGTTGTTTTCAGTTGTGGCTTGAAAAGACTTGGACGCTGAACTTCTCTCTGAATGTGTAGTTCTTACCGCAGTGAGTAAGAATCTCGACACTTGTTTTGTGTTCAGCTCAACATGATTGATTTCATGAGACTGTGCTGATTGGGCAAGGCAAGAAAAGTCACAGACACAGTTTGCGGGAATGTTGTAATGAAAGCTGATGTTATGTGAAGTGAATGGCCCAAATGGACTCATTTTGGTACTGAAAGGCCTGGCATGCGCCTTTGGGACAATGGCATTGAAGAAGATTTTGAATTCTCTACGTGTCCCATGCACAATCATCAGTATGTGTGGTCATAGCATTTGCTTTTAATGGGTGCTGAAAATGCTTTGGGAGCTGAACTTCTCTCTGGATTGGAGTTCTTAGCATGTTGAGTGAGAATCTCCGTCCTTGTTTTGTGTGTGGAACTCCACATGCTTGATTTCATGATACTGGGCTGCTTTTGCATGGGAAGAGAAGTGACAAACACAATTTTCGGGAATGTTGTAATGAAAGCTGATGCTTTGTGAAGTGAATGGCCCAAATGTGGTAGTTTTGGCACTGGAAGACTGTGCCATACCGCGGGACATTCACCCTTGTCGAAGACCCTGCAAGATCGAGGGATGGGGGAAAGAGATAAAGAGGAAAATAACCACAAAACAAGAGTCTGATCAAGTGGCATTTTTTATTTTCACATGTCGTCTGATATACTCAGTCAGGTGGGACCTTTAGAGAAGGGAGGATAGGGTAGGCAAGCAATTAGGGTTAGTCAAATGTTAGTGCAGTCAGGATTCCAGGCGCAGCAGGGCGATGGAGTTAGACTTGATAAGGTGGGATATTGGCAGGGTGAAAAGGTCATGAGACCAAAGGGTACAGAGTTACAAGGAGTGTTGCTATGGTAACCAAGTCTCCTAGTTGGGGGATGGGTCTTAACTATTCCCTGGGGCGAGTCTTGGGGGGAGTAACTATGTTCAGGGGGGAAAGTCAGTTATATGTTTAACTTTAATATATGTTCCTGGTCTTGGGAGCTGCTTAGGTCTTTATCCATGGCTTCATGGGTCTCTGCCTGTATGCATGGCTTCCCACAGAAGACCTGTTCTGCTACTTAGGACAATGCCATTCACGAAGATCTTGAGTTACCTACGTGTCCCATGCACATGCAGGAGTATGTGGGGCCAAGTTAGTTGTTTTCAGTGGGAGCTGAAAATGGCTTGGGTGCTGAACTTCTCTCTGGATGTGGAGGTTTGAGTGCTTGAGTGAGAATCTCCATCCTTGTTTTGTGCGTGGAGCTCAACATGCTTAGATATCATGATACTGGGCTGATTGGGCATGGCAAGAGAAGTGACAAACACGGTTTCCGAATACTTGCAACAAAAGCTGATTATATGTGACATAAACGGCCCAAATGGAGTAGTTTTGACACTGGAAGACCTGTGGTGCTCCTTAGGGACTTTGACATTGACTAAGATCTTGAGTTCCTTGGGGTTCGTTGCACATTGAGCAGGATGTGGTGCCAGAGCAGTTGTTTGCAGGGGAAACTGTAAAAGGCTAGTGTGCTGAACTTCTCTCTGAATGTGGAGTTCTTAGCAAATGGAGGGAGAATCTCCATACTTGATTTGTGTGTGGAGCAACATTATTGGTTTCATTCTACTGGGCTGATTGGGCATGGCAAGAGAAGTGACAAAATGGTTTGTCAAAATGTTATAATGAAAGCTGATGGTATGTGAAGTGAACAGCCCAAATGGAGTAGTTTTGATCCTGAAAGACCTATACCCCTCACTCAGGACAACACCATTGATGAAGATCTTGAGTTCCCTAGGTGTACCATGCACATGCAATGGTATGTGGGGCCAGACCAGTTGTTTTCTTTTTTTATTATTAATTACATTGCATTATGTGACAGTTTCATAGGCTCTGGGAATCCCCCCACCCCTCCCCATGCCCTTCCCCCATGGTGGATTCCTCCACCTTGTTGCAGTATTACAGTTCAAATTCAATCAAGATTCTTTCTTTGCAAACATATACCAAGCATAGAGTCCAGCAACTTATTGTCCAGATGAATTGAACAGTTTCTTGGGGAGACCATTTCTGGTCTGAAGGTAGAACTGGTAGAATATCATCCCAGTCAATTAAGATCCCCCACATAACATCAACAACAATTTACAACATTATGGAATTGACATGGTTTTGAGTAACCAGTATGTTAAAAAAAAAAATGCAAGTTCTTAACCACAGCCTATGATTAGCTCATTGACATTTCAATTTTAGTTTATATACAGAACCAGCTGCTATACACCTTAAAATGGCTATAGGGTACTATTCAGCTGTCTTGTGTGTATTTTCATTTTAGTATTTAGCCGTTTGTTGTGTTGAAGTATAATTTTGCTGATCTTGGCAGATTTTAGGATAATCTAGACTGGCTTATAACTCTAACAAGACATTTGTCGACAATTAAGGGGCAGAACATTTTGGGGGGGTTTTTTTGGAGGGGTGTGCAGAGAAATCTTCAACACCATGGTGAGGAGTGACTAATTTTTGTGTCCCACCCAGCGAGGCTTGAGCAAATCCACACCAGCTCTTTCCTGTCAGATTCCAAGCTCTACTTTTTGTTGTTTGTCTATTTATTTAGGTTTTTTTAGTTTGTATGTTTGTTTGTTTGCTATGAGGGGTTTCCAGAGCAATCCCGATGGTAATTGCAAGGGAGGGTGGGGGTCCAGATCTGTATCCAGGTTAGGACCAGATAAAGCTCTCTTTCCTGGTCCCAGGGGACTTTTATGGTTCTTCTGTTTCTGTGGACCACTCAGGGCTTCTGGTTGTCGTTCCGATGGCTTTGGTTTCTGCACGGTAGTGTTTGGACTTCTTCCATTCCCTGCGGAAGTTCTGGCTGGGGGTGGGTGACCTCAGAATTCTCGGCCTCTCAGAGCACTCCAATTCCCTGTGGCCTCCTTGGCAATTGGGATATAGTCCTTGTTGCTCGTATTAATAGTTTGTGGTGAAGGTCTGGGAGTCTTCATGGTTGGGATCCAAGCCTCCTCCTTTCCACCTGCTCCACTCTGGAGTTCCCCCCTTTCTCCACACACATGTCCTCCTGTTAAGAGGTTGTCAGGATTGCTCCTGATTCCCCCCCACCCCCATGCATTGGTATAGTAATTTTACTATTGTCTAGTGCTGCTTCGAGTCTGTTGTCTATGAATTACCAGATTTGATCTTGATAGGCTATATTGTACTTTATATTCACTCTTTTTATGGTTTTGAAAGACTTCCCTGCATTCCCTACCCATTACAGAGTAACATAGGGTGTTGAGGGTGTATTAGGTTTTACAGTTTTTCGATGCAGATCATAAGCAGTCTGACATTAATTGTTGGTTTATAGATTACATCACATTATTTTATTGCATTGGATACAGGCTGTTAGAGATTGCAATAATATTACAATATACAGGTACTATCTTCCATATTGTCATCTTTCCATCTCAAATTAAGTCAAATATGTGGTATTTAACTTTTGGGGATTGGTTCATTTCTCTTAGCATAATGGATTCCAGTCAGGCTCATTTGGCCACAAAGAACTGCATTTCGTTTTTTTTAATAGCTGAGTAGTATTCCATAGAGTAGATGAACCATAGCTTTCTTATCCAGTCTTCTGTTGATGGGCATTTTGGTTGCTTCCAAGTTTTTGCAATTACAGATTTCCTGTTAAGAACATAGCTGTGCATGTTGGTTTCTTGTGTAGCAGATGTTTTGGATATATCCCTAGGAGTGATATTGCTGGATAATATGGTATGTTGATTTTCAGGTGTTTGAGTATTCGCCAAACTTATTTCCATAGAGGCTGTACAAGTCTGCAGTCCCACCAGCAGTGGAGAAGGGTTGCCTTTTCCCCACATCATCGCCAGCAAGTGTTGATGGTATTATGTATGTGTGTCATCCTTACTGGCATTAGGTGGTACCTCACTGATGTTTTCATTTGGATTTCCCTTATTTCCAGGGAGCTTGAGCATTTTTTCATATGTTTGTTTGCCATTTCAGTTTGTTCTTTTGTGAAATGTCTGCCCATTTCTCGTGCCCAATTCCTGAGTAATTTGTTTGTTTGTTTTGGTGTTGGGTTTCTTTGGAGATCTCTGCATATTCTGGAGATTAGCCCTCTATCTCCTATGTAGTGTGCAAAGATCTTCTCCCATTCTGTAGGTTGTTTTTTTACTTTGTTGATTGTTTCCCTTGCTGTACAGAAGCTTCTTAGTTTGATGAAGTCCCAATTGTTTATTTTGGTCTTGATTGGGAGTGCTTTTGGAGTCCTTCTTAGGAAGTCAGGGACTACTCCTTAGTCTTGCAGTGTGTTTCCAACATTTTTTCCAAAAGTTTAAGGTTTCTGGATGTAGGTTTATGTCTTTTATCCATTTAGATTTGATCTTAGTATATGGTGAGAGATGTGGGTCTATCTTTTTTTCTGCAGGCTATCAACCAGTTGTCCCAACAGCATTTATTGAACAGACCTTCCCATTTGCCTGGATTGTTGTCTGTCTTTTTGTCAAAGATTAATTGACTGTATCTGTTGTTTCTATTCTGCTCCATTGATCTTCCTCTCTATCTTTGTGCCAGTACCAGGCTGTTTTGATAACCACTGCCTTATAGTATATCCATAGATCCGGTACTGTGATTCACCCTGTTAAGTTCCTACTCTTCAGAGTGGTTCTGGCTATTCATGTTATTTTGTGTTTCCAGATGAATCGTTGTATCATTTATTCGAGTTCTATGAAGAATGTTTTGGGTACTTTGATTGGGATTGCATTGAATGTATACATTGTTTTGGTAGTATAGACATTTTGATGATATTAATTTTGCCTATCCAGGAGCATGGGATGTTTCTCCATCTTTTGAGGTCTTGTTCTATTTGTTTTTTAAGTGTTTTGTAATTTTCTTCATAAAAGTCTTCAACACTTTTGGTTAAAATTTATTCCTAGATACTTCATGCTTTTCTCTGTTATTTTGAATGGTAACTTGTTGGTTAGATCTTTTTCCATCTTGGGGCTGTTCGCATACACTATGGCTGTTGATTTTTGTTCATTAATTTTGTATCCTGCCACTCTGCCAAATTCTCATATGAGTTCTAGGAGTCTTTGTATTGAGTTTTTTTTTGGTTCTTCAATGTAAAGAATCATGTTGTCTGCGAATAATGAAAGCTTGACTTCTTCATTTCCAATTTGGATTCCTTTGATTTCTTTTTCTTGTCTTATGGCCTCTGCAAGTACCTCTAGGACTATGTTGAATAGCAGTGGTGATAGTGGGCAACCTTGTCTTGTTCCAGATCTCAGTGGGAAGGGATCCGGTTTTTCTCTATTTAGTATGATGCTGCCGTTGGGTTTTTCATATATGGCTTTAATTATGTTGTGGATTTTTCCATCTATGCCTACCTTGGTTAGGGTTTTTAACATGAAGTGGTATTGAATTTTGTCAAAGGCTTTTTCTGCACCTATTGATACTATTATATGGTTTTTGTTCTTCAGGTTTTGGATGTGATGTATCACATTTATGGATTTCCTTATGTTGAGCCATCCCTGCATTCCCTGGATGAAACCTACTTGTTCGGGATGGATGATCTGTCTGATATTTTTTTAATTCTATTGACTAGGATTTTGTTGAGAATCTTAGCATGAATTTTCATCAGGGAGATTGGTCTCTAGTTTTCCTGCTCTGCTAATTCTCTATTTGGTTTTGTAATTAAGGTGATGTTGGCTTCATAGAATGAGTTTGGAAGGGTTGCTTCCTTTTCTATTGTTTTGAAGAGTTTGTGGAGGATTGGGGTTAGCTCTGGTTGGAATGTTTTGTAGAATTCTGCAGTAAAGCCATCTGGGCCTGGGCTTTTCTTTGTTGGGAGCTCTTTAATCACTGATTCTATCTCTGCTTCAGTTATGGGTTTATTCAGGTCTTCTGTTGCTTCTGGGGTGAGTTTTGGTAAGTGGTGGGAGTCTAGGAATCTTTCCATTTCCAAGTGGTTATCTGATTTATTTCTAGCATAGTTCTTTGTAATAATTTCTAATTATTTCATTAATGGTTTTGGTGTCAGGTATTATGTTGCCTTTTTCATCTTTGATGCTGCTAATTCTTGGTTTTTGTTTTGTTTTGTTTTGTTTTGTTAATCAGGCCAGTGGGGTGTCGACTTTATTTATCTTCTCAAGGAACCAGCTTTTTGATTCATTTATTTTCTGTATAGTTTTTTTAATTTCTTTCTGATTTAGTTCTTGTCTTGTTTTGATAATTTCTTGTTTCCTCTTGTTTGTGGAGTCCTTCTGCTGCTGCATTTCCAGTTCCTGGAGGTGTGTGCTTAATTCCTGTATTTGTTGCCTTTCTTGGGCCTTGACATGCGCACTAATTGCAATAAACTTACCACGTACACTGCTCTGGCAGTGTCCCATATGTTTTGGATTTTTGTATCTGAGTTTTCATTGGTTTCCATAAATTTTTTGATCTCATTTTTCATTTCTTCTTGTTGAGAGCGCCTAACGATCTATGGGGCTGTCTAGCACAGCACCGCAGACCAATGCCCTGACGAGGGCAGTGGCAAACAAGTTCAGGAAGTGTCTTCCCCTTGGGGCGTGGTTGCGTGTCCTGCCTGCGGGAGTGACCTTTTAGCTGATTGGTCGCTTCCCACGTGCAGGGGTGACCTTTTAGCTGATTGGTCGCTTCCCACGTGCAGGGGTGACCTTTTAGCTGATTGGCTAGGTGTTATATATAAGCAGGTTGAGTCCTGGAGAGCAGACAGAGTAGGAGAGCAGACAGAGTGAGAGCGCAGACAGAGTAGGAGAGCAGACAGAGTGAGAGCGCAGACAGAGTGGAGAGCAGACAGAGTGGAGAGCAGACAGAGTAGGAGAGCAGACAGAGTGAGAGAGCAGACAGAATGAGAGAGCAGACAGAGTGGAGGGCAGACAGAGTGAGAGAGCAGACAGAGTGGAGGGCAGACAGAGTAGAGGAGCACACAGGGTAGAGGAGCAGACAGAGCAGAGAGAAAGAAGGAGCAGACGGCTTTCCTGTTTGCATGGTGCCTGATGGAATAAAGAGTTTCTACACAGCCACTCAGCGTCGGGTTTTCTTCCGCGGGTCTGGAGATTCCCCGACATCTTCTCTGACCCATTGTTCATGTAATAGCATATTGTTCAGCCTCCAAGAGTTTACGTGTTTCCTGGGATATTTTGAATTGTTGATTTCCAGTTTCATTCTGTGATGTTCTGATAAGGTACATGGTATGATTCTGATATTTTTGTAGTTAGCTAAACTTGCTTTGTGTCCTATTATGTGGTCTATCCTGGAGAAGGTGCCATGCACTGCTGAGAAGAAGGTGTAGTCTGTGGCCTTAGGATGAAATATTCTATAGATGTCTACTAGGTCCAGTTGTTCTATTGCTTGTGTGAGTTCTGCAGCTTCTCTATTGAATTTTTGCAGTGTTGATCTATCTATTGGTGTTAGTGGGGTATTCAGATCTCCCAGAATTATCGTATGTTCATCTGTATCTCCCTTTAAGTCCAAAAGTAATTGTTTCACATAGCTGGGTGCATCTGGACTAGAAGCATAAATGTTAAGAATGGCGATTGGTTCCTGTTGGATCCTTCCTTTCAAGAAAATATGCCGCCCTTCCCTGTGCGTTTTGATGTTCGTCACTTTGAAGTCCATATCATTGGAGAATAGGAGTCCTACACCAGCTTTTTTTCTCGTCCATTGGCATGGAATATTTGTTTCCACCCTTTCACTTTTAGTTTCTTGGAGTTTTTTCTGGTTAGATGTGTTTCTTGCAAGCAGCATATAGTTGGGTCCTGTTTTTTAACCCAGTCTACTAATCTGTGCCTTTTGATTGATAAATTTAAGCCATTCGTGTTGAGGGTTAATATTGAGAAATTATAATTTTGCCGTACCATATGCATGTGTTTTTGAGGTTGTTGGTAATTGATTGTCTTTCTTTGTGTGGACTTTATTGAGGTCTCCCAATTTGCCATCCTTGCTTATGGCTTGCTTCCTTTTTCTCTGGGAGTAGCGCATTTCTGAGGAGATTTTGTAGAGTTGGTTTTGTGTTAGCATATTCTTCTAGTTTCTCTTTGCTGTGGAAGTATCTAATTTAATTCTCAAATACAAATGAAATCTTTGCTGGGTACAGTATTCTTGGTTGACCGTTGTTCTGTTTCAGTACTTCAAAGATTTTGTTCCACTCCCTTCTTGCCTGGAGCGTCTGTTCTGAGAAGTCGGCAGTGATCCTGATGGCCCTGCCCCTAAATGTATGCTTATCTTTGGTTCGTGCTAACCTTAGTATTCTTTCTTTGTATTCGTGGGTGGGTAACTTGATTACCACGTGTCTTGGGGAAGATCGTTTTGGGTCAAATCTGTGGGGAGTCCTCTGACCTTCCTGGATTTGGACTGGGCTCATGTTACAGGTATTTTGGAAGTTCTCCTGCATAATTTCCTCAAGTACTGGTTGTATGCCTGTCTCTCTTTTGGCTCCTTCTGGGAGCCCCATGATTCTGATATTTGACTTCTTGATGTTGTCATTCATCTCTTGGATCGTCTTGGTCGCCTTGTGTAGTTATGACTCTAATTGGTTAATAATCTGCCTGCTTTCATTCTGGGAATCTTCCAAGTTGGATATCCTGTCTTCTGCTGCTGTAATTCTGTTGGCTAAGCTCTCAAATTTGTGCTTCAAGTCTAGGATCTTGTTTTTGAGTAATTTTGTTTCTGTGATTATGTGGTTTTTGAAATATTTGAGCTCCTCCCATCGTTTTTTATTGTCTCTGAAGAGTTTTATAATTATTTTTCTGAACTCCTTATCAGAGACATGTTCAATTTCTTCATCTGTAATCTGTACTATTGGCCAGGCTTTATGGTGGCTTTTTGGGGTGGCATTAGCTGCTTCTGGTTCCTTAATTCTCTTATGATTCTGTCCCATTTCTGCGATTCAAGGTGTTGTTGGATTCTAACCCTTGACCTCTGCTGCCACCTAGTGGGTGGCCAGAGGTCTTGCTGGCCTAGGTTTTTGCTTTCCTTCTGGACCAGGAAGTTTTTGTTTCCCTTCTGGGCTAGAGGTTTCAGTGCCTCAGATTTCAGTGCGGTATTTGGCTGCAGTGTAGTTCCAACCCGTGCACCTAGGCACCCAGGTCTCGTCTCTTGGGGTTTTTTGTGGGGTTTTTTTTGTTTTGTTTTGTTTTATTTTGTTTTGTTTTGTTTTTTTGTCTGAGGCGCGGGATCTGGCAGCCCCCGCTCCGCTGTCTCTTTTCTCTGACTGGGTTGGCCCCGAATTTAGATTAGCTGTGATCCCGGGGATTTCACCATCACCGCCGCTTCAGGGTCCTAACATCCTCCCGGGTCTGTGGTATTTCTTCATGGGGGAGTGTGTGTTGGGTAGCCGTCCCTGTCTTTGCCTGGGTCCCCCCAAGGTTATTAATATTGCCACCAATGCTAGGGGTTTCAGCGCTTCTGAAGTTTCTAGCCGCCATTGGAGGGTTTTTTTGTAAAGATTTCTTGCAGTTGCCTGTATTTCCTCCAGTTAAAATTCCCACCAGCCTTTCCCCTGCTGGGGTCATGATTCACCCTTTTTGAGCCGCCGAAAGAGCCACCGAGTGCTGCCTTGGCTTTTTTGCTGTTGTTGTTTTTAGTTAATTCTCCAGGTTGAGTGGATCTTGTTGATTCTGCAGTGTCCTGGGAAGTTTGCCGCCTGTTTATACTATTTTAAACTATCCTTGTTCCTTCTTCTGGCACGTTTTGGCCCTCTCTCTCTGCCTTCCCCCTTACATCAACCCTCCATGGTTGGCCATTTTTTCCTCCCCAGTTGTTTTCAATGGGAGCCAATAATAGCTAGGGCAATGAAATTCACCCTGGATGTGGAGTTCTTACTAGATTGAGCTACAATCTCCATTCTTGTTTTGTGTTGAGATCAACATGCTTGATTTCGTGATATTGTGCTGATTAGGCATGGCAACAGAAGTGACAAACACAGTTTGCGGGAATGTTGTAATGAAAGCTGATGGAATGTGAAGTGAATGGCACAAGTGGAGCTGTTTTGGCACTGGAAGACCTGTACCACTCCTTCGGGACAATGCCATTGACGGAGATCTTGAGTTCCCTAGGTGTTACATGCATATTTAGGAGTATGTTGGGCCAGAGCAGATGTTTTCAATGGGAGCTGAAAATCACTTACGCACTAAACTTCTCTCTGAATGTGAAGTTCTCAGCGCATTGATGGTAAATCTCCACTCATGTTTTGTGTGTGGAACTCCTCATGCTTAATTTCATTCTACTGAGCATATAGGGCATGAAAACATAAGTGACAAACACAGTTTGCAGGAATGTTGTACCGAAAGCTGAAGGTATGTGAAGTGCATTGCCCAAATGGAGTAGTGTTGGCCCTAGAAGACCTATAAAGCTCCTTGAGGAAGGTGCCATTCACAAAGATCTTAAGTTCCTTAGGGGTCCCAGGCATATTCAGTGGTATGTGGGGCCAGGTCACTTGTTTTCAATGTAAGCTGAAAATGGTTTGGGCATGGATGTTCGCTATGGATGTTGAGTTCTTACTGCATTGAGTTAAAATCTCCATCCTTGTTTTGTGTGTGAAGCTTAGCATGCTTGATTTCATTCTACTGGGCTAAGCGGGCATGAAAACAGATGTGATAAACACGGTTTTTGAGATAATTGTAATGAAGGCTGATGGTATGTGAAGTGAATGGTCCAAATGGAGTACTTTTGGTCCTGGAAGACCTATAACGCTACTTCAGGATGATGCCATTGACGAAGATTTAGAGTCCCCTATGTGTCCCATGCACATTGAGCAGTACGTGGGATAAGATCAGTTGTTTTCAATGGGAGCTGAAAATGGCTTGGGCACTGAACATCTCTCTGGATGTGGAGTTCTTAGTGCATTGAGTGAGAATCTCCATCTATGTTTTTTGTGTGCAGCTCAACATGCTTAATTTCATCTCACTGGGCTGATTGGGCATCGGAAAAGAAGTGACAAATAAGGTTTTTGAGATAGTTGTAACAAAAGCTGATGGTATGTGACATGAATTGTCCAAATGGAGTAATTTTGGTCCTGGAAGACCTATACTGATCTTTCAATTCGATGCCATTGACACAGATCTTGAGTTCCCTAGGTGTCTCATGCACATTGAGCTGTATGAGATTCCGGAGCGGTTGCTTTCAATGGGAGCTGAAAATGGCTTGGGCGCTGATTTTCTCTCTGGATGTGGAGTTCTTAGCACATTGAATGTGAATCTCCATCCTTGTTTTTTTAATTTATTTATTATTATTAATTCATTAATTATATTGTATTATGTGACACAATTTCATAGGTACTTGGATTCTCCCCACCCCTCCCTAAACCCTCCCACCACGGTCATGCTTGTTTTTTGTGTAGAGATCAACATGCATGATTTCATGATACTGGGCTGATTGAGCATGGCAAGAGAAGTGACAAAAACGGATTGCAGGAATGTTGTAACAAAAGCTGATGGCATGTGAAGTGAATGGCCCAAATGGAGTAGTTTTGGCACTGAAAGACCTGGGTTGCTCCATCCAGATGATGCCATTGACGAAGATCTTGAGTTCCCTAGGTATCCCATGCACATTGAGCAGTATGTGGGGCCAGAGCAGTTGTTTTCTTTTTTTTTTTTTCTTTTTTTTTTTTTTAATTATTTATTATTTAACTTCAGTAATTACATTGTATTATGTGACACAGTTACATAGATACTTGGGTTCTCCCCACCCCTCCCCAAACCCTCCCACCATGGTGGATTCCTCCACCTTGTTGCATAACCACAGCTCAAGTTCAGTTGAGATTTCCCCATTGCAAGCATATACCAAACATAGAGTCCAGTATCTTATTGTCCCGTCAAGTTCAACGGCTTCTTAGGTATACCCTCTCTGGTCTGATGACAGAGCCAGCAGAGTATCATCCCAGTCAATTGAAAGCTCCAACATACCATCAGCAAAAATTTACATCATTATGGAATTAATTGACATAGTAATGAGTAACCAATATGTTAAAAGTAAATGCGAGTTCCCAGCCACCTTCTGTGACCAACTCACCTATACTTCAAGCAGTTGTTTTCTTTTTTTTTTTTTTATAATAATAATAATTTTATTTGCTAATTTACTTTTTTTTTTTGTTTGTTTGTTTGTTTGTTTTTATTGTTAATTATTTTGCATTATGTGACAGTTTCATAGGCTCTGGGAATCCCCCCCTCCCTCCCCTTCCCCTCCCCCCGGTGGATTCCTCCACCTTGATGCAGTATTACAGTTCAAATTCAATCAAGATTCTTTCATTGCAAACATATACCAAGCATAGAGTCCAGCTACTTATTGTCCAGATTGGTTGAACAGTTTCTTGGGGAGACCTTTTCTGGTCTGAAGTTTGAGCTGGCAGAATATCATCACAGTCAATTAAGAGTCCCAATATAACATCAACAGCAATTTGCAATGTTATGGAGTTGACATGGTTTTGAGTAACCAGTGTATTAAAAAGAAAAAAAAAAAAAGTCCTAGCCACAACCTATGATTAGCTCATTGACATTTCAATTTTAGTTCATATACAGAACCGGCTGCTCTATACCTTAAAATGGCCATAAGGCACCATTCAGCTGTTTCGTGTCCATTTCATCTTAGTATTTAGCCAGTTGTTGTGTTGAAGTAAAATTTTGCTGATCTTGGCAGATTTTAGGATAATCCAGACTGGCTTGTAACTCTAACAAGATATATGTCAACATTTTAGGTGCAGAACATTTTTTTTTTGGGGGGGGGGTGTGCAGGAAAATCCTCAACACCACGGTGAGGAGTAAAACTAATCTTTGTGACCCACCCAGCGAGGCATGAGCCAATCCATGCCAGCTCTTTCCTGTCAGATTTCAAGTTCTACTTTCTGTTGTTTATTTATTTTAGGTTTTTTTTTTTTTTTTTTTTTTTTTTTTAGTTTGTATGATTGTTTGTTTGCTGTGAGGGGTTTTCGAAGCGATCCCGATGGTCATTGCGAGGGACGGGGGGTCCAGAGGTGGAGCCAGGCTAGGACCAGAGAAAGCTCTCCTCCCTGGTCCCGAAGGACGTTTATTGTTCTTCTGTTTCTGCAGACCACTCAGGGCTTCTGGTTGTCTTTCCGATGACGTTGGTTTCTGCACGGTAGTGTTTGGACTTCTTCCATCCCCTGTGGAAGCTCCGGTTGGGGGTGGGTGACCTCAGAGTACTCGGCCTCCGAGGGCATCCAATTCCCTGTGGCCTCCTTGGCAGTTGGGATATAGTCCTTGTTGCTCGTATTAATAGTTTGTGGTGAAGGTCTGGGAGTCTTCATGGTTGGGATCCAAGCTTCCTCCTTACCACCTGCTCCACTCTGGAGTGCCCCCCTGCTCCACGCACATGACCTCCTTAGTGCAATCTCTTATAACCTGTATCCAATGCAATAAGATAAGGCGATATAATCTATAAACCAACAATTAATGTCAGAATACTTAAGATCTACATCAAAAAACTGTAAAACCTACTATACCCTCAATACGCTATGTTAACCTGTAATGGGGGGGGAGTGCAGGGAAATCTTTCAGGACCATAAAAAGAGTGAGAAAAAAGTACAATATAGCCTATCAAGATCAAATCTGGTAATTCATAGATAACAGACTCAAAGCGGCACTAAACAACACTAAAACTACTATACCAATGCATGAGGGGGGAATCGGGTGCGATCCTGACAAGCAGTTGTTTTCAATGGGAGTTGAAAATGGCTTGGGTGCTGAACTTCTCTCTGGATGTGGAGTTCTTAGTGCATTGAGTGAGAATCTCCATCCTTGTTTTGTGTATGCTCAACATGCTTGATTTCATGATACTGGGCTGATTGGCATGGGAAGAGAAGTGACAAACAAGGATTCTGAAATATGTTATATTGAAAGCTGATGGGGTGTCACTCTCTCCCTCCTGTTTCGAGAGGCACCCCATTTCCCGGCTCCTCGGAGGTGCTTTCCCCTTTCTCTCCCTTCTATGCTCACCTGGTTGGTTCGCAAATAAACTTTTCTGTTTGCAAAAGATTCCCGGCTTTTTTTTCTTTTCTGTACTAAGCTAAGGAAAGGACCCACCGGGCATTTCTGGTAACATGTTTTCCTTGGAGCCCAACGTGGGGCTCAAAAAAAGTGACTTAGACAGGAACCACACAGCCCAACTCAACCGAGAGAAGACTTCACAAGATGGGATCTCACAATTTGTGAGTGGACTCCCGGACTCCTCTTGGTTGTATCCTTAGAAATTGGGACATATTTGGCTCCCGGATTGTGAGCAAGAAGGACTTGATCTTTTTCTGCATGAAGGCGTGGCCAAAATACTCCCTTGCTAATGGCAAAACTTGGCCTCCCACAGGGAGTCTTAATTACCAAACTATTTCAGAACTGGACAATTTTTGTAGACGTTGGGGAAGGTAGAAATTTCCTATGTTTGAATGTTTCTCCATCTCTGGGATCACATTAACAATGGCAGAATAGAAAAAACCTAAATCAGACAACTGGGGAGTTGGCTATTTCAGATTCAAAGAAAAAAGGTTATTTGCAAGTGAATAAAGAGTCTCCTCCCTCATTGAAGAAACCACCCGAAGGGATTCCATCAGCCCATCCTTCACTGAGACCTAATCTCTTCTTATCTTATCCGGAGGAGCCCTGCCTCCCTTATCCACAGGCATCAAAGGAAAAGTCTTCAAGGCCTTATCTAGAGTGAAAGGAGAAGCCATGCTTTCTCTTCAAGCTGTGGGGGTAGCAGAATTTGGGATACAGATAGGTTTTAAGCCTTTCTCGCTTGGAGTACTCAAGGAAATAAAAAATTATTTGGGCAGTTACACCGACAACCCCGAGCAATATGTACAAACTTTTGAACGACTCCAGTCAGTATATGACCTAGCTTGGAAGGATGTAATGTTACTGTTAGATAACACTCTGACCTCCTTAGAGAAAGAGAGGGTGCTAGAAAAGGCTCATGAGGCTGGAAACAATTACTATGCAGCTCAACAGTAAAGCATCAGAGACAAGGCAAACATCCCCATTGGAGCAGAGGCAATCCCTACAAAGAATCCCAACTAGGACCCACAAGATGAAAGACATGAATGGGAAGGAAATCACTTCATTTATTGTATTTAAGAGGGATTAAGAAGAGCAAAGGTTAAGCCTTTGAACTATAGCCAGCTCACCACTGTTCATCAGGGGGAGACTGAGCCACCAATAACCTTTCTAGAACGCCTCAAGGGGGCGATTGTGAAGTTCACCAACTTAGACACAGATACAGTGGAGTGATCCTCAAGGACAAGTTCTTTGTGCAGTCTGCCCCAGATATCAGGAGAAAGCTCCAAAAGCTTTTGGCAGACCCTGATAAGTCCTGCTTGGACCAATTGATCCAGGCAGCCAATTCTGTTTACTATAACCGAGACTTAGAGAAGCAAAGGCAGAAAGACAGGCGCCACAGTGAAATGCTGGCTGCTCTGGATGCATCCATCCCAGGGAAAAGGACCTCAAGGTGCTGCTACAACTGTGGGAAGCCAGATCATTTTCAGAGGGAGTGCCCTCGAACCAAAGGCAGGGAGTTTCCTCCGGGACCATGTCCCATCTGCAAGGGGGATCATTGGAAATCAGATTGCCCCCAGCTCTGGAGGGATCAGGGGTCTGCTGACCAGGACCCCTAGTGACAGGTACCAGGGACTCCCATCCAGGCTCCCACTACCTGGGTTCTCACTGAGGAACTTTGGGTCTCCCTGATGGTGAACTCTCAAAAGGTCAATTTCTTACTGGACACAGGCGCTCAATTTTCTGCCTTGCCTTTCTCTGTTGGCCGAGATCCGTTCAAAGAAACTATGAGACATCTCTGGCCATGGGCTTGTACTTGGGGAGATCTCCACTTCTACCACTCTTTACTTGCTATTCCTCTGACACCTGCCCCTTTATTAGGGATGAGATATATTGGTGAAGGTCCTTGTAGGCTTAGTCTTGGCCCCCGATGTACAAGGTTATTTTCCGTCCTGGGGTAGGTATTGACTCTATGGTCTAAGGTAGGCACCCCCTGTCAACCAGATTCTGCAGAACCAACCTGGGAAGCACTGGAGGATTTAAAGCTGCTTTTCAAAAAGGCACCAAACAGATAAGTGTTTTCTATGTGTTCTCCACATCTTGTCACCGGGACGATCATCGCAGCTAGCAGGATGGGGCCCTAACTAAGAACATTATTTTGCAGGCTTATAGAATCAGGGCCATTGTTGAGCAAGCTTGTCAACTTGAGGTTATCACACAAAAGCCTAAGTCTAGCACAACGCAGGAAACAGAAGAAGATTTTTCACAACTGGACACAAGCTGTTCTAATGGGAGACATCCCAAAGGTGTGGAAGGTCGACTGAGTGTGAGTCAAGTGTGCTGATCTAATCCTTGCCTCCTTCCTCTGACTGTGGTCTTAAGTGCACAGCTGGATGCCACAGGCTAGCCATAAGTATCCTCATTTCAGTACTCCCAGCACATGCTACTCTGACGAGTGTGTCTAAGTGCAAAACCAGGATATACTTTAACTGGCAGAAGTCCCAGAACTAGCATGGTGCAGGAAATGGGAGGCTGAACAGTGATATTTCAGTCTCAGCCACCTTAGATACTGCAATTTCTTTGAGCCCCAGAACTTGCTACACCACAGCCTGCCTGCTTGCTTTAAACTTTTCAATGGAGAGAATTACTCTGTGGCCATCGTTCGACCTGTGCTGACTCCTGCTCCACATAGAGCACGCAACTGGCTTCTCAATTGTCTTATGTTTGTTTCCTGATTAGGAGTCTTCAGACTCCAGGTGGCCTTGAACATGCAAATTTGTATGACAACAACTTCTGCCATGGCAACTTGGATGACCCAGACCATCTCTCTGGATCCCACACCTCTAGGGGCCCCTTACCTAAACAACAACCCAATTCAGCACGAAGTAGCCAGAAGACAACGTTGCCCCTTATCCTTACAGAAGTAGGTTGTGGGATTAAAGAGAGGGGTCTGAGACCATCCAGGCCTGCTGAGGTCATAACCACACCTTCAGGTGGGCGGAACCAGCATTGCCCAACCATTTTCTAATTAATTAAGAGACCACCAATGGGGAACATCTTACCTGTAGGTTCCCCAAACAACAAGGAGGGGTCAGGGAATGCTTAAAATCCCAAGACACTTGCTCAAACCTTTGGTGCTCTCTCTATCTCCCCTTTCCAGAGGCACCACACATACCGGCTTTGGAGGTGCTTTGCCCTTCCTCCCCATTCTCTCCTCCACTGGTCCCTTCACAAATAAATTTTCTGTTTGCAACAGAAAAAAAAAAGGATGGTATGTGAAGTGAATGGCCCAAATGGAGTAGTTTTGGCCATAGAAGATCTTTGCTAATCCATCAGGACAATGCCATTCCTGAAGATCTTGAGATCTTTAGGTGTCCCATGCACATTCAGCAATATGTGGGGCAGGAGCAGCTGTTTTCAATGGGAGCAGAAAACAGCTTGGGCATTAAGCTTCCCTCTGGGAGTGGAATTCTAAACGCATTAAGTGAGAATCTATACCTTTGTTCTGTGTGTGGAGCTCAACATGCTTGATTTCAATCTACTGGGATGATTGTTCGTGGTAAGAGAAGTGACCAACACAGTTTCAGAGATAGTTGTAACGAAAGCTGATGGTATGTGAAGTGAATGGCACAAATGGAGTAGTTTTGGCCCTGGAAGATCTGGGCTGCTCCTCCAGGAAGATGTCATTTGCGATGATCTTGAGTTCCCTAGGTACCCCATGCACATTGAGCAGTATGTGATTCCAGAGCAGTTGTCTTCAATGGGAACTGAAAATGGCTTGGGTGCTGAACTTCTCTCAGAATGCGGAGTTCTTATCACATTGAGTGAGAATCTACATCTATGTTTTGTGTGTGGAGTTTTCATGATACGGGCTAATTGGGCTTGTTAAGAGAAGTGACTAACATGATTTCTGAGATTGTTACAACTGAAGCTGATAGTATGTGAAGTGAATGGCTCAAATGAAGTAGCTTTCACATAGGAAGACCTGTGCTGCTCCTTCGGGACGATGCCATTGACAAAGACCTTGATTTCCCTAGGTGTCCCATGCAAATTCAATATTATATTGGGCCAGAGAAGTTGTTTTCAATGGGAGCTGAAAATGCCTTGGGCACTGAAATTCTCTCTGGATGTGGAGTTCTTTGTGCGTTGAGTAGGAATCTCCATCCTTGCTTTGTGTGTGGTTCTCAAAATGGTTCATTTTATTATACAGATTGGGCATGAAAGAGAATTGACAAACAAGGTTTCTGATATAGTTGCAATGAAAGCTGATGGTATGTGAAGTGAATGGCCCAAATGGAGTAGTTTTGGCACTGGAAGACCTGAGCTGCTCCTTTGGGACTGTACGATTCCCGAAGATCTTGAGTTACCTATGTGTCCAATGTGCATTAAGCAATATGTGGGCCAAGAGCAATTGTTTTTAATGTAAGCTGAGATTGCCTTGGGCACTGAACTTGGCTCTGGATGCGGAGTTCTTAGCACATTGAGTTAGAATCTCCATCCTTGTTTTGTGTGTGGAGGTCAACGTGCTTGATTTCATTATGCTGGACTGATTGGGCATGAGAAAAGCAGTGAGAACACAGTTTCCAAGATAGTTTTAATTAAGGTGATGGTATGTGAAGTGAGTGGCCCAAAGGGAGTAGTTTTGACACTGGAAGACCTGTGCTCCTCCTTCGGGAAAATGCCATTCATGATGATCTTGAGTTACCTACGCGTCCCATGCATATTCAGTAGTTCATGGCCAGAGCAGTTGTATTCAATGGTAGCTGAAAACAGCTTGGGTGCTGTACTTCTCTCTGAATGTGGAGTTTTGTGTGCATTGAGTGAGACTCTCCATCCTTGTTTTGTGTGTGGAGGCCAACATGCTTGGATTTCATTCTACTAGGCTGATTGAGCATGGGAAATAGAGACAAACACGGTGTCTAAGAGAGTTGAAATGAAAGCTGATGGTATTTGAAGTAAATATCCCAAATGGAGTAGTTTCATCACTTGAAGACCTATGCTGCTCCTTGTGGAAGATGCCATTGATGAAGTTCATGAATTCCCTAGGTTTTCCATGCACACCTAGCAGTATGTGGTGCCCAGAGGAATTGTTTTCAATGGGAGCTGAAAATGGGCTTCGGCACTGAACTTCTCTCTGGATGTGGAGTTCTTAGCACATTGAGTGAGAATCTCCATCCTTGTTTTGTGTTTGGAGCTCAATATGCTTGATTTCATTCTACTGTGCAGAATGCGTGTGGAAAGAAATGTGAGAAACTGGTTTCTGAGATAGTTGTAATGAAAGCTGATGGTATGTGAAGTGAATGGCCCAAATGGAGTAGTTTTGTCACTTGAAGACCTGTGCTGCTCCTTCCAGACGATGCCATTGACGAAGATCATATTTCTCTAGGTGTCCCATGCACATTGAGCAGTATGTGGTGTGAGGAGCGGCCGACCCCACACGGTTGAGGGGCTTCAAGAAGGCGGCTGGCCGAGTGCCAGGAAGCGGGACTTGTCCCACTAGTAGGCAGACAGAAAGTCGCAAGGATAGACTAATTCTCCCTTGCTGTGATTGCTGGCCTATCAGATAGCGCCCTGTGAACCACGGGCAGAAGTGATTGGTGGAAGAACTGTATATAAGTGTTGGCAACACCCGTGTCGCCATGTACCCCGAGCTGAGAGGAGGGACTAGGGTTACAAAAAAGACAATGCAGTGAGACAGCACAAGGCAACACACAGTACACCAAATGCCATCGATGATAGATTGATCTTTATTGAAACTCCAGGCTTTCTTTTATACTCTGCCTAGCTCCTCCCAGTGTTTATCCAGTCCTCAAGTGGCCACCCTAAATCCTTCGAGTTCCTCCCAGTAGTGGCCACCCTAAATCCCTTGAGCTCCTCCCAGTGTTTATCCAATCCTCTAGTGGTCACCCTAAATCCCTTGAGTTCCTCCCAGTGTCTATCCAATCCCTTGGCAGATAACTTGACAAATAGGAAGCAGGAACTTGTGGTTAAGCCAGGGGCTAGATGTATCAGGCCAAAATTGCTCTTCCTGTTACCCTCTGAGAAGCAAGCTAAGCTGTGGAGTTAATCCTTGGGAGACCGGGGCCTGCATGTCCCCCTTTTTTTGTTTTTTTAATGGACTCCTGTCTTAGGTTGTCCAGCAGTCAGTTGACGCCTTACCCGTCATGGGGAGCCCCACCTGGGGAATCCCTGTCTTAGGTTGGTCATCAGCGCTGCCAGATCTTACCCGTCTCTGGCTGCCCATCACACCATGTTCAACCAAACTTGAGCACTAGGGTTTTCCACAGCTAAAGCCATCATGGTTTGTCAAATAATGACCTGCTCCCAGGCTTGTTGCCTGCATAGGCGGCAAAGAAGAGTAAACAGTACTGCAATCATGGCTACGACCATCAGCCCTATGGCCAAGATTCCGCTTTGTTCCTAAAACATCCATGCTGCCAGTTAAATGCCATTTCACAGGGGTAACACATATATGATGGTAAATCGGGGAGCAGCTGCAGATCTGCGGTTCCCATGGGCAGGATACCACGAAGTTGCACCACTGCTGTCACGGTCTCCTATCCTGCAAGAACATCATTAGGAGTGGGATCATGCTGAGTTGGAGCCAAGGAAATTTGCCATGTAAGTCTCTCGGGAACACATCTAGGTGTTTCTTCATCCTGGGGAAAAACACAAATGGAGCCTCGCCCCCACGTTAGTACTGGATCTGGTCCTCACCATTTATTTGTGGCCAGATCTTTCCATTTTACTTGGCCTTTATTCTCATTAGCAGGGCGAAGCCAATGGCGCTCTGCAGGAGCTACATCATTAGTGACAGTTAAAAAATTTAACACATAGATGGCAGATGCCAGTAAGGAATAGGGTGAGCTGCAATGCTCAGCCACATCCCCCTTCTTTATTTTTTTCTAGATAAACTTTTAGGGTGCGGTTGGCAGGTTCAACAATGGCTTGACCCTGAGGATTATAAGGGATGCCTGTTTTGTGAGTTATATTAAAATCTTGGCAGAACTTCTTAAAACCCTGGCTAACATAGGCCGGTCCATTATCGGTCTTAATTTGTTTGGGGACCCCCATATAGGCAAAGGCCTGTAAACAATGGGCTTTAACATCTTTTAATTTCTCTCCTGAATGAGCGGAGGCACATATTACATGGGAATAAGTATCAACTGAAACATGCACATATTGAAGTTTTCCAAAGGAAGGTACGTGGGTAACATCCATTTGCCACACATGATTGGGCAATAACCCTCTGGGATTAACCCCTAGGGATGGGACAGAACAATATTGAGCGCAGACTTCACAATTGGTGACAATCTGGGTGGCTTGTTCTCTAGTCACCTTAGCATGTAATCTCAGGGAAGCTGCATTGAGATGGAACCTTTTATGAAGGCGCACTGCCTGTTCATAAGGGTCCATGGTCAGGGATATGTGCAACACCCGAGTCAACGAATCTGCCCGTGCATTACCCTCACTTAGGGGGCCAGGCAAAGAGGTGTACGCTCTTATATGCCCAACAAATAAGGGACAATTGCGCTGCCAAATCTGCTGCTGTAATTGTAAAAGAAGCAAATAAACTGAGGAGGTCGGGGTTATACAGGCTGCGGTTTCTAAAGGTAAAATAACATGAGCCACATAGCAGCTATCTGTGTATAAATTCAGGGGCTCATCATGATAAATTTGAAGGGCAAAAAGAACAGCGGCTATTTCGGCGGCTTGAGCTGATTTGTGAGAGATGGAAACAGCCCGTTCTTCATGTCCAGAAACTATAGCAGCCTTGCCTTTAGCCGACCCATCAGTAAAAACCACACGGGCTCCTAATATGGGTTGTTGTCTAATTATTTTTGGAAAAACAACTGGATGTCTTTTAAAAAACTGTACTAAGGGATGGGAAGGATAATGATTAATTAACTGAGAAGAAACCGTGGCACAAAAGACAGACCAATCATCAATATTATTCTGCAACCATACCACCTGTTGGGAATCATGGGGGATGGAGATGAAATCAGGATATTTTCCAAAAATTTGCGGGCTGATCTTACATGCCTTATACAACAGAGATACAACAGCAGTGTGATATGATTGCACAATTTGTCCAGTGGATGCTGGGGAGTGGATCCAATATATAGGTCCAGTCTGCCAAAACACTGCTGTAGGCGCATGATTGGAAGGAAAGACCAACAACCGCATTGGTGCCTTATAATCCACATAACTAACATGAGCATTATGAATGGCCTGCTGGACTAACTGCAGACATTCCCTGCCTTCTTTGGACAATTGTCTGGGTGAGGAAGGATCTGGATCACCTTTAAGAATATCGAAAAGGGGCTTGAGTTGCCCAGTGGAAATATGCAAAATTGGTCGGATCCAATTAATATCACCCAACAAACTCTGTAGATCATTCAAAGTCTTCACATCACTTAATCTGATGGTCAAATTCTGAGGGGTGACACCAGTTGGTAAAAGTTGATGGCCTAAATACTGATAAGGAAAATCTGTCTGAATTTTATTCGGGGCAACAATTAACCCAGCTGTGGCTAAAACCTGATAAATACATTGTGCTGCTGAGGACAGAATGGAACGGGTTTCAGCAGCGATCAAAAGATCATCCATATAATGAATTAAATAAATATTTGGAAATTGTGATCTAATTCCTTGTAAGGCCTTATCCACATATATCTGACAAATGGTAGGGCTGTTCATCATCCCTTGTGGGAGCACGACCCAATGGAAATGTTGGGAAGGAGCCTTTAAATTGATGGACGGTAAGGTAAAGGCAAAATGTGGAGCATCTTCTGGATGCAAAGAAATGGAGAAAAAGCAGTCTTTTAAATCTAACACAAGCATATGCCAATCTTTTGGTATTCCCACAGGAGATGGCAAACCAGGTTGCGTGGCCCCCATAGGGGCCATAACGGCATTTACTGCACGTAAATCTTGTAAAAGCCTCCATTTATTATTTTTCTTTTTAATAACAAAAATTGGGGTGTTCCAAGGAGAGGTGGATGGAACAATATGTCCAGCCTCAAGCTGTTCCTTTACCAATTCAATTGCAGCCTCTAATTTTAACCCTGTCACAGACTGGTTGGGGGTCACCTTGAAGATGTCTGCCCAAACCTTTTCCAGGAAAGTATCCCTGTCTATTAAGCATATTTGGCACAGGCTGAGAGGTCAATACAACATTCATGGCACTCAACAAATCTCGTCCCCACAGATTGATAGGAATATGTGGTAAGACATACGGCTGGGGCTCGGCAGCATGGCCTAGTGGCTAAGGTCCTCGCCTTGATCCCATATGGCCGCTGGTTCTAATCCCGGCAGCTCCACTTCCTCTCTGTCTCTCCTCCTCTCAGTATATCTGACTTTGTAATGAAAATAAAATAAATCTTAAAAAAAAAAAAAAAAAAAAAAAAAAAGACATACGGCTGGAAAATGCCTGAATGCCCCTCTTGATCCTTCCACCTTAACAACCTGGCGCTTTTCTGTGGCTGAGAAGTTCCTATCCCTTGGAGAACGGTTGGGGTGGCCTCTAATGGCCAGGAACTTGGCCACTGTGCCTGGGATATAACTGTACTATCAGCCCCGGTATCAAGCAAACCTGTGAATTTTCTCCCTTCTATTTCTAACTGTAAGGTGGGTCGGGTTTGCATGTCGGAGACCCAACATGCCAAGGGGCCAGAATCTCCAAATCCTCCTTGTCTATCTCTCTTAAGAATGGGGTTGTCAAAAAAAAAAAAAAAAAAAAAGAATGGGGTTGTCAGTTGGAACCTTGGGGATCAAGATCAGCTGGGCAAATCTAGCTCCTGGTGGGATGATTATAGTGCCTTTGGCTGATTCTGCCATGACTTCTATTTCTGCGGGGGTATCCTCATCTATCACTCCTGGGAGTACCCTGATTCCATGCATAGTAGCACTACTTCTTCCTAGGATCAGGCCCAAGGTATTCTTAGGCAAGGGGCCCCTGACTCCTGTTTTTATCCGTTGGGGCCCCAGGAGCAGGGTCAATACCTCTCCGGAGGTGGCACAGAGGTCCAGTCCTGCGCTACCTGGTGTTGTTCTGAGGAGGGTTGAAATGTCGGTGTTCCTAGCCGTGGGAGAGGGACTCTGAAAGAAGTCTGCGCTGTTCCAGAAGTTACAGGTGTCTGCTGGGCTCCGTACACCTGAGGTTGGGGGGCCCGGAGCGGGCCCCTGACCCCGTTTCCCAATAGGGGATTGCCTTGGGCATCATATCTGGACCTACAATCACTGCTCCAATGATAGCCTTTACGGCATCTTGGACAAAGATCTGGGGCCTGCAAGGATTGCAGGGGTAATTTTCCTTGTCGCGGAATTTTGGGGCAGTGTTTTTTAAAATGTCCAGGCTGTCCACATCTTAAACAGGTTTTGGGAGGCGCCCTAGGGTGGGGCTGAGGGTGTTGAACAGCTGCTGCTATCACTTGCCCAAGGGCATGGATGGAGTCAATATGTCTGCAAATTTTAAGATAATCATGCAGGGACTTATCTCTGTGGGACCTGAGAGCATCCTGGTAATATTTATTAGCATTCTCAAAGGCTATATGCTTAATTACTGGCATTGCTGGTTCCACATTACCAAAGATCTTAGTAGCAGCCTGCATAATACGGTCCATAAATTCTTGAAAAGGTTCTGTAGGGCCTTGCAAGACCTTGGAAAGCTGGTCTCCTGTATTAGCATTAGGCAAAGCCTTCCAGGCTCCAAGGGCTGCATTTGCTATCTGTGCATAAACTCCTAGGTCATAATTAACTTGTTGTTGGATGCCCTCAAAAGGTCCAGTGCCAGTAAGCATTTCAAGGCTTCGATCTGCATGTCCCCCAGCTGCGTTCTGCTCAGCAAAAAATCTGCACCTATCTTGAAAGTCCCCTCTCCATAGGAGAAAGTCGCCACCATCGAGAGCAGAGCGGCACAATCACATCCAATCACTAGGAGTAAGATTCAAACTCGAAAAGGATTCTATGAGTGCAAGAGTAAAGGGTACCTGGGCACCATAATCTTTAACAGCCTGCTTTACATTTTTGAGGTCTTTAAATTGAAGGGGCTGATGCTCCCTGCGAGGGGGACCTCCTCGAACTGGGATCTCTATTACAGGGAAGCATCGAACCCCACCCACAGGCTGATCAGTGAGGCCGTCACTCCATGGCCGCGTGGGGTAATTATTGGGTGAATGGCCCGCGGCTTCCTCCTCAGGAGGAGCGGTAGGGGTCACAAAATTAGGGACATATGGTGGTGGTCTGGAACTGGACAGTTTGCCAGAGGAACGTGCACCTATTCCTGCCTTCTTTAACTTTCTTTTAATGTCCCTAATTTCCCGCTTTAAGAAAACCTTCTCCTTATCCTTAATTTTCCGCTTTAAGAAAACCTCCTCATCTCGTTTGTCCTCACTCTCATCTGAAGAAGAGGCTTCGGTCTCCTCTAAAGAAGAGACCTCACTCTCTAAAGAAGAGACCTCACTCTCCTCTAAAGAAGAGGTCTCACTCGGGGTGGCCTCACTCGAGGCCGCCTCATTCCAGGCTTCCAAGGACCATAGAACTTCCCACCCCTGGATTGCTTCAAAAGTAGTCTGTACTTCTCTTAACTGTCTCTCAACTTTCACTTTATCAGTAAATAATGAATCACGGACTAAGCGCCACAAAGAAAAGTTAACAATGGGGAAATTATCTGGGTCTTTTTGTAAACAGGATTGTAAATTGGCCTTAACCTGTTCCCAAGCGGGAATACTCAAGTTGCCTGAAACAATAAACCAAGGACTGCTAGATTGAATGGCTGTAACAAAATTTCTAATCATTTTAAATTTAACTGGCATCCCCAGTTGATGTAGAAGTTCTTCAAGCTCGGTGGCCAATTTATCCCAGGAGAAGGCAGAACCCATTTTATCGTCCTTTTCACTGGATAAATTAAACACCAAGACCTAACTATACTTCAAAATAAATCTAAAACCTGATTGTATTTCAAAATGAAACTCCCTCTCCTACCAGTTTAGGAGAGACTTACAATACGTCCCACTTACCTGAATCAGCTGGCCAGCCTCCCGGGACGACCCTTCGTTGTTTCCTCTCTTTCTCAATCTCGGTGGAACCTCCAGATGTTGGCAACGTCCATGTCGCCACGTACCCCGAGCTGAGAGGAGGGACTAGGGTTACAAAAAAGACAATGCAGTGAGACAGCACAAGGCAACACGCAGTACACCAAATGCCGATCCATGATAGATTGATCTTTATTGAAACTCCAGGCTTTCTTTTATACTCTGCCTAGCTCCTCCCAGTGCTTATCCAGTCCTCAAGTGGCCACCCTAAATCCCTTGAGTTCCTCCCAGTGTCTATCCAATCCCTTGGCAGATAACTTGACAAATAGGAAGCAGGAACTTGCGATTAAGCCAGTGGCTAGATGTATCAGGCCAAAATTGCTCATCCTGTTACCCTCAGAAACAAGCTAAGCTGTGGAGTTAATCCTTGGGAGACCGGGGCCTGCATATAAGCAGCTCGCTTTCGGCAATAAACCCCTTTTGGTTCGCCCTCTTCTTTTGGTTCATCTCTCTCCTGTTTGGTTCATGATATTCTGGTGGCCTGTATAGGGAGAATACAGAAACGGGAAGAAATGTGGGAAGAAGGGTGGTGAAAAACAGGAGGAAGGGTGACAGAAGAAGAGGGTAGAAAAGCTTAGACCAATGGTTACAGGAGCAGCGAAGGTTTTGAATGCAGCCGCTTTTGCCAGTTTTTCCCGGACTTCCAAGAGTATGACTTGGCATTTTAGTGTCTCCGCTGCTGGGCGGGGGTGACATGTAGGGACAGAGCAGTTGTTTACAACTGTCCTGAAGTTAAATGACATGTTAAGAGAAACGACAGTCTCCTTTGCACAGCTACTATATATCCCCTTAAATGAAGAGCTGCAAAACAATATCAACACCAAGGAGAAAAAAAAAAGTAACAATATCAAGAAGTTAAATAACATGCTATTAAATGACTAATGTGTAGCTGAAGCAATGAAAATCAAGAACCTTCTTGACAAAAATGATGCCTCCGCATGATCTATGAGTCATTGACTGATTTAACCAGAAGAAAGTGTTTTGAAGAGATGAAACCAACAGAAAACAACAAAACCCATGTGATACAGTTTCGGCTGATCTTTGTTGAAGTGTGTCTTCTTCAGACAATAAAAAGATGTGTTTTTTTAATCCAGTCTACTAATCTATGACATTGGATGGAGCTTAAGCCATTTACATTCAGAGTTTAATATAAATGGGTGTTCACTTTGGTTTTCTCATTTTAGGATTGGGTTGTTCATTGGTTTAGTCTTCTCTTGTCATATTACTGGGATATTCTTCCCATTTGCCTTTGGTTTTGTTTGGTGCTATTCCTCTTCTCAGTGAAGAGAACATCTTGAACTATCATTTGTAGGGCAGGTTTTGGAAGAGGCAAATTCTTTTAGCTTTTCTTTACTGTGGAAGAATTTTATTTCATTTTGAAACATGAAAGAAAGGTTTGCTGGGTACGTTAACCTAGTGTTGGCAACACCCACATCACTGTCACCACGTACCCCGAGCCGAGCGGAGGGGCTAGGGTTACAGACAGACAACACATAAGACAACACAAGACAACACGCAGTGGGTCACTCTTGTACACAGAATGCCAACTTTATTTGGGGTCCGCCTGCATCTTATAGTCTGCTTAGTCCCTCCCAGTATTATCCCAATGTTCAAGCAACACCTTAGCCCCCCTGAGGGCATCTTAACAAAAGGCAAGTAAGGAAGAGCTAACTTGCAGTCAAGCCAGGGGCTAAATGCATTAGGCCAAGATTTCCCACTGTGTTACCTCTTAAAAACAAGCTAAGCTGTGGAGTTAACCCTTGGGAAACCAGGGCCTAAAACCTAGGCCGACAATTGTTTTCTTTTAGAATCTGGAATATGTCACTCCATTCTCTTCTTGCCTGTAGAATTTCCTGAGAGATCTCCTGTGAGCTTTATTGGCATTCCTTTATGCATTAATTGATTTTTTTCACATGCACATTTAAGGATCTTTTCCTTATGTTCAATTGAAGAGAGCTTGATGACCATATGTTGTGGTGAAGATCGCTTTTGATCAAGCCTGTCGGGAGTTCTGTGCCCCTCCTGGAACTTGTTTTCCAATTCTTTCTCCAGATTAGGGAAAATTTCCTTTATTATTTCATTGAATACATTTGCAAACTCAGCTTCTCTTTCTGCACCTTCTGGGACTCTCATAATCCCTATATTTGGCCTGTTAATATTGTCTTTCAATTCTTGAATACTTCTTTTGGCCTGATTCAGCTCGCCTTCCAGCTTTTTGTTTGCTTCCCCCTGGTGACAGGAAATACCTTCTAATTCTGAGATTCTTTCTTTTGCTTGCTTCATTCTATTTTGGAGACTCTCCACTGTACTTTTAATTTACTCTACTGTGTTCTTCATTTCTGATATGCCAGCCTTGACTTGCTTTATTGCTTCCTTAAATTCTTTGAACTCTTGTACGTGCTTCTCATTGCTGATCAGAAGCTTTAAAATGAGTCTTATGGATGCTGTGTGCCCCCATTTTCTTAATGTCTTCCTCAGTTAACTCTGAGGTTGGCATAGGATTTTGCTCCTTTGTAAATTAGTTATTGGTAATATTTATTGTGCTTTTGTCTCTTCTTTTTCTCTTGATCATTGTACTTCTGGTTAGCAGAGTCTTCTCCTTTTGGAGATTTCTAAGCTGTGTCACCCACAGGTCTGCAGTTTAATTTTACTCATTGCATTTGGTACACAACTCTTTGCTTGCAGTCAATTGTGCCACACCCTCTAGCGAGTTCCAGTTCTGGGTTCTTATGTCAGATTTCCACCGTGGTCTCCACAGCCCCAGCTCTTGACTCACAACTCTCCACCTCCTGTGACACCATGTTGAGTCTGCACTGTTGTCTTTGCAAGCTCTCTCCCACTTACGTTTGGAGCAGGTCACAGGATTAGAGATACACCAGGTTTCCTATATAATTAGGTGGTTGGTGACGCTAAATTATTGGAACCTGTTGGACGTTCGGTCTGGGTGCCACATGGACATATTTTGGCCAGTATGATGCCAGAGTCAGTTTTATTTTCCTGCGGGACCAGTGCAATCCACAGACCTCAGGCAGTTCAAGCAAGCTCAGCACATGCGTAGTTCACTGTAGTTCCTTGCAGTCCCAAAGCTTGACGCAGTGTACAAAATGGCTCCTGATGTACCACCACTATAGTTCTTGATTTGCTGGCCGTCAGATCCAAGAGCTACCCAGACCTGCCCCGGGTGGAACCCATAGCATACCATGTCGCTGCAGCTCACCAATTCAGAAATGAGCTAACTCCCATCTCAGTGTATGCTCCGTCCTTTCCCTAGCCTTTTCCTTCTTATGCAAATTCGCACCCAATTCAGCTCTAGGAGGCTCATTGAGCTATGAAATCCACCCTGTTCTCACACTGCCCATCTGAGATCTGCTGCCTGTCTCTGTTCCTGGTCAAATCAAATGGACCAGCAGGACCCACAGGTCTTTGTCTGGGTTCACTTCCCGATCTCCCAGTGAACGTCCCTTCCCACCTGGTTGCTGGTGGAGTTCAGATCGCCGTGCTGGAGTGTCCGTCACTGCAACATCACACTGTTGTGCCCACTGCTGTCCTGTGATGTCATTCTCCAGGTACCCCCTCTGCTGTTGTTCTGTCCATTCCGATTTCCTGAAATATGTCCTCTCTGTAACATCCTGATTAAACGTTTCTCCGTCAATTTAAACGTGTCCTTCCCTATTTCGTCATCTTGATTCTCAGAGCAGCTATTTTCAATGGGAGCTGAAAATGGCCTGAGTGCTGAACTGCTCTCTCTGGATGTGGAGTTCTTAGTGCATCAAGTGAGAATCTCCACCCTTGTTTTGTGTGTGGAGCTCAACATGCTTGATTTCATTCTACTGGGCTGATTGGTTGGAAAATTGCACTGACAATCATGGTTTGCAGGAATCTAATAATGAAAGCTGATGATATATGAAGTGATTGGCCCAAATGGAGTAGTTTTGGCACTGAAAGGCCTGTGTTGCTCTTTTTGTGAGATTCCATTCACAAAGATCTTGATTTCCCTTGGTGTCCTTTGCACTATGAGAAATATGTGGGCCAGAGCAGTTGTTTTCTTTTTTTTAAGATTTACTCATTTTTATTACATAATCAGATATTACAAAGTCAGAGGAGGAGAGATACAGAAGAAGATCTTCCATCCAATGATTCATTCCCTAAGTGAGCACAACGGCTGGTACTGTGCCGATTCGTAGCTGGGAACCAGCTAGGTCTCCCACATGGGTGCAAGGTCCCAAAGCTTTGGGCTGACCTTGGGTGCTCTCCCAGGACACAGGCAGGGAGTTGGATAGGTATCGGGGTCTTTCGTCCCGCAGAAGAATTCATCCGATACTCCAGGCTCTATATCCAGAGGCACTTTATTTTCCAACCAGTCTGTTTTCTAGCCAGTCGACTCGACTTCCACTACCTCCTGTTTTTCTTCTGTTTCTCTCTGCTTCATTCCCCAGTCTCCTTGTCGTGCCTAGTCTTCTCCTGTCCCTCCGTCCATCCCAGTCATACCCTGTCCTCCGTCTCAGAGCGTCCGTCTCCGTCTTCCTGTCCTGTCCCCCCTTTTTTCCTGGAACCCTCACCGCTATATACAATCCTAGTCCAATCAGTTTAAAGGTCAGGCATGTGGCAGGCATGCCAATCATAGCTCTGATAATGCGTAGCACACGCGCCAAGCATACAGCTATGGGCCAATCAGAAGGCACTTTCTGAAACCTGTGTACCGCCAAGCTCCGAGAGGAGGAGAGGTCTCAGCGCCATGTTAGGGCACATGTGCAGTGCTCCCGACAGATGGGAGGTGCAGCTGCCATGATTAGAACTGGTGCTCATATGGGATCCCGGGGCACGATCAAGGTGAGGACTTAAGGCGCTAGGTCACGCTGCAGGCCCCATAGCAGTTGTTTTCAATGTAAACTGAAAATGGCTTGGGCACTGACCTTCTCTTTGAAAGTGGAGTTGTTTGCTCATTGAGTGAGAATTTCTGTCCTTGTTTTGTGTGGAGTCGACATGCTTGATTTGGTAATACTAGGCAGATTGGGCATGACAAGAAAAATGACAAGCATAGTTTGCAGGAATGTTATAACGAAAGCTAATGGTAGGTGAAGCGAATGGCCCAAATGGAGCACTTTGGGCACTGGAAGACCTGTGCTGATTCCTCAGGACGATGTCATTGACAATGACCTTGAGTTCCCTAGGTGTCCCATGCACATAGAGCAGGATATGCGACCAGAGCAGTTGTTTTCAATGGGAGCCGAAAATGGGAGCGCTGAACTGCTCTCTGGATTTGGAGTTCTTAGCGCATTCAGCGTGAAATCTCCACCCTTGTTTTATTTGTGCAGCTCAATATGCCTATTGTCATTGTACTGTGCTGACTGCACATGAAAAGAAAAGTGAAAAACAGTTGGTATGAATGATGCAATAAAAGCTAATGGAATGTGAAGTGAATGGCCCAAATGGAGTAGTTCTTGTGCTGGATGATCTGTGCTTCTCATTTAGTACAATGCCATTGACGAAGTCTTGAGTTCCCTATGTGTACCTTGCTCAATGAGGAGTATGCTGGGCCATAGCAGTTATTTTCAATGGGAGATGAAAATGGCTTGGACGATGAACTTCTCTCTAGATATGGAGTTCTTGTCCATTGAGTGAGACTCTCCATCCTTGTTTTGTGTGTGGAGCTCTACATGTTTGATTTCGTTATACAGGTCTGATTGAACATGGCAAGAGAATGGACAAACAAGGTTTCTGAGATAGCTGTAACAAAAGCTGATGGTATGTGAAGTGAATGGCACAAATGGTGTAGGTTTAGCACTGGCAGACCTGTACTGCTTCGTGGGGACAATGCCATTGACAAAGATCTTGAGATACCTAGGTGTCCCATGCACATTCACCAGTATGTGGGGCCAGAGCAGTTGTTTTCTTTCTTTTTTTATTATATTTTTTATTGCCTTTCATTTTGTAACAATATTTCATAGGCTCTGAGGTTCCCCCATGCCTTCCCCATGCCCCCTATTGTGGATTGCTCCACCTTATTTCAGTATTACAGTTCAAATCTTGTCTTTTTTCTTTCAATGCAAGCATGTGCCATGCATGGAGTCCAGTATCTTATTTTTCAGCTCAATTCAACAGTTTCTTGGACAGACCAACTCTGGTTTGAAGACATAGTTGGGCAGAATATCATTCTGACCAATAAAATTCCATAAGATAACATCAACAACAGTTTCCAACATTATGGGATTAATTAACATTGTATTGAGTGACTGATATGTTAGACAATTCGAGTTCTTAGCCATCTCCTGAGACTACTTCATGAAGATTTCAATTATAGTTTGTATAGAACTGGCTTCTATCTACCTTGAATTTGCTATAGGATACCATTCAGCTATCTCATGTCCATTTTCATTTTAGCATTTAGCAGTTTATTATGTTGAAGCATAATTTTTACTGAACTTGGCAGATTTTAGGGCAATCTAAACTGGCTTATACCTTTAGCAAGGCATGTGACACCCATTGAGGCATAGAACACTTTTGGGAGTGGTGTGCAGAGAAATCCTCCATACCTTAGTTATGTGTAGTTTATTTTCGTGTCTTATCTAATAAGGTAAGTGTGAGTCCCCACTGATCGTTTCCTGTCTAGCTCTAAGCTTTCCTAGATGTTCTCTGTCTATTCCAATGTTTTTGTTGTCTGCTTTGTTTTGTTTTGGCGAGGGCTCCAGGGCAACCCTGATGGTCATTGTAAGAGAGGGAGGGGATCCAGTACTGGAACTAAGCAAGGACCAGAGAGAGCTCCTCTCCCTTGTCTCAGAGGGAGTTTATTTCTTTTCTGTTTCTGTAGACTGCTCAGGGTCCTGATTGCTGTTCTGGTGACATTGGGCTCTTAGAGGAGGGATTTGGACTTCTATCCAATGGTGGGCGATTCAAGTGGGGGCAGAAGACCTCAGAGTACTTAGCCTCTGGACTCCCACCAATTCCCTGTGGTCTCCTTGGCAGTTGGGATGTAGTCCTTGGAGCCAATACTGGTAGTCCTTGGTGAGGATTTGGAAGTCTCCAGGGTTGGAATACAAGTCTCTTCTTGTCCTCGTGCTCCACTCTGGAATCCCCCCTCCCCCCGCTCTGTGCATATGACCTCCTGTTAAGAAGTTGTCAGGTTCACCCTTAACTCCCCCCATGTCTTTGTAGCTTTACTATTGTCTAATGCTGATTCAAGTCTGAGGCCTACAAGTTACCTGTTACGTTCTTGATAGGTTATGCTTTACATCTGCCTCACACATTCTAGGGAGATAGACGATCTCTCTGCTCTCCCCATTACTGAGAAGCATAGGGTCTTTTTAAAATTTATTTATTTTCACTTTATCTGAGAGAGAGGAAAAGAGAGATTTTATATCTGCTAGTCAATCCCCAAGTGTATACAACATCTATAGCTAGGCCATGCCAACACCTAAAACATGGAATTCCATTCAGGTTTGCCATACAGGTTGCAAGGACTCAACTATTGTAAATATGTCTTGTATATGCAATACTCACACACACAAGAGAGGGGGATTGAGATGGACAGGGGCAGGGAGAAAGCAATCGACAACTTCAGACATGCATCGGCATGACAGGGAATTTAAGGTGCTCAGGAATGGGCGTCCTCAAATAGACAAATTCACATAGGTGAGCACTAAGTTTTCAGAGATCAAAGCTAATTTGTAGAAAGTAATTATTCTCAAATTCACAAACTTTAGTTATCTGCATCCTACCTACTTGGTATATTTCTTGCCAATGGCTTACAGTTTATCTTGATGCTCACATAACAGATGCTTAACAATTGTGTTCCTAATACTTTCAAACATTTAGATATACCATGCATATAATAAACTGAGTTTGTATCTAAATGTAGAATTACAAGTGGTACAAAGTCTGGCACTTTGTAATATCTTCTTTTTTATCTTTCTTTTTTTCTTTTTTTTATTAAGTTTATTCATTAATTACATTGTGTTGTAATTTCATAGGAACTGGGATTCTCCCCACACCTCCCCACACCCTCCCCACACCCTCCCCACATGGTGGGTTCCTCCACCTTGTTGCTTAATCATGGTTCAAGTTCAGTCGAGATTCCCTCTTTGCAAGCATATGCCAAGCATAGAGTCCAGCATCTTATAGTCCAGTCAAGTCCAACTACTTATTGGGGAGACCCTCTCTGGTCTGATGGCAGAGCCAGCAGAGTAGCATTCCAATCAAATAAAAGCACTAACATACCATCAACAACAATTGACATCATTATCGAAATAATTGACATAGTATTGAGCAGCCAACATGTTGAAAATAAATGCGCTTTCTTAACCACATTCTGTGACCACCCCATTCACATTTCCATTTTAGTTTATATACGATATATGACATAACATCCATAACATAACATGTTATGCATAACATCATATCATCTTAAATTAAGGCAAACATGTGGTATCTAACTTTTTGGGATTGGCTCTTTTCCCTTAGCATTATGGTTTCCAGTTTGGCCCTTTTGGCCACAAAGAACTGCATTTTGTTTTTTTTAATAGCTGAGTAGTATTCCATGGAGTAGATGAACCATAGCTTTCTTATCCAATCCTCTGTTGATGGGCATTTTGGCTGCTTCCATGTTTTTTTAATTACTGATTGTGCTGCTATGAACATAGGAGTGCATGTTAGTTTCTCATAAAACAAGTGTTCTGGATATATTCCTAGGAGTGCTATTGCTGGATCATACGGTATGTTGAATTTGACTTGTTTGAATATTCTCCATACTGATTTCCATAGAGGCTGTACCAATTTGCAGCCCCACCACAGTGGAGTAGGGTTCCCTTTTCCCCGCAGCCTCAGCAGCAAGTGTTGTTAGTGTTTTTCATGTGGGCCACTCTTACTGGCGTTAGGTGGTACCTCATTGATGTTTTAATTTGGATTTCCCTTATTGCCAGGGAGCTTGAGCATGTTTTCATATGTTTATTTGCCATTTGGGATTGTTCCTTTGTGAAATGTCTGCCAATTTTCCATGCCCATTTCTTGAGTAGTTTGTTTTGGTGTTTTGGCTGTTTCGTAGTTCTTTGTATATTCTGGAGATTAGCCCTCTATCACCTACATAGTGTGCGAAGATCTTCTCTCATTCTGTGGGCTGAAGCATAGGGTCTTAAAATTGCATTAGGTTTTGCAGTTGTTTGATGAAGATCGTTAGCAGTTTGCCTCACAATGATTGTTGGTTCATTGATTACACCACAATATGTTGTTGCATGTGTTACAGGTTGTTAGGTTGAAATAATACTACATTTTACAGGTACCATTTTTCAGCTTGACAGCATTTCAGCTTAAATTAAGGCAAAGATGTGGTATCTGACCTTTTGGGATTGACTCATTTCCCTTAGCATAATGGTTTCCAGTTGGGCCCATTTAGCCACAAAGAACTGCATTTCATCTTTTTTTAATAGCTAAGTAGTATTCCATGGAGTAAATAAACCATAGCTTTCTTATCCAGTCTTCTGTTGATGGGCATTTCGGCTGCTTCCAAGTTTTGCAATTATTGACTGTGCCCATTTTTGTGTGGTTTGTTTGTTTTGGTGTTTTGGTTTCTCTGGAGATCTTTGTATATTCTGAAGATTTGTCCTCTATCACCAATGTAGTGTGCAAAGATCTTCTCCCAATCTTTGGGTTGTTATTTTTTACTTTGTTGATTGTTTCCCTTGCTGTGCAGAAGCTTCTTAGTTTGATATAGTCCCATTTGCTAATTTTGGTCTTGATTGCTATTGCTATTGGTGTTCTATTTAGAAAGTCAGGGCCTATTACTAAGTCTTGCAGTGTATTTCCAACATTTTCTTCCAGACGTTTGAAGGTTTCTGGGTTCAGCTTTAGGTCTTATATGCATTTAGATTTGATCTTAGTGTATGGTGAGAGATGTGGGTCTATCTTCTGGTTTCTGCAGGCTATCAACCAGTTGTCCCTGCAGCATTTATTGAAGAGATCTTTCCATTTGTCTGGATTGTCATCTGTTTTTTTCTCAAAGATTATTTGGTTGTATCTGTGTGGGTTCCCATCTGTTGTTTCTATTCTGCTCCATTGGTCCTCCTCTCTATCTCTGTGCCAGTACCAGGCTGTTTTGACAACCACCACTCTGCAGTATCCAGAGGTCTGGTACTGTGATTCCCCCTGTTAAGTTTCTATTCTTCAGAGTGGTTCTGGCTGTTCGTGGTTTTTTGTGTTTCCAGATGAATCATTGTATCATTTTTTCGAGTTCTATGAAGAATGTTTTGGGTACTTTGATTGGGATTGCGTTGAATGTATATTGCTTCTGGTATGATGGACATGTTGATGATATTGATTTTCCATATCCAGGAGAATGGGATGTTTCTCCATCTTTAGAAGTCTTCTTCAATTTCTTTTTAAGTAGTTTGTAGTTTTCTTCAAAGAGGTCTCCTACATTTTTGGATAGGTTTATTCCCAGATACTTCATGCTTTTCTCTGCTATTTTGAATGGTAAATTGTTGGTTAGATCTTTTTCCATCTTGGGGCTGTTTGCATACACTATGGTGACTGTTTTTTGTTCATTTATTTTGTACCCTGCCACTCTACCAAACTCTCATATAAGTTCTATTAGTCTCTGTATTGAGTCTCTTGGTTCTTCTATGTAAAGGATCATGTTATATGCACACAGTGAAAGCTTGACTTCTTCATTTCGCATTTGGATTCCTTTGATTTCTTTGACTTGTCTTATGGCCACTTTGAGTACCTCTAGGACTATGTCAAATAGTAGTGATGATAGCAGACATCCTTGTCTTGTTCCAGATCTCAGTGGGAAGGGTTCCAATTTTCCTCCATTCAGTCTGATGCTGGCATTGGGTTTTTCTTACATTGCTTTGATTATGTTGTGGATTATTCCTTCTATGCCTACCATGGCTAGGGTTTTTAGCATGATGTGGTGTTGGATTTTGTCGAAAGCTTTTTCTGTGTCAATTGACACTACTATATGATTTTTGTTCTTCAGTTTTTGGATGTGGTGTATTACATTTATGGATTTTTGAATGTTGAACCATCCCTGCATGCTAGGGATGAATCCTACTTGGTCGGGATGAATGATCTGTCTGATTTTTTTTTAATTCTATTGGCTAGGATTTTATTAAGAATCTTAGCATCAATGTTCATCAGAGAAACAAGTCTGTAGTTTTCCTTCTCTGTTAGTTCTCTATCCAGTTTTGGTATGAAGGTTATGTTGGCTTCATAGAGTGAGTTTCGAAGGGCTGCTTCCTTCTCTATTGCTTTGAAGAGTTTGTGGAGGATTGGGGTTAGTTCTGTTCAGAATGTTTTGTGGAATTCTGTAGTGAAACCATCTGGACCTGGGCTTTTCTTCTTTGGGAGATCTTTATTCACTAATTTGATCTCTGCCTCACATATAGCTTTGTTCAGGTCCTCTGTTGCCTCTGGTCTAAGTCTTGGTAAGTGGTGAAAGTCTAAGAACCTTTTCATTTCCTGACGATCTTCTGATTTGTTGGAGTACAATTGCTCATATTAGTTTCTGATTATTTCATTAATGGTTTTGGTGTCAGCTATTATGTTGCCTTTTTCATCTTTCATGCTATTAATTCTCATTTTCTCTTGTTTTTTTCTTTGTCAAATGGGCCAGTGCGCTAATTTTTTTTATCTTCTCAAAGAACCAGTTTTTTGATTTATTGATTTTGTGTATAGATTTTTTTATTTCTATTTGGTTTATTTCCTGCCTTGTTTTGATCATTTCTTGTTTCCTTTTGTTTGAAGGGCCTTTCTGTTGCTGTTTCTCTAATTTCTAGAAGTGTGTGTTTGATCCTTGTAATTGGTATCTTTTGTGGGCTTTGACATAGGCACCGATGGCTATAAACTTACCATGCAACACTGCTTTGGCAGTGTCCCACAAATTTTGGAATGTTGTATTTGAGTTTTCGTTAGTTTCCATAAATTTTTTGATCTTGTCCTTTATTTCTTCTCTGACCAAGTGTTCACTTAGTAGCATATTGTTCAGCCTCCATGTGTTTACGTGCTTCCTGGGGCATTTTGATTTATTGATTTCTGGTTTTACTCCTTTGTGGTTTGAGAAGGTGCATGGTATGATTCCGATTTTTTTGAAGTTAGTGAGGCTTGCTTTGTGCCCTATCATGTGGTCAATTCTGGAGAAGTTGCCATACACTGCTGAAAAAAACGTATATTCTGTTTCCATGGTGTGGAGGATTCTGTAAATGCCTACCAAGTCCATTATGTTCTGCGTAAGTTCTGCTGTTTCTCTGGTAAGTTTCAGTTTCATTGATATTAACAGGGTGTTGAGGTCTCCCACGATTATTGTGTGTGCATCTATGTCCCTCTTAAGTCCATCAGCAATTGCTTCATGTAGCTGGGTGCACCTGTGTTTGGTGCATAGATGTTTATAATAGTAATCATTTCCTGCTGGAAGTTTCCCCTTCAGCAATATGAAGTGTCCATCTCTATCTCTTTTGATGTTTGTCACGTTGAAGTCTAAGTCATCTGAGATTAGAACAGCTACTCCTGCCTTTTTTCTCTTCTATTGGCGTGAAATATCTTTTTCCATCCCTTCACTTTCATTTCTTAGCATTTTTTCTGGCTAGATGTGTCTCTTGTAGGCAACATGTGGTTGGGTTCTTGTTTCTTGATCCATTCTGTTAATCTGCATCTTTTTATTCATGAATTTACTCCATTTGTGTTTAGGGATAGTAAGGAGAGGTTGTGATTTTGAGCTGCCATGAGGATGTGTAAGCGTGCAAGTGTGTATTTGCGTCTATTAGTATCTCTGATTGATTGATTTCCTCATATAGATTTTAGTGGGGAGGGCTTCCCATTTGCCATCTTTGATTTTGGTTTTCATTTTTTCTTTCTGGATTAGCACCTTCCTAAGGAGATTTTCTAGAGCTGGTTTCATGCTGACATATTCTTTGAGTTTCTCTTTACTGTTGAAGAATTTAATTTCATTCTCAAAAACAAATGAGAACTTCACTGGGTACATTATTCTTGGTTGGCAGTTGTTTTTTCGCTTCAGGATTTGAAAGATTTTATCCCATTCTCTCCTTGCTTGGAGTGTTTCTTCTGAGAGTTCGGCTGTGATTCTGATTTGCCTTCCTCTGAAAGTAATCTTATCCTTTCTTCTTACTTGTCTTAGAATAGTTTCCTTGTATTTGCTTGAGGGGAGTTTAGGACCACATGCCTGGGTGAGGATCTCTTTGGGTCAAATCTATTGGGAGTTATCTGTCCTTCCTGGATTTGTGCTGGATTTATATTTCCAGTGTTCTGAAAGTTCTCCTGTATTATCTCATTGAGCACGAGTTACAAGCCTATCTCTTTTTCCACTCCTTCAAGAAGTACCATTATTCTAATATGTGACTTTTTGAGGTTGTCTTTCATTTCCTGCATGGACCTGTTGGCTTTGTTCAGGTTTGTCTCCAACTGTTTGATGAGCTGCTGATTTTCATTCTGATTGTCTTCCAATTCTGATATTCTGTCCTCTACTGTATTCATTCTGTTGGTTAGGCTCTCAATTTTGTGCTCTAGATGGAGGATTCCCTTTTTTGACTTGATTTACTACTGCAATGACATGGTTTTAGAATTCCTTGGACTCTTCCCAATGCTTCTCACTGTCTCTGATGAATTTTATTATTATTTTCTTAAATTCCTTATCTGGTAATTCCTCGATGTCTTCATCTCACATCACAGAGATTGAGATTAGTTTTTTTGTTTGTTTGTTTGTTTGTTTGTTTGTTTTTTGTGGGGAAGTGCTTGATATTTCTTCTGAGTCATTACTTTTCCTGATACATCTCAGTGTGTTGCTGTTTCTTGTCAGTTTGGGATTTTAGCCTCTGGCTTGTTTGTCCACAGCCACTGCCCTGAGTGCTGTAGCCTAGAGGGGGTGTGATCGAACTACTGCTGCTTGGAATGTTGGCAGAAATCTAATTCTTCTTACTCTGTTGGAGACACTAGCCAATGGTTGGCATGGGTGTTGGGTTGTTTCTTTTTCCCCTGGGTTTATCTCTCTGCAACCTGGTTCCATTGCAGCTAGTTGTTTAGGGGTTGTCTTGCATGTGCCAATGGGGTTAGAGTGTAGATGAGAGACTTTGTAACCTTGGGCTCCTTGTTTTTGTTCTAGGTAGATGTAGAGTGTGCAGTTCCACACCCTAATACACTCTCACAATTGTGCTACCCTTTTGGGAAGCAAGCTGCTGTAGCCCCGCTTGCCTATGACTCTGCTCGGGTCAGCAAACTCTGTTGGGTGGTGCCACAGCCTCCAGTGCTTGAGCTGAGTACAGCAGAGGATTCGGCCAGAGTCTTCAGCTGCCTGTGGCTTGGAGTCTGCAGCCCCAAGCTGTGTCAGAAAGCTCTGCGGACCCAGCCCTAGTGCAAGGCTCCTCTTACTGTTAAATTCTCTCAAAGGTGCTCTGCTGTTCGGAAGCACGCAGCCGTGTCCCTGCTAGCCTGTGCCTCTGTCCGGGTCAGCAGATCTGCCGAGTAGCACCCCACCTCTGGGGCTCTGGATGATTACAGCAGGAAATTCTGCCAGAGCCACCAGCACCTAGTCCACAGTTCAGCGCTGATGCGAATTTCTGCAGCCCAGCTCCAGAGCGTGTCTCCAGTCCCCTCTGCATTTTCTCAAAGGTGCTGACTTGTTGGGAGGCGCTGCTTGGACCACTCTCACCCTGCTTTCCATCTAAGTCTGCACGGGTTGATGGCGCTAATGTTCAATCCTGCAGTCAACTCTACAGTTTCCCACACTCCAGTGGCCTGTAGATCCTGCTGGTGAGGATACTTGTTTTTCTAGCTGCCATTGTCTTCCATGGATTGGTTGAGACTCCTCCAACATTCCCCCTGCCTGGGAATGCAACTCACAAAGTTTCTCGTTTTGTGTTGCCCCTCGTTTCTTTTTTATTCTGGCTGACCTTCCATGCTGCATAGACCTCCCCATTTCAGTGAAGTCCAGCAACTGCCCGGCTATCCCCCCCTCCTGCAATTCTGTCTCTGCTGGTTTGTTCCTCTGCTGGATCAATCCTCTATCTCCATTATTCACCCTATACCAGCTCTCTGCGGATGGCGATGTTCCAAGAGGAAGAGCATTTGTTTTCAATGGGAGCTGAAAATGGCTTGGACACTCAATTGCTCTCTGGATGTGGAGTTCTGAGTGCATTGAGTGAGAATCTCAATCCTAGTTTTGTGTGTGGAGCTCAACATGCTTGATTTCATTCTACTGCACTGATTTGGCATGGCAAGAGAAGTGACAAACACGATTTATGATTCGTGCAATGTACGTTGATGGTATGTAAAGTGAATGGCCAAAATGGAGCAGTTTCTGCACTGGAAGACCTGTGCTGCTCCTTCAGGAGGATGCGACTGACGAAGACCTTCAGTGCCCTAGGGGTCCCATGCACATTGAGGAGTATGTGGGGCCAGAGCTGTTGTTTTCAATGGGAGCTATAAATGGCTTGGGCGCTGAACTTCTCTCTGGATGTGGAGTTCTTAGTGCATTGAGTGAGAATCTCCACCTTTATTTTGTGTGGGGGGCTAAATCTGATTGATTTCATTCTATTGGGCTGATTGCGCATGGCAAGAGAAGTGACAAACATGGTTTCTGGGAATGTTGGAAGGAAAGCTGATGGTATGTGAAATGTGTGTGGAGCTCAACATGCTTAATTTCATTCTACTCATCTGATTGGGTAGGAAAAGAAAAGTACCAAATACAGTTTCCGAGCTAATTGCAAGGAAAGTCCATGGTATGTGAACTGAAAGGCCCAAATGGAGTAGGTTTGCCTCTGGAAGATCTGTGCTGCTCCTTCAGGATGCTACCTTTCATGAGGATCCTCTAGTTCCCCAGGTGTCTCATTCACATTGAGCACCAGCTGGGGCCAGAGCAGTTGTTCTCAATGGGAGCTGAAAATGGCTTGTGCACTGAACTCTCTGAAAGCGGAGTCATTAGCACCTTGAATGAGAATATCCATCCCTGTTTTGTAAGTGGAGCTCAACAGGCTTAATTTCATTCTACTGGGCACTTTCAGCATGGGAAGAGAAGTGACAAACAAGGTTTCTGAATATTTGTAGTGTAAGCTGATGGTATGTGAAATGAATGGTTCAAATGGAGCAATTTTGGCAAAGAAAGATCTGGGATGCTCCTATGGGACGATGCCTTTGAGGAAGATCTTCAGTTTTCTAGGTTTTCCTTGCATATTGAGAAGTATGTGGTGCCAGAGAAGTTGTTTTCAAAGGGAGAGTAAAATGGCTAGGGTTCTGAACTTCTCTCTGGCTGTGAAGTTCTTAGCACATTAAGTGAGAATCTCCATCCTGGTTTTGTGTGTGGAGCTTAACATACTTGATTTCATGATATTTCTCTGCTTCGGCATGGCAAGACAAGTGAGAAACACTGTTTCTGAAATAGTTGTAGCAATAGCTGTTGGTATGTGAAATGAATGGCCCAAATGGAGCAGGTTTGGCACTGAAAGACCTGTGCTGCTCCTTCGGGACGATGCAATTAACTAAGATCTTGTGTCCCCTAGGTGTCCCATTTGCTTACAGCAATACGTGGGACTAGAGCAGTTGTTTTCAATGGGAGCTGAAAATTATTTGGGCTCCGTACTTCTCTCCGGCTGTGTAGTTCTCAGGGCATTGAGTAAGAATCTCCAGTCTTGTTTTGTTTTTGGAGCTCAAGATGCTTGATTTCATTCTACTTGTCTGATTGGGCATGGCAAGAGAACTGACAAACATGGGTTCTGAGATAGTTGTAGCAAAAGCTGATCGTATGTGAAATGAATGGCCCAAATAGAATTGTTTTGGCACTGCAAGACCTGTGCTGCTCTTTCTGGATGATTTCATTTGTGAAGTGCTAGAGTTCTATAGGTGTCCCATGCATATTCAGGAGTATTTGGGGCCAGAGCAGTTGTTTTCAGTGAGAGCTGAGAATGACTAGGGTGCTGAACTTCTCTCTGAATGTGGAGTTCCAAGTGCAAAGAGTGAGAATCTCCATCCTTGTTTTTGTGTGAAGCTCAACATGCTAGATTTTATGATAGTGGGCTGATTGGGCATGGCAAGAGAAGTGACAACACAGTTTCCTAAGCAGCCGTTGGACTTGACTGGACAATAAGATGCTGGACTCTATGTTTGATATACGCTTGCAATGGGGGAATCTCAACTGAACTTGAGCTGTGGTTATGCAACAAGGTGGAGGAATCCACCATGGTGGGAGGGTTTGGGGAGGGGTGGGGAGAACCCAAGTATCTATGTAATTGTGTCACATAATACAATGTAATTACTGAAGTTAAATAATAAATATATAAAAAAAAAAAAAAAACCACAGTTTCCTAAATTTGCCACAAATGTTGATTGTATTTCAAGGGAATCACCTACATAGAGTAGTTTTTGCATTGGGAGACCTGTGCTGCTCCTTCGGACTATGCCATTGATGAAGGTCTTGAGTTCCCTAGGTGTCCCATGCACACTGAGCATTATGTGGGGCAGAGCAATTATTTTCAATGGGAACTGAAAATGACTTGGTCACAGAACTTTGCAGTGAAAGTGGAGTTGTTAGCGCATTGAATGTGAAACTCCAAGCTAGTATTGTGTGTGGAGCTCATCATGCTTGATTTCGTTCTAATTATTTCCTTTCACAAGGAAGTAGAAGTGACAAACAAGATTTGCGTGAATGTTGTAACAAAGGCTGATGGTATGTGAAGTGTAGGGCTCATATGGAGTAGTTTGTCATTGTAAGGCCTGTGCTGCTCCTTCAGGACAATGCCATTTATGAAGTCCTTTTGTTCCCTAGCTGTCCCATGCACATTGAGCAGTATGTGGGGCCAGAGCAATTGTTTTCTTTTTTTTTAATATTTATTTTTATTACAAAGTCAGATATACAGAGAAGAGGAGAGAGAGAGAGGAAGATCTTCCATCCGATGATTCACTCCCCAAGTAAGCTGCAACAGCTGGTGCGTGCCGATCTGAAGCCGTGAACCTGGAACCTCTTCCAGGTCTCCCACACGGGCGCAGGATCCCAATGCATTGGGCCGTCCTCGACCGCCCTCCCATGCCACAAGCAAGAACCTGTATGGGAAGTGGAGCTTCCGGGATTAGAACTGGCTTCTTATGGGATCCCGGGGCGTTCAAGGTGAGGACTTTAGCTGCTAGGCCACGCGGCCGGGCCCAGAGCAATTGTTTTCAATTGGAGCTGAAAATGGCTTGGGCACTGAACTTCTCTCTGGCTGTGGAGTTCTTAGCACATTGAGTGAGAACCCCCATTCTTGTTTTGTGTGAGGAACACAGCATATTTGATTTCATTCTACTGTGCAGAATGCGTGTGGGAAGTGAAGTGACAAACACAGTTTGTTGAACTCTTTTAATAATAGCTGATGATACATGAAGTGAATTGACCAAACGGAGTAGTTTTTGCACTACAAGACCTGTGCTGCTCCTTCTGTACGATGCCATTCAGAAAGCCCTTTAGTTCATTAGGTGTCCCATGCACATTGCGAAATATGTAGGGCCAGAACAATTGTCTTCAATGGGAGCTGAAAATTGCTTGGGCGCTGATCTTCTCTCTGGATATGGATTTCTAAGAGCATTGAGTGACAATCCCCATTCTTGTTTTGTGTGAGGTGCTCAATTTGCTTGATTTCGTTCTATTGTGCTGATTGTGCATGGGAAGAGAAGTGACAAACACAGTTTATGGAACTCTTGTAACGATAACTGATGGTATGTGAAGCGAATGGCACAAATGAGTAGGTTGGCACTGAAAGATCTGTGCTGCTCCTTCAGGATGATTCCATTGACAAAGATCTTGAGTTCCCAAGGTGTCACATGCACTTTGAGCAGCATGTTGGACCAGAGCAGTTTTTTTCAATGGGAGCTGAAAATGGCTTGGACGCTGAACTTCTCTCTGGATGTGCAAGTCATAGCGCTTTGAGTGAGAATCCAAATTCTTGTGTTGTGTGAGGAACTCAACATGCTTGATTTCATTCTACTGCACTGATTTGGCATGGCAAGAGAAGTGACAAACATGATTTCTGAGATAGTTGTAGTAAAATCTGATGCTATGTGAAGTGAATGGCCCAAAGGGAGTGGTTTTACCACTTGCGCACCTGGGCAACACCTCTGGATGATGCCTTTTACAATGATTTTGAATTTTTGGGGTCCCATGCAAGTTGAGGTGTATGTGAGGCCAGAATAGTTGTTTTCAATCTGAGCTGAGAAAGGCTGCGGCATTGAACGTCTGTCTCTGGATGTGGAGTTCTTGCAGTTTGAGCAAGAATCTCCATCATTGTTTTGTGTGTGGAGCTCAACACGCTTGATCTCATTCTACTGGTCTGTTTGTGCATGGCAAGAGAAGTGACAAACACAATTTGCGGGAATTAGGCAATGAAAGCTGATTTTATGTGAAGTGCATTGCCCAAATATAGTAGTTTTGTCACTGGAAGACCTGTGCTGCTCCTTCGGGACGATGCCATTGACGACGATCTGAGTTCCCTAGGTGTAGCATGCACATTGAGCGATATGTGTGGCCAAACAGTTGTTTTCAATGTGAGCTGAAAATGCCATTGATGTAAATCTTAAGTTTCCCAGGGGTCCCAAGCACATTGATGAGTAAGTTGGGCCAGAGCAGTTGTTTTCAATGGGAGCTGAAAATGGCTTGGGCGACTAACTTCGCTCTGGGTGTGGAGTTCTAAGTGCACTGAGTGAGAATCTTCATCCTTATTTTGTGTGTGGAGTTCAACATGCTTGATTTCATTCTACTATGCTGATTGCACATGGGAACAGAAGTGACAAACATGGCTTGTGGAATTCGTGTAACGAAAGCTGATGGTATGTGAAGTGCATGACCTAAATGGAGTAGTTTTGGCACTGGAAGACCTGTGCGGCCCCTCCTGGAAGATTGCATTCATGAAGGTAGAGAGTTCCCTAGGTGTCCCAAGCACATTCACATGTATGTGGGGACAGAACTTGTTTCGTTGGAACTGAAAATGGTTTGTGACACTGAAATTATCTCTTGTTGGAGAGTTCTTAGTGCATGCAGCGAGAGTCTCCATCCCTGTGTTGCATGTGGAGCTCAACATGCTTAATTTCATTGTACTGTGATGATTGGACATGGCAACAGAAGTGACAAACACAGTTTGTGGAACTCTTGCAATGATAACTGATGGTATGTGAAATGAATGGTCCAAATGGAGTACGTTGGCTTTGGAAAACCTTTGTTGCTCCTTCAGGATGATGCCATTGATGAAGATCTTGAGTTCCTTAGGTGTCCCTTGCACATGCAGGAGTATGTGGGGCCAGACCAGTTGTTTTCAATGGGAGCTGAAAATGGCCTGAGCACTGAACTTCTCTCTGGATGTGGAGCTCTCAGAGAATTGAGTGAGAATCTCCATCCTTGTTTTCTGTGTGGAGCTCAACATGCTTGATTTCATGATACTGGGCTGATTGGCCATGGCAAGAGAAGTGACAAACACGGTTTTCCAAGATAGTTGCAACAAAAACTGATGGTATGTGAAGTGAATGGCACAAATGGAGTGGTTTTGGCTTTGAAAGACCTGTGATGCTAATTCAGATGTTGCCTTTGACGAAGATCTTGAGTTCCCTAGGTATCCCATGCACATTCAGCATTATGTGGGGCCAGAGCAGTTGTTTTCAATGGGAGCTGAGAATGGCTTGGAATGCTGAACTTCTCTCTGGATGTGGAGTTCGTAGAGCATTGAGTGAGAATCTCCATTCTTGTTTTTGTGTGTGAAGTTCAACATGTTTGATTTCATTCTACTCGGCTGATTGGAGATGGCTAGTCAAGTAAGAATCAAGGTTTCTGAGATAGTTGCAACGAAAGCTGATGCTATGTGAAGTGAATGGTCCAAATGGAGTCAATTTGGAACTGTAAGACCTTTGTTGCTCCTTCAGGATGATGCCATTGATGAAGATGCTGATTTCCCTAGGAGTCCAATTTGCATACAGCAGTGTGTATCACCAGAGCTGTTGTTTTCAGTGGGAGCTGAAAATGGCTTGGGACGATGAACTTCTCTCTGGATGTGGAGTTCTTAGCGCATTGAGTGAGAATCTCCATCCTTGTTTTGTGTGAGGAGCTCAGCATGCTTGATTTCATTCTACTGGGCTGATTAGACATGGCAAGAGAAGTGACAAACACGGTTTTTAAGATCGTTGCAATGATAACTGATGCTATGTGAAGTGAATGGCCCAAATGAAATCGTTTTGGCCCTGAAAGACCTGTGGTGCTCCTCCAGAACGATGCCATTCACGAAGATCTTGCATTATCTGGGTATCACATGTAGATTGAGCATAATATGGGGCACGAGCATTCGATTTCACTGGGAGCTGAAAACGGCTTTATCACTGAAATTCTTTCTGAAAGTGGAGTTCTTAGTGCATGCAGTGGCAAATCTCCATCCTTGTTTTATGTATGGAGCTTAACATGCTTGTTTAACTCTATTGTGCTGATTGGGCATAGGAAGAGTAGTGGCAAACACTTACGAAAGAGTTGAACCAAAGCTGAAGGTGTGCATAGTTTTGGCACTGGACAGCCTGTGCTTCTCCTTTGGGACAATGCCATTGACAAACAACTTCAGTTCCCCAGGAGTGCCATGCACAATCAGCAGTATGTGGGGCCAGAGCAATTGTTTTCTTTTTTTAAATTAAATTTATTCATTGATTACATTGTGTTGTAATTACATAGAATCTGGGATTCTCCTCCCCACACCCTCCCCACATGGTGGGTTCCTCCACCCTGCTGCATAACCATAGTTCAAGTTCAGTTGAAATTCCCTCTTTGCAAGTATATGCCAAGCATAGAGTCCAACATCTTATAGTCCAGTCAAGTCCAACTACTTATTGCGTAGACCCTCTCTGGTCTGAGGGCAGAGACAGCAGAGTATCATCCCGGTCAAATAAAAGCACTAATATACCATCTGCAGCACTTAACATCGTTATGGAATTAATTGACATGGTATTGAGCAGTCAACATGTTAAAAATAAATGCGATTTCTTAACCATTTTGTGTGACCCCCCCATTCACAGTTCAATTTTAGTTTATATAATACATATGACATAATATCCATAACATAACATGTTATGCTTAACATCATATCATCTTAAATTAAGGCAAACATGTGGTATCTAACCTTTTGGGGAGCAATTGTTTTCAATGGGAGCTGAAAATGGCTTGGGAGCTGAACTTCTCTCTGGATGTGGAATTCTTTGTGTATTGAGTCACAACATGCTTGAATGGCCTTAATGGATCCTTTTTGGCAATGGAAAACCTATGCTCCTTCTGGATGATGTCCCTCATGAAGATCTTGAGTTCCTTACATGTCCCATGCACACTGAGAAGTATGTGGGGCCAGAGCAGTCGTTTTCAATGGGAGCTGAAAACGGCTTGGGACGATGAACTTCTCTCTGGATGTGGAGTTCTTAGTGCATTGAGTGAGAATCTCCATCCTTGTTTTCTGTGTGGAGCTCAACATGCTTGATTTCATTCTACTGCGCTGATTGTGCATGGGAAGAGAAATGACAGCATGGATTCCAAACAACCTGAACCAAAACTGAGGTTTTGTGATGTGAATGGCCCTAATGGTGTATTTTTGGCGTTGGAAGACTTGTGCTGCTCCTTTGCGACAATGCCATTGACGAAGATATTGAGTTCCCTAGGCGTCAAATGCACATTCAGCATTATGTTGACCAGAGCAGCTGTTTTCAGTAGGAGCTGAAAATGGCTTAGGGGCTAAGCTTCTCACAAGATGTGGAGTTCTTAGCGCACTGAGTGAGAATCTCCATTCTTGCTTTGTGTGTGGAGCTCTACATGCTCGATTTCATTCTACTGGGCTGAACAGGCATGGAAAGAGGAATGAGAAACAAGGTATGCATGAATGCTGCAAGGAAAGCTGATGGTATGTGAAGAGAATGTCCCAAATGGTATAGTTTTGGCACTGAAAGGCCTGTGTGGCTCTGTCCGGACAATGCCATTCATGAGGAACTTGAGGTCTCTAGGTGTCTCAATCACATTGAGCAGTACATGGTGCAAGAGCAGTTGTTTTCAATGGGAGCTGAAAATTCCTGGGACACTGAACGTTTCTCGGCTGTGGAGTTCTTAGCACATTGAGAATCTCCATTCTTGTTTTGTGTGTGGAGCTCAACATGCTTGATTTCATCCTACTGGTCTGATTGGGCAAGGGATGATAATTGACAAACGATGTATCCCAGATAGCTGAACTAACGCTGATAATTTGTGAGGTGAATGGTCCAAACCGAGTATTTTTGGCACTGAAAGACATGTACTGCTCCTTCAAAGGATGCCATTGACGAAGATCTTCATTTCAGAAGGTGTTCCATGCACATTCAGCAGTGTGTGGGGCCAGAGCATTTGTTTTCAATTGGAGCTGAAAATGGCTTGGGCGCTGTACTTCTCACTGGATGTGGAGTTGTTAGCGCATTGAGTGAGAATCTCCATCCTTGTTTTGTGTGTGGGGTTCAATATGCTTGATTTCATTGTCCTGGGCTAATTCAGCATGGGAAGAAAAGTGACAAACACGTTTCTGAGATAGTTGCTTTCTTTACATTTTATTTATATTGCTATCATTTTATGACACATATCCATATTCCCTTAAGCCCTCCCCAATTCGCCCTCCCACCTAGTTCCTCTATATCATTACTCAAGTGTACTTCTTCATACTCAATAGAGCAGTTGTTTTCAATGGCACTTGAAAATGGCTTATGCGCTGAACTTCTCTCTGAAAGAGGGGTTGCTGGCACCAGAGTGAAAATCTCCAACCTTGTTTTGTGTGTGGAGCTCAACATGTTTGATTTCATTCTACTGGGATAATTGGACATGGGAAGATAAGTGACAAACACAGTTGGCAAGCATGTTGTAACTAGAGCTGATGGCGTGTGATGAGAATGGCCCAAATGGAGCAGATTTGGCACTGGAATACCTGGACTGCTCCTTCAGGACGATGCCATTGATGAAGAACTTGAGTTCCTTAGGTGTCCCATGCACATTGAGCAGTCTGTGGGACCAGAGCTGTTGTTTTCTTTTTTTTATTGAAGATTTATTTATTTTATTACAAAGTCAGATATACAGAGAGGAGAGAGAGAGAGAGGAAGATCTTCCATCCGATGATTCACCCCCCAAGTGATCTGCAACAGCCGGTGAGTGCCGATCCGAAGCCGGGAACCTGGAACCTCTTCCGGGACTCCCATGCAGGTGCAGGGTCCCAATGCATTGGGCCGTCCTCATCTGCCTTCCCAGGCCACAAGCAAGGATCTGGATGGGAAGTGGAGCTGCCGGGATTAGAACCAGCGCCCATATGGGATCCCAGGGCGTTCAAGGTGAGGACTTTACCTGCTAGGCCACGCGGCTGGGCCCAGCTGCTGTTTTCTTTTTTATATATACATTTTATTATTGTTGTTGTTATTTTATAATACAGTTTCATATTCCCTTACCCTCTCCCCAATTTCCTCCCTCCCATCTAGTTCCTCTATATCATTACTAACATATAGTTCTTCATACTCAGTCATATGTCCATCATTGTGGGTATGGACAATGGCAGAGAGTCCAATATCCTATTGTCAAGATATAGTAAACATTTTCATTGTAAGTCCATCTTTGTCTGGAAACAGAAATGCATACCACACTACATCCTCACATCTTGATGTTAGTCTCCATTTTACACCTACTGTAAATCCCCTTAAATGAAAAGTCAGCAACAGAAAGAAAAATAGAAATTTACAATGCCGTGTGGTTAAATGATATGTTACTAGATATGACAGTCTCCATTACACTGCTGTACATCCCCTTAAATGAAAAGTAATGATACAAAATCAACAATAAAAAGAAAAACAGAAATTTGCAATGTCTGAAGTTAAATGATATGTTACTAGATATGACAGTCTCCATTACACAGCTACTATACATCTCCTTAAATAAAGAGCCACAAAGCAATATCAACATCCGGCAGAAAAAAAGAAATTAACACCAAGAAGTAAATAACATGTATTAAATTACTAACATGTAGCTGAAGAAATGAAAATCAAGGACCTTCTTGAAGAAAATGATGCTACTGTATGGTCTATGAGTCATTGAAGATTTAATCAGAGGAAAGTGTTTTGAAGAGATGAAACCAACAGAAAACAACAAATCCCATGTGATATACTTTCGGCCAAAGTGTGTTTCCTCCACAAAATAAACAGATGGGTTTTGTTTTTTAATTCAGTCTACGAATCTATGATGTTTGATTGAGCTTAAGCCATTTACGTTCAGTTTAATATGTATGTGTGGTACTTTAGTCCTGTTATTTTAGGAATGGGTTGTTCATTGGTTTAGTCTTCTGTTATCATTTTACTGGGATGTTCTTCCTGTTTGCCTTTGGTTTTGTTTGGTGCTATTCCTCTTCTCAGTCAAGAAAACATCTTGAAGTATCATTTGTAGGGCAGGTTTTGAAGGGGCAAATTCTTTTAACTTTCTTTACTGTGAAAGAATTTTATTTCATTTTCAAAGGCAAAAGAAAGCTTTGGTGGATATGTTGTCCTAGGCCGACAATTGTTTTCTTTTAGAATCTGGAATATGTCACTCCATTCTCTTCTTGCCTGTAGAGTTTCCTGTGAGAGATCTCCTGTGAGTTTTATCAGCTTTCCTTTATATGTCAATTGATTATTTTCACGTGCACATTTAAGGATCTTTTCCTTATGTTCAATTGAAGAGAGCTTGATGACCATATGTTGTGGTGAAGATCGCTTTTGATCAAGCCTGTTGGGAGTTCTGTGCCCCTCCTGGAACTTGTTTCCCAATTCTTTCTCTAGGTTAGGGAAAATTTCCTTTATTATTTCATTGAATACATTTGCAAACTCAGCTTCTCTTCTTTCTGCACCTTCTGGGACTCTCATAATCCCTATATTTGGCCTGTTAATATTGTCTTTCAATTCTTGAATACTTCTTTTGGCCTGATTCAGCTCGCCTTCCAGCTTTTTGTTTGCTTCCCCCAGTGACAGGAAATACCTTCTAATTCTGAGATTCTTTCTTTTGCTTGCTTCATTCTATTTTGGAGACTCTCCACTGTTCTTTTAATTTACTCTACTGTGTTCTTCATTTCTGATATGCCAGCCTTGATTTGCTTTATTGCTTCCTTAAATTCTTTGAACTCTTGTACGTGCTTCTCATTGCTGATCAGAAGCTTTAAAATGAGTTTTATGCATTCTGTGTCCCCCATTTTGTCGATGTCTTCTTCAGTTAACTCTGAGGTTGGCATAGGATTTTGCTCCTTTGTAAATTAGTTATTGGTAATATTTATTGTGCTTTTGTCTCTTCTTTTTCTCTTGATCATTGTACTTCTGGTTAGCAGAGTCTTCTCCTTTTGGAGATTTCTAAGCTGTGTCACCCACAGGTCTGCAGTTTAATTTTACTTATTGCATTTGGTACACAACTCTTTGCTTGCAGTCAATTGTGCCACTCCCTCCAGCGAGTTCCAGTTCTGGGTTCTTATGTCAGATTTCCATCGTGGTCTCCACAGCCCCAGCTCTGGGCTCAGCACTCTCCACCTCCTGTGACACTGTGTTGAGTCTGCACTGTTGTCTCTGCAAACCTATCTCCCACTTCCGTTTGGAGCAGGTCCCAGGATTAGGGAGACACCAGGTGTCCTATATAGTTAGGTTGTTGGTGACAATGATCTTGTCAGAACCTGTTGGACACTAGATCTGGGTGCCACACAGACCTATTTTGACCCGTACTATGCCACAGTCAGTATTATTTACCTGCGGGAGGAGTCCCTTCCACTGACTTCAGCGAGTTCTTGTGAGCTCAGCACATGTGTAGTTCACTGTTGTTAACTGCCTAAAGTTATTGCCACAATGTACAAAATGGCGCCTGATGTACCACTACTGGAATTCTTGATTTGTGGGCTGTCAGATCCGAGGGCTACCCAATCCTGTCTTAGGTGGTACCCAAAGAATGCCACGTCATTGCAGTTCACCAAGACAGAAATGATTTCACTCCCAGCTCAGTGTATGCTCAGTCCTTTCCCTTGTCTTTGCCTTGTGAAGCAAAATGGCGCCCAATTCGGTTTTAGGGGACTGACTGAGCTATGAAATCCACCCTGCTCTTGCACTTAATGGGAACTGCTGATCTGTCTCTGCTCCTTGTCAAAGCAAATGGACCAGCACGACAGACAGTTCTTTTTCTGGGTTCACCTCCCAAGCTCCCAATGAAAGCCCCTTCCCACCTGGTTGCTGGTGGAGTTCCAGCTGCTGGTGGAGTTCAGATCGCAATTTGCTGAATGCTGGTGGAGTATCAGCCACAGCAACACCACATTGTTGTGTCCTCTGCTTTCCTGTGTCTGTCAGTCTCCAGGTACCCCTCTACTGTTGTTCTGTCCTTTCTTATTTCCTGGAATATGTTCTCTCTGCTTCGTCCTGAATAAATGTTTTTCCATCTGTTTAAATCGATCCTTACCCTATTCTGCCATCTTGATTCTCAGAGCAGTTGTTTTCAATGAGAGCTGAAAATGGCTTTGGCACTGAACTTCTCTCTGGATGTGGAGTTGTTAGGGCATTGAGTGAGAATCTCCATTCTTGTTTCATGTATGGAGCTGAACATGCTTGATTTCTTTCTACTGGGCTGATATAACATGGGAAGAGAAATGACAAACATGGTTTCTGAGATAGTGGCAATGAAAGCTGATGGTATGTGAAGTTAATGGCCCAAAATGGAGTACTTTTGGCACTGAAAGACCTGTGCTGCTCTTTCAGGATGATGCCATTAAGGACCATATTGAGTACCCTAGGTGCCCCCGGCACATTGGGCTGTATGTGGCACCAGAGCAGTTGTTTTCAACGGGAGCTAAAAATGATTCACGCGCTGAACTTCTCACCAGATGTGGAGTTGTTAGCGTATTGAGTGAGAATCTCCATTCTTGTTTTGTATGTGGAGCTCAACATGCTTGATTTCATTATATTGGGCTTATTGGGTATGAGAAGTGAAGTGACAAACACGGTTTCTGATTTATTTTTAAATAAAGCTGATGATATGTGAATTGAATGGCCCAAATGGAGCAGATTTGGCACTGGAATACCTGGACTGCTTCTTCAGGACGATGCCATTGACAAAGATGTTGAGTTCCCTAGGTGTCCCAGAGCAGAATGTGGGGCCAGAGCAGTTGTTTACAATGGAAGCTGGATGTGGAGTTCTTAGCACTGAAACAAAGCAAGGATGGAGATGCTGACTGAGGTTGATGTGAACTCCACATCCTGATAAAAGTGCGGCATCCAAACCAATTTCAGCTCCCCATTAAAAATGGCCACATATGTCTGAATGTGCATGTGACACCTTGGGGAACTCATGATGTTGGTTAATGGCAACTTTCCAAAGGACCATCAGAGGTCTTCCAGTGCCACAACGACTCCACTGGGGAAATTAAGTTCACATCCCACCAGTTTTATTAGCAGATCTCCTTCATGCTCTGCTCTGTCCCATCTCATCCATTACACATTGAGCCCAGTATAATGAAAACAAGCATGTTGAGCACCCTCACAATACAAGGATGTAGACACTCTCTCAATGTGCTAAGAACTGCACATTTAGAGAGAAGTTCAGTGCCCAAGCCATTTTCAGCTACCACTGCAAGCAACTGCTCTGGCAGCACATATGGCAGAATATGAATGTGCATGTGACAGCCACCAAATTCAGGGTTCTGGTGAATGGCAACTTCCTGAAGGAGCAGCCATTTCGTCCAATGCCAAACGACTCCACTTGGTGGTTAATTTCACATTTCATCAGCTTTATTGGCAGATCTCCTGCAAACCCTGTTTTGTTTCTTCTTGTCCAATGCCCATTGAGCCCAGGATGAAGAAATCAAGCATGTTGAGCCGCCATAAAAAAAAAAAGAAAGAAAAACAAGAATGGACATACACCCTCAATACTCTAAGAACTCCACATCCAGAGAGAAATTCAGCACCCAAACTATTTTAAGCTACTAGAGAAAACATCTGCTCTGTCTGCACCTATGGATGAATGTGCATGTAACACCTAGGAAACTCAGGGTGTTGGTGAATGGCACCCTCCTGATGGAGCAGCACAGCTCTTCCAGTGCCAAAGCTACTCCACGTGGATCATGAACTTCACAAACCATCAGGTTTTCTATCAGATCTCCCGGAAACCCTGTTTTGTTCCTTCTCATCCAAAACCCATTGAGCCCAGAATGATGAATTCAAGCCTGTTGAGCACCCACAGAAAGCAAGAATGGAGATTCCTGCCAGCAATGCCCGTGTCGCCATGTACCCTGAGCTGAGCGGATGGACTAGGGTTAAAAAATTTTAAAAAATTATACTCACACACACAAACACACACACTGGGTCATTCATGTAAGAATGCCATTTATTGGAAACCCAGACTGTGTTAATATACCATGCCAAGTTCCTCTTGGGGAGGTTTTTCCCAACTCTTTGGCCATTGTATGTCTCACGTGTATCAGGTATTTTGCAGTTAGGTCAACATGAACCCATCAGTTATGCGAGGCCGCATTGTGCCCTGTTGATTGGCCCACAGTTTCTCAAGCTTTCTCAAGCATAACCAGTATGAGAAAAAGCAAGATTATTGTAGCAGGCATATCTCATGAGGTTAACCCTTGTGGGGCCAGGCCCTGAATCTGTCCCTTTTTATTCTTTAATAGGCACCCGTCTAAAAAAAAAATCGGCACCTGTCTTAAGTTGTCCAACAGCTGACTTGCACCTTACCCGTCATGGGGAGTCCCACCTGGGTCAAGCGGGGTCCCTGTCTTAGGTTGGTCACCAATCCTGTCATATCTTACCCATCTCTTGTCAGCTATTAACACATCATGTTCAGCCAAACCTGAGAGCTAGGGTTTTCCATAGCCAAAGTCATCATGCTTGTCGAACGACAACTTGCTCCTGGGCCTGCTGTTTTCACATGTGGTTCAGGAAGAGCATGACTACTACTACTGCTAGTGCAGCAATCGTCATGGTTCCTAAGACCATAACCCCGCTCCATTCCTTGAACATGCAAGCTGCTGCCAGTTTAATGCCATTTAGAATAATTTCCCCTGACATGGGGGAACCCGGGTCTCATTGACCTTATTAATGTTTGTGGCAAGCTGGCTGGTGAGTTCAAAAACACACACTTAACAATGTGCAAGTATTGTTGAAAATACTAACATTCAAGAATCTCATACTGCTAACATTGTTACATGTATACAAGACAGGAACCGGATACCCTAATTGCCTATTATCCCATCTGGTTCCTACATTTCCAAACAGAGAAATGGACCCCAACTACTTTTAGGGAAAAGGGATGTCGTTGTCTGCTCTTATTACTTCCTGCTGAGAGGGGGCATTGTTGAGTAACAGCAGCTGTAGGGGTTCCATCTAGTGGCTCCTGATAGCGGGCAGAAGTCATCAGTGTTCGATGTACATCCTGGCACTTAAAAGGTTTCTCTTTGTTGAAGTCTAAATAACAAAATATAACATAGTTATAACTCTTCTCAGTCTAGCAGAGTGCGAGTTTGGTTAGCAGTTTGAATACTTGAGCATCAGAACTTAGATGTAAAAGAATTGTTAGGTTTCAACCTTTATCAGAGTAAACATTAATTTAAGACAATGGACTAGATTTATATCTGTCTAAGTTAACTCCTTTAAGTCTCAAATTTTGGAACATACTCAATGAGCTCAATGGAACACATGAAACTTCTTCAGAGCTGCATATAACTGCTAACCTAGATCAATCAGAAGGCACAGTAACAATGCAAGGATTATCATAGAGCATCAGGATATAAGCCCATGACAGGACAGGTAAATGCTAGCTGACTTCTTAGATCAAAAAAGTTAAATATTCAGACATAACCAAAGCTCAGATGATAAATCTTTATACTAAAATACAGCAAGGAGTACTATTAATTTTACTATGACTCTGAATATACAGGTCCTGCATGGGAAGTCAATGTACACAATGACTCTGTTGGATTTAACAAATTAGCACTTTTATGTGTGATGTCAGTCATCACCTGAGGCTCCATATATAAGATGCTTAGGCTGTGGAAGCCTCTTGAATCAACAACAACCCCATTAGACCTGGCCACACACAAAGTGGAAGTTCTCTCCTCCATTGAGAGAAGAGCACAACCATCCTCAATGGCTGCTGCTTTGCACTGGGACGTGGGCCACTGAGGTCCTTCATGGAGGGACACTCTTTGCAGCAGTGTCGTGGCATGCCACACCTGATATGCTTGCTGTCTTGCTGGCTCTCCTTCCAGACCAGAATGCCTTTAGGGCTGATTCTGAGGCCACTGAGGGCTACTGAAGATTGTCAGTTTATGAGTCTGCTTTAAGAGCTGCTTTCCATGTTGGAGAATTTGAACATTCCCTGACATCTAAGTTATCATTAAACACTTACATACATATGCCCATATATTTTCCATCTAGCTTATGGGGATTTGGGCTCCCATGGCCCAGTCTTGAAACTGTACCCTAGCAATAAGTCCATTTGAAACCATTCAGAACTATTGCACTGAACAGGCCTTGGAGGTCCTGAGATAACAGTAACGGACATGACACTCTAAGAGCCTAATTATGCATCTACACATTATTTTCAAAAAGGATTTACTTTAGCAATTCTCATTCATAAACATGAACATGCATATCAGGTAACACATGTAAAACAACAGCTTTTGTAACCGCTACTTGAGAATTCCCTTAAATGTGTTAAAGTTACCAGTTGTTTAGAACTACATTTTGCTCTTAGTAATCTGAATAAACCATACCTATAGTTTACAATTAAACTTTAGCTTTAATGGATACAATAGGTCTGCTGAAACCCTAGAAAACAAAGTGTCTATGTTTAGTGCTGTGATTCCACCTGTAGGATTTTACACACTTTTGTACTTTTTAGACCTAGGGGCCTAGCCATTATTACTGATGACACCACAATCAGATGGTCATTAGGGATTCAACAATAAGAGGGAGTATACCAACAAACAGTTTGTTCCTCTAGCAGATGCCTTTCCTAGGCCTGTTAGTTCCTGTTCTCTTTCCTGGGGGAGAAAGCACCTCTTTTTGATCTGTTATTCAAACCTGAAGACTAGGGAGCTTTTTACCTGTAAATTTTCATATCAACTATTCCTGGAGCGTTCCCAGCAGGATTGCATCTAGTCCTGGCTCCCCACTGGCAAGGTTCTCCACTGGTAAGGTTTCACAATCTCTTTTCTAAAATCGCCCTCCATTTTTTTCCTTCTACAAATCTAATCAGTTGTCTGTCCTACAATTAATTTTACTAACCAAAAGATACAGCATTTGAAACACATTCTTTTGACTTTGAGGCTGCCAGGGGCCTATCTAGAAAACCAGAACCAGAAGAGTTAAGCCTATTAAATATGCCAAGAGGCCATAAAGTATCTGATCAAAGATTCCTCACTATACTATTCATCCATTTAGTCAGACTGATTCAAACAGCAACAGATCACTTATAAATTTATCACTTATAAATGATCACCCACACGTTTCAAAGTAAATACATATCAGAAAATACCCTTGAAAACACACTTATTTTAAATCATGAGAATTTAACAAACACAATATACACAACCCAAGGGATTATCTAACTGAAAGGCAAAATGTATATTTCCTTAGTCAGTCACCAAAAGGGAAATATAACCTTAAACACAGAAATAAGTTCATAAAATCATCTCATAACTTTTCAAGAATGTTCGGGTGGGCTCCAGGATGGGGCGTCCTGCTCAGATCCTGACTCCAGCTACCATGTGCACGTGGTGAGCTGTCCCCGGGCCTGCCTGGGCTCAGGGGCTGCTTCCTTTTGGGGTGAGTAAACTGAGGGGGAAGTCTTCATGACTGGTTAGGTCTGGGGCCCACCCACCACCCTCATTGAGCGGTGAATGGGATTGGGGAGGGGCACAATCTTGGACCTGGGGATTTAAACTTTCAGCAGTCGGGAGGTTGTTGGTGGGCTCCAGCATGGGGCGTCCTTCTAGGATCCCGACTCTAGCTACCATGTGCACGTAGTGAGCTGTCCCTGGGCAGCCAGTGTGCCATTTATGCCAGGCTCTGCCTGCTGGCTGCCCGGCCTGGGAGCTCTGGGATATTGGTTGTCTGAATCTCTGCTTAGGCAGTTACAGGTTGATCCCAGTGTGCTTCTGGGATCTGAGTCAATCCTAAAGATTCCCAATGGCAGTAACTCTTCCTTTGAAGAACTTGTAATCACTTAACAATGCTTAGTGTTGAACACCAGTTCATGCAAAAACTAATGCTAGGGGCTTGTCCAGCAGGATATCCTTTTACCTGACATGATGATGGATCAGGAAACTGGTCACATTAGGCAGGGCCATAACATTAAGTAGCGTTCGAGAACCATATCCGGGAGTAGATTCTGTGTGGGATGTGTGGGCCACACCCGGTCGAAAGTCTAGCCCCACTGATAAGCCCAAGAGTTTGGGTGGTTTTGGATTAAGCTAGGTGTAGCCAAAGAGCCTGCCATCAATCACAGGTTAAGGAACCCGCAACAGTCTGGACTTGTCGTGGCAGCAGCACCCGAATGTTCATCCTGAATAGGATGTGGGGTGGGCCGGGCTGCAACATTCACCAGCTCATACAAGGTCAAATGGAAGGCCAGAGTACACCAGGCACTGGCCTAAAACCCATTGGCATATATGAGAACTGCGTCTGGGAGTGGATCAAGTGGAAGAACTTGAAAAATTCTCCTGGGGAGTCATAGCTCCAGCTGGTGAACATGTGGTCCAGACATGGGGGTCGGACAAGCTGGGCAAAGTAGCTCCAACAGTTGGCTAATGTGTAAATTGGTAATGGAACGGGATGTACTGGGCAGGACTGAGCAAACCTTAGCCTACAAGCGAAACTAGATGCCAGGATGGAGCACAGGTCATGCTGAGCTAGGCTGTTGCATCTACTGGTCTACGTGAGTCAAGGACGCTAAGCCACAGTGTCTAAGGCAGAGACCAGGACAAGTGAGGGACTGAGACAAGCTGAGTCAGAGCAGGCACTGGCAGGTGCGTGATCTATGGCTGGAAACAGGCCCAGTTGGGGAGCTAAGGGGACACCCTAACTTGGTTGAGGTTCCCACCAAGGGGCACGTGTGCTGGAATAGGGACTGCGTTCTAACTAGGAAACAGTTGTAGTCTCCCTTGGCACTAGTGTGGACTGGGATTGGATGCACCAGACCAGCCTAGACCCCAACACTGTCTGGTGTCCTGGAGAACCAGGATAGATGTGGGACTGACTAGGCGGGTCTCAACCCCCTATTGAGCCATATGTGAGCTGTACGTGGGTATGGATGAGCCATGACTGGGCTGAAACATCCAACAACAAGAACCAGAATGGGTTGAAAGCCAGCCAAGAAAAGCCACTGTTTCTGCTAGGACAGGAGGTGAACTGAGTAGGGCTGGCTCATGGACCCACAAGTATGCGAAAATCTGGCACTGGGAGGGGTTCTGATGGATAAGCCTGCGCAACTCCTCTGGCAGGACACAGTCCCTACAGGAAAGTGCAAGAAGCATGATAGGAAGCAGCCCAGAATAGGCCATGGAAAATTTCCCACTGGCACACATTCGGCATGGGTCAGGGGCAGACCAGGCTGAATCAGTTCATGTCATCCACTGGCAAATCCGAACACCAGAACATTGGGTGAGCCGGGTTTGGTTATGACAAAACCAGTACACATTATGGAATGCCAGGGTGAGGTTGCCTGTACCAGATGTGACTGCAGCACCCAACCAGCTGGCAGGGGGATTAAGGGACTGGTCCCCTTGCTGGGCAGCTACTCCCACTGGAGAGCGTGGCTGGGATGAGAACAGACCAGACTAAGCAAGGCTACAACACCTGTGCGCTGAATGTGGACTAGATCAGGGAAAAGCCAGGCTGGGCTGATTATTCCTGTGGGTGCAAGCATAAATTAGAGCGGGTGAGGGATGTTTGGGCTTGCCTGCAGCATCAGCTGGCAGAAGCTGGCACTGGGAGCTAATTCTGTCAAGTCAAACCACAGAACCATCCGAAGAGTGCATAAACCGGGATTGAGACAGACCTGGGAGGGAAATAGTGGGTTGCCACCTCTTGGGTTACTACTCCTGTGAGACGGCATGAAAACTAGGATGGGGGCTGGGGTGGCTAAACAGACAGGCACTCAACAACATCCATGAGGGCTGGATAATTGAGCTGGTTAGATGGTACAAAGCTTCAATACCCATTGACAAGTACGAGAGACAAATGGGATGTGGGACAGACTGGACTAGTCTGCTACACACACTGGCAAACCAGGGTAGGGGGTGGGCCTGGTGGGGTTATTTTGGGTTGCCCCAACTAGGTTGCAGTTCCCACTGGTTTATGTGAGAGCCGAGTATGTGCTGGGAAGAACCAGGCTGGACTGCAACACCCATTGGTTCCAGTGCAAGTCAGTACTGAAACCAGAACCAACCCAGCAATTGAAACCACCAACTGATCATGGAGACGGACTGTGCCGGGCCCTGGGCTTGCTAGAACATACAAGAATCTGGTCTGGGAATACCTCAAAGCTTCTTTGGAGATCTCCCCAATAGAAATGCTGGACTCAGAACCCTAGCCCAGAAAAGCCAGAAGACTGAACAGGTTAATCAATCACCTCAGCTATATGTTGGCAGCGAAATACTGGGCAAATGAAGACTCTATGATAGGCTATGTCAATCAGTGGATTCTTCAACAACCTCACATGCTGGGAGTGGTGAAAATGGCAGGGATTCGTAACTGGTGCACTATTAAAACAACTTGAGCAAGGATCTCAGAGCATGCCCCACATCCGGGACATGGGGTGGGTGGGAAACTGGATGGGGCTTCTCCCTCAATATCACCCTTTACCTCAGATACAAGAAGGAAACAATATGGACATAACAGTCTTACCTACTTCCCTATAGCCCCTGAACCTTTTTACTGTAATTAACTATGTAAAGATTATCAACATAATTTTCAAAAATTGGAAAAAAAAACTTTTCAAGAATTTTAACAAATTCAAACGTTGGAACAAGAACAGGGCTTACTGAAGCTGGATAGACAACTGACAGTCACCAATTAAACAGACTATCTAAAGTTCAATTCTTCAATTTTTTAACAGCTTTCAAAATTGGAGATATTTTCATTTTTAGATATTTAGTAGCATTTCCATGTAAGCACACTTCAAAAACCTTTTGAACACAGAAACCAATTCTAATGACAGCATGTATTAGGTATTAATGTTAAACACTTAAACAATGTTGTAATAGTATCTAAAAATATAGTCAATTACTTTTACCATATTGGTTACGCATTACTATGTCAATTAATTCCATTATGATGTAAATTTTTGCTGATGGTATGTTGGAGCTTTCAATTGACTGGGATGATACTCTGCTGGCTCTGTCTTCAGACCAGAGAAGGTATACCTAAGAAGCCGTTGAACTTGACTGGACAATAAGATGCTGGACTCTATGTTTGGTATATACTATACTTGAAATAGGGGAATCTCAACTGAACTTGAACTGTGGTTATGCAACAAGGTGGAGGAATCCACCATGGTGGGAGGGTTTGGGGAGGGGTGGGGAGAACCCAAGTACCTATGAAACTGTGTCACATAATACAATGTAATTAATGAATTAAAACTAATAAATAAATTTAAAAAAAGAATAAAATTTCCTTCCCAAGAAAAAAAATAAAAAATAAACATATTAAGTATATATATATATAGCCAATTATATGTAAAACTTAAAAAATTCATTCCTCAACTTAAAACGTTTTCTAAATAAAAGCATACCAGCTTTTAAATTACTTTAATAGCATATATGATGCAACAAAATTAGCATAATTTTAATAATGTTGTGAGATTATAATCCAAATTATTTTAAATGACAATTACATTATTCAAATTTTGTCTCAATCTTTGAGAGTTCCAGGGATCCTACTAGAACCCTCAAAGTCATGAGACTTGGTTTAGAACTCTGAAGAATTTTTACGTCTAAATGAGTTAAACAAAAAATACCTTTAGCATTTAACTAAACATATTAATGAATACTGTATATTAGACCTGATCAATGCCAGGACAACACTGTAAGTTGAAGACCAAACAGCAAGAAAACGTCATACAAACCTTTCCCCAGTTGAGATGGGGAGTCTGGTCTGGCCAGATCCTATTAAATTTGTTACACCACTCTAAAATTATTTACCAAGATAGAGAAAGGGGGTTAGTTATGGTGCGTCTTATCTTGTCTGTCAGCCAGTCATACACTCACCCAATTCAGAACAAGAACAACAACTTAACAATTCAAGACAAAAACACAACTGGAGAAAGAGTACTAACATGAAATCTAGTTTTGTCCAGACAAAAAATAATAGAACACCAACAATATTGACTAAACAAGCATAAGCACAATCTCCAAACATTTCAGAACAGAGACATATAACTCTCAAACCTTTTGCAACATCTAACCTCTTCTTCGACACACCTGGAGATATTTTGCAAAACAAGCACACATAGATTCATCTCATGCTTTAGGTTAATTTAACAGTGGAGTTGGACCACTCCATATCAGATTACTTTTGCTACATCAAGTTACAGAACATGTTTCCTTTTTTTTTTTTTTTAATAAACCTCAAATGGATTATCTTACCCTGCCTCTCTCAGCTAAGGGGTTGGATAAAGAAAGGGGAGATGTATGCCTAAAAAGGACTCAATAAAAGCAAGGGTAAAAGGTGCCTGAGTGCCATAATCTTTCACTGCTTGCATAATATTTTTTAGATCTTTAAATTGCAGCGGTTGATATTCGCAGTGCGGTTGTCCACCACCTCGTGCAGGGGTCTCAATAACAGGGCAGCATACTACACTCCACCTGAGGAGATCTGAAGCTTCACTCTTATGGGATTCTATTACAGGCTCCTCTTCTACTAATGAGGCAGGGGTTGAAAGAGCTGCTGCTTCTGAAGCATAAGCTGGAGGTGGGTGAGAGACCTCTGGCGGGAGACCTTTAGTTCCTATTCTCATTTTTGCAAGCCTGGCCTTGAGTCGCCGAATGTCTCAGTCCAAGGATTTTTCCTCATCTTCGTCAAGAGGCTCCTCTTCTGAGGAGGGTTCTTCACTGGGAGCAGCCAAGGCCTCAATTGAAAGGTGTGCCACTTCCTCTTGAAGCCACTCTATGGCAAATAGGGCTTCTCTCAATTATTTTACTTTCACTTTATCAGTCAAGAGGGCACCACAAACAAGGTTCCACAATGAAAAAGGTGGCAACTGGGAAAGTATTGGGGTCATTTTCTAATTTAAACTAAAGATCTCTATGGACATGTTCCCACTCAGATATATTTAAACTCCCAGAGACTACAAACCAGGGGCTACTTGCTTAAACTGCCTGAACAAACTTTTGTAAAGTTTTATTCAACTTCTGTTTCTTGTTGATGCAGAAGGTCTTTAAGCTCAGTGACCATTTTTTTCTGTGAGAAGACACAACCCATTCTATCATCCTTTTCACAGGACAAAATCATCATGAAGACCTAACTATCCTTCAAAATAAATGTAAGGCCTAACTATACTTTAAAATAAATCTCCCTTTCCTAACAGTCTAGGAAAGACATACACTAGTCCCACTTGCCTGAATCAGCTGACCAGCCTCCCGGGATGACCCATTGTTGAATCCTCTCTTTCTCAATCTTAGTGGAACCACCAGATGCCAGAAATGCCCGCATCACCATGTACACCAAGCCAATCAGAGGGACAAGGGTTAAAAATTTTAAAAAATCATACACACACAACACTGAGTCATTCATGTAAGAATGCCGTTTATTGGAAACTCAGGTTGTCTTAAAATATCATGCCTAGTTCCTCTTGGGGAGCTTTTCCCAACATTTTGGCCATTGTATGTCTCCAGTGTGTCAAGTATTTTGCAGGTAGATCAACATGAACCCATCAGTCATGTGAGAGACATCATGTCATGTTGATCAGCATGCAGATTCTTAAGTTTTCTAAAGCAAAACCAGTATGAATAAAAGCAAGATTATTGCAGCAGGCATATCTAGTGAGGTTAACCCTTGGGGAGCCGGGCCCTGCAGATTCGCACCCAATGCTCTAAGAACTTCACATTCAGAGAGAAGTTCAGCGCCCAAGTGATTTTTAGTTACCACTGAAAACAACTGCTCTGGCAGCACATACAGCTGAATGTGCATGTGAAACCTAGTGAACTCCGGGTGTTGGAGAATGGCAACCTCTCAAAGGAGCAGCAAAGGTCCTCCAGTGCCAAAAAAGCTTCACATGGGTTATAACCTTCACATGCCATCAGTTTTACTAACAACTGTCCTGGAACCCCTGTTTTGTCCCTTCTCATCCAATGCCCATTGAGTCCAGGATGATGAAATCAAGCATGTTGAGCACCCAAACAAAACAAGGATGAATATCTTACCTTAAATGATAAGAACTCCACATCAAGAGTGAAGTTCAGTACCCAAGCAATTTTTAACCACCATGGAAAACAATTGCTCAGGCAGCACATATTGCTGAATGTGCATGTGACACTTAAGGAACCCGGGGTGTTGGTGAATGGCAACCACGGGAAGGAGAGCACAAGTCTCCCAGTGCAAAAACGAATCCTCATGGGTCATAAACTTAACATACCATTGGTTTAAGTGGCAGATCTCAGAAACCCTGTTTTGTCCCTTCTCATCCAATACCTATTGTGCCCAAGATGATGAAATCAAGCCTGTTGAGCATCCACACAAAGCAAGGATGGAGATGCTACCTCAACATACTAAGAACTCCATATCCAGAGAAAAGGTCAGCGCCCAAGCCATTTTCAGGTACCATTGAAAACAACTGCAATGGCAGCACATAAGCCTCAATGTGCGTATCACACCTAGAGAACTCAGGGTGTTGTTGAGTAGCAACGTGCCGAAGCAGCAGAAAAGCTCTTCCAATGGGAAAACTACTCCAGTTGGTTCATAAACTTCACATACCATCAACACTGCTAGCAAATCTCATGAAAACACTGTCACTTCTTACCCATGCTCATTGATCCCAGGATGAAGAAATAAAGCCTGTTCAGCACCCACACAAAGCACAGATGGAGATGTCTCCTCAATGCACTAAGAGCTGCACATTGAGAGAGAAGTTCAGCACCCAAGCCATTTTCAGCCAGCATTAAAAACAACTCCTCTGGCTGCACATATGGCTGACGGTACATGTTGCATCTAGAGAATTCAGGGTGTTGGTGAATGGGAACCTCCTGAAGAAGCAGCACAGCTCTTCCAGTGCCAAAACAACTCCATATGGGTCATTACCTTCACATACCATCAGCTTTACTAACAGATGTCCCGGAACCCCTATTTTGTCCCTTCTCGTCCAATACACTTTCAGATCAGGATGATGAAATCAAGGAGGTGGAGCACCCACACAAAACAAGGATGGATATCCTCCCTCACCATGCTACGAACTCCACATCCAGAGAGAAGTTCACATCCAGAGACAAGCGATTTTCAGCTATCATTGAAACAACTGCTCTGGCAGCACATAGAGCTGAAAGTGCATGTGACACCTAGGGAGCTCAGGATGTTGGTGAATGGCAACCTCCTGATGGAGCAGCACAGGTTTTCCAGTGCTGAATTAACTCCACTTGGTCATAAACTTCACATACCATCAGCTTTACGGGCAGATCTCCTGGAAATCCTGTATTCACCCTTCTCCTCAAATACCTTTTGATATCTGGATGATAAAATAAAGCCAGTTGATCACCCACACAAAACAAGGATGGAGAAGTTCCCTCAATGCTCTAAAAACTGTGCATCTGGAGAAAAGTTCAATACCCAAGCCATTTTCAGCAACCATTGAATACAACTGTTCAGGCAGTACATATGGCAGAATATTAATGTGGCACCTAGGGAATTCAGAGTGTTGGTGAATGGCAACCTCCCCATGGAGCAGCATAGGTTTTATAGTGTAATAACAAATACACATGGGTTTTAGTGTCACATATCCTCAGCTGCACTAGGAAATCTCCAGAATACCCAGTTTTGTACATTCTCATAATGCCCATTGAGCCCAGGATGATGAAATAAAGCCTGTTGAGCACCCACACACAGCAAGGTTGGAGATCCTCCATAAATGTGCCAAGAACTCCACATTCTGAGAGAAGTTCAGCGCCCAAGCCATTATCAGCTACCACTGCAAAAAAAATGTACTTGCAGCAAAAATGGCTGAAATTGCATGTGACAGCCATGGAATTCAGGGTGCTTTGAATGGCAAATTTCCATATTAGCGCAGGTCTTCCAGTGCAAAAACAACTCCCCTTGGGTCATGAACGTCAAATACCAATAGTGTTACTAGCAGATCTCCTGGAAAACCTGCTTTGTCCATATTCGTCCAAAACTCTTTGAGATCAGGATGATGAAATAAAGCATGCTGAACACACACAAAGCAAGGTTGGAGATACACACTGAATGTGCTAAGAACTGCACATCCAGAGAGAAGTTCAGCGCCCAAGCCATTTTAAATTACCATTGAAAACAACTGCTCTGGCAGCACATATGGCTGAAAGTACAAGTGACACGTAAAGAACCAAGGGTGTTTACCAATAGCAACTTCCCGTAGTAGCAGCAAAGGTCTTCTAGTGCAAAAATGATTCCACTTGGGTAATGAACTTCACATACCATCAGCTTTACTAGCAGATCTCCTAGTAAACCTGCTTTGTCCCTTCTCATCAAATACCTTTTGAGATCAGCATGATGAAATAAAGCATGTTGAGCACGCACACAAAATAAGGATGGAGATTCTTGCTCAACACTCTAAGAAATCCACAAAAAAAAAAAAGAAGTTTAATGCCCCAACCATTTTCAGCTGTCACTGAAAACAACAGCAATGGCAGCACATAAGCCTCAATGTGCATATCACACCTAGGGAACTCAGGGTGTTGGTGAGTGGCAACTGTATGAAGCAGCAGAACAGCTCCTCCAATGGGAAAACTACTCCAGTTGGCTCATTAACTTCACATACCATCAGCTTTACTAGCAAATCTCCTGAAAACCCTGTTTGTTCCTTCTCGTCCAATGACCATTGATCCCAGGATGATGGTATCAAGCATGTTCAGCAACTACACAAAACAAGGATGGAGATGCTCCCTCAATGCGCTAAGAACTGCACATCCAGAGAGAAGTTCAGCACCTAAGCCATTTTAGCCACCACTGATTATAACTGCACTGTCAGCACATACGGCATTTGGCACCTAGGGAATTCAGGCTGTTGGTGATTGGCATAGTCCTGAAGGAGCAGCACAGGGCTTCCAGTGTAAAAATGACTCCACTTGGGTCATAAACCTCACATACTGTCATGATGAAATCAAGTCTGTTGAGCACCCACATAAAACAAGGAAGGAAATCCTTCCTGAATGTGCTAAGAACTCTACATCCAGAGAGTATTTGAGAGCCCAAGACACTTCCAGCTGCCATTGGAAAAAAACTGCTCTGGTGCTATTAATTCTTGTTTTTCTTGTTTTTTCTTTGTCAAATGGACCAGTGCTCTATTTTGTTAATCTCAAAGAACCAGCTTTCTGATTCATTCATTTTGTGTATAATTTTTAATTTCAATTTGGTTTATTTCCTCCCTTATTTTGATTATTTCCTGTTTCCTTGTGTTGGTAAGGCCATTTTGTTTCTGTTTCTCCAATTTCCAGATGTGTGTGTGTTTGATTCTTGTAATTGGTATCTTTCTTGGGCTTTGACATACGTGCAAATTGCTATAAACTTACCACACAACACTGGTTTGGTGGTGTCGCAAAAGATTTGGAATGCTGTATTTGAGTTTTCTTTGGTTTACATAAATTTTTTGATCTCATTTTTTACTACTTCTCTGACCCATTGTTCATTATTAGCATTTTGTTCAGCCTCCAGGTGTTTACGTATTTCCTGGGGCATTTCATGTATTGATATTCAGTTACACTCCTTTGTCATCTAAGAAGGTGTATGGGGCCCAGCCGCGTGGCCAAGCGGCTAAAGTCCTCATCTTGAATGCCCCGGGATCCCATATTGGCACCGGTTCTAGTCCCGGCAGCTCCACTTCCTATCCAGCTCCCTGCTTGTGGACGGGGAAAGCAGTCGAGGACGGCCCAAAGCTTTGGGACCCTGCACCTGCGTGGGAGACCTGGAAGACGTTCCTGGTTCCCGGCTTCAGATCGGCGTGTACCGCCCTGTTGCGGCTCACTTGGGGAGTGAAACATCAGATGGAAGATCTTCCTATCTGTCTCTCCTCTCTGTATATCCGGCTTTCCAATAATAATAAATCTTTAAAAAAAAAAAAAAAGAAGGTGCATGGTATGATTTTGATTTTTTTGAAGTTAGTGAGGCTTGCTTTGTACACTATAATGTGGTCAATTCTGGAGAAGGTGTCATGAACTGCTGGAAAAAAGGTATATTCTGTGTCCTTGGGGTGGAGAGTTCTATAAATGTCTACCAAGTCCATTAGTTCTATGGTCTGCATGAGTTCTACTGTTTCTCTGTTAAGTTTCTGTTTCATTGATCTGTCTGTTGTTGTTAGTGGGTTGTTGAGGTTTCCAACGATTATTGTATGTGCATCTATATACCCTCTTAAGTCCATCAGCAATTGCTTCACGTAGCTGTGTGCACCTGTGTTCAGTGAGTAGAGGTTTATAATGCTAACCATTTCCTGCTGGAAGGTTCCCTTCAGCAATATGAAGTGTCCATCTCTGTCTCTTTGGATGTTTATCACGTTGAAGTTTAGTTGATCTGATTTAGAACAACTACTCCAGCAAGTGTGTATTTGCGTCTATTAGTATATCGGCAACATAACAACTGACACCGCAACCATTATGAAAATAATCAGAAAAAAACTATGAACAATTGTACTCCAAAAATCAGAAGATCACCAGGAAATGGAAAGGTTCTTACACTTCCACCTCTTACCAATACTTAGCATAGAGGCAACAGAAGACCTGAACTAACCTATAAGTCAGGCAGAGATTGAATTAGTGAAGAAAGATTTCCCAACAAAGAAAAGCCTAGGTCCAGATGATTTCAAACCCAGAATTCTACTAAACATTCCAAGCAGAGCTAACTGAGTGGAAAAACGACTCCACTTGGGTCATGAACTTCACATACCATCAGCTTTAGTGGCAGATCTCCTGGAACCCCTGTTATGTCACTTCTCATCCAATGCCCATTGAGCCCAGGATGATGAAATCAAGCATGCTGTGCAGCCAAGCAAAACAAGGATGGAGAAAATCACTCAAGCGCTAAGAACTCCACATCCAGAAAGAGGTTAAGAGCCCAAGCCATTTTCAGCTACCATTGAAAGCAACTGCTCTTGTAGCACATAAGCTTGAATGTGCATGTGAAATCTAGAGAACAGAGGCTGTGGAAGAATGGCAACATCCCAAAGGAGTAGCACAGGTTTTGCAGTGCAAAAAGGATTCCACCTGGGTCATTACCTTCACATACCATCAGTTTTAGTGGCAGATCTCCTGAAAATTCTGTTTTTGTCCCTTTTGTCCAATGCTCATGGAGCACAGGATGATGAAATCAAGCATGTTGAGCACCCACACAAAACAAGGATGGATATCCTCCCTCACCATGCTACGAACTCCACATCCAGAGAGAGGTTCAGCACTCAAGTCAATTTCAGCAACCATTACAAACAACTGCTCTGGCAGCACATATGCCTGAATGTGCATGTAACACCTAGGGAACTCAGGGTGTTAGTAAATGGTAATAAATTCCCAAAGGAGCAGCACAGATCTCCCAGGTCCTAAAAGACTCTTCATAGGTCATTAACTTCACATACCATCAGCTTTACTGGCAGATGTCCCGGAAAACCCTGTTTTGTCCCTTATCGTCCAATGCCCAGGATGATGAAAACAAACCTGATTAGCACCCACACAAAGCAAAAATGGAGACACTCATTCAATGGTCTAAGAATTTCACATCCAAAGAGAATTGGGAGCCCAAACCATTTTTATCTACCCTTGAAATCAACTGCTCTGGCAGCACATATGCCTTAATGTGCATGTAACACCAAGGGAAGGAGCAGCGAAGTGCTTCCAGTGCCAAAAGAACTCCACATGGGTCATAACCTTCACATATCATCAGTTGTACTAGCAGATATGCCAAAAGCCCTGTTTTGTCCCTTCTCATCCAATGACCATTGAGTCCAAGATGATGAAATCAAGCATGCTCAGCAGACACAAATACAAGGACGGAAATTCCTCCTCAATGCGATAAGAACTCCACATCCAGAGAGAAGTTCAGAGCCAAAGCCATTTTCAGCTACTGTTGAAAACAACTGATCTGGCAGCACATAGAGCTGAATGTGCATGTGACTCCTAGGGAATGGAAGGTGTTGGCGCATGACAATCTCCGAAGGAGAGCACAGGTCTGCCAGTGCCGGAATGGCTCTAATTGGGTTGGGAACTTCAAATACCATCAGCTTTACTAGCAGATCTCGTGGAAACCCTGTTTTGTCCCTTCTCATCCAATTCCTATTGAAACCAGGATGATGAAAATAAGCCTATTGAGCACTCTCACAAAACAAGGATGGAAATCCTTCCCAAACGAACTAAGAACTCCACAGCCAGAGAGAAGTTCAGCGCCCATGCCATTTTCAGCTATCATTGAATAGAACAGTTCTGGCTGCACACATGGCTTGAATGTGCATGTGACACCTAGGGAACTCAGGGTGTTGGTGAACGGCAAATTTCCGAAGGAGCAACACAGGTCTTCTATTGCAAAACAACTCCACTTGTGTCAGGAAATTCACATACCATCAGCTTTACTGGCACATCTTCTGGAAACCCTCTTTTGTCCTTTCTTGTCTAATGCCCATTGAGGCCATGGTGATAAAATCAGGCCTGTTAAGCTCCCACACAAAACAAGGATGGATAAATTCGCTGTACTTGCTAAGAACTCCAGATTCAGAGAGAACATCTGCGCCAAAGCTGTTTTCACTTAGTCCTGAAAACAAAGGCTCTAAAAACTCATATAGGATTATCTACATATTACCTCTGGGAAACACAGCATGTTAGTGTTGGGCATACTCAATAAGAATTAGCCGAGTGATTCTTGTGTGAGAACAACTCCATTAGGATCACTGACTTCACACACCATCAGGCTTATAAGAAGCTCTCAAGGAAACCCAGTTATGGCACTATGTGTAATGCCAATGAAATCATTGCACTGAAATTATCTTGTAGAGTATGATGGAAGAAATAATGCTCTACCTGCTGGTTTCACATGCAACCAACTCTACATTCAGAGAGGACTTCAGCCTCAAAGCCATTTTCAGCTAGTCCTAAAAATCTAAGCCTCTGGAACCACATATTGTGGTATGTGCGTTATATTCCTTGGAAACATATCATGTCGGTTAAGGGCATATTCAAGATGGATCAAACAAGTGGTATGAGTGTGATAATCACTCCATTTTGTTCAATAACGTCACACACCATCAAGCTCAGAAGCAGGTCTCAAGAAAACCCAGTTTTCGCACTCTATACACACATACATTCAGGCTTACAAGCAGTCCTCAAGGGACCACAGTTTTGCACTGTACAGGTAATGTCCATTGTGCACATTATACTGAAGTGAAACTTCTTGAAAATCCCACATAAATGAATGCTACAGCTGCGAGTTTCACATGATACCAACTCTGCATTCAGATACAACTTCAGGCACAAAGCCATTTTCAAATATCATGAAAAAGAAAGGCTCTGCCATCACATACTTCGCTATGTTCATATTAGTTCTAATCAGCAGAGCATGCTGGTGAAAGGCATATTCAAGAAGAATCAGCCAAGTGGTTCCTGCATGAGAACAGTTCCATTTGGGTCAGCACCTTCACACACAATAAGGCTTACAAGCAGCTCTCAAGGAAGTCAAGCTCCTAAGGCCCATTGAATTGATTATACTCAAAGAAAGATTGTTGAGCATTACACAAAGAAATGTTTCAGCTGTGAGTTTCACATGCTACCAACTTTACATTCAGAGAACTTCAGCACCAAAAAAAAAAAAATTTGAGCTACCCTGGAAAACAAATGTTCTGGCACCAAATACTGCTCTATGTCCTTATTTGTTCTAAAAAATGTACCATGCTGGTGAAGGGCATGTTCAAGATAATTATCCGAGTGGTTCTTGAGTGAGAACAACTCCATTTGGATTACTAACTTCACACACCATTATTCTAACAAGCAGCACTCAAGGAAAAACAGTTTGACACTCTATGAGAAATGCACATACAGTGCATTATACTGAAATGAAGCTTGTTGAGCATCCCACAAAAACAAATTTCCAGCTACGGGTTTCACACACTACATCCACATCCAGGGAGAACTTCAGCACCAAAGCAAGTTTCAGCTAGCCTGGAAAACAAAGGCTGTGGAAATAAACTCACGCATTCATACATCTATATATGTGTATAACATATATATTATATTATATAATATAATATAATATAATATAATATAATATAATATAATATAATATAATATAATATAATATAATATAATATATATTAGCTCTAGGAAACACTGCATGTTGGTGAAGGGCATATTCAAGATGAATCAGCCAAGTCTTTCTAGTGTGAGAACAACTCCATTTGCGTCAGTAACTTCACACACCATCACTTCTACAAGCAGCTCTCAAGAAAACCCAATTTGGTCACTCTCTGTGTAATGCCCATTAGCACATTGCATTGAAATGAAGATTGTTTGAGCATCCCACAAAAATGAATCCTCTAGCTACAGGAATCACATGCTATCAACTCCACCTTCAGAGAGATACAGCACCAAAGGTGTTTTCAGGGAGCCTGGAAAACAAAGGATCTGGCACCACACAACCCTCTATGTACATATTAGCTCTAGGCAACACAGCATACTGGTGAAGAGCATATTCAAGAAGAATCAGCCAGTGGTTCTTGTGTGACAACAACTCCATTTTGTTCACTAATGTGACACAGCTTCAGGCTAACTCACACCTCTCAAAAAAACCCATTTTGTTCACTCAATGCGTAATGCCTTTCGAGTGCATTGTACTGAAATAAAGCTTGTTGAGCATCCCACACAAGGAATATTCCAGTTGTGGGAATCACATGCTACCAACTCCACATTCAGAGAGAACTTCAGCACCAATGACATTTTCAGCTAGCCTGCAAAACAAAATTTCTGGAACCACATATGGGTTTAGATACATATTAGCGTCAGGAAACACAGCATGTTGGTGGAGGGCATATTCAAGAAGAATCAGATGAGTGGTACTTGTAGGAGAACAACTACATTTGATTCATTAAGCTCACACATCAACAGACTTACATGCACCTCTTAGGGAAACCCAATTTGTTCACTCTATGTGTAAAGCCCATTCTACGTACTGTACTGAAATGAATCTTGTGGCGAATCACACAGGAACGAATGCTCCAGTTGCTAGTTTCACATGATACCAACTAAACAATCAGAGAGAACTTCAGCGCCAAAGGCATTTTCAACAAGCCGGGAAAACAAAGGATCTGGCATCACATACTGCTATGAGAATATTAGCTCATGTTGGTGAAGGGGAAATCCAAGATGAATCTGCTGAGTCTTCCTTTTTGAGAACAGCCCCATTTGGGTCACTAACATTACATACCATCAGGCTTGCAAGCAGCTCTCAAGGAACCCAAGTTTTGCACTATATTGGTAATGCCCATGAGTGCATTATACTAAAAGGAAGATTGTTGAGCATCCCACACAAATGAATGCTGCAGCTGTGGGTTTCACATGCTACTGACTCAACAGCTGGAGAGATCTTCAGCACCAAAGCAAGAATCAGCAAGCAAGTAAAACAAAAGCACTGAAAACACACACACACACACACACACACACACACACATTAGCTCTAGGAAACACATCATGTTGGTGAAGGGCATATTCAAGAAGAATAAGCTGAGTGGTTCCTGTGTGAAAAGAGCTCCGTTTGATTCACTAACTACACACAACATCAGGCTAACAAGCAGCTCTCAAGGAAAAACAGTTGTTTCCTTCACGTGTAATGCCCATTGAGTGCATTGTACTGAAATGATGATTGTTGAGCATCCCACACCAAGGAATATTCCAGCTGTGAGTTTCACATTTGACCAATTCCACATCAGAGAGAATGTCTGCGCCAAAGCCATTTTCTACAAGCCTGGAAAACAAATAGTTTTCTTGTTCATTTTAGCTCTAGGAAACACAGCATATTGGTGAATGGTATATTCAAGAAGAATCTGTCGAGTCATTCTTATCTGAGAAAAACTTCATTTTGGTCACTAACTCAATGCACAATCAGGCTTACAAGCAGCTCAAATAAACCCAGTTTGGTCCCTCTATGAAAAATGCCCATTGAGTGCATTGTACTGAAATGATGATTGTTAAGCATCACACACAAAAATGAATGCTCCAGCGCCGGTTTCACATGCTACCAACTCCACGTTCAGAGAGAACGTCAGCGCCAAAACCATTTTCAGCTAGTCTGCAAAACAAAAGCTCTGGAACCACATTATGGTTTAGGTACATATTAGCTTCAAAAAACACAGCAAATGGGCAAAGTGCATATTCAAGAAGAATCAGATGAGTGGTACTTGTGTGAGAACAACTACATTTGATTCACTTACCTCACATATCATCATGCTTATATGCAACTCTCAAGGAAACCTAGCTTTGGCAATCTATGCATAATCCCAACTGAGTGCATTATACTGAAGTGAATCTTGTTTTCTTTTTTTTATTTATTATTTTACTTCATTAATTACATTGTAATATGTGATACAGTTACATAGGTACTTGGGTTCTCCCCACCCTTCCCCAAACCCTCCCACCATGGTGGATTCCTCCACCTTGTTGCATAACCACAGTTCAAGTTCAGTTGAGATTCCCCCATTGCAAGCATATACCAAACATAGAGTCCAGCATCTTATTGTCCAGTCAAGTTCAACAGCTTCTTAGGTATACCCTTTCTGGTCTGAGGACAGAGCCAGCAGAGTATCATCCCAATCAAATAAAAGCTCCAACATACCATCAGCAAAAATTTACATCATTATGGAATTAATTGACATAGAAATGAGTAACCAATATGTTAAAAGCAAATGCGAGTTCCCAGCCACCTTCTGTGACCACCTCACCTATACTTCAATTTTAGTTTATACACAACATATAACATTCAAACCATAACATGTTATACATAACATCGTGTCATCTTAAATTAAGGCAAACATGTGGTATTTAACCTTTTGGGATTGGCTTATTTCCCTTAGCATTATGGTTTCCAGTTTGGCCCATTTGGCCACAAAGAACTGCATTTTATTTTTTTTAATAGCTGAGTAGTATTCCATGGAGTAGATGAACCATAGTTTTCTTATCCAATCGTTTGCTGATGGGCATTTTGGCTGCTTCCATGTTTTTGCAATTACTGATTGTGCTGCTATGAACATAGGAGTGCATGTTGGTTTCTCGTAAAACAAGTGTTCTGGATATATTCCTAGGAGTGCTATTGCTGGATCATACGGTATGTTGAATTTGAGTTGTTTGAATATTCTCCATACTGATTTCCATAGAGGCTGTACCAATTTGCAGCCCCACCAGCAGTGGAGTAGGGTTCCCTTTTCCCCGCAACCTCGCCAACAAGTGTTGTTGGTGCTTTTATTCATGTGGGCCAGTCTTACTGGCGTTAGGTGGTACCTCATTGATGTTTTCATTTGGATTTCCCTTATTGCCAGGGAACTTGAGCATTTTTTCATATGTTTATTTGCCATTTGGGTTTGTTCCTTTGTGAAGTGTTTGCCCATTTCCCGTGCCCATTTCTTGAGTGGCTTGTTTGTTTTGACATTTTGGTTGTTTTGTAGCTCTTTGTATATTCTGGAGATCAGCCCTCTATCACCTATGTCTTGTGCGAATATCTTCTCCCATTCTGTGGGTTGCCTTTTTACTTTGTTGATTGTTTCTTTAGCTGTACAGAAGCTTCTTAGTTTGATGAGGTCCCAATTGTTTATTTTGGTCTTGATTTCTACTGCATTTGGAGTCTTTTTCAGGAAGTGAGGGCCTACCCCTAAGTGTTCCAGTATGTTTCCAACATTTTCTTCCAAAAGTTTGAAGGTTTCTGGATGTAGGTTTAGATCTGTTATCCATTTAGATCTGATCTTAATGTATGGTGAGAGATATGGATCTATTTTTTTGTTTCTGCAGGCTATTAACCAGTTGTCCCAACAGCATTTATTGAACAGACCTTCCCATTTGCCTGGATTGTCATTTGTCTTTTTGTCGAAGATTATTTGGCTGTATCTGTGTGAGTTCCCGTCTGGTGTTTCTATTCTGCTCCATTGATCTTCCTCTCTATATATTGTGCCAGTACCACGCTGTTTTGATAACCACTGCCCTATAGTATGTCCAGAGGTCTGGGACTGTGATTCCCCCTGCTAACTTCCTGTTCTTCAGGATGGTTCTAGCTATCTGTGGTTTTTTGTGTTTCCAGGTGAACCTTTGGATCATTGTTTCCACTTCCATGAAGAATGTTTTGGGCAATTTGATTGGGATTGCGTTGAATGTATATATTGCTTTTGGCAGTATAGACATTTTAATGATATTGATTTTACCTATCCAGGAGCATGGGATGTTACTCCATCTTTTGAGGTCTTGTTCAATTTCTTTTTTAAGTAGTTTGTAGTTTTCTTCAAATAAGTCTCCTACACTTTTGGTTATATTTATTCCCAGATATTTCATACTTTTCTCTGTTATTTTGAATGGTATCTTGCTGGTTAAGTCTTTTTCCATCTTGGGGCTGTTCGCATACACTATGGCTGTTGATTTTTGTTCTTTAATTTTATACCTGCCATTCTACCAAACTCTCGTACAAGTTCCAGCAGTCTCTGTATTGAGTCTCTTGGCTCTTCTACATAAAGAATCATATCATCTGCATATAGTGAGAGTTTGACTTCTTCATTTCCCATTTGGATTCCTCTGATTTCTTTTTCTTGTCTTATGGCCTCAGCGAGTACCTCTAGTACTATGTTGAATAGCAGTGGAGAAAGTGGACATCCCTGTCTTGTTCCAGACCTCAGTGGGAAGGGTTCCAGTTTTTCTCCATTCAGTATGATGCTGGCGTAGGGTTTTTCATATATTGTTTTGATTATGTTGTGGATTGTTCCTTCTATGCCTACCTTGGTTAAGTTCATTTAACAAGAAGTGGTGTTGGATTTTGTCGAAAGCTTTTTCTGCATCTATTGACACTATCATGTGATTCTTGTTTCTCAGTTTTTGGATGTGGTGTATCACATTTATGGATTTCTGAATGTTGAACCATCCCTGCATTCCAGGGATGAATCCTCCTTGATCTGGATGAATGATCTGTCTGATGTGTTTTTGAATTCTGTTGGCTAGGATTTTGTTGAGAATCTTAGCATCAATGTTCATCAAAGAGATAGGTCTGTAGTTTTCCTTCTCTGTTAGTTCTCTGTCTGGTTTTGGGATGAAGGCAATGTTGGCTTCATAGAATGAGTTTGGAAGGGTTGCCTCTTTTTCTATTGTTTTGAAGAGTTTGTAGAGGATTGGGGTCAGTTCTGTTCGGAATGTTTTGTAGAATTCTGTAGTGAAGCCGTCTGGGCCTGGGCTTTTCTTTGTTGGGAGGTCTTTAATCACTGATTCAATCTCTACTTCAGTTATGGGTTTGTTGAGGTCGTTTGTTGCCTCTGGGCTAAGTTTTGGCAGGTTGTGTGAGTCTAAGAACTTTTCCATTTCTTGGTGGTCTTCTGATTTGTTGGAGTACAGTGCTTTGTAGTAATTTCTAATTATGGCCTTAATGGATGCGGTGTCTGTTGTTATGTTGCCTTTTTCATCTTTGATGCTGTTAATTCTTGCCTTCTCTTGTTTTTTCTTTGTCAGTCGGGCCAGTGGGGTGTCTATCTTGTTTATCTTCTCAAAAAAACAGCTTTTTGATTCATTGATTTTGTGTATGGTTTTTTTTTATTTCTATCTGGTTGATTTCCTCCCTTGTTTTGATGATTTCTTGTTTCCTGTTATGTGTGGGGCTCTTCTGCTGTTGTTTTTCCAATTCCTGGAGGTGTGTGTTTAGTTCCTGTATTTGGCACCTCTCTTGGGGCTTGACATGAGCTCCAATTGAGATGAGTTTACCCCGTAGCACTGCTTTGGCTGTGTCCCACAAATTTTGGAATGTTGTGTCAGAGTTTTCATTGGTTTCCATAAATTTTTTGATCTCATCTTTAATTTCTTCTCTGATCCATTGTTCGTTTAATAGCATATTGTTCAACCTCCAAGAGTTTCTGTATTTCCTGGGGCATTTTGAATTGCTGATTTCCAGTTTCATTCCGTGGTGATCTGAGAGGGTACATGGTATGATTCCTATCTTTTTTAAGTTATTTAGATTTGCTTTGTGTCCTATCATGTGGTCGATCCTGGAGAAGGTGCCATGCACTGCTGAAAAAAATGTATAATCTGTGGCCTTAGGGTAAAAAATTCTATAAATATCTATCATGTCCAGTTGTTCTATTGTTTGTATGAGCTCTGTTGTTTCTTTGTTGAGTTTTTGTTTTGTTGATCTGTCTATTGTTGTTAGTGGGGTGTTAAGATCACCCACTATTATTGTGTGTATGTCTATGTCTCCCCTTAAGTCCATGAGTAATTGCTTCACGTAGCTAGGTGCGTTTGAATTTGGTGCATATATGTTCACAATGGTAATTATTTCCTGATGGATCAGTCCCTTCACCAATATATAATGACCTTCCCTGTCCTTTTTGATGTGTGTCAGATTGAAGTCCACATCATCTGAAATTAAGACAGCTACCCCAGCCTTTTTTTCTCGTCCATTGGCATGAAATATCTGTTTCCAACCTTTCACTTTCAGCTTCTTCGAATCTCTTCTGGTTAGATGTGTCTCTTGTAGGCAATAGATGTAGTTCGTAACTCTGACTCACATTGATTGTTGGTTCATTAATTACATCACGATATCTTATTACATGTGAAACAGGCTGTTTGAGGTTGAAATAATATTATGATTTGTAGGTAGTATTTTTTTCATCTTAAAATACGGCAAACATGTGGTATCTAATCTTTGGGATTGGCACATTTCCCTTAGAATAATGGTTTCTAGTTGAGACCATTTGACCACAAAAACCTGCATTTCATTTTTTTTAATAGCTGAGTAGTACTACATGGAGTGAATGAACCATAGCTTTCTTATCTAATCTTCTGCTGATGGGAATTTCCATTGGTTCCAAGGCTTGCAATTGCTGATTGTGCTGCTATGAACATAGAGGTGCATGTTGGTTTCTGGTGTAGTAGGTGTTTTGCATATATTCCTAGGAGTGCTATTGCTGGATCATGTGGTTTGCAGAGTTTTAGTTGGTTGATTGTTCTCCATACAGATTTCCATAGTGACTGTACCAGCCTGCATTCCCACCTGCAGTGGAGTAAGGTTCCCTTTTCCCCGCATCCTCACCAACAAGTGTCATTGGTGGTTTTGGTGTGTGAGCCATTCTTACTGGAGTTATCTGGTACCTCAGTGATGTCTTAATTTGGATTTCCCTTATTGCCAGAGAGCTTGAACATTTTTTTTGAGTATGTTTGCCATTTGGGTTTGCTGCTTTGTATAATATCTGCCCATTTACCATGCCCATTTTTTGAGTGGTTTGTTTATTTTGTTCTTTTTGTAGTTCTGGAGAAATTTGTGTACTCTGGAGATTATCCCTCTATCACCTATGTCGTGTGCAAAGATTTTCTGCCATTCTGTGGGTTGCTTTTTTATTTAGCTATTTTTTTCCTTTGCTGTACAGAAGCTTCTTAGTTTGATGTAGTCCCATTGGTTTATTTTGGTCTTGATTTCTATTGCTTTTGTTGTTCTTTTTAGGAAGTCAGGGCCTACACCTAAATCTTGCAGGCCATTTCCAACACTTTTTTCAAACGTTTGAAGGTTTCTAGATGTAGGTTTAGGTCTTTTATCCATTTAAATTTGATCTTAGTGTATGGTGAAATACATGAGTGTATCTGCTTGTATCTGCAGGCTATCAACTGGTTGTTCCAACAGCCTTTATTGAAGAGACTTTCCCATTTGCCAGGATTGTTGTCTTTTTTTTTTTTTTCTCAAAGATTATTTGGTTGTATCTGCATGGGTTCCCTTCTCTTGTGTCTATTCTGCTCCATTGATCCTACTTTCTTTCTTTCTTTGTGCCAATACCAGGCTGTTTTGATAACCACCACCCTATAGTATGTCCAGATGTCTCCCATCCAAGTACTAACCAGACCCGACCCTGCTTAGCTTCCGAGATCAGACGAGATCGGGCGCGTTCAGGGTGGTATGGCCGTAGACCAGATGTCCAGAACTGTGATTCCCCCGTTAACTTCCTATTCTTCATGTTGGTTCTAGCTATTCATGGTTTTTTGTGTTTCCAGATGAACCTTTGTATCATTTTTTTTTCAGTCCTATGAAGAATGTTTTGGGTACTTTGATTGGGATTGTGTTGAATGTACATATTGCTTTTGGTATTGTGTACATTTTAATAATATTGATTTTCCTTATCCAGGAGCGTGGGATGTTTCTACATCTTTTGAGGTCTTGCTCAATTTCTTTTTGAAGAATTTTGTAGTTTTCTTCAAAGAGGTCTCCTACATTTTTGGTTAGATTTATTCCTAGATACTTCATACTCTTCTCTATTCTATTGAATGGTACCCTGTTGCATAGATCTTTTTCCATCTTGGGGCTGTTTGCATACACTATGGTTGTTGATTTTTGTTCATTTATTTTGTTCCCTGCCACTCTACCAAACTCTCATATAAATTCTAGCAGTCTCTGTATTGAGTCTCTTGGTTCTTCTATGTAAAGGATCATGTCATATGCATACAGTGAAAGCTTGACTTCTTCATTTCCCATTTGAATTCTTTTAATTTCTTTGTCTTGTCTTATGGCCACTGCGAGTACCTCTCGGACTATGTTGAATAGCAGTGGTGATAGTGGACATCCTTGTCTTGTTCCAGATCTCAGTGGGAAGAGTTCCAGTTTTTCTCCATTTGGTATGATGCTGGCATTGGGTTTTTCATATATTGCTTTAATTATGTTGTGGATTGTTCCTTCTTTGCCTACCTTGCTTAGGTTTTTTAACATAAAGTGGTGTTGGATTTTGTCGAAAGCCTTTTTTGTGTGCCTATTGATATTATTATATGATTTTTGTTCTTCAGTTTTTGGATGTGGTGTATCACATTGATGGATTTCCGAATGTTGAACCATCCCTGCATTCCAGGGATGAATCCTACTTAATCTGGGTGAATAATCTGTTTGATTTTTTTTTAATTCTATTGACTAGAATTTTGTTGAGAATCTTAGCATCAATGTTCATCAGGGAGATTGGCCTGTAGTTTTCCTTCTCTGTTAATTCTCAATCCGGTTTTGGGATTAAGGTTATGTTGGCTTCATAGAATGAGTTTGGAAGGGCTGCTTCCTTTTTTGTTGTTTTGAAGAGGTTGTAGAGGATTGAGGGTTAGCTCTGCTTGTAATTTTTTTGTAGAATTCTGTACTGAAGCCGTCTGGTACTGAGCTTTTCTTTGTTGGGAGATTTTTAATCACTGAATTAATCTCTGCCTTGGTTATGTGCTTGTTCACGTCTTTTGTTGAATTAGGCTAAGTTTTGGTAGGTGGTGGGAGTCTAGGAACCTTTCCATTTCCTGGTGATCTTTTGATTTGTTGGAGTATAGTTTTTAGTAATAATTTCTAATTATATTCTAAATGGTTGCTGTGCCTGTCGTTATGTTGTCTTTTGCATCCTTGATGTTATTAATTCTTGCTTTCTCTTGTTTTTTTTCTTTGTCAAACAGACCAGTGGGGTGTCTATTTTGTTTATCTTATCAAAAAAAAAAAAACAGCTTTTTGATTCATTGATTTTGTGTATAGTTTTTTAAATTTCTATTTGGTTTATCTCCTAATTTGTTCAGATGATTTCTTGTTGTGTCTGGGCTCATTTTCTGCTGTTTTTCCAATTTCTGCACGTGTGAGCTTAATTCATGTATTTGGTGTCTTTTTGGACTTTGACATAAGTACCAATTGCAATGAACTTACCACGTGATACTGTTTAGGTGGTGTCCAACATGTTCTGGAATGTTGTGTTTGAGTTTTGATTGGTTTTCATAATTTTTTTGATCTCTTAATTAATTTCTTTTCTGACCAATTGTTTGTTCAGTAGCATACTCAGCCTCTAAGAGTTTACATCTTTCCTTGGGCATTTTGATTTATTGATTTCCAGCTTCACTCCTTGGTGGTCTGAGAAGGTTCATGGTATGATCCCAATTTTTATGAAGTTGGTGAGACTTGCTTTTTGCCCTATCATATGATCGATCCTGGGAAATGTGCTATACACTGTAGGAAAAAAAATGTATATTCTGTGTCTGTAGGAAGAAGAGTCCGTAAATGTCTACTAAGTGCATTTGTTTTATTGTCTATGTGAATAGTATTGTTTCTTTGTTGAATTTCTGTCTTGTTTATCCATTGGTGCTAATAGGGTGTTGAGATCTCCTAGATGACTGTATTTACATCTATGTCTCCCCTTCATTCTGGCAATAACTGCTTCAGGTAGCTGGGTCCATTAGTGTTTTGCATATAGATCTTTATAAAATGGCATTCACTTCCTGATGAATGGTTCCTTTCATCAATGTAAAATGCCCCTCCCTGTTACTTTTGATATTTGTCACGTTGAAGTATCGGTCATTTGATATTAGGACAGCTACACCAGCCTTTTTTACTCGTCCTTTGACATGAAATATCTTTTCCCATGCCTTCACTTTCAATTTCTTAGCATCTTTTCTGGTTAGATGTGTCTCTTGTAAGCAGCAGATAATTGGGTCCTGCGTGCTGATCCATTCTGTTAATCTATGTCTTTTGATTGATGTTTGCCGTATTTTAGATGAAATGATGTCAACACAAAAAATACTACCTACAAATCATAATATTATTTTAACCTCAAACAGCCTGTTTCACATGTAATAAGATATCGTGATGTAATTAATGAACCAACAATCAATGTGAGTCAGACTTACGAACTACATCAAAGAATTGAAAAACTTAATACACTTTTTTTTAAAGGTTTATTTATTTTATTACAGCCAGATATACACAGAGGAGGAGAGACAGAGAGGAAGATCTTCTGTCCGATGATTCACTCCCAAAGTGAGCCGCAACAGGCGGTACACACCGATCCGATGCCGGGAACCAGGAACCTCTTCCGGGTCTCCCACCTGGGTGCACTGTCCGAATGCTTTGGGCCGTCCTCGACTGCTTTCCCAGGCCACAAACAGGGAGCTGGATGGGAAGTGGAGCTGCCGGGATTAGAACCGGCGCCCATATGGGATCCCGGGGCTTTCAAGGCGAGGACTTCAGCAGCTAGGCCATGCCGCCGGGCCCAAAACCTAATACACTTTTAAAGTCATATGTTATTCCATAATGAGGCAGAAGAGCAGAGAAATCTTCCACCTCCTTAGAATGTGTGAGGAAGACATTAATTATAACCTATGAAGAATATAACAGGTAACTTACAAATAACAAACTCAAATCAGCACTCGAAATTAACAAAACCATAAAGACATACAGGGGGAATCAAGAGCAACATGGGGGAATCAAGATGACACAATAGAGTAAGGACACATTTAAACAGATGGAGAAATATTTAATCAGGATGAAGCAGAGAAGACATATTCCAGAAAATGGGAGAGGACATAGCAACAGTAGAGGGGTATCTGGAGACTGACAGACACAGAAAAGCAGTGGACACAATCGTGTGGGGTTGCAGTGACTGATACTCCAACAGCATTCAGTAAATGGCGATCTGAACACCACCAGCAGCTGGAACACCACCAGCAACCAGGTGGGAAGTGACTTTCACTGAGAGCTTGGGAGATGAATCCAGACAAAGAACTGTCTGTCCTGTTGATCCATTGGATTTCACTAGGAGTAGAGACAGAGCAACAGATCCCACACAGGCAGTATGAGAACAGGATAGATTTCAAAGCCCAATCAGACCTCTGCAGCAAAATTGGGCGCCATTTTGCTTAATGAGGCAAAGGCAAGGGAAAGAAAGGAACATACGCTGAACCTGGAGTGAACTCGTTTCTGACTCAGTGAAATGCAACAATGTGGCTTTCTACGGGTTCCACTTAAGACAGGTCTGGGTAGCACTCAGATCGGACGGCCAACAGTTCAAGAACTCTAGTAGTGGTTCATCAGGTGACATTTCGTACACTGTGGCAAAAGCTTTAGAACTGCAGGGGACAACAGTGAACTGAACATATGCTGAGCTGGTGAGAACTCACTGAGTTCTGTGGATTGCACTGGTCCCACAGGAAAATGATACTGACTGTGGCATCGTAGCAGTCAAAAGAGGTCCGTGTGGCACCCAGATCTAACGTCACACAGATTGTGGCAAGGTCAGCACTGCCAACAACCTAGCTATATAGGATACCTAGTGTCTCTCTAATCCTGGGACCTGCTCCAACCAAAAGTGGGAGAAAGGTTGCAGAGACAATGGTTCAGAGCAGCATGTATCATAGGAGGTGGAGATTGGTGAGCAAGGAGCTGAGGCTGTGGAGACCACGATGGAAACCTAATATAGGAACCCAGACCTGGAACTCACTGGAGGGAATGGCACAGTTGGCTCCAAGCAAAGAGTTGTGTACCAACGGCAATGAGTAAAATCAAACTGCAGACCTTGTGTGACACAGCTTAGAAACCTGCCCCAAGAAGAAGACTCTGCTAATCAGAAGTACAATCACCAAGAGCAAATGAAGAGACAAAGGCACAATGAGTATTACTGAAAATTCCCCTGCAAAGGAGCAAAATACTATGCCAGCCTCAGAGTTAACTGAGGAAGACATCGAGAAATGGGGCACACAGAATTCAAAAAACTCATTTTAAAACTTCTCATCAACAGTGAAAAACACATTCAAGTGTTCAAAGAATTTAAGGAATATTGTACACAAGCAATAGCAGCAATAAAGCAAATCAAAGCAGATCTGTTAGAAATGCAGAACACAGTAGAGCAAATTAAAAGTGCAATGGAGAGTCTCCAAAATAGAATGCAGCAAGCCAAAGAAAGGATCTTGGAAGTGGAAGGTATTTCCTGTCATCAGGGGGAAGCAAGAAAAAAGCTGTAAGCAGAGCTGAATCAGGCAAAAAAAAAGTATTCAAGAATTGAAAGACACTATTAAGAGGCCTAATGCAAGAGTTATTGGAGTCGCAGAAGATGCAGAAAGAGAAACTGGTCTTACAAATATATTTAATGAAATAATAAAGGAAAATTTTCCTAACCTAGAGAAAGAACATTGGGAAACAACATCCCAGAGGGACACAGAACTCTCGAAAGGCCTGATCAAAAGCAATCTTCACCAAGACACCTAATCTTCAAGCTCTCTTCAAGTGGACATAAGGAAAAGATCCTTAAATGTGAATGTGAAAAAAAATCAATTGACATATAAAGGAATGCCAATAAAACTCACAGATCTCTCACAGGAAACTCTACAGGCAAAAAGAGAATGGAGTGACATATCCAGATTCTAAAAGAAAAAAAATGTCGGCCTAGGACAACATATCCACCAAAGCTTTCTTTTGTCTTTGAAAATGAAATAAAATTCTTCCACAGTCAAGAAAAGTTAAACAAATTTGCCTCTTTCAAACCTGCCCTACAAATGATACTTCAAGATGTTGTCTTGACAGAGAAGAGGAATAGCACCAAACAAAACCAAAGGCAAACAGGAAAAACATCCCAGTAAAATGACAAGAGAAAACTAAACCAATGAACAACCCATTCCTAAATGACAGGACCAAAGTACCACCCATGTATGTTAACCCTGAATGTAAATGGTTTAAGTTAAATCAAACATCAAAGATTCGTAGATTGGATTTAAAAACAAAACCCATCTACTTATTGTCTAGAAGAGACACATTTCACCAACAAAAATCAGCGGAAACTATATCGCATGGGTTTTGATGTTTTCAGTTAGTTTCATCTCTTCAAAACACTTTATTCTGATTAAATTCTTCAATGACTCATAGATCATGCAGTAACATCATTTTCTCAAGAAGGTTCTTGATTTTCATTTCTTCAGTGACACATTAGTCATTTAATAGCATGTTATTTAACTTCATGATGTTGTTACTTTCGTTTTTCTTCCTGATACAGTAGCTATGTAATGGAGACTGTCATATTCAGTAATACATTATTTAACTTCATGGCATTGTAAATTTCTATTATTCCATATATTGTTGATTTTGTATTATGACTTTTCATTTAAGGGTATGTACAGTAGCTGTGAAATGGAGACCAACATATCCAGATGTGAGGATACAATGTAGCATGCATTTCTACTTCCAGACAAAGATGGGCTAACAATGAAACTGTATACTATATCTTGGCAATAGGATATTGGATACTCTGCCGTTGTCCATGCCCACAATCATGGACATATGACTGTGTATGAAGAACTATACTTTAGTAATGATACAGAGGAACTAGGTTGGGGATGGGGAATTGAGCTCAGATAAGGAAAATGCCAGGAATCTATGGAACTGCATCATAAAATAACAATAATAATAAAGCAACAATAATAAAGTTACTTAAAAACAAGAGCAATCCTGACAACCTCTTTACAGGAGGTCAAATGCACAGAGCAGGTGTCGATCCCAGAATGGAGCAGGAGGACAGGAGGAGGCTTGTGTCCCAACCCTGGAAACTTCTGGATCCTCACCAAGGGCTATCAGTACGGGCACCAAGGGCTATATCTAAACTTCCAAGGAAACTACAAGGAATTGGACTGCCCTTGTAGGCCAAGAACTCTGAGGCCATTCACTCCCTTTCAGATCTCTCACATGGAAGGGAAGATGCACAGATCCTTCCTTGCAGGATATAATGTCATCGCTATAATAGTCAGGAGCCTTGAGTGATCCGCAGAAACAGAAGAACAATGAACTCCATTTGGAACTCGGGACGGGAGCTTTCTCTGGTCCTGACATAGTTCCAACTTTGGATCCCTACCCTTTCTTGCAATGACCATCAGGGTCACTCTGGAGGCCCCCCATTCAAAAAAAATTTAGAGTAGATAGATAGGAAACAAAAAGGAAAGCTTAGAACCAGACAGGGAATGGTCAGCTTGGACTCACATGTACCTTACTAGGTAGAACACAAAGATTAGCTAGCCCTAAGATATTGAAGATTTCTCTGCACATCCCTCCTAAAGCTGTTCTTCACCTCAACTGTTGACATATGCCTTGTTAGAGTTATAAGCCAGTTTAAACTATCCTAAAATCTGCCTGTTCAGTACAAATTATGCTTCAACGCTACAAACTGCTAAATACTAAAATGGAAATAGAAATGAGACAACTGAATAGTATCCTATAGCCATTTTAAGATATATAGCAGCCAGTTGTTTATAAACTAAAATTGAAATGTCAGTGAAGTAGTCACAAGATGTGGTTAAGAACTTGCATTTTCTAACATATCGGTCACTCAATACCATGTCAATTAACCCCATAATGTTGTAAATTGTTGTTGATATTATGTTGTGGCTTTTAATTGGTCGGAACGATATTCTGCCAGCTCTGCTTTCAGACCAGAGATGGTCTCCCCAAGAAACTGTTGAATTTATCTGGACAATAAGATGCTGGACTCTATGCATGGTACATGCTTGCAATGAAAGAATCTTGACTGTATTTGAATTGTAATAGTGCAACCAGGTGGAGTAATCCACCATGGGGGGAGGGAATGTGGAGGTGTTGGGGGAATCCAAGAACCTATGAAACTGTGTACTAAAACGAAATGTAGGGCCTGGCGGCGTGGCCTAGTGGCTAAAGTCCTTGCCTTGAACACCCCGGGATCCCATATGGGCGCCGGTTCTAATCCCGGCAGCTCCACTTCCCATCCAGCTCCCTGCTTGTGGCCTGGGAAAGCAGTCGAGGACGGCCCAAAGCTTTGGGACACTGCACCCACGTGGGAGACCCGGAAGAGGTTCCTGGTTCCCGGCATCGAATCGGCACACACCAGCCCATTGCGGCTACTTGGGGAGTGAATCATCGGACAGAAGATCTTCCTCTCTGTCTCTCCTCCTCTCTGTATATCCAGCTTTCTAATAATAATAAATCTTAAAAAAATGAAATGTAGGGGTCTCTTTTTTCCACTTTTCCTCCTGCCACTATGGCAGAGGATCTCAAAGCCCCCTCCCATCACTAGGATGGGAGTCTCCTTTCTCAACTTCTTCTAATAAATCTTGCTTTAAAACTAAATTCTCTTTTTCTGAAACACAAGAATTGAGGTTGCGGCCTTATTCAGTCTCAAAAAACCCTACAACAGTTATGGTGCCATATAATTCAGATCCAACCAGTGAGATTTAAGTTTATCTCCAGCCAGCCTCCAGACATCAATCTCATCGGACGGTGAGCAAAGCGGACTTTCTATCCTGTCTTTCGGAGACACTAGTTCTCCACAATTAGTAACTCTGCAAAAGAAACATTGGGTCCCTATCAGCCAATTAAATGCGTCTAATGCGGCTGCTAGTCTTAAGACTCAGGGGCGAGGCTTGCTGAGTTTGGCTAAATTGATCCCCTGGAGCTGGGTTCCTTTGCTCCAGGAATGTCAGTTTTTGTCCAAACTCAGTTTCCTTTCACAGACTAAGCCTGTCGCCCGAGACTGGGAGAAGTCTTAGGGTGCCTCAGAAATTCTGGTCAGGGCCACTCCCTAATCCTTTTCAAAAGGCCTATGGACTGTATCCTGGACTCTGACAGCCTATCAGGATGTCGGATTAAAATCTGCACTCTTTCCTTCCTTCCGCAGGCATTCAGTTATCAGTAAGAATGGGCACAAACCACTGCAAGGCCAGTGCAACTCGGGACTGAAAACAGAACCAACCCAGCAATTGCAACCACCAGCTGATCGGGGTGATGGACTGTGCTGGGCCCTGTGCTTGCTAGAACATACAAGAAACTAATCTGGGAATACCTCAAAGTATCTTTGGTGATCTCCCCAATCGAACTGCTGGACTCAGAACTCTAACCAAGAAAAGACAGAAGACAGAACAGGACAATCATTCATCTCAGCTATATGTTGGCAGCAAAATATGGGGCAAACAGAGACTTTATGATGGGCCATATCAATCAGTGGACGACCTCATTGAGCGAAACTGGCAGCAATTCATAACTGGAGAACTATTGGCACCACTTGAGCAAATATCTCAGAGCATGCCCCACATCCGGGACTTGGGGTGGGCGGGAAACCGGGTGGGGCTTCTCCCTCAGTATCCCCCTTTACCTCAGATACATGATGGAAACAATATGGACATAATAGCATTGCCCACTTTCCTATCCCCCTGAACCTTTTTTTTTCTTTTCTTTTCTTCTTTTTCCTTTAACTGTAATTAACTATGTAAAGATTGTCAATGACAATACAATAAAAAGAAAAAAAATGTGTTGTGAATTTTTTATGTTTCCTCTAGGAAATATAAAGTGTGACATCTGGGCTAGACATTGTGGAGTACTTGGTTAAGCTACCTGTTAGGATGCCCTCCTCTGCTTCCTGATAATGTGTATTCTGGAAAGCAATAGATCACTGCTCAAGTGCTTGGGCTGCCACCCACATGACCCAGCCAGGAATTGGGGGAGTGAAACAGCAAATGCAAAATCTCTTTTTCTTTCTTTATTGCACTACCCTTTGATACGTTTTAAAAATTACCACCCCTGGGACTAACATTGTGCCATCATAGGAAGAGCAGGAATTGATGAATCATTGCCTGCAATTTCAACATCCCATTTGAGCACTGGTTCATACCCCAGCTTTTCCACATCTGCTCTCTCCCTGCTAAAATGTTTGGGAAAGCAAAAGAAGAAGGTCCTGAAGAACCTAACTGCTTTCTGCTTTTGTGTCTTCTGCCTTACTTGCTTGGCTGGGGACTGTGTGAACTCCAGGCATGGCAGCCTATGTGACACGTGACAGGTCACCTGGCAGGTCACATGGGCAGAGCACTCCTCAGGAAGGAGGTCCCTGGTATTAGATAAAACCCACTGCCCTATAGCTCATCAGATTGTACTTTTTGAAAGTTGCTTGCTTCAAACTCACCAATAGAAGCCTGCCAACTTGCTCTTGTTGAAAGTAAATAGATAAACTGACCAATCATGACTGTATAATTATATGGAGTTGGCCTGAAATGTATAGGAACCCTGTGCTGTTCAGCCTCATTCTCTTTTTCTTATGCCTCTGCTGTTTTTGCTGCAGCCTTGGCAGCAGCTGGGGTGGCAGCAGGGAGCCTAGGTTAGTTTATATAACTCTCCATTATTCGTTAGCACAGACTTCAGACTCAATGACTTTCTGGGGATCTCAAAATCCAGCGCAACAGTCCAAGCACTGGGTACCCTGCCACGCATGTGCCAAAACTGGAAGGAGCTCTAGGATCTTGAATTCAATCTGACTGAGCTCTAGCCGATGTGGCCATTTAGGAAATTTTCTGTATGTCTTTCTCTCTCTCTCAATTTTACCATTCAATAACTAAATAAATATTTTTTTAAAGATTTATTTTGTTTTCATTTCAAAGTCAGATACACAAGAGGAGGAGAGACAGAGAGCAAGATCTTCATCCGATGATTCACTCCCCAAGAGAGTGCAACAGCCGGTGTTGTGCTGATCCTGAGCCAGGAGACAGGAACCTCTTTCCAGGTCTCCCACGCGGGTGCATGGTCCCTAGGCTTTGGGCTGTCCTCAACTGCTTACCCAGGCCACAAGCAGGGAGCTGGATGGAAAGTGGAGCTTCCGGGATCAGAACCGGTGCCCATATGGGATCTCGGCGCTTTCAAGGCAAGGACTTTAGCCTCTAGGCAATCGCGCCAGACCCAGTAAATAAATATTTTAGCTTTATCTAAATATCACATCGCATTCCCTGAAAAATGAGGAAAGAAGGATGCCTACATGGAAAAAGGGAGATTTAAAAATACACCAGATTGGACCCAGCGGCATGGCCTAGCAGCTAAGGTCCTCGCCTTGAAAGCCCAGGGATCCCATATGGGAACCTGTTCTGGTCCCGGCAGCTCCACTTCCCATCTAGCTCCCTGCTTGTGGCCTGGGAAAGCGGTCGAAAATGGCCCAAAGCTTTGGGACACTGCACCCGTGTGGGGGACCCGGAAGAGGTTCCAGGTCCTGGTATCGGATCAGCACAGTACCGGCCATTGCGGCTCACTTGGGGAGTGAAACATCGGATGGAAGATCTTCCCTCTGTCTCTCCTCCTCTCTGTATATCTGGCTTTCCAATAATAATAAAATCTTTAAAAAAAAAATACACCAGATGAAGTAGCATAGCCAAATAAGCCTGATCCATGAGTAAATATTTGGTCACAAGCATTGAGCTGAAGGACAGATTCAAGTGAAGTTTCTGGAGTCACAGATACACCACTATGGAAAGAAGATTTGCACCCTCTTCTTTTTTCTCTACAAATGAAACACATTAATAGGAGAGATAGGAAGGTGGGGGCGGGAAGGACTTTAAGAAAACTTCTTACAGTGTGTAGGCTTGTAGAAAGAAACAGCAACAGCCACCATGAGAGCAACATAAACTTTCCAAACCCATCCAGGTCAGGTATCCCACGGAGCCAAAGCATTCTTAGAGGAGAGTGAGAAACTTTGAGGCCTCTGCAACAAAGTGAAAATGCCATTGCAGCTGGCAATCGGGAACAAAAATTTTTAGCCCTCGGAAAGGGACAAGAATGCATAATGGAGCTAGAAATAATGCTGAGGGGAGTAAGAAACTGGAGTTTACACATTTGAGGATCACAGACAAAGCTTTTGCCTGATACTGGCTTTTAAATCAAAATGGTTTTTGGGCCCGGCGGCGTGGCCTAGCGGCTAAAGTCCTCGCCTTGAACGCCCCGGGATCCCATATGGGCGCCGGTTCTAATCCCGGCAGCTCCACTTCCCATCCAGCTCCCTGCTTGTGGCCTGGGAAAGCAGTCGAGGATGGCCCAAAGCTTTGGGACCCTGCACCCGTGTGGGAGACCCGGAAGAGGTTCTAGGTTCCCGACATCGGGTCGGCGCATCGGCCCGTTGCAGCTCACTTGGGGAGCGAATCATCGGACAGAAGATCTTCCTCTCTGTCTCTCCTCCTCTGTGTATATCTGGCTGTAATAAAAAAAAATGAATAAATCTTTTTTAAAAAAAAATGGCTGAGAAAACCCTCTCAGTCCACACCAGGGAGCTAACCTGTAGCCACAGTCTCAGAAAGACAAACTTCAGCAAACTGCTAACTTAAGGGATTGTTAGATGACATGATAGCCTTATTTAGTGCCTCAGAATAATAGCTACAGCACACATCAAACTTAGCCAGGTAAGTATGACCACTTCGTTAGGAATTACTGCCATACTTTGAGTAACTGGGCTTTAGTTCATAGGTAAGCTGGCTGCAATGCCATCTAGTGAAGGGAAGAAAGCATCACACTCACAGTAATAAAAATGTTTCAAACTCCTGCCTTATTTTTAACCCTTCCACAGTGAAATGGCAGAAAGACACTAAATTTGAGGCAAGACTGCCATCTGCAGGAGGAAATATGCCTTTTCCCCCCCTTGGCCAGAAAATCAAGTGGAAATCAAGAGTTGAATACAAGACAAACAAAACACTGATGAATGGGAGAAGGCTAGGTGTGCACTGCAGGGACAGAATGAAGCCCCAGGGAAATTCAGAGACTTGTGAGTTTCCAACAACTTCCAGTGTTTTTTCCATGAATTCAAAAGGGTATATTCCAAAAACAAAACAAAATTTTAACATAGACTCGATGTTTCCGCTGTAAAGGAGGTCTGTGGAAGGATAGCAGTCATTTGGAAAAGCCCATAAAGTGAGCCTTCCTCCCTCTCACTCCTGTGAATAAAATCTCATTTAGTGGGATGTGGACAAATTAAAACGCTGTTGCTCCATAGAGACTGCTAAAAACTAATCATATCTGGTGAAAGTAGAATAAAAAAATAATAACCTATTCCTGAAAGAAACACAGAAATGCACTCAGGACTCCACTGGGAGAGCAAGGGAAAGACAAAAGAACTCATATAAGGACACAAGCCTGTGGGTTCATCAGAGCAACACAGAATGATTCTCCATTAACAAGCTAAGTTTCTTTAGTTCTTTTCTGAGAAAAGGTGAACTCGCATGATTTCCCTCGTGCCTAGATTTGAGTACCCTGCTATCCATGCTCAGCTTTCCAGGTCATTCTTCATTCCAGCTAAACTCTTGCTGATGTTCAGTAACTTCTTTCCAAAATAAGAAGGTATGCTCTTAACATGTGAATTTTGGACGAGTCGGATGCTCTAACACTTCAGTTTTCTGATATGTCCAAACCAGTCACCAATTTGAAGTTCAGCTAGCTGCCGTGGCTGCCTAAATATTAAGGTAGGCTTCATAACATAAACATTGTTCTACAAAATAATTCTCCAAGAAAATATACCAATTCTACACACCTATGCACTGAACAATGATGCTTCAAAAGATATGAAGGAAAAATAGAACGAAGAGGAGTAAACACACTCACAATTATAGTTTCAGGGTTCAACACTCCTCCCTCAGTACAGCGAAGATCTGGACAGTATCAACCAACTCTGACGGACATGTATTGAACATTCTTCTCCAAAAACAGCAGAATACATGTTTCTTCAACTGAAGAGAATATTTACATAGAAAGATCATATTCTGGGCCAAAAAAAGAGATCAAATAAGATATGCATTTCAATTAAAATAGAAATGACTTACAAATGAATCATTGATATCTTTAAAAATTCCAGTTTTTGCAAATGAAACATATTTGTTTGTACAGTGGAAATCATAAGGCCAATGCTACATACAAACATTGTTATTCTTGCTTTCTGCAGATATTGCATTTCTCTGAACATAATAGGATGGTTCAAAAAGTTTGTGGACATTAACATTAAAAGCAGACTTATTTTGGGCCAGGACATTTCAAAATACAAGTTTTTATATTATGCATTTTTATGAAATATCTGAGGATCTCAAATATGTATGAATTTCAGATATGCCAAAGAAAATTTACTCTTCGTTATGTTTTCTTTGAACATTTTGAAGTACTCATCTGTAAGTTCAGTGGGAAAGTGTTGATGTCATTGGGGAGGCATTCTCATGAATTAAAGCTGCAGATGATCAAATATACAGATACACAGTACTAACTTCTGAGATATCTATTACAACCCAAGAAATCATATCTCTCTTCCATGCCCAATATCTGAATAAACTGGAAAACAACAAAGTAACATTAATTGCATTACCTTGACTACTATTAAAGGTAAATTCTAAGAAAGTCCCAGAAGGCAATGAATAGAATGTCAAAGAGATGAGTAAGTAGAAAACGTTAATTAAGTCCTCTCTTGTTAAATAATGTGTGATATTTTGAACAGTCACTAGATGGCGTGTGACAGATGTATTGCTAAGAAATTTGTCAAAGACCTTTCTTTTTGGTCAGACTCCCTCCCATGGAATGGTGAACATTACAGAACCCACAAAATGTGCTTAAATCCTTGTGAGTCAATTCATCTTTCTTTGTTTCTCATAAAAGGCCATGGCAAATAGGGTTTAGATACTGGGATTAGCAATGCTCAAATGCAAACTGATCAAATAGGCATAACAAGGATGTGTTCAAAATCTGACATCATTGCCTTCACCCAAGGGAGAGGCATCAAAGAAACAAATGAAGTAAAACAGCTTCTAATCTCATAAATCCATTTCTCAAGTGAAGATGGGAAATTATCTCTAATCACCAGTCCATAAGAAAGAGTAACAAGACATTTTAACAATAGCCCATATTCCATTTCACTGAAACAACCATTGAAATAATTTTGTTTTACATGTCTGTTGGCTTTATCAAGAGTTTCATTTATCCACCTACTCAAGAAATATTTGAGAGTCTTTTTCAGCACAGAAGTTTCCAGGAATAAATTGGAATCAAAAATGGTGATCTGATATTCATAGCACTTTTATTCCAGAAAAAAAAGCTTTTATTAAAAATTCATTTAATGAATATATAATATGAAAATATTTCAGGTGCCAAAAATTATAAGGAGTTACAAGGAGAGCACCCTGGATTTGAGTTCAAAGAAGTCCTCTTTGAAGTAATCTCCAAAGAAGAATGAATAGAACTATTAGCTTAATAAATATAAATAAAATAATGATAACAATACATGTTCCTGGCAGTCACTTTCAGAGATATGTATTTGTATCTCAGTGTGATTTTGATTTAATTTTTTAAACAAATAATAATAGTGAACATTTTTCTTGAGCTCTTTAGGTATTTCTTTGACTTTTTCAGTGAAACGTTTATTCCTATCCCTAGCCTACTTTTATTGCGTTATGAGGGTTCTTTAAACCCTAAATAAAGGCCTTTTCCCTTTCTGTATATACATGTATATCTATATGTATATAGACACATATAGATACACATGTATATACATATATATATACACACATAAATCTGTAAATTGGATTACATTTTTGAAACAACATGTTTTGGAGATTGTAACTCTTAATTTTGAAGAAGTAAAACTATTCTCACTTTTTCAATGGCCAGTGTCTATAATTTTCAATGTCAGGATTGGAAAGATTTATTCCTATGTTAACTTCCAGAGCTTTATATAGTTTTAGTTATTACATTAAGTCTATTATCTATCATTTTATATTGGAAACTCAGATAAACAAAGAGAAGAAGAGACAGAGGAAGATCTTCCATTCGATGTTTGCCCAAGTGACTGCAGTGCCAGAGTTGAACTGATCTGAAATCAGAAGCTAGGAGTTTCTTCAGGGTCTCCCTCTCAGGTGCAGGGTCCTAAGGCTTTGGGCCGTCCTCCACTGCTTTCTTAGGCCACAAGCAGGGAGCTGGATGGGAAGCAGAGCTGCCATATGGGATCCTGGCACATGCATGGAGAGTACTTCAGCTGCTAGGCTACCATGCCAGACCCAAGTCTATGATCTATTTTAAGATGATTTCTTTATATAATTTCAAAAAGAACAGCTTAAATTCATTTTTTACCTTATCTGTGTGAATGCTTTTTCTATTGACAGCTTTATTGAAAAACAATTGACAATCTGTGTATGAGTCTATTTCTAGGCTGTTTATTCCCTTCCATTGAGTTGCAAACTACCCTTACATCAATACCATGCTCTCTTGACTATTCTAGCTTTAGAGCAAAATGTGAAATTCAGGTAACCTAAGTCTCCATTTTTTATTATTCTTTAGAAAGAAAAAATAATTTTGCATTTCCATATAAATTTCAGAATCAGGATATTATTCTCCATATAAAACCTGCAAGGTTTGTGATTAAAATGCCATTGAATCTAAATCAAATTAGGTACCATTGGCACTTTTAAATAGCAATTCAGATCCCTTCAATGATTTAAATATTCTTTAAATCCTATCCATAATGTTTTACGGTGTCAAATGCAATTTTCCGTACATTTTATTATTTTATTTATTCTTTTGAGAAGGAGAGAAACATGGAGACACAGTTCCCATCTGCTTTTTCACTCTCCAAATGCCTGTATGACTGTGACAGTATAAGATGAAAGGCAAGAGCAAGAAACTTCGTCTAGGTTTTCCAGGTCTGAAGCAAGACTCAAGCATATGAGCATTCACTTTCTGTCTCCAAGGGTGCACATCAGCAGAAGACTGGAATCGGAACCCAACCATTCCAGTGACGGGATGCAGGCCACCCAACAGACATCTTAATTGTCAGGGGAAGCTCCCACCTCAATTTCTTACACATTTTAACAGATTTACCTCTAAATACTTCTCATCATTGGATGATGATGTAATGAAAATTTTAATATCATTTCCAACTATTCTAAGTTTATTTCTTATTATGTATTTTGCACATACTATTCCTACTATGTAATGCAATTGACTTTTTCCTTTTTAAAAATTTACTTTATGATTCATTTTCATAGGATCAGGGATTCCCCTTCCCCTCTCCCCACTGATTTCCCCTATATTATTACAGCAACCTGTAATCTTATATTCACAGCATCATAATCTACAATAGCAAAGACATATAAATAATCCAGATGAGCACTAAAAGGGCAGTGGATAGAGCAACTGTGGTACATCTACTCTATGAAACAATATTCAGCTATCGAAAGAATGAAATTCTACCATTTACAACAAAATGGTCCCACTGGACACCATTCTGCTCAGTGAAATAAGCCAATCCCAAAAGGTCAACTATCATATGTTTGCTCTAATATAATATCTTGTCAAATCTAGGGTTATTATATGAGAATCTTACTCTATGTCACTTCATACTTACCTGTACCATCTGCTATAAGATCTTGTGCTGTAATTCATTAGCCAACCATGCGTAAGAGGCTGACTGTATAAAATTACTTGAAATGGTCAATTTTTGTTTTATCACTGTTACTGGTAATGCCAATAAACAATGAAGATCTAGTACTCATCTAACCTTCATTAGGCCCCAGGGATACAAGAATGAATTCACAAGAAAATGACTGACAGTCTCCTACATGGTTAGGAGACACTCCAGTGATGTCACAATGGACTTGGGAAAATCCATGAAAGAAACCCATTGTGAGACTGGAGGGGAGAAAAGGATGGGGAGAAGAAAATTGGGGGAGGGGGAAGAAAGACACCAGCACCAACTAAACTCTATCAAAAAACAGTAAAAGAAAAAAAAAAGCTTACCAAACACCAAGAAAAGACACAGGAAGTCTTTACATAATGAAGCATACTTGAATATACTGGAAAAGTGGGAAAAAGGGATACTAGGCAAAAAAAAAAAAAAAAAGGTAACAAAACATATAATGGTGCATTTTCCTGTCGCCATAAATATGAATGCTTTCTTTTTTAATTAATCATGAATCATTATAAAATCCTCTTTACATTATTTTAAAAATTTTTTCATGTATTTCATAAGACAATTTTAGAAGCATATGAATTAGAGGGTAATAATTCCTGCCTTAACCACTCTCTTTCTGGTGTTCCCCAACTACAATTCTCCATCCTTAACTTTTTAAAAAATCTTTAAAATGCTATCCACCTTAAAATGGCTATAGGATACTATTCAGCTGTCTCATGTCTATTTTTTTATTGTATTTAGCAGTTTGTAGCATTGAAGCATAATTTTTATTGAACTTGGCAGATTTTAGGATAGTCTAAACAAGCTTATAACTCTAACAAAGCATATGTCAACAGTTGAGGCACCGAACAGTTTGAGGGGTGTGCAGAGAAATCTTCAATACCTTAGTGAGGAGTAGCTAATCTTTGTGTTCTACCTAGTAAGGTACATGTGAGTCCAAGCTGACCATTCTCTGTCTGGTTCTAAGCTTTCCTTGTTGTTCTATCTATTCTAATTTTTTTGTTTGCTTTTTTTTTTTTGGAATGGGAGGCCTCCAGAGCGACCCTGATGGTCATTGCAAGAGAGGGTGGGGATCCAAAGTTGAAACTAAGTCAGGACCAGAGAAAGCTGCTCTCCCTAGTCCCGAAGGAAGTTTACTGTTCTTCTGTTTCTGTGGATCACTCAAGGCTCCTGGCTGTTGTTCCGATGACCTTGGACCCTGCAAGGAAGAATTTGGGCTTCTTGCATCCCATGTAGTAGATCCAAACAGGGGTGGGTGACCTCAGAGTTCTCGGCATCCAAATGCACTCCAATTCCCCATGGTCTCCTTGGCAGTTGGGATGCAGTCCTTGGTGCCCATACTGATAGTTCTTGGTGAGGATCGGGAGTCTTCAGGGTTGGGATACAAGCCTCCTCCTGTCCACCTGCTCCACTCTGGGCTACCCCTCTCCCCTGTTCTGTGCATATGACCTCCTGTTAAGAGGTTGTCAGGATCGCTGTTGATTCCCCCTGTATGTCTTTGTAGTTTTACTATTGTCTAATGGTGATTCGAGTCTGTTAATCTATGAGTTACCTGTTATGTTCCTGATAGGTTATACTTCCTGTCTTCCTCACACATTCTAAGAAGATGGAACATTTCTCTGCTAGGTTTTACAATTCTTTGATCTAGATCATAAGCAGTCTGACTCACATTGATTGTTGGTTCATTGGTTACATCACAATATCTTTTTGCATGAGATACAGGCTGTTTGGGGTTGCAATATTACGGTTTACGGGTATTGTTTTTCAGATTGACACCATTTCATCTTAAATTAAGGCAAATAGGTGGGATCTAACCTTTGGGATTGGCTCATTTCCCTTAGAATAATGGTTTCCAGTTGGGTCCATTTGGCCACAAAAATCTGTGTTTCATTTTTTTAGTAGCTGAGTAGGTTTCTTATCCAGTCTTCTGCTGATGGGCATTTCAATTGCTTCCAAGTTTTTGCAATTGCTGATTGTGCTGCTATGAACATAGGCGTGCATGTTGGTTTCTCGTGTAAGAGGTGTTTTGCATATATTCCAAGGAGTGCTAAGCTGGATCATATGGTATGCAGATTTTTAGTTTTTTGAATGTTCTTCATACTGATTTCCATAGAGCCTGTACCAACCTGCAAAATGTTGTACTCTCATTCAATTTGAAATCAGAGCTAACCCTCCATTTGGTAAGAATTTGGACAAATAACAAATAGGGGAAAAATTCTACTACTTCTCAAGAGAATAAATACAAGTCAGGCCCGGTACAATGGCCTGGTAGCTAAATTCCCAACATACATGCACTGTGATCTCATATGCGAGCCAGTTCTTATTCTGGCTGCTCCACTTACTGTACAGCTCCCTGCTTGTGGCCTGGGGAAGTAGTAGAGAATGGACCAAACCCTTGGACCTAGCACCCACATGGGAGATCGGAAAGAAGCTCCTGGTTTCTGGCTTCAGTTGACTCATCTCAGCTCTGGCTGTTGTCACTCTGTGAGTGAACCAACAGATGGAAGATTTTCCTTTATGTCTCTCTGTCTCTTTGTTAAATCTGACTTTCCAATAAAAAATAAATCTTTTGAAAAATCGAGTATAGACAAGATATAAACAATAAAATTCCAGTATGTCAATCTTCGAGGTCTCTCACATAGATGCAGCTTATATTTCACCTACTGACTTATTGGATATATTTGGTTTATGTTTTAATGGTTGTTCATGGTTTACAATTATTTATCTTTAGCTTATTATATGCTACCTCAAAATAAGAAATTACCTGAGTTTTAAAAATATTTGTTAGAACATATCTATTTTTGCAGGAAGATCATGATGGTGGAATGTGGTAAAGACACAATAAAATGGACAGAGAAGAATTATCAGGAGAAAAGTGGAAAGGGCATGATATTGAATGATGGATGTGGACAGGTTGGTGCAAAGAGGTAGCAACAAAGACAGCGGATCAGTGCAGCAATGGTCAGATTCCCCACTGGTAACTGAAGCTCCACCAGGAGACAAGGAGGCAATTCAAATCATAGAATCCTGGTTATGGCTGATCTTATGTTCAAATTACAGTGAAGGAAGAGCAATAAAGCCCCTGAAGCTAGGCATGGTAGTGGAATGTGTACCTAAGGCTGCCTTATCCCTATAGGTGCCATTTCAGGTGCCATTTTGAGCATACCGCATATGGGAACTGCAACGCACCTGGAGGAATGATGATATGGGCATGTTCCAAATGCAGAGAGAAGGTACATCTGGTTCTCCAAGTGACTTCTGTGAAATCTGAAACCGTAAACACATTTTGCTGGTTCTACCAGTAAAGTGGCACTAACAGCATCTTGTGGGTCTGTGAAAAATTGATCCAGGTTTCCCTTTGAGCTAGCTTCTCGCGTGTTTTGGGAAGAAAGAATAAAATTCATGTTCTGTGTCTATCAGAGAAAACAAAGAACTGGGCTCTGCCAACACACTTGTATCCCACACAGTTTAAAGTCACAGCTGTAGCCTTGCTTGCTCCCAAGTATCTCTGGAACTGTGAGCAGGACAGGCTGAGCAGACAGTGGTGTAACCACAACCAGGGTTACTGGGAGTAGAAAGAAGTGTCTGGGGTGTCACTGGATGTGGAGGCTATGACAGGAGCACAACGCAAGATCCCAAGGCTGTGACACACTGGTGGGAGTGGCATAAGTGTCCTTCCATCATCCTGATAGACAACAGGTCACCAGGCACTGAATGGGAACAGTAAAGTCTGTCCACAGTCCCCACAGCAAAGCATAATGATAAAATGTGTCTGAGGAGAAAATCTACTAATATGATCTACAATGGCCAAAGATAAATATCATAGCACATCTCCCTGACAGAGGAACAAGGATTATTTACATCTTAGATAAAAAGCATGAAGATATTGAGGAAGCACCAGAAAAAGAATTTTTTAAATTATCATCAACTTCAAAAAATAAGAAGCAGTTACAATAGTTCATAAAATTTAAGGTACATGTTATACAGGAGATAGAATCACTGAAATAAGATCAAATTGACATGACAGAAATGAAGAATTTAATAGCACAAATTAAAAATACAGTGGAAGGTTTCAACGTAAAAAGAATTGGTTCTCTGAAAAAAAAAATAGCAAAATGAACACATTATTAGCCCAACAAATCCAAAGAGAGAAGACATAAATGTAGATGACAAAAGCAACTATAATAATGAATACCGCAGCCATACAAAGAATCATTTAAAAATTATAAAAAGTAACAATACGACAGCAAATTGGAAAAACTAGAAGAGATGGATTGATTTCTGAGCACATATAACTTATTGAAATTGAAACATGAGATCATTGAAAACCTAAACAACCAATAACTAGGATGAAGATTGAATTAGTAATTAAATCTACACCAAAAAAGAGAAAGCCCAGTACTGGATGGCTTCATATTTCAAGCATAACTGGCTAAAATTCTTCACAACCTACCCAAAACACTAGACATAGAAGAACTCTTTCCAAACTGCTTCAATGGAGACAACATCACATTAATTCCAAAACCAGGAAAAGACACGACAGGGAAAGAGAAGTGTAGATCAATATCCCAAATGAACATAGATGCAAAATTCCTCAGCAAAATACTAGCTAGCAGAATCCAACAATACATCACACAGGTCATTCACCAAGACAAGTTGGGATATAATGCAAGCATGCAATGATAGCTCAAGATACACATATCAATAAATGTGTTATAGCACATCAACAAAATGAAGAACAAAAATGGTATGGCCATCTCATTAGATGCACAGAAAGAATTCAATAAAATCAAACACTGCTTCATGCCAAAATCCTTAAGTGAGTTAGGCATGGAAGGAACAGTCCACAACACAATCAATGAAAAATTAAACACTTATATTAAACAGGGAAAAGCTGGAAGCTTTCCCACTAAGATCCAGAACCAGACAAGGATGTCCAATCTCACCACCACTATTCAACATAGTCAAAACTAACTAATTTAAAGGAATGAAAATTGGAAATGAAGTCAAATTATCTCTGTTCACAGATGACATAATTTTACACATAAAAGAAACAAAAGACTCAAAAAAATATTTTTTGAACTCATAACAGTGTGGCAATATAACAGGATACAAAATCAATGAATATAAATCTATGACCTTAGTATACACAAATATCTCTGACTCAAAAAGAACTTGTAAAATCAGTCCCATTAAAAATAGTGGAAAAGAATCTTAAATAACTAGGAATAAACTTAACCAAAGATGTGATGAACCACCAGAATGAAAATTATAAAACATGGGTGAATAGAAAAAGTCATTAAAGGATATAAAAATCTTGGGCCCAGTGCACACTAGTAGCCTAGCAGCCTAGTCCTCATCTTGCACTCTCGGGTTCCCATGTGTGTTCCAGCTCATATTCCAGCTGCTCCACTTCACTTTCAGGTCCCTGTTTGTGGCCTGGGAAGTCAGTCAAGGATGGGCCAAAGCCTTGGGACCCTGCACCCAAAAGGGATACCTGGAAGAATCTCTGGGCTCTTGGCTTCGGATCAGCTCAGCTCTGGCTGTTCTGACCCCTTGGGGAGTGAACAATCAGATGGAAGGTTTTCCTTTCTGTCTCTCCTTTTTTATGTAAGTCTGCCTTACCAATAAAAATAAGCACTTTTTTTTTAAAATGGAGAAATCTGCCATGCTTGTGAATCAATAGAATCAACATCATCAGAGGTCTATATTACCAAACGTAGTCTACAGATTTGACACAATCTCAGTCAAATCCCAATAGCATTCTTCTCAGAGCTAGGAAAGATAATACAAAATTACCCCCAACTATCCAAAGCCATGCTGAACAATACAAACAAAGCTGGAAGAATCATAATATCATATTTCAGGACATACTATAGGGCAGTGGTAATCAAAACAGTCTGGTACTGGTACAAAAATGAGGAAGGAAATCAACGGAACAGAATAGAAATCTCAGAAATGAGATTACACATCTACAACTAAGTTACCTTTGACTAGAGATCTGAAAATTACCCAGGGAGAAAGGACAGTCTCCTCAACAAATAATGTTGGGACTACTGGATATCCACTTGCAGAAGAAGCAACACCTCTACCTTTCATCTTACACAAAAAATCAGCTCTGAATTGATCAAGGATCTAAATCTATACCCAGAATTCGTCAAACTACTAGAGGAAAACATAGGAAACACTACAAAGAAAAAAGCTTTGATAAAGATTTCTTAGAAAAGTCCCCAAAAGTATAGGCAGATCACCAAAGTATAGGTGGCCAAAGCCAAAATAAGCAAATCAGACTACATCAAATTAGGCTACTAGTGTCACGGGGTGCAAGCAAAATAGCACCAGACATGTCTAAGGTTTTATTAAGGAGTCTTTATTAACCAAGCTTGGTGATAACAAAACATATTAAAATAACAGATCACAAGTCTAATCAATGCAGTATACAGGGGCCATGCTCAGGAAATTACCTGTCCTAGATCAGCCAAGAGTCAAGGTGCCAGAGTAATGGAAACACCTGACCAGAAAGAGAGAGTGAGCCCCCACTTTACAGGCCATTTAAAGGGGCTTGCGAGGGGAGTGTTTACACAACAATGCAATACTGTCCCCTCTCAGTTGATAGGTGAGTCATAGGTGGGCAGGAGCAAATAATTACGTGTTGTGAGTTAAGGAGTTAATTAGTGCTCATTGGGATGGGCAGGAACAAAAACTGGGCTTGTAAGCTAAAAATACTAATTGGACTCATCTGTGTCCAACATCCCGGCCGAATTAGGACATAGTGGGGGGGAGGAGTATACAAGGAGAAGTAAAGGAGCAATTACTGGCTGCACTCAATAACACTAGTGGACTAGTACCAAAGCTTTGCTTTAGTTTTCGAGACACAACAGGAGCAAAATAATCCTGTTAAGAACTGGGGAAAGGACATGAATGGGTATTCAGCAAAAGATGAAATTTAAAAGGCTCACAGCCATGTAGAAAAGTGTTCAGGTTCCCTAGCTATTAAGGAGATGCAAACTAAAACTACAGTGTATTACACTTAATTTCAATGAGAAATGCCTGCATAGAGAAATTGACAAATCACAATTGTTGAAAATGTAGGGGAAAAAATAACTTGATCCACTGTTGGTGGAATTGTAGTCTAACCCTGTTGGAAATCAAAGGAGAGTGCTCAGACAACTGAGAAGTGATCTGTCCTATGACCCAGACATTCCACTCCTAAGAATATTTACAAAGAAAATGAAATTTGCTTTGTACCCTATATTTATAGTAGCACAATTCATAATAGTGAAGTCATGGAATTCCCCAAGATGTCTATTGACTAAAGAATGGATAAAGAAATTGTGGTACATCTACTACACATGGATAAAGAAGAATGAATTCTTGCCATTTGCAATAGAATGGTTCCAGCTGGAAACAGTTATGCTTAGTTAAATAAGCCAGATCCAAAAGGACAAATATCATATGTTCTCTCAGTAAACAATCAATAAAAGACAAGCATACATATATATGTGTGTGTGTGTGTGCGCTCACACAAGTGCACACGTTCCATGTATATATGCAAATAAGCAAATATATATGTAGTCATATATGCATAAATAAACACTACAAGGGAAAATACCATACTGGAAAGTAAGGGTAGTATGTAGTATGCATCTCTACTGCCAAAGGTAGGACTCCCAATGAAACTTCTGAACATACCTCTGAACTATGATGCTAAGTGTTCTACCTCTGTCTGTACTTGTAATATCATGATACATCTAAATGTCAGTAGGTTAAACTTGTAACTTGTAGTGAGGGACTATTGTGATAATGTGAGTGAAAATGATGAGAGGAAGCGATGAGTCCTTATACATACAAAAACGTATTATGGAAAAACATGTAAGATAAGTGTAAAAAATTGTTTTGATACTTTTAAGTTCAAGGTTTATTTTATTCTTTTGTTGGGGGAATAAAGAAATGTCTTTAATAAGGCTGGTTTAGCTCTACTGCAAAGGCATTAACTTCTGGGAATTCTGCGCAATGTTTTCAGTACTCCATAAGAATTCATTACTGTCTTATTGAATTCAGATATCTCCCACATGAACTCTGGGCCCAAACAAACTGGGAATTATTTGAATTACAGATTCTTGATAATCACACTCTTCTGGTCTCATAATATTTACAGTCAAGAGAACACCGATGATCTTTTGAGCTCTTTTTAAATGTAACTGTGTTCTCTTAGAGTCTCTGCCTAAACATTCCAATTGCTTCCTGCTATCTGAAATTCAGTTTATATCTCCACAACTTGGCATGGCCACCTTTGCTTGGGTCTCTCCTTCCTGCTCCTGCACTGAATCAGGAAGATTTCTCAGACAAAAAGACTGGAATACAGGAATCACCTCCTTTTTCTCTGTTCTCTTTGGAATCAAGACCTTAAGTAGCCTATTTAGCAATGCATGAAAACAGTGCTTTTATTTAGTCGCCCAATATAATTATATAGTAAGTTAAGTATCCAGAACTTACCAAACATAGTGAAAGAAATTAATTTTCAATTATCATACACTTAAAAGGATATTCCATTAGGAAATTTTGAGCAAGAGAGTGATGCGATACCATACAATCGTAAGTTCTTCTCCCTCAAGTTATTTATACATTAGTGGTTGGGACAAATATCATAGCATTTAATGTAAAAAAGACAAGATTCAAATCAAATCATACAGATGCACAAACATACTGTTTGCAATCTATTAGAACATCTCTTTGCTATCTTTTTGGTATGACAGACATATCAACCCTCAGATTGAAGATTTTCAGTTTTTCACCTTTAGAATTAGAGCCATATGTATCCCAATAAGTTAAATAAAGACACACCAGTGAGTGGACTGTGCTCAAAAGGAGGTAGTTACACAATTTAGCATTGTTAGAAGAGCATGGATTTCCCTTGACACTTGATGGATCACCCTATCACACAATAGGGCAAACGAGAAGTTCTAAAGGGTCTTGATGTTGGTACTTCCATGTGAGAGTTATCATATAATAAATGAAAAGCAAATGTAGCAAACATAAAGAAATTGATTCTCAATTATCATACCATGAATTTTAAAACAGAAAAGCTCCTGTTTCTTGCATTTTAATTATACATGTCTCCACCCTCATACCACTGTGTTTTCCAGCATTAAGAAGCACCAATTGGAAGGTGAACTATTGTAAATAGCCCCTGTGTCTTCAATGCCTAGCCCATATAGGAGGAAATAGGCATATGGCACACTGAGCCCTTGGCTAATAGAGCTTGACATGGCCTTTTCACTGGGCTGGCCACAAGAGTGACAGACTGTACCTCAGTCTCTCTTTCCTGCTCTGCTAGGCCTTCCTTTGTAAACAACTCTATTCATCATGCTTTTCAGCAGGTAAGGAGTCTGCCCTGAGATACAATTTCCTGTGCTTCCTGAAATTTAATTTTATTGAAGGGTCCAAAGAGATAGACACATCTGTTAGCCACTAACAACCTTGTTGTTGGCTGAAAGTGCTGTAAGGACCACCCTACTTCGTGCCCTTCTGCTATATCAACATGTAACTTCTCTCAAATAAACAAACACCCTTCAAGACTAATTTGCCCCCAGGTTTTCTGCTGTTGAGGAGCACTGTCACTTCACCCCTTCGTAGTCTCAGGGGCTATTGGACAGAAGACCCTCACTAAGCACTTCACTTTTATATAATCCTTCACACACAGAACAAAACAGCCATCCTCTTTCAGTTTCACTAATACATAATATCCTAGAGAAGCTTTTCAAAGCATCACTTCATTATTTGTCTCATTGGTTTATCATATCTGTAACTTAACTAGATCCACGTGGGTTACTACTGCCTGCTCTCAGTTGAGGAACCCAAAATTTTAACTGTAAAAAGCAACTTTATCCAGAATAAAAGCTAACAATTCTTGCTTCTCTGATAGTTTTTACTTTTCTTTATTACAAACATGAGTACAATGTGACCAAAATGGATTGACTGACTAATAACTGACAGACTCAATGTTATGTGAATAATTTCATATGTTTACATTTCAAAAATCATAATCAAAAGTACTTGACTTTATCCTTCAACAGAAACACTTGCTTAATTGACTTTCTACTTATCCCTGATAGAGATGATGTCAAATCTGTCCCAAATTTTGTTCGAAGAGATTATAAAGCCATGTGAGTTTACATTTGGCATTGGTGAATTCCAGAATAAAGAGTTCCCAGTGGTTGTTTTGTTTGTTTGTTGTTGTTGCTTATTCAAGATGGAGGAATAGGGTAATGACACATTTAAACGAATGGAGGAATATTTAATCAGGATGAAGCAAAGAGGACACATTCCAGAAAATAGGAGAGGACATAACAACAGCAGAGGGGTATCTGGAGACTGACAGACACAGGAAAGCAGTGGACAAAACGGTTTGGTGTTGCAGTGACTGATACTCCAGCAGCATTCACCAAATGGCAATCTGAACTCCACCAGCAGCTGGAACTCCACCAGCAACCAGCAACCAGGTGAGAAAGGACTTTCACTGTGAGCTTGGGAGGTAAATTCAAAGAACTGTCTGTCCTACTGGTCCACTGATTTGGCTACAGACAAAAGCGGCAGATCCTACACAGGCAGTGAGAGAACAGGATGGATTTTAAAACCCATTAGCACCCTAGAGCAAAATTGGGCGCCATTTTGCTTAAGGAGACAAAAGCAAGGGAGACACTGAGCTTGGAGTGAACTCACTTCTGACTCAGAGAAATGTAACAATGTGGCTTTCTACAGGTTCCATCTAAGACAGATCTGGGTAGCCCTCAGACTTGACGGCCAACAGTTCAAGAATTCTAGTAGTGGTACGTCAGGTGACATTTTGCACACTGTGGCAAAAGCTTTAGGACTGCATGGGACAACAGTGAACTGTGAACATGCAGAGCTGGTGAGAACTTGCCGAGTTCTGTGGATTGCACTGGTCCCACAGGAAAATGATACTGACTGTGGCATCATAGGGGTCAAAAGAGGTCCGTGTGGCACCCAGACCTAACGTCCCACAGATTGTGGCAAGGTCAGCACTGCCAACAACTTAGCTATATAGCACACTTGGTGTCTCCCTAATCCTGAAACTGCTCCAACTGAAAGTGGGAGAAAGGTTGCAGAGACAATGGTGCAGACTCAGCATGGTATCATAGGAGATGGAGATTGGTGAGCCAGGAGCTGGGGCTACAAAATTCCTTGTGGAAATCTGACATAAAAACCCAGACCTGGAACTCGCTGGAGGGAGTGGCACAAGCGGCTCCAAGGAAAGAGTTGTGTACCAACGGCAATGAGTAAAATCAAACTGCAGACCTGTGGGTGACACAGCTTAGAAACCTGCCCCAAGAAGAAGACTCTGCTAACCTGAAGTACAATCACCAAGAGCAAATGAAGAGACAAAGGCACAATGAGTATTACTGAAAATTCCCCTGCAAAGGAGCAAAACCCTATGCAAACCTCTGAGTTAACCAAGGAAGACATCGAGAAAATAGGGCACACAGAATTCATAAAACTCATTTTAAAGCTTCTCATCAACAATGAGAAGCACATACAAAAGTTCAAAGAATTTAAGGAATATTTTACTCAAGCAATAGCAGCAATAAAGCAAATCAAGACTGATCTATCAGAAATTGAGAACACAGTAGAGCAAATTAAAAGTACAGTGGAGAGACTATAAAATATAATGAAACAAGCAAAAGAAAGGATCCCGGAAGTGGAAGATATTTCCTGTAATCAGGGGGAAGCAAGAAAAAAGCTGGAAGTAGAGCTGGATCAGGCGAAAAAAAAGTATTATTTTTTTGCGGTTTAAACATGACCACAGCCATTATTTATTTCTTTATTTTAGATTTTATTATAATTATTATCATCTTATGATACAATTATGTAGGCTCCTGGCATTTCTCTTAACCCCTCCTCAATTTCCTCCCCCCACCTAGTTTCTCTGTATCATTACTAAAGTATACTTATTCATACACAATCTTACGTCCACCATTGCAGGCATGGACAATGGCAGAGAGTCCAGCATCCTATTGTCAAGATATAGTGAACAGTTTCATTGTAAGTCCATCTTTGTCTGGAAATAGAAATGCTTACTACATTGTGTCCTCACATCTTGATGTTAGTCTCCATTTCACAGCTACTATACATACCCTCAAATGAAAAGTCATAATACAAAATCAACAATATAAGGAATAATAGAAATTTACAATGCCATGAAGTTAAATAACATGTTACTAGGTATGACAGTGTCCATTACACAGCAACTATACATCCCCTTAAATGAAAAGCCACAAAACAAAATCAACATCTGGGAGAAAAAATTAACAACACTGTGATGTTAAATAACATGCTATTAAATGACTAATGTGTCACTGAAGAAATGGAAATCAAGAACCATCTTGTAGAAAATGACATGCTACTGTATGATCTAGGAGTCATTGACTGATTTAATCAGAAGAAAGTGTTTTGAAGAGATGAAAATGAAAACATCAAAACCCATGCAATACAGTTTTCGCTGATCTTTGTTGGTGAAATGTGTCCCTTCTAGACAATAAGTAGATGGGTTTTGTTTTTAAATCCAGTCAATCTATGACATTTGGTTGAGCGCTTAAGCCATTTACATTCAGGGTTAACATGCATTGGTGGTACTTTGGTCCTGTCATTTAGGAATGGGTTGTTCATTGGTTTAGTTTTCTCTTGTCATTTTACTGGGATGTTCTTCCCATTTGCCTTTGGTTTTGTTTGGTGCTATTCCTCTTCTCTGTCAAGACAACATCTTGAAGTATCATTTGTAGGGCAGGTTTGAAAGAGGCAAATTCTTTTAGCTTTTCTTTACTGTGGAAGAATTTTATTTTATTTTCAAAGACGAAAGAAAGCTTTGGTGGATATGTTGTCCTAGGCTGACAATTTTTTTTCTTTTACAATGTGGAATATGTCACTCCATTCTCTTTTTGCCTGTGGAGTTTCCTGTGAGAGATCTCCTGTGAGTTTAATTAGCATTCCTTTGTATCTCAATTGACTCTTTTCACGTTCACATTTAAGGATCTTTTCCTTATGTTCGCTTGAAGAGAGCTTGAAGATCATGTATCTTGGTGAAGATTGCTTTTGATCAGGCCTTTCGAGAGTTCTGTGTCCCTCCGGGATGTTGTTTCCCAATGTTCTTTCTCTAGGTTAGGGAAATTTTCCTTTATTATTTCATTAAATATATTTGTAAGACCAGTTTCTCTTTCTGCACCTTCTGCGACTCCATTAACTCTTGCATTAGGCCTCTTAATAGTGTCTTTCAATTCTTAAATACTTTTTTTTCGCCTATCCAGCTCTGCTTCCAGTTTTTTGTTTGCTTCCCCCTGATTACAGGAAATACCTTCCACTTCTGAGATTCTTTCTTTTGCTTGTTTCATTCTATTTTGGAGAATCTCCATTGCACTTTTAATTTGCTCTATTGTGTTCTTCATTTCTGACATATCTGTCTTGATTTGCTTTATTACTCCCTTAAATTCTTTGAACTTTTGTATGTATTTCTCATTGTTGATGAGAAGCTTTAAAATGAGTTTTATGCATTCTGTGTGCCCCATTTCTTGATGTCTTCCTCAGTTAACTCTGAGACTGGCATAGTGTTTTGCTCCTTTTCAGGGGAATTTTCAGTAATACTCATTGTGCTTTTGTCTCTTCTTTTGTTTTTGGTCATTGCAATTCAGGGTAGCAGAGTCTTCTCCCTGGGGCAGGTTTCTAAGCTGTGTCACCCACAGGTCTACAATGCAATTTTACTTATTGCGGTTGCTACACAACTCTTTGCTTGGAGCCACTTGTGCCACAACCTCCAGCAAGTTCCAGGTCTGGGTTCTTATGTCAGATTTCCACCGTGGTCTCCATAGCCCCAGCTCCTGGCTCACCAATCTCCACCTCCTGTGATACCGTGCTGAGATACACCGTTGCCTCTGCAACCTTTATCCCACTTTTGGTTGGAGACACCAGGCGTCCTATATAGTTAGGTTGTTGGTGGCACTGATCTTGTCAGAACCTATTGGACATTAGGTCTGGATGCCACATGGACCTATTTTGACCCCTATGATGCCACAGTCAGTATTATTTTCCTGTGGGACCAGTGCTATCCACTGAACTCAGTGAGTTCTTGCAAACTCAGCACCTGTGCAGTTCACTGTTCTCCCCTGCAGTCCTAAAGCTATTGCCACAATGTACAAAATGGCGCCTGACGTAGCGCTACTAGAATTCTTGATCTGCTGTCAGTCAGGTTCTAGGTCTACCCAGACCTTTCTTGGGTGGAACCTGCAGAATGCCACATTGCTGCAGTTCACTGAGTCAGAAATGAGTTCACTCCAAGCTCAGTGTATGCTCAGTCCTTTCCCTTGCCTTTGCCTCCATATGCAAAATGGCTACAAATTTTGCTCTAGGGGGCTGACCGGGCTGTGAAATCCTCCCTATTCTCACACTGTCCATCTGGGATCTGCTCCTCTGTCTCTGCTCCTAGTCAAATCAAAAGGACCAGCAGGATAGACAGTTCTTTGTGTGGATTCACCTCCCAAGCTCCCAGTGAAAGTCCCTTCCCACCTGATTGCTAGTGGAGTCCCGGTTGCTGGTGGAGTTCAGATAGCTGTTAGCTGAATGCCACTGGAGTATCAGTCACTGCAATACCAAACCATTTTGTCCGCTGCTTTCTCGTGTCTGTCAGTTTCCAGGTACCTCTCTGCTGTTGTTCTGTCCTTTCGTATTTTCTGGAATGTGTCCTCTCTGCTTCATCCTGATTAAATGTTATCCCTTCCATTTAAAGTGTCCTTACCCCATTCCGCCATCTTGAGTCTCCATAAAAAAATAGTATTCAAGAATTGAAAGACATGATAAAGAGGCCTAACATAAGAGTTATGGAAGTCCCAGAAGGTGCAGAAAGAGAAACTGGTCTTACAAATATATTTAATGAAATAATAAAGGAAAATTTCCCTAATCGGGAAAAAGAATTGAGAAGCAAGAGCCAAGCCGGGCACAGAACTCCCAATAGGCTTGATCAAAAGTGATCTTCACCAAGACACATGATCTCCATGCTCTCTTCAGTTGAACATAAGGAAATGATCCTTCAACATTGTATGTGACAAAAATCAATTGACGTATTAAGGAATGCCAATTAAACTCACAGGAGATCTCTCACAGGAACCTCTACAGGCCAGAAGAGAATGGAGTGAATATTCCAGAATCTTTTTTTGTTGCCTTTTAACATATAAATCTTTATTCAAAAAGATACTACCAAAAATGAACAAAATTGTTGCTCTTGATACTAAGTAAAAAGAAGTACAAAAATTACACAAAGCATAGGAGAAAATAGTTGAGACTCTACCTGAATTTCTGAAGAAATTGGGAGCATACATATATTTCTTCATATATATATATATATATAATTGATTACATTGCATTATGTGACACACTTTTATAGGTACTGGGATTCCCCCAAACCCTCCCCCCCATGCTGGATTCCTCCACTTTGTTGTATTATTACAGTTGAAGATCAGTTGAGAGTCTTTCATTGTAAGCATATACCAAGCATAGAATCCAGCATCTTAATGTCCAGATAAGTTTAATGGCTTCTTGGGGAGACAATCTCTGGTCTGAAAATAGAGCCGGCAGAGTATCATTCTGATCAATTAAAAGTCCCAACATAACATCAGCAACGATGTATAACATTATGGAATTAATTGACATTGTATTGATAACCAATATGTTAAAAGAGAAAAAAATGCAAGTTCTGAACCACATCCTGTGACTTCTTCATTGACATTTCAATTTTAGTTCATATACAATGGGTTCTATACATCTTAAAATAGCAATAGATTACTGTTCAACTGATTTGTGTCTATTTTCATTATAATATTTAGCTTTTTATAGCATTGAAGCATAATTTTAGTGTACCTGGCTTTTTTTTCGAGTAGTCTAGACTGGCTCATAACTCCAACAAGACATTTTGACGAGCATCCCTTGCGGCTCACTTGGGGAGTGAATCATCGGATGGAAGATCTTCCTCTCTGTCTCTCCTCCTCTCTCTGTATATCTGATTTTGTAATAAAAATAAATCTTTTAAAAAAATGAAAACAAACATTAATGCAATGGGAAGAAGCACCAGAAAAATTAATGATCCATATGCACTGGGGTTCCCCCCACCACTGCGTCACATAATGCAATATAATTAATAAAAAAAGAGAGAGAGAGAGAGAAACTGAAAGAGAAAAATTAAGTAAATAGGATTTGAGAGAAAAAATAGAAGTTTAGTTTATCTACTACCACCTATCTTCTGATATAAACTAGTAATGGAAGTCATTATTTCAATGTACATAATAAAAGAGACCAAGTCTTACCTGGAAAAAAAAGCAATGATTCAGATGAAAGAGCCATCATCCCACCAAAAAAGGACCAAAAGCCAATACCTATTTCGGGGATGGGAAATGAAGACATGGAAGCTCTACCAGACAAGGAATTTTTAAAAAATAATGATAAAATTTGTCAGAGACAATGAAAAGAATTGGGAAGACTTCAAGGAATTCAAGAACCACATAGTCACAGAAATACAACAAATGAAAAGCAAAATCCTTGACTTAGAACACAAAGATGAGAATCTGACTAACAGAATATATACAGCAGAAGAGAGGATCTCTGAAATGGAAGACATGCAAAATGAAGATACCCAGCTCATTCAACAGCTGGAGACAAGTCTGAACACAGCCAACAAAACCATACAAGAAATTAAAGACAACTTCAGAAATTCAAATATCAGGATTATCGACCTTCCTGAAGGAGTGGAAAGAGAGTCAGTAATGCAGATGGTGCTCGACAAAATTTTACAGGAAAACTTCCACAACACTTGGAACATGAACCCAGCCCAAATCCAGGATGGACAGAGAACTCCCAATAAATACGATCCAAACAGATGCTCAACCAGACATATGGTGGTCAAGTTCCACTCCAATGAAGACAAGGAAAGAATCCTGAGACAAGTACAAAGCAGAGAAAAGATCACATACAGTGGAAAACCAATCAGAATCACTGCTGACTTCTCTGAAGAGACCCTACAAGCAAGAAGAGAATGGACAAAGATCTTCCAAATCCTGAAGCAGAACTGTCAGTCAAAAATAATGTAACCAGCAAAGATCTCATATGTATTTGAGAATGAAATCAGATACTTCCATAGCAAACAGAAACTCGAAGAATATGCCAGCACAAAACCAGCTCTACAAAATCTCCTTAGAAATGTGCTAAATCCAGAAAAAAAGGAGGCAAACCATAAGCAAAGATGGCAAACAGGAAGGTCTCCCCACTAAAGTCCACAAAAGGAGGGGCAATTACGCAGATAACAACACCCACAAACACACACACACATATGGCAGGGCAAAATTGCAACCTCTCAATATTAACTCTTAATACAATTGGCCTAAACTTACCAATCAAAAGTCATAGATTGATGGAATGGATCATCAAACAGGACCCAATTATCGGTGGCCTACAAGAGACACATCTAACCAGAAAAGACGCTAAGAAATTGAAAGTGAAGGGATGGAAAAAGATATTTCATGCCAATGGATGAGAAAAAAAGGCTGGCGTAGCTGTCCTAATTTCAGACGACATAGATTTCAATGTGACAAACATAAAAAAGGGACAGGGAAGGACTTTTTTTGTGAAAGAAATTATACATCAGGAAATAATTATCATCGTGACCATCTATGCACCAAATTCCAACGTAACTAGCTACGTGAAGCAATTACTTACAGACTTAAGGGGAGACAAAGATGCACACAATAATTTTGGATGATCTGAATACCCAATTAACACCAATAGACAGATCAACGAAACAAAAACTCAACAAAGAAACAACAGAGCTCACACAAACAATAGAACAACTGGACTTGGTAGACATTTATAGAACTTTTCATCCTAAGACCACAGATTATACATTTTTTTCAGCAGTGCATGGCACCTTCTCCAGGATCGACCACATGGTAGCAAACAAAGCAAATCTAAATAACTTCAAAAAGATAGGAATCATACCATGTACCCTCTCAGACTACCATGGAATGAAACTGGAAATCAACAATTCAAAATGTCCCAGGAAATACAAAAACTCTTGGAGGTTGAACAATATGCTATTAAACGAAAATGGGTCAGAGAAGAAATTAAAGATGAGATCAAAAAATTTATGGAAATCAATGAAAGCTCTGACACAACATTCCAGAACTTGTGGGACACCACCAAAGCAGTGCTATGGGGTAAGCTCATTGCAATTGGAGCTCATGTCAAGGCCCAAGAGAGGCGCCAAATACAGGAATTAAGCACACAACACCAGGATTTGGAAAAACAGCAGTAGAAGGGCCTCACACACAATAGGAAACAAGAAATCATCAAAACAAGGGAACAGATAAAACAAATAGAAATCAAAAAAACTATACATAAAATCAATTAATCAAAAAGCTGGTTTTTTGAGAAGATAAACAAAATAGACGCCCCTCTGGCCCAACTAACAAAGGAAAAACAAGAGAAAGCGAGAATTAATAGCAACAAGGATGAAAAAGGCAGCATAACAACAGACACTGCAACCATTAAGAAAATAATTAGAAATTACTACAAAGAACTGTACTCCAACAAATCAGAAGACCACCAAGAAATGGAAAAGTTCTTAGACTTATAACCTGCCAAAACTTAGCCCAGAGACAACCAAAGACCTGAACTAACCCATAACTGAAGCAGAGATTGAATCAGTGATTAAAGACCTCCCAACAAAGAAAAGCCCAGGCCCAGACGGCTTCACTACAGAATTCTACAAAACATTCCGAACAGAACTAACCCCAATCTTCTACAAACTCTTCAAAACAATAGAAAAGGAAGCAACCCTTCCAAACTCATTCTATGAAGCCAACATCACCTTAATCCCAAAACCAGACAGATAACCAACAGAGAGAAAAAATTATAGACCTATCCCTCTGATGAACATTGATGCTAAGATTCTTAATAAAATCCTAGCCAATAGAATCCAAAAAAACATCAGACAGATCATTCACCCAGATCAAGTAGGATTCATCCCTGGAATGCAGGGATGGTTCAACATTCGGAAATCCATCAATGTGATACACCACATCCAAAAATTAAAAACAAGAATCACATGATAGTATCAATAGACGCAGAAAAAGCTTTCGACAAAATCCAACACCACTTCTTGTTAAAAGAACTTAACCAAGGTAGGCATAGAAGGAACAATCCACAACATAATCAAAACAATATATGAAAAACCCAATGCCAGCATCATACTGAATGGAGAAAAACTGGAACCCTTCCCACTGAGATCTTTAACAAGACAGGGATATCCACTATCTCCACTGATATTCAACATAGTCCAAGAGGTACACTCACTGAGGCCATAAGACAAGAAAAAAATCAAATGAATTCAAATGGGAAGTGAAGAAGTCAAACTTTCACTGTATGCATATGACATGATCTTTTACATAGAAGAACCAAGAGACTCAATACAGAGACTGCTAGAATTCATATGAGAGTTTGGTAGAGTGGCATGGTACAAAATTAAAGAACAAAAATCAACAGCCACAGTATATGCAAACAGCCCCAAGATGGAAAAAGATCCCACCAGCAAGATATCATTCAAAATAACAGAGAAAAGTATGAAGTATCTAGGAATAAATCTAACCAAAAGTGTAGGAGACTTTTTTGAAGAAAACTACAAACTACTTAAACAAGAAATTGAACAAGACCTCAAAAGATGGAGTAACATCCCATGGTCCTGGATAGGTAAAATCAATATCATTAATATGTCTATACTACCTAAAGCAATATATACACTCAATGCAATCCCAATCAAATTGCCCAAAACATTCTTCATGGAACTGGAAATAATGATACAAAGATTCATCTGGTAACACAAAAACCAAGAATAGCTAAAACCATCCTGAAGAATAGGAAGTTAGCAGGGGGAACAACAGTTCTGGATCTCTGGACATACTATAGGGCGGTGGTGATCAAAAACAGCCTGGCATTGGCACAAAGATAGAGAGAATAATTGGAGCAGAATAGAAGCAACTGAAGGGAACCCATGCAGGTTGCAAAATCATAGGGCAATTTACAATCTATACCCAGGATCTGATGAATATGACAACACTGAAACAACAACAACAACAACAAAATAAATCAGTTCTTGCCTCCCAGTGAAAAACATAAACTTTTTCTAAATAATAAATTGTGTTATGCTTGTGTGCTCACAGAAAAGATGCTCTTGGGTCTGGCACGATAGCATAGTGGTTAGGGTCCTTGCTTTGAGCTCGCCGGGATCCCATATGGGCACCAGGTCTGATCCTGGTAGCTCCACTTCCCATCTGGCTCCCTGCCTGTGGCCTTGGAAAGCAGTTGAGGATGCCCCGGGGCCTTGGGACCTTGCACCTGTGTGGAGATCTGGAAATAGGTTCCTGGCTCCTGGCTTCAGATCAGCAGAGCACTGGCCATTGCGACCACTTGGGGAGTGAGTCATTAGATGGAAGATCTTCCTCTCTTTCTGTCCTCTCTGTATATCTGACTTTGTAATAAAAATAAATACATCTTTTTTAAAAAGAAAGAAAGAAAAAAGGCTCTTAATAACTGGAGAATAACTAGCATGGTAATTAATTCAAAAGAGCTTAAGCATGTCACTGTTGTCCAGAAAAAAAATTTTTTGAAAAGCCACAGCTTTAATACTTCTAACATAGCTTGACAAATGGTATCCTTCACAACAATTCCTATAGTGATCAGTGCTAAATATCAGCTCATAAAAATAAGAATATAATAAACAGACTTTAATCCTTCTCATCTTAAAAGACTAACCAGCCCCAAAATGCCTGCTCTGAAGAAGAGATATACTTCATGATTTTCTCAAAAAATATCAGACATTACATGTGGCCTCGGGAGAAAGAAGATTTGATGGAATGTGGTTCAAACATACTAGTTTGAAAACAACATCTCAGGTACCTTGAAATATTATGTGATTAAATATTCCCTGTAATCTTGTAAAACTTATCTAAAATCGCCTCAGTTTAAAATGTCATGAAATGAAAATTCAGAAATTTTTAAAAGTCTTATTCACATATTCTAAGGGATATACAGAGGAAGAATAATAAGTAAGCTTACACATCAGGTGTTTTAATTGACACATGAAAACTGCACATGTGTGGATGTTATGGCATAAGAAATTAAGCCACTTTTCCTATCTGGCTTCTTGCTAATGCAACGGGGAAGGCAATGGATGATGGCTCATATGCTTGGGTTCCTGTCACCCAAGTGGGCTATGGGGATGAAGTTGTTGGCTCTTGTGTTTCAGATTTATCTTTTATTTACTGAAAAGGTAAATTGTCAAGACAGAGGTATTTCTCACACCATCAGTATGTCAATTTACTCATCAAATAGCTGCAAAAACCAGGTCTGGGTCTGGCCAACCTATTCCCAGAAATTTCTTCCAAATCTCCTATGTGGGTGCCAAGGACCAATGACATCTTCCAGTGTCATCCTAGGATGCTGGAGGGCAAATGGAGTAGTCACAGATTGAACAAGCATTTGGACACGGAATGTTGGAGTCCCCAGTAACAGTCTAAATTTGTGTCATTTTTATCTGTTATTCAGTCTTTTTCTTTCATTCCTTAGCACTTCTCTCCCCAATGTTCAGTACCCACTGTTGTACTCTCAACTTCTGTATGATCAATTTCTTTAGATTCCAAAGATTAGTAAATATGATACTTGTCTTTCTGTACCTGGCTTACTTAATGTGAAGATGCCCCAGTTCCATTTATAGTATCTCAGATGAGCCTAACACAGTTCATAAAACATAGTATACACGTGTCAAACCTTTGTGGAATAGATGAATAAACAAATAAATCTAACCATCAAGAAAGAATAGATACAAGATACCTGAACCCTATGGTTAATGATACTGTTGCAATTCCTAAACTGGCATTAATCAGTTCTTCAGTGGTTTGGAGAAAGTTAAGGTAGCATTGTCATGAGGTCCTCACTTCATCTAGTCATAGAACTTTCAGCACCAGTGTCAAGCCAGCACTAATCTGTAACACAGACACCATGATGAAGTGACATCATAAAGGATAAAGTCAAGTTCTCATTAAAGCAGATGATATTAGGCCCAATGCCATAGCCTAGTAGCTAAAGACCTCACCTTGCATGTGCTGGGATCTAATATGCATACTTGTGCATATCCTGGCTGCTCCACTTCTCTTCCCTTCCAGGTTCCTGTTTGTGGCTGGGAAAGCAGTTGAGGATGACCCAAAGCCTTGGACCCTGCACCCATGTGGGAGACCTGAAAGAAGCTCCTTGCTCCAGATCAGCTCAGTTCTGGCTGTTGTGGACACTTGAAGAGTGAACAAGGGGATGGAAAATCTTTCTGTTTCTCTTTCTCTCTGTGAATCTGACTTTCCAAAATAATTTTTTTAAGCATATGGTGTAAATGTTTAGCAGTTTTTCCTGGTTCATTCACAAAAGCCTTGGCCAAGGTCAACACTGGGAGCCTCGTCTGCAATGTAAGGGCTAGGAGACATGTTCAACTGCTGATACCACCACAGCAGGAAGCCCTGCCTACATTCACCACTGTTACTCCAGCTGAGTAAAAGAAAGTTAAGAAAAAAAAGGAGAGTCTAAGTAGTTTCAATAAGATGGTAAATTGCTCCAGCCAGCAGAGCCAGAAATGTGGACAGGGAGAGGGTCTGGGGATGAAGCACCAACAGGATACCAGTGATGGTAGAAGTCTCCCTGAAGCCCCCCTTTATTACTCCTTTTATAGTCTTTCTCCCAAGTCCTTTAGTCAAACAACAGGTTGCCAATGAGTCCCATTATTCCAGGTGCTTTTAGCCACAAGCCCATTTCCTGTTACTGCTCAGCTTAATGAGTGTTAATAAACTCCTTAGCCCACAACAGGGGCAGACTTAAATGTGCCTGTCTTAGGTTATGGACTCTCAGGTTATCAGCCTTACCCATCATGGAGAATTTCAGTAACATGACAGAGTCCCGTCTTAGGTTAGTCAGTGCCCAGTCCATCTGTTGTAGGGTTTTTGACCCCAAATATGGCAGCAACCTCAATTCTTGTCTCACAGGAAAGAATTTCTGTGTGGACACAGTTTAGTTTTAAAGCAATATTTATTATAAAAGTTGAGAAAGGAGACTCCCGTCCTAGTGACAGGAGGAGGCTCTGAGATAGAAAGGACCCATGCATGGGGGGTGTTGGGATCTTTTAAAGCTTTATTTCAAAAGAGGGTTTTCCAAGGACAAAGGAATTTCCTGGTCCCCTGGTATCTGGCTTTGGGGCAAAAGACCAGACAGGTGTCAGACATAGGGCATTCCAGGCCTTGGGCATATGAGTATTACTTCCTCCTGCCCTCCTTTCAATGATAAGAAGATCAGCCTGAGGCCCTCCCACACAATGGCTGGAAGTAATGGCTGGTACTTCAGGTGGGGAATTGATAAGCTAATATCACCCTGTCCCTTGGAAGAAATGTGCTCTGGTGAATCTAAGACATGGTGGGGAAATTCCCTTTTATATTTGAGAAAAAAATGACTTGGGGACCCAGAATACCCTAACTGCCTACTACCCGGTCTAACTCTTCTCACATATCTAACCTGTCACTGCAGCTGCACAAACCATACTTGGGGAGGTTGGTAACCCTGTTCCATGGCTAGGAGTATCCTTATCATGGTTGCAATAAGCAGACAGCAGTCCCTGGGCTTGGGAAACATAGCACTCACACAGGTGACATACACATCAAGGCATATGATGGAGAACAAGAGGCCTTGATCATATCCCACAGCATCTGCTGCTCCTCCACCAACAAATTAACCTGCTGTTACAACTTAAACTTGCCCACCTGCACATGTTCATCTATAGAGTTCTATTGTTCCATAACTGGCAGTTTGTTCCACAGGCTTGTTCACTGTCACCAGGGTATCTGGTGGTGGTGGCTGATGACATACTGGCTACAACGGTCGCCATTATGCCAGAGTCATTTTTACACTTTATCAGGTCAACAGAGGCCTCTCCATCAGCTCTGACAGGCACAGGCAGGATTCCGGGCAGCCTCATGATAATAGCAGTATCGCCATTGCCATTCCAACACACTGTCAGGGTGCAATTCACCTTGGTGTAATTCACTTCAGAGATGTTTCCTGTATGTAAGAGAGAAAAACAGGGACAACACAGGTGAACATGGGCTTAAAATTTAAGGAGCTAAGGTTCACCCATGTGAGTGAGTCCTCAAATCCAGACGAGTGATAGAACTAATAAATTCCATAAGATTAACTGCCTCCCTGAATAAGGCAGAAGGGGGTGTATGCCAGCGCATGTCCATACCCCACAAAGCTGCCACATAGAAAAGGCAGGTATTTCCCCCTCTTGGTAATAACAGGGGAATGATAAGAAAAAGAAAGGGCAGAAATTGAGCTATTTATAAAGGGAGGGCGAGGCCCCCAACAGCTCGGGTCACACACTAGGCAGTCTGGTAGTCTGATTTAAGGAGAAGCTGGAAGGAAGCATAAAGACCTTGGTGCTCATAGGAAGAAGACAAAAAGGAAAGGTGCTTTAAAAAGGCCCAATACACTTGCTTGTCCCATCGATCTTCGGACTCAAATGCCATCTCCATGGCCAGTACCTGAGCTTTAGCAAGACTCAACAGCAGAAGCTTGCCAGACAAGTCTCTCAGGAATCCACTGTGACCCATTTTCATCCTCTGGGAAAATCACAAACTAATCCTCACCGCCATATGAGGACAGGATCTGGACCTTGCCACTGACCAGTCAAGGGATCCTTCCACATCATGTAACTCTTCTGCTTCTGAGACAGATTCCAATGATGATCTGCAGCTGACTGTCCTTCAGCATCCAATCTTAGAAAATTTAAGATAAATAATACAAGGTTCAAAAGATCCTGGGGAATGCTATAACTCCTCCTTTTTTGTTTTAATAAGGTAATCCTTAATATTACAATTGGCATGTTCCACAATACCTTGTCCTTGAGGATTATAAGGAAAGCCTTTAATTAATTGCATATGGTGGGAGGCAGCAAAATTATAAGACTTACTGCTGGTATAGTGTTGCATCCACTCGACCACTAAAAGAGAACATTACATTCACTAGTGACAGTCACAGCAAAGTTTTATTATAAGTGAGAGGCAAGGCAACTGACCAACTGGCCATCCAGCCTGGACCAACACCCCTTACTGGAGTGCGACCCTGAGCAGCACAATTACAAAGTTTTTATATGGGCAGTTTGACACAGCTTCAAGGGGGGTACAATTTACAACAGCCGAGAGGTAAGTGTAGAAAGATTACACATCCCTTGCTTATCTCGGCTTGCCAGCCCATGACTGCTCTACTCAGATCTGGGGTCCAACCTTGGCACCACCTGTGACAAGCACATGCCGATCTTGAATTATCTATGGGTTAATAAGGCTGGGACCTTGATTAATGGGAATCGGGGCAAATGGCACTAAAGGTCACGTTGGCCATTTAGGCCTGCAAACACATGCAGTTTCTTAGCCAAGCAAGCAAAGCAGAAGTTACAAAAGCGAAAAGAATTGCAGTTAGCAATGAGCCATGTTTACTGCATTTTGATTTTAATTCTACAATATCAGGAGCCATTACTTCCATTTTGGGAGTACCCAATATGGAAAACATGCATTGCAATGGACTAGAGTGTGCCTGACTTGTTCCCCTGCCTGAGGAGTAGCTAGAATAAACCCAGAGCGAGTGTTGCAGTGGCATGCACATACTTTAGTGTCCCAAACTCTGGAATGTGTGTCAGGTCCATATACCAGACATGATTGGGTAACAATCCTCAGGGATTTATGCCATAATGGGGAACAGGCAAAAACTGAGGGCACACCGAGCATTGCCTCATGATGGTTCTGGCTTGTTCTTTGATCAAACTAAAGCACAAACGAAGGGTGTTGGAATTCAAGTGAAACCTAACTTGTGCCTTTTGCACTTCCTCAAGGGCCAAGGCCACCAATTTGGTGGCAGTATCTGCACTGCATTTTATGCCCTTGCCTTGAGGATATAAAGTAGGGCCTTAGATCTGAGCTACCAGCTTGCTTACTCTTATTAGGGACAGCATAAAGTAAAAGCTGTCAAATAATAGCTTTATAAAACATTTATCCCAAAGGCTTGCTGCCTGTTATAAATGAAACAGGAGTACAGGTTAACAATAAACTTAAATATAAACGTATCAATGACATAACATGTTTTGAAAACAACCTATTAGTAATTTAAATTACATAAATCAAAGAAATCTGTGTTAGCTAGTAATCTTTTTGCTGGACAAAGTAAATGAGTTTTTAGCAACAGTTTAAAATCATTTAGATACTTTTACAATCCTATCAGAAAGCTCTGGGAGTGGCTGCAGAATTCAGGTACTGCCATGACCTCAAGACAACCTGCTTTTGCTGTTGATATGCAAATTATGTGCGCTGCCTTTGCAGCTGAGTATCCAGATAGCTGATGAAACAGAGATGTATAAATTTACCCACTTTAAACTTAAATCACAAAAGTTAGAATATTTTCTCACCAATAGACAGTAACACATGATAGCATTGCTAAACAACTTGTACTAAAGACAAGTGTTGAGACATACATGTGGACACACAACGACACACAATTTTGGAGACTTAAAAAAATATTCTTCTCAATTAATCTTAGTAGAGTAGTGTTCACCAGAAGCCAGTAACGGAAAAGCCATCAAGTAAACAGTCTTGAACCAACACCTTGAGAGAGAAAAGTCATTACTATGAAATCTGTCCATCAATGCAAGAATGAGAATTTTAGTCTTCCCAGCAATATAGATAGCCTAAGAACATGTAGTGAACAACTAAATACAACTGTAGACCTAAATCATTAAAAGCATGCAAACTAACACTTAAACCTTCACAGCTCCATGTATGTATACAATATTTTGTGGGTTTTTTTGTTTGTTTTTGTTTTTTTTTATTAAATTTATTCATTAATTACATTGTGTTTCAATTACATAGAATCTGGGACTTGTATACAATATTTTGACAGAAAGAATTTTACTCCATTTTTAGCAACAACCTAAATATAACTCAATCAACCTGATTAATTGTCTCCACAAAAAGAGGAGATTAATCCATCGGCATTCTTGAGGCCTCATAAGAATACCAAGGGAATCCCTAGAATTTGAAACTTTTGAATTCTTGGATGCCTTTTTAAGGATGGCTAAAAATATCTGAAGCAAGATTTTTTGTTGCTGAGGTTGGCATAACACATTTTAGATTAGACTCAGTTATAGACATGAAACCATCACTCAAATCACTTTAAAAGAAATACAAAATCTTTACCAACTTAGAGCAGTGTGAATTTTGATAACCAGCTGAAAACACAAGAATTAGGAGGGCTGCGGGAGAGGACGTCTAGCTCGGATCCCGAACCCAGTCCTCCATGTGCCCATGGCTCATGGCGGGCTGGGCCCGGACATGCCTGGGTGCGAGGCCTGCTTCCTTCTGGGGTGAGTACGCCGAGGGGGGAGGCCTCCGTGACTGGGCATGTCCGGGACCCACCCATCACCCTCACTGGGTGGTGGGTGAACGGGATTGGGGAGGGGCGCAACCTTGGGCCTGCGGGATTTAACCTCCGGCTGCCAGAGGCGAGCCGAGGGCTGCGGGAGAGGACGTCTAGCTCGGATCCCGAACCCAGTCCGCCATGTGCCCATGGCTCATGGCGGGCTGGGCCCGGACATGCCTGGGTGCGAGGCCTGCTTCCTTCTGGGGTGAGTACGCCGAGGGGGGAGGCCTCCGTGACTGGGCATGTCCGGGACCCACCCATCACCCTCACTGGGTGGTGGGTGAACGGGATTGGGGAGGGGCGCAACCTTGGGCCTGCGGGATTTAACCTCCGGCTGCCAGAGGCGAGCCGAGGGCTGCGGGAGAGGACGTCTAGCTCGGATCCCGAACCCAGTCCGCCATGTGCCCATGGCTCATGGCGGGCTGGGCCCGGACATGCCTGGGTGCGAGGCCTGCTTCCTTCTGGGGTGAGTACGCCGAGGGGGGAGGCCTCCGTGACTGGGCATGTCCGGGACCCACCCATCACCCTCACTGGGTGGTGGGTGAACGGGATTGGGGAGGGGCGCAACCTTGGGCCTGCGGGATTTAACCTCCGGCTGCCAGAGGCGAGCCGAGGGCTGCGGGAGAGGACGTCTAGCTCGGATCCCGAACCCAGTCCGCCATGTGCCCATGGCTCATGGCGGGCTGGGCCCGGACATGCCTGGGTGCGAGGCCTGCTTCCTTCTGGGGTGAGTACGCCGAGGGGGGAGGCCTCCGTGAATGGGCATGTCCGGGACCCACCCATCACCCTCACTGGGTGGTGGGTGAACGGGATTGGGGAGGGGCGCAACCTTGGGCCTGCGGGATTTAACCTCCGGCTGCCAGAGGCGAGCTGAGGGCTGCGGGAGAGGACGTCTAGCTCGGATCCCGAACCCAGTCCGCCATGTGCCCATGGCTCATGGCGGGCTGGGCCCGGACATGCCTGGGTGCGAGGCCTGCTTCCTTCTGGGGTGAGTACGCCGAGGGGGGAGGCCTCCGTGACTGGGCATGTCCGGGACCCACCCATCACCCTCACTGGGTGGTGGGTGAACGGGATTGGGGAGGGGCGCAACCTTGGGCCTGCGGGATTTAACCTCCGGCTGCCAGAGGCGAGCCGAGGGCTGCGGGAGAGGACGTCTAGCTCGGATCCCGAACCCAGTCCGCCATGTGCCCATGGCTCATGGCGGGCTGGGCCCGGACATGCCTGGGTGCGAGGCCTGCTTCCTTCTGGGGTGAGTACGCCGAGGGGGGAGGCCTCCGTGACTGGGCATGTCCGGGACCCACCCATCACCCTCACTGGGTGGTGGGTGAACGGGATTGGGGAGGGGCGCAACCTTGGGCCCGCGGGATTTAACCTCCGGCTGCCAGAGGCGAGCCGAGGGCTGCGGGAGAGGACGTCTAGCTCGGATCCCGAACCCAGTCCGCCATGTGCCCATGGCTCATGGCGGGCTGGGCCCGGACATGCCTGGGTGCGAGGCCTGCTTCCTTCTGGGGTGAGTACGCCGAGGGGGGAGGCCTCCGTGACTGGGCATGTCCGGGACCCACCCATCACCCTCACTGGGTGGTGGGTGAACGGGATTGGGGAGGGGCGCAACCTTGGGCCTGCGGGATTTAACCTCCGGCTGCCAGAGGCGAGCCGAGGGCTGCGGGAGAGGACGTCTAGCTCGGATCCCGAACCCAGTCCGCCATGTGCCCATGGCTCATGGCGGGCTGGGCCCGGACATGCCTGGGTGCGAGGCCTGCTTCCTTCTGGGGTGAGTACGCCGAGGGGGGAGGCCTCCGTGACTGGGCATGTCCGGGACCCACCCATCACCCTCACTGGGTGGTGGGTGAACGGGATTGGGGAGGGGCGCAACCTTGGGCCTGCGGGATTTAACCTCCGGCTGCCAGAGGCGAGCCGAGGGCTGCGGGAGAGGACGTCTAGCTCGGATCCCGAACCCAGTCCGCCATGTGCCCATGGCTCATGGCGGGCTGGGCCCGGACATGCCTGGGTGCGAGGCCTGCTTCCTTCTGGGGTGAGTACGCCGAGGGGGGAGGCCTCCGTGACTGGGCATGTCCGGGACCCACCCATCACCCTCACTGGGTGGTGGGTGAACGGGATTGGGGAGGGGCGCAACCTTGGGCCTGCGGGATTTAACCTCCGGCTGCCAGAGGCGAGCCGAGGGCTGCGGGAGAGGACGTCTAGCTCGGATCCCGAACCCAGTCCGCCATGTGCCCATGGCTCATGGCGGGCTGGGCCCGGACATGCCTGGGTGCGAGGCCTGCTTCCTTCTGGGGTGAGTACGCCGAGGGGGGAGGCCTCCGTGACTGGGCATGTCCGGGACCCACCCATCACCCTCACTGGGTGGTGGGTGAACGGGATTGGGGAGGGACGCAACCTTGGGCCTGCGGGATTTAACCTCCGGCTGCCAGAGGCGAGCCGAGGGCTGCGGGAGAGGACGTCTAGCTCGGATCCCGAACCCAGTCCGCCATGTGCCCATGGCTCATGGCGGGCTGGGCCCGGACATGCCTGGGTGCGAGGCCTGCTTCCTTCTGGGGTGAGTACGCCGAGGGGGGAGGCCTCCGTGACTGGGCATGTCCGGGACCCACCCATCACCCTCACTGGGTGGTGGGTGAACGGGATTGGGGAGGGGCGCAACCTTGGGCCTGCGGGATTTAACCTCCGGCTGCCAGAGGCGAGCCGAGGGCTGCGGGAGAGGACGTCTAGCTCGGATCCCGAACCCAGTCCGCCATGTGCCCATGGCTCATGGCGGGCTGGGCCCGGACATGCCTGGGTGCGAGGCCTGCTTCCTTCTGGGGTGAGTACGCCGAGGGGGGAGGCCTCCGTGACTGGGCATGTCCGGGACCCACCCATCACCCTCACTGGGTGGTGGGTGAACGGGATTGGGGAGGGGCGCAACCTTGGGCCTGCGGGATTTAACCTCCGGCTGCCAGAGGCGAGCCGAGGGCTGCGGGAGAGGACGTCTAGCTCGGATCCCGAACCCAGTCCGCCATGTGCCTATGGCTCATGGCGGGCTGGGCCCGGACATGCCTGGGTGCGAGGCCTGCTTCCTTCTGGGGTGAGTACGCCGAGGGGGGAGGCCTCCGTGACTGGGCATGTCCGGGACCCACCCATCACCCTCACTGGGTGGTGGGTGAACGGGATTGGGGAGGGGCGCAACCTTGGGCCTGCGGGATTTAACCTCCGGCTGCCAGAGGCGAGCCGAGGGCTGCGGGAGAGGACGTCTAGCTCAGATCCCGAACCCAGTCCGCCATGTGCCCATGGCTCATGGCGGGCTGGGCCCGGACATGCCTGGGTGCGAGGCCTGCTTCCTTCTGGGGTGAGTACGCCGAGGGGGGAGGCCTCCGTGACTGGGCATGTCCGGGACCCACCCATCACCCTCACTGGGTGGTGGGTGAACGGGATTGGGGAGGGGCGCAACCTTGGGCCCGCGGGATTTAACCTCCGGCTGCCAGAGGCGAGCCGAGGGCTGCGGGAGAGGACGTCTAGCTCGGATCCCAAACCCAGTCCGCCATGTGCCCATGGCTCATGGCGGGCTGGGCCCGGACATGCCTGGGTGCGAGGCCTGCTTCCTTCTGGGGTGAGTACGCCGAGGGGGGAGGCCTCCGTGACTGGGCATGTCCGGGACCCACCCATCACCCTCACTGGGTGGTGGGTGAACGGGATTGGGGAGGGGCGCAACCTTGGGCCTGCGGGATTTAACCTCCGGCTGCCAGAGGCGAGCCGAGGGCTGCGGGAGAGGACGTCTAGCTCGGATCCCGAACCCAGTCCGCCATGTGCCCATGGCTCATGGCGGGCTGGGCCCGGACATGCCTGGGTGCGAGGCCTGCTTCCTTCTGGGGTGAGTACGCCGAGGGGGGAGGCCTCCGTGACTGGGCATGTCCGGGACCCACCCATCACCCTCACTGGGTGGTGGGTGAACGGGATTGGGGAGGGGCGCAACCTTGGGCCTGCGGGATTTAACCTCCGGCTGCCAGAGGCGAGCCGAGGGCTGCGGGAGAGGACGTCTAGCTCGGATCCCGAACCCAGTCCGCCATGTGCCCATGGCTCATGGCGGGCTGGGCCCGGACATGCCTGGGTGCGAGGCCTGCTTCCTTCTGGGGTGAGTACGCCGAGGGGGGAGGCCTCCGTGACTGGGCATGTCCGGGACCCACCCATCACCCTCACTGGGTGGTGGGTGAACGGGATTGAGGAGGGGCGCAACCTTGGGCCCGCGGGATTTAACCTCCGGCTGCCAGAGGCGAGCCGAGGGCTGCGGGAGAGGACGTCTAGCTCGGATCCCGAACCCAGTCCGCCATGTGCCCATGGCTCATGGCGGGCTGGGCCCGGACATGCCTGGGTGCGAGGCCTGCTTCCTTCTGGGGTGAGTACGCCGAGGGGGGAGGCCTCCGTGACTGGGCATGTCCGGGACCCACCCATCACCCTCACTGGGTGGTGGGTGAACGGGATTGGGGAGGGGCGCAACCTTGGGCCTGCGGGATTTAACCTCCGGCTGCCAGAGGCGAGCCGAGGGCTGCGGGAGAGGACGTCTAGCTCGGATCCCGAACCCAGTCCGCCATGTGCCCATGGCTCATGGCGGGCTGGGCCCGGACATGCCTGGGTGCGAGGCCTGCTTCCTTCTGGGGTGAGTACGCCGAGGGGGGAGGCCTCCGTGACTGGGCATGTCCGGGACCCACCCATCACCCTCACTGGGTGGTGGGTGAACGGGATTGGGGAGGGGCGCAACCTTGGGCCCGCGGGATTTAACCTCCGGCTGCCAGAGGCGAGCCGAGGGCTGCGGGAGAGGACGTCTAGCTCGGATCCCGAACCCAGTCCGCCATGTGCCCATGGCTCATGGCGGGCTGGGCCCGGACATGCCTGGGTGCGAGGCCTGCTTCCTTCTGGGGTGAGTACGCCGAGGGGGGAGGCCTCCGTGACTGGGCATGTCCGGGACCCACCCATCACCCTCACTGGGTGGTGGGTGAACGGGATTGGGGAGGGGCGCAACCTTGGGCCCGCGGGATTTAACCTCCGGCTGCCAGAGGCGAGCCGAGGGCTGCGGGAGAGGACGTCTAGCTCGGATCCCGAACCCAGTCCGCCATGTGCCCATGGCTCATGGCGGGCTGGGCCCGGACATGCCTGGGTGCGAGGCCTGCTTCCTTCTGGGGTGAGTACGCCGAGGGGGGAGGCCTCCGTGACTGGGCATGTCCGGGACCCACCCATCACCCTCACTGGGTGGTGGGTGAACGGGATTGGGGAGGGGCGCAACCTTGGGCCTGCGGGATTTAACCTCCGGCTGCCAGAGGCGAGCCGAGGGCTGCGGGAGAGGACGTCTAGCTCGGATCCCGAACCCAGTCCGCCATGTGCCCATGGCTCATGGCGGGCTGGGCCCGGACATGCCTGGGTGCGAGGCCTGCTTCCTTCTGGGGTGAGTACGCCGAGGGGGGAGGCCTCCGTGAATGGGCATGTCCGGGACCCACCCATCACCCTCACTGGGTGGTGGGTGAACGGGATTGGGGAGGGGCGCAACCTTGGGCCTGCGGGATTTAACCTCCGGCTGCCAGAGGCGAGCCGAGGGCTGCGGGAGAGGACGTCTAGCTCGGATCCCGAACCCAGTCCGCCATGTGCCCATGGCTCATGGCGGGCTGGGCCCGGACATGCCTGGGTGCGAGGCCTGCTTCCTTCTGGGGTGAGTACGCCGAGGGGGGAGGCCTCCGTGACTGGGCATGTCCGGGACCCACCCATCACCCTCACTGGGTGGTGGGTGAACGGGATTGGGGAGGGGCGCAACCTTGGGCCTGCGGGATTTAACCTCCGGCTGCCAGAGGCGAGCCGAGGGCTGCGGGAGAGGACGTCTAGCTCGGATCCCGAACCCAGTCCGCCATGTGCCCATGGCTCATGGCGGGCTGGGCCCGGACATGCCTGGGTGCGAGGCCTGCTTCCTTCTGGGGTGAGTACGCCGAGGGGGGAGGCCTCCGTGACTGGGCATGTCCGGGACCCACCCATCACCCTCACTGGGTGGTGGGTGAACGGGATTGGGGAGGGGCGCAACCTTGGGCCCGCGGGATTTAACCTCCGGCTGCCAGAGGCGAGCCGAGGGCTGCGGGAGAGGACGTCTAGCTCGGATCCCGAACCCAGTCCGCCATGTGCCCATGGCTCATGGCGGGCTGGGCCCGGACATGCCTGGGTGCGAGGCCTGCTTCCTTCTGGGGTGAGTACGCCGAGGGGGGAGGCCTCCGTGACTGGGCATGTCCGGGACCCACCCATCACCCTCACTGGGTGGTGGGTGAACGGGATTGGGGAGGGGCGCAACCTTGGGCCCGCGGGATTTAACCTCCGGCTGCCAGAGGCGAGCCGAGGGCTGCGGGAGAGGACGTCTAGCTCGGATCCCGAACCCAGTCCGCCATGTGCCCATGGCTCATGGCGGGCTGGGCCCGGACATGCCTGGGTGCGAGGCCTGCTTCCTTCTGGGGTGAGTACGCCGAGGGGGGAGGCCTCCGTGACTGGGCATGTCCGGGACCCACCCATCACCCTCACTGGGTGGTGGGTGAACGGGATTGGGGAGGGGCGCAACCTTGGGCCTGCGGGATTTAACCTCCGGCTGCCAGAGGCGAGCCGAGGGCTGCGGGAGAGGACGTCTAGCTCGGATCCCGAACCCAGTCCGCCATGTGCCCATGGCTCATGGCGGGCTGGGCCCGGACATGCCTGGGTGCGAGGCCTGCTTCCTTCTGGGGTGAGTACGCCGAGGGGGGAGGCCTCCGTGACTGGGCATGTCCGGGACCCACCCATCACCCTCACTGGGTGGTGGGTGAACGGGATTGGGGAGGGGCGCAACCTTGGGCCCGCGGGATTTAACCTCCGGCTGCCAGAGGCGAGCCGAGGGCTGCGGGAGAGGACGTCTAGCTCGGATCCCGAACCCAGTCCGCCATGTGCCCATGGCTCATGGCGGGCTGGGCCCGGACATGCCTGGGTGCGAGGCCTGCTTCCTTCTTTGGTGAGTACGCCGAGGGGGGAGGCCTCCGTGACTGGGCATGTCCGGGACCCACCCATCACCCTCACTGGGTGGTGGGTGAACGGGATTGGGGAGGGGCGCAACCTTGGGCCTGCGGGATTTAACCTCCGGCTGCCAGAGGCGAGCCGAGGGCTGCGGGAGAGGACGTCTAGCTCAGATCCCGAACCCAGTCCGCCATGTGCCCATGGCTCATGGCGGGCTGGGCCCGGACATGCCTGGGTGCGAGGCCTGCTTCCTTCTGGGGTGAGTACGCCGAGGGGGGAGGCCTCCGTGACTGGGCATGTCCGGGACCCACCCATCACCCTCACTGGGTGGTGGGTGAACGGGATTGGGGAGGGGCGCAACCTTGGGCCTGCGGGATTTAACCTCCGGCTGCCAGAGGCGAGCCGAGGGCTGCGGGAGAGGACGTCTAGCTCGGATCCCGAACCCAGTCCGCCATGTGCCCATGGCTCATGGCGGGCTGGGCCCGGACATGCCTGGGTGCGAGGCCTGCTTCCTTCTTTGGTGAGTACGCCGAGGGGGGAGGCCTCCGTGACTGGGCATGTCCGGGACCCACCCATCACCCTCACTGGGTGATGGGTGAACGGGATTGGGGAGGGGCGCAACCTTGGGCCTGCGGGATTTAACCTCCGGCTGCCAGAGGCGAGCCGAGGGCTGCGGGAGAGGACGTCTAGCTCGGATCCCGAACCCAGTCCGCCATGTGCCCATGGCTCATGGCGGGCTGGGCCCGGACATGCCTGGGTGCGAGGCCTGCTTCCTTCTGGGGTGAGTACGCCGAGGGGGGAGGCCTCCGTGACTGGGCATGTCCGGGACCCACCCATCACCCTCACTGGGTGGTGGGTGAACGGGATTGGGGAGGGGCGCAACCTTGGGCCCGCGGGATTTAACCTCCGGCTGCCAGAGGCGAGCCGAGGGCTGCGGGAGAGGACGTCTAGCTCGGATCCCGAACCCAGTCCGCCATGTGCCCATGGCTCATGGCGGGCTGGGCCCGGACATGCCTGGGTGCGAGGCCTGCTTCCTTCTGGGGTGAGTACGCCGAGGGGGGAGGCCTCCGTGACTGGGCATGTCCGGGACCCACCCATCACCCTCACTGGGTGATGTGTGACCGGGATTGGGGAGGGGCGCAACCTTGGGCCTGCGGGATTTAACCTCCGGCTGCCAGAGGCGAGCCGAGGGCTGCGGGAGAGGACGTCTAGCTCGGATCCCGAACCCAGTCCGCCATGTGCCCATGGCTCATGGCGGGCTGGGCCCGGACATGCCTGGGTGCGAGGCCTGCTTCCTTCTGGGGTGAGTACGCCGAGGGGGGAGGCCTCCGTGACTGGGCATGTCCGGGACCCACCCATCACCCTCACTGGGTGGTGGGTGAACGGGATTGGGGAGGGGCGCAACCTTGGGCCTGCGGGATTTAACCTCCGGCTGCCAGAGGCGAGCCGAGGGCTGCGGGAGAGGACGTCTAGCTCGGATCCCGAACCCAGTCCGCCATGTGCCCATGGCTCATGGCGGGCTGGGCCCGGACATGCCTGGGTGCGAGGCCTGCTTCCTTCTGGGGTGAGTACGCCGAGGGGGGAGGCCTCCGTGACTGGGCATGTCCGGGACCCACCCATCACCCTCACTGGGTGGTGGGTGAACGGGATTGGGGAGGGGCGCAACCTTGGGCCTGCGGGATTTAACCTCCGGCTGCCAGAGGCGAGCCGAGGGCTGCGGGAGAGGACGTCTAGCTCGGATCCCGAACCCAGTCCGCCATGTGCCCATGGCTCATGGCGGGCTGGGCCCGGACATGCCTGGGTGCGAGGCCTGCTTCCTTCTGGGGTGAGTACGCCGAGGGGGGAGGCCTCCGTGACTGGGCATGTCCGGGACCCACCCATCACCCTCACTGGGTGGTGGGTGAACGGGATTGGGGAGGGGCGCAACCTTGGGCCTGCGGGATTTAACCTCCGGCTGCCAGAGGCGAGCCGAGGGCTGCGGGAGAGGACGTCTAGCTCGGATCCCGAACCCAGTCCGCCATGTGCCCATGGCTCATGGCGGGCTGGGCCCGGACATGCCTGGGTGCGAGGCCTGCTTCCTTCTGGGGTGAGTACGCCGAGGGGGGAGGCCTCCGTGACTGGGCATGTCCGGGACCCACCCATCACCCTCACTGGGTGGTGGGTGAACGGGATTGGGGAGGGACGCAACCTTGGGCCTGCGGGATTTAACCTCCGGCTGCCAGAGGCGAGCCGAGGGCTGCAGGAGAGGACGTCTAGCTCGGATCCCGAACCCAGTCCGCCATGTGCCCATGGCTCATGGCGGGCTGGGCCCGGACATGCCTGGGTGCGAGGCCTGCTTCCTTCTGGGGTGAGTACGCCGAGGGGGGAGGCCTCCGTGACTGGGCATGTCCGGGACCCACCCATCACCCTCACTGGGTGGTGGGTGAACGGGATTGGGGAGGGGCGCAACCTTGGGCCTGCGGGATTTAACCTCCGGCTGCCAGAGGCGAGCCGAGGGCTGCGGGAGAGGACGTCTAGCTCGGATCCCGAACCCAGTCCGCCATGTGCCCATGGCTCATGGCGGGCTGGGCCCGGACATGCCTGGGTGCGAGGCCTGCTTCCTTCTGGGGTGAGTACGCCGAGGGGGGAGGCCTCCGTGACTGGGCATGTCCGGGACCCCACCCATCACCCTCACTGGGTGGTGGGTGAACGGGATTGGGGAGGGGCGCAACCTTGGCCTGCGGGATTTAACCTCCGGCTGCCAGAGGCGAGCCGAGGGCTGCGGGAGAGGACGTCTAGCTCGGATCCCGAACCCAGTCCGCCATGTGCCCATGGCTCATGGCGGGCTGGGCCCGGACATGCCTGGGTGCGAGGCCTGCTTCCTTCTGGGGTGAGTACGCCGAGGGGGGAGGCCTCCGTGACTGGGCATGTCCGGGACCCACCCATCACCCTCACTGGGTGGTGGGTGAACAGGATTGGGGAGGGGCGCAACCTTGGGCCCGCGGGATTTAACCTCCGGCTGCCAGAGGCGAGCCGAGGGCTGCGGGAGAGGACGTCTAGCTCGGATCCCGAACCCAGTCCGCCATGTGCCCATGGCTCATGGCGGGCTGGGCCCGGACATGCCTGGGTGCGAGGCCTGCTTCCTTCTGGGGTGAGTACGCCGAGGGGGGAGGCCTCCGTGACTGGGCATGTCCGGGACCCACCCATCACCCTCACTGGGTGGTGGGTGAACGGGATTGGGGAGGGGCGCAACCTTGGGCCCGCGGGATTTAACCTCCGGCTGCCAGAGGCGAGCCGAGGGCTGCGGGAGAGGACGTCTAGCTCGGATCCCGAACCCAGTCCGCCATGTGCCCATGGCTCATGGCGGGCTGGGCCCGGACATGCCTGGGTGCGAGGCCTGCTTCCTTCTGGGGTGAGTACGCCGAGGGGGGAGGCCTCCGTGACTGGGCATGTCCGGGACCCACCCATCACCCTCACTGGGTGGTGGGTGAACGGGATTGGGGAGGGGCGCAACCTTGGGCCCGCGGGATTTAACCTCCGGCTGCCAGAGGCGAGCCGAGGGCTGCGGGAGAGGACGTCTAGCTCGGATCCCGAACCCAGTCCGCCATGTGCCCATGGCTCATGGCGGGCTGGGCCCGGACATGCCTGGGTGCGAGGCCTGCTTCCTTCTGGGGTGAGTACGCCGAGGGGGGAGGCCTCCGTGACTGGGCATGTCCGGGACCCACCCATCACCCTCACTGGGTGATGGGTGAACGGATTGGGGAGGGGCGCAACCTTGGCCTGCGGGATTTAACCTCCGGCTGCCAGAGGCGAGCCGAGGGCTGCGGGAGAGGACGTCTAGCTCGGATCCCGAACCCAGTCCGCCATGTGCCCATGGCTCATGGCGGGCTGGGCCCGGACATGCCTGGGTGCGAGGCCTGCTTCCTTCTGGGGTGAGTACGCCGAGGGGGGAGGCCTCCGTGACTGGGCATGTCCGGGACCACCCATCACCCTCACTGGGTGATGGGTGAACGGGATTGGGGAGGGGCGCAACCTTGGGCCCGCGGGATTTAACCTCCGGCTGCCAGAGGCGAGCCGAGGGCTGCGGGAGAGGACGTCTAGCTCGGATCCCGAACCCAGTCCGCCATGTGCCCATGGCTCATGGCGGGCTGGGCCCGGACATGCCTGGGTGCGAGGCCTGCTTCCTTCTGGGGTGAGTACGCCGAGGGGGGAGGCCTCCGTGACTGGGCATGTCCGGGACCCACCCATCACCCTCACTGGGTGGTGGGTGAACGGGATTGGGGAGGGGCGCAACCTTGGGCCCGCGGGATTTAACCTCCGGCTGCCAGAGGCGAGCCGAGGGCTGCGGGAGAGGACGTCTAGCTCGGATCCCGAACCCAGTCCGCCATGTGCCCATGGCTCATGGCGGGCTGGGCCCGGACATGCCTGGGTGCGAGGCCTGCTTCCTTCTGGGGTGAGTACGCCGAGGGGGAGGCCTCCGTGACTGGGCATGTCCGGGACCCACCCATCACCCTCACTGGGTGGTGGGTGAACGGGATTGGGGAGGGGCGCAACCTTGGGCCCGCGGGATTTAACCTCCGGCTGCCAGAGGCGAGCCGAGGGCTGCGGGAGAGGACGTCTAGCTCGGATCCCGAACCCAGTCCGCCATGTGCCCATGGCTCATGGCGGGCTGGGCCCGGACATGCCTGGGTGCGAGGCCTGCTTCCTTCTGGGGTGAGTACGCCGAGGGGGGAGGCCTCCGTGACTAGGCATGTCCGGGACCCACCCATCACCCTCACTGGGTGGTGGGTGAACGGGATTGGGGAGGGGCGCAACCTTGGGCCTGCGGGATTTAACCTCCGGCTGCCAGAGGCGAGCCGAGGGCTGCGGGAGAGGACGTCTAACTCGGATCCCGAACCCAGTCCGCCATGTGCCCATGGCTCATGGCGGGCTGGGCCCGGACATGCCTGGGTGCGAGGCCTGCTTCCTTCTGGGGTGAGTACGCCGAGGGGGGAGGCCTCCGTGACTGGGCATGTCCGGGACCCACCCATCACCCTCACTGGGTGGTGGGTGAACGGGATTGGGGAGGGGCGCAACCTTGGGCCCGCGGGATTTAACCTCCGGCTGCCAGAGGCGAGCCGAGGGCTGCGGGAGAGGACGTCTAGCTCGGATCCCGAACCCAGTCCGCCATGTGCCCATGGCTCATGGCGGGCTGGGCCCGGACATGCCTGGGTGCGAGGCCTGCTTCCTTCTGGGGTGAGTACGCCGAGGGGGGAGGCCTCCGTGACTGGGCATGTCCGGGACCCACCCATCACCCTCACTGGGTGGTGGGTGAACGGGATTGGGGAGGGGCGCAACCTTGGGCCCGCGGGATTTAACCTCCGGCTGCCAGAGGCGAGCCGAGGGCTGCGGGAGAGGACGTCTAGCTCGGATCCCGAACCCAGTCCGCCATGTGCCCATGGCTCATGGCGGGCTGGGCCCGGACATGCCTGGGTGCGAGGCCTGCTTCCTTCTGGGGTGAGTACGCCGAGGGGGGAGGCCTCCGTGACTGGGCATGTCCGGGACCCACCCATCACCCTCACTGGGTGGTGGGTGAACGGGATTGGGGAGGGGCGCAACCTTGGGCCTGCGGGATTTAACCTCCGGCTGCCAGAGGCGAGCCGAGGGCTGCGGGAGAGGACGTCTAGCTCGGATCCCGAACCCAGTCCGCCATGTGCCCATGGCTCATGGCGGGCTGGGCCCGGACATGCCTGGGTGCGAGGCCTGCTTCCTTCTGGGGTGAGTACGCCGAGGGGGGAGGCCTCCGTGACTGGGCATGTCCGGGACCCACCCATCACCCTCACTGGGTGGTGGGTGAACGGGATTGGGGAGGGGCGCAACCTTGGGCCTGCGGGATTTAACCTCCGGCTGCCAGAGGCGAGCCGAGGGCTGCGGGAGAGGACGTCTAGCTCGGATCCCGAACCCATTCCGCCATGTGCCCATGGCTCATGGCGGGCTGGGCCCGGACATGCCTGGGTGCGAGGCCTGCTTCCTTCTGGGGTGAGTACGCCGAGGGGGGAGGCCTCCGTGACTGGGCATGTCCGGGACCCACCCATCACCCTCACTGGGTGGTGGGTGAACGGGATTGGGGAGGGGCGCAACCTTGGGCCCGCGGGATTTAACCTCCGGCTGCCAGAGGCGAGCCGAGGGCTGCGGGAGAGGACGTCTAACTCGGATCCCGAACCCAGTCCGCCATGTGCCCATGGCTCATGGCGGGCTGGGCCCGGACATGCCTGGGTGCGAGGCCTGCTTCCTTCTGGGGTGAGTACGCCGAGGGGGGAGGCCTCCGTGACTGGGCATGTCCAGGACCCACCCATCACCCTCACTGGGTGGTGGGTGAACGGGATTGGGGAGGGGCGCAACCTTGGGCCTGCGGGATTTAACCTCCGGCTGCCAGAGGCGAGCCGAGGGCTGCGGGAGAGGACGTCTAGCTCGGATCCCGAACCCAGTCCGCCATGTGCCCATGGCTCATGGCGGGCTGGGCCCGGACATGCCTGGGTGCGAGGCCTGCTTCCTTCTGGGGTGAGTACGCCGAGGGGGGAGGCCTCCGTGACTGGGCATGTCCGGGACCCACCCATCACCCTCACTGGGTGATGGGTGAACGGGATTGGGGAGGGGCGCAACCTTGGGCCCGCGGGATTTAACCTCCGGCTGCCAGAGGCGAGCCGAGGGCTGCGGGAGAGGACGTCTAGCTCGGATCCCGAACCCAGTCCGCCATGTGCCCATGGCTCATGGCGGGCTGGGCCCGGACATGCCTGGGTGCGAGGCCTGCTTCCTTCTGGGGTGAGTACGCCGAGGGGGGAGGCCTCCGTGACTGGGCATGTCCGGGACCCACCCATCACCCTCACTGGGTGGTGGGTGAACGGGATTGGGGAGGGGCGCAACCTTGGGCCCGCGGGATTTAACCTCCGGCTGCCAGAGGCGAGCCGAGGGCTGCGGGAGAGGACGTCTAGCTCGGATCCCGAACCCAGTCCGCCATGTGCCCATGGCTCATGGCGGGCTGGGCCCGGACATGCCTGGGTGCGAGGCCTGCTTCCTTCTGGGGTGAGTACGCCGAGGGGGGAGGCCTCCGTGACTGGGCATGTCCGGGACCCACCCATCACCCTCACTGGGTGGTGGGTGAACGGGATTGGGGAGGGGCGCAAGCTTGGGCCCGCGGGATTTAACCTCCGGCTGCCAGAGGCGAGCCGAGGGCTGCGGGAGAGGACGTCTAGCTCGGATCCCGAACCCAGTCCGCCATGTGCCCATGGCTCATGGCGGGCTGGGCCCGGACATGCCTGGGTGCGAGGCCTGCTTCCTTCTGGGGTGAGTACGCCGAGGGGGGAGGCCTCCGTGACTGGGCATGTCCGGGACCCACCCATCACCCTCACTGGGTGATGGGTGAACGGGATTGGGGAGGGGCGCAACCTTGGGCCTGCGGGATTTAACCTCCGGCTGCCAGAGGCGAGCCGAGGGCTGCGGGAGAGGACGTCTAGCTCGGATCCCGAACCCAGTCCGCCATGTGCCCATGGCTCATGGCGGGCTGGGCCCGGACATGCCTGGGTGCGAGGCCTGCTTCCTTCTGGGGTGAGTACGCCGAGGGGGGAGGCCTCCGTGACTGGGCATGTCCGGGACCCACCCATCACCCTCACTGGGTGGTGGGTGAACGGGATTGGGGAGGGGCGCAACCTTGGGCCCGCGGGATTTAACCTCCGGCTGCCAGAGGCGAGCCGAGGGCTGCGGGAGAGGACGTCTAGCTCGGATCCCGAACCCAGTCCGCCATGTGCCCATGGCTCATGGCGGGCTGGGCCCGGACATGCCTGGGTGCGAGGCCTGCTTCCTTCTGGGGTGAGTACGCCGAGGGGGGAGGCCTCCGTGACTGGGCATGTCCGGGACCCACCCATCACCCTCACTGGGTGGTGGGTGAACGGGATTGGGGAGGGGCGCAACCTTGGGCCCGCGGGATTTAACCTCCGGCTGCCAGAGGCGAGCCGAGGGCTGCGGGAGAGGACGTCTAGCTCGGATCCCGAACCCAGTCCGCCATGTGCCCATGGCTCATGGCGGGCTGGGCCCGGACATGCCTGGGTGCGAGGCCTGCTTCCTTCTGGGGTGAGTACGCCGAGGGGGGAGGCCTCCGTGACTGGGCATGTCCGGGACCCACCCATCACCCTCACTGGGTGATGGGTGAACGGGATTGGGGAGGGGCGCAACCTTGGGCCTGCGGGATTTAACCTCCGGCTGCCAGAGGCGAGCCGAGGGCTGCGGGAGAGGACGTCTAGCTCGGATCCCGAACCCAGTCCGCCATGTGCCCATGGCTCATGGCGGGCTGGGCCCGGACATGCCTGGGTGCGAGGCCTGCTTCCTTCTGGGGTGAGTACGCCGAGGGGGGAGGCCTCCGTGACTGGGCATGTCCGGGACCCACCCATCACCCTCACTGGGTGGTGGGTGAACGGGATTGGGGAGGGGCGCAACCTTGGGCCCGCGGGATTTAACCTCCGGCTGCCAGAGGCGAGCCGAGGGCTGCGGGAGAGGACGTCTAACTCGGATCCCGAACCCAGTCCGCCATGTGCCCATGGCTCATGGCGGGCTGGGCCCGGACATGCCTGGGTGCGAGGCCTGCTTCCTTCTGGGGTGAGTACGCCGAGGGGGGAGGCCTCCGTGACTGGGCATGTCCGGGACCCACCCATCACCCTCACTGGGTGATGGGTGAACGGGATTGGGGAGGGGCGCAACCTTGGGCCCGCGGGATTTAACCTCCGGCTGCCAGAGGCGAGCCGAGGGCTGCGGGAGAGGACGTCTAGCTCGGATCCCGAACCCAGTCCGCCATGTGCCCATGGCTCATGGCGGGCTGGGCCCGGACATGCCTGGGTGCGAGGCCTGCTTCCTTCTGGGGTGAGTACGCCGAGGGGGGAGGCCTCCGTGACTGGGCATGTCCGGGACCCACCCATCACCCTCACTGGGTGGTGGGTGAACGGGATTGGGGAGGGGCGCAACCTTGGGCCCGCGGGATTTAACCTCCGGCTGCCAGAGGCGAGCCGAGGGCTGCGGGAGAGGACGTCTAGCTCGGATCCCGAACCCAGTCCGCCATGTGCCCATGGCTCATGGCGGGCTGGGCCCGGACATGCCTGGGTGCGAGGCCTGCTTCCTTCTGGGGTGAGTACGCCGAGGGGGGAGGCCTCCGTGACTGGGCATGTCCGGGACCCACCCATCACCCTCACTGGGTGATGGGTGAACGGGATTGGGGAGGGGCGCAACCTTGGGCCTGCGGGATTTAACCTCCGGCTGCCAGAGGCGAGCCGAGGGCTGCGGGAGAGGACGTCTAGCTCGGATCCCGAACCCAGTCCGCCATGTGCCCATGGCTCATGGCGGGCTGGGCCCGGACATGCCTGGGTGCGAGGCCTGCTTCCTTCTGGGGTGAGTACGCCGAGGGGGGAGGCCTCCGTGACTGGGCATGTCCGGGACCCACCCATCACCCTCACTGGGTGGTGGGTGAACGGGATTGGGGAGGGGCGCAACCTTGGGCCCGCGGGATTTAACCTCCGGCTGCCAGAGGCGAGCCGAGGGCTGCGGGAGAGGACGTCTAGCTCGGATCCCGAACCCAGTCCGCCATGTGCCCATGGCTCATGGCGGGCTGGGCCCGGACATGCCTGGGTGCGAGGCCTGCTTCCTTCTGGGGTGAGTACGCCGAGGGGGGAGGCCTCCGTGACTGGGCATGTCCGGGACCCACCCATCACCCTCACTGGGTGATGGGTGAACGGGATTGGGGAGGGGCGCAACCTTGGGCCTGCGGGATTTAACCTCCGGCTGCCAGAGGCGAGCCGAGGGCTGCGGGAGAGGACGTCTAGCTCGGATCCCGAACCCAGTCCGCCATGTGCCCATGGCTCATGGCGGGCTGGGCCCGGACATGCCTGGGTGCGAGGCCTGCTTCCTTCTGGGGTGAGTACGCCGAGGGGGGAGGCCTCCGTGACTGGGCATGTCCGGGACCCACCCATCACCCTCACTGGGTGGTGGGTGAACGGGATTGGGGAGGGGCGCAACCTTGGGCCCGCGGGATTTAACCTCCGGCTGCCAGAGGCGAGCCGAGGGCTGCGGGAGAGGACGTCTAGCTCGGATCCCGAACCCAGTCCGCCATGTGCCCATGGCTCATGGCGGGCTGGGCCCGGACATGCCTGGGTGCGAGGCCTGCTTCCTTCTGGGGTGAGTACGCCGAGGGGGGAGGCCTCCGTGACTGGGCATGTCCGGGACCCACCCATCACCCTCACTGGGTGATGGGTGAACGGGATTGGGGAGGGGCGCAACCTTGGGCCCGCGGGATTTAACCTCCGGCTGCCAGAGGCGAGCCGAGGGCTGCGGGAGAGGACGTCTAGCTCGGATCCCGAACCCAGTCCGCCATGTGCCCATGGCTCATGGCGGGCTGGGCCCGGACATGCCTGGGTGCGAGGCCTGCTTCCTTCTGGGGTGAGTACGCCGAGGGGGGAGGCCTCCGTGACTGGGCATGTCCGGGACCCACCCATCACCCTCACTGGGTGGTGGGTGAACGGGATTGGGGAGGGGCGCAACCTTGGGCCTGCGGGATTTAACCTCCGGCTGCCAGAGGCGAGCCGAGGGCTGCGGGAGAGGACGTCTAGCTCGGATCCCGAACCCAGTCCGCCATGTGCCCATGGCTCATGGCGGGCTGGGCCCGGACATGCCTGGGTGCGAGGCCTGCTTCCTTCTGGGGTGAGTACGCCGAGGGGGGAGGCCTCCGTGACTGGGCATGTCCGGGACCCACCCATCACCCTCACTGGGTGGTGGGTGAACGGGATTGGGGAGGGGCGCAACCTTGGGCCCGCGGGATTTAACCTCCGGCTGCCAGAGGCGAGCCGAGGGCTGCGGGAGAGGACGTCTAGCTCGGATCCCGAACCCAGTCCGCCATGTGCCCATGGCTCATGGCGGGCTGGGCCCGGACATGCCTGGGTGCGAGGCCTGCTTCCTTCTGGGGTGAGTACGCCGAGGGGGGAGGCCTCCGTGACTGGGCATGTCCGGGACCCACCCATCACCCTCACTGGGTGGTGGGTGAACGGGATTGGGGAGGGGCGCAACCTTGGGCCTGCGGGATTTAACCTCCGGCTGCCAGAGGCGAGCCGAGGGCTGCGGGAGAGGACGTCTAGCTCGGATCCCGAACCCAGTCCGCCATGTGCCCATGGCTCATGGCGGGCTGGGCCCGGACATGCCTGGGTGCGAGGCCTGCTTCCTTCTGGGGTGAGTACGCCGAGGGGGGAGGCCTCCGTGACTGGGCATGTCCGGGACCCACCCATCACCCTCACTGGGTGGTGGGTGAACGGGATTGGGGAGGGGCGCAACCTTGGGCCCGCGGGATTTAACCTCCGGCTGCCAGAGGCGAGCCGAGGGCTGCGGGAGAGGACGTCTAGCTCGGATCCCGAACCCAGTCCGCCATGTGCCCATGGCTCATGGCGGGCTGGGCCCGGACATGCCTGGGTGCGAGGCCTGCTTCCTTCTGGGGTGAGTACGCCGAGGGGGGAGGCCTCCGTGACTGGGCATGTCCGGGACCCACCCATCACCCTCACTGGGTGGTGGGTGAACGGGATTGGGGAGGGGCGCAACCTTGGGCCCGCGGGATTTAACCTCCGGCTGCCAGAGGCGAGCCGAGGGCTGCGGGAGAGGACGTCTAGCTCGGATCCCGAACCCAGTCCGCCATGTGCCCATGGCTCATGGCGGGCTGGGCCCGGACATGCCTGGGTGCGAGGCCTGCTTCCTTCTGGGGTGAGTACGCCGAGGGGGGAGGCCTCCGTGACTGGGCATGTCCGGGACCCACCCATCACCCTCACTGGGTGGTGGGTGAACGGGATTGGGGAGGGGCGCAACCTTGGGCCTGCGGGATTTAACCTCCGGCTGCCAGAGGCGAGCCGAGGGCTGCGGGAGAGGACGTCTAGCTCGGATCCCGAACCCAGTCCGCCATGTGCCCATGGCTCATGGCGGGCTGGGCCCGGACATGCCTGGGTGCGAGGCCTGCTTCCTTCTGGGGTGAGTACGCCGAGGGGGGAGGCCTCCGTGACTGGGCATGTCCGGGACCCACCCATCACCCTCACTGGGTGATGGGTGAACGGGATTGGGGAGGGGCGCAACCTTGGGCCTGCGGGATTTAACCTCCGGCTGCCAGAGGCGAGCCGAGGGCTGCGGGAGAGGACGTCTAGCTCGGATCCCGAACCCAGTCCGCCATGTGCCCATGGCTCATGGCGGGCTGGGCCCGGACATGCCTGGGTGCGAGGCCTGCTTCCTTCTGGGGTGAGTACGCCGAGGGGGGAGGCCTCCGTGACTGGGCATGTCCGGGACCCACCCATCACCCTCACTGGGTGGTGGGTGAACGGGATTGGGGAGGGGCGCAACCTTGGGCCCGCGGGATTTAACCTCCGGCTGCCAGAGGCGAGCCGAGGGCTGCGGGAGAGGACGTCTAGCTCGGATCCCGAACCCAGTCCGCCATGTGCCCATGGCTCATGGCGGGCTGGGCCCGGACATGCCTGGGTGCGAGGCCTGCTTCCTTCTGGGGTGAGTACGCCGAGGGGGGAGGCCTCCGTGACTGGGCATGTCCGGGACCCACCCATCACCCTCACTGGGTGATGGGTGAACGGGATTGGGGAGGGGCGCAACCTTGGGCCTGCGGGATTTAACCTCCGGCTGCCAGAGGCGAGCCGAGGGCTGCGGGAGAGGACGTCTAGCTCGGATCCCGAACCCAGTCCGCCATGTGCCCATGGCTCATGGCGGGCTGGGCCCGGACATGCCTGGGTGCGAGGCCTGCTTCCTTCTGGGGTGAGTACGCCGAGGGGGGAGGCCTCCGTGACTGGGCATGTCCGGGACCCACCCATCACCCTCACTGGGTGGTGGGTGAACGGGATTGGGGAGGGGCGCAACCTTGGGCCCGCGGGATTTAACCTCCGGCTGCCAGAGGCGAGCCGAGGGCTGCGGGAGAGGACGTCTAGCTCGGATCCCGAACCCAGTCCGCCATGTGCCCATGGCTCATGGCGGGCTGGGCCCGGACATGCCTGGGTGCGAGGCCTGCTTCCTTCTGGGGTGAGTACGCCGAGGGGGGAGGCCTCCGTGACTGGGCATGTCCGGGACCCACCCATCACCCTCACTGGGTGATGGGTGAACGGGATTGGGGAGGGGCGCAACCTTGGGCCCGCGGGATTTAACCTCCGGCTGCCAGAGGCGAGCCGAGGGCTGCGGGAGAGGACGTCTAGCTCGGATCCCGAACCCAGTCCGCCATGTGCCCATGGCTCATGGCGGGCTGGGCCCGGACATGCCTGGGTGCGAGGCCTGCTTCCTTCTGGGGTGAGTACGCCGAGGGGGGAGGCCTCCGTGACTGGGCATGTCCGGGACCCACCCATCACCCTCACTGGGTGGTGGGTGAACGGGATTGGGGAGGGGCGCAACCTTGGGCCTGCGGGATTTAACCTCCGGCTGCCAGAGGCGAGCCGAGGGCTGCGGGAGAGGACGTCTAGCTCGGATCCCGAACCCAGTCCGCCATGTGCCCATGGCTCATGGCGGGCTGGGCCCGGACATGCCTGGGTGCGAGGCCTGCTTCCTTCTGGGGTGAGTACGCCGAGGGGGGAGGCCTCCGTGACTGGGCATGTCCGGGACCCACCCATCACCCTCACTGGGTGGTGGGTGAACGGGATTGGGGAGGGGCGCAACCTTGGGCCCGCGGGATTTAACCTCCGGCTGCCAGAGGCGAGCCGAGGGCTGCGGGAGAGGACGTCTAGCTCGGATCCCGAACCCAGTCCGCCATGTGCCCATGGCTCATGGCGGGCTGGGCCCGGACATGCCTGGGTGCGAGGCCTGCTTCCTTCTGGGGTGAGTACGCCGAGGGGGGAGGCCTCCGTGACTGGGCATGTCCGGGACCCACCCATCACCCTCACTGGGTGGTGGGTGAACGGGATTGGGGAGGGGCGCAACCTTGGGCCTGCGGGATTTAACCTCCGGCTGCCAGAGGCGAGCCGAGGGCTGCGGGAGAGGACGTCTAGCTCGGATCCCGAACCCAGTCCGCCATGTGCCCATGGCTCATGGCGGGCTGGGCCCGGACATGCCTGGGTGCGAGGCCTGCTTCCTTCTGGGGTGAGTACGCCGAGGGGGGAGGCCTCCGTGACTGGGCATGTCCGGGACCCACCCATCACCCTCACTGGGTGGTGGGTGAACGGGATTGGGGAGGGGCGCAACCTTGGGCCCGCGGGATTTAACCTCCGGCTGCCAGAGGCGAGCCGAGGGCTGCGGGAGAGGACGTCTAGCTCGGATCCCGAACCCAGTCCGCCATGTGCCCATGGCTCATGGCGGGCTGGGCCCGGACATGCCTGGGTGCGAGGCCTGCTTCCTTCTGGGGTGAGTACGCCGAGGGGGGAGGCCTCCGTGACTGGGCATGTCCGGGACCCACCCATCACCCTCACTGGGTGGTGGGTGAACGGGATTGGGGAGGGGCGCAACCTTGGGCCCGCGGGATTTAACCTCCGGCTGCCAGAGGCGAGCCGAGGGCTGCGGGAGAGGACGTCTAGCTCGGATCCCGAACCCAGTCCGCCATGTGCCCATGGCTCATGGCGGGCTGGGCCCGGACATGCCTGGGTGCGAGGCCTGCTTCCTTCTGGGGTGAGTACGCCGAGGGGGGAGGCCTCCGTGACTGGGCATGTCCGGGACCCACCCATCACCCTCACTGGGTGGTGGGTGAACGGGATTGGGGAGGGGCGCAACCTTGGGCCTGCGGGATTTAACCTCCGGCTGCCAGAGGCGAGCCGAGGGCTGCGGGAGAGGACGTCTAGCTCGGATCCCGAACCCAGTCCGCCATGTGCCCATGGCTCATGGCGGGCTGGGCCCGGACATGCCTGGGTGCGAGGCCTGCTTCCTTCTGGGGTGAGTACGCCGAGGGGGGAGGCCTCCGTGACTGGGCATGTCCGGGACCCACCCATCACCCTCACTGGGTGATGGGTGAACGGGATTGGGGAGGGGCGCAACCTTGGGCCTGCGGGATTTAACCTCCGGCTGCCAGAGGCGAGCCGAGGGCTGCGGGAGAGGACGTCTAGCTCGGATCCCGAACCCAGTCCGCCATGTGCCCATGGCTCATGGCGGGCTGGGCCCGGGCGGCCAGTGCGCCATTTGGCGCCAGGCTGAGCCTGCTGGCCGCCCGGCCGGGGAGCTCTGGAGTATTGGACATCTGAATCGCTGCTGAGATAGCTCTAGAGTGACCCCACTGTTTCTGGGATCTGAGCCAATCCTAAAGATTCCCAATGCCAGTAACTCTTCCTTTGAAGAACTTCCAATCCCTTAATAATGCTGAGCTTTGAACACCTATCAAGTAAAAGATAAGCTCCGGCTTGTGTAGCAGGCTGGCACCTAATGGTCCTCGGAGCAACCTCGTGCAGGTGCGTGATTTACGGCTAGGAACGGTCCCAATCTGGGATGCCACAGCTGGGATGAGGTTCCCACCAAGGGGTGTATGTACTGGAATGGGGGCTGCGTTCTATCTAGGAAACAGTTGCAGTCACCCGAGGCACTAGTGTGGGCTGGGATTGGATGCACCAGGCCGGTTCAGATCCCAGCACCATGTGGTGTTATGGAGAAACAGGGTAGATGTGGGACTGACTAGGCTGGGTCTCAATCCCCTTCTGAGCCATGTGTGAGCTGTATGTGGGTATGGACGAGCCATGGCTGGGCTGAAACATCCAACAACAAGAGTCAGAATGGGGTGAAAGCCAGCCAGGAAAAGCCACTGTTCCTGCTAGGACAGGAGGTGGACTGAGTAGGGTTGGCTCAAGAACCCCCTGGCAAGCGCAAAATCTGGCATTGGGAGGGGTTCTGATGGAGGAGCCTGGGCAACTCCTCTGGCAGGACACAGTCCCTGCAGGTAAGCGCGAGAAGCATGATTGGAAACAGCCCAGAATAGGCCATGGAAAGTTTCCCACTGGCATGCATTCGGCATGGGTCAGGAGCAGACCAGGCTGAATCAGTTCATGTCATCCTCTGGCAAATCCGATCACCAGAACAGAGTGTGGAATGGGCCGGGTTTGGTTGCGACAAAACCAGTAGACATTATGGAACGCCAGGGCGTGGTTGCCTGTACTGGATATGAATGCAGCACCCATCCAGCACACGTGAGATCCAGGAAGGGAGGGGCAGAGCTGGCGGTGGGGTTAAGGGGCTGGTCCCCTCGCTGGACAACCACTCCCACTGGAGAGTGTTGGCTGGGATAGAGACAGACACGACTAAGCAAGGCTACAACACCTGTGCGCTGCATGTGGACTAGATCAGGGCCACAGCATCAGCTGGCAGAAGCTGGCACTGGGGACTAATTCTGTCGAGTCAAATCACAGGACCACCTAAAGAGTGCATAAACCGGGACAGAGAGACCTGGGAGGGAAAAAGTGGGTTCCCCCTTCTTGGGTCACTATTCCCGTGGGAGGGCATGAAAACTAGGACGGGGGCTGGGATGGCTAGATAGAGAGGTACTCAACAATATCTGTGAGGGCTGGATGGTTGAGTTGGTTAGATAAAACTAAGCTTCAATACCCATCGACAAGTACCAGAGCCAAATGGGATGGGGGACAGATTGGTCTTCTGCTACACATACTGGCAAACCAGGGTAGGGGGCGGTCTGGTGGGGGTTATTGTGGGTCGCCCCAACTAGGCTGCAGCTCCCACTGGTTGATGTAAGGGCCGAACCAGACTGGACTGCAACACCCATTGGTTCCAGTGCAACTCGGGACTGAAAACAGAACCAACACAGCAATTGCAACCACCAGCTGATTAGGGTGATGGACTGTGCCAGGCCCTGTGCTTGCTAGAACATACAAGCAACTAATCTGGGAATACCTCAAAGTATCTTTGGAGATCTCCCCACTTGAACTGCTGGACTCAGAATTCTAACCAAGAAAAGACAGAAGACAGAATAGGACAATCATTCATCTCAGCTACATGTTGGCAGCGAAATATGGGACAAATGGAGACTTCATGATGGACCATATCAATCAGTGGACCACCTCATCGAGCGAAACTGGCAGTGACTCATAACTGGAGAACTATTAACTCCACTTGAGCACATATCTCAGAGCATGCCCCACATCCGGGACTTGGGGTGGGCGGGAAACCGGGTTGGGCTTCTCCCTCAATATCCCCTTTTACCTCAGATACATGATGGAAACAATATGGACATAATAGCATTGCCCACCTCCCTATCCCCCTGAACCTTTTTTTTTTTTTTCTCTTTCTTGTTTTTCCTTCAACTATAGTTAACTATGTAAAGATTGTCAACAACAATACAATAAAATGGATTATAAAAAAAAAAAAAAACAAGAATTATTTTAACATATAAAAATTCTTTGTATACAATTAATACCACATTAGTTTAACTTATACCTTGAAATAATGTAATAGTGCATTAGAGTTAAATTCTGTGCCAAATTATTTGCAATAAAATTTCACACTTTTGAAAATATGAGGAATTAAACCTTAAGAATTACAAGAGACAAATATCTTCTTTGACTTCTAAATTTCCAAAAGTTGCCATGGATATGCAGATGAAGTTAGTTTGCTAAACATTTATTACAACAAAAGACCTTCCAAGGTACAATTTGCAAGTCTAGAGGACAAGTTCTATAAAATTGTACTTTTTTCCTTGACTTTTTCTTCTTGATTATTTTATAAAAATATTTTTTAAATGGGCAATCAGGAAACTTAGGGTAAGGTAAAGGAGGTCTGGACGAATCCAAAAGTGGCCACCTCCTGGCAATAGAAGGCCTGACTAACAAAATCAGCATCCCAAGAGTTGCTATCAGAGCAAAGCATTCAGCCAAGCTTCCAATGGGTGGGGTCTAATTGGTAGATGCCTAGACTTCAATCACGGAAATGGTGAAGAGGGCCAACGGGCCTTACGTGGCAACAGCATCCCTGATTCATTATACCACATGTTGCCTGATTCTCTGCCCTGCTGATCTTCTATCTCAACCACAGGAAAGGCAAAGCCCCTAGCCGGGGCAGCTACCTCAGGGTCTCCCTGCCCCTGCACTTACTGTACTGCACATTCCACAGCTAAAAGGGAAGTTGAAAGCAGGGGGCCAACACAAGCCCCAAGAGTGTGTCCACCCTGTTCCTGCCTCAACTGAAGAGATAGATGCTAAAGTTGCTCCAGTAAATCTTTCACAGCTGCACCCAGATTTAATGGCGCCGATGGTACAGGTAGTGCAGAGGGCTCTGTGCATAGCCAAAAGAGATTTTTACTTGGAACATCCTCTATGGGCATATCCTTAATGGGTGGAGGATCCTCGGAAGACTAACTTCCATCCTCTTCCCCTTCCTCCTCCTAAGAAGAGGACCCCAAAATTTCTTTGCACAGTTTCTCCAGAGTCTGTCTGGTTTGGGGTTCCTTCTCCTTTTTAACCCTGGTTTGGGGTCCCCTTTGACTTCTTACTCTGGTTTGGGGTTCCTTGTATCTTCTTACTCTGACTTGAAGCTCCTTCTTTCTTATTCTGGTTTGGAGCTCCTCTGTCTGCTTACTCTGGTTTGTGGCTCCTCCCCCTTTTTACAGATAATTTTTCAAGGAAGGAGAGCACCGGTTTGGGGGAGATCCTGTGAGCCATGTGTGGGCCCACCCCTGTGGAACTGCAATTTCATTGGTTTGTTCGAGGGCTAGGGATAATAATGATGGGCTGAGCTAGGTATGAGCATGGAACCCTCTGACACACATGGATACTGGAGTTAGAAACAGGACAGGGAGATCCAGGCTGTAGCACCTGAAGGTGTACCCAAGAACAGGGTGTGAGATAAACAGGGCCACAACATCCACCAGTTCATACAAAGGCTGAGACAGAGGAATGGACTATGCTGAGTAACAGCCTAGTGCCTGATGACACATGTGAGATCAGGTCTGGGAGTGGGTCTGTTGGGGGAACTTGGGAAATTCCCCTGGTGAGCCATAGCCCCTGCTGGTGCATATGTGAGTAAGGTATGTGTATTGGATAGGCCAGGCAATGTAACTCCACCCACTGGCAAGTGTGTGGGTTGCTTAAAAGGGGGAGTGGGACGGGCAGGGCTGGGCCAAATCTAAGTATGCTGGCAGGTATAGGATCCAGGATGGAGTGTGGGTCATGCTGGGCTAGGTTATCACATCTACCAGTTGGCATGAACCAGGGATAGAAGCCAACTAGGCAGGGTTAGGCTGCAGCACCTACCAGCAAGAGTTGGGACTGGAGGCATTCTGGGCCAGACTAGGCTACAGCATCCAATGCAAAGGGCTATGCCAAGCTGGGTCAGAGCAACTACTGGCACACATAAGATCTGTGGCTGAAAGCAGGCCTGGTTGGGGAGCTAAGGGAACACTCCAGCGGGTTGTAGTTCCCACTGATGAGCGTGAAAGCCAGAATGGGGCGGGGGGTGGTGATCTGAGCTGGACATGACTGTAGTGTCCATCTGCATGGGTGTGGACTTGAACTGTGATATGCCAGACTGGGCAAGACTCCAGAACCTGCTAGTACTCATGAGAGACAGGGTGGTTGTAGGATGAGCTGGGCTTTATCTTGGCATTCACTGCACCACACAAGAGCCATGTCTGGCCATGGACCAGGTATGGCTTGGGTATAACACTCAAAAGCAAGGACTGGAATAAGTGTGGGACAGTTGTGCAGGGCTGTTGTTTTTTCCAGGGGCAGTGGGCCAAATCAGCTTGGGCTAAGAACCCACTAGTGTGCACAAAATCTGTGACTGGGAGGTGAACTGATGAGGAGATTGAGCAAGTCCTAGTCAGGCTGTAGTTCCTACATGTGAGCACAAGAACCAAGGCTAGGAGCAGCCCAGACCAGGTCAGATTACACACACCACCCTACATTTGGCTCAGGTGTTGGGGCAGGTCAGGCTGGGTCAGGTCGCAATGCCAGCCAGCCCAAATTAGGGTTTGGACTATAAGCTGGCTGGGCTAGGCTGGGCTGTAGCACCTACCAGCATGAGCTGGAACTGGGGGCAGACCAGGCCACGCCAGGTTACAACACTGCCAGCAAATGCCAAGGTGGGGCAGGTCATGCCAGACTGGGCCTCACTTCCCAAAGATACATGTAAGGCAAGGGAGTGAGTACAGCCCAGTAAAGGGCAATGAGGACTCCCCTGCTGGACTACCGCTCTCTCTGGAGAGTGTGACAACTGGGAACGAGGGCAGACCAGGCTAGACAGGGCTACAACACTCACTGGCCTACAAGTGAGCAGGGTTAGTGGGAGAACCAGGCTGGGCTGACTGTATCCACCTGTATATGCGTGAATCAGAGTAAATGTAGGTTGGTTGGGCTTTGCTGCACCATCAGCTGGTGAATACTGAGACTGGGGGCAAATCCTATCAAGCTAGACTAGAGAACCACCTGACAAGTGAAAGTCAGAACTGGGAGTGGGCTTGTTAAGGAAACTGTAGGCACCTTTCTGATGAGCGTGGGAACCAGGGCTGGGATTAGGCCTAGCAACATAGGTGGTGGCACCCTCTAGCACGAATGTAGGCTGGATAATGGAATCAGTTTGATTGAGCTAGGTTTTAATGCCCATTGACATGTACAAGAGTCAAATGGGATATGGAACAGAGTGGACCAGTCTGCTACACCTTCTAACAAATGTGAAAACCAGGGCCTGATGGAGGTTGTTGGGGTCACCCCAACTAGTTTGAACATGAAGGCTTAGTGTGTGGTGGGAAGGATTGGGTTGGGCCGCAGCATCCATTAGTCTATGTAAGAAATGAGGCTGGAAACAGAATCAACCCAGCAACTGCAACAACCCCTGAATCCATAGGATGATGGTCTCAGGTGGACCCTATACTGGTTAGTACACACAAGAATCAGGTCTAGGATCATCAGACAAGGTTTCTTTGTGTATCCTCCCAACTGCTCAAGAACTCCAACCATAGGGAGAACTGTAGGGTCTGTAGTCTGACCATAGAGTACATGTATAAAATCTAGACTTCCTCAGTTGCTAATACTGTGCAGTGGATGCCATACCCAGATGCACACGGAGGATATAGCAGTTCATTGTGGCCCACAGGGATATCTCGTATGATAGCAGATGATGGCAGGCAGAACAAATTGGACAACTCCTTCAGTCATGCATTGACAGCTAATATCTGGGAAATTGGAGACTTTAAGGTAGACTACATCAATCAATGGACCTTGGAAGGATTTCCTCATCTTTGGAGCCACTAAATCAGCAGCATTTCAGAACTATTGAAACCGCTTGAGCAGAATCCCCAAAGTATGTCCACATTAGGGACTCTGAGGTGACATCGGTACTCCATCCCCGGATTCTGATGCAGTTAAGATGCTGGGTGAGGTTTCTCCTCTATTTTCCCCCCTTCTCCCAGATGTAGGAAGAAGAAAAAGAAACTTGGAAACAATGGTCTCATCCATTTCCCGCTAATCTTTGACTCTTCTCACACTACTCAGTGGTTCACATGGGCATGCGTTCTTCTCAACTATGTGAACATCATCAACAATATTTTTTTTAAAAAAAGACAATAAATTTGTTGTCTTGGTCAATGAAAAGCTGAACTCAAAAATATATAGAAAGAGACACACTGATCAGTGTCTAGCCTGAATCTTGCCTCATTACTTTGAGACTATCCCCTCAAGTCCCATTCGTCATTTCTAGAATGCATTGTTGTGTCTATATGGCAGTGATAGCCATGGCTCATTAAATAACTTACCACTCATTAAATAGCTTACACGTTTTCCTTTTTTATACTACCCCAACCATCTTTTACAGTTTGTTTGACCATCTTTTTCTTGCTAATAATATTTTGGGAGAATTAAAAAAATGCCAATTTTGGTGTGAGCAGTTTAGGAAAGTTGTAAATTCTCAACACTAAAGTTCCTCCCTCACCTGACACACATAAAATGTTCAAGAACTAGAGAGGCAGAGTAGCTAATTGGGAACAATCTAGACTACTATTACAGTAAAATGACTAAGAAAATTATAACAGATTTTTCTGCGAGTAAAAAATAAATGTTACCTTTGTCAAGTTACTAAGTTTCACTAATTATCGCAGCATAATCAATCCTGTTGTGACTAATGCAATCTATCTTCTGGAATTTTGAGAATTAGAGTAGACAATGAATAGCAACTCTTCAGTCTCTGACATGCAGTAGTAGTCAGAAAACCATAATTTTTACTATTACTATTAACATGATTAAAATTATTTTATTGCTAGTTACTATGGAAATAATTGGGGGATTTTTTGTTTTGTTTGTTTGTTTGTTTTTTGATCCAGGTCTCTTTCTCTCAAGCCTAAACACATACTTTCTCAGGGGATAAGCAAGATAACAGCATTTTTTAAAGATTTGTTTATTTTTTATTGGAAATGCAGATATACAAAGAGGAGGAGAGACAGAGAGAAAGATCTTCTGTCCATTGATTCACTCCCCAAGAGGCCGCAACAGCTAGAGCTAGCCCAGCCCGAAGTCAGGATCCAGGAGCTTCTTCTGTGTCTCCCATGTGGGTGCAGGGTTCCAAGGCTTTGGGCCGTCCTTGACTGCTTTCCCAGGTCACAAACAAAGAGCTGGATGGAAAGCAGGGCCGCTGGGATTAGAGCCAGAACCAATATGGGATCTCGGCACATTCAAGGTGAGGACCGTAGATACTAGGCTACTGTGACAAGCCCAAGATAACAGCATTTTTATACAATTTCTAGATCATGGTACTACCTACTTTATAAGGAGAAAACTGACAGGGGTCAAGAGCTAGAAAACATCCAAGTTTTTTTTTAAAGATTTATTCAGTTTATTACAAAGTCAGATATACAGAGAGGAGGAGAGACAGAGAGGAAGATCCTCCATCCGATGATTCACTCCCCAAGTGAGCCGCAACGGGCCGGTGCGCGCCGATCTGAAGCCGGGAACCTGGAACCTCTTCCGGGTCTCCCACGTGGGTGCAGTGTCCCAATGCATTGGGTCGTCCTCGACTGCTTTCCCAGGCCACAAGCAGGGAGCTGGATGGGAAGTGGATTAGCCAGGATTAGAACCGGAGCCCATATGGGATCCCGGGGCTTTCAAGGCAAGGACTTCAGCCACTAGGCCACGCCACTGGGCCCGAAAACATCCAAGTTTTACACATCAAGTCTCAGGTACCAGCCCTGAGGCCCCAGCTCACACTGCTTCTTTACAAAATCACAGACCTCTTTGTTGGTAGATAACACTTATTTTAAAGAGCTTTGTGCTCAGGCTGAAACCTATTCCTCTGAAAAAAATAAACACATTTTTAAAAAACAAAAATAAAACAGAAAGAAATAAGTCAGTAAGAAGAAAAAGGCCTAAACTCTTGCTTCCCCTACAGAATTATGTTCAGCCTCCTTAAAGCCAATAGCTTTCATATACAAGTTTTTGGAAGAGTTTGTGCCTTTAAAGTGTTTCTTCGAAGAAAAGCTAAGTATTGATCATGGTCTCTCAGGAGAATGTATACCAAAAAGGCCAGGTCACTTACTGGAAGTGCTCTGAGCTTGTTTTTATCTTGTTCTGGAAGGGTAAGGCAACTTTGGAAGCTAGTTCTGAGATAAATCATCCATACATAGATTCCCATCTCCAATCAGTTTTTCATTACATCTGAGAGTTAATAAATATCTTTGTTAGTGAAGGACACAAAAAAATGAAAAACGATAGTGGTGTAAGATAGTGTGATTACTAAGGAATCTGGTAAGACAAAGTCTAAGCATGAGTTTTTCCTACTAGAAAAAAGGATGAGACTTATCCTCTTGGATTGTAAATTCTATCTTGAAGACATCATCTTGTCTACTTTACCTAGTACATAATTAGTGAGGTATATAGTTGGTGCTTAACAGCTGTTCATGGATAAATAAATAACTCATTGGGGTAAAGTTACTTCAAACTTCTTACCAAAGTTCCTGGGGACTCATTCTTACATCATGCTGGCATGGACATGAAGTTAATCACATTTCCCCACAGAAATAATGTGTTTGTTGGAGGTTTACTCCAGATCAAGGTATCAACATTCAGTAAATGAGAGCTATGATCTACCTATCCGAAATATCCATGCCCCATTAAATACACTCCACTCGCAACTTTTTGCTAAACAATTGTACAGTTTTTCTGACTGACCATTCACTTCTCATCTGCTCGCTCTGATCACATGGCAGCTACAGTGACTGTCAAAATATGTTCATCTAATATTATACTCTATTCAAATCACCTCCCATTTCTATTTATAGACTCACTGAATCCCTCCTTGAGATCTGATATAATGTGAACCCTAAATTTTAGTCTCCTTTGTGAACACTGTCCTCCCCAACCTAGAGAATCCAAGCCAATGAGACATTCATATATTCCTTAACTTAAATATGCGCTTCTCTTTTATTTCTGTCTGGAACTCTTCTACATTTTTTTCTTCATTAATTCTTGGTTATCATCAGATTCCCATTGAAATAGAAGAATCTTTCCTGATCCTCAATACAAATCATATTGCCATGTTACCTATACACTTGGCAGCCTGACCTTCATAGAAAATGTTATTTGGGTATTAAAGTAATAGTCTCTGCTCACTTACTGAATCATGTCTTCCTTCCATTACTGTAAGTGATGTTCTCAGCCAGAGTAATATCTGTGCCACAATGGGTGCTAACAAATACATGTAGAATAAACTCACTGAGGCTTGCAAAGAAAAAAAATGCAGTCAAACACATCTGTACCAGTTTAACTTTTCAACTTGAAACCCTTAAGGAGTAAACTGTTACCACCACCCTGCTGTCAGGCATGCAGCATCCTCTGAGCTTATTACAACAATCATAGAAAATTTGTATCATCCCACCACAGATTAAGTCCTGATATTACCAGGTCCTTAAAAAAAAAAAGCACACATTCAGTGAAAAGGTCTGCACTATTTATTCCATCTCTATCTTTCATTATCATAACCCTAGCCCATAATATCCTTGGAACTGCTGTGACCCAAAGAGGATGAAGTGTAAATTATTCCATGTGAATCATGTCTTAAGTTTTCAGTTCTCCATACTTTAGCTTTCATGAAATCCAGAAGAAAATGATCAGCTTTGTCTTGCACTATCTTTCTAAGTGGAAGTGAATTTAAGTTTTGTTAGTGAAGGACTGTTAAGCTTAACTGTTGATATGATCCAAGAATTTATCATTGTACCTTTAATATAAGCTTTTAAAAAGTTTAATGAGTTAATGAGATAAATGGCAAAAAATGAATAAAACAAAACCAATAGCTGAAGACTGCTTGGCTCGTACATCCTTTTATAGGACTCCACTAGTTATGAGCACATGCTTGTCCATAGAAGTGGAACAATCTTCTACACATCACAAAGCCAAGGGGAAGGGGAAGGAGTTTGTCTCTCTGGTGTGGATTTTACCATCAGGGTGAAGGAAACTGACTCTCTTGGATCACTTTATCATTTACTTTTCTTTTTAAGATTTGTTTATTTAAAAAATCTAAGTGACAGAGAAAAGAGAGGTAAAAAGGAAAGAGAACCTCGTATGCTCTTGCCACCATGCAAGAGCCAGAGGGGAGCCAGGCCAGGAGCCAGGAATTCCATCTGGGATCTCACATGGGTACCATCTGTGACTTTCTTTAGCAAATTAACCAGGAGCTGGTAGGAAACAGAGTAACCAGGATTCCATTTGCATTAAGCCATAGATTGACAGCATCACAATTGATATTTTAACATCTGGGCCACAATGTTAGCAGTACTTTACCAATCTTAAGAAGGAAGGAAAGATTTGAAACTCAGACCATTATTTTGGCTGGGTCACATTTAACTGAGCCAAGTTGTCTTTGATTCATAATGCATTTTGAGAAAATCCTTATTATTTAGATGATTAACATACTGCATTACTATTTTGTCTTTATTTCTGAAAGGAGAAAAATATCTGCAGAGGACAATCTCCTCCCCAAGTGTAAAGTCTACTTTAGCTCCTTCATTTCAGTCCTGACTTTAAAAGCTTCACAAATACAACTTTCCAATATGTCACATTAAAAAAACACTGATGTATAGTACTGACTGCAGCAGCTTGTATAACTGATTCTTTAGAAAACTAGATCTCTTACTCTGCAATTAAAGATAGAGATGCATTTTTAAAATGTGTGTGGAGAAAAGCAGCTAAAACCTCCACTGATCCTGTTTTGTATGATCCAAATCAGAAAGTCTAAATGAAACACAGCAAGTCAATCATTTGTTGTGAGATCATGACCTTCAGTAAAAACTTTCCAACTACCTTTAAAAACCATTGCTATTGATCCTGACAACCTCTTAACATGAGGTCATTATGCACAGAGCAGGAGGGATCCCAGAGCAGAGCAAGTGGACAGGAGGAGGCTTGTATCCCAACCCTGGAGACTCCCGAATCCTCACCAAGGACTATCAGTACAGGCACCAAGGACTACATCCCAACTGCCAAGGAGACCATGGGAAATTGGAGTGCCTTCAGAGGCCAAAAACTCTGAGGTCATCCACCCCTGTTTGGATCTACCACATGGGATGCAAGAAGTCCATATCTCTCCTCACAGGGTCCAATGTCCCTGGAACAACAGCCAGGAACCCTGAGCAGTCTGCAGAAACAGAGCAATAAACTCCCTTCAGGACTAGAGAGAGGAGCCTTCTCTGGTCCTTGCTTAGTTCCAACTTTGGATCCCTACCCTCTCCTGCAATGACCATCAGGGTCACCCCAGAGCCACCCCACCTAAAAAACAAAACAAACCAAAACAAACAAACAACAAAAAAATTAAAATAGACAGAGAACAACAAGGAAAGCTTAGAGCCAGACAGGAAATGGTCAGCTTGGACTCACATGTACCTTACTAGGAAGGACACAAAGATTAGTTACGCCTTACTAAGATATTGAAGATTTCTCTGCACACCCCTTCTAAAGCTGTTCGGTGCCTCAACTGTTGACATATGCCTTGTTAAAGCTATAAGCCAGTTTGGACTATGCTAAAATCTGCCAAGTTCAGTAAAAATTATGCTTCAACACTACAAACTGCTGAGTACTAAAATGAAAATAAACATGAGACTGCTGAATAGTATCCTATAGCCATTTTAAGGTGGATAGATGCCAGTTGCATATAAACTAAAATTGAAATATTAATGAAGAAGTCACAGGATGTGGTTAAGAACCTGCATTTTCTAATATATCAGTCACTCAATACCATCTCAATTAACCCCACAATGTTGTAAACAGTTGTTGATATTATGTTGTGGCTTTTAATTGGTCGGAACGATATTCTGCCAGCTCTGCTTTCAGACCAGAGATGGTCTCCCAATGAAACTCTTGAATTTATCTGGACAATAAGATGCTGGACTCTATACATGGTATATGTTTGCAATGAAAGAATCTTGACTGTATTTGAATTGTAATACTGCAATAAGGTGGAATAATCCACCATGGGGGGAAGGTATGGGGAGGAGTTGGGGGAGCCTCAGAGCCTATGAAACAATGCCACAAAATGAAATGCAATAAAAAAAAAAACATTGCTATCATTCAAGAATCAACCCCTTAGGAGGCATTTACAGACAACCTCATGATCCCTCTTAACAGGGAAACAAATGGAGACAGAATAATTCACTCTGTAAACTTCAGATGGTTCTAAACATGGTGTAACAAGATCTTTGCTGTGAGTGAATTCTCAGCCTGACTTTAGGGAAAAATATGCTATGGATATATCAGCCCCTGGGGGAAAAAAAGCAGCAGTAAGTCAGCCTCCATCAAAAAGGTATCGCAAAGAGATACAAGATGAAGCATTCCTTTTGTAAGCCAAAAATGTGTGTTCATATGAAGACCCTCATCAGCCTTGTTCTGCATTTGTTCTGATTATGATTGGAACAATTGGCTCCTTCACCAGCTAGATACAATGTTTAGAGGACATATAAAATTATGATCTGGATGTGATGTGATTTTGAGTCATGTTCCAAAAATCGATCCTACTTAAAGACATGAATGCTGCTGGTGTATGACTAAATACACACTTTAGGTGAAATGTCCCTTCTCTTTTGAGTTCCTATGCTTTTGACTGCAAGCAATTGAAATCCACCCTAAAACGAATCATAAAAGAAAGTTCACTTTCACAAAGGAAGTCAAAGAATAGCTGTTCCACAGTGATTCTTCATCAGCTCATGAATCGATCATATCATAGCTGTCTTCAAAAACTCAGTCTCTGGACTGGCATTGTGTTATAGTGAGCTAAGCTACCACCAGGGCTGTTAGCATCTTAGCATCGGTCTGTGATTCAACTAATCCACTTCTGATCTAACTCCCTGCTAATGTGCCTGAAAAAGTAGAAGATGAATTAAATGCCTGGACCTCTGTCATTTATATGGGACATCCAAATGAATCTCATGGCTACCAGTTTGGGTCTGGCCCAGCCCTAACCATTATGATCATTTGTGGAGCAAACCAGAATATGGAGACTCTTACTCTGTCTCTCCTTATCTCTTTATAACTCTGTCTTTCCAATAAGTAAATAAATCTTTAAAACAAAAAGGAATCCATGCTACAAGCGTAGGTAATGTTGCACAACAGGCTAACCTGTCGCTTGAATTGCTTGGTCCAAAAGTTTGAAGGTTTCTGGATGTAGGTTTAGATCTGTTATCCATTTAGATCTGATCTTAGTGTATGGTGAGAGATGTGGATCTATTTTTTTGTTTCTGCAGGCTATTAACCAGTTTTCCCAACAGCATTTATTGAACAGACCTTCCCATTTGCCTGGATTGTCGTTTGTCTTTTTGTCAAAGATTATTTGGCTGTATCTGTGTGGGTTTCCTTCTGGTGTTTCTATTCTGCTCCATTGATCTTCCTCTCTATCTTTGTGCCAGTACCAGGCTGTTTTGATAACCACTGCCCTATAGTATGTCCAGAGGTCCGGAACTGTGATTCCCCCTGCTAAAGGCCCTCACTTCCTAAAAAAGACTCCAAATGCAGTAGAAATCGAGACCAAAATAAACAATTGGGACCTCATCAAACTAAGAAGCTTCTGTACAGCTAGAGAAACAATCAACAAAGTAAAAAGGCAACCCACAGAATGGGAGAAGATCTTCGCACACGACATAGGTGATAGAGGGCTGATCTCCAGAATATACAAAGAGCTACAAAACAACCAAAATGTCAAAACAAACAAGCCACTCAAGAAATGGGCACGGGAAATGGGCAAACACTTCACAAAGGAACAAACCCAAATGGCAAATAAACATATGAAAAAATGCTCAAGTTCCCTGGCAATAAGGGAAATCCAAATTAAAACATCAATGAGGTACCACCTAACGCCAGTAAGACTGGCCCACATGAATAAAAGCACCAACAACACTTGTTGGCGAGGTTGCGGGGAAAAGGGATCCCTACTCCACTGCTGGTGGGGCTGCAAATTGGTACAGCCTCTATGGAAATCAGTATGGAGAATATTCAAACAACTCAAATTCAACATACCATATGATCCAGCAATAGCACTCCTAGGAATATATCCAGAACACTTGTTTTATGAGAAACCAACATGCACTCCTATGCTCATAGCAGCACAATCAGTAATTGCAAAAACATGGAAGCAACCAAAATGCCCATCAACAGAGGATTGGATAAGAAAGCTATGGTTCACCTACTCCATGGAATATGACTCAGCTATTAAAAAAACAAAATGCAGTTCTTTGTGGCCAAATGGGCCAAACTGGAAACCATAATGCTAAGGGAAATGAGCCAATCACAAAAGGTTAAATACCACATGTTTGCCTTAATTTAAGATGATATGATCTTATGTATAACATGTTATGTTTTGAATGTTATATGTTGTGTATAAACTAAATTGAAGTATAGGTGAGGTGGTCACAGAAGGTGGCTGGGAACTCGCATTTACTTTTAACATATTGGTTACTTATTACTATGTCAATTAATTCCATAATGATGTAAATTTTTGCTGATGGTATGTTGGAGCTTTCAATTGACTGGGATGATACTCTGCTGGCTCTGTCTTCAGACCAGAGAGGGTATACCTAAGAAGCCGTTGAACTTGACGGGACAATAAGATGCTGGACTCTATGTTTGGTATACGCTTGCAATGGGGGAATCTCAACTGAACTTGAGCTGTGGTTATGCAACAAGGTGGAGGAATCCACCATGGTGGGAGGGTTTGGGGAGGGGTGGGGAGAACCCAAGTATCTATGTAACTGTGTCACATAATACAATGTTATTAATGAAGTTAAATAATAAATAATTAAAAAAAAGGTCAAAAAAAAAAAAAAAAAAGAATTGCTTGGTCCACATCTGAGTTCCAGTTCAAGTCCCAGCTACTATGCTTCCAGTCTAGTCCCTGCTAATGTGCCTAAGAAGCAGCAGATGATGACTTAAAGACTTGAGTTTCTGCCTCCCACATGATAGATCTTGATGGAGTTCCTATCTCTTGGCTTCAACTGGTCCAGCCACTTGGGAAGTAAACCAGAAAATTGAAACATCTTTCTCTCTCTCTTCTCCCTATCCCCAACTTTCATATAACCAAAATACAAATGAATGAATAAATAATCTAGATACATTATTCATCACTTAGTAATTAGATCATTTAAGTTATTTATTTATTTATTTATTCATTTTGGAAAGATAAATTTACAGATAAAGAGAGAAAGAGAGGAAGATCTTCTGTCTACCGGTTCACTCCTTAAGTGGCTGCAATGGCTGGAACTGAGCCGATCCGAAGCCGGGAGCCAAGAGCTTCCTCTGGATCTCCCACACAGGTGCACCGTCCCAAGGTTTTAGGCTGTCCTCTACTGTTTTCTCAGGCCACAAACAGGGATCTGGATGGGAACTGGAGCAGCCGGGATGTGAGCCAGCGCCCATATAGGGATTCTAGAACATGCAAGGTGAGGATTTAGCCACTAGGCTATTGTGCCAGGCCTAAATCCTTTTTTTAATGTTTGTGCTCTGACACAAGGTTAAATCTTAAAAAAAAAAAAAAAGTCAAAACCAAGTCCTGTCACTTCTCTGTGTCTTAGTGTCTCCTTTTGTAAAATAAGGTAATAATAGTACTTTAGAGTTACTATGAGGTTTAAACAAGAAAATGTATGAATAATTTGCAAATAGGATCAGTATATCACAAGTGCTCGAGGAAGCTGGGCTGGTTAAGCCACCACTTGGAACACACACATCCTATACCAGGGCACCTGGTGTTGAATCCCACTTCTTTGCTCATAATACCCTTGGGAAGGCAGCAAATGTGGTCCAAGTGCTTGAGTTTCTGTCAACCACACTGGAGACATAGATGGAGTCTTGGCTCCTGCTGTCAGCCTGTCCCAGCCCCAGCTGTTGTAGCTAAGTTCTCTCTTTGTAGGTATCTCTCCTTCTCTCTGTTGGCTTAGATTTCAATAAATAAATAAATAATTTCAAAAAATAAGAAATAGGCCAATGAATGGTAGATAATATTGTTACTAATAGATGTTAGTATTTTCCACTCTGGTGTCCTCATCTCTGACAAACCAGTACATATTACAGGATCCCAAGGTACGGTGAGCTGTACCAGATGTGGTCTAAGCACCCAAACAGCACACTTGAGAACCAGGGGGGTGGGGGGGCAAAGCTGGCAGGGGGAACGTGGGCTCCCTGATGGACAGCCACTCCCACTGGAGGGCATGAGTTGGGATGGGAGCAGACCAGACCAGGCAGGGCTACAACACCTGTGGGCCTCAGGTGAGCTAGATCAGGGAAAAGCCAGGTTGGGCTGACTGTTCCAAATAGTAGAAGCAAAAATTAGAGTGGGTGAGGGTTGGTTGGGCATTGCTGCAGCAGCAGTTGTCAGAGGCTGGCGCTGGGGGCTTAATCTGTCAAGTTAAACTCCAGAACCAACTGGAGAGTGCATAATCCAGGAGTGGGAGTGGCCTAGTAGGGACATAGTGGGCACCTCCCTCTTGGGTTACCACTCCCAATGGAGAACATGAAAACCAGGACAGGGACAGGGGTGGCTAGACAGAACAGCATCCACCAGTATGTATGTGAGCTGGATAATAGGGCTGGTTGGGTTGAACTAGGCTTCAATGCCCACTGACATGTATGAGAGCTAAATGGGATGTGAAACACACTGAACAAGTCTGTGCTACATACTGACATGCATGGGAACCAAGAAAGGGGGCAGGCCTGTTGGGGGATTCGGGGAATCGCCCTGACTAGGCTGCAGCTCCCACCGGTTTGTGTGAGGACTGAGTATGAAGTGGGCAGGATCGGACTGGACTACAACACCCATCAGTTTGCATGGAAGACAGAGCTGGAAACAGAACTGACCCAGCAATTGCAACCACCAGCATGTGGATGCACTAATTGGGGCACTGGACTGTGCCAGATCCTGTACTGGCAATTACACACAAGAATTAGGTCTTGGATCAGTTCAGGTGATGTTTCTTTGGAGATGCCTCCAACTGAACTGCTGATATTAGAACTCCAACCATGAAGAGACTATGTCAGCCAGTGGATTCTGAATAGATTTCATCATGCTTAAAATGGCAAGATTGGTAAAAATTCATAACTGTTGAACTATCAAAACTGCTTGAGCAGGACCCTTGAAACATGCCCCACATCAGGGACCTGGGAGGGGTGGGAGGTTGGGTGGGGTTTCTCCCCTTACCTCAGATAGAGGAAAAAAATAATATTAGTGCGGGAACAATGGTCTTACCCACTTTCCTGTAGCCCTTGACCCTTTGTACCCTAATCAGCTAAGTAAAATTATTTTTTAAAAAATCTTAAAAAAAATCTAGGGAGAAAAGCCTCCTCAAACTAGATGAGATGCTGCAGTGCTCTCCAAACAATTTCCCTTCTTTGTTATAAAATTTCAACATTTGCTTCTCTCATTTCATTCACTTATTCATTAAATCAATATTTGCTGTCTGCCAACCATTGTTCTACGCAATAGTTATGGTGATCAAATAAAATAAAGTCACTCTCAAAGAGCATGCACTTTTTAACTAGGAAAATAATAAAGAAGAAAATCATTTAGTGCCTGGCACAATAGCTCAATTGCTAATCCTCTCTTTGCAAGCACTAGAATCCCTTATGGGTGCATGTTTGTGTCCTAGCTGTTTCAGCTCTCATCCAGCTCCCTGCTTATGGCCTGAGAAAGCATAGTGGCATAACCCCAAGTCTTGGGACCTGGCACTCACTTGAAAAATTCAGATTAAGTTCTTGGATCCTGGCCTCAAATGGACTCAGCACCAGCCATTGCAGCCATTTAGGGAGTGAACCTGTGGATGGAAGATTGTTCTATCTCTCTATCTGTCAGTAAATCTGCCTTTCCAATAAAAATAAATAAGTATTTTTTTAAAAATTTTATTATTATTGGAAAGCCGGATATACACAGAGGAGGAAAGACAGAGAGGAAGATCTTCCGTCCGATGTTTCACTCCCCAAGTGAGCTGCAACGGGCCAGTGCATGCCGATCCGAAGCCGGGACCAGGAACCTCTTCCGGATCTCCCATGCGGGTGCAGGGTCCCAAAGCTTTGGGCCATCCTCAACTGCTTTCCCAGGCCACAAGCAGGGAGCTGGATGGGAAGTGGAGCTGCCAGGATTAGAACCGGCACCCATATGGGATCCCAGGGCGTTCAAGGCGAGGACTTTAGCCGCTAGGCCAGGCCGCCGGGCCCAATAAATAAATCTTAAAAAAAAGAAAGAAATATCAACTCTGGCAGATATAGCTTTAAGTGGAATTAGAATGTTTCAAATTTAAAAAGAAGCAGAAAATAATTTATAGTAGCACAATATTAGAGGGAAAATCAAGTGAAGAAAGAAATGATTACTGCTTATTTAAGTTAGCCAAGAAAGGCCTTGAACAACAAGTAATAAGGAAAAATCCATGCAGCAGTAAAGCCAAATATAAAACCAGTAAGAAGCAAACAGTTTTGGTGTGTTCAGGAACAGAATGGAAAGCTGTGCAGCTAGTCACAGCGAGATGAAGCAGAAAACTCAGGTAGAGCAAATGGCTCATTGAAAGACAGTCTGCATGCTAGCCCAGGAGCAAACTAACCTTCTACAATGGCACCCCCATACCACTCAGACCACCCAGCTCAAGTGCACATATATCACTGAAATAAGGATGAAGAGAGGCCAGAGTCTCAGTGATGACTAATTGTCAAGATCAGGGCAGAGCCCTTTCAAGCCCTAGGATTCGGCTTTTTCCCATTCTACTCCAGCACTGTCAGATTTCTAATATTTAATAATCTCTTTTTTATCATGTCAGACATTCATTTCTTCAATTTCTGCATCTACGTAATGAGCACAAAACTGATTGTAACAGGAAGAAGTACTTATGCCCAGTTGTATTGCTTAGTTTTCCATTTGTGTGCGTTTAAAAAATAAATGCATATTAGGGAAACATGCATGCATGCAGACAGGTAGAATGAAGAGAAGGCAAATAAGGGCTCAGGCACAGGAAGCTCAGTCAGACTTTCAGAAGATTTCTTTCCAGCAAACCATCAGCCTACATAATTCCTACAGCAAAAGTCAGCAGAAACATTAAGCCAATGTGATATTTTGGCAAAGCATCAGTGCTGGAACAGTGATTTCAGCTTTCATTTATACTGTCTCCAGCCATGTATGTGTCATGAACTGTTTTACAAATCCCTAAAAAATCCTATGTAGGATAGGGAGTATTATGCACAGTTTACATCTTCTAACACAAAGGCTCCTTATCAAACCCTAAAAATTTGGAATCCTCCCTTTCACTAAAGCCTTTTCGTTCTCCTCATTTCCTAAGATCAGGCCACAGAACTGTTCTCTATTCTTCAAACATTCCAAGATTATTCTTGGCTCAGGCCCTTCCCACTTGCTTTTCCCTCTGCTTTGATTTTGTCAAAACCAATGTCTTCATTCATTTATCAGTACAGGTTTTCCTACTCAAACAAAAAAAACATATCCACCTACGTCTTGTCTGGTCACTCTCTTTTCCATTTATTTTGTAGATCACCTCAATAGTTACAAAGTAGTTCCCATTTGTTACTTTAATAATTATTAAATTGACTATGCCACTAATAGACTGTTAAGTTCCACGAACACCTAACCAGGTTTCTTACTTCACAGGAATATTACCTGCATCTAGATAGTCCTAGCCCACCACTGGTATACACTCCATTAGTTGAAAGATGAGCGAACGTATGAATGCACAAGCAAAGAAGTGTCTGTCCAAAGACACATAGCTGCCGGTGCATTAAGCCAGACCCAACAGAGAGCCTTGGGGCTTGCCTCTCTAATTGGCCACTTTGCCAATCCTTCAATTCAAATAACTAAACACCCTTTATTTCCTCCTCCGTTGACAGTATCCATTCTCTACTAAGTATCAAGAAATTTGATTAAACTTTCTAAAAACTCAATGTAAGTTATTTTCCACTTCTTCCTGTCTAGTAGAAGAGCATGGCTTACCTCAGATAACATCTTCATGACGTACTATCTTTTTTTTTAATCTTTACCCATACCAGTGAAGTCTTTTGTTCTCTTTTTAAAAGCAAAAAACTCTGTCTCCTCAAGGGTATATATGGGCTGCTCAACATGAAGCAGTTGAGCAGTGTCATAGTCTGTTAATAGTTTCTTAGGGCTGCTATGAAACTATCACCACCCGGGTGGTTTAAACAAAATATATTTATTGTTGCACATTTCTGGAGGCTGCAAATACAAATTCTAGGTGTTGGTAGAAAAGTTCTTCTCCTGTGGTTGTAGAAAAGGACCCTTCCCTGCTTCTTAAAGTGGCTGATGGCTCAAAATATCCCTTGACTTGTGACACAGTCAATTTGTTCTCTGCCTCTATTCTCACCTGGTCATCTTGGTTCTGTCTAAATCACTCTTTTCTTAAAAGGATGCCAAATATGTTTACTAAGGATGAATTCTATTCAGTGTGACTTAATTTTAACTAATTTCACCTGTAACAACTCGACTTTCAAATGAGGTCACTCTACAGTACTGGTACTTCAGACTTCAATGTATCTGCTGGAAGACACAGTTCAATCCATAACATGATCCAAGCTATAATTCTCTTGTCCTCATAGTGCTGGCGTCTAGCTCCAGCTGAGTTCGAAGCTTGGGATGGGTGCATGGAGTCAGCGATAAAGAAAGACATGGACACTGTCACTTGGTGTGCTTTTGCAACAGCTCAAGAAAAAGCTGTCCTTTTTATTTACTCAGACACCTCATAAGCTTCTACACAAACAACTAATTGTTCTATTTTTACTTCAAGACTAAGGGGGCATGTACAGACATTTGGTCATGCCGTCTGCACTTCAGGGCTAAGCAGGTGCCCATAAAGATAATTCTGCAAAATACTTTATTCATATTCTTCAAAGCAAGCCACTATTCATTCTTCAACAGTAGCCACGGAGTGACAGCAAGGACTCCAAGGCCAAAGAACATGCAATTACCTGCTAATCAGTAGTGCATTCCTACCACATTTCTATTTCTACAATTTACACATTATTTAATGGGAAAACAGGTTACAAGGGAAAAAACGTAAAATCCAAGACAGAAGTTTCAAATGTTAAATTCCCCTACAACTATAGGCTCTACAACACCATAAACAATGAAACAACAATTAAAAGCATTTTTCTTTAATAAAAGCATCCTTAATTCTTTTTTTTGTTTGTTTGTTTGTTTTTGAAAGTGGGTAATACCATTGTTTCCACATCAATATCATTTTATCCTGTATCTGGGTCAGGGAAAAAAACAAAGGGAAAAGCCCTACCCAACCTCCCACCCACCCCAGATCCCCAACGGGGGGCGCACTCTGAGGGTCCTGCTCATACAGTTTTGATAGTTCATCAGTTCTGGATTGCTGCCAATCTCTCAGTTCCAATCACAATGAATCCTATTCAGAATCCACTGGCTGACAGTCTCTTCATGGTTGGGGTTCTAAGATCAGCAGTTCAATTGGAGGGATCTCCAAAGAAACTTCATCTGAGATGATCCCAGGCCTGATTCTTGCGCGAGTTTGCTAGTACAGAGTCTGACACCGTCCGTCACACCAATCAGCTTATGCTCATGTTGGTCGTTGGGATTGCTGGGTTCATTCTGTTTCCAGCCCTGTCTTCCTCGTGAACCAACGGGTGTTGTAGTCCAGTTCGATCCTGCCCACTTCATACTCGGTCCTCACGCAAACCAGTTGGAACTGCAGCCTGGTTAGGGCAACTCCCCATAACCCCCACCAGTTCTGCCCCCTATCCTGGTTCCCATGCTTGCCAGTACACACTGCAGGCTTGTCAAGTCTGTCCCACATCCTGTTTAGCTCTCGCACTTGTCGATGGGCATTGAAGCCTAGTTCAACCCAACCAACCTACTATCCAGCCCACACACCTACTGGCAGGTGCCCTTCTGTACAGCCACCCCTGCCCCTGTCCTGGTGTTCGTGCTGTCCAATGAGAGTGGCAGCCCCGAAAGAGGTGCCCACTATTTCCCTCCTAGGCCATACCCACTCCCAGATTATACACTCTCCAGGTAGTTCTGGTATTCGACTTGACAGAATTAGCTCCAAGTGCCAGCCTCTACCAGCTAGTACTGCGGCTAGCCCAAACAACCCTCACCCACTCTAGTTTTTGCTTGCACCTGTCGGGAACAGTCAGCCCACCATGGCCCTTCCCTTATCTAGCCCACATGAGGCCCACAGGTGTAACAGCCCTGCCTATTCTGATCTGCCCCCATCCCGATTCACGCTTTCCAATGGAAGTAGTTGTCCAGCAGGGGAGCCCACATTCCCCTGTCAGCTTTGCCTCCTCCCCCTGATTATCACATGTGCTGTTTGGGCACTGCAACCACATCTGGTACGGCTCATCTCACCTTGGCATTCCTTATTGTGTACTAGTATGTGTCGCAACCGAACCTGGCTCGACCCACACTCTGTTCTGGCACTCGGATTCACCAGTGGGTGATGGAACAGGTTTAGCCTGGTCTGCCCCCAATCCGTGCCATGTGTATACCAGTGGGATAATTTCCATGGCCTGTTCTGGGCTGTTTCCTATTGTGCTTCTTGCGCTTAACTGCAGGGACTGTGTCCTGCCAGAGGAGTTGCCCAGGCTCCTCCATCAGAAACTCTCCCAGTGCCAGGTTACGCGCGTACCAGTGGGTCCATAAGCCAGCCCTGTTCAGTTCACCTCCTCTCCTAGCAGGAACAGTGGTGTTTCCTGACTGTACTTCAACCCAATCTGGTTCTTATTGTTGGATGTTTCAACCCAGCCATGGCTCTTCCATACCCCCATACAGCTTACACATGGTTCAGTAAGGGCTGAGACCTAGCCTAGTCAGTCCCACATTTCCCCTGGTCCTGCAGAGCACCAGATGGTGTTGGAGTCTGGCCCAGCTTGGTGTTTCCATTCCCAGTCCGCACTTGTGCCAAGTGGGATTACACTCGTATCCTAATCGGAACACAGCCCCATTTTCAGCCCATGCGCTCATTGGTGGGAAACTCAACCCAGCTAAGAGTATCCCCTTAGCTGCCCAACTGGGCCTATTCCCAGCCTTAGATCTTGTGAAGGCCAATGGTTGCTCTGATTCAACTTGGTAGAGCCCCTCTCTTGTCCTGTCCCCTTAGCTGCTGTGGCTTAACATCCCTGTCTTACGCAGATCAGTAGGTGCAAGGACCTACTTGGCATGACCTGTGCTCCAACCTCATTTCTGTTGTTTCTTGTGAGTTAAGGTTTGTTCAGCCCTGCCCATTCTGTCCCCTTCCAGTGGCAGCACGGCCCACCCCACATCCTGTTAAAGGATGCACTTTCAGGTGCTGCTGCCTTGACCTGCACTGACTGTTTTGGGTTCCTGCACCCGTGTGTGATGACAGGTGGCATGGTCACATCTAACTTAGTCCATCCCAACCCCAGCTTGCAAGCTAACCAGGGGAACTTGTATTTCCACAGGGTTGGGCCCACACAACCCCATAGAGTCTACCCCCAGACCAAGTTCTCTCGCGTGCTGAATAGAGTCTTGACCCTGTCAAATGTGACCACTCCACCAAAGAGTTGAGTAATGGTACCCATCACTGCCAAAGAGGCCCCCATCCATAGCATTGGTGTGGGCTGCTGTGTGACAATCAGTGATGTTCTAGGCAAACAGCCCATTTCTGTATTCTGAATTAGGTTGGTGTATCTAACTAACCATAATTGTCTCCTGAGTACTTCCCTCCAAACCACCAGGTCTCAGTCCCCACGCATGCCTAAAACTTCCATGACCCTGTCACTGGGAATCACCCAAGATTCACTACTCACCTACATTAAAATTGGGCTTAGTCATGGGTGTCCGCAGGCAGCAAACATATCTTAAAAAACCCCAGAGTTTGCTGCCAGGTGGCCAGCAGGCAAAGCCTGGCACCACATGGTGCACTGGCCGCCCTGGGGGAGGCCGAGGACTCGTTCACTGCCTTGCGGCAGTGTCTTTGGCTTGAGCCCCCAGCATTGGGTCCGACCCGGCAGGGGCACCCCCCCACAGCAGCCACACTGTGAGGAGTGGCACTTGCCCCCAAACTCAAGGCCCGAACCCCTCCCAAACTCGCCCAGCCGCAAGATATCAGCATCCTTAATTCTTCTAGCTAAAAATTATAAAAGCAGCTAAAACAGTTACATTTTCTATGTAAAAAAAAATTGGAGCATTTTCTATGCTCCAAAAAAATTGGAAAGACAGGATAGCCTTTGAGATAACAATGACTATATTTATTGCCATAGCAGTTTCAGCTCTCACTACCATCACTTGCATTAATATTTAGAATATTTTCAAGCCCTTTCCCAGAAGGAGTGCTACATGTCTGGGCCAGATTCTGAGGCAATGGTTAAGTACCCAATAAGGTGTCCAAAAATGGCATGGGCTTAATTGTGCTCCTGTGTGTAAATTGCCAAAGGCCCACTCATCAAGACATTATCAGTGACATTAACTCTCAAGCTCACATCAGTTGCAAAAACCATCTCACAGGGGCAAAGAACAATGCCTCAATAAATTACAGAATTCTTAGTGGGGTGCTTGAGTGTCCATGCAACCAGCGGGTGAAACAGCGTCAAGGTTGTCAGAGAGAAAGCTACCGGGCCCTGCTGAACAGCTGGAAGCTTCCCTGGGCCCTGCCAAGCAGGGGAGCTATCCTCTTCCCACCTTCGTAACATCCACACCTACTGCACAGACAACAGCATCATTCCAATTTCAGTTTCAAGATAAATTCATTTGTAACTAAAAGGAGAGTCTTCCACTACACCAGGACTTTTTCTAGTTACAATGGAAGGCAGTTTCTTAATTCTCAAAGTTAGCAGGGGAGGGAGGTTCATATATCTTTCTAGTTTTCCCATAAAAGTCTCAGTCTGTTCATGTAGCCCAGCATAAGCATCAATATTGAACCCTTTCTGTTTTGAATTTGGTGGATTTTCTTAAGACCATATGAATAGCAGGTATTTTGAAAACATTTCCTAAGTATTAAGCCCTTTTCTAAGACTATTAAATGTAGTACTTAAGACAATTGCTTTGGAGACATGTCCACCTGAGCTAAAACCTTGGCTGTGCTTCTTATCAGCTATAGAACTTGGAATGCTTAGTGCCTCAGTTTGTCTTTGGTACAGGAATAATAGAGCAGTTATCTTCAGCAGTCACAGGACTGCCCGGATACAGGAAAATGCAGGTCCCTTTTTTTTTATTCACAAACTTTACTGAACTGAGCTAAACTTTTTAGGGCTCCCTTCTTTGAGCTGTTGTTTACAAATTGCAACCATAATGAGCTAATTGTTCATTTGATCACATTATATGCATTGTTCTTACCGCTGCCTGCAGCAGCAGGAATAGGGTTGGAAAAGGGGTGATGTGCAATGGAGAAAATAAGACAGATAAGATAATCTACAAAAACAGGCAGCCAAAGGGAAGTCCACTCTTTTCTAGAAAAAGAGGTTGACCTAGAAGGCTTGCTGCTTCTGTCTTTTATTGAAATGCTTGAAGAGTCAAATTACAGCAATTGAGGTGGCACAAATATTGGTAGCTATGTCCCATATTGATGTTAATCAGCCAATGCTAAAATGAGGAAGCAACAGTGTGACCTATGTGCAGAAATCAGTATGTGACGGTCCAAAGGACATCTTAAAGCACACAGTCCAGTAGCCTTGGACCATTGCAGAGCTACAGACCCTCACCCACAGGCCTTGACCTTGGTGTCAGATCTTTACCCACTTCCAGACAATTGCCTGCAGTTTGACCTTGGCCTCCAGCATCAGCAATCTGTGAGCTCAAGACTCTAGACAGCCTTTCCTGCTCTTCTTAATCAAATCATGCTATTATTTTTTGACAGTTATAAAAGAAACGTCATGGCCTAATGCGTTTGCTTGGAAACAACTCATTCTGAGAACACAGGGAACTATGCCTGGCCTGTAGGAGCAGCAATAGTCATGTTTCCTTATTTGCCTGCATGCTCTTGGTGGCTGACCTCCACAGGAATATCTTCAGTCTGGCTAGATGCCATCTCAATTTGTCAGGAGGAGAAAGGGTCCATTTCATACAAGTGCCCTATTTTGCTGAAAATGACTGTCATTAGCAGTTTGTGTACTATTGACCATCTTCAGCTTAGTGTGGTATTTTTTGTGACTGTTTTGAGTTACACTTCCTCATCTAATGAAGAAGATGCTTCTTTTAGTGAGTTTGTAGGAGTAAGCAAACACAATTTCTGCCTCTGTGAGTCCTGGCATGAATGCCAGTGAGTATAATATCTGAAATAGTCTATCTGAATATCTGAATATTGGATTGTAAGCTTGGACAGATTACTCTGACCCATAAACATAGCAAAAAAAAAGATAAATGATGTGTCTTACTTTATAAAACCAAGTCATTCCGTTGGGATGGCTTCCTGTATGGTTCAGATAAAGAAGGCAATTTCCTGAGAAATCACATGCTACATCCTGCACCTTTGCAGCCACTTCTTTCTCCTATTCTTTGGTACTGACTGAATTGTTTCCCTCTTCTTCATACAAATTTATCTGTTGATATTCAGCCCCACATGAGATTGCATTTGAAGATAAGGCCTTTTTTTTCTTTATTTTATGACACAGTTTAATAGGCATTGGGATTTGCCCTCCCCTCTCCCCAGCTCCCATTGTTCTCCCCTCCAATTTTACAACAGATGCTATTCCTATACCCTCAGAAGTCCATCATACTGCTAATGAGGAGACCAATATCTTCCTGCAGAAATAAATGCTAGTATGTCGCCTGTATGGTTCAAATGGGAGTACAATAAGGATTAGATCATCGTTACCCATGGGTAGTAGCAATAACGGTGATAAAAGGGATATTGACAATCTCAGGTGATCAAAAGCAATTGGTCTCTCATGAATTACTGATTAATAGGTTATATTACAAGATCTTATTACCTGTGGTACAAACAGCTAGGAAGTACAATAAGATAAAATTCACAGGTACAATTTTTAGATTCGACATCGTATTATCTTATATTAAGGCAAACATGAAGATAAGGCCTTTAAAGAGATAAGTACGGGGGGTCCAGGTAAGTTTGCTCAGGGGTGCAGGTGTCTGAATCCCACAGCCACAGCAATGTGGCTGGGAGAACGTGTGCTGAGGCAGGCTTCCTGCTGGGGATCCTTACTCCCCATTAACTGCTTCTAAGCAATGGGTGAATTCTGGGCTTGTGGGTAGCCAGAGCGACAACAGAGCCTGGTGTTGCCTGCTGGCCACCTGACAGTGAGCTCTAGGGTCCTAGGAGTCTGTAATTACTGCCTAGGGACATCCATGGATAAGGCCACAATATGTGTAGGTGAGGAATGAATCCTGAGACACTTAACAACAGGGCCTCTGTAGTTGCAGGTCAGCAAAGAGATTGAGACCTGGTGGTTTGGAGAGGAATGACTGAAGATCTGTATGAGTCAGATTCGTGCACCAAGCCACATGGGAATCCGGAGCTGGGCTTGTTAGCATGGAACATTGATAACCACCACACACCAATCCATCTGAAAGCTAGGGCTGGGGGCCTGTCTAGCAGGACTAGATCCAAGTACCTGACTGAATGTTGAAACAGGGAACAGGTCACATTAGGCAGGACCATGACACTAAGCAGCACTTAAGAGAAACAGGTTTAGGAGTAGATTCTGTGGGTGATATATGGGCCAAACCCTGTGGAAATGCAAGTCCTGCTGGTTATCTCAAGAGTTGGGTGGTGATGGGCTGAGCTAGGTGTGATCATGGAACCTGCCAACACTCACGAATACAGGGACTAACTGGTGAGCATGAGAACCAGCAGGCATGACTAGCCACAGAGTAGTACGCACCAGCATGTGTTGGGCTGGATTCGTGAGTCTAGTTGGGTTGAACTAGGCTTCAATGCCCAATAACATGTATTAGAGCTGATTGGGATATGGGACAGACTAGACCAGTCTGCTGAACATATTGCCAAGCACAAGAACCAGAGCAGAAGGCGGGCCTGGTGGTGCTTCTTGTGGGTCATTGACTAGGCTGCAGCTCCCATTGGTTTACGTGAGGACTGAGTGTGTGGTGGACAGAATCAGGCTGGACTACAGAACCTATTGATTCATGTGGAAGACGGGGCTGGAGACCGAACAGACCCAGCAACTGCAACCACCAGCATATGCATAAGCTAATTGGGGGTGAAGAACTGTGCTGGACCCTGTACTGACAAGCACATACAAGAACTTGGTCTTGGATCACCTCACATGAAGTTTCTGTGGGGATGCCCCCAACTGAATTGCTGGACTCAGAACCCCAACCATGGAGACAATGGAGTACACCTGTCAGAACTGGGCCTCCTCAGTGGCTCAGATGGAGCAGTGGACAGCATATCTAGAAGCACATGGAGGATATGGCAGTACATTGGAGCTGATCAACTACCCTAGCCAAGTGAATAATTGGGCAATTGGAGACTCTAAGATAGACTATGTCAACCCGTGGATTCTGGAGCGATTTTTTCTCTCCAGAGTGGCAAGATCAGCAGTAATTAGTAACTGTTGAACTATTAAAACATCATGAGCAGGACCCTTGGAGCATGCCCCATATCAAGAACCCTGGGTTGAGGTTGGGTGGTTGTCCTCCATCCCAGGGTGCAGAGGTGTTTGGGAGACAGGGTGTGGCTTCTCTCTTTGTCTCCCCCTTTGTCCTAGATAAAGGAAGGAAAATAAAGAATGTGGAAATAGTGATCTCACCCACCTTCCTATAGTTCTTGACCCTAATCACCCTAAACAACTGTGTAAAAATCATCAAAAAGAAAAATAATTAATGATTTAAAAATAAAAATAAGTACATTAGCAAAGTCAAAAAGTCATAGTCTTAATCCACAAAGGAAATACCATAGGATACTCTTACTCTCTTGCTCTCTCTCCCTTCACAAATGTGCAGAGGAAAGGCCATGTGAGTAGACAGAAAGAAGGTGTCTATCTGAAACTCAAGGAGTATAACCACACCACTCACCAAATCCACTGGCACTTCGACCTTAAACTTTCATTCTCCAGGTGTGTGAGAAAAAAATTTTCTTTTGGTTAAGTTACCAGCCTGTGGCATTCTGGGAACCTTGATTCTCCATGTGCCACCTATCAGATTGAGCCACTTCTGTCCTGGGAGTATTATTCATTCTTTGATTCATCTGAGAGTATCACCAAGGACAACCTGCTGCATACATCACACTTGCATGAAGGTTGGGAAGCATACTGGGTAATTACAACACAGAGCTGCTAACAAAACCACCAATGTGATCGCAGATAGATGAAACTGAACAACAAATTCCTCTGCCTCAAGAACTTCCTGATTCCTACATGCCAGCATATCACTTGACCATTTCTCCCTATCACCACTTTTTATGTTTGCCATTTTCTTTATTCTGTGCTATCTTCTTTTACCATTGCCTTATGGGCCATGTGGGTCCAAAGATGGGACATTTTGGCTCCTCCATAAAAGCATCAAGGCCCTTCAAGGTTCTTTCCTCTCTAGCTTGCTTCCAAGATGGACTCTGCTGATTCAAATAGTGGTACAAACTGCAGTCACCTTGTGTGTGTGTGTGTGTGTGTGTGTGTGTGTGTGTGTGTGTAGAAAGAGAGGAAAGAAAGAGAGAGAGAGGGACCTTCAAGCTACAAGAGGTTAAAATTCCCTACATTCACACATAGTTGCCAGTGATCAGGATTCCACTTTATTCTATTTTTATTGCTTGAACATCTCCACAAAACTCACTTTAAGACATGTATGTGTTTCTGAGAAGTCATGCACAAATCATTTTGTGTAAATCCAATTTCATTTAATACATTTCAGGAGTCAGCCATTTAAAAGAAACTCTGAGAACAGATACATATAAAACACAATCCTTTACTTCTGTGACTAATGGGCTGTATATTTAAGTGCTTGAAGTTAAAATTTCATATTTTCAGAGAGCAATTTATCTTATAATAGGTCAACCCAACCCATGACAGAAGCTAGGAGAAATACAGCCACTTCTGAAGACCAGAAGAGCATTAGCCTACCTTATGTCGTTCAACCCACCACCATATTTTGCTCAGCCTGTCACAGTATAGTACAAATAAAAATGCAAAACTTTGTGGAAGTGTCCAGCAGAAGGCAATTAGCATGAGCATTGGAGTCACACACACTTGAGTTTTAACTCTCTGGGCAATTCCACTGTGTAGTCCAGATCCAATAACTTACTTAACCACTTTTATCTTTAATATCCCCCTCTGTGGAACAGAAACACGGCAACATGTGTTGTAAAGTGGTGAAGATTGTCTGTGGTTTACTGTGAAGATTAAGTGGAGTACTATGCATACATGTGCCTGGTGAATAAAGCATTTACAGGACAGTATCACTAACATTAGTAGAAGTAAATCATCTAGTTCATTTTGTGATCATGGTGGACTCATGCCTCATCTGTAATCTCTCAATATCTTTAATTTCACAGAGAAATTTTCCCGAGACAGCAAGAATGACTGTAATAAACCCACCCATACTTACAGAACCACTTTGCAAAAAGCCTTTCTAATGATAAGATCACCATCTCCCCACATGCTACCCAACATCATTTTAGAATGTCTTCCAGGAGAATAGAGCACACAACAGTAGGAAACACAAACATTAAAAAATCAGATAGTTTCCCATCCAAATCACAGAATCTAATTCACTGATATCATCATCACCACCACCACCCCTCCGAAAGCCCGTAAAGGAAAACTGGCCAGGCACCTTGTAGGAATCAACTTTTCACATCACATTTTTGCTTCATATGCTGTCTCCATCCCAGGAATCTGTTCTGGTAGAATTTTAACTCAGTGTCTCAAACAAAGCCTTTATGATCTTGAGGCAAGTGTTGTGAAAGTAAAACAAGGATAAATGTAATCCAGTCCCTGCCTCAAGGTGCTCAAGAATTGGTGCAGCTCATCCAAAACTTACCAACATGCAGTCCTTACACGGAAGCTGGTACATGTGGGGAGTGTAACCAAAAGAGCAGAATCAGGCAGGAGTCAGGGCAGAGTATCAAAAACAGTTTACCATCCAGAATAAATTTTATTTTGCAACACTGTCATCAGAATGGATCCAGTCAGATGCTTTGGTCATACATGGTACAAATATGTGTATTGCAAGCTTCTTAGTCTCCTTTTCTGCATGCTGGACACTACCCTAATTGCTTCTTGGGAAAGCAGACTCTTCTGGAAACTATTCTTACCAACTATTCCATACCATGGTCTCAATTACTTGTCAAAAGTAAATAAAGCTTTCCTCTGGACAACTCCCACTTGAAACTGACTGAAAGAGACCTCTTGCATTTGCTAACAAAAGTGGCTAAATGGATGAGGCAGAAGATTCGAGGTGTCATGAAACGCAGGCTAAATCCTGAGGACAGCCTGGTGGTAAAGGAGGGAAATCCTCATAATTCAGGCTCTGTAAGACATTTTACATACACATATCCATTAGCACAGATACCTTCTAAAACAAGAGACATTATGTTCATTTTATAGATGAAATGGATAAACTTAGAGATGTAAAGGATCGCTCAAAACTTTGTGGTTAGAAGAAAATTGACTTTGAAGTCCTCACTAGTTCTTATCCTGTCTCCTCAGTTGAGATACCATGTGCCAGGCATTTGAGTTAAATGTTAGAATTGGCTAAGATCTACATGTTGCACTGTTTTGAATCTGAGTTTTACTCTACATGTTCCAAGAAACAGTGTTTCTGTACACTTTGATAACAGAAGAGCATTTAACAGTGAGCATGCTGATAAGGAACCAGCTCTGTGGGTTCACCTCTGGTTCTAAAACCTAAGCATTGCCAATCCCTTCTTGGACCCCAGAAGAGAGGCTTCTGGGGAAGCCTAGACATGTTAATGTTCTGTTGTAGGGAACATAGTAGAAGAAAACGATATAATTTTGACAAACCATAAATCATAGCAAGAAAAGAAAACTTGAGTTTGTTCCAAGAAAATGAGGATATCTTGAAATCCCCACCAAAGAAAAAAAGCTAGATAACCATTAACTATTTGCTTAATTTGTTTCTTCTAGAACAAATAATAGTAAAGGGAAAATGAAACAGAAACACCAAAGTTTCAAAGGAATGAATCTTTTCTTTCACTGACTCTACCCAGGATGGAAAATATTGAGGAAATATGAGACTCCCAATTCATCTTATCATTCGTTCCATTTTTGTTTTAGGGGACAAATGTTATACTCAAATTGGACAAAATGCGAGCATCATTGGGGAAAAACTGAAAAACCCAAAGAGGTTCTCAAGTCTGGCATAGACCTTTTGCACTGCTATGGATCCCACAAAGGAATACACCCAGAGTGGTTATGTTACTGGCTATATGACATTAAACTATTGCTCCTTCTCCTATGTCACTGATGATACGCTCACTTAGCTCTCAGACAGAATGTCTCAGCCTCAGTTCTCATGAGATCAGAGCTAGGGTAAAAGACTGGCATGTGAATACTCTCTTAGGAATATGCTTGAAGGGCCCAGTGTGATAGCCTAGTGGTTAAAGTCATCTCCTTGAATGTGCCGGGATCCCATACGGGCACCGGTTCTAATCCTGGCAGCCCTGCTTCCCGTCCAGCTCCCTGCTTGTGGCCTGGGAAAGCATCAAGGACAGGCCAAAGCCTTGGGACCCTGCACCCATTTGGGATACCTGTAAGAGGCTCTGGGTTCCTGTCTTGAGATTGGCTAAGCTCCAGCAGCCACTGTGGCCGCTTGGGGAGTGAATCAATGGACAGAAGATAATCCTCTCTGTCTCTCCTCCTCTCTGTATATCTGCCATTCCAATAGAAATAAGAAGTCTTTTTTAAAAAGGAATGTGATTGGGCCCAGCGGCATGGCCTAGCAGCTAAAGTCCTCGCCTTGAACCCGCCCCGGGATCCCATGTGGACGCCGGTTCTAATCCCGGCAGCTCCACTTCCCATCCAGATCCTTGCTTGTGGCCTGGGAAAGCAGTTGAGGACGGCCCAAGGCTTTGGGACACTGCACCCGCATGGGAGACCTGGAAGAAGTTCCTGGTTCCCGGCTTCGGATCGGCGCGCACCAGCCCGTTGCGGTCACTTGGGGAGTGAATCATCGGACAGAAGATCTTCCTCTCTGTCTCTCCTCCTCTCTGTATATCTGACTTTCCAATAAAAACAAAATAAAATCTTAAAAAAAAAAAAAGGAGTGTGATTGCAGGGTACAGGGTTTAGTTTCAAGAAGAACTGGGATAGAAACAGAATCAACATGAGAGGATTTTATTGCCAAAAAAAAAAAAAAAAAAAAACCATGTTATTAAGGAATGGATGCTTGATCCTGAGACAGACTTACCAGGAAGCCTTCAATCCTATTCACCTAGGGGATGAGAACAATAACATTTATTCACTAATTCCTGTCCCACTTTAGTCAAAAGTGGCCCATGACTACATACCCCACATTTATGGAATATACATGTGACCGCAAAGAATAGGTTCACTGTGGAAATCCTACATTGTGTAATTATAGAATCTCAAGAGAAGGAACCCAGCAGTACACAGTGTGGGTCCAAAAGAAGGAACTGCTAGTTTACAGAAGCTTAAGGCTTATACACAGCTAATTAGCACAGCAGCCAGGGCAAAAACTAGGCTAAGCAGATACTAACATACACAGACCATAGTTTACCTACTAGATCAGTCAGAGTTCTTACGCCTTATAATAGGTCCAACCACTTATATAGTTCTCCTTTAAGAAGATTGGACAATTAAATTCAACACAGATTTACGCTGAGAGATTTAATGAAACCAAAATCAGTTCCTAATGCTAAAGCTACTCTTAGAGCATAAATGAATCCATTATTTCCCTTTTCCCAGCCATATTTTCCCTCACTTGCTCTTTTTCTAATCAAATTGTCTTGCTTCAAGAGAGGTGAGAGCCATCATCCTTTACCCATGAGGGACCTGATATCCTGACTGCAAAGCTCTTGTTGAGTTACACTTTTCTAGAGAAAACGCCAAAAGGTGTACCAGGTCATTCCTTGAATTCCAAAGAATTTTATTGCTTGGCTTTTTTTTTTCTGGTCCAACCACATGAAGAGCCCAAGGCAAAAGCAGATTGTCTCAGCTTCCCCAGGAAACAGAAACTGACATTTGTGAGCCTGACGCTTGCCGAGGAAAGTATGAATGAGTAACACCTGTGAAGGGAGGCGAGCAGTAGGATTGAACATTGCAGCAAGAGTCTGCAGATAATCTCCCTCTAACGCTTTAAAGCTGAAGTTCTCTTCCGATTTACCCAGAAGGAGACAAAATGGTTTAGCCTTTTTATTATTACATTGATCAGACATCAGATATGGGATACTTTCAGGAAGGAGTAATCACTTGGATGAAACAGCTCTATTTAGCTGAGAGAAATGCCTAGAAAAACCCCATTGTGGATTACCCACAGTTTATGGATTAAATGTCCTGATCCTGAAGGGGATGTGAGTAATGTGTTACCAGCAAGGTGGTTCTTTCCTCAGCTTTGTATAGAAAGAAAAATCTTTACTTGCAAAAGTGAACAGGTGAACATGATAAGAAGGAAAGGGAGATCACCTCCTGGGTGCAATGTGGGAGATGAGGTGCCTCTTGAAAGGAGGGAGATACACTCCGGTTCTAGGAAGTGTCCTGGGTGTTTCATGCATTCGCTGATTCTTCCTGGTCTGAGCAGGAACCTGTGGGGAAGACATTCCCCATGGATGATCTCTCAAGTAATTAGGAAATAGCTGGGCAATTTCTGTGTCACCCATTTCAAAGTGTGATTTTTGAGGGCTTAGATGGTCTTATAATGCATTAGAGCCTCCATTACAGTGATAACCCATGGGTTCAAGTTTAGTCAAATCTTTAATTCTCCTCTAGAAGCATTCTTCCGCTGAAAAGCATTTCTGATCCAATAGAACCTAAGATTTATTGTAAAGGATACACAAATTATCCAGTTGGGTGAGAGTGATGGGTCAAAGTAGGCAATATTGCTTCCACCCTACAGTTTCCATAATGAGTTATTTAGTTACCGGAGATGTAAAATCATTGATCAGGTTTTAATTTAACTAATACAAATTACTGTATTAAAATCAAAATGAGGCTCATCAAAGACTCCATTGAGCTTCTTGCTTACCAGTAAAAAATGTGATACACATCAACTTGCTTTTCACATTGGAGGGCTCTCCTGGAATATGCCAGAGTGATACAAAGTGTGAGAGACATCACACTGGACCCAAGTGTGGAATGTTATGAGAAGTCTTTATTTATTTCTCAAGCTTGGTGACAGCAGCTCTGCTACACTCCAGGAGCTACTGCACCAAGTGGTAGAAGTCAGGGTTTTGTTTTGTTTCATTTAAAGATTTATTTTATTTTTATTGGAAATTGAGAAATACAGAGAGGAGGAGAAACAGAGAGGAAGATCTTCTGTCCAATGATTGAATTCTCAAGTGATCACAATGGCCGGAGCTCCGTCGATCCGAGGCCAGGAACCATTTACAGGTCTCCTACGTGGGTGCAGGGTCCCAAGGCTTATGGACCATCCTCGACTGCTTTCCCAGACCACAAGCAGGGAGCTGGACAGGAAGCAGGGCTGCCGGGATTAGAACCAGTGCCCATATGGGATCCAGAGCATTCAAGTCGATGACTTTAGCCACTAGGCTACTGCGCAAGGCCCAAGTCAGTTGTTTTTCAGCTCTCATCCTGCAATCAGATTGAGAGCTACACAGTACAAACTTTCAAACAACAAGGCAGTTACAAGAGCCCAAAGTTTTCCTGTAGTTACTCTAATCTAGTGTAGTGGGAGGCAGGAGGGGCCAGGTGCACGGAGCCTCCAGAGTAATTTCTGCACTGTCAATTATTCCGAATGCTACAGAATGCAGGAGGGGCAGGGTGTGTTTTTCATGCCTGCAGTTAACTTGAATGGCACCAAAGCAGGTAGGAATGGTGGAGTGCGGAAACTCCCCATCCTGTCTGCTGTCAAGTGGGTGCGAGCTATCAGTGGCTGCACCCCGTAACAAGATCACTGGATTCCTGACACTACATCAGTGTGCCATGGCCCCTGAAAACTTGTCTTTATTTCTTCCTGATTTGTACTTAGAGGTCTTTTACGTGTTTGATATTTCTGCTCAATATATATAATTGGCATGAACATTTCTGATGCCAAATCAGTGTATGTTCTTCAGACTGCCAAGAAGATTTACGTCTCCACAGACTATATTATGACAAGAAGACCAAGAATTAAAAACCCTAGAAAAATCATGAAATCAGGGTGTGGCACGATAGTCCAGTTGCTAAATACTCACCTTGTATGTACTGGGATCCAATAGGGCTTCCAGTTCATGTCTTAGATACTCTACTTCCCATTCTGCTCCCTGCTTGTGCCCTAGAGGATAGAGAGCCCAAAACCTTGGGAACCTGTTCCTGTGTGGGATAACCAGAAGAAGCTCTTGACTTTGGATCAGCTGAGCTCCAGCTGTTGCGGCCACTCGGGGAATGAACCAGAGGACGGAAAATATTTCTATTTCTCCTTTTCTCTATATATCTGCCTTTCCAAAAACAAATAAATAAGTAAATCTTAAAAAGAATGATGAAAATGTATTACTATAAATATAAACTACCTTTTTATAGTCACCATAGCTGTTTTTATTAAAGTTCATGATGAAAATGTTAAAAATTTCAGATCACTTCACCTCATGATGCAAATACAAGCTGCTGAGCTATCCAAACACTGTCCCGGTCCCACAGTGACCCACCAGTGCTGAGCAGCCCTTGTTGACTGCAGCATTACTCTGTGCTCTGGAGGTCTGGGTGCAACTTCAAAGCTTCCCACGTGGCCTGGCCTTACAGATTGGGTCCTAGCAACACCCAGAAGTTACAAAGAGCCCAAATAATCACTTCCGAAGACTATTAAGTTCAAGAACAGATATAAATTTATCCTGAGAAAGAGCAATGTGACCCAGGGAGATCATATTTAATTCCTCTAAGGAGTTTTGATACACTAAATTTTTTTCAACTATTATAAAACTTTAGTAGCATGTAAATACAACCCTTAATTAGTTACTGTAATCCTCATTTCATACTTGGTTTGCCTTAATACGAAAAGCCATGAGGAGTCTTAGTAAGTTGCCTAATGTGGATAGTCAATGGCCTTAATCATTTCTATTGTCTTGAGTTTTTTTTTTTTTCAGTTTTTCCCTTTTTATAAAAAAATACAGGATTTGGAGGACAGTGACCATGGCTAGCAGCGGTAAAAGAAATTTTTGCCAGCAGTGATTTAAATTCATGAGGATGACAAACTGGAGGACATGAAGCTCAGAAGACAAATCAGTAGAAAGTCCTACATTCCTATTCCCTCGGTGTTTGAAGACAATCATAAAAAGCCTCAACTGAAGTTGCAGTTACTAATTAACTCATATATGTGACTAGAAATCATACAATAGGAGTGTTTTAAAAGCTTCATTAGGTTGTTTCACCCTAACATTCACAACTGATAAGGAAAATAGGAAGTAATCCATGGCATGCAGCACAAACTCCAGCACGGCGTCCCAGGGATCCAGCTTCCTTCTCACGGGCATCACTGAGTCATAAACCAAAGTCGGGGAATACCGGCCCTTAGAGGGAAAAATAAGTTTCCATTGTCATTTTCAAAGAAGCGTTTAGGGGAAAAAAGCTAACAGTTTGCATGAAGCAGCATTTAGTAATGCTAAAACAAATGCTGATAGTTTGGTGTAATGTACAAAGATTACCTCTCTTACTTAAGTATGCCTTAACAAAAAGTACAAATTTTATTTACATAATTATGCACTTTGTTTTCGACTTCTTTTCCTTCTTTTTATCATCTTTGCTCTTCTTCTCTTTGTTTTTGAATTTCTCGAACTAATGCATAGAAGGCATTGTCAACGCCCTGTCTTGTCTTTGCAGGCTTTTCAGTGAAAGGAATTCCGTAATTTCTTGCTAAGTCCTGAGCTTGTTTTGTGTCTACTGTTTCAGAAGGCAAATCACCTTTATGTCCTACTAGGACCAACTTCAGAGTCTTTAACTCTTAATTTGTTCCCAATAAATGATGAGCATCTTCAAATGATTTAGTATTATTTAGAGCAAACACACAAAGACAGTCTTGCCCGGTTCTCACGTACTGCTTCTTCATTGCACTGTACTCCTCTTAACCTGATGCATCAAGAATATTGAAAAGAAGGTCTCTCCATCAATTACTACTTGTTTCCTGTAGGAATCCTCTATTATAGGTTCGTATTCATCCATACAAAATGATTCTGTATTAGCTATATCGTCAAGACATGCCACAAGCTCCAACTACCAGAAGTTTATATTCAGTCATTTTCAGTAGGCCTCTCTCCTGCACCTGGGGGCCACTGAGCCTCTGGTGCCTGCCTCAGCACTCAGAGCCAGTGCCACACCTTCTCCCAATCTGAAATGGTGGGAGCTGGAGTCCTGGATGAGCAGCTGCCAGCACCAAACTTGGTGCCACCACCAGGAAACTAGCTCTGATAATGCTATTGATGGACGTTAAGAAGAATGTATTCAACAGCCCAAGAGCTGTAACCGGTACCATAGATTGACGAGTAAGTCTAGTAAAGGAAGTAGAAATCATTTTGTTAAAGTTACTGGCACAGTAATTAAAATTGGAACCACTGCTTATTTAACTTGGTGATGATTCTCTATCATCTACCACTTGCTTATAGAAGTGAATGTGATAGACATATAAAAGAAAAACTTCAACCCATGCAGCCTTCAAAGTGGCACTAATATTTGCAATATCTTCTGCTTTAAATAATAGTGTTTTGACTGACATATTTGTGGTGAAATGCAGAAGAGTGGGGACCAGTGTTGTGGAACAGCAAGCTAAGCTACCATTAATGATGCCAGCATACACTATTGGAGTGTTGGTTTGAATACTTTCTGCTCTCTACTGATTCAGTATCGTGCCTGAGAAAGCTACAGAAAGTGATCCAAATACTTGGATCTCTGCCAATGTGGGAGGCTAGGATCAGGATTTTTGGTTCATGGCTTTGTCCAGCATTGCCCTGGCTGTTAATCATCTTGGGAGAAACCAACAAATGAAAGATTTCTCTTTCTCTCTCTTTCTCTATTTCTCTTCTATGGGTCTCTCTCTCTCACTCCCTGTTGTTCTGACTTTTAAATCAACTTTTTAAAAAGAGGTATATTTATTCATTTTGATCGTTAAAGAGATGAGGGGAGAGATACAGAGGGAAGAGATCTTCCACCTTCTGTCTCACTCCCCAGATGGTTACAACAGGCAGCATTGAGTCAGGAGGAAGCCAAGAGCCAGTAGCTTCATCTGATTAGGATGCCACACCGAACTTTAATAAAATACTTAACAGCTGGCATCTGCCCTCTATCACCTAATGTGCTAGCTTCTACACTGATGCTAGGTAGCACAGTCTTCTGTCAGAATTTTTGGTTACAGATCTTATCCTGTCAAAGATAGCCACTTCAGACCTCTGAAAGGCAGTGGATCTCCATCACCTGTACATATTCCAGTTTCTTTGTGAAGTGAATAATCCTCTGTGATCTCCAAGGTAATGAATTCTCTAGTTCTACACAATTAAGCATTTATAACTTTTCCAATTTACTGAGCCTTTCAACCTTCCCCAGTTCTCTCCCAATGTGGTTCCATTACGTACATCTCATATTCAACTTTTAAGGGGCTATACCAAAAGGAAAAAAGGCAGTCAGACAACCGTCTCCAATAAAATATTTTGCTGAGTCAGGATGTTGAGTCCTGAGTCATGGGAAAGTATTTTATTCGAATAAACTCTTTTTCCTTTCCTATATTCCACCCACCCATCTGTTCTTTCACACCCAAGATCCATTCTGACACATGCTAGATATTTTTGGTCAACATGAATCAGCTAGCACCACCATTCCTTAGGTGAATAGAACCTTTCTGCTGCAAGAACTAAACCTACTCTTAAGCTTTGTGATAGTATTTCCAAAAATTTATGGACTTAAAAGATAAGCTTATTTTGTTGCCAAAAAATTGCAGCTTGTTCTACACAATTTCTGTGAACTTCTTGAAGGCCCCTCACATTAAGACATGACTCTACTTTATATGGAGATGGAAGAGTGAAGAAATTACAGGGAAGTTCTCTAGAAGTGTAAGTATCTGACTGCAGGCTACCTACCACAGGCTACATGTCTGCAGGGCATCCAGAATAAAAAAGCCTGCTCCTCAATGGTAATGGGAGGTATGGGGTGATTGCAGAGCTCAGTATGTTATGAGAAATCTAAGAACTTCATAGTTTCAGTCTGTTCCATTTAAACACCTCCATATTTGCTTTCAGGTTTCCATGAAGACCTGTCAAAGATGAAAATTTAGTCTTTTTTGTACTTTTGTGCAGTCAACTCTTGCTCCAAGAGATGAGAGCTGCCACTGGGAATGATAATATGTATTTAAAGTGTAAGATGTTTGTTTTGGATCAACAGCTATGAAGAAAATAGGATGGCACAAGGATTTGACAGAGGAAGTGGTTGCATCGAATATGCCTGATATAACCTCAGCTAGTATTTCAGGAAATATACATGTATTTCCCATCAGAGTTATACCTACAAGATGAAATGCCTAGACATTTCTACATCTACCTTGTTTAGTCACTTTATATGAATTGCCCTGGGAATAACACAACATTGGTTTTTGTAGCTGAGGCAGACCCTAAAGGGACTGATGTTTGAGGGTGAGGATTTGTCTGCAGTTTGCAATTCCTACAGCTGGGAACCACATATAAGTCTCTCCTCGGAAAAACCCACAGAGTCCTCTGGATTTCACAGCATTCCCTAAATTAATAGCTGACTGCTCTGATCATGTGATACATCACTCAACCAGTAAAGGCATTAGGTAGCACACTGCTTCAACATCCAACTTCACCTCCAAATGACATTGTTAGTAGGTGTGACACTGAAAGAATTCCAATGGTCATCACCACCCCAATAGTATCAGCACTGAGTCCCTTCCTATCATCACAAAAGCCCAAGTTGAGACTGAATTTTGTCCCCAAATGAATAAACAGAGACAAATATTTATGCAAGTTAGTGTGTATACAGTATCCCAAATAATGTGGCTACTAAAATAAAACTCTATTATTTTCTAGACTACTACTATGAGCACATGGTGTTTGTCTCACAGAATCCTTAAGGGACATTATTGAAATGGATCTAGAATTTTCATCATGAAAATGAAAGGGAGACATATTCATCCCATCTGCAGTTAATCAAGGATGAGCCAAAGGGTTTTTGCTGCCCACACTTGCAGATTTCATAATTCTGAGAACCAATCATGTGTCATAGGCATCCTGCATAGTGACATCCCAGAAGCTCCTATAGCATTTATCAAGAAGGATTTAGGAGAGCAGCATTGTGACCTGGTGGGTTAAGCTACTGCCAGTGATACCAGCATCAAACTTGGGCTTTGGGTTGAGACCCAACTACTGTACTTTCAATTCAGCTTCCTGGTAATGTGCCTGGGGAAAGCAGAGGATGTTGGCCCAAGTGTACCCGCATGGGAAACCTGGAAGAAGCTCTAGCTCCTGGCTTCACAGTGACCTGGTCTTGGATGTTGCAACCTTTTTGAGAGTGAATCTAGCTAATTATTCTCTCTCTCCCTCTCTCCCTCTCTGTCTCTCTCTCTTTCCCTGTCTTTCTGTATATCTTCTTTCTATGTGTAACTCTTGCAAATAAATAATAAATGGTATTTAGTGCAGGCCAAGGTTGAAAGGGAATCTCGCCCTTCACCTTCAGAAGGCAGTCAAAAACTTTATATAAATTACTACTCTGAAAAGAACATAGTAGGGTGTGGGGCTGAGATGATTTGAAGTAGTACATAGCAGGCATGCACTAATGCAGATCCAGAGCTCAAGCAGTAGACACTAGGTCTAAATCAAGAGTGTCTGATATGAACTTTAATAATATCAATATATTCCAGAAAAGCAAGAGATCTTAAAGACTGAAGTCTGAGAAAAGCTAAAAAATTAGAATATTTTACAACCTAAATACTGAAAAATGTTTCCATTTTTTTCCTGTTCTGATATGTATTTAGATTCTTTCATTTTTATAAAATTCATACTAGGGTGAGAATTACAAAACACAGAGGGAAAGAAATCAAGCTAAGGTTTGACTTAAGAACATTGTTATTCACATTACTGATATCTTTGTGGCTTTTAACAAAGATAGGATTTTATAACACTCCAAACAGTGCTGGATCCCAGGCTTCCATGGCTATCTTGACACTGGGAGTTTTAAGGTGGGGATTTCCACAACCAAATTCCCTCAGGGCTACACCTGCAAACCCAGGGGAAAACACTGCAGTGACTAACATGCCTTGACCCTTCCTGGGATTGCAGTTTTGGGCTCAAATGGAAATTTAATCATGATTTTTTTTTCTTCCATGGGGCATAAAGAGTTAAGTCTCTTCCCAACCTACAACACATTTTGCCAAAATTCAAACACAGATTGAATTTTAAACCACGTCCATAGGCTACATATACTTAATGCTCAGTAGACGCAAACTAGCAGGGTTTAAAACAATAGGTCTGAGTTAGGTATGTGTGAGGTTGTTGAGGTGTAATTTCCAAACTCCACTCAGAAAAAGTGTGTGTAGAGTTTGCAGTGACTGTCAAAACACATGACATACGATGGTCAGAATCTGTTAACCCCCTTTACTCTCTGGTAGTAGGAAGATCACTTATACAATATCTGGAGCCTTGGGTTCAAGTGAAAAATTTTTGCAAGGGGGCTCTTTAACATAGAGCAGCTATGGAAGAAAGGTTACATATTCAAGCACTGAGATTTGCAATCTCCTTACTTAACTGGTGAGGCCAAGTTTGCAGGTCCTGAGAGTTAACACTGTGGAACCACAAAGAGGGAATGTGAGGCTCAGAATCCAATTCTCCTGAACGGACAATGTTTGAAATTTCCCAGATGCAGCGTAGGATATTATATCCCAGCCACATTCCATGCATATTTCTGGTGTCCACAAAACTACATAAATGAAGGGAGTAGGATGATTTGAAGTTCTAACATTTCAAAGACATTTTACAAAAAGAAACATATACCAACAGTTACAGTAGGGATGAGAAACTGAAGAACTCGGATACTAAAGAACTGGAAACCTGAATAAGTGGGACCCACTATTTCTCCCCTTGCATTCTCAAATTTTACTTTCAGTTTTAGTAATTTTTTAGAAGATTTATTTATTTTTATTGGAATGTCAGATATACAGAGAGGAGGAGCAACAGAGAGCAAGATCTTCTGTCTGCTGCTTCACTCCTCAAGTTGCCTCAACGGCCTGAGCTGAACCAATCCAATCTGATACGAAACCAGGAGTCAGGAGGCTGTTCCAGGTCTCCCACACTGTGCAGGGTCCCAAGGTTTTGGGCCATTCTTGCCTGCTTTCCGAGGCTTCAAACAGGGAGCTGGATGGGAAGCAGGGCTGCCAGGATCAGGACCAGTGCCTATATGGGATCCCAGTGTGCTCAAGGCAAGGACCCCAGCAACTAGGCTATCATGTCGGACCCAGTAATTTTTCTTTTTTAAACCACAGCTTCATAATTTTAAAATTCTAATTGGATGATAAGAAGGCTCAATTATGAAGGAAAAAAATCCACAGTGTTATAGAAACTTCGTTCTGGGTGATATGACAATGGCAAATATTTTTTTTTTTTTTGTATGTGTTTGCCAAATGCTAAAAAAGGCAGGCTGGGCCTGATGGTGCTGAAGGAGCTGAGAGTATCAGCAGACGAGGGAGCCATTTGCAAGCCAGGAACACCTGGGCTTGTGTCTAAGTTTGGAACACCAAGCAGCAGACTGAAATCCCCGGTGTTGCCTCTCTTTTGTGCCTCCCTCTGGTTAAAATACCAGAAAAGAGCATCCCTGGCCTCAGTGCTATCTTTTCTTCTTGTTTCCCATGAGTTACAAGTAATGAATCAAAGCATACCAAGACACTGTGTTAATGTCTTCTCCCTATTCTAAGAACTGCTAGCTTCACATAACACAAGGATTAATGAAAGCTTTGTATGACACCCGGTTCTTTCTGGGTAATAAATGCTATTTTTTTAACAAAGGGTGTCATCCTGAAAGTATGGATGATGGCCACAGTGTAGATTAATAAAAATATTTCTCCATTAAGCATATTCTTGTTGTCTGTTCAATTAATTCTGACATCTAGATCCACTAACAGCGACCTGAAGAAAGCTAGGAAAAACCAAAAGGAAAACGGAACACTCAAGGTAAGCAAACTTTCTAAATTTCATAATGGGAAACCCCTCTTCATTTAGAAAGTCGCATATTTATAGGCTTTAAGGATTCATGGCAGACACAGGAGCTAAAGTTAACCAAAGCACTTATAAAACCTTGTTTTATACTGTTAGGCATCATTGCTACTGATTTCATCCTACAGGGAAGTGAATGCTTAAGTACAGAGTATTGTCTTCAGTTTTGAGGGCTTTAAGGAGTACACAGCAGAGAGGAGACATTATTCCTGTAAAAGTCTAGACTCTGTGCTCTTTAGTATCAACGAGCCTTAAGCCGTTACATTCAAACTTGGAGGTTGTCCAGTAAGGTTGTCACTGATATGGAATATAGATCATAGCCCCCACAAGAAATAAGATATGCCAATCCACAGAAGAGACTGCAGAGAGGAAGAACAAGACTTCTGCCCCCGTAATCAAAGTTAGAGAAATAAGGAAAAAAACAAAAGGGTGTCTAACCCTGTGGTAGAACAGGAAGCCTATGCTGCAAGCTCTGCATCACTCTCTGGTTCTGATGATAATTCAGAAAAGGAGTGAGATATTATAAATACAAGAGAGGAAAGAATTGAAGCCCATGGCTCAAAGGTCAGCTAAAACAGTAAATAAAGTTGACATTAGAGAGAATGAAGGACCAGAGCCTACAGTTCCACAGCCACCATCTCCCCCACAGCTGCTGCCTCCTGCACCAGTGCTCCCTGCTTGGAGACAAGCACTGCGTGCATACATTGTAACTCTCACAGATGTCAGGCCCCGCACCGTGGCCTAGCGGCTAAAGTCCTCGCCTTGAAAGCCCCGGGATCCCATATGGGCGCCGGTTCTAATCCCGGCAGCTCCACTTCCCATCCAGCTCCCTGCTTGTGGCCTGGGAAAGCAGTCGAGGATGGCCCAAAGCTTTGGGACCCGACCCTGCACCCGCGTGGGAGACCCGGAAGAGGTTCCTGGTTCCTGGCTTCAGATCGGCGCACACCGGCCGTTGCGGCTCACTTGGGGAGTGAATCATTGGACGGAAGATCTTCCTCTCTGTCTCTCCTCCTCTCTGTATATCTGACTTTGTAATAAAAATAAATCTTTAAAAAAAAAAACTCTCACAGATGTCCCTGCAGGACAAGCTGGTCCACAATACCCTAATGGGGTTAATCAGTATCAGTGGAAAGATGGGATACCAATGTCCTTAAGGAATTTAAGAAAGCCTTATCTACATATGGGATGCATTAAAATATATACTCAGGGCTTGTTGAATACACTGTTGCATGCTCAATGAATGATCCCTCAGGATTAGAAGTCACTGGTAAAAACAGTAGTGGAGTCTGGAGCATATATGAATATAAGACATGGTTGGAGGATGAGGCCAAACAGCATGCTAAGAAAATCAAGAAAACAGCATTGTAAATATCATGGATGAGTGGCTGGGGTTTGGACATGGCTGGGAGCTCAGGCACAGTTGATGTATGATGATCAAGCTATTAATCAGGTCCTACAATGTTGCATGAGAGCCTGGGACCGCATAGAGGAAGCATGAAAAGTTCATCATTCTTTTGTGAATATGCTACACTGCCCTAAGGGACCTTATGTAAACTCTATCTCCCATTTACAGAAGGCACTGCAGTGGGCCATTTCACAGCCGGATGTCCAGGATCTGTAGTTACATATATTAACTTTTGAGAATGCTAATCTTGATTGTCAGCAAGCCCTCTGATCAATTAAAGCAGCCGGAGGAATCCTAGGTGATTCCATGAGGACATGCATGGATATCAGCTCTGAAGGGTACAAGGCTAATCTGTTGGCTGCTGCATTAAGCAAACATGGCTGTACAGAACAGCACCTACCAGCATGTGTTGGGCTGGATAGTGCGCCTAGTTAGGTTGAACTAGGCTTCAATGCCCATTGACATGTAAGAGAACAGATTGGGATGTGGGACAGATTAAACCAGTGTGCTGTACATACTGGCAAGCATGGGAACCAGGGCAGGGGGTGGGTCTGGTGGGGGTTATGGGGAGTCACCCTGACTAGGCTGCTGCTCCCACTGGTTTGCTTGAGGACTGAGTTTGTGGTGAGCAGAATCAGGCTGGACTGCAAAACCTATTGTTTCATGTGCAAGACATGGCTGGAAACAGAATTGACCCAGCAATTGCAACCACCAACATATGCATAAGCTGATTGGGGCGACAGACTGTGCTGGACCTTGTATTGGCTTACACACAGAGGAATCAGGCCTAGGATTACCTCAGACAAAATTTCTTTGACGATTCCTCTGACTGAAATGTTATCTTGCAACCCCAACCATGAAGAGAAGTGCAGGTTCCATGGTCTGGTCATGGAGTTCAGGTGTCGAAGCTGAGCCTCCTCAGAGGCTCAGATGGAACAGGGAGTAGACAGCAGTTCTAAGTGCACATGGAGGATATGGCAGTCTGTTGGAACCTGCACAGGACACCTGGTACCACAACAGGATGGAGGACAGAACAAATCGATATCTACCCCAGCCATGTGTTGGCAATGAAAATCTGGGCTAACAGAGACTCTAAGGTGAACCGTGTCAGCCAGTGAATTCTGCAGAGATTTCATTGTGTTTGGAATTGTGAGATTGGCAGCAATTCAGTTGTTGAAGTATCAAAACCACTTGAGCAGGACACTCAGAGCATGCCCCACATCGGGGACCCAGGATGGGTGGGAGGCTGGGTGGCACTTCTCCCTTATCCCAGATACAGAAAATAATAATAATAATAATAATAATAATAATAATAATGTGGAAGCAATGGTCTTACCCACTTTGCTGTAGTCCTTGGCCCGTTTTTCCCTAATCAACTATGTAAAGATTATAAAAATAAACAAATAAATAATTAAGTAAAAATATCTTCTTCCTTAAAAAAATAAACATCAAACACACATTTCTTTCATTAGCCTTGTATCATGTTCCCTGAATAGCTGTACTGCCATTCCTCCTGCTCTTTAGAATTTGCTGATATCAGAGTTATTTTTTGTATCAAGTGTCAATGTCTTAATCCACAAGAAGACTATGACCTCACTTTGCAAAACAGTGAGGTTGGAAAAAGAAGTTAAGCCACAGTAGTTCCAAATCGGTTTATCAATTGAAAATGGGTTGTCCAAAATAACCCCCTAAAATCTGTCTTTCAGCTATCCCTAGAGCTAGAACCTAAGGCGACATAATGTCCATAACATTTTTTTTTAATTCATTATCTGTGGGTTTTTTGTTTTGTTTTGTTTTTACATATTTCAGGAGCCAATGCCAAATTATAGTAGGTTAAATTCTGGCTTACAGCCATATGGATGCTAGTTCAAATTCTGGCTGCCCTTCTTCTGAGCCAAGTCCCTGTTAAATGCACCTTGGAAAGCAATGGAAGAGAGTCCAAGTCATTGGGTCCCTGCACTCACTTGGATGAGCCAGAGGAACCAGTCTCCTGTCTTTGCAATGGTCTAACTCCAGAGGCTATAGCCATATGGGAAATGAATTAGTGGATGGAAGATTTCTTTCTGTGTCTCTTGGTCTCTCAGTAGATCTCTCAAATAAAAATAATAAATCTTTAAACAAAACAAGGAGAGATGGAAAGAAAGGGGATGCAATCTGCTGGTTCACTTTCCACATTCCTGTAAGAGTTAGGGAGCTGAAACCAAAAGTGAGAAATTCAAATCAAGTTTCCCACGTGTATGACAGAAATGTAACTGCTTGGACCATGACCACATTCTCCAAGGGTCTGCATTTCCAAATCAAGCAGCAGAGCAAGTTATCAAACCCAGGTACTCTAATGGGAGTCATGGACATTTTAACCTGCATTTTGACAATTAAACAGAATTCCCTGGTACAATGGCACAATGGTTCAATGGCTAAAGTCCTTGCCTTGCCAGCACCAAGATCTCATATGGGTGCAGGTTTGTGTCCCAGCTGCTCCACTTCCCTTATAGCTCCCTGTTTGTGGCCTGGGAAAGCAGTCAAGGATGGTCCAAAGCCTTGGGACCCTGCACCTGAATGGGAGACCCAGAAGAATCTCTTGACTCCCGGTTTCAGATCGGCTCAGCTCCTACATTGCAGCCAGTTGGGTAGTGAACTAGCAGATGGAAAACATTTCTCTGCCTCTCTCTGTATATCTGCCTTTCCAATAAAAATAATAAATAAATCTAAAAAACAAATAAGCCTAATACCCACCATAAATCTATTACATTTTAAATCACAGTTATCGGTTGCTAAAAATAGCAAATACCAATGCTTGCAATAACATACAAAAATACTGGGGCAGGTGTGCAGCACAGTGATTAAGCCACCTCTTAGTATATCCACATCCCTTTTGGAAGGCTTGATTTGAATCCTGGCTGTACTACTTTGATTTTAGTTTCCTGACCATGTATACCCTAAGATGCTGCAGGTGATGGCTCAAAGACTTGGGCCCCTGCCAGCTACATGGCAGAGCTGGATTTAGCTCTGAGCTCCTGGATCCAGACTAGTCCCAGCCTAGCTGTTGTGGATATTTGATGAATAAACCAGTGGAAGGAAACATTCTCTCTCTTCCCCACCCCCATTTGAATAAAATGAAGAAAAATAAAGAAAATTTGCAAAAAAAAAAAAAGATTTTTCTACAATATTAGTTGGTAAAAGAACATGTAAGTTTTTGTAAAGATTTATTTTTATTGAAAAGGCAGATTTATGGAGAGAAGAAACAGAGAAAGATCTTTCATTTGCTGATTCACTCCCCAAATGGCCTCAATGGATGGATCCAAAGCCAGGAAGTAGGAGCTTCTTCCAGGTCACTTAGTCAGTGCAGGAACCCAAGGCTTGGTCCATGCTTTGTTGCTTCCCCAGGCCATTAGCAAGTTGTTGAGATACAAGTAGAGCAGCCAGGACACAAACAGGCCCCTGTATGGGATGTGAGTGGAAGTTTACCCTGTTGAGCCACAACATTGGCTCCAAGAACATGTAATGTTACATAAAATATTTCTCAGCATTTGAAAATATTTTTCTGGTTGATAAGGGCTAGATATTTTATTCTAAGCTATTTTCATATTTTCAAAAAATATAAATTTTCTCATTAAAAGTTGAATTTTTACAATCCCTTGATTTCTTCTTTTTTGCATATAAAGAAAGAATTCTGTTTTAAAGTTGAATTTCAATTCTCATCTGAGACTGCTATGAAACAAGCTTCACTTATAATAATCAATCACTGAAACAAAAATATCCCAAACATGTTCTCTCCTCTCTCTGAAATTATAGCCAGGAGTATAAATCGTTTTCAGAACAACAAGACGTTATTGGTTACTCAATACCATGTCAACTAATTCCATAACGTTATAAATTGTTACTGATGTAATGTCGGGGCTTTTAATTGATCAGGATGATACTCTGCCAGATCTACTTCAGACCAGAGATGACCTCCTCAAGAAACCGTTAAACTTATCTGGACAATAAGATGCTGGACTTTATGCTTGGTAGATGCTTGCAATGAAAGAATCTCAACTGAATTTGAACTGTGGTAATGCAACAAGGTGGAGGAATCCACCATGGGGCGGGGGTTTGGGGAGGGGTGGGGGGAATCCCAGTGCCTATAAAACTGTGTTACATAATGCAATGTAATCAATAATAATTTAAAAAATCCTTAAACACACACACACACACACACACAAAAAGGAAAAACAAGAAGTTCTAGAAACTATTCATTCTACTCACTAACCCCTTTGGGGCCTAAAGCAATGACCCATCAAATAATATCACAGATAAGAAGTTGTCAATTGTTCTAACTGAAGAATCAACTATCAGCAGTAGCTGTGGGTGATTTCAATCTAATTACTGATTCTCCATACTATGGATTGACATTTTTGCCTTCTCTATCTTAGACTGATGGAGGAAGAAGTAGAATTGGAGGACCCTCTCCAAGATATCTCTTTGACCAGCCTACAAAAAAATCCGTTAAGGATTTTGACATCTGATTTATTCATTGATTTGTCTCTAAGATATGGACACATAAAATATCTTCATAGATCATTAATTTTCTTGGATATGAACCCCAGTGCAATCTTCTAGGCTAAGATGAGGAGGAAAATTCAAAATGAAAAAGATAGGACTAGCTGGCTAGGCCTGAAATGTTTGGGGTCCTCCAAGTTTGAAAAAATGGGATATGTAGATGGTGTGGAATCAAAAAGGAGATTAGACATTTCAAGCCATTCATTACAGGAATAAGGTAAGGCAATTTGGACAAATTGCAGCCTTTCTTTTCAGTTTCCTGGTCACCAGTTGCATTTGGTTACATTATTCATAGAAGTCAAATTCTTAGAATGAAATGGAAGTAGGGGGCCATGTTATCAGGTTAAACTACCCCTACAAGGCTGGTATCTCCATATTAGCATCAGTTTGGGTTCTGGCTGATGCACTTCCAGTCCAGCTTCCTGCTAATGCATCTGGAAAAGCAGCCAAGGATAGCTTAAGTCCTATGCCCTGGCACCCATGTGGCACACCTGGATGAAGCTCCTGGCTCAGGGTTTCAGCCTGGCAAGTCCCAGCCCTTGTAGACATTTGGAGAGTAAACTAGCAAACAGAAGATTTCTGTGTTGTGGGGGCAGGGAGAATATATGTGTGTCACGTTTTATTATTTACTTCCATCTGAATGAGTAAGATTGACTCTATGTCATAGCTGTTGTGATTTACACTGCAAAAAACATGCAGGCATAGAGATCTCATTGACATACTAATTTCAGTTCCTTGGTGTATGTATCCATTAGCGGCATTTTGAGTTTCATGTAGTTCTAGCTTTAAATTTTTGAGGAACCTTCATGCTGCTTCCCATAATGGCTGCACTAACTTACACTCCATTAACAGTGGACAAGGATTCTCTTTTTTCCACATCCTCTTTAACTCTTTACTTTAATATTTCTTAATAAAAGCCATTTTAGGGCCCAGCACAATAGTCTAGCAGCTAAAGTCCTTGCCTTAACACGTTGGGATCCCATATGAGCGCCAGTTCTAATCCCGGCAGTTCTACTTTCCATCCAGCTCCCTGCTTGTGGCCTGGGAAAGCAGTTGAGGATGGCTTTGAACATTTTCTCATATAATCTTTGTTTATTTGTGTGTCTTCCTTTGGGAAATGTTTATTCACAACCTTTGCCTGCTTTAAAAAAAAAGGTTATCTTATTATTAGGGTATTGAAGTCTTTATAGTTTTTGGTTGTCTACCTACTTACTCTATGTATGGTCTGTAAACAGTTTCTCTCATTCTGTAGATTTTCTCTTCATTTGTTGGCGGCTTGGTGGTTGAGCAGAAACTATTTTGTTTCGTATGATCCCATTTCTCTATTTTCGCTTTTATTGCTGTATTTTGGAGCTCATCCCCCAAATCATCATCTACACCAATGTCATGAAGTTCTCCCATGTTTAGTTCTGGGAGTCTTACACTTCCAGATCTTAAATTCAAGTTTTCAAAAAGTATCTGAGGAACTATAATACTGCAACAAGGTAGAGGAATTCACCATGGGGGGGGAGGGGGTTGGGGAAGGGTGGGGGGGATCCCAGAGCCTATGAAACTGTGTCACATAATGCAATGTAATTAATAAAAACATAATAATAAATATAAAATTAAAAAGTATCTGAGGAAAGCTTCTTACTTTATCTATTTCCTCCAAATAAAGCACCATTTATCACTGACCTTGAACGAGCCAAACTTACAAGCGAACTTGCCTTTATTTGCCACCTGTATAAACCAAACAGAAAAGAGTAAGAATCTGTACAGCAAGCCAGCTAGGTATCACTTTCAAGATCAGCCCTGTGAGATTTGGTAACTGTGAATATGATTATGACATCCCACTAATGATATCACCATCCTAACATCTGGGTGAACAGTGACAACTTGAAATTGATATCCTAACTATGACATCATACATGTCAACAAAGGCAAATTTAGAACTGATTTGAATATCTTCTCTTCTTTTTTCTTTCTTTTTTTTTCTTTTTGCTCTTAAGAAATTCTGAATAGTAGGTTTATACAAAGATGAAGGCTAGAAAAAAAATGACAACTAAGGAAAGAGACAGTTTTTCATACATGAATTTTTCTTCTGCAGATACATGCCCCAGCCTCATTTCTGAAAGCTCAATAGTCTTTGAAAGATGAGACATGTGGGGCTCGGCAGCATGGCCTAGTGGCTAAGGTCCTTGCCTTGATCCCATATGGCCGCTGGTTCTAATCCCGGCAGCTCCACTTCCTCTCTGTCTCTCCTCCTCTCAGTATATCTGACTTTGTAATGAAAATAAAATAAAATAAATCTTTAAAAAAAAAAAGATGAGACATGTGAAGCCATTTTATTGTACAATGAGATGAATTATAAGACATAGTTCTTTGCCTGAGTTGTTATAGAATAAATAAGTATCGCATGTCCCATAACAGGTAATATATGTGCTTCCTTTAGCATAGTCAATGCAGGCTGTAACTGTTTTCTCAATTCCAGGAAACTCAATGACAAGTTCACCTTTGAAATTTCAACAGAGGCCACACACTTAACACTTACAGCCGCTACCCAGGAAGGCAACTCACCACAGGCTTCTCCACCCTTGCGTATTTACTTTGGTGTTTAGCATCTTTTGGTGGATATATAATTGTATCTTGAGATTGGCAGTATCAAATAACATTTAAATCAGAGAGCTGTGATATCTCACATTGCACAGTAGATCTGTTAAAGCTGAAACATTAAAAGCATGTCTTGTCCACCAGAACATAAATCAGCACCAGGACTCCAAAAGCTGCTGTGGGTTCCTTCTTCTTCCTGTGGGGAGAGGAGCAGTCCACGAATGCCTTCAGACAAACCACTCTCTTCACACTGTTTGTTGTCTCCATTCTATTTGTGTCTCAAAGAAAACCAAAAGCAAAAAAGCCAAAAGGAAAAAAACCAAAAGTAAAGGGGTGGTGTGGCTGTTTCAACTTTTTGAGAACCTTGAAAAAGCTGAGAAGAGTAACTTGGATGTAGACAAAAAGTTTCAGAGTACTGGGGAGATAAGAGGGCTGGAAAGCCTGGGCACAAGTTGCTGAGCTGAGATGGAGAGTGTTTGGTCAGGAAAGAATTAGTGCTTCTCTGAAGATGCCAGCCAGACCCATTTCCTGGGACTCATGAAAAGAAACATAAGGCCATCCTCCAAAATAAAGAGAAAGTTTCTACAAACTGAAGACTCATTCAGACACAAAAATGGTTGTAGCCTGAGTTAGCTAAACATGTAGCATTTTACGGGCCTTATCATTGAACAGCAAGAAGATTTGGGTGGCTTTGATATTGTAAATTATTATCCAATATCCATCACATTCCTATTCTTACTCTTCATGGTAATATGCTGGGAAGTTGAAAGCAAAAGCCATTGTTAATAATGTGGTTTCTTTTGGGAATATTTATATGAAATTGTTGAAAGGAAAAGACTTTTATCAAACACAAGTGCAGTATCAAAAGGGAGTAAAAAGAGAAATCAGCAGTCAGCATAAACAAAGGTCAGATCATTCAGTGCTGGAAAAAATCCTGACAGTAGAAATCCCAAATTAATAACTTCTTTATGTTAAATAACCTCTGGTATCCGGCCTATATAGGCACCAATATATTTATATTGATAAAAGTGTGAAAGGTAATCAAACTTAGAAAGGATTGTGGAAACTAAACTTTATCCGAGATAGAATACTTACCAGTGAAGACCCAGTATGCACAAAATACAATGTATGTATGTTACTTGAGAGAGATCTCCTATAAACTGGTTCATTCTCCAAGTACTCACAAGAACTGGGCTTGGATAGACCAAAGCTAGGTCAAGAACTCAACAATGGTTCTTGAATGCAAGCATCAGGAAAAATATCACTTGATCCATACCTGCCACTTCCTAGAAAGCTAAAATTGGGAATGCAGCCAGAAATTGAAACAAAGCACTCACAGAATACAGGCATCCAAAAAAGTCTTAAACACTATACCAAATGCCTACCCCCAATATTTTTAACTGCAAAAAGATAAGAAATAAAGAAATAAGAAAGATTCAATATATTCATTGAACAGGTAGAGAAAACAATACCATAAAAGGGAAGGAACGTATCAATTCAGCTAGCCATTAAGTGATAGCATTGCATTCAAGCTCAGTGTCAATGATTTCTCCATATTGGAAGCAAACTTAAAAACTCAGTGGACAGATATTTGGTGAATACACGTAAGGTAGCCTCAGGAAACCACTGCAGATGACCTCTGAGATTGTCGTGGGGACCATCAAGATGAACTCACTACTGATGAGAAGACTACTGAAGTCTGGACAACAAGAATGACAGTAACAAAGAAAGACATCAGATGGGAGGAAGGAATCAACAGAAGTTTTTTTTCTAGTATGAAAAATTCTCTCCTTCTCTGAATCACCCGGATCAAGTTATTTTTTTGTTGCTGTTATATTTTTTATTTTGAAATTTTGAAGTTTTTGGTACAATTTCATATAGACTGGGATTCCCCCGCCAAACTCACACCCCTGACAGATTTTCCCCTTGTTGCTACAACAGATCAAATTCTCCACCACAATGTTTAATGCCTTTACAAATCACATACAAGATTGTACTCTAGAACGTGCTATGCCTCTCATGTCTCCACACTTGCTAAGCCTTTTACCTATAACTCTTCTATCCACTTTCTTTTATTTAAAAAAAATGATTACTTATTTAGTTGAAAGACAAAGTTACAGAGAGAGAGAGAGATCCTCCATCCACCAGCTCATGCCTGGTCTGCAATACTTTGAGCTGAACTGGTCCAAAGCTAGGCATCAGAAGCTTCTTCAGGATCTCCCGCATGGGTTTACTAGCCCAAGCACTTGGGCTCTCTTCCTATGCTTTCCTAGGTTCTTTGCCAGGGAACTGGATGAAAAGTGGAGTATCTATGACTTGAACCAGTGCCTACATGGGATCCCAGCACTGCAGGCAGTAACTTTACCTGGTACACTAGTGTCAGCTCCTCTTCTATCCACTTGCTTGAGTAAGCTTAGTTTGCTTCTGCAGTCTCCAGATAGATACTAGTTTTCCTCAAAAGTATACCTTAATGTTTCTCAACCACCCCAGTCACATATGTTGCACACTAATCCTTCGTGTTCCTCTATCAGTTAAAGCACCTGTCTTATAATTTTGTACTCACCTACCATTCACATCTCTAGACTATAAACTTCTCCTAGTCAGTATCTATAATTCAATAAATATTTGTTGAGTTTATCTTGTCTTCTTCCAAACCAGTAGGCTAGCAAATGTGTTAAGCTTAGCACAACTTAATCTTGAACACAAGGTCATTATTGTCAATTTAGTCACAAAGTAAGAATATCAGAATCCCTGAGTAGTTTAATGTTCTCTTCTTTGAGATGGGTAAACTAACTCTCAGAGAACCATGGTTCAGGGAAGCTAAATCTATTATTAAAACCCAGTCCCTTTACTCATTACTCAGCCCTGAGGAAAACTGTATCCAGAGGACCGTTGTCACAATCCCTGAATTTGTTGAAATTCCTTAGAATGTTTCCTGTAAAATCACATTATTTCAATTGTTGTATTTTATTTCAATCATTGTGCATGTTTTCACAGCCTTTCTGATCCCTCTCATATTATTAACACTCATTTGTTAATCCCTCCATATATGCACATCTACAATGTTCCCTATTTTTGTTTGCATGTGGAAGGCAGTTAATGCTTCTATTTGATAACATCCGAGTGCATATACTCATTGATTATTATTAGTGTTTTACTCCACTGTCTCCTACACTAAACTAAACTACAGGATCTATTTTATTCTTTTTCACATGGTGCATAGTACAGGGTACAATATGTTCATATGTGCTTAAGAATTATCAAGCTTATTAATCACTACATAAAATAAGCACTTTTAGGCTTAAGGAAAGCTATCAACTCTAGTTCATGCATTTCCTGTTTCCTGTTATTCTAGGTTTCTTTCGTTGTGATTTACTGAGCTTATTCCTAACAGGCATGTTATTTTTAGACTTGGGAAGTTTTGGAGAAGGGATCTGTATCCCAACTTGAATAATTTGATTTTGTTGGTATGCCTACAGACACACTTTTGGGCTGTCTTCCCCATATAGCGTTTTTCATTCATGAAAAAAGTTGAGGCATTTTGGAAGGTGGATGTTGACTTGTAAGTCTCCTAGAAAATACCCCTTAGGGCTTCCACAGACATTTACTACATGGCCTGTCCAGAGTTGAGTTCTTTCTCTTCTGGAGAAATGTCCCTCCACAGGTACATTCAAAGTGTCTAGGTCCACTATCATTGATTTGGGATTGGATACCTATTAAAATCACACCTATTAAAATAAAGGTGTTTCCCCAGAACTTTCAAAACTAGGGCCATAGGAAAATATTTTGATCTTTAAAAAAAAATGAAAGATTTGAAAACTAACAACTTGGGTCAACAGCCATGTTTCCCTCCATTAGAGTAAAAAATGACTGATATAGATGCAGGAATTGGTATAAACAAGAAAGCAAGGCAAATATGCTCCTGTCCCTGGGGGAGCCAGCACCACCACCGTCATTATGCAGAATTGGATTGCAGCATCTTGAAGTCATATGGATGCAATTCAGCTGTTGGCATTTAGAGGGTTTCTCGACTCAGAGAACACATGGAGAAAAAATCCCTGATGTGTAGTTTCAGAACAGCCCAAAGTTCAGAGCCACTTCTCTGTCTGGGAAATCACTTGCCACTGAGCTCAAACAAGATTTGGGAGTGATTTTATGAGGTTAGGCAGAGAATCTGAAACAATAACCAGGGCACCTCATTTGTTCATAGGTTATTTAAAGCCTTATGTGCCATGGCTTTCAAACTAAATCTTTGTGCTAAGGGAGATGCCATAGCATCCCCAAGGGTATGCTGGCTCCAGAGATACATTTCAGCTCAAGATAGAAGAGTTTTCTAACAAGCACCATTTCCACTGGAGACTAGCTCACAAGGAGATGGGCATCAGCTTTGTGGAATACTCAGGGAGAATGGTCAGGGTCAGGGGAAGTCATCGGGGGAAATATTAAATGGAAGATTAGATGCTGACTGTGCCCATTCTTCTCAGCTCCGGCAGTCTGTGATTCTTGGCTTATCACAAGGGCTCTGCAAATCAGTGGGACAGACTTAGAAACATGTAAAAGATGTTATCTAATGTGTCTGTCACCTTCCTCCAACTGAACAGTTCAGAGTGTTCCTCCCTTTTTTTTCCCCTGACTATAGGAAAAGAAGCCTCCCACCTCCCACTGCCCAGGTAGGATCTGCCAGTATCAGCACCCTCATTGTTAATCTCTATGCCAATCCATTACATCCCAGCCATCAGCCAAGCCCTGTCCATCAGGCAGCCTTACAGAAGCCAGGGTTACCAAGGAGCAGGCTCAAGGCCTTTGTCTGAACACACACTTTTCTAGGAACCCTGCTGCTATGCAGACTGACTCTGCAGATGTTAGCTGTGCGGCACTGATACGCACAACCTCGAGAGCCATTCAGGTCCCATTCCCAACACTGGGCATGAGGGACAAGAGTTCCTACAATCCCAGTTGAAGCCAATACCTGTAATCACCCTTGGAGCAAACCCTGACATATGAAACCACTTTTTCATGTTAATAGCCATTAACCCTTAAAGTGTGACAGTAAACGGAAGGAATTGGCCAGGTTAATGGAGATGACAATGTCGATTCCTTAAGGCCTTAGCTTGCTTCATGATGACATATGGAAGTTAGAAGTAAGAGTCAAATATGGAAACTAATAACTCAGGCTATACTCCGTTTTACCCAGAATTGCTGTGCTGAGGACAGAAGTTAGAGTTGGAGCCTCTACGAGCTTTAAAGTGCCCACCTTCCTAAAGGTCAGTTTTTAGGGGCTTGCACTGATTTTCAACACTCACTGGTAATCCAGACTCTTCTGATCCGTCATACAGCTGTGCTAGGACCACTGTGAGTTTCATATTTAACCGTCAGCTCCACCTCTAGAGAGGAAAGCAATGTGACTTTTATTACATTGTTAATTCAAGGTATTAATGTCAAGCCTTGCCTGGAAATTTGTAAGCCCTATTCCAGGAGATCAAAATGAAGACTGCACTGAGGTCTGAGAAGAGGATGTAGATGCAGAATAAAAAGCATCTTATTAGGCATTGTTGGACTTAGCAGGCCTGTCTGTCTCGGACTATAAAATAACATGTCACCAACTTAATAAAACCAGCGAAATAAGTGAATCCCAACCACTTTTGTATTAAACTTTTACTTCATTTGAGTCTGCTGAATTTGCATTCAATCCTCTGACTTATTTCCCCTGAATTACCTTCAAAATGCTCCAGAGAAGAACCCCCAAGGCCTGTTATCTTCACATCCTCATTTCACCCCTAGTTAAAACAATATTCTTTTGGGGGGACGCCAGCATATCTAATATACAAGCCGGTATAGTTTAAGGTCTTAGAATTTAATATTTGCTAAGGTTGCCTATGACTAGAGGAACAGAATCCATCTACATCTCAGAATTGGAATAGCCAAAGCCACCACCACACCCAGGTCAGAATGTGTCATCTTTGGAGTGCTCCTATAGCTCTTGGATAAATGACCTTTTCCCAGGAGAAGTAATAACAGAACACCTGCTTTTCCAGTAGGAAGTTCATTGCCCCACCATGAGTTAAGGTAGGATTATTCCTTCAGGTCCCCATAGTCCAAAATTTGGGTAACTTTCTCTTCTTCATAGTCAGAAGGTTGCTACTTTCCTCCCAATCATTCTAGATGCTTCTGTGTTTACCCATTAAGCTGTAGCTACAGAATTACAGGGTCCAGAAGAATCAGAGTTAATAACAATAGCAAAAACAATAGTATCTATTCAGTGTTTACAGCATTATAGATATTATTCTACCCAATTTGGGAAAATTGGGCAGGTTATAAAAGGAATCTGTAACATATAAAGAACTGAGGAAAAATCAAAGAATTTTAGAAAAGAAGAGTTGTTCTTTATGGGGTACTGAGTTCTTGGCCACAGGAACTCCATGACCCAGGTAATCTGAGATATTTTTTCCGACAACAGCTTGGCAGACAGTGTCACTGTCCCATTCACATACATTTGACATGCACATCCCATGGTCTCCCACCACAAATCCCTGAAACTCTAACATCAGGTTTTGCATCTCAGCAGAGCTAAGGACAGGGAGTCAGTGCTTATAGTAGTACCTTCAGTTGGTGAATGGAAATTGGAGGATAAATATTCCAAACTGCTTTCTACCCCCTCTGTGAGATTAGCTAGTGTGTGTTCTGCAATGTTACACAGAGGTCCACAGCAAAAATTAGCCGCAGCTGCCTGCAACAGCTAATCTGCTTGCTGATGCATGCGGCATTAGCTTCTTTCTCTCCTCTATCTCCAGTCCCTTACTGATATGCCTCTCACATAAATCTCTGGATTAATTCTCAGGGGGATATCCCTGCTGGTGAGTGCCTATGCCAAAATATTCAAATACCAAGTAGTGTCTGATCTGGATGACTTTTATTATGCCCTCCATTCTGGGATGTCATAATTGCATTTCATTTTGTTACACTTAACTGTATGCAAAAGCACATAAGTTCAATAATTTATGGATTTTAAATTACATGGATAAAGAGATCCCATCACTAGCACAGTCTGAAGAATATGCTAAAAATGATCCTGGTAGGGGTGGATACAGAGGAGAACTTTCAAAAACGTTCAGTATGAGGGACCCTCCAAGAATGAGAAGAGGGTTAACAGGGAGAGAGTAGGTACTCCTCTGCATTGGCAAGGCCATCTCTAAATTTTGCCTTCCATCTGGCTCAGTTTATGAAGCTGAGAATTAATAAAATCACTTTGATTTCTGTAAGTGACCATTATGAAAAGCTTTCTAGAGTCAGAACTAAATGTACTTTTTCAATTGCATTTCACAAATGGTCTCCAAGGTCAGGATGAGCAAATGGCCAATTAGCCATAGGAGAAAGGACCCAGAGGCACGCAAATCTTTCCAGCATTTTAGAGACATGCCAAGTACCATTGGAGAAGCCTGCAAGCTAGCTTATTGAAGATTAAAACAATCACTGCTCAGCTGCACAGAAATTTCTTTTTCTGAATATTATTCCCTAAATTTCTCCTTTAATCATACTATTTCAGTCCAGTCTCAATTACACCATCAAAATTCCACCATTAAAAATGTATTAACATTCTGAAAATGCACTTGATAACATTTTTATACAGTGCTATGGAACAATGTTTAGTGATTTTTTAAAGAATTCATCACAAGCTCTTTTATAACCAATCAGTCAAAGAAAACTAAAATATAAATCAAGGTTGATACAAATCACAGGTTGCACTCAAGTTTATGAATATATCACTGGACAGCACTGCCTTCAACTCAACATTGTTTGGCCCGGATCTTTACCACAGCGTTGCAAGGGTTCTGACAATAATAGTTGATTAGCATGTGTAAACATGTCCCCAGTCCTCAGTGGTGACCTCAAAGCAGATATGAGCCACCTAAAAGGCAGTTTAGAAGTAAGCGCATGCAGTGGGTCTGGTTGGAGTCTCTGGGCTTGGATGTGCAATCTCCTGACTGCCTTGTACTAGCTCCCACAGCTGAGGAAACTTTCTTGACTTTTCTGAGCTGCAATATTCTTATTCACAAAGTCACAACAACTGTTAGTAACTGTTAGGAACTCCTACCTCCTACCTTTGTTGTTGTAATTGTGCTGGTAGTTGGGATGGTGGTTGTTGTCAGGGTTAAACAAAGGAATGCACTCAGTTCAGCAACATAGTGCCTGGTGGTGGTGAATGTCCCATAACTGGTTGTATTTTAGAGTGGTGCCACAGTGAGTGTTCAGAATCAGAAAAAATGGGTGGATACTTATCAAGAAGATATGGGAAATTGAGGCACAAAAAAAATAGTCTGTGAGGCCACAATTTAAAAAAAAAAGCAGAGGTGGACAGGCAGCAGTAGTCAGTGACGGCCCCATCACTTCCTACCTGGGAGACATTAATGGAACCAGAGTTGCTCTTTGTTGGGCCTGAAACCATGATTCTCAGCCATGAATTTTCTCATTTGTAAATTGCTTGTGTAAATAAATTCCTCGTATCTACTATTGAGGCAGTTTGTTTTGGGGGTTTCTATATGTTTTTGCTTTGGAGCAGAGGAATGTAGTAAAAATTATGCATGTTGAAATGTCCTTGGAAAATGAAAAAGAAGTAGACATGGAGCAGACACAATGATTTAGACAAAATGATTCTTTTCCTCTTCCCCAACCAAGCCTGGCTGCAAACTGACTATTATCAGTGGGAACCAGAGGAAAAAGAGAGAAAAAAAGAAAATGTGTTCTTTCTGTTTTCCTGCCTCACATATCTTCTCTCCCTGAAAATTGTCTGTCAAAGTTGCAAGCCTACCTGAATCTAAGCAAAGAGTGAGAAGACAGGGGAGACAGAATGGCATTTGCTCCAAGTTTTGTCTTTATGCAAAACGTTCATGTTTGTTTCACCTCAGCAAAGTCTGGAATGCATATGCTGTTCACGCAGCAGCTCTGGCTTTCCGCACTGCAGTGGTCAGCCATTAACGTACTGTGCTCCAGGCTCCATGACTCCTGACTACAGGGGGCATATGAGCTCTTGGGAAGGTGCTTGTCCTCACTGAAGCTCCTCTCACTAGACAGCAAGAGAGGGGCAAGCAATATGAAGGAGTGGAGATCATGGAAAGAGGAGAAACGGAAAGAGATAAACAGACAAAGCAAACCCTGTGGTGCACACCCTCCCCCCCCATGTCCTCTTCCCTCAGCGCTGTTCAACTGCAATCACTAATCTAGATGTTCAGCAGTCCCTGCCAGCTGTCCCAAGACTTACACTTTTGTATACTCGGTGAGTGCCCCTTCCTGCCTATGCTCAAAATCTCAAGCAGTGACTTCTTTGAGGGTGAGAAGTCCTCAGCAAGTTTCAGACAATACACCCAAGCTATAGCATTCTTAGATCACTTGTCTTTCAATCACTATTGCTTAATTAATACAGAGCCCCAAATCAAGTATTAATGTTGAACATGCTTTTCTTCCAATGTCTTTATTGTACCTAAAGTAGAAGTTCCCAGTGGCAAAATCATAACCACTCTGCCCAAACCTCCTGACTGTTAGGTTTGGGGATGATAGAGGGAGAGAAAGGGAGATTTTAGTTCAGTTTTACCAGTCAGGGGAAAAAGTATGGTTGAACTGCTCCCTGGTGGTAAACAGCCCAGGACCCTTCCACCTGGCATGGTGGAGTGACCATGAGGGAAATGGCCATCTAGGGCAGATAGTACTGGGATGTTTTATACATCTTAGATGTAGGGGAAGGGGGAAAGGAATAGCTGCTTAATTTGCATGTGCAAGTGACTGGCTCAGGGTGCTCCTCCTAGTGAGCTGAGACAAGGCCTGAGTGGTTCCTACAGGGCATTCCTGAGATTTCTGAAGAGGCAAGCCTGGATGATCCATCATGGAGTCACTCTCACAAGGCCTTAGGCTAGCATTCTGGCTGCCTAACGTAACCAAGAAATCATTAGATCCACTCAAAAAAAAAGAAAGATCACGCCAGACAATGACACAGAAAGAATGTAACATAGGGACTTGGTTAAGCACATATAAGACAAGAAAATGGGCAAAAGAGAAAACTGATGTCACATCCATGTAGCAGATACTCAGGACTGGGCCGAGGGAGGAACCATGGCCCCTGTTACATATATGAGGAAGGGTCCCACGGGGCTGGGAATTAGTCATTGAAGGAGGAGGCAGTGCTGGATGTTAACTTGTCCTAGCCATGTCACAAGGCTGGTTGTGCTACTTCAGGATACAGCTGTGAGTTGCGACACTGAAAAACTATTAACTGATGTGAGCAGAAACAAGACAAAAGAAGCCAGTCCTCTCTCCTTCTCAGGGTTATCCAGTCTGCACATAGTACCGTCTGCTGGCTGAATGGAAAGAGAGGAGTAAAGGAAGAATTTGGCTTGCAGTTTCCAGTTGCAGCATAATAAAGCAGAGAATAAAAGGGTAGTTTACAGCTGAAAGACAACGGCTCAATAACCAGCTCAGCATTCAAATGAGCCCAAATTAACATTAATGCCCAAAGTTTGCTAACTCATAGCACAAACTGCCAAGAGAGCTATTTCCTTCGTCTGCCTTCATTCCCGCCAAAGGCCATGAAATAGAACTTCCAGTCTCTTGGAACTCTTCTAAAGAAATCTTGCATACATTTCTCCACCCTCTTATTAATTCTGCATCTTCATAGATTAACCAGTATCTCAGAGTTTTTCAATGTGGTGTATCCCGAGGCCACAAGTGCCCCTTTCTTGGTTCATCTAGGAGAGAAGATCATGGCTATCAACTGCTCTGCCTTTATCAAAACAGTGATTACTAAGGACCCTAATACAAAAATGCTCTCCATTCCAATTCCACAAAAATATGGAATGTTTCAAGACCACTTATCCCTTTATGCAAATCTCAATTTGTTCGTAATCTAGAGGGGAGAAAGGTATGAATATCTCTCTGCTGTCAGAGACCTGCTCTGACTGACTCGAGAGCTTGAAAAAGACACATGGCTCAGCGAGAAGACAAGAAGAGGGGACATGGACCACTACAGCATGATGCTCATAATGGACAACTCAGAAAAGCTGCGTTCTTTATTTATACACAAATCATCACAAGCTTTTGCACAACATCCAATTGTTTCATATTTACTTCATTATAAAAGAATAATTACAATTCTAAAAAACATTATTATTGTTATTTTACTTCAGAGAAAATATTTTCAGCAAGCTACTACTCATTCAAACCTGCAGTGACCAGTGGTTTACTTATATCCAAAATCAATCTTCACTAAACATAAACTAATATTACTTAAAATATCAAGAGTACAGAATTAAAAGGAAAGCTTTTTAATGAAAGGAATTTATAATGGTATATATCACAGATTCTTTATTAAATCTTATAATCAATTATGTATTAACTACCATCACCTTCACCTAGTACTGATTCAATTGTTTTTTGTTCTTTTTTGAAGGGCAGTGAAAGGGTTCAGAGTAACTTAGTCTTTCTACAAACAGAGGGCCTTTACAAGAAACTTCTTTTTATCTTTATACACTGTTTTCTTTCCCCAAATGTGAGTGCCAATATAAGGTAGAAGTTTTGATGAACTGTTTTTTTTCTGTAAATATAAGTGCCAATGGTAGAAGTTTCAAACCATTTTATTGTGAGGGCTCACAGCATTTGGTTTCCCTTAGAAAATGCCCCATAGCTCTTCTCCTTCCGGCCTCCCTTCCGCTTCCCCTTCCCCTTCCCCTTTTCCCTGCACCACCTTCCCTCCCACCCCGTTCCTACCCCGCTGGAATAAACCTCCTGAGATACCTCAAAGAAAGAAAGAAAGAAAGAAAGAAAGAAAGAAAGAAAGAAAATGCCCCATATACTTTCTGCTTTCCATGATGAGAAACCAGAATTTGTGATTTTGTGTAATAGTTCAAAGCTGCACAGCAAACTCTTTGTACCTCCATGATTGTCATCTGTTCCAAGATATTATCAAGCCATTTCTTAAGAAAAACATTATTTATATTAGGGCAAGCTCCAGGACAAAGGTGGGCACGTAATAGAATGTTTGAGGACACTGTGGGCTCAATTGTATTGTATGTTTTTAGCTGTGTGTCATTGCCTTATGTCGCTAAATACGTTTTTACAATAACATGATTGATCAATGTGAAGTGCTATACCAGTCACAGGAATCATTTCACATTTGAAGAAAGACAACAACACCCCCAGGGGGGATTTTATGCAATATTAGAGAGGTGACCAAGTGTCCATGCCAAGGGATGAGACAGCAATGAGATGAGTAGAGACATTCTGCTGGGTCTTGCCATGCAGCCAGAAATTCCTCGTAGCCTTGCTAATCAAGGAGTAGTGCTAGTCACACCTTCGCTCTACCTGTCCCAACTGTATGGCTTCCTGCACACTCCAAATCCACCAACATCATCTGTGTATCTACTTCCAGCATATACCCCCCTTCAATCTGTCCATTATATCTTGCAGGATCTGGGCTCCTCACATTTTCATGACTAACTGCTATCTCCAGGAACCACCTGAAGAGTTCATCTCAGCCTACAATACAACATGCTTCTCTGCCCAGGGTGCTGCTCCCCAACATTCCAGACAATCTCCTGGACTTGTTTCAGCTCTCCTGGACTGTAGCCACAGCAAAGCCCTGAACTAAGTCATTGTTCAGAAAGGAGATTAGATATAAGACTATTCCCACTAACAATGGAAATATTGTTATATTTTTAAGATTTATTTACTTGTTTATTTGAAAAAGTTATACAGAGAAATGGAAAGATGGAGCAAGATCTTACATTCACTGTTTCACTGCTTAAACAGTCAAATTGGCAGGTCAGGCTAAGCCAAAAGCCAAGAGCTTCTTTGGTGACTTCCACAGGGGTGGCAGTAACCCAAACACTGAAGACATCTTCTGCTGCCTTCTCAAGCGTACTAGCAGGGAGCTGGATCAGAAGTGGAGCATCCAGGACTTCAACCATTTCAATATGATATGCTAAAATCACAGGTAGTGACTTAACCTTTGGTGCCACAATGGCAGGCCAAAGTAACATGTTTTTGAATGCCAAAGATGAGACCAGAGCATCCTTCTTGTAGGCTTTTCCTAACTCACACTAATTGGTTTCTGGGCAAGAGGAGGAATTTCTGACCGTTGGATTTCAAAGATATGATGAGGCCCTGTGAGCACATTTGGGCTCAGGTGGGATCTCTATCAATTTGCATTGAAATAATTCTTGAAGTTTAGATTCTTTCAGTTGCAAATACTAGAAATCCAAGTAAGTCTTAGATAGCAAAAAAGTTACAGTTTGTCAGTTCATAAAAGAAGATCATGGTGCTCTGAAAAACTGTTACTTGATCTCTGCCTTACTTCTCCGTAGAATGCTTTCACAATTTTAAGAAACATTTATCTATTTTTTAAATACAGAGAGAGAGAGAGAGAAAGTTCTTCCATCCTCAGTTCATGTCCCAAATGTCCACAACAACAGGGCTATACCAGGCTGGGCCAGAAGGCAGGAATTTCATTCAGGTTTCTAACCTGAGTGGCAGGAACTCAAGTACTTGGATAATCATCCACTTCCCCACAGGCACATCAGCAGAAAACTAGATCAGAGTTTGTGAGTAGCTATGACCCAAAACAGCATCCCAAGGATTAGCTTAACCCTCTGTGCCACAAGACCTGCCCCTGCTTTCGTATTTAACAACATGATGTCGAATAGTCACCAACAGACATTTGGGCTTCAATGTCTGGCAACTCAACAATTCCAGAAAAACTGTACTAACAAAAATCCTAGATCTGCAAGAGATGAACTAATCTGCCGTTGCTCATGTACCATTTGCAGCAACCAAACCAAACAACAGAATAAATCATGGACCAAGGGTAGGATCTGCAAAGAGAAATTGAAGCTCTATTGCTAGTGGAGGAAGAATAAATGCAAGGCAAGCGAAAATACATTCGTCCTCAAATCATTCATATTTTTTCCACTTTTACTTTGCCTTATGTCTTCTATTCATATTAGGTTTGCTTCTTTTACATAATATAGAGCTTTCTCTGTATGCTCCAAACTACCTAACAAAAATCTAGTATATGCTACAGGGAATAAATAAATGCCAGCTGGTTGTGTGATCAGAATCCTTTGGTGCTAATTGCTTTGTAAGCAACCAAACCTCTTTTGCAATTACAAAAATACAACAAGAGGTAGACCTATTTCTAGACAGCAGATAGGGAAGGTGACTGCCTCTATTCCAAGAAAGCCTGGATGCCAAGGGGCTTTTAAATTAGATATTTATTCACAATGAGTTTTTCTGAGAGCAAAGCCTAAACAGGAGTGGGAGATGAGCTCACCAAGCAAGAAGAGCAGGGAAGGAGGATATACCAATTTAAAGGTGCATTGCTAAAGTCATCTCCCCTCCTCTACTACATTCCCATTGGAACCAACAGAATATCTCCTGGAATGATAGCTTCAGAAGAGAATATGAGGCTATTTTTCTGCTCCTCTCACATTTCCTTATGGATGACTCCTTCTCAGAGCAATGATTTCCCGATCCTCAATACTAGCCTGTTGCATCAGGAAGCCTTGCATCTAAAATGGAGAATAGTGTTAACTGTGACACCAGATGCTATAGCTGTAGAGTCTAAACTAGTTTGGAATCATCTAACACAGCTTTGCTCTATATTTTTTAAGAGATTTATTCATTTGTTTGAAAGTCAGAACTACAAAGAAGGAGAGACAGAGAGAGAGAGAGAGATCTTACACTGAATTGTTCCTTCCCCAGATGGTTACAATAGTCAAGGCTGAACCAGGCTGAAACCAGGAGCTAGGAGCATCTGGGTCTCCCACATGGGTAGCAGGAGCCCAGACACTTGGATCATCTTGCACTGCTTTTCTCAGGCGTCATCAGGGAAGCAGACCAAAAGTAAAGCGACCAAAAATTGGCATCCATATGGGATGCTGCCTTACCTCCTATACCATAACAGCTCCTCTAATTTTTCTAAGATTTATTTATCATCTATCTATCTATCTATCTATCTATGTGAAAGACTGACAGCTAGTCTCAGAGAGAGAGAGAGAGAGAGAGAGAGAGAGAGATCTCCCATCTTTTGGTTCACTCCTCAAGTGTCCACAATGGCCAGGACTAGCCCAGGGTTAGGATTAGCACAGAACTCTATCTTGTACTTGGGCAGGGACCCAAGCACTTGTGATATCTTCTACTCTTTTCCAGGCATTGTAGTAGAGCTGAATCAGACTTGGAGCAGCAGTGATTCAAACTGGTGCCTGATGTAAGTTGTCAGTGCTGTGCATGGCAGCTTAACCCACTTCATCACAATGCTAGACTATCTGCTCTAATTGATGTGACTAGGAGATATGGACAAAGGCACCAGAGTGCGTGTTGCAATACATGCCTTGGAGGAGTTTTGCACATCACTTTCCAGCTTGAATAAAGGGTGGATTCATTTCAGCTGAATGAAGGTGACTGGAAGTTCCCATTGTAAGTGAGATTAGTCATTTAAACAAACTGCAGGGGTGGGCAGGAGGAGGCTTGTATCCCAACCCTGAAGACTCCCAGATCCTCACCAAGGACTCTCAGTACAAGCACCGAGGACTACATCCCTACTGCCAAGGAGACCATGGGGAAATGGAGTGCCTTCGTAGGCCAAGAACTCTGAGGTCACCCACCCTCATTTGAATCTACCACATGGGATGGAAGAAGCCCAAATCTTTCCTTGCAGGATCCAAGGTCATCGGAATGACAACCAGGAACCTGAGCAGTCCACAGAAACAGAACAGTAAACTTCCTTCGGGACAAGGGAGGGGAGCTTTCTCTGGTCCTTGCCTGGTTCCGACTTTGGGTCCCCACCCTCTCTCACAATGACCATCAGGATTGCTGCAGAATCCCCTCAAAACAAACAAACAAACAAACAAAACTAGAATAGATAGAGAACAACAAGGAAAACTTAGAACCAGACAGGAAATGGTCAGTGGGGATGCACTTATAACTCACTGGGTGAGACACAAAGATTAGTTACTCCTCACTGGGGTATTGAAGATTTCTCTGCACACCCCTCCTAAAACTGTTCACCAAAACTGTTGACATATATCCTGTTAGAATTATAGAGTTAGACCACCCGAAAAACAGCCAGGTTCAGCAAAATCATGCTTCAACGCTTTAACTGTTAACTACTAAAATTAAGATAGACATGAGACAGCTGAATAGTAATCTATAGCCATTTTAAGGTGTACAGAAGCCGGTTGTATATAAACTAATACTTGAAATGTCAATGTAGAAGTCACAGGATGTGATTCAGAACTTGCATTCTTTTTTCTTTTTTCTCTTTTAACATATTGGTTACTCAATACCATGTCAACTAATTCCATAACGTTATAAATTGTTACTGATGTAATGTAGGGGCTTTTAATTGATCGGGATGATACTCTGCTGGCTCTACCTTCAGACCAGAGATGGTCTCCCCAAGAAACCATTGAATTTATCTGGACAATAAGCTGCTGGACTTCATGCTTGGTAGATGCTTGCAATGAAAGAATCTCAACTGAATTTGAACTGTAGTAATGCAACAAGGTGGAGGAATCCACCATGGGGCGGGGGTTTGGTGAGAGGTGGGGGGAATCCCAGTGCCTATAAAACTGTGTTACATAATGCAATCTAATTATTTAAAAAAGGAAAAAATAATAAACAAGCTGCAGGAATGTCATGGTGGAACAGATGGCTAAACCTTCACTTGGTGCCTGCATCCTACATCAGAGTGGTGGCTTAAGTCCTGTTTACCTCAGTTACAGTCAACATCCTACTACTGCCCTTGGAAAGACATCAGATGATGACCCAAGGGGCATATTGGGAGACCTAGAATGCAATTCTTGGCTCCTGGCATCAACCTAGCCCAGCCAAAACTCTTGTGGGCATTTGGGGAGTGAGATAGAGAATGGGCTTTCTCTCCTGTTCTCCCTCTGTCTTTCCTTCTCTCTCCATTATTTTGCTTTATAAATACATACATAAAAAAAAAAAACTACAACTCCAAATTCTGGTCTTACCAGTATGATTTCCCTCCTTCTCTCAACATTTTTTTTTAATATTTGAAGACAAACTTTCCATTTCACACCATGTCTCAGCATTTTACCCACAAGCTGAATAAAAATGCTTGCCATAGGCCAGATACAACAAAGACTCAACCACAGTACCATATCTGTGTAACCTGAGTATTTGCACTTGACAGTGAAGCTGTAATATTTGAATAATAATAATAATAATAATAATCTTAAAACTTTTTACGAGCTTGTCCACGCATGTCTGGGTAGGAAATGATAACATATCAAACTGAAACAGAGCTGGTGGCTGCAAACTTGAGAAACCTAACAAAAGCCGTAAGGTTCCATTCTCAGATGAGCACAGCTGCCACAAATCTGTATTTCATGTGTTCTCAATCAGTCTTTCTTGGCTCGCTTAGATCCTTTACACACTTTCCCATCAGCCTTTCTCTGCAAAAATAGCATTTGTATTCAGTGGAAAAGACCGGTTTAAGCAAGTGGGACAAGTCTGCTCAGAGCTACCAGAATCGTGGGACTGCCAGGGAGAACACACTTCTACAACTGACACTCTTTTGAGAAGATGAATAATCAGAAGATGATTGCAGATTCCATCCAAGGGGTGACAAATGGCCACAGCAACAAAACCATTAGCTTTTTCAGTCACTAATCAATGATTTATTCCCAGACCCGGTTAATAGTCCTCAGTGCTAAGTAAGTGAAATAGTTGTTTCTTCATTCTTAGACTCTATGATTGTGTTTCAGCAAATGAGAAACTCTGAGTGGCTGAAGCTGGATCCTCAAGAGTGAATTTTTCCCCAACATCCCTATATGATCAATAACAGATCCTCCAGGATGTCTTTTTCACTAGATTGCCCAATGTAATCTAACTCGTTCTACATGACCTCTTCACCCAGGGGTTTCATCCATGAGCAGGACTTTGTGTGTATTCCATGTTGTTGACACAAGTTCTCAGGGACTCCTCTCCAGGGCTTAGCCAAGCAGAAATAGGAAATCTAAGGATGCGTCTTTCCAAGAAACAGAGAAGCATCTATTACATGTAACACGCTTTGCCAATTGTCCTGTTGTGTTTTCCCTTCATAGAAATTCTCCACATGTGTTCTGCCATGGTATCTGGAAAGGCCCTAGGTAGCACCTGTCAGCACCAGCTGGAATGGGGGAAGGCTGAGCTCAGACAGGATAAAGCATCCGCCTGCAAATCAGCCAGACTAGCCACACCAGACTGGGCCACAGCACATAGCAGCACACGCAAGACAGAGGGACATATGCGAGCCGGTTAGGTGTGTGAAGCCATGAAGTTGGGGCAGACATCACAGAGGTGTAACGAGCACAGATCCTCGGTTAGCAACACTGGGTACATGGCAAGACCAGGTAGAATGTCTCTCTAATCACCTCATTGCTGCCTCACCCCATTGTGTGGACACTCTATCACTTCTCTGATACTTCATGGAATTTTCTGGAGTGTGTTGTTTTTCTGAAGATGTGAAATGACTATTGTTACTGGAAACTGATTTTATCAATCATATTATGATAAAGGTGTCTTTAGAAACATAAGACAATGAGACACAGCTGAAAGCATCCAGTAGCACAGTTCAGCCTATATTGTTCCCAAATGTCTTATTGTGTGCCCACCTATAAATATATCCTGGAACTTACCCTAAGATGCGTGATGAGTGACATGGGGACCAACCTCTGTACCTGACTGCCCAGCTCCAGGGGGCACCTGGGGTGCGGCCATGGAGAAGATGTCCCACGTGACCACGGCCCTGGGTGGCGGCATGCTGACAGGCCACACCATGCACTGCCACCTGGACACGCCGGCCAACGCCATCAGCGTGTGCCGGGACGCAGCACAGGTGGTGGTGGCTGGCCGCAGCATCTTCAAGATCTACGCCATTGAGGAGGAGGGCTTCGTGGAGAGGCTCAACCTGCGTGTGGGCCGTAAGCCCTCGCTCAACCTCAGCTGTGCTGACGTGGTCTGGCACCAAATGGATGAGAACCTGCTGGCCACGGCTGCCACCAACGGCGTGGTGGTCACGTGGAACCTGGGCTGGTCGTCTCGTAACAAGCAGGACCAGCTGTTCACAGAGCACAAGCGTACAGTGAACAAGGTCTGCTTCCATCCCACAGAGGCCCACGTGCTGCTCAGCGGGTCCCAGGACGGCTTCATGAAGTGCTTTGACTTGCACCGCAAAGACTCGGTCAGCACCTTCTCAGGACAGTCCGAGAGCGTGCGCGACGTCCAGTTCAGCATTCGCGACTACTTCACCTTCGCATCCACCTTCGAGAATGGCAACGTACAGCTGTGGGACATCCCACGGCCAGACCGCTGCAAGAGGATGTTCACGGCCCACAACTGGCCCGTCTTCTGCTGTGACTGGCACCCTGAGGACAGGAGCTGGCTGGCCACAGGTAGGTGGGACAAGATGGTGAAGATGTGGGACATGAGCACGCCCCGGGCCAAGGAGACGCACTGCGTGCAGACCATCACCTCCATGGCCCGCGTCAAGTGGAGGCCCGAGTTCTGCCACCGCCTGGCCACCTGCTCCATGATGGTGGACCACAACATCTATGTGTGGGATGTGCGGCGCCCCTTTGTGCCAGCCGCCATGTTCGAGGAGCACCGTGACGTGACTACTGGCATCGCCTGGCGCCACCCACACGACCCGTGCTTCCTGCTGTCGGGCTCCAAGGACAGCACGCTGTGCCAGCACCTGTTCCGTGATGCCAGCCAACCTGTGGAGCGTGCCAACCCCGAGGGCCTCTGCTACGGTCTCTTTGGGGACCTGGCCTTTGCTGCCAAGGAAAGCCTGGTGACTACTGATGGGGGGCGTAAGCCCTATGCCGGTGACCGGCACCCTCCTATCTTCTTCAAGGGCAAGCTGGATCCTACTGAGCCCTTCTCAGGCCTGGCCTCCAGTGCCCTCAGTGTCTTTGAGATAGAGCCTGCAGCCGGTGGCATGCACTGGTTCGTGAACACGGCCGAGCGCTATGCTCTGGCTGGGCGGCCGCTGGCTGAGCTCTGTGACCACAATGCCAAGGTGGCGTGGAAGCTAGGTCCGCAACCAGGTGGCGCAGACATGGACCATGCTGCGGATCATCTACTGCAGCCCGGGGCCGGTATCCGCCGCCAGCGTCAACCACAGCGCGGACAAGAGCAGCACCTGTGGCCTGCCACTCCTGAACAGTTTCAACCTGAAAGATGTGGACCCGGGGCTGGGCAGCGAGACACGACTGGACCGCAGCAAGGGAGATGCCCGGAGTGACACAGCCCTGCTTGACTCCTCAGCCACACTGCTCACCAATGAGGACAACGAGGAGACGGAGGGCAGCGATGTGCCGGCCGACTATCTGCTGGGTGATGCTGAGGGCGACGAGGAGGAGCTGTACTTGCTGGACACCGAACACGCGCACCCCGAGGACCCCGAGTACGTGCTGCCACAGGAGGCCTTCCCAGTGCGCCACGAGATTGTGGACACGCCGCCGGGGCCAGAGCAGCTGCAGGACAAGGCTGAGTCCCCACACGTGAGTGGCAGCGAGGCGGACGCGGCCTCCCTGGCCCCTGCAGACACTTTCTCGCTGCTCTCTGTGTCCCACGCGCTGTACGACAGCCAGCTGCCCTCCGACTTCTTTGGGGTGCTGGTGCGGGACATGCTGCACTTCTACGCGGAGAGGGGCGACGTGCAGATGGTCGTGTCCGTGCTCATTGTGCTGGGCGAGGACGTGCGCAAAGACATCGACGAGCAGACACAGGAGCACTGGTACACATCCTGCGTGGACCTGCTGCAGCGCTTCCGGCTCTGGAACGTGTCCAACAAGGTGGTCAAGCTGAGCACCAGCCGGGCGATCAGCTGCCTCAACCAGGCCTCCACCACGCTGCACGTCAACTGCAGCCACTGCAAGCGACCCATGAGCAGCCACGGCTGGGTCTGTGACAGGTGCCACTGCCTGCCACCACGTGGTCAAGGGCCTGTTCGTGTGGTGCCAGGGCTGCAGCCATGGCGGCCACTTGCAGCACATCATGAAGTGGCTGGAGGGCAGCTCGCAGTGTCCGGCCGGCTGTGGCCACCTGTGCGAGTACTCCTGATAAATCCCTGAGAAATAAAAAAAAAAAAAAAAAATGATGTTCTCCTTAAGAAATGGCTTGATAATATCTTGGAATAGATGACAATCATGGAGGTACAAAGAGTTTATTTGCCATGCAACTTCGAACTGTTACAACACACGAAATTATGCAGTTTGGCTTCCCACCATGTCAAGCAGAAAGTACATGGGGCATTTTCTAAAAGGCGACAAGGGCTCGGCAGCGTGGCCTAGTGGCTAAGGTCCTCGCCTTGATCCCGTATGGCTGCTGGTTCTAATCCCGGCAGCTCCACTTCCTCTCTATCTCTCCTCCTCTCAGTATATCTGACTTTGTAATAAAAATAAAAAATAAGTCTTTAAAAATAAATAAATAAATAAATAAAAGGAGACAAATGCTGTGAGTCCCAAGAGGCGATTGGTTTGAAACTTCTATATTATATCAGCATTTATACTTAGGGAAAGAAAGCAGTTTGAAAATATAAAAAGAAGTTCCATGTGAAAGCCCACCGATTGTAGAAAGGTGGAGTTGTCCTGATCCTTTTCACTGCCCTTTAACAAAAGAAAAAAAATTGAATCAGTACTAGGTGAAGGTGATGGTAATTAAAGCATGATTGATTGTAAAAGTTAATAATGATTCTTTAATATATGCCTTTATAAATTCCTTTCATTTAAAAGCTTTCTTTTTAATTTTGTATTCTTAATATTCTAAGTAATATTAATTTAGACTTAGTGAAATTTTTTGTTAGATATAAGTAAACCATTGGTCACTATGTAACCACATGTGCTGCCAGCCATGGAGTTCCTTGCTTCAGCTGGGCTGCTGCAAGTTCGAATGGATAATGGTTTGTTAAAAATGTTTCTTTGGCCCAGCACAGTAGCCTAGTGGCTAAAGACTTCCACTTGCACTTGCTGGGATCCCATATGGGCAGTGATTTGTGTCCTGGCAATCCCATTCCCATCCAGCTCCCTGATTGTGGCCTGGAAAAACAGTCAAGGCTGGCCCAAAGCCTTGGGACCCTGCACCCACACGGGAGACCAGGAAGAGGCTCTTAGATCCTGGCTTCAGATTGGCTCAACTCTGGCCATTATGGCCACTTGAAAAGTCAATCATCAGATGGAAGATCTTCCTTCCTGTCTCTCCTGCTCTGTGTGACTTTCCAATAAAAAAATAAATAAATCTTTTTTTTAAATTCCTTCAAAAATGTTTTCTTTGAAGTAAAATAATAATAATGCTCTTTAGAATTGTTTTTGCATTCTTTTAATCAAAGTAAAAAACTTAACTGGATATTGTGCAAAAGCTTGTGATGATTTCTGTATAAATAAAGAACGTCACTTTTGAGTTGTCCATCATGAGCATCATGTTGTAATGGTCCATGTCTCTCCTTGTCTTCTTTCCTGCCAAATCATGCACCCCCCCCCCCACCCAAGCTCTGAATTCAGCTGAAGCTGTATTCCGGTAGCTAGGAGGAGTAGTGGATACTCCTCTGTTGGGCCACTGCTCCTGCTGGTGAGCATGAGAACAGGGACCAGGGACAGACCAGGCTGGACAGGGCTGCAACACCTGTTGGACTGCATGTGAACTGGGTTAGGGGAAGAGTCAGGCTGGGCTAACGAATTGTATCCACTGCTACAGGCATGAGCTGGAGTAAGGGTTCTGTAAGGGAGTAAGGGTAGACAGCTTGGGCTTTTCCACTGCATCAGCTGGCAAGTGTTGGAACTTGCAGCAAGTCCTGTCAAGTTGGACTGCAGAACCGCCTGGAGTGTGCAATATCCAGGGCAGGGAGTGGGTCCACTGGGGAGGCTGTGGGCACTTCTCTGATGAGCTACAACTCCCACTGGTGAGCACGGGAACCAGGACTTGAGGAGGGCTTGACAGGTCAGATAGTGGTACCTATTGGCACAAGTGTGGGCTTGAGGATAGATAGATTGGGTTGAGTTACACTTCAGTGCCCAATGACGCATACAAGAGCTAAACAGGATGTGGGACAGATAGGGCCAGTGCACCGCACATGCTGGCAGGCACAGGAAGCAGAACTGGGGACTGGTCTAGTGGAGATTACTTGGGGTCTCTGACTTGCTGCAGCTCCCCCTGGTATATGGGAGAACTAAGCATGTAGTGGGCAGGGTTTGGCTGGGCTACAAATACCCACTGGTTTGTAGAGGAAGGAATGCAGAACAAATTGATCAAGTATCCCAGTAAAACTTGACATCAAACTCCTAGGTGTGAATGGAGACTCTGAGATGGACTATGTCAGCCAATTGACCTTGGAAGGATTTCCTCATCCTTGGAATAGTGGTATCAAAAGCATCTCAGAACTATTGAAATCACTTGAGCAGAACTCTCAGAACATGTTCCACAATGAGGACCCTGGGATGACATCAGGGTAGGGGAAGGCTGGGCATGGTCTGTCCCATTGTATCGTCCTTTCCCCCAGATACAGGAAGAAAAACAAAACGTGAAAACAATGGTCTTGCCCACTTTCCCCTGATCCCTGACCCTTCCGACCCTAATCACCGATGTAAGCATCATCAAAAATAAAAATTAAAAAAAAAAATTTAAAAAGATAATGGCCCTGGAAATTATTTAAATAATGTTATTTTTGGAGAATGCTCTCCCCATTTCCCATACTCTGGCAAGCTATGCTTTCCCCCAACACACACACATACAACAGTGTCTCGATGCTGTGTTAGCTTCAATTTCTTCAGAAATTGACCCTGAGATGAAGATTTGATGTAAGTGATTCACTTTACAGACAATCCTGGGAAGCATCTACAGATTAATAGGGAAGCTAAATAGAAAGAGACAGCAGTAATGTTGGGAACGGTCATAGCAGTCAGCTCCATCATCCACAGGGAATTCAAGAGCTAACATGACATAGGTGACAGAACCTGAGGGGTATTATCCAAAGTATTTACCTACCTTGTCTATTCAGTTTTTCCAAGGGTGCTCCTGGAACTCTCAGCTTTTCCATTGTGTGGGTCAGGAGAAAGCCTACAGACTTTGGGTTCTTGCTTGTGCCATGACTATTCTACTGCCTCTACATGCTCCCAAGGCAGTAACTAACACTCCGTGAGTGTCTCCCGATTTCACTTTTCAGAAAGTGTAGTTCACAGCTGATGTTCAGCAAGTGACTTCCAAAACAAACAGAAGTAATAACATGAGGAAACTGTTGACCAAGAAAAATGAGAAGAGAGTTCCTTGAGTGAAAAAATAATATCAGAAAATCTACTAATTCATTACAGAAATCGGAGGACAAAAATCAAGAGGTACCCCAGGACATGGTCTTTGACCTGCTCTGTGGCCTTACCTTTGCTGCCTTGAGAACTATTCAGCAGTAGCCCACTGGACAAATATACCATACAGAGGACAGAAAAACTATTATTCCCCAAAAGGAGGAATATGCAAAAGTGGCACATTTTTAGCAATCTTCTCAGGCTTTCAAACATCAGAGAAGAGCGAACCAGGATTGCTAAAGCTAAAATTTGGGAGTATGGGGCCCAGTGCCATGGCCTAGCAGCTAAAAGTTCTGTTCTTACATGCTCCGGGATCCCGTATGGGCACCAGTGCGAATTCCAGTGGCCCTGTCTTCCCATCCAGCTCCCTGCTTGTGCCCTGCAAATGCAGTCAAGAATGGCCAAAAGCCTTGGTATGCTGCACCAGTGTGGGAGAGCCAGAGGAAGCTTCTGGCTCCTGGCTTTGGATTTGGCTCAGCTCCAGCTGTTGCAGCGGCTTGAGGAGTAAATCACTGGATGGAAGATCTTCCTCTCTGCCTCCCCTACTTTCTGTATATCTGACTTTGAAATAAAAATTAATAAATCTTTAAAAAAGAAAGATTGAATGACATCTGGCGAGGGTAAAGAAGAGAAGCCTCCGCATCTTGCTGGGAGGAAGAGGGAGCACAGAGTTCATGCCAAGAATTCTTCCAGGGCACTGGTTGGATTGCACATATTGACTCAGTTGCTCTATGATGAGTGTCTGTGATGTTGTATTTATAACAAGCTCCAGAAAACGTCCTTCTACTGGCCCGTCGACCTGCGTAGGGAGCATTCAGATGCTAAGCACCCTGAGCAGGTGCAGTGTGGAATCAACACATCTGTTACAGTTAGAAATTACATAATGCCTATCATTCCTTCAGTATTTTTGTGTTTTTTTGTTTTTATTTTTCAGCTATATTTTTAATTAAATTTACTCATTAATTACATTGTGTTGTAATTTCATAGGAACTGGGATTCTCCCCACACCTCCCCACACACTCCCCCCATGGTGGGTTCCTCCACCTTGTTGCTTAACCACAGTTCAAGTTCAGTTGAGATTCCCTCTTAGCAAGCATATGCCAAGCATAGAGTCCAACATCTTATAGTCCAGTCAAGTCCAACTACTTATTGGGGAGACCCTCTCTGGTCTGAGGGCAGAGCCAGCAGAGTATCATCCCGATCAAATAAAAGCACTAACATATTATCAGCAACAATTAACATCATTATGAAATTAATTGACATAGTATTGAGCAGCCAACATGTTAAAAATAAATGCGATTTCTTAACCCCATTCTGTGACCACACCATTCACATTTCCATTTTAGTTTATATACTACATATGATATAACATCCATAGCATAACATGTTATACGTAACATCATATCTTCTTAAATTAAGGCGAACATGTGGTATCTAACCCTTTGCGATTGGCTCATTTCCCTTAGCATTATGGTTTCCAGTTTGGCCCATTTGGCCACAAAGAACTGCATTTTGTTTTTTTTAATAGCTGAGTAGTATTCCATAGAGTAGATGAACCATAGCTTTCTTATCCAATCCTCTGTTGATGGGCATTTTGGTTGCTTCCATGTTTTTGCAATTACTGATTGTGCTGCTATGAACATAGGAGTGCATGTTGGTTTCTCGTAAAACAGGTGTTTTGGATATATTCCTAGGAGTGCTATTGCTGGATCATACGGTATGTTGATTTTGAGTTGTTTGAATATTCTCCATACTGATTTCCATAGAGGCTGTACCAGCCTGCAGCCCCACCAGCAGTGAAGTAGGGTTCCCTTTTCCCCGCAGCTTCACCAGCAAGTGTTGTTAGTGTTTTTCATGTGGGCCACTCTTACTGGTGTTAGGTGGTACCTCATTGATGTTTTCATTTGGATTTCCCTTATTGCCAGGGAACTTGAGCATTTTTTCATATGTTTGTTTGCCATTTGGGATTGTTCCTTTGTGAAATCTCTGCCCATTTCCCGTGCCCACTTCTTGAGTGGCTTGTTTGTTTTGGTGTTTTGGCTGTTTTATACTTCTTTATATACTCTGGAGATTAGCCCTTTATCACCTATGTAGTGCGCAAAGATCTTCTCCCATTCTGTGGGCTGCTTTTTTACTTTGTTGATTGTTTCCTTTGCTGTACAGAAGCTTCTTAGCTTGATGAGGTCCCATTTGTTTATTCTGGTCTTGATTTCTATTGCTATTGGAGTCCTTTTTAGGAAGTAGGGACCTACCCCTAGATCTTGCAGAGTATTTCCAACATTTTCTTCCAAAAGTTTGAAGGTTTCTGAATGTAGGTTTAGATCTGTTATCCATTTAGATTTGATCTTAGTGTATGGTGAGAGATGTGGGTCTATCTTTTTGTTTCTGCAGGCTATTAGCCAGTTATCCCAACAGCATTTATTGAACAGACCTTCCCATTTGCCTGGATTATCGTTTGTCCTTTTGTCAAAGATTATTTGGCTGTATCTGTGTGGGTTCCTGTCTGATGTTTCTATTCTGCTCCATTGATCTTCCTCTCTATCTTTGTGCCAGTATCACGCTGTTTTGATAACCACTGCCCTATAGTATGTCCAGAGGTCTGGAACTGTGATTCCCCCTGCTAACACTTCCTGTTCTTCAGGATGGTTCTAGCTATTCGTGGTTTTTTGTGTTTCCAGATGAACCTTTGGATCATTGTTTCCAGTTCCATGAAGAATGTTTTGGGCAATTTGATTGGAATTGCATTGAATGTGTATATTGCCTTTGGCAATATAGACATTTTAATGATACTGATTTTACCTATCCAGGACCATGGGATGTTACTCCATCTTTTGAGATCTTGTTCAATTTCTTGTTTAAGTAGTTTGTAGTTTTCTTCAAATAGGTCTCCTACATTTTTGGTTAGGTTAATTCCCAGATACTTCATACTTTTCTCTGTTATTTTGAATGGTATTTTGCTGGTTAGATCTTTTTCTAACTTGGGGCTATTAGCATACACTATGGCTGTTGATTTTTGTTCATTAATTTTGTACCCTGCCACTCCACCGAACTCTCATAAAAGTTCTAGCAGTCTCTGTGTTGAGCGTCTTGGCTCTTCTATGTAAAGAATCATGTCATCTGCATATAGTGAAAGCTTGACTTCTTCGTTTCCCATTTGGATTCCTTTGATTACTTTTTCTTGTCTTATGGACTCAGCAAGTACCTCTAGGACTATGTTGAATAGCAATGGAGAAAGTGGACATCCCTGTCTTGTTCCAGATCTCAGTGGGAAGGGTTCCAGTTTTTCTCCATTCAGTATGATGCTGGCATTGGGTTTTTCATATATTGTTTTGATTATGTTGTGGATTTTTCCATCTATGCCTACCTTGGCTATGGTTTTTAGCATGAAGTTGTGTTGGATTTTGTCGAAATCTTTTTCTGCGTCTATTGATACTATCATGTGATTCTTGTTTTTCAGTTTTTGGATGTGGTGTATCACATTTGTGGATTTCCGAATGTTGAACCATCCCTGCATTCCAGGGATGAAACCTACTTGATCTGGATGAATGATCTGTCTGATGATTTTTTGAATTCTATTGGCTAGGATTTTGTTGAGTATCTTTGCATCGATGTTCATCAGAGAGATAGGTCTGTAGTTTTCTTTCTCTGTAGGATCTGTGTCCGGTTTTGGGATTAAGGCAATGTTGGCTTCATAGAATGAGTTTGGATGGGTTGCTTCCTTTTCTATTGTTTTGAAGAGTTTGTAGAGGATTGGGGTTAGTTCTGTTCGGAATGTTTTGTAGAATTCTGTAGTGAAGCCGTCTGGGCCTGGGCTTTTCTTTGTTGGGAGGTCTTTAATCACTGATTCAATCTCTGCTTCAGTTATGGGTTTGTTCAGTTCGTTTGTTGCCTCTGGGCTAAGTTTTGGCAGGTGGTGTGAGTCTAAGAACTTTTCCATTTCTTGGTGGTCTTCTGATTTGTTGGAGTACAGTGCTTTGTAATAATTTCTAATTATGTTCTTAATTGTTGTAATGTCTGTTGTTCTGTTGCCTTTTTCATCTTTGATGCTATTAATTCTCGCTTTCTCTTGTTTTTTCTTTGTCAGTCGGGCCAGTGGGGTGTCTATTTTGTTTATCTTTTCAAAAAACTAGCTTTTTGATTCATTGATTTTGTGTATGGTTTTTTTTTTTATTTCTATCTGGTTGATTTCCTCCCTTGTTTTGATGATTTCTTGTTTCCTGTTGTGTGTGGGCTCATCTGCTGTTGTTTTTCCAATTCCTGGAGGTGTGTGTTTAGTTCCTGTGTTTGGCACCTCTCTTGGGGCTTGACATGAGCTCCAATTGCGATGAATTAACCCCGTAGCACTGCTTTGGCCGTGTCCCACAAATTTTGGACTGTTGTGTCAGAGTTTTCATTGGTTTCCATAAATTTTTTTATCTCATCTTTAATTTCTTCCCTGACCCATAGTTCGTTTAATAGCATATTGTTCAGCCTCCAAGAGTTTCTATATTTCCTTGGGCATTTTGAATTGCTGATTTCCAGTTTCATTCCGTGGTGGTCTGAGAGGGTACATGGTATGATTCCTATCTTTTTGAAATTTAGATTTGCTTTGTGTCCTATCATGTGGTTGATCCTGGAGAAGGTGCCATACACTGCTGAAAAAAATGTATAATCTGTGGTCTTAGGATGAAAAGTTCTATAAATGTCTACTAAGTCTAGTTGTTCTAATGCTTGTATCAGCTCTGTTGTTTCTTTCTTGAGTTTTTGTTTTGTTGATCTGTCTATAGTTGTTAGCGGAGTGTTAAGATCTCCCACTATTATTGTGTGTGTATCTATGTCTCCCCTTAAGTCTGTAAGTAATTGCTTCATGTAGCTAGGTGCATTGGAATTAGGTGCATATATGTTCACGATTGTAATCAGTTCCTGATGGATCAATCACTTCACCAATATGTTATGTCCTTCTCTGTCCTTTTTCATGTGTGTCATCTTGAAGTTTAGTTCCTCTGAGATTAGGACAGCTACGCCGGCCTTTTTTTCTCGTCCATTGGCATGAAATGTCTTTTTTCATCCCTTCACTTTCAATTTCTTAGAGGCTTTTCTGGTTAGATGTGTCTCTTGTAGGCAACAGATAGTTGGGTGCTGTTTGATGATCCATTCTGTTAATCTGTGCCTTTTGATTGGTGAGTTTAGGCAATTTGTGTTTAGTGACAATATTGAGAGGGTGTGATTTTGGGCTTCCGTGTGTGTGTAAGTGTGCAAGTGTGTATTTGCGACTATTAGAGTTTCTGATTGGTTAACTTTCCTTGTATGGATTTTAGTGGGGAGGTCTTCCCATTTGCCATCTTTGATTTTGGTTTTCATTTTTTCTTTCTGGGTTTAGCACCTTCTTGAGGAGATTTTCCAGAGCTGGTTTCGTGTTGATGTATTCTTCGATTTTCTCTTTACTGTTGAAGTATTTGATTTCATTCTCAAATACAAATGAGAGCTTTGCTGGGTACATTATTCTTGGTTGGCAGTTGTTTTGTTTCAGGATTTGATAGGTTTTACCCCATTCTCTCCTTGCTTGGAGCGTTTTTTCTGATAGGTCAGCTGTGATCCTGATTTGCCTTCCTCTGAATGTAATCTTATCCTTTTTTCTTACTTGTCTTAGAATAGTTTCCTTGTATTCACTTGAAGGTAGCTTGAGGACCACATGTCTGGGTGAGGATTTGTTTGGATCAAATCTGCTGAATCCTTCCTGAATTTGTGCTGGGTTTATATTTCCAGTGTTCTGGAAGTTCTCCTGTATTATCTCATTGAGCACCCGTTGCAAGCCTGTCTCCTTTTCCACTCCTTCGGGAAGGCCTATTATTCTAATATTTGATTTTTTGAGGTTGTCTTTCATTTCCTGTATGGACCTATTGGCTTTCTCTAGATTTGTCTCCAACTGTTTGATGAGCTGCTGCCTTTCATTCTGATTGTCTTCCAATTCTGATATTCTGTCCTCTGCTGTGTTCATTCTGTTGGTTAGGCTTTCAATTTTGTGCTCTATATCGAGGATTCCCTTTTTGACTTGATTTATTTCTGCAGTGACATGGTTTTCGAATACCTTGGACTCTTCCCAGCACTTCTCACTGTCTCTGATGAATTTTATCACTAATTTCTTAAATTCCTTATCTGGTAATTCCTCTATGTCTTCATCTTGCATCTCAGATATTGAGATTAGTTTTTGGTTGTATTGGGAGGGAGTGCTTGATCTTTCTTCTGGGTAATTGCTGTTTTTGATACTTCTCCTCATTGTGTTTTTGCTTCTTTTTGTTTTTGGATTTTAGCATCTGACTTGTTTGTCCACAGCCGTTGCCCTCGGTGCTGTAATCTGTAGGAGGTGTGATCTAGCTGCTGCTGTATGAAGTGCTGGCATAAGCGTTACATTTCTTACTCTATTGGGGGCAGCAGGTGATGGTGGTGTTGTGTTGGGTTGCTTCGCTTGTGCCTGGGTTTGTATTTCTGCCACCTGGTTCTATTGCAGCTAGTTGGTTAGGAGTTCTGTCCTACGTGTGACAATAGGGATAGAGTGTGGATGATAGAATTTGTTACCTTGGACTTCTTGTCTTTGCTCTGGGTAGTTGTATAGCTTGCGGTTCTACACCCAGCCTAACCCTCACAAATGTTTTGCCTTGTTGGGAAGCATACTGCGGTGGCCCTGCTTGCCTGTGCTTCTTCTTGGCTCAGCAGATCTGTTGGGTGGCGCCACCACCTCTGAGGCTCCAGCTGAGTAGAGCAGGGGGTGCTGCCTGAGTCACCAGCTGCTTGCTGCTCAGAGTTTGTAATCTACAGCCCTGAGCTGGGACAGGAGGCTTTGTAGGCCAGCCCTAGTGCCAGGCCCCTTCCCCTGCAGCTCCCACTCAAAGGCGTTGCCCCACTGAGATTCACTCTGCTGAGCTGCGCCTCGGCTCTGGGTCACAAGCCTGGCACAGCAGGGATTTCCGCCTCAGTGCCTTCAGGGCTTGAGGTTAGCACAGCAAGGGCCTCTGCTGCTTGAAGCTTGAAATCCCCAACCCCAGGCTGGGTTGGAAATTTCCGTGGGCCCTAGTGCCGAACTCTGCTCTCCGGAATTCCCACTCAGAAGTGCTGCTCTGCTGAAAGGTGCAACACCGCCTCCCACCACCCGCCACTAGGTAGGCAGGCTTTTCTGAGTGGGATCCTGCTGGGAGAACCTGTCTGGCTGATTCTGCTCTGGTTTGGCCTCTCCAGCTGAGCCCAGCCTGAGGCAGTGGATGTTTTCTGCTTTGAAATTCAAACCCGGGGCCCCTATACGAAGCTACTTTCTCAGTTGCACTTTCTCAATGGTGGAAGCTGAGCCCTGAGAGGCACAGAGCTGTGAGGGTCATGCAGCCGAGCCCCTACTAGTTTGCTTTTCTGCCCAGGTCTTCTGCCGAGTGTTGCCCAGCCTCTGGAGCTCAGGCTGAGCCCAGCAGCAGGATCCACTGGATTCTCTAGCAGCTAGTCCACTGTTCGGAGCTGATATGGGGATTTCTGAGCCCCAGTCCCACAGCGCCACTCCAGTTCCCTCTGCACTCTCTCAAAGCTGCTGAGCAGTTGGGAGACACGCTTCTGGGAAATCTCCCCTGCAGGGGATGACGCCCCCTATGATCAGTCCAGTAGCCTCCTCTCGAAGCTCCTGCCTTTCAGTGGACTGGTGCCCCGTTGGTGTGGGCACCTATCCTTCCAGCCACCTTTGTTTTCCCTGGGACAGTTGAGATTCCGCCACATTCCCCCTGCCTGGGATCGTGACTCACCAAGTTTCTCGCAGCGTGCTGTATTTTCTTTCTTACTTTTTGCGGCTGTTCCTTCACGCTGTGTAGATCTTCTTACTTTAGTGAACTCCAGTGACCTTCTCGCTCTTCTCCCTACAATTTTGTGCTTCCTGGCTTGTTTCTCTGCTGGATCGGTTCCCCTCTCTCCCTACTCCACCCTATACCAGCTCTCTGCGGTCAGCCATCTTCCTGCAATCTCCCATTCCTTCATTATTTTGTCTTAACACCTACTTTTAATTTCTTTTGTCAATCCAGGTTCCTGTAGAAAGACATGATTCATTCAAATTAGATAAATTGAAGAGTTTAGTCAAGATATTATCTGCATCAAGAGCTGGGCAGGGCAGTGCATAAGGAAACTGCAAAGGAGCCTGTAGTGCCCCACAGTAGAGAAAAGGGTAAGAGGTGGGGGAACCCTGTCAGGAAGATGGCCACTGACAAGAGCTTAGGACTCTGGCAGTGGGGCTGATATTCTGAAGACAAGACCCTATCTCTCTTTCCTCCTTCTAATTTCATCTACCCCTTCATTGGTCAAACCCAACCTTGCACACATCAGCTTCTCAGGCATTGAGTAAAGTGCAGCAAGATGAACAGGAGATGGCAGGGAGACACAACTAAACGTCCATATTTTATAAATCCTGGTTCACTTTCCTAAAATTTGCTTTTAAAATTATGAACTATATAAAGCAGGGGTAGGCAATTCAGCTTATGATCAGGCAGTAAATTTTTAGTTTTCATGGACCATGTATCCATGCAACAATTTTTCAACTACATTTATAAAGAGAAGGCAGATGTATGCAACAAATAACCAAATCAGTGTAACTGTGACTCAGTGAACATTTATAAAAATAGACTCAAATATACTTTGCCAGTTATTAATAAACTCTCTCCTCCTCCTCTCTTCCTCTCACGCCCTCTCCATTTCTTTTCTCCTTTCCTCCCCCTTTCCCTCTCCAGCCTACTCCTTTCTCCTTCTCTCTTTTCTCCCTCCTTCTGACTGTCCATATTTCTATTGTTCTAGGAGGTGGTGAAAGTGGAGCTGAATGTTGACAGAGAGAAGGTTTTTTCATAAATGAACCATGGTGAGTGGCAAGGGAACAATCAATCTTATGCAAGAGGAAAATAGATGAGCCACAGAAAGTGGGCTTAGCTTTATATGACCTATCTTCTAGAGAAGATTAGGGACATCAGGAATGGGGTTTGGAAAGGAAGACCCCAGCAGGAGCATAGGTCCTAGGCAAAAATCTCACCCATGCCTTTGTATGCACAAAAGCTGTTTGCTCTGTCTGTCCTTTGTAGAACTATCTTAAACTTGTCATTCTGTCAGCAAACTTGTATCCTCCTAAAAAGCTTTTAATTAATTATTCAAAGGGGTTTTCAGAAGGCTTCTCAATGCAAAACAGGAGCCAAAACAATCAAGCAGCACAATCAGAAGTGGACTCTGACACACACACATAATAACAGAGTAGATGTGCTCGGCCAGCCAGCAGGACCAGAGCACTACTTGCAAATACCACAAGCACCACACCTTAGGCTCCAAGAACAAGAAGCTGTATGTCACAGGAAGGGACAGAAATAGACAAATGTCCATGGTGTTGTCCATATTCTCTCTGCTCTAACTTCTGCCTTTCCTGCAGCTGGGCAGGAAAAGGACTTTGCATGCACAAGTGCCAGCCTGCATGCAGAGGGCAAGGTGTTCAAGGTCCTTCTGCTCCACCTTTGCCATAAGGCAAACACAAAGGCAAAGGTCAGTGGACACCTAGGATAAGACAAATTGAGATGACTTCTCTACTGAGGAAGCTCCCTCTTTTCTGCTTTTGTAATTTCTGCCTCGCTTGCTTGGCTGAGGAGCTGTATGAACTCCAGGCCTGACAGTCTACATGACACTGACAGGTCACATAGGCAGAGCACTCCTCAGGAAGCAGACCCCTGATGTGCTCTTTAGATAAGACTTGCTCACTACCCCGACAGACCATCAGTTTGTACTATTTGAAAGCTGCTTACTTCAAACCCACCAATGAAGCTTGCCAACTTGCTCTTTTTAAAGTTAACAACTACACTGACCAATCATGACTGTGGCATTGGCCTGAGGTATATAAAAACCCTGTGCTGTCCAACCTCAGGGCTCTCTCTTCCCCAGTCTCACTGGGCTGGGTGATGGTTGGGAGCCCACGCCAGCCTGAATAAACCACCCTTACGCATTTGCATTGACTTCAGACTCCTGATGATTTCTGGGGATCTCAAACTCTGGGTACAACGCTTCCACCCCAAAAAAAATCCCAGACTAGTTGAATCACAGTTTACTACAATGGCAAATAATTTTTTCATAAACACATTCCTCACTGTCTTCTGCTCCACTCCTCACTTCTGCAGGTCCAACAAACACTGTTAATCAAAATACCTACGCTCAAACAATTTTCCCAGGGCCTGTTTTGCGGAAGCCCAGACACATGTGCTCATGTACTCTCCTCCCAGGGATTAGGACATAGAGCATCTTCCCACTTCATAGGAAGGTCCTGCTATAATCAAGATACAAGTCTGAAGGATGCTTGCCCATTCTGAGGATACATTCCATTGACCTCTGACTCTTTCTGATTTCCACAAACTCAATTTTTTGCTTGATGTCAGGAGGTGCACAGAGGAATCAAACCTGCTTCCCTTGAGAGATCTGCATAAATGAAGTTTAATAAAGCGGGGCTCACTGATTTGTGACCAATAAGTACATCAATGCAGACACCAAGATATGTAAGAAAGGTCACATTTCTCAGCCCAGATTCCCCAACCAGCTTCTCATCTCACCGTCTTTGAACCATATCTGAACCCCACCAAAACAACTCAAAGATCTTGGTTAAGACATAGATTATCAATCAGATGACCTGCATTTTAGTTCTGTTTTTTATTATCATCTGCATCACCGTTGGATGTGTTGTTTGACCTCTCTTAGTTTCACCAAATGAAAAATGAGGATATGAACTAAACTTGCCTCATAGAACTGTCATGAGGATACAAGGAAGTGACATGTGCCAAGCATTTAGAATCGTACATGGGACTTAGCGAGCACTGCAAAAAGTGCTGCCCCTTTCAGGCACTCAAATCCTCCAGCCTGGTCCTTCTGAAGCCATATTTCAGGTTTCAAAGTCACAGGGAACTTTATATAACACTAATTCTGAAAGTCACATCCTCTCCCAACCTCCCTGCACCAAGAAATCTCATTTGAATCTTAGAAAATCCTCTCCGATCTGTTTTCCTCAGTGGCATATCTCCAATCTCTCCTCCTACAATACCCCCCCCCTTTACTGCCTTGAAATACTTGCAGAAACAAAATCAGGATAGGCAGACTGTGCTGTACTGTATCCTACAATAATCAGATATACGTACCAATGGGATGGCAAATGGAACAGAATGCAGAAAAAATGCTTCCATGACTTTATCTCAGGGAATCGCCACACATTCAACATGTCATTTACAAGTGACCTCAGATGCATTAGATACTATGCCACATGCTGTAAAACAATGCCAGAGAAGATAGTTCTGGTGTTCGTTTCCCTTTTAGAATATCTGTGCAAGGGCCAGTGTTGTTTGAACATGAAAATATATACATCATACCAAGGATACACACATCCTACTTCACAAAAAGTTCAATCCAGTAGATCACAGAAGTGACCACCAGTAGACCACCAGTATGATAAGCATACTGGTGCCAGCATTATTGTACAACATGTTGAATCACCATTTGAACTCTTAACATCCCATATGGGAGGGCCATATCAAGTCCAGCCTGTTCTGCTTATAATCTAGCTCTCTGTTCATGTTCTTGGGTAGTCATTGGAAGTGGCACAAGTACTTGGGCCCCTGCCACCCACATGGATGACCCAGAAAGCTTTATTGGCTCCAGATTTCAGCCTGCTGCACACCTGGCTATCACTTCTTGGCTTTTTGGCTAAGATCAAGTGTAAGCATTCGTGGAATGAATCATGGCATGGAAAATCTCTCTCGCTCTGTCTCTCTGTTTCTCTCTCTCTCTCCTTCTCTCTCTCACACACACACGTACACACACACACATACACACACATATACACACTTGTTGATTTGCCTTTCAAATACATAAACAAATATATTAAGAATTCTAATGAATCCTAATGTCACCAATTCTCAGACTTTGTCTTTATGGGAAATGCATGTTTATATGTTAAATATTATAAGATATAAGCCAAAACTCCTCCCAGAATTGCATCAGCTGAGCAAGGTGCTAGCCTTCTCATGTGAACTCCACCTACAAGGCAAAGCAAGTCTGAAAATGAACATTTTATGGAAGCATTGATCTTTGAGCAAGTTTTACATTGGCCAGCCTCAGCAGACTTGATGTCCTTGTGGACAAGCATCACAGCTCCAGTGAATTTTTCTTCCATCTTACCTCTTCACCTCCTGTCCTAGTTCAAGTCCTGTTGCTGTCACGTGATGCTTGGTGCTGGGGATTTTATCATGAAGCGAGGCTTATTTGGCTCAGGATCCTGGGGCATGGCAAGTCGAATAGCAGGGCATCAGCAATTAATGAAGGTTTCTTGCTGCATCATGATATAACTAAAGCAAGTATAGCTAAAGCAAGTATGCTGAAGAGGGTTGCTTTTGTAACAAAGATACTTCCTCCAAAGCCCATTGAATACCTTCATGAAAGCTCAGGACTCAATCATCTCCAAAACGTCTCTCCTTTAAATACAATTAACATAGGACCTGGGATTAAGCTTCCATCACTTGAGTTTTAGGGACCTAGTCACACCATAGCACTTCCTAAAAAAGCAGATCTAGCCTCTAAAGATTGTGTATTTATTTAGTATGAATACATAAAACAGCAACATTATTTGCATTGAAGTCACCTTTTGATGTCATTTATTATTTAAAAACGGCATTATAACTAGAAAGTTTTTACACTTGAGCTGAGCCAAAAGGTCAAGAAGCGATTAGAAAATTTTTATTACAACATATAATGCTTTGGAAGATCTCAAACTCTCAATCAACGTGTTCCATCAACCATAAGTTTGATCTAAGGAACCCTAACTTTAAAAAAAAAACCCACAATTGTGAAAAGCTGCATTCATGCAGGAAAATTGAAAAATAACAGTAATTGAGAATTCATACCAATCAGTGTTGAAACTCAATGTAAAATGAGAGGCAATATCCAGTAATCAACAATTTGGTAGCTTTTATACATCTGAGAAATGGGTTCAGTGGGCATTTTATTTCACATGCATGCATATGAATTGTGGGTGTACCTGTCTAAATAGTTGTTTTCTGTATCTTGAAAGAGTATTCTCCACATTTTAAATGTTTTATGTTACAGATTTCTTTAATTAACACTTGTCAAATATATAGTACCAATGTTATCTTTTTGTTTTTTGTTTTAGGTATAAGAGCATGCTCATGTCAGCTAATTACATAAATTGTTACATTATGTTTTCTTATGTAATACCTTCTTGTTTGCTTATGTGATTCAAATATATTCTTTCCTTAAACCCATAAAAAAAAAAGATTATATATTTATGCTCCCTTGTGGCAACCAATCCAAGCTAGGACACCTCCACCTCTCTTTGCCTCCTGGAGAAAGGACCCTAGCAATGTGACAAAATGATTTTAAAATTTGTAAAATTATAATTTAAAAATTCAAAAAAAGGAGATTTTTTGTAAAGATTTATTTATTTATTTATTTATTTATTTATTTATTGCAAAGTCAGATATACAGAGAGTAGGAGAAACAGAAAAGAAGATCTTCCATCCATTGATTCCTTCCCCAAGTAGCCACAACAGCCAGTACTGCGTTGATCTGAAGCCAGGAGCCAGGAGCTCTTCCAGATCTTCCACATGGGTGCAGGATACCAAGGCTTTGGGCCATCCTTGACTGCTTTCCCAGGCCACAAGCAGGGAGCTGGATAGGAAGTGGAGCAGCTGGGATTAGAAACAGTAACCATATGGGATTATGGCACTTGCAAAGCAAGGACTTTAACCCCTAGGCTACTGCACCAGGCCCAAAATGGAGATTTTTTTTTTTAATTACACAGAAAATTCAAATATGGTCCTTGGTAACAACAAAGGATTTCTCGCTCAACGAAAAGTAATGGGAGGATTTTATTCATGTTAATTTTGGGTTGGATTGTATCAAAACAATTTCTATATTTATGCTGTTAATTTTGTGTTAAGAAACAAAACTGGCACAGTTATTCTCATCCCTCCCCAACTGAAGCCCCTCTGAGCAGCTAATTCCCACCCTCAGATTCTCAGTTGACGGAGGAGTATTAGCATTCTTCCCCCATCACATCCACTTCAGCCATGTTCTGGTGATTTACAGCCTCCCCTTAAGCAAAATGCCAGAACTCATCATCACATTCAGGAGACTATTACTGTCTAAAAGGCTAGGGGTTGCTCTACATTTTTATTGATTTTCAAAACAAGGCAAAGCAAACATGCCCCTCACGTGAAAAAGAAATAAATAAGACTGGGTCTCCCTGTCCTGCTGCTGCTGCATAGCAATGTTTACCTTTGTCTTGTTTCAATTATAGCTAGGAGCAGCTCAAGTTCAAAGGCAGAGCAAGGGAATCAAAACAGTACAAAAATTATTTTTTAATCTCAAAGGAAATGAGGATCACTTCGAGAATGTGTTTTCTATTAAGAATGCTGCTTCCAACTCGTTTTACATCTGTGACAGGGCTCATAGTCTCAGGGAGGAAGTGTATTGGGGTGACAAATATTCAAGGTGTCCAAGAAGTCATGCCTCATATAGGATTTGAGATTCACCATACAGCACCCAGGTCCTATCCATTACTGTCTTCATTCAGCCATCCATCTCTGTTACTTATTTTTTTCCCTTAATTATTTTTTATTATTGTTTTATGATACAATTCCATAGGTTCTGGGATTTCCCATACCATCCCCAATCCCCCACACACACACTGATTTCCTCTCTAGCACTATATCAGGTGTTCCTTCACGAACAGTCATAAGTTCATTATGCTGCTATTGAAGTGTTTCCCAACCTTATAGGCATGGATAATGTGAGACAGTCCAGCATCCTACTGTCAGGATATTTTCGACTGTTTCACCAGGAGTCCATCTTTGGTGTGGATAAAGAGAGACATACTGCAATCTGTCTCTGCATCTGAACATGTCAGTCTCCACTACACTTCTATTACACATCCCCTTAAAAGCACAGAGCCAGAAAACACAGTCCACAACAGGGAGAAAAACAGAAGATTTTCATAAACACAAAGTTAAACAACATGTTGCAGAAATAGCAATGTGTTCTACATCCAGAAACCATCAAACTTTCAACAGGAAGCGTAGGAAATATCTTACAAGATATAGATGCAGCAAAGATTTCTTAGAAAAATCTTCAAAAGCAAAGATAATCAAGACCAAAATAAATAGGAGGTAGACTAAGTAGGGCTGTCCCATGGAGCCACTGGCATTCGTAAGATCTGGCAATGGGAAGGGTTCTGATGGAGGAGCATGTGAAACTCCTCTGTCGGGACACAGTCCCTGCAGGTGAGTGCAAGAACTACAATAAGGAGCAACCCAGACCAGGCCAGAGAAAGATATGTACTGGCATACATTTGGCATAGGTCAGGGGCAGACCAGGCTGAACCAGTTCACATTACCCGCTGGCGAATCCGAGCACAAAAACAGAGTGTGGATCGGGCCAGTTTTGGTCGCAACACATAACAGTGCACATTACGGCTGGGATTGGATGCCTGGTGGACTGGGCTAAGCTGTAACCCTCAACAGCGTCAGCTGCAATCGGGGGTGGGCCAGGCCAGGCCAGGCTACAATACTCACTGGCAAATGCCAAGGTGAGGTGGGCCTTACCAGACTTGGCTGCAGCGCCCAACCAGCACACTTGAGAACCAGAGATGGAAGTGGCAAAGCCAGCAGGGGGAATGTGGAAGTCTCCCCTGCTGGTCAGTCACTCCCACTGGAGGGCATGAGTTGGGATAGGGGCAGACCAGACCAGGCAGGGCTACAACACCTGTGGACCTCAGGTGAGCTGGATCAGGGAAAAGCCAGGTTGGGCTGACTGTTCCGACGGTTGCAAGCAAAAATTAGAGTGGGTGGGGGTTGGTTGGGCATTGCTGCAGCATTGGCTGGCAGAGGCTGGTACTGGGGGCTAATTCTGTCAAGTTAAACTCCAGAACCACCTGGAGAGTGCATAATCTGGGAGTGTGAGTGGCCTAGTAGGGACATAGTGGGTACCTCCCTCTTGGGTTACCACTGACAATGGAGAGCACAAAAATCAGGACAGGGACAGGGGTGGCTAGACAGAAAGGCATCCACCAGTATGTGTGTGGACTGGATAGTAGGTCTGGTTGGGTTGAACTAGGCTTTAACGCCCATTGACATGTACGAGAGCTAAATGGGTTGTGGGACAGACTGAACAAGTCTGTGGTACATACTGACATGCATGGGAACCAGGGAGGCCTGATAGGGGGGTTAGGGAGTCACCCTGACTAGGCTGCAGCTCCCACTGGCTTGCATGAGGGCTGAGTTTCAAGTGGGCAGGATCGGGCTGGCCTGCAACAACCATTGGTTCTCTTGGAAGGCAGGGCTGGAAACAGAACTGATCCTGCAATTGCAACCACCAACATATGCATGTGCATAAGCTAATTGGGCCATTGGACTGTGCCAGACCTTGTACTGACAATCACACACAAGTATCAGGTCTGGGATCACCTCAGACAATGTTTCTTTGGAGATCCTTCCAACTGAACTGCTGATCTCAGAACCCAAACCATGAAGAGACTATATCAGCCAGTGGATTCTGAATAGATTTCATCTTGCTTGGAACAGCGAGACTTGCAGCAATTTAGACCTGTTGAGCTATCAAAACTCCTTGAGCAGGACCCTCGAAACATGCCCCACATTGGGGACCTGGGAGGGGTGGGAGGCTGGGTGGGGCTTCTCCCTTTGTCTCTCGCCTTACCCCAGATACAGAAAAAAAAGTATATTAGTGTGGCAAACAATGGTATAACCCACTTTCTTGTAGCTCTTGATCTTTTGTGCCCGAATCAACTATGTAAAGATTATCAAAATAGGGCCCGGCACAATAGCGTAATGGTTAAGGTCCTCACCTTGAATGTGCCAGGATCCCATATGGGCGCTGGTTCTAATCCCGGCAGCTCCACTTTCCATCCAGCTCCCTGCTTGTGGCCTGGGAAAAGCAGTCAAGGACAGCCCAAAGCATTGGGACCCTACATCCGTATGGGAGACCTGGAAAGAAGTTCCTGACTCCTGGCTTTGGATCACCACAGCACCAGCCATTGCATCCACTTGGGAGCAAATCATTGGACGGAAGATCTTCCTCTCTGTCTCTCCTCCTCTCTGTACATCTGCCTTTCCAATAAAATAATAATAATAATAAAGATTATCAAAATAATAAAAGAATAAAAGAACAAAACAAAAATGTTATAGATAAAGTGCTCTGGAGGACATCCCCCCTTTTCATTAATTAATTAATTAATTAATTAATTTTAAACAATTAGCCATTTATGGCGTGGCATACACATTCAACAAGTTTGAGCCACAATGTTGCTTACTCTCAGGAAAAGTATCAATGAAAACTATCAAATAACAGTTTTAGGAAACATTACACAAATGTCCAATGTCTATTGTGAGTTGGAAACCAGAGCGCAGGTTAACAATTAAAACTAAATTGTATATTAGAGAAAGAAATGGGAATCAAACTTGAGGGCATCTGCATCGATGAATTAAAATATTTAAAAATAGCCTATTAGAAATTTACATAAATGAGAGAAATCTGTGCTGATTTAGCAATCCAATAAATCAGTTTGGGCAACAATTTAAGATCTTTAAATTCATTTGAAAATTTTAACTGTTGGCTACCCAGGGCACTGGAGGGGAGGTCCTGGTTTCACTCCAGATCCTGCACACTCAAGCTTCAGCCTGGAGCAGGGTGAGGGACCGCAGGAGCCAATTATGTCACAGGACTGGTAGGATTCCAGCCAACCAATGACACACCTGAATGAACATTCCTTACCTGACTAGGGCATAGACAGCTCATTTGCCAGCCCCCGTGTCCAGAGCGGTATAAGACTCCCCAACACGTATCTCAGCCTGCCCTTTCACTTTCGTCCTCTTTCCTCTGCACTGCGCAAAGAGGGCCCAGGAGCGGATTTCCCAGTAAAGCTTCTGTTTCAACTTTGGACAACTTGCTGATATTATTCCACTAGCAGGCAGTCAGTGTCATCATCTTACATTTGATGCATTGGTCAGGAAGAGGTGCAAGGGTTCCCTGAACTAGTTGAGCCCCACATCATCTTCCCACCTCTAAGCCACTAGCCCTGAGGCCTTTGTCAGCTGCAAAATGACAGATATGAGGTAAGTCCCTATGTCTCAATCCTCCTGTCCCCAAAAGTCCTCCCCAACCTCCTCCAGATCCTCCAAATCATGCACATGTGGTCTGCCTATTATTGAACCTTCAGTGAAATCGGGGACGCCCTGGCCACTGACTCACTCCCACTGATCCAGAGTGATCAGTGTCCCCACTGACCAGCCCTCCTTAATGGGAAACTAAGTTCCCCTTTAATCTGAATCCCTAAGGGGGTGGCCTCCTTTGTGTTTAGACTAGGGGTGAGATACTTTATCAGGACAGGATGGCTGACAAAATGTCCTGAGCCCACGACTCCCAAATCTGCTTAGGGTGTTTATTGGCCAGTTTTAAAACTCTGGGTTTGGGCCAGAGCTTATGCCAAAAATGCCTTGTCCATTTTTCAACCATGGCCTGGCCACAGTATATGTTGAGCAATGGCTCCAAATGACCAGTGGAAGGCACATTCGACTTTCAGATCCTCACAGAATTGGGCAATTCTGTCTTCACGGGGGTAAATGATCTGAAATTCAATATGTGGAAGCTTTTTTGGAACCTCCATTGCTGCCCTGCCCTATACTCCTCCTGTTCCACAGCTCAGGTCCTTCTGGCCATGGTTAATCCCTCCCCATCTCCTAAGGACCTCTCGGACTTTTCACCTAAACATACCATTCCAGAGGCGCTAGAACTTTTAGGGCTCACCCCGATTCCTCTTCCCCTCCCCCATGTCCTTCTCTGCCAGCTTTTCTATCTGCCCTTCCATCTTTCTCTGAACATACCTGCCCCTCTGGTTCCTCCACCATAATCCTAGGTCACCTCCTTTTCGGTCACTTCCTCTCCAATCTCAGTCCTTCCGCCATGTTCCCAAACTCCCTCTTCACTTCCTGAATCACTGACAGATTCCAATGTCACCTTCGTTTCACTTCCTATTTCTCCACTTCCTATTTCCATACTCCCTCTACCAATGTCTAATAGTCCCTATAATTTATTGGTTAATTTATTTATACTTGTTTGAAAGACAGAGAGACAGGAAGAGGAACCATTCACCTTCCACTGATTTATTCTCCAAATATCATCCATAGCCAGGATTTGACCAGATAAAAGCCAGGGTTATATAATTCAGTCCAGGTTGTTCATGTGGGTGGCAGGAACCCCAGTATATGAGCCACTACTTGCTGCCTCCCATGGTGAACATTATCAGAAAATTGGAATCAGAAGCAAAGATGTGACTTGCAACTCTGAAATGTCCCAATACTGTCCCAAGCAGTCTCTTAACCAAAGTGCCAAACATCTCCTTCCTTGAGTTTTCATTTTAACTCTTTGCAAATAAAGTAGAGAGGAGATCCACAGGGCTTCACATTCATGTTGCCCCTTACATTCAGTCAGAACACACGCAAAATTTTCAGTTGCCTGTGCCTTCCCACAGTGACAAACCCCAGAAGTAAAGGAACACAAATCCTTGGGGCTCAGTACTACTGACAGTTTCCCATGGACTCTTTCCAAGTTGCTCTTATTTCACTTCTGTGTTTTATTACTTAAGTAACCTTGAATAAAGCCCTCCAGTTTCTGGATAACCAGTAAAATGGTGATGCCACTATTACATACAGGTCCCAATAAGGCACCCTTGAAACTCTACAGTTGAATAAATTAAAAAAAAAAAAAAAACTAAAGGATTGAAATCGGTTGCAACCAAGGACATCTTTAGAATAGACTGCACTCCAAGGCCTGAACAGGAAGAGCCAAGAGCCCAACTGCAGCTAATGGATAGTGTATTGACAAATCTAAAAACCAAGTCGAAGTGAGGAAGGACTACCTGGTGCAGTCTGCCCGTTTCATCCACAGGCCTATTCAGGAGGAGATAAGTGACTTTGTAACATTAGACCTTGGCAACAATCCTCTCATTCCATCCTGACCAAACAAGACTTCTGATGAGTTTTCCCTTTTGGATTTTGGTGGGTGAACTAATGATTTGCAAGTATTCTGTAAAGCAGAAATCACTACACACAGTTAAAAGCTCATTATTTAAACAGAGATTTAAACAGAGTTGATGACAAGCCATTAGGCCATACACATGGCCTTCTAAAGAAGCCACCACTACCTTGTAAAACCGGTGGAGAAGCATTGAAGAACCTAGATGTTTTCTGCTTTTGTAATTCCCTCCTTAATGGCCTGGCTGGGGGCTGTGTGAACTCCAGGCCTGATAGTCTACCTGACACCCGGCAGGACGCCTGGCAGGTCACACAGGCAGACCACTCCTCAGGAAGGAGGAACCTGGTGTTTGATAAGATTCACTGCCCTATAGCTCATCGATTTGTACTTTTGGAAAGTTGCTTACTTCAAGCCCACAAACAGAAGCCAGCTAAATCTAGACTGTATAATTAATAGCCTAAAATGTGTAAGAACCCTGTGCTGTTCCATCAGGGCTCTCTCGCTTGCTCTTCCTTCTCTTTTGCCCTCCCTGCTGATCATGCAGCAGCCTCAGCTGAGGCTGCCCCTCCCCCACCCAGCCCTGCTAGACTGGGGAGGTGGCTGGGAGACCTAGGCTAACCTGAATAAACTGCCTTTTATGCCTTACCACCGACTTCAGACTTGATGATTTTCTGGGGATATCAAAATCCGGCACAACAGCATCTTCTTATGTGTCAGCTCATGTGTTAAGTTGTGATTGAACATCCCCTGAAAGAGGTTGGAGGAACTGCAAAAGAGCTACCCAAACAGAATCCACTCATGCAAAATATCACAAATCAACTGCAGACACCACACAGCTGGCAGAAAGTAGTTTATTTGCAATGCACAGAATAAGTATTCAGGGAGTTATTAAACATGGAGTTAAGCAGTTGGTTATCAGCTCTCTTTGGTCCATATTGTTTGTGGCTTTCCTCTGATTCATCAATTATAAGGAACAACATATTTCTTCTGATAGGGCATGGTAGCTCCCCATGTATGAGTAAACAGGGTATTTATGTGAGCTAGGCCTGGAGTTCCCGGTAAGCTCTCAGAATAGTGATGTTGATTTTAGGGGGACCAGAATCTTTGTGATTCAGGGCCTTTTCTCTGGCTTTACATTTGGTGCCACTCCACTAATTCAACGAGTTAATCTTTACAATGGAACTGCAAAGTTGAGGGAGAGATACTATATAGTCTACATCAAAGGTGTTGGGGGTAGGTGCTCAGCTTTCAAGTCTTCAAAAATAAACTAAAATACTGATCTTCACTAAGACACATGATCATCAAGCTCTCTTCAATCAAACATAAGGAAAAGATTCATAAATGTGCACGTGAAAAAAATGAATTGACATATAAAGGAATGCCAATTAGATTCACAGAAGACCTCTCACAGGAAACTCTACAGGCAAGAAGAGATTGGAGTGACATATTCCAGATTCTAAAATAAAAAAAATTGTCAGCCTGGGATTAACATACCCAGCAAAGCTTTCTTTTGTCTTTGAAAATGAAATAAAATTCTTCCAAACCTGCCTTACAAATGATACTTCAAGATGTTCTCATGACAAAGAGGAATAGCACCTACCAAAACCAAAGGCAAACAGGAAGAATATCCCAGTAAAATGACAACAGAAGACTAGACCAATGAACAACCCATTCCTAAAATGACAGGACCAAAGTACCACCCATACATATTAAACTCTGAATGTAAATGGCTTAAGCTCAATCAAATGTCATGGATTAGTAGACTGGATTGAAAAACAAAACCCATCTGCTTATTGTCTGGAGGAGACTCACTTCACCAACAAAGATCAGCGGAAACTATATCATATGGATTTCGTTATTTTCTCTTAGTTTCATTTCTTTAAAACACTTTCTTCTGATTACATCATTCAGTGACTCATAGATTATACAGTAGCATCATTTTCTTCAAGAAGGTTCCTGATTTTCAATTCTTCAGCTACATGTTAGTCATTTAGTAGCATGTTATTTAACTTCATGGTGCTGCTAATGTTAATTTCTTTTGTCTTCCTGATGTTGATTTTGTTTTGTGGCTTTTCATTTAAGGGGATGTATAGTAGCTGTATAATGGAGACTGTCATATCTAGTAACATGTTATTTAACTTCATGGCATTGTAAATTTCTGCTTTTCTTTCTACTGTTGATTTTGTATTGTGACTTTTCATTTAAGGGGATGTACAGTAGCTGTGAAATGGAGACTAACATCCAGATGTTAGGATACAATGCAGTATGCATCTCCAATTCCAGACAAAGATGCACTTACAATGAAACTGTTGACTGTATTTGACAATAGGATGCTGGACTCTCTGCCAGTGTCCATGGCCGCAATGATGGATATATGACTGTGTATGAAGAAGTATACTTTAGTAATGATATAGGAGAACTCGGTGGTCCCCCACCAAAAAGGGGATAAGGGAACTCCCAGGACCCTTGGAACTGTATCATAAAATGATAATAATGATAAATAAATAAAAGATTTTTAAAAATAAAAAAATAAAATGCTATAGAGATATTTCGAAGTAAAAGCAAGTTGATCACAATTTTGAGATCCCAATACTTATAGCTGCTGTCTGAAGTGTTTATCTAATTACATGCTACATTTCAAGAGTACCCTAGGCTAATGATGTGTAACTTTTCAGAATATTATTTAGTTAGGTCATTGCAAGTTGTTATAGCAAACACAAATATCCCAGTGGCTTCCACAGTAGAAATTTATCCTAGCTGGCATACTAACATAGATTTTTGTTATTCAGTAAGCTACTTTTTCCACATGTTCACCTTAAGGCTTTTGCATTCAACCAGCCCAAAGAGAAAGCATATATGGGATACACCTACTCCTTAAAAACCTCAGACAGAGTGTGACATGTCTCACTTTTGCTCATGTAGAACTGCCAAAATCATTCACATGGACACATCTGAATATCAAACAGATGTGTCCCTGTGAGCCAACTTTCCCCAACAGCAACATCACACCAGGGAAGGCAACACCGATTTGACATAAAACACCCTGAAACTGGATGGAAGAATTACTGTAGAACCCTTAAAACTGGCCTCACTCACCCAACACACAGCAACACAGTCACTAACACCAGAGTGGATGCAAAAAACAGTCCAGCAGATGTTGCTTCATTTCTCAACCTCCTAGGACATTAGAGGTGAAGATTCTTATGTAGTGGTAGTGAAGTGAAGCTAAGAAAAGTGTACTCAGTGCATGTCCTGATTGGTCAGCAATAACATATTCTTTGGGGAATTTTGATGATGGCAAAATGGGGTTTAATCCATTAGGGGCTACATGAAGGTGGTGACAATTTTCCTTGCTCTGAGTTGGGAGTACTTGGAAAAGAAACTCCCTTAAGATAAGACAACATTAAGATGTTATCTAAAGGGGAAATAAGTGTCGTCACAAGTCAAGTGATTAGGAACCTTATAGGGCCTGTTGCCTCACTCTCTCAGTTCAGTGAGATGACTTAGCTAGAAGTTAATTTGCAGTGCTAAATGTAGGGCAAAGGAGTTATAAGCTAAGGGAGGGATGCTGGAAGAGCCTGAGAGATTGGAAACTGATGGCATTTAGCATGTGCATTCAAGGCACTCTCTAGGGGGTTGGTTTCACGTTTCCAAGGGGAGGACTACTCTAACACTGCTCTAGGTCGTGATACCTCATAAAAGATGAATGAAATACTCCTTAAAGAAAACACATTGGCTTCCTGAGGGGTCCATTCACACACCAACATTCCACACACTAAATTTGACACTTAAGGATATGCATGGAGTAAGCACATACATACATTATATTCATCTCAATCTCTCTCTCTTTCTCTCTCGCTTTCTCTCTCTCTCTCTGTCTCTCTCGCTTCCTCCCTCACCCTCTCCTCTCCTTTTTTTGGCATTCATTGCTCTGTTTCCCAAAGTGTTTCTCACTCCCTCTTTCCCTTTCTTCCTCCAATTCTCCCTTGCTCTTTCTTTCCCCTACCTCAACCAAAGATAGAAAATTAAAACTACAGAATAAAAAGAATAGGTGAATTATGTTGTGAATAGCAGAATTCATACTTAGTCCAGGTTTGTTTTTTCCTGTGTGCAGGAATTAAACTGGGAAACATAGATAAAGATGAGTAGGAAAGCAAGAAGGAGACAGTACTCACTTAAGAGACGAATGCGGGCAACCTCATGGGATCATCCTTTTATGGTGTGGTGACTGGTATACCAACTAAATATTTTAATAAGGTATAATTTGGAAATGGTTTGAGTACTACTTGATGCCATGTCTCTTTTGGGGGGAATATGAGAAATCTCATGATTTTTCCACCTGGGACTGCAGAATACATACGGTCATCAAGGCACCTCATCCACTCTGAGAAATGAGGTTCAGATGCTTGATGGGGATTGAGCATATTTGGCTTGTGGCAAGACTGAACCAACAGGGAAGAGGATGGGGTTTGTGTGTATGAAGGAGGGTGGAGCACAGGTGCTGCTGGCAGTCTCAGCTTCTCCGCACCCACTGCTCTCTGCCAGCTGGCATCATTTACCCTCTCCTTCCCTAAATAAAGGCTGAAAATAAATTAAAATATACAAAAAGGAAAAAGGTGGAGGACTCACACATAGTGTGTTTCAATATATCTGGAACTATAAGTAGAGGGAGAAATATTCACTAAATCAAAAGAAAGTTGGCCCATGGGAAGCTCTGCTGGAACCATTATTTTTAAAAGAGAAAATTAGCAAACAAAAGAGAGCTCTTAGAAATTTAAAAGAGAATTGGTTAAATTAGAACACCAAAGAAAAAATTAAGATAAGGTAGAGGGACTAATTATATGTAAAAGGAAAGCATACTTTACTACTGGTCAACACTGTCGGCTCCTGGAACACCCCAGAGCTAGAACAAGCACACATCTGACTCTGAGAGAGGAGTTAGTCTGGGTAGTAGGCAGTTAGGGTATTCTGGGTCCCCAAGTCAGCCTTTTTTTCTCAAATGAAAAAGGGTATTTTTCCCACCATGTCTTGGATTCACCCGAGCGCTCCCAAGAGACAAGTGCACATTTTAACATATCAAGAACACTCTCCCCCAAGAGACAAGGGAGACAGTAACATACCAATTCCCCATCTAAAATGTCAGCCCAATTCAGACTCAATTCCTTCTCTGGCCATTGCCAAGGGGATAGTTTCAGAACTATCTCTTTATCATTAAAAAGGGACTAAGGAAGCAGCTGGTGACACCTTTCTGGCTTTTTATTCCAGGGCCAAGTGCCATGGACACAGGGAATTCTCCTTTGTCTATGGAGAAACATCTTTAAAGTGAAGTTTTAAAGATACTATCCCCACCATTAATTTGGGTATTTCTTTCCTCCTCCTGCCACTATGGCAGGAGTCGGGGTTTTTCTGTCTTTCCCCTGTCACTATGGCAGAGGTCGGGGACCTTTTCTTCTCTTCCTATTGCCCCTATGGCAGGAGGTACGAGTTCTCTCTCTCTCAGAGCCCGCTCCTGTCACTAGGATGGGAGCTCCTTTACTCAGCTTATCTAATAAATCTTGCTTTAAAACTAAACTGTGGGCCCAGCGTGGCCTAGCGGCTGAAGTCCTCGCCTTAAACGCACCGGGATCCCATATGGGCGCCAGTTGTAATCCCAGCAGCTCCACTTCCCATCCAGCTCCCTGCTTGTGGCCTGAGGAAGCAGTCAAGGATGGCCCAAAGCATTGGGACCCTACATCCATGTGGGATACCCGGAAAGAAGTTCCTGACTCCTGACTCGTGCATTTAAAGCTCCTGACTCGGATCGGTACAGCACTGGTTGTTGTGGTCACTTGATTCATCAGATGAAAGATCTTTCTCTCTGTCTCTCCTCCTCTCTGTGTATCTGACTTTCTAAAAAAATAATAATAATAAATCTTAAAAAAAAAAAACTAAACTGTGTCTGCATGAAAATTCTTCTTTCTTCAAGACAAGAATTGAGGTTGCTGCCATACTCAGGATTGAAAACCCTATAACAACACCTTTGCCCTCTGCTTCCATCCAAGCCCATGGAGATGAGGAAGCTGGTCTTGAAGTAGTGGGGTCACTGTTAGCACAAATTGAGTGGGGGAATTTTAAAACAAAATTTAAACACAACTTTCCTTTTCTCCAAATGAAATATGCAAAAACTTTGCAGCAGGCAAATGATCCCCAAGTTTCTAACCCCATTTTGCTGCGTTAAAGGGCTCTGAGAATGCACTGCAATTTTTAGGATCTGTGGAATAATTAACCCTTAGACCTATTTAGTTGTCTATATATCCAGTGTCTTTCACTTGCTCTCCTAATCAGCCTATTCCCCAAGTTTAGGTTATTTGTTTAAAAAAATCTAATAGGAATTCTATGACTCTCAATCCCACCTGTAATCTTCAGGCAGCCTGTATATGTGCCCCAAATTCGATGGCCTTGAAAGTAGTACAAAGCTTACATACACTGTGTCTTTCAATTGTCCAGCAATTAAACTTTCAAACACTCACATTCATATATGATCTCACATGTACAAATGGTGAGCGATAGGGCACACATATACAAATGGAAAATTTAGCATCTTGAAGACAGCACAGGACTGGGCATTGCAAACTCAAATGACTACATGGCCCAAGTCCATGGGTGGTGGGCAGAGGGAGCCTGGCAGTCTCTGCCTTCTGCCCATGCAAAGGAGCAGCTGCTGTCCCATGCACAATCTTATTTCTGCAAGCTATTTGCACCTCAGTTGGCCAGCTTATGTGACTTTACAAGGAAGGATAGAATGCTAGATTTTTAATGGACATGTTTGAAATTTAAATTTGTTAGATTCATGTGGGGGTAAATTTGGATGTTTGTTTATTATTTTTGGTTTACTTTTTTAAAAGGTAGAAAATTTTTTCTTATACTCTTTAAAATGTCTTTTGTGCATGGTGGTGGTTCACTCCTTGAAGAATAAAGGAAAAACATTAGCTGCTGTCTTCAACCATTGTTCCTGCTTATGTGACATACAGGACAGGTACATTAAAATGCATGTTCATTTTTCCAGGGAGTCATTCTTTGAAGTAAATTAGAAGACATGGTTCTGACCTATATGAGCTCATATTCTTATAAAGCAGTTATACACCCCAGCTGGCACAGCACACAATGGAATATGATTCATTCTGTCCTACAGGCTCTAAAGGAATTTGAAGGAAAGAGGTCAGTTCGTACAAAAGACCTTTGGGCTTCTTGTAAGAGGTGTGGCTAAAATGATATGTCATCCATGAAATGTAGCCTGGCATTCTGGACAAGTTACCGCCCTGCAGATAAAACGGAGTGGGTTTAAGGCAGCAGAGGACACAACGGTGTCTACAGTGAAATATTAAATATGATGCTCCTTCATTTGTCTCTGTGTCTAGAAAAGGAATGAAGTGGAAAAGATGTTGGACATAAGCCTTCAAAACAGCCAAGGACATAGACAAGGGAGAGAAAAATATCATTTAAATGCACGGTGTTCAGCAGAGAAAGGAGATTCTATAAGCAAATGTTAATGCAGAGTAGTTTGAAGAAGAGTTTCTAGCCACAGTGCCACACTTAGGTAGCTCTAATTAGTCTCCAACATTCCTTTCATGACCTATAGACTCAGCTTCTTCACCTGTCATATAAGAGCAGAGCCTGAATGTGGTGGGTATTTTTCAAATTAAAATATCTGCTCTCTAATGCATGAAAAATATAAGCTTCCCATTTTCATAACATAATTCAGACTTGCAATTAACAAAGAGGAATTAAGATGTAATTTAACTCTGTTCTAAACTAAGACCCTAATACCAAACCCCCTGCAAATCATCATTCATGCTGTCCCTGCAATCTTTTTAAACCACAAATCTTACTGCCCTATATCCTTCAAAGCTGACCCACAGATCGAAGCTGTGATTTTCAAAGGGAAGAGCCTTATCTGAACTTGATCCATATGTGTTCAAGAAGTAGCTGCTTATAAAAATCCATGTTGTTAAGCACATGGATTTTGATTTGGAGTAGATTGCCACATGAACTTGTCATTTGTTATTTTCCAGTGAGCCTTGTTATCACCAAGTTTGGAGAAGACTCCTTAATACATTTTAGACTTGTCTGGCATGATTTCTCTTGCACCCAGCAACAATCTGCCATAGAAGAGTCCACTTTTAACCAAGATGAGTTAGAGCCGCTTAGTGTTGCTGGGAAGTCAATGCAAAGAAGATGTGACAGCCCAGGCAATAGAAAATGGTGACAATAAGGCTAGGTCTTCTGAAACACTTCTGGGGCATGTCCATAACCTAACCTTTGCCATAACCTTGGATTCTTTGAAAGTCCCAAAAGAGAAGTGAGAGTGCTTGTCTCAGTCCAAGAAGAGCTCTCTTCTTTTACAGCTTAGGCAGTATGCTGATTGACCCAAATCTCTTCCTGTAAACAGAATAGGAAAGACCTGTTTTCTTGGTCCTGCTGTTCTTAACCATGTCTGTGCCACTGTAGCTGATTGTATGATCCTTACTGTATACCAATGTCCTCTTCGTTAATTAGATGACTGTTACTGAAAAACCCCAGAACATGGCTGGTTGGAGCTGCTCCCCTCTTCCACATGTGCTAGAATGAGACAGTGCACTGGTTGGCACCAGCCAGTGAATGGACTCCTGAACTTCTAAGAGTCTGCCTCCAACTCACATTTGGGGATAGATTTGGTCAACTCAGGACAAAAACAGCAATTTCATTTCTTGTCTCACATAAAAGATCTATTATGCGGACAAGATCAGTGTGCTAGGCAAGATTTACTTAAGAAAGAGTAAAATATAAAATGGGAGAAGAGTTGGTGTGATCAGTACTTAAACCAAATCCAAGCCAGTATAAAATGGAAAAGCAATTTTACTAAAGTAAAATAAAAATTTGCTAGGTTCAACTTTTGTATGTTTCAGGCTTTCCCAGGAGCTTACCTCTTCAATGAGACATTGACTTTCTTGAGGCATAAACTATCATTTAGTGTCTGCCTCACAGAACCCAGCTGAAAGGAACAGAATCAGACACAATGAGTGAGTAAATGAAGGAATGCATGCAGGTAACATCTCAAGTTCTACTGCTCTGGAATTTAGAACAACTTTAAAGCTACAATGCAGATGTTTGTGTCCTCCTATGGACAGTCACATGGCTAGGAGGCCATTAGGGTTTGTAGTCCCTGGTGAAGTTACCTTTCAAAATATCAAATTGTGCTTCTCCCCATTTCATACCCTCCCAGGAGTATGTTCTCCTCTTAAGGGAGACCCAAAGGAAACAATTAACATGAATTCCCATTTCTTAGATTTGTTGTCATAATAAAAGCAAGCAGACATAGCCCATATTAGTCCCATCTGTGGGTTACTGTCGAAAAGATGGTGCCTGAGTTTTCAGCTTACATCAGACCTTTCTGATGTCCTTTGGTTCTGCACAAGGTGCTACATTGCTGCTCATGTGGACTGAGTTTTTTCTGTCTACCCTTTGCCCCCCCCCTCCCTGAGATGATGCTTAAAAGACACCACTTCCACTGTTTCTTTAGGTCATTCCTTCCTCAGAGCCTGGGCAGGAAATCTCGCTTAAATAAAGCTTGTAACACTGCTGTGTGGAATTTGACACAAAAGGCAGCAACAATCTCATTTCTTGTCTCACATAAAAGAATTTTCATGCGGGGGGACTCGCAAGATGGCCGACATAGGAGGAAGACTGTGAGAGAGCTCACAGACAGAGAGGGCTAGAACGCGACAAAAGCGTAAGTGGAGCAGCATAGAACCACAGGGAGAAGAACGTAAAGTTCCCTGGACAGTGTGGAGCCAAAAAAATCCACACAACTCGGAAGAGCAACCAGGGAAAAACAAAGCAAAGGACAGGGAAGACGACTTTCCGCTCCTGACCTGCTGAGTCACCTCTGAGTGCAGACGCTGAAAGCCGCCGACCCACCAAAAGACCGACCCGCAGACGCTGTGGCCGTGAGGACCAGTGGTGATTGGGACCCGCTGGCATCTGCTCACCCTGGTCACCAGGACTCGCCAGGACCTGCCCCGCTGCGGACACCAGGACCCTGAATCACCGGGACCCGCCGGCATCTGCCCACCCTGGTCGCCAACCCCCGGGACCTGCACCAGCCGCAGCCTCCAGGCTCCATCGCGACCCGCCGAGACCAGCAACGGACGCAGCAGTCGGGAGACGCACCGGCGGCCAGGATTCCCACCAGAGGAAGAGGCAGACTGCAAGATCCTGAGGTTTGAGTGAGTTGGGTGGGGACAGTGGTGGGTTGGAGGCTTCGGGAGTTGGCCCCCCAGGGGCACGCACAGAGCCTGAACACAATTGGTGCTCGTCTCCCCGCCTCTCCCCCCCCCCCCAGACTCCAGCGTCTAGAGACACAGGGCGAGTGCCTTGAAACTGCCAAAACTGTGTCTGGGAGAAAGGCAAAAGGCACACTGAATACTCCCCTGTGCCTTTGCGGTCTGGCACTCAGCTGGGCGGTGCTATCCCACAGGAACCCAAGCACGCCTCTGGGTGGGCAGTTCCCTGCTAGCGCTGGGGCAGTCGGTCCCCTGCAAGTGCTGGGGTGGGCGGGCCTGTGCAGGAGGCGTTTCCAGAGAGCACCTAGAACACCCCACGCCCTATAGTCCCTTGCTCCGAGCCCTGTGATCCAGTAAACAGGGTGCGCGCACAGAGAGTGCCTTCACTCCCCCACGCCCTGTGGTAGCATACCTGTAGGGGACGAGCTGAGAGTGCGCTTTGAATCCTCTGGGCCCTGGAAGTGGCGCCCTGAGGTCCAGTGTTCTGGAGACACACCAAAAGTGCCTTGAAAATTCCCACACCCTGCTACTCCACGCCTGCAGACTCCGATCTCTACAGGATAGTGCTTGGAGACCCCTCAGCACACTGGTGCCTAGGTCTCTCAAAAAAGAAACACTAACACAATGGGAAGAAATACCAGAAAAGGTAATGATCCAGATGAGAGTGCCAACACCCTACCAATAAAGGATCAAAAGCCAATGTCTATTTCGGAGATGCGAGATGAAGACATAGAAGATCTATCAGACAAGGAATTCAAAAAAATAATGTTAAAATATGTCAGAGACAATGAGAAGAATTGGGAGGACTTCAAGGAATTCAAGAACCACATAGCCTCAGAAATACAACAAATGAAAAGTAAAATCCTTGACTTAGAGCACAAAATTGAGAGCCTAACCAACAGAACAAATACAGCAGAAGAGAGGATCTCTGAAACGGAAGACACACAAAACGAACACACCCAGTTCATTAAACAGCTGGAGACAAGTCTGAACAAAGCCAATAAGACCATACAAGAAATGAAAGACAACCTCAGAAAATCAAATATTAGGATTATTGGCCTTCCTGAAGGAGCGGAAAAAGAATCAGGAATGCAAATGGTGCTCGACGAAATTATACAGGAAAACTTCCAAAACACTTGCAACATGAATCCAGCTCAAATCCAGGACGGTCAGAGGAATCCCAGCAGATATGACCCAAAGCGATCTTCACCCAGACATATGGTGCTCAAGTTCCACTCCAACGAAGACAAAGAAAGAATCCTGAGACAAGTACGAAGCAGAGAAAAGATCACATACCGGGGAAAACCAATCAGGATCACGGCTGACTTTTCTGAAGAGACTTTACAAGCAAGAAGAGAATGGACAAAGATCTTCCAAATCCTGAATCAGAACAACTGTCAACCAAGACTATTGTACCCAGCAAAGATCTCATTCGTATTTGAGAACGAAATCAAATACTTCCACAGCAAAGAGAAATTAGAAGAATATGCCAGCACAAAACCAGCTCTACAAAATCTCCTTAGAAATGCACTAATTCCAGAAAAAAAGGAGGTGAATCATAAGCAAAGATGGCAAACAGGAAGGTCTCCCCACTAAAGTCCACACAAGGAAGGGCAATAACACAGATATCAACACCCACAAAATCAAGTATGGCAGGGCAAAATCACAACCTCTCAATTTTAACTCTAAACACAAATGGCCTGAACTCACCAGTCAAAAGGCATAGATTAACAGAATGGATTATCAAACAGCACCCAACTATCTGTTGCCTACAAGAGACACATCTAACCAGAAGAGATTCGAAGAAGCTGAAAGTGAAAGGTTGGAAACAGATATTTCATGCCAATGGACGAGAAAAAAAGGCTGGGGTAGCTGTCTTAATTTCAGATGATGTGGACTTCAATCTGACACACATGAAAAAGGACAGGGAAGCACATTATATATTGGTGAAGGGACTGATCCATCAGGAAGTAATTACCATTGTGAACATATATGCACCAAATTCAAACGCACCTAGCTACGTGAAGCAATTACTCACGGACTTAAGGGGAGACATAGATATGCACACAATAATAGTGGGTGATCTTAACACCCCACTAACAACTATAGACAGATCAACAAAACAAAAACTCAACAAAGAAACAACAGAACTCATACAAACAATAGAACAACTGGACTTGGTTGACATTTATAGAATTTTTTACCCTAAGGCCACAGATTATACATTTTTTTCAGCAGTGCATGGCACCTTCTCCAGGATCGACCACATGATAGGACACAAAGCAAACCTAAATAACTTCAAAAAGGTAGGAATCATACCATGTACCCTCTCAGACCACCACGGAATGAAGCTGGAAATCAGCAATTCAAAATGCCCCAGGAAATACAGAAACTCTTGGAGGCTGAACAATATGCTACTAAACGAACAATGGATCAGAGAAGAAATTAAAGATGAGATCAAAAAATTTATGGAAACCAATGAAAACTCTGACACAACAGTCCAAAATTTGTGGGACACGGCCAAAGCAGTGCTACGGGGTAAACTCATCGCAATTGGAGCTCATGTCAAGGCCCAAGAGAGGCGCCAAATACAGGAACTAAACGCACACCTCCAGGAACTGGAAAAACAACAGCAGAAGAGCCCCACACACAATAGGAAACAAGAAATCATCAAAACAAGGGAGGAAATCAACCAGATAGAAATAAAAAAAACCATACACAAAATCAATGAATCAAAAAGCTGGTTTTTTGAGAAGATAAACAAGATAGACACTCCACTGGCCCGACTGACAAAGAAAAAACAAGAGAAGGCAAGAATTACCAGCATCAAAGATGAAAAAGGCAACATAACAACAGACACCGCATCCATTAAGGCCATAATTAGAAATTACTACAAAGCACTGTACTCCAACAAATCAGAAGATCATCAAGAAATGGAAAAGTTCTTAGACTTCTACCACTTGCCAAAACTTAGCCCAGAGGCAACAAACGACCTGAACAAACCCATAACTGAAGTAGAGATTGAATCAGTGATTAAAGACCTCCCAACAAGGAAAAGCCCAGGCCCAGACGGCTTCACTACAGAATTCTACAAAACATTCCGAACAGAGCTGACCCCAATCCTCTACAAACTCTTCAAAACAATAGAAAAAGAGGCAACCCTTCCAAACTCATTCTATGAAGCCAACATTACCTTAATCCCAAAACCAGACAGAGAACTAACAGAGAAGGAAAACTACAGACCTATCTCTTTGATGAACATTGATGCTAAGATTCTCAACAAAATCCTAGCCAACAGAATTCAAAAACACATCAGACAGATCATTCATCCAGATCAAGTAGGATTCATCCCTGGAATGCAGGGATGGTTCAACATTCGAAAATCTATAAATGTGATACACCACATCCAAAAACTGAAAAACAAGAATCACATGATAGTATCAATAGATGCAGAAAAAGATTTCGACAAAATCCAACATCACTTCCTACTAAAAACCCTAACCAAAGTAGGCATAGATGGAAAAATCCACAACATAATTAAAGCCATATATGAAAAACCCAACGCCAGCATCATACTGAATGGAGAAAAGCTGGAACCCTTCCCACTGAGATCTGGAACAAGACAGGGATGTCCACTTTCTCCACTACTATTCAACATAGTCCTAGAGGTACTCGCTGAGGCCATAAGACAAGAAAAAGAAATCAGAGGAATCCAAATGGGAAACGAAGAAGTCAAGCTCTCACTATACGCAGATGATATGATTCTTTATGTAGAAGAGCCAAGAGACTCAATACAGAGACTGCTAGAACTTGTACGAGAGTTTGGTAGAGTGGCAGGGTACAAAATTAATGAACAAAAATCAACAGCCATAGTGTATGCGAACAGCCCCAAGATGGAAAAAGACTTAACCAGCAAGATACCATTCAAAATAACAGAGAAAAGTATGAAATATCTGGGAATAAATCTAACCAAAAATGTAGGAGACTTATTTGAAGAAAACTACAAACTGCTTAAAAAAGAAATTGAACAAGACCTCAAAAGATGGAGTAACATCCCATGCTCCTGGATAGGTAAAATCAATATCATTAAAATGTCTATACTGCCAAAAGCAATATATACATTCAACGCAATCCCAATCAAATTGCCCAAAACATTCTTCATGGAACTGGAAACAATGATCCAAAGGTTCATCTGGAAGCACAAAAAACCACGGATAGCTAGAACTATCCTGAAGAACAGGAAGTTAGCAGAGGGAATCACAGTTCCTGACCTCTGGACATACTATAGGGCAGTGGTTATCAAAACAGCGTGGTACTGGCACAAAGATAGAGAGGAAGATCAATGGAGCAGAATAGAAACACCAGAAGGAAACCCACACAGATACAGCCAAATAATCTTTGACAAAAAGACAAACGACAACCCAGGCAAATGGGAAGGTCTGTTCAATAAATGCTGTTGGGACAACTGGTTGATAGCCTGCAGAAACAAAAAAAATAGATCCACATCTCTCACCATATACTAAGATCAGATCTAAATGGATAACAGATCTAAACCTACATCCAGAAACCTTCAAACTTTTGGAAGAAAATGTTGGAAACACACTGGAACACTTAGGGGTAGGCCCTCACTTCCTAAAAAAGACTCCAGATGCAGTAGAAATCAAGACCAAAATAAACAATTGGGACCTCATCAAACTAAGAAGCTTCTGTACAGCTAGAGAAACAATCAACAAAGTAAAAAGGCAACCCACAGAATGGGAGAAGATCTTCGCACACGACATAGGTGATAGAGGGCTAATATCCAGAATATACAAAGAGCTACAAAACAACCAAAATGTCAAAACAAACAAGCCACTCAAGAAATGGGCACGGGAAATGGGCAGACACTTCACAAAGGAACAAACCCAAATGGCAAATAAACATATGAAAAAATGCTCAAGTTCCCTGGCAATAAGGGAAATCCAAATTAAAACATCAATGAGGTACCACCTAACACCAGTAAGAGTGGCCCACATGAATAAAAGCACCAACGACACTTGTTGGCGAGGTTGCGGGGAAAAGGGAACCCTACTCCACTGCTGGTGGGGCTGCAGGCTGGTACAGCCTCTATGGAAATCAGTATGGAGAATATTCAAACAACTCAAATTCAACATACCGTATGATCCAGCAATAGCACTCCTAGGAATATATCCAGAACACTTGTTCTATGAGAAACCAACATGCACTCCTATGTTCATAGCAGCACAATCAGTAATTGCAAAAACATGGAAACAACCAAAATGCCCATCAACAGAGGATTGGATAAGAAAGCTATGGTTCATCTACTCCATGGAATACTACACAGCTATTAAAAAAAACAAAATGCAGTTCTTTGTGGCCAAATGGGCCAAACTGGAAACCATAATGCTAAGGGAAATGAGCCAATCCCAAAAGGTTAAATACCACATGTTTGCCTTAATTTAAGATGATATGATGTTATGTATAACATGTTATGTTTTGAATGTTATATGTTGTGTATAAACTAAAATTGAAGTATAGGTGAGGTGGTCACAGAAGGTGGCTGGGAACCCGCATTTACTTTTAACATATTGGTTACTCATTACTATGTCAATTAATTCCATAATGATGTAAATTTTTGCTGATGGTATGTTGGAGCTTTCATTTGGCTGGGATGATACTCTGCTGGCTCTGTCATCAGACCAGAGAGGGTATACCTAAGAAGCCGTTGAACTTGACGGGACAATAAGATGCTGGACTCTATGTTTGGTATACGCTTGCAATGGGGAAATCTCAACTGAACTTGAGCTGTGGTTATGCAACAAGGTGGAGGAATCCACCATGGTGGGAGGGTTTGGGGAGGGGTGGGGAGAACCCAAGTATCTATGTAACTGTGTCACATAATACAATGTAATTACTGAAGTTAAATAATAAATAATTAAAAAAAAAAAAAGAATTTCCATGCCAATGACTTCAGTGTACAAAGCAAGATTTATTTAAGAGTGAGTGAAAAAGAGGTCTCCTGCCATATTGAGGAGAGGCTCAAACAGTGACTTCAAACCTGGCCCCACCATCCTGAACCCAGTGCCACCCTGAGCACCTGCTTACCCAGCACTATCTTACATCCTCTAGGTCTCAGTCCCCTTGAGATTTAAACAGTGCTCTCTGCCCATCTTATACTTTATGACCCCCACTCCTGATGGTCCTGCTCCACAAACCCCCTGAGACATTTGTCCCTGTTGTCTACCTAGAGCCGCATCTGTCCATCTCTGACCCGCACTCCTCACAGCCTCCTCTGTAAAGACACCTCTGCCTTTACTCTCTCTCTGCTTCTCTGCTTTGCTTTTCTCTCTCTCTCTCTCTCTCTCTCATTCTCTCTCTCTGTGTACTTGCTGTATGCTCCAGCCTTCTCTCTGACCCATGGCTGTTTCTCCTGCCAGAATAAAGGACCTCTCACGTGGCTCACTTGCTGTGTCTGGTATCTTGGGTTTGTGGCAAAAAAAAAAAAAAGTGAGCAGAGTCCAGGCTAGGAAAGACCCAAGGAAATGGTAGAAGTGGTGTCTTTTATGTACCATCTCAGGGGACGGGGAACAAAATGAGTCCCTCAGAGGGCAGAAAGAAAAAAAGGGAACTCATTTACCTTGGGCAAAAAGGTCTGGCAGTTTGTTCAAAACAGAATGGACATAAAGGCGTGTTGGGTGGCTTCCTGCTTCCATTCTGGTAAGCGGAAATCTCAGGCACTGTCTCCCCGACAGAGGTAGGGCTTACTTAGACTGTATCCTTGCTTTTGTCATGACAACAACTCTAAGACATAGATTTGGTATGTTGATTCTAGCTCTTTGTTCTCCCTCAAGGAGACTGGTGGAGAGGAAGGTGGAAGCTAGAGAGAATGTGCTCCTGGAAGGATAAAAAATGAGCAGAAGCAAGATTTTAGATAGATAGATAGATGATAGATAGATTGACTGATAAAGAATCATTTACTTTTATTGGAAAGATAGACTTATAGAAAGGAGAGACAGAAAGAAAGATCTTCCATCCACTGGTTCACTCCCCAAGTGTGCAATAGCAGCCAAGCTGTACCAATCTGAAACCAGGAGCCAGGAGTTTCTTCTGGGCCTCCCATTCAGTTATAAGGACCCAAGGTTTTAACCCATCCTCTACTGCTTTTGCAGGCCATAAGTAAGGAGCTGGATAGGAACTGGAGCAGCCAGGATAAGAACTGGTACCCATATGGGATCCTGGCGCAAGTAAGACAAGGAGTTTAGTCACTAGGCTACCACGCTGGACCAAAGATATAATATTTTAAAAGGTAACTTCACCTTCAGAGACCGGAAACCTTATTGCTTCCTTGCCTGGTTGGCTCCTCACAGTCCCACACAAATTTTTTTAAGATTTATTTTGTTTTTATTGGAAAGTCAGACATACAGAGGAGCAGAGACAGAGAGGAAGATCTTCTGTCCGTTGACTCACTACCCAAGCAACTGCAATGGCAAGAGCTGTGCTGATATGAAGCCAGGAACTCAGAGCCTCTTCTAGGTCTCCACATGGGTGCTGGGTCCCAAGGTTTTAGGCCATCCTAGACCGCTTTCTCAGGATACAAGCAGGGAGCTAGATGGGAAGCGGAGCTGCCAGGATTAGAACCGGCACCTATATGGGATCTCAGTAAGTTCAAGGCAAGGACTTTAGCTGCTCGGTTACTATACCGGGCCTGTCCCACACAAATTTAAATATCAAAATCTCAACTCTCTGTTTCTATAAAAACAGCACTATAGGCCCGACGCAGTAACCAAGTAGCTAAACTCCTTGCCTTACACTCACAAGGGTCCCATATAGAAGGACCTGTCTATCCTACTTTCCTTCCAGCTCCCTGACTGTAGCCTGAGAAAGCAGTAGAGGGTGGCATAAAGCCTTGGAACCCTGAAATCATGTGGAAGACCTGGAACAAGCTCCTGGCTCCTGGTTTCAGATGGCCTCAGCTCCACTGCAGCCACCTGGGGAGTGAACCAGTAGATGAAAGATCTTTCAGTCTCTCCTTCTCTCTGTAAATCTGACTTTCCAATAAAAATAAATAAATCTTTAAAAAGAGAGAGAGAGAATAGCACACCAGAATTCCATATTCTTTGTAGACTTTATTGAACTTTATGAAGGAAAGTTCACAAAACACATAATTTTCACTTGTTTCTTTTCTTTCATTCTTTCTTCTTTTCATTTCTACCCATGATTCCTCTCTAGACTAAAAGAAAAATTCCTCACCTTGAGTTACAAACCATGCTGCACACACTCAGACTGTTTAGGGTCCCAACACTTTTAGAAACATGCCAAAGTCTGCCTTCCAAACACATCCATCCGCCTCCCCTGGAGCAATAATAGTAGTAAATGAGACTTTCTTCACTACATTATACAATTTTTATTCTAAAATTTGAATAGGAATTGATAATTTCCCAGTGAAGTCTCTCAGAATTTCCACAGCCTACTAAAACAAAATTCATGAAGGTAAGAACAACAGATATGAAAGTATTAATTAAATTTATTATTGACATTAATTCTAACAAATGCAAAACAGCAAGAGATAAAAATTTACCTAATAAATATTAATCTGGATGAAAAGGATCCCTTTCAAAATATACCAACTCTCAAGCAGGTTCTTAATGTTCAATCAAGGAGGAATTCAACTGCCAAAGAGCTATTGTGATAGAAACTTTCAATCAGTTGACGCAGCCTGCTAAATAACAACAGACACAAGAAAGTGATGGCACACCTTGCTCCAATTGAGGCTGCTATCTGCCTTCAGGTACTCAAAACCAGCCTGCACTGATAAGTGTGTCCTGAACACACTGACAGAAAAGGAAACCATTTTGATTTTCACTCAGAACAAAAAAATCCGATTCTTCCCCAAGGAGCAGCCAAGAAAGTATGTACGACCAGCTTGACAATGATGGGATGCTGTCTGCCCAGCCTCTTGGACACCCACTTTTTTGGTTGAAATATGTATTTCAGAACAACTGTCACATGGTTTTAATCCTATGTATTTTCTGGTCAGAGAACTGGATCATTGAGTTTTCAACTTCCCAGCGTTTACTCTTAAGGAATTATTTGGCCAGTGGACCCGTGGTGTGCATACAAGTGAACAGGAGCTGAGGCTCCCCTGAAGGATAGGCAAGAGGTGTGTTGAAATAAGGTCCAATTCACAACCCTCCTGCAGAGCCACAGGTAAATTCCTGCCCTCATCTGGAGAAGGAGTGCTTACTTCAGCCTGGAGAAGTGGTCATTAGGCACTAAATGTAACTGATTAGACTTTTCGTTGTGAGTGCCACAATCTATCTCCTCGTGGGAAGTTTTCTACAAGTACAGCATTTGGTACGCCACCAGCCTTCCATCTCCATAGTTGGCAAGGGACTCCATTATGCTGCAAAGATCCACATAGTGATGCAAATCCCAAGCATGCAAAAATATCATTTATCTCTTTCAACAGGAGCCATTACCAACTGAGTACCACAGACTTCAGGCAGCTCTAAGAAATCATACAGGGAAAGCTTGCATATATGTTTATGTGGGTGAGAGAGAGAGTAGCCACACAAAAGCAAGTACTGTTTTCCTACTGTGTAGGAGGTACTTCAATGTATTCTCCATGGAGTGTTGGTTTTTATTGTCACAAATCCAAAAGCCAGATGCAAATGAGTCACTCAAGGAGGTCTTTATTTCAGTGGGGAGGTAGCCATGGGGCAGGGAGACAAGGAGAGCAGAGTAGAGACAGATAAGAAGTAGAGAGCATAAGAGAGAGAAGAACCATGGAGGAGGCACCTTTACAGCCTCGAGGCAGGTATGGGAAGTGTGGGGTCAGAGACTGACAGATGCAGCTGTAGGTGGGCATCAGGGATAAATGCCTCAGGTGATTGGTGGAATACACAGTTTAAACCTGAAGGTCACTAAGCTTCCTTAGGCAAGTGGGCCTTAAGGGGGCCGAGACCTGGGGGATTTGTGGTAGTGCTGTGTAAACAGGTATTCAGAGGGACCTAGACCAAGGGGATTTAAGGTAGTACTAGGTAAGAAGACATTCAAGGTGGCACAGAGTCCATGATAGGTACAGTCTAGGGTCACTGTTTGAATCACTCTTTACATGGAGCTTATACACAGAACTGAGTTAGAGCAACACACCATCTGCCTAGAGAAAACTCAAAGTGTAGCGGTTCAGAGAATAGAGTGAAACATCTACCTGGGGGAAAGAAAAGGAAAGATTTTATGCATGGATAGTAAGAAAACTTTCCCAATATCCTGCATGTCTTGCTGTGTATTTATTAGTATTCCAACATATGCTGAAGTGGCCTGTAGACCCATCTTATGCCTCATAAATATACCAGTTCATGGTTCCTCCAGGTATCTATTTGCTGATATCGCTGAGGGAAGAAGGCCAGTGGCAAGATAAGTCACATTCAGCTCCCAAGGGCAAGTATTACTATGAGGAGTCAAATGGGCTTAGAGGCAGTTAGGCTCTCTGGTCCCTGGTGAAGTTGCTGTGGGAAATTCAGCACGAAGCATGACAGCAACCTTGTTTTCTTGTCTCACACTGTTGCAGGGAATTTGATGCAAAACACAGCAGCAACATGAAACAAGAATTTTCATGTGGACAACTCTGGTTTGCAAAGCAGGATTTATTTAAGAAAAGGGGGAAAGGAACTCCTGCCTGCCAAAGCAACAGGAAGAAGCTCCAAGGGAGGAAAGTCCTGAGGAAGTGGTAGAAATGGTATCTTTCATGCACCATCTCAACGAAGGAGTTCACATGAATCACCCAAAGGACAAAAGAAGAAAAACCTCATTTGCAATGGGCATCAATGTCTAGCACCTTGTCTAGAGCTAAAGGACATGGGACTTGGTGGGCCAGGCTGTGCCAGTTCACAACACCCATTGGCAGTTCTGAGAACCAGGATGGGGTGCAAGACAGCTGGGTTGGGCCACATCACCAGTCATTTCACATTAGGGCTAGGACTGCGGCCTGACTATGCCAGGTTGGGCGGCAGCACCCACCAACATGAGCGAGGCCAGGCTATAGCAGCCTGCTGGCAAATGCTGAGGTGAGGCAGGTGATGCCAGACTGGGCCACAGCATCCACCAACACAAATGAAAACTTGGGGGTATGGGAGTCCAACCCTACTGGGCTCCTGCTCCTGCTGGTGAGTGTGAGAACTGGGACAAGCGACAGATCAGACTGGGCAGGGCTATAATACCTGTTGGCCTAGAATGGGAACTGGGTTAGGGGAAGAGCTAGGATAGGCTAAACAGTTATACCCACTGGTACAGGCATGAGCTGGAGTAAGGGTAGGCAGTTGGGGCTTTGCCACTGCATCAGCTGGCAAGTGTTGGAATTTGCAGCAAGTCCTGTCGAGCTAGACTGCAGAACCACCTGAAGTGTGCAATATCCAGGGCAGGGAGTGGGTCCACTGGGAGGCTGTGGGCACCTCTCTGATGGACTGCAACTCCCACTGGTGAGCATGAGAACCAGGACTTGGGGAGGGCTTGACTGGACTGGAAGTGGTACCCACTGGCATGAATGTGGGCCAGAGAGGGGATCTGTTGGTTTGAGTTAGGCATCAACGTCAAATGATGCATACAAAAGCTCAGTGAGATCTGGGACAGATAGGGCCAGTGCACTGCACATGCTGGCAGGCACAAGAAACAGAGCTGGTCCAGTGGGAGTCAATGTGACTTGACTATAGCTCCCTCTGGTGTATGGGAGAACTGAGTATGTAGTAGGCAGGCTCTGGCTGGGCCACAGCACCCACTGGTTTGCAGAGGAAGGAGGGCAGAACAAATTGATCAAATATCCCAGTAAAACTTGACATCAGTCTCCTAAGTGTGAATGGAGACTCTGAGATGGGGTATGTCAGTCAAATGACCTTGGAAGGATTTCCTCTGTGGAGTTGGGGGTGCAAGGCTGGGTGGCAGGGATTTACTCTTAACAACAGTAGTATTAAAAGGTTATTAGGGATAAATAGCAAATTAGTGTCTAGAGTTGAGACTAAACATATAATAGTAGTAGTGTTGTAGGGTTTTTGAACCCCGAGTACTGCAGCAACCTCAAATTCTTGTCTCGCAGGAAAGAAGAATTTTCATGCGGACACAGTTTAGTTTTAAAGTAAGATTTATTAGAAATAGTTGAGAAAGTAGACTCCCATCCTAGTGATGGGAGGGGGTCTCGAGATCCTCTGCCATAGTGGCAGGAGGAAAAGCTAAGAGAGAAAAACCCATATTAATGGTGGAGAAAGCATCTTTTAAAGGTTCCCCTCAAAGATGTTTCTCCATAAACAAAGGAAATTCCTGGTTTCCATGGTACCTGGCCTTGGGACAAAAGGCCAAAAAGGTGTCACTGGCCAACTTCCTTGGTCCCTTTCTAATGATAAAGAGGCCAGTCTGAAGTCCACCCCCTTGGCAATGGCTGGAGACAGAATTGGGTGGAGGCTTCAGGTGGGGAATAGATATGTTAATGTCACCCTTGTCTCCTGGGGGAAACACTCCTGATAAGATATGCATTTGTCTTGGGAGAGACGTGTTCTGGTGAATCCAAGACATGGTGGGGAAAATACTCCTTTATATTTGGGAAGAAAAATGACTTGGGGACCCAGAAAACCCTAACTGCCTACCACCCAGTCTAACTCCTCTCACATTCCACCCCCCAGAAGAAGTGACCTTAACTGCTGTTAAGGGGGACAGGGACGTCGTTCGTTCTTAACTGCTTCCCGCTGACAGAGGACGTAGTTCAAGGGCAGCAGTTAGGTACTCCTCTGGGGGCCGGTCTAAGGGTCCCCAGTAGAATGCAGAAGTCATCGGAGGTGCCTCGTGGGTTGTCTGGGCTCCGAGTGTTCCTTCTTGTTGAAGTCTAGATGACAAAACAAAGACAATTATAATCTTTCCCAACCTAGTGTGTAATGGGATCAGTTGGAAACACTAATTTGAATGTTTGCATTTTAGAACTTAGATATGAGAAACATTTTGTTGAATATTGGACTTGAGCAGTTTAGCTTAAGGTTATGGATTAGATTTTTCAGTTTGAAATAATTTCTTTTAAGTTCAAGTTTGGAAACAAACTCAATGAACACAATAGAACACATGAAACTGAGCTATATGAAATTGTTATCTAGATCCATTAGAACACACAGAGACAATGACAAGACTAACATGTGGCAATAGGACATGAACCCATGCAGGGCATGTAAACGTTAAGTCTCCATGGAGTCATAATTTCGTCTAGCAATGACAATTCTGAATTAAGATTTAAACTTACTTGGCTTTTGAGAATACTACAGTTGTTTTATATAGAAGTGGTGGATTAAAAAAAACAAAAACAATTGTACTTTACCAGTTGCTGGAAACTCTAAGAGTATCAGAAGACATTGAGCCTAGAGCATAAAGCATGACACTTAAAACATTTCATTACAAGACTTATCTGGATCATAGCATAGATGGCAAGAGATTAAGTTAGTTGTGAGTTATAATAACCCAGCAGTTGATGTTAATCTAGTAAGAATTCACAAAACTTCACACATTAGGGGGCAAAGGCAAGCAATGAACTAGTCCTATAGTTGCTACAAGCCATATGTTGACAATTAGAGAACGCAAGAGTCTTAAACAGATGGACAGAGAAATCCCCAATAACTTAGTAAATGAGGAAGACATGAACCCTGTCTCAGAATAGTGAGGGTGTCCTATCCAGTGAAGTCTAGTAAAAACTGAAGAGGGAGATGGCAAACATGCCGGTCGGGAGCCTGGTCAGTGCTGCAGACTGAGCAGTTACAGGCTGACTTTTCCCTAGAAAAGCTTCTTTTCTGAGCTTCAGTTCAGAATCTGTCACCTATTCTTCTCTACATAGAATCTAATGGAATATACTGAAAGTTACTCCTCAAGCATGTTAAGAAGATGGGAGATCTCTGTGGCTCTTAATCTCAGAGATTTATTTAAATCAAAAGATTCAGCTTAGAAATTCTCATTTACGAACACTTTATGAGTCAATTGAAATAGACTACATAGCTTGCCACATAAACATGTACATGCATACCAGATAACATACATTATAAGACCAAATAGCTTTTGTAACAGCTTTTTGAAAAAATCTCTTGTTTTAAAGTTACCAGTTATTTAGAACTATATCTTATTATTAGTAACACTAGTTAGACTCTTTTAGTTGGAACTTGTAGCTTACTGTTTAGTTTTAGCACTATCTGCAATGGATGCAATAGCATCTGTTGGAACTAGAAGATGAAGCATTCATTGTTAGAATTTTAAAATAACAAATGTAAACATCTATTTACTGTACAGGGCACACTGTGGAACCACCTGTAAGACTCACACACACACTTGTACTGTTTAGGCCTCTAGGCCTTTTTCACCAGGATAACAGCTGTAAACAATAATGCAATAAGATTATTAGACTTTAGTGAGGTTTTCTCATTTGTACCAATAGCAGTCTGTAATATTTCATAATTATGCTAGAGCTAGCTAGCAGATTTAGTCGCCATTAAGATGAAAATAAGTTAAGAAAACATCGCTTTGACAAAGAGTCAGATTTCAATTCCATTGTACCAAAGATGAACATTTAGAATGTTGTACACAATATGTTCAATCATACCATACATCCTTTAAGAACTTGCTGTCTTCCTGTAAGACAAAATCTCACAAATGATGCTCTTTGCAAGTTAGAACATAAATAATCGACAATGCAGGAACACAAATAATCTCACAGCTTGGTACAGCTTCACAATTAAAAGTCAAATTGACCAATAAACATAAGCACCAGTATATGCATTAGCAGCTTTTGAAACTTTAGCAAGCACTGCTCTAGGTATAAACATTGTAGGCCAGATCTGATCAGAGCTAGGATGGCACTATAAACTAGTAGATAGTTAAAACTTTAAGAAAAAGCAACAAAAGTAGCGAAAAACATTGTAAAACACTGAGAGCTCATCACTGAAGTTAGTTCCAATAACACAGAAAAAAACCTTGATTTAGCACATGAACACAGCGTTAACAGTGAGATATACCATGAAACAAATGGCACATTGAATGAAATACTCCTAGTCGAGGGCAGAGGGAACTGCAAAGGGAAAGAATCTCAGGCTAGAATGAGTTAATGAATTTTAAGTTCTCTCCTGGGGTGTGGGAGTCTGGGGTCTGGCCCTTTGTTAACTAGTAATATACCCATTCCTTTATGATATCAGTGACCAAGGAGAGACAAAATGAACTTCTACCTCCTGTTAGATATCTTACAATAAAGGGTGCAGTCAGGAGACTTGACTAAAAGGCAGAACTGGGAGGAGCCAAGGTAAAAACCAGTTGTGTGCTCCACGTGGTGATGGAGCCAGCACAGCAGCATAGTTATGCAAAAAGGCCCATTCAGACTAACTCTACTCTAAAGCTCAAAGCTGGCAGCCAGGCTGTGGCATCCCTGTATTTGCGGAGGCACCCAAGGGCTATCTCCGTTCAGCCCCCCATTCCTGTGACATGCTAGCTCTGGGACTCCTGCCAGTACAAGTAAATCCTGGTTTTGCACCTAGACATACTCGTCAGAATAGCATGTGCTGGGAGTACTGAAATGAGGATAAAAACCAGAAGCGTCCCTCAGTTTCTATCTCTCCTGAGTTTAAGACGTCTCTTAAGACTCCTATTGCTAGCCCATGGCGTCCAGGTGTACTCTGGAGACCACAGAAGTAGGGAGGGAGGGGGGAGTGAGGTCAGTACACTTGACCCACGTCGCTTGGCCTCCCACGCCTTATGGGATGTGTCTCAGTTAGAACAGCATGTGCCAGGAGTGAACAATCCACTCCTATTTCCTGCGCCATGCTAGACCTAGGCCTCTGCCTGGTGCATTCTGATGGCCTGGAGAACATACAAGTCAGAAACAGCATGTGCCAACCCCTGCGCCACGCTGCATCTGGGACTTCTGCCGGACAAATATGCTCTGCCTTTGAAATTTGTTCTAACCTCAAGTTGACAAGCCTGACCTCAAACTTCAGCCTGATTCTATAAGCCTGTGTCCTTAACTAAGGCTAAAGAAGAATGTGTTGACTCTAGCTTTCTGCTCACATTAGCGACTACACTTGTTAAGAACGATCCTGGAGGAACTGTCTCTGCTGCCTGCCTCGCGAAGGGATTAAAGGTGTGACGCATTCCTCCCTCAAGTCTATCTCCACTGCTCATCTTCTTGATAGAGGGGCCTAGAAAGAAACCCTGCCTGGCTTTTCCCTTTTTCCCTATCACAGCCCAATTGACCTTTAGCACATATTGACCAGTAAAACAAAAGCCAAAGCCTGAATCCATAAGAAGTGAGGAGACTTAGTGAGGAAAAGCTTTTGAGGAGATCCTAACAGTAAAGGAAGCGGCGGACTTGTCAGTGCCTGGGGCAGTTTGGGGATTGAGGCACGCAGCGCAGGGCTCCTGGCCTCGCTGTGGGTTGCGCCCATTTTTACTGACAACTGAGTCCCCGCGGAAGGAAGGAAAGAGTGCAGATTTCAGCCCGACACCCTGACGGGCTGTCGGAGTCCGGGGTACAGTCCAGAGGCCTTTCGAAAAACATCAGGGAGTGGCCCTGACCAGAATTTCTGAGGCACCCTAAGACTTCCCCACAGTCTCGCGCGACGGGCTTAGTCCGCGGAAAGGAAACTGAGTTTGAACAAAACCGACATTCCTGGAGCTGAGGAGAGAGAAGAGAAAGGTAGAATCCCAGCTTCCTCAGACTGAGCGCCCAGGTGTCTTTCCCATCAGGAAGCGCTTCACGGTCCTCTGCTCGCTAGAGGTCTAGGGTCAGGCAGACGGACTTTAGGGGAACGCCAGGGAGTGCCCTGGCCAGATCTCCTATTCGTCCAAGCCTTCTCCCACATCACCAAGGGCCAACCCGCCAGGGTGGCATTTCATGGCGCCGTGCCCACTGGGCTTCTTGGGGACTGAGGTCAGCTGATGGGCTTTCAGGGGACGCCAGGGAGTGCCCTGGCCAGACCCCCTAATCGTCCAGGCCTACCCTCCCTGCGGCGCCGATCCACAGAAGCGAGAGGAGCCGTTTCCCAGCGCCTAGCCCACCGGGCATTTGTGGGGACCAGGGTTAGCCGATGAGCTTTCGGGGAACACCAGGGAGTGCCCTGGCCAGGACCCCTACTTGTCCAGGCTTTCCCTGTCCTTCCTGTGGCGCAGATCCACGGGAAGCGGGCAGCGAGAAAAGATCAGAAAAGTGTCCCAGCTCCAGGGGATCAATTTAGCCAAACTCAGCAAGCCTCGCCCCTGAGTCTTAAGACCGGCGGCCGCGCTAGACGCATTTAACTGGCCGACAGGGACCCGGTGTTTCTTTTTCCAAGAGTTACTAATTGTGGAGAACTAGTGTCTCCGAAAAACAGTATAGAAAGTCCGCTTTGCTCACCGTCCGACGAGATGGATGTTTGCGGGCTGGCTGGAGAAATTTCGCTGGTAGGATCCGAGTCACAAGGCGCCAAAACTGTTGTAGGGTTTTTGAACCCCGAGTACTGCAGCAACCTCAAATTCTTGTCTCGCAGGAAAGAAGAATTTTCATGCGGACACAGTTTAGTTTTAAAGTAAGATTTATTAGAAATAGTTGAGAAAGTAGACTCCCATCCTAGTGATGGGAGGGGGTCTCGAGATCCTCTGCCATAGTGGCAGGAGGAAAAGCTAAGAGAGAAAAACCCATATTAATGGTGGAGAAAGCATCTTTTAAAGGTTCCCCTCAAAGATGTTTCTCCATAAACAAAGGAAATTCCTGGTTTCCATGGTACCTGGCCTTGGGACAAAAGGCCAAAAAGGTGTCACTGGCCAACTTCCTTGGTCCCTTTCTAATGATAAAGAGGCCAGTCTGAAGTCCACCCCCTTGGCAATGGCTGGAGACAGAATTGGGTGGAGGCTTCAGGTGGGGAATAGATATGTTAATGTCACCCTTGTCTCCTGGGGGAAACACTCCTGATAAGATATGCATTTGTCTTGGGAGAGACGTGTTCTGGTGAATCCAAGACATGGTGGGGAAAATACTCCTTTATATTTGGGAAGAAAAATGACTTGGGGACCCAGAAAACCCTAACTGCCTACCACCCAGTCTAACTCCTCTCACAGTAGGAATACATGAGTGCTAAGTAGTGATAAGGGAGCTTCTTAATTGTTAGCATAACTGCTATATTTGCCTTCTGTAATCATTGCTTGGCTTTGCTGCATAAAGAACAGGACCAATGCCATGATGGGTCTAACATCGGGGAGTAGACCTAAGTCTCACTTCACTTCAGAGTTTCATTTTCCTCAGAGTGATGGAGTGGCCAAGGGGGAACAACCTTGGAGATGTGCCAGTCAGGGGCATCTGTACATCCACAAATTGAATGTGGCCTACACCAGTATGAGTTATACATGACCAAGATAAGGACTGCTTGCTGGAGACATGTTGTATGTGACTAGGAAGGAATAAAAACAGTCTGCAAGAGACAAGTGGGGTCCTTGCCAAGACTCCACTGAGATGGATGAGACATGGACCCTAGCTCGAGCTAACAATAAAGTTTCTTTGCTTTTGCATTGTTGCATGTGGGCCTTGTCTGTCCATGGTTCAGGGATCTTTCAGACCTAACATCTCACCCTTGGAGTAGTGATATCAAAAGCATCTCAGAACTATTGAAATCACTTAAGCAGAACCGTCAGAATATGATCCACAATTTGGACATGGGACGACACTGGGTACTAGGGAGGCTGGGCACGGTCTCTTTTATTTTATCCTTCCACCCCCCAGACACAGAAAGAACAAAAAGAAATTGTGTAAACAATGATCTTGCCCACTTTTCCCTAATCCTTGGCCATTTCAATCCTGATAAACTATGTAAACATCATCAAAAATTGAAAAACAAAAAGTTGGGACTGGTAACTTCTTCTTCCCATCCTGAGGATCACCTGAGAACTCAGGCACCATCTCTTTTTTGGCAACCCAGAGAAGGCATTAGTTAGGCCAAGTCCTTGCTTTTGTTATTACAATCACTCTAAGAGATGGGGATTGATATGTTGATTCTGTCCCTATGGTCTCTCCCAAGAAGAGAGCTTGCTCTAGTAAGGGTAAGAAATGAGAAGCTAGAGTTTATATTTTACAAGGTAAGTTCACCAGACCAGATATCCTAACTGCATATTATCCCACAAAGTTATTTTTGTAAAATGTAAAATCTTGCTTCTTTGCATTTCTTGCCATTCCAAGAGCACCTTCTCTTCTTAAGGGAGAACAAAGGACAGAATCAGCACATCAATTCCCCTCTCTTGGCATTATCAGAATAGGAGGAGGATACCAACAGTCCCATCCTTCCAGTGTCCTTTCCTTCTGAACAAGGTGCTACATTGCTGCCCATCGCGAATGAGTTAGGCTTTTTGTTTGTTTTGTTTTCTTTTTCTTTCCATCCTTTGAGTGACTCATTTGAACCCCCTTTCTGAGATGGTGCATATAAGACACCATTTCCACCACTTTCTTGGGTCTTTCCTCAGTTGGAGCCCTGTCCTGTTGCTTTAGCAGGAGCCCTCATTGTCACTTTTCTATATAAATCTTGCTTTACAAGCTAGAGTTGTCTTCATGAAAATTCTTCTTTCCTATGAGACAAGAAATGAAGAATTCTCATCGAATTCCCCACAATATTGTCAGTGACAGAAGGATGATAACTTTGCCCACAGAGACAACATCTGTTACAGGGTTCAGCCAGTGAGAGTAGGCAAATGGAATGTGGCTGTGTCCCCCACCCTCAAAGCCCTCAGCCACTCCCACTACCACCTAGGTGTTAGCTCCTGTCCACCTGTGACTCTCACCTATCACCTGAGAGGGTGCAGTATTGCATTGTTGTGTAACCACTCCCCTCACAAGCCCTTTAAAGGCTCAGGATAAGAAGCAGCTCACTCTCCTGATCAAGTGCCTGTTCCAGTGCTTGCTTTGATCTGGCCCTTCCCAAAACAGGTAATCCCCTGAGCATGGTGCCTGTGTGTTTGTATTCCTCTCCCTCTGTTTACTGCTTAGGTGGGACAATGAAGATAGCAATATTATTTCTGGTTTGTGTGCTGTTGGGAGTTCCAGGAGAGGTGAGGCTTAGCAGCAGTGGAATGTGGGCAGAGAATCCAGGGAATTAGAATGTCTACAGGTTTGTAAGTATGTCCAGGTTATTCATTACATGTCTCTTAGGATAACTTATATTGTTGCAGAAGCTGGGACATAGGTCTACAGCTTAATGGGATGGATTTGAGGGTATGAACCATTTGTTCCTCTTGGGGTTATGATTTACCAGATTATGATTGATTGGATTGCCATATGGACTTGTGATTTGCTATTTGTAGTGGACACTGTTATCACCAAACTTGGTTAATAAAGATTCCTTAGTAAACCTTAGACATGTATGGAGTAATTTCACTATCACCCTGTAACACATCTACAAAGAGAGACTCTCCAGGGAGAGGATTGTTTTCATGAGGGATTTTATGAAGTTTGAGGTATGAGCAGCCATTCTTGGATGCAGGAAGCGAAACACAAAATAGTTTCCTCCTTTCCCTTCTTAGGATACCCACTACCTCAAACTGGTATGGGACAGGTGAGCGGGTCTCAAACAGTCATCAGCTGAGTGCAAAGCAGACAATGGTGAGAAGGTAGGCACAAGAATTCAACTGAATACAACTGGGATGGGGTCTGTCATTGGGGATTTCTGTTACCAGGGACAGCACAATTGAAGGTGGAGTTCAGGAGAGGCAATAGGGCTCTTGTCAGGGGATACTAATTCTGTGAGATGGCCATCCTGATGATTCAGATATTAAAGTAACAGAAAAATGCCATGTCCAGGTAGGCACATTTCTCCTTGCCTCTTTTCAGAAACCAGACAGGTTTGAATCTATAGTGATATTTATAAAGTCAGGATTCAAAGCAAGCATCAGAAACCAAATTACTACACTTATAACTGGACGATATGAAGTTAACAAAAGCAAAGCTTCACACTTACTTTTCCCTTAACTTTAATTTTCATAAGTTTATATTTTAAAATACTACAGATAGGGTCCGGTGGCGTGGTCTAGCGGCTAAAGTCCTCTCCTTGAAAGCCCCGGGATCCCATATGGGCTCCGGTTCTAATCCCGGCTAATCCACTTCCCATCCAGCTCCCTGCTTGTGGCCTGGGAAAGCAGTTGAGGACGGCCCAATGCATTGGGACCCTGCACCCACGTGGGAGACCCGGAAGAGGTTCCAGGTTCCCGGCATCGGACCGGTGCAGCACTGGCCCGTTGCGGCTCACTTGGGGAGTGAAAACATCGGATAGAAGATCTTCCTCTCTGTCTCTCCTCCTCTCTGTATATCCGGCTTTCCAATAATAATAATAATAAATCTTTAAAAAAAATACTACAGATATTCACATGCTTATTATGTTTGTCCATCTCACTCTGACTTGGGCGCCACAAGCCATCTGTCAGAGCCACCCAGGCTAGTAATAACATATCTCTAAGCAGTTCCCTCCTGTTCTTTTGCAGGGGGAAAGGCCAGGCTGAAGCCCCTGCTTTCCTGTACCCCTGATTTGCAGAGCTCATAGCTTCATTGGGACCATGTCTTTCTCTGGAACTCAACATGGCACTGACTCTCTCTAACATTTGTTCTATTTTATTCTGTTTCTTGCCTCTGCCTTTTCTGGAAATGTCAGCTACTTTTCTGGAGGAGATATTCAAATCTTACCATGGGAAACCTAAAATTCCTGCTTTAAATCTGCATGATTTTCAGCAAGTAGGATAGAGGCTGAGAAAATAAGACCTGGTGGACTATCAGCCTCTATCTTTCTAAGTGTCACCAACTCCAAATGCTTGGTGCTAAGGTTGATGAAGGTCACCCAGAGAAAACTGATGCCCTTCTGTACCACAGCAGCTTCCCAAAGGAAAAGTAATATCCTTCAGGCCTGCCATACTTCTGCAGTATTCTTGAGATGAGGTAAAGAGCAGAAGCGTCGACTGCTCCTATTTCAGGTTTCTGCTCTTTTCTCAACGCCACCGCAGCCTTCACAGAGAATACATAAAGCAGAATGCATGTGACTCAAAGGAGACGGCTTCGTGTCACTGGGCAGTGAAAAGTATCATGCTGGCAAGAGTCAAGGTGCAGAGTCTGAGAAGTTTGTGGGGAGCAAGCTCAGAAAGCGAATGTCTGTGAAGTCTGCGTCACCTGCCTTTTCCAAACTCAGCCTTTGTCACTCAGTTTGTCCTTTTTGCAACACAAGAGCTCAGGAAGAAGAATGATAGAGTTGAAAGGGACAAAAAGGTTAAGGGAAATAGCTTGGTTGAAAATATCAAGCTCTTGCTTTCATTTAGAGCCTCCTCATCTCACAGGCCATAGTATGTTTCCACCTAAAGGTGATTTAAACAGTTTTGGCTGTTATTCTTTTCCTAACCGAGTCCATTTAAGCTTTGGGCTGTATGACAAAGAGGACTCAGTCCCTCCACACCTTTCCTTCTATTCCAATTTCCCATCAGGAATGCTCTCCTTGAACAACTATCCCCCTCATATCTCTTTAAAGATATGATTTCTCCCCTCCCTTTACCATCCACTCCTAAGGCCTCGGGTGCAAACATACAAACTTCTTCTTCTTTTAGAAGAAATATTTCTGACCTAGATCTAGGTAATAAATCAGATTAGAAGCTGCCATCCTTCAGGAGGGTAGGCATCTATCCTAAAATCAGCTGTTTTATACTCTCAGTGACTGCTATCCTCAGGCCAGAGACGGAGCACAAACGAGCTGAGTGAGAATGCTGTCGTGGAACTAATAATTGAATCAGATTGGAAGACTGTCCTTCCATTTTCTTAACTTTTCTTTTTTTGATATTTATTTATTTTTACTGGAAAGGCAGATATACAGAGAGGGAGAGACAGACAGAAATATCTTTCATCCACTGGTTCACTCCCCAAGTGGCTGCCGTGGCCAAGACAGAGCCTATCTAAAGCCAGGAGCCAAGAGCTTCTTCTGGGTCTCCCATGCAGATGCAGAGTCCCAGGGCCCTGAGCCATCCCCAACTGCTTTCTCAGGTCACAAGTAGGGAGCACGATGGGAAATGGAGCATTCAGGACTTGAATTGGTGCCCATATGGGATCCTAGTGCAAGCAAGGCAGGAACTTTAGCGATTCGGCTGCTACATCAGGCCCTGTCCTTCCCCTTTCTAAATCTGAACTACAAAAGCAAACAGAAACCAATTGAATGAGAACAAGTTGAGATTATGAATTCAGAGCTTCTTACACTAAGACAGTCAGCCAACATCATTTGTACTTCTGCAGACTCAAAGGCAAAAAGAGTGAAGAAATTTCAAAGTAAAAAAAGAAAAGATTCAGTTATACCCTAATTGGAGGCTGCTATAATAGGCATATTAGGTAGAGGTGAGGCATCTTTTACAATTGATAACAGACTGTAGATTTGGCTCTCTCTAGTTGGCTGTAATATGGAAGTAAGGAAAAACTAAGGAAACTATTAGGTAAGTCCTGATAACACCTATAAGGCCAATTATTATAGACTTTATTGTTCTTCCTAAATTGTGACTATCGATACCTAGGTTACTATCCTGAGCTGTTGATTATAAATAGGAGATTGTTGCCCTTGACAGGTTTGTATTTTAGGAATTGTTTGGCCATTGTACATCTTCACATTCAGTCTCTTGGTCAAAATGCGGAAGACCTTAGACAGTATCCATCTTCGATCCATAAATCTGTTGGCAAAAATCCAGCAGAAATGTTACAGCAAACATCATAATACGGGGTAGAGGCACAATATAAAACAAAGACTCTAGATGACTTCCTGGATCTTCTAGAATCTCTTTCTTCTTATTCTATCCACAGTATTAATTGCTTTTGTCGTAGACTCATTATGGCAGGATACTCAAAATCCATCCTCCCTACCCTATTCAGATGGCAGGATGGGATATCTATAAGCTCTGTGTTGCATCACTTCCAGGAAAAATTCTACAGAGAATGCAGTCCTTTGTTAAATGTCTCAAGGAGCTCAAGTGTAAAACAGGCAGACACTAACAAATTGCAGCAGAAAAAAAAATGAAATGCAAATGGCAAATTTCATCCCGCAGAGATGCTCAGGCCCAGATGCATTGCTGTAACCCCACCTCATAAATCCAACCAAAAAAGTCCACTGCTTTGCCTGAAAGATCTGCTTATGTAGTCTGGTCACTCACATGACCACTTAATTCCAATTCCAATTCACCACTAATTTCAAACTGCTGGTAACTGTGACAGACAGGTTTGTTTGCAGCTACCGGTAGATGAAATAGTCTGCTTTAAAATCAAGCAGACAGAAAAGGAGAATAGGACTGAGGGGCACCAGAGGAATAAAAGTGCTTTGCAGCTTCCAATGGCTAAACTAAAGCTTTTCCTTTCTGGTAGATTACTCTTCAATTACACATACAAAGACAGAAAAGCTGGTGCACAGCCAGTGCAGACCCATTCCACTTTCACACAATTCAGACTGAAGTCACGACTGTGGGCAATCGTTCCCATCTCTCTCTCTCTGCTACCTGGTGGGTGTGAGTTAGAGCTTACCGCCCCGTGATCTGAGGCACAGCTTCCAGGCCTACAGGGAGTGCGATCTCCAATGAGGCTACCAAGGAAATACACATGGAACATGATCGTCAGGTCTAGATGTGTCGTATAGCCAATTACAGTGTCTTTGGTGGGCAGGGGAGGAGGGCACTGCCAGAAGACACCCTCCTGCTCTCCCCTTTCGTATCCTTTAACAGCTGTACCCTGTGCATAATATAAAGTGGACATTCCTTACCAGTGGTTCTTATGGCTAAAGAACACTGTTGCCTCCTGCACCAACATTCTTCCTTTCCAACTAGAAAATAGATTTTTGCTGAAAAAAAATCTCTGCCTAGACTCCCACCACAGTGTTATGTTAACTGAAACTAAACACATTATCAATGATACACTAACTTTGTCTGAAATCCCACCTATTTTCAAAGAAAATATCTACATCTTTAAGAAACTTGGAGTTAAAATATGGATTATAGCTTTGGAGACAGTCATTCCCTACCCAAAGGCATAAAAGAAACTAATATATAACATATTCAAAACAGATGCTCTTCAAACTTTCTTCTCTTGACACGATATTATTAAGCCCCAGCATCCCTTCAGTGTTACGGTTAGAGATAGCTGCCATCGTGCAATGTCAATATCAATTTGGACTACCCGCTGTTCCTTATTTATTCTTATCACTGATTCTACAACTTCTTGCTCAAATCATGCAGCTAAATTCTTTCTAATACGACAAGTCCTTAAGGATTTATAGCCATTTTGCCATGCTATAACAAATTACCATTCTTGCTAGAGTCCTGGTAGCAATCCTCAGTGGAAAATGGTGCGAAAAAGAAAAAGAATCCATGAAGATGATATCAAAGTGCTTCCTGGCTGCTGAGATGGAAACGAACTCGAGTCATTTTTTAGTTATGATCAAAATGCAAAAGTTAAGTCACTGTCACATCCCAGTCAGTAAGACGAAACAAAGTTAAGTTCCTTTCTAGGCTGCCAGTACCTAAAGATCAAACTCTGAGGGATGAGGGGTGAATCAACAGCTGGAAATACGAACCTGTGCATGTTCTCTCTAATTATGTATTCTATAATTGCTCCCCATAGGCAGTGCAGGGCTGTTTTATTTCTTGGCCAGTGTGCACACTCTTCTCAGTCGCTATACATTACCTTAACTTTTACTTTACTATTACCGTCTATATGTTTACAAATATACATAGTCTTCCACACAAATTTGCCACTGGACAGTTGACTGAAACCATTTCTGTTTTCTTTCAGAGGCTCCTCAGTCCTGCCAGCTTGGATATTGTCAAGTCAGGTACCAGAAATGACTTTAGGATTTAGGGGAGAAACATGTGTCCCATCACTACCATCAGCTAGTGCTATTCTGCCTGCGCTCAAGCTCTAATTCCCAGGCTGGAACTACAGGCCATCCTTGCAGACGGTCTGCAAGGCCACTGCAGCATCTCCTAGTCATACCACTTCCTGAATTTTTATCACAGGACTTTTTGTCAACAGCTTGGATTCTTCTATGAGCTCCTGAAAGGCAGAGGTCAGGTCTTCACCATTATTGCTTCTTCCCCAATCATCCTAAACAAACATGACAAAGTCATCCCTCAGTTGACTAGTTCACTCAGTCTTTTAATAATAGCTGGAACCATAAGAAACTAGAAATACTCATCCATGTTTGCCTGTAAAGTCGATAATTTTGTATCATCTGTTTTCCAAATACAAGAAACAAACCCAACATTCATGCTGAGAGAGGGGTTAGACTGGGTAGTACACAATTAGGGTATTCTGGGTCCCCAAGTCATCATATCTTTTCCTCAAATATAAAGGGGTATTCCAAGGACTACATCCCAACAGACAGGGAGAACACGGGGAATTGGAGCGCCTTCGGAGGCCGAGAACTCCGAGGTCACCCAGCCCCATCTGGATCTACCACATGGGATGGAAGAGGCCCAAATCCTTCTTCACAGGACCAAAGGTCATCAGAACAACAACCAGGAGCCCCGAGGGATCTGCAGAAATAGAAGAACAGCAAGCTTCCTTAAGGACTAGGGAGAGGAGCTTCTTCTGGTCCTTACTTAGTTCCAACTTTGGATCCCCACCCTCGCTTGCAATGACCATCAGGGTCACTCTAGAGGGCCCCCCCACCAAAAAAAACTAGAATAGATAGTCAGAAAAATACAAGCAAAGTTTAAAACCAAACAGGAAACGATCAGCGTGGATCCACATATACCTTACTAGATAGGACACAAAGATTAGTTACCCCTCACTAGGGGATAAAGATTTCTCTGCACACCCCTCCTAAAACTGTTCTGCACCTCAACTGTAGACAAAGGTCTTGTTAGATTTATAAGCCAGTTTAGATTATCCTAAAATCTACCAAGTTCAGCAAAATTATGCGTCAACACAATAAACTGCTAACAGACACAAAACAGCTGAATAGTACCCTATAGCCACTTTAAGACGTATAGCAGCCAGTTCTGTGTACAAATAAAAATTGAAGGGTCAATGAAGTAGTCACAGGACATGGTTAAGAAATTGCACTGTTATAACGTATTGATTACTCAGTATCATGTCAATTAATTCTATAATGTTGCAAATTGTTGTTGATGTTGTGCTGGGGCTACTAATTGATCGGGATGATATTCTGCCAGCTCTGCCTTCAGACCAGAGATGGTCTCCAAAAGAAACTGTTGAATTTATCTGGACAATAAGATGCTGGACTCTATGCTTGGTATATGTTTGCAACGAAAGAATCTTGACTGAATTTGAACTGTAATACTGCAACAAGGTGGAGGAATCCACCATGGGGGGAGGGCATGGAGAAGGCAGGGGGAATCCCAGAGCCTATGAAACTGTGTCACACAAACAAAAACAGGAACTCCAACAAGGAGCATTTTGACCACTGGCTTAATACTTACCCCTGAGTTGGCCGTATTTTTTCAATATGAACCCAATTCAATAAGTAAAGAATATTCTAATATGCACAAAATGCTAATAAAGGGAACAGTCTGCCTCCCATTTTTTTGCGATACAGTTTTCACAGTTTTTCTTTAACTTCTGATAAAGCAAGAGTGTCATAGGTAGCCATTTGGCAAAATAATTAGGGCTAATCGCATATTGCAGATCCTGGGTTCAAGCTAACTTTTCAAACCTTTAGCAAATGTGTGAAGAATCTAAATGTTGGCTTGCTTCAAACACACCAATAGAAGCCTGTCAGCTTGCTCTTTTTGAAAGTTAACAGTTAAACTGACCAGTCATGGCTGTATAATTGTGTGAAATTGGACTGAAATGTATAAAAACCCTGTGCTGTTGAATTTCAGCACCTTTTTTTTCTTCTTCTGCCCCTTCTGCTGCTGAGGTTGCTGCCCCTTCCCCCGCAGGGCTGGGGTGGCAGCTGGGAGTGTAAACTAGCCTGGGTAAACGGTCCTTATTCGTTTACATTGACAGCTGACCCCTGATGATTTTCTGGGGATTTCAAAATCTGGGCGCAACATTTTTCAAGCTTTTAGCTAACGTGCATTTTGAAAGTGCAGGTGATGGCACAAGTAATTGGACCCTGGCTCCCCACTATGATAGCCCCAAATTCCACTCCAGCTGCTGATTTTGACTGACTTGGCCTCAGTCACTGTAGCAATTTGAGGAGCAAACCAATGGATAGAAGAACTCTTACACTTGATGTTCTATCTCTCGCTCTCTCTTTCCCTCTTTTTCTCTCTCTCTTTACTTCTATCTTCCCCTCTTTGACTCTTCCTTTTCAAATAAACAATTTATAATAAATAAATAAATGGTCTTTTAAAAACAAAGAAAGAAGAATGTTAGTTTGAGTTTTCTAAAAGGCACGATCTGAGACAAGGATTTGAGGGCATGTGTTTTCCTTGGGAAGTGATCTTGGGAGGTTCTTGTGGGAAAGAGGAAACGTTAGACAAGAAATACAGAAAGTCTGTAAAGCAGAGGTTTTTGGGCCTGGTTGGACATAGAGGCTTAGCCTGATATTTATGTGTAGGGGAATCTCTGGGAGACAAAACAGATAATATGGAAAATGCTTCAGAGTTCCACATGCTCATCAGAGTTCCAAGTGCTCATCAACATTGTTTTTGGCATCAGTTTGGAAATATTCCTTACTTGCCATCTTTTCTATCATAGACATGCCCAGCGATAAGCATCTGTGTATGTGAGAAAAAAAAATAGAAAGGAAACATGTAAGGTACTAAGAGTCTCTGTTACAGATTCAATCAATAGTCCATTTACCTCTTAAATTCCTGTAATACTACTCAAAGTCCACAAAAAATGGTAACGGATCACTTGGCAAGCGTAATATCAGAAATTAATGGAGAATGGTTTAAAATGAGGAGTATCTGCCTACCAGCAACAGCAGCAACAAATCAGCTTCAGCAGTACAGGAAAGAAGGTCAGATTTTCCGAATTTTCTCTTCTTCAGGAATACTGGGATTATGGCTAATTACACATCTTTAAATTCTGACAAGGAAAAACTCTGACACTGCAATGATAACTGCTATGCATCTTAGGTATGAAGCCTTCCATATATGGCCAGTCTCAACACCTTTATTTTAAAGTTTTATCTTTTTGTCAGTTCTACACTCAGTATTTTACTGAAATTTACAAAATTCAGAGCTGCTTTCAGATTGCCCAGAGGTGACCTGATGCCTGGAGCAAACAGCTGCCAGGTGGACTAGGATATGAAAAACATATTCATGCAAAAGAAATGAATAAAAGGCTTTAGAGTTTGAAAAGATAAAAAATTTTAAAGAGAAGAATACCATTAAATATATTATTTCTGAATACGAAGATGCCAATGACATTGAATGCCATTGTTGAATATGTAAATACACAATTTGCAAGCATAGGTTAAAGTACCATCAAATTCATACCAAGTCAAAGGTCAGAGCATTGGCAGAAGGAAGAAAGCCTAGCACGTACGACAGGGATAGAATAGCTGCAGGGATGAAGTCAGGATTGTGATATAGGTGACAGTTATTGCTGATGCTTTGACATTTCACAAATTCCTTTCAAAGTCACTTTCACATCAGGAATTCAAAAACCTCATGGACAATACCCTGCTAGTCTTGAAGCTCTCTTAACTGAACCAAGCTTGCCAAAACTCCCCTATCTTGTGCTCTGCTGGGCTTTTGGAAGCAGCAGTGGCTGAAGGAGGCAGGCATTAATTTCAAAAGGTTTCTCCACAAATCAGGAATACACAGGTCAAAGCTTTGAGGCACAGGAGGAAAACGAAAGAATAATAAGAAAAAAGGAGTAATCCAGTATTTAAACATGATTATTGTTGGGTCCTTCTGCTAGATTTTTTGTCAGATTGTTTGTATTCTATGTGGTCACTTGAGAATAAAGAATGTCACAGATCAGAAGTATATGTTCCATTGCAGATCACATGTGCTTGCTTCTTGGGTACCTTTATGGTAATATCTTGCCTTAACCTGACCAACCCTCACCAGTGGATAGTAGGTTTAAGAAGAACCAGTGTTGTGACACAGTGCATTAAGTCATTCTTTGTAACACAGTATCTCATTTGAGAACCAGTTCAAGTCGTGAGTATACCACTTCTGATCCAGTCTCTGCTAATGTGCTTGGGAAAGCAGCAGAAAGAGAGCCAAACAAATCTCTACCTGTCAATATTAAACTTGGATGTAAATGGCTTGCACTCATCAAATGAATGTCATAGATTAGTGGACTGGATAAAAAAAATTTATCTAAGGAAGACATATCTCACCAACAAATATATGCCAAAACTGAAAGTGAAAGCATGGAAAAGGATGTTCCAGGCTAAGAAAGGAAAAAACAAGCTGGCATAGACATTCTTATATCAGATAATGAAGACATTGGTGTGAAAACATTAAAAGAGATGAAGAAGGATACCACATAATGATCAAGGAACCCATTCAGCAAGAAGGATACCACCAAAATAAATATATACACATGCAATGCCAGGATATCTAGCTACATGAAAAAAAAAATTAATGGGGATTTAAAGGAAGAAATAGACTCCAATACAACAATACTCGTGGATGTTAACACCGCGATAACCTCAATTGAAAGATCAATGAGACGGAATCTCAGCAAGGAAACAACAGTGCTTACCTGGAAAATGCGACAAATGGACTGAATTGATATCTATAGAACCTTTCTTCCTACAGATGCAGAATACACTTTTTTTCTTTTTCACCAGTACATGGAAGTTACTCCAAAATCGAGCATATCAGAGGCCACAAAACAAGCCTCAGCAAATTTTAAAAAAGTAAAAATCATACCATAAATCTTTTTAGAGTACCAAGAAGTGAAACTGGAGACAAGCCAAAATGCCCCAAAAGAGACTGAAGAGCATGCTGCTAAATGAGCAGGGGGGTTAAGAAGAAATGTAAGAGGAATGAAAATTTCTTGAAAGGAAGGAAGGTATCAACACAACATTTCAAAACTCATGGAAAACCATCAAGGCAGTTTTAAAGAGAATTTCAGTTCAAATAATGTTTATGTCAAGATATTGGAAAAGCACGAAGTAAATGGTCTAGCTAAACACCTGAAGGAATTAGGAAAACAATAGCAAAACAATCACAAGCTCAGCAGGACAAAAAAAAATAATCAAAATATGGGAGGGAAAAAAAACAGAGGTCAAAAGAACAATATATTAGATCAACAAATCGAAGATTTGGTTCTTTGAAAAAAATTGACCCAACTAGACCAAAGAATGGAAAAAAGAAGGGAGAGGATATTAATACAATCAAAGGCAGAAAAGGAAATATAACAACAGATACTCAGACAAAAATAGAATAATCAGGAATTATTACAATCAATTGCACACCAACAAATCAGAAGACTAAAAGAAATAGATTTTTAGACACATAAAATTATACAAAATTGAGTCAGGAGGCAGTTAACAATATAAATAGAGCTATAACCAGGACAGAATTAGTAATTAAATCCTTCTGAACCAAGAAAAGTTTCACTCCTAAATTTGATCAAACATCGCAAATAGAGCTTACCCCAATCCTCCTCAAACAATTCAAAACAAGAGAAAGAGAAGCAATCTTTCCAAACTCTCTCTAGGAGGCAAACATAACCTTGACCTCAAAAGCGGAGACAATAGAGAATAAGAACTACAAACTGATATCCCTGATGAACATAGATGCAAAAATTGTCAACAAAATTTTAGCCAACAGAATCCAATAATACATCAGACAGATCATTCACCTGAACCAGATGGGATTCATCCCTGGCATGCAGGGATGGTTTAACATACACAAATCAGTAAATATGATATACCACAAATTGAAGAGGAAAAACTATGTAATCACCTCAATAAATACAAATAAGGCATTTGATAAAAATCTAACACCACTTCATACTAAAAACTCTAAACAAGGTGGCATAGAAGGAACATTCTACAACACAATCAAAATAATATAAAAAAATGCCAACATCCTACTAAATGGCAAAAGACTAGAAGTTTTTCCATTGAGATCTGAAAATGTACAAAAATGTCCACTTTCACCACTGGTATTCAACAATATTTAAGTCCTCACTAGAATTATTAGGCAAGAAAAAAGAATTAAAGGAATTTAGATTGGAAGAAAGAAATTAAAATTATCCCTGCTCTCAGACAACATGATGCTATACATTGGCAAACCAAAAGCACCAACCAAAAAAGTATTGGAACTCAAAAGAGAATATGGCAGGATAGCAGACTACAAAATTAATGAACATAAATCAATGACCCCAATATATGCAAATAACTCCATGGCTGAGAAAAATCTTCTAAGTACAGTAACCTTTAAAATAGCAGAGAAGGATTTTAAATTCCTTGAAATAAACCTAACCAAAAGATGTGGAAGACCTCTGGGATGAAAATTACAAAACATTAAAAAATGAAATAGAAGAAGACATTAAATTAGGATAGAGAAGTTTACCATGTTCCTAGATTGGCAGAAACAACATCATTAAAATGTCCATATTACTGAAGGTAATCTATAGATTCAATGTGATCCCAATCAAAATCTCAACAATATTCTTCTCCAAAATAAAAAAAGTGATACAAAAAAATTCATCAGGATGTAGAAGAGACTTTGAATAACCAAAGCTATCCTACAAAATAAAAATAAAGCCTGAGGAGTAACGAGTCCAGACCTCAAAACATATACAGGGTAGTGGTAATCAATCTGATACTGGCACAGAAATAGAAAAGAAGATCAATAGAACAGAATATAAATCCTACACATGCACAACCAACTAATCTTTGAAAAGAAAACTGAAAATAACTCAGGAAAAAGGTTGTTCTCTTCACAAATGCTAATGGGACAATTGGATAGCAGCCTGCAGAAGTAAGAAGCAAGAACCTCTACCTCTCAGCTTATGCAAAACAAAACAAAAACAAAACAAGCTTTAAGTAGATCAAGGACCTTAATCTGTACCCAAAATGCACCAAACTATCAGAGGAAGATACAAGAACTCTGCAACATATAGGCATTGGTTAAGACTTCTTAGAAAATTCATCAAAAGCACAGGCATTCAAAGCAAAAAATAAGCAAATGGGATGACATCAACCTCAAAATCCTCTGTAGAGCAAAGAAAATTATCAACAAAGCAAAGAAGCCACCAACAGAATGGAAGAAAATCTTGCACAGTACACAACAGACGGGAGACTAAAATCCAAGGTTTACAAAGAGGCTCAGAATCTCAACAGCAAAATAAGCAACAATGTAAGGAAATGGGTGAAGAAAACGAGCAAGCATTTTAAAAACAACAACTTCAAAGAGCTAATAGAGATATGGGGAAAAGTGCTCAGGTTCCTTAACTAACAGGGAAATACCAAAAAAATCACATTTAGATTCCACTTCACGGTAGTGAGACTGGCCTACATAAAGCAATCTAACACCTGCTAGCATAGATGTGGGGAGAAAAGAACCCTAATCCGTTGTTGGTGGGAATGCAGGCTGTGGAGATTTATTAATTGTGGAGATCTGCCCCACAAAAACCAGATCACGATGCCCGAGGACTCTGAATCTCAACTGTTTCTTGGCAAACTGGGAATGCTGCAGGGAGCAGACTCTCTGCTGGGATTGTGAATATGCTTCGCTGGCTGAGGAGGTGTGAGGTATCTTCATCATCTATCTCCCTCTTCCTTTAGTGATTGTGGCTTAAATGGATCTGAGTAGAAAGTTCTATTACATTCCTTTCTAGTTAGGTTTGTTTGTTTACTGGTGTTGATTCCTGTAACTCATGTTTACCAATCCGGCTGCTCAAAACATGGTAATTGTTTCCCCCAATCCTTTGTAATCTATTGTTGGAATAGTTTGCTTACCATTGTTCAGTTAACTTGTGACTTTTACCAACCTGCTTGCCCTGCAAAAAATTGGTATAAGAAGCCGAGAAAAATTCAATAACTTTTGCATTGGTTCATCTCACCTGTGTACCCCACATACCCCAGAATTCTTCTCAGCGCAGATGTCACACCTCGAGTCTCAGTCCCCACTAGAGGGACCACCAAGAGCAGGCTAGTGTAGACACTATGGAAATCAATATGGAGAGTGTTAAGACAACTGAAAATTGATCTGTCATGTCACCAAAGTATCCCCACACCTGGGAATATATCCAAAGGAAGTGAAATATGCATATGATAAAAGTGATCTTCCAACCTAATATTTACAGCAGCATAATCTATAAAAGCAAAGACATGGAAACAACTCTGATGTTCATTTAAAGAGGAATGGGTAAAGAAACTGGCACATTAACTCCACGAAATACTACTCAGCCATTAAAAAAAATATGGAATTCTACCATTTGCAACAAAATGGTCCCAACTAGCAGCCATTATGCTCAGTGAAATAAGCCAATCCCAAAAGGACAAATTTCATATGTTCTCTCTGAAATAAAAAACTTTCATGCAAAATGCAAGATCTATCCATCTTTCTGTATGACGTATATACATATTTTCACCTAGAGGGACATAATGGAAATGAGCATGCTGGGAAGTAAAGCTACATTGCAGTATGCATCTCTACTCCAGAACAAATACGTACTAAAATGAAACTGGTAAATATGTCTTAAGAATTGGATGCTGGACTTTCTACCATCTTCTATACCTACAACATCAGGATACACTTAAATAGCAGAATGATGGACTTGTGACTATTGCTGAAGGGGTATACTAGTATAATAATATGGGGAAAACATTAGGACAGGATGAAGTAGGTTGAAGGAGAAATCTTCCGGATTTCCCATGCAGGTACAGGGAGTGAGGACTTGGGTCTTCTGTTGCTTTCCCAGGCACATTAGCAGAAAGTTGGCTTGGAGGTGGAACAGCCTGGACTAGAAACAACACCGATAAGGGATGCCAGTAGCACAAGGATGAGGCTTAACCTACAACATCATGGCAACACCCTCCACCCCCAATAGGATTTTTTTTAATTGGTCACATTGTATTATGTGACACAGTTTAATAGGCAGTGGGATTCCCCGCACCCTATAGTTTCCTATAAACTGGAAACACCTGATTCTAAGAATTAGCTATTGGATACCTTACCTGCACCTGCCTTTGAATGTGCCTCTTGAATAGCTTCAGGTTTCCTGACTGTTTGTCTAGCATGGCACCTTGACAAGCTGCTAGTAGGACCATATATAGCAGTCAATTTTCTTCGACGCAAGAAAGAATCAGGGTATTGAAAAAAGTACAGTCAGTGAAGTGCTTTAAATGCTCTTAAAATAAATGTAGTCTAAGTTTTTTTTTCTCTTTTAAGTGATCCAATTACGGGGTCTCTCCATCTATAAGGAAGACCTTGGTTCTTGGAGCTGCCCTAGCCCTACCCCAGATGTTCCAGCTATTTGGGGGAATGAAGCAGCAATTGCAAGATCTCTCTCACTCTCCCGCTCCTTTCTTCCTCACCCTCTCCCTTTCTCTTTCTTTTTCTCTTTCTCTTTCTTTGCAACTCTGCCTTTTAGCTAAATAAATGCTTTTTAAAAGAGAAAGATCCCTATTTAGAAATTGCGAAGTGGGCCCGGCGGTGTGGCCTAGCGGCTAAAGTTCTCGCCTTGAACACGCCGGGATCCAATATGGGCACCGGTTCTAATCCCGGCAGCTCCACTTCCCATCCAGCTCCCTGCTTGTGGCCTGGGAAAGCAGTCGAGGACGGCCCAAAGTTTTGGGACCCTGCACCCGCGTGGGAGACCCGGAAGAGGTTCCTGGTTCCCGGCATCGGATTGGCGCGCACCAGCCTGTTGCGGCTCACTTGGGGAGTGAAACATCGGATGGAGGATCTTCCTCTCTGTCTCTCCTCCTCTCTGTGTATCCAGCTTTCTAATAATAATAAATCTTTAAAAAAAAAAAAAAAGAAATTGCAAAGTGGAAATAATATTGATGATATGAGCATAAATGACTGACACGAAAATGGGGTGAGAGGACCCTATTCTATAGTTGAGCTCTTTGTGAGTCACTTGGTGAGATATGATGATACGGGCCCAGTGTGGTAGCCAAGTGGCTAAAACCCTTCCATGTGCCAGGATTCCATATGGGTGCCAGTTCATATTCTGACTGATCCACTTCCCTTCCAGCTCCCTGTTTATGGTCTGGGAAAGCAGTAGAAGACGGCCCGAAACCTGGGACCCAGCCCCCACTTGGGAGACACAAAAGAAACTTTTGGCTTCAGATTAGCCCAACTATGGCTGTTGCAGCCACTTGGGAAGAGAACCAGCAGATAGAGGATCTTTTCTTCTGCCTCTTCTTCTCTGTGTAAATCTGACTTTCCAATAAAAATAAATAAATCTTTCAAAAAAACCATGATGACACAATTAGATAATTGGCTTAAAATAAAACACTCCATAGATTACATATCTACCATCAGAAACGGAAAGTCCCACTGTAAGTATTGATTGTGATTTTAATATATTTCCTAATGAGGGGTATGAATTTGGCAAGTAGGCAAGATATCACTTGAGATGCCTGTATTACCTAACAGAGTGCCTGGTTTCTACCTGCTGATTCCAGTCTCAAATCTAGCTTCTTGACACATGCTGGAAAGTAGCAGGTGAAGGCTCAAGTCTTGGGCTACTTTCACCCATGTAGCAATAAGAAAAGAATTCTAGGCTCCTGGCGTCAGCCTGGCACAGGCCACACTGTTGCAGGCATTTGGGAAATGAATCAGCAGACAGATCTCTCCCCATCTGTTTGTATCTCTCTGTGTCTCTCTATTTCTGTATCCACTAAGTAAACAAAAATAACAAATATAAAGATAAATGTTAGCTAATAAACAGCAGTACACATTTAAAATTTGTAAATAAATATTAACATAATGGAAAACAAGCATACATATTCTAACGTGATGAAAACTACTATATACCAGATGCATAAGTTAATTGGAGCACCTTCGTGAGCAAAATAACACAGAGGAAAAAATTTCCATATTGAGGTTATTTCATAATGAAATCCTAAAGATAGAATCAATCATACACATTTAGCTTTTTAGGTAAAGTAATAAATGGAGGAAAATGTAGGTTTTGAATTACTGACCATTTTATGTGTAGGAAATGGACAAGCCCATAAAAACCAAGATTGTATCGCAGCTTTCAAGCTACTCTGAAAAGTACGATTAAAAATAATGCTTTCTCTCATTTCCTGAGGTTGGAGGCTTGATCCCAGAAAATAAGCCTTCCCCAGAGAGTTCTGACTTTCTACATTGTTCTCCCCAGGTAAGTGCCTTGACTTTTCAAGATACAGATTGTGGCAAAGCAGAGCATTTCCTGAAGAACTGGGTCATGCTGTGCAAGAACAAATCCTTTGCGTCAGGCCCTGGCTTCCTCCCTTGTCCTGCTGATTGGCTTTTTAATAAGTTCTGTAAGGCTGGTTAACTTTTCAGTTTGAATCTCACATACAAGTTCATCTGAGTTTTTGACAGCCAAATTCCTATGCCCAGTATTTCAGAGCCATATTGTACAGCATTCTCTATTGAGCTGAGTGCAACTTGAAATGACTTTTCAGAAATAGGACTTAAGCATTTTTTTAAAACCTATTTGTTCCTGCTATCTCAGCGTAATAAGAAAATCACTTCCTATTCTCCTTTTTACATTTACACATTTTTTTTTTGCTATTAGCTGAAATCTTACCTAGAAATCAACCAAACTCAATAAACCTCAAGAAAATTATTTTATTGCAAAAATTGCAAATATTTTCTGTGTATGCACATGTGTAGTCACTGTCAGACAAAAAAATGATTAAGGTAGAAAATTTATGACTCTTCACTGGCAGCTTCAAAGAGATGTTTTTCCCAGCATAACCCAAAATGAAGACTGCTGGAGCCACCCAGGCAGACCTGATTAGATCCCATTAGACCTCCTACCTTTTAATGTATCCATCTGACCACAGCCCACAGGGAAGATGTACCGATGACTAGGTGATGGTGACAGCTTGCACCATCCTTAATTCTTCACTTCTCCAAAAGCCTGCTTTTAAGCAAACCCTTAGGCTCCAATTTCTATGCAGTTAAAAGTATTTGCTAAAATGTTTTAGCTAATTCCATAGATCATTTTAAATTATCTGAAAATAATTAGCAGGTGGTGGGCACCTGCAATAGCATAATCTCTTAACAAGTACAATTCGTTTTTCTTTTATTTAGTTTATAAAAAAAATCTTCCTTAAGAAAAACAAAATCCAAAAGATGTTTTGTACTAATACCCATCATTTGTTCAGACGCCTTTCCATCTTTCTGATACCTTTGAACATTTTGAGTATTACAGGCATTTTTCTCATCTTTCTCATCATACATCTTGTTCATGAGAGTTTTCGTGAGAATGTTCCATGATTGAAAAACGAATGATGAGTAACAGGTTGATTTCCACTTCAAAATAGCTTAAGTACTGTACAGTGGGACAGAGAACACTTCAGAATTAGTTCCAACATGAGCTCTGGCACTCACTAGCTACACAATCCTGAGCAGATTGTTATCTTTCAAATAGAGATGGCGACAACATTTTCTCACAGCAGTGAGAGACAAGATTATACACATAATGACTTTCCTTGACTTAGTTCAACTTTGTTTCTACCATTTGCTCTCCCACTTAAACTGTTATTTGAAAAGTTGACCATAGGTCTGACAATCTGAATGAATTAGACAGGCAATGGAGCAAATCCTATGACGCCAGGCCTCAGGGCAGTGAGAGCTTGGGAGACAAGACATTTACTGCTCTTTCCGACCTGATGAGAAGGTGATAGAGTGCCCACATCTCTGTCGCAGTCCTGTGCTAAGCACTGGGTTCTCAGCACAGACAAGAGAGTAGGGCCTTTACCCACATCCAGCCACCTCCTGCAGGAAGTCATGCTTCATTCCTGGATTAATAACTATGACCAGAGAGACCTGGAGCCTGTTGCACTGCAAGAAGTGTGTTTTCACTACAAATCCAAACATTGGCTGCTATCTGCCCCTGTTAACACAAGGTATTCAGCCTGAGTTGCACAAAGAATGAATGAATAAGTTGTCTTCAGAAAGGGTCATGCAAGCCTTAAGCCAGTTTTACCTTGGCTCTTGAATTGGAGCATAACAAAGCACAATGCAGAAGAGAGGGAACCAGCTGGGACTTCAGACACCCAGGGCAGCAGTACCTGCCGCAAGCACCCAGTATTGTTTCCCACAGATGTCTGCAGTGCTGCAGGCAGGAAGCTGGGATTTGATACAAAGCAAGAAAGGCAAACACATCTGAATTTTTCACCTGACTTATCATTATCAATTAATTCCACGTCCAAATCTAACTTTTCCTAAGGAATCAATATCTTCTAGATATTTTTCTAATTGTTCCACCTTGTATTTCCCAGAACCCAGCTGAGCAGTGGACACCAAAAAGCTTGGAATCAAAACCATTTCAGATTTTGAGTTTTTTCTGATTTTAATTTTGGAAAACCAACACATACATATAGAGTTATCTCAGTTGAACTCAATATGAAATCCATTTGTGTTTCTTATATTCCATGAACACATTTCCTCAAAGGTCATATGTGAAATCTTAAACTTTTGGCATCATCATATACGCTCATAAAAAATTTTAGGTATTCAAGTGCTTCAGATTTTGGGACTTTCAGATTAAAGATGCTCAATTTGCAGTAATTTTACAAGTAGTAAGTATTCTATAGATGTAGCATTTTAGAATGGTGGCTCAAATGGCTCAATATAACAACCAAGAAGCAGCAAGACCAGCCTGTATTTCAAATCTGTTCATTAGGTCTCTATTTCACAGTCTACACTATACGACTGATCATCTCTGCCATGACCCTATCTTCTCTCTGCAGTACGAAGTTTGCTTTATTTTTTGTAGGATCAATCCTCCAGAAAAGGAATGAAAAATAATGTGAAACTCCAAAGAGGAAGGAATGATGATGAGAATCATGATGTAAGCAGTGATCCATCTTCATACCCCTCTGTATAGAACAAAGGCAGGAGAGAGCATCCAAGCAATGCAGCCGATCCAATGGGGGCTGCTTGGGGACTTAGCTCTTCTCACCAGCAAGGCTAGCAAACTGAGGAAGGGTTTATTTCTAAGTACCTACTATTTTCAAATAGCAGAGCTTAAAGGATAGCAATTGCATCTTCTGAAAAAAATATATGATAATTAGTCCAGAGGGAAACATTCTCCTCTCCATCACAATCTTCAAATTAAAAAAATACTATATTGTAATGATTTATTCTAATTATTGCACTAAAGATAATGGGGTCCATGTTGGATAGCAAAAAAATGTCCTGGCTTAAGTGCTTATTAATGGAGAATATAGTTTAGTCAATTAAAGCACAGGAAAGAATCATGGCAGCCAGTGATTGGTGGGTTGGCTATTAGATTTAATTTCTGATACTGGGTCAGTAAAGGCAGGAAGCAAATACTCCTCAAATGGGAGGGACGGAAATTACAAATTTGATTAAAATAAATCACCCTTTGAGCTTTCAAACCCTTTCTGTTGAGGCTTTGGTTAATGTAGGTGACAGCCCTTTCTGCCTCTTACTTGGCATGCGGTTATTGGGAGCCATTTGTAACACTCCCATTTTGTCTGTGAAAAGACATTTTAATTGAAAAATCATTTACCCATAAAATTATTATCATCAATTCACATTCCACCAAAGGGCTGCATTATGACCATAAAACAATTTGTAAGTGGATTCATTTTACCCACTAAATCACTTTACATTGTGCTGTGAACAGAATGATTAAAGCAAGTTAGCATTTTGTTGGCAAAGTAATTACGTTACTATGCATTTCATCCATAGAGATACTTATACTGCTAAGTCCATTTGTCTTGGTGACAGAACATCTATATGTATTGGACAGAATGCATTTTATTTAGTTGATGCAATTAATTTTATTCAGCAAACAGTTTTAAACTTATGCTATATTTTTTGTCACAAGAATGGAATTGGTTGGGGAATAAAATTAATTTTTCATATGTTATCTGTGCTCATGAACTTTCTCTAGGCCACTATACAAGTTTGGAAACAGGTAAACGAAAACAAAGAAAATAATGGGCAAGAGCAAAGCAAAAACTTAAACATCAATATTGCTATATGATCTATCTTTTTACCCTCTTCTCAGTTTTCAGAAGGAATAAAATCCAAAGACATCTTGAAAATATGGGGGGTTGGGCAGCATTGTGGTGCAGTGAGTATAGCTCCCACCTAGAGCACCAGCATCCCATCTGGATCCCAGCTCCTCCACTTTCTATCCAGTAATGTGCCTTTGAAAGCAGTGGTGGATGCCCCAAGTCCTTGGATACATGCACCCACATGGGAAAACCAGAAACAGCTCTAGGCTCCTGGCTTTGGACCAGTGAAAGTCTGAACATTGCAGCCAACTGGGGAGTCAGCCAGTGGAATGAAAGATCTCTCTTTCTCTTTCCCTCCTCGACCCCCCACATCACTTCCCTCTCTCCCTAATTCTGCCTTTCAAATAAATAAGTAAATCTTTAAAAACAAAATTTTTTTTGGCTGGAGATGGGGTAGAAAATAGCAGGTTTAGTTTTTTTCGTAAAGACCACAATGAAAATATTTCAAAATGATTACAGTAGAGTGTTTGTTTACCCTAGTTGTTAAGGCTCTGCTTGAGATACCCCTGTCCCACATAGGAGTAGCTGGGTTTAATCTCCAGTTCTGACTCCTGACTCCAACTTTCAACAGGAATATTAATACATATCCTGAAAGATAGTGGTGATAATTGTGAACTACACCCATGTGGGGAGACCTTGACTGAGTTCCCAGCTCTCAGCTTTGGCCTGACCTAGCTCCAACTGTTGTCGCCAAGCAAATCAGCAAATGGAAGTGTGTACTCATTCTCATTCTCTACCTCTGCTAAACTAACTAAATATTATTGGCAAACAATTAAAAGATAAGCTTGAAAATCTGTGCATTCAAAACATATTCAATAAGTTAATGGAAATTGTATATTATTAAAATTAAATATGAATTTAAAAAATGTTTTGTATCCAAAATAAACCTTTTTAAAAGACTTAATTTATTTTTATTTGAAAGGTAGATACAAAAAGAGAAGGAGAGACAGAGAAATCTTCCATCCACTGATTCACTTCTCAATTGACCACAACATCCAGAGCTGAGCTGATGCAAAGTTAGGATCCACAAACTTCTTCTGGATCTCCCAATGTGGGAGCAGGGACCCAAGGATTTAAGTCATCCCTCCAGTGTTTTCCCAAGCCGTAAACAGGGAGGAGGATCAGAAGTGGAACAGCTGGGACATGAACCAGCACCCATATGCAATGCCAATACCACAGGTGGAAGATTGGCCTAGCAAGCCACAATACCAGCCTCAATACACTGGTTTTTGTTTGTTTTGTTTTGTTTAATTGAACTTCTCCAGAACTTTTTGAAGTCCCCTCATTCATCATCTGTTGGAATAGCTCCTCTTCAGCAACAATCTTTTCATCTCCACCTACTGTAATAACTTCAGATATTCCTGGGGCAGCTGAGAAGCTTCGAATGAAGTTAGGCTTTGCAAGGCAGCAGTGGCTTACTCCAGTAAGCAAGGATCTTAATCCAAATTATGTTCCAAGTTAGAGTTTAGCAGGCTCTGTCACACACTGAAACCAAACATGACTCTAGCATCCTGTTAATTCAGATCTTTGTGCCCAGCAGTGAGGGCACAAGGAAAGAGGTAGCAGTAAGTTACTTGTGTAGGAAAGCTGAAGTGACTTCCTGGTTCCTAGTTTTGGCTGTCGCAGGCATTCAGGGAGTAAATGGATTTCAGTGCTTGCTTCTTGTTTGTGCTTCATAAATAAAAATTTAGAAACCTGGTACTTCATGGCAGAGCCCTGGGTGAATAACAATGCCGTGTTTATAGGAAAAAGGACATGGTTGCCATGGAACCCAATGGAGCCAGGGGAAGTGGCCAAGTAGCAAAGGCCCAGCTGTCCACACACTTCCTTCAGGCTTGCAGCAGGTGTCTAGTAACCACCTGACTCCAAGTGGGATTCCTCCAACTTGCTCTTCCATCCCTTTCTCAGACCTCGATAATTCGCTTTTCTCTTTTCCTGGCACTCAACTCATGCTCCCTTCTTGGAAATGTCTTAATCTAAGTCTCAGCCTAACCAAAGCTTTGCCAGTATTATATCACAATTTCAAACTGAATGCCTTGAGTAGGTGTCTATGGTTCAATTGCCTCCTGTCCTATTGTCTCACATTCTCAGAATTTACAGATCATTTTTCCCGTCTTGCAACATCTCTATGGATATTTACATGTCTTGCCTTTGGGAAGTGGTGATATCTTCCAGAGTCCTCCCTGCTGCCCTCAGGAATCAAGCATTCTTTCTACTTCAATAATCTGCTTTCCCCAGTATTGCTGCCTCATTGTATTTCTTTTCTTTGTTATTTATTGTTATTGACTCAGAACAGGTGCAAAAATAACATAAAGTTATATTTATTGAGCAACTTCTATCCATGGCAGTATTTTATTTAACTATAGTGCATTGTGAAAACAAAGAAGTTGGCATTGGCACCATATATTTAACTACTAGGCTATAGATCCACTCAGATTTCACCAGCTTTAGCATGGACCAATTTTTGTGAATATGCTTTTATACATAGCTTTATAACTTCTGATCACACACATAAAGATTAGGCACCACACATCAAACCCAAATATTCTTATATGTGTCATTAGCATATTAACCTAATCTAAATGTCTGTAGCAATACTAGGTTTGACAACACTAAACCGCACCTATTGCTGCTCATTGTCTTGACTAACTTACTAGTGTTGGAGGTATAATATCAGTAAAGCTATAGGAGTTGGAAGCTTAGCTGGAGAAACTTTTATTTATGAAACTCACACTCTAATCTATTGCCTAAATCACACAGCTCAGTTCCTTAGCACTCCATGAAATATAAACTCCAACTTCCCTCATCCAGGAGGTTTTATTATAAATCCTATCCACAAACAAACTAAACCTGAACAAATCGGCAACTTGTTTGTATGATGTAAAAACATCATGTTGAACCCTCATTGGATTTCCTGGGAAACAGAAAGAGGACTGATGTCTCCAGAGATAACAAGCCAAAATGATAGCTGACTATTGCTGGGAGTGCAGCTGAAATGTCTTTTTCCCTGGAATTCACATCAGCATGAAGGGTAGTACTTTATTAACACCATATACATTTTCCATACAGAAATAAGTGCACAAAATGCTAAGGAATATAGTATTTATTGACAGCTGGTTCCTATCCCAGGTTTTCTGATTGCAATCTCCTCTTCCACAAAAGAACCAGCAACCCAGTCATCATCCATGGATGTCTCCACTCACTTTTGCAAGTGGTGATTTCCCCAACTGGAACCAGCCTTCAGTACACGGGAACCAACTTATCCAAGAAGACCTTCAAGATACATGTAGAAGGAAAAGGTTCCCTCTGAAATCCCTGGACAAAAGATCAAATCTCTCAGTAGCCTTTGGTCTTTCTGGAGATATATGGAAGCTTTTTAACAGCCACATTAATGCAATCTTAGGGTGATATTTCTCTCACTTATGAAAACAAATGGGGAAAAGGGCTTTTGCTTACAGGATAGTAAGCTACTTTAAATTACTGGAAGCCATTTGTAAATTATTTTTCCTGGAAGTATTGAATATGGATAAGAATATTTTACTCAGATGCCTGACATTTTCATAATATACTCTGCAATTGGAACACCAGTAAAGACAGCAGCATAATTTTAATCTTCAACATGAAAAATAAACACCACATCATTGCTGGTCCCAGAGAGGGGAAAAAGGTCATAATGAGTATTGAAGAAGATGTAAAGTTGAAGAGTAGTTTTTAAAGAATATTGTTTTCCTCCCATGCCATCCCTATCATCAAAAATTTAAAAGAAAATTTTCAAAAGCCAAACTGAGGAACAAGAGACAGTAGATATGCTATTATCTTGATTCTCACAGAGAAAAAAGTCAGGAAGAACTGTACAATCACATTGAAGGTAAAGTAAATTTATATGAAGTTAGTTATTTAGCCTTCATAACACTATGACATAAGCTATGTCCAGTCAATGCATTTGAAGACCTGTCAATTATCCATACATGGAAGAGATAACAGAGGCAAATATTTGCTTTGAGAGTCAAGGTTGGAGGGGACATCTCCATCGACCACCCAGCAAAATCATCCAAAATACAAACAAAATGGCTGAAAACCATCACCAACAATTCTAGGCCAATAGCCATAGAGTGTGACCAAGAAAACCTCCCACCATTCATGTGCAAAGAGCCTTGAGATAGAATCTTCCTGCATCTAGTCAAGGATAGAAAAGAAGCATCTATACAAAAATGTCTGCCCTTGTGCTGCTTATGTGAGCTATGACTTAACTGGGGACACAGGGTCCTTAAGGCCCTGATTCTGTCCTAAAAAACCCTATAAACTCTCCTTGTTAGAGTTGCTACTGTTTGAGTCTGTGATCATTGAAGAAATTTTAGATTTCTCCTTATATTAATGTGTGTCATTTGAGTTGTGGAAGCACATGACCAAGAAAACGTGCCCCTCTCTATCAATGACTTTTATGGGGGCTTTGTGGGGTAGAGGAGTGGTTACACAACAATGCAATACCCTCTCTTGAGTTCTAAGTGATGATAGGTGAGTATCACAGATGGACTGAAAGGATTGTATGGATGGCGAAGGCATACGTTCCAAGCTCATGACCCTGAACTAGCTGTCTACCCCACAACAAGCCCAGGAAACACCCAAATACATTTCCAACTTTTTCCCTAAGAGATTCAAATAGGAAACAACCTAAACAAATTTGACATATTCACATAAACTGACACAAAATTCTGAAAAGAATAAACTAACGGAAAACAATACCATGGATAACTCTTACAGATATTAAGTTAAACAAAATAGGCTAGATTTAAAAGAAGGCACCCTGCAATTTATGTGAAGTTCAAAATTAGACAAAACTACTTTATAAGGATAAGTCAGTACAGTGATTATGATATGGGCTTGCTAGGAAGTCAATTAGGGCCAAAGGAGATGATAATCTTTCAGCAGTCTCTGGGTGTAAGGCCTGAACCCCTAAATCTACCTACCCACCTACATGCCAATTTAGCATACCCACTTTCCATGATGCATCTAAGCGTCCTCCACAATGAAGTAGATGCCATTGACACACGCACACAGAGTCCCATGTGAAAACACCATGGAAACCTTCCCAGAGACAGACACACAGAACCCCACCCAAATGCCACACTGTACATTCAATTGAGGCATCACCCTCCACCCGATTAAGAGAGCTACTGAACTAAGGTGGTACGTTTTCTTTCCTCAGAGGCCTCAAATCTGTCCTTGTGGAATTGCCTGCATTGATGTCTGACCACATACTCTCTCTTTATATAAACCCCGTTTCCTTTCTTGTTCTTGCAGTTTATCCATGTCTGGGCTTTTAATTCTTATCTCAAGCAAAGGCAAGAACCTGGAAGAAGACAACTAGAGAATATATTTATATAACAATTACTAATAGGGAAAGGCAAGGGAAATCTTACAGAGTGCCGGGAGCATGTTATGCCTGGTTCTGGCTGGTGCTTACAGAAATTAAAATTAATTGAGCTGTACATTGAAGATTAGCGTACTTTACAAACTTCATCACATGCATTAAACCTTAATTGAAACTCTTAAAGCATAGGTGCATTTTAATGAGATATTTTACAGCCTTTCAAATTTAACTATGTGTGAATCTTAGCTTCTCTTTTACCAGAGGTGTTCCAAAGTTCATAGCAGGAACAATGCAGAATGAGATTGTTTTTCTCATTTTTTTTTCTTTTCTCACTGTTTCCAGGCTTCATTTCAAAGCATCAGATGATTGTTTTAAGATCACTGTGTGTGACTTATCTGAGCAGGTTTTTTCTTTTCCTTTATTTTCCAAAGACCCAAACTAAAATTATGCCTTTTCAATGCTGGTCAATTGCTTCTTCTAGCACCACTGTTAGCATGCACAAAGAATTGCTTTCAGCTCAGGCTTGAATGCAGTTTCTGTCTAGAAGCTAATTAAGAACTGCATTTGTTTAGTCTCCATAGACCCTCTGATGACTTGTAAAATAGCTAAAGTAATGGACATGAAAATTTTGCCTCGGGAAAGATTTCCAATTGAAGTTGAGGGAAATAGTAAAGTTCTCTTTTTATGCACCACCAAACTGTATTCCTCTTAACTGCATTTAAACCTCACCACATCTCAGAAGTTTTTCTCAGAAAGAGTCTGGGCTGCCTTCTCAAAGCCTGCCTGCTCGGGGCAGATGTCCTCATGCAGTGAGTTGAGCTGCCACTTGGGACACCCACATCCCAGATTATAGTACCTGGCATTAAGCTCCGCGTCTGCGTCTGTGTCTGATCCAGTTTCCTGCTGAGAGCCACCCTGGAGGCAGCAGATGATGTATCGGCCAAACAGGTGGAAGACCTGCAATGAGCCCTAGAACCCTAGCTTCAGATTGGCTCAGCCCCACCTGTGGCACATATTTGGGGATTGAAGCAGCAGATAGAAAAATAATCTTTATATTTCTCTTTCTACATATGTTTGCTTTTCCTCTCCCTCTACTTTTAAAATACATACATAAATACATAATCTATTTTTTAAAAATTACTTTTCTGCGGGCCTGGTACGATGGCCTAGTGGCTAAATCCTCACCTTGAATGCACCGGGATCCCATACTGGCATCGGTTCTAATCCCAGCAGCTCCACTTCCCATCCAGCTTCTGCTTGTGGCCTGGGGAAGCAAGTCAAGGATGGCCCAAAGCCTTGGGACCCTGCACCCATGTGGAAGATCTGGAGAAAGTTCTTGGCTCCTGGCTTCAGATTGGTGCAGCACCGGCCGTTGTGGTCACTTGGGGAGTGAATCATTGGGTGGAAGATCTTCCTCTCTGTCTCTCCCCCTCTCTATACACCTGCCTTTCCAATAAAAGTAAATACATTTTTTTTTACAAAATTACCTTTCTGCTAGGACAGAGAGACTATCTGCCTGACTAGAAGCCTTTACAGTGACAGATACAGCTCGGGGGCTCATTTATTGATACAGGTGTTTGTTCACACACACACAAAAAAAATCTATTGAGCACCTATTATGCTCAACCATACAGCAGTAAACAAAAGCAAAATTATAACTGAAGAGAAATTAAATAAGCAAGAAAACCTCACAAGATTATAAGTTAAATGAATAACTCTGGAGAATATTATAGAAGTGTGTCCTTGGGAGTAGAATGCTTTAGACCAGATGGTCAGAGAAGCCCTCTTGGATGAAACAACATCTTAGAAGAGACCTGATGATAAGTAGCCAAGCAGACAATTGCCAGGGAAACTCCCAAACAAGAGCAATCACTTTCAGCAGAAGTCTGAATTCTAGAAAGAGAAGGAAGAAAACCCCAGCAGTCCTTGACTTTGTTCTGTCTGCTGCCTGGTTTTCCGCTAAAAGACCAGTTTTGGGAAACCAAGACCAAGACACTAACTAGGATGGATTGTTTCTTTTTTTTTTTAATAGAACAACTTGGGGATTTCTATTAATAGGAAAGTCAGAATAATAGAGAAAGAAGAGCTAGAGATCTTCCATCCACTAGCTTGCTTCCCAGTTGGCACAATAGCCAGCACTGCAACATGCCAATGCCAGGAGCCAGAACTTTCATTAAGGTGTCCCGAGTAGGTGACAGGGGCCCAAATGCTTGGGTCATCTGCTACTGGTTTTCTCAGGCCATTACCAGGGAGCTGGATTGGAACTTTGGCAGGACACAAACCAGTGAACCTATAGAAAACCAACATTATGGGCTGTAGCTTTATGAACAACATAGGCCCCAGGTGAAGTTATTTCTGCAAGTGTTTCTGGAAGAAAAGCTATGCTCTGGAAGAAGCTGCTGACTGAGACAAGTCCCAAGGCTGACTCAACACCAGCGGAGATCAATAAATACAGCCAGGAATTAGGATGCCATTTACAATTCCTTTGTCAAGACTAATTGTGGACTCACTTTGAGGAGCATGCCCTTTCTGCTCAGAGGTATTACTGCCCAGGAAAAGACTACACACTGGGGCTCACATCTGGCATTTCATATAATTAGAATTTTAGAGTTCAAACAACTGCTTGATATTTTATTTCCTAAATTGAAGCAGTTAGTCAATTAACTAGGACTCATCCAGAGCTGAGGACATGGATACTCAGTAAGGATTTCATGACATTGCTTACTTAATCTCTAATTTTTCTTTCCAGTTCTCAGATCCCACAGACACTGACTAAGTTCAGTTTGGGTGTTCAGAGCTGTTAGATCTCCTGAGCCTACCAGAAGTTACTGGACCTTCACAGGTGCTCAAAAACATTACTTGTTTCCTGAGCCTAAAACACTGGGAACAGAAATAAACAGAAATAAACAGACAAGGCAGGGTGCTCAGGAAAGTTCTAGAAGGGAAAGAAACAATAGAGTGGGGATGAAGACAGACTCCACAGAGCGAAAGTAACAAATTGTATTTCTGCCCTTCATCAGCTGCCTGGCTTTGTTCAGATTGTGTCTTATCCCTACACCTCTTTCATCATCTGTCCACCAAGGCTGCTGTTTTGATCTTTGACCTTCCTGATTGACCTTCTTCCCCTGAAGAAGCAACTTCTACTTTTTGATGTCCACATACTAGTGAGCTCATGCAATATTTGGTGTTCGGTTCAACTTAGCATAATTCCCTCCAGGTTTACCCTTGAATTCGCAAATGAAAGATTTCTTTTCGTGACTGTATAATAATCAAGTGTGTAGCTATATTCATGTTTTCTTATTCATTCACCACTGAAGGACATTTAGGTTGCTGAGACCATGGCTTGGCTATTGTGAATAATGCTCTCATGAACAGGAGAGTACAGACATCTCTTTGAGATGTTGATTCTGTTTTCTATGGATGTATCTCCAAAGTGAGATTATATCATACAGTCATTCAATATTTTTTGAGCAATTTCCATACTTTATTTGCAATGTTTGTGCCAGTCAACACAAGGATTTCTGTTTCTCTAAAGCCTCATTATTATTTGTTGTCTTTTCTATAACACTTTTTATACCTTACAGGTAGAAAGTGCTATATCATAGCACTTTGATTTACATTTCTCTGATGATTAATGAAATTTCTTTCTTATATACCTTTTTTCCACATGAATGTTTTATTGGAAAAACATCATTTAAACCAGATTATTTGGGGAATTTGGGCCTTGAGTTTTTTGGGTATTAATTAATTATCAGACATATGACAGGTTTTTGTTGCTCAGACGAGGAATTCAACCTGATAATATGGGTAGCGGGAGTGCCTAAACAATGCTGAAAGGTACAGGAATGAGTTAAACTGACAAAACAATGAAGAATGAAGGGGAAAAACAGGCCCACCCAGAACCTAGCCTGGAAGAATTCAGCATTAAAAGTTCAGTTCAATATTTACTGAGTATTCTTTGTGTTCAAAGTTTAAATGTCACTCAATGAAGTATTTTATCACAAATATTTTATGTATTTGCTATTTAAACTATTCAAAAAAATTTTATTGACCACAAATATATTCACATATGCATATCTGAATATCTGATGCATAAGGACAATTTCTTGCATCCAACCCTTTCACAGGTGACCATTAGTCCTCATGTTGTAGAGTACGAGAGATCATGCCAGACAAATCTAGGATGTATTAAGAAGTCTTTAATAACAGAGCTTGGTGATAACAGGGCCCACTAGAAATTCGCAAATAACAAGCCCGTATGACAAGCCAGTGTCGGCAACACCTGCGTCACCGCGTACCCCAAGCCGAGTGGAGGGACTAGGGTTACAAAAAAGACAACACACAGTGGGTCATTCTTGTAAAGAGAATGCTGTTTACTCAAAGTTGGCCTACCTCTTTTATAGTCTGCCTAGTTCCTCCCAGTATTTTCCCAATGCTCAAGCAACTCCTAAGCTCCCCTGGGGGCATCTTAAAAAAGGGGAAACAGGGAAGAGCAACTTCAAGCCAGGGGCTAAATTTATCACGCCAAGATTGCCCATCCTGTTACCCCTAGAGAAACAAGGTAAGCTGTGGAGTTAACCCTTGGGAGACCGGGCCCTGCAATCCAGTATGAAGCAAACCTTGAGAGGAACAAATGGTCATTACCCTGAAGTCTTTCCATTAAATTGAAGACCTATGTCCCAGCTTCCCCAGCAATGTAAGTTATCACACTCGACATACAGCAAACAACTTGGGCACACTTACAAAACTGAAAACATTCATGTTTGCTTGGCGTCTCTGCCCACAGTCCATTACTGCTAGGCCTCACCAATCCTGGAACTCTTGGAAGTACACAAATTAGAAATATAAGCATCTCAGTATGAACACCTTTTCTGTCCTGTCCAAGCAGTGAATGGGGAGTAAGGAATACAAACGTACAGGGGTCATGCTCAGGGGCTATTTCTCTTGGAATCTGTCCACGGGAAGCCAGAAAGCAAGCGTGTATTGGGGAGGCCAAGAGTCAAGTTCCAGAGCTGTGGAAGCACATGACCAAGAGCACACGCACCTCCCTATCACGGACCTTTATAAGGGCTTGTGAGGGGATTGGTTACACAACAATGCAATACCCTCTCTTGGGTTCTAAATGATGATAGGTGAGCATCACAGGTAGGCAGAAGGGAATACCTAAGTGGTGGTGAAAGAGTGGCTTCCAAGCTCATGACCCTGAAATAGCTGCCTACCCCATGATACTCACACTTGCAGGAAACAGCAAACAACAAATTTCAAAGTTACATACAAGTTCATAACGAAGAAGATTAAGAGGAATGTCTTTGCTTCCATCAGAGAAGGCATTCCTTCCATCAGAGAAGACCTCTGTGATCAGAGGCCTCAATGTTCATCTTCAGCTAAATGCGTCCCTCAAAGTGTATGGTTCAGCTTAGCCAGCCTTGTAGCTCTGCGTGTATTACAGCCTATTGTTCCTTCCCTTCGTTCATTCTCCCCTCACCAACAGGCCGCTGTTCATCTCAGATGTTCACACCATCTGGTTTCCAGAGGCTTCCTGCAAGGAGAGCCATCTGCTTCTTGTTACGCTGACTTTAGAACAATTGTGACAAAGGTGAAACATGGGCTTGCATAAATCAAGCCTCTGGCTTGTCTTTCCCTGGAGAACACATAGTGTATTCTTGGTAATTTTTCACTGACACTCACTACAGCTCCAGGCTCCTAACTCCAGACCAGCTTGGAAATCATCCAGAAAACTTGCAAAATCCAATCAAGCAAGGGCAGAATACGACCTACGGTGAGAGTGACATGAAACCACATAGGGTATAAGTTTGCGCATTACCCCTCCCAGAGTATTTCCAGCCTGTTAGAGATCATGTTAGAAGGAAGCCATAAACTGAAAGAGAATACTTGCACATGAAATGCTTCCAAGTATGCTTAGACAAGAACTTGAGATCCAAAATCATGCATTGCAAATGCAAATTGCAAACTGCGGGATGTCTGTATCACATCAAAGTGTCTGGGTTTGACTTCCCGGCCTGCTTTTCATCCAACTTTATGTCAGTGCTCATCATGGAAAGCAGTAGACACAAGTACCTGTGTCTATGCCTCCCCTCTGGGACATTCAGAATTGATTCTGGGACCCCTATAAATAAATAAATTAATAAATATTTATAAGAGTATGGAAAGAGAAGTAAATGCAATTTCTATTTATTTCTTGTAAACTTAAGATTTATAAGAATGTTCTCTGTACCCAGGAAGCCTTATTCTAGATTGCAATGGTGTGATAGCAAAGAGATCTGCACACACATTTTGCTAGGATAGCAGTTCCTCCTCTCACTTCAATCTCATCTGAAACCAAACACTAAAATATTCCAGTACACAGGAGCAACCCGTTTCTCAAAAGACGAGTGCCTTGATATGAGGTGTTTTGTTTTTTAAAAGGTAATCAAATCAGACCTGAATTATCTAGATTTCACACATTTTAGCATAAAATTAATTAGTTTGAATACTTACACAGTAAATAAACACACCAAGCAACTAGACCTCCCTAATTGCATGTTTACATTTTACACTCTGCTCCTTCCATTATCCCAGGGAGCTGCCTGTAGCATGGCATGACTTTCCCATTAAGGGAGATGAACCTACCAAATGATTTCATGTTTATGTCTGCGGAGCTCCTGATAAACTGACAGCACCACCGAAGCTCTGCAAATGCATTTTATTTTCATTAAATGGCTAATCTAAAACCAATCAACCAAACGTATATGGAATGACTGCACAGAATAAGAATGTGTAGCTCTTCCAGAATGTTTGTTAAAACAAATCCACGGTAATTATTCAGGTAGACAATCCCTATTAAAGACAATCTGACTTCAATGCAGTTGACAGTAATACTGGACACACTGTAAGCTTATCTCTGTCTCACCAATGTATAACATTAGAAATATGTGTGTTTGCTTCCAAATTGAATTACTCATTTGCAAACAGTGCAGATATGGAGAGGATTCAGATCCTGAAAGTATGAATCAAACTTCATTGCTTCATGTAAACTGGCTATGCTGTGCCAGAATTAAATCAGTTGCATTTAAGAGACAGGTTACAATTATGAAACAAAGAAGTAGCAAGAAATGAGCCGTCAGATCAGACGTTGATAGCAAGAATTGAGGACAAGCTATAGCAAAACGTGAAAACATTAGCTCCCATTCACATCAACGGAAAAGCAATATAAACCCCTATTCTTAGTGGTAAGTTTTTGTGATATAATTATTAATGGGAATAATGTAAAAATGGAATTAAACTGCTACCTCTGTGGTACATTGGAAACTTTCCACTTTCTGGCAGCTGTCAAGTGGCAAGTAAACCTAGCACTGTGACATATTAGAAGCAAAAGCAAGATGAAAAGTGACCACATTTCCACCTGGATGTGGCAGCTGTACCCCATTCCTCCAAGCTGAGCTCAAAATGCTGCCTATAATTCTTTAAAATGCCCTGGAATCAATACAAGACACAGAGACATTCACGCCACATCCAGAATGGTTTAGCCATAAGTGGAAATGTCTGCACAAAATAAACCAAATCTATCCCTTTCATGGCTGTGTTAACCAAAAAGGCATGTTTATGGAGCATTTATCCTCTGTGGAAATTAGTTGTTGCAGTGACACATCACCCTAAAGAGAGAGAAGAGAAGCTGTGTTCCCTTCTGCGTATTGAGATGGATTTCATCATGCTGACAGGCCCACACACCATGCTGGTGTGCTTGGGACCCAGCCAGCTTCAATGCTTTTTCTGGCTGTTTTCAGATGAAATAAAATCAAATAAAATCTCAGAGGAACAATTAATTTTCTGATCATATGAAACACTTTGGGAAAGCAAGATTTTATAAACAGGTCTTCTCTGCTCAGATCAGTCTCCCCATTCTTAGCAGAGCAACTGAAGTAGAGCTTCTGACTCCATACTTGGAAGGAATTATTTGTGTTCTGAAATGAAGCTAATGCATATTATAAATAGGATCTGAATTCCAGACAAAGATGGACTTACAATGAAACTGTTTACTATATCTTGACAATAGGATTCTGGACTTTCTGCCATTGTTTATACCCGCAATGATGGACATAAGACTGAGTATGAAGAACTATATGTTAGTAATGATATAGAGGAACTGGGGGGGAGGGAACTGGGGAGGGGATAAGGGAATATGAAAATGTATTATAAAATAATAACAACAATAATAAAATGTATTAAAAAAAAGAATCTGAATTCCCTTATGTCTTATACCTTCTTATTCTTGGTAGTTTGGATACCTCCCAGGAGCCTCGGTGGACTTGTGGCTAAACTTCGAGCAGCCAGTTCTGTGAATGGGCTGCCCATGGGCATCAACCGGCCTCAATTATCATTCAAGTTGCCCTGCTCTGGAAAATATGGTCTCTAGAATTCAGTCTCCACTGGGTATAAATTTTAATTAAAGGGATTTCTTTGTTTTAAAAGATTTATTTTTTATTATTATTTTTTTTAGAAAGGGGGCTAACACTGTGCCCAATAGATCTTTTTTAAAAATTTATTTATTTTTATTACAAAGTCAGATACACAGAGAGGAGGAAAGACAGAGAGGAAAATCTTCCATCCGATGATTCACTCCCCAAGTGAGCACAACGGCCAGTTCTGTGCCGAACCAAAGCCAGGAACCAGGAACCTCTTCCAGGTCTCCCACATGGGTGCAGGATCCCAAAGCACTGGGCTGTCCTCAACTGCTTTCCCAGGCCACAAGCAGGGAGCTGGATGGGAAGTGGGACTGCCAGGATTAGAACCGGCACCCATATGGAATCTGGGACGCGTTCAAGGCGAGGACTTTAGCTGCTAGGCCACGCCGCCAGGCCCATGATTTATTTATTTTTATTATCATTCTGGCTATCTCTCCTACATAGAGAAGGAGAGAGAGAGAAAGATGTTCTATCTGCTGTTCCACTTCCCAAATGGCAACAACAGCCGCATCTTAGCGGATCCAAAGCCGGGAGCTTCTTCTGGGTCTCCCACATGGGTACAGGGTCATCATTCACTGCATTCTCAGGACACAAGCAGGGTGCTGGATGGGAAGTGGAGCAGCTAGAACATGAACAAGTATCCACACGCGATGCTAGTGTGTAATTGTTGTAGGGTTTTTGAACCCCGAATACTGCAGCAACCTCAAATTCTTGTCTCGCAGGAAAGAAGAATTTTCATGCGGACACAGTTTAGTTTTAAAGTAAGATTTATTAGGAAAGCTGAGAAAGGAGACTCCCGTCCTAGTGACGAGAGGGGGTTCTGAGATAGAAAGAGACCCGACCCGTGCATGGGGGGGTGTTGGGACCTTTTAAGGCTTTAGTTCAAAGAGGGGGTTTTTCCAAGGGCAAAGGAATTTCCTGGTCTCCAGGTATCTGCCTTTGGGACAAAAGAGACCAGAGAGGTGCTAGACAGGACATTCCATGCCTTAGGCATCTGCATATTACTTCCTGCCCTCCTTTCAATGATAAAGAGATAGGCCTGAGACCTTTCTACACCTTGGCCGGAGGTAATGGCTGGTGCTTCAGGTGGGGAATTGGTATGCTAATAGCACCCTTGTCCCTTGGAAGAGACTGCTCTGGTGAATCTAAAATATGGTGGGGAAGTTCCCTTTTATATTTGGGAAGAAAAATGACTTGGGGACCCAGAAAACCCTAACTGCCTACCACCCAGTCTAACTCCTCTCACATTCCGCCCCCCAGAAGAAGTGACCTTAACTGCTGTTAAGGGGGAACAGGGACGTCGTTCGTTCTTAACTGCTTCCTGCTGACAGAGGACGTAGTTCAAGGGCAGCAGTTAGGTACTCCTCTGGGGGCCGGTCTAAGGGTCCCCGGTAATAAGTCGTAGATGTCACCAGTGGCGCCTGGAATGCTTCTGCCCCTCGTTGGATTCTAGATAACACAAAACGAGCAAAACATTTTAGTATACATGGTCCAAACAGGAGTAAAAGAATAATTATTCCTATTATGCTTAAGAAAGGCGATACCCAAGAATACCACCCCCAATGTGTAGAGAATTTTTCCCAGTTTCCAAGGAAGATGTCTGATGACAGGTGTACTTTGCTTATTTCCTCATGTAACTTGTCAATCTCCTTTTCAACTAGGTTAGAATTGTCGGTTAGATTGAAGCAACACATACCCGGTAGTTTCTCACATCCTATTTGGTTCTTTAGTAATAAGTAATCAATGGCAGCCCGGTTTTGTAGGACTCCAGTACGAACCTCATTTATCTCGTCATTAAGATAGGACAAGGCCTTAGCAGTGGCATTGGCAGTTTTTTCTAATATACAAGCCAATTCACTTATTTCTCTCTGTTCCTGAGCGGATACCACAGCGTTTGGCAAAAACAAGGCCTTAAATACTGTACTAGTTATGGTGTACAAAGTTGAGGAATCGTCACAGTCTGGGGATAATGACCGTCTGGAGCGTATGGAATGTGCAGATGCGGTCACTGGGGAGATTAGGAGTGACACTACCCGACCTACAGAGCAAAGGCCTGTATATGACTTAGGGATCATGGAGAAAGACATGTTGCCACAGAGGAGACTCCAGCCCTGTGGCATGCTCACATCAGTTGCATAATCCACAGAAGTTATGGAGGAACAATTATGTTTCTCTGTTCCATTACAGGAGATGCATATACAGTCACCATATATAGTAAACAGTAATGGCATAGGACGAGGTAAAGGCCTCTTAGCTATGGGTAAAGAGGATATGTTCTGGTTAGTTACTTCTGTAAAGCTCTTAAAAGAAGTACCAAGGCCTACTAAATTCTGTTGTAAGATATTTGACGGAGATGTCCCTTCACGTACACAAAAGGAAGTCCGATTAAGCACATTAAATGCTAGGTGAGTCCATAGATTTTCAGTGGCTGCGAGCGAATTAACTGCTGCATGGCTTTGGGTATTCTCCCTGTCTGCACTCCTAGCAGTTAGACCTAGGCGTGGACTTGTAACTGTGACCTCGGGGACCACTTTAGTGTCACTTGGGACAAAAGGCAATAGTAATAAAACCTTTAAAAGTAGCATCACTGGGCTGCCCTGCATTGATGAGAGCTGAATCATTATAGATTACTTATCTGTAGGTGGAGTCCTTTTAAACAGCAGCCTGAGTCCCTGGGTAGGTTCACAGGTGTAGCTCTTATCGGTGGCAAATTCAGGAGTGTCCTCCGCTGGTATGTTTGCTGGAGGTTCAGAGTTCCAGGCCTTGACTCTGGTGTGATGAATCCAGGCCTCGTGGCCTGAGACCTTTACAGCGGAAGGGGTGGACAAAATTACAGTGAAGGGGCCTTCCCATGACTCAGAGAGAGGAGAGTTAGTAGGGAAGGTCTTTATTAATACTAGGTCACCCGGGTGAAATTTAGGAATTCCTATGGTTCTAGGTAATTTCTCAGGCAATTGCTGAAGAGTTTGTTGAAATTTAGCTAATTGAACTACTGATTTAGTAAGATCCATTGTCTCCTGGTCTGCTACTAGATCATTAGTGAGGAAAGGTCTCCCATATAGCTTCTCAAAGGGGCTTAGGCCTAGCTTCGTGGGTGTGTTTCTGATGCGTATTAAAGCCACAGGTAATAGATTTACCCACGGGAGATGAGTCTCCTGAGATAACTTCTTCAAGTGGCGCTTAAGGATATCATTAGTCTTTTCTACTTTGCCTGAAGATTGAGGACGCCAGGCACAATGGAGATTGTATTGTATGCCCAGAGCCTTGGACACTCCCTGCGTAACGGCTGCCTTAAATGAGGGTCCATTATCGCTCTGTATGCTCTTTGGGAGTCCAAATCTTGGAATAATCTCTGAGAGAAGAATCCTGACTACTTCAGTGGCTCTCTCAGTCCTGCAGGGAAATGCTTCTACCCAGTCAGTAAAGGTGTCTACGCAGACTAGTAGATATTGTACATTCCTGGCCTTGGGCATATGAGTAAAGTCTAATTGCCAGTCTTCTCCTGGATAGCTTCCCTTTCTCTGTATTCCAGGGAGTGGGAGCCTAAGGTTTTTAGGATTATTCCTGAGGCATAATTCACAGGCTCCTAAAACCTGTTTGACTGTCTGACGGAAGTTCTTTCCAGTAAAAAGCTGTTGGGCCATCTGTAAAGTCTTATCTCGCCCTAAATGAAAGACCTGATGAAGGGTTTTAAGAACCTTCCACTGGCTTGAGGCAGGGAGATGAATTTTTCCCTCCTCTGATTGGAGCCATCCGTTAGGCTGAAGGCTATATCCTCGATCAAGTGCCCACTGAGTTTCTTCAGGTGTATACTGAGGCTGGATTTCAGGTGGCATCCCCTCCCAGATTAACGGAGCCTCTGTGGCCTCAAGAGAAGGGGTTCCTTTTGCTGCTTCCCGAGCAGCCAAATCTGCCAGTCTGTTTCCCTCTGCTATATCATCTGTTCCTTTCTGGTGTCCTTTGCAATGTACAACTGCTACCTCACAGGGAAGGAACACTGAGGTCAATAAACGATCTATTTCCTTATGGTACTTGATTCGAGTTCCATTGGCTGTGAGAAAATGCCTCTCCTTCCAAATAGCTGCGTGCGCATGTAAGACTAAATACCCATATTTAGAATCAGTAAATATATTGACTCTCTTGTTTTTACTAAGTTCCAAAGCCCGAGTCAAGGCTATTAACTCAGCTAGTTGTGCACTAGTACCTGGGGGCAGAGGGCTGCTCTCAATAGTTTCTGCTAAGGTAACAACTGCATACCCAGCCCTGCGAACTCCATGTTCCACATAGGAACTGCCATCTGTGAAGAGAATCCAGTCTGGATTCTCCAGGGGTGTTTCCTTAAGGTCTTCTCTGGCTGCATATGTCTGTAGGACTATTTGTTCACAGTCATGCTCAGGAGTTCCTGTCTCTTCTGGGAGGAAGGTGGCAGGGTTGAGGGACGAGCAGGTTTTAATCTGAACTGCTGGGCCCTCTAAGAGTAAAGTCTGATATTTTAAAAGACGATTATCTGTTAGCCATAGACTCCCTTTTGAAGCCAGTAATCTTGTCACATTATGGGGTGAATATATTGACTTGGGGAATTCCTGACACACCCCTTACGGTCACAGTTTGAGAGGAGAGGGAGCCCCCCAGGCCAGATCGAAGGACGGAGAACGTCGCTCCGGTATCCAAGAGGAAATCTACAAGATTTCCCTCCACCGTGAGAACTACCCGGGGCTCCTGGTTGCTGATGGAATGCATCACCGGAGCCTGTAAGGAAAGCCCCGGGCCCCTTCAGTCCTGTATGGGAGACTCTCTAGAGTTGACTGGCCCCGGAGTCTTAGACCTCTGAGGGTAGTCAAACTTCCAGTGGTCTCCTTTGCAAATAGGACATGGACTTGGATGCTTCCTCCGGCAATCCCTGGCCAGATGGCCTCGGGTTTTACAGTAAAAGCACAAAGGAGCTCTCCGGGGGTCTGGCTGGGATTCAGACATTACCAGGAGCGTGCCTTTTTTCCTATTTCTTTTCTCTAGCCCTTGGGTCTCCTCCTGCTCTCTGTTATAAAAGACCGCAGTGGCTACTTTCAAGAGGTCATCTAGGGAGTTGTCAGGCCCAACTACAGCCTTCTGAAGTTTCTTCCTAATATCTGGAGCAGACTGGATTAGAAATCTGTCCCTCAAGATGGTCTGTCCTTCTACAGAGTCAGGATCAAGGGGAGTGTACTTCTTTAAGGTCTCTCTTAAACGCTCTAGAAAAGCTGAGGGGTTCTCCTGTGGTTCTTGATCAATTAGAGATAACTTAAAGTAATTAAGGGGTTTGGAACCTGTCTTTTTTAAGCCCTCAATAGCACAGGTGACAAAGTGTTTCCTTCGCCATTCATCCAAGGGATCATTAGGATCCCAATTAGGCTCATCTTGGGGAACTGCCTGTTTGCCTGACGGGTAATGTGTGGAACGATCATGGACAATAACTCTAGCATCCTTTCCCTGGGCGATAAATATATCATTTCCATATTCCTCAGCCGCTTGAATAGCTATAACCCTTTGTTGTCTCGTCAAAGTCTGGTCAAAGAGCATCATCACATCCTTCCAGGTTAGTTCATACACCTGCGCTAAACTCCGAAAAACATCTACATAGTTGTCTGGGTCATCTGTAAAGCTCCCTAGCTCTGCTTTAATTTGTCTAAGATCTTGCAAGGGAAAAGGCACTTGGACCTGAACTGGCCCTTCTACTCCTGGCATCTGCTGAAGGGGCAGCATCTTAGCAGGGGGCCCTGTGGGAGGCATATTCTGAGAGTAGGGAGGACAGGTTGGAAGAGCAGGCAGATCCCGGAAGGACTGCTGTGGTCCTAGCGCGGGTGCCGCTGTAGCAGGCTCAACCTTACAAACCTCCTGAAACTCTTTTCTTTCCCTCAATGCATAAAAAGTCTGAATATAGGGCATCTCTGCCCATTTCCCTGCTTTCCGACAGAAGTTATCTAGCTGTAAGATGGTATTGAGGTTTATACTTCCCTCCTGAGGCCAGCCCTCTCCATCCTCCAGCTTGTAGCCTGGCCAGGCCGTGGTGCAGAAAAAGATCAGGCGCTTTTTCTTTAAATTCTGGGGATCAAAGGAATCCCAATGTTTGAGGATAAACCCCAAGGGGGTTTTTGTGGTGGATGGCTTGTTTCCCATCTGAAAAGAGAGGATAAGAAAACTGAAGCGTCCCTCAGTTTCTATCTCTCCTGAGTTTAAGACGTCTCTTAAGACTCCTATTGCTAGCCCATGGCGTCCAGGTGTACTCTGGAGACCACAGAAGTAGGGAGGGAGGGGGGAGTGAGGTCAGTACACTTGACCCACGTCGCTTGGCCTCCCACGCCTTATGGGATGTGTCTCAGTTAGAACAGCATGTGCCAGGAGTGAACAATCCGCTCCTGTTTCCTGCGCCATGCTAGATCTAGGCCTCTGCCTGGTGCATTCTGATGGCCTGGAGAACATATAAGTCAGAAAGAGCATGTGCCAACCCCTGCGCCACGCTGCATCTGGGACTTCTGCCGGATAAATATGCTCTCCCTTTGAAATTTGTTCTAACCTCAAGTTGACAAGCCTGACCTCAAACTTCGGCCTGATTCTATAAGTCTGTGTCCTTACCTAAGGCTAGAGAAGAATGTGTTGACTCTAACTTTCTGCTCACATTAGCGACTACACTTGTTAAGAACGATCCTGGAGGAACTGTCTCTGCTGCCTGCCTCGCGAAGGGATTAAAGGTGTGACGCATTCTTCCCTCAAGTCTATCTCCATTGCTCATCTTACTGATAGAGGGGCCTAGAAAGAAGCCCTGCATGGCTTTTCCCTTTTCCCTATCACAGCCCAATTGGCCGTTAGCACATACTGACCAGTAAAGCAAACCCAAAACCTGAATACATAAGAAATGAGGGGACTTAGTGAGGAAAAGCTTTTGAGGAGATCCTAACAGAAAAGGAAGCGGCGGACTTGTCAGTGCCTGGGGCAGTTTGGGAATTGAGGCACGAAGCGCAGGGCTTGTGGCCTCGCTGTGGGTTGCACCCATTCTTACTGACAACTGAGTCCCCGCGGAAGGAAGGAAAGAGTGCAGATTTCAGCCCGACACCCTGACGGGCTGTCGGAGTCCGGGGTACAGTCCAGAGGCCTTTCGAAAAACATCAGGGAGTGGCCCTGACCAGAATTTCTGAGGCACCCTAAGACTTCCCCACAGTCTCGCGTGACGGGCTTAGTCCGCGAAAAGGAAACTGAGTTTGAACAAAACCGACATTCCTGGAGCTGAGGAGAGAGAAGAGAAAGGTAGAATCCCAGCTTCCTCAGACTGAGCGCCCAGGTGCCTTTCCCATCGGGAAGCGCTTCACGGTCCTCTGCTCGCTAGAGGTCTAGGGTCAGGCAGACGGGCTTTTGGGGAACGCCAGGGAGTGCCCTGGCCAGATCTCCTATTCGTCCAAGCCTTCTCCCACATCACCAAGGGCCAATCCGCCAGGGTGGTGTTTCATGGCACCGTGCCCACTGGGCTTCTTGGGGACTGAGGTCAGCTGATGGGCTTTCAGGGGACGCCAGGGAGTGCCCTGGCCAGACCCCCTAGTCGTCCAGGCCTACCCTCCCTGCGGCGCCGATCCACAGAAGCGAGAGGAGCCGTTTCCCAGCGCCTAGCCCACCGGGCATTTGTGGGGACCAGGGTCAGCCGATGAGCTTTCGGGGAACACCAGGGAGTGCCCTGGCCAGGACCCCTACTTGTCCAGGCTTTCCCTGTCCTTCCTGTGGCGCAGATCCACGGGAAGCGGGCAGCGAGAAAAGATCAGAAAAGTGTCCCAGCTCCAGGGGATCAATTTAGCCAAACTCAGCAAGCCTCGCCCCTGAGTCTTAAGACCGGCGGCCGCGCTAGACGCATTTATCTGGCCGACAGGGACCCGGTGTTTCTTTTTCCAAGAGTTACTAATTGTGGAGAACTAGTGTCTCTGAAACACAGGATAGAAAGTCCGCTTTGCTCACCGTCCGACGAGATGGATGTTTGCAGGCTGGCTGGAGAAATTTCGCTGGTAGGATCCGAGTCACGGCACCAAAACTGTTGTAGGGTTTTTGAACCCCGAATACTGCAGCAACCTCAAATTCTTGTCTCGCAGGAAAGAAGAATTTTCATGCGGACACAGTTTAGTTTTAAAGTAAGATTTATTAGGAAAGCTGAGAAAGGAGACTCCCGTCCTAGTGACGAGAGGGGGTTCTGAGATAGAAAGAGACCCGACCCGTGCATGGGGGGGTGTTGGGACCTTTTAAGGCTTTAGTTCAAAGAGGGGGTTTTTCCAAGGGCAAAGGAATTTCCTGGTCTCCAGGTATCTGCCTTTGGGACAAAAGAGACCAGAGAGGTGCTAGACAGGACATTCCAGGCCTTAGGCATCTGCATATTACTTCCTGCCCTCCTTTCAATGATAAAGAGATAGGCCTGAGACCTTTCTACACCTTGGCCGGAGGTAATGGCTGGTGCTTCAGGTGGGGAATTGGTATGCTAATAGCACCCTTGTCCCTTGGAAGAGACTGCTCTGGTGAATCTAAAATATGGTGGGGAAGTTCCCTTTTATATTTGGGAAGAAAAATGACTTGGGGACCCAGAAAACCCTAACTGCCTACCACCCAGTCTAACTCCTCTCACATAATGGTGAATGATTAGCTTATTGAGCCAGCTACTAATGCTATTTCTAACATCAAAACAAACATTCCATCTTGAGAGAGAATGAAAGAAAGAAGTGAAGGAAGGAAGGAAGGAAAGAACGAACTAAGGGAGGAAGAAAAGAAGGAAAGCCTGGCAACCCTAGTCTCACATTGTTTCTTTGCCTCTGGTGTCTGGTTCTGACCCTGAGAGTGATGGCTACCCTGCCACACAGTCCTGCACCTTGGAATGAATACAGTTTCCAACATACCCGGTAGCCTTTCAGTTTTCCCACACATGCCGTTTGTCATTTTTTTAAATACTATAAAAATAAGAAGAAGAACAGTACAGTTTAAGAACCCAGTCATCAAAGCTAATGATTGGAAAGATAGCTTACAAAAATTGTATCATTCAAGAAAAATGGGGAAAAACGTATTTCTAGAGTGAAGAATATTCACATCTTTGTGCTTTTCATTCCTTTTCAGAGAAGCTGTCAGTTTCATCGGGGTAGTATTGTAAAATATGTAGAAACTCAGAACAGAAGCTGTTTCACCAACACGCTGCTTTTGATCCAGAATCAGAGGCAAAACATGCAGAATAGTGCTGGAGTTCGGAAATGGCTTCTATTTCAGTATTCACCAACCTAGCACTTTCACTGTAAACCATGCTTCCTTTTCACACTCAGCGTGGGTGTTTGCATTCAAGTGCAGTTCTTTGCTATTACAATGTCACCAATCATTTCAACCCACTTTCTAGAATCTGGATTTAGATTTTCCCAGGTATAACAGAAGAGGAATGTAAGGTAGAGACAGAAAAATGTGCAAGAGGATGAAGAATCTAAAACTTTGCCTTCCACACATTATAGTCCCAGCAAATCAAAAACAAAACAAACAGTGACCCCAGAGGGAGAATATCACGTCTTGTTTTCCTATCTGATAAATCCCTCCAATAAGAAGGAGCCTCCTGATGCTTCCCCCACCTCTACCACCCCTGCCTCTTCTGTCTCCTAGTCACTTTCATTGTTTCTTCCATTCTTTGCTCTACCATGGGGCACACAAGTACTACTGATTGCTAACATATTTCATAAACACTTTTGTCAAAAGCTGGGAGGCTGGCCATGAATCTCAAAGACCTAATCATTTAAATTACATTTGTGTCAGTGAAAATAAGACCACATTTCTGACACCATCAGAAATGAGACTTTACTCTCAAAACACAATTAAGTCTTCCTTGAACTAATAAACACGAAATTCATTCAATTTTTTCCACCTGATGTGGAGTGAAGGCATAAGAAACTAGTGACCCATGGGTATTCTTGGGAAATGAGATTTGCAACTCCATCTTATATGTTAATTGACCATCTACATATCACAGCAATTTTAGGGTGGAATGCAAGACCAGAGTGTTATCCAGAGATGACTGGACAGGCATAAAATACAAGTAGCTTTCCTTGAAAACTCTACTACCAAAATCTGTGTTAGGAAAAAACAAAGAAAATATAATACACACCCAAGCTGGTTACGTCCCAAAGAAAAAGTTTAAATGAAATTTGCCAGATTGGCAAAATGTCTTTGTTTTAAAGCATCCCATTCATTCCAACTAACCACATAGATCATTGAACTTGGCAGGCTAAAGTTCCAAGGAAACATGCTTCTCCATCTGGCTCAGTACCTGCCAGTAATGTTAATAGCAATTTGTAAGTTAGCTTTTATAGAATAAACTTGCCCTAACCTTACTGACTTTCAGCAAAAGAAAAATGTTTATTATTTCTCATGATTTAGTGGTTGGCTCATTTCTGATGGACAAGCTCATCTGTAGGGGTCCAACAAACAGAATATGGCCTGGGGTGGCTACAGACAGACCATGGGCCTCATATAATTCAGCAGGCTAGCTTAGGCTCAATAATATGATGCCCTTGGGGTTCTAGCAACAGTGAAACAGCAAGCCACAAGACACTAGGGCCTCCCAAGTCTCTGCTAGTGTCACTTTCTTTGAGTATACCACGGCTAACAGTCAGGCACATAATTTGCCAGTTTGCAATTTTACACAGAGCTTTCTCAGAATGTCTGCTTCGGGTCGTATGTCTGCTTCGGTTTCAAAGAAAACTAGACAATTGAAACATAGAACACTTAACTATTAAAAGCAAAGTTGGAAAATATCAGCATACTCTGTGTCTTGGGTTGGGTTTCTGCAGCAGAATCTGAGACAAGGATTTGAGTTTGGAGTCTTTCAAGATCAAAGGACAGATTTAAACAATGGAAAAGGGTTAGCTGAAGTGAAGCAGAGAGGCCATGATCCCAGGAACTAGGAAAGGACAAGCCAGTGCAAGAGGGACACTTGGAGACTCATGGGCATGGGGAAGCAACATGAGACAGTGAAGAGGTGCTGCAGGGAGCAGATACCCCAGTGGCAGTCAGGGTCCTGTTGTAGGCCAGGTGTGATAGGGAGTTCATCAGGAACTCAGAAGGTAAACTCAGCCACGGAACTACAGGACCTGCTAATTTTTTTCAATCTGACCACAAGGAGAAGCAGAGTTTAGTCAAGTATAGGAACAGCATGGAGTTCACAACCCAGACTCTCATCAGTGCCACAAAGGGTGCCATTTTGTGAACTGTGGCAAAGGCTCTGGTGGGAGGACAACACAGAGCTATACATGCACTAAGAAAGGAGAGAGCTCACTTCCATAAACAAATCAGAATTCCTGCTTTCCATAGTACCTGGCCTAGCACAAAAAGCCAGAAAGGTGTCACTAGCTAACTCCCTTGGTCCCTTTCTAATGATAAAGAGACCAGTCTGACACTACCACATTGGCAATGGTTGGAGACAGAATCCTGCTGATGCTTCAGGTTGAGAATTGGTATTGTTGTAGGGTTTTTGAACCCCAAATACTGCAGCAACCTCAAATTCTTGTCTCCCAGGAAAGAAGAATTTTCATGCTGACACAGTTTAGTTTTAAAGTAAGATTTATTAGAAAAGCTAAGAAAGGAGACTCCCGTCCTAGTGATGAGAGGGGGTTCTGAGATAGAAAAGGACCCTTATCCCCTGCCATAGTGGCAGGAGGAAAAGCTAAAAGACCCTAGTCCCCTGCCATAGTGGCAGGAGGAAAAGAAAAAGGAGAAAAACCCCAGTCCCCTGCCATAGTGGCAGGAGGAAAAGCTGAGAGAGAAAAACCCTAGTCCCCTGCCATAGTGGCAGGAGGAAAAGCTAAGAGAGAAAAAACCCATATTAATGGTGGGGAAAGCATCTTTTAAAGACTCCCCTCAATGATGTTTCTCCATAAACAAAGGAAATTCCTGGTTTCCATGGTACCTGGCCTTGGGACAAAAGGCCAGAAAGGTGTCACTGGCCAACTTCCTTGGTCTCTTTCTAATGATAAAGAGGCCAGTCTGAAGCCCTCCCCCTTGGCAATGGCTGGAGACAGAATTGGGTGGAGGCTTCAGGTGAGGAATAGATATGTTAATGTCACCTTTGTCTCCTGGGGGAAGCACTCCTGATAAAATATGCATTTGTCTTGGGAGAGACGTGTTCTGGTGAATCCAAGACATGGTGGGGAAAATACCCCTTTATATTTGGGAAGAAAAATGACTTGGGGACCCAGAATACCCTAACTGCCTACCACCCAGTCTAACTCCTCTCACAGTATGTTAATGTTGCCCTTGTCTCTTAGGGAAGCATGTTCTGGATATGTTAAAATATGCACTTGTCTTGGGAGAGATATGCTCTGGTGAATCCAAGACATAGTGAGGGAAAATAACCCTTTATATTTGAGAAAAAATAACCAAGACTTGGGGACCCAGAATACCCTAACTGCCTACTACCCAGTCTAACTCCTCTCTCAAAGTCACAGCTGGTGGATCCCTAATCCATCTATCTATCTATCTACCTATATGAACATGTATGGACATATTTCCAACTACAAGCACTTTATAACGGAAACAAGTGTACTGGGAAGTGAAGAAACATTACGATATGCATCAGTACTCCAGAAAAAATATGTACTCCCAATGAAACTGTTGAGAATTGGATGCTGGACTGTCTACCATTTTCTACACCTACAATGTCAGAATACACTTAAATAGCAGAATGCTGGACTTGTAACTGCTGCTGAAGGACTATACTATTGTAACAATATAGATGAAAATGGAAAAGGAAAAGGGGAAGCAGTCGGTGCAATGGAAATCTCAGACCCTTTGGAACTCGATCATGAAAAATAACATTTAAAAAAAGAAAAAGTGGGTTCCAGGAAATACCTGTTGGGAATTAGAACACTGATTGAAAGGATGGGGGGAGTATGTTAGAAAGTTGTTCCTGTGGACTTGAACTCAATTTCATTGGGGACAAGTGAGAGATGACATTGAGACATCCTCCAGAGTGCTCCAGCCCATGAATAGGAAGGGTGGTGATGTGGGCCCACACCACTTCTCCTCTAATTTGATTATGGGATGTTCTAGGAGACATGACTCCCCAAAGCTTCCAGTCAATCAGCACATGACCTAAAGGATACAGATAAGATCAGAGAAATTCTGCTACAATGAAGTAAACTGCATGAGGCTAACGAGGCTCACATTCCAACATCAGTATTTACTGTGTGGTCTTGGAAGAAGTCTACTTCAACACTCTTTGCCTCGATTTCCACACAGAAACAAAGAATTGAACATATTCTTCCACCTAAGTTGCTTAGAATATTATATAGAACATGCAGAATGTTAATGTAATGCTGTTTTTTGTTTGTTATGGTTCCAAAACCTAAGCCTGCTCACTTGGAACACACCCAGATTCCAGAAAAGCACTTTAGGAGCCCAGAAGGCAAGAAATTGGAGGCTGAAAGAATTAAGGTCTTAGGTACAGAAACTAAACCACATTATTAATAACTCTCTTCTGCAGTGGTGAGAAGTAAATTGTGAAACATAAATAATAAGTTAGGGGGAAGCTCAGATGCCAAATGACAGACTTAAATTAAGTTTTTGATTAGGTGTGGGGGCAGATGCTAGAGAAAAGGAAGGCCAGTCATTTCAGCACCTAGGAGAGAGGGCTGCCATCATGGGCAGACACCTGTACTCATTGTAATCCTATTGCAGCTGGCAAGGTTTTTCTCTATTTCCTTTGATTCGCTCAGAAAGTCTCTCAGAGAGTTGGATATGTTATTACCCAAGCAGCTCAGCCAGCACTTGGCCCTACTGAGCATACAAAGGCCGCCACAGCTCTCTTAACAAGGCTTGCATTAATTTAGGTTTATGAGAATTTGTTTGAGATAATAAGTTTATAAATAAACTTGAGCCAGTCCTGGAATTAGAAGCACAGCACACTGTGAACAGAATCAGGCCTTCGTGCTGCATTTCTAGGACTCCAACTGGTAGAACCTTTCCCTTATCTTCCCCCTTTTCTCAGCTCCCTGACAGCCTACACAGAGTCAGAAACCTTGAACTCTATATTCTCATTCACTCTCGAACAAAGTTAATAACTAGGATTTAATAAGCACTCCCCATGTGTCAAGCCCTGTGTTGCACACCTCAGTGTTTGCTATCACTATGGTATCCACAAATGAGGAGTTCCAAAGGTCAGCAAATTGAATCAAGTGTAGTGCTAAGAGTCAAACACAGAGAGACAAACTCCAGCAACCACTTATGCATCATCTGGTAATATGATACCCTTCCCCATATATATGTATTTTTTTGGGTACCTCCCTTATCTCCTGACTTAGCTATGAGTTGCTTGAAAGTAGACTTCTTAGAGTTCTTAAATGTGAAAGACTCTAACAGATTGTTTTATTAAATCAAACTCAGCACCATCCACTCAAGACTCTCATATCTCTTATCTTTTATCACTTAACCCTGTTTGAATAGTATCAAAAAGCCCATCTTGTTAGTGGGCAGTTCTCATCTGGCAGGCATTCTATTCATTCTTAGCTGACACTCATTATTCACTGAGCCTAGAATGACTCTCTTTCCCACAGTAATCTTTCAAATACAAAAGGTCAGCAGCATGCCACCTCATGGTCTTTTCAATTTCAAAAGCACCCCTGCTACCTTCCACTGTGCCTCAGAAAGTATGTCTCCTCTATACTGGCCATCCTTCTTTGAACATCTTCCTGACAGACAATGACTTTTTCAAAGCCTAGTAACCAGAACTAAGTCAAATATAATGTTTTCTTCTAAAACAACATCTGCCACAATGTCCCTAAATGCTTATTTGCAGAGCAACAACCTATTTATCTATGAGTGGTTATGTCAAAGACAAATAGAATCGTCACTCCATCAGTATCCTTCTAGGGTTGTGCTTCTTCACCTAAGAAAAATAGTTGAGTGGGGAAGAGAAGAGCTGAGTCCATTCCATAATTTTTTTAAAAAATGTTGTACTCAGAGACAATAACAAGGCCTGTCTCTTTCCAGCTGTCATCAGATGGAGCACCAAGAGGACTGTATCTGTCAAAGCATCTTTGCAAATTTTCCCACATAACTAGGATAATTGTTACCTGATATGAAATAGGAAAATAGTCTATTTTCATGTAAAAACAAAAACTGAAAATATGACGTTCCTTAATCTTACAATGTACAATTTGGTCCTGATAAATGTTGTGCATGTTAATACATGAAATGTTGCTCGGATTTCCATGGATCAGCTAATTCATTTGCCACCAGGCTAAATATATCTCTAGCAATTTCAGCTTATATATCACTCTTTGTACCCTGAATTTAGTCAATAGAATAAAGCCTCTCATTATTTTGTGAGATCCTTGCAGACTGTTGAATCAGGGTGAAAACAAATACTATATAAAGATGATACTGATTTTAAGGAATAGAAAAATAAACTAGCTTTATCAACCATCATTTCAAAACACTGGATATCCTGGCAAATATGAAACAAAAGAGAATGCACGTTTTGTGTTAATTTTAATGACAAAAAGGGCACAGGAATTAAAAACCTGATATTTCACTTATATTGCATAACAAGCTAGCCAAACTGGACATGTTATTGTCTCTGAGTTCAGCAGAAATGGCTTAGTGTTAGACAAGGATGCTTCTGCTTCGATAAATCAAAACTGATTTACAGTTAACATGGTTAGATGCAGTTTTTTGTCATCTGAACTTTTGTTGTAGTTTCTGCATAACTGTAAACTGACTTTTGTTTCAAGCTAAGATTCTCAGCATTCTAGACAGATGAGCACGATGTGATTCTGGGCAGGTCCAAAAGTAGAACTTAGTTGGGTAAAAGATGCTATGAATGAGAAAGTATTTTAAACGTAAAATGTTTTGCTTTGTGAATATGTAAGTATAGCATAAAGATTTCTTGCTTCCCGTTTATCCCCTTCCTTTAAAATAAACCATAGTTTACAATTGGTAGATCTGTCTATATATAAATATATATTAAAGAGCAAAGATATATATCTGAAAAAATCACCTAAATCTGCTTTATTAGGCTATTGTTCACTTATTGCATAGAAACTGGACTTGGCTTTACATTCATAATGTACTTTTACTTTCTTGAAGATAGGTTATGAACTTATTCTCTTGGAAACTGAGTTTTCTTTTATTAAATCATTTATGTATATCTGGTAAATTATTGTTGTAGGGTTTTTGAACCCCGAATACTGCAGCAACCTCAAATTCTTGTCTCGCAGGAAAGAAGAATTTTCATGCAGACACAGTTTAGTTTTAAAGTAAGATTTATTAGAAATAGTTGAGAAAGTAGACTCCCATCCTAGTGATGGGAGGGGGTCTCGAAATCCTCTGCCATAGTGGCAGGGGCAAAGGCAAGGGAGAAAAACCCATATTAATGGTGGAGAAAGCATCTTTTAAAGGTTCCCCTCAAAGATGTTTCTCCATAAACAAAGGAAATTCCTGGTTTCCATGGTACCTGGCCTTGGGACAAAAGGCCAGAAAGGTGTCACTGGCCAACTTCCTTGGTCCCTTTCTAATGATAAAGAGGCCAGTCTGAAGCCCTCCCCCTTGGCAATGGCTGGAGACAGAATTGGGCGGAGGCTTCAGGTGAGGAATAGATATGTTAATGTCACCTTTGTCTCCTGGGGGAAACACTCCTGATAAAATATGCATTTGTCTTGGGAGAGACGTGTTCTGGTGAATCCAAGACATGGTGGGGAAAATACCCCTTTATATTTGGGAAGAAAAATGACTTGGGGACCCAGAAAACCCTAACTGCCTACCACCCAGTCTAACTCCTCTCACATTATGACCAAATTTTTGTTAGGGTTTGCATACAGGTAAATTGAAATACACACTTGGTACACTACGGGATTGTTGTGCTTTTGTTTGAGTTTTAGTTGGAAAGAAGATTTGATGTAGATGGCTTGTTACTGTTAATTTAAAGTATTCTATAATTGTCCATTACCTTTAATGTTGTGTTGTGAAAGATTTGGCTATATTTTTAGTCAACTGAAGTATGCTACTTTAAAAAGTTGTTTTTAGGTAATCCAAAGGAAAAATGTTTATACTCTTGAGTATATTAGCCTCAGCCTATATAAAAATTTCTTTGAAGTAAACATTTTACCAGAAACTGAATGGACAGATTTTTCTACTTGCTGACTGCCTAACTTATTTTGTTTCATGATCTCAAGGACTGCCTTTGCCCTTCTAGATTTTTTTGTAAAGAATAGTTTTAGTACTAAGGTATACTACAGGACGTTTCTATTTTTTTAAGTATATTCTTTTTCTGACTTAACAGTACAACAATTGCAAGAAGTTGATAGATACTAAGAGCTTATGATTGGTCTCAGAGAGAACAATGAAATATTCATAATTTTGTCTCTGGAATTCTGGTAAAATTATGTGTAACACAGTTGGTAGTTTTTCTCCTGTGATTTATATTTTAAATGAAAGTATTTTAGAGCTTTTAATTTTCATGAAGGAGAAGAAGATAAACTTTTTTTCCTATTTACTCTAGCAGCAGACCCTCTCACAAGTCAAGATCATGTGTGCTGTTAGGGTTCTCAGACAGTTACTTCCTTGTGACCCCTTCTCTGTCATAGTTTTCCATCCTCATTTTTATTATTTATTAGATGATTTGCTAAATATAGCAACTTAGCAGTTAAGAGCTTTTGAAACATTACAAGAAGGGAAGACTGGACAGAAACAAAGAGCTTTCAAATCTGGGGGGAGGGTGGGGAAGCACTAGCTAGTTTAAGTAGAACATCATGATGGGGAGAGTGAGCCAAATGAATTAATTCAGAAATATGGTTAGAACACTGGTACTTGTTATGTAGAAAAGCTGGGACACAATCCAATAGGAAATGAAACCAGGAGGGTTGCAATAGTAAGTGAAAGGATCAGGCCTTACAAATGTTTGTGTAAAACACTGTTAAAAGCCTGAAGATAGCTGGAGTAGCATAATGGGAAAAGTGTGGTGAAAATTGGGTTTTAAAACAAAATACTTAGATAAACTTTATATCTTTAGAACTTTTTTGAACACAGCATGGAGGGCTTAGGTTCATTTTTCTGAATAATGATCCCCAAAGCTGACTTTTTTTCTTTGAGTGCCACGTTTGCCATTGTGCAATTATACTTTAATCCCTTACAAGGTAGGTGCTATTGTCTCCGTTTTATAGAACGAAAGCTCAGAGAAATTCAAACACTTGCCTGATTGTAAGCAGCTGTGACAGAGCAGGGCTTTGTCCAGGTCTGACTCTGCAGCCCTTGCTCTGTCTAGGTGGCTGTACTGCTGCCTCACTGAACACCTTTTTTTGTAGAACTTTAGCTCTCTATGGAGATTTGTATTTTCCCTGTACAACAGCTATGTAAGGAATTTTGTCTCCCTCCACCACCCAGTATCCTTACTACTCTCTCCTGATGAAGCAGCTTGTTTTGTCACTTAGATAAGAAGACACACAACCTCAGTACAGCACATGCTGTTAATGGGCTGTGGCATTTTCATTTTTAAAAGAATGATTTTTATCTGAATAACTAGCTATAAGCCCCAGTTTTTGTGCTGTTCAGTCACCCAGATCCTTAAGCTTAACTTTGGTACATAATATATACATTTAAAAAAAAAATGTTGTACAACCAAGTCTTAAAAATGCGATCAGCAGTTTAATATGAAGCTTGTCCCCTTCATTCCTTAGTTGTTACAACTGCTCAACATTTTTCATAATTTTTCCTCTCTCTTTTGTAAAAATAGTAGCCCAATGAAACCTCTCCCTCGCTCTCACACCATGTCTATTTAACAGTCAATAAACTGATTTGACATGATAGCCTAGTTGCTAAATCCTCATCTTGCATGCACCAGGATCCTATGTGGGTAACTGCTCATGTGAGAGGAGTTAGATTGGGTAGTAGGCAGTTAGGGTATTCTGGGTCCCCAAGTCATTTTTTCTTCCCAAATATAAAAGGAAATTTTCCCCACCATGTCTTGGATTCACCAGAACACATCTCTCCCAAGACAAATGCATATCTTATCAGGAGTGCTTCCCCCAGGAGACAAGGGTGACATTAATATATCTATTCCCCACATGAAGCCTCCGCCCAGTTCTGTCTCCAGCCATTGCCAAGGGGGAGGGCTTCAGACTGGCCTCTTTATCATTAGAAAGAGACCAAGGAAGTTGGCCAGTGACACCTTTCTGGCCTTTTGTCCCAAGGCCAGGTACCATGGAAACCAGGAATTTCCTTTGTTTATGGAGAAACATCATTGAGGGGAGTCTTTAAAAGATGCTTTCCCCACCATGAATATGGGTTTTTCTCTCTTAGCTTTTCCTCCTGCCACTATGGCAGGGGACTAGGGTTTTTCTCTCTTAGCTTTTCCTCCTGCCACTATGGCAGAGGATCTCGAGACCCCCTCCCATCACTAGGATGGGAATCTACTTTCTCAACTACTTCTAATAAATCTTACTTTAAAACTAAACTGTATCCGCATGAAAATTCTTCTTTCCTGCGAGACAAGAATTTGAGGTTGCTGCAGTATTCGGGGTTCAAAAACCCTACAACATTCATGTCCCAGTTGCTCCACTTCCTATCCAGTTCCATGTTGGTGGCCTGGGAAAACAGTAGAGGACAGCCCAAAGCCATGGGACCCTGTACCTGTGAGAGGAGTTAGACTGGGTGGTAGGCAGTTAGGGTTTTCTGGGTCCCCAAGTCATTTTTCTTCCCAAATATAAAGGGGTATTTTCCCCACCATGTCTTGGATTCACCAGAACACGTCTCTCCCAAGACAAATGCATATTTTATCAGGAGTGTTTCCCCCAGGAGACAAGGGTGACATTAACATATCTATTCCTCACCTGAAGCCTCCGCCCATTTCTGTCTCCAGCCATTGCCAAGGGGGAGGGCTTCAGACTGGCCTCTTTATCATTAGAAAGGGACCAAGGAAGTTGGCCAGTGACACCTTTCTGGCCTTTTGTCCCAAGGCCAGGTACCATGGAAACCAGGAATTTCCTTTGTTTATGGAGAAACATCTTTGAGGGGAACCTTTAAAAGATGCTTTCTCCACCATTAATATGGGTCTCTTTCTATCTCAGAACCCCCTCTCGTCACTAGGACGGGAGTCTCCTTTCTCAGCTTTTCTAATAAATCTTACTTTAAAACTAAACTGTGTCCGCATGAAAATTCTTCTTTCCTGCGAGACAAGAATTTGAGGTTGCTGCAGTATTCGGGGTTCAAAAACCCTACAACAGTTTTGGCGCCTTGTGACTCGGATCCTACCAGCGAAATTTCTCCAGCCAGCCTGCAAACATCCATCTCGTCGGACGGTGAGCAAAGCGGACTTTCTATCCTGTGTTTCGGAGACACTAGTTCTCCACAATTAGTAACTCTCGGAAAAAGAAACACCGGGTCCCTGACGGCCAGTTAAATGCGTCTAGCGCGGCCGCCGGTCTTAAGACTCAGGGGCGAGGCTTGCTGAGTTTGGCTAAATTGATCCCCTGGAGCTGGGACACTTTTCTGATCTTTTCTCGCTGCCCGCTTCCCGTGGATCTGCGCCACAGGAAGGACAGGGAAAGCCTGGACAAGTAGGGGTCCTGGCCAGGGCACTCCCTGGTGTTCCCCGAAAGCTCATCGGCTAACCCTGGTCCCCACAAATGCCCGGTGGGCTAGGCGCTGGGAAACGGCTCCTCTCGCTTCCGTGGATCGGCGCCGCAGGGAGGGTAGGCCCGGACGACTAGGGGGTCTGGCCAGGGCACTCCCTGGCGTCCCCTGAAAGCCCGTTGACTGACCTCAGTCCCCAAGAAGCCCAGTGGGCACGGCACTGTGAAACACCACCCTGGCGGATTGGCCCTTGGTGATGTGGGAGAAGGCTTGGACGAATAGGAGATCTGGCCAGGGCACTCCCTGGCGTTCCCCTAAAGTCCGTCTGCCTGACCCTAGACCTCTAGCGAGCAGAGGACCGTGAAGCGCTTCCTGATGGGAAAGGCACCTGGGCGCTCAGTCTGAGGAAGCTGGGATTCTACCTTTCTCTTCTCTCTCCTCAGCTCCAGGAATGTCGGTTTTGTCCAAACTCAGTTTCCTTTTCGTGGACTAAGCCCGTCGCGCGAGACTGGGGAGAAGTCTCAGGGTGCCTCAGAAATTCTGGTCAGGGCCACTCCCTGATGTTTTTCGAAAGGCCTCTGGACTGTACCCCGGACTCCGACAGCCCGTCAGGGTATCGGCTAAAATCTGCACTCTTTCCTTCCTTCCGCGGGGACACAGTTGTCAGTAAGAATGGGCGCAACCCACAGCGAGGCCACAAGCCCTGCGCTTCGTGCCTCAATTCCCAAACTGCCCCAGGCACTGACAAGTCCTCCGCTAACTTTTCTGTTAGGATCTCCTCAAAACTTTTCCTCACTAAGTCTCCTCACTTCTTATGGATTCATGCTTTGGGTTTTGCTTTACTGGTCAGTATGTGCTAAAGGTCAATTGGGCTGTGATAGGGAAAAGGAAAAGCCAGGCAGGGTTTCTTTCTAGGCCCCTCTATCAAGAAGATGAGCAGTGGAGATAGACTTGAGGGAGGAATGCGTCACACCTTTAATCCCTTCGCGAGGCAGGCAGCAGAGACAGTTCCTCCAGGATAGTTCTTAACAAGTGTAGTCGCTAATGTGAGCAGAAAGCTAGAGTCAACACATTCTTCTTTAGCCTTATTTAAGGACACAGGCTTATAGAATCAGGCCAAAGTTTGAGGTCAGGCTTGTCAACTTGAGGTTAGAACAAATTTCAAAAGGCAGAGCATTTGTCCGGCAGAAGTCCCAGATGCAGCGTGGCGCAGGGGTTGGCACATGCTGTTTCTGACTTGTATGTTCTCCAGGGCATCAGAATGCACCAGGCAGAGGCCTAGGTCTAGCATGGCGCAGGAAACAGGAACGGATTGTTCACTCCTGGCACATGCTGTTCTAACTGAGACACATCCCACAAGGCGTGGAAGGTCGAGCGACGTGAGTCAAGTGTACTGACTTCACTCCCACCTTCCTCCCTTCTTCTGTGGTCTTCAGCAGCGCACACCTGGACACCACGGGCGAGCTGTAGGAGTCTTAAGAGACGTCTTACGAGTATGTCTAGGTGCAACTTGTACTGGCAGGAGTCCCAGAGCTAGCATGTCACAGGAATGGGGGGCTCAACGGAGATATCCCTTGGGGTGCCTCCGCAAATACAGGGATGCCACAGCCTGGCTGCCAGCTTTGAGCTTTAGAGTGGAGTTAGTCTGGATGGACCTTTTTGCATAACTATGCTGCTGTGCTGGCTCCATCACCACGTGGAGCACAGATGTGGTTTTTACCTTGGCTCCTCCCAGTTCAGTCTTAGTCAAGTCTCCTGACTGCACCCTTTATTGTAAGATATCTAACAGGAGGTAGAAGTTCATTTTGTCTCTCCTTGGTCACTGATATCAGAAAGGAATGGGTATTTTGCTAGTTAACAAAGAGCCAGACCCCAGACTCCCGCACCCCAGGAGAGAACTTAGAATCCATTAACTCATTCTAGCCTGAGATTCTTTCCCTTTGCAGTTCCCTCTGCCCCAGACTAGGAGTATTTCATTCAATGCGCCTTTTGTTTCATGATGTATCTCACTGCTAATGCTGTGTTCATGTGCTAAATCAAGTTTTTTTCTGTGTTATTGGAACTAACTTCAGTGATGAGCTCTCAGTGTTTTACAATGTTTTTCGCTACTTTTGTTGCTTTTTCTTAAAGTTTTAACTATCTACTAGTTTATAGTGCCATCCTAGCTCTGATCAGATCTGGCCTACAATGTTTACACCTAGAGCAGTGCTTGCTAAAGTTTCAAAAGCTGCTAATGCATATACTGGTGCTTATGTTTATTGGTCAATTTGACTTTTAATTGTGAAGCTGTACCAAGCTGTGAGATTATTTGTGTTCCTGCTTTGTCGATTATTTATGTTCTAACTTGCAAAGAGCATCATTTGTGAGATTTTGTCTTACAGGAAGACAGCAAGTTCTTAAAGGATGTATGGTATGATTGAACATTGTGTGCAACATATTCTAAATGTTCATCTTTGGTACAATGGAATTGAAATCTGACTCTTTGTCAAAGCGATGTTTTCTTAACTTATTTTCATCTTAATGGCGACTAAATCTGCTAGCTAGCTCCAGCATAATTATGAAATATTAACAGACTGCTATTGGTACAAATGAGAAAACATCACTAAAGTCTAATCTTATTGCATTATTGTTTACAGCTGTTATCCTGGTGAACAAGGCCTAGAGGCCTAAACAGTACAAGTGTGTGTGTGAGTCTTACAGGTGGTTCCACAGTGTGCCCTGTACAATAAATAGATGTTTACATTTGTTATTTTAAAATTCTAACAATGAATGCTTCATCTTCTAGTTCCAACAGATGCTATTGCATCCATTGCAGATAGTGCTAAAGCTAAACAGTAAGCTACAGGTTCCAACTAAAAGAGTCTAACTAGTGTTACTAATAATAAGATATAGTTCTAAATAACTGGTAACAAGAGATTTTTTCAAAAAGCTGTTACAAAAGCTATTTGGTCTTATAATGTATGTTATCTGGTATGCATGTACATGTTTATGTGGCAAGCTATGTAGTCTATTTCAATTAACTTATAAAGTGTTCATAAATAAGAATTTCTAAGCTAAATCTTTTGATTTAAATAAATCTCTGAGATTAAGAGCCACAGAGATCTCCCATCTTCTTAACATGCTTGAGGAGTAACTTTCAGTATATTCCATTAGATTCTATGTAGAGAAGAATAGGTGACAGATTCTTAACTGAAGCTCAGAAAAGAAGCTTTTCTAGGGAAAAGTCAGCCTGTAACTGCTCAATCTGCAGCACTGACCAGGCTCCTGACCGGCATGTTTGCCATCTCCCTCTTCAGTTTTTACTAGACTTCACTGGATAGGACACCCTCACTATTCTGAGGCAGGGTTTATGTCTTCCTCATTTACTAAATTATTGGGGATTTCTCTGTCCATCGATTTAAGACTCTTGCATTCTCCAATTGTCAACATGGCTTGTAGCAACTATAGGACTAGTTCATTGCTTGCCTTTGCCCCCTAATGTGTGAAGTCTTGTGAAGTCTTACTAGATTGCCATCAACTCCTGGGTTATTGTAACTCACAACTAACTTAATCTCTTGCCATCTATGCTATGATCCAGATAAGTCTTGTAATGAAATGTTTTAAGTGTCATGCTTTATGCTCTAGGCTCAATGTCTTCTGATACTCTTAGAGTTTCCAGCAACTGGTATAAAGTACAATTGTTTTTGTTTTTTTTAAATCCACCACTTCTATATAAAGCAACTGTAGTATTCTCAAAAGCCAAGTAAGTTTAAATCTTAATTCAGAATTGTCATTGCTAGACGAAATTATGACTCCATGGAGACTTAACGTTTACGTGCCCTGCATGGGTTCACGTCCTATTGCCACATGTTAGTCTTGTCATTGTCTCTATGTTCTAATGGACCTAGATAACAATTTCATATAGCTCAGTTTCATGTGTTGTGTTCACTGAGTTTGTTTCCAAACTTGAGCTTAAAAGGAATTATTTCAAACTGAAAAAATCTAATCCATAACCTTAAACTAAACTGCTCAAGTCCAATGTTCAAAAAAATGTTTCTCATATCTAAGTTCTAAAATGCAAACATTCAAATTAGTGTTTCCAACTGATCCCATTACACACTAGGTTGGGAAAGATTATAATTGTCTTTGTTTTGTCATCTAGACTTCAACAAGAAGGAACACTTGGAGCCCAGACAACCCACCAGGCACCTCCGATGACTTCTGCATTCTACTGGGGACCCTTAGACTGGCCCCCAGAGGAGTACCTAACTGCTGCCCTTGAACTACGTCCTCTGTCAGCTGGAAGCAGTTAAGAACGAACGACGTCCCTGTCCCCCTTAACAGCAGTTAAGGTCACTTCTTCTGGGGGGCGGAATGTGAGAGGAGTTAGACTGGGTGGTAGGCAGTTAGGGTTTTCTGGGTCCCCAAGTCATTTTTCTTCCCAAATATAAAGGGGTATTTTCCCCACCATGTCTTGGATTCACCAGAACACAGACAAATGCATATTTTATCAGGAGTGTTTCCCCCAGGAGACAAGGGTGACATTAACATATCTATTCCTCACCTGAAGCCTCCGCCCATTTCTGTCTCCAGCCATTGCCAAGGGGGAGGGCTTCAGACTGGCCTCTTTATCATTAGAAAGGGACCAAGGAAGTTGGCCAGTGACACCTTTCTGGCCTTTTGTCCCAAGGCCAGGTACCATGGAAACCAGGAATTTCCTTTGTTTATGGAGAAACATCTTTGAGGGGAACCTTTAAAAGATGCTTTCTCCACCATTAATATGGGTCTCTTTCTATCTCAGAACCCCCTCTCGTCACTAGGACGGGAGTCTCCTTTCTCAGCTTTTCTAATAAATCTTACTTTAAAACTAAACTGTGTCCGCATGAAAATTCTTCTTTCCTGCGAGACAAGAATTTGAGGTTGCTGCAGTATTCGGGGTTCAAAAACCCTACAACATACCCACATGGGAAACCTGGTGAAGGCTTTATGCTCCTGTTTGGGATGAGCTTGGCTCCAGGCATTGCAACCACTTAAAGAGTGAATCAGTGGACAGAAGATCTCTTTCTCTTTCTCTCCTTCTCTCTTCTTTTTTTAAAAAAGTGAATAACCTGCAGCTCAGCCCCAAAGGTGGACTCTGAGGAATTTTATCCAAGTGTTGTAGGGTTTTTGAACCCCGAATACTGCAGCAACCTCAAATTCTTGTCTCGCAGGAAAGAAGAATTTTCATGCGGACACAGTTTAGCTTTAAAGTAAGATTTATTAGAAAAGCTGAGAAAGGTGACTCCCGTCCTAGTGACCAGAGGGGGTTCTGAGATAGAAAAAGACCCGTGCATGGGGGGTGTTGTGACCTTTTAAAGCTTTAGTTCAAAGAGGGGGTTTTTCCAAGGGCAAAGGAATTTCCTGGTCTCCAGGTATCTGCCTTTGGGACAAAAAAAAGACCAGAGAGGTGCTAGACAGGACATTCCAGGCCTTAGGCATCTGCATATTACTTCCTGCCCTCCTTTCAATGATAAAGAGATAGGCCTGAGACCTTCCTACGCCTTGGCCGGAGGTAATGGCTGGTGCTTCAGGTGGGGAATTGGTATGCTAATAGCACCCTTGTCCCTTGGAAGAGACTGCTCTGTGAATCTAAAATATGGTGGGGAAGTTTCCTTTTATATTTGGGAAGAAAAATGACTTGGGGACCCAGAAAACCCTAACTGCCTACCACCCAGTCTAACTCCTCTCACACAAGCAGTATATTCCATCTTGGTGACAGCAATTGCTCCAAGGATGAATATTTGACATAGATCAGGCCTTGAGATCAAATTTCTTCAACTCTGCAAGAAAGTAGCTCTCTCTCTTCTACTGTATGCACACAAAGGAAGCTGCAAACTACTGACATTTTGAGGCACTGAGTAGAGACTTCCAGAAAATGGAGCACATATTTATCAAGTTGAGTCAAAATGTGAGAGGAGTTAGACTGGGTAGTAGGCAGTTAGGGTTTTCTGGGTCCCCAAGTCTTGGTTATTTTTTCTCAAATCTAAAGAGGTATTTTCCCCACCATGTCTTGGATTCACCAGAACACGTCTCTCCCAAGACAAGTGCATATTTAAACATATCAGGAACATGCTTCCCCAAGAGACAAGAGTGATAATAACATCTTCAGACTGGCCTCTTTATCATTAGAAAGGGACCAAGGAAGTTGTCCAGTGACATCTTTCTGGCCTCTTGTCCCAAGGCCAGGTACCATGGAAACCAGGAATTTTCTTTGTTTATGGAGAAACATCTTTGAGGGGAACCTTTAAAAGATGCTTCCCCACCATTAATACGGGTCTTCTCTTTTAGCTTTTCCTCCTGCCACTATGGCAAGGTATAAGGGTCTTTTCTATCTCAGAACCCCCTCCCGTCACTAGGACGGGAGTCTCCTTTCTCAGCTTTCCTAATAAATCTTACTTTAAAACTAAACTGTATCCGCATGAAAATTCTTCTTTCCTGCGAGACAAGAACTGAGGTTGCTGCAGTACTCGGGGTTGAAAAACCCTACAACAAAAACACATAGCAAGAAAGTAGAGCCTGATGCGCTGCTTAAGCCTGGCTCAAGCTATAGCTGAAGTGACCTGGTTCTTTATTTTTCAATTACATAGGACAATTAATTCCCTAGATTGTTTAAAAATTCTAGGTCGAGTTTTTCTGTCACCCTTTGTCCTATTCCTTATATTATTATGGGGGAAAGAAATATGGAAAACAGCAGTTCAGTCAAATCGAAACCCTGAAGCCCCCCTTCACACAAAACTGAGACAATTTAATGTGCCTTACAAGTTTGTCTTAAGGATTAAGTGGGGTGATTTAATTGCATATCACATACTAATTGTGCAGTGTATTTTAATTTTTATTATTTAAGGAATTTCTTATACTGTACAAATAGCATCCTCAACACTTGACAAAGTTCTCTAACTTTAATTACAGGAATACTTCTATAGAATTATATTAAGTTAAGAGCATGACATGAAAATTGATATCCTGGACATGAGGAAGCAACACAAAGGCAATGACAAACGAAGAAATGTCCCTGAATATGAGGTGCCTTTTTCTGTGTGTCAGTCCTGAATTCATGAAGCTAATACAGTCACCACAAAAAAGTACTACATATCACAGAGCAATTGCTTCTCAGTGTTTGAGGGGAGAAACAATCAATAGATCAATAGGGGATGATGGATACATGTGTGATAGATGCATAGACAGATGATTAGATAGGCAGATAAATAGATGATAAAGACACAGATACAAATGGAATCTTTTACATACAATATTAGGAATTGGCTCACATGATTGTAAGTTTGGGAACTTTCATGATCTGACATCTGCAAGCAGGCGGTTCAGGATTGCCTTTGATGTAAGTCAGTCCAAGTCTGAAGGCCTGAGCATGAGGGGGGCTAGTGCTGACAAGATGAGTTGAGAAATCCAACACTGAAGTAGAAAAAATATTTTACTGACTCCACCAATTTCAACACTATGCTCATCTAAAAATAGATGCTGGGCCTCACTTATTCCGGTGAAGTCAACACATAAAATTCACTACCATGGAGCCTCTTGAAAGTTAGCAAATATTCAGAACTTTGGCTACACCACCCTCTTTTTCTCTTTCCCATTCTCCCTAAAAAATGTGTTCTTTCTCTCTGCTCTAGTTACAGCAGTCCTAAGGCAGTGAGTTTTTGACCCTTCTCATGGGTCTTATCAAACAGAGAATGTCACTGTCTTCATCAGAGTGTCCTGGTAGAGGAGTCTATACATCCAAGAACCATTATTCTAACAGCCTCTACCAAAACTTCTTTCAGAGTAGCCCTACAAATGTCTCCTCCTGCTGCCCAGGACAGACAATAGCAGGTCTTGTGCAGATCACCATATACTTAACTAGATACTGCTAGATAACAAAGAACTCAAGAGTTCTACTTCCTGGGGCTATCAGTGCTTAAAAATGAGTTTTAAATGTATGTTAACATCTATAGTTGCCACAGTTTCAGAGTTTTAGCAAATCCACCCCATTGCTCCCTCTCATCACTATGACATCATCCTCTTCTTCATCAGAACACATCCAATCAGACCAGAAAACTACCTGCTTGCCAGCTCTACCTGAAAATGAGAGAGGAGTTGTAGTGTGGGGTTGGGATGCGGGCTGAGTGTCGGGGACTTATTCTTAGCAACAGTAGTGCTGACAGTTATCAAAGATAAATAGCAAAGTAGTGTTTAGGGGCAAATAATAGTAGTAGGAATGCATGAGTGCTAAGTAGTGATAAGGAGGTTTCTTAATTGTTAGCATAACCGCTATATTTGGCTTCTGTAATCATTGCTTGGCTTTGCTGCATAAAGAACAGGACTGAAGCCATGATAGGCCTAAGGTTGGGAATAGACCTAAGTTTCACTTCACTTCAAAGTTTCATTTTCCTCAGAATGATGGAGTGGGCAGGGGAGAACAACCTTGGAGATGGGCCAGTCAGGAGCATCTGCACGTCCACAAATAGAATGTGGTCTGCACTGGTACGGGTTGCACGGGAATGTGGCCTAGACCAGTATGAGTTATACATGACCAAAATAAGGACTACACAGCTTGCTGGAGACGTGTTGTGTGTGAATAAGAGGGGATAAAAACGGTCTGCAAGGGACAAGCGGGGTCCTTGTCAAGATTCCACTGCGCTGGATGAGACTCGGACCCTAGCTCGAGCTAGCAATAAAGTTTCTTTTCTTTTGCATCGTTGCTTGTGGAACTTGTCTGTCTGTGATTCGGGGATCTTTTGGACTTAACAGAGTCAGGTGGGGTAGTAGGTAGTTTGGGTATTCTGGATCCCCAAGTCATCATTATTTTTTCTCAAATATAAAATGGCATTTTCCCACCATGTCTTGGATTCACCAGAATACATTTCTCCCGAGACAAGTGTTAACATATCAAGAACATGCTTCCCCAAGAGACAAGGGCGACATTAACATATCAGTTCCCCACCTAAAGTGCCCAATTCCATTTCCCTGCCATGCCAATGTGGTAGTGTCAGACTGGTCTCTTTATCATTAGAAAGACTGGGGTAGTTAACCAGTAACACCTTTTGGGACCTTTTATTCCAGTACCAGGTATCATGGAAACCAGGAATTCTCCTTTGTTTATGGAGAACCTCCTTTGAGGTGAACTTTTAAAAGACACTATCCCCACCACTAACTTGGATTTGGGGTGCTTTTCTTCTTTCCTCCTGCCACTATGGCAGGATGTCTGGGCTTTTCTTTCTTTCTCCTACCACTGTGGCAGGAGATATGGGTTCTTTCTCTCTTGAAGTCCCCTCCCGTCACTAGGACGGGAGCCTCCTTCCTCAGCTTTTCCAATAAATCTTGCTTTAAAATTAAACTGTGCATGAAGATTCTTCTTTCCTGCGAGACAAGAATTGAGGTTGCTGCCATATTCTGGGTCAAAAAACCTATGACAAAAAGGTGTCTTCCAGCTTCTGCCTGCTTCATTCCACTAGGCAAAGAGCGAGGATTAACCTATTTTTCCTCATTTGACCAAATCTAACTCCTGCTTTTCTACTTATCAGTTCATTTAAATTTTGTCTGCATCCTTAGGAAACAGAATTACTTTCAGAAATAAGACCTGCTTTCTACCAGCTGGCATAATTTATTTCTAGAGTCTGCAAAGGAATAAGAGCTACAAATAGTTCTAGAAAAGCAGGACAGAAAGGAAGAAAAAGCAGGAAACCAGAAGGATGTGGTATATCTTTTCTGAGTACTATTGTTTTCTCAAAGGTTAACAAGAGTACATCATATGAGGACTACGGTTTTTTTTTTTTTTTTTTTTAAGATTTATTATTATTGGAAAGCCGGATATACAGAGAGGAGGAGAGACAGAGAGGAAGATCTTCCATCTGATGTTTCACTCCCCAAGTGAGTCGCAACGGGGCCAGTGCACGCCGATCCGATGCCAGGAACCAAGAACCTCTTCCGGGTCTCCCACGTGGGTGCAGGGTCCCAAAGCTTTGGGCAGGAGGACTATGTTTTATCAAGCATACTGTCACATTATCATGATTTAAGTAGTTTGTTTTCATGAGGACAATTATGAAGTCTAATTATTTTTCCAGGAACTTTTTAAGCAAAATGGAAGAGGCGATGATGAAAGATGATATTCAGAGATATCATCACCCAGTGACTTCCAAGCTCAGAAACTCCAAGATCAGTCAAGATGAGAGGCACACTGTTAGTCTGATCACAGTGACTATGGAAAGCAAAACAAAACATGTTGCCTTTGGGAGATTATGGTTCTGCTTTTCCCCTGGCTCCCTGTTCTACAGGAACTGAAATCTAAACCCATTTTATGGATCCAATGATCCATACACCCTGATTTGTATCAGGGACTTTCTGGTTTGCAGTTGATATGGAGTGAAGCAACCTTGCTCTTCTTCAGAACTAGTTCTCCAACTCTCAAAAGCAAGGGGTCCATGGTCTGTCCATTTCCAAGTTAACATTAGTAGGGCCAAACCCATACACAGGGAAGTCTGCTCTACTCTACCATCAAGCTGCAAAATTACCAAACAATATTCACATTGCAAGCTATTTTTAAAAGATTTATTTTTATTTGGTAAGAAGACTCACAGAGATAAGAGACAGAAAAAGAGAGACTTTTCATCTGCTGCTTCACTCTTCAAATGGCGACAACAGCCAGAGCTGAGTTGATCTAAAGTCAGGAGCCAAGAATGTCTTTAGTATCTCCCACATGGGTGCAGGGGCCCAATGACTTAAGCTTTCCCAGGTTATAAGCAAGGAACTGGATCAAAAGTGGAGCAATCAGGACAGGAACTGGCACCCAGATGTGATGGCAACATTACAGACAGAGAATTAGCTTGCTATGTCACTGTGTCAACCCCTGTAAATTAATTGCTACCCGAGTTCAGAGCCAGTCCTAAAACACATTCTTTTGTCTTTATTTTGGATAAAGAACTTTGGATGTTGGTTTTCTGAAGTTTGGGTGGGTTTTTGTTTTGTTTTTACACAACTCAAAGTAACAAAGTTCAAACTTCAAGTTTTAATGCAGCCAAATAAGCAATTCACTAAATGAAACTTGCAAACACTTGTGGCAATCTCAAATATTAGGTCATTTTCTATGACATATACATATGAAGAGACAACAGGTGAATAAGAAAATCAGGGTCTGAAGGATGATGAAAGGATTTGCTCCAGGATTCCATGTTGTGATCAGCATTGGTGAGTCAGAATGTAGGTCTCCAAATCATTATGAGTTGGAAATCTAGCACACATCAGAAATTCAACAGGAAATAGAATCTCTTAGAAGAAGCATGAGTCCCTTCAATCAGCACGTTTTTCTCTCCATAGTGATTATTCAGTTACAGAGATGCATGAAGAAGGAACACACTATGACGAACCTATTAACAGCAGGGCCCAAGGCAGCTTGACACAGACTGTTCAAGACACAAGATGCATATGCTCAGGTAAGAGCTAAAATGTTGGGATTCCTCTGATAAGAAAAATACTGCAGTGTTCCAGAGTAACAAAGAGAAAAATGGTACAGATATCCTAGTTAGGTTATTTCCGACAATGTAGTGCTGACATTGAAATCAACAGAAAAGCTCAGTGGAATAGTCCAGAAACCATGTGGGAAACCAGCATGTAACAAAAATGATTCTTCAAATAGGAAGAAAAAAGCTTCAGTATGTATAACAATTTGCTTTCTACTTGGTTAAACTTAAATTTGGATACTATGTCAAATATCACAAATGAAAATGAATTCTAGATTATTTAATGAATTGTGTGCAAAAACCATGTTAATAATGAGACACTGTTGTTTTTTTATTATTTTGTAGTCATATATATTACAGTGGAGAAACATTGAATGAAACTAGAAACTATAACTGAACAAGACTGATTTAATGAATTTTGATTCAAATTTTTAGGCTTGTACGTAGCAAGCACACAAATAAAAGTGAGACTTGTTTGATATTACTAACTTTGTAAAACAAGTTTAGAGCATAGAATAACACTGTTTTTGCTCATAAGAAAACGCGCCAAGAGAGATCTGCAGTCCATTCAGGATCAGACAGCTCAGAGCCAGGCTCTGTTCATTCACATCCATTTTCTTACCCCAAACTCCTCTCGGAAATCAACCTGAGGGAGAGGAATAAAACTCTGTAATTTTCAAAATATTTTCTTTGTCATTATGTTCTCCAATTGCCAGTATTGCCCAGTGCAGTGGACCACATGACCCAGCCATCCCACTCCTGGGAATTTACCCCAGTGAAATGAAATCAACATAAGAAAAAGTTATCTGAGCCCCCATGTTTATAGCAGCTCAATTCATAATAGCTAATATATGAAATCAACTCACATGCTCATCAATTGATGACTGGGTTAAAACTGTAATATATATGCACACACACACACACACACACACACACAAACGGAAATATTACTCAACCATAACAAGAATGAAATTTTGGGCTAAGTGTGGTAGCCTATCAGCCAAAGTCCTCGCCTTTAACACACCAGGATCCCATATGGGTGCCAGTTCTAATCCCAACAGCCCCGCTTCCCATCCAGCTCTCCACTTGTGGCCTGGGGAAAGCAGTCAAGGACGGCCCAAAGCTTTGGGACCCTGTACCCACGTGGGAGTCCTGGAAGAGTCTCCTGGCTTGTTGCTTTGGATTGGCTCAGCTCCGGCCATTGTGGTTGTTAGAGGAGTGAATCAGCAGATGGAACATCTTCCTCTCTGTCTCTCTTTCTCTCTTCATATCTGACTTTGCAATAAAAATTGATAAATCTTTTTTTAAAAAAAGAATGAAATTTTGTCTTTTACAACTAAGTGGATCCAACTGAAAACCATTATAATTGGTGAAATAAGCCAGTCCCACAAAGAGAAATATATTCTTTCTTCCTGGTCTGTGATGGCTAAAACCCAGAGTACAACAAAATGTAATATTATAGCAAGTTTAACATCCTGGGATTTCATTATTGTTCATAGCCTTTGTCTATTTTTCTGAGGAACAACAGATTGTTTTTTGTTATTTGTTTCTTCTACTTCTTATATGTTGATATCTTTACCTAATGAATGTCAATTCTGTGATTTTGAAATGAAACGAAAGTATATCATTGTAAAAATAATGGGAAGAAGCAAGGAAGGAGGAAGGTGGTGGGAAATGCAGGCAGGAGGGAGGGTAAGGCGGGAAGTGTCCCATTGCTCCTAAATCTGTAGAATGAACTACATGAAATATGTTTACTTCATGTAAGTTTTAAAGATTTTAAGAAATAAATAAATGAAAACCTGCTCATCTGAAACGAGAAGAAAAAATGTCTTCCTGGACGACAAACAGGAGCTTCTTACCTCCATCTCCTAGCGTCACCCTTAATTACCTGGGAAGTTTTGCTGATGAGTCAACCGTCAATCATTTGCCCAAAGGTGACTGTTAGAGCAACATTCCTAGCGGTGGGTAAGAGAGGAGAAAACTTGGGATAGAAGCAAGAATTCAGGACCTCGCATCTGGTGTCCCTTCTCATCTCATTGTGTCTGAACGTATTTAATGCCTCTGTATTCACTCTCTCTGAGATGCTTGAATAGGTTCTAATAGCTTATAGAACAAGCAGGCTGAGGGTGTATTTATATTCCCTATAAAGGTACAGGCAGTTCCATTTAATTTATAATCATTTTGTTTCATTGAAAGCTTCAGATAGTGTCATAAGGTACTATTAACTTAAGTGCTCTCTTGTATAGATACACTTTATTGGAGATAATGGAGAGACTGTCTCTCACAGAAGATTCACAATGGAGAGCTCTTTCCACTAGAGTGACAAGCAGCACAGTGTCACAAGATGGCATCATATAATGGGCCATGAGCTTGATATAATTATGCTTTATGGATTTTAAAGTGGACTCTTTCCCCAGGGTTAGCAGCTTTCTCAAGGTGCTGGGATGAGTAAAAGAAAAATGGTTCACTCCTGGTTTTTGTAAAATGTAGAAGATGGCCTGGGTCAGAGTCCTGTGGCCACAGAGCTATAAAGGTCAGCTTCAAGATGAGGCAATAAAGAAGCCAGCAGCCAGGTTCTGCATCATACTGGTCGCTGTCACACTCACTTCTACCTCTGAGGCCAAGTTTCATGATTCCACTGAATTTATTTACTTACAAAACATCTGCCTCTTTGTAATGTGTGAGGATTGAACGAGGAAGTACACATGGCACATTAGATATATTCAGTAAATGTTAAGCATGATCATTATTTACTCTGAATTTTAGACTGCAAATCTAAGTATACATGGCTGGTTTTTTAAAAGGGCAATAAATTCACATATCTTGTTTTTGCTCAATGGTGAAAACACATCTAACTTGTTTCACCTTGTAAGTGTTATAAAAAGGGAATGTACACAACTAAACATTATACAATTGAGTGTTTTTTTTAACTCAACCAGACAAACCAATAGAGTACCCACAAATGCTGAATGCTAATGTTTCAAAAACTGGATGTATCCACCTTTTCATGATTTTCCTTCCGTGTTCCTACCCTCTCTGTGTAGTGTCCTTCACACTCCAATCGTTCCTCTCTTTTCCAGGTATATACATAATGTCTACTATTGGGTTCTTCAGAGCTCTTTAGACCCACCCTGCCTGCTAATGAAGGACCACAGATGTCCAGCCAAAGAACATGGCAAGGGAAGCTGGAGTTGAGATATTAATCCCTTGGCTCCTTCACTCAAGCTGATGTGCCCTGCAGCAGGGCAGCAAACCTCTGAGGGAGACTTCCTCTCCATGACCTGGGTTTCTGTTCACTGCTTCCTCTCCTTCTGCCTTAGGGATCTAAGTGTGATTAGAACTCGCCTGCAGCTGCTCCCAGATTGCCCCATGCTCCAGCCTCACTGTTGTAAATAGCCTCTTCCTGAAGTAGCCTAATGATGCTCATTATCTATTACATTTGGCCTTTTCTGATGTCAACAAATTTCTCATCCCATGATTGTGACGCTTTATTCTTTCCTTTCTTTTTGATATCTATATTGCTCAGCATTCCCAATTGAAAATCACATACTGCAATTCAAATCAGTGTGAGCATTAAAAAGTAATGAAAAGGTACGTGATCCTCAGGCACAGACTCAGAAACTCAGGCATAGGGACTCTAGTTCCGTCTCCACTTCTGTTTTTTAATTTTAATTTTGAATGTTATGGCACAATTCCACAGAGACTGGGATTGCCTCCCCCCCCAAAAAATCCCACCCCTTGACTGATTTCCCTATATTGTTACAACAGTATAGTCATTCATAAGGAGTTATAATTCCATCAGTCTGTTACTTAAGTGTGCCCTGACATTGCTGGTACAGACAATGTCAGATACACCCAAAAGAAATCAAACCTGTATGAGAAGGGGATCTGTAAGCCTATACTTACAGCTGCACAATCTGCAATAGCAAAGGCATCGAAACAATCCAGTTGCCCATCCAAAGAGGAATGGTTACAGAAACTGTGATGCATCTATTCCGTGGAGTATTACTCAGCCATTAAAAAGAATGAAATTTTAACATTTGCAACAAGATTGTCCCAGCTAGAGACCATTGTGCTCAGTGAAATAAGTCAATCCCAAAAACGCAAACCTCATATGATCTCTCTAATACAAAGAAACCATCATGCACATTGGAATGTATAGTGATGGAGTACTAGAGGCTACTATGTTCAGATGTGATGACACAATGCAACATGCATCCCTACTTCCAAATCAAAGATGGACTCCCAATGAAACTGTTGGACATATCTAGAAAATGGGATGATGGACCATCTCTACATCTTATCTCTTGTTTCTTTGATATTGAATTCTCCCTAAGCAGATTACTTGCATAGTAGCAAAGATGGACAACACCATCTGCAATGTACAACACTAATGTCATTGAAAGGACAGTGCCTTTTTCTCAGGGGTTTCAGCAAGAGTCCCAGGAGGACCTGATTTCCTGTCAGAGTGGCATGACCAGAGGGATAGTGTTCTGATTGGGCAGTTACTTCTGTAACTGGATATCTTTTTTTTTTTGTCAATTTTAAAATTTTATTGTTGATGATGTTTACATAGTTGAACAGGGTGGGAAGGATTGAAGATTGAGAATCAGGGGATAGCGGGTGAGACCCTTGTTTACACATTTTCTCTTTCCTGTTTATAGGGGAGAGGGAGATACAAAGGAGAAACCATGCCCAGCTTCCCAACTACTGTATTACCCCAGAGACTGGGGAACTGCCACCTGATGTCCTCCCAAGGTTCCCATTGTTTACACATTTTCTGAAGTTTCTGTCCATGTGTTTATGATAGTTCTGAGATGCTGCTAATATCACCACTCCACGGAGGAGGAAATCTTTCCAAGGTCGATTGACTGTCATAGTCCACCTCTAAGTCTCGTTTGGCCCAGAAATTTGCTGTCAAGTTGCACTGGGGTTGTTGATCAATTTGTTCTGTTCTCCAGCCTCAGCAAACCAATGGATGATGCGGCCTGGTCCAGCCCTGCCCTGCCCAACACATGCTTGGCCCTTATGTACCACAGGGGAAGCTGCAGCCCAATCAGACAGAGTCCCAAAATGATTCCTGTGCCTGCTAGCATGTGCAGTGGACTGGTCCTGTCTGCTTCATGAGATTTTGAGATTTTGAGATATTGAGATTTTGCATACATCATTGGGCATTGAAGCCTAATTCAACACAACCAACTCCACCTTTTAGTACACACTCATGCCAGTGGGTGCCACCACTTATCCAGTCATGTCCACCCCCACTCCTGGTTCTCATGCTCACCAATGGGAGTTACACCCCATCTGAGAACTTCCCACAGCCCCTCCCCTAGACCCAATTTGCACCCCAGATCTTGCACTCTCCAGGTGATATTGCAGCCTAGCTTGACCAAATTTGCCCCTAGTTTCAGCACTTGCCAGCTGATGCTGCAGCAAAGTCCAACTTGCCTGTCCTTATTCTGGCTCATGCCTGCACCAGTGGATACAATCAACTATTTCAGCCAGGCTCTCACCCTAACCCCATTCACATGTAGGCCAACAGGTATTGTAGCCTTGCCCAGCCTGGTTTGCCACCTGTTCCAGCTCTCACACTCTCACATATGAGCAGTGGCCCAGCAGTGGAGTCCCCACTACTCCCCTACCAGGCTCAACTCCCCACCCCAGTCTCACAATGCACTGGTAGTTGTGGCCCAGTGTACCATGGCCCATGCCACCTCAGCATTTGCCAGTGGGTGCTATAGCCTGGCCCTTCCTGGTCTGCTCCCATTACAGTTTGCGCTGCTTGGAGCTGGTGCCCAAACCAGTGCAGTCAGCCTCCAGTCCCATCCTATTGTGAACTGGCTGGTGATGCAGCCAGACACAGCCCATCCTGCACCCATCCTGGTTGTCAGATCCATCAGTGGGTGTTTGAACTGGCCCAGCCTAGCCTGCCCCCATATCTGAGCTACACTTATGCCAGCAGGTACTGTAACTTGGTCTGCTCTGGGCTGCTCTGGGCTGCTCTTTGCTTTAGTTCTTGTGCTCACTTGCAGGGATGCACCACAACAAAGAATTTCCCCAAGCTCCTCATTGTGTCTCCTACCAATGGCAGATCATGCACAAACCAGTAGGTCCTTGGTCTGAGCTGACTTAATCAACCTCTTGTCCTGGCAAAAACAGTAGACTTGTCTAACTGGCCCAAACGTACTTCGGTTCTTACTGTTGAGTATTACAGCCCAGCCACACCTAGTCCATTCCCTGACACAGCTTTCCCGTGGCTCAGTGAGGGTTGAAAACTAGCACAACTTGTCTACACCCATTCTGACTCTCAGGAACACCAGTGCCATAGACTTTGTTCACAGCCACGCTGAGGCATACTTGCAGCCATGTCCATCCCAGACCACCACCATTCTGGCTCTCACACTCACCAGTGGGAGCTACAATCTGGCCAGGACATCCCCTAAGGTTCCCAACCAGGCCTGTTCCCAGTCCCAGATCTTGTACATGCCAGTGATTGCTCTGACCCAGTTCTACATATCCCATCCCCTGTCTTGACCTTTGCCATCAGATGCTGTAGCCTGGTCTGTCTTGGCCCACTCCCAGTCCCAACTTTTGCTGGCGAGTGCTGCAGCCTGACCATGTTCAGTCCACTACCATCCACGAGTCATGCAAACCAACAAATGTGATAGCCTAGCCAAGCATGCCCGGCTTTCCAGCCTACTCCTTCACTTGCCAGTGAGTTAAGGTTGGCCTGGCCCTGTCCAGCCCACCCCTTTCCCAAATCACCCTAATGCATGTGAATATTTGGAGCAACCCTGCCCAGTTTGACAAACACCCAGGCCTGGCTGCTAAGCTTCCAATCCAGCTCCTGTTAATGTTAATGCGACTGGGAAAAAAACACCGACCACTCACATGGTGTACCTAGATGGAGTTTCTGACTCCTGACTTCAGTCTGGCCCAGCACTAGATGTTGCAATCATTTAAGGATTGAGCCAGCAAGAGAAAATCATGTTTGTTTCACCCTATGTCACATGGCCTTTCTGATAAATCAATCTTTTTTTTTTTTGAGTCAATGTAAATCTTAAATAGTGATTACCAGAATCTGGCAAGGATGTTAGTGGTTGGGGTGAAACAGGGAGAGGTTGGATAACAGGTATCGAAACAATCAGATGAAATGACTATAGTTCCCCAACTGGAGACCATTATGTTCAGAGAAGTAAGTCAATCCCAAAAAACAAATGTCACATGTTCTCTCTGATGTAAGAGAGAACATTTCATACAAAATGCAACATCAATAGCCCTTTCAATACTGTTTTTGCTACATCTCAGGGTGGTTGATAGTTTAGCTTTTATTTTCATTCATTCAACAATGTTTTTGTTTTCTTATTACTTTCCTCATTGACTTATAGGTTACAAAATACAATTGTTTGCTTCAAGAAGGTCTTTGATTTTCTTTTACATTTCTTCAGCGACACATTGGTCATTAAAAGCATGTTATTTAACTTCATGTTATTATAAATTTTCTATTTTTCTCTCTGTTGTTGATTTTGTTTTGTGACTTTTCATTTCCAGGGATGTATAGTTATTGTGTAGTAGAGACTATCACACACAGATGTGTGATACAGTGAAGTGTGCATCTCTACTTACAAATCAAAAATGGAATCCCAATGAAATTGTTAAATGTATCTTAAAAATAGGATACTAGACTCTTTGCCAATGTCAATGTCTACAATGTCAGGGTAGGCTTAAATAGCAGAATGATGGACATACAACGGATTATGAAGGTATATGCTAATGTAATGACATGGGGGAAACTGGGATGAAGGTAGGAATTTGGGGAGGGAAAAGGGAAATCCTGGAGTCTATATGACTGTGTCATGGAATAATAAAATAAATGAATTTTTAAAAATAACCTTAGTTCACAGTAATATATCACATTGTATATAAAAAGCTGGAAGAGAGGAGCTGGTAGGTATAAAGCATAGAGGAAATAGAAATGTTAATTGACTATTTTGGGTATGTCATATGCACATGTTTAAATATTAAACAATACCTTAAGGATCCCTAGAGCCAGAGCCTAAGACAGTCAACAGAACAGCCAGAGCTAGAGAAAGCACATCTCAGAAAAAGGAGAGAGCATGAGCAGACCGAGGGCAGAGAGGTCTTACTCTGTTTATGGAACAGAGACTAGACCAACCTGAAGAAAGGCAATATGGCCTACACACGTGGAGTACAGGCTGCAGAAAGAACCTGAGGTGATGTGGGTTGGCAGTTTAGATTGAGGACAGGCTGCCTAAACAACCTGGTGGAGAAAGGATCCCAAGGAAATTCACTTAGGTTGTTGGCCTAGCGGCCGTGTGAGATACAACACCAGTGCAAACGAAGCTGGCGGTTGTAGAAGAAAAGAGAGAAGTGGGGGATGTTTACCATATTCCTTAGGTAAAATAGTTGATGCCATCAGAATTGGATGAGAGAAAAGGACTTGAAGGTTTTGAGCAACTGGATCACCATACAGCCCAGTGCTTAAAGTTGGGATGAAACTGAGGAAGAAGGTAAGATGTGCGCAGCAGTTGAGTCCTAATCCTTGTTAGCAGTTCTATTAGAATTTGCATTTTTACCATGAGGGTGGTGGAGAGCCTGTAAATAATTTGTCATTGCTGCTCTTCTTCCTCTACAAATTTCACTCTGGCGAGCTTACAAAGGAGCAGGAATAGTGACAAGGGTGAATGCAAATTTGACTGAGTGAGAGGATGATGTGGTCTCTGTAAGCCAACCCCATGTTCCTGCTGGTGCCTGGAATGTGAAGTGCACTTTACACCTGGAAACCTGCCAGCTGGCTCATAGGGGGTCACATTCGGGAGCTGAACACAGAAGTGAGAGTTTTTCAGCTCCCATCCTAACAAACCAAAATGGGAGGAGACTAGTGCTCCCAGGAATCTATGAGTGACTACTTTCTACCCAGTCTGACTGTGTTTAAACTCCCTCAGGAAAAACCCAGATAAAAGGATGCACAGCAAGCTACTTGGGGAGGGAAGGATATTCTTCTAATTTCAATTTCTCTTTGAATTGCATTTATCTTCTTAAAAAATACATTAATTAAACTGTGCCCCTGCTGCCAAGAGTCTAATTATCATAGCCATGTATTCTGTTAAAAAAGTTGCATTAAAATGCTTGATTTCACCACATACTGTTTCTTCTTTCAGATTTATTTATTTTTATTGGAAAGTCAGATATACAGAGAGGAAGACAGGCAGAGAGGAAGATTTCCATCTGATGATTCACTCCCCAAATGACTGCAATGGCCAGAGCTGAGCCAATCTGAAGCCAGGAGCCAGGAGTTTCTTCTGGGATTCCCACGAGGGTGCAGGACCCAAGGCTTTGGGCCATCCTTGACTGCTTTCCCAGGCCACAAGCAGGGAGCTGGATGGGAAGCAGGGCTGCCGGGGTTAGAACCAGTGCCCATATGGGATCCCAGCCATGCAAGGAGAGGACTTTTACCATTAGGCTGCCACATCAGGCCCCGGCAATACTGTTTTAAGAACAGTTTCCTAAGTGCTCAACATTTGCTAATTCATGAAAATAAGTGACAGGTCTTATTAGCCTAAATATCACGAGAAACTAAGCAAATGTCACCTCTCGTTCAACTCCTGTCCATCAGTCCACTCACACTGAAGGATCTTTAGAACCTGCTTTAATACTCCCTACTCTGGCACCCCAGCAACACCTAACCATAGGCACAAAGTTCACTCATGCCCTGCAGAGAACAGAGGATAAGAGTGTTCGCATATTTAAATCTTGGTCTTGCTACCAATTCCTTCAGGTTTTGTCAAACGATTGGTATATTATAGGAGTGCTATGGTTTAAATGTCCTAACCAAAATTCATGTCCAAATTTAACCCCCTCCCCTAGTTAAGAGGTAGAGACTTGACTAGGTCATGAGAGCTGGACCCTTGTAAATGAATTAACAAAATTGTGGATTACCAGGTTCATGGGTTATCTAAAGAGTCTGTTTTAAGCAGCCTATCTGGTTCTGGCTCCAGCATGCCTGACCTCAGTGCAACACCTGTGTGGCCTCGGGACTCTGCAAAGGAACTGCACCAGCAAGATGCCCCTCACCAGATGCAACCCAATGACCTTGGACCTCTCATTTCTAAAACCGTGAATGGAACAAGCCCTCATTCTTTTTTTTTTTTTTTCAGGTTTCTTTTCTTTTTTTTTTATTAATTATTTTGCATTATGTGACAGTTTCATAGGCTCTGGGAATCCTCCCACCTCTCCCCACTCCCCTCCCCCCTGGTGGCTTCCTCCACCTTGATGCAGTATTACAGTTCAAATTCAATCAAGATTCCTTCCTTGCAAACATATACCAAGCATAGAGTCCAGCTACTTGTTGTCCAGATGGGTTGAACAGTTTCTTGGGGAGACCATTTCTGGTCTGAAGTTAGAGCTGGTAGAATATCATCCCTGTCAATTAAGAGTCCCAATATAACATCAACAGCAATTTGCAATATTATGGAATTGACATGGTTTTGAGTAACCAGTATGCTAAAAAAAAAAAAAAAAAAAAAGCACGTCCTAACCACAACCTATGATTAGCTCATTGACATTTCAATTTTAGTTTATATACAGGACTGGCTGCTATATACCTTAAAATGGCTATAAGGTACCATTCAGCTGTCTCGTGTCTATTTCATTTTAGTATTTAGCCATTTGTTGTGTTGAAGTATAATTTTGCTGATCTTGGCAGATTTTAGGATAATCTAGACTGGCTTGTAACTCTAACAAGATATTTGTCGACATTTAAGGTGCAGAACATTTTTTTGGGGGGGGGCAGGTGTGCAGGAAAATCCTCAACACCATGGCGAGGAGTAACTAATCTTTGTGTCCCACCCAGAGAGGCATGAGCCAATCCACGCCAGCTCTTTCCTGTCAGATTTCAAGCTCTACTTTCTGTTGTTTGTCTATCTATTTTAGGTCTTTTTTTTAGTTTGTACGATTGTTTGTTTGCTGTGAGGGGTTTTCGAAGTGATCCCAATGGTCATTGCGAGGGAGGGCGGGGGTCCGGAGTTGGAGCCAGGCTCGGACCAGAGAAAGCTCTCCTCCCTGGTCCTGAAGGACATTTATTGTTCTTCTGTTTCTGCGGACCGCTCAGGGCTTCTGGTTGTCTTTCCGATGACGTTGGCTTCTGCACAGTAGTGTTTGGACTTCTTCCATCCCCTGCGGAAGCTCCGGTTGGGGGTGGGTGACGTCAGAGTACTCGGCCTCTGAGGGCATCCAATTCCCTGTGGCCTCCTTGGCAGTTGGGATATAGTCCTTGTTGCTCGTATTAATAGTTTGTGGTGAAGGTCTGGGAGTCTTCATGGTTGGGATCCAAGCTTCCTCTTTACCACCTTCTCCACTCTGGAGTGCCCCCCTGCTCCACGCACATGACCTCCTGTTAAGAGGTTGTCAGAATCGCACCCGATTCCCCCCTCATGCATTGGTATAGTAGTTTTATTGTTGTTTAGTGCCGCTTTGAGTCTGTTGTCTATGAATTACCAGATTTGATCTTGATAGGCTATATTGTACTTTTTTCTCACTCTTTTAATGGCTTTCAGGTTTATTTTCAAAAAGAACAGAAAACAAACTAAGACACTGAGTTACAAGTTTACGCTCTCAGTACAGGATCTAGGATATAGAAAGGGTATAGAATTATCTGCTGTCGGACATACCACCTTTGCTATCAGAGGCTCTCTCAAAACAGGCTCTCATTGGTCATCTACTCTGTGCTATGAATTTAAGATGTTGATTTCATTCTCTCAAGGGAAATTTCAGAAAAGGTCTAGACTTCATGGTTAAAAAAATTTACCTCTGTTATTTTATTTAAAATCATCATACTGAGAGGGGTAGAGAGAAGGCCCCACAGGAGTAAGTCATTTTCCTTAGGGGAGCTTCTCTGCTGAGCTCTGTCTGCCCTCAGTAGAGAGCCCCACCTGCCTGCGTAGATGATCCCCTCTCTAGAGCCAGGAGCCAGTCTCCATCCCTGTTACCTCATTCCAGACTGTGCCAGAGCTGAGGGATCAACAAAGCAGGGACTTACATGCAGGGAAAAAGTATGAGTGTGAAATGTTGCATTACCATTGACTTTGCCACCAGAAAATCCAGAAAGGAACTGGATTTCTGCATACATGTACATTTTTCATTGTTTGGAATGAAATACACATGAGCATAGCCACATTCACATACAAAACACTTTCAATCCATCTGCAAGCAAGTGCATACAGAGAAAGAGAACTACTGTGGGCTATGAACACAAGGGAGTTACCTCTTACAGTTAATTTAAACAGCCAGAGTTAAGCGAGGAGAGGGCTCCATCAAGGGCACAGAGCGTTACCATATCTCAGATCTGCAGCAAGAGAGGTGAGAAGAGAATGAGCAAAAAGCTCCATCCTGCAGCAGCTGGACTGGTCGCAGTGTCCACTCACATAGCTGCTTGATTTTAGCCAGCAGTCTCAGGCAGCAGCAAAGCCCTTGATCAGAGAAGAAAAAAATGTGAAGCAACACGAAGTTGATGACTTTAATGTTAATGCACACAAGCCATGTTGATTATTGCTTTGAAAGATGATGTGGTTTTTGCTCGTTTCATTCAATCAATGATTTCATCACAGAAAAAAGTAAGCAGTGTTAAAGCTGCATCAGGCAGCACCGGTCCAGGAGGCCAGAAAGGGTAAATACAATTATACATTTTTGAAATCCACAGACAGCCTTCCAGACATTGGTTCAAAGCATTAGACAATGCTTTTGGAGAAGCATAAACAATGCAAAAACCTATAATTGCTCTGTCAGTCATAGCATCCCCACAGCATACCAAGTACCATTCTGAGCTGCCAGCTTCCTGTATTGGATGGGCACACAACCCAGTGTTTTCTGCTGAGAAATGCCAATGTTCTGGAGAGCCAATTGTCCCTGGCATCCTCAGGATTCATTTCTGAAGATTCATTCATTCATTTGAAAGGCAGAGTTATAGAAAGAGGGAGGGGAAAGACAGAGGCCCTCCCCACCCCCCGCCCAATGTCCCCAATAGCCAGGGCTGGCCTAGCTGAAGTTAGAGCCAGGAGCTTTTTCTGGCTCTCCCACAAGGATGCAGAGGCACTTAGACCATCATCCTCTGCCTTCCCAGGAGCATTATCAAGGACCTGAGTTAGAGGTAGAGCAGTCAGGACTCCAACCAGCACCATATGAAGCCAACATTGCAGACTGGGGCTTTACTCGCTATGCCTCAGGATTTTTGTGCAGCCTTGCTTCACCCCAAATCCAGAGCTGCTTGCAGGTCTAGCCTTCCTCCATCCTGTTTTTCATGCACAGGTCAAAGGAGCTGTGCACAGGTCATTCTTTCAACTGTAACCAGGGAAGCCCAAACAATGGTTTCATGGACATCATTCCTAGAGCTGCCCTGTCCCATCAAATGACAAGGCAAGCATGTATGTAACTCTTTTCTAGCCCCCACACTAACAGTAATGAGCAGAGGTAGGTAAGCTTCATTGTGATCATGGCTGTTACTTAACAGCTTGTGCAAAATATTATGTCAACATTTATGAAATACTAAATGGTATTAAGCTATTCCTATATTCTTTGATACTAAGCACTTGAAATCAGTTGTGTGCTATACATTTACACGCATATCTTGGTTTAGCCACATTACATGAGGTAATGCCACATGGCAGTAATGAGGCAGTGCATTAGGCATCCACCTATGACACCAGCATCCCATCTCAGCACCAGGTGGAGTCCCAGCTGCTACACTGCTAATACAGCCGAGAAAACAGCAGATGGTGGCCCATGTGCTTGAGCCCCTGCTAACCAAGTGGGAAACCTGGATGAAGGTCCATGCTTCTGGCTTAAGCCTGACCAGCTCTACCAGATGTGGCCATTGGGGAGTGAATTAGCAGATGTAATATGTGTGTGTGTGTGTGTGTGTGTGTGTGTGTGTGTTTATCTCTAACTTGGCCTTTCAAATAAATAAATCTTTAGAATTTTTTTTTGGCAGGTTCAAAAATGTTTATTTCATTGTTATCCAAGTACCTTTGAAGAGACAAATTGTACAAGTCATGCCATGAAAAAGGGCCTTACTCAGAAATGTACATATTTACAGATGTTCAGGGGTCCTGGGACTGTCAAACTGCCAGCTGGGTTGGCGCCCCGCCCAAAGGGCAGGCAGGATGGCAGAGAGGCACTCCGTCACATACAATCCAGAGGTGCAGAGGACACCTCGTGGGCCCTGCCAGGAGAGGGGCCAGTGGGCCAGCCCCACCGCTAGCAGCTGCCCTGCTGGACCATTCTCCGAGTATTGCCATGGGCAGTGGTGGGTGGTGGCGCCAGGCCTGCCATTCAGCCCACCTACTCCAACTTAGGTATGATCTTCTCCTCTTAAATGGCAGCACAGCCTCATCCTCCCGGACTACCTTAAGCACCACCCCACAGTCACATTCATCACTCACATTCTTGAAATAGTATCTATAGGTGCCTTTCTTGGTCAGCAGCTCCTTGAACTGGCCAGGGTGACGGTAGAGTCGCATACCAGTATGCGGTAGGGAATGGGCTTGTGAGAGGAGTTAGACTGAGTAGTAGGCAGTTAGGGTATTCTGGGTCCCCAAGTCATTTTTTTTCTCAAATATAAAATCCCTCACCATGTCCTAGATTCACCAGAGCACCTCTCTTCCAAGGGACAAGGGTGACATTAGCATGTCAATTCCCCACCTGAAGCATCTCCAGCCAAAGTGTAGGAGGGCCTCAGGCTGATCTCCTTTTCATTGAAAAGAGGACTGGAGGAAGTGTAGTACTCCTATTCCCAAGGCCAGGGATGCCCAATGTCTGACACCTGTCTGGTCTTTTGCCCCAAAGCCAGAAACCAGGGGGACCAGGAATTTCCCTTTGTCCTTGGGGAGCTCATTTGAAGTAAACCTTTAAAAGGTGCGTTCCCCACCATTAATATGGGTCTTTCTACTTTTCCTCCTGCCACTATGGCCGAAGACTAGGCTCTTTTACTTTTCCTCCTACCACTATGGCAAAGGATCTCAGAGCCCCCTCCCATCACTTGGATGGGATTCTCCTTTCTCAACTTTTCTAATAAATCTTGCTTTAAAACTAAACTGTGTCCCCATGAAAATTCTTCTTTCCTGTGAAACAAGAATTGAGGTTGCTGCCATACTCAGGGTCAAAAAATCCTACAACAAAAGGAATTGAAGAACCTAGATGTTTTTTGCTTTTTGATTCTGCCTTAACGGCCTGGCTGGGGACTGTGTGAACTCCAGGTCTGATAGTCTACTTGACACCCAGCAGGACACTTGGCAGGTCATGTAGGCAGACCACTCCTCAGGAAGGAGGTACCTGGTTGTCGGGGTCTTCCGTCCCGCAGAAGAATTCACCCAACACTCCAGGTTCTATATCTTGAGGCACTTTATTCTTCCAACCCGTCTGTTTCCCAGCCAGTTGACTCGACTTCTCCCTTTTCCTCCCGTTTGTCTCTGCTTCATTCCCCAACCTCCTCGTCACCCCTAGTCTTCTGTCTGTCCGTCCGTCCGTCCCAGTCGTACTCTGTCCTCCGTCTCAGTCCGTCCGTCCGTCTCTGTCTCCGTCTTCCTGTGCTGGCCCCCTTTCTTCCTGAAACCACCACCGCTAAATACAATCCTAGTCCAATCAGCTTAAAGGTCACCGATGCACGCGGCAGGCACGCCAATCATGGCTCTGATCACGTGTAGCACACGCGCTAAGCATGCAGCTACGGGCCAATCAGAAGGCACTTCCTGAAACCTGTGTACCGCCAAGCTCCAGAGGGAGGAGAGGTCTCAGCGCCATCTTAGGGCACACGTGCAGTGCTCCCGACACCTGGTGTTTGATAAGATTCACCGCCCTATAGGTCATCAATTTGTACTTTTTAAAAGTTGCTTGCTTCAAACCCACCAATAGAAGCCTGCTAAATCATGACTGTATAATTAATTCCCTAAAATGTGTAAGAACCCTGTGGTGTTCAAGCAGGGGCTCTCACTCACTCTTCCTTCTCTTTTGCCCTCCCTGCTGTTCCTGCAGCAGCCTCAGCTGGCCCTCCCCCACCCAGTCCTGCTGGGCTGGGGGAGGGGCTGGGAGACCTAGGTTAACCTGAATAAACTGCCTTTTGTGCCTTAGCACTGACTTCAGACTTGATGATTTTCTGGGAATATCAAAATCCGGCACAACAGAATCTCCCCTTAAGAGAGGAGTTAGACTGGGTAGTCAAGGCATTAGGGTCCCTAATCATCCTTGAGGGGAGTCTTTAAAAGATGCTTTCCACACCATTAATACGGGTTTTTCTCTCTTGCCTTTCCTCCTGCCACTATGGCAGAGGATCTCGAGGCCCCCTCCCATCACTAGGATGGGAGTCTACTTTCTCAACTTTTTCTAATAAATCTTACTTTAAAACTAAACTGTGTCCGCATGAAAATTCTTCTTTCCTGCGAACAAGAATTGAGGTTGCTGCAATATTCAGGGTTCAACAATCCTACAACTCCAGGGCCAGGTACAATGGAAACCAGAATTTTCTTGGTTTATGGAGAAGCATCTTTGAGGTAAACCTTTAAAAGATGCTTTCCCCACCATTGATATGGGTCTCTTTTCCCCCCACTTCTCTTCCTGCCACTATGGCAGGGGGTAAGAGTCCTTTCTATCTCAAATAATCGACAATGCAAGAACACAAATAATCCCACAACTTGGTACAGCTTCACAATTAAAAGACAACTTGACCAACAAACATAACCACCAGTATAGGCATTAGCATCTTTTGAAAATTTACTAAGAATCTTTGTAACTATGCAAATATTTATTCATTTACAAGCTCACATGCAGAATCTGCTCCTCCTTATAGCAAGCACCGCTCTAGGTGTAAACACTGTAGGCCGGATCTGATCAGAGCTGGGATGGCACTATAAACCAGTAGATAGTTAAAACTTCAATACCAAAAAGCAACAAAAGCAGCAGAAATCATTGCAAAACAATGAGAGCTCATCACTGAAGCCAGTTGCGATAACACAGAAAAACCTTGATTTAGCACATGAACACAGCGTTAACAGTGAGATACACCGTGAAACAAAAGGCACATAGAATGAAATACTCCTAGACTGGGGCAGAGGGAACTGCAAAGGGAAAGAATCTCTCAGGCTAGAAAGAGTTAATGAATTCTAAGTTCTCCCCAGGGGTGCGGGAGTCTGGGGTCTGGCCCTTTGTTAACCAGCCATATTCCAGTTTCTTTCTGAGATCAGTGACCAAAGAGAGACAAAATGAACTTCCACCTCCTGTTAGATATCTTACAATAAAGGGTGCAGTCGGGAGACTTGACTAAAAGAAAGAACTGGGAGGAGCCAAGGTAAAAACCAGTTGTGTGCTCCATGTGGCAATGGAGCCAGCATAGCACAGCAGCATAGTTATGCAAAAAGGCCCATCCAGACTAACTCTCTCCACTTTAAAGCTCAAAGCCGGCAGCTAAGGCTGTGGTACAGAAAAAAATCACGTCCTTTTTCCTTAAGTTCTGGGGATCAAAGGAATCCCAATGCTTGAGGGTAAACCCCAAGGGGGTGTGTGGTAGATGGCTTGTTTCCCATCTGAAAAGAGAAGATAAGAAAACAGAAGTATCCCTCAGTTTCTATCTCTCCTGAGTTTAAGACATCTCTTAAGACTCCTATAGCTAGCCCATGGTGTACAGGTGTACACTGAAGACCATAGAAGTAGGGAGGGAGGTGGGAGTGAAGTCAGTACACTTGACTCACTCACTTGACCTCCCACACCTTATGGGATGTGTCTTAGTTAGAACAGTATGTGCCAGGAATGAACAATCCACTCCTGTTTCCTGTGCCATGCTAGACCTAGGCCTCTGCCTGGTGCAATATATTCTGATGTCCCGGAGAACATACAAGTCAGAAACAGCATGTGCCAAAAATATCCCCTGCACCACGCTGCATCTGGGACTTCTGCCGGACAAATATGCTCTCCCTTTGAAATCTGTTCTAACCTCAAGTTGACAAGCCTGACCTCAAACTTCGGCCTGATTCTATAAGCCTATGCAACAATGTCCTTAACTAGAGCTGGAGAAGTACGTATGTTGACTCTGGCATTCTGCTCACATTAGCGACTACTGGAGGAACTATCTCTGCTGCCTGCTTATGAAGGAATTAAAGGTGTAACACATTCCTCCCTCAAGTCTATCTCCATTACTTAGATCTCATCTACATACAGGCCTAGAAAGAAACTCTGCCTGCCTTTTCCCTTTTCCCCATCACAGACCAATTGATATTTAGCACATATTGACCAGTAAAAAAAAAAAAAAACCAAACACTGATTCGATAGAGAATGAGGAGACTTACTGAGAAAGAGTTGTTGAGAAGATCCTAACAGAAAAGGTAGCAGAGGACTTGTCAGTGGCTGGGGCAGTTTGGGAACTGAGGCACGCAGAGCAAGTCTTGTGGTCTTGCAGTAGGTTGTGCCCATTCTTACTGACAACTGAATCCCCACAGAAGGAAGGAAGGAAACAGAGCAGATTTCAGCCCAACACTCTGATGGGCTGTCGAAGTCTGGGGTACAGTCCAGAGGCCTTTCGAAAAACATCAGGGAGTGGCCCTGACCAGAGTTTCTGAGGCTCCCTAAGACTTCTCCCAGTCTCACGCAATGGGCTTAGTCTGTGAAAGGAAACTGAGTTCAGGCAAAAACTGACATTCCTGGAGCAGAGGAGCCCAGCTCTAGGGGATCAATTTAGCCAAACTCAGCAAGCCTCGCCCCTGAGTCTTAAGACTGGCGGCCACGCTAGATGCATTTAACTGGCCGACAGGGACCCGGTGTTTCTTTTTCCAAGAGTTACTAATTGTGGAGAACTAGTGTCTCTGAAAAACAGGATGGAAAGTCCGCTTTGCTCACCGTCCGACGAGATGGATGTTTGCAGGCTGGCTGGAGAAATTTCACTGGTAGGATCCGAGTCACGGCACCAAAACTGTTATAGGGTTTTTTGACCCTGAATAGTGCAGCAACCTCAATTCTTGTCTCGCAGGAAAGAAGAATTTTCATGGAGACACAGTTTAGTTTTAAAGCAAGATTTATTAGAAAAGTTGGGAAAGGAGAATCCCATTCTAGTGACGGGAGGGGGCTCTGAGATAGAAAGGACCCTTACCCCCTGCAATAGTGGCGGGAGGGAAAGTAAAAGAGCCTAGTCCTCGGCCATAGTGGCAGGAGGAAAGGTAAAAGACCCTAGCGCTCTGCCATAATGGCAGGAGGAAAAGTAAATGACCCTAGCCCTCTGCCATAGTGGCAGGAGGAAAAGTAGAAAGACCCATATTAATGGTGGGGAACGCACCTTGTAAAGGTTTACTTCAAATGAGCTCCCCAGGGACAAAGGGAAATTCCTGGTCCCCCTGGTTTCTGGCTTTGGGGCAAAAGACCAGACAGGTGTCAGACATTGGACATTCCTGGCCTTGGGAATAGGAGTACTACACTTCCTCCAGTCCTTTTTTCAATGAAAAGGAGATCAGCCTGAGGCCCTCCTACACAGTGGCTGGAGATGCTTCAGGTGGGGAATTGACATGCTAATGTCACCCTTGTCCCTTGGAAGAGAGGTGCTCTGGTGAATCTAGGACATGGTGAGGGATTTTATATTTGAGAAAAAAAATGACTTGGGGACCCAGAATACCCTAACTGCCTACTACCCAGTCTAACTCCTCTCACATTAGGAACTCAGAACCCCACCTCAGTCTCCTTTAAATCCAACGATCAATGTCATCTAAGTATTCAGCCATCTGATTCTCTTTTTACTCCTCCTGCTTAAGAAAAAGTGTCCCTGTTTCTGATGACCAGCGAATTCTACACCTTGGGCCATGGACCAATCTCTTACCTCCATTCTGGTTTCATTGCCTCTGTCCCCACTCTCTTGCACTTTTAGTCTCTGGTTCTCTCTAGCACCCTTCCACAGCCCAAAGCAAATCTCCTGTCTCAGTCATCCCCACCAGTTCTCGCTACAACACACCTCCATCTCCTTGGTCACACCCACTTTCTTCATGCTCTTTCCTCTCCAAGCCTTTACAACTTAGCTTCCCTCCCATCACTGCACTGTCAGAGATCATCAAGGCCCTTGTCACACAAATGCTAATGCTCGTTTCCCTCCAAAGTTCACCTGATCCTTGGATCAAAGCTCTTCCTCTGCCTATAATCTCTGGATAGCTCCCTAATCCCTAGATCTAGTCCAAGACCAAGCAGCTGGGGCCCTATCACCCACTTGGGAGACCTGGATTTAGATCCTGGCTCACTTTTCCTGGATCCCATTTTGGCCTCAGCATGGTCCTGACCCTTGCACCTTGCAGACATTACAAGAGTGAGCCAGTTTTTGTGAGCACTCTTCCTCTCTCTGAGTCTGTATATGCGTGTGTATGTGTGCGCACACACACGTGCACGTGTGCACTTTCCTCTGTCTCTCAAATATTGAAAGAGAACAAAGAAAAATGAAGTTCTAATATATGCAACAATCTAGATGAATCTTGAAAACATTGTGATGAGTAAAATGAGTCAAACACACAAAGAGCAAATATTGTATGATTATACTTAGATGAAAAACCTAAAATAGATAAATTCACAGAAACAGACAGTAGATGAAAAATTGATTGGTTTTCAGAGATGAAGAAATGAGGAATTGCTGTCTAATGATTCCAGAGTTTCTGGTTAAGGTGATGAAAACATTTCAGAAATATTTTATTACACACCCACATCCACACATTATTATACACCTACACCCACGCACAGAAGAGTCTTCAGAAAGGTCATGAAAAATGCATAGTATTTTAAGACTAGGCATGGAACTTCATTTTTGTCAACAAAACAAGCTTACTTTTTTAAATCCCACTTTCCATGAATTTCTTGAAGCAATTTCCTGTTTATTCGATTTAATATATAATTTATTTTAAGATAAATTATGTCAAGATTTTTAAGTTGCTAATACCAAAAAATACTTCAATCATATATTTTCAGAGTCAGTTGTTTATATCAATAAAGGTGTTTATAAAAGGAATTGGTGTTGGGGTGTGTAAAGCTCCAATTCTTGTTTCCTGATCCAGTTTCCTGCTAATTGTCTGATGAACGCAGCTGAAGATGGCCCAAGTGTAAGAAGTTCCTGGCTCCTGACTTCATTGTGGCCCAGCACTGGGTGTTGCAGTCACCTGGTGAGTAAACTAGCAGGTAGAAGGTGTGTGTGTGTGTGTCTATGTATATGCATGCCTCCTCATCTCTCTCTGTAACTCTACCTTTCAAATAAATGAAAGAAAAAAATAATTATTACAAAGAGGGAGAGGAGGGAAGAGACAAAGAATTTGATTTTGGCAAACAGGACTGGTTGTGAATTATTGAGACATCTGGGATAAAGTTGAAATGCTGATAGGAATGCATGGCTAGTGCTTGCTTACACCAAATTGGCTGGTGTTAGTTATTTAAGACAGTGGTAGAGTTCTAGTTCATACGATATTATATTATTACGTGCAGCTAATTCCCACAATCTGGTTCTTTACCGTGAGCTGAAAACCCGAGACGTAATGGGTATCTTAGGAGGTTTATTCCAGCGGAGAAGAAGCAGGGTGAAAGGGAAGGGGACAGGGAGGAGGGGAAGGGAGGCTGGAAGAAGAAAGAGGAAGAACAAAGAAGAGAAAGAGCCACACCTGGGGGCCTTTTTGTCTGCCAGGTGTGGGGGGTGGGAATTGGGAGGGATTGAGGGCAGGTCCCAGGGGATTGGTGCCTGCAGGTGCATGTCTAGGGATGATTGGTGAGTGGGCAGGGTTGGGCAAGGGGCTGGAAGATTGAAGGTGGAATTCTCAGGTGGAATGCCAGCTTACGTCTGATTGGTGGATGGCTGGACTGGCACGAATTTTGTGATCTGTGAGGAAGAAGAAATGGCTCCGGGTATAGGGTGGGATGTTTGAATAACTCCTTACAGCTGGAAACTGCCAGAACAGTTGGTGGAAAAGCTTATTCAGGTTTAGAGGACTACAAGTGTTGTAGAGTTTTTTGACCCCAAATACGGCCGCAACCTCAATTCTTGTTTCGCAGGAAAGAAGAATTTTCATGGAGACACAGTTTAGTTTTAAAGCAAGATTTATTAGAAAAGTTGAGAAAGTAGACTCCCGTCCAAGTGACGGGAGGGGGATCTGAGATAGAAAGGACCCTTACCCTCTGCCATAGTGGCAGGAGGAGGAAGAGCAAGAGAGAAAAGCCCTAGTCCTCAGCCATAGTGGCAGGAGGAAAGTGAAAAAGAAGACCCGTATTAATGGTGGGGAACGCACCTTGTAAAGGTTTACTTCAAATGAGCTCCCCAAGGACAAAGGGAAATTCCTGGTCCCCCTGGTTTCTGGCTTTGGGGCAAAAGACCAGACAGGTGTCAGACATTGGACATTCCTGGCCTTGGGAATAGGAGTACTATACTTCCTCCAGTCCTCTTTTCAATGAAAAGGAGATCAGCCTGAGGCCCTCCTACACAGTGGCTGGAGATAATGGCTGAAGCTTCAGGTGGGGAATTGATATACTAATATCACCCTTGTCCCTTGGAAGAGAGGTGCTCTGGTGAATCCAAGACATGGTGGGAAAAGTACTCTTTTATATTTGAGGAAAAATGACTTGGGGACCCAGAATACCCTAACTGCCTACTACCCAGTCTAACTCCTCTCACACAAGGATATGACAAGAATTGGGAGAGTTTAACATGTTTTGTACAACCTGTGTAAAAATGTGGCATACCCTTAGCACAAAGCCCACTGCAACTTTCCAGGCAGTCAAATGAGCTACATTCCAAGGAGTTAGCATTGTTCAGGCTCAGGCCTCCCTTTTTACTCTGCCCCTTCACCAGGCTGCAAACGACTTAATTTCCTAAGCTGGCACCAGTGAGGAAGTTATCATACCCCTACCTGCTGGACACAGTGAACTGCCAGTATTTCACTTCTGTGTCTGTTTCAGTAACTGACTGTTGTAAAGTTTACTTCAGCTTATTGCAATTGATTAAATCAGTAATGCCTATATTTTACTTGTTCCTTACCAATTGAGTTTGTAAAGCAATATATAAGCCAAGCTAAAAATGTTACAAGTCACATGCTCCTACATTGCATTTCAATGAAACAATATGTTTTTTCCTGCATTGATATAATCTATTTTGAAGAATGACACCTCAATTCAGTTACAAGTTGAGGTTGGGATGATGCTACAGAGAGTGCCAAAAGATGAAACAGTGTGATGAGATAGTGAAGAGCAACCAAGCCAGGAACCATTCTTTGTATGCATGCATAAATCTCGAGGGCATTATCCCTCCCCACAGAAAAGCAGGTAGATATTTGTTCTCATCCTCATATAGCCTGCAAACATTAAGCCCAAGGAGATCTTGAAGATCTATAGTTCCACATCTGCATTTTTCTTTAGGGAATATACAGTCAGAGACTGATGTCTTGTCCAAGTCCCACAGGTAGCAAGCATTGTTAGGCTAGACTCATGGTCACCCTACATTCCTTTCATGATTTCCCAGCGGAGTCCAGGATCATGAGGTCATAATTAACTTTGGCAGGAGGCATACAATGTAATACCCAGAAATAATCACCAACAGGTGTGAAGCAGCTCCTCTGTGCCAGGTAGATATTGTCCTGCTCTACTACTCTCCTGGCAGAGGTGTGCGACTAGACCATGTTTCTCCAGTTCCAGAGGTTAGATGAGAGGGAAACACACATAAGCCTTGGAACAGTAAAAACAAACAAAAAACATCTGGCCAGCAGGTGTGGGCGAGCAGGTGGTCTGAGCCTGGACTCCCTGAGCTTGCTTGAGCTTGAGCTAGCTGTGTCTCAGGGCAGCTAATCAGTCCCACAACATTGGCTTCCAAATATAAACAAGTGTCAGCTAAGTGCAGAAAACTGGTATACTTAGTATGCAAATGTACAACTCATCCAAGCACCTTTCACTTCAAATTTTAAAACCTCATCCATCCTTGACATCTCCACCATTATGAAAACTATGGTTCATAATTGTCATAGGAGAGGCATACACTACATGCTCCTCTCCCACCCCAAACCCTCCCATCCCATCTGCCCTGACATTTACCCTGGATAGCACCCCCTCCTGCAACAAGAACCCCACACGGCAACTTGAAAAATGTAAGAGGAAATTTTGTGAACAGATTGTTCTAACTTATTCTTCAATAGGTTGGGGCAGTTCCCATGGAGGCAACCCCAGCTGTGCTTCCCCCTGACTTGAGCCAAACGGTGCTTAAGTGCCTGATCCTGCCAGGGCTTCAGTTGTTCTCTTCTTTGTGAAGTGTGAGCAATGCCAGTTATCCCATAGGATGGCTTAAGGATTAAGCAAAGCAAGTTAGAAGCCTGTGGTGACCTGCAAACTTCACAAATATTGATGGGAAACGTTCAAGGGAGAATAAATATGTATCCTGCCCTCAGTGTCTAAGAAAGCAGGTTCCAGAGCTAGGCAGAGCCAGGAGCAATCAGGCCACAAGTGTCTTTAAAACATCTGTTTATTCCCTTTTGCAGTGCTCTGCTCCACTGGGTTTGGGACTGGGAGTGTGCTGTAAACTGAGCCCATCCTCTACCCCCAAGACTTTTGTTATGTAAATCCTTTTGTGGTTAAGCTAGATGGTGAAATCCTAAGCCACTGGTTATCAGGAGTTCTAACACAGTGCATTCTGAAAAGCTGGGCATGCAGGGCAGGGCCCACCAAGTCAGCTAAGGCCTTGAGTGTCAAGAGGGCTCATTAGCTGTGCTGTGTTAAGTACAAAGAGCACCTGAGTGCTTGCTCGTTCAAATTCTTCTCAATCTGGGTGGTGGGCTCAGATCCAGGGCAGTGCATGCTGACAAAGGCACTCACGTCACCTTTCTTCTATCTTGTTCTAACGGAGGCAATAAAGCCAGGGTGGCAGAGGAGAAAGGGGACAGATGTGAACATAAAATGTTCATAGATAATTCACACAGGGCCTTCATGGGTAGATATATCTGATGAGAACCCAGCATTCCAAAGCTCTTATCTCAATAAAAGAAGAAAGGAGGCGTTGGTCTCAATGCTTGGAGAGGTTCTACCCACATGCCAAATGGCTTTGTGTGAAGATGTGGACGCCCACATCTCTGAAACCATCTGCCATAGCTGTAAGAGAGACTGCTGCAGAGCCTATAGTGACTTATCAGGCAGATCAGTCAGTACCTCCTGAGCACCTGATCCATTCCAGGAAAAAAACTGTTTTCAAATCTGGCATCTGAATCTCCTGGGTCAACTGGTGACTATGGGTTTTAACAGAACAGGTTGCAGCTGTCATGGATTTTTCTCCCATACCTCTGCTACATTTCATTTTCAACCTAATACAAATGAGAGAGTTTTTTTATCCAGTCATGTTTTATATAACCATTTGGAGGGTTGCACGTAAAATCAGCATTGCTGTTTCATTGTGCATTCATAAGCTGCTGCCATTTTTTTTTTCAAAAGGGTTGAATTTTTCAAGTTGGGGACATCATAAAGGTGACATAATCATGTTTTATGCATTTATTGGAATCATTTTCCTTCAGTCCAATCTTGCTATATGGCAAGGATAAAACAGAACTTGTATTGGAGTGTTGCAAAGAGCAAGAGAGATCACTGCAGACACAAGCGTAGGATGTTAGGAGGAGTCTTTATTAGCCAGGCTTGGTGTCGGCAGCTGCTACTACACTCCAGGAACCACCACACCCAACACAAAGCCAGGAGTTTCTAAGCTGTCAGTAATACGCAGCAGCAAGGGATTTCAAATAAACTCAGGTGTTACAAATCAAACAACTTTCATCTTAACCCTTAGTACTGCCTTGGGATGCTATTAACCAGCTGCACCCTAATACATTCACCCCTGATGTTCTAACACACGAGTCAAATCATTGAGTCAATCTCATACTCAGGAACACCCTATCTGGTTGGTGGAATTTACCATTTACCTCAGTTTTGACATAGCAAGGAGGTTTAGGACTCAAGCACGACCAATAATATTATACAAGGGTGTTTGGAACATTTGCAACAGGCCCAATGGGCAATGGGAAGACTAAGGAGGACTTTATTGGCTTTTGTTGAGTCATACACCTCACCCCAGGTTCTCTCTCCACGTGTACATGATGTTATGCCTCATGTTTTCCTAGATCACACATTGACCTCGACCAATGTGTGTTTTGAATGCCAGCTGGGTCCCAGTGGTTAAATTTATAATATCATCCCAGAGCTCCTACTCATATAGGATAAATGCATTATGACAATGAATGAGTCTTGTCTGTAAGGGCTTTCTGGTGTGTTGAACAGTCCATTTTTCTTCTGCTTTAGTTGTGGTTTTCTTTAGCTGAGAATGATGAATCCGGGAATGGGTGATTCCTGCCACCTTCAGTCATGATGATGCTCAGGATCACTGGATAAGGTCCTTTCCAGGCTGGTTCTCAGGTCCACAGGTCTCAACCTATTATGACATCTCCAGGTTGGTACACAGGGGTGTGCTGCTACACATTTTGGAAGCCCCAGAGAGAATGAGGTCTCAGGTCAAAGGGAAGTAGCCATCCTGTGCTCTGGAACTCAGCTCAGCAGTCTGGGAAGGCCACTATGAAGAGACTTAACATGATCCTAGCAGCTGCACTTTGCTATAGACTCTGAAAGTTTCTCTTCAGTCACATTTTTGGAATATTAGTTCTTCTGTCAAGGGGGTAGGTCTGCTATTTGCAGATACTCAAGAAGCCATAACAAGCCACAGATGCTCACAGACACACATTTCTCACACTAGGTGTGCTTCAGTAATTCAGTCACTAACCAGAAACTCCAAGGTTTCATTTTACACCTGAAAAAATGTGAATCCTTGGTTAACCAGGTCAACCATAAAATGACTCCATGCAAACCTCTGACCAGAAAGGAAGCTCTAAAGTCAGTGTACTCAAGTTGCTCTCATCATCTGACTGAGCCAATCTCTAAAGCAACTTGACAAGAAGTGTAAAGTCTCCACACCTCCTCTTCCACATTAGTATTGCAGCAACCGAAATACACATGCTGGGATCTTATTGTCTTGTTCCCATAGAAATGCTGATGCTTTCATTGAGTGACTCCTTTGTGTTACTGTTTGGATTCTAGGAAGACTATGCACGCTTAGGAGGCTAAAGTTTCATGGTTGCAGCAAAGCCTTTTGAGGCCAAAGATCCTAACTTCCAACTCCAGCTCCAGCTTGGCTATCTATGAGAATTCAAGCATATCTCTGAACTTCCTTGAGCCCCAATTTCTGCATCTGTAAAGATCATCTCTCCTGCAAGTGATGGCATGTGTTCATCTGCCAGATAAGTGAGTGTCTGTAGCTTTTGCCCACCCGGTCTCCTGCTTTCCTTTCCTTTCCTTGTTGTAGCACTTTAGGTTTCGTTGGGAAAGCCATGCCTGCCCACTCTAAGTTGTCTGGGGAAGATCAAGCGCATAGTTGACCTCCGATCATCTTACTGGTGAGCATGAAGTTTAGGATTGGGCAATCAGGTGTTCTACCTACCTACACTTATGACTGGGACACAGGCCAAGGAGCAACTCAAATGGGTCTAATGAAGATAAGCCCCACATATTTTTTCCCTTTGTTATCATAACATTAAGCTCACAATAGGTCCTCTTTCAAAATGGAAGTGCTCAGGTCATTGTTACACTTTTTTTGCTGCTGATCTTATCATGCTGAAATGGCCATTTCATACTTCCGCTTCAGACCCTGAAGCTGTTGACAGGGAATATGAATACAGTCCTGGCTTCTCCAGGGGTGACCTAAACCATGAGAAATGCTGACTTCTTTAGAAAATCTCATCCATAGTCCCTCGGCCTCCCGGGCCATGCTGATGTCTTTCTGTTGTAAGCAGCTGAGACTGTCCCTCTCAGAATTTTCTAAAGTGCTCTGGGGCACTACACAGGGAAGGTAGGAAGTGTAGAGGAACTGGTGTCAACTTCAGAAAATGACAAATAGGGCTGAAGCCTCCATAGAGGCTGATTCTACCATCTACACTTCAGAATCACACTCTTACACTACCTTTGTATTTAATGAAATATCTCTGTTCTTAAGAAAAATATGCAAGAAAATTTGCAAGCAATTTCTCAGTAGTCTGACTCTGGTAAATACTACACCTCTATTGTTTGATAATTTTTTAAAAAGATTTATTTATTTTTATTTCAAAGTCAGTATACAGAGAGGAGGAGAGACAGAGAGGAAGATCTTCTGTCTGATGATTCACTCCCCAAGTGAGCTGCAATGGTTGGTACTGCGCCGATCCGAAGCCAGGGACCAGGAACCTCTTCCAGGACTCCCACACAGGTGCAGGGTCCCAAAGCATTGGGCCATCCTCGACTGCTTTCCCAGGCCACAAGCAGGGAGGTGGATGGGAAGTGGAGCTGCTGGGATTAGAACTGGCGCCCTTATGGGATCCCGGCACGTTCAAGGCGAGGACTTTAGCTGCTAGACCACGTTGCTGGGCCCCTATTGTCGGATACTTTTAAACTCAGTCTCCCATAGCTGCACTTACCAACCAACAGATCAATAAATATGGCCAGTAACAGGCTTCCTGCTGAGTAAATCCCACCCAATTGCTGGCTTTCTTTGCACTCTGGCATTGCAAAGTTTATACTGACCAATCAGTGGCCAAAGGCTCTTCAGAATATCTCTCCTGTTGTACAAAGTCTACAAAGTGTACCCAAGAAAATGGAAGAATCCTCAGGTCAAGGACCAGATATCAACATGCTGTGTTGCCATCAACACTCTAACTTGTTCAGGACTGATGTGAGACTAAGGAGGCCTGTGCAGCAATTGAAAGAAGATACAGATTGTAGGAAAATGCTCTGGGATTGGAACTGCTAAGAACATCCAAGGAACAGTGAGGAGATTGCTGTGACTGGAGCTGGCTGGCAAGTGGGAAAGTTTAAGGACTTTGGTGTTTGGCCACTTCTACTTTAAAACATTCAGATCACATTGTTCTAGACCTGGCTGTGATCTTTAGAACCAATAACCCCTATTGGCATCAGTTCCTATTCCCCTTCTGTCTAATCTACCCTCTTCCCACCGTACACTTACCCATAATCTTGGAGGTCCTTCCATTGTCAGCCTCATCTTGCCTATGCCATCAGCAAAACCGTCTGTGGCCTCTTGCTGGATGCAGAAGCAAGGTCACGTCCCTTGCTCTCAGTGCCCATCCCATGTTCATCTTGTTCACACTGCCCTATTCAAATCACCACAACCCTGTACCTGTTATTAACCAAGCTGTAGTGCTTGTTGCTGCCACCACAGAGTTTCCCTTTTCCAACATTTGGGTCTTGATTCAAGTTCTGATTTCCTCCTGGAATGTTTATGATATTAAGAATAGTGAATACCTAATTCTCACATTGAAGATGACAAATCCATTTTTTTTAGAAGAAGGGCTTTTTTTTTTTAAAGATTTATTCATTTTTATTTCAAAGTCAGATATACAGAAAGGAGAGACAGAGAGGAAGGTCCTCCGTCCGATGATTCACTCCCCAAGTGAGCCGCAACAGCCGGTGCTGCGCTGATCCGATGCCGGGAACCAGGAACCTCTTCCAGGTCTCCCACGCGGGTTCAGGGTCCCAAAGCATTGGGCCGTCCTTGACTACTTTCCCAGGCCACAAGCAGGGAGCTGGATGGGAAGTGGAGCTGCCGGGATTAGAACTGGTGCCCATATGGGATCCCGGGGCGTTCAAGGCGAGGACTTTAGCCGCTAGGCCACGCTACCGGGCCCGACAAATCCATTTTTCAATGTGTCATTTTCTTCATCTTCATAACTTCCTAGGTAAGGTCTTCCTTCTGTCTTCTAAAACCTAGCCTATCCTTTCAAGCCTAGCTCCAGTGGCTCCTCCTCCAGATACCCACTCACATTCTTCCCTTTGTAAGATTGGGCCTATTATCTGACCTCTGATAGCCTTAAATTGATCAATATAGAGTCACACATGCTGGGTTTCCCCAAAACTAGTCCACCTCTTGGAGGGCAAGGATTATGTTCAAACCATGACACCAGGAGCATTATTCTTTTTGCACTGAAAGAGTAAATAATGATGGATAGGATATGTGCTTGTCTGGAAAAAATGAAACAACAGAGAGGTAATGTCTTAATCCTTAGTTACTCTTAGAACTGCAACTAAGTTCCAGCTCTCAGTGGTTATTCGTACTTGAAGTACTCAAAACAGGGATACAGAAACATATGAAAGATCCAAGTAACTTTAAACTGTTAACATAACAATCCTAAGATAAAAATCAAAACAGGCCAGACTCTTCCCTTTGCCCCCCCTAAAACAGATTTTCTTCATTTAAATATGAAGAAGTTAGGTCCAACAATGTAACAGTAGTGATAACAGCTAGTAAATGTCAAATTCTGGATTTGAATTCAGGCAGTCAATGATTTTAGCCCTGAATGATTCTACCTATGCCAAGTCAGGGGTGAAACTTGTGGGTTTGGAATCTAAGACCGAGAAGATGATTGTCCTACTCTCTGCACTTCTCCAAATACCTCAGCCCAAGCAAGAGCATTAATACAGTTGAACTAGGATACAGTGATGCTCATCCAAACATTAAGGAATTGGGTTAACACTGGATCAACAGAGACCACACAATATAGCACCTCTCAGGTTTGTAGGCAAGCTGTTTTCTCACAGACCTCTCCTAGTATCTCTTTTCTCATTTGTGAAGTAACCATACATTTCATAGAAGAGTTTCTGAGATCATCAAGATAGTACATGTGATGTGCTGTTTTTGCCTGCATCTTCTGAATATGGGTTTTACTTAGGTAATCGACACAGAACAATGTTTGAGAAAGTTTGATAAGGTGTATGCTCAGTTCCATTGTATGAAATTCTGATTCAGGAGTCAGGAGGAGCTCAGGAATCCACATGACATATGACACAGAGTTCTTAAATTCTGGGGGCATCCATGACTTCAAAGAACATTACAAAAAAACTGCATTAAATTCTTTGGAGGGAAAAGAAATGTCTACAGCTAAAATAATAATTGGATCTCAGCCTCATTAAAATAAGTACAAATGGTAATAGACCTAGTTGACAGGGAAAATAAAATGGTTTCTAACAACTGCCCACTTTGTCTAAAAGCACAGAGACTTTCTAGGCAGCACCTATCTTGTAATGAGCTGGGCTCAAGTATAACAAGGACTAATATGTAGCAAAGTCACTTTCATAATGTCTTGTAGTCATTTCCTATTGAATTCTTCTAATTGCAGTCAGTCATTATCTCATTTTATAGATGAGGGAAATGAGGCTTTGAAGATTGCACAGTCACCTAATCAAATCAAGTTTGAATGCTTACCCTGTGTCACCTGCTGTCATATTTCAAAGCTTGCTGCTCTCAATTAGTATATTGTATCTAAACTGATGCATTAGTACCCTACATGTTTAGTCATGATACATATTTGTATGATAAGATCTTTCTTAAAATGACACAAATACAATGAATGTTGACCTAACTGTCCATTATTGTCTCAAGACCTCATTTTAATCTGTTTTACACAATTGCATAAGGATGCAAAATGATAAATGGTGTGTACACAATGGTTATTAATGTGTTCAGTTTTAAAGAAATAATAGAAAGCAAATGAATATTATCCCATATGGATGTTACCATAGAATCCAGACCCTTGCTTTTCTTCCTTTTTTTTCACTTAAATTTTTTTTTACATTTTATTATTATTATTATTATTATTATCATTTTATGATACAGTTCCATAGGCTCCTGGCATTTCCCTTATCCCAGCCCCAATTCCCCACCACCTAGTTCCTCTATATTATTACTAAAGTGTAATTCTTCATACACAGTCATATCTCCATCATTGAGGGCATGGACAATGGCAGAGAGTCCAGCATCCTGTTGTCAAGATATAGTAAACAGTTTCATTGTGAGTCCATCTTTGTCTGAAAAGTAGAAATGCATACCACATTGTATCCTAACATCTAGATATGACAGTCTCCATTTCACAGATACTGTACATCCCCTCAAATGAAAAGTCACAATACAAAATCAAAAACAATAGAAAGAAAAAATAGAAATTTACAATGCCTGAAGTTAAATAAATACTAGATATGACAGTCTCCATTACACAGCTATTATACATCCCCTTATATGAAAAGCCACAAAACAAAATCAACATCAGGAAGAAAAAAAGAAATTAACAACACCATGAAGTTAGATAACATGCTACTAAATGACTAACGTGTAGCTGAAGAAATGAAAATCAAGACCCTTCTTGCAGAAAATGATGCTACATATGATCTATGAGTCATCGAATGATTTAATCAGAAGAAAGTGTTTTCAAGGAATGAAACTAACAGAAAATATTGAAAGCCATGCGATATAGTTTCTGCTGATCTTTGTTGGAATCCTATTGTCAAGATATAGTAAACAGTTTCATTGTAAGTCCATCTTTGTCTGAAAGTAGAAATGCATGCCACACTACATCCTCACATCTGGATGTTAGTCTCCATTTCACAGCTACTGTACATCCCCTTAAATGAAAAGTCATGATTCAAAATCAACAATAGAAAGAAAAAAAGAAATTTACAATGCCATGAAGTTAAATGACATGTTACTAGATATGACAGTCTCCATTACACAACTGCTGTACATTCCCTTAAGTGAAAAGTCGTGATACAAAATCAACAACGAAAAGAAAAATAGAAATTTACAATGCCATGAAGTTAAATAACATGTTACTAGATATGACAGTCTCCATTACACAGCTACTATACATCCCCTTAAATGAAAAGCCACAAAACAAAATCAACATCAGGAAGAAAAAAAGAAATTAACAACACCATGAAGTTAGATAACATGTCATATAAATGACTAGCATGTAGCTGAAGAAATGAAAATCAAGAACCTTCTTGAAGAAAATGATGCCACTGCATGATCTACGAGTCATTGAATGATTTAATCAGAAGGAAGTGTTTTGAAGAGATGAAACTGACAGAAAACAACAAAACCCATGTGATATAGTTTCTGCTGATCTTTGTTGAAGTGAGTCTCCTCCAGACAATAAAAAGATGGGTTTTGATTTTTAATCCAGTGTACTAATCTATGACATTTGATTGAGCTTAAGCCATTTACATTCAGAGTTTAATATACATGGGTGGTACTTTGGTTTTGTCATTTTAGGAATGGGTTGTTCATTGGTTTAGTCTTCTGTTGTCATTTTAGTGGGATGTTCTTCCCGTTTGCCTTTGGTTTGGGTAGGTGCTATTCGTCTTCTCTGTGAAGAGAACATCTTTAAGTATCCCTTGTAGGGCAGGTTTGGAAGAGGCAAATTCCTTTAGCTTTTCTTTACTGTGGAAGAATTTTTTTTCATTTTCAAAGATGAAAGAAAGCTTTGCTGGATATGTTATCCTAGGCCAACAATTTTTTCCTTTTAGAATCTGGAATATGTCACTCCATTCTCTTCTTGCCTGTAGAGTTTCCTGTGAGAGATTTCCTGTGAGTTTAATTGGCATTCTTTTGTATTCAGCTGATTTTTTTTGACGTGCACATTTAAGGATCTTTTCCTCATGTTCAATTGAAGAGAGCTTGAAGATCATATGTCTTGGTGAAGATCATTTTTGATCAGGACTGTTGGGAGTTCTGTGCCCCTCCTGGATCTTGTTACCCAATTCTTCCTCCAGATTAGGGAAATTTTCCTTTATTATTTCATTAAATACATTTGCAAACTCAGCTTCTCTTTCGGCACCTTCTGGGACTCCCATAACTCTTACATTTTGCCTCTTAATAATGTCTTTCAATTCTTGAATACTTTTTTTGGCCTGATCCAGCTCTGCTTCCAGCTTTTTATTTGCTTCCCCCTGATGACAGGAAATACCTTCCAATTCTGAGATTCTTTCTTCTGCTTGCTTCATTCTGTTTTGGAGACTCTCCACTGTACTTATAATTTGCTCCACTGCGTTCTTCATTTCTGATATACCAGCCTTGATTTGCTTTATTGCTTCCTTAAATTCTTTGAACTCTTACATGAGCTTCTCATTGTTAATCAGAAGCTTTAAAATGAGTCTAATGGATTCTGTGTGCCCCATTTTCTCGATGTCTTCCTCAGTTAACTCTAAGGTTGGCATAGGGTTTTGCTCCCTTGCAGGGGAGTTTTCAGTAATATTCATTGTGCCTTTGTCTCTTCTTTTGCTCTTGATCATTGTACTTCTGGTTAGCAGAGTCTTCTCCTTGGGGTAGGTTTCTAAGCTGTGTCACCCACAGGTCTACAATGCGATTTTACTTATTGCAATTGGTACACACCTTTTTGCTTGCAGCCACTTGTGCCACAACCTCCAGCAAGTTCCAGGTTTGGGTTCTTACGTCAGATTTCCACCATGGTCTCCACAGCCCCAGCTCTTGGCTCACCACTCTCCACCTCCTGTGATACCGTGCTGAGGCTTCACCGTTGTCTCTGCAACCTTTCTCCCACTTCCGGTTGGAGCAGGTCCCAGGGTTAGAGAGACACCAGGTGTCCTATATAGCTAGATTGTTGGTGGTGCTGATCTTGTCTGAACCTGTTGGACATAAGGTCTGGGTGCAACACATACCTATTTTAGCCGGTACGATGCCACAGTCGGTATTATTTTCCTGCGGGACCAGTGCAATCACGGACCTCAGCAAGTTTTCGCGAGATCAGCACATGCGCAGTTCACTGTTGTCCCCTGCAGTCCCAAAGCTATTGCCACAGTGCCCAAAATGGCGCCTGATGTACAACCACTAAGGTTCTTGATTTGCTGGCCGTCAGATCCAAGGGCTATCCCCAGACCTGCCCTGGGTGGAACCCGTAGAATGCCACGTCATTGCAGTTCACTGAGACAGAAATGAGCTCACTCCCAGCTTAGCGCATGCTCAGTCATTTCCCTTGCCCTTTCCTCTTTACACAAAATGGTGCCCAATTCAGCTCTAGGGGGCTGACTGGGCTGTGAAATCCACTCTGTTCTCGTACTGCCCATCTGAGATCTGCTGCTCTGTTTCTGCTCCTGGTCAAATCAAATGGACCAGTAGAATGGACAGTTCTTTGTCTGGGTTCACCTCCCAAGCTCCCAGTGAAAGTCCCTTCCCACCTGGTTGCTGGTGGAGTTCCGGCTGCTGTGGAGTTCAGATCACCGTGCTGGAGTATCAGTCTCTGCAACACCACACTGTTGTGTCCACTGCTTTCCTGTGTCTGTCAGTCTCCAGGTACCCCTCTGCTGTTGTTCTGTCCTTTCCTACAACCTGAAATATGTCCTCTCTGCTTCATCCCGATTGAATGTTTTTCCATCTGTATAAATGTGTCCTTACCCTATTCCGCCATCTTGATTCTCCTGAAGTATCATTTGTAGGGCAGGTTTGGAAGAGGAAAATTCTTTTAACTTTTCTTTACTGTGGAAGAATTTTTTTTCATTTTCAAAGACAAAAGAAAGCTTTGCTGGATATGTTATCCTAGGCCAACAATTTTTTCCTTTTAGAATCTGGAATATGTCACTCCATTCTCTTCTTGCCTGTAGAGTTTCCTGTGAGAGATTTCCTGTGAGTTTAATTGGCATTCTTTTGTATTCAGCTGATTTTTTTTTTTGATGTGCACGTTTAAGGATCTTTTCCTCATGTTCGATTGAAGAGAGCTTGATGATCATGTGTCTTGGTGAAGATAGCTTTTGATCAGGACTGTTGGGAGTTCTGTGCCCCTCCTGGATCTTGTTACCCAATTCTTCCTCCAGATTAGGGAAATTTTCCTTTATTATTTCATTAAATACATTTGCAAACTCAGCTTCTCTTTCGGCACCTTCTGGGACTCCCATAACTCTTACATTTTGCCTCTTAATAATGTCTTTCAATTCTTGAATACTTTTTTTGGCTTGATCCAGCTCTGCTTCCAGCTTTTTATTTGCTTCCCCCTGATGACAGGAAATACCTTCCAATTCTGAGATTCTTTTTTCTGCTTGCTTCATTCTGTTTTGGAGACTCTCCACTGTACTTTTAATTCGCTCCACTGTGTTCTTCATTTCTTTTTTCTTTTTTTAAATAAAGCAAACATTTATTAAACTATAATAAACACATTCAATCAAATTACAAAACCTGAGCAAGAAAAACAAATGGCACATGCTTAACTGTAGTTGACATTCAAATAAAATTTACATTCCCAAAATATTATACAGTAATTAGAAAATACCAGCCAAAGTAATATTAGGATACTTTTACGTGCGATTTCAACAAATTTGAACAGAAGCAAATTTTAACAAAGGTAAATTTTACAGTGAAACATAGCAGTAGATTAAGGATCTTAACATGTTTATTTTACTGCTATTTGACACTATGATACAAAAATAAGAGGATTTACTTGACATTTTTAATAAATATCTCATGGGCTGTTGAGTGCCTTACTGGTGAAAAGATTTAACTGGCTAATCTCATTAATCCATTTTGTACATTTAGTAGGTATCATCTCTGCCCTACCTAACTCTTCATGCAATTCACAGCACACAAATGGTTATCATATTAAATACATAATCAACTCGGACTTCTCATCAACATGGAAATTAGTAAGCCATCAAATGGACTGCTTACCATACACTTTCCTCATTACTAAATAACACACAAAAAAATCAAAATAATATTTGTCATCACTCTAAACTATTGCCAGCAACTGACGAAAACTGCCAATTTGCCATATTCATGTTCACAACATGCTAAATATACTCTGCTGTTACTTCATCCATGAAATGCCAATATGCATAGAACAGAGAATTTTCACCATCTCTTGCAGCAATCTATATTTAGATCAGAACTCCATGGGCACTTGATGAACTCTACCTTTCCATGTTGGCTTTCTTATATGAGAGAGAATATATGGTATTTATTCTTTTGTGATTGACTCATTTCGCTGAGCATAATAGTTTCAAGTTGGGACCACCTGAATTTGAATAGAATAATATCGTTTTTCTTGAGAGCTGAATAATATTCCATTCAATAGATGCACCACAGTTTTTTTAACCATTCTTCCTTAGACGCACATCTGGTTTGTTTCCATGACATTGCTATTGTGGATTGTGCTGCTGTGAATATAGGATTACAGATCCCCTTCTCGTATGCTGATTTCACTTCTGTTGGGTATATTCCTAAGAGCGGGATTGCTGGGTCATATGGCAGGTTTATTTGCAATTTTCCAAGCACTCTCCATATGGATTTCCACAATGATTGTACTAGCCTACACTCCCACCAACAGTGAAGGAGGGTACCTTTTTCCCCACATCTACGCCAGCATGTGTTGTTTTTCAAATTCTGAATGTAGGCCAGTCTCACAGGAGTTAGGTGGTACCTCAAGGTGGTTTTCATTTGTATCTCTCTGATGGCTAGAGAGCCTGAGCATCTTTTCATATATTTATTAGCTATTTGTATCTGTTCTTTTGAGAAACGTCTATTCATTTCCTTTGCCCATTTTGCTACAGGGTTTATTTTTTCACTATCCTTGGGTTTCTGAAGCTCTTTGTAGATCCTAGATATTAGTCCCCTGTCACTTGTGTAGAATGCAAAAATTTTTTCCCATTCTGTAGGTTGTTTCTTCACTTTTTTAATTGTTTCTTTTGCTGTGCAGAAACTTTTTAGTTTGATATAGTCCCATTTGTTCATTTTGGATTTGATCGCCGTTGCTTTAGGCGTCTTTTCTAAAGTCTTTCCCTGTTCCTATATCTTGGAGTGTGCTTCCTATGTTTTCCTTTAGTAGTTTAATAGTTTCTGGGTGTAGATTTAAGTCCTTGTGCCAATTAGAGCTGATTTTTGTATAGTGCGACAAGTACGGGTCCTGCTTCTTTATTCTGCAAGCTGCTATCCAGTTGTCCCAACAGCTTTTATTGAATAGACCAGGTTTTTTACCTGGATTGTTTTCTGTTTTCTTGTCAAAGATTAGTTGACTATACATGTGTGGATTCCCTTCTGGTGTTTCTATTCTGTTCCACTGATCTTCTTCTCTGTTTCTATACCAGTACCAGACTGTTTTCATAACCACTGCTCTATAGTATGTCTTGAGGTCTGGAATTGTGATTCCTCCGGTTTGATTTCTATTTTTCAAGACAGTTTTAGCTATTCGTGGTCTTTTGTGGTTCCAGATGAACTTCTGTATCATCTTTTCTATTTCTGAGAAAAATATTGCTGGGATTTTGATTGGGATTGCGTTGAATCTATATATTGCTTTTGGTAATATGGCCATTTTGATGATGTTGGTCCTGCCAATCCAAGAACATGGTAAGGTTCTCCATTTTTCTAGATCTTCTTTTATTTCTTTTTAAAATGATTTATAGTTTTCATCGTAGAGGTCTTTCACATCTTTAGTTAACTTAATTCCTAGGTATGTAAGATTCCTTTCCTCTATTTTAAAGGGAACTGTACTTACAATTTCTTCCTCAGTGGCGGAATTATTTGTATACACGAATGCCATTGATTTGTGTTCATTAATTTTGTATCCTGCTACTTTGCCAAAGTCTCTTATGAATTCCAATAGTCTTTTGACTGAATCTTTTAGTTCTCCTATATAGAGAATCATGTCATCTGTGAATAGCGATAATTTTAATTCCTCATTTCCAATTTGTATTCCTTTAATTGCTTTTTCTTGTCTAATAGCTCTGGCAAGAACTTCCAAAACTATATTGAAGAGTAGCGGTGAGAGTGGACATCCCTGTCTAGTTCCAGCTTTTAACAGGAAGGCTTCTAGTCTTTCCCCATTTAGTATGATATTGGCATTGGGTTTATCATAAATTGCTTTGATTATGTTGTAGAATGTTCCTTCTATGCCTATCTTATTTAGGGTTTTTAACATGAAGTGGTGTTGGATTTTATCAAATGCCTTCTCTGCATCTATTGAGAGGATCATATGGTTTTTATGAGCCAACTTGTTGATGTGATGTATCACATTTATTGTTTTGCGAATGTTGAACCATCCTTGCATACCTGGGATGAATCCCACCTGGTCCGGGTGAATAATCTGCCTAATGTATTGTTGGATCCTGTTGGCTAATATTTTATTGAAGATCTTTGCATCTATGTTCATCAAGGATATCGGTCTGTAGTTCTCTTTTTCTGTTGTTTCTCTCTCTGGCTTTGGTATTAAAGTGATATTAGCTTCATAGAATGAGTTTGGAAGAATTGCCTCTGTTTCTATTGTTTGAAAAAGCTTGTGTAAGATTGGGGTTAGTTCTTCCTTAAACATTTGGTAGAATTCAGCAGTGAAGCCATCTGGTCCCGGGCTTTTCTTGGTTGGGAGGGCTTTAATTGTTGACTCAATCTCAGTGCATGTTATTGGGCTATTTAGATTGTTAATTGCTTCTTGATTCAATTTTGGTGGATTGTATAAGTTCAAAAATCTGTCCATTTCCTCTAGGCTTTCTAATTTGTTCGCATATAGTTGCTTACAGTAGTTCCTGATGATTCTTTGTATTTCTAAGGTATCTGTTGTTACATCTCCATTCTCATTTCTGATACTATTAATGTGTATTTTCTCTCTCCTTTTTTTAATTAGTCGAGCTAGTGGGGAGTCTATTTTGTTGATTTTCTCAAAGAACCAACTCTTTGATTAATTAATCTTGTGTATAGTCCTCTTGGTCTCTATTTGGTTTATTTCCTCCCTTATTTTGATGATTTCTTTTTTCCTACTAGTTTTAGGGTTTCTTTGTTGTTGTTTTTCTAGTTCCTTCAACTGTAAGATTAGCTGATTTACTTGGTGCTTTTCTTGTTTCTTGAGATAAGCATTAATTGAAATGAACTTTCCTCTGAGCACCGCCTTGATTGTATCCCATAAGTTCTGATAAGTTGTGCTGATGCCTTCATTTGTTTCAAGCAATTTTTTAATTTCCCCTTTGATTTCCTCTCTAACCCATTGCTCATTTAGTAATATATTGTTCAGCCTCCATATGTTTGTAGGTCTTCCTTGGTGTTTCGAATTCTTGGTCTCAAGCTTCACTCCTTGGTGGTCTGAGAATGTGCATGATATGATTTCCACTTTTTTAAATTTGCTAAGGCTTGATTTATGGCCTATGATATGATCAATTCTGGAGAAAGTTCCATGTGCTGATGAAAAAAACGTGTATTCTCTGTCAGTAGGATGAAAGGTTCGATAGATGTCAACTAAGTCCATTTGCTCTAGAGTTTGAATGAGTTCTATTGTTTCTTTGCTGAGTTTCTGGTTTTTTGATCTGTCCATTTGTGTTAATGGGGTATTAAGGTCCCCCACTATGATCGTATTGGAGTCTATTTCTCCCTTTAATCCCGTTAATATTTGTTTCACGTAACTAGATGCTTTGGCATTTGGAGCATAAACATTTATTATGCTGATCTCTTCTTGCTGGATGCATCCTTTGATCATTATATGGTATCCTTCTTTATCTCTTTTGATGCTTTTCACATCAAAGTCTATGTCATCTGATATAAGAATGGCTACTCCTGCTTGTCTTACCTTACCATTTCCTTGAAATATCTTTTTCCACCCTTTTACTTTCAATTTTTTCTGATCTTTATTGGTGAGATGCGTCTCCTGTAAGCAGCAGATAGATGGATTTTGTTTTTTGATCCAATCCTCCAATTTATGGCATTTAATTGATGAGTTTAAGCCATTTACATTCAGCGTTATTATAGATAAAAGACAATTTGGTCCTGTCATTTTGGCGATGTGTTGTTCTAAATTAGGTCTTGTGTTAGCATTTTAGTTGGATGTTCTCCACATTTGCCTTTGTTTCTGATGGTTACTATTTCTTTTTTCTTTCATAGGAACTTCCTTGAATATCATTTGTAGGGCAGGTTTAGATGAGACAAAATCTTGAAGTTTTTCTTTATTGTGGAAGAATTTTATTTCATTTTCAAAGACAAAAGAGAGCTTTGCAGGGTAAGTTATTCTGGGCTGAAAATTTTTCTCTTTTAGAATCTGGAATATGTCACTCCAGTCTCTTCTGGCCTGTAACGTTTCCTCTGAAAAGTCAGCTGTAAGTTTAATTGGGGTTCCCCTATATGGCACTTGATTTTTTTCTCATGCACATTTAAGGATTTTTTCTTTTTGTTCAACTGAGAAGAGCTTGATTATCATGTGTCGTGATGAAGTTCGTTTTTGATCAACTCTGTTGGGAATTCTTTAGCCCTCCTGTATATTATTTTCTAATTCTTTGCTCAGTTTAGGGAAGTTTTCCTGTATTATTTCATTGAATACACCTCTAATCCCAGCTTCTCCTTCATTTCTGATATATCAACCCTGATTTGCTGTATTGCTGCTATTGCTTGTGTACAATATTCCTTAAATTCTTTGAACTCTTGTATGTGCTTCTCATTGTTAATCAGAAACTTTAAAATGAGTTTTCTGAGTTCTGTGTCCCTAATTGTCTTGATGTCTTCCTCAGTGAACTCTGAGGTTGGCATAGGGTTTTGCTCCCTTGCAGGGGAGTTTTCAGTAATATTCATTGTGCCTTTGTCTCTTCTTTTGCTCTTGGTCATTGTACTTCTGATTAGCAGAGTCTTCTCCTTGGGGCAGGTTTCTAAGTTGTGTTACCCACAGGGCTCCAATGCAATTTTACTTATTGCAGGTGATACACAACTCTTTGGTTACAGCCAATTGTGCCATTGCCTCCAGCGAGTTCCAGGACTGAGTTCTTAGGTTAGAGTTGCACGAAGAACTCCATAGCCCCAACTCCTGGCCCACCACTCTCCACCTCCTGTGATACCGTGCTGAGGCTGCACCGTTGTCTCTGCAACCTTTCTCCCACTTTCAGTTGGAGCAGGTACCAGGATTAGAGAGACACCAGGTGTCCTATATAGCTAGATTGTTGGTGGCGCTGATCTTGTCAGAACCTGTTGGACCTTAGGTCTGGGTGCCACATGGCCCTAGTTTGACCCATACGATGCCACAGTGGGACAACGTACAATCCTGTGGGACCAGTGCAATGCACTGAACTCAGTGAGTTCCTGTGAGCTCAGCACATGCGTAGTTCACTGTTGTCCCCTGCAGTCCTAAAGCTATTGCCACAGTGTACAAAATGGCGCCTGATGTACCACTGCTAGAGTTCTTGATCTGCTGGCCCTCAGGTCTGCGGGCTACCCAGACCTGTCTTGGGTAGAACCTGTAGAATGCCACATTGTTGCAGCTCACTGAGTCAGAAGTGAGTTCATTCCCAGCTCAGCATTTGCTCAGTGCTTTCCCTTGCCTTTGCCTTGTTAAGCAAAATTTTACCCAATTCAGCTCTAGGGGGATGACTGAGCTATGAAATCCATACTGTTTTCTCACTGTCCATCTGGGATCTGCTGCTCTGTCTCTGCTCCTGGTCAAATCAAATGGACCAGCAGGATGGACAGTTCTTTGTCTGGGTTCACCTCCCAGGCTCCCGGTGCAAGTCCCTTCCCACCTGGTTGCTGGTGGAGTTCCGGCTGCTGTGGAGTTCAGATCACTTGTTAGCTGAATGCCGCTGGAGTATCAGTCACTGCAACACCACACCATTGTTTCTGCTGCTTTCCTGTGTCTGTCAGTCTCCAGGTACCCCTCTGCTGTTGTTCTGTCCTTTCCTATTTCCTGGAATATGTCCTCTCTGCTTCATCCTGCTTAAATGTTTTTCCGTCCATTTAAACATGTCCTTACCGTATTCCGCCGTCTTGATTTTCCCCCAGGCCCTTGCTTTTCGAAAGTTTTATGTACTTTATGTGTGATGTTTGGTGCCTTTCTCTTAATATAGCTTCTATATCTGCTTTTAACTTCCTGAAGAAACCAGTGTATTATTTCAGTTGAATTTTCTGTTGCATTGCATATAGTATTAAATATCCTTTGAGATCATTTTGATTATATCCCTAAATGAAATTTCTAAGATTTCCTTAAATTTATTTGAAAGTCAATGTGACAGAGAGGGAGAAACAGAGAGAAAGATCTTTCATCTGCTCATTCACTCCCCTGTCATAATGGCTCGGGCTGGGCCAGGTCAAAGTCAGGAATCAAAAACAATATACCGGTCTCACACATAGGAACTAAGTACTGGAGCCATAGTCTGTTGTTTTTCTGGAATATTAACAATGAGTTTCATAAGAATCAGCACAGCTGGGAGTCTGGTGCTCTGGTATCGAATGCCAAATTTGCAGAAAGTGGCTTAAAATAATGGAGGCTCAGATCCATTCTTAGAGTATGCATATTTACCTCCAAGGAATGGCCAGCAGGACAGGCTGGCTCTTCTCAAAATCTATGCAAAAATATTATACACAAAGGACATGTACTAGAGAAAATTCTTTAGATTATGACACTTAAGCAATAAAAAGATCATTGTCTTATATGGCAATAAGATTGGAATAAGGACGTTTCTAAGTTGAGTAATTCAGAGCCACAAGGATATTATCAACAGTATATATATATTTTTTTTACTGTTTCTACTACTGTCGATTCCTTGGCCTTAGCTGGCTTCCTTAATGACCTCAGGATGGCTGTCTGCCACAGTTGTCACACCATCACATCCAGAGTGAAAAGGCTGAATGTGAACTATTTATTCCATATGTCTGTTTTTCAAATGTATTGAGATGTAATAAAAATAAATGTGTGTATTTAAGATCTATATACCATAATGTTTTAATGTACATATATATTGTGTAATGATAACAGCTGAGGTAATCAACTTAATCATTTCACTATTTTATGTGTGTTAGGAACAGTTACAATCTAGTCTGAGCAAAATTCAGTAATATAACATATTAACTATACTGTGACAAAATTGCTATAATTAGATCTCCAGAATTTATTTATCTTGTAACTAAAGGTTCATCCTATGCAGTCAACATCTTAGAATTCTCCCCACCCCTAATCCTTGGTAACCACCACTTATTGCTTCTACATGTGTTTGACCCTTAAATTTTTGTTCATTTTTATTTGTTTGAAAAGTATTCAGAAGGAGAGAGAACTCTTCTATCTGCTGGTTCACTAATTGCTTGTAATAACCAGGGTTGGGCCAGGCTAAATTCAGGAATACAGAACTCAATCCAGACCTCCTAAGTGGGTAGCAGGGACCCAGCGCTTCAATCCCCAAGGAGAGCAGAGTCATGGACTCCAACTCAGGCATTCTGGGATGCAGTGTTGTTGTCTCATGTAGAATACTATCTGTTGGGTGAAAAATCAACCTCAAGTTTGACTTTTTAATACTCTCATCATGCAATGTGTATCTTTCTGTGTCTGGGTTATTTTCCATAACATAATGTCCTGCAAAGATTAGTTACTCCTCACCATGGTGTTGAGGATTTTCCTGCACACCTCCCCCCCCCCAAAAAAAAAAATGTTCTGCACCTTAAATGTCGACAAATATCTTGTTAGAGTTACAAGCCAGTCTAGATTATCCTAAAATCTGCCAAATTAGCAAAATCAGCAAAATTATACTTCAACACAACAAATGGCTAAATACTAAAATGAAATAGACATGAGACAGCTGAATGGTACCTTATAGCCATTTTAAGGTATATAGCAGCCGGTCCTGTATATAAACTAAAATTGAAATGTCAATGAGCTAATCATAGGTTGTGGTTAGGACTTGCTTTTTTTTTTTTTTTTTTCACATACTGGTTACTCAAAACCATGTGAATTCCATAATATTGCAAATTGCTGTTGATGTTATATTGGGACTCTTAATTGACTGTGATGATATTCTACCAGCTCTAACTTCGGACCAGAAATGGTCTCCCCAAGAAACTGTTCAACCCATCTGGACAATAAGTAGCTGGACTCTATGCTTGGTATATGTTTGCAAGGAAAGAATCTTGATTGAATTTGAACTGTAATACTGCATCAAGGTGGAGGAATCCACTAGAGGGGAGGGAAGGGGGAGGGGGAGAGGTGGGGGGAATCCCAGAGCCTATGAAACTGTCACATAATGCAAAATAATTAATAAAAAAAATAAAAAATAAAAGTAACATAATGTCCTACAAGTTCATCTATGTTGTGAGTGGCCAAATTTCCTTGTTTTGAGACTGTTTCCTAGATACTATTTAGTCACCACTGCTCCCTCATGTCTCATGATATCCCAGGCCTTTCTTCTTGTAAAACAAAGATAGAATTAACATGATTGAAACAGACCAGTGAATTTCATCAATTAGAACTAACAAAAATCTTTGTCTCTCAAATAAATGGCTTTATGGAAAAACATCAGCACTTAGACAAACAGCAAGTGGAGATAAGAAAGTGCAAGGGTGTTAACAGGACACTCATAATGTTTTCCCTAAGACCCAGTGAGAAGAGTGTTTTTGCAGAACTTCAGCTCTTTGAAGGAAAGACTTTGGATATTTAATATTGGAGTATTTCTTTAAATTCAGCCAAATTACTTGACATTTACTACACAGAGAAGTCCCAATGATCAAAATTACATACATGATTATAAGGTTAAGAATAGTGGGAACTGACTTTGGTTAATTTAAATACACAAATAGGATCTAGTTGAAGGACATAGTGGAGCTTATAAAACAGATGTTGAGAATCAAGGATCAGAAAAGCACATTTATGAGGGCAATGTAAAACTCTGCAGAAAGAATCAGATTGACTGAACTTAAACACTCAGCTCACTCACTGGTCAGGAGAGGGCAGAACACCTTGATGGACAGAACCTCCAAGATCGCTGAGAGACATGTGTAAGGCAACTTTGATATTGATGCAAACAGAGGCTTTGAGCCAGGACACCCCACAAAATGCCTGAAAGCCTTAATTAGTAGGAGAGGAGATCTTGCTGACTCTGACTTAGCAGACCTAACCTTGAGACTTGACATAGGCTGCCATCTCTGACCAGGCCTTTTGTGAACCCCAGAGACTGACCATCAGTCCACAGGGCATCCTGGATAACAAACACGTCTGAAGGACCACTCTCCTTGTCAGGACATAGCATTCTCACCATCATTTACAGTAGAGTTCTTCTTTGAAGGAGGGCTCTTTCCAAAAGGATTCACTCTCAATCAGAAACACCCAGCTGAGCCATTATGGCGTGTTTCTGGGTGGATTCTTCAGCATTTTGAGGGAAAAAGCAAAATGATGTTTTAAACATTTTCTCTTTATGAAGAGGAAAATAGATCTTTTTCTTTTTTTTTTTTTTTAAAGATTTATCTATTTCCATTACAAAGTCAGATATACAGAGAGGAGGAGAGACAGAGAGGAAGATCTTCCATCTGATGATTCACTCCCCAAGGGAGCGCAACAGCTGGTGCGCACCGATCCGAAGCCGGGCACCAGGAACTTCTTCCAGGTCTCTCACATGGGTGCAGGGTCCCAAGTCGTTGGGCTGTCGTTGACTGCTTTCCCAGGCCACAATCAGGGAGCTGGATGGGAAGTGGAGCTGCCGGGATTAGAACCAGCGCCCATAGAGGATCCCGGAGCATTCAAGGAGAGGACTTTAGTTGCTAGGCCACGCCGCTAGGCCCATAGATCTTTTTCTTTAAGAACCAATGAGGAAAATAAAATATTTGCAATCATGAAGAGATGTTTCCACATTTCAAAGAACATGAGAGACGTTAAAAGCTAGCACTTTGACCCATCTGCCCAACACTAAATGCAGCAAGCATGCACTTAATTAGCCTGGTAACCACCACAACCTACATACATAACAGCCCAGTTTGACTAAATGGTAATTTGAATAAAGTTTAAGAAGTAATTATGGGATTCACCTTAATAACAAATTATAAACATGAGTATCTTACCTTAGACTTTCAAAAGGTTAAAAGCCAAGAATAGGATTTTTGTTCCTGTTTATTTGAGAGGAAAGAAGACACACACAAGAAAGATGATGGAGAGAGTTCCCATGTACTGGTTCATCCCCCAGATGTTTGTGAGGGCTAGGGCTAGGCCAGGCTAAAGCCAGGAGTCACTCTACAACTTGAGTCATCACCTATTGTCTCCCAGGGTATCCATTAACAAGAAGTTGGAGGTCAGAGCTGGAGCTGGGTATTGTGCCCAGATTCTCTAATATAGGTAACTTAACCCGTAGCCAAACACTTACTCCATGAGTTGGTTTTGATGAGAATGAATTCCAAGGATTGTCATTTTCTGGAAGGAAAAGTGTTATAGTAATATTTGATACCCAACCCTCAGAATATGGAAAGTGTAAAATATTTCAGCATAAGAGACAGGTGGCTAATATCCAGAATATACAAAGAATTCCAGAAAAAACATAATAACAAAATAAGCAAACAGCCAAGAAATGAGTAAAGGACATGAGCAGATATTTTTCAAATGAAGAACTCCAAATGGCTAACAGATAAATAAAACAATGCTCAAGCTCCATAGCAATAAGGGAAATGCAAATAAAAACAACACTGAGGTTCCACTTAACTCCACTGAGAATGACCCACATACAAGACTACCAACAACACCTACTGGCAAAGATTCAGGGAGATAAGAAATTCTACTCCTCTACTGATGGAATTGCAGGTTGTTGCAGCTGCTATGAAAGTCGGTATGGAGAATACTCGGGCAACTGAAAATTCACCTACCATATGACCCAGCAATCTCACTCCTGGGAATATATCCAACAGATCTGATACATACACATGAGAAAGCAATTTGCACCCCTGTATTCATTGCAGCACAATCAACAATCACAAAAACATGGAAACAACCCAGATGCCCACTGACAGAGGACTGGATAAAAAACTGTGGTATGTCTACCCCATGGAATACTACTAAGTTATTAAAAAGATTGAAATTCTATTCTTTGCATCCAAATTGGCCCAATTGGAGACCATTATGCTAAGTTAAGTGAGCCAATCTCAAAAGGACAGATGTCATATGTTCACTGTAATATACGACAACTTCCATTGAAAATACAAAAACAAAAAGATGCACACGTGTAACCCTACAAAGAATGTAACAGAGACCAGAATACCAGAATGCATGTCTACTAAATAATGAAGGTAGATTCCCAATGAAACTTCTAAATCTACCTAGACAGCAAAAAATTGGAACCTTTTCTATTGCCTATGCCAACAGTGTCATGACCCACGCAAAGAGCAGAAAATTGAAGCCTTTCATCTCTAATTTTAAGTGATTGTTCTTTCATGAAGTTCTTTGTTATTATGGCTGAGGGGTTGTTTTGCTTATCTTCTTAGGGAATGACTCTTTGTTGTTTTAATTTGTAGTTTTTTGGTTTCAAATAGTTATTTTTGCTGTGAATATTACCTTTTCACACTTCCTAATCATTTGTGCTTTTTTCAATAGATCTGCATTATTCATTAATATCATTCATATGAGACATTTTGATTGCACCTGATATTGTAAATGTCCCTTTTTTTTTGTTTTCCAAAGTTCCACACTTTATTATTCTAGAATTACAAAATATTTCTGGTACTAAAGGAAGGGGTGGGAATGTATAGGCTAACAGTTTTTGAACAGCATTGCACTCAGGCCCAAAATGTGACAAGATGTTCCAGTAGATTTAAAGGGAACCCCAGAAAACAAAGACCCAAGTCTGGGTATCTGACAACCAGTTCAGTTGTCTTGTGGATATTTAGACTGGACTTCTACATCTCATGGGCATTGATATTCTTGTTTTTATTGTCAAATCCTCCAAACAATTTTTATTAATTTTGTTAATTTATTTATTTACCTATTATTGATTTCTTTAGACCACATAGGTTATGTATTATCATCATTTTCTACAAGAAGTTTTTTTATTTCTTTTTATACTTTAGTGACTCATCGGTCATTCTATAGAATGTTGTTTAACTTCACGTTGATGCAAATTTTCTATTTCTCTTCCTGTTGTGGATTGTGTTCTCTGGTTCTATATTTAAGGGATGTGTATATAAGCAATGTGTAGAGAAGACTGACATGTCCAGATGTGGAGATAGAGTGTACTATGCATCCCTGCATCCTTACCAAAGATGGATTCCCAGTGAAACTGTTGAAAATATCCTGACAGTGGGATACTGGACTCTCTGATATTGTCCATGCCTGCAATGTCGGGAAACACTTCAATAGCAGAATGATAAAGCCTGTTCATGAAGGAATACCTGTTGTAATACTAGAGGGAAAATCAATAGGAGGTAGAGGGGATTTGGGGAGAGGGAGAGGAAATCTCAGAGCTTATGGAACTGCATCATAAGATAATAATAATAATAATAATAATAATAATAATAATAATAATGTAGCATAAGAGTACTTCAAGGCACCAATGTGATGGCATAGCAAGATAATCCTCCATCTGCAGTGCCGACATCCCATATTGGTTTGAGCCACAGCTGCTGCTACCCAGTTTCCTGCTTATGACCTGGGAAGGCAGAGGAGAGTGACCCAAGTCCTTGGGCCTCTTTCTCTGTCTCTTCTTCTCTTTCTGTAAAAAGCAAAACAAAACAAAACAAAACAAAAACTGCCTTTTAAATAAAAGTGAAATAAAAAAAGAGGTCAAATAAAAGTGAAATAAAAAATATTTCAAAGTGTTTTTGGAAAAACAGCATTAACAGGTAAGTTTATTTTGATAAAAAAAAAATTGAAATCCATGCATTTGTGCATTTCTAAAACTTCATGTAAGGACCAGCTGGCATCATTGCATAGCAGAATAAACTGCTGCCTGCAATATTGGCATCCTATATGGGCTATGGTTCATGTCATAGCTGCTTCACTTCCAATCCAGCTCCCTGCTAATGCTCCTGGGAAGAGCAATGAGAGATGGCTCAAATGCTTAGTCACCTGCCACCAACATGGGAAATTAAAGTGAAACTCTGGCTCTTGGCTTCAGCTTGGCCTAGTCCTGGCTACCGCTGCCATCTGGTGGATGAATCAGTGGAAAAACGAGTTCTCTCTCCACTCTCTCCATGTGTATACACACACACACACACACACATATAGACACATGTATATGTATGTGTATATATGTATATACATATATACGTATACATGTATATATTTCTCCCTCTGCAATATGAGCTTCAAATATTTTGTAAAAGTTCACAGAAAATGCACACTATGAAATATTATATATATATACTCCAATTTTTTTACACCAAAGTACACTTTTCTTTAAACTCTGTTTTTCCAAGAACTTTTTGAACTCACCATGTACATGCTGAAGGAATATTGTTCGTTTGACATCCCAAGAGGCCAATAGTCCTCGTATTCTATACTCTCCCTTCAGAATAAAAGTTCAACCATCTTAGCATCAAAAAAGAAATCCAGAATCATCTACTTGGCCTGTTCAAGTTATTAATTTTCCAGAGGAAAAATAATCCCCTACATTCCTGCTACAGTGATGAAGAGCCCTGTTGTTCCAGCTGAAATGGGCTCCATAAGAGTTTGGTGTTTCTGACTTGACTAATGGAGTGAGAGAACACCGGTCCTCTCTATGGTAAAGGAAGGCGAGGCTGCCACCATCCTTCAGTCCCCATCAGAGCCCAGCCACCGAGATCCCCTAGGCTGCTTGCTGAGGCTGGGAATAAATTATTTCCCCTCATTATTTGCTATGCCAACGAAAGATAATGTGGCACATTTTGTTAACATTTGTCACTGAAGCACAGTACCCTCCAGGGATAATATGTGAGAGTAGCAAGGACCTAGTGTCTCCAATTAATCAGGGTCAGGATTACTCACGTAAGAAATGAAAGGAAAAATTTAATATTTGGAAGTCGAGTGAAAACAGTAGCCAAGTCTAATTAAAATACACCTTCTGCTTTTAATATACATGACAATCTCCATTTTATTAGCCACCTTAATTCTTTTTTTTTTTATTTTAAATTCATTAATTACATTGTATTATGTGACACAGTTTCATAGGTGCTGGGATTCTCCCCACCCCTCCCCAAACCCTCCCACCATAGCCACCTTAATTCTTGTTTCATTTTCCTAGCCCCTCTGAAAACTGCCCTAGGCCAAAACACACAGGAGTGTCCACTTGCACGTGGCAAATTCTTTGTAATAACCTCATGTGAAAACCCAAGGTCAGATAGGTCACAAGAAAAAAGTTTTCATGAATGGTGGCCAGTTTCTTCAGGAAGAACCCCAGGAAGGGTTTTGGCATGGCATTTAGCTCTTCCTTTTACCCTACCTTCCCCCCCTTGCACACTCACCCCCAGCAGTCATACATAATCAACATTATTTATTCAACTATAGCACCCATCTGCCATCTGCTTCAATGTGCAAGCCTGACAGAGCCCTCTGTAATTCATCAGTGCCATGAGGCAGGCTCTTGGGTTGAAGACTTCATTTTTATGACTTTCCATCATGGCTGGGACTCTAGCGGCTCCTCTTGGACCATGGAGATTACAGCAATATCAGGTCAAGAGGCTCCTTCCAAGAGGCAAACGAATATACACTATATAGTCGTGAGGAAATTAAGCATAGACAGGATTTGTTAGGACTAATTAGTTTTATTACTTCATAAAGCAAAAATCCAGGTCCCTTGGTTTCCAGGTAAATAATTACAGTTGCAAATAAGATGGCACTGCTAAAAGTCTTCAACACAAAAACAACTAGGACTTCCACAGTGGCTCGGTTGCAGCTGAGACACTGCTGCCCCTCAGCTCTTGATGCCTGGAAGCCCTGTCACCTCTCCAGATGCCAAGAGACGTGGTAGGTGGCACATACACATCTCCCAGCTTTTGTGTCCCTGTGAGTTCAGCAAAGATGTCTTGAAGGGTCACTTTTCATACACACAAGATCACTAGGTATAGCCTTGTGATTCCACAAAAGCTCACAGTATGCACATCCATAGATGTGAGCAAATGGAAGATTTTAACTTCTAGAAACGTTCCAAAATTGTAGACCAAGCCAGAGAATGCATCATGTCCAGTATGAGCAACGAAGGTCCTTCAGTCCGAGAAATCAGGATGTCAAGGGTAAAAGAAGCCAAAAAGGAATGAAGGAGCTCCCTAGTGCTGCTGAGTGAAATCAGACAGTTAAAAATACTCTCAATACACTTGAAGTACATGAAGGTAAATTACCACTTTAGACTGAATTTTTACTTTTCAGTTGATGATTTTAGCAAAACTCAACCATGACTATGGAGAGATGTCAAGAAGAAAGAACAGCTGTTGCTATATATACTTACGTCTACACATAGATATAGATATAGATCTACATGTACACAATATGACTGGATGTAGATAGATGCATGATCATTTCCCTGTCTATATACCCATGTGGACCCTCTTCTCAATTACAATGAGTTTTGCTGCCGCCAGGCATATCTCCCTTAATGATGCTTGCACTTGAGAATATATAGGCACTGTCAAATGCTCAACTGTGAGCATGTCACCACACTGAGTTCTAATTTAAAATGAGTTATTGCCATATATTTCTCTGAGGAGGAATTCCTTTTTCTCTTCACTTTGACCCAGTATCGGCCTAGTTTTTCATCCAGTTTTAAGCAGTAACATCAAATCCTTAGGGCCATTCCTTTGTTAGCAGGGAGATTCACACGTGATAGCAGAAGTTTCTTCAGTTTGCACACAGGGATATCATGATCTTCTTTGACCAAATCAGCAAAGGACTGATTTGATATAAAGTCAGCCTGGGACCTGTAGGTCCCCAAGCTTATCGGAACAGGCTATGGTGACCACGAAGTACTTCAGGCAGAAAATATGCTGTATGATTCAACGTGGAAACAAGAGAAACAGGCAGTATTTCTATACATGGGAAAAGGCCGAGTCATAGCCTTAGACCTTCACTTGCCACTTGTCTTCCCTAAGCAGGAAGCAACGATTCTGTTGCCCCGTCTGTAATCAAAAGTGCCACATCCATCATAAGATTGCTTAGTGACTATGTCCATCACTTTAGGAATTAGATCTGGTGCTTTGCCAAGCAAAGGTCTCACAGACCTGCCCTGAGCCTCTCTCTGCTCACCTCCTGGTGCCATATCCACAGTGGCTGCCGCTGTTCAGGTCTCCTACTGTCCTGCTTCCCACTGTCAGCTTCACCGGTCCAGTCCACCTGCAGACATTCCAGGAGAGTGAAACCTTCTAGGAGGAGGCCCCCAGGATTGAGCCCTGGGAATCACACGACTGCAAATCTTACCCGATCCTGGACTGACACATGGGCAATGAAGGAAGGATTTCCAGGAAGATGCTCTGAGACTGTATCTCAGAAAATTTTTCATCAGAGAATACCTGCTTGAGGGGAAAAGGAAAGTGTGCAACCTGTGAGGTTAGAGTTCAAAATCTTACTAGGTAAAGAACATGGGGAAAACCTGTTATCTCTGGTTATTCCCTGTACGTCCAATCACCCTCAAGCACTCCATTTTTTGTCAGGGTTCAATTCCCCTGGGGAATTTTAAATGCTGATTTCAAATTCGGCAAGTTATGTTATGGACCAACCTACAGCTAAGCACAACTGTATCCTGTCTGCTTTTTCCTATTCTTGGTATACATTATATATACACATTATATATATATATAAATTTATGGATATGTTATATATATTTCATCCATAATACTCCTTTCCCACCCCAGGAATGTCTTACTTAACAAGAACCCATCCAATCCCACCTGGAAGACATGGCAGAATGTTCTTCTGACTAGTGAACTTTGCATCAAAACCATTTCTTTCAGACAGTTTCAATTCATTTTAATCCTTTGTACTTCCCAAGCTCTGCCAACTGCTTGGAAATCAGAACACAATGAGGAGAGCAGACAGTTTTTCTGAAATCAATATAAATATCATCTGTGATTTCATCTTTGTTTACAGATTGATTAATGCACTCCCCACACCTGATTGTGCAAGCTACACTGCAGCAGCGATTACCACAAACAACTGTGTTGTCATCTACTCTATTTGCAGCCACATCCTACATCCTACCTTTGCAAGGTACCCCATTTCCCTTGCGTATTGGCTGCACATGCTGAACGTTAGGAAGCCTTCCTTCAAAAAGTTCACCTTTTTCCCCAGAAGAAACTTACCCCTCTTGTTCCATCATTTCCACCTTCCTAGACATGTGTTCCATTTCCTGGCATGAGTTGCATGGCAGCCCATGCCAGCCCTACTCACCTTCCACACTGAGACCTCTTCTAGACCACCCTTCAGTGCCTTGGCATCTCGCCCTTGAGCTTGGCCTGTTTTTGAGTGAGTGCTAAGGAGCTTTAGTAACAAAGAAGGAACTGTATGGCCACAGGTGAAGCACATGGACAAGCATGACTTACAAGGTACTGGAGGCAATCCATGTGCATGTACACAAGCATACACAATTACACTGAAACACAACTGCCCATGCACACGTATGACACACACACTCGTGTTTCACTGATGCCTTGAAAATTCTGCTTTTTTGTCTACTCCCAGAAATTGATCCAGCACTCATTTCCAGCTAACTAAATCAGAAAATATGCTGTCTGCATATTTGCATTATTTAGCTCGTATGCCTTTCCCCGTCATTCATAATTTGAAATCTTTTAATTATTTCATTTATTTAAAGAGAAAATAGTAAAATTCTATTGCATTCTTGAAAAATGGGGGTGGGGTACAGAATATGTAGTCCTGGGCTCTTTGCTTTACATGGTTGGCCCATATCAAGTCCTACAGAAAAGTGCTAAGGGCTCTCTGGGCCCTCTTCTCACCTCCAGGATAGATAACAATGACCACCTAGGCAGTGTGTAGCAAGTGCTGGCTCCAGCCAGAGGAAAGAACACTCCCTGCATTCATTTGCTCAGTCCCCCGCAAGCAGCATCTTACTCTGCAATGCTGTGCTGAGACTGACACCATGGCCCTGTTTCTCATTCCGGGGCATGCAGAGTGCAGTGCAATTGAAGCACAGAGAGCCACCCAACGCAGAATCGATCCTTAATGCGTTTCTTCTACCAGTGTATGCGTTCATTCAACACATGATTATTAAGGCTTAACTATGTGCATCTAATTCCTGGAGATAAAAGAGGAAATAGGACAAACCAGGGCACCTGTTCTGGAGCCAGAAAACAAGGGGAATGCCACGAAGAAGGAAGAGGAAACTGTTTTTTCAGTTAACCATGAGTTCTAGCAATAAAATTCAATGGCAGTATGGGGATAGCTATGGGGACTGCTCTAGATTAGGTACTCAGGGAAGTTATTGAGAGCTGATTAAAGAGAATGAACGCAGGTATGTGGAGCAAGACAGATACAGGAAGCAGGAAGAGTGAGGACAAAATACCCAAGAATGTATGCCTAAAGCGATGCTAATGAGCGGAACCAGGAACAGAAGTAGGGCCGACTGACTCTCCTGCAGCTCCTTGCCAGCACATACACAGGATGGAAGAGCCTTTTAACAAAGACTTATCAATGATAACAAGACCTAGATTTTGACAAATGATGGCAAGACCTACTAATGGTCCCATACATTCACAATAGCTAATGTATAACCACTATCTGTATTCCTTGGGGATAATACTACAAAGATGTACAAATACCTGTAATCTGGCTGACCTCAACACCTTAGTCTCTATTTCTATCAGCTTGCTCATTCATACCATCTTGAGTTTCTCTTTCTTAAATAAAACTTCACTTCTTCTACTCTCACCATTGTTTCCAGGTTTGTAAATTGTTGTTGACAACAGGACGTGAATCCAGGCTCATCTTACTAGTTCTCCTGCAACAGTATTGTGCAAATCAAATGGAGCCAAAATGTCACTCTGTTGAGATGTAGTAGGGGCACAGCATACCTCTTTCTCTTGGTCTCCTGAGTCTCCAGGGCACTGGGCCTCTCTGGCAATGCCTACCCAGCTGTGTTCTACACCTCCTTCAAGCCACTGTAGTCACTGCGACTTAGTCAACTCTGCCATCTGCAGGCCAAGTTTACCAGGTGTTCAACGGGTATTTGCTGAGTGAAGGACAGTGACAATATAGGACTAGAATAACATGTCTACCCTTAATTGGAGATTTTGACTATTTTAACTTAGGAGTACCCTGCCTTTGAGCTTCAACTTGACATAGTTCATTAAAAATGGATTTTAAAACTTGTCTGATGGTACTGGTGCTGTGATGTTGGGTAAAGCCTCTGCCTACAACATATATTTTGTGTCTTGGCTGCTCCATTTTTGATCTAGCTTGACAATGGCTTGGGAAAGCTAAGGAGAATGGCCCAACTGCCTTGGCCTTGGCACCCACACGGGAGAATAAGAAGCCTCTGGCTCCTGGTTTTGTCCTGGCCCAGCACTGGCAGTTGTAGCCATTTGGATTAATGAACAAACAGATTCTCTCTCTCTCTCTCTCTCTCTCTCTCTGTAACTCCAACCTTCAAGGTAAATAAATACATCTTCAGGAAAAAATTCATGTGTATTTTAGGATGCCGTTTTAAATAAACGCAGTTTCTTCATAACAAGCATTTCACATGAACTTTGTGAAATATGTTCCCCAAATTTGTCAGTTAATATTAATTGGTTGTGAAGTAAAATCAATTTTTAGATATTTTTTGCATCTTTATGAAATAATGAGATACAGGCAGCTGCATCTTGTAGCCAAGGCCAATGTCAAATCAGTCTCATTGACCTAAACTGACAGAATCTCTGATGTGAAGTAGCCACTACCTCACAAGGCCAGGCAGGGTGATGGAAATATCAAAAGGAAAAGGGCAAGAGAATGCCAGTAAAAATGGCATGAAGTGTGAAAAGCTGCATCCCTTCCAAGAAAGAAAGAAGAAAGGAAGGAAGGAAGCAAGGAAGGAAGGAAGGAAGGAAGGAAGGAAGGAAGGAAAGAAAGAAATACTGGCAAAGCAAAATCCAGTTCAAATCAACTTCTCCAGAACTCTGGAAATCAAGCAAAGGGCGATCGAAGTGTTTGCAAGAAAAGTGGCTAAATCCCAATGAGAACTGAGAGCTCTGTGGTTTTCTAACTTTCCCTAGTCCTGCCTCGCTCTCCAGCTCTGGAGCAGCTAGGAAAATAGCAGTCTGCATGGCTTGTGCTGAAGGAAAAGCAATACATCTCATTCTCATAGAACTATCCCTATGTGACCTGTCTGCTGGTTTTCTGGGAAGCACACGACCAAAGCTTGTCTCTTGTCTTTACTAATGGCCCTGCACTAAATAAAACACACATACACACACACACACACACACATGCACTGAAGGTCTGTGGCAAAATGTCAACAACTGACAAAAGTAAAATAATAGAGCAACCAAAAACTCCAAAACAAAACAAAAAAACACTGAGGAAAGAGATGTCCATTGTGGCTTTAAAAACATCTGCCACATTCTTGAGAATCTAGAAGATCCTAAAATCTGTCCCATAGGACAGTGTACATGGCATGCCAGGAAATCTGAGAAGTCCTAAGCTCCCAGAAAACAACCTTTATCTGAGTCTCCAAAATGAGGAGCCAGGGCGGTCCTCTGCTGCTTTCCCAGGCTTATTAGCAAGAAACTGGACTGCAGTGCCACAGCTGGGACTTGAACTGGTACTCCAGCAAGGGACATTGGTAACTTAACTTACACTGGTCAAAGTGCTTCTTTGTTTGAACGAATGATTGCTACCAAAGGGTGAGGTAAGAAGAGACATTAAGTAAGCATACACATTTTCAGACAGGATGGATTTCCTAACTAGTTTGATTTATTCATTCTACATGTAAATATCCTTGATATCAAGGATTCACATTGTGCTCTATAAATACATGCATAATATTATCTCTCTGGCAAATTCTGGCAAGGACGTTGAGAAATGGAAAATCTTATACTCTATTGACAGAAATATAAATTAGCGCAGCTTATATGAAAAATATTAGACAGGTTCCTCGAAAAAGCAAAAATAAACCCACCATACAATCCCATTAGTGTCAAGACACAAGCACACATGTACGCACACTTAGTCCAAAAGAAATAAAATTGGTATGTGAAAGTGATACCTACACTCCAATGTTTATTACAGCACTATTCACAATAGGAAAGATACAGAAAATGTCACACCACACACAAGACACAAATACAGAAAACTACTAAGGACAAAATCCTGACATTTAAAATAGTATGAATGGACTTGAAGATCATCATGTTAAGTGAAAAAAAGACAGGTACAGAAGGACAAATAGAATATGATATAATCCATGAGTAAAATCCTTTAAAAAAAAAAAAAACACCTGAATCCATGAAAATACAGTGGTTACCAGAGGCTGGGGAAGAGAGAGAAGGGGAAAGACAGGAAACTGGCAAATAAGTACAAACTCACAGTCAAAATGAGAATTCGGGTGTTCTATCACACACAAGGTTAATTATACTCCAAAATAATGTATCATATAATTCAAAATAGCTAGAATAAGGGATTTTGAACCCAATAGTTCAACATATTCAAAGAACTAGAAGAAATCTTGTCCAAAGAATTAAAGGCAGTCACATATGGAAATGAAAATGTTGATATCAAATAAATAGAGACCAGAACCAGCCACCAGGCCTAGGAAGAGTCGGGAAAAGGAAAGAGCAGACAGACCACAGCCACAGGCGCAGAGAAGGAGTATCTCATGCTCTGTGGCACAGGAAGAGATCTGGTTGACAGCAATTATCTGAATATCTGAAAGTAGCAGAAAGGAATTTGAATGTTCCCAATCCAAAGAAAAGATAAATGTGTGAGGTGATAATTGAGATACCAGTTGCCCTGAAATGGTCATCATAAAGTATCTTTCTGGAGCATGTACGTGTGTAATTATAGTATAATGGTTAAAATATATTTTTGAAGATTAATTTAATTTAATTATTTGAAAGAATAACAGAGGGGGTGGTAGAGAGACAGAGAGAGCAATCTTCCATCTTCTGGCTTACTCCTCAAATGGCTGCAATGACCAGGCTGGGCCAAGCCAAAGGCAAAAGCCAGGAACTTCCTCCAGGTCTCCCACACAGGTGTCTGGAACCCAAGCACATGGGCCATCTACTGTTTTCCCAGCCACATTAACAGGGAGCTGGATTGGAAGCAGAGCAACCAGGAACAGAACTGGGCTCATGTGTATAGTAGGTGTCAGCTTAGCTCATTATTGCCAAAATGCTGGCCCCAGATCATTTTATTTTATTATTTAAAGGAAGTACAAAAATAAAAATAAATTATAGAAGAGAATGAAATAGGAGTTTGGGTTTTGAAAAGTACAATAACCATAATCAAACTTCTCACTAAAGGGACACAAAAGCAGGTTGAAGAAGGTGGAGAAAAGAATCAGCAAACCTGCAGACAGATCAACTGAGCTTATGCAGCCTGAGAAACAGAAAGAAAAAGGAAGAAAAAAGATCAGTAACTGAGAGACCTGGGGAAGACCATCAAGGCACAGTAGTGTTGTTTTCCAGTGAAGCAAATGCTTTAGAACCAAATGATGACAGTGGTTGCACAACCCTGCAAATATACAAGGTTACTAGGTGGTACACTCTAAAACGGTCCCTTCAAAATTTCATCCCATAAATTACATGGCATCTGGATTACATAATACAAATATGTTTGTATGAATGAACTAATTTTTAAAAAGGGCAAGAAAAAATGGTTATACTCCACAGTTCCTGCAACCACTGTCCTTTCTCCCCCTACACTGTTGCCTTACATCCTTGTATCCTTTTGGGTTTTTTTTTTTTTTGCTATTATTGATGTCTTTCCTATTTTCTGCTTATTGGAATAAAGGCAAAAAAGGACAAAAGAAAAACATATCAGAACATATCAGGATCAATCACAAGTATAATTTGTATTAACCTAGAACTTGGCAATGGTTTTTACAAATGTGGACAGAAGCTCAGAGGCTTGGATTAACTAACCGTCCTTGGGTCATGCAGCTGGTAAATGGCTTAGTAGGGACCCAATCCAGTCCTACTGACTGCACAGCACACTCTCCCTCAAACCGTAGTGGGGACAATGGCAACTTTCCTAATAGGAATCAACAGCCTTCACCCCCACCCTGTCATCTGCTCTTGGGAGTCCCAGTATGACAGGCAAGTAAAGAGGTTGTATTGCTTTGCAGAATATAGTAGAGTCTGCCAAGAACATTGGGTTTAGAACTCTAGGATCCAGGGTTGTGCCCAGCCTGGTGGAAATGGTGGGAGTGCCTGTGAGGGGCAGCCTACGCCCTGGAAAGCAGGCTGACCACCAGAAGGGGAGACTCACCTGGGCTGAGGGGCTTGCATAGGCAATTTTGTGGATCTCTGCAGTCATCTGTGCTTTCTGCAGAATCCCAGTACTTCCACAGCAACGGGAAAGAGGGCAACTCAATGACCACCACACCCCCTTTGTGCAAGGTGTGTTGAAGGAAGGGCAGATATCAATCATCTGGTAATTACCTGGTGGTTATGCCTACTTTTCCAACAGGGGGCTTTTCAGTCTCCCCCTATGCCCCTGGGGAGACCTTCTCTACCTTAGGTATGGTTCAGAGAGCCACACAGATGTTTCATCCAGACAGGTCTTTGGGGGAGAGGGGTTGGGATTCCAGAATCCACTAAGGCTCTTGCTGGTTCCTCCAGACATTACAGCTCTCTTCCAGTCTTAGAGTGAAAATAATCTATCTTGGTAGAAAAGAATTTGAACAGTTACAAATCATTGCTTAATGCAGCAAGAAATCGTGACCTCCCTGTGTAAGGAAATTTTCACCTAGACGCTAACATAGAGTTACATGGAGCAACAGTGCCATCAGGTGGCTAATCAGAAACTAACCATTCCTAAGAAAATGGTCTCCCAGAAGAGCAAAATTCTAGCAGAAGTGCTTAGAAAGAATTGTAATGTTGCCCTTATTCAGGGACACATAGAAAAAACGCAGGCCTTTCGAACGCCGTCTTTTCTGTCTTTTTTCAGTGTTGTCTCAGGGCTTTTGCACTGGTGTTTTACTTAAAGATTACCTCCCCTGAAAACTCCTCTCTATGTATCTATCTAGTTTTTTTTTTTTAAGATTTATTTTATTTTTATTTCAAAGTCAGATATACAGAGAGGAGGAGAGACAGAGACAGAGAAGATCTTCCATCTGATGATTCACTCCCCAAGTGACCGCAACATCTGGAGCTGAGCTGATCCAAACCCAGGAGCCAGGAGGTTCTTTTGTGTCTCCCACACGGGTGCAGTGTCCCAAGGCTTTGGGCCATCCTTGACTGCTTTCCCAGGCCACAAGCAGGGAGCGGGATGGAAAATGGAGCTGCCGGGATTAGAACCGGTGCCCATATGGGATCCTGGTGCATTCAAGGTGAGGACTTTAGCCGCTAGAACACTGCACCAGGACCTCTATGTATCTATCTAAAGTTGCCACTTCCCCCACTCCTCAAATACACCAGGTAAGGTGCAACTTTGATTTCTCTTCATAGTCTATTTCACATTGAAAATAACTCATTTATTTATGGGCATATTATTCATCTTTCTTATATTCACGTGGCATGAGTTGAAATCTTATAAAAACAGGGTCTTGTCTGTTTGCCTCACTGCTATCCCACCTTTAGGAACGGCTCTCTGAGAAGGGGAGGGAGGCAGGGAGGTGTGGGAGGGAAACAGAGGGATAAAGGAAAGAGGGAAAGCAGGGAGAAAGAAGGAAGAAAAGCATGAAAGGAGTCAGGAAGGAGGGAAGGAAGGGAAGCAAATATCTTCCCTTGAAGGAGTCAGTGATTCTGGGCATTTGTTATTTTAAGGATTTGGTGAGTTTGAACACAAAGACAGTTGATACTACACACACTTATTCAGAGAACACCTGAAATCTGTTAATTTGGCTCTTTGAGAAAACCACTCCATTTTTCTTTAACCTAAGCAGAGAGTTCTCCCAGGTGTTGTACACAGGCAATATCTGTGCTCACAAAGCTGTGATTGACACATGAAATCTCTTAATGGTTCTTTCCTGCATGCATCGAGAGTACTTGTGCTAAAATACAGATTCTCCGTGGCAACAGAAAAGAATGAACGTTTGCCTGCTGAAAGCAGCAAACAGTTTCTGGGATTCAAAGGCTTCCCTTGCAGTGGTTGGCTCGTGTTTTGTCCGTGGGTTGCTTTGTCAATAATGGGCATCCACTTAAATAAAATCAAAACCTGCAGGCGACGCTGCCAGAACTGGCATTTTATGGGAGCCTTTTCTCTGCAGGAGAATGAAAATGAAGCTCCTGTTGATGTTGAATTATATTCTCATTCACATATAAATAGCTTTGGCAAGTTACAGCAGAGGTGACACCGCTAAGGAACTCTGCAGTGCCTCCTCAAACGGTCACAACACTATCTTAAAAGACAGGCAGGTAGCCCGGAGTCCATGTGCAGAAGCCCTCAAGCTTCCACTGAGATTCTCCGTTGCCCGCCAGACTACTAGATGGGAAATTTTGCCCTCTGATGAGATAAAGATGATGGAGTTCTCTGGCAGCAGATTGTGTGGCAAATCGGGGCAAAAATTCCCTTCCAAAATGCCCAGTGACTGGGCCCGGCGGCGTGGTCTAGCGGCTAAAGTCCTCGCCTTGAAAGCCCCGGGATCCCATATGGGCGCCGGTTCTAATCCCGGAAGCTCCACTTCCCATCCAGCTCCCTGCTTGTGGCCTGGGAAAGCAGTTGAGGACGACCCAATGCATTGGGACCCTGCACCTGCGTGGGAGACCCGGAAGAGGTTCCAGGTTCCCGGCTTCGGATCGGCACGCACCGGCCCGTTGTGGCTCACTTGGGGAGTGAGTCATCGGACGGAAGATCTTTCTCTCTGTCTCTCCTCCTCTATGTATATCTGGCTGTAATAAAATGAATAAATCTTTCAAAAAAAAACAAAAAAAATGCCCAGTGACTGAGAGGAAATTCATTTAGACTTCCTGACATGCAGCATTTTCAGAAGAGATTTGGGGAAAGCCATACAAATCTGCAAAGATGTTGCACACAGCCCTAGGGCTGCAGGCATGCACTTTTATCTAGTGACAGTCACTCTGGTTTTGCTGGAGGCACCAGTGAATTGCTTTTTAGTGTACATTCAAAAGTATAGCACCTGCCGTGCCTCCCACAAAATAAACCTGAATGCAAACACACCATGGGACAGTTTGGGTCTCCTCCACATTCAACAAACATTTGCTCAGTACCTAAGTGCTCAGCTCCAACTTTGCTGGGGAGAGAGGTGCTACAAAGAAGTTTTTGTGACTTCAACTCTGAAGGAGCCCCAGCACAAGAATAGAACAAATGGAAAATTCAAAACATAGACGTTACAAGGACCACTACATTTGACAAATGCCTCAGATTCCCCATCCATAAAATGGGGACGATGGCAGAGTCTTATCACTTAGAGATGCTATAATTCATGTAAGCTTCTCAGTACACACTCAAGTAAGCACCTAATGATCTGGGAACTTTGGGAATGGGTATTGGCCTAGTAGTTAGGATACCGATGTCCCACGGCAGAGTGATTAGTTCAGTTCACAGCTGCAATTCCTGAATGCAGCTTCCTGTAAACGTTGACTCTGGAGGCATTACCCAAGTAACTAGCTTCCTGAATTCCACATAGGAGAATTTCATTGTGTTTCTGGTCCCTGGTTCTCAGCCCACCCTGGTTATTTGCAGAGCAAATCATCAGGTAAGAGTTAGCACTGTTTTGGGTGCATGAACAAACGCCTTCTCTCTCTCTCTCTCTCTCTTTCTGTCTTTCTCTCTGCCTTCCTTGTCAATGGAAAACAAAAGAAAATTAGTAATCTCAAGGGTCAGGGGAGAAAAGAGCGTTTCAAGGCACTCATGGCCACACAGCTGACGATCAAAGTCCAGAAGGCTTCAAGGCTTCCACAAGAGGCCTGCCCACCACTTTGCCTGCACCTCCAGTAATCCCTGAGAAGTCACAGCACACTGTGCAAAATAGTGCTCAATATCACTCAACATCAGCACTAATGGGTGGTACAGAGCAACCTTGAGCATCACTGCTAGGAAGCACACAGTTGAAGATTCCTCCATATGATGTTCAGGACCTTCTCCAGAGCACAATGCAGCTCAGAAGATAAGGTGGATCACCACGGGGCAGGATCCCTGTCAGTACACCTCAGACTGGCTTTGGAGCAGACAAAAGAATATCAATGAAGGGCCCGGCGGCGTGGCCTAGCAGCTAAAGTCCTCGCCTTGAAAGCCCCGGGATCCCATATGGGCGCCAGTTCTAATCCCGGAAGCTCCACTTCCCATCCAGCTCCCTGCTTGTAGCCTGGGAAAGCAGTTGAGGACGGCCCAATGCATTGGGACACTGCACCCGCGTGGGAGACCCGGAAGAGGTTCCAGGTTCCCGGCTTCATATCGGCGCGCACCGCCCTGTTGCGGCTCACTTGGGGAGTGAATCATCGGACGAAAGATCTTCCTTTCTGTCTCTCCTCCTCTATGTATATCTGGCTGTAATAAAAATGAATAAATCTTTTAAAAAAAATATCAATGAAGAAGACACACATGTTCTCTAGTCAAAGTTTCTGAACGAGCTCCAAGAAGAGAGGCACGGACTCCTGAGACTGCTGTGTCGAGGGCCCACATGCCAACAATGTGGCTGTCTTCCAAAGGAAGCGAGTCTATGGCCTTCTCTGTTGATAAATCATTAAACATCTTACGGAAAAATCAGATCTTCATGGTCACTTGGCACTTGGTGAGTCAGCTTGCTCATTGGTCAAATGGAGACAGATGACAACAAATCCCATCCAGCTCTTACTTTCTCATGTTTGATCAGGGTCATAAAAGTAAATGGAGTTTATATTTTCAGAAATAAAGGAGGAAAAATTTCCCTTATGGACTGTAAGACATTTTTCTTTAACCAGAAAAATTATTCCTGTTGGCTATGGTCCAAAGAACATTTAATTCAACGGTCGTGCCCTGGGCGCACTACTGTCTAAAACCAGAACACCTGCGTTTCCTCTTCCTGTAACATGTGGCTCTTCTGTTAGTTTCTCTTCCTAAAATGGAAATAATCCGAATTCTCCCACCTTGTAGAGTTGTTGTAAGGATCACAAAATATGAACTGTGTGTGTGCTTTCCTTTTTTCTTTCTGTGCCCATAATAGATTCCCTTCCCTGTCCCCTGAAGCTAGACGTGACCACATGATTTGCTCAACAAGCTCACAGCATGTGTCAGTCCCAGGTGGAAGCTTGCAAAGCTGGTGCTTGATTCCCAAATACACCCCCACTGCAGCGATTGTGAAGGCACCAGTCACATTAGTCTCAAGTCTGTCTGTGTCTGAAAGTGACAATATGGGGCCAACTTTGAGGGACAGCCAGTTCTGTTGCTGCATACAACAGCTGGTTCAAATCATGGATGCTTTGAAGTTCCTGGGAAAATAAGCAGAAGACGCCCCAACTGCTTGGGCCCCTGCCAACCATGTGAAAGACCCAGATAGGATATAGGTTCCTGATCTTAGCTTGGCTCAACTTTGCCTTTGTGGTCATTTGGGGAGTGAAGCAAAAGATTTAAAAATCTCTCCTTTTCTCTCTCTCTCCCCTCTCTTGGTGTGTCATTTTCCATCTCTCATTCTGTCCTTCAAATGAATAAATAAATAAATAACCTTACAGAAAAAGTTACCATTGTGAGTACAGACCCTGGCATTGACAAACTGTCATGGAGCATTGCAAAGAAATAAAGGTTAAGGACCCTGCGAGGTGGCCTAGCGGCTAAAGTCCTCACCTTGAATGCGCCAGGATCCCATATGGATGCCGATTCTAATCCCGGCAGCCCCACTTTCCATCCAGCTCCCTGCTTGTGGCCTGGGAAAGCAGTCAAGGACGGCCCAAAGCCTTGGGACCCTGCACCCATGTGGGAGACACAAAAGAACCTCCTGGCTCCTGGGTTTGGATCAGCTCAGCTCCAGATGTTGCGGTCACTTGGGGAGTGAATCATCAGACAGAAGATCTTCCTCTCTGTCTCCCCTCCTCTCTGTATATCTGCCTTTCCAAAAAAATCAATAAATGTTTAAAAAAAAGAGATAAAGGCTTACTGAGAGTCTAAGGTTACTTGTCATTACAGCCACACCTGAGCCAATCCTGAGCAGTCCAACATGTGTGAGGACAGGCACCGCTGTCACCCTCATGCCAGTGAGGCATCTTCCTCATTCCCCCGAAAAAGAACAAACACTGCTCAGTTTGCATCTGAGCAACGCAAATATATTTAACAGTCACCCCAAGACTTGTGCAAAAGCTTTACTTTCGCATGTTTCAAGCCAGGGACAATAGTGAAAATGAGACAAGGATCAGATATTTGATTCCTTTCCATCCCCTGATGCTGAATTTTCAATAGCTTAAAGAATGACTGAGGTGCCTTTTCTTCCCCACAGAGATTTGAGATGTCTAAACTAAGCCCTTACTAATCCTCTTATTCTTGCAGCAAGTTCATGAAACCAGTGAGTTAAGCATTGCAGAGCACACACTTACTGAGAGCAGTATGTTTGAGAAAGAAGCCAGATTTGCTGCAAGAGTTCACTTGTACTTTATCTCAATGCAGTTGCCATCATATAAAACAGTGTTATGAGTAGCACTATCGATAAGGAGTAAACTCCTCCTGACCTTAGAAAGCCGGAAGGCAATGACTGATAAAAGTTGCAGGGTTGAGCCTGATCTGGCACAGGAGCCCTGCCGTGGGGCTGACTCTTTGACACTGAGGGATACTGCACAACTCACAGCACATTCTGGGCCTCAGCTTCTTCATCTGTGAAATAAAGAGCTCTGATTCCTGACTTGCTACCTCAAGGGTGAAATGAGACAATGCATAGGAGATTGCTTTAAAGAGGAAAGGGTAATTTTGTCATGCACGGGTTACGAGTTGAAGTCTCTTCAATTTGTTCAGAGGCTTGTTAGACTTCAAGTTTCAAGTACAGAAAGCTCCTTCAAATTTTCTATCAAGTATTTCAAACCGTGAAACACTGAAGAGCCAGTGTGAATGGTGGTTGGATTGTACATGTAAGTGACAACTCTGGAAATGCCCGTGATGCACCTGTTCCCTGTGCTTCACTGTATGGGACATCACCCTTTCCTGAGCTTTAGACAGAAGGCGGCTCCCCAGCTCACCTAAGTGGTTAAAACCCAAAGCTGTACGTTAACAATACAGAGATCCCATTAGGGGTTTCACAGCTGAGCCTTTGGGAAGTGATCAGATCAGATCAGGCTGTTGGATTTGGCACTGTGAGCACATCATAGTGACTGAATCCACCTGGACACAGGCAACATGTATGCATCTCCTTCTGCTCTTGGCTCAGTTCCTGATTGCCCCTGCATACATGCTCCATCATCGCTACCCACCCTCATCAGACACCAGATTAATAGGATCACCCAGTCTTGGACTGACTGCAAACCGCTAAAGCCAAGGCTAAAATAAGCCTTCCTTCATACAGTAGCTTCTCTCAGGTATTTTAGTTATTGTAAGGGAAAGGTGACTACTTCACTTCTCTCTTCATGGTGAATTCCGCAAAGTCCAGATTATGGGAAGAAGAATATTTCACTGCAGCAACATTAAAATACATTTTCTTTATTTCAATGTTTCAATATAAATCGAGACATTGTGGTTGTATATATTTATGGGGTAAAAGTCATGATTTATAAATGCAGTGTATGGTAATTAAATCAAGCTAACATAGCCATCACCTCACACATTTATCACTCTTAGTGATGAGAATATTCTAGATTTGCTCTCTCCGCAATTTTGAAAGGTACATTGCACTTAAACAATACAGGATGTTTAATCTTATTTCAGTGGCTTGATGACTCAAGAGTGTACAGGCTCTTTCATCTTTCCTTTGAGTCATCCATAATGGATGGGCTGATTCCGTAGTTTCCCCCATCATAGATAAAAGGTTGTTGCTACTGTTCCAGGTGTCATGAACACTGCTAGGATTTAAACTATTTGTACCCTCAAAAATGTCTGCTGAAATTTAACTGTCATTGTAACAGTAGGCGGAGGCAGGATCTTTGAGAGATAATTAGGTCAGAAGAACTTTGTCTTCATGAAAAATAAAATAAAAATGAATGTCCTTATTACAAGAGTCCATTTGCCACAAAAGAGCGAGTTTGGCCTCCTCTTGCACCCTTACCCATACTTCTTGTCTCACCCCAGGATGGCACAAGCATCCAGGGAATTAGCACCATCCACCTGGCCTCTTCTGAGTACCCTCAAAAAAGGATTTGTGTCTATTTGGGAGCAGCACTAGGAAATGAGTGACACAGGGAGGTTATCAGAACATGGTACCTTACTGAGTTGCTCACACAACTCTGTTAGGTGTTAGTTAGGTGACTGGATTAAGTCCGGTAGGACACTCTGGTGAATGTAAGTTAAGCCTCTAGGAACTGTTTGAGGGTTGATCAATTTCCCGTTGCTTACTTTCCTTATCATTGGTGGAGTCAATAACACATTACACTGGGAAAAAAAATTCCAGTGCTAAAAGTGAAAGAACAATACTCACCGGAGCAAGATGCTGCCAGTCTGACATGAGCCAAAGCCACTGTGAAAACAGGAGTGTGCCCAAGAAGGTGTGAGGAAGGCATATAAGGTGTACCATCCAGCATACAAGACAGAAGCCCCCTGTCTGGTCCTCTGTCTAGGGGCCCTGTGCAAAGGTTCTGGCATCTGGGGCAGATAGGGAATATGTTCACCAAGCTTCAACAAAAGGAAACTCTTCAACTGGGCCTCCATAAATTGTCAAGCCCTCACATTTCTTGAATTTATAAGGATGACTGGCAAGCGTGACCTAGACACTCCAAGTAGACAGTTTCTTTTATAGTGTTCGTGGACCTCCCAGGAGCTCCCCCAAAGAAGGGAGCTCAGATACACTGCTTATGCTGAGTCCCCAACTTTAAAAGTTCTATTTTCATTTCTACGTGAATCAGAACAGAAAGTGGGGAAGTAGACAAGATGTCAAATAATGCCCAGGCCCTAGTATCCTGGATTGCTTTCTTCAACATCAAGGAATTTTTTCTAGTTATTAGAGGCATGGGTGTGACTTTCCTCACTGATCAGAATTATTCTATGCTTTGAGATCCTTAAGACCTAAAGTTTAAGACTCGAAAGCAAGAATTAGGTTTTTCCTGGGACTTAAGACAAAGGCTTGAATACAGATAGGTTATTGGAAGATGATTCCGGGAAGCCTTGATAGAGAAGTAGTGTAGACAAAAAAGAGAAAGCTGTCAACAAAACATGTAGCATCAAACTAAAAACCATTGTGGACAACTGGAATTGAATCCCACTGAGGAACTCTGGGAACCAGTGGAGAGTGCAAGTCTCAGAGTTATCAAACCCAAGGGGTGAAGGAGCCAGGATAATGATCCACTTACTCTCATTTTTATGAAGTGAGAGCTGATCATTATTTCCCTGCTGGCTTTTGGCCTTCCCTGTGCTTGGGAGGAGAAAGTAATCAGGTAAGGAGTGTGGATATGGTGGCTGATGTTGAGCACAGATGCGCAGAAACCCTACGGCTGTAAGGGACTCGAACCCAGCACCAACAGTCCCTGCTCTCCTCTCTTGCTCCTGCTCATTCTTCTGTCCATACTTACCCTCAGGCAATGGACAGTACATGACCTACTTGTTCAGAAGTCGAAAAGGAAAAAGCTGCAGTCAAATTCTGTGGGGAAACCCTCAGTAAATACATCAAAATATAAAGCATCCCTGTAGTCTTGCTTCTTGGGAAGGCTAATGGTGTCTTCCACAAGCAGGAGTACAGTGCTTGATTTCAGGGACCAGAACAAACTGATCAAGAACGCATGATGCCTACAGGAGTAGAGATTTGTCAGCCTTCAGTTGGGTGAATGTGCTCTTGTTCTACATGTAGGAATATGATTCTGCTCTGTGGTTAAAACTAGACCCTAGGGTTACCAGGGCCTCAGCAAAAGTCATGTCTCAGTTGTCAATTTACTGTGTGCATTTGAGCAAGATCCACAAACTATCCCAAGCCTCAGTCTGTTCTTCTCTAACACTAAAATAATAAAATAGCTCCTTTCTAGAATGGCTCCGAAGCGCAACTGAAAGAATGTACTGGAATAACACATTGACACAGTATCAAGTTGTCAGAGTATATGACCAGAGTTTGCATATATCCATGAATGTCTAACTCATTAGGTTGACAGAGTATCAAAGTGAGACTGGAGAAGGGAACTTCTGGAATTTGACTAAAAACAAAAGAGGGAAGATTCTCACCCAGTTCCATATTTAATTAAGCTTTTAAGATATATTCCTCTCTTGTAGGTTTGATTAATTATAATTCACCAGAGGCTCATTCTTCCATAGCACAAAATACAGGAACTAATTCTTTATGGAGACAACATCTGTGATTAACAGAATTGGAGTAAGGAATATTTCTGTTCACAGTACCACAGCTCCTCCAAGTGTTGAGCTTGGTGCATAAAGCAATGTTTGATGGTTACGTCCTGAAATGCAAACTGAGTCAGCATGCTCAAAATGCCCTCCAAAGCAGGCAGTGAAAACCTGCTAGCTGACAGTATCGGGTGTCTAATCCGCGCCCCGAGACCACTATAGTCCAGAGGTTTATTAGCACTAGCCCCGCCTCTCTTCAACTCCATACAGCTGAACAGCTTTAGATTATTTTTTTTTTCAGAACACTTTCACATAAATAACATCTGTCCAAACCTTAGGCATTTGAGCAAGGGAATAAGGAAATGCAGAAACTGCCCTTTGTCCCCTTTTAATTTCCACCTATATACAATTCAGTTTCTTTTTATTGCAGAACATTCACTTTTATACAACAGAATTAGTAAAATAGTACAAAGAATGCCCCTGGTCCCATCATCAGTTGCCCCTGAAGTTGACTTACTTAGTGTGATGTATTTGTTACAATTAGAGAGTCACACCCACCTTCCCTATTACTAACATCTCATAGTAGTGTGATAATATTTGTCACAATTAATGAACCACATTATCCAAACACCATTATCCAAGCTCTTAATCCAAACACCTTTGATCCCTCCCAGTCTCTGGTAATCAGCATTCTACCTTTCAAGTGTTTTACATTAATTACAGTGCAGGAAGTTGAAGCAGGACTTTTCACATTCCTGCATAAATCTTTTAGACCAATGAAGCAGATAGTATGCAAACCAGCAAGTTAGCCATGGACTTGGCAAACATGCAAACAGCTACCTGCCTGGCACTTTGCCAGCTGTTGTACTTGTTATAAAACAAACAGAATACAGGGATTTCACCTGCTAGGAATTTGTAAATTAGGGGCCAGCATTGTGGCTCAGCAGGTAAACTTATCATCTGCAGTGCTGGCATCCCATACAGGCACTGGTTTGAGTCTGGCTGCTCTATTTCCTATTAAGCTTTCTGTTGGAACACCTAGGATAGCAGCAGAAAATGGCCCAAGTCTTTGGGTTCCTACACCCACCTGGGAGACCCAGAAGCAAATCCTGGCTTCTGGCTTTTGAACTGTTCAGCTTGGGCTGTTACATTTATTTAGGGAGAAAGCTAATGGATGGGAGATCTCATCCCTCTCTGTTTCTACCTTACAGATAAACAAATGTTTTTAAAATCGGTAAAGCAAAAGGAAATGTAAATTTTTTTCAAAAAATAAAATAGAAAGCAATGATAATAATTATTCCAGATTAAAGTTGACAACAGAGACAAGACAGTTAAATGTAATAAATGTCTCTACCAGAATTTGATGATAGAAAAAGACACTTTAAAAGTCATAATTTAGACAATTCAATGTTAAGTTTTCTGAGTTAGACGGCTGTATAAAAATGACATAAAAGAATATTCTGGCTATTAAAAACCATTCACTGAAGCTTTTTGGAGGAGTTCTGGGTAGCCTCTTTTTGCATGTGAAGTCACCAATAGCACCTGATCGCTTCCTTCTTCCAGCTCTGGGGCCTAGAGACACATGCCAGCAGCTATTGGCCCAGGCCTGGGGACTCACACACATGCTTGGGCCTTGGATGGGTGGAGGGGTAAGGTCCCAGGCCAGCACATGTGCCAGAGGACAGATTTGAGGACCCGTCTACTATTTTGGGTCCCTGGTGGATAAGCAGACGTCCAGTCCAGCATGCCATCCCCTTCCAGGTTCTGGAAGACAAGGCTGGAGAACCCAGGTGTTCCTGAGAGAAGAGTTAGACTGGGTAGTAGGCAGTTAGGATATTCTGGGTCCCCAAGTCATCATTTTTTTCCTCAAATATAAAGGGTATTTTCCCCACCATGCCTTGGATTCACCAGAGCATGTCTCTCCTGAGACAAGTGCATATTTAGACATTTTTAAAAGTGGTGTGTACATTCAGTTGAATATTAGTCAGCCATGATAAAGTATAAAAGACTATTCTAATGACATGGGGGAAAGTAATTGGAGGAGGCAGGGATTTGAGCAGGGGAAAGGAAATCCTGGAGCCTATAGAAATGTATCATGGAATAATAAAATAAATTAATCATTAAAAAGTCGAACAAGCGACTAAATTCTGATAAGTTCTACAACATGGAAGAACCTAGAAAGCATTATTCTGAATGAAAGAAGACAGATATAAAAGCTCATACATTTATGATTCCATATATGAAGTGTGTTAAATATGCATGGTTGCCAGGATAGGAGAAGGGGGCATGGAGTGTAACTCCTTCATCATTCAGTAGTTCTTTATTGGGGTATGAAAATATTTCAGAAATGAGTAGCTATCCCAGCACAACATAGTGAATGTAATTTTTAAAATGCTGAATTTTATACCTAAAAATGGTTTCAATAGTGAATACTAAAGCAGTTATTTAAATACAAGCTCAGTTTGTTAAAGCAGTCATCATGTAAGTCCTCTCCCTTTCACATGCACATGGCTACCTCTCTTTGCTGCTTGGATACTGACAGTTATTTTATGAGAAATGATGACTATCTGAGAAAAACACTGGCTTGTACACACTGTGATTCTAGGTGCTTATTTCTCTACCAGTAAGGAATCATCTCTTCCTTCTAATTCACCAGGATCACCAGAAGAAATCTATATACTTGGGAGCAATCCACTCCTAGGCCTCCTGTTGATATTTTAAGCAACATCCTTGCAAATGAAGCAGGAGTTCAAGTGCCCACAGGTTCAACAGCAGCCCAGATGAATGCCTGTGACTCTCCATGCCTGCTCTTCCAGACTGTTCCTTGACTTTTTCATTTGCTTAAATGAATGACTATACAGCAAGCACTCCTGAAAGGCTGCTGATTAAAGTGCCCTTTATTGTTAAAAACATAATTAAATAATGCTCGGATTTATCACTTTCTTTCGGGAGATTGGACACAAAAGATATTAGAATTTCAAATGACACAGTCAGAAAAATCATTCAGTTAATAATACTTTTTAATTATCACAGCTAGCTGGCCCGGCAATCACATTTGCAAGGTTTTGTTGTATTTACAGAAATTAAACTGCAAATGAAGTTGTGAAGCTCTCTTCTCTTCTGAATTGTCCAAAGACTATTAAACAAAATAGAATTTAAAAACAGCATGGAGTTATAAATAGCCTGCTGTTTGGTATAGTTTGTCAATCTGTTACCACTTATATATTTTCTCTAACAGCTCTCTAATTAGCACTCACTTTTGCTACTACTGTTCCTAAAATGTTTACGTTGGAAGTTACAAATTACTGTCTAATTATACCGGCTACTTTGTTTTGTAGAAAGGATAAATAAAATCCCATTCATGCCATAAAAAACATGTGCTGTCATCACTTTTTCTATAGGTTGACTAATAAAGTTTGCCAGCTTTACACTGAATATCAGCAAAGAGAAACTTTAATTAAATTTGATGGTGTAAGACTTCATGACTTTACTTCCTTTAGGAGTGAATTGCAAGTAGGACAAGTTTGCATAAATGGTCAAAAGATTCAATCCCAGTGGAGAAGCAAACTCAGCATATGAATTGCAGTTCCGGGAAAATCTTATAACGATTTTCCTTTCTTTATGCATTAAGGAAGTTGTACAGTGTGTGTTTCTATAAATTAAGCTTGAAATTTTTGCTAGGAGTAGAAATATATGCTAGGCAGAAAAAACAAAGGCAATGTTTTTGATAAAAGTTGCTTCTCAGCATATCCACTTCTTCCCATTCCATGAAGATGTCCTATGGAAAAAAGAAGCCAAATCATTCAACAAAGCCAATCATTCTATCAGTGGGAAACCTTCATCCAGACTCTCCTGCCATTGACATGGATGTGGATTTTATTGTTTGTTGCAAATACTTTTTTTCTACTGCCAAACAGAAGGCATTATAGGAGGATTGTGCTCACACATCTCACTCCACTCACTCACACCTGGCTTGTGATTGTGACTTGTTTTGACCAGTGGTTTGTAAGTGATCATTTCTAACATCAGGAGCCATCAGTGTCTGCCATAGTTCATGAAGCCATGCAGGTGCCGGGTACTGACTGCTGCTTCTGTCAAGGTCTCAGAATGAGTATGTAGGAAAGCGGCAGATGGAAAAGACCAATGACTCCCTAGTAAGATGGAACACATTGTCATTCTGCATTGTAAAGAGAAGCTCTGTTTTGTGTACAGTCCCAGGTGATCAATCCAAATATTTTCTGTATCTGTGCCAAGCTCAAGGGCTCTCTAGAATAACCCAAGGTCCTTTCCAGGCTCTTGCTCAAGAGCTGAAAGCAATTTAAAAAATTTACCCTCACTCCAGTACAGTAACCTCGTGACTAAATTCCTCACCTTGCATGCACCAGGATCCCATATGTGCCCCGGTTCCTGTCCCAGCTGCTCTACTTCCCTTTGGGCTCCCTGCTTATGGCCTGGGAAAGCAGTAGAGAATGGCTCCAAGTCTTGGGACTCTGCACCCATGTGGGAGACCCAGAGAAAGCTCCTGGCATCTGGCTTCAGATCAGCTCAGTTCTGGCCATTGTGGCCACTTGCAGAGTGAAGCAGTGGACGGAAAGTTTTTCTGTCTCTCCTCTCTGTATTGACTGAAGCGTTCACTTAACTGCTTTCTGTAGTTGCAGTGTTTAGTAGACACCTAACAAATTTTGAAAAAATAAACTAATATGTTAATAGAATATAAGCTATAAAATCACCATGTAGATTTTACTTTCATTTGCAAATACAGGTTTTTCAGGTAAGAGGGAATTATTTTACATTGTATTAAAGCGTGCTGCATTTTCTGGGCACAAGGCTCACACATCTGTATTTTACAGAAAGCTTTAAATTCAGACAACACCCGTGGAATTGATGATTATCAGAAACCTCAGACCATGTCAGACAGGCTTGCTGGACTCCTTCTCACAGGTGCAATGGCACTCCCCCCCCACACCCTTGTCTGGCCCTGTGCAGTGTTGGCTCTGGCACATTGTATCTTTACTTTTATGCATGTTTATGACAGAGACAGAGCCAAGTGGCTGCTCCGGTACATCTGCAAATTAGGGTCATTTAAATTTGGAAACTAATCATGGAACAATGTAGATTGTACCTGCTTCCCACACAAACAATCTCATTGTTCAACCTCAACACACACTGTTTTGGATTCGCTTGTATGCAAATGATCAGCTGTTCTTGCAAGCACACACAATATTAACATTCTATATAAAATCTTAAACTACACTGTCCCTTGAAATCTTCATTAAGTGTCACATATTGTGGAGATTATTCATTTTGTTCTGTCAGCATTGGCCAACATAACTTGCTGGAAGAGTTGTACTGGAAGATTAAACTGCATAACTGATACTATTGCACACACTCAAAGACCTCCAAACACATTGTAACTAAGACCAACTTGTCATGAAATCAAAAGCCCTGAGCAAATCAAAGCATTTGTTGAAACTGCATTGGCTGTTTGAAATAGAATCATTGCCACAGTGGGCCTGGAATGTTGTAAAACTTAGGAGTGCTATCGTGCTGGTAGCAGAGTGAGCAACAGGGACTGCTGCTTTCTGTGGAAACTGTTGTTAAGTGCCTTAAGATAACAACATTTCACAAGGAGGGGGCATCAATTTGTTTTCTACCCAAAATACACAGTTTTATGGTCACTATGTACAAACTGCAGTTACTATGGGGCAGAGAAAAATTTGAGGGCCCGGTTCTCCATAAGTGAACAGCACAACATCTACATAAATGAACAGTTTGAGGTGCTCATAAACTACTGAACAGTCAAATTGCCCCTTGGAAGGGAAATAAGCTCCTTTTTCCTTCACAGATGGATAGGGAGCCCCTGCTATGTTCCAGACCTGCTCTAGCTGCTGCAGGTGGAGTAAGGAGTCAAGCACATGTGGACTGTTCCATTGCGGAACTTGAAATTCAGCAAATAACAGGCAAGTAAATTATTAGCAACAGTAAGTATGGTAAGTCCATTTAGGAGATTGTGTCAGTTATTATGCTGTGTAACAAGTTATTCCAAAATTTGAAGCCTAAAATGAACTTTTACAGGGGCCAGTGATGTGACTCAGCAAATTAAGCCACAGACTACAGTGGCAGTATCACATATGGATTCTGGTTCCAGTGCCAGGTACTTTAATTTCAACCCAGCTCCCTATTGTTGTACCTGGGAAAGCGGTAGAAGATAGTCTAAGTTTTTGGGACCCAACAACCCATATGAGAAACCAAGGTGGAGCTCTAGGCCCTGGACTTCAGCCTGGCCCAATCCAGCCATTGTGGCTATTTGAGGAATGAACCAATAAATGAAAAATCTCTCTCTCTTTCTCTCTCTCTCTCTCTGTCCGATTCTGCCTTTTATATGAATAAATAAATCTTTTTAAAAATTAATTATCACAATTTCCATGAATCAACAATCTGGGAGCAATTTGCCTAGATCCTTTGACTGCAGAGTGTCATCCTGCAGCCATTTCAAGGTTCAACTGCAAAGTAATTTTGTGCTTAGTTCCATAGTAGCCGTTTGCAGCTGTTACACTGAGGGACCTCCAGATGATGAGCAAAAGTTCTATAGGATGTTCACAACAAAACTGTACACTTTACTAAAGGGAGCAAGTCGAAGAACCAGTAAGAAGATGAGGAAAAACAGGTCTTATGATATGCTATAAGCTATTCTCTTCTATTCTATTCTATTCTATTCTATTCTATTCTATTCTATTCTATTCTATTCTATCCTATTCTATTCACTAGGGGAACATCACTATATCCAGCATACTCTCAGGAGGAATGTTACACAAGGGCATGAATACTATGAGTCAGGGTTTAAAGTGAACTTTCTTAAACGCTACCTGTCACAAAAGTAATTGCAGTAATTCTGGAATGAGATGCTAATGGCCAGTATTAATCTACAGGTAGTAGAAACAGTGATAAAGGTGATACATATTTTATTATTAAATTAGCATGATTTGGCAAAAGATCAACAGAAGGTAGAAGTCAAGTATGACAGATTCTGGCTGAAGCAAATTGTAGGAGGAGGATGCTACTACTAAAATATAAATAGTTTCTCAAGAAATAAAATATCCAGAGGGAATTCTTTGTACCTTATTTTGTACATGTTGATTTTGAGATTCCTGTGAAACATCGGAGTAGAGTTGTTACATACACTTGTCACTGTAGACCTAACCTGAAAAAAGAAATTTGGTGTCTGATTTTAAGTGTTTCTTTTTATGAATGTATACATTAAAATGCACTCATCCTGTCAGTGATGGATGGAGGATAGATGGATGAATAGGAAATGGAAGGAAGAACAACCCTTATCATCCAAATATGGAAAGAAGTCTATTGCATCAAATCCATTTATTATCTCATCAAAAATGTTAGACAGCCCATCAAAATTTTTTTTGGTTGTAATATAATGAGATTGTACATATTCCCCAGCTTCTGGGTCTAGCATGATGCTCAGTTGGTTAATCCCCTACATGCAAGCACCATATCCCATATGAACATTTGTTGTGCCCGATTGCTCCACTTGCCTTTCAGCTCTCTGCTTATGGCTGGGGAAACCAGTGGGGGATGGCCCAAAGTCTTGGGATCCTAATCCATCACAGGAGACATGGAAGGAGCTCCTGGCTCCTGGCTCGTGGCTTCGGGCTTTGGATTGGTTCATCTCTAGCTATTGCAATCATCTGGAGACTGAACCAACAGATGGAAGATTTTTCTCTGCAAATTTGTCTTTTCAATAAAAAAAAATTCCCAGCTTTGCTTGGGATATGACATATAGGATGTGACATTAGTTCCACTGATTTCATTCCAGCTGATGCTCAAGGCAGATTTTAAATTATCCAGAATCAGCAGGCATACAAAACACAGAGGACTCGGAGGACAGTGCCTATTTTCAGATGCCTCTGGCCAATGGGAAAGAACAGGATAGGTTTGAGGGATCAGAGTTGCAAAAATACAGGTTGTCTCTTGCAGAGATCCACAAAAATCTTTCAATATGAGTGGAAATGCGAATGTGAAATAGGCTATTGACCAAGGAATACAAGCATATGGCAGGAGTCAGTGAACTTAATCGGTGAACTGTGGTTTAGTTTTATTGTTGAGTAGCATCTCTTTATTACAGCTTTTCCTGAAAATTCACCAGGTATAACTGAAATTCTATTTCATGACAAAAGTAAAAAATGGCTAAGTTTTTCAGAAGTTTCCTATAAAAACAAGTAAAATTATTCTGAGCACACAAATCAGACACAGAGAACCCAGGTTTTACACAGATAGACAACAAAGGAAAGGGAACATGGATTTAGGAACAAAAGTCCTCTGAGCAGTGCTCCGCTGACACACACGGATCAAGATCCTGGAGCTTGTCAGTGCTCACGGTGGGAACCAGAGAAGCAGGCTCTTGGAGCGTAAGTTTCTTTGTCAGGAGCTCTAGAAACTAAGCCATGTTTTTTCATTTCAACTGCAAAACAGAAGCCTGTTTCTTTTTTTTTTTTTAAAGATTTATTTATTTGTACTACAAAGTCAGATATATAGAGAAAGGAGGAGAGACACAGAAGATCTTCCATCTGATTATTCACTCCCCAAGTGACCGCAACGGCAGGAGCTCATCTGATCCTAAGCCAGGATCTAGGAGCTCTTCCGGGTCTTCCACGCAGGTGCAGGGTCCCAAAGCTTTGGGCCATCCTCGACTGCTTTCCCAGGCTGCAAGCAGGGAGCTGGATGGGAAGCTGGGCTGCTGAGATTAGAACCGGTGCCCATATGGGATCCCAGGCATTCAAGGTGAGGACTTTAGCTGCTAGGCCACGGCCCAGGGTTTTCCAGAAGCCTGTTTCTAACTCTGCATCTCAAGGATGCCTAAAAATTGCTCCTAAAGAGAATTCTACCAAAACTGTCATGAAGGCCCAATCTAGAACTACACATATTGATTCAATTAATTGGGAAAAATCAGATGGTTATGATGGAGTGACTACTAATTTTGCAGGCTCCATTTTAGATCATGAAGATACGATAATGTACTGCAAGTCTGGCTGCTGCTAAGAAATCAGATGCTAATATTCTATAAAGAAGATATCATCAAATGACTGCCCCCAACCTGGGTTGAATTGTACCTTCCCCTTCCTCCCTTGCTAACAGCAGAGAAAAAAAAAATCCTGGAACATTAGTTCCACCCACCTTCCTTCATACCTGACCATCCCCACCCTAATCAGAGGCCCACATGGGCACGCATCCCTCTCAACCATGTAAACAACATTACAAAGAAAATTTTAAAAGAACAACACATGGCCCAGTGTGATAGCCTATTGGCTAAAGTCCTCATCTTGTGTGAGCCCATATGGGTACCAGTTTGTATCCTGGCTGTTTTACTTCCCTTCCAGCTCCCTGCTTACGGACTGGGAAAAAAGTCAAGGATGGCCCAAAGCCTTGGGAGCCTGCAGCTGCATGGCAGACCAGAAAAAGTTCCAAGTTCCTGGTTTCAGATCAGCTCACCTCCAGACATATCAGTCATTTCGGGAGTGAATCAACAGATGGAAGATCTTTCTGTCTCTCTTCTCTCTGTAAATCTGTCTTTTCAATAAAAATAAATAAATTGTTTCTTTTAAAAAACAATATAGATTATTATTCATTAATTATTTACTAATAAACATTAAATATCTATTGAGTGTTTGCTTTGTGCCAAGCACAGCTCTAAGCAGTTTAAATTTGACCTCACAACACAAAGGTGGGTGTCTTAGCTATTTTTTTGTGAAATAACTGAACACTGCAAGGTTGCTAATTTATAAAATGAGCCTGACATGGGTCAAGATTCTGGGGCTGGGAAGTCCACACACAGTACAGGCCTTCTGGGGAGAAGATTCAAACCACACCAATGAGTATTTTGTGCATGAGATGCCATTGTACAAAGACATGATATAGCTTATGCAAAGTCACAGGACAGAGAAATGGCGTGCTTATTAAAATACGTGGAATCTGAACTCGGAACACTGTATTATGACCTTTATGCCCTAATGTTCTAACATTAGCTTTCATCGTTTGCCAAAAATAATATTTTTCATAATTTTGGCAGACAAAGAAAGCCTGTTCTTGAAAAAGAAAGATGTTTGATGTTCAAAGAATATCATGTCAGGGTTGGATAGGCTGACAGTGCTTGGTATGTTTGCATTGTCAACCAGAATCCATGAGCCAGGCATGAAACATCCATGGTCTCCAGAAAAGAACTCTAACTTAAATTTACCAAAAAAAAAAAAGTCCATGCAGGAATTCATCCAAAGCAAGCACTGAGACTAAAACCCAAGCCAAGCACATCAAATGCGTATCAAACCATCCACACAGGATCCTCAGTTTCATATGCTAATCTTCACAACAACCCTGAGGTATGCACTTAAAATCACCTCATTTAATAGATGTAAAACTGATGCCCTGAGAGGAGAAATAATTTACTTAAATTTCTGCCACCAGTGAAGGGTGAGATGAAACTCCAACCCAGACCTGAGTGCTTCACACCCCCTGTGCTACCAGTTCTGGTGGAATTCCATTGAGCCCCATAAATCACTGCTTTGCAATATAAGCTAAGTTCTAAGTAAGACAGATTCAATTCTTCCACATAACTCAGCAGCACAGAATTGATGAATTATAAGAAAACCAAGTTCATTCCACACAAAAAAAATGATCCAATCACTACCCTTTAGGAATATGAAGAAAAGGAAAGACATTTAGCTTGAGGGTTAAGGAATCACATGGGATCCCCGCATGCCATATTGAAGAGTCTGGTTCCAAGTCCCAATTCTATATTTGAGTCCTAGGAAGCAACAGATGATGGCTCAAGTGATTGGGGTCCTGATACCTACATAGAAAACTTGGTTGAGTTTTTGACACCTTGGCCCAATTCCAGCTGTTGGCAAAAACCTGAAGGCTAAAACAGAAAAATACATAGTTTTTCTTTCAATCTCTCTCTCTCTTTATCTCCTCCACCCCTCTCTCTTTTGTGCTCTCCATTTTTATATCTCATCTCTTCCTTTCAAATAAATTAAACGTATTTAACCAAATGGGAATACATTAGTATTTCTGTGAATTTCCATCCGAAAATAATCTGACCAAGGCACAGCCGACCTTAACGCTGAAGCTGGTGAAAAAGAAATTCTTGAACTAATAATTCTCCAATCTCAGGACTATTATTCATTTGACTAAGCCTCCTGCTTCTTTCATTCCTTGGAATTTCATTCTTTATAATCTGCATTTCTTTTCATAAAACCAAGGAATAGCAGAGGCTGGGAATTCAAGATTAATTTTAAGTTTTTTCTGCTTCCTGAATCCAACAGAACTAAAGTTCAAGCAGGGTGATATGAAAAATATTAGACACTAACCTTTAGTGTTTGAATCTCTAAGTAGTAAGGCCAGTCTTAACCAAGAAGCCACTTCTGAATTCAGCAGTGATACTTCATTTTGCAACTGCATTGTGGTGATCTGTTCAGTAGACAGGAATACTTTAAGCTGTGAGCTACATATGTGACTGGTCCTATACGGATTGCTTGGCTTGTATTTTACTTGTGGTGTTTCTTTAGACAAATACCTTTAATGAATTTTGACAAACATGAATTGAAGAGGTTTAAACGTTAAGAAATGTTTGCAGAGCCCCTGGCTCAGAGTTCCTCATTCATGATGTAAATACCTCAAGGGCCATCAGTCCATTCAGTCTGACCACGTGACAATGCTGGACTCTGAGCATCATGTTTCTTTCTTTATTAAGGACAAGCTTCCTTTGTCTGCTAAACTCATGAGAAAGCTTGTTTGCCAAAGGAGAAAAATAAAAGTCGTTGACAATTTGCATGTGTTCAGCTCAGTTTCTCCCCATCTTATCTAATGCAGACTGAGCTTCAGTTCTTTCAGATACAAGGGCCCAGGGGAAATAACAAACACAGGACTCCAGAGAAAAATGTAATTCCCTGAAAAAAAAAATGGAGGCTGTTAGATGGAAATGCTCTCCTCTTCCATCTACAGAATCTATAAACATCACAGCATCGTGCTGCTCCCTTTTAGTCTTCTTAGAACTCAGACATCCTGCCCTGTAGGGAAGAACCACTCTTCCGCTTGTATTATGGGTCTCAACCCCTTTGTCTTTCCCTTCATCATCTCCTCTCCCTCTACAAATCCCATAAACCTGCAAAAACAGTATCTTCTTCAGACACAGAAATGCATAGCAATGCAATGGCCCATCCTGGATACGCATTACTAGTCTGCTTCCATTTCACAGTTTTCTAGAGAATCTGTGTTGTCTGCACCTCACTCCACCTTCATTCTCTCCTTTCGCTACTCACTCTGCTCCACATTGGCTTCAGTCTCCTAATGTCACCCAAAAAGCTCTTACCACAGGCAAAGGAACTTCCATGATTTCAAATCCAGTAGCCACATTTCAGTCCCCAGTTCATGACCTCAAGAAAACATCTGCCATTCCTTCAGACTCTCTAGTCCTGATTTTATGACTGCATGCCCTCCTGGCTTTCTTCTTTGTACCTTCCTGGAATACCACCTCTTCTACTCATCTTTACATATCAAAGTGTCTCCCTTTGTGGACTCTCCATTACCTTTGTGTAATTAATTGATCACAAGCTCCAGGTTTATTATTGTGGGAGAATGACATAGTGATAAGGAGTAGAGCCCAAAAGTAGAAAATGTTGGAATATGTTGTGGGTTCATAGCCCTGTTGCTCGTCCTGCTGGCTTGTGAACTTGAGCAAGTTACTTATTCTTTTGGCTTATCTTTAAAATAAGTCTAAATGTGATATTTATGATTGAATTTTTATGAAAAAAAGCAAATTGCCTATTCACACCAAATCCAGCTTTATCTGCCTATTTTACTATGATCCAAAAGGCAAGAATGCATGTTATATTTTACACAGTTTGAAGGGTGAATAAAAGTTTAGCTAGTAGTCAATGTGTGGCCTGCAAAATCTCAAAAATTTACAGCTAAATTTTTATAGAAAAGATTTTCTGACTCTGAAAATAATGGCTGATCTAGACTTAGGTGAATGAAATCATGAACGCGTCTGAAGCACTGAATAGTTCCCATGGATTGAGTGCTATCTCAATCACCATGTTACTATCACCAATATCTCACCTACTAAATTTCTCTTTAAACAGGAGAGATAAAAGTGTGGATTAAAAAGGGGAAGTTGGGTATGGTTCATTAATTGTAATAGGATAATAATGAAATGTTAAGAGAAACTAGGTGACCAACATTTGGTAGTGCTACATCACAATTATTGTTTGGCAAATTTAAAAATAATAATAATAATAAGATGTGTTCTACCACCTACAGAGGACATGTTCCAGGAGTAGGAGTGGCCCAGTAGAGAAATAGTGAGTATCTCCCTCTTGGGTTATCACTCCCACTGGAGAGCATGAAAACCAGGACTGGGATAACGGTGGCTGGACAGAACAGCACCCGCCAGAAGGTGTTGGGCTGGATAGGGGGGCCAGTTGGTTAAACTAGGCTTCCATATGGTACTGGAGTCCTGGTTGCTATACTTCAGACCCAGCTTCCAGTTAATGGCCTGGGAAAACAGTGAAGGATGGCTCAAGTGTTTGGGCCCTTGCACCCACGTGAGCAACCTAGAAGAAGATCTAGGCTCCTAGCATCGAACTGGCCCAACTATGGCCGTTTGCAGTCATTTTGGGAGTGAACCAGTAGACGAATGATCTCTCCTCTCTTTAATTCTGCCTTTCAAACAAAAATAAGTAAACTTTAAAATAAAAATCTAAAATAGCAAGTGCCTGGGTTCAAGTCATGTTTCCACTGCTGTTTCCGGCTTCCTGTTAGCATGCACCTTCAGAGAAGCCACCCACATAGGAGGCACAGATTCATTTCCTAGCTCCTGGATTCATTGCCCTTGCCCAGCTCAACTCTGGCTACCATGGGCATTTGGGCAGTGAACCAGTGGATGGGAGCTTTCTAGAGAGCCTTTCAAAGTAAATCAAATATTTTTTTAATTATTGAAAAGTGAAACACTCAAATATTTCTCAGATTTTCTAGTATCACACTATTCATTTATGATGCCTTTAATATATTCGTCGGTGTCTTTCATTGCTAGTGATTCAAGCAGTCTTACTTTTAAGGGCATGGTTTCTAAGTGCTTTCATAGTTCTGATCAGTTTTTATCCCAGGAAAAGACCCATAGACAACAGATGGACATACATTGTCTTTGAAATACAACATCCTTTCTCTCTTCTTTGGATAGTTCTGCCCTATCATCTAGACAACCAACACCACAACAGAACCCTGCTTCAGTCCATCAAGGTCAACTGAAATTGAATCCACCCTTGGCTACAGGAGATGGCAGGAAGCACAGGAAAAACCAGCCAATGGATTACATTCACCAGGATTTGGAAATAGGATGAAGGACAGATGTGGCCCAGTCAGAGTCAGAAAGAAGCAATAAGAATGTAGTGGGCCCTCTGTGGAAAAAGGTGTGTTATTCCATCCACCATGTTGGACTTGAAAATCATGGTGAGAATTAGTAGGATGTGATGCTTTAGCCAAAGCAAGAGAAACGGGTGGATTTTGAAGAAACACCACCAGAAAGCAGTCATTCACTCTGGAGCCTGGCAGACAATCCACCATTTCAGAGCTCCCACATCTGTAAGAAGCCAGCTGAAGGATCTTTAGAGACAGAATGACAGAACTGTAAATAAACAGGGGTGACCCTAAAAGAGACCAGATATTTAGCAAGTTACAAACCCGCAAACATAAAGAACCAAAAAGAAACATGGAGCGTTGAGTCAGATTCCAAACAGAGAGAAGCAGCCACACAAGCACAGTGAAAGCGGTAAACGACACCTGACCTCAGAGGCCACGAGCAGTGATGGGCCTGGAGGCCTCCAGGTGCCCACAGGAGCCCCTCAACTCAGCAATCGCTCACCACTGCTTATGGTGGGAAGAAGCAAGGATGCAAGATTTCATGTAGTATCTTCTCTTAAAAGTTGCCAAATATATCACACATAGTGAAACAGAAACATGTAGCACATTTTTTTCTGATTTGTGATAACTAGTAACTGCTAACTCATAACTAATCTATTCGGTAAATTATTTTAAAAATCTGAATGTGTATGAGTGAAATTGACACCATGGGATTTGATTACTCTTTACCATATATATGTCTAAATTCCCTTTGAACAATAAGCCTTCTACTTTTCACTTGTTCTCTTTATTTTAGTCGAGCATTAAGTTTATGACTGTAAGCTAAAAATAGGTTATCACAAAAATGAAAGGGAAAAGGATGATTATATTCTTAGAATAATATTGTTGTAGGGTTTTTGACCTTGAGTACGGCAGCAACCTCAATTCTTGTCTCTCAGGAAAGAAGAATTTTCATGCGGACACAGTTTAGTTTTGAAAAGAGAGACCCTAGCCCTCTGCCATAGTGGCAGAAGGAAAAGTAAAAAGAGCCTAGTCCTCTGCCATAGTGGCAGAAGGAAAAGTAAAAAGAGCCTAGTCCTCTGCCATAGTGGCAGGAGGAAAAGCAAAAAGAGAGACCCGTATTAATGGTGGGGAAAGTATCTTTTAAAGCTTCCCCTCAAAGATATTTCTTCATAAACAAAGAAAACCTGGTTTCCATGGCACCTGGCCTTGGGACAAAAGGCCAGAAAGATGTCACTGGCCAACTTCCTTGGTCTCTTTCTAATGATAAAGAGGCCAGTCTGAAGCCCTCCCCCTTGACAATGGCTGGAGACAGAAATGGGCTGAGGCTTCTGGTGGGGAATAGATATGTTAATGTCGCCCTTTATATTTGAGAAAAAATGACTTGGGGACCCAGAATACCCTAACTGCCTACTACCCAGTCTAACTCCTCTCACAATATCTATGAGGTACATGAGATCTGTTCACTTTACTCTAATTGGAGAAGTTGCCAAACTTGTTTTCTTAAAACTGTGATGTGCATGCAACATGGACCCAGAACACAGAGGTTGCCTAATCCATAGAAGAGGCAGAGAGCTGGTAGTGAATAAACTGAACTCAAACGGGCAATGTCTTAGCCTAGTGATATCTTAACCCCTGCTAGCAAGCAGCAGACTGGACTCAAATCCCAGTTTCTTGACTTGCTCCCTTGCATTGAAAAATCACACTTTAATCACAGTAGCCCTTCATTCTTGAAAGTCAACAGCAGTCTGTCTAGAATTTTCATACACGGTGAAAGCGAATTCTTACTGTAACCCCTAGGATATATGTGTTATTACTACCCCCTCTTTGACACTAAATTCCTAGAGGAAGTGACTTTTCAAACTATTGGATAGCAAAGTCAGAATGCACATGCTGTCAACACTTAACCTGTCTGCTTTCCTCCTGACCCTATGACCCTATGCTGCTTTTAACCTGGATCCCAGACTTCAGTCATCTTCCTACTCTCCCTCGCCAGAAGCACAAACATGCACACACCACACACACATACACATGTGCCACATGCACACACACACACACACACCTGATTCTGCTTACTAAACTTTTTTCCAACATCTCTTTTCTTACCATTCCTGCTGTCAGTCACTAATGCATCAGTCTGGCTAGCTTCCGCTCTTGACCTCCATGCTAAAGAAGCTTCTTAAAATACTATACCAGCCTCCTGCTTGCATTATTTTATCATATTATCAGTTTTCTTCATTTTCAGATCTATTCATTTATTTGAAGGCAGAGTGAGAGAGATGGAGAGATGTCCCAAATGGTCACAAAAAAACTAGGTCTGGGCCAAGTCAAAGCCAGGATCCAGAAGCTCCATCCTGGGCCTGAGTCTTCCACATGGAGAACAGGGGTCCAAACACTTGGATCATCTTCTGCTGTCTTCCCAGACACATTATCAAGAAGCTGGATTAGAAGCAGAATAGCCAGGCCTCGAACCTGCATTCAGCATCACAGGTAGACCTAGCCTGCAGTGCCACAATGCAGTTCCCTTCTTTCCCAGCACTTACCACACTGGGTTGTAACTGTTCATATATTCACCTATCTCTCCCTCAATACTGCAGCTTTACAAAGAAAGCATTTGTCATTGTTTCCTGGTGCCCAGGATTATAGTAGATGTTCAGCAGGTATAAGGAAAAGGAGGGGGGAAAAGGGAGGGAAGAAAATGGAAGGGAGGCAGAGATGTAGCTCTCAGATTTTTCAGGAGCACAAATTTAATGATCTCCTAGTCTCACCCTCCTAATTCACAAATGAGGAAATAGGCATCAAGGCAAAACACTCTTGGAAAATCCATTCAGACTATCCCAGGAGAACCAATATCAAACTTAATTCTCCTTGGGATCATAGCTCACATTAGTTAAAAATTATGTACCTAAATGAAAAATTCAACTTTTTCAGTGATTAACCATAATTTTTTTCTCCAAAGAAAGCTGTTGCAAAATTAAGAGCTTCTGATCTAACTCCAAAGACCTCAGTGCAAAACTGGGTAAAAATGGTAAGATCGTCTTAGGGAAAACTTGGACACTCAGTAAATATTTGCTAATTTGCTTCTAATTTTAAAACAAGTGATACAGCATGCACACAAATAAGCTGGTTTCTGCTCATCTGTTCATAAACAAACAGGCGTGAATGACCTTGGTTCCCCTCAAGCTGTCCTTCCCAGGGGCTCCAACCTCTAATTAACTTCTAGCTGGCCATTGTTAATCCAGGAAAAGATCCAGAACTATCTCTTTTATGTTCATTAAGCCATTCAGCTTGAGGAAATGTCCAGAGCAGGTTTTATCCCTCCTGAGATGTTCATGTTCAGAAAGGGATTTTTGCTATGAAACATGGCATTCTATTTGCTCCTAATTCTCTGGCACTATAATCTTTTGGATGCATTGCTACTGAATATTTTTGTTGCAGATGGTTATATAATAGCAACGTTGGAGCACCTTGCATAATCAGTCATGAAAAATTGTGGCCAGCTCATGAAACAAAAATCAGCAGTGCTTGGAAGTGTGGCCAGATGCTTGCACGCTGTGGGCTGGGAATCTGCTCTAAAAGTTAATGAAGAGCCAGAGGTAGAAATGATGTTTTCTCTCCCTTGGATGAACTTTGACTTCTTTCTATCTCCTGGAATACAACAGAGATATCTTTAAAACTAATAATAAGAACCAAGTAACAGGAATCCAAAGGTGGAAGGCCTGATTTCCACACATTTGAAGGGAGGCTTCCCTGGAGGTGCACCTATATTGTTATTCAATCCTCTCTGGTGTCAGCTACCTGCTATTTCATTCTGAATATTGCCAAGAAATGATGAGTTTGCACATGGAAAAAGTAGTGGCAGAATAAGCATTAAGTTCTAGCTTAGGATTGTGGGTTCAAATCTTTGCTCTACATCTGACTGGTAAGTCATTCACGGCATTTTAAAAGCTTTGATAGGGTCCAGCGCAGTGGCTTAGTGTCTAAAGCCCTTACGTTGCATGGGTACTGGTTCTAATCCCAGTGGCCCAGCTTCCTATCCAGCTCCCTGCTTGTGGCCTAGGAAAACAGTTAAGAATGGCCCAGACCTTTGGGACCCTGAACCCACGTGGAAGACCCGGAGGAGGCTGCTGGCTTCGGATCAGCTCAGCTCCTGCTGTTGGGGCCACATCAGAAGGATCTTCTTCTCTGTCTCTCTTCCTCTTTGTATATCTGACTTTGCAATAAAAGCAAATAAATGTTTAAAAAAAGGCTTTGATAAAAGATGAGTGTTTGGTGTGGTGATTAACATACTGTTTAACACATCGCATATCACAGGACCTGATTACACTGTCAGGTTTCCACTCAAAATCCCAGTTTCCTTCCTGCTGATGAGCAGCAGTGATGGCTCAAGCATCTGAGTTCCTTCCATCCACAGGGAAGACAATGGATTCCAGTGTGCTGGCTTCAACCTGGCCTGTCTCTAACCATTGTGCACATTTGGGGAGCCAGAGAATGAAAGCCCACCCTTTTCCCTCCCTCTCTCTTTCTCTATCTCTCCCTTCCTCATTCGCTCTCTCTTGGATAAATATATTAAATAAAATACTTGTTTAGAAGATATCAAGAGACCTGAAAGCTACTTGTATGTATATTTTTATTCATCCTTATGACCAGGATAGCTCACCTTATGAAACGCTTCTCTCATTAGAAAGCTTGTCATGGTGATCTTTTTATAAGTTGCTTTTTTAGGTTGCTTATTATTCATGTAATAATATTTCATTAGTGTTTGTCTTTGTACTAGAATTTGTCAGAGTCTCATCTCTATCTTCAGATCCTCTCATTTTTGGAAATTCAGTCAATTTCTGTAACTGTGTTCCTCAGAGCTTTGCTTTGAACCCTCAAAGATGTTTATCCTGCAAGACCATAAACGATGAAGGACTAATAGCAGCTGGCCGCAGCACTCAACCTTCATGTCTCCGGAGTCAATGTTTAAACGCTCCCAATTCTCTTACTCTTTCAGAGGAATAATCCTGAGATGCGTTTATTATTAATTTTTCTATTTCCCATGGGTTGAGATTTCAGGTGTTTATTGTGATATCTGGCATAATAACATTCCCTAACTACCTTCCATTCTCCATGTCATTTCTGCATGTCTATTACCCATGTCTAGCACACGTGTCTTCAAGTCTTATAATGACTATATATGATTCATTCACAAAAATATATCATAATATTGGCAATAGCAGTTTGGAAATACTCAGAGAATAAAGGAAGAAACATTTGTTATCACCACCATCACCATAACCATCATCATTGTCATTGTTGTGTAAAGTACAGAGCAAAGTCAGAAATGGATCTCCAATTACTGGAAACAGACTCTGAGATCCCTATTGTTCACTAGGGGAAAGAAAAGAGTTGGAAATTCAGACTTCTAGAGGGAAGTCAGCCAGACAAGAACTGATTCTGGCTTAGTGTGAGAGCCTCCAGGGTTGTCAGTTCTGTGATAGATGCTCACAACAAGGCTTCAGGAAGGATTGACCTTGGCCAGCACCAGTCTCCAGGAGGTAATTTGGCATTAAAGCCAAACAGACAAGCCACTCTTCTAATGAAGGCTGAAAACAAGAGAAGCTGTAGATACAGTTTGTGGCATAAAGAACAGGCATGTCATCTCTGAGTAAAGTATCGGTCAAGTTAGAGTGTCACTTCCCGCTGCTGGCTATGCAGAGATTTTAATGAAACATTCTTAAGATTAATCCACTCCAAAGGCCTGCTTCACCCAGTTCCTGACAAGGGATAATTCAAAGCTTAAAGAGATGTCATCAGCTTTAATAGGCTTCAAATCTCACCTTAAAAACACTGACTCCAGGGCAGTCATTTGGCCTCACAGTTAAGATGCTAATTAGGATGCCTATAATCCATATCAGAGTACCTGATTTGATTCCCAGCTTCTGCTCCCGACTCCAGCTTCCTGCTTTTTCAGATTCTGGGAGACAGAGGTAACGGCTGAAATAGGCGGGTTCCTGTCATCCATGTGGGAGACCTGGATTGAGGTCATAGTTCCTGCCTATGTTTGGTCCCATAACTGGTGTGGGCATTGGGAAGATTGAACCAGTATGAATGGGAGCTCTCATTCTCTCATTCAATCTCTCTCTCCACTCTCTGCCTTTCAACTAAACAAATGACCTTTTAAAGAAAACATTGATCCTTACAAAATCAGATGATAACAGTAACAAACCAGACAAGGGTAACTGTCACTTGATACTCACCAGCTCAGCTGTAGAGATGAGAGAGAGAGAGAAAACTGTCCATTTAAATTGGTAAATACTCCTCTCTACTACCCTTAGGTACCCCTTCACTGCTTTAGACCCCGTTTGCATTGTCCAGTGACTAAACAGTTAAACCCCAACTAATGGATTATTTCAAAACTCCTGAGTAATCACCAAGTCCAGCAGCTCATGACCATTTTTTAACTACCTTATGAAAATATGATGACACACATGGAAAAATATGTACATCTGCAATGTTTACAATGATGAATTTGTGGATACATGTCTGCTTGCGAAGCCATAGCCACTATTAAGGCCAAAAGCATGTCATCACCTCTCAAAATTCGCTCTCCTATGTTTGCATCAGTATTGGTTGGGGTAGAGAAGACGGCTTATTGAGAACAACTAACATAAGACTTGCACTCTAAACAAATTCTAAATCCACAACACAGCATTGTCAGCTTTAGGCACTATTTCACATGCACATCCCCGGAACTTACCTGGCATAAAGGAAAATTCATACTTTCAACCACAGCCTTTCCATTCCACACCCCTTCCATTCCCAAATCCTCAAGCCTTGTCTTGTAATGCACTAATCTTTGAAAGTATTTTTAAAATATCCTCTGTATACAGGTGAAACAAAACATATTCCAGGAAAGCTGAGCTGGCAAGAAACCAGTTTGAAAAAAAAAAAAAAACAGTTTGGAGTCATGGTTTTTTACAGTCCCTCTCATTTTTATTGTAATTATTACATTCCTCTCCTTTCATTTGGGAAGCAAAGATCAACACCAAGGAAGGTGCTTGACCAAAAGCATAAAGCACATCACAGATAGACCCCAAGAGGAACCCAAGAGCCAGGGCTCTGTCCTCTTTGTCAGCGTTACCAAACCTGTGAAAGGAAGTGGCTATTTAAAAACATAGAGCCTCGGGTCAGATGGTAGCACTTCAAGTTAAACCTCTGCCTACTGCACCAACATCTCCTGTGAGTGCCGGTTCAAGTCCCCACTCCTGCACTTCTAATCTGATTCCTTGCTTATGGCCTGGGAAATCAGTAGTGGATGCCACAAGTCCTCGGGATGCTGCAGCACATGGCAGACCTGGAAGGAACTCCTGGATCCCAGCTTAGAACTGGCCCCACTCCAGCCATTGTGGCCATTTGGGGAGCAAACCATGGATGGAAGGTAGTTCTTTCTGTCTCTCCTCTTTGTAACTCAACCTTTCAAATAAAAATAAATCCTTAATCCTTTTTAAAAACTGTTTTTAAAAAATACAGATGTCCTCTTTCTGTCCCATCCATGCCAAAACTCTAAGATGGAGCTCAAACAATGTTTTTTTTTTTTCCAAAAGCTTCTGGATGATTCCTGCAGATGTGGAAGAAACCTTGAAAGGAGGAGGATGTCTCTGTGAATACATTATTTGTATGATTCTTCTCAGAGTCTCAGTTTCTTCCAGGGCCCTGAAATCTGTCTCACCGATACCCTGCATAGAATAGAACAAAAGAAACAAAGCTTCAAAAGCCACTCACAGTCAAGTGGCAGAGCAGTGAATGAAACAGGAGCGGCAGCAGCAGCGCAGGACAGACCCAGACTCAAGCTCATGCTGCAACTTCCTCACTGTGCATCCTCAGGCAGTGCACGTTCCTCATCAGTCAAATGGGGAGAACCTATCAGGCAAAATAAGTACATGTTTCAGACAGTAGCATTGGTTTTATTTTATCAAGGGATACTTCAGAGATAGTAAGAGTCTTGTCCAGAGAGCCAGGTAGATTTGTGGCTTATTCTTTGCCCAAGGGATGTCAGAACAACCTGTGCTCCACACCCAAGCTGTGCCACAAAGGAGAAGATTGCCCAAACCCACAGGATGGCTCCATCATTTCTGGTGCGGACAATCATGAGTTTAGCCTCAGATGTGAGCAATTCAGTTGGAGGAGGAGGGTGGCATAAACTTGAAGTTATACAAATATTTCCACTGGCATATATTTGTGGAAGTGACTTTAATCATAAAGTGTTTAGTACACAAGGGTGTACAGGGAAAGCCAAATACATTATGATTATGAATTTAAGAATCCCACCCTAACCAAGATACGGTTATGTGATTTTGGATATTATTTCTAAATGTCTCTAAGTGTCAAATTAATCCTCAGTGAAATGAGGGAAATAATTGCAATTCCCTTAATGCATTATCCTAATAACTATATGGGCTAATATACTAAATAGTGGGTAACATGCAGTGGTAATTCAATTAGTTTTACTATCAAATTTATTGAATGTATTCAATAAATTCAGCATTACCATTAATATGATTATTAATTTTACCATTAAACCTCAGGTTTGGAGGATAGTCAACAGCGTATGTAAAATTTGGTGCTAGAAGTAGCAGCAGCCCCCGCAGCCTAAATGAGGCCAGGCTAGGCTCGCAGCTTGACCTAAGTAGAGCCATATCTCACCTGGCACCATGTGGTGCACTCAATGACTGAAACGTTCAGCATCCCCCTTCAAGTCCCTGAGTCCAGAAAGTGATTGGAAATTGTTTGCACCTAGCTTCGGGCCATAGCATGCTAGGGTAAATGGTTCTACAATCAACCCTGCCCAAACATTCAACACATCTGCAGAAAGGCTACTGGAAACCCATCCAACCTAAGCATGTTTGCCAAGCAGAGTCAAGAAGGAATGTTAGAAGGTTTGATTTCTGCCAGTCCTGAAAACTCCAGGAAATGCTGTCTGCAAATCACAGACTTCTCTCCGCCTCTTCTGGGTAGATCCACTTAATGTGGGACTTGTGCAGGCAAGAGGTCAACTGAAGACTCCAACACAGACAGACATCATGTTGTTTGATCTGCGTACCTAACCTTCCCTGCCCACCAAGGATGCAGCACAAGGCCAAAAAATGAACAGGTGAGCTTCAGAGAGAACACCAGGACTCAGAGCCCAGCTCCACCACATCCTCAGTGTGCCACTGTAGGGATCAGACACGTGTAGTGCTACGGGGTATAAGTCAGAAAGATTATCATCAGTATTCCGACTGTGAGTTTGAGACCACATCACTCCCTGTGCAAAAGACAAAACAAACAAAGAAAAAGTGCAATTTCCTACAATGGAACTCACCTTTCTAAGTAAATTCACATTTTGCCTAAATCAAAAAGTTCAGCTAGTTTTCTCCAAAGAAACTCAAGCTCTTTGGGATAAATGCATAACATTGGGCTTGAAAGTTAGCGTTGTCTCCTCACCTACCTTCTTTGGGATCAGAAATCTCAGACATTTCCAGGGTAAGGAACAAAGTGTTCCCATTTAGATGAAGGCATCAGAGGCACATCCACTCTGACATTCATGTCTCCTTTGGGCCCAGGAGCCCAAAAAACACTTTGGACTGCTTCTGCTCACCACTTTTGCAGGGCTTTCCCAGGTACATAGACCCACAAGAGCAACATACATTTGCTACCACTGCCAAATATGACTGCATCGAACTTGGGTACACTCCCGCTAAATTCCTCTTGAAAATTAGCTTAGTGATTGCTTTTATAGGTCCCTCCAATAACACTGGAGATCTCTAGAGTCCCCAACCTTTTTCAGGGACCAGCAACAGAGACAACAACATAGATTTTATTTTTGTCCTCATGGGTTTAGTGAGAAAACACAAAAAGAAACAAGCGAACAGATAAACATATGAAAGATTGCAAATTAAGAGTAGAGGCAGTGATAGAAGAAAACAGCATTGGTAGATCAGGGGAGGCTGTCTGAGGCGTAAGAGATAAACTGAAACCTGAAGGAAAGGCAAGGGTCTATTAGGTGGAAATGAGAATTAGTATGAGAGGATTGGAATGGCAAAGAAAACGGCACCTGGGGAATAATCTCGAAGAGAATATGAGATTGCTGTGGTCTTAAACACAAGATCCGGGACCTTGGGATTCAATCAGCAAGAAGGGCCTGAAGATCCTAATGAAGCAACAGCAATTTACAGTAAGTAAAATGTGAAGTGATAGGTAGCATGCATTCTTTAGTTTTACCAAGACAGGATTTCAATCCATAATGAGGTGGAACCTACAATATTGTGCTAGCAATAGCACTCCACAGAGGTAGTTAAGCTACCCTCAGAAAACGCTTGGAAATAGGTAGGGACATTTTTGGTTGTCCCGACTTGAGTATACTGTTGGCCCTTAAGGATGTCCAAGATATAACATCCTCAGTATACAGAAAGTCCTGAACAATGCAGAATGTCCCACACAAATGTCCTGGTGCCGCTGATGGCATTCCTGGATATCCAGCAGCTCTGAGGAGGGAGGCAAGAGTGGAGGGAGAACAAGAGAGTTGGCAGGATCATGATTAGGATGAGGGGGGGAGGAACAAGAAATGACTTTGCAACAAGGTGTCATGATCAAGCCTACCCCTATTAAAATTAGCAGCAGAAATGTCTCCTTGGCCCCAGGTTCCAAGATGGTTTTAGTGGGCTGGACTCCAGGCATACTTTGGTGCCAACCAGATATCACAGTCACAGGATCCAGGTGTGCCAGGAGAACTTAGTCTCTGGGCCTACCCAACCTGCAAACTGATGCAACAGCTCTAGGACCAGCTCTAGAGCCAATTTGACAATGAAACTACAGAAAATGGTATTCACATTTAAAGACATACAGCCCAACTTTTGAAAAGTCACTTTCACGCATCAGATCATGTTTTTCTTTAAGATGTGCTTATTCATTTTAAAAGTTACACAGGCTTTCCCAGTGAGAAAAAAAGAGAGAGAGAGAGAGAGAGAGAAAATCTTCAGTCTATGAGTCAACTCCCCAATGGCTTCAATGCAGAGTTGAGCCAGACTGAAGCCAAGAGCCAGGAAATTCTTTTGGACCTCCCATGTGAGTAGCAATGGCCCAGATGTCTAGATCATCTTCCCCTGGCCATTCACAGGGAGCTGGACAGGATGTGGAGCAGTCAGGACACAAATCAGGTTACATGGGAGGCTGGCATAGCAGACACTGACTTTACCTGTCAACGACACCAGTCCCAATTGCAACCACCAGCTGATCGTGGTGATGGACTGTGCCTGGCCCTGTGCTTGCTAGAACATACAAGAATCTGGTCTGGGAATACCTCAAATTTTCTTTGGGGATCTCCCCAATCGAAATGCTGGACTCAGAACCCTGGCCAAGAAAAGACAGAAGAAAGAACAAGTCAATCAACCACCTCAGCTATATGTTGGCAGCGAAATACTGGGCAAATGAAGACTCTATGATGGACTGTGTCAATCAGTGGATTCTTCAACGACCTCACCAAGCTGGGAGTGGTGAAAATGACAGTGATTCATAACTGATGAACTATTAGAACCACTTGAGCAAGGATCTCAGAGCATGCCCCACATCCGGGACTTGGGGTGGGTGGGAAACTGGGTGGGGCTTCTCCCTCAATATTCCCCTTTACCTCAGATACAAGAAGGAAACAATATGGACATAATAGTCTTACCCACTTCCCTATACCCCTGAACCTTTTTACTGTAATTAACTATGTAAAGATTGTCAACAATATAATTTAAAAAAACTAAAAAAAAAAAAAAATTAAAAAGAAAATTAAGCTAAAAAAAAAAGCACCAGTCCCCATATTGGTTAGTCCTTATTAAATCCATATTAATATAGATGATGTGGTAGCTAAGGACTGCACGAAAGCTGTATTTATAAATATTTTTAAAGTGTAAGCACTTTAGCCAAACCTTACCATTTGCAACTATTCCACCCTTTAGAAACAACTTATACTAAGTACACAAAACAAAAGCAGCAAGATATTTTGTTGAGGTAATGTTGAAAATCTGGCAAAAACTGAATGTTCATCAAGGAATTTTTATCAAATTATCTATAAATGAAGATGAGGTTTATTATGATGCTATCTGCAATTAAACTATGAATTTGTTAATTATGTTAATCACAGTGTTTGTGTCATGGAACTCAAATATGAAAATATTTCTTTTCCAACATTATCACCATGCGCCAAGATCTCGCCTCCAAAAATCACGACATGCTAAATGTTACTAAGTAATAATAGGGATTGGAAATCATGGAGAGCAATGAAAGATAATTTAGTCCTCTGTGCTCACTTTTCATAGGGAAACTAATGAGCCAGAGTGGGGAAGTAACTTTCGCCAAATTATAAATAGTAAAAAAAGATCTCAGAGCTTCGTACTGACACTGTAGCCTTTCGATCCCCTGAGAAATCACAGGCCCTTAAGGGCAGGTCCTTCATCTCTTCCTTTGTTCCTTCATGACCCACACAGTGCAACGCACACTGGAGAGTTTTAATGAGCTGCAAAGGAAAAACAAATTTTTACATGTAAACAATTGCCTGAAGCTCATCCAGTCAACCTGTTTTCATTGCCGACATCTCCTATTATGACTCACCCATCAAATTCTTGTAATGAAAAAATCTGATTAATCACCAGGAACCCATGCCTTTCAGGGAGAAGCTGGAATCAAATAGCTGAATCACAATGTAAACTTCATAACGGGCCTTAGGAAGACTTTACACACAATTTGCTGAACCATAGGGCTGACATCTGAATTGTTGTCTGTCAAGATCTGTCTATTATATGCTGGCAACAAGTGTTACTCTGGAATTTGGAAATAGTAACCCAAGTCATGGATCTTCCAGTCTACCTGGTGACACTTTTCTTTTGATGCTCCTAGAAACAGATCCCGGAACAAGGATTCTTTGGTAGAACATTTATTTGGGAATTCTACCCCAGGGAACACAGGGAGTGGATAAATGAGATAGGGAGAATCTGGCACAATGGCTCAGTGGCTAAATCCTTGCCTTGCGTGCTCCAGGATCCCATATGTGTGCCAGTTCCTGTCCCAAATGCTCCATTTCCCCTTCAGCTCCTTGCTTGTGGCCTAGGAAAGCAGTGGAGGATGGCCCAGAGCTTTGGGAACCTGCACCCACATGAGAGACCTAGATGAATCTCCTGGATTATGGCTTCATATCGGCTTGGCTCTAGCCATTACAGCCACTTGGGAGAGTGAGCCAGTGGATGGAGGATCTTCACTTGTGTGTCTCCTTCTCTCTGTGGGTCTGCCTTTACAAAGAAGTAAATGAATCTAAAAAAATGAGACAAGGAGAAGTGACAATAAAGGACTAGTTACTAACCTACTTGTCATAATAGGCAACAGATTTTTATCCTTGCAGGAAATTCTGAGAACCCAGTGTAGATCTTACTTTCAGACTTATCTCACCCTGGGAAAAAGAGGGATAGGATTTGATACACTGACTCAGTCCATCCTCCCACTGTGGACTGATAAGGAGAGCATTATCTTTCTCACTGGGTTCAAACAGAACTTTCAAAGTTGGAGGACAGTGAACCCTGGCCTCCAGAGAAAGCCCTCAGGCAGTTTACAGTATGTACTAGGAATCTAACACACAAGAGGCAAAGCACAGGCCTTATTTTTCACTTACATTTTGTCAGCAAAGAAACAGTTGAACTTCAGCTCATAAGACAAACTGATTGAGAAGGAATTTGCATCTTGAGGTGGGACTTTAAAATTATAAGCTCAAGTCCCAACCCCAAGATTTCATTAATTGCTCGAAACTGCCGAACTACCATTCATTGGCCTTCTCAGGTCTCTCAATGTGAAGAGACTTAAAAAGTATTTCAGGTTAATCAGAAGTAAAAATATTTTGCCAGGACAAAATCACTGTGAATGGAAATTGGAGCTACTCCATGAGAAAGACTGTGTGACTGAGCTCGGGGCTGCCATATGTACTTTATTGGCTCTGGGAAGAGGTAATTGAAGCAGAGCAGTTCCTCACTAATGGTGGGTAAATGGGCTTTAGCAGCTTAGGCAGACACCTAATTATCACCGAGGGACTCTGTGGGCATGCTCCACAAAAGAGACCATCTGCGGCTATCAGTGAGCAAGTGCACCCAGCACAGACAGGATCACAGCACCACTTCTGAGTTTCCCCACCCCTGCCTAACTCCATTGTGCACTGTGCCAAGGGCTGTCTTCGTGGTTGTCACTCAGCCAAGGGACAATTCCAGCCAATCCATTTCTCAAAGGGGCCCCTTCACCTTCAGGGACCCCTAAATCCCGACCTGGGGGAAGAGCTGTCACAGAACAATGAGACCCTAGAGGAAGAGAAAGAGTACCTGATAGTTCCAAGTTAAGAGCAATAAGAAAATGAAAAATTCATGAGCCAAATCATTGGTTTATAACTCGCCCAATGATGCCAGCTTTGGTCCAAGTGAAGGAGATCAGGGGAGAGGAATGCTAATGGAGCATTTGTTATTGCTCTAAATGGGTACGTGGGAAATTCAGGCTAAGGGTCAGAGAGGATGATGGTCTTTTGCTGATTGATGACCCACCATTTTCCATTAAGGTGTTGCTCTTGAAGAGGTTCCCTTTGGACACTGGTCCTGCATCTCATTTGAAAGAAAATCTTCTTGGAATGGAGGAGGAGACAGGTGTGTGATTTATGGACTGTTAGGGCAGCGGCAAAGCTGTGCTTCAGACGGCACTTGTTTATGTGCTGCTGCTGCCTGGAACAGCTCATAAAGTATTAGGAGTCAGGGAGCAAGGGGAGCCAGTACGGGTAGATCCTGGCATTTTATGGAACTGTTCTCCGCCCAGTGACACTCTCACAACACGCAGAAGGTCATTAGAAGTTGACTGAGAAAGAAAAGCTAACACAGAAACATGGAACTTGACTTCTCAAAGAAGTAAAACAGCCACAATCCCAAGTCCCAAAGACACATACAGCCATCAGTTCCAGGGAAGTCAAGTCGGTGCTTTTTTGCAAGTCCATTAAAAGGCAAATGAGCATGAACATGTACAGCAAAGCGCTTTGTTGCACACAAGTCCTTAAAGCACAGAATGGGCGCCACCAAGATTGCCATTCAGAGTCCTTCCTGTTCTTGTTCGCCCTGGAACGGCATCCTCCTCATTCAATATTCCCTCCTCCCCCATCTTACCAACCATGCTACAATTAAAGCAGAGTTTTTCCCCTTGAAGTTACTCCGCTTATCCTCATTATCTCATAGAGCTGGGATAGGTGACTTCCAGATCTCCACTGGTAGAAAGGAAGCGCTTCAGGACTCAGCCTAACTGCATCTTCCCCACGGTTCATTCCTTGCCTCTTCATCCTCTCATCATGTGTACTTTGTCCCTTTGTTACATCTGTTAGTAGCTCTTGTCATGTGTTATTTCTGTTGCAGGTGAAACATACATATATATGTAGGATTTTTCTGTTGGGATGAGCACTTTCACATACAGAGAGTGTTCAATTGTGCCTCCCCTTGAGCCAAGATTTCATCTGTGTGTGTATATGTGTGTGTTGTATATTTCAGAATACACACACACACCTCTGTAAATTATAGATTTCATGTATGAATATTTGCCTCAGTTTTCTAGGACATAACATATTTTTTAGGATATTTATTTATTTCTGGTAAAGAGTAAGACAGATAGGAGAATACTACATGCCAGCGACTTTGATATATGATGTACACATTTGCTTTTTCACTTGAAGTCATAAAGTTCTCTCCTTTTGATATTTGGTCACATTGTGGTCAGTGTCATCTAGTGATGCCAGGGTGAGGATAAAAATGAGGATCCTGGGGTAAGCATTTGATGCAGTGATTAATATACAACTTGGGATATCAACACCTCCAACAGAATGCCTGGTTCAAGTCTCATAGGCTCCTCTCTCAATCCAGTTTCTTGCTAACAAGCACGCTTGGCTGCAGCAGATAATGGATCAAGTACTTGAATTCCTATCACCCACCAAGGAGACCCCGAATGAGTTCCAGCTTCTGGTAACAGCTTGGCCCAGTCCTGGCTATTACAAACTTAGGGAGTTAACCAACAGATGAATACGTCCTCTCTCACATTCTTTCTCCCACTCTCCCTCTCTCACTCTTTCTCTCTCTTTTTTTTCTCCATATGTATGTTTATGTGTGTACATGCCTGCTTTTCAAATACAATCAAACTAAATAGTCAAAATTACTATAAGAAATGAATGCCCTGGGCCCAGCACAGTAGCCTAGTGGCCGGGATCCTCCTCACGTTGCACGTGCTCGGATCCCGTGTGGGCATCAGTTTTGTATTCTGACTGTTCCACTTCCCTTTCAACTCCCTGGTTGTAGCCTAGGAAGGCAGTAGAGGATGTCCCAGGGCCTTGGGACATGAGAGAACCAAAGTAAGCTCCTGGCTCCTGGCTTTAGATGATCTAAGCTCCAGCTCCTGCAGCTACTTGGGAAATGGACCAGCAGATGGAGAATTTTTCTGCCTCTCCTTCTCTCTATAAGTTTGATTTTCCAATTAAAACACACACACACACACACACAAAGAAATGGATGTCCTGCCCCTAGCTGTAGGCAACAGCCTAGGTTCCCTTGTAGCTAGGTAAGTGTTATACTTGCTGCCAATAGCTGGAAGACATGTTGGTCCTGATTAACGCCAAATCTGGTAACTATACCAGTGCACCAGAACAGTCACCTATTCTTTTAATTTAATTTAATTTTTTAAAGATATGTGAGGGTATTTGGTGCCAAGAACCCCCAGCCTTGCTCTTCCAGGCACTCATGAGGACCATTTGGTTTAGGCACTGCATGTGCTCTGGGCACAGGTACTGTGGATTAACCAGGGAAAGGAGCAAGGAGAGAGAGAGAGAGAGAGAGAGAGAGAGAGAGAGAGAGAGAGCACGCACTGGGCCTACCCAGTTGCTCAGAGGGAGCAATGGCTGCATGCTCATACGTGGACATGGAGGATATGGGTATGGCAGTGCTTTGGTGCCTGCAGAAGACATTATGTACCAGCAGAGAACAGAGGGCAAAACAAATTGGTCAACTATCTCGGCCAGACATTGACAGCAAATATCTGAGCAAATAGAGACTCTAAGGTGGACTGTGTCAGCCAGTGGACCTTGAAAGGATTTCCTCATCCTTGGAGTGGCAAGACTGATGGTATTTTAGAACTATCAAGACCGCTTGAATAGAACCCTTGGAGAATGCTCCACATTGGGGACCCAAGGATGATATCGGGTGACTGTTCCCCATCTCAGGGTACTAAGGCTGTTGGGAGGCTGAATACAGATTCTGACCTTATCTGCTCTCTGCCACCAGATACAGGAAGGAGAAAAAGACAATTTGGAACCAATGATCTCACCCACTTTCCCCTAATCCTTGACTCTTCCCACCCTAATAAACTGTGTAAACATCATCAAAAAAGAAAAGAAAAGAATGTCCTAATTCCTTATAAGTTCAAATCATTTATTGAAAGAAGAGCATGGAGCTTCCCTATATCACCCTCAGGTAATTTCTAAGACCCCTACCCACCCACACAAATCTGACAAACTATCGTAAAACAGCATCACCCTGCCCATGGCCAAGTGCCCTCAACAGCACCCATGCAAAATCCAACACTGCCTATTTTTCCAGTGACATGATTGGAGTGTGCTGAATGGAGAGATTTCTTCCTCCAGTTCATATCACTCTGTGTTGTCTGTTAATACCAGTAGAGTGGCTTTGGGGCTCAACTAAAGAAAACCTTTGGTCTATAGGCCCGGCACAGTGGCCTAGTGGCTAAAGTCTTAGCCTTGAACACACCATAATCCCATATGGGCACAGATTCTAATCCCTGCAGCCCATTTCCCATCCAGCTTCCTACTGGTGGCCTGGGAAAGCAGTCAAGGACAGCCCAAAGACCCTGTACCCATGTGGGGGACACCTGGAGGAAGTTCCAGGCTTAGGATCAGCTCAGCTCCGGCCATTGTGGTCACTTGGGGAGTGAACCATCGGACAGAAGATCTTCCTCTCTGTCTCTCCTCCTCTCTGTATATCTGACTTTGCAATAAAAAAAAATAAATCTTAAAAAAAGAAAGAAAGAACATCTTTGGTCTCCACTGCAGCCAGGGGACTCAAACCTGGCCCAGGGACTGAGAAGGACCCACAAAATGCTATCTTAATATTCTTATCAGTTTGTTTTAATACAACAACCAATTCCTTCCACCCTCAGTGGTGAAACAAAATCCCCCATACAGCCAGTATATGTAGTAGATGCCAGAGATAGGGAGGAGGAGATGCAGGCAACTCTGACTGCCTGAGCCCTGATCTCCCTGAGTACATGCTATGCCAAACAAACAAACATGTTTAAAAGATTCATTTACACTTGTCAAGCTCCAAGCTATGTGTTTTCTATTATTTCATGTTCACTCTTACCTTTATTTTGTGAACATACCAATTATTTCCTCCTACTTCCAGATTAGAGAATAAATTGTAAGGGGTTAGATAAGTCATCTAAGATTTGAAAACTACTGTCAGGGCTGGAATCTGATCCAAGTTCATCTTGCTTCAAAGCTGTGCTTTTATAATGTTATATTATCTTTATTGTTGGCCTTTTTCATTAATTTATCCGTAAGTTCCCCCACACTGTTTGGATATTTATATCTCTTGTTTTTATGGATTCTATATCCATGCTAAGTACACACTCCAAGAATTAAGTAAAATTCTGAACTGCTAAGGGAAGTTACTTTTCCCAGAAACCTAAAATTCTCTTGGGAGTTCCCTATCTCCTTGTTTCAAGCAGGAAATATACATAAAACAAGACCTTCAATTAGCCCTTCCTATTAGCTCCTACATCCTGTAATAATTATCTTTGGCGATGTCATCTTGAATCCCTGGGGTAGCACGGATATTACGGACTATTAGAGGCTGCTCTGAAGGCAGGCCGTCAGGCTGATTCATATTAGGCCAATTACTTTTACTAAAATTAAAATTTGTCAAGGATAGTTTGATGATGAGTCTTGGCAGCTAAAAGGATTCCTTAACGAGTCATGCAGCACTCTTTGGCAGAAGCACAGTGTTTTCATTTCAAGGTGAAGGTCTGGTTGTTTGTCAAAGTATCAGGGATCAAAGAAATGAAATTCTCTGGATCTGTAACCTTGGACAGAATCCCTGGCAACTATGAGTTCTGGAATCAACCAGTCAGTAAGGCTTTAGTTCAAGCCTTCTGTCCCAGAGGGCAATGCTCAGTAACGGTCAAAATAGAAAACACAGACCTTGTGGTCATGGATTTTACAGTTGGGCTGGTATATAAAAAAAAAAAATCTATTTATTGCTGACTTGACAGCCATTTTCCTCATTTTGCTTGTTCACAAAAGCCTTATTTTGTTTGGAGCAGCAGTTCCACCTGCTAAAAGTAATTATCTTCCAAGTCCTCTTTAAGCTATAATCAGTCACTCAACACAGTTCTAGCTAGTGAGATCCAAAAGGAAACCTGCTTCAAGGTTTCTTGCAAAACCTCATTTTGGTAATTAAAAAAAATATTATGTGATCACTGTTTCCTTTTTTTTTTTCTTTTCCCTTTCCTCTGGTTGGAATGAGCATATAATTGTTGGATGTGAATCTGATACCTGACAAATGTAAGGCAATAACCTTACAGATGAAATCCAAACTGCTATAACGCTAGAACAGAACTGTATAAAGACCCTGGGTTCTCAGGAGTGACTTTTTGTACAATCCCTGTGCTGCGCACCCCCAACCTAAGCTGTGGTTTATTGATTTTATGCCACTTACAGCTGAAAGGATTCCTCATAGTTACAGCTAGAGAGACAACCAGAGGGGTACACATAATTGTACCAGTTATGCAGTAAAAGTGACATATTGTGGCCATCTGCTGGCAGTTGGCCCAGGAGTTAAGATGGCAGTTGGGAAATTCACATCCCACATCCAAGCGACCATTTGAAGTCCTGACTGCTCTACTTCCAGTCCAGCTTCCTGCTAAACACACTCCGCAAGGACAGCAAGTAATGACTCTAGTACTTGAATCTTCTCCACCCACATGGGTGAGCAGGACTGAGTTCTGGGCTCTAGGCTTCAGCTTGGCTCAGCCCTAACTGTCACACGTATTTGGAGAGTAAATGACCCAACAAGTCTCTCTCTCTTCCACCCTAATCTGTTCTTTCAAATAAAATGAAAACAAATAGATCGAAAATGTTGAGAATTAACATGAGCTGTGACAACACATCATTCATGTACCTGTTATATCAATATTCATTTATTCAATCTCACCTAATTACAGCTGCTTATAGTGTGCTAGACATTGGGGTGTGGTGCTAGAAATACAATATGATTCTTCTATGATAGCTTAAAAATCTGAATATTTGTATATTCAACATATCCAAAATACCAATGTCCTATGGCTACCTGGAGCAGGTACACCTTCTCCACCTGAGTCTCTCAATGGTGTGAGCGCTTCATCATGTCAAGCACAGGGGCAGAACACTTTAGAATAGACGAGAAGAGCGTCCTGAGACTGCCTACCAAGGGCATCACATACTGAGGCAGTGAGGGCCACAGTCCTTGCTAAAGGTCACTTAGCCTCACTTTCACTTTCTGGAACTGACCTTTTATATAATGAATGTACTCCTGAAATTTTATGTTAAATTGGTTCACTTTCTACATACACTATGAGGATTTACTGTTTTACTATTAGAATCAATCCTAAGTCTAAGTTCTCTTTACATAGTGAATAATTTCTCCCATTATCTGTTTTTTTTTTTTTTTAGATTTGTTTTATGGTTATTGGAAAGTCAGATACACAGAGACGAGGTGAGACAGAGAGAAAAATCTTCTGTCTGCTGGTTCACTCCCCAAGTGGCCACAACGGCAAGCATGGAGCTGATCAGAAGCCAGGGGCCAGAGGTCTCCTCCGGGTCTCCCACACAGGTATAGGGTCCCAAAGCTTTGGGCCGTCCTCGACTGCTTTCCCAGGCCACAAGCAGAAAGCTGGATGGGAAGTGGGGCTGCCAGGGTTACAACCGGCACCCATATGGAATCTGGGGCATGCAAGGCAAGGACTTCAGCCACTAGGCTACCAAGCCGGGCCCGTCTGTTATTTTTAAAAGCAAGTAATAGAATATTAGATCTTGGTGCAAAAGAAAAAAACCTTTGGCAACGCTAATACAATACTATGCAGTTTTTTTGTGACAAAGCCACAGAATGCCCCGTAAGGCCTGTTCTCCATTCTGGTTGACAGGAATTCACTCATCCATATATTTAGACAAACAAAAAGCTAGCTGCCATTCTTGACACTTTCTTCCCCTCACAACCACATCCAGTCCTCCAGCAAGAACTGCTGATTTCACTTCCACAAACAACCTTAATCAGACTGCTAGTCATCACCCCTGGTACTCCTTGGCTTAATCACCTCTTGCCCAAATTATTAAAATGGCCTCTTCATCAGTTTCTCTGATAATATTCCCACCTCCATACAATTTCTTCATAGAACAGCAATCTGCATGACTCTTTTATGTTCAAGCTCCTCAAAGTCTCCTGTTTGATTCACAGTAGAAGTCTATCTCCCCAGAGGTGAGTAAGACAACATGATCCAGCCTATGTTGTCTCTGACTGCTCTCCTATGGCACACACCCTCTCTCCTCAGCTGGCTCTGGACCATTCTTTTGGACACCTGTATTGATATTATGTCTGCCCAGGAAAGCTCTCCTTCCAGAAGTCCACCTGGCTGAACTTTCTCCTTCACCTCTTTCTTACCTGTGACCTTCTGAAATGGACAGGGGCCAGGCAGTAGCTGTGGAGCTGATAAGAGTTCAAACAACCTTAACTTGATGTTTCCTAACCACAGTAGCGTCACGTGTGCGTGTGTTGGATACTGTGTAAGGGGTTTTGTGTAAGGTTTTGTTAGAACAAACTGTTTTTACTGTCTTCACAAAAAGCTACAGAAATCAGAAATAGTTACTGTAATTTATTTGAAAAATGATAAGGGTGGTGACTATGAGGGCAGGGAAAGCTGACAGACCTGAGAAACCCCGTGAAAACAAATTCCTCACCCCTGTTCACGGATCAATCATGGGGCCTGACAAACAGCTGTGACATTCCCAGGCTTCTGACCGGAGTGCTGGATGTATGACAATCATTACAGTGTCACTGAGTTCGAGGCATGTGAAACATTCATATGAAACTACCAAAAGTCAGTGTGTAGTCTGGTCAGATTAGGAATAAAAAAATCACTGTATGCAATCATGACCATCGTTTGTTGAGGACTGGTTGTATGTCAAACATGCTAAACCCTTCATCCCATATGACTATTTTAAGGACTATAAAAATACACAGTATTGTTCAAGTTGCGTTTCTGTCCTTCCCAATCATTGAAAATGAAAAGTGTCCAGCGTATGAAGAAAGAGAGGTGCCCCACGAAAATGGCTGTCAGGAGGCTATACAATTATTTTCTCAGATCTTGCCTGTGCTACTGTCTTAAGGCAAGTGTCACTCTACTCTCCAGCTGCATAGCAGCCTGACCTATGCCTACACTCGTTTCACAGAATCTGATTATCAGAAATTCCTAGGCTTCACATGTTTAAGACCTCCTTCTTAGCTCCAAGTCCAGATTCCCAGCTCTGAGCCAATCACCTACAATCTGGAGCAGACATACAGAAAAATCATGCCACTGGAAGGGAGCTAAAGAAACATTTCTAGAAAAAGGGATAGGGATGGGGATTATCCAGAAAAGAGGAACAACCAGACATACAACATGATGTCACTTGTATGAAGTTGTTATCACCCTACTTCACACAGGAGCAACTAGAGAAGCTACACAAATGAATAACAAGTAACTAAAGAAGTGACACAAATCAGTAAGATGTCCCAGGGAGGGCCAGACAGCAGGTGTAGTAAGGGATCAAGTATAATTGTGTTCAGTCCACGCCTGCAGATGATTTGAAAGGAGAGAATCTAGAAAAAGAAGCAATGATGAATGTTGGCAGTGCTGCACTTGTTTCTTGTTGACCCATCCCAGAGGACATTGACAGTCCAAGCTGGCATCTCTCTGCATCTCTGCCTGTGGGTGCTTTCTGGCCACTGGAGTGTTCCCTGGCCTCATATAGGAAGTGCCAGAAACACCACGGAATTGGCCAGCGAGGGACAATGTGAGCAAGACTTCAGCTTCTTCTCCCTGCAGAGAACAATTCTGAGTCGCGTTTCACAAACAGACCACCCAGTTTCTTACAGTGGCGATTAGATCGTGAACGCACACTCCCTTATCTCTTTCCCCCTTCCCGTCTCGTTGACCCACTTCCTTGCAAACTACTTTCACTCAAAATCACAGTTGCCAGTCCTGCTTTATGAGGAAGCTCAAAATGTGACAGAGTACATGAGGGAAGTTTCAGGGACAGTCCAGCGAAGAGGTCACAGTAAAATTCAGAAAAGAAGGCCAAAAACGGAACAGAGAGGCCCGTCCCTCCTGCTCCCAGAGGCTGCCAGTGCCCTCAGACTTGGCCCTGAAGCAGATTAGAATCTTGGCAGCCTCTGACCACAGCCATCTATCTCCTGCCTCAGCAACGCTCCAACAGACAACCAGAAGGGAGAGTTTTAATTATTCCCCAGATCAGTCGATAGATCAGCTGTACAAACCAGCAGCCCACTCCTTCCTTGTTATGATTGCTGCTGCTACACTCCTGCCTGTAATCCCTGGCCCACTTCCAGGGCTTTGTTTTATTTTGAAAACAGCAGAAGTAACAACATGAATTTTCTGTTGAAAAAAAGAAAGGCACTCCACTAAGCTATTTTTTATTTCCTGGTTGACAGTCCTTTCATAATCTGCAATGGGTAGAAAATTAATTGGGGACTTGAAGATACAATTTTCCATAGGTGATTATTATAAACCATTGGGTTGCCTTGCAGAGTGGGGAATGTTTCCAATCTCAGACTGGAAAAATCCAATGCATTTTTTTTTTGCATTGTCTCTAAGACATCATTTGCCAATTACCTTTGAAATGCTTTGCTGGCAACGGTCCAAAACAAGCCCTCTCCTTGCTAACAGGATACATGTGGGAGTTCCAACCACATCATTTAGGGAGCTTTATATACATAATCTCCCACAACACAAGCACTCCCAGTGGAGTGCAGAGCTGCTGCCTGGACTAATAATGATGTCTCAACATCACAGGTGAATAATTATCAGCTCAAACTCTTCAGAAGTGGGGGTGAGAGAATGGTGAAGGGTGTAAGTGCCTGGAAGGAGAAATGGAAAACAGAACTACTCCCACTCCATTCAGAGAGTGTTAGGTTAAAGTTTCACCTTGAAAAAAACTCTCTGTCTCTCTCTCTGTCTCTCTCTCTCTATATGTGTGTGTGTATGTATGTATGTGTGTGTATATATATATATATATCCTTTCCTGTGTGTCTCTCTCTGATAATGTTCCCAGTTCTTGTTACATGACATTTCAATTCATTGACGTGGCTCCTGAAATTAAGGGGAAAGTTTACACTTAAGACCTGTAAAACCAGTTGCATATTGCTGGGGAGGGAGTCAAGATTCACACACTTCAGATTATTGGGTACTTCACAGAGGGATACGTAATCAAGCACAAAATGAATTATCATGAACTTATTTCTGAAAAGTAAGACGGAAAGGTGGAAGAGGATGAGACCCTTGTCTGGACAGAAGTCTTGGGAGCCCTTGAGCATTCCATCTACTTTATGCAGGTGTCATGAATGGCTCACAACCACCACATTTAGGGTCCTTGTCTACCAACTCTTATTCCTAGAAAATTCTTCCTTATGTTGTACTGAAAATGGACTCTCAGCAGCCTCAACTCTCTTTATCTTCAGAAGCTTAAGAATTTTAAGTTTGGGGCCCGGCGGCGTGGCCTAATGACTAAAGTCCTCGCCTTGAACGTTCCGGGATCCCATATGTGCGCCGGTTCTAATCCTGGCAGCTCCACTTCCCAGCCAGATCCCTGCTTGTGGCCTGGGAAAGCAGTCGAGGACGGCCCAAAGCTTTGGGACCCTGCACCCGTGTGAGAGACCTTCCCACCCGTGTGGGAAGAGGTTCCTGGTTCCCAGCTTCGGATCGGTGCAGCACCGGCCCGTTGCGGCTCACTTGGGGAGTGAATCATCGGATGGAAGATCTTCCTCTCTGTCTCTTCTCCTCTCTGTATATCCGGCTTTCCAATAAAAAAATGAATAAATCTTAAAAAAAAAAAGAATTTTAAGTTTGCCTCTTTTCCCCCAAGAGACATAAAAACAATTTCCATGAACTCTCAAAACTTTTCTTTCACTGGCTCTAATTCCCTGATTCCAAATGAAGGTTTTATTCAATGGTTGTATTAATATTACTTGGCAGTCAATATTTTAAAGGCATTTCAAATGAAAGATTTCAAATGAAATATTTGAGGATTTAAGTTTGACTAAACCAAACCCAACTCAAATTCCTATGTGTACATCAGGATTCCTGGCAGCATTTTTAATACAGGGAGGAAGATGAAAATAATCCAAATGCCCACTGATAAATGAATAAATTTAAAAAGTGTGGTAAATAAATACAGTAGACTACTACACAATTTTTTTTAGAAGAAAATCTTGATACATTGACAGCATACATGGAGCTAAAGATATGTTAAACAGAATAGGTCAGCCACCAAAGCACATGTAATTTCATTTACATGAGGCATTAAGAGTGTCAGACTCATAGAATGTTGGTTGCTAGGGTAATTAGTGTTTAGTGGAAGCAGATCTCCAATTTGGGGTGACAAAAAAAGAAGGTCCTACAGTTGGGTGGTAGTGGGATCTACCCGGTGTAAGTGTATTTAATGTCATGAACACTACCCTTGAAATTGGAAAAACGTTATGTATATCATACCACCACCATCCCAATTAATAAAAATTAGCACAATATCCACCCACTGGAATTTTATTGCTCTTCCCAATCAAGATTTCTCAATTGCTTCTAACCTATTCAGACTATTCCAGAAAAAATATTTATGGTGATTCCCCTTAGCCCTTCGCTGAAGCAAATGCCATAAAGCTCTTCTTACAGCTCCCCCATGTATACCATGTCTGCTGTGCACCCAAGGACATGTGGCCAAACAGCACAACCTCGTGAGCCATGTCCATCACAGAGGTGCCCCTTCTTTGTCCCACACACCTGGCCTGTGATCCCAGATACTCTACAGGCTAGAAGCCCATAGGGAGGTGGCTGGAGAGCTGAGAACAAGTTATTTTGTTTTTCTTTTTACATTTTTGTGAACGTAAGATTTTACATATTTAGGGCCCGGCGGTGTGGCCTAGTGACTAAAGTCCTCGCCTTGAACGCGCCTTGGGATCCCATATGGGCACCGGTTCTAATCCCAGCAGCTCCACTTCCCATCCAGCTCCCTGCTTGTGGCCTGGAAAAGCAGTCGAGGACGGCCCAGAGCCTTGGGACCCTGCATCCCCGTGGGAGACCCAGAAGAGGTTCCTGTTTCCTGGCTTTGGATCAGCACAGCATCGGTCATTGCGGTCACTTGGGGAGTGAATCATCAGATGGAAGATCTTCCTCTCTGTCTCTCCTCCTCTCTGTATATCTGACTTTGTAATAAAAATAAATAAATCTTTAAAAAAAGATTTTACATATTTATAGGACACTGTGTGATGTTTTGATGAACATACAGAGTGTGTAATGTACAATCAAGGTAGACATAGGCATGCCTTCAAACATTTGGCATTTCTTTATATATACAAAATTCTTTTTGTTTTTTAAGAGAAATATATAGCGCATTACTCTTATCCATAGTTACCCTACTACAGGACACCAGAACTTCTCATTCCCACTCAGTTGAAACAATTCTTCATTTTTTGTCTCACCCCTTCTCCCCACAGCCTTTGAAGTAACCACCATCACTACCAACTTCTATGAAATAAATGATTTTAGACTCAACAAACAGGTGAAATCATGGGATACTTGTCTGTCTATGCTTGTTTCAGCTGAATAGTAATTTCATCTTATATATGTACCACAGTTTCTTTATCTACTTGTCAGGATGAACACTTGGATCATTTTCATTTCTTAGCTATTAGGAAGGGGCCATCATTTGTTACATGCCCTGGCATATTATCAAGGAGCTGGATTGGAAGCAGAGCAAATGGGGATTAAATCAAAATTCTCAGATGTCAACATCACAAGCAGAAGCACTAGTATTTATGCAAAGATGATGGCATGGACATGATGCTTTGATTTAACAAGTTAAGCTACCACTTGCAAAAGAGCCTTCTGCATTGATTTCTGGTTCAAATCCAGGTTTCTCTATTTTCATCCAACCCTTTTGGAAGGCAGTAGCAGATGGCCCAAGTACCTGGGCCTCAACCCACATGGGAGACCAGGATGGAATTCCTGGTTTCTGGATTCAGCTCGGCACCACTCTGATTTTTAAGACTATTTTGGGAATGAGTCAGCGGATTAAAGAAATCTCTCTCTCCCTTGCTACTTTTACTCTCTCTCCCTCACACGACAGCTGTACCTTTCAAATAAATAAATCATTCTAAAAAGAGTGATTGTATGATGCGGTACAGACAGCAAGGGGGTTGTCCAACCCCTTCCTTATGTTCAAAGAAAGTAGATCATTTTAATTTTCACTCAGGGGCCTGGCAATGCTGATGTCACCATGGATGACATGCTGGGCACCACATTCCCCATCTGGTGCAACCCAGAACTAAGTACAAACAGGTTCTCCTGTGTTTGTTGTCTGCTGCACAGGTAGAAACACTTTATTTTTAATAAACTGCCTGCTTTTAAAACTTGTCTGATTTGTGGTCATCATTGTGGCATAGTGAGTAGAACCTCTGTCTGCAGCGCTGTAGTCAAGTATGGATAACAGTTTGTGTCCCAGCTCCCAAATAATGGCCTCAGAAAAGCAGTAGAGAATGACTTAAGTGCTTGTGCTCCTGTTACCCACATGGGAGACCTGGATGATACTTCCAGCTTTGGCCTAGTCCAGTCCTGGCCATTGAGGCCAACTGGGGAGTGAATCAGCAGATGGAAATTGACTTTTCAGTCTCTCTCTCAAATCTGCCCCAATTTAGAAGCAGAGCGGTCAGACAGCCTGCAGAGGCTCCTGGGCTATCACATGTGGCAATTCTATGCTAACACAGCACAAATGCAACATAAATCAAATGCCAAATGAAATCAGGAAATCTTGCCTCTTCTGCAAGATTTGCAAAGTCCATAAAAGGGAGAAAGGAGAATGCCTTGAATCCCACTTCAATCATTGAGAAGTGACCATAAGGCAGAGTCGGAGCAGTTAGTCTTTAAGGAAAAACAAATCACAAAGAGATGATTTGACCTTTTAATTACTTTGACTAGGAATTGTTGGTCCTCATTTTAAATGGATTTCCTCAAGAAAGACTTTATCCTGCACCCCTTAGCACATATCACACACACACACACACACACACACACACACACACACACACACACACACCCGTCCATGAACAACCCCGGGATAGCAAATTCCTTGCCCTCCAGCTGTTTGCTGTCAAGACACAAGCTGAAATTTACCAGCTGCATGTCCTGTTGAACAAAGCAGTGCATGAAGATGAATATACAAGGTCATTTCTCAGTTCTCACCTCCAGAACAGTGTTTCATATGGTAGTCCATGAAGGGAGAATGAGTGCAGAAAAGCATTCTTTACACCCACCCAGCCCCCTCTGCAATAACCTGACCGCATGCTACAACCTTGTGCCTTCAGCTTTACAAATAGCTGTCACACAGAGAGCTGTTTGCACTTCACAGCAACTTTCAGAGTTTCCAACAGGGGTTTTCAGCCACACTGGACAGGCACCTCTCCACCACGGAGGCTCTGTCCTCCCATCTCTGGTACCTTGGACGCCTTCCCTGTCAGATCTGCACTAAGTCTGTTCTCTGTGAGTTCAGCTCATGTTCTTTATCTTGTCACCTCCACAGCACAGTCCAAAGTGTGATATCTGGTAACTCAACACTCACCTTTATCAAAGCAGAGACCAACAGAACAGAATTCTGTCAGCACTGAGGGACTGGAGACTGGGATTCAGCACTGAATTAGCAGCTAAGCACAGGCAGGCAGATTTCAACCTTCCCCCTTCCTGGCTGTGCAGCATTAGAAAGGAGACCGTGTAACCCTCCTAAGCCTCCATTTCCTTGCATTTAAACTGAAAATAATTTTCAAAATGCATATCTTGCTTAGTTCCAGAAACAACCCAATGATTAAGATTTCTGTCCTGCTGTGAATCATGCCGCAATGTCTGAGGGGAGCAAATGAGCTCACAGAAATCTTTTAAATTATCACCTTAAAAAATACAATGAGACTAAGGACTATGGTCAGCTACAAATGACCCAGAAAACCTCAGTTATGGAAAAACAAACAATCCTTCTTTATGCAAAAGCATATTTAAGGTGCAATTATTTTTAAGGCCCAACATCTTAATAACAGTAATAAAAAGAAAATCCCATTGGCCCTCACCCCCTAACAAATCCATTCTTTTCTTATGTGTACATGTGTGTGTGCTTATGTGTGTGCATACTAAGCTTCAGTCCCTAACAGCTTATCTGTCTTAAACATATGTAATCAGAGCATATATTATATTGTGTCTTTTACATTTATCCTTGTTGTCATGTGATCCATCAGGAAAAAGAAGAAATGGAACAATAGGCAATTAATTTTGTTTTTTACATCCTCTGGCCAAATCCTTTCCAAAACAGAGAGCAGTTAGAATCAATGTCACACAAAATTGAAGACATTCTGGGTGCCTACCAAACCCTCAATACCATTTAATAAAATATTCTGAAATAGCAGAAAAGTCCTAGGCCCAGACTAGCCAAATGATCTGGAGGTCTTAAAATGCAGCTCTTGCAAATAGGAAACTATTTTATTAATTAATCTAATAATTAATTTAAGTATAAATAGCCATGTGTGATTAGTGGTCAACATTCAGACAGCACCAGAGTACATGAGCTGAGTGAAAAGGTTTCTGAATTTCAGCGGAGTTTCCTGCTCTAGCAAAGACCACTTTCCCACTTACAGCCCCCTCTGCACCAAGTACACTTGCTTTCTGTCATTTTTTGGCTGCCTGCCATCCACTCCCACTCCTAGCAGCAGACCACTCCCTTCAGGGACTATTATTTTCATTTGGTCTCCATGAGGAAAGGGAACCCAGGATCTTGTCTCCCACCAGAGAGGACAAAAGAACACACCTAGAGAATAGGTACACGGCCCAAGTTGAATCATGTTCTTCTCAGGACTTTGAATGTTCAGATATCTCAAGGTTTCGAGTTGTCCACTGTAGTGGCTACAACTGGTCAAATGCTTCTAAATGTGGGCACCTGGAACTTCCACAGTTGGCAGGACCATTGGTTCAGCTTCTAGCACTCATGTTCTGGCTCACAGTCCCTCCACCCCACATGGAGGATCACCTGGTTGGAGTCTGAGCTCCAATTTGTCTGTTGGTGACTGTTCATGAGGGCTTCACTCTAACAACCCAATCTAATCACTTCCCACAGACCCTATCTTTATGGCATTAAAATTCCACTCTCTTGGTACCATTAACATAAGATCCTAGACGTGAAACTCCTAACTTCAGGGGAACAATTACCCAAATCATAGCAGAACCCTGACAGGTCATAAGGATGAACAGCTCTGTCATCTTCCCTGTGCATCTAGAATCCAAAATCTGCTCCAAGTATTGGTTTACCTTTATTTCCTTTTTTTTCAAAGATGTATTGATTTTTATTTGAAAAGCAGACTTCACAGAGAAGAAGCAAAGAGACAAGTTTTCCATCTGCTGGCACACTCCCCAAATGGCTGCGACAACCAGAGCTGAAGTGAGGCAAACCTGGGACCACTGAACCGAAGTGTAGATCTCCCACGTGGATGCAGAGCCTCCACTGCTGCTATCCCAGGCCTTGACCAGAGAGCTCAACTGGTACGCTAACCGGTACCAACTGGGCACTAACTGGTAACTTGGATCCCAGGGATAGCAGACAGAGGATTAGCTTGTTGCGCTGTCCAGCTGTCCCCCTTCCTTTCCGTTTTTTCCCTGGAATCATCTGGTTATCCAGAAATTAGTGCCATTGTTCTTAATGTCTTCAGCCTGAAATATGTCAAAGGCAAACAATGCCACAAGTTTTGTTTCTTTATGAGGAGTAACAATGTCAACTTTGAATGTTAGCCTGCCTACTATCTATCTAGGATCTGCTGCCATGGGTGAATAAATTGACTCATCCACCATCAGAGAAATACATCAACTTCCTAAAGCTCCTCACCAGGACTTTCTAGCACTGGTCCTAGCATCTAGCCAGAGAAACTCTGTAAGGAGCCTGCAGACTATCCTGTAAAGGTTTGTACATCAGCTGGGATACTGAAAAGATTATCCAGAGCAGTGTGTGTGTGTGTGTGTGTGTGTGTGTAGACTCAAAATACCCTTACAAAGGACTTGAGCAATACTAGAGGCAGAGAATTCCCATGAGTCCACTTAACTACTTTCATTAGCGTGACGTAACCCAGCAAGGCGAGCAGCTTTGCTTTTGATATTCTGACACTTTGAAGGCAAGTGCTGATTACCAACAGGGCAACCATGAAGTGGCACTATGGGGAACACTTTTGAACATATTTACCTAATTAGTCCATTATAAAGTGTAATGTGATTTCTTGACTTATCCTCTCATTAGTTTTATGAGAATCTTTAAGAAACACCAGAGTCAGACGGGAGAAGGAAGAGGCACATTGTGCTCAACTCTACATGCTTCCAAATGGCGCAACAGTCCTTGAATTTAACAGGGTGCACATGAGGTGCCCCAGAGCTTGGCACAAAGGCTTGACTGTTCTCACAGAACTGTGGGGAAAGGCTCCCCCAAGCACTTTACATGTTCATGAAGGTGATGTATGGACCTGAATCACTGCATGCTCCATCCCAAAATAGCTCTGGAGACATGAGCACTGATGTAGCAGTACAGAAAATGAGCTTCCAATCTCAGATGTGTCTTTGACTAGAGAAATGACCCAATTCACTTTATCACTTTATCACTTAAGCTTCAGACAAATCTGAAGCTGTACCCTGGGAATAACAATGCCCATCAAGTCAACGCATGAGACTTATGGAATCATGATAAACCCATGAGATAGTAAATGTGAAGGTATCTATCAAGGTAGCTGCCTAGATAGATAGATAGATAGATACATACATACATACATACATACATACATACATATTGAACATTTAATACATGCAAAGCACCCTGAGGGTGATTTGTCCACAGTGCAATCAGCATGATCAAAAATGTTCATTCATTCTGGCTTAAATCTGAAAGATAATCCTATTAACAACATTCTGAGATCTTTCATGGTCTCCCAGTCTAAATGTCCCCCCACTAGCACTCCCCTGTGGCATCCATTCTTCCCCATTTTAGCCCTTGAAACATGTCCTTTGTCGTCATAACTGCTGTACCATATCTAGTGCTATTCTCATGTCATTCTGCATTCAACCCTCTTCAAAAAGGGGCTGGGAGTTTGGGGCTGGCATTGTGGCAAGGCAGGTTAAGCCTACAATGCCAGCATCCTATCAGGGTTCAGATGCTCCACTTCTCATCCAGAGCCTTTTAATGAACCTGCCATGGGCCCCTGCACTCCCATGGAAGACTCTAAAGATGCTTCTGGCTTCTAGGTTCAACCCGGCCCAGCAATGACTATTACAGCAATTCAGGGAGTGAACAAGCAAAGACCTCTTTCTATCCTCTCTCTCTAACTCTGCCTTTCAAATAAACAAAATAATTTTTAAAGTCTTAAACAAGAGGACGTGAAGAGAAACTAACCCAAAACACCAGCCCCATGTTCTTTGCCCAGTGTCGGCTCCATGGGAGGTGCTCTCATCAGGCCCAAAGCTGGACTGTACTCAGAGGCCAGAGAGGCTGAGGAACTGTGTCTATTCAAACACTTCTGTCAGTCTCAAAACAGAGCAGTGGAAACTGCAGCAAAGGATGGGAAAGGATGGGGAACTGGGAATACACGGCAAATATGTTTTCATACTCCTCAAATATCAGAAAGTTTACTGAAATGGATCATTTTCATCATGAAAGCTGTGGTGAACCAGGCCAGGAGATGATAGCCACTCATGTGTGTTTGCATGGCCTTTCCTGGAACACGAATGGACCCATCACCTCGGTCATCTGGTCAGTGGCCTTGGCAGCTGAGGCACAAACTTCATCAACTTTGTCTCCTGGATTTTCTCTGCCCACCAGCTTTTTTTTTATTTGTACAAAAAAGGAGTTTTATCTTATTTTTTTTAAAAAAAAACTTTTCCTTTTTGTTTCAAAGGCTGAGTCAGTGCCTAGGTTCTGTCAGAAAGAAAGAGAGCGAGAGAGAGACTCTTCCATCTGTTAACTCATTTCCCCAGATAACCTCAATAATTGGGGCTGGGCCAGGACAAAGGCAGGACCCCAGAATTCCACCCAAATTCCCTATGTGAGTGACAGCAGCCCAAGAACCTGGGCCATCCTCCACTGCTCAAACAGCTTCTGCTCAACTTCTTAAAAGTTCCAAGAAGCTCACTTCACCTGTGACCTCCAAAGAGACGACTGCTTTGCCCAGAGGCTTTGCCTTGGGAAATGGTCCCTGGAATCTTCTGAGGAAAAACACTTCCCTGACCTCGCATCTAAAACTAGAGCATCTAAAACCTGGCTCAGGGTTCAGCCAGATCAGATTCACAAACACATTTATTCTTGGGCACGTGGAAGTTTCCTAAGCATCATATGTGTCTACAGATACACAGTTCAAACAGACTGAACAAGACATGAAAAACTCCATGGGACCCTGACTTTTTCTACCTGCCTTGGAGTTCACTGCAGAAGTAATCCCAATTGATATAGTTGATAGGGTAAGATGATGGTGGCAGCTGCAGCAGCCGGTCTTCCTGCCCTCCACAGAGAAGGCAGAGGCTGGCAGAATGGGCAGGAAGGGTCTTCTGACCACCTGAACTACTTATCTAAAGAGCCTTAGTCTGGCGCCAGCATCACGGTGTATCATATGAGGGCATTGCCGGCAATGCTGGCATCCCAAATGGGATCCAGTTGGAGTCCTGGCAGCTCTACTACTCATCCAGCTCCTACTAGTAGCCTGAGAGAGTAGCAAATGATGGCCCAAGTGTTTGGGGCCCTGTCACCCACATGGGAGTCCAAGACAAAGCTCCTGTCTGCTTGGCTGTTGTGACCACGTGAGGAGTGAATTCGGGGTTAAAAAACTTCTCTTTCTGTCTCTCCCCTGCTCTCTCTAACTTTGGTTTTCAAGTAGATAAATATTTTAAACTTTTTAAAAAGAGTCTTTTTTTTTTTTTTTTGCATTCGAGGACACTATATCCCCCATTCCTGTGCCACTGTCACAAACCAAGTTACACATAGATTCTAAATGGAGAAACTCCCACTTGATGGTTAGAGAATGACTCAGAAGAGCAGATGTGAAATTCTGCAGAGCCATGTAGGCTTCGAACCAGTTATCCATCACCCTATCACCTTTAGAGCCCTCCAGGGCTGAGCAAAACCCATGCTTCGTTAGCACAAAGATTATTCACAGCTCCCTAATGTATTCTGCAAGCCAAGAGGGCCTCAGGTTATGTCTTGGAAACCCGAGAGACCAGAGCCTAGAACTACATCTAGTCAAGTCATGAGCAAGCAGTTTATATAGGGAGGATTTAAGGTTCTGGTGCTAGCAAAGGTTTCCTGTCTTAGCTAAGACACCTGAAACCTTACTGTTGCATTTGCTTTGCGCACATTGTCAGTAAGCCTTCCCTGCTGAGTTGGATGTAAGTAGTACCGCTGGGGCTTCTATTGGGCAACATTGTAAGCATAAGCCTATAGCCTGGAGCCTAAAGAAAGTTGAGCCAGGAACCATCAGTCCCACCTTTGGGAGCTCTGACAACAGACCCTTCCTCACAAAGCACTTTTGGTACTGGTGCAGACAGTGCTGCCCCAGATCAAGGCCTCCCATCAGGTTAAGGGGAGGCCCACGGTAGGACTAGTGGTCCCGGCAGATCAGCTGCAGCTGCTCCATTTCCACAAGTCTGTGCATTCTGAGATCAGCCCAGCCTTCCCAGCACATTCTTTTCCACCAGAATAGAAAATCGGGCAGAGCAGTCTGGAAAGATGAAGGATTCTCCAGTCAATGGGGAACGGGCCAGGGCTTCTGGAGAGACAGGTGGGGGTCAGCACCTCCTTGTGGTGTGCAGAGCTGTTAAAATACACACCAGGCAGACGGTGCCCCTTCACCTCAGACAAAGCACAGAGCGCTCGTTTCCTGGACCAGCACAAAGGAAAATAAGCTTGAGGCTCTGCAGGAGTAGTGTTGAACAGCACGGGCCCGGCAAAGAGGGACTTCACCACATCCCCTGGGGCACGTGTATTGGTTTCAGCACCAGCATTTGTTGCCTTCCTCCTGGAAAGAGGACACTTCCAAGAGGCAGCTGTCTCTCCAATAACTCTACCCACTGTTATTTGCAATGGCTCCACTTCCAATGCCAAAAGTTGCTTGATTGGCTGGTTATGAGTTTTGTAAAGCTGTAGGAACTCAAAGACTCAGGGAAGTGCATTTGATGCAGCAGGTCCTCACAGTGAGTTCCAGGAATTGGGCAGTGGTATTCAGTCAAGGGGCCAAGAATAAACTTGCATCACTAATATTAGAACCTATCTTCTCAGGCCTGGTGTGGTAGCCTAGTGGCTGGAGTCATTGCCTTGGGAATGACAGGATTCCATATGGTCACCAGATCTGGTCCCCACAGCCTCGTTTCTCATCCAGCTCCCTGCTTGTGGCCTGGGAGAGCAGTCAAGGATGGCCCAAAGCCTTGGGGCCCTGCACCCACGTGGGAGACCCAGAGGAGATCCTGATTCCTGGCTTTAGATAGGCTCAACGCCGGCCATTGCGGTCACTTGGGGAGTGGACCAGCAAAAGAAAGATCTTCCTCTCTGCTTCTTCTCTTCTCTGTATATCTGACTTTCCAGGAAAAATAAATAAAATCTTAAAAAAAAAAGAAAGAGCCTATATTCTCTGTCAGCCCTGAAAACAAGTGCCTACTTGGAATTCCAGGGTCAACATCCAGAATGCACCTGCAATCCTGTGTAGCCTGGGTTCTTAGCTACTGGATACCTCCCAGCTTTCAGATTCCCACACCAGGAGGGAGAATGAGGACAATAGTAATCACCCACAGCCAAGAAAAACAAATGCAAGGCAGACTTAAAATAATAACAAGCATTTACCAAGCATTTGCTCCTTGCCAAGTACTTGGCTTACCCATTTCACATGAATTCTTCTGTTGAATCCTCAATAACCTGTAGTGTAAATGTCGTTACTGTTGCTGCTTTATGAAAAACAAGCAATCTCACAGGGCCTGAGCAGTCAAAGCCACACAGCAACCACGTGATGCGGCAGGATTGTTGACTGCACAGCGTATCTACTGTTTTCAAGGAAAAAAAAAAAGATAACTGTTGCAGCAGCACACGATAAAACAGCTTACTGTGTTGGAGTTCTTTCTCCCCTTCAGTCATCGATACTTTGAAAATCCCCTGTCAAGTCTCTGGAACTTGCTTGGAACAGAGCTTCTTCAGTGCAGACCAATGAGTGAGTCTCTGAAGGTCTTGCAGGAGTTCAGGCTCTGGCTTGCAGGGTGGGGAACGCCCGGGGATTCTGCACTCTGTGCTACTCTTAGGTTATGCCTTTGGCACTGGGACATAAACACATCCTTAGACAACACATCTGTATACACCCCCTCACACACACACATACCTACCACGGTACCAATATGGAGACATGCAACTTTCATTGTCATGTACAAAAGTAAGCTCTCTCGGGGAGTGAAACTAAGAATTTAAAACTATACACACTGTGGCTCAGACCGTCAAAAACAGGAGCAATTAATATACGGAGAAAGAAAAAATGAAAGAGAAAAAGAGGGGGGAGAGGGAAAGGCAAAAGGAAGGAATAAAGAAAGAATATGGAATGTAAGAGAACAGACTCAGTACTTTTAAAAATTGGGATATGGTTCTGTGCATAGTAGGTACTCAGCAAATGTTCCTAAAGCATTGGTTCCTCAACAGTTAAATTACTGAGTACCTGCTCCAAGATAAACACTCCATCAGATCCTTTGGATGGAAAGGTAACTCAAAACATGTAAATGAATTACTGCAGTACTGTGAGATAAGTACAATTAAGAAGCTAGCTATAAAGTATAGGGGTAAATAGAGAAGTGATTATGTCTTGAAAAAAGTTGGGAAGTCTTGTCTTCTAGAGATCATTTTTAAGCTGATTGTTGGAAGAATTAGGGACTTGCCAGATGGAAAAGGCCAAAATCTAGGAATGACAGAGTGTGTTCCTAGTTTGTTTGTTTGATTGTACTGCCTTTGTTTCAGGAAGAATTTCAGGTAATTTATGTTCCAGTCTTTTCATACTGGAGTGGTTAGAGATGAGACTCAAAGATGACAGGAAGTATATTATCAAGAGTTTTGTAATTGATGCCTGAATATGAATTTTATATAATGGAAAACGAACCCAAGAGGATTGATAATCAGATTTGTTGTGAATTTTCTGTATATTGAATGAATGAAGATAGAAACTGAAGATTAATATGTACATTTACATGATTTCATTTTTGTAAAAGGCAAAAGTGCATTTATGTGTGTTTATATATACTTGTATATACAAAGGAAAATGTTTCAAAGGATATTCTTTAACTTGTTCACAGTGATAACCTCTGGGGAATGGGATTAGAGGGAAGGGGATTTATGTGGCTGTCTGTATACTGGGTGGGATATTGTGCTTTTATTTTTGTATTTGAATTTTTAATAAATATGTATTATTTATAATAAAACAAAAAAAAAATTAGTTCACTTCCTAGGAAAAAAGAAGGGGTGAGTTTGGAGGGGCAGGCACAGTAGTTTATCAGACTAATCCTCCACCTGCAGCATCAGCGTTCCATTCGGAAGCTAGTCGGTGTCCTGGCTGTTTTACTCTCATCCAGCTCCCAGCTTAAGGAACGCAGTGGAGAATGGTGCAAGTCCTTGAGCCCTGCACCCACGCACGAGGCCTGGAGGAAGCTCCTGGCTCTCAGCTTCAGATCAATTCAGTTCCGGCCACTGCTGCTGTTTGGGGACTGAACCAGCGGATGGAAGAATTATCTCTCTGGTGCGCTCTCTTCTCTCTGTAAGTAAGTAAAAGTAAAATAAAATTTCAAAAACAATAACAATATTAAAAGGGGGAGTTTAAGGCCCGGCAGCGTGGCCTAGCAGCTAAAGTCCTCGCCTTGAACGCCCTGGGATCCCATATGGGCACCGGTTCTAATCCCGGCAGCTCCACTTCCCAGCCAGCTCCCTGCTTGTGGCCTGGGAAAGCAGTCGAGGACGGCCCAAAGCTTTGGGACCCTGCACCCACGTGGGAGACACGGAAGAACCGGCCCGTTGCGGCTCACTTGGGGAGTGAAAACATCAGATGGAAGATCTTCCTCTCTGTCTCCTCCTTTCTGTATATATCCGGCTTTCCAATAATAATAAATCTAAAAAAAAAAGGGGGTGGGGGGAGTTTGAAATCTGAATTTGTGTTAACAAACGAGGCAGAAAAAACATCCTTGACTCAAGTAACCTTTAATTGCTGTGCGGTTATTGAGGACTTGCTTTCTCCCTGCCAACTCCTTACAGTGAGGGCAAGTTTGGGCTGCTGCTGCTGTAGCATGCACAATCCCAGTTCCAGGCTGTTCCTTTCTGCTTCCTTCCCTCTCCTGTGAAGAGGTCAGGGAAGCCAAGGTCCTGCTGCTGGCCGTCAGAGAGTGAGGAGAACAAACTGGGAGAGGAGCAAATGAATGCCTCCCCTGCTCTAAATGTTGATGGATTCATCTGAAAACATGGATCCTGGAAGGACAATATAGTAATTGATGCTATTGTTGAATGTCTGAAGCCCTAATCTCGATGGAAGGGTTTGAAAGTTGAATGCTCCCAGGACCATGTGGTGAGTTCGCAGAGTGGTGCTACTGGGAAGTGGCAGACTCCTCACAGAGTGGGGCCCAGTGGGAGACCCCCCAGGTTAGAGCAGGCATTACCTAGGGAGGTAGCTCTGGTGACAGGATGGTTATACAAGCCAGAGTTTGGACCTAGCCACTCCAGTTCATGTCCTGGTTGCTCCGCTTCTGATCCACCTCCTGCTTAGGACTTGGGAAAGCAGTAGAGGATGGTCCAAAGCCTTGGGCCCCTGCACCTATGTGAAAGACCCTGCACCTATGTGAAAGTCCCCAGTACTCCTACCAACTGCCAGCATTTTACGACTTTATGTTTCTACAATGGCAGTAAGGTCCCAAGCTCCTCTAAGGTGAAGGCAATCTCAAATCTCATCCTCAAGCCTCCAGGAGGTCAGAATTCAATTCCATGGAGGTTTAGCCATCATCTGTTATCACAGCCATCCCATTGCCCGGGCTGCTGCAGGAAACAACCTGGCAGCAGGAGCCATGATCCCAGCACACAGGTGCACACTCCTGCTCCCACACCAGGACCCCACCCCACCTGCCACTCCACTCCTCGACAGATGTGGACATCCACCCGCACACACACACCGCAGCACACACGTCACTCTGACACTCACTGCTTCCGGCACACAGAGCCCTCACCTGCAGGTCGCCGGTGCTCGTGAGCAGTCATACACACCCGGGCCCAGGTTCCCATTCAGGTACACATGCCACACCTCCCCTCTGCCCTCTCATGCAGGGGGGGGTGTCCCTCACGCTCACTCTCTTCCCCCAGTACACGAACTACCAGTACAGGCCATCAGAACAGAGCAGGGCAACATAAGGTGATTGTTTCTCAGACTCCAAACTACATCAATGCCTGCCGCACATAAAATGATTACAGATCAATCTCTGTGGGGTGGGATTTTTACTGCTTTTTCTTGTTTAAAATTCATTTTCTTTGGAAAGCATAGAGAGAAAAAGGAAGAAATGGAAAGACACAGAGAGAATGTATACCTTCTGCTGCTTTATTCCCTAAATGACCACAGCAGCCTGGTCTGGTCCAAGCAGAAGCCAGGAGCTAAGAACTCCATCCTGGCCTCCCACATGAGTGGCAGGGGCCCAAGTACGAGGGCCCCTTCCGTTGCCCCCCCAAGCATGCTGATGGGGAGCTGGATTATTAAAAGGCCAACACAGTTCACTCTCCTCCAGTTCCCAACCTTCTGGGGACACGCTCTCGCTCCTGAATCTCCTGGTACCTGTTCTGCCTATCATTCTAGAAGGTCCAAGAGAGAGCTGCCAGAGACTCCCCAACAAGCCAACGCACACAGCTGCCCGCGGACAGGCCCGACACACTCACACACACTGGCGGACCACACACAAAGGATGTGAACCTCAGAGCGCGCAGAGCTGAACAAGCTGCTGCAAGGGAAGTGAAAGTAAAAGATAGAGCCATCGGCGGCCCTTCCCCCGCCGCAGGGTCTCTTTCCTGGAGTCACATTGCCCCCTAGTGGACATTCAATGTACGGTTGCAGAAAGGCCGGGCCACGCTGAGAACCTGAAGGCAGCCAGGAAAATGCCCGCTGGCTTCAGGGGTGAGCCTGGTTAGAGAAGCAAAGACAAGAACGAAGATAGATATGTGAAGGTCACAGGAGGTGAGGAATACCAGTAGAATTTCATTTTCTTTTGGAGAAGGAGAGGAAAGAACGCCAACAGTGAACTCAGAATGCTGACACAGGTCTGTGCTTTTCCAGTCCGTATGCTTCTGAAACTTTTAAATTAGAAAATAAGAGATAAACATTACAACATAAAAAAGGTGAAAAATTCTGGCTAATCCAGTTCTTAACGATGAACTGGTCCCAAGAAAAGACTGCAGGAGTGGGGCCGACGTGATGAATCAGCAGGTTCAACTGCTGCCAGGGATGCAGGGATGCGCTTTCCACGTGGGCATTGGTTTGTGTCCCAGCTGATGCACCTCTGATCCAGCCAGCCGCCTGAAAATGGCCAGGGAAGAGCCATGGGAAATGGTCCAAGTGTTTGGGCTTGTCACCCATGTGGGAGACACAGATGAAACTCCTAGCCCCTGGCCTTGGCCTGGCCCAGCCCTGGTGGTTTTGTCCATCTAGAGAGTGAATCAGAAGATGGAAGATTTTCTCTCTCTCTCCCTCTCTCACTCTCCCTCTCTCTTTCTCTGTTTCTCTCTCCTGTCTCTCCCTCTCTATGCATAAATCTGCTTTTTAAATAAATAAGTCAATATTTTAAAGTTTGTAGGAGAGGAATTACTCTGAGAACTGCAGAGCCCGTGACTTTTGGCCCCTTCATGGTGGATTGTGCGGCTCCCGATGCGTTTCTGGTATCCCAGGAACACAGAAACTGTGCAGTTCTTTCTGCCAAATATGACACCACCTTCTTCTCCCCCATGAGGCCTCCAGGGGAACACTGAACATGTGACTTAGCAGGGACTTGAAATTTGCTGCATGGTCAGTCTTGTGCTCTCAGGTTTCTGGCACTAACATGAGAAGAGCATTCCACAGCAAAGTCGCTAATTTACCGAAGGTGGGAATGCCTGGAGAGGACTAGATCCAACCCTCATGTGCAGGGGCCAGTTCACGGCCAACATACAGGGAGTTAGACATCATGAGTGTCGTTCTTAGCAGCTTTTCTTCCTTGCCTGAGTACAGGAAAAGAAAAGGCAGGCCTAGTGGCCCTGTTCCTCCCAGCTCTTACCCAACAACACATTTTCCCCACAGGCCAAGCTGTGCTGCAGTGGCAGACGCCAGCTGGGTGTCCTCTGTTCCGGTTCTGTTCCGACACCATCCACTTACGCACAAGTCCCATCTACAGCCCAAGGACTCAGTCCCCAAGACACCCTTGGCTGCACATGCTGACTGTAAGCCCGGATTGTAGGCTGTGTTTCTAATCAGCTGTCTATAAATCAGGGCTCACATGACCCCTTCTTTGGCTGTGATTAATTGGCTATAGCAGCCCACATAATGCAGCAAGACCTTTAGTATTTTCTTATAAAGGACCTAACAAAGGAGTGCACCTGGAAAGGCAGCAGAGGATGGGCCAGGAAGATTCAGGTGAATTCAGATGAATTCCAGCTTCATGGCTTCAGCCTAGCCCAGCTCTGCCTGTGGTGGCCACGTGGAGCATGAACCAGCAGAGAGCCATCCCTCTCTCTATCACCTGGCCTTTCAAATAAATAGACTAGACTTTAAATCTAGTCTATTTCAAGACCACAATCCCAGCCTGATTCAGTCAGCTCCTTGGCTACAGAGAAATGATACTATGACTTTGGAGCTTCCAAAGGAAGTTGAAAACCAGGTTCATATTTTACAATCTCATCATTTCCCTTCCGCCACCACTTTTGCCACATCTGTCTCTCATTCTCGTATCCTGCCTACAAGTTGCTAAGTTGATCTTCAACCTTGACTGTGCCATTTTTTCTGCTCAAAATTCCTTAGAAATCTCATCTGCTGGCCTTCCCCATAGGGCAATCATCAACCCAACTGCCAACGTTCTTTCACAAGTCACTCGTATTAGGCCTCTCAGTGTGACCCAAGAAGATCGCTCACCCCCATTTCCAAATCACACCTGTGCTCACCCCAGACCCCTGCCTGGAATGTCCTCCTCAGCAGAGCTGAGTCACAGACAAGCTCCAACCTCAGCACAGCTGAGTCGCAGACAAGCTCCAAGGCTCTATTCAGCTCCACTTCTGACGTGGATGGCACCTGCTCTTCCCCAGCCAGCACTTCCCATGCAGCAGCTGGTTTTCCTTGGGGAGCCTTTTCTCCTCCATCCTTCATCCTTGCAGCCTCAGCAGGACTTAGTCCCTGTTCTCAACGTCATGGCCAAAGTGAGGACCTGGGAGCAAATTCTACCTCCCTGGCCAGCCATTGGTTGAGGTATGAATGTGGAACTCAATCAGAGCCAGCAGAGCCTGGGGCTTTTGCTGGAGTCATTGGGAAGGAAAATCTTTTGCCTCAAAACCAGAGCCTGATAGCTGCTGTGGCCACATTTCATGGGGAATTTGCCAGGGAATGATGCAGAGGCCCAGGAAAGCAGAGCTGGGAAATGAAAAGGCAGGTTCCTGGTGAGTTGTTGGAGCCCTGCCTGAAGCAAACCCTCCCTCTGGACTTGCCAGCTTGCGAGCCAATGGATCTTTCCTTTGACACTGGGTGACTGTCACTCCCAGCGAAGGCAGGCCCTCCTGGCGCAGCCTAAAGCCCTGGGCACATGTGCCTTTTCACCCTCAAGGCACCTCCCCCTCTGAGCAACCAAGAACCCAAACAGTCTAGAAAGAAAGATCAAACTGCCTGTGAAAGAACTTGCAGCTGTCTCTGGAGGGACTCCCGCTCTTCCGCCAGGAAGCTGGCCGGACTGTATATTCTACTTCACACTGTCCCCACCTCACCAGTGCCCGGCACAAAATCTCACTCATAGCATACTTCCAACTAGCTTCCTAGGGCAAGGAAACCCAGCCAATATGTTTCATTTGTTTTGGTTTTTTTTTTTATGAATGAAACAGACTCATGCTGGTTTTGAAACTATTTGGAGGCCATTGCTTATGCTTTAGAAATCACATGTCGGATCTGTACTGTAGTTAAGTCTCTCTTGCTATTCCTAGCTGTTCATTCTACGCACGCACACACATGTGCACACACAGGCATGCACAGACACACACTTTCACACACTTGTACACACACGCACACACATGCACACGTGTGCACCGCCCCCCCACACGCACAAGAACTCACTGGCTTTTTCCTAGCCTCTTCTTTTCCTCCTGTATGAATAACAATGACAGTTTATCAGGATGCCCACCTAAAGAGAGTGGAGCTGAAGCCCCTATAATATAAACGCAGTACCCAGCCTCCTGTCTGTCTCCCTTAGCACAGTGTCCTTGCCCTCCACTTAGCAAAAGGAGTCCACTAATGGGAGTGATCGAGCTGACCTTACAACATTCTGGTCACCAGGCTCAAGGAGTTATTTACTTTTCCAACACACAAGACCCTTCATCGCCAGTGTTGTCCTGGAGGGATTTGGGTAGGGGAATTCCGCATCCACGGAACCCCCCCGTTGTTCTGGCCATCATAAATTCCCAAAGAGCATGATATCACTGACCAATCAAAGGAAGGTCACACACTCCAATGACCAATGAGGAACTTGGGTATATGCTAATTATGCATTTCTCAGTTCCGATTTCAACCTATAACAATCTGTACTCCCAATTCCTGGGGGAACCTGGAAATGAAGCAATAGTTGCCCAGCTCCTTACCCTATACTTTGCAAGAAAAATAATGTATTTTCTTATATTACCCCAATGTCAGTGGTTGGCTTTGTGGACAATCTGAGGATTCTACAATGCCTCTAATCAGTTTGGGTTGGTGTTCGGCAGAAAGAAAAATAAATCAGTTTACTTAGCTAGTGATTATCATTCTCCTGGCTCCCTTTCCAGACATCATTTCACTTTCGTTGCTGTTTTCTTTTAACACCATTCTTGTGGCTGCTGTCATCAAGGTTCCACCGTTCCTGCAGGTACCACCACTGCCGCTGCCCTCGACCTGATGGGACCCAGGCCAGGGTTTGTGAGATCAGAGCTGCTGCTGCTTGTATTGGTGTCTGTGGCTCTAAGAGGCAGGGTGAGTCTCTGTGCCAACCCTGTCTGCCCTTCGCCTCCAACCCAGGCAGCCTGTATCAGTCATTTTCATCATTGCAGCAAAAATACCTGGAGCAAATAAATTTATAAAGACAACAGGTTGGCTTGGCTTATAGTTTTAGAAGTTCAAGCCCAGAGCTGACACCCCATGGGTTTGGCCACTGTTGAGGGTAGAATGCAACGCCATAGCACATGAAGAGAAAGGATCATGTGGGCAGCCAGGAAGCAGAGAGAATAGTTGGGCTGAAATTCAATCCTATATCAGCCCCGTACCTACTGAGGACATGATATAAGGGTTAATGATGGAAGACCTTCTCACTAGGCCTCACCCACACCTTTCCTCTCTGTTCATTAGCACCACCTCTGGAAACCAAACCTTTACACGCAAGCCTTTGCAGGACATTCACTATACCAACAGCGCATGAGCCACTGCACATTTCAAGGCAGCAGAACAGAGTAAAAGGCTCAACCAGGAATAAGTCTCCAGAGAGTACACCCAGCCTGTCCTTATTCCCCAGCATCCAGTGACTCAGAGAGGCTAGCACTCTGCTCCATCTTTCTTTGGAAGCACCAAAGGAACTGGTTTCTCAGCCCTCCGCATCTCTCAGGATCCCCACTTCTGTGCTGGAATTGATTAAGAGGCAAATGGCCAGCTGCTCTTTCAGAATTCAGGATTCCATCAGCTTCCAAGGGCTTCATCAGCACTCTTTTTTTCTTTTTCTTTTTCTTTTTTTTTTGGCTTTGTAAAAGATTTATTTGTTTTTACCAGAGAGGCAGATCTTATAGTTATATAGAGAAATCTTTCATCTGCTGGTCCACTCCCCAAATGGCTGTCATGGCCAAATCTGAGCCAAACTGAAGCCAGGAGCCAAGCGTTCTTCTGGGTCTTCCATATGGGTACAAGGTCCCAAAGCTTTGGATCATCCTCCACTGATTTCTCACGTTACAACCAAGAAGTTTGATGGAGAGTGGGGCAGCCTGGACTAGAACCAAAGCCCAGGTGGGATGCTGACACCTACAGGCATGGGATTAGTCAACCGAGCCATCATGCCAGCCCCATTGTTTCTGAGCTCTTCAGAACTGTGACTGCTTGCTAAAGACTGAGCCCTGGTGAAAGCCACTTTAGGACTGGGTCCTGAGGTGGGGAATACTCCCCAGGTGCCCCAAGAAATGTGGCCAGGGTGCTCTCTGAGAGCTTTCTTGAAAACAAGAAAGTCAAAGAAAAGAGGGGAGAGAGAGAGAAAAGTGTAAGAAAATTCCAAGAAACGTTGGTGGGTAGGAGAGGTGAAACATGAGCTTGAATGATCAGGAAATTAGTTCCTGAATAATACAAGTTTCTAAACAAATCATATATTCTTGACACCGTGTCTGAAAACTTTATGAATTTTTTAAAAAGAGACCTTTGAGCACATAGATTTCAGTTGTGAGGCAAGATAAAAGATAGGCAGCCTTGGGGAGAGCTTGAGTCCTCTCAATTTTACAAAGGAATGGTGAATGGAACCAGGAACTGTCCATCTTATTTCTCCTTATTCCCAACACATTACTGAAACAAACAAAATTATTTTTATAGATTTATTTATTTTTATTTGAAATGCAGATTTTACGGAGAAGAAGAAAAAAAGAGAAAGGTCTTCCATCCACTACTGGTTCATTCCCCATGTGACTGCAATGGTCAGACTTAAGCTGATCTGAAGTCAGGAGTGTCTTCCCAGTCTCCCATGCAGGTGCAGGGGTCCAGGGACCCGGGACCATCCTCTACTCATTTCTCATGCCACAGCAGAGCTGAATTGGAAGTGGAACAACCAGGACACTATCAGGTACCTATATGGGATGCTTATGCAAGCAGGCAGAGGATTAGCACACTATGCCACTGTACTGGCCTCACAAAACTTTTTTAAAAATATTTTTATTTTGAATTTTTGAAATTTGTGGTACAATTTCATATAGACTGGGATTCCCCCCACAAACTCCCACACCCCCCCGACAGATTTTCCCCATGTTGCTACAATAGTATAATCCTTCATACAGAGTCCTAACTCCATCACTCTTATTTAAGTGTGCCCAATGCTATTTTAAGGTCTATGTATGTATGTGTAGCCTCCACAGCCAATCAGCCTGTCACACAGGTAACAGGGGCCTAAGTGTTTATGCCATCATCTGTCACCTTCCTGGATACGCTAGCAGGGAGTTAAGTCAAAACTTCAGCAGCCAGGAACCACTGTGGAAGACCAATGTCACAGGCAGTAACTCAGTTAGCTGGGCTACAGTGTTGGCCCCCAAGCAATTCTCTATTTTAGCTTTAGATTTATTTATTCATTTAAAAGACTCTGTAGAGAGGGTGAGGCAGAGAGACAGAAAGTCTTCCATCCACTGGCTCATTCCCCAAATAGCCAAAACAGCCGGGTTGACCAGTCTGAAACCAGGATCCAGGAGCTTCTTCCAGGTCTCCCTTGTGGGTTCAAGGCCCAAGCACTTGGACCAGATTTCACCACTTTCCAGAGTGTATTACCAGTGAGCTGAACCAGAAGAGGAGCAGCCAGCACCAATATGGAATGCCAACACTTCAGGCAGTGTCTTTTGCCACTACACTACAGAGTCAGCTCCAAACAACTTATTTTTGTATTGTTTAGCTCTCTACAAGCAATGAGAAGCCTTTTTCTGCCAAAGTCTACCTGGGCCCACCTCTCAAGAAAGAAACCAAGGGCAACAAAGAACTCCAGCTCCCTGCTGAGACACCCCAGCTAGTTTAAATTATACTTGCAGAACTGAGGATAAGGGCATGCCATTTGGCAGAACTCACACAAAGCTGAACAGAAACAAGCAGAGAAGCAACAGAGGGTTTAAAGCAAGGTGGCTTGTGGCAGAGGTGGGCAGTGTGGACTCAGTGTCGGGGGCTCGCTGTACACAGCCAGACAGAAGCGCAAGGAACTGAGTGCAGTCACTGAACTCCAAAGGAATGGTGAAAAAAAAAAAAAAGAGGCAGGGTGAAATCACACTGCAATCAAAGTAAAATCCATGTTCCTGACTCCTCATCGGGGCTCTTTCTGCTCCCGATTCCCCCACATCTCCTTGATCATGGTTGCTGTAGTTGCCCCTCTGGACTACCCCTTGCCCCTGGTCTTTGGAGAATACTTTATGTAGATCAGCCTTTATTGCACCTACAGGCCTTCCAGAAATCCTATATTCCAGATCACGTCTTGTACATAATGACTTTGTCATGTATACTTTACTAATTTATCAATATATGGCCTATATTCAGCTGATGGGTTTTTGGTAATTAATTACAAAAATTCAGAAGTGGGAGTTTTTTGTGTAACTTGTTATTTCTGAGTCTGGCAACTCTGCCAGCCTGGAACTCAGCCCATCCCTTTCCTTGGTGCTTCACCCCTTCAGTCAACATAGCCCCCGCCCTGAGTCAGGATGTACTAGACGCTGATGGAGCCTCACATGCATACCAGGAACTGCACCCACTGTGTGTGAACCTCACAGCCACCTCGGAGATCGTGGCAGCCAGCAACATGTTGCCCCTGAAGGCACAGAGTAAGAAAGTTGCCCAAGAAAATACAGCAAAATCCTGGGTGGGTGCCAGGCTGGGATAATCTCCATGCTCGGAGCTCCAATTCTAGCCACCATGTCCACGCAGTGAGCTTTCCCTGGGCCTGCCCAAACTCCAGAGACTGCCCCCTGCACAGTGAGTACACCGAAGGGGGAAGTTTGGAGGGCTGGGCGGGCCTGAGGCCCCACCCGCAACCATAATGACGCAGGGGATGGGATTGGGGAGGGGGCGAACTTGGGACCTGGGGATTTAAACTTCCAGCAGCCTATTGGTTGCTGGGGGGTGCCAGGCCAGGATCATCTCCACGCTCTGAGCCCTGATTCCAGCCACCACTTCCACGTGGTGACCTGTCCCTGGGTGGCCAGTGTGGCATTCACCACAATAATGGCTCTGCCTCCTGGCCGCCTGACAGCCAGCTCTGGGGTTTTGGGGCTTTGAATTGCTGCTTAGGTATCTCCATGTTAAGCCCACTACACTTCTGGGATGTCAATCAATCCTAAAGACTCCCAAAGACAGAGTAACTTTTCCTTTGAAGGTAAGGGAGGGTAATGAGACCTAGTAGGTTGGAGGAGAGAGACCAGATGATCTTTATGGATAAGACTGATAGACCAAAATCCTTTAAATCCTGTGTAGGACTTGTCACCACTGAAAAATGCTGGCCACCCAACACCAGTCCATGCAAAAGCTAAGGCTCCGGGATTGTCTAGCAGGACCATATCCTTTTACCTGACATGATGATGGATCAGGAAACGGGTCATATTAGGCAGAGACATGACATTAAGTAGCACATGAAAGAACCATATCCGCGGGTAGATTCTGTGGGGCATGTGTGGGCCAAACCCCATGGAAATACTAGCCCCACTGGTTAGCTCAAGAGTTGAAGGGGTGATGAACTAAACTAGGTGTGACCAAGGAGCCTGCCATCACTCACAGCAAAAGGAACCGACAACAGTCTGGACTGGTCAAGGCAACAGCACCCGAATGTGCATCCTGAATAGGTATGGGGTGGGCCGGGCTGCAACATTCACCAACTCATACAAGGCCAATTGGAAGGCCAGACTATGCCAGACCCTTGCCTAAAACCCAATGACACATATGATAACTATGTCCAGGAATGGGTCAAGTGGAGGAACTTGGGAAACTCCCCTGACGGGTCATAGCTCCCGCTGATGAATACATGGTCCAGACCTGGGAGTAGGACAAGCTGGGCAAAGTAGCTCCAGTGGCTGGCTAATGTGTGGGTTGGTAATGGAATGGGGTGGACCGGGCAGGACTGAGCAAACCTTAGCCTACAAGCAAAATTAGAAATCAGAACAGAGCACAGGTCATGCCAACCTAGACTCTTGCACCTACTAGTCTGTGTGAGCCAGGGACGCTAAGCCACAGCATCTAAGGCAAGGGCCATGACAAAAGTGAGGGGCTGTGCCAAGCTGAGTCAGAGCAACCACTGGAATGCATGTAATCTATCACTGGGAACATGCCCAGTTGGGGAGCTTAGGGGACACCCTAGCTGGCTTGAGGTTCCCACCAAGGAGCAAAGGGCTGGAATGGGGGCTGCGTTCTGATCAGGATACGGTTGTAGTCTCACTTACCACAAGGGTGGTGTGACTGGATGCACCAAGCCAGGCAAGACTCCAACACATCTGGTACTCTAGAGGACCAGGGTAGATGTGGGACGTACTAGGCTAGGTCTAGGACCCTATTGAGCCATGTGTGAGCTGTATGTGGGTATGGATGAGTCGTGGCTGGGCTGAAACATCCAACAGTAAGAACCAGATTGGGTTGAAGGCCAGTCAGGAAAAGCCACTGTTCCTGCTAGGATAGGAGGTGAACTGAGTAGGGCTGGCTCCTGGACTCCCTGGTATGCATGAAATCTGGCATTGGGAGAGGTTCTGCTGGAGGAGCCTGGGCAACTCCTCTGGCAGGACACAGACCCAACAGGTAAGTGAGGAGGCATGAAAGGAAATAGCCCAGCACAGGCCATGGAAAATTTCCCACTGGCATACATTTGGCATGGGTTGGGGGCAGACCAGGCTGAATCAGTTCACGTCATCCACTGGCAAATCTAAGCACCAGAACAGAGTGTGGGTCAAGTCAGGTTCGGTCGCGACAAAAACCAGTGCACAATACGGAATGCCAAGGTGAGGTTACCCGTACTGGATGTGGCCGCAGCACCCAGCCAGCACACGTGAGAACCAGGAAGGGAGGGGGCGGAGCTGACAGGGGGAATATCAGGGGTTTCTCCCCTGCTGGACGACAACTCCCAGTGCAGAGCATGAGCTGGGATGGAAGCAGACCAGACTAGGCAGGGCTATAACACCTGTGTGCCTGGATCAGGGAAAAGCCAGGCTGGGATGACTGCTCCTACTGGTGCAACCTAAAATTAGAGTAAGGGTTGGTTGGGCTTAGTTGCAGCATCAGCTGGCAGAAGATGACACTGGGGGCTAATACTATCAAGTCAAACCACAGAACCACCTGGAGAGTGCATAATCCGGGAGTGGGAGTGGCCTGGGAGGGAAATAGTGGACTCCTCCCTCTTGGGTTACCACTCCCACTGGAGGGCATGAAAACTAGGACAGGGGCTGGGGTGGCTGGACAGAGAGGCACCCAACAACATTCATGAGGGCTGGATAGTTCAGTTGATTAGATGGAACTAGATTTCAATGCCCAGTCGGCTACACATACTGGCAAATCAGGATAGGGGTCCGGCCTGGTGGGGGTTATTATGAGTCGCTCTGACTAGGCTACAGCTCCCATTGGTTTGTGTGAGGGCCGAGGGTGTGCTAGGCAGAACCAGGCTGGTCTGCAACACCCATTGGTTCCAGTGGAAAACAGCGCTGGAAACAGAACCAAACCAGCAATTGCAACCAACAGCTGATTGGGTCAATAAACTGTGCTGGGCCCTGTACTTGCTAGTACACACAAGAATCTGGTCTGGGAACACCTCAGACAAAGTTTCTTTGGGGATCTCCCCAATCAAAATGCTGGACTCAGAACCCTAACCATGAAAAGACAGAGGACAGAACAAGTCAATCAACCACCTCAGCCATTTGTTGGCAGTGAAAAACTGGGCAAATGGAGACTCTAAGATGGACAATGTCAATCAGTGGATTCTTCAGCGGCCTCATTGTGCGTGGAGTGGCAAGACTGGCAGCAGGAATCTGGATGTGGCGTAATACCCTCTAGAATCAGGAACAGAATCAGGAGGAAAGAAGCGAACCAACACAGTCCAGCCCCATAGACAAGAATTCAGAGCTTAGCCCCACAGACAAGCACTGAAGACAGGGAGGGAAGAGAAACCTTGGGAGTGACCTGGGTGTGTGAAGCCCTTCCTGGGTATGACCAACTCCATTAAGCACAGCCATTAAGCACAGCAGGCACTGTGCCCATGAGAATATTTTCATTTTCTTTTAAGTTCAGAATAAAAAAATGAATCTAATATTGATGAATATGTCACAGTGAAGCCAGCCTGGATTATATTCATCTTTATGTCAAGCCAGTCATAAAATTTGATATATGAGGAAGTCCATGAAGACAAAAGTCCCATAAAAGTCATGACAGGGCCCTGCTCCGAGAAGGTGAGCATTTACCCCACCCTCACACAAAGCTGGTGCTTGGGGTTCTCCCTGTATCTGGGGAAGAGGGGTACTAGTAACCACAGTTCTTCTGCACTTGATAAAGCTTATTCTTGTGCTCTCAAGGGCCCCCACATTTGCACCTAGCAGGAAGCAACTGAGAAACAAGCTCAACCTGGACTGAGAAGTGGCCTGTGTGATGAAGGGAGAATGAGGGAGTGAGGAGCAAGGACGCAAGGCAGATGCCTGCTGAGAGGAGAAGGTCATATGGGGGGCGGGGCAGGAATTCTGCAGCTTACATGTCCCACCCAAGGCAGCGAGGATGCATGGAGCTGGCACCTGCCAATGTCTGTACTCCTTCTCCAGCCAACAAACTTCTTTTGGGGCTAGAGTGGAAGGTTCAATCATAACAAACACAAGCACACCAGGTAAGGGAACAGGACTTTATTTGGAGTCTTAGACATTTTAACTGGGGAGACGTGAATTCACAGAACTGTGAAAAACCAATATTCTGAGAAAGGCATGAAAAGTGGGGGTTTATATGTTAAGAAGGAATAGGGGCTGCAAGGTAAGTGGGAGATAAAAGAAAGGATATTGTAATGGATGGAAAAGAATTTTATTCCTCAACTTATGCAGGTGTTTATACCCCCAAAGACTTATGATTAATTGGTTAGTGTTAATGATTGCAGGAATAAGATTGGAGCCTTGATACAACATGATGCCTGGCAGGTGTGCCTATGGGAGCACCATAGGCTGTTAGAGTTGGGCCCTGGAGAGGTCGCTCACCCAGGAAGCCTCATTGCAAATCTCAGGTTGAGTCCAGCTGTTCTGCACACTTCCTAATTCACCATGCAATTGTCCCCAGCAGCATCCTCTAGCCTCAGCAGATATCAAGACCTGAGGGGTCATCCAATCTTGGACTGTAAACTTTCAAATCTGCAAGTCAAAATTAACTTTGATCCTTCAAAAGTAGCTTCACTTAGGTATAAAGAAATTCTTAGTTGAAGAAATTTAAATGTGGGGCTGTTGCAATCTTCCATTTGTAAGTGCCAGCATCCCATATGGGTATAGGTTGTGTCCAAGCTGATCCACTTCCACGCCAGTTCCCTGCTTATGGCCTGGGAAAGCACTAGAGGACGGCCCAAGTCTTTGGGTCCCTGAACCAACATGGGAGATTCAGAAAAAGCCTTTGGCTCCTGGTTTTGAATCTGCTCAGGTCCAGCCATTGCAGCCATTTGAGGAATAAACCAGCAGGTAGAAAAATCCTTCTGTCTCTCCTCTCTATAAATCTGCCTTTCAAAGAAACAAAAAGAAAAGTAATGTGATTTAGATGAATGGATTTAAACGGAATGGAAATGTTCAGTAATCTCTGGGTTTGTATCTTGAGCCCCTGTGTATAATGTATTTGTCTCTTTATCTGTCACATTCCCAAATAACTGGAAGTATGCACAAGGCCCTACACCTCCATTTTGAGAAACTACGTTGAATGTAACTTTTATTTTAATTTTGCTTTACTTTCGCAATATATGGACATGCATGCCACATGCACCTCATGGTCATTTACACACATACATAGGTCACACCCATAAGGGAGAAAGGACTGGAAACAAGGATACAGACAAACAAGTGAAATCTTGGCTGGCATTGTGGAATTCTGTATGAAGCCACTTCTTGTAATGCTGGCATTCCATATCAGAGTGCTGGTTTGAGTCCCAGCTGCTCCACTTCTGATACAACTTCTTCCTAATGTACCTGAGGAACCAGGAAAGAATGGCCCACCCCTGTGAGAAACACAGGAAAAGTTCCTGGCTCCTGGCTTGGGCCTGGCCATACCACTACAGTCAATCATGGAGTAAACCAGAACTTACAGATCTCTCTCTCTTTCTCTCCCTCCCTCCCTCCCTCCCTCCCTCGCTCCATTGCTCCTTCCCTTCTTCTGTCCTTCCAGATCAAAAACTGTGTGTGAGAATTCCTTCCCCCCACCCCTCATTCAGACCACGCTTCATGGTTACTTACAAAGTCTACACCCAGACTATAAGAATGAATCTTCCCAAGACCACAGGAAAATAACAAAAGGGTCAGCTAGCTTTCACCCACAGCCTAGAATAAAAGATGATATATCCCACTTCAAATGTGTGGATTCCTGGAGAGGAATTGCAGCACTCAGAGAAGACTTATACGCCTAGTGTTTCCTTCCTTGTATATACTCTGAGAAATGTCAAGAGGACCTCCGAGTTTCTATGATTATTTTTCTTTTCCAGAAACTGCCACTTCCAGACATGCCTAGAGAATATAAATATTTCTAAGAATTCTCCATCATGCAGGGCAGAGTTTTTCAAAGTGGACATAAATATATACCAGAGGCCACTGATAAAGGACCTAATCCTGCAACCCTGGGAATGCCCGAGGAAACAGATATTTAATCTGGGGTGTGATTAAAACCAAAAAGCAAAAACGAAAAAGCTCTCCTATGGCCAAATTTGAGTCAGGATGCTCCTAAGGATTAGTGAGAAAAAAGTTCTACATTAATTTTAAGGAAATCTCCATTAGATTATCAGCAGATTTTTCAACAGAAAACTTACAGAACAGTAAGGAATGCTGCATTCTGAATGAAAAGAATTCCACCAGGAAAAATTCACCTAGAAAAACTACCTTCAGGGGCTGACATGGTGGCTTGGTGGTTAATGTTCTGCCTACAAGCACTGACATCCCAAATGGGCACCACTTTGTGTCCCAGCTACTCCACTTCTGATCCAGCTCCCTGCTTATGACCTGGGAATGCAGTGGAGCATGGCCTAAACCTTTGAGATCTTGTACACACATGGGAGTCCCAGAAAAAGCTCCTGGCTCCTGGTTCCTGGCTTCAAATTAGCTCAGCTCCAACCATTATGGCCATCTGGGGAGTGGACCAGTGGATGCAAGAGCATATTCTCATTCTCTCTCTCTCTCTCACTTTCTTTTCCTCTCTCCCTTTTACACACACACACACACACACACACACACACACACACTCACATGTTTTCTCTGTAAATCTGCCTTTCAAATAATAAATAAGTAAGTCTTATGTTTCAAAAATGAAAGAGAAATAAATCCTTTCCAAGACTAGCAAAAGCTGAAAGAATCTGCTACCACCGCACCAGACTTTTAAAAGATGCAGGCCTAGAGAGGCAAGTAGGAGATGACAACCAGGAAAACATGTGGGCGTATAAAGCTCACTAGAAACAGAACAAAGGGCACTGGAAAAGAAAGCAGAAGAAATGTTTTTAATAAAACCAAGTCATTGTCAATAATAGCTGAGTATAAATGGACTAGATTCCACAATTGAAAGGTACAGACTGGTTGAATGAATTTAAAAAGCAAGGTGTCAGGATTAACCAAACAGACAAGAAGATGTTTAACGAAGAAATGCTTTTATTACTCTACAGTGTGACCATCATCCACACTTTCAGGATGACGCGCTTTATTTGAGAATACATACTTTTATACCCCAAAGGAACGTGGGTGTCACACAAAAGCTTTCATTAATTTTTATCTTATGTGAAGTTATCAATGCTTAGAATAATTATTCTTACACTTAGCAAAACTAAAATAAGTAAGGGAGCAGACATTAACACAGCATCTTGATATGCTTTGGCTTGTTATTTATAACCCAATGAAAGCATAAGAAGAGATAGTATCAAGGATAGGAACGCTCTCTTCTGTTATTTTTAACCAGAGGGAGGCACAAAGGAAAGATATCACCATGGATTTTGGTCTGCTACTTGGTATTCCAAGGTTACACACAAGTCCAGGTGTCCTGGCTTCGGATCGGCATAGCACCGGCCGTTGTGGCCACTTGGGGAGTGAATCAGTGGACGGAAGATCTTTCTCTCTGTCTCTCCTCCTCTCTGTATATCTGACTTTTCAATAAAAAATAAAATAAATCTTAAAAAAAAGAAAAGCCAACTAAAAGTAATATGAGTATAACAACAGATGATTATTGACATTTAGTTTCTTTTTTACGCAGTTTTTAAAATGTGTTTATTTTTATTGGAAAGTCAGATTTACAGAGAGGAGAGATCTTCCATCCATTGGTTTGCTCCCCAGGTGGCTACAATAGCTGGAACTGAGCCGATCTGAAGTCAGGAGCCATAAGCTTCTTCCGGGTCTCCCATATGGGTCCCAATGGGCAGGGTCCCAAGCCCATTCTTGACTGCTTTCCCAGGCCATAAGCAGGGAGCTGGAAGGGAAGTGGAGTAGCCAGGATATGAACTAGTGCCTATATGGGATCTTAGTGCATGCAAGGCAAGGACTTTAGCCACCAGGCTACTGTGCCAGGCTTTTTGTACAATATTTTAAAAATTTATATTATTTATTTGAAAGGCAATTACAGACCGGATGGGAGAGAGAGAGAGAGAGGGAGGAAGAGAGAGAAAGAGAGGATCTTCTATCTGTGGGTTCACTCCCCAAATGGCTGCAAAGGCCAGAGCTCAGCTATATAGAAACCAAGAAGTTTTCCCAGCTTTCCCACATACATTAGGGGTTTAAGTACTTAAGCCATCTTCTACTGCTTTCCCAGGCACATTACCAGGGAGCTGGACCAGAACTATATCAGTCAGACCCCTTATCAGCACCCTCATGGGATGCTGTTATGCCACAACATTGGGCACCCCCAAACTTAATTTCAATGACTGAGGGATGGGAGGGAGTGGTGGGGAGTGTGGAAGATCACTAGGCAAGTGGCCCTTTAGGGGCAGGCACTCCTCAGCTTGCACACAGGTCATTCTTTTTTTTTTTTTTTTTAAGATTTATTTATTTTAGTACAAAGTCAGATATACAGAGAGGAGGAGAGACAGAGAGGAAGATCTTCCGTCCGATGATTTACTCCCCAAGTGAGCCGCAACGGCCAGTGCACGCCGATCCGAAGCCAGAAACCTGGAACCTCTTCCAGGTCTCTGGGTGCAGGGTCCCAAAGCATTGGACCATCTTTGACTGCTTTCCCAGGCTACAAGCAGGGAGCTGGATGGGAAGTGGAGCCGCCAGGATTAGAACCAGTGCCCATATGGGATCCTGGAGCGTTCAAGGTGAGGACTTTAGCCACTAGGCCACGCCGCCGGGCCCACAGGTCATCCTTAAGAAGTTAAAAATTTGATTTTTATGTGAAATCTCCCTTTTTTAAAAACATTTATCAATAATTTTGCTATTTTTTTATAATCTATTTTATTGTGTTGTTGTTGACAATCTTTTCATAGTTAATTACAGTTAAAGAAAGAAAAAGAAAAAAAAAGGTTCAGGGGGATAGGGAAGTGGGCAATACTATTATGTCCATATTGTTTCCATCTTGTATCTGAGGTAAAGGAGGATATTGAGGGAGAAGCCCCACCCGGTTTCCCGCCCACCCCGAGTCCCGGCTGCCATAATAGTTAACAGTGCGTATTCAAACCAAACCCCATTTGAACACCAGATTCAGTCTCCTGTGAATGTCTCTATGTGGCTGCTACAACAAAACAGGAGGTTGGTCCTTCGGTGATAACCAAGAGATTAAAGAAATACGGGATTATGTTTGACTCATGCTGAGTTAGCAACTGCAAACACCAACACTTTGTCAAAACCCATTTTGTACTTCATCCCTCCATCACTCTCCCTAATGACAAAAATAATTAACACATTCATATGAAAGCACAGAATGAAATAGAGCTTTCATTTATGCATCTATTTCAGGGTCATCCCTGTTATCAATACACGACAAGTTAATGGGTCTTAATTTAAAAAGCAGCAGTAAAGCAATTTAGGAAACTGAAGGATTATTATGAGTCTTAGCAGTGACAGTATGTTTTATGCACCATGGAAGAAAACGGATTTGCTTCCCATGACATCTCATATTCATCATCCTCAAACTATCTGGTCTTAGTGGTAAAGACATATCCTTGTCTTTAAACAAGTGCCTGGATTTGGTGGCTGCTTCCAATTGACAGACAGCACCCAATGCATTATGGGAACTAGGCAAGGGTATAAGAACCATGTATGGATAAGGGGGTATTGTCAGGTCTGACTGCAAACCTGGGAACATTCATGAGTCAAAGGTGAAACCAACACAGCTCATCATGATCATTCTCAAACTACCTCTGCCTCCCATACCCACACCCCAAACTGAGTACATTTCTAAATAAGGACAGATTCTGTTTTCGGCCGTATTCTTGCCAGGTGCCTCTGAGCCTTTTCTCAACTAGGCCTCAAGCTTGGTCTACAAAGTCTTGAACAAAACACTAACTGCTCTAGGCCACATCACTGAGACCCTCTCGCCTTCTTTAAAGTGCCTTTCTGAGAACACTCAAGGCTGTTAAGAGATTGATATTGGTTCTAGCCAACTCGTAATGAAATGTTCCCCATCCCCCAGACACCATTAGGGTAGGAGTCTTGGAGCAGCATCAGTTAGCAAATGAGTAACTACATTCCACATGTTTCAACCCCTCTTGCCACTTGTTGAAGTTGTTTGCTTTCCTAACTCCACTGTTCTCCCATTACCTTGGATTGTCCCTGTATAAATAAAAGTTGAGTTCAGTTTTTTCTGTGCATTGCCATAGAGATTACTGACTGTAATGGCCTCTTTTGTTTGTCTCCAACAGGCCCAAGCATTACATTTTAGAAATAGTTCCCAGATTCCAGTTCTCTCTGTCACTATGCACTGACCTTTACCATCTCTCGTCTGGAAGCATGCAGAGTTGACCTCCCAGTCTCCCTGAACACCCCCTTGTTCACGCCCTCCTTCCTAAAATACCCTTCCATTGCCCCAATTTCCACCACAGAAAGTAAAAGTTGACCATTTGATACCATGCATATTTCAGCTTACTGAGTGTTTATCATGATTCAGGGTTTGTGTGTAATTGGGAGATTTTGAATAAAAAAATAAATTTCTTCCAAGACTGAATATGAATCATGGTAATATCCTTCACCGTGCCCACAGAGAGGAGCTGCTTGGGCCTGTCTGCAGAGAAGCTTGCAAGCCATAGCAAGCAGGAGATGTGCAGGAAAATGGAAAACAGGAACCCAAAACACAGAATGGCTCCAAAAAATATTCCCATATCTCTTGCTGGGACAGAAAATAATTTCAAGCCCTAAGTAGTTAAGTACTCTCGGCTCAGCACAGATCAGAGGTGTATCTGGAAAAAAGGACAAAGGTGCAGGGAAAGGATGCAGGCTCATAGGCCTCTGTGCCCAGCCTTGGCACAGGCTGAGCCTTCCAACACAGAGAAGAAACACAGCAAAGCCCTCAGAACCGGGACGTCTTTAAACTTGACCCCAATGGCGTCAGCTCAGAGTGGCCCTTGGACATCCAAGAAAGTCAGAAAAGAGGAAGGAGAAGGAAAGCAGCATCTCTGGATTTCCCTGCTGTGTTTTGAGTATTGTAACGTCTGTGCAGGAAGCCCTTTGAAATATCTGAATCAGACAGTGGCTTCACAAGCCAAGTTTCTACTTTATTCTTAAATACTTTTCGCCCAACTTTTACTTTAAGATTCCAGGACATACATAACATACATTCTGGGCCTGAGAGCTGTTTGGTTCCTGGCCAAAAAGAAACCACAATGATGTCACCCAGCCCTGACTTTAACAACCCCACTGCTCCACTGAGCTGGCCTTGGAGGCACGTGTATTTAATCTCCCAGACAGGAGCGCTTGTATTGCTGCTCCCCGCCTCCTCTGCCTAGCCCAGCTCCTGACTGTCTGTTTAGGGACCTCCTGCCCATCTGGCCCTCTGTACAGCCCTTTTCCGTTTTATGTACAACATAGTAAAACCAGACCCAAATAAAACAGCTATGCAAAATGGTAACCAAAAAAATGCCCTTACTCCTTAAGGTATTTCTCGCCTTCACTTGCCTCTTAGGATTCAGGTTTGCCAAGCCTCAGAAGCAAGAAACCAAAGCTGTTATTACACAGAACAGCTGTGAACCTGGTCCTCTACTGAGTGAGAAAAGCCCTTTACACATGATTTCTTGAAGTAATCCCAACCCCCAGCTTCCCTCACCCTCCCAGAATCCCTCTGCTATCTGGCAAAGCTTTAGACTAGCAAGTGAAAGAGAGATTTGCCCAGAATCCAAAATCACTTTATACAACAGAAAGACTCATCCTGGCACTGCTACAAAAACTGTCCGTTCTCCACTCACTCACAGTCTTGGCACTTTTGTGGTCACCATCATTGTCAGTCCAAGTCCACATTCTGCTCAACTTTAGATCAATAGTGTTTTCTCCTCAAATGCTTTGCACTTAGGAGACATGATCTGTGGAAGTGGCTTATGTTTACCTTATGCAGCACCAATAACCATCCTTTACATTTTATTTTCCAGTCCCTAATTTGATACCTTCACTAAAAGAAATTTCAAGAACTTGAGAGTTTTCAGAGTAAAGTACCTTGAGTTCCTCCAGATAGTGAAGAAGCGGAAGTATCACTGTTGTTACCTGAGCTGATGACCAACATACTTGTGTACCGGAGGCCTGGCATCAGTCACTGCCTGCCCAGAGCACAGAGAGAGCAGGTGTTGGTTATACTTGCTTCTAGACTTCCTGCCATGGTCAGTTGAAAGTCAAACCTGTAAATGCTGCCTAACTACAATAACATTGGAGTACACAAACAGTTTTGCGTCACTGCCTGGTAAAAATACACTGACTAGAGTGGGATGAAATGGAGGTGAACACATGAGGAATGAATACAGCTGGAATAGCAATGAACAAACTGCAAACTGTCAGCCCTCCCTGCCTTATCTTACCTTCCATTTTCTTTTCTTACAAAACCAAGAGATGATAGATCTGAGAAACTTTGTCCATTTCTAGAAGCAGCCTTTACTTTAATTCTTCTGAGAACAACCCAATCGAAACTGCTTTTTTTTTTTTCCTCATCCAAGTCCTTACTAAGGATAGTTCCTGAGCTGTTACTTGGTAGATCCACACTTTAAAGATCCAATTGTCATGCATTGAACACACATGTTGACCTGCCACTTTGGCATGTCCACTTTGGCATGTGGGCACAAATCCATACATTTATTCTTCAGTCCCAGGGAAAGGAGTTCAGCTCGGACAGAAACTTTTTCCTGCAGAGAGCCAGAAAATATCTCAGAGAAGCACCCGCATTACTAACAGTCTCCCACAGCCCCAGAGAGACAAGGATGAGGGATGGCTGCCAAACTGCAACCACAACCTCATACTGGGTGGAAGAGGAATGCTAATGATAGAAAGTCAGCTTAATTGAGTGCCAACAATGTGCAAGGCAGCACTTCTAAGCTGCTGGTATATAACAATTTATTTGTTCCTCCCAACATCCCTATGGGTAGACTCTATCCCTAGCCTCATTTACAGATGAAGAATTTACAGTACAGAAAGAAATAATTATCCCAAGGTTACACAGCAGGTTTTGAACACAGGCAGCTTGGCTAACTAAGCCCATGGTCTGGATCACAAAACTGTCCTACCTGCAGCTTCCAGGTGGAACACAAGGAGTGAAGCAGAGCAGGTGCTACATGGTAGGATGTTGAAGTGACTGGGGCAAATGAACGTGTGGATGCTCCGACTTAAAGCAGCAGCTTCTACTCAAATTCAAACTGGAAAACAGGGCTAATGTTGCCCTTTTTCAAAAAGACACTGAAAATCTGGATGCTATGTAACACCCCCAACTCATAAATGTTGGCAAGGAATACAAAACATTCCAACGTGTGAAGCCAAGCCAAATCAAGCTGAAGTGGGGCTGTACTGTGAACCACTGGCTTATCACCTTGACCAGTGGTGGGGAAGAGAAGTCTCAACACTGCTCACAGTGAAGTGCCAAACACAGCACAGCCCCTAGCAATGACCTTTTACACAGCTCTAGTCACAGTGCCCAAAGAACGACTCAGGCATGGTGCTTTGGGTAATGAAAGAAAAACAGAATAATGATCTTAAGGACTCCTACTGTTGGAAATTTAAGTGAGTATTAACTAGAAACAGGATCATGCACATGATGGCATTGGATTGAAAATCATGAGACCTAACACATGCAACCCTGAGCCTACCTTCAAGGTCATTCCCCAGCTTGACTGTGGATTTGTTTTTGGTACAAGCAGATGTCTTAGAGGCTAGGCAGCAGCGCAGTGTTTTTGTCCACATGGAGAAAGAACTTTCATCCTTCCTGAGACGATCAGCTACGGGGCTCTTTCGGAGTGGGCTTGCTAGTCTTAGCAGAGAGGCTGGAAGACCCGTACCGCAAGTGTTCACAGCCTCCCACATTAATCATGTCACCAAGGAGAGTGAAGTCCTAGTTATTCCTCAGGAATCACTGTGGTAGAAGAGGCTGTGAAAAGGGTAGGAGAGTCAGGAATATTCATGACATAGAACCAGGAAGCTGGTAGTTTTACTTCAGGTTTAATGTGTTCCAAGCAACATCCAAGGAAGACTAAGTTGGAAGCACATGTTTTGCTTTTCTGCATCACCATAGTCTTCAGATTCCCAGGAACCCCCTGTCTCAATAGGGAGGACCTCCATCTGGAACCCAAACACACACAGCCTTCAGTCCCAGCCCCTCCAATCTTCTGTCATCCATAGCATCATTTCTCAGCAGCCTGGCCCAGGACAGCCCCCCTGAGATGCTATCACTCAGGTCTGCATCTGCACTGAAGAACTTTCTTGCCTTTAGATGCGGCCTTGTGTATAAAACATTTTCTAGATAGCAACCCCAACTGGTAAGTGACACATATAATACATCAGAGAGAGGAAGCAGTGGCCCCTCCACTCACTACTCCCTCCGACTCTCAGATGTCTGTGAGGAGAACTTCTCAAAGCAAAATGCATGTACTAGGAATTTGGGGGAAAAGGCTTTTAGGAGAACTTGGGAGAAAGGTAAGGAGGGGGAAAATACGCATGCAAATTGAAGACAAACCCCACTCTCAGGCTAACTCCACAAAGTGTCATCACAGAGTTTGTCCTGACTGTAATTAAAGTGCCCAAGCTTTCCTGATCCGACACAAATTGGCCAAACATGCCAGAGAACAGAGACTCCCAGGAGTATCTTTCTGGCCCTGTGCACTTGTACACAAATCCCAGGCAGGTCACCAAGAGAGACATGGGTATGATCAATAGACACCAAAGAACACGGTTGCAGCTGCACTGTTGAAATCGCTGCAAGAACATGGCTGGGCCCCCATCAGCCACAGGGCCAATGGCCATACTCCCTGGTCTCCTGCCATCTGTACCAAATGCTGCCAGGATCCAGAAACCAGGGACACACAGGCACCGTGCTGTGTTTGTTAAAACATGATCTTCCAGCATTTTATAAGTATCACTTCACCTAGTGTCTCAACACCTCCATTTCCTAGTAAGCAGAATCTAGCTAATAATAACAGCTTCTTCACAGGTATTGTGGGAACCTATAAAGTCACCTCAATTTATACAGCTGATCTGCCAGGATTCAAACTCAGGCAGTCTGACCCCTGAAACTACTTATAAACAGGCTACCATTGAAAGGAGGGCTCAGAGAACCAGCTGCATCTAGATTACAGCCTCAGTTTTGCCAATAAAACTGTATATTATCTTCAACCTTTGGCTTTTCAACCTTTAAAATGGGACTTGAAAGACTAATGCTATTTGTGTATAAAATCTTTAGCAAGTTCCAGGGATAGGAGAGGTACTCAACAAATCTCAGTCATCCTCATAAAAAATGTTCATTAAAATTGCTGGGTAACATTTGAGTTAGCAAATTGCCTATTCTCAGTATCTCCCAGTGGCAGATATAGAAAACATAGTAAAAATAAAATCTGATTCACCCCATGCATTCTTATGGCATTATCCAAATTAGAATTTCTCAGAGGAAACTGAGCAATGTATGGAAACCTTGATTTCCCTGTTGAGGACAGGGATGCCACTTGCATCAAGTCGTAGAGACCAAGCATGCTGCTAAACATGTGAGCATACACGACACAGCTGCTCAACAACAAAAAAATTCTCCTGCCTAAAATGCCAGCCAGTAGTCTTCCCCCCAGTCATTATGGACATAGACCCAAGGCACACCGCACTAATTGGATTGCAGTTGCACAGTACAACTGCAAGCCCAGTTCTCCACACAAAAGTCTCCTGATATCTGCAAAATTCACAGCAGCACCTGCTTGGAGGCCTCACAAGTCTGTGAGCGAACTGTGTATGACACTCAAAGCCCAAGCCCTTTGAAAAATCGACCATGTCATACAAATGTGAGAGTTTATTATCCCAGCTCTTTTAATATTTGTAAATAAGCCTTGTATGAGGTCAGTTAACTCTCCGACAACTCCATCTGAAGCTTTAGGCAGTGGCACCTCTCTGCAGCCAGGAAAGATCTCCCATGTGGCAAAAGCAGCCGGGAAAATGCCATACCTGGTTTACCCTACCACTCAGCTAATCCCCACATGATTAATAACGTTTTCCCTCCCAGGTGACAGATGCTAGGCTGTAAATTCATTCATAGCACATCATTTAATGCCTGTGGAGTAATAAGAGTTTAGCACACAGGAAAAGGCATGCCTGTCCCTCTCCTGCCACTCTACAGCAAACAAGATTCCCTAATCTGATTTTCACCACTTGCTGCCATTCCAAGGATACCCAGGTCACTCTCAACTTCTCCTTAAGTCTGCAAATCGCATTGCAGTGCTGCAATACAGCATGACCCCAAGGGATCTAGAAAACAACCTAACGCAGCACATGCTGGTGCAGACCAGCTAGAACCCTCTACTGAGATGCTCTGACACCCACTTCCCCAAATGCCCCTCGTCCTCATACCTACTCTGAAAGGAAGAGAAGCAAGAAAATGTGCAAAGCTCCTTGTCAAGTGTGGACCTCACCAGTATCCTCAAAATGATCAGGCAGTGCAATTGACAACAAAGAAATCCATCTTTGCTCTTCCATCCCCAAAGTTTCCCCGGAGGCCCTTTGCCTTTGTGCCCATTGTTCTGCCACCCACTCCCATCACCTCACACAATACAAGAGAACCGTGTCTTATTTGCTATGCCCCCTTTCAGTCCAGAAGCTGCTGAACAGATCATCAATCACTGCTCATTACACCTGCAGCAACCTCTAGCTGGGCTGGAAAAAGGCAGCCCCCTTGCCTGCCACTGCGGAGTATTCTTTTTTGTCCATGTGCTTGCACACATATCCATGCCTAGGCACACACACACACACACACACACACACACACACACTCCACAGAGCAAGAGCGCTTCTGTATATTTTTGTCCTCAATATTGCATCAGGAACAATGAAAGAGATACAGAGGTGGGAACTTTTATTTCATTTTTTCCCATAACAACTAATAATAAACCATTGATACATTTTCCTTTCTTTCCAAAGCAATAAAACAATAAAAACAGCCATCCACTGCACATACTCAAGGCACAGAACTGAGAGTATTATAAAGATGACATCTAAATGCCACCTATCTTAACATGTCCCTTTCCCAGTTAGGGAGCAGAAACTCAAGAGGTTAATTTGAACAAAATCCCACTGTAAGTGAGATAAATTAGGCTTCAACCCACATCACTCAGGATCCAGGGTTTGTGCTCTTACATGTGGCTTGCTGTATTTTCTTTACGGCAGAGAATTCCAAACACTACACAAAGGATACTCAGGGCTCCATTAGCTCCTGTCAATGACCCTATGATGGGATTACTGTTCAAGATAGAAGAAGTGATTCCACAGTAACAAATTAATCCTGACATCCCCGGAGCTCAGAAGTCTGAAGGTTGATTTCATGCTTCTGCAGAGTACGATGCCAGGCAGGCAGCTCTGCAGGACAGTAATTCTCCTTGCCCAGCAATCCCAGCATAGACAGGCATGCTTGTGCCAGAACAAAAGCTGGCTTCCAACTCACCCCAGAAACAAGTTACAAACTAGGAGTTGTGAGCCAGTTTCTAAATGCTTCGGTGTTTCTGCTTATCTGATCAGAACTAATCAGGCAGCACTCCCAACTGCAAGGAAGTTGGAAAGTAGCCAGTGCTTGGAAACATCCCACCCGTACGTGGCCTTCTCCAAGTAACCCAGGGCTGAAATATAGAACCCGGAGCTGACTTTCTGAGAATTTTAGATGATACTTAATTTGGTAAATCGTAATTTAATGAAACTCTACTTTCTCCCAATCACATTATGTCATTTTCTACAATCTCATTATTCTAATATCAAATTTAAGAGAAGAAACATATTTAACTTCCATATCCTTAAGCAATAAGACCATTAATTCTCTTTGAACAGTATTACTTTAAAAAGGGGGAGTGGGGAAATTGGTCCAATTATTTTCAACGGGGAAAATTAGTCAGAGCTTATAAATTAGCATTTAATTTTTTTTCTTATCTTGAGCTTATGATAATTCTAAAATAAATATTTTTTCAAAGCTTTAGGGCAGTTATTGCATAATGGTCATTTGGAAGGTTTTCTGGTTATAGTATTCTTAAAAGAAGAAAAAGGCTGTCCGTGGAACCAGTTATTTCTATATTAAAAAGATGAAAATGCTCATTAAGTGGTACAAGTCAATTTCTTTCATCAGTATAACTGCCCATTTTAGCAAAAGATTCAATCTTTGAATTAAGCAAATGGCTCTACATTTCAAAGTCAATAATGATATCCTTTCCTTTCACATGAGCATCTTAGACATCCAACAATGCTGTCATCTTCTTTGTCTTTCCTAAGGAGACTGGAGATGATGCATTCTTGTTATCATTTCATGTTGTTGCATTTTAAACGCAGTATTTGTATGTTTTGGCTAAGAGTCTGCTAATCATGACTTGCACATCCAAAAAAGGTATTTTTTGAAAAGCGCACCTTTAAAAGTATGATAAAGCTCATCAACACTGAGATAGAAGATACTCAGAGTTCTAGAGAATCATTTCTGTAATAGATGTAAAACTTTGATGTAATGACCAATGTCTGGTCTACCGGAGCTTTGTGGTGAGCCCAGGTAAGGAAAAGCCCAGGGATGTTCCTTCTATTTCCTTTATCCAACCAAACCCTCTAAACTAGAGGCTGCAAGCAAGGGCTGAGGGGACCAGGGAGCGAAAGAAAGGTGACCTTGCAGATCATGTTCAAATTCTATAATGAATGCAAAAAGTAATCAGAATGAGATAGCTGGAGATTCAATTCTTTAGAGAGAGGTTCAAATTCATTTGTCCCTTACAGGAGCCAAGGAAAAAAAAAAAGCCATTATTAATTTAGGCAATTAGGGAACTTTGAAAGCAATATCCAGTACTTAAAAAAAAAAACTGCCCCAAGAGTGTAGCCCACAGCCTAGAAAAACCTAATCTTTATAGCATTTAAAATGAAGAAAGGTCATTGCTTAGATGTGCTTAACAGAAGATTGTAATTTTAAACTGGTAATTTTAATGAGAAGTGGGGTTTTCATAAAAAGGGAGTGAATGCTTGAGTGAGTTTGAAATCAAATTAGAGGTGCACACTCTGCCCATCAGGCTTTTCCAGATGAATTCATGTTTCTAGTGCTGCTTCCTGCTCTGCCACACCCCCACTGGAAAATTCCAAAGGCTCAGTGCCTACATCTGCTCCCCTGCTTCTCAGTGCCAGTAAACAAGACATTTGACCTCTTCCGGACGTGGAGGCCTCAGGTTCCTAAGATATCTGTTCCAGGGACTGCTTTGGTTTTTCTGACAGAGTATTCTATTAGGACCTTGCCAGCTTCAGGCCAGAGGAGGCAGCAGGGAAGCAGACTGCTCCTGGAGTGATGGGTTACTTTGGATGAATCTTGCTCCCTCTGCGGTCCATATCTTCTGACAGATCCTGGAGGTCACTTAAAGAGTTTGGAATTGCAGTCTTGTGATGCCTGGGAGCCTGTGCTTGACCCTCTCTAAGCAGCCTGTGTCATTGGCTTGGGGTGAAGCTTGGGAATTTGGGATATTGCTGGATTCCGCAGGTGAGTCTAACACTCAGCCAGGGAGGAAAAGCATGGTGTTACTTTCCAGGATGAACATCAAAGACAGAGGAGCAGGAGTCTGGTGACAGAGTAAGGAAGCATGAAGTGAAGGCGCTGGATAAGCGCAACAGAGTCCTGCAAGACCTGTCAACTCTGTTGGAATAAACCCAAATCCCTAAATGCCACAGGAAGTCGGAGACTTGCTATAAGCACAGAGCAATGTGGACCACTCTCTATTGCCACATTGCTGATGTTGAAACAAAGGTTGCTTCAACGTGTGCACTCCATGGGGATAATCAAGGCTTCAGAGAAAAGCAAATGCAACCTACAAAGCAAGCCTTGTCTGGCCCAACTTACAGAGTGTCCCCTCAGGTAGCTGAGGGGTCAGACTGCATTCATCTCACAGCCTATTGCCACAATCACGCTTCATTCTCTTATGTGTCCTTCCCCACCAACATAAATCATTCCAGGGAACCACACTTCACTTAAAAATAAACAAACACCTTCTGCCTCCATCCTGGCCCAATTTCAGCTTATTTAGCATGATAACATATGTCGTCTGTTTCCCTAAACAGTCTAACATGGGCACAGCACAATGGGTTTGGTAATTTGGGCAAATGAGAAACAGTCTGCCATCAGCACACACATTTGATTTGCTGTCAGTAGATGCTACTTTTTTTTTACCTCTTGTTCCTGAAAGATAAACACAGAACATGACTGCATGATTCCCAAGCCTTGGCAGTTCTGGAAAGTCAAAATGATCGAAACATTGCTTGCCTTTAAGTACACTGTTCATGTGACAAACACAGAGAGAATGCCAACCACGTGAGGTCCACGTGGTACTAGTGGGGAAATGCTGAAATGACCCATGCCAGCAAAGGAACGTATGGCCTTGTGGGAGACAGCAAGTCATGTGGCACAGCGAGTCAGACAGCAGCACACAGGAGGAACAGGATGAAAGCTGGCAAGGCCAGATGTGCCTGTCATGACCTCATCCACCTGGCCATGAGTGAAGGAAAAGCTTCATCAAGGTTACCTGGAAAACACTGCTTCTGCTCAGTCTACTGGCCCATACGATCCAAGTATTTTCATAAAGATCTTCCCAAGTCCTGGGTCATTTCACTACATGTTTAATGATCCTATTAGCAGAGATGGGTGCAGTAGATTCTTGTCTTCATGGAAGAAAAAATTCAACATTGGGACTGAAAGGAGTAGTAGGCAAGATAGCCAGGTTTAATGGGATAGGGTAACCATGAGAAAGGTCTTTCGAATGAATGGGCTTCTCTCCAGACAGTATCTGAAGGGGAGCTCCTGGTCTTTAGACAAGGTTATAAGGTTTAATGGTGAGAATACACCTGGCAGGCCAGCTGAGTTGTTCAGGGAAGAGCTGTTGTGAGATGAGAAGGAGATCACACCAAATAGGTCTAGAATGTATTAAGGAGTCTTTACTCAGCAACCTTGGTTTCAGCAGGGGCCACTAGAAATTAGTAAATGACAAGTCCATGTGGCAGTCCAACCAATCATGGCCCCTTCTGTGCTTGGAGAGTGCTCACAAATTGTTAGAAGCTCCCAACCTTAACTCCTGGACACATCTTTGTCATTTCTAAACTGCCTCCTTGGTCCCCCGGCCTCTGTGCTACATCTGCAGGCTGCTAAGCAAACAAGGCCACACTGGCTGGGGCTCCATGCCTGATGCTGGGTGCATACCAGGTGGTTCCAGGCTTGATCTCCATGCTGACTCCTGGGAGTCTCTAGGGGAGCAACAGCAGGAGGAGCAGCCCAGCAATTGTGAGGCACTCTGCCTTTGTGTCCTGTGACACTTCTTGCCTATGCTGTATCCATTCTCTCATTCATTCATTCATTCCCTTCAAAAGTACTTACCACATTGTCTCGAATTCCTTTAAGGGCCAAAAGCCCACTTAATGATCACCGGGCATTGAGTGAATTTGTCCTCTCTTTCAGGAAAAAAGGTGATGACAAAGATTGTCGGGGTTCACCACTGTCCTTGAGTATAACACATTTTGCAGAAAGGTAGATTTCACATTATTATCACAAATGTGTTAGCAAATAACACTGGCAAATTTTCAGTGATAAATCCTTTTCCAAACAGTGCCAATTTACAACTCTGGGAAGAGACTCAGGCAGGTGCCGATGGTCCAGGCTGACCTGAAGAGGCCACAGGGATCAGGCAGGGGGAGAGGAGGAAATCAACCTTTTTTTTTTTCCTATGTCTTCCAATATTTAATCTTCTTAATGAGCAGAAAAGAAGCTCAGATAAATAAAACCAGGAACAATGAAAGCAGACCCCAAAGAACACAATGAGTTGGTTATTTATATCTCTGGAGGTACATAAACTGACAATAGATGATAAATAGACGATACAAACATAGAAAGAATTTAAGCAAGAGAACCTTAAGAAGGAAAAAAAACATAATATTGCCAAAGCTGAAGTTGTGCGTCATGTGCTGTAATTAGTCCTTGTATGTTACTCTTTAGTGCTCACAACAAAAGATACTATTATCTGCATTTCACCTGGAAAGCAAGTGCCTCTCAGAGAGGTTAGATGTCACAGTCCACAAAGCACCCCAGCACTTGGTTTTTATGCCAAAGCCCATTGTCTTTCTGTCACTGTCTCCTGCCTCCTTAAAAAGCCAGAAACAGTGGCCTAGAGAAGTTGGCTGACTCAGCAGCTACTGTGCTGGTGCAGGTGGGACAAGGATAGCTAAAATCTGCATCCCCGCCTGGGATTCCAGCTCAGTCTTAGCAATCTTGAAACTCCTGGATGGGCACTCCTCCCCAGGCCACCGCCTTCCTGGAGCTCCTTCATAAAAACAGGGTCACACATCCAAGGAGAGGCCTTATGTTTTTCTCTTCCATGTGCCTCCTTGCAAAGCAGACTCTCAGAAGTTTGTACTCAGAAGTGCCGCCATGGTAAAGCCCTTCAGAGAGTACTTTACTCAGAGGAGTTTGGGAAGCCTGCAGGATGCACTCACCACTGGAGGTTAACAGGGAATGCAGACAACAAGAGAGGCTTTGCTGCTTGTTGAGGATACAGCTGCATCCACAACCAGGAGTTCCAGAAGGCTCTTTGCTTCCTTCTTCAGAAAAAAAGCTTTCCAATTCTTCAGGCTGTGGCCTGAAAAATTCACATTTCATTGTTATTCTATACAAGTACCATCACCTCTCTTACCTTCCCCTCAAATACACAGACACACTGAAGCCAAAGTTTAACAAAGCAATGCTTATCTTTACTATGTGGGATCAACTCTAATAGTTTTTATTCTGTTTTCTTTTAATGCTGGGTCATGACACTCTAACTCAATTTCATGATTTCTCAAGTTGAAAACCACCATTCTAAAACACAAGAAGTCACTCGAATTGATTGCTAGATAAACTAGCTCCACTCTGAATCAGGGAGTCAAAGAAAAGGTCATGCAACTGGGATACTTGAATTCCAATCTCGTTGTTTCTGGGCTATGTAAACCAGGTCAGGGTTTCTCCTTCTGGAGCAAATGTGGAAACCTGATGGGAACACTCCACAGTAAAACATACTATACACAGATAACACGTGGAATTCAGGAAGAATTTAACAAAGGGGCTTTTGCAGGGTGTGTGCTAGTTTAAGGTATAGCAATGTGGGAGTGTTTACTAGAAGTCTGAGGAGAGAGCTGGAGCAGGGGCCACCCCCCAGGACACAGCCACCACCAATTGTGGCCAAGCAGCAAGGAAGCCAAGGCAATAGATGTCTTAAACCCTAATCTCCCTCCCCTAATCTCCTGCTGATGCTTCTCAGTGGTCAAAGAGGCCAGGGGGTAGAGAGCACATTAAGGAAATCCTTGCATGTTAGCTTCCTGGGACCCCAGGACAGGAAGTGGATCAGGAAGGGCAGCAAGGAACATCCTTGATTCCATGTCTCACAAGTGGCTCCTGTGCGATTCAGAGAAGCGAAGCTCTCACTCCTATAGCCCTAGAAGCTTTGAAGTGTTTATCCTCCATTCCTGACTTGGTATCTTTTAAAGAAAAGGAATTTGGGGCTTATAATTGCAGGGAATAAGCATGGATCATGGAGTCCTAGCATAGGGGAGCTCCCTGGGTAAAGTGAAGAAAAACCCATGACCTACAGGACTGCTACATAAAACCTGGCAGTGGGAGGGTGCCCAAAGAAGGTGTGGAATTCAAATGTCTAGGATTTGGTCTAACACAACTAGATCATGTTCTACGTGCAACTCACATGTACCAAGCATCCCTCCTAACCTCCCCGCACTTGACTAAATGAAATATTGTTTCCTTTTTTGTTAAGATTTATTTATTTTTATTGGAAAGCCAGGTTGACAGAGAGAAGGACAGACAGAGATAAAGGTCTTTCATCCACTAGTTTACTCCCCAAGTGGCCACAACAGCTGGAACTGAGCCAATCCATAGCAGCTTCTTCCGGGTCATCCATACAGGTGCAGGGTCCCAAGGCTTTATGCCATCCTCTACTGCATTCCCAAGCCATAATCAAGGAGCTGGAAAGAAAGTGAAACAGGCAGAACTTGAACTGGTACCATATGGGATCCTGGAACCTGCAAAATGAGGATTTAGCCACTAGGCTAAAACAACAGGCTCATATTGTTTCCTTTTTACCAGCTACAGCTTTCTTCTCACTCTGCTCTTCCCTCCCTTACAACAATATGTATTAAGATATCCAATCATGAACATGTTCCTGCTACCCCACAGTACTCAACCTAAAATAAATATCCACTTCTTTATATCCTCCCTTAATATTACCCAACCAAAGTCCAAAAATGAAGAAACAGTTGGGTTATTTTTTAACTTTTTCCAATTTTTTAAATTATATTTTTGGCAATCTTTACATAGTTAATTAGGGTAGAAAGGCTCAAGGGCTACAGGAAAGTGGGTAAGACTATTATTTCCACATTGTTTCCTTCATGTATCTGAGGTAAAGGGGGATATTGAGGGAGAAGCCCAACCCAGTTTCCCACCCACCCCAGGACCCTGATGTCCGGCATGCTCTGAGGGTCTTGCACAAGTGGTTTTGATAGTTCAACAGTTATGAATTGCTGTCAGTCTCGCCACTCCACGCACAATGAGGTCACTGAAGAATCCACTGATTGACATTGTCCATCTAAGAGTCTCCATTTGCCCAGTTTTTCACTGCCAACAAATGGCTGAGGTGGTTGATTGACTTGTTCTGTCCTCTGTCTTTTCTTGGTTAGGGTTCTGAGTCTGGCAGTTCGATTGGGGAGATCCCCAAAGAAACTTTGTCTGAGGTGTTCCTAGACCAGATTCTTGTGTGTACTAGCAAGTAGAGGGCCCGGCAAAGTCCTTTGCCCCAATCAGCTGTTGGTGCGATTGCTGGTTTGGTTCTGTTTCCAGCGCTGTCTTCCACTGGAACCAATGGGTGTTGCAGACCAGCCTGGTTCTGCCTAGCACATACTCGGCCCTCACACAAACCAGTGAGAGCTGAAGCCTAATCGGAGAGACCCACAATAACCCCCACCAGGCCTGCCCCCTATCCTGATTAGCCAGTATGTGTAGCCGACTAGTCCAGTCTGTTCCACATCCCATTCAGCTCTCATACACGTCAATGGGCATTGAAACCTAGTTCCATCTAACCAACTCAACTATCCAGGCCTCACAAATGTTGTTGGGTTTCTCTCTGTCCAGCCACCCCAGCCCCTGTCCTAGTTTTCATGCCCTCCAGTGGGAGTGGTAACCCAAGAGGGAGGAGTCCACTATTTCCCTCCCAGGCCACTCCCACTCCCGGATTATGCACTCTCCAGGTGGTTCTGTGGTTTGACTTGACAGAATTAGCCCCCAGTGCCTGGCTTTTCCTGCCTGACCCCCAGCCTGGCTTTTCCCTGATCTAGTCCACATGAGGCACACAGGTGTTGTAGCCCTGCTTAATCTGGTCTTCCCCCATCCCAGCTCATGCTCTCCAGTGGGAGTAACTGTCCAGCAGGAGAAACCCCTCATATTCCCCCTGCCGGCTCCACCCCCTCCTTTCCTGGTTCTCACGTGTGCTGGTTGGGTGCTGCGGCCACATCCAGTACAGGTAACCTCACCTTGGCATTCTGTAATGTGCATTGTTTTTTTTGTTTTTTTTTGTTTTTTTTTTGTCATGACCGAACATGGCTTGACCCATACTCTGTTCTGGTGCTCAGATTCACCAGTGGATTGCGTGAACTGATTCAGCCTGGTCTGCCCCCAACCCATGCCAAATGTATGCCAAATGGGAAATTTTCCATGGCCTGTTTTGGGCTGTTTCCTTCCATGCTTCTTGTGCTTACCTGCCGGGTCTGTGTTCTGCCACAGGAGTTGCCCAGGCTCCTCCATCAGAACCTCTCCCAATGCCAGATTTTTCACATGCCAGAGGGTCCATGAGTCAGCCTTACTCAGTTCACCTCCTATCCTAACATGAACAGTGGCTTTTCCTGACTGGTTCTTACTGTTGGATGAGAAACAGTTTTTTTTTGTTTTTTTTTTTTACATGCAATTACTGCAATACTTCTTAGTTCCCTACAGATAACATTCTCCCACATTGAATCTAGTAATAAACCTAACTTGCTAACTCCAAGTGACCCCTGATTAGAAGAAATATATTTGGTAGTGGAGGAGTTCAGAATATGCCGCCTCCAAATATGCCAATCTAACTATTTTGAATTAAATACACATACAATACAGCAGGGGCAAGAAGATAACTATGATCTTTCTTCCACTTCGTATGAGCAGAAGAAATTTCCACATAAACAGTGCCCTCATAAAGGAGAGAAGTATCATTGTCTCATCAAGGATGAGAAGTTGAGGCCAAAGGAAATCTGTACAGAGAGGCTCTGTTCAACCAGCCTTCTCCACCCAATTAATCAGGCTAACTCAAACCCTTTACCTTGTCACATGTTCAGAATTTATAATCTTTTTCCAATTCAATACATAAGTTTTGCACTCTACCTGCATCTTGGGTCTTCATTTCCCAATGAAGCCCCCTACCTCTCATACAATTCATCTTAAATAAATTTGAATGCTTTTTTCTGTTGACCTGCCTTATGTCAATTTTCAAACCCAGCCAAACAAACAACAGTAATAACACACCTATGTAGTGCAGCTCATGACTTGCCTTGCTGTCATAAGCAGGATCCAGGAGAGCATGCATGGAGAGCTGGGATCTGGGGATGGAAGAACACAAAGACACTGAACTAGTTGGTAATGGAGGAGCTAAGCAAAGTCACTGAGAAAGAAACTTCTAGTGTTGTTTCTACACAGGAAGCAGAAGACTTGGCCAAAAGCTACTAATAGAGGAGTTAAAGTCCTTAGAGAGTTCGGATGTTATGCCTGAAAGGGTTTTGTTTTTTGCAAGGAGATAAACATGACAAGTTTCATTTTAAAAAGTCATTCTAGGGCTGGGTGCAATAGCCTAGTGGCTAAATTCTAGCCATCCACCCACCAGGTTCCCATATGAGTGCTGGTTCATGTCATGCTGCTCCACTTCCTATAAGCTCCCTGCTTATATCCTGGAAAGGTGGGGGAAGATGGCCCAAAGCCTTAGGACCCTGTGCCCTTGTGTGAGACCTGCAGAAAGTTCCTGGCTCTTAGCTTCGGATCATCCCCTGTATGGTTGTTGCAGCCACTTGGGAAGTGAACCAGTAGATAGAGGATCTTTCTCTGTATCCTTATCTTCTCTCTGTATATCTGCCTTTCTAATAAAAATAAATAAATCTTTAAAAAAAAAAAAGCAGGGGGGTGTGAGTCAATCCAGTAGCCTGAGATAGCAGAGATCAGGGAGACCAGATGGCAAGAAGAAAAAGCACAGGAGTGTTCAAGACTGTGGCACTCTCCTCTGCAGAGCTGGGCAGCCTCCTGGCCCTCCCTTCCTGCAAACTCATAGACTCCATTTCAGCACATGTATAGGAATCTCAATTCCACTTATCAGATGTGTTTGCTGGTCCCCAAACGGGGACTGCCCATATTCTCTCCCTTGGCCAAAACACATTAAATGAAAACGTTTGAAAGGAAATGAGGTAACTACTTGCAAAAATACTGCACACAGACAGCTGAATGCAGAGACTGTGGATTAAATTCTCCTTCAGTCACACAAGATGTGTTTTTAATTAATTGAAAAGACTTTGGTGGCATGCCTTTGGTTTCATAACAGGAAAATATTTGGGGCAGGGATATTTATTCAAATACATTTTCTTGGCGTTTTCTCCAAAGTCTCTGAATAAGAAGAAAAACTAAATGCAAGGTAAGTGTGGGTAATAACTGATTTCTAGCTTGTAATGTTTTATTTAACAATATGTAATTCATTTGTCTTTTGGGAGCAAAATTTTTAATTCTACCAGGTACCTAATCAGCTCTCAGCAGGCTCTCTGAATACCTTAATTAGCACATCTGAAAAGTGGTTCAAAGTGGAGCTACAAAAAGCTAAATAATAATTTGTGGGGTTTGCCATGCATCAGAGTAAAGCCCTTGCATTTTCTGGGTTGGCCAGGATGTCGGCTGGGTGTCATGAATGTTGCATGCCAAGTAATCATGTTAGATAATCACAACTCACCCAAATCCAGTACCCGATGATGAATGGGCTGTGGCAAGCTCTATTTCACATCTTCATGTGGAATTATTCAGCAACTAGACTTTATTCCATTTCTGTTTGGGTCTATAAACATACATATTTATCAAAAGCCTTTGCAATTCTGACACATATACTTTAAGACACCATCCTATTTGTGGGTAATCAGCACTTCATGAATATTAGATTTCTGCCTTAATTTCACTGCCATGGCTTCTTTTCTTGGCAAGGAAAGGTCAGCATTCAATCAGGTGGATGTGGCTACAAAGAGAGCACGGAGATGCTGTGATGCAGGTAGAGGGCTGGGCCTTTATCATCACTCTTCCTTGACTCTCTCCCAGGTTCTCGCACTCCATTGCTACCATCTAGCATCCGTATTATGTTATCCACAGACGGCTTACTACTCTTTGAATAGGAGAGTGTCAATCACTTATAAATCAAAGGCACAATCACTTATAAATCAAAGGAGCTCAAAAATTAACTATGAATAAGTTGCCTGTGTCCTGCACTGTGACCTCCAGAGTGGAGAAAAATCTGGTCTCCATCCTCAGTTGGGAAGACCCCTCCTCACACCCCAGTCAGGCTCAGTGCCTCAAACACCAGCCTGTCTAATAAGTGGCTCTGATGGCAACATAGCCAGGGGATGACTGAAGAGCAATCGGCCAAGTGCTTACACCACCTTCAAATCAGAAACCAGAAAGAGCAAACAGCAAGAAAAGACAAAGGAACACCAGTACTCTAAACAGCCAGACCCTGGGGTGGTTGTGAGGTGTCTCGGCAAGATTTGAAGTCCAATGTGGGTCTCTGCTCCCAACCTGCTATCTAACTGGCCAACCTTTAATTCGTTCACTCATTCAGCTGTCAACCAATGAGCACCTACCATTACCAAGCGTGGAACTAAGCACCAAAGGTATAAAACCTAGTTGACACCGTCCCCGGCTTTTATTCATCCAGTCATCTATTCCACAAGCATTTATGACGTCTCCTACGTGACAGATACTGCCAGTTGTGGGTTTAGAGCGGAGAACCATTCAGACACGATACGTGTTCCATTCAACGCGGAATCATCAAGGTTGATACGTGTGTATGTGTGTTTTGATGACAGCTCTAAGCTGTGTTTAGTAGTACCCCAGTGAGGCACTATGTTCTTTTTTTCCCTTTTTTATCATTATTATTATTTTATTTTGATGATTTTTACATAGTTGATTAGGGCGCAAAGAGTCAAGGGCTACAGGAAAGTGGGTAAGACCATTGTTTCCACATTCTCTTTTTCCTTCCTGTATCTGGGGGAAGGAGAGAGAGAAAGGGAGAAGCCATACAGCTTCCACCCCATCCCAGGGTCCCCGATGTGGGGCATGCTCCGAGGGCATTGCTCAAATAGTTTTGATAGTTCAACAGTTTTGAATTGCTGCCAGTCTCATCATTCCAAGCACAATGAAATCTCTCTAGACGCCACTGGCTGACATAGTCCACCTTAGAGTCTCATATTCCCAGATTTTCACTGCCAATACTTAGCTGGGGTAGTTGATCAATTTGTTCTGTTTTCTGTTATGGTACCAAGTGTGCTCTGCAAGCTCCACTGTACTTCCATATCCTCGATATGCTGTTCACTGCTCCATCTGAGCCACTGAGGAAGCTCAGCTTTGACACACACATTCCACAGTCAGACCATGGAACCTGCAATTTTCTCCAAGGTTAGGGTTCTGAGTCCAGTCAGAGGTGATACTGGTCAGATTCTTGTGTGTGCTTGCCAGTACAGGGTCTGGCACAGTTTGCTGCCCTAATTAGCTTATACATATGCTGGTGGTTGCAATTGCCAGGTCAGTTCTGACTCCAGCCCTGTCTTCTACATAAACCAATGGATGCTGGAGTCCAGCCCAGTCCTGCCCACCACACACTTGGCCGTGACACAAACCAGTGGGAGCTGCAGCCTGGTTAAAGTGGTCCACAATAACCCCCACCAGTCCCACATCTTGCCCTGGTTTCTGTGCTTGCCAAGTATGTACAGCAGACTAGTCTAGTCTGTCCCCATTCCAATTCAGCTCTCATATATGTCAATGGGCTTTGAAGCCTAGTTTAACCCAAACAGCCCCACTATCCAGCCCACACATGTGCCAGTGGGTGCCACTCTCTGTCTAGCCATGCTTGTCGCAATCCTGGTTCTCATTTTCATCAGTGGGAGTGGCAATCCAAGAGGGAGGTGCCCACTGTTTCCTTACTGGGCCACTGCCACTTCCACTTCCGGATCATGCACTCTCTAGGTGATTCTGCAGTTTAACTTGACAGAATTAGCCCCCAGTGCCAGCATCTGCCAGCTGATGCTGGGGCAAAGCCCAATTTTCACCCACTCTGGCTTGCACCAGTAGGAACAGTCATCCCAGCCTGGCTTTTCCCTGATCCAGCTCATATGAGGCCCAGAGGCGTTGTAGCCATGCCCAGTCTTGCTTGCCCCATTCCAACTCATGCTCACCTGTGGCATAGTAGTCCAGCAGAGGAGCGCCACGGAGCCCCCCCTACTTGGTTTGCTCCCTCCCCGCTTGTTCTCTCATGTGCTGGTTGGGTGCTGTGGCCCAGTCTGGAATGACCTGTCTCACCTAGGCAGTTGCCAGTGAGTGCTGTAGCCTGGCCAGGCCTAACTCACCCCCAATTCCAGTTCATGCTTGTGGGGGTTTACAGCATAGCCCAGCGCAGCCAGCACCCATTCCCAGCCCTCATGTGTACTGGCATGCGTTGTGACCAAACCCGGCCCGATCTACACACTATTCTGGTGCTCAGATTCACCAGTGAGTGATGTGAACTTGTCCAGCCTGGTCCACCTCTGACCTGTGCCAAATGTATGTCCATGGGTACCATTCCCTGGCCTGATTTGGGCTATTTTCTATCGTGGCTCTTACATTCACCTACAAGACTGTGTCCCAACAGAGTAGTTTCCCAAGCTCCTCCATCAGAACCTTTACCAATGCCAGATATTGCTGCCCACCCATGGGTCCATGGACTAGCCCTACTCAGTCCATCTCCTGTCCTAGCAGGAACAGTGGACTTTCCTGACTATCCTTCAACACATTCCGGTTTTTATTGTTGGGTGTTACAGCCCAGTCTAGCCTAGTCCACGAATAGACACACCTCACACCCAGCTCAGCAGGGGCAAAAACCTAGCCTAGCCCATCCTACACCTACCATGGTCCTCATGAGCACCAGTGGGTGCTGGAGTCTAGCCCAGTCTGGCATGCCCAGCCCCAGTCCACGCTTGTGCCAAGGAACACTGCAGCCATATCCAGACCAGGCCACAGCTTCCACCCTGGTCCTCACACTCACCAAGGGGAATCACTCCCAGCCAGGGTGTCCCCTGAGCTCCCCAACCAGGCCTGTTCACATCCACAGATCTTGAGCATGCCAGTGTTTGTTCTGACCCAGCCTGGCATAGCTCTTCATCCGTCTTAGCCTTTGCCTTCAGATGCTGTAGCCTGGCCTGGCCCAGCCAGCCCCCAGTCCCAACTCTCACTGGCAGGTGCTGCAACCTGACCCTGCTCAGTCTGCTCCAATCCCTGGCTCATGCAAACCAGGAGGTGTGATACCCTAGCCTGACATGATCTGCACTCCATCCTAGTTTCTGCACTTGACAGTGGGCTAAGGTTTGCTCAGCCCTGCCTAGTCCACCCCCTTCCAAACTACACATTAGCCAACATTTGGAATTACCTTGCCCAATTTGCCCGACCCGCAGGCCGGCACATGTGATCGCCAGAGGGAGTTATGACCAACTAGGGGAGTTTCTCACATTCCCCCACTTGGCCCACTCCCAGACTTAGATCTCTTGTATGCCAGTGGGTGTTAGGCCCTTGCCTAGCATAGCCTGCCCCTCCATGTTGGCCTTGTACGAACTGGTGACTATTGTGGTCCAGCCCATCCCACACCATTTTAGGATGCACATGCCAGTGCTGCAGCCTGGATCTGCCAAGACTGTTCTAGGTTCCTATAGCCATGAATGATGGCAGGTTCCTTGGTCACACCTAGCTCAGCCCATCCCCACTCCAACCCATGAGCTAACCAGTGGGACTTGTATTTTCACAGGGTTGGGTTCACATATCCCCCACAGAATCTACCCCTAGACCTGGTTCTCTAGCATGCTGGTTAGTGTCATGGCCCTGCCTAATGTGCTCCCTCCCCTATTCTGACATTCAGTCAGGTTCCAAGATCTAGCCCTGCTAGACAGGTCCAGAACCATAGCTTTCAGATGGACTTGCGTGTGGTGGTCAGCAATGTTCCGTGATGACAAGCCTAACTCAGGACTCCCATGTAGGCTGATGTATCATTCTGATCCATACAGATATTCCGTTCTCTCCCTTCTAAACCACCAAGTCTCAGTTCCCTCACTTAACTGCAAGTACAGTGACCATGTCGATGGGAGTCCCTCAAGATTCATTCTTTTCCTACACGCACAGTAGTCTTTTTTTTTTAAACATTTATTTTTATTGCATTTCCTTTTTTTAAAAAAAAAAAACTAATTACATTGCATTATGTGATACATTTTTTTATGCACTGGGATTCCCCCCGCCCCTCCCCAAGCCCTCCCCCCACGGTGGATTTCTCCACCTTGTTGCATTTCCATAGTTCAAATTCAGTTGACATTCTTTCATTGGAGGTATTTACCAAGCATAAAGTCCAGCATCTTATTGTCCTGGTAAGTTCAATGGTTTCTTGGTGAGACCATCTCTGGTCTGAAGGTAGAGCCGGCAAAGTATCATTCCAATCAATTAAAAGTCCCAACATAATATTTCCAACCATTTACAACATTGTGGCATTAATTGACATGGTATTGATTAACCAATATGTTACTAGGAAAATGCAGGTTCTCAACCACAACCTGTGACTTCTTCATAGACGTTTCAATTTTGGTTTACATTCAACCATATTCTATACACCTTAAAATGGCTTAGATTGCTATTCAGCTGTCTCATGCCTATTTTAATTTTAGTCTTTAGCAGTTTATAGCATTGAAGCACGTTTTCGCTGAACCTGGCTGTTTTTCAGGTGGTCTAACTCTATAATTCTAACAGGATTTATGTCAACAGTTTAGGTGAGCATGTTTAGGAGGGGTGACGCACAGTAGTCTTATCCATGGATGTCCATAGGCAGCAATTCCACACTCCAAAGACCCCAGAGCTCACCACTGGGCAGCCAGCGGGCAAAGCCTGGCTCTGTTTTTGCTCTGGCCACCCAAAATCCCAAGACTTGCTCACTTCTTGGCAGTAGTGGCTGTGGCTAGGGCTCCAAGCGTTAAGTCTGACTTGGCTCAGGTACCCGCAGCAGATGCCACACTGCTGGAAGCTCCCACCACCCAAGCCCCAAGATCAAACTCCCCTAGGCCCCTCTCACCACAAGATCATGGCCACAGGCAGAGCCAGGGACTGCCCCTAGCTCCAAGGAGATCCCTTCACAATGTACTTACCATGAAAGCAGAACCTGTAGGACCCAGGCAAGCCTGGGACTTGCTCACCCCTTTGGCAGTGGGGCTGTGGCTAAGACCCCAAACATTGAGTCCAGGCTTGCCTGGGTGGCACTATGTTCTATAACAAGGGAGATAGGAAAGGAGCCAGCACTGTGGCATTGTGGGTAAACAGCCACCTGTGACACCAGCTTCCCAAATACAGTCTGTGTCCCAGCTGCAGATTTCCAATCCATCTCCCAGATAATACCCCAGGAAAAGCACAAGATGTCTGAAGGTTTGGGTTCCAGGATCCCCACAAAGGGGTCCACACATAGAATTCAATGAGACTGAACATGAACGGAAAATTTACTCTTTCATGTTCACTAACTTTTAACAGACACTTTAATGGCTTGGGATTTGATCTGACTTGGCCATCACGCAAACCATGGAGCTTTCCAAATCACAACACAGTGATTGCAGATAACATGTGTGTTCTTCACATCGATCACTAGCTTGAAACTAAGAAACAGAATCACCTCCATAATGGGTTAATATAGGAATTTGCCTGTTAACATACTGCATATTAATACATTGTTCATTCTAGTTTGATAGAATTTATTGTCTTTGTTAATTTGTATATTTATTTCATGTATTTAATATCATCATCCAGAGATTCCACTGACTTCACTCAAAGGTATTCATAGCACACTACAGCTAAGGACCTCTGGACCAACTGAAGCTCCCTCAAGTGACTTACAGTCTGGAATAAAAGTTGTTTGGGGTCAGAATGGACTAAAGTATGAATGTGGCAGTCCTGGGGTTCTGAGAACATGGAGGATGTAATCTGTGCTCACTAGGGTGATCAGAGTCTGCCTGCCCAGAATGATACAACCCTCCAGCCAAAGCAGCCTTGTACACAAAAAGCCGAAAACCAGGCCCTGCCCAGCTATAACCTGGTAAGGGCAAGGGCAGACTTTCCTCAACCCCTTCACCACATCCCATCACCATGGAAACCAGAATCAGGACAAAATTCAAGCTGGCTGCAGATGGTTCTCTCTCGCTGTCACTCATTTATTTATGTCCTCCTGTTGTTCATTTATTCATTTTCTCTGCCTCCCTTTGCCTTCCCTCTCATTTCCTAGGTCTCTCTCGAATGCTTATTCTCTGCCTCTCCTTTCCTGCCTTCCTCGTCCACTCACCAGCTTCTTCCCATTACAGCTCACTTCTGTATTATTACTCTGCATTTATTTCATAATCTTCTTCCCTAAACTTGCCCAGGAACATTAGAAACTGGAGGGAGAATACAGACACAAACCTGCTGGGGCAAGCTTCTGTCTATCCTGGAAAGCAGGCCCAGAGGTGAAGACTCTCCCAGCATCTCAAGATGTGCATGACAGTTCTATTCCCAGCCTGTGCTTCCGTCCCGGAGCCCAGGAGCTGGAGACTGACAAGAGGATCTTGCAGCATAGCCGAGGCCTCAAAGACAGAGTTCCCAGGACCCTCCCCTCCTCTCCTGCCACCCACCTTTTCAGTGTTCAAGGCAGGGAGGAGGACCTCTTCCTCAGTCAGGTGCCCTGCCTTGCCCACTCAAGAGCTCTTGCCCCACCAAGCAGGAAACAGCAAATTGCAAAAGTAGTTGCCTCTCTCAAACAGTGAAAAGAAGCATTTCTCTCTGCTCTGCTTAGCTCCACAGCATCTGCCCTAGGGAATCAAGGCCCCCACAGCCAAGAAATGGGGGAGAAAGAACAAGGAGCCCAGTGCCAGCCTGCTGAGCATAGCAAGCCACACACAGATTCTTTCAGAAAATACAGCGATTCGGGGGGTTGTGGGGACGTGAAATCAACTCCTACTGCTTCTGCTGGTGATAGGGTGGCAAGGTAGTAGGTGGCTTCCCTGGGTGCAGCTGCTTCCTGGGAGCTCGGACCTTTCTCCCCACTGTGAACTTCCTACACATTTTGTACATGTCATTTTCTAGCGTCACCGTGCTGTCTGACTCCTTCCTGCTTGCTTCACTGTGACTTGCTTGATTTGCTTGAATATGAAGCCCAGTAAAGGACAGGTACTTGGTGGGTAAGTGAAATTTAGTAAGTTATATACAATGCAAATATAACTTGTTTCAAAATACAAGATTGGGATGAAGGAAGTGCATGATTCACATCACTCAGCACATCAGATCTCTGTAGTGCTTTTTTTTTTTATGGTCAATATCCAGAGGGACCATGTTCAGGAGCCACCTGTCCTCACAATGTGTCTGCGGGAAGCCAGAGAGCAAGTAGGTACTGGGGAGGCCAAGGGTCGGAGTGCCAGAGTGATGGAAGCAAGCTACTAAGAGAGAGCCCCTCCCATCATGGGCCTTCATGGGCGTTTGTGAGGGAAGTGGTTACACCACAACACAATTCTGCACCTCTAGGTTCCAGGTGACGATAGGTGAGCATCATAGGTGGGCAGAATGGACCACATAGATGGCGAAGGGGTGGGGAGTGACTTCCACGCTCATGACCCTGAACTAGCTGCCTAGGACTGCAACATTAGAATCAGACTTAAAATTTTTGTTGTTGTTGTTGCAAAGTCAGATTTACAGAGAGGAGAGACAGAGAGAAAGATCTTTCTTCTGCTGGTTCACTCCCCAAGTGACCTCAATGGCCAGAGCTGAACCAATCCCAAGCCAGGAGCCAGGAGCTTCTTTTAGGTCTCCTACACAGGAGCAGGGTCCCAAGGCCGTGGACCATCCTCTACCGCTTTCCCAGGCTACAAGAAGGGAGTTGCAAGGGAAGTGGAGCAGCTGGCATACGAACTGGCACCCATATGGGATCTTGGCATATACAAGACTTCGGTCACTAGGCTATTGCACCAGACCCGAATATAAAGAATTTTAATCCATAATCCTTTTAACTTACTTGAATTTTGAAAAAGCTAAAGCCAATTTTTTTTTTCTGCAGTGCTTTCTTCTCCTCCCCAGGACTGCAGAGGACAAACAAGATTAACAACTCGAATGTCATATCATCTCCTCAGCCTTAGCTAACCAAAGGCAAGCTGAGTTATGGACATTACGGTACAGCAGGTTAAACTGCCACTAGGGAGTCCCACATCCCAGCATTCCACACTGCAGTGCCTGGTTGTGGTTAGCTTTTTTCACCACAAACCAGAGAAGCCAGACATAATAACCAAAACACGTGAGAGGTCCTTTATTCCAGCAGAAGGGGGCAGAGAAAACTCAGAACAGAGAGAAAATACAGGAGAGGGGAATTGAGAGAGAGAGAACAAAGGAGATGGTAAAGCAGAGAGCAGAGACAGAAAGAGAACAGAGCAAAGAGAGGACAGAGGGAAAAGGCAGCTTTATAGCATCCAGGTGGTATTCGGGCGGCGTGGTTAGGGATTGGCAAATGCAAGGTATGTGAACACCAGGGACAGATGCCTCAAGGGATTGGTGGAGGACGGCCATAAATATGGGGGTCATAAAGTGCAGGGATTGGTGGAGAACTTAAAGGGCATGAAATTTACTTGGGCAAGAGGGCCAGGAGCCAGGGGGTTTAAGGTTGTTCTGAGCAAGCAGGTATCCAGGGTGGCACTGGGTCCGGGATGGTGGGGTCAATCTTCAGGGTCGCTGCTCAAGTCGCTCCTTCAAGTTGCAGCACCAGCCACTTGTACCTCTGATCCAGCACTCTGCCAAGAGGCAGCAGATGATAACCCGAGCACTTGAGTGGCTGTCACCCACTGGGTGAGCAAGATTGAGTTCCTGGAAGCTGCCTATGGCCTGGACCAGCCTCCGCTGCAATCTCTCCCCCATCCCACACCTCTGAGCCTTTCAACTAAATGATTAAACGTTGTTTAAAAAGTGGTTGAGAAGGGATGCCCTGAATTTGCTGAGCACGGGGACAACTGGAATGATCGCGCTTGCTGGAGCAGCCGTAGCAAAGTAGCACAGAGCAGACTTCTCCCCCCAGGTTCAGTGGGTTGGTTTCTTCCAGAGCTTCTCTTCTTCCTGGGCAGACAGCCTTTCCCCCACGAAGGCGCAACCTCCTCCCTCAGTGTGTGTCTGTGCCACAACTCTTACAAGGACAATCACATTGGATTAGCATCTACCGAGATGATTTCACACTGTCTGGATTTCCATGCATGAGTTTAAGGGTTCAGGACCCAGGTAGTACATGCCTTTAGTGTGTAAGAGGTAAAAACAGAGAGAGAGAGAGAGAGAGAGAGAGAGAGAGAGAGAGAGAGAGAGATGGGAGCTGAAACAATGGCCCCAGGTTGCAACGTCTGCAGAGTGCAGGAAGAGAGGAAAGTTGAAGAGAGGCAGAGCGGGAAAGCACCCACGCTTCGGAAGATGGACACACACCACAGCTTACAGAGTGCCCAATTTTCCTTTTTTGAAAAGAAACTCAAAGTCTGGTTTCTGTGGTGGATCACCAGTGTGGTACATGCTGGAACTCAACTCAATCATTTTTAAAAAGCTGTGCAAGATGTGTGCTTGCACGTAGGGAAGGATCTGAAAGAGAGACACCACTCTCCCGCCAGCTCCAAGGCTACAGACACACAGAAGGACTCCCGCTTGGGAAAGTGCCACCCAGGTTCAGATGCATTTTAAAAGCTGATTGTTAATGAGCTGTAAAGAAAAGGAATAAAAACCATTATGATCACTCTAAGAAAGCATCTCTAATTCATGGATCATTTACTATTGATTATTGAAACAAATGCTATTGTGCACGCACTATGGTTGGTTTTAAAGCCTCTATATCTTTGGAGTTTTTAATTTATTTGGGAGCACTATAATAAGTAGCACATGACAATTACTTCCTTCAGCACTCCCTGTAATCAAGATAAATTATCTCACTATTGATGTAAATGGAATGTGAAAATCTATAGAGTTCTCCTGAGGAGTATAAACTTCACATTATGATCACCACATTTGAATTTTTCAGCAAAATCATTTCAGGGTCAATCAAAAATGCATTTCCCCAAATCTTCATTGCCTTCCACCCTGAGTCACCTCCAGAAATAATTAGCAAACAATCACAGTGAGGAAGTATTTAGTCTCGTGTCTGGTTGTATCACGATTGTTACAAATACCTGACAGAGCCCTATATGCTCTCACAGTTCTGGCATATTTATCACTCACAGGTGTTATAAATGTATTTACGTATTACACGTATTTATTTACAATTTATCTTCCCTATTTCCAAACAACCGCCTGTGAAAATTCAAAGTACAATTAATCATATATGAGCTCTTGGTAAACAAAATCAACTCCATTTGCATTATTTTACTTCCTCTCATTTCTGCCTCTTCTTTTCCACCAACGGCTTGGTTTGCAGTCTGTAGCCACTCTCTTTTCTCCCAGAAAAGGTGCTGCAGTGGGCACCTTCATGCCACAGTCGTCATTTTTCCTGTTGGGTCAAAGGGGATCCTGCAACCTTGCTTCCTGAGGCTCTCCCAGGGCACAGTCTTCCAGCAATCTGGACGTTATTTTATGTACCTATGCTCACCTTCTGATTTTGCAATGTATTATTTTGTTCTTGTGTTTAGTATCTTCATTACAAAAGTTCCTTCTTCACAGCAGGACAAGTCTTAAGTTCATCTCTCAAGTTACTTCCTCCAAGATTGAATTCTCCTAATCTCACTGTTTAAGTGAGAGAGACAGAGCAGAGGAGGCATAGCAGCAAAGACTCCAACACATTCACAGTGGTGAGTGCTGGGCAGTAGGATTATGGCTGAGACGGTTTATTGTGTTCTTTATGTTTTGCAGCATTTTATGATCTGTCTATGATGAACACAGGTGTCTTATTCCTGTTTCCCTAGAAAACAAAGCCTGTGGCAAAAGCTTACGTGCTAAAGCTTTATTGACAATACAGTCTCCGGAAAGAGTGAGGTGAGGTAAAGGAAAAACAAATAACAGAGGGTACAATCTGAAACTGCTAACAGCCTCACCACAAATCCCAGCTGGCTAGAGCGGGCATGTGGCGCAGCCGTTGAAATGGAGGCTTGGCTTTTCATTGCAGCTGTCTGTGATATGAAACCTGGGAGGCAGCAGTTGATGGATAGCTCAAGTGCTTGAGTCCCTGCCACCTACGTGGCCACCTGGATTGAGGACTGGGCTTTGGCTCTGGCCTGGCTCACTCCTGGCTGCTGCAGGTGTGTGGGGAGTAAACCAGTGGGTGTAAGTTCTCTGCCTGCCTCTGTCTCTCTGCCTTTTAAGTGAATAGAATGAACACATTAAAAAAAAAATTCTGTTCACCCCAGAGACTCGCGGTACCCCACCAAGGACTATCAGTAAGGACACCAAGGACTATATCCCAACTGCCAAGGAGATCACAGGGAATTGCAGAGAGAACTCTGAGGTCATTCATTCCCTATCGGATCTCCCACAAGGAACGGAAGAACCAGTCCTTCCTCATAGGATCTAATGTCGTTGGAACAACAGCCAGGAGCCCTGAGCGGTCCTCAGAAACAGAACAGTCAACTTCCTTTGGGACCAAGGAGACGAGCTTTCATTTCTCTGGCCCTTAATTAATTCCAACTTTGGCTCACCACCCTCTTGTAATGACCATCAAGGTTGCTCGGGAGACCCCAAAATTAGAGGAGATAGACAGAGACCAATAAGGAAAGCTTAGAACAGACAGGGGAAAAGTCAGCTTGAACTTCCATATGCCTTACTAGGTAGGACACAAAGATCAGTCACTCCTTACTAAGGTATTGAAGATTTCTCTGCACACCCCTCCTAAAACTGCTCTGCTCCTCAATCGTTAACATATGGGTTGTTAGAGTTATAAGCCTGTTTGGACTATCTTAAAATTTGCAAAGTTCAGTAAAAATCACACTTGAATACTATAAGCTGCTAAACATAAAAATGAAAATAGACACAAGACAGCTGAATAACCGTTTTAAGGTTTACAGCAGCCGGTTGTGTATAAACTAAAATTGAGATGTCAATGAAGTAGTTACAGGATGTGCTTAAGAACTTGCATTTTCTAGCATATTAGTCATTCAATACCACGTCAATTAACTTCATGATATTGTAAATTTCCATGTTTCTTCCTGTTGTTGAAGTTGTGTAGTGGCTTTTCATTGGAGGGAATGATATTCTGCCAGCTCTACTTTCAGATCAAGGATGGTCTCCCAATGAAACTGTTAAATTTATCTGGACAATAAGGTGCTGGACTCTCTGCATGGTCCATGCCTGCAATGAAGGAATCATGACTGGTTATGAACTGTACTACTATAACAATATGGGCTTGGGGAGGGGCCGGGGGAATCCCAGAGCCTATGAAACTGTGTCATAAAATGAAATAATTTTTAAAAATAGCCAAGCAAATTTTTTAAGCAGTAGCATTACTCAGTTAACTTTATGTGATCTCATTTGATTCCTTCCAAGCATGAGGCACACTACATATAAAATAGGTAAAATCTTTTCATCCATTTGTGCAGTTTCCTGCAATATGATAATAAATAAGTATGCTTTAAAAAAAATCTGTCCATCTCATGTCACAGAGGACCTTCCCAGAAGGTGTGTGTCTACCGCCAGCCTGGAGGGGCCCTGACATGCTGACTTCTCTGCATGTTCTGAGCACATGGGCACTGACGACCCGGTCCACACTCACAGATGAGAAAGCTGAGACTCAGAGGTGTGGAAGGATCCCCTGAAGACTGGGACTGGGCTGTAAGGAACTGTGAACGTCCAAGGCTTTTTTGACTTAGTAAACGAAGCAATCATCTACACTACTACGATACAGGAAGAATTACATGTTTGGTCTGTAGCCTGCCTTCCTTATCCCTGACACAGAGCCTCCAAAACGATTGTAGAAAAGGACACTGGGAGAATCTTTTATTCTAATATTTAGTCTTTGATTCCCTGGTTCCTGACACTGAACTCCCAAAACCCCTAGAAAATCCCAGGTCACAGGAGCATCTTATTTTCTAATGAGGTGATTCTTGGTGGGTCTCAGGACAGCCTCAGAACAGAGGTTTGTTGCTAAGGAAATAAATTACATGACTAATGAGTTGGAAGGTTCAGCCCTGTTTCAACTCTTCACCTTTGTGGAGTAGAGAGCAGTTAAAAATTGATTTGATTGCAAAGTTCCTGTTGATTTGACCAATTGTGTCTTCTGTGGAGGTTGGGTTTGATACGATTGCAGCCATGTTGCTCATAACCTCTTGCTTACCCTGCAAGCAGTCCTACCCATTGTCTCAAACCCAGGGTGAATGAAATAATCCACATAAACTGACATGCTTCACTTAAAAACTTACTATTTCTTTAGACAGTCCAGATATGTTCCATCCCATTGGCCACAGACCACATTTGTCTAGTTTAGCATGTTAGGAAAAAATTCCTTTTCTACTGCCTCTTGGTCCAATGATCCTCTCATCTAAGGCCTCCCAAGAAATGGGTCTGTCCATAGCCCCTCAAAAATTATATTCTGTATAATCACAGATTTGCCTCTTTCTCTATTCTCTACCCCTTCCACCTTTGGCAGCTGGTTCTTGCATACCACATTCTTATAGCCATAAGGAAGCCCTCCAAGAAAAACCCAAAATGACAGCATGTGGACAAACTGTGGCTTGCTGAACATACACAGTGACGTGGAGGGTAGCAGAGGGAACACAGGCTCTCCGTGATTCTTCCCACCTTCTTCATCCGATGTGTCACTCCACCTGCCATCTGAATCCTTGATTAACATTTTAATAATACCACAAACCAGAAATTGTGCTTCCCTGAATTCTGAGAGCCATCCAGAACATTCAGGGAGGTGGCAACCAAGAGGAAAGAAGTGAGGAGAAGTGGCAGTGTGGACAACATGCTGTTGGTGGGCCTCTGAGCTGTGAGTCTCAATGAAAGGAGTGGCCAGAGGCCAAGTCAACACTGCAGGCACCCACCATAGCACTTCCCTGTCCGTATAGCCCTGCAGGCCAGCCTGGGCAGTTCCTGCAGGCTTCCTATTCTGCTTCCCTTGAGGAAGTGATGGTCTCTCTTTCCCTTGTGAGGAGATGGTTGGCTGAGGGGGCTGAGGTTTAAGACCACTGCCCTTTTCTTGGTTAGAATTCTGAGTCCAGCAGTTCAAGTGGGGAGATCTCCAAAGATACTTTGAGGTATTCCCAGATTAGTTTCTTGTATGTTCTAGCAAGCACAGGGCCCAGCACAGTCCATCACCCTGATCAGCTGGTGGTTGCAATTGCTGTATTGGTTCTGTTTTCAGTCCCGAGTTGCACTCTAACCAAGAAAAGACAGAAGACAGAATAGGACAATCATTCATCTCAGCTACATGTTGGCAGCGAAATATGGGACAAATGGAGACTTCATGATGGACCATATCAATCAGTGGACCACCTCATCGAGCGAAACTGGCAGTGACTCATAACTGGAGAACTATTAACTCCACTTGAGCACATATCTCAGAGCATGCTCCACATCCGGGACTTGGGGTGGGCGGGAAACGAGGTGGGGCTTCTCCCTCAATGTCCCCCTTTACCTCAGATACATGATGGAAACAATATGGACATAATAGCATTGCCCACCTCCCTATCCCCCTGAACCTTTTTTTTTTTCTTTTTCTTTTTCTTTTTTTTTCTTTTCTTTCTTTTTTCTTGTTTTTCCTTCAACTATAGTTAACTATGTAAAGATTGTCAACAACAATACAATAAAATGGATAAAAAAAAAAAAAAAAGACCACTGCCCTTGCACTTCCCACACACTGTGATGCCCGGTATCATTTTAGGATATAGAACAGCCTTTTGCTTAGATTTATTCTAAGCAATTTTATTCGGATGCACAATGCCAAAAAGAATCAAAATCAGTAATCAAGGAAGTTAATAAGCAAATATATCAACCCTTCTTCCCCAGGGCTTTTTTTTAATAAAGAAAGGGCTGGGAGCCAAGTGCCAGTGATGCTGCCAGAGCTTGCACTGGGCCATAGCAAAAGGACCCTACAACACATTCCAGAAGACAATGGGACATGTTGCTGAACAGTGACATTGTGATCAAGACCTCCTTCTCCAAAATTCCATTGTTTCAAATTCCCCACCAAGCTTGCCCCCAGCCCCAATTCCTGCATGTGCCAGTATGTGCAGCAGGCTTGTCTGGTCAGTCCCAATCAGGCTCTCATACACACCTATGGGCGTTGCAGTTCAGCTCAGCCCACCCACCTCATGACCGAGTCTACACATATGCCAATAGGTGCTGCTGCCTTATCCAGCTTGGCTCACCACTAGCCCTGGCTCTCATGCACACCAACCAGAACTGCAGTCCAGCAAAGGAGAGCTCCTAGTTTCCCTACTAGGCTCAATAAAATTCCCAGATCTTGCACTTTCCAGGGAGCACTGCAATCCAATCTGACATGACTTGCAGCCTGTCCTGGCACTTGCTAGCAGATGCTGCGGTAAAGCCGGGTCAATGGGCACTTATCCCAGCGCTTGCATGCACAATAGATGCAGTGGCCTGGCCTAGCCTGGCCTCCCCCAAACCCAGCCAACATGCAGGCTGACAATTGTTGCAGCCCTGCCCAGGATCTGATGTGGCTCAATTGGCCCCAAGTTCCAGCTCTCACACTCACCAGTGGGAGCAGTGGTAGGGAAGTATTCTTGCAAAGACTGGGCTCAAGCCGGGAGCCAGGAGCTCTACCCAGGTCTCTCACATGGTCTCAGGAGTCTGACTAACTATTTTCTGCTGCCTTTCCAGGTTCATTATTAGGGAGCCAGATTAAAAGCAGCGCATCCAGGAGTCACACTGGCACTATGATCAGGATGTCAATGTTGCAGTAGCCTAACCCACTGCACCACAATGCCAGCCCTGAAATTCCTGTGTTTTTTTATAAGGTACCTCGTTTATGACATTCTGCCATAGCAGCCAAATGGACTAAGGTCAGGGCAAAATTAAGCACAACAGTACATCTCATATTGTTACCAGAAAAGCCTGGTGGGTTCTTTCCCCAGCTTATTATAGAAATAAAAAGCCAGGAATCTGTTGCAGACAGAAAAGTTTATTTGTGAAGGGACCAGGTGAGCAGGGGAGGGATTGGGAAGAGGAAAGCACCTCCAGAGAGAAAACCAGGAGGTGAGGGTGCCTCTCGAAAGGAGGGAGAGAGGGAGACATGAAAGGTTTTAGGAAGGGTCTTAGGATTTTAAACATTCCCTGACCATTCCTTGTTGGGCAGGAAGCTACAGATAAGATGTCCCCCATTGGTGGTCTCTTCATCAGTTAGGAAACAGGTGGGCAATGCTTGTGCCATCCACCTGAAGGTGTGGCCAAGACCTCAGCAGGCCTGGATGGTCTCAACATGGACCTACTCCTTGGTAGGTCTTTTACTAAACATCCAAGACCTCCAAGGCTTTATGATCTTTTTGACCTTGCCCACCTCCCACCTTTATATCATGCCGTCCATCTCTGTCTCCCTCCTCCCATTTCAAAGTTTCCTACATTTTCACTTGCACCTGCTGCTCGTCTTACCAGGAAGCCCCTTCCTCGCTTGTCTTATGGCTGACTCTCCTCCTTCTCACTTCCTTAGGGACACTTTTCTTCTCCCTCTGGATACAGCAAACTGTTCGTCTCTCTGACACAATACTGAATCCCAACATGGAAGGAAAAGGATCAAATTTATCATCCCAGTGTCCTCGTTGCACTGTCCTGATGCGTAGTGCAAAGGTGATAAATATTTAATTCTATAAATATTTCCTGAGTCCTGATGGTGTGCCAAGCACCACGCCAATTGTTTAAAATACATCAGTGACCAAAATAGCCCAAATTCTGAAGAATTTTAAGTGCTTGCCAAATCAATCAATGAACCCATTAGAGAATCCAGTGTGAGATAACTAAACAGGAAGAGGCTCTAGACCATGTTAGGCGGAAGGAAAAAGAGTGACATCAGAGAGCACAACAGGAATCGGCAACATCCTTTCCTAGTGACACTGTCTTGAGCCCCATTGGGGACCTGGTCAAACTTTGGCTCCCACAGCCCACAGCCTGTGATGTGCCCTTCACACTCCTATGGTGTAACTTGGCCTGCAGGGGAACAGAACAAGCTGAGCAAGCATCACTCCCTACCCACCTCTCAAGAGCACACAGAGGGAACCAAGAACTCGTGTGAATGACAGTCTGGAAAAGTCAAGTGCCATCCACCTGCTGAATCACACTTGACTTTTTGCTAAAATCAAGACAATAAACAAGATTGTTCCTGATCCTCTTAAGTGTGCCTTGATGGCCCTCGAGCCAAGTTCATGCAACACAGACCTGAGGTGAAGAGACGGACTCCTAAGAGTTTCCGGAAGAATTGCTCTTCTTAACAGGCCCTATCACAGGACCTCCCAGATGGCATTGAAGCAAAAGCAGACTCCCTGGGCTTTGCTGCTTGCCTGTTTTAAAGGAAACAGCAACTTGCTGTTACTTTCAGACTTAAACCATTCCTATTCAAAGTCATGGTAAACATTCGGTTCCTTTGGGTGGGCTCCCCACCTCCACCACCAGTCCCTTCCCCCACCCTTATTTCACAAATAAATTCTTTCTCCCTCCCCCTTCTCCAGTCCTTTTTTTAAATTTCGAATGTCCATTATTAGGGAGGAATTTGCACCATATAAGGGGTACAATGCAACACATATGCATAGCTTAAAACAATCACACCATGCAACACAAGTTCGCATTTCCTCATCTTTTCTTTCTGTTTGGAGCCCCCAGTTCCTCTGCTGCAGCTCTTCACACGGAATACTACACACCATCCCGAGCTGCAGTCACCTCACCATGGTACAAATATCAGACCCTGTTATACTCACCCTATATGAGAGAACATTTGGTATTTGTTCTCCTGTCCCTAGCTTATGTCCCTGAATGGGCTCAAATTCTACACATTTTGCCGTAAATATCAAAATTTGGATCTGTTTATAGCAGAATGATACTCCATGGTCTCTATACACCACATTTTCTTTATCCCCCAATCAATTGTCAGACACCCAGTTTGTTTCCGTCCAGCTGTTGAGGCCAATGCTGCAATGGACATGCAAGTGCAGGTAAATCTTCCAAATGCTGAGTCCATCACATGCAGATGTGTCCCCAGCAAAGTGACGACGGGTTGTATGACAGACCTGTTGTGAGTTTTTTGAGGAGCGTCCACGCTGTCCTCTGTAAAGGCTGTGCTAATTTGCAGGCCCACCGACACCGTAGAAAGGATCTTCTTCTGCACAGCCTCACCGACATGTTTTACCGTTTGTCTTTTTGATAATTGCAATTTCAACCAGAGAAGATGCCTCACCATGGCTCTGATTGGCATCTCTCTGATGACTAGTGATACTGAGAGCTTTTTCATGTGTCCATGTTTTTGTAATTTTTAAAAACCACTTTTTAAAAATTTCATTTCAATTGAAATGAAAGAGAGAAAGAGACAGAGATCTCCTCCTCAAATGCCAGCAACAGCCAGGGCTGGGCGAGGCTGAATCGGAGCCCAGTCTTCAACTGGGTCGCCCTGGTGAGCGACAGGGGCTTTCCAGGGTGGACATTAACGGGAAGCTGGACCAGCAGCCAAGTATCCCAGGCATGAACCAAGTACTTTAACATGGCATGTGTCATCCCAAGTGGCAACTTAACCAAACACCTGTTTACTATTTTTTCTTTATGTTTTTATTAACTGTTTGTGTTTCTGCTTCTAAGAAATGTCTATTCAAATCCTTTGGGTTTTTTTTAAGATTTATTTTATTTTATTGGAAAGGCAGATAGACAAAGAAAATAAAAGACAGAAAGATCTTCCGTCTTCTGGCTTACTCCCCAAGTGGCCACAATTGTTTGAGCTGTGCCAGTCATAAGCCAGGAACTAGGATCTACTGCGATGTCCCTCATTTGGGTGCAGGCACCTGAGCCATCCTCAGCTGCCTTCAAAGGTCTTAAACAAGATGGATCAGAAGTAGAGCAACCAGGACTCAAGCCAGAGCCTGTACAGTTTGCTGGTCCTGTGGGCAAAAGCTTAGCTTCGAAGGTCACGGCACCAGCCCTGCTTTGCCTGTTTTATAACTAGATTATTATCTTGTTTTTGGGTTTCCTGAGTTCCTTATTACTCTTACAAATTGTTAGTCCATTCTAGATTTTTCTATGCATTTACATATGGATATTTACTTTACTTTGCTTTCTATAAATTATTTCACATTGTACTTGTAATACTGAAGTTTTTCCCGTTTATATTATACTTAGAATCTGTTCATATAAAGTCATCTACAAGTATCTGTCTTAACTTATTGAGGTTCCTTTATGTCATTATTTATTATTAAATGATTAGTAACTATTAATGGACATTAAATTTCTTTTCTTTTTCTTTTTTTTTTTTGCTATTTCAGATGATGCTGTGGTGAACAGCCTTGCTCATCCCTCCTTCTCAGACATTGATAAATGTCTTTCTAGAGTAGATAACTACAAGTGAGATCTTTAGATCACACAATTTCCTCATGTATTCTAGTACATGAGGGTACTACAAAATATTAATGGAAAATTGAATGAAAAATATGAGTTTATTTCGGTGCAAACGATCTGAAATAAATGCATAGTTTTCTCATCATAGACATTGTGCATGTGTTATGAAAGCAAAATGCTTTGCACCAGAATAAACTCCCATTTTAACTTCCAGTTCTCCAGGAGCTCTCCGGAGCACCAACATATACCACCTGTCAGATTCGCCAATCGCACGGGAGTTTTAAATCCCCTTGACACAGATGCTGAAGCGGGGGTCGCTTCGGCCCTTGGTAGGTGGGGAATATTGGTTTGTGTCCATCACTGGTGCAGCAGTGACCCTGTTGCCTGAGGAGCGCGCCGGGATTCTTCCCTCCCTTCCAGCCTGGACCCGGCTGGAAGCAGACTCCGCCCTCCTGGCCCTCCTGACCCTCCTAGCCCTCCTCGCCCTCCTCGCCCTCCTGGCCCTCCTCCCCTCCTCCCCTCCTCCCCTCCTTGCCCTCCTGGCCCTCCTGGCCCTCCTGGCCCTCCTGGCCCTCCTCCCCTCCTCGCCCTCCTGGCCCTCCTGGCCCTCCTGGCCCTCCTGGCCCTCCTCGCCCTCCTGGCCCTCCTCCCCTCCTGGCCCTCCTGGCCCTCCTGGCCCTCCTCGCCCTCCTCGCCCTCCTGGCCCTCCTGGCCCTCCTCCCCTCCTCCCCTCCTCCCCTCCTGGCCCTCCTGGCCCTCCTGGCCCTCCTCCCCTCCTCGCCCTCCTCGCCCTCCTCCGGTCACCATGGCAGCCGTCGCCACCAAATCCACCCCCCCAGCTGCTGCAGTCACCCTCCCGCAGCAGTGCAAGGGTGTTCATCTCTCCCGTCACTCTCCATACGGCCATTTCCCTCCTCCAAATTATTATTATTATTGTCATTAAATCCCAGCAGGTATAGAATGAGCGTCACCTACTAGTGTGCTGTGAAACAGCCTAAATGAGCAGAAACAGAGGCCGCGTAGGGGAATTCCCGAAGTGTGTAGTGTAACTGTCAATATCTCCAGTTTTTTCCTCAGGATTCGGAGCATGCGCACGACCTCTGCTTCTAGGAGAGAAAGCTGGAGTCAGGGCCTGGAAGATCGGAGGGTTGGGAGGGAGATCACTTAGGAATTCAACGGGCTTTGGACTTCAGAACAGGGCGTGACTTTCTGTTACGGCTCTGCACCGTGCGTCCGTGTTTCTCACCTCCTGTTACCACTAGATTGAAGGAAAAGCAGAAAACAGAGAAACAAAACAAAACGATACCAGCACTAAGCTGCTGAGAAAGCTGTTGACTGCATGAATCAGACTGGGCTTGGGTCAGCCCAAGCAAGTTTACAAATGCCTATGCTCTCCACAAAGAGATGAACAAAGCCCTCTCCTTACCACCTCCTCAAGAGCCGGGCTGGGGCAGGTGATGGCTTCCAGCACACCCTCACAGAGGGCACACCCACAGGGCTCCCTGGCAGGCAGTTAGCAGAACCCCATCCTGTGGCAGCCTGAGGCCTGGGATCCGCAGCCTGGGTTGCACGTTCAAATCACTTGGGTAGTTTCAGGAAATAGAAAGACCATGGGCCCACACATAATGGATCCGGATTTTGTTTGTCTGAACGGGGCCTATATAGAGGGATTTTTTAAAAGTTCCCTCAGTGACTTTAAAATGCAGCCAAGGTTAAGCACCCACTGCCTTAGAGCACTTATAGATGTAAAATCTAACCAAGCTCCGAGAGAAGAGCCTTGGCTGTGTCTCTCTTTCCTGCTAACCTCTTAATATGGAGAAACTTAAAGAAAAGCAATCTGCCATCCGAAGAGGAAGACACCCAAGGCACAGGCCATGCGAGTCACAGAAAATCAGCGAGCAACCTGAGAGCGACCTGTGCAGAGCCAGCTGTTGTCATTACCTCCCCAGTCAAGCACGCCGCACGTTGTCACTTAGACACGATTGCATAGGCCAAACTTGAAGGAGGACTTAGAGTTTAACTTCCATCATTCTCAGTTAATCCCTTTTGCCTCACCAAAGATCAAGTTCAAGGAGGCCGGGGCTGTTGTGAACTTCAGAAGGAAGTGGCTTGACTGAGGGATGTGCCTCCTGCACCCACAGGAGAGCCAAGTCCTGCTCAGCAGAAGGCCACACGTGCCTCACCTGTCCACAGTTCCCACGTTCCAGATTGTTCTCTATGGATCAGAAGCTACAGTTTCACCTCCACAAGGCAGGCTGGGTTTATGACATCTCTCCTCCAGCCCCTTGACTTCCAGAGGCAGCCTGAGGCTTCCAGCGGCTGCCACCTCAGCTGTCCCCTTCTCAACAGGATTGTTGTTCTGCCCATGCCTGCCAGTCTCACCCCTTACCCACGCCTGGCTCCCATCACTCCTACCAAGCCCCCAAATATCCTTCAGTGGTGACCTCTTCTCTCCCAACTGAAAAACTGAAAGAAGCGTCTCCTCTGCCCCCCCATCCCCAATGTCCTTCGGATCGAATTTTCCAGATGCAAGATGGTTCCTGATATCTTGGGGCTTCACAATCCATTCTTCCAGGGTCATCTCATCAAGCCGGCTGACCTCAAAGGATGGAAGCTCTCTGGTGGGAAGTGCTTCCCAGTGTTTAGACTGATTCTCAAGCGTGTCAAGCTCTTTTGTGTCAGTACACAGGCATCACTCTGCAAATGCTGGCCCCCAGGTTAAGAGACTAAATAAACTCCAAGTCAGAAAAATAGAGAAATTGTCAGCTTTTACTGTCTGAACTCTGTCCCCAAATTCCCACTATCTGAGCCTGAGAAGTGAAGAGTTTTTGCTAGAAAGTATTCAGATTTCTTCAACTAGTTTTGCAGCAGCCAAAGTGCCTGCCAACACAAATCCACGGTGCCTTCACAGCGGTGGTTCAGTAGGAATCTGACTTACACAGAAAGTCTCCCAAAGAACATTCTGGGCCATTCCAGCACCCCCAGGGTATGCCAATCAATGTGGATGAATTCTGGTGACAGATTCGCAAGACATAGCAGCAAGGCTGGGTTTAACAAACCCAGTAGGTTTCTTTGCTGCAAGACTTTTCTGAAGGAAATATCTGTGACTGCACATGCTTTGTTCATATGCCTGTTTGCCTATTATCATCATTTGCAACTTACACAGTTTGGGGGACAAAGCAGGTTCAGGGCTTTATAACAAGTCTGTCCAAAGACATAGCCTGTGGTCATCGCTTACTAATAAGATATTTTATTGCAAAGCAGGGGAAAAAAATGTGCCCTTTCCTCAAGATACATTTTGCCTTGGTCTGTCGGAAAATTGTTGTATTAATGCAGATTTTGTGGGAGCGAGGTGCTGTTAGATGGACCTTTACTGCCATCTACTGGACATTTGTGATATGAACCCGTTCACAATCTGTGATGTGAAGGGAACCCTCCCGGGTGCTCAGTGTAACCCCACCTGGAAACATTGACTAGGCCAGTCGTGCTCTCCATCACAAGAGCATAAAATTCACCAGACCCATGGTGGTGGAGGCCTCAGGTATCAGAATTTTCAACAAGCTCTGTTGGTGATTCTAAAGTGTATCTCCGATCAAGAAAATGTCATTTTTAAACACACAGAAAACTAGTGGGTGAGCTGATTCTCAGGCCGGCAGACACGTGACACGTGGCAGCCAGGGAATGGGCTTCTGGAATCTGTCACCTTAAAGGCTAAAAAAAATTTTTTTAATATGTTATTTTTAAAGTTTTAACGCAAATGAGGCTTTGGGTAAGGGAAACGGGGTTTTCACGTCCCACTACAAAGCTCTGAGATGTATTAAAAGGGAAGTAGCCATTCTCACAGTCTCACTGTCTCTGCTGGAGACAGAGGCGTGGAGAAAAACAACAGTTCTAGACATGCGTGGTGCTTTCACTCTTAGTCATGTGGCTTCATGCACCTGGCAGCTGCCCTGGGCCGACGGCTTGGTGTTGAGCCCAATGTGTCCTGTACCCCTTCTCTGAAACGGAGACGGAAGTCCCTGCCCTGCTCCCCTCCAAGTGCTCTGAGGATTACTGAGGGCAGAATTGTGTGATAAACTTCACTGTGTAGGTGAGAGCTGATTTTGATTGCTTAAAAATGCAAATAAGTCCAGGCTGATTGACGAGGACAAGGTCACCTTGGAGGACAGCCCTGTGAAATTCCTTTCAGTTGGCAAGTTGATTTAGTGAGCTTTGTTCCAGGAGATTCTGAAGCAAGAACAATCTTTTTTTTTTTTTTTTTTTCCTCCTTCTGCCAGAGTCATCTGTCTAAAACGTAAATCTCACTGTTTCCCCGGCTCCTTCTCAACCTCTCAGGTCTCGGCTCCAATGTCAGCGCCGCAGAGCAGCCTCTCCTGGCCCTCCTCCATCCGCAGCCGCTCACCTGCCCGCAGCCCCAGCTGCTGCTTGCATCCTTCAGGATGCTCACTGCCATACCAAATCGCTTTATTCATTTCAACCTTTCTTTTTTTTTTATAAAAGGTTGTTATTATTTATTCACTTGAAAGGCAGAGTTACAGAATGAAGAAGAGAGACAGAGGTATTTCCATCCACTGGTTCACTCTTGAAGTGACCAAAACAACCAGAACTGAACTATCCAAAGCCAGAAGCCTGGAAGCTTTTAGGGTTCCCACAGAAGTGCAGAGGCCCAAACACCTGTACCATCTTCCACTGCTTTCCCAGGCACATGGCAGCCAGGACTTGAACCCGCACCCATATGGCTGCAGGCAGAAACTTGACACACTCCACCACAGTGCCAGCCTCTCATTTCCCTTTCATCTCCCTCCCTTAATAGAACGTCATCTCTCCGATATCTTTACCTTAGTAACTGCTCTATCAAGGGTGAAATCAGTTCTCTGCCAGGTCCCTCATGGGCACACAGAATGTCTCATGGAATGCATTAAGTTACTATCCATCAACAGGAAGCCCTTTCAGAACAGTGTCCCCTACCTAAGTCTCCAGTGGCCATGTATGAATGGAATGATGCCACCTGGTCCACCCCCCACAGCTGGGCCTCACAGGGCCAGAAGCCAGTGTTATGGGCTGGGTAGGGCCTAACATTCCTATTCTAGGTTCTTGTCTCTTAGTCAAGATCATTCTAAGTACAGGGATGATAGGACTTGCAATGTGATAAAGTTTATTTAAAAGCTAAGGAAATCAGATACACATGGGCAGTGCTCGTGGAGTGGACAGGTGGAAGAGAGAGGGGTGTTTCTACTCTTCCTCTCTGTATCCCAGGGAAGAGACAAAGCACCCCTCCCATCTCTAGACTTCCTATGAGCTTAGAAAGGGGATACTGCAACCCCGACACTATCCTACAGGTTCCAGGTGAGGGGCGGTATCTCCTGGGGAAGGAGTCATTTGGCTGACAGGTGGGAGGACAGGATTATGTAGGATGGGGAAAGTGTGGCTTCCTGTGCCTGACCCTAATCTAACTCCCTGCCTGCTCCATCTCACCCACACACACTCAGGATGGGCCAGTCCAATGCTCTGTCCTGGGCATGTGGACAGAGACTGAGATTCAGCCAACGTGATCTGTGACTGGCACAGAAACATGAGAGAAGAGTTAAGGAAGGATCCTGTTTGTCCACGTCCCTGCCAAACATAGAAAAAGCCAGTTCTTGGGACCGGCACATTGCCATAGCGTGCTAATCCTCTGCTTGCAACACAGGCATCCAGTATGGCACCGGTTTGTTTCCCAGCTGCTCCGCTTCTGATGCAGCCCCCTGTTTATCATCCGGGGAAAGTAGTAGATGATGACTCAGGTGCTTGAGACCCTACACCCACATGGGAGAGTGGGAAGAAGCTCCCGCATCCCAGCTTCAGCTCAGCTCAGCTCTGACCATGAGGGCCATCTGGGGAGTGACCGGCAGATAGAAGACTGTCTCCATCTCTCCTTCTCGCCCAGTAAAATCTGCCTTTCAAATAAAACCAAATAAATTTAGAAGAGAAAAAGAAAAAGCCAGTTCTTGGAGGCAGAGAAGAAGAGAACTAGGAAATTACACAGCTCAAGAAAAGTATCTAGATTTTCCAGGCCCTGGTCCTGCTGCCGTGGGATCCATGTGAAACCATATCCTCCAAGGTGCTTCCAGTTAATTCTCTCTTTTGCTTAAACCAATCCAAATAGAGTGCTGCTACTTTAACCGACTGTAATGTCACAATGCCACACCAAAACCTATTTTCCATTTTCTCCAGCAAGCCCAGAGCATGGCGGACAGTGAGCAGATGCGCAACCAACAGGCATGTGAACGCAGAAGAGAGGCCACCTCCTCACTGCACAGTCAGGTTGTCACAGCCTCTGACAGCCCTCCGGTGCTCTGGGTCCCATAGGGGTCACAGCCCAGTGTCCGGTTGTTGAGAGTACTCACAGCCTTGCTTTGTTTTGCTTCAAATTCTATTTTGCTATGAACAGTTTTGGAAAAAGGCAAGGGTGGGAGCCAACACGGGAAAATGGAGAGATTTCATATAACACTAAATATTTCCAACTTGCCATTTTTTAAAGATTTATTTTTACTGTAAAGTCAGATACACAGAGAGGAGGAGAGACAGAGAGGAAGATCTTTCATCCAATGATTCACTCCCCAAGTGAGCGCAACGGCCAGTGCTAAGCTGATCCAAAGCCAGGAGCCAGGAGCTTCCTCCAGGTCTCCCACACAGGTGCAGGGTCCCAAGGCTTTGGGCCATCCTCGACTGCTTTCCCAGGCCACAAGCAGGGAGCTGGATGGGAAGCGGGGCTGCTGGGATTAGAACCAGTGCCCACATGGGATCCTGGCATGTTCATGGCAAGGACCTCAGCCACTAGGCCATCATACCAGGCTCCCCAACTTGCTTTTTAAAATTGAATATTTCACACCATTAAGCTTCAAAATCTCTCTCTATTACACCCTCTTCTTGCTGGTCCACAAAGAAGCAGCCCATGCTGTCCTTAGGGGGAAATGTTTAGGGATCTACCAGTCCCAAAGAGAAATGATTATAACCACAAAATAAGCATTCTCTCTCTCTCTCTCTCTCTCTCTCTCTCTCTCTCTCTCTCCTTTCTCTTTTCTTTTCTTTTTTTTTTTTATTTTGTTTTATGACACAGTTTGATAGGCTCTGGGATTCCCCCCATGTTGGACTCCTCCACATCATTGCAGTGGGACAGTTCATATCAAGTCATGATTCCTTCATTGCGAGCATGTACCATGCATAGAGTCCAGCATCCTATTGTCCAGATAAATTCAACAGTTTCATTGGGAGACCATTCCTGGTCTGAAAGTAGAGTTGGCAGAATATCATCCCTTCCAAAGTAAAGCCACAACACGACATCAATAACAATTTACAATATCATAAAGTTAATTGATATGGTATTGAGTGACCAATATGTTAGAAAATATAAGTTCTTAACCACATCCTGTGACTACTTCATTGACATTTCAGTTTTAGTTTATACACAACCGGCTGCTGTACACCTTGAAATGGTTATAGGGCACTATTCAGATGTCTCGTGTCTATTTTCATTTTTATATTTAGCAGCTTATAGTATTGAAGCATGATTTTTACTGAACTTGGTGCCTAAAGTGTTAACATGTGCCTATCCTAAAAATTCCCTAAGTCCTTTCTGTTTTCTTAGAGACAAATGCTGCAGGAGGGCCCTGCCACACCCCCACAGGAAATGTCTCCAAGCTCCAGCAGCCCCGGTTTCTGCTGCCGGCAGTCACCCCTGCAGATAATCTGCATCAGGCTCTTTGGCCTTGCTCACTCAAGAAGCTTAAGACAAATGATGGTGTCAAAAGCAATCTCATTAAATGCTCACCATGCTCTGCGGCACAGTCCTCACTCCCTCAGGTACTTGTGCCTCCAAAGCCTAGAAGTTTCTCTCTGAGGGGTCCCCTCTTGGCACCTAAGAGGAGCAGACAAGCCCATAAGATATCCCAGTGATGGACCTCAGCTTGCCAAACACAATGGCCACCCCATTTGTCCTCAGAGTGGGTTCCCTGAAATGCTGCTGTCCCAAGCCAGGAACATCCAGGAACATACCCTAAGACAGGGAGTTCAGGTTCAGCACCCCTGGGAGGAGTGCCCAGTGACAGCTAGCAGCAGATCAGAGAAACAGAGAACACAGCAACCCCAGTGATGGACAACAGGGCCCAGGGGCCCACTGGGGAAACTGTGTGACCCATGAACCCTGTCCCAATCACCATCTGCACCCCCAGAGGGGAGGAAGCTGGTGTATTTAATCCCAAGCCCCATCCGACCTCAGCCAAGGGATTCACTCAGGGCCATTTATTACTGCAGCCCTCACTCAGTCGTGTCTGAACCCTTAGCATAGAGCAAGGTGGTAGCAAACAAGCCTCATGGAAGCTCAGGCAGGATGCAGGCAGCAGGCAGGACCACAGTTCCACCCTGCGTTCCGTCTCAATGCAGAGTTGTCACTCCTACAACCAGGCCGGCAGCGTGATGAGATGAATGTGAATATTAAACCTCACAGCGTGGAAATTAAGAGCAATACATTTGCCTGCTACAATTATCTGCTTCATTCTCATCCAAATGAATTTAACCTCTTCTCTGGCGGCGTTTGGCCTGGCTGTTGAGATCTGGGCTGAAACATCCTCATCGCTCTTCTCAGAGTGCCAGGGTTGGAGTCCTGGCTCTGCTATGGTGTTGGGCAAGCAGCAAATTCAGGGTCACAAGTTTGGAAGCTACATTTTCCCCACCTGTGCAATTCGTTTTGTCCACCTGTGAGTCAAAGTGCGCTTGCCCATCATTACCTGGGTGCTGAGCGGATGTTGTTGCGTGACCACTCCCCCTTTCAAGCCCGGTAAAAGACCATGCAGAGGAAGGGTTCTTCATCTTTCCCTTCATGGCTCACACTTCGCCTCTTGTGTACTCAGGTTTCTTCTTCGCTTACTTCCTGCAGATGGACTCCCAGGATGGAAGGGAGCAATTGCACAGCCTTTTCCCTTTCTGGCTCACTTTCCCTGAACATCACCATGTTTGTCTATATTCCTCACCCTCTGAATACACCTTGCCACTTTCTTAAGCCATGTCCGCACGTATACTCAAGAACACATTTGAAGTAAGAGGCAAGAACCTAGGAAATAAGTATCTGGCCCAAACCTAGACCACAACAGCTTCCCTCCTGCTTCTAGCATCGTGTTAATGTGCACCCCAGGAGGCAGCAGCTGATGACCTAAGTACTTGGATGTGCACCCCAGGAGGCAGCAGCTGATGACCTAAGTACTTGGATGTGCACCCCAGGAGGCAGCAGCTGATGACCTAAGTACTTGGATGTGTACCACCCACTAAGACCATTCCCAGGCCATTTCAGGAAGGAATGATTTTTTTTCTCTCTTTCTCATACAATCGATTTTTTAAAAAAAATAACAAAATAGAAACCACCAAGGAAAAGTCTGGCTTGGGTAAGTTTCCCTCTGTCATTCTCAAAAAGAGGCCCCAAACAAGTGAGGCTGTTATCTCCTCAGGAAGCCACATTAAAGTGGGGAGAAGTGGACTTGGGCCCTGAGCCACATGTTCTTGCAGTGGGATGTGGCTCCCAAAGTAAGAGCTCCGCCCTGCCTCCTCCACCAGGCTTCTCCATGTGCCATCCCAGGACTCTACTTTTGTGGCAGGAGGGCCGAGCCTCCAGGCATGTTAATTTCAAACATTTATCATTGGCTATTCCTCCTTCGTGCACTGAGTTTTACATCTCACTGTCACTTCCGAGAGTTCACCAGATGTTCCGGTGAGTATTTGACATTCTCTCTACCACTCAGTCCGTCGACTAAGGGATTCTGGGTCCAGCCCTCTCCTTCTAACCCCTCCACAGCCACCACCTTCTCATTAGAAAGCTGCTCAGCTCCCGTCCGTCAAAGAACAGTCCCTGGGCTGCCAGAGAATGGACTCTTATTTACCTAGCCCAGCTAGCAGATTTTGATTGCAAAGTTGAGTCTGCCTTGTACTCAACCGTGTGGCTTGTGAAGCACCTGCCTGGTGCTAGATGGAGTGTGGAGCTCTGAGGCCAGGAAAACTCCCTCTGCTTGCAGGAAACTCCGAGGAGGTGAGAAAGCATGATTGCACTCTATGTATGAATAACTCCCTTTCTGGGAGCGATCAGTAGCACCAGTTCGTGGGTATGGGAGACCCCCCAGCTCTCTGGCTTGCATGAAGAGGAGGGTAGTGGAATAGACAGGGCATGCAGGGCAGAGGACCTGCAGCAGCAGGATGATGTGGTAGGGTGGCAGGGAGAAACGTGGCTCATAGCCCTCTCATTCTTTCTTTGAGTCCAAGCCCTCTCTGTGCAGCCAGGAGCCGTAGCCACTGTTTGTCTTTACAGAGCCGACACTCCGTCACAAGAACCCAGCACATGTGAAAGGACACTAATGAGTAGACAAGATGTTTTCACAGTGCATTAAGTGCTTCGGTTTGTTTTTGACAGAGAAAGAAGGAAGGAAGGAGTGATGGCGAAAACTGGTGAGAAGCAGGAGAGATGCAGACACAGCGGGAGCTCTCACCACAACTTGGTGCTAGAATCACCTAGGAATGTGTTAAAATATGCTCATTTCTGATGATTTATTAAGCATAACACCAGAAACAGCAACGAAAGAGAAAAAAACCTTGATAAATGTATTTCACCAAAATTCTGTTTTGCATTTCAAAAGGTTTCCATCAGGAAAGTAAAATTACAAACCACAGAGTGGAATAAAACATTTGCGAGCCATCTGTTTGATAAAAGCAAAAGCTTAATACAATTTAGTAAGATAAAGGCAACCCAATTCTAAAACAAACAAAGTATCAGAATGGATATTTCTCTAAAGAAAATACACAGATAGCCAATATACCATGTAAAGACGCTCACCGTAATTTAGTCATTAGAGAAATGCAAACCACAATGAGGTGTCAGTTCATATCCACCTGTTAGTAAGAGCTGGCAACGATGTTCAAAACTTGAAATCTCTGACATTGCTGGTACGAGCATAAAGTGAAACGAGCACTTTGAAAACTATCTTGGCAGTTCCTCAAAATGTTAAAGAGCATGCTCGTGTGACCATCCCATTCCCGGATGTCTGCCTACCTAAGAAAGCTGAAATCCTATTCCACAGATAGACTTGAACCTGGTTATCAATAGTAGTATTATTAATAATAGCTAAAAAGTGGGAACAGATGATAAAAAGATAAGCAAAATGTAGTGTGTTCATACTGGAAAACTATTAAGCAAAAAGGAAGGAAGTAGAACCTGTGCTACAATGAGAAACCTAGAAAACCTTGTGCCAAGTGAAGGAAGCCACATTAACAAGAATGCACAGTGTAAGATTCCATCAAAGTGAAGGGTCAACCCACAAACCTAGGGGCCAGTGCTGTGGTACAGCGGGTTAAACGGCCTCATGCAATGCTAGTAACCCCCGTCAGAGTTCTGCCTGGCATCCCTCCTGCTCAGCTTGCACTCCAATTCCCTGCTAATGCATCTAGGTCTTTCTGCCTTTCAAATAAGCACATTTTAAAAATAAAATAAAATTTAAAATGTTCATAAAGGGCAAATAAATAAGCACAGAAAGCAAATTAGTATTTGCATAGCACTAACAGAGGGGAAGCAAGCAAGAATTAATAGGTAAAAGATTTCCTTTTGCGATGATGAGCATGTCATGAAAGGCTACAGTGAGGTTTCTGCAACTCTGTAAAAATCATAAATACAAACTCTGGAACTGTATTCTTTCAATAAGTGAATTTTACGGCATGCGAATTATATGGCAAAGCTGTTAGTTTCATCACAAAATGTAACTAACATTATGTAACCCTGCGTATCAGCCCAAGGTCAAAGGTCAAAGGTCCCATTCTTGGCTGCACACTGAAACCACCTGGAGATGCCGAATCACATTCCTGAAGTCAGAATGCCAGGGTGGAGGGACACTAAGATCTCTGTGAGCTTCCAGTGTCCTCTGGCCTACAGCCACGGCCGCAGATACTCTGGCTTCACTGCTTCCAGAAGAACCCTGGGGGTCGGAGGGTCTAAGGCTCCCTGGGTGGTTGTGATGGGCACTGATGTCCAGGAGGGATGCAGAGGCTGTGACCGCCCCCTCCCCACCCACATGCATTCCACCACCTCTTCAAAGAGTGACCCTGGTTGTTTCAGCGTTACCTCATTCCCTAGACGGGGATCGATTCAGGAGGGGGCAGCTAACACACTAGGGCAATCTTGTCAAAGATTTTTGAGGAAGATTTTTTTTTCCTAGGTTTTAGGGGAGAACAAAAGGAGCCAAGGTGTCTCTCTTGTGAAATGTGGCTGAGGATGCTTGCAGCAGAGTTGACACTGCTAGGAGAAATAAATCTTAGGCTAAAGGCCACGCTATGGATGCAGGCAGAAAACAAAATGCCACGATGCACCTGCTCCGTCTGCTTGCCTGACACCCTCACCACCTCTAGGTCGCCGGCAGGGTCACCACCTCATCTCCATCTTACCTTGGTCTGTGTGAGCAGTCTTTTCCATTGCTGCCCTCACCAGCACAGACAGTCATGGAAGGTGACCACAAGGAAGCATTCTAGCCCAGTGAGCCAAGCATCCAGTCCTGGGAACATCTGAGAGAAGGGATGAGATCCCAGGGAATGGGCATACAAATGCCTGGAATAGGAGTGCAATTAGCACGCTCCAAGAACAGGAGCAATGCCTGCATGAGCAACCCATCAAGAGTGGGCCCAGCAAGTACTATGATGAGATTCTGAGCAGTGAAGCATTTGACACCGTGATGGTGCCAGGGCAGCAGCATTGTGGGATACTCTACTTGGCACAAAAATAAAACATGGAAAAATGCAGAGAGAAGTCTTTCCTTGGGATGCAGGTGACCTCACAGGGAAGCAAGAACATGTCCTGTAATCCTGGAGCAGCTGCCCAGCCATGAGGGCCTTTGACCCCCAGCAGAGGCCAGCGGCCTGTGCTCCAATGATGAAATGGGAAACAGGCAGGCACTGGGCAGGAGAGGTGGGGAGGAGAGGAGAGGCAAGGATCCAGTGATTTTGCTAAACCAAAAATGACAAAAACTTCAGAATTCTTGTGAAATGTGAAGAACATTAACATTGAAAGTCTACTCTCTGACAAAACCGATAAGCTTGCAAACTTAAAACTTGTGCCTGCATTCCTTAGTGTTTTCCCTTTATCTAAAAAGCATCAAGAAAAGAGGGCGGATGGTCTTTTAAAAAAAAAAAAAAATTAAAAGGTCACTTCCCAAAATAGTCTTGAATATTTCATAGCTTTAAAGTTAGGAAACAACCTCAAAGGAAAGCTTGGCGCCATCTGCCTCTTGTCTTAGCTTTCCACTTGCTTGTCTCGGGGGGTAGCTTTTATTAAACAAACAGCATAGAGGCTGTGTGATTGAGTGCTTTAGAAACGCTTGCATCTTTGAGGCTGCACATGCTGACAGCACTCTGGAATACAGACAGAGTGGGGAGGTGCTCAGTGGGGAGTCCCCAGAGTGCTGGAGCAAGAAGAGGAAGAAAATGAACAGGGATTTACAGCTCCTGGACCCTCTATGTCCCTGCTGAAGTAAGTCACTGGATCTCCCAGAGTAGGGGTAAAGTGGTCTGTCTTTTCTCAGGGGCAGAAAAACCTGGGAGGACACTGAGACACACAGGGGGAGCCCTATTGAGAAGTCTTGAAGGAAAAAGGACAGGTTCTGGTATGGGGGAGGCTGTCAAGAAGATGGGCTATGGATTCATTCCTATGCTAGCCAGAGAGCCAGTAAGGGACTCGGCCCTTCTATCTCCTTCGTGCAAACTCTCCAGCATCAATGAGTTACTTTCTATAAGCAGTAATTAGGAAGATAACTAAGAGCCCCAGTATTGGCCAAAGCTTATCAGCAGTTTTCATTGTTTGAACCTGAGTCAATAGTCATCATCTCATTTTATGATCATGCTTTTGTCCTAGGCCTGTGTCCTGCTAAATGGCTCAGCAAAGCCAGCGGGGGTCCCTCACTTGTTACGGCCACAAGCATCCGCAAGCTCCCTCAATGTGCCTTGTGACTCCTGCTAAAAATAAGACGGCATTTTAATAACCCTCATAACCCATCATTGTCTCTGCTGCCCGGAATGTTCACTAAAGGCTCCGGCAAGAAATGCAAATTGCCTCCACTGCCCTGTCCTTCAGTTCAGGCTGCGTGGGGGACACGGCGTGCTTGGCCACTGGAAGTACAGTGTTGATCAGAAAGCAAGCTTCTTGACTGACGCTATCTCCTCCTGGGCAGAAACCAATTTCAGTGAGAACTTTGTAATTTGGAACTCAAGGATATAAGATGCATTCAGGGAATCATTTTCCCTCTACAAATTACAGGTTTGTCATTTAAGAGGCTTAATATCACTGAAAGGGCCTGTTTTTCCTTTTTTTTTTTGTCCATTCTGAAAACTGCCATATTGATGCTCTCAGAACAGAGGCTTAGAAGTGAGGATGACAGCTCATGCTACAAACAACCAAATCCATTGTTTTCTACTAGAAGTGGAAGAATGGTACCAAACAACAAATATCTGCTTATTCAGCAAGCTTTGGAAGTGCTTACCCAGGGTGACCCTGAATGCCTATCCCACTGAAGATGTTCAATAAACATATTAAGGAAGGGAGGGACAATCAAAGATTCTATGGCAAATTAAGAGAGAGTATAGATTATTTTAACTTAACAACACACGATATTTAATCAGAATTCCCTCATGGTGCATCAGGGGGATACAGATATGAATTGAAAAGGACGTGGCTCCCCAATTCTTGGGCACGGTTATATTGCCAAGTCCTAGTTCATGTTACAAAGAGGGTAGAACTTAGTCCAAAGACACAATGATGGTTAGGACAGGGGCCTAAAGTGAGTCCTTGGGAAACAGCAGTTGCGGGGGTGGGGGTGCATCTGAAGGCAGTTACAGAAGTGTGGTAACAGAAAGCTGAACTGGGACCCAACTGGGCTCACTCTCTTTCTTAACTTGCCACACAGTGCTTCCTCTCACACACTCTGCCACTGCTGTTCTGCAGCCTCATTGTAGAGCAGCCACTGAGGACCATCCAAAGGCCGTTAACTTCCAAAGTCCTGAGCCAAAAGATACGCCTCCCGGAGCACCTTGTTTCAGGCATTCAGTTATGACAAAAAGCTGACGAATACCAGGTCAATGGCAGGAATCCAGGCAGAGAAACACAGTTAACAGACTCTAACTTGAGAATTAGCTCAAAGGCCAGACAGAGTCATGCTGAATGCAACCCCCATTCTATCTGAAGCTGTGGAGAACAAACATTTATCACAATGCTTTGTTTCTCTAGTCTCAGCTTCTTCATTTCAAAAACAGTTGATTCATATTTTGGAAGACACTATTGGCTTACTCAAATTAATTTCCATCCTCCTTCCTCTCCCTTGTCTTTCTCAACCTTAAAGTCATTCTCAACCAAAACTATTTGATTGGGGCCTGGCACAATATCATAGTGGTTAAAGTCCTTGCCTTGAACACACTGGGATCCCATATGGGTACCGATTCTAATCCCGGCAGCTCTGCTTCCCATCCAGCCCCCTGCCTGTGGCCTGGAAGAGCAGTCAAGGACAGCCCAAAGCCTTGGGAACCTGCACCCATGTAGGAGATCCGGAGGAAGCTCCTGGCTCCTGGATTCAGATTAGTTCAGCTCTAGACATTGCGGCTGCTTGGGGAGTGAATCATTGGATGGAAGTTCTTCCTCTCTGTCTCTCCTCCTCTCTATATCCGCCTTTCCAATAAATAAATAAATATTTTTTAAAAATGTGGTTGGCGACACGGCTTACATGGAAGCTGTTGCTTTTCTAGACAAAATATTGGTTTAACCTTCTGAAAAGTAAGGGCCTTGGGGGCGGAGGCCACATCTTCTCCTCCGTCACACCCAGTGCCAAGCCCAGGGCTGAGCCCGGCTGCCCTCTTGAAAGGCTCCACCTGAAGTCAAGCATCACCTGACCTGCATCGGGATGTGTGTTTGTTGCCATCACCTTCACATACAAAGGGCAGAAAGTAATTCACGGTGGCAGCCTTTAGAGAGTTTGCCAGGAAGTGATTATTGACAAAGTGGAAAGTAACGAGAGTGAAGGGAATGTGATGAGCAAGTTTGTGAAATGGGGAAATAAAACAATTTGTCCAGCACTCCACAGACAGCATAACAATGTGTTTTTTAAAAAGCTGCTTGGGTTTATGTATTGGGTTTTTGCTTTTCATTTAAAATTCAGCCGCTCTCTCAAGGACCTGTGGGCATGTGCTCGTGATTAAAAATACATTACAGTGTTCTTAGTTGCCATAAACCTCATAAAAGCAGTGGTGTGTTGCACGTGACTTTCCTTGGAAGACAGCTGGCTGCCGTGGCTCTGCAGACAGCCACCTCTCACAGGATGGAGGAGGCCTCCAGCGTGGGCGACTCCTGCTCCAGATCCCCTGCTGGGATGCGCTGAGTCCCCTACCCCAAGCTGGCATTTCTTCATCCCGATCATTTGCAGACGGAACTCCTACCTCCACAGTGACTCATGTCTTGGGTTTAACTTTGAGCAGTCACCTAAACTCCCAGGAGTGAGAGTAAGCTCTTCATGGGTTACAAAGTGTGCTGGGCACGTAGTGGCTCACCTGGTCAATGCTAGGCAACACCAATGTAAGTATTTTTTAAAAGATTTATTTTTATTGGAAAGGCAGATAAACAGAGGAGGAGAGACAGAAGGAAGGTCTTTCGCCCATTAATTCACTCCCCAAGTGGCCGTAATGGTCAAAGCTGAGCTGATCCCAAAGCCAGGAGCCAGGAGCTTCTTCTGGGTCTCCCACTAGGGTGGGTCCCAAGCTTTGGGCTGTCCTTGACTGCTTTTCCAGGCCACAGGCAGGGAGCTGGATGGGAAGCAGGGCTGCTGGGATTAGAACTGATGCCCATGTGGGATCCAGGCACGTGCAAGGTGAAGACATGAGCTGCTAGGCTAACACCCTTGGCCAGAATTTTGTTTGTTTTTGTTTTTAATATAATCTAATGCTTATTCTGGTTCCCAAGGATTAGCAAATGATTAAATATTCATTGCTAAGCAGGCTTTACAATAACTGGACATGTGTATCATGTTCCCAAAACACAAAGCCAACAGAAGGAGTGTTGTGTAAGGAGGCACCATGCAAAAGCTCATGTGTTCACATGGCTGAGAAGTCTGTGCTTCATTCCAGGGAAATGTGCCGCCTGCAAGGAGCATGCTTAAACTGAGACCAGACTGGTCCACCCCCTGACACCTCTGGTTCCTTCAGGCTTTTTCAAACCCTTCACGTTGAGGTTGGCCCACTGCAGTGGGCTGACTGTTCTGCATGATCCAGTCACATTTTTATCATGGAGCTTGCCTAATAACTTCTCCAGATCATTGTTTAGGAAATGGGAGTGGTGGAGATCAAACTAACTGAGGGACTCCATGATGTTTTTAAGCCTCCATGTCGGCACTGCCCAAATACAGGCTTGGTTATCAAGTGCTTCTCAAGAACACTTCAAACCTTGCTCTCGTAAACTGTAACAGCAGGCTCGCTAAGATTAAAATGGACTGCTTTTTTTTCTAGAAATTATATAAATGGCCCAGAAGTGAAAACCTTCTAACCTGGAGCCAGGGCTGGCCCAGGGTATTTGTGGCAGCTGGGAGATCACCCTGACACTCCGATTTCCTGCAGACATCTATAGGGGATAGGGCAGGGGAGAGACCCTTAGCTCCTACATTTGGTTTCTGGCTGTCCAGCTTCCAACAGCCTGACTGCCTTCCTTTGCTTGATTTTTCTTTTGCCACCAGTGTTCATTCTACCATGTGGCAGGCCATCGATGGCAGGGAACCAAGCTTTCCTGGAGGAATCCTCAACCAGTGAGTGGACAGCAGTTACAGGATGCATACCCCAGCTCCCTCATCTGATTGGCAGGGTACCCAGAGTTCCCAGAAAGTTTAAGCCTTGGTTGCCCAAACCAGTAACACACTGGTTACTTAGCTCTTTTTGGCTCTTTCTTTCCCTGCCTCACTTCCACACACCCGTATTGATGCTTCCTGGTTCACTTTCCAAATAAGCCACAGGTAATCAAATCCTTGCGTCAGGGTCCATTTTCAGAGGAATCCCATAGTAAGACACCTGCACACTTACGAAGATCCACCTCCAGGGCTAGAGTGAACACCCAACACCATCTGGCTTCCGGGGGCTCCGGCTGTAGCTATCATGAATGTGCACAATTTGACCTCAAATGTGAAACCAAAGCTGGGAGGAGACCTTTATACCAGCCCATCTTCTAGGAGCCACGAGTGCACTACAGGAGTGGAGTTCTATGAATACGAGGGGAGTGGAATACTTTCCAACTGTCTAGTTCCTTCTACAAGAAGTTACCCTCTGGCTACTGTTCATCTTGCACCCTCTGTAGGTTTAGAGAACAAATCAGGAGGTGAGACAGGATCTTGCAGTCACCGAGCTGTGAGCTGTGACAGACTTGCAAGCTCCCATGAGCCCATGCGTGAGAAGAGAACTTGCATCTTTGATGGTGAGATGAACACCAGCACCTTTTAGAGAGGCCATCCCAGAAAACTCCGTGTCCATGAATCTATTGTGAGAAGATAAAGAACATTCTTATTTTGTGATTTGTGAACCCATCATTTTACTTGCTGATACTACATCAGTATCAGTTCAGGGAGCACTCGGGCCTATGCTGAGATTAGGGACAGGGGATAAGTTTGACATAATCTGTGAAAGAAACGTCAATATAATATAATGTGGTGGAGAAGACATACACTGTGATGATAAAGAAATGTACCCAGCAACAATAGGGCTGCTGACCCAGCCAGTGAGCTTGGCAGGGGGAGGGATGGCTTCTTGAAGGGGTTGAAGTTGGCAGGTAAAGTCATGAGCAGAGAGCATGCCTGATAAAAGGAAAAGCACGAGCAAGGTAGAGATGAAAGAAAAGGAACTCTAAGTTTACAGTACGTCATCTTATGCCTCATAGTGGAAGGGATGCTGCTATTTTAATCCAAGTACAAATGATATTGCTGTTTTAATATCAGTACATTAAAATTTTAACAATGCTTTTTTTTTAATTACTAAATGAAATACAGCCTTTAATAGACAACTTCTACGCAATATCCGTGAGGTACAAGTGAGCCTCCCCTGGGACTGAGACACACAGTGAAGAGTGGAGGGAGGTAGGGGTTGGGGGAGGCAAGGGTGGCAGTGCATTGAGCACTAAGAGGGACGAGGCAGAGTAGACAGGCAGGAAGAGACTGCAACAGGAGATGCTATGGGCTTTGAGTGGGGGCCACCACAAAGTGTCCCTGAACGTTAAGAACCCTGCTGAAAAGACTTGTCAAACTACCCATTCCTCCCTCCTAACACACTACTGTTCACTTGCCATGCAGTGAGACATTTGTCACAGGCAGCTGTGATGAACTGGCTGGGGCTCATCATTAAATTCCTATGGCTGCTTCTGAATCACCGTAGGGTTCTGAGCAAATGAGGTAACCTCCTGACCTGTTTATGTTGCATCTCATCATGGATTTGGTGTTGAGAGCAAATGGAATGAAACACAGCTTTGAAACATTTCTGAAGAAAGACAGAGGGAAATGAAAACTGAACCAAACAAATGAGCTCCAGGTTACTGTATGTTTTTGACAAGCCATGATAAGGAGACTTACCAGAGAAAATCATCACTAAGGCCTCTCTATTCCAAATAGTCAGAGCCTTTGCTAGAGCAGGCTGGGGCCTTCCCTTGCAAAATGCTAAAGATCATCTCACAAAGACCTCCCCAAAGCTCAGTGACCTACTCGTCCATGCTGTGGAGACCCCTGGCTTCAGAATGACCAAAGGGATATGTGACTGTCTGGAAGGTGTGAAGCCTCCAGAGCCTAATGAAAAACGTTTGATTGCTTTTCCTGGCTGATTTTATGAAAGAAATGCTAGAAAACACTCCACATTTTTAAATGACAGCGATTTGGGTGACTTTGTCTCGCTGTGACACATGAGAAATGAAAGTCTGATGTAAATATTGGGCACAAAGGTGTCAGCATTTAAATAAGCAGGGTTATGCAACACACTGAGTAAATGATTTTGCATAAAAAGATGATCCACAATCTGAATCCCTTCTGGTATTTGCAGGGACCCAGTCACAGCAAGCAATGCAAAAATCCACCCTTGTTTCCTGTTGGTGTGGATTGAAAGTGCAGAGGTGGTGGGGGAAGACAGAGCATGCGGAGAGCTGGCCTCTCTGGAAGAGCTAGGCATTTACACAAAGACCTTCACAATTTACAAATGGGTAAATATTTCCCATTTTCTACCATCATATTTAACCCCTTACAATCAGCAAGGAAGGAGAATTTCTGTTCTGCAGAGGTCCAAGGTAGGAATTCTGGAATCTGAGACCGAAGTCAAATAGTGCCCGAGGGGTAACACTTCTCTGCTCCCACCAGCAGGCAGGGTGATCCTACCCGCTGCATCTTAAAGGAACTGACAAATAAACGAAGGCAGGGTCCTGCTCCAGCCTGTGTCTCTGCCCGCTGCACACCCCTTAAATCTACAAGGCTCCACATTTCTCACCCCTCAGTTGCCTAAAGGACAAAGCAAGCCACTATGAAAACCACTGGGTGTGCCCAAAAACAATCTTGCTTTTCCAGCAGGAAACGGGGCTCTCAAGCTTTGAGTCTGAAATCCACGTTGTGAAGATTCAGAAATCCAATGTCCTTCGCATCTTTTGAAAAGATCCGTGAACATGCAGTTGGTCCAGGTTTGCACAGACAATGCCATTAGACTTTTAATATTTACAAAGCAGTACAGTTTAGTGTTTCTTTGATGGAACGTGATTCATCTCAGGTTTCTGAACCCAACTCAGCACTGCCAATTTGTTCTTTCGTCGACACACACACAAACACATACACAGGCCAAGCACGTGAATAGGCATCCAAACACTAACAGACTTGCACACACACATACATGCTCACACGTGCTCATCTTTACTTGTGTTCATGTATATACGCTCTCACATACTCCCATGCAACACACACTGATCCCAGAAGGAATCAGTCTTGGGCTGGATCACTTGTCTGAAATTCCAACTACTTGACTCAAATTCGAAATGTACTTCACCCCTGCTTTTCTGAGTTTTGATGCCCGGCTACTCCAAGCTGGGCAAATCACTGCATCGGAACATTCGGAGGTAGAGAACATTCACGCTACCTAAGGCTACCTTTTCCCAAAGCAGGAATCCTCTCCCACAGTAACCTGGCCAGGAAGTGCAGACACTCTAAATGGTTGCTTCATCTCTTCCACTGAGCTAGACTTTCCATTCTGTGGGACTCCAGCAGTCCACATTTCATTCCAGCCATGACTGTAGCAACCTGCATCTCCTACCCCTGATTGGCCGAGGCTTTTCTTCTTCACTTCGTGATTTGCACACAAGAAGTGATTTGCACACAAGTCATCATCTTGGACTGTGCTATGGGAGGGATCCCAGGCTCTTTCAGGCATCTGGGAAATTTAATTCATAAAAATGTCAGTGTCACACTTGTTAGACACAGATGTCATTCCACCAAGGGTAAGACCACAAAAAAAGTTCCTGTTAACTCTTCTCAGTGTTCTTGTTTGCACTGCAACCCAGGCGCCCACACCAAACAATTTTTTGCAGTTGTGGGTTCATTTCTTCAAAATATGGGATTTGGGGACTACATCTGAAAACCACACAGGCGATTTTGTCTCTGATCAAAATCAAATCAAAACACCTCCCGTGGAGGCAGACAGGGCATGTTATTTCCTGACAATATTTCTCTCATCCAAATCCAATTTCTGCAAATGAAATTCAAGTAGATGTTAGTGCAAGAACTGAAAACTGAGAATAACCTGACTCCTGCTCCCTCAATACAAGATAAACAGAAAAAAATAGCATTGCCAGAAAAGTGAGAGAAACACACTAAATTCATACATATATTTTGAATGAAATCAAGCTTTTCTGATGGCAAGATCAAAAACAAAAGAACTGAGTACCTCCAAAATATCCAACTCTATTGCTTCTATGGCCCATTACCTCATAATACTTAGTAGCCCCTTGAGGTATATTTATCTCTGTGACTCCTAGTTTATGACTGGGGAAGTTGAGGCTTAAAGGATCAGGTGAAGTTGGCACTGTGGCGTAGCTAGCTAAACTGCTGCTAGCAATGCTAGCATCCCACTTGGCACCAGTTTGAGTCCCAGCTGCTTCATTTCTGATCCAACTCTCTGCTAGTGTGCCTGGGAAAGTAGAAGAGAATGGCCCAAGTGCTTGGCACCCACGTACAGGATCCAGAAGCAACCCCTGGCTCTAGTTTCAGCCCCATCCATTGAGGCCATTTGGAAAGTAAACCAGTGAATGGAGGACATCTCTCTGTATTTCTAGCCTCTCCGTTTAATTCTGTCTTTCAAATAAAATAAATCTTTACCTAAATTCCTCTTTAAAAAGAAAAGAAAAAATCAAGTAACTTTGCCAAGGTCACACAACCAGCCATTTTCAGAGCTAGGGTTCAAACCCATGCAGTCTAGTTTCAAAGTCTGTCTTCTTAACCACCATACCACATGGCATCTCTAAAGAGGGCGTGACAGAGGAAGTCATGCCACACCTTCCTGATGTCTTTCCCTTCTCCTGCCATACTTCATTGTTCTGTGTTATTACCAGGTTTTTCCCTCTTCCAATAACTCCCTGGCACAGTCCATAGGGAACTCACTGCAGAAACTGTGGAAAATGGAATTAAAAGATGAATCAATTATGATAACAAAAAACTTTTTAAATCCATACATAATTTCTTTATGATTTGCATTTTCATGAACAACATTTTTTCACAAAAATTACATTTAAAATTCATTTTCCATAAACTTTGAAGTATATTTAAATTGGTCTGTTTTATTATTACCACAAAATACCTGACGAAGGATTCTCTCTGAGATATTGGGGGATAATCAGCTCACAGTTTTGGGGGCTAAAGTCCAAGACAGCATCATGACAGAAGCACATGAGTAAGCAAGTGACTACATCCATGAAAGGATGTCAGAGAGTGACTGAGGGTTTGGAGGACTCTTTATAAAATCTTCCTCTTGTAAATACTAAATTAGCTCCTTCTGAGGAATTGGTCCCCAGTGGTCCAAGAAGCTTCTACTAGGCCTCATCTTTTAAAGGTTCCAGTTCAGATTACATCAAACTAAGAAGCTTCTGCACTTCAAAGACTTTTTGAGAAAGACCCCAGAAGCACAGGCAACTAAAAACCGGGATTACATATAGCTGAGAAGTTTCCAGTTTTTGCGCTACAAAGGAAACCACCAAAAAGTGAAGTGGCAACTAACAGAATGGGAGTAAATATTGGCAACTGATCTAGGTAGAATTAATATCCGGAATATATAAAGAGCTCAAGCATCTCAACAACAACAACAAAATAAATAAATAAACCGGCTAAGAAATGAGCAAAGTACATGAACAGGTATTTTTCAATGTCTCCTTGGTTGTTGAAGGCTGTGCAGCTGACGGCACGCCCAGATGTACTTGGGGACATGACAACTAGTTCATTAGGGCTACAAAGGACATCTGGTACCACAGAGGGCAGAATAAATTGGACAGCTCTCCCGGTAAAGTTTTGATAGTTTGGGTGAGTGGAGACTCCAAGGTGGACCATGTCAGCCAATAGACCTCAAAGGGATTTCCTCAACCTTGAATGAGCAAAAGTAACAACACCTCAGAACTATCAAAATCACTTAAGTAGTTCCTTGCAATATGCTCCACATCAGGGACGATATTGGGTAACTATCCCCCATCCCCAGGCACTGATGTAGTTGGGATGCGGGGAACAGTCCTCACCCCTTTTCTCCCCCACTTTCCTCAGATACAGGAAAGAGAAAGGAGATTGGTATCAGTTGTCTCAGCCACTTTTCCCCATTCCTTAACCCTCCGCACCCTAACCGATGGTCCCCATGGGCATGCATCCTTCTTAACTATGTCAACATCATCAAAAATAAAATAAATTTATTGAAAAAATGGGTAATGGACATCAGCAGGAATTTTTCGAAGATTGAAATTCAAATAATCAACAGACATATGAAATAATGCTAAGGTTTACCAGATAACAGAGAAATGCACATGAAAACCACAATCAGCTTTCAGTTCACTCCATAGAACGGCTATCATAAGAAATCAGAAAAGAAACGCCAGCAAGGATACGGGGGAGAAGGTATCCTCATCCACGGTTATTGGGAATGTAAACTTGTGCAACCATTATAAAAGACAGTATGCAGATTCCTCAGAAATCTGAAAATAGATCTACCACATCACACAGCCATCCCACTCCTGGGGAGTTATCGAAACAAAATGAAATCAGCAGAAGAGACTTATCTGTACCCCCATGTTTATAGCAGCTCAGTTGACAATAGCTAAGATATGAAATCAATCCAGATGCAACTCAACAGATGACCGGAAAGGAAAGGAGAATGTGGTATATACACACTACGGAATACTACTTAGCTGTAGAACGAAACCTTGTCTTTCACAACTAAATGAATGCACTGGAGATCATTGTGCTTACTGAAACAAGCTAGTCCCAAAAAAGACAAACGTCATATATTTTCCCTGATGTGATCATTCTGGAATTTGATTATTGTTTACAGACATTTTCTATACTCCTAAGGAATGGTAAGTTCATTTTTTTCTTTTTTTTCTACTTGCTGTGTGTCTATATTTTTATCTAATGAAATGTTAAGCCTGTGATTGTGAAGTAAAATGAACATATGCCATTGTAAAAATCGGGGTGAAAGAAAGGAAGAAGGGGGGATAGGAAGTGTCGCTGTGCCCCTAAATCTGCACAATGAAACACATTTAATGTTTTCATTTTATATAAAATTTTTTTAAAAGGGTCAACATGTTCTCACATCACTTACAACATATGAACTGATGGAGGAAAAAATATACCCAAACCATAGTATCTCTCACCACCTCCCAGCTCCACCTACAGAAGTCCTGCTGATTCTTGGCCCATACCAGACTCTCACCTCCAAAAGACTTGCCGCATCATATACTGGGCGCCATTTGCTCCAGAGTCCCATACACTTATAGAACTATGGAATCACACAGATGAAACACTGGAGAAGCACTTCACTTAGGCACGAAGCATTTTACATACATTCTCTCTACATTAAGTCTATCTCAACTTGCTGTTATTTCCCCTATCTCAAAGCTGGAGTTTAAATATGAAGCAATTGCTCTTTCATGCCTACCCAGACTGCAGTCTGGAAAAGGAAGTTCCCCCAAAGAACTCATTCTGTAGCCAAAGCAGTTGGCCTGCCAGAGATGCTTTGGCCAGATCAGTCTCTTCCTGGCCCTATCCCAAACTTTCCTCCTTGATCCTCCCCCCAGGGTGCCCGGTTTCAACCTTTACCCAACATTCATATAATGAGTGCTCACAACTTCCCAGGCACAGCAATTATTCAGTACCTGATAAGAAATAAGTGAATGTTTATTTCCACAACTGATTAAAATCTAAGTATTTTACAATTTGATAAAACCGTTAAGCCGTAATAAATCATTTTCTGTCCAGGAGTAACAGTAATTCCAAAGATTAGAATTTGGTTGCCCTGCAAGGCAATAACCTGTTTAGACATAATTTATCAATCTTATCTTCACATTTTTTAATTTCCCCATTGACTATGAAATCCCAGTTTCTCGTATTGCCTTTTTGAATTTATTATGGATAAGTTAAGTAAAATGATGACACTTGCTTGCTGAAGCTATACAAAGATTACATGTTTAACATTGTGGGGTTATGCTTTAGACAGTTAAAAGAGTTGATGTGATCATGACTGAATAAATGGCCCTCTAGAATGGGAGTTCAGTGAAGACTTCTCAGACCAAGTGTCACCGTGAAGCAAGTCAAGAATGGGGCAGAACTGAGAACATCATTTTAGGTGACAAGACATGAGAACAAAGGGTCAGACCCAATGTTTTGTCATGTAGTGGATTAATAAAACACTGAAGAACTAACTTTGCCCAAAAAACCCCTGATGTAGTGCTGGCCGATGTCCGTAGTGTAGATACTCCCAACACTAACAGCTAGTAGTATTGGGTCACTGAACAAGCAATGGCTAAGCAATGAGCAATCAGCCAAAAGTAGCCCCTTCCAGGACAGCAATGGACCTATTCCACAGAAAGCAAGCCAGAAAAGCATAGAAGACTCTGGAAAGGGAGGCAGAAAATGAGGTCAAGGAAGTGAGCAAAAGGCAGACCTTCAAGAGCTCAGATTACCTTAGGAAGCCACCTGGAAAAGCTCAGAACGGAGAAGAGGTGGACATTTTGGTGCAGAGAACAGCTACCACATTGGGATGCCTGAATTCCATACCAAGGTGTCTAGGTTAAGGTTTTAGCTCTGACCTAGACTGTGGTTTGCTGCTAACGTATACCTTAGAAGGCAGCAGCTGATGGCTAAAATAACTTGGGATAGGGCCACCCTTTAGAAAGCACGGAATGAGTTCCTAGTCCCTATTTTCAGTGTTGCCCACACCATTTTTGTGGGCATTCGGTCAAGTGAGGTAGTAGATGAGAGTTTGCTCTCTCTCTCTCTTTCAACTTTTTATTATTATTTTAAATGCACATGTCACTCTCTGTTCTGCCTTCCTGATAGTCTCTAAAGAGAATGAGGAGCATCAGAAATCCCTCTCTTGGACATATGCATTGGTAATTAATATGCCTTCAGTGTCTCACCTCTTACCTCTTGGAGCTTATCTATGAATTCCATGCTATAGAATTTTCTCCATTTTTCTCTCAATAGCAAGCAGTCAATTTATTTGAAAGAAGGTAAATAAATTCATTCCTTCACAATTCAAAATTCAAAATAAAAATATATTTAAAAAAGAACTAGACAGAAAAGAAACGTAAGTAAGTAAAACTGCTTGGAAATGCTATGCTACTTTAAAATATCAACAATTGTCACAATGGCCAGTTCTGCCTTTTAAAAATGATTGCTGTTGGCAACAGCTGTGAGCCTGCCTGGCCGGCAAGCTCAGGGAACAAACTGTAATTGAGCTACTGCTGTGGGGGTGGGGCAAAAGCTGTGGGTTGAGCTCCTTCACCTCTGTCACGCATCCCACGGGATCTGTAGGTTTTCTGGCTTAGGGACCAGGGAGCCTAAGAAATAACTGTATCTTCTCTTTTAGTTTCTCTCTAAATTGAGACCTAGCGTGGCAACCATAGAAGTATCTTTGTTCAGGCTGCTTTGCATGTCCTTCCTTGGGCTGACAGTTCCAAAAGAGAAGGAGCCATGTTTTATTCGTTTCTGTACCATCTACAGTACCCAGCGTGTGCTTGGTAAACACAGGTGCCGTTGAGTGTTCGTTCATTCACTATCAAATTTTACTGGACACTCCCTGTGTGCCCATCACCAGACTGGTTGCCAAGACCTCAGAGATGAACAAGATGCAGCACTAACATCAAATGGTCAGAAAAAAAGTGAGAGTGAGAGAAAGAAAGAGAAAACTAGAGACAGAAAAGGACAGAGATAAAGGGAAGAATCATAACCTGAGAGTGCTTCAAAGTATTTGACATAGTTAACCGGTACATGAATAGATAAACAGAGAGGATTGAAGCCAAAGATGGACATACAGAAAGTGAGTACTAAAATATGAGTTAATTAAAAGGTTATGACCATGATAAAAGAATAGTTAAAGCTGCTTGGAAATTTTAACGGGATTAACATCATCATAGGCTGTGCTTAATGATGTGGAAACTCAACAGCCTAAATCATGTGTAAGAACAACCCCGGAGTGATTTTCTGATGAGCTTCTGCTTGTGTACCCTGGACAGTATCAGGGCAGTGAGTACCCTGAACAGAATCCCAAGTACCAGCATGCTATATATGTATAAAATGTGCTACCACACACTATATATACAGGTATCAGGCATTAAATGATCTCTAGCCAAGGTTCTATCTCATGGTGGGTAAAAATGGTAGCCACTGCACCAATAGCAAATTTACCTTAGGAATGGTCAAACAACAGTGGCAAAAAAAAAAAAAAAAAAAAAAAAAAAAAAAAAAAAAAAAAAAAAAACCCAACAGCAACAACAACAACAAAAAACAAACAAACAAAAAATCCTTATACTGATTCCTTAACTTACAAAATAAAAGGTGTTAAGGGAGGAAAGTGATTGCCTTTTCTTTATCCTTCACCTCTGCCCCCCCAAAAAAAACAAATCAAAAACAAGATATCACATCCCCATGAAAAAAATGAAAAAATGGAAAATTGGGCCAATCTCACACACTTAAAGGATGACTGGGGAGAGGGTAGACCCCATTCAATCAGTCTGATTCCTTCCAAACCAAAATAGTCATAGAAGATGACAGCACAGTACTACAAATACAAACAAATATCTCCTCAGTTACAACTACACTGTAACTAATCTCTTGACTAAAACATTTTAACATACATCAATGTAGAACTCAGCTATTGATTTGCCAGATGCATTGTTTCAAAACCAATTATGAAAGAGATTCAGAAGCAGATAATACTCTTAAGAACAACAGTATATATTCACAAGCCAGGCCATGCTCCACCCAATCTCTGTTGCAGTAAGACTTGGAGGGAAATTCCACAAAATGTCACATTGGCTCTCCATATTGGTGACCACACTGAAATTGTGCCAAATGAATAAGGCCAAATATTCTAGATGTCTCATTAAGATACATGTAGCCATTGGGCAAGGCCAGTGTTCCTACCAGGACAGGAGGTGGACTAAGTCAGCCTTGGCCAAAGATCCAATGGTGTGCATGAGATATGCCACTGGGAGGAAACCAGACAGTGGAGCTTCAGAAACTCCTTTGTCAGGGTGTAATCCCTGCAGGTGAGTGCAAGAACCAAGGCAAGGAGTATCCCAGACCAGGCCAGGTTATGGTCACCCACAGGCATATGTGTGGCTCAGGTCTGGGATTGGGCCAGACTGTGCCAGTTCACAACGCCCAATGGCAGATTTGAGAGCCAGGATGGGGTGCAGGACAGGCGGGATCATGCTGCAGCACCAGCCAGTTCACATTAGGGCTGGGACTGGGGGCGGACTGCACCAGGTTGGATGGCAGAACCTGCCAATACAAGCTGGAACAGGGTCCTGCTAGGATAGGAGGTGGACTGAGTAGGGCTGACTCATGGACCCCCTGGTATGCGCGAAATCTGGCACTGGGAGAGTTTCTGATGGAGGAGCCTGGGCAACTCCTCTGGCAGGACACAGTCCCTGCAGGTAAGCGCAAGAAGCACAACAGGAAACAGCCCAGAATAGGCCATGGAAATTATCCCACTGGCATACACATGGCATGGGTTAGGGGCAGACCAGGCTGAACCTGTTCACATCACCCGCTGGCGAATCCAAGCACCGGAACAGAGTGTAGGTTGAGCCAGGTTCGGTTGCGACACATACCAGTACACATTAAGGAAGGCCAAGGTCCGATGAGCCGTACCAGATGCAGTTGCAGCGCCCAAACAGCACATGTGATAATCAGGGGGAGGAGGCAAAGCCGACAGGGGGATGTGGGCTCCCCTGCTGGACAAATACTTCCATTGGAAAACGTGATTTGGGATGAGGGCAGATCAGACTAGCAGGGCTATAACACCTGTGGGCCTCATGTGAGCTAGATAAGGGGAGGGCCACGGTGGGCTGACTGTTCCCGACAGGTGCAAGCAAAAATTAGAATGGGTGAGGGTTGTTTGGGCTTAGCCACAGCATTAGCTGACAGAGGCTGGCACTGGGAGCTAATTCTGTCAAGTCAAATGCCAGAACCACCTGGAGAGTGCATAATCTGGGAGTGGGTGTGGCCTAGAAGGGTAATAGTGGGCACCTCCCTTGGGGTTACCACTCTCACTGGAGGGCACGAAAACCAGGACAGGGGCAGGGGTGGCTAGACAGAAAGGCACCTGCCAGTAGGTGTGTGGGCCAGATAGTAGGTTGGTTGGGTTGAACTAGGCTTCAATGCCCATTGACATGCGCAAGAGCTAAATGGGATGTGGGACAGACTGGACAAGTCTGCAGTGTGTACTGGCAAGCATGGGAACCAGGGTAGGGGGCAGAACTGGTATGGTTATGGGGAGTTACCCCAACTAGGCTGCAGCTCCCACTGGTTTGCGTGAGGACCAAGTATGAAGTGGGTAGGATCAAGCTGGACTACAACACCCGTTGGTTCACGAGGAAGACAGGGCTGGAAACAGAACTGACCCAGCAATTGCAACAACCAGCATGTGCATAAGCTGATTGGTGTGACGGATGGTGTTGGACTCTGTACTAGCAAACTCACACAAGAATCAGGTCTGAGATCACCTCAGACGAAGTTTCTTTGGAGATCCCGCCAACTGAACTGCTGATCTTAGAACCCCAACCATGAAGAGACTGTCAACCAGTGGACTCTGAATAGGTTTTATTGTGATTGGAACTGAGATTGGCAGCATTCCAGAATTGATGAACTAGCAAAACTGTATGAGCAGGACCCTCGGAGCGCGCCTCCTGTTGGGGATCTGGGATGCGTGGGAGGTTGGGTGGGGCTTTTCCCTTTGTTTCTCCCCTGACCCCAGATACAGGGGAAAATGACAATATTAGTGTGGAAACAATGATATTGCCCACTTTCACCCTGTAGCCTTTGACCCTTTGTACCTTAATCAACTAAGATTATTAAAAAATAATTTTAAAAAAGAAAAGCTGGAACAGGGGCAGACCAGGCCAGGCCAGGTTACAGTGCCCACTGTCGAATGCCAAGGTAAAACAGGCCATGCCAGAGTGGGCCGCAGCACCCATCAGCACACAGAAGACAGATGGTAGGGGCAATGGAGGATGGTTTTGTGAAACCAGTAATGGGAGTAGTGGGGACTCCGCTACTGAGCCACTGCTCCTGCTGGTGAGTGTGAGAGCTGAGACTGGGGGCAGACCAGGTGAGCAGGGCTACAACACCTGTTGGCTCACATGTGAACTGGGTTGGGGGAGAGTCAGGCTACGTTAACCGATTGTATCCACTGACGCATACATGAGGGAGAGTAAGGGCAGGCAGGTTGGGCTATGCCACAGCATTAGCTGGCAAGTGCTCAGACTATGAGAAAGTCCTGTTGAGCTGGAGTGCATAACTATCTGGAGGGTGCAAGATCCAAGGCAGGGAATAGGTCTAGTGGGGAGGCTGTGGACACCTGTCTGATAGACTGCAACTCCCACTAGGTGAGCATGAGAACCAAGACTGGAGGCGGACTGAGCTGGACAGGAGGTGGACCTGCTGGCATGAGTATGAGTTGGAGGGTGGAGTCAGTTGAGTTGAGTTAGGTTTCAGTGCTCAATGATGTTTATGAGATCTCAATGGGATGTGGGGCAGAATGGACTAGTCCATTGCACATGTTGGCAGGCACAGAACCAGAACTGGTATCCAGTCCAGTGGAAGTTCTTGAGGGTTGCTCTGACTGGCTTCCCTTGGGATATGTAGGGCCAAGCATGTGGTGGGCAGTGCTTGGCTGGGCCACAGCACCCACTGGTTTACAGAGGAAGGAGGGCAAAACAAGTTGATCAATTATCCCAGGAAAGCTTGACAGCAAATTTCTGGGCAAATGGAGACTCAGAAGTAGACTATGTCAGCAAATTGACCTGGGAAGGATTTCCTATTCCTCGAAGCGGTGGTATCAGCAGCATCTTAGAACTGTCGTAAACACATGAACAGAACCCTCAGAAGAAGCTATACAACAGGGACCTTGGGGTGTCATCGGGTGGCTGTTCCCCATTCCCAGGTGATTGGGAGGCTGGGTGTGGTTTTTCCCCTTGTATCCTTCCCTCCCTCAGGTACAGAAAGAAGAAAAAGGGAATGTGTAAATAATTGTCTCACCTACTTTCTTCTAGTTCTCAATCCTTCCCACCCTGATCAATTATGTAAACATCATCAAAAACAAAATTTTAAAAAGCAAGGTACATGAAACCAGAGTGTGGGAGATAAACCCACAGAAATTCAAGGGTTCACCACTTCAGCGAACTTGTTTATGGATCTAGTGGCTAGAGCAATCTTGGATATCACTTAAAAAGTAAAAGACAACTTGCTGAAGCTGCAGACAAGATGTTGCTTGGAGATAGCGCCGTCCACCACTTGAACAAAGAACAACTGGAGGCCTCTTCAGAGTCTGGAATGGCATAGTCTAGAATATTCTGACTCATTCATTTGATGACATGAAAATGCACTAGTATTAAATGAAACAAAAACAATGAAGTATTCTACAGAATGTTGACACTATGGTGAAAGTAACTCTGCGTGGGTCGCAGAACCCGACATAATGTATGGAACTAGAGCAATCTATGCCAAGGAAAAAAGAAAAAAGATGTTTGGCACAGTAGGAGTTGCAGCCAACAGTGACAGTTTATCCCACTAGGAGTTTTCTTGTCAGTGTGCCCAGAATCCTGCAGGAGCTGAGTATCCCCAGAGGAAAGAATAAATGAAAATATATTCCCTGATGAGTCTGACCACTAAGAATTAAAACAAAAATCCCAAGAACTTTAATAAAATTAAGAACATACATTTCCTTAAAGGCATAAAAGTCTGAAAACTCCCAAACTGCATTTGCAAAATGGGAAACAGAAATAGTGAAACCAGCTTCTCAAAGTATTTAGGGGAAATTATTTTAAGCCTAGAATTTCATATGCTATATCAACTATAAGGTAAAAAAAAAAATGAACATATTACAATTCATGAAATCCATCACTTTTCTACCTTCTCTGAAAAAATTTACTTGAGGAGGTGCTCCAATAAAGTGAATCAAGAAATGTGAAAATAGGGCCCGGCGCAGTGGCCTAGAGGCTAAAGTCCTCACCTTGAATGTGCCGGTGTCCCATATGGGCACCGGTTCTTATCCCAGTAGCCCCGCTTCCCATCCAGCTCCCTGTTTGTGATCTGGGAAAGCAGTCAAGGACTGTCCAAAGCCTTGGGATTTTGCATTCACATGGGAGACCCAAAAGAGGCTCCTGGCTTCAGATCGGCTCAGCACCGGCCATTGTGGCTGCTTGGGGCATGAATCAACAAAAGATCTTCCTCTCTGTCTCTCCTCTCTGTATTTCTGACTTTCCAATAAAAACAAATCTTAAGGAAAAAAAAAAAAAGAAGACTAGGAACAAGATGTAATTTCTAAGCCATTGGGGAAAAAAGGAACAAAAAGCAATAAAATAACAAGGAAGCATTTTAAGTTGAAAACATGAAAAAAGGGTAGCAGTAATTATTTTAAGTAATTTTAATCTAGTCTTCCTTTTGAAAAAATTCTACATGAAAATATTTTGAATCCAGCTTTTTCTTTTTATAAAAAGCATGCCTACATTTAAAAAGAGGAAACGTTGAAAATGAAGGCTGTATGAAGATATACCCAGCAAAGGAGACCAGAGAGGAGGGAAAGACAAAAAGCAGGAATAGCAATCAAAGCTGAATTCAAGGTGAAAAACCTCAAACGGAAGGATTATTATTTTCCATATAAAAAGTATAATCCTGAGAGAAAATACAAGTCATAAACCTTTTTGAACAGAACAGCGTAACATTGATAGTTACAAAACTAGAAGTCCTGAGACTATGAGAAATTGACAAACCACAATCTTGATGAGAGATTTTAATGTCTTTCTAATAAATTAAGATACCAAAGTATCAGACTGCAGAGGATTTAAAGGACAATTACTTAATTATCCCTTGTTCTTTCCATGTGAATTACCTGTGTCTAATTCAATTTAACTATATAGCTTTATTGCTAATATAAATCGCACCCGGAAAAGAGCACATTCTTTTTAAATAGTTATGGAGCATATTTTTTTTTTTTTGAGAGACAGAAAGAGAGCAAGCTCCCAGTCACAGGTTCACACTCTCAAAGGCTCACACGGACCAGGGCTCAAGGAGGCCAAAGCCAAACCCAGGACTTCAATCCTGATCTTCTCCGGCAACAACTGCATCTACTTGAATTACCACCTCTTCCTCCCAAGGTCTGCATTAGCAGGAAGCTAGAATCAGGAGCCAGAGCCAGGCCACAAACTCAAGTACCCCAGTGTAAGGTGCTGGGCCAAACACCTATCCCGGGTGGGATAAAGTTTTACTGGCTTTTTTTTTTTTAAGTCAAACAAAAACAGATCACCAAATTCCAAAAGGCCACATTCACCAGATTCAACAAAACTAACCAGCACCTCATATAGAAATTAAAATACCTCTAAATAAATTTTAAAGTGAATATTGAGATGAAAATTCCAGCTGTTAATGTGTGACACCTACAATAAAAAGCCATATGGAAAGGGAGAATGGAATGTTGTTATCAGGGGTTTGGAGATACAGCTGTGGAGGGTTGTTCAATAGATATTCTCGGTTACGCTAGAGGACGCCTGCTGCACAGCATAGTACTTGTAGTTCACAACGGTACACTTCCGATTTCAACAGGAGAGCTCATGTTAAGTCTCACCACGAGAAGGTAAGAAGAGTGTAAGCATACGGAATCTTTTGTCGTAGAGCTGCATGTCAGTTCCCTTACTGTAGTGAGAGTAGCAGAAGTATATCCATAGGTGCAAGCTCATCAAATCATATGCATTAATGATGCACGGTTTGTAATATGCCAAGTAAACCTCAATAAGGCTGGAAAAAATGCTGAATTATAAACTAATGAAAAATAAATGACAGAGCACTAGAATTAAAAACCTATAGGATCTGGCTAATCCATATGCAATGACAATTTTATTCATACACAAGGAAGATTAAAAAATAGAGTAAAGATTTACAATAAGAAGGCAAAACATGAACATAGCAGTTAAGTCGTTCCTTGAGACACGGTAGTCCCAATATCAGAGTGCCAGCTTTGAGACCCAGAACCTGTGCTTCTGACCCAGGTTCCTGATAAATGAGCATCCTAGGAGGCAGCAGATCATGGCAAAACACACTCGGATCCCTGCCACCCACATGGGGTGCCTTGATGGCGGTGCCGGCCCCTGGCTTTGACCTAGCCCAGCCTAGCTGTTGTGGGGAATAAAACAGCAGCTGGAAATTCTCTATGTGCATGTGTCTGCCTTACAATACAATGAAAATTAACAAAAAAAATTTAAGTGTGTAGAAGTAAGTAAAACTAAAGGAAAAGCAGCAAATTGGTAAAGATAAAATAGAAACAAAAGCAGGAATCAGAAAACAAAGAAGAATTCACAACCAAGTATGTTATATTCTACAAGCATAGCACCACGGCAACATTAGGAGATCAAGACACTGCACCACACTAAAGGGGAGGCATGTGTTCCCCTAAAGAGATGAAACACATGCTGGTTATTTTTTCACTATTTCATTATCTAGAAAAACATCTTTACTGACTTAGCTTGATAAAGGATAGCTCCGAAACCTAACATACTTACTTAACAACAGACTTAAAGAAGAAAGCTTAGAAATCTTTTATTAAACCAGATACAAGAAGACTGTAGTTTTCACCACTGGATATTTTCCCAGAGGGCCTGGAAAAATCTGAGAAAATGAAACAAAAATGAGTGTTGCCATTACAAAGAAGGGCAGGTGACATTTTAATTTTGTGATGACAGTAAAGTGACCAAATCACAGGACAACATTCCAAAACAAATAGGTTTCCTATATGACAACTATAACCAGGTTGAAAAAGATGATTTTTGGTCATTTAGGGAGGATTTTTTTTGTTCCTTTTCCTTTAAGCTGTTAAAGCTGACTTTACCATTATCCTTGTAATGACTGAAGGCTCTGTAGAGATATTTCCTGTTTCATAAGCTTGTGTCAGGCTGGACAAAGAAAATAAGAACTTTTTAATTTTTAAAATTTTCTTAAATTGTGTTGCTTGCCTGTTTTCACTTTCATTGCTGTCTGATCTTACCTTTCTTCTGCTTGTTTTCTTCTAATTTCCTTGGGTGGGAGCCTTTGAAGGGGTGTAGATCCTTTCAGGTGTGGGCCTGTGGGGGCGCTGTCCTAGCTGCTCCCTTGACTTTGGCCAGAGTGTAAGCTACTGAAAGCTGTGGGCTTCAATGGGAGCACAAAATTTAACTGTGCGGACAGGACTACACTGCAGTGCTCAGAGGTCCTGAGATCCGGTAAAGGAAGACAGTGGATAGCCAGGGCTTTAGAGAGAAAATCAATCAAGGATGAATTCAGGAGAGCAGAGCTCTTCAAGACTGAAAATGTGGCCAGCTGTTCAATCCTGCTGAGAAAGCAAGCAAAATACAGCCCCAGGTGTGTGCACTGGCAGCAGTAATGTGGAAGCCACAGATGACCTAGACAAGAGCCGTTTCAGCATCTTGTGGTGGACCAAAGACTGAAGTTTGGGGGATGCGGGTAGGAGGGGTCTTCTGCAGGTTGGAGTGTCACATTTTTAAAGAATTCTCTAGTCAGTGAGTTGTTGTGTTTAGTATTTAATAGTTGGCAGCTTGTGGTGGGACCTCCATCTTTCTTGCTCCCTTTCATTCATCACCTGGAAATGTTAGTGGTGACTGTTCCTCTTTTTAAAAAGCGGAGCAGGGACACCAATGTTGCTTTAACGTCACTTCTGTTCAAAACACTGATCCAGCGTGTTCCCTGTTATGTCCTTCTAGAAAGGAGGACAAAGTGATTAAGTCATGATTTTGAGAGACAGATTGCCATAAATTCAACCCTGGTTCCCCACCTGCTTTATTCTATGTAGCCAGGGGCACTTTTCGTAAACCGTTGGGCCTCAGTTTCCCCATGAGAAGACTGCTCACCAATGCACAGGAAAGCACCTGGCACCTATATTAACTACCATGTCAGTTCACAAGCTCCCCTCAGCAGATTTTCCAGAGGTAGTTGCTTCTCCAGTATGTGGATGTACCCCACAGTGTGTGAGGGTGCAGAGGCTGGGCACGGGCTTGGTAAGCTAGATCATATGAGGATTGACAGCGCCTGGCTGGTTTGTCTTCAAAGTGCCAAAAAGGCATTGACTTGCAGCACCACCGAGGCTCAGTGGAAGGATCACTTCCTCCCCAGTCTTTCGCTCTGTCCCCATAAATTGCAGGAAATCTAGGGCTAGACTCCCTTACTCTAATAAGTAGGAAGTATTCTGATTTTTTTAGTTTATTTTCTTTCCTCAAACCCCTAGCATGTGGTTTGAAAAAAAAAAACACTTAATAATTGTTGATTAGGTGAATGACCTCACTAGGGGAAGAGCATTGAGCACCTATGTCCCTGTGCCACCTGACAGGCCCAACGTCATCATGATTAACACAGCAATCACCAGCCAGGGAGTCAGGCCTCTCAGCCTAGCAGACACCCTGACTGGGTGACTTATGACTTTATATTTTTGAATTGGCCTCTCCAACACCGTCTGATAAATCAACACACAAGTCATTAAATGGTTCATTATCCCGGTAATATGATTCATTCTTTGTGCCAAGAAATGCAGGAGGTGTCAGGAAACTTAAAAAATCCCACTTGAAGCCATGAATGCCCATCTACATAACAGATGAACTGGATGAGCAGCAACAGTTGGACACTGAGGTCAAACACAGGCTCAGCAGGAGCTGGACTTCCCTCCAGCAGTCCTTGACCTCCTGTTGGAGCAGGTGGGTGTCACTCTCAATCAGCCGATTCCTTGCGTCCTCACACTTTCTTAAACTTGCTTAGATGGCACTCTGACAGCTAGTATGAAATTCACAGGCATGCACACTCAGGTAGTGTTAAAGTCTGGAAGACTATGGGGGCAGAAACATCACCCAGCCCAGTTCTGACACCAGCACTTGCAGCGAAATCTCAATGTGTTGGTGTCATCTGCCTCCTCCCTCCACGGTTCTCTTTCGCTCTAAGATTACAGTTCTAGTATATTATATAAGGGAAGGGAGAGTTCACCGCTTGGTCAGAGCTGATTATAAATACATCCACCTGGTGACATAAGACTCCCCAAATCTATATCCACACCATTTTACATGAAGCTTAGGCTTCTTTGTGTTAGTTGCATCAGTGGGGAAAAATTCAAGAAGTAAAACTGGCTTAAGCAACTAAAGAAGATGAAGTTATATGCAAGAACAACAGCTTGCGTGATTTTTGTTTATTTTCATTTCTTATTGTAAAAGGTAGATAGACAGAAACATGTCTTCCATTTGCTCATTCATCTCTTCAATGCCTACAACAGCTGGGGCTGGACGAGGACTACGTTAGGATCCCAGAGCTTAATCTGAATCTCCCACGTGGGTGTTGGGGACCCACATGCTTGAGCCATCACCTGCTGCTTACTAAGATGTACATTAGCAGGAAGCTGAGCTGGAAGCGGGGCAGCTAGGAGTTAAGTCAGCACTCCAATATGGGATGCAGCTGTCCCAAGAGGTATCTTTTTTTTTTTTAAGATTTATTTATTTTTATTGCAAAGTCAAATATACAGAGAGAAGGAGATACAGAGAGAAAGATCTTCCAAAGATCTTCCATCTGATGATTCACTCCCGAAGTGAGCGCAATGGCCAGTGCTGCACCTATTCAAAGCCGGAAGCCTGGAGCTCTTCCAGGTCTCCCACGCGGGTGCAGGGTTCCAAGGCATTGGACCATCCTCGACTGCTTTCCCAGGAAACAAGCAGGGAGCTGGATGGGAAGTAGGGCCGATGGGATTAGAACCGGCGACCATATGGGATCCCAGAATGTTCAAGGTGAGGATTTAAGTCGCTAGGCCACGCCGTTGGGCCCCGAGGGGTATCTTAACTGCTATCCCAATCCCCCACCTCGAGCTGAGTGATTTCGAGGATTTTGCTCACCTGACACCTCATATTAGGGCTACAAGTTTTGAGGAAGTGGAAGAAGGAAGCACATTTTAAAAAGAAATTACAATAGTAGAAAGAACAAAGACCCAATATTCAAAAAAGTTTAAAAAAAGGAGGATTACTGGAAAACATTTTTTGCAAAGATATCTGCTTAAAAAAAGAGTGGATATGAAAGTGGATGGAAATGAGAAATGAAACAGCTGAGATAAGGATGAGGGGAGTGCTATATTGTGAAATCCACACATCCCACAGGTTATATTAAATACAATAACCACGTTCAATTCAATTCAGAAAGAAAGCTGGCATGAGCAATAACAACATTTCTGTTTCTGTGTTGCACACATTTTCAATTCTGTTTGGGTCTCCACTGTAACTCTGGGAACTACAATCTGTATTCATGATGATTAATTATAGTTAGGGAATGGATTTTTTAAAAAGAAAATACGTGCAAATATGTGTAATAGTAAGTGTAATGAAGATAGAGTGGGTGGAAAAGGAGAAGATCTTTCGTGATGGATTGAATTAGAAGGCCTGTTTAGGGCAATTCACAGCAAAGACAATTTGGGGAAAGAAGGCAGAGCCCGAAGACCATGGAACTTTCAGAGGCTGGCCTCATATGAAGTGCTGCCATCAAGCAGAGGGCAACACAGGAAGGAGATCAGGAAGAACCTCAGGTGGGTTTCTATGAAGAATGGTAGGTACCAGCATGGCTATTCCATGGAGGCATCTAGAATGAACTCACCATGTCAGCTGGGAGGTTTGCAGTGACTCCGTGACAGGGTAATGGCCCTGTAGCCAAGAACATGGTGTCTGCTCAGGACACAGTGAATTTTCGACCCGATGTCTGCAGTTCTACACGCTTAGCTCAGCTCTTGCTTCTCTGGCACCTGCTCTCACAGGCACCAACAGTCACCACAGCCAGTGAGCTGTGTCTTCAGCTGAGTGAGACCCCTGCTTTTATGGGGGTTCTGCCTCGCTGAATTTCAGCAGCTCAAGAAAGCAAGTTGAGGTGCACTTCAGGCTTATCTTGCGTGTTTTCCTTCTCTTGGAGATCACGGCTCTGCACTGAATGTTGTGTGGTGCCTGCAAATAGTTGTTTTATATTTCATCCAATTCTCTAGTCATTTTTACTGGAGGACAAGTCTAGTATCTGGGGTTATGAGCAACAGCAGAAGTACCTTGCTTCATGTTGGAGCACTTGGCCATTACTGACCACTGCCTATCCTGATCAGATGCCCAGAAAACAAACAGACTAGCCCCATGTCTTGCAGGCCACTTAGGGGCAGGATAAAGTTTAATTTGCATTCCACAGTAAAAGAAATGTTTAAATAATGTAAAGCTACAATGAAAAATAGCACAATGAAAACTGTAAAGAAGAGCTAAAACTTGTGACACATGGAAGATAACCAATGTGACATTGGGTTAATTCATTTTTATGTAAAACTTGGACTAAAGTGTATCATCACATCTCTAATTTAAGAGCATCTTTATTTCAAGAATGGAAGGCACTCAAGTCGGAAAATCTATTAATTCAATCCACCACATGAACAAATTAGGGAGTTATATGGTTATCTCAATAGATGAAGAGAATGTATTAAATAAGATTCAACCTATATATATGATAAAACGTATATTAGCAATGAGAACACTAGAGATAAAAGATTTCATTGAAAGTCCTGAATACAAATGCTCCAGCAAACCTGCTACAAAATGGTGACACCTTAAAAAGCATTCTTATTAAAGACATTTCAACGCAAAGGTGTCAAGTGTGTGTGATTTTAATTTAACATTTCATTCACAGAAATGATTTCCCTGTGATATCTCCTGGCCTGGTCCCAAGGCGTTGAAATCCAGGAGAGGAATCAGCCTGAGCAGAGATCTCCAGGCAAAGCACGTGAGTTCTGGTGCAAAGAGAAGGAAAGGGGTCCTCTCTCAGCGTAAGCAGCAGCAGCCAAAGCCCACAAGCTCTTGAAACTCAGGAGAACAAGAATTTTCTCTCTGCTCACAAAAGCAGCTGTTTCAAAAGGTGGAATGGACTATTGCTGTTTTATTTTTTTAATTTTCAAATTATTTTTTTTTTTACTGTTTCTATCCTCCCATACCCAAACTGGTTAGCCTGAGGAAGACACAGCTGGAGTTTGGGAAAATATGGAAAGCAAAACAGATGAAATTCCAGTGTTCGGTAAGAGGGCTATGAAGGAGGGTCCCATGAAACGTAAAACATTGTGAAGACATCACAGACAAAGGAGCTTAGGGATAATATCTGTGTTGATGAGCTCCTGGGATCACCCACACACACACAAGCTTTGCTTTCATGGTTCTGATTCCAAATCACCTACACCAAGGCACTGGAAACTGAACTAAGACCCCACCAAGTCCCACATCTCAGACTGACTCAGCAGTGCTCACGTGGGACAAATCTAAAAACACAGCAGAAGCTTTGAAGACAAGATAGACACCTAAAAACAAATATGGCATGGTCTCTCTCACATGTAGAAGCTAAAACAAGTCAGTCTGGACACAGAATGGTTATTACTATGAGGCTGTGAGTGGCACGGAGGAACTAAAAGGACTCTGTAACAGATTCCAAACCACTAAGATAAAAGCAACAAGTTCCTACTGTTCCACAGTCTAGTGCGGTGACTGAAGTTCACAATACACTATTGTGTATTTTGAGCAAATTAAAGAAAGAAACTTCAAGTTTCCAATCATAAAGTAATGATAATGAAGATGAAATGTTGACCACCTTGGTTTTCTCAGTCTACTTTGTATCTGTGTATTCAAATGCCACATACGTTGTCCATGAATATGCACAATTCTTATTAATTAAAAAATTCATTGAACGAATATTGAGGCTTCATCCCAGAGAAGCTTACTCATTGTCAACAAGCTAAACTCAGAGCCAATTGCTTGCTAAAACAAAAAATCAATATTTTCCATAGAGTATAAAGAAACTCGGTGTTGTATAATACAACAGTCAAAATGCTGAAAGTTTTATGGCACATGAAGAACCAGAAAAATCTCAAATTTCAGGGAAAATGTCATCAACAGAAGCCAAGAGTGAGGTGTTAGACGCTGGAGTGCCCTAACACAGATGATGAATTGATCAAACAAGACTTCAGTAATGATCTCACCATAAAGGACAAACACCCTTTAAAGTAAGTCAAATGTAGAAAGTCAGCCAAGGCCAAGCAGAGCTTTAATAACAGTGTACAGAATACGCGGAAGAACTGAAGAACTGAAGAACTGAATAGAAACTTTAGAAATAAAATCTCTGATAAATGAGATTTGGCACAAAAATGACAAAAGTAGAATGTCTCATATCACTTCATCCTAGCACTAGGTCCAGAGAATGAGGATCACAGCAAAAAACAAAAAAATGGAATAATGGATGGAAACTTCTCAATTTTGTCAGCAACAAACTCACATCTTTGCACATGTATTATTTTCAAAACAGCCTTAGGGATTTAGAGCCTTCCTGCGTTGCATACCCCAAGAAACCACACCTAACAGTCCATCCTCTCACAGCTCTCAATAGGATACTAGAACACCCTGATTTGGGAGAAAACATGTATCTATTACCTGAGCCACCAAATCTGCTGTACATTGTCACAGCAGCCCCAGAAAAGTAACATAACATCTTTTAACACTAAAGAATTAATGTGAAAATATGTAAATATTTTCCTAGCTTTATTGAAATAAAATTAGCAAGCAAAGAAAATTGTATTATGGTATACAACTGATATTTTGAGAGATATGGACATTGTGAAATGATTACCACAAACTAATTAATGTGTTCATCACATAACTCTGTGACCATTTGGGTGTAGATGGAACATTAAGATCTACAAGTACTAAGTATATGCTTAGCAAATCTTCACTGTACAGTAAAGGATTATTAACTAAATTCAACAGATTGTACATTAGTTATCCAAAATTTGTTCATCCCATGCCACTGATGCATTTGTGCCCTTTGACTGACATCTTCCAAAAAATATTAATGTTTAAATTAAATTCAAATAGTATTTAAGCATCTAATTAGCATATTCCACAAGTATAGTTGCTTCAAGATACTCCCTTAGAAAACATATTAAATAAAAGCAAGATATCATTAAAAAAAATAGGGCCTTGCAGTTACACTCCCCAGGTCATCACTGCCGTTTTGCTTCTGCGACCCAGAGACACCATACCGTACTGTCCACAGGCATCAACGAGATGCAAAATCCTCTCTGACACCTCCCAGGGTCTTGGCCTGGTCCCTTCCTAATTGGTAGCCCCTCATCTCTGGGCAATCTTATGCCATGTCCAAGTGCCACCGAAGGAAACTTGTTATATGTAATTGCCTCTCAGGGTCATATCATTCCCATAGGTTGAGTCCCTCAAATTCTTGGAACTCCCTGCAAGAATGGTTAAGTAAACTGTAGCCCATCCGGACAAGGGAATGTAACTTAACAATAAAAATTAATAGGCCATTGGTAGACAACACAATTTGGATGTGCATGGAAGAAGCAAGAATGAAAGGGATGCATGTAGACTCCATTTCTAGGACAGCAGATTCTAGTGATGAAGAATAGGATCAGTGTTGGCCAAGGGCTTAGTGATGAGGAATCTGTGTGACTGCAGAAAAATAAAGAGTACAAGGAATGCTTCAGGTAGAGGTGATGGAATTGAGTCCTGGTAAGAGTAGCAGTTACAAAAATCTACTCAAATGTTAACCCATGTTGTGTATAAACTAAATTGAAGTATAGGTGAGGTGGTCACAGAAGGTGGCTGGGAACTCGCATTTACTTTTAACATATTGGTTACTCATTACTATGTCAATTAATTCCATAATGATGTAAATTTTTGCTGATGGTATGTTGGAGCTTTCAATTGACTGGGATGGTACTCTGCTGGCTCTGTCTTCAGACCAGAGAGGGTATACCTAAGAAGCCGTTGAACTTGACTGGACAATAAGATGCTGGACTCTATGTTTGGTATACGCTTGCAATGGGGGAATCTCAACTGAACTTGAGCTGTGGTTAGGCAACAAGGTGGAGGAATCCACCATGGTGGGAGGGTTTGGGGAGGGGTGGGGAGAACCCAAGTATCTATGTAACTGTATCACATAATGCAATGTAATTAATGAAGTTAAATAATAAATAATTTAAAAAAAAGCAACTCAAAGGAAAAAACAAACAAAAAAAAATGTTAACCCACATAGATCTGTATCCCTAAAAGAGTGGCTTTTTTCCAAATGATAATATATAAATATATAAATATATAAATAATTGGTGGCTTAAATCAGAAAAAAATAACATTGTATTATGCCACTTATTGCATGCACAGAAATAAAATTCGTGCCATAGAAAAAAACGCATGAAAGATGACTAGAACTTTACTGTTGGAAGCCTCTTGTGTTTTACAAGTAGTCCACCACGTGTACTCTAAGTAGATTGGGATAACTATGTGTGATGTAATGCTCAGAATGGAGGTAAGGCAAGCGTTTCTACCCTTATCCTTACCACTCTGATAGGCTTAATAGTTCCTTAATTTACTTGATTCAGACTTAACCTTTTGTGCACAATGCCAGTCCCATATCATGTTTTGATTTATGTATATATACATTGAGATGTGATTGCCACAGTCAAGCTAATTAACATATCACTATGTCATACAGTTTACCTTTTTAGGCATGTTGAAAATATTGAAGATGTATTCTTTTAGCATATTTCAAGTATCAAATATGTTGTTACTAACTATGGTCACTGCACATTGCAGCTCCGGCCATTGTGGCCACTTGGGAAGTGAATCAATGGATGGAAGATCTTCCTTTCAGTCTCTCCTCCTCTCAGTGTATCTGACTTTCAAATAAAAATAAAAATAAATCTTTAAAAAACCACCATGCTAAGTGAAAGAAGCCAGATTGGGAAGAGTACATTCTGTGAGTCTATTGTACAAAATTTGGGAATAGAAAATAATAGATTACAATAGAAGCTAGAGCACTAGTTACCAGGGGAAAGTAGATTGGCTGGTGAGGGCTTAACACAATATGGAGAATGACATTAGTGTTCCATGGAGGTTTGAAGTGTTAGCTCCATGGTTGCACTCATTTGTCAAAACTCATAGACTTACATACCTAACATCTGTCTACTTCATTATATTAAAATTTCAACTCAATTTTAAAATAAATCAAGTAAATTAAGGAATGAAGAAAAAGGCAACCAAATCTTGCAACCTAACCTATTCATTACTGTCACCAAAAAATCCACTTTCAGAGATTATTAGGCAGTTTTTCTTGGTTTTGGTTGCAGACAGAGACGCTTTATTTGTGAAGAAACCAGATGAACATGGAAAGAAGAGGGAAAAGGAAAGCACCTCCAGAGAGAAAGCCAGGAGATGGAGTACCTCCTGAAAGGAGAGGAGAGACACCGAAGGGTTGGGGAAGGGTCTTGGGATTTTAAGTGTTCTCTGACCCCTCCTTTGTTTGCTGTCCTGCGGTGATGGACTTGGTGCATGGAGCCCGAAATAACACGCATGGACTACTGGCTGTTAGTCAATAGCCAAACTTTATTAACAGCAGCAGACTTTTTTTTTTTAATTTTCTCTCTTCCTTTATTTTATTTATTTTTTCTTTTTTTTCCTTTTTTTTTTATTACCTTTGATTTTATGACACACTTTCATAGGCTCTGGGATTCCCCAACCCCTTCCCATACCCTCCTCCTATGGTGGATTCCTCCACTTTATTGCAATATTACAGTTCAAATCCAGACATAATTCTTTCATTGCAAGTGTGTGCTTTGCATAGTGTCTAGCATCTTATTGTCCAGATAAATTCAACAGTTTCTTGGGGAGACCATCTCTGGTCTGAAGGCAGAGCTGGCAGAAAATCATCCCAACCCATTAAAAGCCACAACATAACATCAACAATGGTTTACAACCTTATGGAGTTAATTGACATGGTACTGAGTAGCCAATATGATTAGAAAATGCAACTTCTTAACCACATCCTGTGATTACTTCATTGACATTTCAACTTTAGTATATGCACAACTGGCTGCTATACACCTTAAAACGGTTAAAACAGCTGTCTCATGTCTATTTTTGTTTTTGTATTTAGTAGTTTGTAGTGTTGAAGCACAATTTTTACTGAATTTGGTAGATTTGGGGATAGTCCATGCTGGCTTATAACTCTAACAAGGCATTTGTCAAGAGTTGAGGACAGCAGCAGATTTTTAAAAGAAGGCTGTCATGTAGTCATCCAGGGAGGAGGGCCTTGAGCCATCTACATTTCAACAGCAAGGTACCATCTCCGAATCCTCTAGCAGGTCCTTTATCTAAACCTGTGAACCAGGAGCTTTCCTGTTTATTCATCTCCATATCAACTGCTCCTGGTGCCTTCTGGAGGAATTGTCACTAGCTCTGGTTTTGTATGGCAAAAGATTTACAATGTCCTTCTACACTCCTTGTTGTGCTGGAAGCTACAGGTAAAAGATTCCCCATCCGTGGTCTCTTTAACCAGTTAGGACATGGCTGGGCAATTCTTGTGCCACCCATGTGAATGTGTGGCCAAGATTTCAGTGGGCTTGGACAGTCTCAGACACCTCTCTTGGAATCCCACATCTTACTTCTGTAAGTAGAAAGGGCGACAATGTCTTCTAGCTACTTCCTGCTGAAATGGGGCATTGTTCAGGTAAAAGACCCCTGGAGTTGTAGGATTCACAGAGCATTGAATGGTCTGGGTCATCTAGGTTGCTATGACAGAAGTTGGTCATCATACAAGGTTTCATGTTTGGGGTCATCTGGAGGTTGAAGACCCCTAACTGGGAAACAAAGAACACAAGACAATTGAGAGCACAGGGTCCAAACACAGCAGACTTCTGAACGTTCATTTGTTTTTCCTAGAAAAACTGAAAAATTCCCTGAAAGCAGTGATTTTGAGGCCATTATGTATAATTTGTGTGGTAGCGTGAATTATTTCCTTCTGAGAGAAGCCCAAGGCTTTCTTCATAATCTGTACCTACCACGGACTCTTTCAGTGTAAAGGGGTGTGGTGAGGCTTAAATTAATCCAGGAAAGTTCACTGAGTCATAGTATTAAGAAACGAAGTTTTCCATATGGTGATGAGAAAACAGCTGAAGTTTTAAGTTCTTGCAGTAATTATTATTGTGTAACAAATCACTGTAAACCCTAATAACTTAAAATAGCAACAGTTTATTATTTTATTTATTTGTAATTCTGCAATCTTAGGTGGACTTAGGTGGGTGACTGTCCTGTTTCATGTGGTAGGGCTGGAATGTCCAACAGTAATTTCCTCACTTACCTGACCAGCATTTCATCTGGGATGACTGTATTAGCCAGAGGCAAAAATGGTATCTCCATCTAATCTCTCTTCTGTTTCTCCCCTTTTCATGGTTGCTCAATATAACTAGGTTGAACTTTTTCCCAGCCTAACAGTCTCAAGTTTATCACATGATAGCTAATGTCCAAGAGAGATGAAGCAAAAATGACCAATCCTTTGAAAGATTAGACCTAAAAGGGCCACTGTGCTATCACTGTCACATTCTGTTGGACAAAGCACATCACAAGACTAGCTCTGATTCAAGGAGAAACAATGCTTATGTATTGTTTGGTGTGAGCAGGGTCATGGCTCTACAGGGATTCTCCAGGGAGAGAAGAAATTGATGGCAATCGTATTTGGAAATGATCTGCCATAGTTCTTCCCAGAGGGGAGAAGCAAGGGCCGTACCAGATCCTACTCTGGTGCATAGCACCTCACGCCCCTTAGACCTTCTTCCAGTTGAATTAAACAGGAGGATTAGATCAGCTCCAGACCTTATGGAGAAAATCACTCTGCTTTCCCTGCTTCTCTCACTTTTGTTTTCTTTAAAACCTTGAAGTTGTTCATGGGCTGAATCCCACAGAGAGGGAAAAGATGACTGGAGTTACCTTTCGTATTAGTAGCCCTCCTCATAGTCACCAGAAAATGGAAACTGGATTATCTTCCTGGATCCATGGAGCAGGCACTGTGCTGGAAAAAGATTCCAGTGGTTAGAGATCTTGAGTCTCAGCCAAGACCAGATCTGGCTCTGTGAATTGACATTGCTTAGTTCTGTGAGATGGAGTCTGGCGCACTAAATGGGGAGAGAGTGATGGGGAAATTTGTTCTCCTCTTCAAACCCAGGACAAAAGCTGGGTGATGGGGCCCTTCAGCTACTATGTTTGGAGTAGTTTCCCTGGATCTTCACTAGGGCTGTTTTGCCCCTCAGAGGACTTTGAGAATGAGTTTTGGTTGGCCACAACTGGGAGAGTGCTACCAGGAAATTTCCTACAGCGAAGTGTCATCTGCTTCAAGCTAGCTATAGTGTTGAGTTTGTAACCCACTCTGAATGACCCTAAATGTCCCCTGTTTACTTGTCCTGACAATAGCTTTGGGGGTGCTTGTTAGAAAAAAGAGGAGAAAAAATTGCAAATTAAAGTGGGTATTTATTCATTTAATTGAGTAACCAAAATAGCCCATAAAAGAAGTGTGGCTTTTGTTGCAACTCCATTGAGAGCTTTTTCTCATCTGTTCACTGCCATTTGACTGATCCTTGGGTCATGAGCACAGTTTCTGCAATGTTATGACAAACAGCAAATGATAGCAATATCATTTGATCATTTGATCATTGATCATTTGGTCATTGTTTACCCCAATTTCCTGTACCTCCCCTTACCGTCTTCCCTCACTGGATTAAAAGACCTGGTTCTCTGTGAAAATCACAAGTGAAGCCAGGGCTACATTAATAATTGATGTTTTACATCTCTCTCAGCAAGCTATTACATTTGACTTTGAGCAATAGGTTTTCAGAGTGATAAGGCTAGGGTGTCTTTCCAGCTCTATTGTGAGTTGCAAAGGTGTTTGGTGGGTGATTTCTTTTTCTTTTATTGTTCTGCTATTATCATAGTACTAATGACCATAGCATTTCTATCCTTTCAGACCTCTTACATAGAATGACATGCATGAAAGCGACTAGAGCCTTTGCCAATGACATCTTCGTAATTTTTTTGAGCTCTTCAACAGTAGCAGCTCAGACTACTCATCAATACAGCACTGGTAATGAGGCCTCAGTGACACTTCTAGGAATTTTGATTTGTCAGAGGGCAGTAAACCATGGCCTGGCGGATGGAAGCCGAACCCTGTCCTTCTCTGATGTGACGAACCTTGCTTTTTCACTGCTAAGGTTGTGTACTTCTTGCCATCTCCCAAGTCTGCACTGTGTGCTTGTCACTTGCCTGCATTATTCCAAGTAGAACCCAGTCCTGATTAAATCAATAGGTTGCATTCATTCTTCAGAGCACTGTACAGACATCAAGTAAGATAAAGAGTATCTATACAAGCAAGGTAGTGAAATAATGAAGATAAATGAAATGCAACAAAGAGTTACATAACAATGTGCATGAATGATCTCACTGGAAATATTCTCTGTCATTATTAACAGGATACTTCCAAAAGCTCATGGAAAAATAGAATTGAAAGATAAATCTTCCTTCAAAAAATGAAATCTATGTATCTGAGGATTCCTTAAAAGTTTCATGAGAATGCACATTAAAGAAAAACTACACATAGATCTCAAAACTTGCACACACCAAAATAAATTTATCCTTTAATTCCATTTCCACAAATTTTTTGAAGTTCCATTTTGCTGATATAGGCGAATAGGCTATCCAAAGGAATGTGTTAAATTCTGCTCATAGTAATGTTATCTATTAAGCAATAATTCATGAGAGACCAATTGCTTGCGATCACGTGAGATTGTTGATGCCCCTTTTTATCACTGTTACTACTACTACCCATAGGTAACAATGATCTAGTCCTTATTGTACTCCCATTAGAGCTACATGGGTCACATGCTAGCAGGTATTTCTTTAGGAAGATGTTGGACACTCTTTGGCATCACCCTAGCATCACACTGATACCTTTGTTACAAATTCGACAACACCGTGGAGATGAAGATTCAATTTTTTTCCTCTCAACTCATGGAGGACCAAACCTAAGGGGATGTATAATGGAAACAGCAGAAATAAGAATGTTCATAGGTAGAGACAGAGAGAATTATGTCCCCTGTGCATGCAGTACAAGCATGGACTCACAGCAACACAGCAGGTAATCTCCTACATTGTTAGGAGACACCTCAATGGCAGTATGATGGACTTCTGAGGATACACGAAAGACACCTGTTGTAAGACTGGAGGGAGAGAACAATGGGGAGGGAAGGGAACGTGGGGAAGGGGAGGCAAGACCCCAGTGCTTATTAAACTGTGTCCTAAAATAAAGGGGAAAAAAATCTGTTCATAGTGATTATTCCAAAGTTGACTTGTGCAAGGGTGATGAGGTGAGATTCAGATCACAAGAGGTGGATTTTCTGTGCAAGTGTGAACCTGTGCTCTGTGGTTTATCCTGGAAGGGGTTTCCTCTCAGGGCTCTGGTTCTCTGCACAGCAGGTATTAGGTTAGTTGAGCTTCTGTGCTTTCCCAAAGAACCAGTGGGTTCCAGCTCCTACAGCATGTCTACTCCAACAAAGAGTGGGAAATCGAGGCTATTTTCCAGACCACTTAAAAGGCAGTTTATGGCCCAATGTTTCACTTTCCTTATTAGAGTATTTCAGGCAAACATGCTTTTGGGTATCTGAAATATCCTGATAGTTTTTCCGACTTTCGGGATGGCTTAGGAACCTAGAATTCCTTGTTTATTCTGATAGATTTAATGACTGCACTGAAAGTAATGGCAGCTAACATCTACTGCAGCCCTGTTGCGTGCTGATGCCATTCTAGTTGATCTGTATGGACTCAGACCATTAACTCACTCCCCCAGTTTTTCATCCTCATTTGAATGGGAGGAAACTGAGGCAAAGAATTCCAGTCACTAGCTACAGGTGCCATACATAGCATGGAAGTGGCAGAGCCAGAATACAAGCCTAATAATCTTGGCTTTCACGTTTAACAACCAAATCCTTTTCAGAATTTGACAAGCTTTAAACAACAGTTTTGCTGTCCCCTTGATCTGAGACCAACTTCAGAGCATGGGTAGTCCTAAGATGTGTTTAACGCCATTGCCGAAAACACTGCCCTTCACACTTACTCAGTCCCCTTGCCAACCACTAATGAAAAAATTCAAAGTCAGAAAAAAATTAAATGCAACTCTGGAGACCCAACTCCAGGTTCTGTCTCCTAACTGAGGATCAAGAGCCAAAGACCCCGGAAGTGACATTCCTGGTAGAGTCATTCACAGCATCTCAGCCAAGGAGATGCTGCCAATTCTGTTTTTCTTGATTTTCATTTTGCACAAAAGTCTCTTAAATCAAACGTGGTAGGTAGTTTGGAGGGGAGGGGTGTCCTCTGTTTGTCTCTGGTGCTTTAAAGGCGTGTCCTTTCTTATAAATGGTCCGGGAGGATGCAAGTTGTCCTGAAAGCATTACCTCAGCTTGCTGCCTCCACCTCTGTCACCCCGAAGGCAATACTTCAGGTATTTGATGCTGTTCTTGCCTGCCAGATGCGAAAACTGGAATTAATGTTGCTGTTTCCACATTGCTGTCCTTCACTCTCTGCTCTCTTTGCTCTAGTCTAATCTCAGGCAAAGGGAGATCTACAGAAGCCAATGAAAAAAGGCAGGGCCAACATCAGGCACCTAGACCAGAGGGAGGTGCCTCAGCTCGATGCCGTTTGCTTGAAAAAGCCTTCTCTTGTCTTCCTACTCAATGGAAATTCATATTTTTGTGACCTTGGCATAAGCAAAAGTATTTAAACAGAACAAAAATAGCACGAAGCATTAGAGACAAATTTAGTGAGTTGGCCTATGTCAAAAATAAGAATTTCTATCCATCCAAAGAGGCCAGGAGGATAGTGAAATGGCAAGACTTGGGGTGGTAATGTGTGTTCACGATACATCAATAACAAGGACAACTCACCTCACATTCTATAATGAACATGGATATGCTTTGAAAAGTACAAAGTGCTTCATCAATGACGATTTGGGTTTTCTCAGTGGATTCCTGCATAGTACCCGAAAGAGCCGAAGTGGTGTGATCAAAGACCAGTTTCTCCCCATCCTCAGGACGCATTGGGAGTAATTGCTATGAAATCAGATTAATTTTATCAGCCTCCTGCCCAGAGCTCTGTAAGATGCCTTCCAGAGTTCTCAGCATGCCCTTCATCAATGTTTCTTTGTTGTTGTCTGTCCACCCAGGATTCTGCATTACTGCTGAATTCCAGCTTCCCAAACACATAGCAATCCAAGAACATTGCACATTAACACTCATTGACAACCGTGGGCCTGTTACAATTTATTGCTTCTTCTGAGAATATTTTTTCTTCTCTTTCCACTTTTGCAAACTATCATGTTCAGTTGAAAATGTCAGGGGGTCCATCAGCTGTGTTGCCTGCTTTGGAAAACCTGTTCCCCTGTTTTCTGTGGGATAGTAGGATACAATAGAACCAATGTTGCCTTGAGTACAAGGACAGAGCAATTGGTCTCAGAGTACACTTGTGACTGAGACCTTCCTTAGAGTTAGAGTAATACTGGCAGTCTTCACCGTTCATGAAAATTAATATTACAAAGCAACAGTGTTTAGGTTTTTAAAAATCTTGCACCAAAATAAATATCTTTTAATTCAATTTCCCATGAACTTTTTGAAGAACCTTTATACAACAAATATTTGAGAAAAGCAGTCAACTTCCCCACAGTTGCCAGACTGGAAGAGTATGAGCCTGGTACTAAGGGTAGTAGCACATCAAAAAGCCAGTGTTCAGCATGAAGTCAGCACTTGGGGAAAGCAAAGGAAGAGACCAGAAGAGAAACAATCTGAAGACCCTGGAAAGAGTCACAGACCCAGCCTACATGAGCTTTTTATGTCTGTTGAGATGAAGTTCCTGTCTTCCACTGACACTAGTTTAAATCAAGTTTCTGCCATCAGGTCACAGTATATTCTCTGTGGCTCCTTCCCCTGGGAGTCTATTTCTTTAGACTTTGTTATGTGAGTTTCTTCCTCTTTCTTACACCCTTCTCAGTCCAAAGCTGCCCTCATGAAAGTGGTTGTTGGAGCAGGCATTTGGCCAGACAGTGAAGGTTCTGCTCAAGACATCTGCACCCTATGCCTCTCAAATGTAACAACCACAAAAATGAGATAAAAGCAATTATCTTTTTAAATTCACTGTATGATCTTTTTAAAAGTAATTTATTCAAGACAAAGAAATATGTACAAAGACACAGAGAAAGTGCTTCCATGTGCTGCTTTATTCCCCCAAATGCCCATAATGGCTGGAGCTGAGCTAGGCTTAAACCAGGAACCGAACCCAGGTCTCCAGCATTGGTGGCAGTGACCTAAATGCCTGAACCATCGCTGTGGCGTCCCAGGATCTATGTTGGCAGGAGGCTGGAGTCAGGAGCAGAGCTAGCTCCCAGGGCCAAGCACCCCAATATGGGATACAGTCATCTCAATAGTGATCTTAACCCCAAAGCCTGTGGCCAATTCCAAGACGATTGTTTTTAGTCCTGACTGGTTATTAAAACACTTAGGGTCTTCTAATATCCAAGCTCCAACCCAGGCCAACCAGGTCAGAATCGCCAAGGGTGGCACCCGAGCTGATATTTTTTTAAGTCTCCCAGAAGACTTTAGTGGGTAAACGAGTTTGAGTGATGTACAACTTAGGAAGTGTATCTACACAGAACAATCTCATCCTTCAGTGTTGCTAACAGATGAAAGCAAAATGTGTTGATCATCAATAGAAAAAGAAGGCAAACTGGCAGGGAGAATCAGGTAGCAGTGTCCGTGAAAGAATTCCTTACAAGAGTCACAACAGACGCACAAACACTGAAAGGCAGGGCCACCGCCCAAGCTCAGTCACTTAGCACAGAAGTGACCTTCAGCAAGGCATCATAGCTCCCTCAGTGTCCTTTTCTAGCCAACCCTTCAGTCGTTCATGTCAGGTCAAGATGCAGTGTGGTTTAGTCAGGGAAGTCTGGATTCTACTGAGAAAGCTGTTTAGTAGTCTCCCATATCAGTTGTAATGACTCTAAAATAGCCGTGATTTCCTTCGTCTCCTCCATTAGGGGCTGTCTCCAGGCATCACAGCAGTCCTGCCTCTGTCTGCTTTGTCAGTCATGCTATCCTCCTCCTGTCTTTCCAAGGCTCTCTAGATCTCCCAGGCACCGACGCCCTGCACATCCATGCCTCAGCCAGATACAGCCCATTGTTTGCAGCAGATAATGTGCCAATCATCCTTTGCACTTCGGAGGCTCCTAGAACAGCATTACCCAAAGGTTTCCTCTTAAATAGCAGAACGTTTATCTGCTACAATGCCCAGATTTCAGCTTTAAGCAATTTCATCTTAAAGGCTTCCTTGAAAGTAAATGAAGGAGACAGCTTCAGTTGGCTGAAAATTATTTATTTGAAAAGAGATTTCATATGCTGTTAGAAAGTTTAGTTCTGAATGTTTCATAGAGAGATCTTTCTCAGCAGTTGTGAGCAGGGAAGGGAGGCAGGTACTTAGGAATTTTGGCCTTGGAAACAGTAAAGATAAAAGAACAACTTTGCCTTGAATAACTCCAACGTGACATTTTGAAATGCACACACTCTAAGATTGTTGGGGCCAGCACCATGCCATAATAGGTTAAACCTCTGCTTGCAATGCCAACATCTCATATGGAAACAAGTTCAAGTCCTGGCTATTCTATTTCCCATCCAGCTCTCAGCTAATGCACCCAAGAAAGCAGTGAAAGATGGCCCAAATCCTTGGATCTCTACACCTACAGGGGAGACCTGGAAGAAGTTCCAGGCTCCTGATTTTGAACCAGCCCAACTATGGCTATTTTTTGTCATTTGGGGAGACAAACGTATAGAAGATTTCTTTGTGTGTCTCTCCTCTCCCTGTAAATCTGTCTTTCAAATAAAAATATATTTAAACTTTTTGAAAGTTTTCTAAGCAGACCAAGATCAACTAAAATATTTTTTCTTAAAGAAATGTACTAGTTAGAGGGTTTTTTTTCCAATTAACATTTCAATAGCTTGACACACAAAAAAATTAGTGTGCCTGATGGATGTGCTCCCAGGCAGGACTTTTCCTGGGCGCCTCTCCTCCATGCAGTGATGCAGGCAACCAAGACTGCTTACATCTTGTACTTCTGCTCTGCTCTGGACTTCTAAGTCTATTCCATCCATCCACTGGAAAGGGAAAAAATGAACCAGACTGGTTGGGAGTCCCATCTACAGGGACACGGAGACTCCAATGGTTCCTGCTTCCACTCCATACACTAGTCCTCTATGCCCAAACTGGAGTAGAGGCTGAGAAATGAGCTCTATGTGCACATCTGGGCTTTGTGAACATGCACATCTCTCTCACCAGGACTGGAAGTAGTGACAGGACCAGAACAGGCACAGCATCTTAACCACTGTAACACTCACACCTGGTAAGGGTTGTTAATTTGTCATTATGGTCCCTTCTATGGCACAGTATGTTACACTGCCACCTGCCACGCCGGCTCCTCATATCAGAGTGCCAGTTTAAGTCCTGACTGCTAAACTTCCAATCCAGCTCTTTGCTGGTGTTCCTGAGAAGGCAGCAAATAATGACCCAAAAACGTAAGTCCCTGCCACTTACATGGGAGATCAGGATAAGGCTTCTGGCTCCTGGCCCAAACGTGGCTGGTGCAGTCGTTTGGAAAGTGAACCAGAGAGTAGAAGATCTTTCTTTTTCTTTTGCTCTTGCTCTCACATTTGCTCTCTTTCTCCATGCCCCCTCTCTCTTTTTTCTCCCTCCTTCCCTCTCTTTCTCTGTCACCCTGCCTTTCCAATAAGCACAACTAGTCCTTTAAAAAAATAAAGATATTGTACTGTTTACATACAAATTATTTTCAAATATCTCAGCCAGGATGAATGTAGTTTCTTTAAGTAACTGAAATGTCTAGAGGTTGCCCTGCCTTCAGAAACAGCTGGAGGCAGAAGTAAGACTGTGTCAGGACAAACTTTCTCCTTCTCCCTACCGCCTCCTACCACGTTCACTCAAGCAGACAGTCCTAAGTGGCATCAGCAATTCCAAAGCACCCAACATTTGCTATTCACAAACAGACCATGAGTCCCTGTCCCTTAAAGCCCCAGCCCTGATTCCATCACAGTGGTCAGGGGAATAATATGTGCTCACTGGCTTGGCTCTACATCCCAAGTTCCAACCTTCTCAGACTTGAGATACGCTCACATGTTCCAGATCTGGAGGTGCCCGAATAAAGACCATCTGATTCATGCTTTCACCCTACTACAGGGTCCATGCTCCTTCAAAGAGCCATCCTCTGGATGCAAAAAATCTCAAAAAGACAAAGAGAGATTCTAAGTGCTCTCTAAAAATCTGGTGCACCTACAGCTGCTCAGGGCTTGTTGTGCAGAATCAATTACACTTGCAGACCAGACCCCCCTGATAGAAGGTGCAGGAGGTATCAGCAGCATCTGCTGTTACTCTTCCCCAGCACAGGAACCTGCTTTCGTCTCAGTCAGCAGAGGATAGAAGCAAGCTCCCCCTCTCCCCTCAACAAAGTCCGTGAAACCCAATAAACACCCAAGAAAATAGTAATTAGATACCTAAGTGCTAGGCCGAGCCTAAATGAGTTATATGGGTTCCATGCTTATCTCACAAAATGAAGTTAACTCTCTCAAAAAAGAGAAAGGGAAGAAAGTCTGAAGCATCTCTGTTCAGGCAGCAGCCAAACATGATGGGCAAATAAGGAAGTAATTCAATTCCAATTGCAGCTGCCCACAGAATTCCCTCTCCTTCTGTGCAAAGCAGACCACATTAACTTGCGCTTTCTCTGACTCAATGCACTGGCCGTAATGGGGTTTTGAGGTAATTAATAATCCTGATGATCGCTGGGAGTCTAGCCTCCAGGCTTGGCAGAGTTGGAGCATTTCCTCTTATCACGACTGCCAACCTTTACAGGGAACCCAATCTCACTCCAAGATCTAAAACAACAGCTTAAAGCAGCAGCGAAAGTGTGGGTCTCACCAACACCCTTTACATCTGCTGGGGATTCTGGGGAAAGCTATTAATACAAATGAGCCCTGGCCAGAAGGTCCCCTGAAGTTTCAAACATTGGTGTGTCACTCTCTTTGAAATGAAGAAGCTACCTCTCAATACGTTAATTGTCATCCTTGCAAATTTCAGTTTATTTTCCAACAGTTGGAGATACACACACACACACACATAAACTTTATCCTTTTTAAAGATTTACTTATTTTTATTGGAAAGTCAGATTTACAGAGAGAAGGAGAGGCAGAGAGAAAGATCTTCCATCTGCCAGTTCACTCCCCAAGTGGCCACAATGGCTACAACTGAGCCGAGTTGAAACCAGGAGCCAGGAACTTTTTCCAGGTCTCCCATGCAAGTGCAGGGTCCCAAGGCTTTTGGCTATCCTCCACTGCTTTTGCCAGGCCACAAGCAGGGAGCTGTAAGGAAAGTGGAGCAGCCAGGACACAAACCACCACCCATATGGGATCCTGCTGCATGCAAGATGAAAACTTTAGCCACTAGGCTACTGTGCCAGGCCCCCATTTTTTTCGAAATGTATGTATTTATTTAAAAGACTTAGTTACAAAGAGGGAGAGAGAGAGAGGAAGACAAAGAGATCTTCCATCCACTGGTTCACTACCCAAATGGCTGCAGCAGCCAGAGCTGGGCCAGTCCAAAGCCAGGAGCTTCTTTTGGGTCTCCCATGTGGCTACAATGGCCCAGGCACTTACACCATCCTCTGCTGATTTTCCAGGCACATTAGAGGGAGTTGGAGCAGAAATGGAGCAGTTGGGACTCAAACTGGCATCCACATCAATGATGCTGATACTGGCACTGCAGTCAATGGCTTTTCCATCTGTGCCACAACACCGACCTAAGATCCAGGTATGTTTTCACTCTCATATCAGTATTATATGGTTAACTCAACACTAAGCAAGATGAGGTCTTTAAAATGAATTTTTGCTCAATCTTTTTGTCTGCATTTAAAATAAATATTTGACAGTGCCCCCTTGGGAGAGGAAAAGGCTGCATTCATATTCAGCTGTTCCTCATAGGCACAAATTACGGACATAGGTGTGCAACAATTTGGCTGGAAGTTTCAACTGGCACTAGCTAGTTTTTTTTTTTTTTTTAATAATTATATGCTTACTTACTTGAAAAGCAGAGTGACATAGAGAAAGAGACACAGAATCTTCCATCTACTTTTTTACCTTCCAAAGGCCTCAATGTCCATGGTTGGGTCAGGCTGAAGCCAGGAGCCAGGAGCCAGGAGCTTCACCTGGTTACCCAATGGATTCAGGAGCCTGAATACTTGGGGCATCTTCTGCTGCTCTTCCCAGGACATTAGCTGCTGGACTGGAAGTGAAGCATTCTGAAAAGAACTCCCACCCATGCAGAAGGCAGTTTTAAAGGGTGCACCAAAATACTAGCCCCTAAAACACACACACACACACACACACGCACCTGGTGGTTATTTGGCAAATACCAAAATGTGTGGACTCATTTGCTCTTTGACCTACTGCTTGTATTCCAAGAAATCTATACCTCAAATGTTTTTTATACATATGTAAAAAATAATGTGTATAAGAATATTTAATGTAGCATTAATATCTGTAGTAGCACAAGACTAGAAGCACCTGAAACAGTTCAAATGAGCAAATATATCCTGATGAATCCAAGCAATAATTTATTTTGAAACCATTAAAAAATGAGAAAACAGACATTTACCAAGGTGATTAAAGACACCATTCCAGATGCCTACACCGCATGTCAGTGTGCTTTGGTTTGCATCTCAGCTCTATTGCTAATTCCTGCTGCCTCCAGGTGCACCCTGGAGAGGCAGAAAAGGGTGGCTTAAGTGGTTAGGGTCCTTGCCATACACGTGGAAGATCCAGATGTAGTTCCTGGTACCGGCCTCAGTCTTGCCCAGTGCCAGCTGTTATGAGTATTTGGGTAATGAACAATTGGATAAATGCATGAAACATCCATGTCTATCTGTCTTTTTCTCTCCTCTCTCTCCTTCTCCCTCTGTTTTTTAAACAAATAAAAATAGAGCTAAAAAACATAGAGATTGCTTATAAGTATGAATTTATAACAACCTCCATAACATGCCACTGGACGAAAATAATGAGCTCTATCATTTGCAAGGTAAAGAAGCAAAGATTCATATCTATGTACAAATCAACCACTAGCTAGATGTGTATAAATGCATGTGTGTGTACATACACATGTTTGTAACTATAGAAACAACCCTGACAAAACGCACAAGGAGCCACTTGCATTAACTCCCTATGGGAAAAGTAAAGGAACTTGGAGCCATTGCAGAGGAAAATTTTATTTTCACTCTATACTTAGGTGAGGTTTGAGCTATCCACTGAAAAACATAACTTAATAATTTAAACAAAACATAAAAATTGCCTTTCCCTGGACCCAGCGCAATGGCTTCATGGCTGAGGTCCTCGCCTTTTGCCAGGATCCCATAAGGGTGCAAATCAATGTCCTGGTTGCTCTACTTCCCTTCCAGCTCCCTGATTGTGGCCTGGGAAAGCAGTAGAGGACAGCCCAAAGCTTTGGTATGCTGCCCCCACTTGGAAGAACTGGAAAAAGCTCCTGACTTTGGATTGGTTCAGTTGTAGTCATTGTGGCACTTGGGGGGTGAAGCAGCAGACAGAAGATCTTTCTCTCTGTATATATGGCTTTCCCATAAGAAAAACAAATAAACTTTATTTTTAAAGAAAGAATTGCTTTGGGCCTGGCAGCATGGCCTAGTGCCTAAAGTCCTCGCCTTGAACGCGCCGCGATCCCATATGAGCGCCGGTTCTAATCCCGGCAGCTCCACTTCCCACCCAGCTCCTTGCTTGTGGCCTGGGAAAGCAGTCGAGGATGGCTCAATGCTTTGGGATCCTGCACCCGTGTGGGAGACCTGAAAGAGGCTTCCTGGCTCCTGGCTCCTGGCTCCAGATCGGCACAAACCGCTCACTTGGGGGGTGAATCATCGGACGGAAGATCTTCCTCTCTATCTCTCCTTTCTGTATATCTGACTTTGTAATAAAAATAAAATAAATCTTTAAAAAAAAAAACTTGCTTTTTCTAGGGCCCAGTGCAGTAGCCTAGTGGATAAAGTCCTCACCTTGTATGAGCCAGGATCCCATATGGGCACTGGTTCATATCCCTGCCTGTGGCCTGGAAAAGCAGTGGAGGATAGCCAAAAGCCTTGGGACTCTGCACCTGTGTGGGAGACCTGGAAAAAGTTCCTGGCTCCTGGCTCTTGGCTTCAGCTCGGTTCAGTTGCAGCCATTGCAGCCACTTGAGGAGTGAACTTGCAGATGGAAGATCTTTCTCTCTGCCTCTCCTTCTCTCTATAAATCTGACTTTCCAATAAAAATAAATCTTTTTTCATTTTTTTTTACATTTTATTATCATTATTATCATCTTATGATACAATTCCATAGGCTCCTGGAATTTGCCTTAACCCCTCCCCAATTCACCCCCCCACCTAGTTCCTCTATATCATTACTAAAATATAGTTCTGCATACACAGTCATATGTCCATCGTTGCGGGCATGGACAATGGCAGAGAGTCCAGAATCCTATTGTCAAGATATAGTAAACAGTTTCATTAGAAGTCCATCTTTGGAAGTAGAAATGCATACCACACTACATCCTCACATCTCGATGTTAGTCTCCATTTCACAGCTACTGTACATCCCCTCAAATGAATAGTCATAATACAAAATCAACAATAGAAAGAAAAATAGGAATTTATAATGCCATGAAGTTAAATGACATGTTTCTAGATATGACAGTCTCCATTACACAGCTACGATACATCCCCTTAAATGAAAAGCCACAAAACAAAATCAACCTCAGGGAGAGAAAAGAAATTAACAACACCAAGAAGTTAAATAACATGATACTAAAACTAATGTGTAGCTGAAGAAATGAAAATCAAGACCCTTCTTGAAGAAAATGATGCTACTGTTTGATCTATGAGTCATTGAATGATTTAATCAGAAGAAAGTGTTTTGAAGAGATAAAACTAACAGAAAACATCAAAACCCATGTGATATAGTTTCCGCTGATTTTTGTTGGTGAAATGTGTCTCTTCTAGAAAACAAACAGATGAGTTTTGCTTTTTAATCCAGTCTACTAATCCATGACATTTGATTGAGCTTAAGCCATTTACATTCAGGTTTAATATGTATGGGTGGTACTTTGGTCCTGTCATTTTAGGAATGGGTTGTTCATTGGTTTAGTCTTCTGTTGTCAGTTTAATGGGATGTTCTTCCTGTTTGCCTTTGGTTTTGTTGGGTGCTATTCCTCTTCTCTGTCAGGAGAACATCTTGAAGTGTCATTTGTAGGGCAGGTTTGGAAGAGGCAAATTCTTTTAACTTTTCTTAACTATGGAAGAATTTTATTTCATTTTCAAAAACAAAAGAAAGCTTTGCTGGATATGTTATCCTGGGCCGACAATTTTTTTCTTTTAGAATCTGGAATATGTCACTCCATTCTCTTCTTGCCTGTAGAGTTTCCTGTGAGAGATCTCCTGTGAGTTTAATTGGCATTCCTTTATATGTCAATTGATTTTTTTCACGTGCACATTTAAGGATCTTTTCCTTATGTTCACTTGAAGAGAACTTGAAGATCATGTGTCGTGGTGAAGATCGCTTTTGATCAAGCCTGTTGGGAGTTCTGTGCCCCTCCTGGATGTTGTTTCCCAATTCTTTCTCCAGATTAGGGAAATTTTCCTTTATTACTTCATTAAATGTATTTGTAAAACCAGTTTCTCTTTCTGCACCCTCTGGGACTCCCATAACTCTCATATTTGGCCTCTTAATAGTGTCTTTCAATTCTTGAATACTTTTTTTGGCCTGATCCTGCTCTGCTTGCAGCTTTTTGTTTGCTTCCCCCAATGACAGGAAATATCTTCTAAATCTGTGATTCTTCTGCTTGCTTCATTCTGTTTTGGAGACTCTCCATTGTACTTTTCATTTGCTCTGCTGTGTTCTTAAATTCTGATACATCAGCCTTGATTTGCTTTATTGCTTCCTTAAATTCTTTGAACTCTTGTATGTGCTTCTCATTGTTGATCAGAAGGTTTAAAATGAGTTTTATGAATTCTGTGTGCTACATTTTCTTGACGTCTTCCTCAGTGAACTCTGAGGTTGGCATAGAGTTTTGCTCCTTTGCAGGAAGTATTCATTGTGCTTTTGTCTCTTCTTTTGCTCTTGGTCATTGCACTTCTGGTTAGCAGAGTCGTCTCCTTGGGGCAGGTTTCTAATCTCTGTCACCCACAGGTCTACAATGCGATTTTACTTATTGCAGTTGGTACACAACTTTTTGCTTGCAGCCACTTGTGTCACTCCCTCCAGCGAATTCCAGGTCTGGGTTCTTATGTTAGATTTCCACAAAGAACTCTGTAGCCCCGGCTCTTGGCTCACCACTCTCCACCTCCTATGATGCCATGCTGAGATGCTGAGGCTGCACCATTGTCTCTGCAACCTTTCTCCCACTTTCGGTTGGAGCAGGTTCCAGGATTAGTGAGACACCAGGTATCCTACATAGTTAGGTTGTTGGTGGCACTGATCCAGAACCTGTTGGACATTAGGTCTGGGTGTCACACAGACCGATTTTGACAAGTACGATGCCACACTCGGTATTATTTTCCTGTGGGACCAGTGCTATCCATGGACCTCAATGAGTTCTCAAGAGCTCAGCACACGTGTAGTTCACTGTTGTCCCTGCAGTCCTAAAGTGTTTGCCACAGTGTACAAAATGGTACCTGACATACCACCTCTAGAGTTCTTGATCTGCCGGCCGTCAGGTCTTAAGGCTACCCAGACCTGTCTTGGGTAGAACCTCTAGAATGCCACGTTGCTACAGTTCACTGAGTCAGATATGAGTTCACTCCCAGCTCAGCGTATGTTCAGTCCCTTCCCTTGCCTTTGCCTCCTTACGAAAAATGGTGCCCAATTAGGCTCTAGGGGACTGACTGGGTTGTGAAATTCTCCCTGTTCTCACACTGTCCATTTGGGATCTGCTGCTCTGTCTCTGCTCCTGGTCAAATCAAACAGACCAGCAAGATATACAGTTCTTTGTCTGGGTTCACCTCCCAAGCTCCCAGTGAAAGTCCCTTCCCACCTGGTTGCTGGTGGAATTCCAGCTGCTGGTGGAGTTCAGATCACTGTTAGCTGAATGCCACTGGAGTATCAGTCACTGCAACACCACACCATGGTGTCTGCTGCTTTCCTGTGTCTGTCAGTCTCCAGGTACCCCTCTGCTGTTGTTCTGTCCTTTCCTATTTCCTGTAATGTGTCCTCTCTGCTTCATCCTGATTAAATGTTTCTCCATCTGTTTAAACGTGTCCTTACCCTATTCTGCCATTTTGATTCTCCCAAAATAAATCTTTAAAACAAATTGCTATGTCTTGAAAAATAATAAAATGCAGATAAGAAATAAAACAATCAAATTAGTCAGATTAGTCCAGAATTATTTCAATAATTTCAATGAATATTTCATGCTCTTCCAAACCCATTCCCATGCATTTTAACATAAAGAGTGCATTGCTGTGGTATGTGAATAGTATTAAATAACTGAGGAACACATAAAAGTGTTATCTATTTTGCATTGTTCTAAGTTACATAAATATAAACCCATATTTATAAATATAACTATGATATAACTATGATATTGATTGGCTTTGTAAATTTTTTCACTTAAAATGCTTCAAATATTTAATTATTTATTTGTTTTTAATATTATTTACATAATGGAGAAGGATACACATCCCTGTGGGCCTCTGATAACAGTGGAGAGGGTCAAGTATGGAGGGAAGTGAGTGGGACAAATGTTTCAGTTCTTGTTTTCTTTGTGTGTATGCGTGTGTTTTTTCCTGTTTTCTTTTTCCTTTTTACTTCTGTGCCCATTCCACCACCAGCTCCATCTCTCTTGCAAACGGAGGGATGCTGCAGCCTAGCCCAGCCTAGCCTGCCACGAGCCCAGTCCTCTCACCCAACAGTGGATGCTACAGCCTAGTCAGGGTCACCCACAATAGTCCCTACTAGGCCCATCCCAGCCCTTGTTTTTGCATGTGCCAGCAGGTGATATGGCCTAGCCCAGACTGGCTCACATCCCATCCGACTCTCATGCATATCTATGGATGCTGTGGCTTAGCTCAGCCCAATCCGCCCCCAGAACTGACCCACATGTATGACAACCGGTGCTGCTGTCTTGTCCAGCCTTGCTTGCCCCAGCCCCGACTCTCATGCTCACACGTAGAAGCTACAGCCTAGCAAGGCCATGCCCACATTTCTCTTACCAGACCAATTTCCAGCCCTGAATCTTGGGCTTGCCAGCAGTACTGTCCAGCCTGATATGACCCGCACCCTAATTCCAGCACTTGACCGTGTGTGTGGCAGCCTAACCCAGCTGGCCTGCCACCAGACTCAGCCCATATGCTGGCCAACGGGTACTGCAGACATGCCTAAGTTAGGCTACCACCAGTTCCAGCTCTCACCTTCAGTGATGGAACCAGCAGCCTAGCAGAAGAGTCCCTGAGTTTCCCTACCAGGCCCCTTCCTAGCCCTTGGTCTTGCAAGTACAGCAGGTGTAATGGCCCAGCTTGAAATGCCCCTCTCCTAGTTTTGACATTCACAGGCTGGTGCTCCAGCCTGGTTCAACCCAGCCTGGCTCCAGTCCCAGCTCTTGCCAGCAGGTGCAGGAGCCTAGCCCAGCCTGGCCCACTCCCAGCCCCAATGTTTATGTGAACTGATGGGTGTTGGAATCCAACCCAAACTGACCCGCACACCATCATGACTTTCACTTGTGAGAGACTGGCCCACCCCCAGGCCTAGGCCACACATAAACCGACAGCTACTTCAGCCTGGCCTGTCTTGGCCTGCCCTCAGCTCCAGCTCTCACACTCACCAGTTAGAGCTACAGCATAACAGGGGAGCCCCTAAGTTTCCAGGTCTGAATCTCATGTGTGTCAGAAGTGCCGCAGTCCACCCTGACATGGCCTGTCCCTAGTCCTGGCTCTCATTGGCAGGTACTGTTGTCTAGCCCAAGTGGCCTGTACCCCCATTCCAGCTCACTGGCAGGTGTTATAGCCTTCTCCAGTGGCCTATCACTAGATTTGGCTCTCATGTGGACCGATGGATGCTGCAGTCCAGCTCAGCCCATCTTGCACCTGATCATCAGGTGTAAGATATCTAATTCTGATTATCATCAGAGCACCAGTAGGTGCTCACTCCTAGCCCAGTCTGGCCTACCCCCAGACCCAGCCCATGCATATGCTGTCCAGTACTATAGCCTTTCCTGGCCTGGCCTTCTCCAGCCCCTGATCTGGTACTCTTCAGTGAGAGTTGTGACTTATCAGGAGAGTTCCTATACCAGGCCTACTCCCAGCCTGATGTGGCCCATTCCCTGTTCTGGCACTCACAGGCAACTACTGCAACCTAGCCCAACCAGGGATTGCACCCCCCACCTCCGACCCAGCTTTGGTATGTGCCAGTAGATAAAAGGCAATGCTACTTAGCCCAGCCCAGGTCTTCCATGTGGATGGGTGCCTTGGCATAACCAAGACATGCCCTCCGGTTTCCTCCCTCTAAACCATCCTGTATCAGCTCCTTTGCCTACCTGCATGGAAGCCACTAGAAGTCCCTCTTCACCTATCAAAATGCTCTAGGCTGCCCCCACTCCAATAACTCTCAAAATCCCCTTCCCCAAACAAAATACAGCACTCCCACCTTGCTGCAGTACACAGCATGCCAGAGGGCTGGAGCAGCATGTCCCAGCCCTAACATCCTCTGCTTTCCACTACATGGCATCACAAAGTGGTGCACAGGGTTCCACATATGTCTTTTTTTAAAAAATGGAATAGAATAGACAACTATGCTGGCACACTGGTATAGTTAACATAGACTTGGCATTACAACCTCAGAATGCCCACTATCTACTGACTGTTTTTCTCCCAGTAGACACTTGCCTAAATACAGGGCAATCCAGGCTGTTGCCTACAGCAGGGACTTAAATAATTTTTAATATGAAATATCCATGTAAGCCATCAGTTTAGCTAACAAACTTTGGGTTTGTTATTATTCATTTATTTGAAAGTCAGAGAGTTAGATAGCAAGAGACAGAAATTTTCCATCCTCTTGTTCACTCCCTAAATGAATGCAACAGCCAGGGCTGGGCCAAATCAAAGCCAGCAGCCTAGAGCATCACTCGGGTCTCTCATGTGGGTTCCAGGAGCCAAAACAGTTGTACTGCTGCTTTCCACAGGCCATCAGCAGAGAGACTGGAGATAGAATGTGTGGGACATGAACTTGAGCCCACTTGGCATCATTGGCATCAACCTTACCTGCTGTGCCACAATACTGGTCCCTGCTTTGCTCTTCAGAGAAGTTTTAGGTTCACAACAAAATTGAGAGGAGAGTGTAAACACCCCTATACCCCAGTATCACATATGTCTTCAATGATGAGCCTGAACTGATAACATTATCATCCAACATTCGCTTTTCAGAGTGGATTTCCATAGGATTTTGTTAAAGATATTTTTATTTTTATTGAAAAAGCAGATCATATTTACAGAGAGAAGAAGAGACAGAGAAAGATCTGTCTGTTGGTTCACTCCCCAAATGGCTGCAATGGCCAGAGCAGAGCCAATCTGAAACCAGGAGCCAGGAGTTTCTTCCAGGCCTCCCATGCAGGTGCAGGGTCCTAAGGCTTTGAACCATTTTTTGCTGCTTTCCCAGGCCATCAGCAGGGAGCTGGATGGGAAGTAAAGCAGCTGAGACATGAACCATATGGCATCCGAGTGCCTGCTAGCGAAGGATTTGTCCATTGAGCCATTGCGCAGGGCCTGCCTTCTACTAGGATTTGACAAACACGCATAAAAAGTGTTCCCTGTTTTTATATCATCCAGAATAGTTTCATTGTCCTAAAACTCCTGTCTATTCCTCTCTCCCAATCCTCCATTCCCTGGCAACCACTGATCTTTCTGCTGACTGCACAGCTTTGCTTTTTCTAATGTGGTTGCAATCATACAGTACTGTCGTCCTTTTAGGCTGGCTCTTTTTCAATTATTAATATACTTGTAAGATCGCCCATGTCATTTCATAGCTCAATAGCTCGTTTCTTTTTAGCACTGAACAACATTTCGCTGTCGGGATCCACCATGGATCGTTTTCCTATTCACCTGCTGAAGGACATCATGGTTGCTTCCAGGTTTGGGCAATTATGAATAAAACTGTTCTAAATATCCATGTGCAAGTTTTACTCAGACACAAATTTTCAACTCTCTGTAAATGAATACTAAGGAGCACAAATGCTGGATCACATGGTAAGAATATGTTCAGTGTTGTAAGGAAGTCCCAGATTGTCTTCCAAGTAACTGTAGCATTTTGCATCCTCACAAGCAATGAGTAAGAGTTCCTGTTGTTCACATCAGGTTGGCATTGTTTTGGATTTAGGCCATTTGAAAAGATATGCAGTAGTATCTCATTATTGCTTTGATTTAAAATTGTCAAAAAATATAATGCTGAGGGCCCAGCACAGGAGCCTAGCAGCTAAAGTCCTTGCCTTGCACACACACTGGGATCCCATAGGAGCACTGGTTCTAACCCCATCCAACTCCCTGCTTGAGGTTGGGGAAATCAGTCAAGGATGGCCCAAGGTCTTGAGATTCTGCACACATGTAGGAGACGCAGAAGAGGCTCCAGGCCCCTGGCTTCAGACTGGCTCAGCTCCAGCCATTGTGGATGATTAGGGAGTGAATCAGAGGATGGAAGATCTTCCTCTCTGTCTCTCCTCTCTGAATATCTGACTTTCCAATAAAAATAAAATAAATCATAGTATATGTAGCACATATACTAAAAATATCATGTTACGGAGCAAGCAAGCTAAGCCACTCCCTGTGACACCAGCAACCTATATGCTCTTCTGATCCAACTTGTATCTTTCCATATGTTCACTTGCCAGCTGTGTTCCTTTGATGAGATATCGGTTCAGGCTTTTTGCTCATTTTAATTTTGTGTTTAGAAAGACATACAGAAAGCAGGAGAGACAGAGAGGAAGAGCTTCCATCTGATGAGCCACTCCCCAAGCAGCCGCATTGGCCAGAGCCACACCAATCCGAAGCCTCTTCCGGGTCTCCCACACAGGTACAGGGTTCCAAGGCTTTGGGCCGTCCTCAACTGCTTTCCCAGGCCACAAGCAGGGAGCTGGTTGGGAACTGGGGTTGCTGGGATTAGAACTGGTGCTCATAAGGGCATAAGGGATCCCGATGCGTGCAAGGCAAAGACTTAAGTTGCTAGGCTATCGTGCCGGGGCCAAATGCGTGAAATTTTAGCCAGGTCTGGGCCAAGACAAAGAAAATAACCAAACTTAGGTCTGAGTCTCAATAGGACTCAGGCATGTAATCTGCCGTCTCCAACAGAGCACATTAGCAGAGAACTGTAAGCAACAGCAAAACCAGAATTTTAACCCAAGCATTTCAACATGGAATGCAGGTGTCCAGGAAGTGTCTTAGCCACTGTACCAAAAATCCATTCTCCTGCCATTGCTTAATCAGACTGTTCATACTATCAGTGTTGCATTTTTTAAAGATTTATTTATCTTTATTGGAAAGTCAGATAAACAGAGAGAAGAAAAGGCAGAAAGGAAAGATCTTCCATCTGCTGATTTACTCCTCCAGTGGCTGCAATGGCCGAAGCTGCACCAATCCAAAGCCAGGAGTCCAGAGCCTCTTCCAGGTCTCCCACATGGGTTCAGGATTCCAAGACTTTGGGTCATCCTTGAGTGCTTTCCCAGCCCACAAGCAGGGAGCTGGAAGGGAGGCAGTGCTGCCAGGATTAGAACCGGCGACCATATGGGATCCCGTTGCTTGCACTAGGCTACCATGTCAGGCCCTAGCGTTGCAGTTTAGGAATCCTTTGTATGTTTTGGATAACAATCCCATAACAATAGATAACAATACTTTTATTTTATCCAATATCTATATCAATATTTTATCCAAATCTGTGGCTTGTAATTCTCCTGACATTATCTTTCACAGAGGAGTTTCTGAAGACTAATGTATCCTTTGTTTCATGGATCACGTCTTCGTATTTGAACACTCATTACCACATATACCTCGATTTTTTTCTCTTATACTACTTTCTAGGAGTTTTAAAATTTTGTGCTTTACATTTAGGTTAATGTGAAGGATGTAAAATCTCTTTCTAGATTCATTTCTTTGCATGTGAATGTCTGGTTGACTTAGCATCATTTCTTGCAAAGACTGTCTTTATTGGATTGCCATTGCCATCGTGTCAAAGACCAACTGACTGTGTTTATGTGAGTCTATTTCTGGGCTCTTTATTCTGCTCCATTGACCTACTTGTTTAGTCATTCACTAAACCATACAGTCTTGATTAGCATAGCTTTACCTTTGAAGTCATGGATACTGAACTGGCTATTCTAGATCTTCTGCCTTTCCATATAAACTTTACCAATAGTTTGTAGAGACTCATAAAATAATTTGCTGGGATTTTGAACGGGACAGTATTGAATTTTTTATAATAATGAGTCTTTCTATGCACTAACATGGACTATTTCTCCATTTACCTAATTCTTTGGTATCTGCCAACCGAGTTTCGTAATTATCCTCAGAATTTTTATCTGTTTTTATCTATGTTGTGAGATTTTCACCAAGTAATATGATGACATGTTTACAGTTTCAAATTCCACTTGTCTGTTGCTGATATATAGGAAAACGGTTCATTTTTGCATATTAATCTGTATCTTACAACCTTGTTTATTAGTTCCAAAAGATTTTTGTTGATGATTATTCCGGATTTCTTACATAAACAATTACGTTATCTGCAAACAAAAGAAATATTTTTTCTTTCTTACTAATCCTTTTGCTTTTTATTTCTTTTATTTGACTTATAATAAACAAGACTTTCAGTATGATGCTAAAAGCAGCTGTGGTGGAATCACCCTTGTTCCTGATCATAATGGGAATGTTTTGGGTTTCTTATTATTAGGAGCTATAACAACTTTGCTGTTGTTGTTTAACTTTTTCAGTGGCTAATCTGAAGTCTGCATTATACATTTATAGGTAGTCCGGGTCTGTTTTGAGATAATTCTACACCACCTCACATGTAATATAAGTGCTTTATTATAGCAATATTTCTAATGCCTTCCTAAAGCCATTTGTATTATTGCTGGTTTTCATTTCACTTAAATGTAGATAATAATAATGTATACATCTACATATGTATAGTTAAAATATTATTGCTGTTATTTTAAACAAACTAGTGTATGCTGGGTCATTAAGAATAAGAAACATAGAAAGCTTTACCTTAACTTTAGTAATTCATTTTGTGATGTCCTTTCTTTCTTTCTTTCTTTCTTTCTTTCTTTCTTTCTTTCTTTCTTTTTTTCTTTCTTTCAGTCTGAGTTTTTTAATTATATTATTTTCCTTCTCTAGGAATAACCTCTTTCCTTGCAAGACAGGTCTAATGCAAACAGATTCCCTCAGTTTTTGTTTATGTGAAAAAGGCTTTTTACTTCTTCATATCTGAAGGGTAATTTTATAAGATACAAAATTCTGGCTATGGTGGGTTATTTTTCTCTCAACACACCACAGTTGCATAGTTTTTTAAAGCTGCACATAATTCTTTCTTTCTCTGAGGCTCAGAATTTTTTTTTCTGATTGGGATTTTTTCCTTATCTTTCATTTTCAGCATTTTGAAAATCTCTGTGTCTCTTGCAATTTCTTGCTCCTCTCTCTCTCTCTCTCTCTGCCTCTCTCCCGCCCCTTCATTTATCCTGATATTCCTTTACCTGTGATTTGATGTTGGATGGAAATCTGAGAGAACTTAGCTATTACTACTTCACTTGTTACTTCTGCTTCTGAATCTTCTTTAAAAGGCAGAGTTACAGAGAATGAGGGAGGAAAAAGAGAAAATGAGAGAGAGAGAATATTGCATCCACGCCTCAAATGACCCGATAACCAGAACAGCCAGGGCTGGGCCATGCCAAAGCCAAAAGTCAGGAGCCTCCCACTTGAGTGGCAAGGGTCCAATCACTTGGGCTATTTCTGCTGCTTTCCTGGGCTGTTAGCACAGAGCTAGATCAGAAATGGTGCCTTGAGGACCCAAACAAGCACCCATATAGGATGCCAACACTGCAGACAGTGGCTTAATGCATTAAAGCACATAGTCATTTTTCTCTTTGCTTTTCAATTTTGAAGGAATCTGTTGTGACAGCTTCAACTTCACAGATTCTTTTCTCAGCCATGTCCAGTGTACTAAAAAGCCTCTCAAAGACATGCTTCATCCCATATCGTGGTTTTGGTCTCTAGCATTTTTTTTTTATTCTTTTCTAGATTTTCTATCTGCCTACCTTATCCATCTGTTGTTGCCCATGGTCTACATTTTCCATTAAAGGAAATCAGTATATTCATTATAGTATTTTCTTTTAGATTTTCTGGTTGGAGAATTCCAACATTGTTATCATATCTGACTCTGATTCTGTTTGTTCAGCTTCTTCGAGCTTTTTGCCTTTTATAATATCACTGTAACTTTTTGTTGAAAAGCAAACGTCATGGATCAGGTGCAAGGGAACTCTGGTAACTGGGCTGTCAATAACGTAATGATGAGATGAGAAGAGGCATTCTACAACCCTGTAATTAGGGCTCAGTCTTTTGATGAATCCATCTCTCTGGACTCTGCACCTCACCACTGCTTCTCAGTTGTGCTTTCCTGCTTAGGTGGGAAAGGATGACTAGGGTTGGCTAAGTTGGAATTTACTGTTTCCCAGGGAGAAGGCTAGAGCCAGCCAAAGTAGGATCCACCCCTATTTGTGAAGGCAGACCTTGTGGAGAGCAATGGGGTGCTCTATGCTATTTCATGGTGATTCGTTTTTGCTGTCCTCTGTTGGAATCACCGGAGGATTTTTCTCCTGTATTCACCATGGGGATCTGGCCGAGCTCCTAGAGGTTTTCCTGCAGTGTGTCGCTCTCAGGGTTGTCCCCAGGAGCCTCTGGCAATCCGTCAACAGTTTTCCACCCAGCACTCATTGCCACAGAGATTACAATTCATACGTTCATGTTCCAGTGAGCCATGCTTCTCTGTATCTGTCTGTCTCTCCAACTTTGGGGGTGATGGTTTACCTTGTGACCCCATTTCTCTAATGAATTTAAGAAGAGTGACTGATTTTTTTTTTTCAGCTTTTTCAATCCCATTCTTTTTATTATTATAGCAGACTGGTAACTTCAGAGCTCCTACATGCCAGACCAGAAGTCCAAATGATACCAATTTTAATTTATATAGTTTAATTCTCTAACTTTTCCTGTGCCTTATAGAATGCACAACAGATTGAAAGCCATCTAAAAACTTCAAGGTGACCTAGCTGAATCTGCCTTACTTACCTCTTATTTTCCCCTCTTATTTCCTCAAATGAAATTGATTAGATTTTGCTGCTGAAGGCTGTCACTGGAACTGGAGACTTAATCTTGGATACTGGGCAAACAAACTTCAGCAAGAAGCTAGAAGATTTAGTTGGCAGCCATTGAAATTCAATATTTCTTGTCTTTCTTAATTCCCATAAAATACTTTAATGTTCCATTGATTGCCAACTCAACTGTTTAGACCAGTATCCAGGACCTATTTGGCAGATAGCAAGTTTTGCGAGATATTACTCTATTTAATTGCATGATAATATTATGCTCGTGATGGTAATATAAATGAGGCAGTAAAAAGCAGCCGTGAATGATTAAATGTCAAGGTCTAAGAAAATACTTTGGAGTGACACTGAAGTATGGTGTAACTTTAGAAAGACATGCCTGGACACAGGCAGGCAGTGTCTTTAATGAGAAACCTATATCCTTGCTAAGAGCCATTGCTGAGACAAACCCAATTTTTCCTTAAGGTTTTCCACTTTTTAGATTCTGATAAAACTTAACTAGAAGATTTCTTTTCACAAATTGATTTGTAATGGGACTCACACTAAAAGAAAAAAAGTTTTTCTTAAAGTTTGAAGGGAGAACTTAATACCTCATTTTTCTACTCTGTTGATCCCAAAACTCCTCCTTTTACCAAATATCCCTTGGCTCTCAAGCATAGGAATTCTTCTGGAAAGAACCCTTCTAACCACTCTCCTCTGATCTTTCTCTTTAGGTTCAGAACAAAAGCTCCCGCAGGGAGTCACAGCAAAGACATGGATGACACAGCAGAGTCATCATCGTCAGTTTTTCAGGTACGAATTGAGGCCCTCCAGCTTACTTCCACAGAGACTCCAGCAAGAAGAGTATCCCATCCATCCATCCAATCAACTGGGTTTTGAGCACCCACGTAAAATAAACCAAGAACAGATGCAGGGCCACAAGTGGAAGTGCAGAGAAGAACCAAACATGATCCAACTCACAGGTTTGTCTAAGCAGGGATCCCACTGGAGAACTCTCTGACAGTTATGGTCACTCCTGTGAAACCAGATCCCTGTTTTTGTTTGGAGGAACTACTGCAATGAGTTGCTTGGGCCGGGGATGAGGGCAATCCCCAAGGATCACCTCCAAAGTGGCTGGGTGAACAAGCCAGAGGGAGAAGCTTGGGCTGGGGGAATAATCGCCATTACAGAGGAGAAAGGAGTTGTCAGAGTTGGTTCATTCTAGGAAAAGGAAAAGGACAAAATGGACTAACTAATGCCTGGGGGTGTGGCCAACCAGGGGTTCGGAACACAGGTCCCTGAGACGTGACTGGAGCTCTAGGCTCTAGTGTGTGCCAACATGTCTTTGCACGACTGTTTCCTTCTAGGGATCCATGCAACAAGGCTCCCTAGAATCATATACACACCTGAAGAAGCATGTCACAGCCAGCTCAGGCCACTGTAACAAACTACCATTGACGGTGACTTGTAAAGAGCAAGGATTAACTCCTCGCTGTTACAGACAGAGGCTGGGAAGAAGGAATCCAAGGTTCCAGGAGATCCAGTACCTAGTGAGGGCCCTCCCCCTGATTTACTGACGGCTGTCTTTCCATCATGTCTTCATCCGGAGGAAGCAGGGACGCTGTGCCCTGGCCTTTTCTTCAGAGCCCCTCCACGTGGACTCCCCTCTTGTGATCTAATCACCTCGCAAACACCCCATCTCCAAAGACCGTTGAAGTTAGTGTTAACTCCCAAACCCATGGAGTTAGAGTTCAACACATGCATTTCAAGAGGGCCCAAGCATTTAGAGACTCTAACACATGAGAATCACCAGAGAAGGGCAGATAAGGGAAGGCTGCACAGATCACAGCGGCCAGCAGGCAGACAGCAGCGGCAGGCTTCACAGAGGACGTGCAACAAGAAGCAGAAGGACCTTTGATGTCCCCATGCTGGGCCCAGCTGTGGAGTCAGGCACACTCACTGCAGCAAACTCAACCCCTTTCCACAGTTTCTGTGGATCAAGATTCTGGTCTGTCTGGCACAGTGACTGCAGGTCCTTGTGGCATTCAGAGCTGTCAATGAAGACGGATGGGATTAGGAGACAGAAAGTCTTGAGTAACTTGAGTCTTTCTAAAAAGTTGCCCATACCTCCCCAAACCAACAGCTCATTTTCATTTCTCATCTTCTCAACTCCCAGAGCCGGGGGCTTATGTGGGCTGTTGGGGAGAGCAAGCCATACAAGCCCTCATGGATCTGGCTTAGCTGCTATGTATTTATGCAGACTAAAGTCACCCTTATTCACATCCTCTCAAATTTCACAGGAAAAGGATTTTTGTTTTAAAGAAAAAAAAGTCTCTAACTTTTGCCAAGTGTCTCCTGGGGACAAACTTCTCTGGTAGGTGAAAGCCACTGTTTAAAAGCCTCTTTGCGGGTCAGGTAGGACAAATGGCTAAAAAGAAATCTGCCCAGGTTCAGCAGGACAGACCATGTGGGGTCAGAGAGTATAGTCTGGGAACAGTGACATTCTACCCCAGGTTGCCCAGGTGGAGGGTTTCTTTCTGATGAAAACAGATCTACAAAAGAGGTGAATGCGGGCGATAGCAACTGTTTTGACACCAGTTAAGATACTCTAAGAGAAAGGGCAGAGGTTAGTCTATTTCTAAAACAGCCAAGAGCAAGGTCGATTCACCACCATGAATACTAACTTTTTTTCCAAATATGCTGCTTTTCTCACCAGAGAAACAAAAATCGCTCCTAACCAGACTTTGGCTCTGCTTCTTGCACAATAGTAACTGTAGCACCGCTTTGCCTATAGAAGAAACATAAGGCTTGCCTTAAATAAGCTGTCCATTATGAACCATTTAAAGATTAGTATTTCTACCAATACTCTCTTAGTGTGTTCAAGTATAATTTCCAAAGACAATGCAATCTTGACCCTCTTGCAGATATAAAATGAGCATATGTCAAATATTTGATTCCATTTGTTAAGAATCAGATGTGGGAGGGTGGGGGGGAGAATCCCAGATTCTATGTAATTACAACACAATGTAATTAATGAATAAATTTAATAAAAAAAAAGAATCAGATGTGAAAATCCTATCAATTGAGAATTTGAGGAAGAGGCTATTTCAGTGTAAAATAACATTAGAATCTGATCACAACTTTAGATACCAAACTAGTTAATACCCTCTGGACCAAACCCCATAATATTTAGGGTTACCATTTCCACCAGGTAGAAATTATTTTTTTCTTGGAATATTTACAGATTAAGCTGCCTCCTGCGATGTCAATTTTTGTCGTGGCTACTCCACTTGTGATCTAGCTCCCTGATAATGACCTGAGAAGAGCAGCAGAGAATGGTCCAAGTGTTTGGATTCCTGCTACCTACATAGAAGACCCAGATGAAGCTGCTAGCTCCAGGCTTCAATCTGGCCTAAACCCAGCTGTGTGACTGTCTACAAAGTACACCAGCAGATGGAAGATTCATTCTCATTCTCTCTCTCTCTCTCTCTCTCTCTCTCTCTCTCCCTCCCTCCTACTCTACAATTCAAATAGGTAAGTAAATCTTTAAAATAAAAAGAAATTATTTGCATCTCAACCTGACGCAAAATCCACAAGTTCACCTCCACTCCTAAGGAAGTGTGAAACAGCTCAGCCAGTAGACAATCAGGGCCCCAGGAGCACCCAACGCACTCTGCTACCCGTTTCCTTTGGGCTCATTCTTATAAGAATTGAGTGAAAGCTGCAATCCCAGCGCTGGCTGCAGCCATGAAATACCTCTGCCCCTGCTGTCAGAAATTCAAGTCCAGGAAGGCAGCAAACACACCACATGAGCCATCAGCATGTTTCAGGGGGAAATGCAAATGAGCTTATTTGGAATTTCTAAAAACATTTTGTTGAAGTGGAGCATACTTACACATAATGAGCTTTTTGTCCTTAGCTACACTTAGAACCAGCATCCACATTAAAATATTCCTAATTTCCCGAAAGTCCTCACCATCCCTCCCGTTTCATTCTTTTTAAAAGAAGCATATGGGCCTAGCGCAATACCGTAGCAGCTAAAGTCCTCGCCTTGCACACACCAGGATCCCATATGGTCACCGGTTCTAATCCCGGCAGCTCCACTTCCCATCCAGCTCCTTTTTTGTTTGTAGCCTTGGAAAGCAGTTGAGGACGGCCCAAAGCCTTGGGACCTTGCACGCGCGTAGGAGACCTGGAAGAGATCCTGGCTCCTGGCTTCGGATTGGCTCAGCTCCAACCATTGTGGCCACTTGGGGAGTGAACCATCAGATGGAAGGTCTTTATCTTTGTCTCTCCCCCTCTCTGTATATCTGTCTTTCTAATAAAAATAAATAAATCTTTTCTTAAAAGTGTATATTGTCATGACATGGTGTGATTTAATGAAGCATGATTTATATCTAGATAATAAACACATTGGTGGGAGGCTACCACTCCGTGTGAAATAAAAGACCCAACAGAGAGCAGGGCCCTGAGGCTCACTCATAAACTGTGGAGTCGCCACAAATCTCTGTCAAAGTAAAGCAAAGTGGCATGTAGACATTTAAATACATAAAGGCAAGTGTAGACATTGTAATGCGATAGGTTAAGCCACCACTGGGGATGCTCACATCTAATATCAGAATGCTGGTTCGAGTCCCAGCTACTCTGCTTCAGATCCAGCTTCTTGATAATGCATCCTAGAAACCAACAGAGTAAAACTCAAGTGCTTGGGTCCCTGCCATCCACACAGGAGACCCAGATGGAGTTCCTGGCTCCTGATTTTAATTTGGAGCTAAACAGCTTTGGCTACTGGGGAATATGAGGAACAGACCAGCAGGTAGGAAATGGATTCTCTCTCTCTCTCTCTCTCTCTCTCTCTCTCTCTCTCTCTCTTCTTCTTCGTTTCAAGTAGATGAAAATAAAGAAAGAAAAAAGAAAACAATTTTTTTCTTTTAAATAAATATAAAAGGCCAGTGTGGTGGCAGAGCAAGTTGATCCTCCACCTGTAGTACCGGCATCACATATGGGTGCTGATTCATGTCCCAGATGCCCCATTTCCAATCCAGCTCCCTGTTAATGGCTTGGAGAAGCAGCGAAGGAAGACCCAATTCTTTGGGTACCTGTACCCATGTGGGAGAACCAAAAGAAGCTTCTACAACCCATCTCTAGCATTGCGGCCATTTGAAAAATGAACCATCAAATGAAAGATCCCTCCCCTCGCCCCGCTTCCCTCCGTCCCTCTCTCCCTCTTTTTCTCTGTAACACTTACTTTCAAATAAAAATAAATCATATATATATATATATATATATATATATATAATGATAGTCAATTAAACTTGAGAGCTAAACGTAACATAAATATTAACCTTAGAAAGAGGATGAAATACTACTTTGCCCAATTATGTATCAACAGATTCTTCAAAATGAATATTCAGGAAATAGCTTTTTTAATTTGATATTTTGGAGGTAACCATTAGTAATCAAAATGGACACAGTTTTTAAAAAATGCTGTCTCCAGCATGGACTTGTGAGAAGGTAAGAAGAGCAGCCCTGCACACAGGGGGCACACGCACATTCACCTGCAAGGGTCCCTGAAAATTCAGTGATTAACAGGAGACTGCAAATCTGTCACCTGGAAAACTGGGGAAAAACATTTGAGACAAAAGGAACAGTGTGTGTGGCAGTCCTGAGGCAAGAAAGAGCAAGATGGGGGCTAGACTTGTGGCACAGCAATTAAACTGTCCCTTGCAAAGCCGGCAACCCACATCAGAGTGCTGGCTTATGTACCAGCTGCTGTACTTTCAATCCAGCTCCCTGACTGTGTGCCTAGGAAAGCAGTGGAAGATTGTCTGAGAGTTTGGGTTCCTGTACCACACTGGGCCTGTACGTATTTCTGTACTCACAGCTTCAGCCTGGCCCAGCCCTGGCCATTAAGGCTATCTGGGGAATGAATCAGTGGTGGAAGAACTCTCTAGCTCTACCCCCAACTTTCTCTTTAATCCTGCTCTGCGTTCCAAATAAGTAAATAAAATCCTGAAACTAACAGAGTAGGATATTTAAGGCTAGGTGATGGGACCAGGAAATCAGGAGCAGGCCACAGAGAGCTCCTGAGACAAGCTGAAATCTACCTGACAGATACAATTATTGTCAGTGCTGATCTCATTTTGCAAGCATGGGCATGCCTTCAGGAAAGCAAGACAATAAAATCCAGTCTTATGGATGAGACAGAGCATAAACATCTCACCTATTCAATCACTAGTTCTCAGAACTTACCACACCGCAAGCTAGCGTCTAGGACTAAAATAGAATTGAATATAGCTCATGCTTTTTAGAGGCTAATATGGTAGGAAAAATACCTTGTTAAAGGAAATTTAGTAGCAGTTCTAGACTGTATTTTAAGAAGTGACTCAAGCAGATTCTTGCTGGGACATAGGACCTGGGGTGGGAGTGACATTGGTGGCTTGATGCAGGAGAGCTCTCTCAGGGAGGAATGCCTTGAAAGATGGTTAAACATGGTCAAGTGCAGACCGGAGTCTGCAAGACAAGTCCTGTCAGTTTCTCCTTCCCATTTTTGAGATGTGGCTTCTTTGTTGTTGTTGAGAGGCAGGGAGAGAGAAACAGATGGACTGGGGTATCTTCCATCTACTGGATTGCTCACTAAATATAATGATCAAGAGCCAGGAATTCAATCCAGATCTCCCACATGGGTGGTGTGAACCATCACTGCTGCCTTCCAGGGTGCACAACAACAGGAATCTGGAGTCAGGAGCACAACCAAAACTCAACGCAGTTGGAACTGCAGGCATCTTAACTACTGGGCAAGATGCCTGCTCCTCAGATATGACTATTATAACCATGCACAAGGGGATGCTGTTATCAGGCGTATTGAAGATTCCTCCTCCTAGTCCCTTTTAATCATTTCTACTCGAAGGGTGGTGCACAGAGTTGGCTCCTGGCCTCTGAGCTTCTGGGAAGCATTTTATCCTCTAAGACAGTGGTATAACCTGAGAGAAAAGGTGTCTTGGGAGTCAAGAGTTAAAAGACTAGCCTCGGCATAGAGTTGAAAGAATGTATGCCTTGCCAAGTTCTTCTATCCTTGGGAAAGGTGACTTAGAAAAGTAAAACAAAATCAAACCATAGAAGTCCCTTCCCTTGTCCAAGGAGGGGAGACAGTTAATCCAGAGCGGAAATAGATGCACTCTAGAGCAAATACCACACCAGCCCCCAACAGGTTCCCCATGACACCTCCAGGCAGAGGGAGTTCTCTGAGCAGATGTGCCCCAAGGCCCTACAGGCAGAGCCCACCACAGAGACCCCACCAGAGGCCACAGTGTTTCACCCGCCCTTCATCCCTCCACTCCTCACTCAGTCCACTCCTGTGCTAAGAGGTAGTGACCAACACAGAGATCGAAGGATCAAAAGAAAAAGAGCTTAAATTTCAAGATCATCAGAGTCTATCTTAATTGGGTGCAATGAACTTTTAAAAGAAAACGTGAAAAGGAAAAACTAATTTCAATTGTACAGAAATAAAGGCACTTTTTTTTTTTTTTTTGGCACCTCCAGCTTCAGAACTCATGAAATCCTCACCTGGTAAGCGACAAGCTCTCTTGAACTCAGCTGCCATGTCTCAGCCTCTGACCCAGGGGCCCCAAGCTACTGAACTTTGGACTCTCCACTTGGCTTTGAAAAGATAGAACAAACCAGGGCCCACCCGGAGCCATCAAGTCATAATATCCGGAAATGGAGCTCAAGGAATCTGTACTTTGTACAAAAGCTCCCTGGTTGGTTATAATGAGCAATCCAAATGGAGAATCACTTTCTGACCCCAAATCCAAAATCAACACTCAGCTGAAGTCCATAAATTCAACAGGTCTCTCTCGAGGCCAATTGCCCAGTGCCTGCTGTTTGCAGGATTTATGGCTTCATCCTCAAGGAATCTTTGGGGCACAAGGTGGTCCTGGCATGGCTGCTTTTATACTTTATTTCCATCATTTCTTGTCTTTCTCCCCAGGTGCACTAGTAATCACAGCAGAGCCATCCCAGCCAGCCTCTTCCTCCATGCCAATGTCTCTCTCGTGGAACGTTTGAATTCATGTGCCTTCCTGATCCCCGAATTTATTGCCTATTGATTGCATGGGATTCATTACTTTCTATTGACTGAGCATGCTGCTGGTATTATGTAGAAATGCTAATTCCACCATAATTTATACCATATGTGGCTCATCCAAGGCAAAGGAAAAAAAAAAAACTCTTTTTCTCCCTTTTATAGATTTTGTTCATTTCCTTTTGGGGAACATCATGATGCACATGAAATCCTGAGAATGAATATGTCAAATTATTTTGATTTGCAGCCAGGTTGACAGCATGGCCTTGGCTTCCCTCCTTTCTGCCGTGTTGGGATGCTAACTACAGAGAGGAAATGGGGCTTTTAGGGAGATGAGCCAAAAAGTGAAAAATTTCCTCCATGGGGATGTCATAAGGTTTCAGCGCCCTCTGTTCCTCCTCAAGGTTTCACCTGGGTCTCCCACCCAGCCCAGAGGCAGCAATGTTGGCTTCTAATCCAGTCCTGCAGGCCCCATCTTCTCTCTGCTGGAATTATCTTTCAGGCTGCTTTTTACAGCACATTGATATTACCCATAGTCACCTTTCTGAATTTAGAAGGGAATAAGCACAGAGGAGTAATCTCTGTCCTATAAAACAGACCTCCAACCTAAGCCCTCCGCCTACAACTCCATTCCATTGACTGAACCTGTTGTATAGCAGGCTCCACCTACAATACCAGCCAACCATTGAGTCAGTTCATGTGTTGTTTTTGTCGCTTCCCATCCAGCTCCCTGCTAATGGCCTGGGAAAAGAAGATGGCCCAAGTGTTTTGTCCCCTGCCACTCACATAGGAGAACTAGATGGGACACCTGGTCCTGGCTTCAACCTAGCTCAGCCCTGGATGCTTCAGGCACCTGGGGAGTGAGACAGTAGAGGAAAAACTTTCTCTCTCACCATGACTTTCTGACTTTCAAATAAATAAATCACTATATTAAAAAAAATGGTTTGAATGTTGTCCCAAAATTCATGTTAATAATATTCAAAGGCAAGGCCTTTTGGAAATAATCAGGGATTTTAAGTATTTATTTATAATTAAAGGTGGTAGAATAGGATTAAAAAGAATGGAGAAGTGGAGCAGAACGAGAGAGTGCAGGATTCTAGGAAGCAGGAATGGGAAGACCAGTGGCAGAGGGCTATCTGGAGGACCATGGACACAGGGAAGCCACAGAAACAACAGAGCAGCACTGCAGTGGCCAGCAATCCCAGTGGTGACCAGAGCTCCACCGCAGTCAGTGGGAAGGTAGGAATCACCAGGACACAGATGAATCAAACCATAGAATGTGTTTCCGAGCACAAGCAGCAGCAGAGTGGCAGAGCCCTACCAACCAGATGGCGGAAACATGGCGGATTGAATTGCCCAGACGACCACCAGAGCCACAGGGGGTGCCATTTTGAGCTCTGTGGCAGTCTGTGGAGGGAACAACAGTGAGCTGTGCATGCAATAAGGCAGGGGACAACTCCCTCAACCCAGTGCACTGGTTCCACTGGGAAAATACTACCAACTTGGAATCCCATGGATTCCATCCAAAATAGCTCTGTTCACTTCCAGACATAACTGCCTACAAGAAGAGGAAAGAAAAAATCCTTGTGACAGGCCCTGCTGATAGCTCTTTGACCTACTTTAAAGTCACAACTTGTGTCTCCCTAATTCTTGAAACTGCTGGAACCATGAGCAGAAAAAAGGAAAACAGACAGTGGTGCAACCAAAGCCTGGAATCCCAAGGAGCATGGAATAGCAACCCCAATACAGGAAGAGCGGAGAACCCCAAATAGATTTGGTCAGAAGTAATCCACACCATGATGTTTCATAATTTAACTCTCTTCAGTTGAACATGAAAAAAAAAGATACTTAAACATATAAGTGAGAAAAGTCAATTAACTTATTAAGCAACCCCAACCAGACCCACAACTGACCTCTTAGAGGAAACCTTACAAAGAAGAGTGCCATATTCCAAAATCCTAAAAGAAATAAAACCTGTCAGTACAGAATAACAATAACAACTAAAGCTTCTCTTTGTAGTTGATAAGAGAATACTTCCCAAGCAAATGAAAACTGAAAGAGTTTGCCTCTACCCAAAAACATTGCTTATAGATGTACTAGAGGGAAAATTGACATGTATGAAATCTAAAGGAAAATATGGAGAGCGTCTTAATAAATCCACAAAAGAAATCTATGACAATCCAATACTGAAGTTACAGGACCAAATCACTTCCTGTCAATATTAAACATGAATGTAAATGGATTAAACTCATCAATCAAGACCAAGAACAGTAAACCAGATCAAAAAAGCAGAAACCATCCATCTCTTGCCTACAGGAGACACAGGTCACCAACAGATATGAGAAAACTAACAGTGAAAGGATAGGAAAGGATATTCCAGGTTAATGGAAAGGAAAAACATGCCGGTGTAATCATTCTAATATCAGATGATACAGGCATTGAAGTGAAAGGCATTAAAAGAGGTGAAGATAGTTATTCACATAATGAATAAGGGAGCCATTCAACAAGAGGAAATCATGATAATCAATGTATACATACCAAATGCTAAGGAATCCAACTATGTGAAACAATTGCTAATGGAATTTTTTTGAATATTTATTTATTCATCATGGAAAGGCAGATTTACAGAGATCTTCTCCCCATTGGTTCACTCCCCAAAGGGATTTCTCAGACCACAAACAGGGAGCTGGATTGGAAGTGGAGCAGCTGAGACATGAGTTAGATATGCCCATACAGGATCCCAGCAAATGCAAGGTGAGGATTTAGCCACTAGGCTATTGCACCAGGACCACTAATTGATTTAAAGGAAGAAGAAGATTCCAATACAATGATAGTGGGTTACCTTAACATTGCACTAACTTGAATGGACAGAGTACAAGACAAAAATCCTGCAAGGAAACAATAAAGCTCACCCAGACAATAGAACAAATGGACTTGATTGAAAGGTTCTACAGAACCTTGCATCTTACACATGCAGAATACACTTTCTGTCATCAGTACTTGACATCTTCTCCAGGACTGATTGTATTATAGTCCAAAACATGCCTCAGCAAATTTTAAAAAGTCAAAATCATGCCATGCATCTTCTCAGACTATCACGTAGTGAAACTGGAGGCCAACAAATCAAAATACCCCAGAAGATATGCAAACATTTGGAGACTAAACAACATGCTACTAAATGAGAAATGGACCATATAGCAAATAAAAGAGGAAATAAAAATTGCTTAAAATCAATAAAGGCATCAACACAATATCTCAAAATTTATGGGAGACAAGGAGGCAGTGTTAAGAGGAAAGTGTCTCAAACAATGCTTGTGTCAGGAAATTAGGAAAAGCACCAAATAAATGGCCTAACCATACAGGCAAAGCAGCTAGAGAAGCAACAACAAAACAATCCCAGGATTTGCAGGAAGAAAGAAATAATCGGGCCCGGCGGCGTGGCCTAGCGGCTGAAGTCCTCGCCTTGAAAGCCCCGGGATCCCATATGGGCGCCGGTTCTAATCCCGGCAGCTCCACTTCCCATCCAGCTCCCTGCTTGTGGCCTGGGAAAGCAGTTGAGGACGGCCCAATGCATTGGGACACTGCACCCACGTGGGAGACCCGGAAGAGGTTCCAGGTTCCCGGCATTGGATCGGCGCGCACCGGCCCGTTGCGGCTCACTTGGGGAGTGAATCATCGGACGGAAGATCTTCCTCTCTGTCTCTCCTCCTCTCTGTATATCTGGCTGTAATAAAATGAATAAATCTTTAAAAAAAAAAAAAAGAAATAATCAAAGTAAGGAAGGAAATAAGCCAAAAAAAGAACAAAAGAAAGATACAGAAAGCCAATGAATTTCAACGAGCTGGTTCTTTGAGAAAAAAAAAAATAGATTCCCAACTAGCCTAACTAATTGAAAAAGGAGGAAGAAGATTAAAAATTAACAGACTCAAAGTCAAAACAGAAAAAGGAAATATAACAATGAATACCTCAGAAATATATAGAATTATTAGGAACTACTACAAGCAACTATAGACCAACAAATCAAAACACTTAAAAGAAACAGATTTTGGATGCAAACAATCTACCAAAAATGAATCATGAGACAATTAATAATCTAATTAGACCTATACCCAGACAAAGATCAAATCAGTAATTAAATCCTTCTCAATAAAGAAAAGCCCTGGATGCAATGGCTTCACCCCTGAATCCTACCAAACATTTCAAGAATTTACTCAAATCCTCCACAAACTATTCAAAATAGAAAGGGAGGCAATCCTTCTGAACTCTGTGAAACCAACATCTCTTTAACACCAGAGCCAGATAAAGGCACAACAGAGAAAGAGACCTACAGACCAATATCCCTGACGAACATAGATGCAAAAATCCTCAACAAAATCCTAGCCAACAGAATCCAACAATGTATTAGACAGATCATTCACTTGGATGAGGTGGAATTTATCCCTGGCACGTAAAAATGGTTTAACATACACAAATCAATAAATATGATATACCACATCAACAAAATGAAGAATAAAAAAAGCATGCAAAAATCAGCTCTAAATGGATCAAGGATCGAATTTGCACCCAGAATCTATCAAACTATTAGAGGGAAACATAGGGAGCACTCTACAAGATAAAGGCATTGGTGAAGATTTCTTTAAAAAATCACCAAAAGCACAGGCAGTCAAAGACAAAATAAACAAATGAAGCTACAGCAAACTAAGAAGCTTCTGCACAGCAAAGGAAATGATCAACAAAGTGAAGAAGCAGCCAACAGAATAGGAGAAAATCTTTGCAAGCTACCCAACTGATACAGGACTAAGATCTAGGATTTACAAAGAGCTTCAGAAGCTCAGCAGCAGCAAAACATATAACCCCATGAAGAAATGGGTGAAGGAAATGAACAGACCTGTTTCAAAGCACAAATTCAAATGGCTAATAGACACACGAAAAAATATTCAGGCTCCCTAGCTGTTAGGGAAATATGAATAAAAATCTCATTGAGATTCCATCTAACTTCAGTAAGACTGGCCTACATTCAGGAATCTATTATCAACACCTGCTGTCATGGATGTGGGGAGGAAGGTACACTACTACACTGCTAATGGGAACAATACACTGTGCAGCCACAATGGAAGTCAGTATGGAGAACGATAAGACAACTGAAAATTGGTCTACTGTATGACCCAGCTATTCAACTGCTGGAAATATATCCAAAGGAAATGAAAGCTACACATGAGAAAGCAACCTGCAACCCCTTATTTATAGCAGTACAATCCATGATAGCAAAAACATGCAAACAACACAAATGCCCATCGAAAGAGGAATGGATAAAGAAACTGGGGCACAGCGCAGTGGCCTAGTAGCTAGAGTCCTCGCCTTGCATGCACCGGAATCCCATATGGGCTCCGGTTCTAATCCCAGCAGCCCCACTTCCCATCCAGCTCTCTGTAGCCTTGGAAAGCAGTTGAGGACAGCCCAAAAGAAAGCCTTTGGACCCTGCACCCATGTGGGTGACCTCGAAGAGGTTCCTGGCTCCTGGCTTCAGATCTGCTCAGCTCTGGCTGTGGAATCTGCGTCCTGGAACATCTGAACTTGCATCTATTGAATCAGTGCCACTCCCATGCCTAAGATGCAGGTTTAAAATTCTGATGAGTCACCCATCCAATCCAGTAGGAAGCCCAGTGCTTCCTGAAGTCCTTACTGGCTACAGCTTGGGAGTTCCAAGGCCAGCAGACGTGTTTGTTGGTCACTGCTGTGTTGCTTCCTCCTGGGAGGCAGACGCTGAGCCAGGGTGGTCTTCCACGTGCAGTCATCCTAGAAACGACACCGCTCTGGCCTGTCAGATGCTGTTTTGGGCACAGCATGTGCATAGTTATTTTCTGGGACATCTTTAAGCATCAGAGGGGCTCTTCCTACCAGGGCCCCACAAAACAGGGTCCATCCTGATGCTTCCCACCCCACGAGGTTCCTTGGTCTCTTTGCAGATTTGCCTTCTTCCTCCCACTTCCTCTTCCCCAGAGGCAAAGGGTCAACAATATCCCATGATGCCTGTCTGCAGTGCCATCTTCCCCTGCAAGCCCCAGGTAGGGCACTGAAATGACCGCTCAGAGACAAAAACCTGCTGTAGGATGACACTGTCTCACCTCGTGGCTGGCAGCTTTTCTTGTAAACAAGCAAAGCTATTTCATTCCACCAACTTGGTGCATTTGCTTGTATTTCACTCAAAGCTGAGTTGCTCTTCAAGCCTCAAGGTGAGGACAATCTCGCTTGTATTTCACTCAAAGCTGAGTTGCTCTTCAAGCCTCAAGGTGAGGACAATCTCGAGCGCTGGACCCAGAGGCCTGTGCTGCTGTCACAAGCAGTGACTGTGCCATGAGGAGTATTCCATTGGCAGTCTAGGGCCGCACTTGTGTTGGGTGCTGGCTGACTCCACAGGTGCAACCTTGTTTTTTGTCCCTGTAATCGGAGTTCCAAACACTCCTTACTCTGAAGCTGACTTAAAAAGCATCATAAACCCAGATCGGTGGGAGGAGGGGGCAGAAAGGAGGAGTATGGGTGGGGGAGCTTCAGAGCTGTAAACATGTAGGCATCTGTGGCTGATTTAAGACCATTGTAATTTAGCAGCTGTCTTGGCACAGCTGGCTGCCCTGGTGTAGAGCAGCCATAGAGCAAAGAATATATTTAATACAATTTTCGCATGCAGTGGCACAAAAAGTCCCATACTAAAATACGGCTTACTGGGTGGCAACAGTGAATGGGCGTTTTGGCATCAGTTTCGGAGTTTAGCTTTCTTGATCTTTGGAAATGTGTGTGTGTGTGTGTGTGTGTGTAGAAAAACTGTCTCATGGCAGTAAATTTTGTCTGTGTTGCTTAAGAAAATTTTGTAAATTTTGTCTGTGTTGCTTAACGAAGCGGATATGTTCTAAGAAATGTGTCATTAGGTGATTTCATCTTTGTGCAGACATGACACAAACTAGATGGCTATGACGTCATCAGGCGATACAATCTTACAGGATGACCTTCGTCCCTGTGGTCTTTTTGTTGTCTGAAATATCATCATGTGGCATGTGACTTTATATTCCATTGTTTGTCCATTCATCCTTCCGTTTGCCACCTGAACATCCTTAAGGACCATGCTTGGGCTGTACATGCGGTGGCAGCGCCTCTCTCCTCAGAACCGGTGTCTTACCTAATGCAGTGACTCACTCTTGCTCCCTCAGGCCATGCCAGAGGCCTATGATCATGCTGGCTGGTGACTGGCCCGTGTATCAGTGCCTGTCCAGCTTGAACGCTTGGGGCTGCCTGTCTCAGCCCTGTCTCTGGCTATAAGTGTTCTGGGTCTGTGGCCCACGGGCCTCTGCTCAAGCGTACTAAGAAGTACTAAGGAGTACTAAGAGTATTAAGAGTACTGAGAGTACTAAGAAGTACTAACAGTGACCCCCTGTGACTTAGCAATGGGAGGGAGTGGATGGACTCCCCTGATTCCTCGGAGTGTGTCCTGTGGAGTCCGTGGGAAGACCTTCTCATTCCTTCATTGTGATCTTGTAGTTAGCTCCAGAATTAACTTCTTGTCCATAAGTTCTTGTCTCAGAGTTCAACTTCTTGGGAACATCAAATAAAAACAACAGGGATAAAGAAGACCTGTGCACACATAGCCAGGCTGAGGTACTGTCTGAGAATTCCCAGTGTCCTTGAAGTTCATGGAAGGCAGGAAACATTTATAGTCTTCCTGCAAAACATGTACTTAGTTTAAAAAATCAAATAGTTACAAACTGTCATAGTATTTAAATTTCCATCTTCCATATCCCAATCTTTCTTTCTGAAGTTCCCACCCTCCAACCCCAGGATTTGTCATAATGTTTCTAAGTAATATTCAGAAGCTATTATTATTGTAGATGGAAATTTAGCATTGCTTGGTCTCCATTTTCTTCTGTCTTCTCAACACTGTTGGTTGCCTTACTCTGGCTGTGAAGTATAGTTCTGTACTGAGCCATGTGGCAAACAAAGTTGTTAGCATTGCTTCCAGTCACAATAGGCAATCTTCTTTGTAAGTTTCATAAAAGCAGTTCGTTTGCAGTATGGCTTTTGTGTAGTTAGGGGGCTTTTTAAGCGTGAGAAAAAGTATGGGGTCTTTAAAAGGGATTCTAAATCCTGACTAGAAAACACATGAATTGGCTTTAAGAAAAATGTCGCCTTATTATTGACATCAATTTCAGTATGGCATCCTATATATTTTAAAATACATATTGGCTTCACTTGTGAGGCAATAAGATACCTTCTATATTAATGATCACAGAATTAACCCTTATAATATAGTTTTACTTATTTTGTTTACTCTAAAAATCTATAGCAGAGTTTCTCTACATTACATAGGTTTAAAAAACCCAAATAAAGATGGATTTTAAATTCACTGTGGAAAAGAATGTTAAATAAAAACAGAGGAAGAGCAAGCACTTCCTTAAGAATCTGGAACATTCTACATGGCTTTATTATATAGTAAATGAGACCAAGATTAGGGCTGTTACCATCACTGCCAGCTTCCAGCAGGACACACATTAGGTATCGGAACGAACGTCAAGCTGGACTGTTCTGTTGTCAGCACTGATACTCATTTTTGGTTCTTTACACTTTCACATGTCTGTTGTGTGGGGGATTTTTTTTCCTTTCAAAAAATTTTTTTACTAAATTCTGATTTGATTTTGGTTGCTTTTCTGTAATTTTTGGCTAAGTAGAGGACATGGGCTAGTGGTAGCAAACTTGCCAGTGGCCAGCAGTGAGCAGGCGAGGCCACCTGCTGCCCTGGTGGCACTGAGACAGCTGGAGGAGGACAGAGACGCACAACTCGGAAGGAGGTTCTGGTCCTAGAACCAGTCCATGCTGGCCGAAAAGACAATGGTTTATGGGCTTGCATCCATTTTGTATTGTTGTAATATTCGTAAATATGAACTTTCTACATTGTTGCAAAGAGGGTTTCTTTTGTAAGATGTTTTCAACATTTACATTCAATCCAAGCCTTTGTATAGTTTAGAGCTGTGCAACACTTTAAGTCTTGTATTTATTTTTAGTAAAAACGGTGACAGTTGCATTGTGAACCCCTCTCAATAAAATGTATCAGAAAAGTTTGATTACCTAGAACGTGTGTATAGAAACTGCAAATAAGCGTGACTGCAATTTAAAAAAAAAAGAATTGTGCAATTATCACAAAATTCTTGCTATTTCTGCCTTACTGAAAATGCCTTGTTTTTCTGCTGCATCTGGGCAGGTGGGTTTGCTATTGTGGGCATCTTCTTTTATTCTGGAAATTTCTTTCACCCTACTTTCTAGGGATTGTGTCTTGTTTTTTTCATAGGTTACTATGGAAGAACATCCTGTGGTAAGTTGTCAAGACTTGGCAACGTCTCGAGTCCTTTAATTTCTGAATCTGTGTCTACACTGATAGTTTTTTGATAGATTCACTGAGCAGAGAATTACTGCATTTTTCAAAGGGCTCCCTGTGTGATGGTTGAGAATTCTCCTGCCATTTTGCTTCCTGGCCATTTGTGAGTTAGAATGCTCTGTGGCTATGGTTGGTAGGAATGAATGCATCCCTTAGATGAGCCAGTAACAGAAAATTTGGAATAGTCTGGCTACAGGATCCCGGGTAGCTGCTACAGTGTGAATGACATAGGCAACTTCTGCAATTTTCCTAAGCTATTTTATTTTCCCTTCTCTCCTTTCCTGCTTCTCTTTCTCCCTCCTTCCTTCCCTCCTTACTTTTATGCCAATGCCATTATGTTTGAAGTATCATAGTTTTAGATTTTATTCTTAGAAACGTATATTTGTGGAAATAGTGATAAAGTACAAATTTGACGTGATGATCAATCTGATACAGTTTATAATCAAAGTAGATAATTTCCAGTGTAGGATCCTGCGGATCCTGCAGGTATTGTCTGCAAGTGCAAGAATCTGTGTGTATAATTCTCAAGATAAAACTCCCCAAGCCAGGAACCTAAAACCAAAACAAGCAGCATTTGAGGTATTGGTGGTGGCTCCTCCTGCCTTACCTTAATTTTTTCCTCTTAGCCCCCTGTTTCTTTTTTCAGACTGAGGCCCCTTTTGAGGGGCTAGGTCACGCACTGCCTCTGCTTCCAGGAAAGGAGTCTGCTTGCCAATCACCCATGTCTCAGGAACTCGGGACCTGTTCCAGAGAAGGTGATGACAGTTTTGAAAATCATCTGTCTAGTGTCCCATTTTCCAACAGGGGAAACTGATGTCAGAGAGGAAAACAGGGTGAGAAAGGGAGAAAAGGGAGATTTGAAAGAGAATGGAGGAGGGAACAAAGGGAAGGGATGGAGGGGAGACCGAGTGTGGGAGTGCCAGGTACAAACCATGTTCTTATTCCCACAGCTGTGCCCATCTTTAACTGAAGGAAAGAACTTTATACCTGCAACCTGCGTTCTGGATCAGCCACTGCCAGATATACAGTCTTGAGAAAGCCAGTTTGCCCTTAGAACCTCACTTTTCTTACTAATAAATCAATTTTATGTGATTGATTATTGGAGTGAGACTCAAATAACATAACATTTGAAATACATTAAAAGGATAACTTCGTTTAGTCAGCAAGTAGTTGTTGAGATTTTACTCTGGGTCAAGCTTACAAATAGCATTTATAGGAGTCCTGCCTTGTTTCAGGCACTGTGCTGAGCTTTCTATGAATTATTTCATTGAATGTTTTTTAAAGATTTATATATTTTTATTGGAAAGGCAGATTTTACAGCGGGGAGAGAGAGAGAGAGAGAGAGAGGGAAAGATCTTCAGTCTGTGGGTTCACTCCCCAAGCAGCTGCAATGGCTGGAGCTGCACTGATCCGAAGCCAGGCGCCAGAACCTCCTTAAGGCCTCCCACACAGGTGCAGGGTCCCAAGGCTTTTGGCTATAATCCGCTGCTTTCTCAAGTCACAAGCAGGGAGCTGGATTGGAAGTGGAGCTGTCGGGATATGAACCAGTGCCCCTATGGGATCTCGGTACATGCAAGGCAAAGACTTTAGCCTCCAGGCCCTATTTCATTAAATTTCTTAAAAAATCCTATGTTGTATTATAGTGATGCTAGAGTGAAAGATGGAAACAGAGGACACCAGACAGAAATAGAGCTTGATCTTTGACCTCTGAGTATTGGGAAGGGAAGACTTGTCAATGATGAGATTCACCAAGCAGCTTGTCTTCAGAGAAAATCCAATGGTTTTGAAATTCGGAGAAGGGCATGAGGTCGTTACGTTGATTAGAGGTTGAAAACCCAGGTCTAGGCAGGATAGATTAAATCCGTAGATCTGAATACAATTGGTTTTATAGGTATAGAGACTCCCTCTTCCACCTCTCCTTCCTTCCTCCCACTTCTTCCTCACCTCCCATTTTACCCCATATTTTTAATCTAATATAGTCCTTCAGCAACAGCCACAAGTTCACCCTGCTCCTGTTTAAATGTGTTATGACAGTGTAGGTTTAGACAATGGTAGAAAGTTCAGCATCCTGTAGTCAGGATATATTTACCAGTTTCATGAGGGGTTCATCTCTTATTCAGGAAAGGAGACGCATGCTGCCTTGTATCTTAAATTCTCAATATGCTAGTTTCCATTATACAGCTTCTCTAGGACGATATATGTAGATACTTGCCTATCTAGATATTTATTTGTTTTGCATTTTGCTTGAATGCTGTCATTATCAGAAGGAATATGTGATATTCGTTCTTTTGGGATTGACTTGTTCCACTGAGCATAATGGTCTCCAGTTGGGACCATTTTATTGCAAATAGTAGAACTGCATTATTTCTAATGACTGAGTAGTATTCCATGGGGTAGATGTACCCCAGTTTCTTATTTTTTTAAAGTGTATGTATTTTTATTGGAAAGTCAGATATACAGATAGGAAGAGAGACAGAGAAAAAGATCTTCCATCCAATGATTCACTCCCCAAGTGACTTTAATGGCCAGAGCTGAGCTGATCTGAAGCCAGGAGCCAGGAGTTTCTTCTGGGTCTCCCATGCAGATAGAGGGTCTCAAGGCTTTGGGCCATTCTCTACTATTTTCCCAGACCACAATCAGGGAGTTGGAAGAGAAGTAGAGCAGCCAGAACATGAACCAGCACCAATATGGGATCCCAGCACATCCAAGGCAAAGATTTAGCCACTTGGTTATCATGTCAGGCCCAGAAACTGAACTTCTAAGAGGTAAACAACTTGATGGTGGCCAGAAAGCAAGTGACGAATTTGTGACCCAAACCCCAGTCAGCCTGATGCTAAAACCATTTATCTTACACAATCATCTCTGAGCTTGTCCATTAAAAATACTGTGAGTTGCTGGTGGGAGTGTAGGCTAGTACAGCCACTGTGGAAATAAGTATGGAGAGTGCTTGGAAAATTGCAAATAAACCTGCCATATGAGCCAGCTATCCCGCTCCTAGGAATATACCCAAAAGAAGTGAAATTTGCATGTGAGAAGGGGATCTGTAATCCTATATTTACAGCAGCACAATCTACAATAGCACAGACATGGAAACAATCCAGATGTGCTTCCAAGGAAGAGTGGTTAAAGAAACTGGTACATCTACTCCATGGAATATTATTCAGCTATTAAGAAGAATGAAATTATTCTATTTACAATCAGGTGGTCCCAACTAGAGACGATTATGCTCAGGGAAATGAGTCAATCACAAAAGAACAAATAGCATATATTTTCTCTTATATAAGGAAACCAATAATCCAATCATCCAATCCATTCTGTTTTTTGATTGCTTGTTTGCTTTTTGGCAGTATCCCATGTGTTTTGAGGTTTTTTTATTTCAGTTTGGTTCATTCCAAATAATCTCTTTTCTCTAGTCGAATTCACCACGGGCTCATGAATTATACGATGGCATCATTTTTCCCAAGAGACTTCTGTGTTTCCTTTTTGTCACTAATGTGTTGGTTACTAGGTGTCACTTTTTTTTTCATGCTACTGTAATTTGTTGTTGATGTTGTGGTGGTGGTGGTGGTGGTTGGTCTAACTCATGCCAATTGTTGACCTTGTTTCATGGCTTCTCACTTATGGTAATATATAGTGCTGGAGTACTGGGGTCTATCATATACAGATGTGGGGGTATAATGGAACATGTATCCCTGCATCCAGACAAAAGATGGAATCCCAATGAAACTGTTGGACATGTGTAGCCAGTGGGATGCTGGACTGTCTGACATTGTCTTACCAATAATGTCGGGGTACATGTTAATAAGAAACTGATGGAATTATGATTCCTTATGAAGGACTATACTGTTGTAACAATATGGAAAGAATCTGATGGGAGTGGGAGTTTGGGGGGGGAGGGAATCCCAGCCTATACAAAATTGTAAAAATAATAATAATAATAATAAAAGAAATTTTAATTTTAAAAAAGAATATTGTGAGCACAACAGTAGGCGATGGAGAGAGTTTTGCGTAGTTGTGTAGTTGTGAAAATTGCATACTGCACAAAGATAATGTGATGCCACCAGTAAGTAACATAAAATCCTGTATTTACTTTGCTAGCTTTCTAACAGGTAGCAAGACCATGTCTAATTTTCACAAAATCAGTGCAGTAAGTGATGTTCCAGTAGATGCATCAAGTGTCCTAGGAATAAGCTCTGTGCCCACTCGTGGACCCAAATGGCAGCCCTGTGCTCAAGGAAGGCGAGTGCAGTGCAGCAGAAATCACACACAGTTGCTCTTGTGGAACTTTTAGACGAGCCACAGATACTGATCTCAAACTAAACACATTGCAAGTTGTATTTATGCAGATATTTGGTTTAAAAAAAAAAAAGAAGGAAAGGAAAAAAAGATGAGAACATACAAGAGTTGCCCAACCCACCTCTTTGGGTTGGTAGAAGGAGACTACACAGAAGCCAGCGGGGAAATAGTCGGGGGACAGCAAGGGTTCAAACAGAAGGGGAGTCAACACATCTAAGATACGTTAGAAGCAGTGAAGAAAGTGAGGCATTCAAGGGGAGAATTCAAGAGAGGATGAAGAAAAGGCCAACAGGACGAATGGTGTGAGACTTCAGATGAAGGCATTTGGTGTCAGTTTTATTCCACGTGCATGAGAACTCGATGGAGAGCTGAAAGCACACTCAAGGGACAGACATCAGCGCTAACTTCAACAGCTTGACTTGCTGATGCATAGACTTCAGAGAAGTCTGAAAGGAAGTGAATTAGCGAAAAAAACCCAGAAGAGGCCCTTACCTTCCCAAGGTAAGATAAGCATCCGTCATACTCAAGCCCCTCACTTGCTTTGTGAACAGTTAGCAGTTCTGGAGAAAATGCAGGCATCACAGGTAAGACTTTCTGAACTTCTTCAGGACTGAAATCCAACCTGTGACACCTGCAGCCTCACCGTGCCATCACCTTGTTGTCTAGTCTCAACTCATTCTAACTTAGAAGAAACCCTGGAAAGTACAAATACCACCGTGAGGTTTCACCTCATTTCAGTTAGAATGGCTGTCATTCAAAAGTAAAATTTTCTAGTGAAGGCATGGGGGAAGGGTACACTGATCGACTGTTGCTGGGAATGCAAACCAGTACAATCATTTTAGAAGGCAATACATTCTTTAGAAATTGAGAACATATCTGCCGTATAACCCAGGCATCCCACTTCTAGGAATTTACCCAGAGAAAATGAAATCAACATACAAAACAGTCATCTGTACTCCCATGTTTATTGCAGCTCCATTTACATTAGCTAAGATATGGACTCAACTCTGATATTCATCAGCTGATGACTGGATCAAGAAATAATGGCAAGGAAACAATATGGACATAATAGTCTTATCCACTTCCCTATAGCCCCTGAACCTTTTAACCGTAATTAACTACGTAAAGATTGTCAAAAATATAATTAAAAAAAATAATAATGGCACATATACAGGATAAAATACTATTCAGCTGTAAAAAAAATGAGTGAAATCTTATCATTTACAACAAAACAGATGCAGCTGGAAACCATTATGTTTATTGAAAAGAAGGTCAGCTCTAAAAAGGCGAACATCATACATTTTTCCTGATTAGTAGTAACTAATCCACAGAATACAAAAAAGGTAAAGTATATGAGCAAATTGATATTTAACAAGTTGATTAGTTTATAGTGCTTGTCCTCACCCTTTTTTTAACGATGATGTTTACATGGTTGATTAGGGCGGGCAGGGTCAAGGACTAGGGAGGGGAAGTGGGTGAGATCGTTGTTTCCACATTTTCTTTTCCTTCTTCCTGTATCTGAGAGAAGGGGAGAGATTAGAGGAAAAGCCACACCCAGCTTCCCAACTGCCTCATTATTTTTTTTTTTAAAGATTTTATTATTATTGGAAAGCCGGATATACAGAGAGGAGGAGAGACAGAGAGGAAGATCTTCCATCCGATAATTCACTCCCCAAGTGAGCTGCAACGGGCCTGTGTGTGCCGTTCCGAAGTCGGGAACCAGGAACCTCTTCCAGGTCTCCCACGCGGGTGCAGGGTCCCAAAGCCTTGGGCCGTCCTCTCCTGCTTTCCCAGGCCACAAGCAGGGAGCTGGATGGGAAGTGGAGCTGCCGGGATTAGAACCGGCGCCCATATGGGATCCCGGGGCGTTCAAGGCGAGGACTTTAGCCACTAGGCCACGCCGCCGGGCCCCAGCCAACTGCCTCATTATTGGCAGTGGGGAACAGCCAGCCTATGTCATTCCAAGGTCCCCGATGAGGAGCATATTCTGAGGGCTCTGCCCAAATGGTTTCCATAGTTCTCAAATGCTGTCCATCTCACCCATCCAAGGATGAAGAAATCCTTCCAAGCTCCACTGGCCAACATAGTGCACCCTAGAGTCTCTGTTTGCCCAGATACTTGCTGTCAATGCTTGTCTTCCTCACATTCTTGAGGAACTGTGGTTTTTCTACTTACTACTTTTTAAATTCTTTATTTGGTGGAGGATTAAGCCAGTGAGTATGAAGAAAATCCAAGTATGCTACTATAAATATTCAAAGAACGGTAAGAAGAAGAGAGAGTGGCACTGAGAAATAGAAGGAGGGAAACTGAAGTGGGAAGTTATCATTGTACTCTTAAAATTGCATACATGAAATAGGCCTGACATGGTAGACTAGTGGCTAAAGTCCTCACCTTGTATGCACTGGAATCCCATGTGAGTGCCGTTTGTATCCTGACTGCTCTACTTCCCAGCCAGCTCCCTGCCTGTAGCCTGGGAGAGGAGTCAAGAATGGCCCAAAGCCTTGGGGCATTGTGCCCATGTGGGAGACCCGGAAGAAGCTCCTGGCTCCTGGCTTCAGATCAGCTCGGCTCTGGCTGTTGCAACCTCTTGAGGATTAAATCAGTGGATGGAAGATCTTTGTCTCTCTACCTCTCTGTAAATCTGACTTTTCAATAAAAAAAAAAAATGGCTAAAAAAGCCCCGCATATATGAAATTTGTTTTCTTATATAAATTAAAAAAATTTTTTTTACTAAAAATAAAAATCTGACAAAAGAACCTGGGAGGTGCTGATTCCATCAGCCTGAGGCACTGAGCCATTCTGTAGGTTCACATAACAAGCTAGTGTTCCAGTTGGAATTTGTGCCTTGTGGCCTCTGAAACCCAGCAGGGGATCTCTTAAGTCAAAATTTCTCAGGTGAAAACTTGCCCCTGCTTTCCCAAAGCCTTAGCACCTTCATCATAACCTAGGTTCCCATCCTGTCTTATCTTCCCATTATCCCACTGATGGCTTTTCCACATCCTGTCATGTACATAAAGATAGTCTCACCTCTTCTCTTGCAATTGGTCCTCCTCTCTTCGAAGTTCTGTGCTAGAAAATCTTCCCTGATCCCTTGAGATGGGGCTGTTGGTTTGACTCCACACGTGACTCTAACCATGCATGTAAACCTGAAGTGACATGGCTCCTTTTCAAAAACAGAAACTCAACGAAGTCACACAACTGTAAAACAAGTAGGTATTCTCACATAAAACCCACCATCCCCATTTAGACGGACTGTTCCTATAGCATTGGGACCTCAGTGTGCTGTCTGCTGTCCCACCTTGTGGACCTCATCCCAATGAGGTGGACAAAAGACACTGATTGTGAGTTCATTAGAAACAGAATTTGCTTTAAGACTTTGAGACCAGATCCCATCTGACATAGTCAATAGCTAATACTAACGATTGCCAAGATCAGCAGTGACAGACAAATCAACTGCAATATTCACAGACATGTTCCTTATGAATATTCAAGACCTTCTTTTAAAAGAAATTAGGCACATGGTGCCTGATGGAATTAAAAGGCAATCAGCATCTGCTGCGGATCAAAACGTACAAATATGGCAGCTGATGTTGACAGTGAGACCACATGGCAGAAGGCAGTACGGCAAAAGTCCTCCCAGTAAAAGGTGGAGGTTCTGAAAAGGCACCCAGATTTGGAAATCAGCCAAGTTTGACTGGGTATGATTTTCCAGACTGACGGGGGTAAAGGCTTTAGACCCAGACCGTCTGGAGTTGAATTCTATTGCACCACTGACAAGCTGCATGGCCTTCAGCAAGCACCTGACCTCACTTCGTGCCTGGGCTTTCTCACATCTTAGAATAGGAACACAAGTACCTGCCTCTGGGTCTCTGAAACTTGCACAGGATTTAAAAGTTGCTTAAGTAAGCCCAGAATATAGGAAACACTGTGTAAGCGCTATGTTTCTTCTTACAACCCTATTATACTGGTATTATTACTCTCAATTTCTTCATCTGCAAATGGGAATAAGAAGTCACTTGCAGATGATTTATAAATAGAGCTGGGGTTTGAGCTTAAGGGGATTCTTCCGTCCCTGGGACTGACAGTTGCTGGCCCTTATTAAGTTGATGGATTTGGGGGGGGTTGGCAAAAAGTCATCGGTGTTTATGTAGATGTGTGTGTGCTTAAGTCAGTGAGAGAGAGATACTGAGTCGCTTTCTTTTCTAACACTGTTCCAGGTGGTTGAGATACATCAGAGAACAACATAAACAGAATCTGGCCCTTGTGGTACTTCCCTTCAAGCAGAGGAAATTGCCCATCTACTCAATGAATCAGTAGTAAGCTTACCCAGCTAATGATGCATACAAGGCTGGAGAATTGACACCGAGGCTCTTTCTACAGTTTGACATCCCCAGGATCAAACATTCCTCACAGTAATTCCCCGAGCAATCATTTTGATAATTGCCTAGAACTGAATGAGGAAAACCAACCAAACTGACCGAAGGTAACAGCAGACGTGCGGAAGAGCCGAGACACCTGCTCTGCTGAAAACCTCTTTTCCAGTTCCTGCCTTCATTTCTGAAAAGTCACTGTCACCTCTGCTGTTTCATGATTCATTCGTAGAGGGAACACAGATATTACCCTTTTATACCAATAGAGGTGGGTGCTGGCTGAGTGCTCACTGCATGTCAGACGCCAACTGCAACACTTCACAGGAGCGGACACGGCTCTGACCTCACTGCCTCGCCAATCCTCACTGCAATAAGCACATCCAGCATAAGACATCGATGTTCAAGAGGATCGTTATGAAAACTGAATAGAGAAATCCCTTAGGCAAAAACAGCGCTTTCCACGTTCCCCTGTAGGGAATTGGTTGTGGCCCTGAAAAGAATGTGGGTATAGAGTAACTTTCCTTGGTTCAGCACAGTGTGCCCAAGAATCACTCTACAGTGCTGGACAACACCTTATAAACCTAATGGGTGGAAATCTAATCTATTTTCCAAGGCCAGTTTTAGCAGTAAGCATCATGCCATCATAGCCAGTATTTCATACCCGGGCAGGATATACAGACACCTTCACGTACACCTGAAGCATGGCTTGCTGGTCAACCTGGAAAGGCACAGCTCTGACTGGGCCTCACCTCTGCACAGAACAATAATGACGTGTATGAGGAGAGCACACCCCCAAAACTGCATCCTTATTCACATGCACACATAGACGCATGCGCATTCATATAATACACACTTTCCGCCAGAGACACTCTTCTCAACAAATCCCTATTCCTTCTGCTATTGGTGAATCCGAGTCAACACAACTGAGAGTGAAGGACTCTAGGCACACTGAGTGTTACTGTGGCAAGTATTGTAGAACGATCTTATGACTCATTTAAGGCTTCCCAATTTAAACAGATGTTTATTTTAAACTCCATCGAAAACTTAAGCAATTAACACACCCTTCAACCGCCCTCTCTCCTAGGCAGGATGGCACAGCTAATCAGTGCACTTAGCGCTCACCTCTAGGGTGAACTAAATCTGCCTCAGTTATAGCGGATCTAAGTTTAATGACTGTACCCAGTCCTTGCAGAGAGCAATCAGCCCCGTGCCAGAAGGCAGCCCTGAGATGCAGGAGTTATCCCCCGGAAGCTGCTGGGATGTGGAATGAGAGGCACCTCCAGAGTTACCATCATGCCATGATTTAGAGGAAACAAAGCAGTCACGGCCTGTGGAAGCACTTAGGGACTCCCTGCCACGCCATGCTCCACAGCAGCCCCATTCTCTCCAGGGACCCATCTCTTCTCTAGCTTTCTCCATCTTCCTCCCTTTCTGTCTCCTTGTATGGCATCCCCTGGAGAGGTAGCTTCTGTGTCCAAGAGGTGTCCTGCCCTTTGAGAAAGAGATCAGTGGGCAGCAGGCAGTAGCTCGGGGGGGGCCAAAAAATCATCAATAGGTGGGTCTTCCTGTTCATTGTCAGTCCCCTGGAAGCAGCCAAGCTCTCCTTGAGGAACAGGAATTCCATTTCAAGAGCAGAGAAGTGGTTCGTGGGAAGAACAAGGTATTTCCAGTGACTCCAGCTGCCGCTGAACTCCCATCAGTCCTTTTGTGTCTGAAGGGCCTGCCGCTCATCTTGGGCAACATGCTGTTGCATATAGCGAAGGTTTTGAGACAGCAACTGACCATGTGGTGGATCCTGGGACTAAGCTAATGAAAGCCAGAACCTAGGGGTGTTCATGTTGTGGCAGAGCACGTTAAACTACTGCTTACAACACCAGTATCTCCCATCTGACCAGTAGTGCAAGTCCTGGCTGCTCCACGCTTCTGATCCAGCTCCCTGATACAGAACCTGGGAAGACAGAAGATGATGGCCCAAATACTTGAGTCCCTGCTCCCCATGTGGGAAACCCAGATGGAGTTCCCAGCTCATGGCTCCCTCTCCCTCAAATAAATGTCTAACTACTTTTGGAGAGGTCCAAACTTCTGCATAGAGACAGTTGCACAGGGAACCACTATGAGCTCCATGGCTGAGATCTAAGGGTGTTTTTCGCCTCCAGCCTCCCCACTCCTCTGATCCCCATCCCCTACTCCAGGTTCAGCTCCCTGCACTGACTCTTGACTATTGCCATGCCTTCTGTCTCTATCTACTGTCTAAAAACCCTTTCCTACTCAGCACTTCTTGATTAGGAACTTCAGTGGATCCTCACTACCACTTGGATCAACTTTGCACTCTCAGGCCCTCTGCAGTCAGGCTCACTCCATTCTCATGCTGCCTCCATGCCCCTGCCAGTGCCTCTGCCCCTTTCTCTTCATGTTTTGTCACAGTCCAGCCGCAGGCCCACTTCCTCTGGGAAGCCTTCCAGGGTTAACCATCCTGCCTATACCTTGTCTCTCTTCTGGCACCTCATAGAAACTGTCCTGTGTGCCCTTCCTTCACTCCTGGCATTGTTTAATTCTAAAATTCACCAAAGGCTCTCTGTCAAACATTAGCTCGATTCTGGCACAGCAAATTAAGCCTCAGCTAGGGATGCCATCATCTGGTGTCAGAGTACCTGGGTTAGTGTCCCACTTCTGCCTTATATCCAGCGATGGCTCAGCCACTGGATTACCTTCCATGCACGTGAGAGACTGTGATGGAGGTCCAGGTTCCAGATGTCAGCCTGACCCATCCCGTCTGTTGCAGGTGTCTGAGGAGTAAACCAGAGGATGGGAGTCAAGTGTCCCCCACCCCTCGCTTTCTCCCTGTCAAGTAAATTAAAAATAACTAGATCAACAAATAAACAAGTGGTTGCATCATGAAGCATAACTCAGAAAATTCAGATTTAGCTTGTGAAGAAGTTTAAGAACTGCGCTAACTACTGCTTTTGTTTATATTTTCCAATTTATGCTTTTGAAAAATAATATAGAATGAAAAATGGCTTCACCTAAGTAAGTCTCTTCCCAATAAACTAAGAGCTTTTTTTTTTTTTCCAATATGGACAAAAGGAAAATGCTAAGTGACAGTGGGAGAAGTGTCTGCCCTGTGACACACAAGCAACAGCCCAGCCTTTCTCCCTGGAGCCAGAGCTCAGGGGGTGGTTCCTGTGCTCAGCTCCATCTCCGGCTTCCAGGGACACCTGGGCAGATACCTGAGGGGGCTGCATCAGGCTTCTGAGCAGAGGGTCTGAAATGGGTTTCTGGGCTTCCTCTCTGACGCTGGAAGCTGCTCTTAGGGCAGCGCAGAACAGGTTCCATATCTCCCGTTTTCTGCAGTCAAGAGCAGCCACTGAAGTGTTTCTTAGTACGCGTGAGTGCCATTTCTTATTCCCTGAAGCTAAGGGGAAAGGATGCTAGGATGTAAGAGACCTCACCTTTGTCACCACTGAGTCTCCCTAGGGCCATATCCACATTCTCTTGGGTATTCTTTCTTGGAATTAGGAAATGTCCCCGGAGAAAAGAAGCCAGTAGCTGGCAAGCATCATGGGCCTAGTTAATGCCAAATTTATGTTAACTTCGTTTGTTTGTTTGTTTGCTTGTTTTTTAGATAAGTAGGGAAGGTGGGAGAATCCAGGCTAGGACATGCCACCCTGGCCCCCAGGTGGAGGGTGGGGATGGCTGCAGATTGCTCAGGGCAAACGGTGTGTGGATGTATTGAAGTGGAAGCAGCTGAGAGCACGTTTGCCAGAGAAAGAATGATTTCTAGGTTCTTCCCTGGACTAGGCTACTGCACTCACAGGTGGGCAGAGGAACTGAGATAGGGTGGTTTAGAGGAAGGAAACAAGAGGGCATATCTGGGTCAGGCTAAGGCACTCATCCACGTGGGAGACCTGGGCTAGGATAAACAGCATCATCCACCACCCACTGGTGCTTACAAAAGCTGGGGTTAAGGGGCATGCCTGATTGGGCTAGACCACTTTCACAGTACCTGCCTGTGAATGTCAGAGCACTGGGTAGGACATGTCCGGCTTGGCAACAGCACCCAGCAGAATGCAAAAGGACCAGAACTGGGGGCAGATTCTGTAGAAGAATTGTGGGCTAGCCTCTATGGGACTGCAGCACGTGATGGTTTGTGTGGAAAACTGGGGGCAATGATGGGCTGAAAAGAGCTGAACCGTGGAACACACCTGACACTCATGAGGGCCTGGGACTAGGAGAAGGTCCGATGGGACCAAACTGCAGCACCCACCAGCACATGCAAGGGTCAGGACTGAGGGCAGACTATACCAAGCAGGGACATGAGATCTAGGGCTGGGAGCAGACCTGGTAAGAGAACTTGGGGAACTCCCTTGCTAGTCTGCAGCTCCCTCTGGGGAACATGGGAGTCAGGACTGGAGGCAGGCCAGGCCGAGCAAGGATGCAACACTTGTCAGCATTTGTGTGGGCCAGATCCTGGGTCAGGCAAGGCTGGGCCAGGCCTTAGCACCTGCTGGCAAGCATGAGAGCCGGAATAGGGTATGGATCATGCCTGGCTGAGCTGGGCTGCAATACCCACTAGCAAGAGCTGAGGCTGCAAGGTAGGCCATGCCAGGTTGAGTCCAAGTACCTGCCAGCACACACAAGACTCAGAGCTGGGGAAGGGCCTAGCAGGGGAACTCTAGGGACACTCCTGCTGAACTGCAGCTCCCACTGGTAAGTGCAAGAGCTGGAGTTGTGGGAAGACCAGGCTGGGCAAGGCTGCATCACCTATCTGCGTGTGTATGGGCTGGGTCTGGGAGTAGGCCTAAGTGGGCTGGGCTCCAACACCCACTGGTGCTCTTAAGTGCCAGAATGGGTGTGGGATAGGCCAGGCTAGGCCACAGCATCCCCTGTATCACCTGAGAGTCAGATCTGAGGTGGGTCAAGCTGCAGCCTATGAGTCAGTCGGGACACACTGCAGTACCCACCATTTAGTGCCAGGCCTAGGGTCAGCCATGCCGGTCTGAGCAGCAGTACCTGACAGCACATGTGTGATCTGGGGCTTGGAGCAGGTGGTAGGAGTGCTTGGGAAACTCCTCTGCTAAGCACAGAGCAAGAACTGGGGCTGGGAGCAGACTAGGCCAGGCTGGGCTGCAGCACCCACTGGTACATGTGTTAGCTGGTTCTGGGAGCTGGCCAAAGAGGGTCAGTCTATAGCACATACTTGTACAAGTGTGAGCCAGAACAGGGTGTAAGTCATGCCAAGTCGGACCATAAAACCACCAATCTGCCCGGCGGCGTGGCCTAGCGGCTAAAGTCCTCGCCTTGAAAGCCCCGGGATCCCATATGGGCGCCGGTTCTAATCCCGGCAGCTCCGCTTCCCATCCAGCTCCCTGCTTGTGGCCTGGGAAAGCAGTTGAGGACGGCCCAATGCATTGGGACCCTGCACCCGCGTGGGAGATCCAGAAGAGGTTCCAGGTTCCCGGCTTCGGATCGGCGCGCACCGGCCCGTTGCGGCTCACTTGGGGAGTGAATCATCGGACGGAAGATCTTCCTCTCTGTCTCTCCTCTGTATATATCTGGCTGTAATAAAATGAATAAATCTTTAAAAAAAAAAAAAAAAAAAAAAAAAAACACCAATCTGCTTGAGGCCTAGTGATAGACTTGGCTGGGCTACACTGTTGCACACATCAGCAAGAGCTAGGACTGAGGGCTGGCTGGGCTAAGCCAGGCTGTAGCACCTGCTGGTGAATGCAGAGACTAGGGTGGGACATCTCAGCCTGGACTACAACACCTGACAGCACGAGCACGATCTGGGGCTAGGAGCAGGCCTAGTATTGGAACTCTGAGGACTCCCTTGCTTTCTTACTTCCACAGACTAGCCCACATTAGCAGCTGACAAGTGACTGGACTGGCAGTGAGTCATGTCAGGCTGGACCATAGTACCACCTGGCAGGTGCCAGAACCAGGGTTGGGAACATGGCTGATAGGGGAACTGTTGGCACTCCCCTGCTAGGCTGTACCTATTGCTGGTGAGTACAAGAACCAGGATTGGGGCAAGCCAGGCTGGACAAGGTTATAGCACCTGTTGGCATACATGAGGGCTGGTTTGAGGGGGCGGGCCAGGCTGAGCTAAGGCTCAGCACAGGTGTGCACAAGAACTGGATGGAATATGGGCTAGGCTGGGCCAGGCATCAGAGACTGGCACGCATAAAAACCGTGTCTGGATGGGCCTGGCGGGGGGCTATTGCTGTGACCAACTAGGTCACAGCATTCACTGGTATGCCCCAGGACCAGGTCTGTGACAGGTTGGTTGGGCTGGGCCATAGCACCCATCAGTTATAGTGAGATATGGTGCTGAGGCAAACTGACCAAGCAACTGCATCCACCAATATGTGCGTTGGCTGATGTAGGTGACAGACCAAACCTGACCCTACATTGGCTGGCATACACAAGAGTCAAATCCAAGGTCACTTCAGGTGAGGTTTCTTGGGGGATTGCCTAACAAGACCACTGGACTCATATCCTGACATAGGGAGAATCATAGGATATATAGTCCAACGTTGGAATACATGTCTGGACTGGGCCTCCTCAGTTGCTGATGTCTGTGCAGTGAACAGCAATGCTCACATGCACACAGCAGGACATGATGTCCAACTCATCTAGGCCAGCAGGGGATGTCATTTGCCTCATCAGAGGATGGAAAGCAGGACAAACCTCCTGGCCAAGATTTGTAGCATGTTCCTGGGTCTGTGGATACACCAAGTTGGACTCTGTCAACCAGTAAATCTTGCAAAGATTTTCCCAATCCTGGAGCAATGAAACCAACAACTTCTCAGAACTCTAAAACCCACTTGAGTAACACTCTTCCCCACAGCAGGGTCTCTAAAGCATCACAGTCCTCCATCCCCAGGTACTGATGTAGTTTGACAACAAGGAATGGTCTCTCCCCTGTGGATACACGAGGGGGAAAAAAAAAAGACTGAAACATATGTCCCACCCACCTTCCTTCATACTGACTCTTCCATCCCTAATCAGACGCCCACATGGGCATGAGCCACAGCCTATTGGCAGAGATGTCCCTTGAGTGCCCACCAGCCCAGCTGCCACCTGAAAAGGTATCTCAGATGCCTTTGGAAACCCAGAAATTCAGCAGAGATCAAATGAAGATCACGTTTGTTCGGCAGTTAAGGCCTGTCTCAAGCCTTGCACTGGAATATTTTGCAGGGCCCTCATCAGTCTTCCTCAAATCCATTGGCAATGACGTTGAGCTCTGTCCTTGGAGGATGACAGGGGGCTGGGACCTCATTCTATAATAAAAACTGAATAAATACAAAGCATGGCGTTCTATCTGCGGAGTTCCTGGCATCTTAAACAGACATAAATATGGAACTGTGCAATGAACCCCCATGTACCTGTTACTCGGTTTCAATCATTATCAGCATTTTTCCAACTTTCTGATCCTGTTCTTCCCACTGCACTGCCTAGAGTTGTATCTGAAATGCTAGCAGCCAGCAAAGAGAATTTTTAGACCTAAAACTATGATGTGCCTAGTACTTACATGCTCATTAAGAAATTTATAAAAATGTATATCAATTCTTGATTCACCAAAAGCAGTACGGTCTGGGCAAAAAGGTCCCCATCAGAGTGGCTGTGTGGTCTCCTGGGAAGCTTCCAGAAAGGAGCACAAGCACAGCTGGGACAGCAGTGGGTAGGAAGGAGGCGAGCTGAAAGACCAAGGGCCGTGTTTGCTGCAGCGTTGAAACCCTGCCTGGACTGTCGCTGCCTCTCTCCTCCCACCCGCTACGTACTGCGCCCACTCCCTCACATGGAAGGACCTTGATTGTCAGAATTAATGCATCCGTCAAGCCTTTCATCTGGAGACCTGCGGACGCTGTGTGGCAACAAAAGGAAGAGCTGTAACAGCCTCATTTGATTATTCCCCCTTCTGTTTTGAACAGGAAAAATTATTTTCTGGCAGTGATTATTCCTATCTTAGTGAAATCTCTTCTTTAATCTTAATATCAAGGCAGAAAAAAAAGCCCTGTAGGTGGGTATTTTCATTGTTCTCTGCCTCCCCACAAGCAATTAGATGTTTAAGGGAAGGTGGTTAATTCTCTATCTATTATTTTTACTCTAATAGTCTCAGTGGAATCATAGAAACCCAATGTTATTTAATTAAAGCATTTTAAAAAGATATCAGGCAAGTGGAACTAACAGGTGGTGAGTGTGGTGAAACAGGAGTGGAAAACCAGATGAGTCTGCGGAGGCCAGGCTCCGACAACATCTTGCACAAACAGTGCTGGCTCTGATGCGCATTTCTGACGCACCTGGCTGTGCTTGGAAGCAGCTGCCCCCAAAGAGAATCAACCCCAAAAGTGAGCAGTTCACTGGCTCGAGGACCCCAGAACCAGAGAGAGAAGGTTCTAGCTCTGTGGCTCCTGACGCTCCCCATGCATCAACATTAACATCCCTCTCCCTCCCCCCTGCTTTCCGATAGAACCTTCACTCTTAGGCTGGACTTCCTCACCCTACCTGGCCCCCCCTGCTCCTCTGACTTCATTTCATAGCAGTATTTGCCTTTATTCTCTAATCTCATGTCTTTCCCTTTGAGTTTACTGAAGTGTAAATTGAAGGGGCCAATCCAGGACTCTCAGCCCTCAATGTCTACCTTTTGGCTGCCTGGCTTCCCATCTTTTAGTTATTGGCTCTGTGTTGCCCCCTCAGAAAGGTCACCTTTCTAAGGTGTTTACCATCCTCAGCCTCCACCAGCTCTCCTCCTTGGTCTCTGGTTCCTGTGTGTCTTCTTCACTAGTTACGGAAACGCAGTGCGAGAACACAATGCCTGGTACACAGAAGGTACTTGATGAGTACATGAGTGAGTGGATGAAGTGGGTTAACTCAGGGTGCAAGTTCCTTTAGGAAACAGCCATAACCCCGCAGTGGAAATACAGCAGTTGGGTAAGTCTCCTTAAGATTTTATATGGGTCTGTTTGGTATTTGAATTGGTGAGTAAAACCTAGCTCAAGCCCATAAACCTTTATTGATGCTTACTGGGGTTGGGGGTCAGAGGACTGTCAATGGCTTACTGGGTTGTTACTGCTCTCAAGAGTTTCTCCTCTACCACAGTCCCCAGACAATAAAGAGACAAGGACATAGAAAAGATTTCCTCTGTGTCCCTCCCTCTCCCTGGCCACTCTTCAGTGACCACTCACCACCACAAATTTTCTCAGACTCAGCAGAGTTGAGATTTGGGACCAGATGATTCTTTTTTTTAAATTTATTTATTATTTTTAATTCATTAATTACATTGTATTATGTGACACAGTTTCATAGGTACTTGGATTCTCCCCACCCCTCCCCAAACCCTCCCACCATGGTGGATTCCTCCACCTTGTTGCATAACCACAGTTCAAGTTCAGTTGAGATTCCCTCATTGCAAGCATATACCAAACATAGAGTCCAGCATCTTATTGTCCAGTCAAGTTCAACGGCTTCTTAGGTATACCCTCTCTGGTCTGAAGACAGAGCCAGCAGAATATCATCCCGATCAATTACAAGCTCCAACATACCATCAGCAAAAATTTACATCATTATGGAATTAATTGACATAGTAATGAGTAGCCAATATGGTAAAAGTAAATGCGAGTTCTTAACCACCTCTGTGACCACCTCATTGACATTTCAATTTTAGTCCATACACAACATATAACAAACCTAACATAACATGTTATACATAACATCGTGTCATCTTAAATTAAGGCAAACATGTGGCATTTAACCTTTTGGGATTGGCTCATTTCCCTTAGCATTATGGTTTCCAGTTTGGCCCATTTGGCCACAAACTAAGAAGCTTCTGACCAGCAAAGGAAACAATCAATAAAGTAAAAAAGCAGCCCACAGAATGGGAGAAGATCTTTGCGCACGACATAGGCGATAGAGGGCTAATCTCCAGAATATACGAAGAACTACGAAACAGCCAAAACACCAAAACAAACAAGCCACTCAAGAAATGGGCACGGGAAATGGGCAGACATTTCACAAAGGAACAATCCCAAATGGCAAATAAACATATGAAAAAATGCTCAAGTTGCCTGGCAATAAGGGAAATTCGAATTAAAACATCAATGAGGTACCACCTAACGCCAGTAAGTGTGGCCCACATGAATAAAAGCACCAACAACACTTGTTGGCAAGGTTGCGGGGAAAAGGGAACCCTACTCCACTGCTGGTAGGGCTGCAGGCTGGTACAGCCTCTATGGCAATCAGTATGGAGAACATTCAAACAACTCAAATTCAACATACCGTATGATCCAGCAATAGCACTCCTAGGAATATATCCAGAACACTTGTTTTATGAGAAACCAACATGCACTCCTATGTTCATAGCAGCACAATCAGTAATTGCAAAAACATGGAAGCAGCCAAAATGCCCATCAGCAGAGGATTGGATAAGAAAGCTATGGTTCATCTACTCCAGATGATTCTTTTTTATTTCTAACAATGCCATGCACTGTTGGTTGTTCCCAAGCATCCCTTGTGTCAGCCCACTAGATGGTAGTAGCATACCCTCCCCACTTGTGACAACCCAATGTCACAAGTTCTCAGTGGTTGCCAAATGGGATCTAAGTCATTCCTAGGTGGGAATCCTTGCTACACAGGTTCTATGACACTTTCCTTCTAAAATTACATAGACGGCTACTACAGACTTGGGTAGATGCTGCTAAAAGCTGAATCTGGGTGAAATTCACCAGGCCGGAGGCATCGATGAAGATGGACGGATGACTCCTGTGTGAAGATCTGCAGGCTGAGCCATCTCCCTGAACTCTGACTTCCAACCTGGCACCCACATTGGTTTGAATCTCAACCTTGGGGTGTCCGATGCTGATCCCTACTCTCACATTGCTCAACACACTCCCCACGTTTCAGTCAACGACACTTTCTTTTTCAAGTTACTAAAGCCAAAAGCCTTGCAATGACCTCTACTTTTCTTCTAATTCAACTCTCCCATCCGCAAGTCCCACTGGCTCTGGCACTAATATGTGATGCCAAAGTGAGCACTGGCTCTAGCTTTAAAGCCCTCAGCACCTAGCTGCATTCATCCTCTCCAGGACTGCCACTCCACAGCCTGATCTCTCAGCCTTCACAGCTGTTGGGCCTCCAGGCAGCAAGTTCAATGTGATTCCTAAAATACCAAAGAAAGGAAACACATCCCTCACTGCTCACAGCTCTCTGCCAGCTTCTGTCACATCTTAAAGTAAATTCCCATGTGAGGCAGGCCAGGAGCCCCTCAGTCCTTGTCCCTGTCTGACTCACATACTTGTGTGCTTAGTCGCTCAACCTGCACCTCAGTGTCCAACACCTGCTGTTCCCCCTGTCTAGCACAATCTTTACCATAATGCCACACACCTTACAGCCTCATTTTCCATGTCTGCTCAAACTTCTTCAGCAGTCTTAGGTCAAAAGCAATCAATTGACTTACATTAACTAGCCTTTCATTGTCAAACTTATTCTACATTTCTTTGTAAAATGTAAAATGTAATCCCATGAGGGAAAGAACTTTTTTTTTCTCACTGCTATTATCTCTAGCACTTACAAAAGTGCCTGGTATGCAACAGGTACTCAATAAACATGTGTCAATGATATTCGCTTTCATTGTCTGATTAGAGCCTTCACAAGGTGGGCCCCCAGCATGTCTCACAATTGTCCCTCCCTCACAATAACATCATGCTCCCCAAAACCAACCCAATTCTCTTCCTACCTGTCCTCCAACATTAACCAGTAAGAGAGGACTCTGAGCTATACTTACTGGAATTTGATCTGGGTTTTTCAATACCCAAACATACTTAATTATTCCACTTTTCCCTAACACTCAACATAAACTATGCAAAACTTTGTCCCTTGAAACCAAATTTTTCCAATTTTTTTCACTTCGTATACAAGAGATGGGGTTCTTTGACGCAAAGGCATAAACCATTCTTCATAAGGAAACAACATAAAAACAGCAAGCATTTTCAAATTTTGCTCAGCTTTGTAATAGACGATTCCAAGGTCAGGAAATTCTTAGAATTATTGCTTATGACGGGAAAACATCCCATAGCACAGGGGTACTTTGGAATAATATAACATATCGAAACCCAGATAGATGTGCTGATCTTCCTGTGGGACCTATGTTTGTCATTTCTCAGGCAAGCCACACAGCCAGCACTGTTGCGATGACATAATTGGCCACAATCATTTATACCATTATTATAATACAATAATCCATCAGGAACCTCAGGGATCGAGGTTCCAGGACCCCATGCAGATGCAAAAATATGAAGACATCAAGTACCTTATTATGGAGTAGTGAGAATTAAGATGGCAGAATAGAGTAAGGACACATTTAACAGATGGAGAAACATTAGCCAGGGTGAAGCAGAGAAAGCATATTTCAGGAAATAGGAAAGGACAGACCAATGGCAGAGGGACATCCAGACACTGATGGACACAGGAAAGCAATAGAGACAACAATGTGGTGTGGAGAGTGGGACTATACCCCAAGATGGCTCTTGTTATTGTCTTCTCATGGCACAAAGGCAGTAAACAAGTTTTAGGAAGTTGCAGAAGATTGGTTCAAGGTCTCATGCAGTCTGCATGGTGTGCGCGTGATCAGAGCTGTGATTGGTGTGTTAAATGCGTGGCCAAGCAGCCCTGTTGGAATTGGCTGTTGATAGGGTTTTAACCTAAGTTTGAGAGAGAACAGAGAACAAAGAGGAGTAGTGGTAGAGTAGTAGTAGTAGTAGTAGAAGAGGAAGCCTGTAAATATGCTGTAGTTACTGCCCTTCTGTATTATTCTTGGATTTCTTGTTTTGTTATGTTATGTAATTAGTTTGTCCTTCAATAAATCCTCATAAGAGCAAGCACCTGTGTCGGAGCTTCACTCACTGGACGAGGGATCCTGTTAATGTGGTGTTGTGGTGACCTGATACCCCAGTGGCATTCAGTGAGCAGAGATATGAACTCTACTGCTGGCCAGAACTCCACCAGCGGCCAGGTGGAAAGGAGAGTTTACTGAGAACTCAGTAGGTGAACGCAAAAAACTGCCCATCTGCCTGGACAATAAGATGCTGGACTCTATGTTTGGTATATGCTTGCAATGGGGGAATCTCAACTGAACTTGAACTGTGGTTATGCAACAAGGTGGAGGAATCCACCATGGTGGGAGGGTTTGGGGAGGGGTGGGGAGAATCCAAGTACCTATGAAACTGTGTCACATAATACAATGTAATTAATGAATTAAAACTAATAAATAAATTTTAAAAAAAAAACTGCCCATCCTGCTGGTCTATTTGATTTGACCAGGAGCAGAGACAAAGCAACAGGTTCCAGAGGGCTTTTGGGGAACAAGATGGATTTCACAGCAAAGACTTCCAGTAGGGTCAAACTGTGTGCCTTCTTGTCTAGGAAGGCAAAGGTTGTGGGACAGGACTGCATATGCACTAAGCTGGGAATGAACTCATTTCTGACTCAATGAATTGCAACAACAGGGCATCCTACAGGTTCCACCCAAAATAGATCCGGGTAGCCCCTAGACCTAATGGACAGCAGATTAAGAACTCCAGCAATGGCACATCAGGCATCATTTTGTACAAGGTAGCAAAAGCTTTTTGAGACTGCAGAGATAATAGTGAGCTGTTCATATGCTGAGCTGGGAGTGAACTCACTGAGCTCAGTGCATTGCACCAGTCCCACAGGAAAATAATACCAACTATGGCATCATACAGGTCAAAATAGGTCCATGCGGCACTCAGACCTAACAGCCAACAGGTTGCTGCAAGATCAGCACCACCAACAACTTAGTTATTTAAGACACCTGGTGTCTCCCTAATCCTGGGAACTGCTCAAACCATAAGTAAAAAAGATTGCACAGACAATGTTGCAGCCTGAGCACAGTATCACGGGAGGTGGGGACTGGTGAACCAGGAGCTGGGGATACAGAAAACGAGATGGAAGTCTAACATAAGAACCCAGATCTGAAATTCGCTAGAGGGAGTGGCACAAGTGACTGCAAACAAAGAGTCACGTGCCAACTTCAATAAGTAAAATTGAACTGTAGACCTGTGGGTGACAAAGCTTTAAAACCTGTCCTAAAAAGAACAATATGATAACCAGAAATACAATGGCCAAGAGCAAAAGAAGAGACAAAGGACAATGAATATTACAGAAGACTTCCTTGACAAGCAGCAAAAGTCTTTGCCAATCACAAAGTTAACTGAGGAATACATTGAGAAAATGGGGGATAAGGAACTCAGACAACTTGTTATAAAGCTTCTTATCAACAATGAGAAGCACATACAGGAGTTCAAGGAATTTAAGGAGTATATCACACAGGAAATAACAACTCTGAAACCAAACCAAGCTGAATTATTGGAAATGAAGGATGCAATAGAGCAAATCAAAAATTCAGTGGAAAGTCTCAATGAAACACTGAAGAAGGCAGAAGAAAGAATCTCAGAATTGGAAGGTATTTCTTGTCACATTGGGGTAGCAATCAAAAAGCTGGAAGTAGAGCTGACTCAAGCTTAAAAAAAGGATTCAAGAACTGAAAGACACTATTAAAAGCCAAATATAAGAGTTATGGGAGTCCCAGAAGGTGCAGAAAGAGAAGCTGGGATTAAACGTGCATTCAATGAAATAATAAAGGAAAATTTCCCAATCTAGAGAAAGAATTAGGAAGTAACATCCAGGAGCGGCACAGAACTCCCAACAGGCTTGACCAAAAGAGATCTTCACCAAGACACATGATCATCAAGCTCTCTTCAATTGAACATAAGGAAAAGATCCTTAAAGGCGCACATGAAAAAAAAAATCAGCTGACATATAAAGGAATGCCAATTAAGTTCACAGGAGACATCTCACAGAAACTCCACAGGCCAGAAGAGAATGGAGCGACTTATTTCAGAATCATACCCAGCAAAACTTTCCTTTATCTTTGAAAATGAAATAAAATTCTTCCGCAGTAAAGAAAAGTTAAAAGAATATGCCTCTCCCAAACCTGTACTACAAATGATACTTAAAGATGTTCTCTTGACAGACGAAAGGAATAGCACTCACCCAGACCAAAGGCAATTGCGAAGAACATCCCAGTAAAATAACAGAAGACTAAATCAATGAACAACCCATTGCTAAAATGACAGGACCAAATTACCACCCATACATATTAACCATGAATGTAAATGGCTTAAACCCATCAATCAAATGTCATAGGTTAGTTGACTGGGTTAAAAACACAAAACCCATTTATCTGTTGCCTGCAGGAGACATATCTCACCAACAAAGATCAGCAGAAACTGTATCTCATGGATTTTGATGTTTTTGCTTTCAGTTTCATTTCTTCAAAACATTCTCATTAAATTCTTCACTGAGTCATAGATCATACAGTAGCATCATTTTCTTCATGAAAGTTCTTGATTTTCTTTTTCATTTTTTTCAGGGACACATTAGTCATTCAGACACATGTTGTTTGACTTCTTGGTATTGTAAATTTCTATTTTTCTTCCCATTGTTGATTTTGTTTTGTGGCTTTTCATTAAGGGGATGCATAGTAACTGTGTAATTGAGACTATCAAATCCAGTGGTACGTTTTTTAACTTCATGACATTGTAAATTTTTGTTTTTATTCCTGTTGTTGATTTTGCTTTGTGGCTTTTCATGTGTGAGGATGTATAGTAACTGCGTAGTGGTGATTGTCATGTCATATGAGGATATAGTGCATCTCTGCTTCTGGATGGAGAATCGACTCCCAATGAGACTGTTGGATGTGTCCTGGCAATGTGATGCTGGACTCTCTCTCAGTGTGGCTCAGGAAACTAGACAGTCTGTTGTGATTCTGGCATAGCAACTGGAATGCAGATTCAAGTTCTGGTTACTCTGTTTCTGATACAGGTTCCTGCTAATACACTTTGGAAGACAGTTGAGGTGACTCAAGAGCACGGAGCCTTGTTCTCCATGTGTGAGATCCAGGTGGAGTTTCAGTCTCCTGGTTTTAAAACCCCGTAGCTGGCTGTTATGAGCATTAGGAGTTGAATCAGCAAGTGGAAGATTTCTCTCTCTGTCTCTCTTTCTCTGTTGTTCTGACTCTGTGTGTGTTTATGTATGTGTCAGTGTGTGTATGACCCACTTTCTCTCTGACATTCTTTCACATAATTTTTTAAAATAAAATATTTGCACATAACTTACATAATTCTCCCACCCACAAATTTTAATTCATCTTTATATTACCTATAAACATCTAGCACAATGTAAATTCTACAGAAATAACTATTATACTATATTGTTTAAGGAAAAGGAGAAGAAAAAAATTTGTCCATGATTAATACAAGCATATTTCTCAAATATTTTTGATCCATGATCGGTTGAATCGAAGGTTTCCTGAGGGCTATGTTGGAGTAGTATGGTCCAATGAATGTACCAAAGCACAAGCAGGTCATGGCGTGCAAAAACATGTCAAACACAAGTTTTTCAGGCTCTAGAGTACTACCAGGAGAAGGTTATTTCAGTAGGATGCCCTTCAACAGAAGACCAGGATCAGCCACTCCTTTCATTTCATGGAGAATTGCAAAATGATGCTGAGCTGCATGATCTAGGAAGGCCACAAAAGAAACTGTAGCCAAAGTCTGCTTGTTACTCAGGCAGTTTGAAAAAGAATTTAAAAATTGACTATTGCATGAATCAAAAAAAATCTCTTCAGGGATTGAAGAAATTATGGTTGATCTCTTTGGAGTTTACCTTCCAAGGAACCTTCCCATTACTGTTGCCATCACACCAGTAAAGTGCGTTCAGCTGCACATCCCCAATTTGCACTCACTGAGCCCATGTGACATCCTTTGACAAGCAAGACTCTTTGGTTTGATTGAGAAAGAAAGCTGCTTTTTGGTAGAGCCCTCGGTAATGTGCCTTGCAATGAACCCAGAGGACCTTCCAGAACAAAAATGGACAAAACTGTGGCCCATGCCCCAAATCCAACCTGCTTTCAGAAATAGGTCTCATGAGAACCTAGCCCTAATTGTTCCTTTATGTATTGTCAATATTGCTTTCCTGCTGGAGCAGCAGAGGTGAGTTGCTGTAACAGAAACCAGAAGATCCACAAATGTTAAAACAATTGCTGTACACTCCTTTATAGAAAAATTATGCCAACCTCCATTCAACCTCTATTGTCCCATCAATAGAGATCCAAGAAACCCATTATAAAACCATGGACTCAAGCAGGGCCATTATCTTGACATCCGAGTCTATAGTTAGTAAACAGGAGAGCAGTGAAAGAAATGTTTTCTATTGGAGTTGACCAAGATGTTGATGGTGTCTTACAACATTCCCTGGACATATATCACTAGAATCTAAAGTGGCTTCTTGCACATACTCATACCCTAGACTGCCTGGGGATTGTTTTGGCCAAAAAAGGCAATCTGAAAGTTGCCTTCCCCAGAGCAGATCTTAGTCATGGATGAGATGAATATTTGGTAGGTAAATAGCTCAGCAACTTTGCCCTTTTGTTGGGATCATTTAGAGTGGCTTCCAAAAATTATTTTTGTCTAAATTTAATTCAAGTCAGGTCTCTCTCCCCTGTAACCTGAGAGTCCCAACTAATCCCCATGGATTGTTCTACACCACCTTCTCAAAGGAAGTCAGGCATCTAACAGAGTCACTGGGGCTCAGGCCTCTGCTGGACAGACCCTAGGCCAGCCCCTTGAGCCCCTCCACTGCCAATATGGCTGCATGCGTTCCGGGCCCACAGTTACCAACTTACTGTGTCCACCAGACTCCTCCATGTTCCACTTTACCATTTCTCTCCAAGCCCAAGCCTCCCCAGGCTTCCTCCCTCAAGACTCTTCATCCACACTGCCCTTCTTTCATTTCCTTCACCAGGATAAATGTCTCCTGGGATGTTTGCAATTGCACTTCCCTATGCCTGGAACCCTATCTCCAAACTGACTGGCTCCTTCTGGTCATTCAGTACTCAGAAAGCTGTCACTTCCTCCAAAAGGTCTTCCCTGACTACTCACTCAAAGTGTTTTTTTTTTTTCACTCCCACCATGTCACTCGGTTGCTACATCCTGGCTGTTTCCAGTGACCTCCATCACTTTAAAGTCGTCTTGTTTTATTTTGTTCTATCAGCACCTCTTTTGGAGTGTATGTACCAAAGGATAAGGTACTTGTCTGTCATTCATCATTGTGTTTTCAAGCACAGAGAAAAGAACAACAGAAAAAGCTAATTGCTTTACAAAATTGCCCAAATTTTGAAATTTGCAGTGGGTAATAACTTGAACCAGGTATAATTTCCCATATTATTCCCATGGAATAAGCATCAATTAGAACTGTGTTGAGTTGTAAAACTGTAATGGCTAAATGATAGGAGGTGATTTTTCTTACTACTAAGAAATCTAATGGAAGGCAGCTGAAAGCACCAGTACAACTCTTCACCATGAGCTGAACATCTTTTCCACTTCATCATCTTTAGCATAAGGCTCTCGCATGCTCTCTGTATTTTGTCTGTTGGTCATAGGGTGGAACATTCACTCTAAGGCAGGAAGGAGGAGAAGAGATAGCACCAAGCTGAGCTAACCTAGTCATTTCTGGAAAACAGCCATCTCCCTGAAACCACTCCCAAATATTCCCAGCTTGAGTTTTACTAGACAGAACCAAAGCACATAATCTAATTGCAAGGGAGTGTGAAAAATACTACATAACTCTCCCAGCTTCTAAAGCAGAGAAGCAAGCAAAATATAGGGGATTGGAATTGGGCATTTCATTGAGGCAAATTCCAGTGTGGGTCACTGTGTTTATCCCCAGTAGCCATGACAACTGAAAATAGCATCCAGGACCAGCTGACCTCAGGTGTTAAACAAGATCAACAGAGAGAAAAGTTTCCTTTTACTCCAACCAAATCAACAACTCCCAATGCAATGAGAATTTGTTGGGAAATGAAAACATTTCCCAGGAATAATGAAAGCAAATCATTCTCATTGTAATAATTTGTAGGTTTCACAACTGAATTAAATGAGACGGACTAATCAGGGTGAGAAAACACCACTTTTTTTTTTTCCAGAAAGGCTAAATAGCTCACTAGATGTAGTCATGAAGTTGTTCCAAGCTGTTAAATTATTTTGAGCTTAGGTAAAAGAAGCAAGCCTGGAGAGACTTGTCTGGTGTGTGAACACGTATTATTTACCCTGAGGTGACATTTTAATAGCAGGAGAAGACAGGAGCACTCTCCCAACCCTTGCACATGTTTTGCTGCCTGCTGCTTGAAATGCACACATCCTGGCTTTGTCAAAGTAATGAGGCCCAGAGAGCAGGCACCTGCTGTGGTCTTTAAACCTTTCTCTAGAAAAATATGTGTAATTAAGAAATCCTGAGCACGCTCCTCTGATCTATTATTAAAATAACACACCTTGGGTCACATTTGCACCCTGACTTGGTGAAGTTAAACAGACGAGTGATTAAATATCACCCTCCCAGGGTGTATTCCTTCACTGCTTCCTCAAGCGCCCCACATTCAGCACACTCGTTCTCAATAAAGAAATGGAGGCATGCGCCAGTGCAGGTAGCAGATTCTGTGACCTGGAGCCTGCATGGCCTTCCAGGCGTGTAGAGGAGCAAAGAGCTCACAGTCAACTCCACTGAAGATGGGAATGACCAGATCTGTATTCGAGCTTCATCTTTCTCACAGGACTCCTGTGTGCCCTTCTCCTTGAGCCAGTTTCCTCATATGCACATCGGTGGGTAATGGCTCATCTGTAGGCTTGCCATTAGGATTAGAGATAGAGCAAAGGACACTTTCCAGGAATCAACAACTGCTCATGGCCGTAGCTTTGCTGCCACAGCTCCAACATCACATCAAGAGAGGAAAGAAACGTCCTCCTATTAGATACAAGAACATGAGCTTTTGTGTATGCCCCAACACTTAGATTGTTTCTTCTCTATCCTTCCCTTTGAAAAGCCCATTCCTCAACCCACTGTCTTTGGCAGGAGACCTTCCCTGACTAGTGAGAGCTCAGTACCACATCGATTTCAGTGGGTGCCCTCATGGAGAACCTGTGCAGCAGTGTCTGTGTGGACACAGTAGCCAGGCAATGGCTTCTTTCAAAATAAATGTATTGGTATGTAGTCTATTCGATGTTTGTTTAACACACACACACACACACACACACACACACACAGGAGAACAGGGTGAGAGCCTGTGAGTCAGGTCAAGGAGGAAGCACTGTGTCCACCTGCTCTCCATCAGGGTGGCAGCCTCAGCCGGTCCCAGCATCCAGACTGCTCCCCTCCAGCGGATGCTAGAGTTGGGCACGGAAGGTCTGCAACACAGAAGTAAGGGCCTGGACCAGAGCCTGGCAGAAATGGCTTGTAGGCTGTACACCCTGGTGAGGCCCTGGATCAAGGGCCTTCTTTACACGTATATGCATGTATTTTTAAAATTCATATATTTTTAAAAGATTGATTTCTTTGAAAGGAAGTTACAGAGAGAAAAAGAGATTTTTTTTAAGGTTTATTTATTTTTATTGGAAAGGCAAATATACAGAGAGCAGGAGAGAGAGAGAGAGAGGAAGATCTTCCGTCCGATGATTCACTTCCCAAGCAGCCGCAATGGCTGGAGCTGAGCCAATCTGAAGCCAGGAGCCAGGAGCTCTTCCGGGTCTCCCACGCAGGTGCGGGGTCCCAAGGCTTTGGGCCATCCTCAACTGCTATCCCAGGCCACAAGCAGGGAGCTGGATGGGAAGCAGGGCCGCAGGGACTAGAACCGTGACCATATGGGATCCTGGCAAGTTGAGGACTTTAACCCCAACACTATCGCAACAGGCCCAGAGCTGAGTTTTAAGCCTGTATTGTGTGGCCCTAAAGCCCTTGCTCCTAGCACTTGAGTTATTGGTGGTATCTCCTCCTGCCTTACTTTATCTTTTTGCTCTTAGCCCCCTGTTTCTTTTTTCAGACTGAGACCCCTTTTGGGAGCTAGGTCACGCACTGCCTCTGCTTCCAGGAAAGGAGTCTGCTTGCCAATCACCTAGGTCTCAGGAACTCGGGACCTGTTCCAGAGAAGGTGATGACAGTTTTGAAAATCATCTGTCTAGTGTCCCATTTTCCAACAGGGGAAACTGATGTCAGAGAGGAAAACAGGGTGAGGAAGGGAGAAAATTTAAAGACTTATTTATTTTTATTGGAAAGGCAGATTTTACAGAGGAGAGAGAGAGAGAGAGAGAGGGATCTTGAGTCTGTGGGTTCACTCCCCAAGCAGCTGCAATGGCTGGAGCTGCACTGATCCAAAGCCAGGCGCCAGAACCTCCTTAAGGCCTCCCACACAGGTGCAGGGTCCCAAGGCTTTTGGCTATAATCCACTGCTTTCTCAAGTCACAAGCAGGGAGCTGGATTGGAAGTGGAGCCGTCGGGATATGAACCAGCACCCCTATGGGATCTCGGTACATGCAAGGCGAAGACTTTAGCCTCCAGGTTACTGTGTCAGGCCCTATTTCATTGAATCTCTTAAAAAATCCTATGTGGTATTATAGTGATGCTAGAGCGAAAAATGGAAACAGAGGACACCAGACAGAAATAGAGCTTGATCTTTGATCTCTGAGAGTTGGGAAGGGAAGACTTGTCAATGATGAGATTCACCAAGCAGCTTGTCTTCAGAGAAAAACCAATGGTTTTGAAATTCGGAGAAGGGCATGAGGTCGTTATGTTGATTAGAGGTTGAAAACCCAGGTCTAGGCAGGATAGATTAAATCCGTAGATCTGAATACAATTGCTTGAAACAAAGGCCCCGTTCATAGCACAGGAAAGAAACTTCAGGTGAATTCATATTCTGGTGTCTGGATACTAAAAGATCATGGTCTTGTAATAGCCTGAGAGGGTAGAAGTAACCCAAGTTTGCTACATTTTAGGCTGGCGCTGCTGAGTAGGGGCATTTCCCATTTGATCTATCAAGCTGATTTGAAGCTGAGGAAATAGTAAGTAAGTTGGTCAGTTTTACGCAGACACCAAATGGGAGCCCAGCTCTACTTACTTGGAGTTTGTGCTCTAAGCCACTACTGTCTGCCTGCTTCCTGCTGCTATAGCACAATCCCATGGACTGAGTTCCTTGTAAATAGTTGACAGTGTGGATCTCAGGAAGTCTCAGCCATTTGGTTCAGTTTCTGGTGGGGACCTCTTGCATGAGGTGGTGTGCATCACCCATGAGAGAGCAAGCTGCTACCTTGGATTGCTTTGATTCACTCCCCAAGCAGCCGCAATGGCTGGAGCTGAGCCAATCCAAAGCCAGGAGCCAGGAGCTCTTCCGGGTCTCCCACGCAGGGTGCAGGGTCCCAAGGCTTTGGGCCATCCTCAACTGTTTTCACAGGCCACAAGCAGGGAGCTGGATGGGAAGCAGGGCCACCAGGATGAGAACCGGTAACCATATGGGATTCCGGTGCGTGCAAGGTGAGGAGTTTAACCACCACGCCATTGCGCCGGGCCCAAGAGATATCTTCTCTCCATGGACTCATTCCCCAAATAGCTTCCTGGTCACCTCCCCAGATCTTAGCACCTGTGAGAAAGAAAAGGCATGACACAGGGTCAGACCCTGATTGTGTTGCTCAGCTGCTGCCCAGGCTCACACTGCGGAACCCCAAATGGGAACATTCCCCAAGGTGTCAGCATGCAGACGTGGCCCTCTGAGGACTAGGCAAGCTAAAGAGGACTGCTGGGAACAGCAGGGCCCTGAGGAAGAGCAAGATTTCAAAAGGCGCAGTAGAGAGTAGAGGAAGTGCGTAAACTCAAAACACCACATTTCCTCAATGCAAATCCAGCCTTGATTTCTAGAATAGCTTTCCAAAACACACCTGAATTTTCTGGAAACTCATACCACTGGAAAACACTTCCTAAACTCAGAAACCTCAGGATGCAGATGAAGGCCTGCCGGAGACAGACTAGAGAACTGCCATCCAGTCCCTCTCGCTCCTGCCCACCAATGCCTAGATCTCTTATCTTCACAAGAACCCTATGGTGGGAGACCATTGCTAACTCTAAAAGGGGGCTGCAGATCAGAGACTCAGCCTTCTGTCCAAGGACCACCTCACCAACTGAGGTGTCCAAGCACAGTTCCTGGCTGTAGTGGGACAGATTTGGCCAGATGAAAAGGGAGAAGTTCCTGGCCAGACCTAATGTTAGCCCAGCCATCTCACCATCCTCCACGAACCATACCATGGTTGCCTTTGGAATGAAACCCAAGCTCCTTGTGTAACTGACTCACTCCATGCCTGCCTGCACCACACTCCTACTTTTTCTGCCTCTCTCACGCTTGTTTCTTTCCCCCTGCCACAGTGATCTGGTTGTTCCTCAGATTACTGGAACTCACCAGCTGGTGTTTGCTTGGGTCTTCATCACCTGGTCCTCTGGTCAACCTCAGCATCCCTGTGCCCTCCTCAGAACAGTATTCTTGCCAACCAACCCCAAGGAACACTAGTCACCTTTACCTTCTCCACAGCATGCTGAAACTCACTCCACTCTCCTCTGCACTTTGTCTCCCACACCCACACTGGAGAGTGAGCCCCACAGTGGCATGCATGTTCGCCTGTTTGCTGAATGAGAACACCCTCCTCCCAGAGACAGCACACCCAGCTTCTGAGCAAATCAACCAAACCAGGGCACTCAGACCAGATGCAGATGTATCTTAAGGCTGAGCAGGGACTGGGGAACTGCCCCTGTGTGGGCATATTTGCCATCACTAAACCCCACTTTTATGTAGAAATTCTTCCCCCATGGTCCTCCTGTGTTCAGCGCTACTGTCCTGGGCTGCTGATGTGTTTGCACTCTCTGTTCTGCAACTTCAGCCCTTGTTGCACCTACTCCTTTAGTGCTTGTCTTGCTAAGAGTGATGCTGAAGTGACATAGAGTAGGATTTATATGTAATATCCCTAGATTTGAGTGATGTAATTCATTCATCAACCATCCATAAGAGGCCGATTGTTTATAATTAGCTGAAATGGTCAATGTCCCTTTTACTACTGTTATTGATACCGCCCATAAATAAAAATCTAGTGCTCATTGTACCTACATTAGGGCCCTGGGATACAAGAATGAACTCACAGCGACATGACAGTCTCCTACATGATTGGGAGACACTCCGGCGGCAACATGATGGACTTGGGAAAATTCATGAAAGACATCCATTGTGACACTGGAGGAGAGAACAGAGTGGAGGAAATTCATGGGAGGGGGAAGGGAGATCACAGTGCCAACGAATCTGTATCAAAAAACAAAAAAAAATTAAATTTAGCATTGAAACACAAACACACACACAAAGAATAAATCATTTTTATTATTTCATTTTATGACATAGGTTCATAGGCTCTGGGATTCCCCAAACCCTCCCCCCATATTGAATTCCTCCATATGGTTACAGTAGTACAGATCATAAGCAGTCATGATTCCTTCATTGCGGGCATGGACCATGCGGAGAGTCCAGCATCTTATTGTACAGACAAATTCAACAGCTTCATTGAGAGACCATCTTTGGTCTGTAAATAGAGCTGGCAGGATATCATCCCCACCAATGAGATGCCACTACACATCTTCAACAACAGGAAGTAACATGGAAATTAACAACATCAAGAAGAGGGAGAATCAAGATGGCCGAATAGGGTAAGGACACGTTTAAACAGATGGAGAAACATTTAATCAGGATGAAGCAGAGAGGACACATTACAGGAAATAGGAAAGGACAGAACAACAGCAGAGGGGTACCTGGAGACTGACAGACACAGGAAAGCAGCAGACACCATGGTGTGGTGTTGCAATGACTGATACTCCAGCGGCATTCAGCTAACAGTGATCTGAACTCAACCAGCAGCCAGAACTCCACTAGCAACCAGGTGGGAAGGGACTTTCACTGGGAGCTTGGGAGGTGAACCCAGACAAAGAACCGTACATCCTGCTGGTCTGTTTGATTTGACCAGGAGCAGAGACAGAGCAGCAGATCCCAAATGGACAGTGTGAGAACAGGAAGGATTTCACAACCCAGTCAGCCCCTTAGAGCCTAATTGGGCACCATTTTGTATAAGGAGGCAAAGGCAAGAGAAGGGACTGAACATACACTGAGCTGGGAGTGAATTCATTTCTGACTCAGTGAACTGTAGCAACGTGGCATTCTACAGGTGCCACCCAAGACAGGTCTGGGTAGCCCTCAGATCTGACGGCCGGCAGATCAAGAACTCTATGTCAGGTGCCATTTTGTACTCTGTGGCAATAGCTTTAGGACTGCAGGGGACAACAGTGAACTGCGCATGTGCTGAGCTCGTGAGAACTCACTGAGCTCAGTGCATTGCACTGGTCCCACAGGAAAATAATAATGAGTGTGGCATCGTACGGGTCAAAATTGGTCCGTATTGCACTCAGACCTAACATCCAACAGGTTCCAACAAGATCAGCACTACCAACAACCTAGCTATATAGGATACCTGGTGTCTCCCTAATCCTGGGACCTGCTCCAACCGGAAGTGGGAGAAAGGTTGCAGAGACAATGGTGCAAGTTCAGCACAGTATCACAGGAGGTGGAGAGTGGTGAGCCAGCAGTTGGGGCTACAGAGTTCCCGGTGGAAATCTAACATAAGAACCCAGACCTGGAATTCACTGGAGGGAGTGACACAAGTGGCTGCAAGCAAAAAGTTGTGTACCAACTGCAATAAGTAGAATCACATTGTAGACCTGTGGGTGACAGAGATTAGAAACCTGCCCCAAGGAGAAAGACTCTGCTAACCAGAAGTACAATGGCCAAGAGCAAAAGAAGAGACAAAGGCACAAAGAATATTACTGAAAACTCCCCTGCAAAGGCACAAAACCCTTCGCCAACCTCAGAGTTAATTGAGGAAGACGTCAAGAAAATGTGGCACACAGAATTCATAAAACTCATTTTAAACCTTCTGGTCAAAAAATGAGAAGCCCATGCAAGAGTTCAAAGAATTTAAGGAAGTAATAAAGCAAATCAAGGCTGATGTATCAGAAATTGAGAACACAGTAGAGCAAATGAAAAGTACAATGGAGAGTCTCCAAAGTAGAATGAAGCAAGCAGAAGAAAGAATCTCAGAATTGGCAGATATTTCCTTGTCATCAAAGAGAAGCAAACAAAAAGCTGGAAGCAGAGCTGGGTCAAGCTAAAAAAAGTATTCAAGAATTGAAAGACACTATTAAGAGGCCAAATAGAAGAGTTATGGGAGTCCGTGGGCTACCCTCTTTGAGGTAAGTCTCGGGGCTTTGTTAGGCGGTCCGGGCCCACCCACAGCTCACCATGAGCTTGAGTTGCAGACGGGACCGGGAAGGGGCAGGACCTGGGCCTGGGGATTTAAACGTCCAGCAGCCACCTGGCTGCGGGGTGCCTCAGGTCGGGGGAGTCTCATGCCTGGATCACACATGCCAGCCACGACATGCACATGGTGAGCTGCTCCCGGGTGGCTAGTGCACCATTTGGTGCCAGGTTCCGCCTGCTGGCTGCCTGGCCAGCGAGCTCTGGGATTTTGGTTCTTTGATTCGCTGCTTAGGTAACTCCATGCTGAACCCACAGTTCTTTGGGGATGTGAATCAATCCTAAAGATTCCCAATGACAGTAAATCTTCCTCTGAAGAATCTGTAATTACTTACTAATGCTGAGTACCGAACACCAGTTCATTCAAAGCTAAGACTCCAGGCTTGTCCAGCAGGATGTCCCCATTACCTGACATGCTGATGGATTAGCAGAGGGGTCACAGTAGGCTGGGCCATGACATTAACTGGCATTTGAGAACCATATCCAGGGGTAGAACGTGTGGGGGATATGTGGGCCAAACCCTGTGGAAATTCTAACCCCATTGGATGGCTTAGGAGTGGCTGTGGTGACAGACTAAACTGGGTGTGACCAAGAAGCTTACCATCAACCACAGATAGAGGAATCCTCAACAGTCTGGACAGGTCAAGGCAGCAGCACCTGAATGTGCATCCTGAGTAGGGTGTGGGGTGGTCCGGGCTGCTATGTTCACCAACTCATGCAAGGCCAAAAGGAAAGCCAGTCTGTGCCAGGCACTGGCCTAAAACCCAACGGCATGTATGAGAATTAGGTTTGGGAGGGGATAAAGGGGAGAAACATGGGAAACTCCCCTGGTGAGCCATAGCTCCCACTGGTGAATAGGAGGTCCAGACCTGGGGGTCGGACAAGCTGGGCAAAGTAGCTCCAATTGCTCGTCAGTGTATGGAAAGCTGATGGATCAGGCACACCGGGCAGTACTGAGCAAACCTTAGCCCACAAGTTAAATTAGAAACCAGGATGCAGCACAAGACATGCCCAGCTAGGTTCTTGCACCAATCGGTCTGTGTGAGCCAAGGACGATGAGTCATAGTGTCGAAGGCAGGGGTCGCGACAGGTGACGGGCTGTGCCGAGCTGAGCCAGAGCAACCACTGGCATGCTTAATGCTGGCTGAGAACAGGCCCAGTTGGGGAACTGGGGGGAGATCCTGGCTGGGTGGAGGTTCCCACAAAGGGACGCACGGGCTGGAATGGGGCTGCGTTCTGGTCGGGACACAGCTGTAGTCTCCCTTGGCACAAGTGTGGACTGGGACTTGACGCACCGGGCCGGGTCAGACTGCAACACCTTTTGGTGTTCTGGAGAACCAGGGTAGATGTGGGACGGACTAGGCTGGGTTTCAACCCCAACTGAGCCATGTATGACCTATATGTGGGTATGGACAAGCCGTGGCTGGGCTGAAACATCTAACAGCAAGAACCAGAATGGGTTGAAGGTCAGTTAAGAAAAGCCACTGCTCCTGCTAGGACAGGAGGTGAACTGAGTAGTGCTGGCCCATGGACCCACTGGTATGTGCGAAACCTGACACCGGGAGGGGCTCTGATGGAGGAACCTGAGCAACTCCTCTGGCAGGACACAATCCCTGCAGGTAAGCGCAAGAAGCATGATAGAAAACAGCCCAGAATAGGCCATAGAAAGTTTCCCACAGGCATACATTTGGCATGGGTTGGGGGCAGAACAGGCTGAATCAGTTCGCATCATCCACTGGCAAATCCGAACACCGGAGCAGAATGTGTGTCGAGCCAGGTTCGGTCGCAACAAAAGCAGTACACAACACAGAATGCCAAGGTGAGACTGTCTGAGCCAGATGTGACCACAGCACCCAGCCAGCACACGTGAGAATCAGGAAGGGAGGGGCAGAGCCGACAGGGGAGTAAGGGGTGGTTCCCTTGCTGGATAGCTGCTCCAGCTGGAGGGTGTGAGCTGTGATGGGGACAGACCAGAATAGGCAGGACTGCAGCACCTGTGTGCCTCATGTGGACCAGGTCAGGGAAGAGCCAGGATGGGTGGACTATTCCTACTGGTGCAAACAAAATTAGAGTGGGTGAGAGCTGTTGGGGCTTACCCATAGCAGAAGCTGGCACTAGGGGCTAATACGGTCAAGTCTAACCACAGAGCCACCTGGAGAGTGCATAATCCGGGAGTGAGAGAGACCTGGGAGGGAAATAGTGGACTCCTCCCTCTTGGGATACCACTCCCATGGGAGGGCACAAAATAACTAGGACGGGGGTTGGGGTGGCCTGACAGAGGCACTCAACAACATCCGTGAGGGCTGGATAGCTGAGCTGGTTAGATTGAACTAAGCCCTTCGACATTTACAAGAGCCAGATGGGATATGGAGCAGACTGGACTAGTCTGCTACACATACTGGCTAGCCAGGGTAGGGGCAGGCCTGTTGGGGGCTACAATAACTGTGGGTCACTCTGACTGGGCTGTAGCTCCCACTGGTCTATGTGAGGGCCGAGTATGTGATGGGCAGAGCCAGGATGGACTGCAACACTCTGGCTCCAGTGGAGATTGATGCTGAGAACAGAACCAACCCAGCAGTTGCAACCACTAGCTGATCGGGGTGATGGACTGTTGGCAGCAAAATACTGGACAAAGGGAGACTCTATGATGGACTGTATCAGTCAGTGGATTCTTCAACAGCCTCATCGTACCTGGAGTGGCGAGAGTGGCAGTGATTTATAACTGGTGAATTATCAGAACCACTTGAGCAAGGATCTCAGAGCGTGCCCTACATCCGGGACCTGGGGTGGGTGGGAAACTGGGTGGGGCTTCTCCCTCAATATTCCCTTTACCTCAGATATATGAAGGAAACAATAGGGAAATAGTGGTCTTATCCACTTTCCCATAGCCCTTGTACCTTTTTACCCTAATTAACAATGTAAAGATTGCCAAAATCTAATAATAAAAAAAAAAAAAACAAGAAGAATTAAAAACTTTTTGGGAAATACTAAAAAAAAAAAAAAAAAAAAGAGTTACAGGAGTCCAAGAAGGTGCAGAAATAGAAACTGGTTTTATAAATATATTTAATGAAATAATAAAGGAAAATTTCCCTAATCTGGAGAAAGAATTGAATAAGAAAGAATAAGAATAAGAAAGCAATATCCAGGAGGGGCACAGAACTCCCAATAGGCTTGACCAAAAGCAATCTTCACCACAACACATGATCATCAAGTTCTCTTCAATTGAACATAAGGAAAAGATCCTTAAAGGCGCACATTAAAAAAAAAATCAGCTGACATATAAAGGAATGCCAATTAAGCTCACAGGAGATCTCTCACAGGAAACTCTACAGGCAAGAAGAGAATGGAGTGACATATTCCAGATTCTAAAAGAAAAAAATTGTCGGCCTAGGATAACATATCCAGCAAAGCTTTTGTCTTTGAAAATGAAATAAAATTCTTCCACAGTTAAGAAAAGTTAAAAGAATATGCCTCTTCCAAACCTGCCCTACAAATGACACTTCAAGATGTTCTCCTGACAGAGAAGAGGAATAGCACCCACCAAAACCAAAGGCAAATGGGAAGAACATCCCAGTAAAATGACAGCAGAAGACTAAACCAATGAACAACCCATTCCTAAAATGACAGGACCAAAGTAACACCCATACATATTAACCCTGAACGTAAATGGCTTAAGCTCAATCAAATGTCATGGATTAGTAGACTGGATTAAAAAGCAAAACTCATCTGTTTGTTTTCTAGAAGAGACACATTTCACCAACAAAAATTAGCGGAAACTATATCTCATGGGATTTGATGTTTTCTGTTAGTTTCATCTCTTCAAAATACTTTCTTCTGATTAAATTCTTCAATGATTCATAGATCATACAGTAGTATCATTTTCTTCAAAAAGGTTCTTGATTTTCATTTCTTCAGCTACATGTTAGTCATTTAGTAGCATGTTATTTAACTTCTTGGTGTTGTTAGTTTCTTTTCTCTTCCTGAGGTTGATTTTGTTTTGTGGCTTTTCATTTAAGGGGATGTATAGTTGCTGTGTAATGGAGACTGTCATATCTAGTAACATGTTATTCAACTTCATGGCATTGTAAATTTCTATTTTTCTTTCTATAGTCAATTTTGTATTACGACTTTTCATTTGAGGGGATGTACAGTAGCTGTGAAATGGAGACTAACATCGAGATGTGAGGATGTAATATGGTATGCATTTCTACTTCCAGACAAAGATGGACTTCTAATGAAACTGTTTATAATATCTTGACAATAGGATTCTGGACTCTCTGCCATTGTCTATGCCCGCAACGATGGACATATGACTGTGTATGCAGAACTATATTTTAGTAATGATATAGAGGAACTAGGTGGGGGGGGGGGTGAATTGAGGAGGGGTTAAGGCAAATGCCAGGAGCCTATGGAACTGTATCATAAAATGATAATAATAATAATAAAATGTAAAAAAAATCAAGAAATTAATTAACATGGTATTGAGTGACCAATATGCTAGAAAATGCAACTTTTTAAACACATCCTGTAACTACTTCCTTGACATCTCAATTTTAGTGTATACACAACTGGCTGCTATAAACCTAAAAATGGTTACAGGGCGCTATTCAGGTGTCTCATGTGAAGATTTCTCTGCAATACCCCTCCTAAAATTGTTCTGCTCCAACTGCCAAAAAAAAAAATAATAATAAATCTTTTTAAAAAATAAGAGTGCTGCTGAAGTGCCTCTCCTATCCCTCTTTGCCTTTTCAGCCTGAAGGCAGCTTCTTATCTTGCTCAAATATCAGAAGACTAGCAACCCTCCTACAATGTTTGCCAGCAGCTGTCATTCCAGAACCTTCCCTCAGTGAAAAGTCACTGCAGGAATTGAATACTCTAGGACATCAATTGCCATGTTTAGGAACCATCTGAGCTTGCCTTACTGTGGAGAACACAAAAGAAGACATTTCCTTGTCCTCCTTGGGAACACCAAGTCCTTGCTTCAACAGCCACAGAGGGGTCATTGAGAACTGCTTCACTTTCAGGGCTGAATTGTGAGACTCAAACAACAAACGCTAAAAATGTGCAACTCAGCATGGACTGGAATTGTGAGCAAGGACTTCCCAGGTGAGGCAGGGGAACACTAAGCCTCAGCTCTCACAGTCATGTGAAATAAAGACTGAAGTCTTACTGGTATTTCTTACAACCTGCCCATGAGTTTCCATGTTTTGTTTTTTTAGATAACTTGCAACTCCTACATATGTACACTGTCCAAGATGAGAACATACTTTTTCTAATTAGCACTGCTAAATGATGTGGTTTGGATAGTTCTATCATTGTTTCTACAGTTAGAAATATCTCTCACTTTGAAGGGATGAGAAAATACGGACAGACTGATGTGATGGCACTATTGGCTAACCTCTGCCTGCAAGAGCTGACATCCGATGTGGGAGCTAGTTCATGTCCTGGCAGTTTCACTTCCCATCCAGCTCCCTGCTTGTGGCCTGAGAAAGCAGTCAAGGATGGGCCAAAGCCTTGAGACCCTGTACCAGCATGGGAGACCTGGAAGAAGCTCCTGGTTTCAGATTGGTGCAGCTTCAGACATTGCAACCACTTGGGGAGCAAAGCAGAGGATGGAAGGAATTTCCATTTGCTTCTTCTTTCTGTAAATCTGCTTTTCCAACAAAAATAAATAGATCTTTTAGGGGAAAAAAAGGAAAGAGGGACAAGAATTCCAGCCCCAGATAATGAGTGGGTTTGCAATCCAATACTGAGGAGAGACAGGCATTTGGCTTAGCAGTTAAGACACTACTCAGGAGGCTCAAATTCCTATGAGCAGTGCCTGTGATTGAGTCCTGGCTCCATTCCCAGTCCCAGATTCCTGCTAATATGTACCCTGGGAGGCAGCAGCTGATGCTTTAAGCAGTTGAGTTCCTAGCTACTAGGTTTGGCCTTACTCAAACGAGTGAACCAACAAATGGGAATGTTTCTCTGTCTCTCTCTCTCTCTCTCTCTCTCCCTCTCTTTCTCTCTCTCATCTATCTCTGTGTCCCTCTCTCTCTCCTCTTCCATAGCTCTCTGCCTCTGAAATAAATAAGAGAACTAAATAAGGAAATAAAAAAGCAAATCATGTAGAATCCACAAGAAACTTAGAGAAAGCACTCAGCAGAGGCATTTCTTGTCCACGAGTCAGGATTAGCCAAGCCCCACCAATACGGCTCTGTTGTTTTATGATTCCTTTTTCTACTTCCTAGGCATGCTCAGAGATTCCGCCCCAAAATCTGTGAGAATATAGATGAAAACCTCTACTAGACATATGACACTTGGTACTTTTTTTCCCCCAAGAAATCCACAGCAGGTGCAGACTGGAGCAGAACATAGTGTATCAACCTCGTTCACACATTAAGGAAACAGACTCAGAGAAATTAACATTTTTTGCCTGAGCTCATACAGTCAGCAAAAGAGCCAGACTCCCTTGGCAATCTTCGCTTCTGTCTGCTATCTCGCTGCTCCTGTCCCTTGGGAGGCCAATCCCGCCATCTCCACATTCGTCATCATGATCATCTGCACTGAATTCAAATATCAGACTGACGGAATAATCCTTTTTAAGTAAGATTTTCCCATTACAGACTGATATTACCTTGCCTTTTAATATTCCATTTTTCCCCACAGCTGTGTCATTAACTAAAGAATATGTTCTGATTTATCCAACAAAGTGTTTAACCTTTTTTTTTTAATGTTTTATTGATTCTTAAAGCTTTGGTTCCACCGGAAGATCCTGATTGTTACATTAACAACCTCATTGATATTCTTTAAACAAGGCCCTCTGCAATATGAAATGTAGTGGGACGCCCATGAAAAGCTGGAGCTCCCAGCGATCTGTTCATCAATGAACTAATCTTGCACACTGTGGGGAAACAGATAATGAGAGCTACACGCGGTGTCCAATGGGACTGGACTCCTCAGCCCAGACAGCGGGGCTGCCGGAGTGTACAGCAAGGGCTCCTCTGGGGAGAGCCAGCGGCAGAAAGAAAAAGTCCCTCTAGGCTGAGCCCTCAGCCCCTGGCAACCAGCATGGTCTCTGGTGAATCAAACTGTTCTCCTCAAAGGTGGACCATAAGGAGACTTGAGGCATCTGAGAGCACTTCAGAAAGTTTGTGGAAAATGGAATTAAGAGAGAAGTTGTGATGTATGCATCCCAAAGGACCAGTTCAAGTCCATGGCTATTTCACTTTCAGTCTAGGTCCCTACATCCTGAGACAACACAGTATAACTCAACTGCATGGGTCCCTGACGTCCACTTTGGAGGCCTGAATGGAGTTCCAGGCTTCTGGCTTCAGCCTGTTCCTAACCTGTCCGTTACAGGATGTTTGGGGTATAAGCCAGCTGGTGGAAGATATTTCTCTTGCTCTCTCTCTGCCTTTCAAGTATATGAAAATATAAATAAAAAACATGGGGTTTTTTTTGCTGTAAAAACATTTTGAAATCCTCATATACGGTCTGGCATGGTGGCCTAGCGGCTAAAGTCCTCGTCTTGAATGTGCCAGGATCCTATGTGGTCACCGGTTCTAATCCTGGCAGGCCCGCTTCCCATCCAGCTCCCTGGGAAAGCAGTCAAGGATGGCCCAAAAAAAAGCCTTGGGACTCTGCACCCATGTGGGAGACCTGGAAAGAAGTTCCTGGCTCCTAGCTTCGGATCGGCTCGGCTCTGGCCGTTATGGTCACTTGGGGAGCGAATCATCAGATGGAAGATCTTCCTCTCTGTCTGTTGGCAACGCCCGCGTCGCCACGTACCCCAAACTGAGCGGAGGGACTAGGGTTACAAGAAAACAACGCAGTGAGACAACACAAGACAACACGCAGTACACCGAATGCCGATCGATGATAGATTGATCTTTATTGAAACTCCAGGCTTTCTTTTATACTCTGCCTAGCTCCTCCCAGTGTTTATCCAGTCCTCAAGTGGCCACCCTAAATCCTTCGAGATCCTCCCAGTAGTGGCCACCCTAAATCCCTTGAGTTCCTCCCAGTGTTTATCCAATCCCTTGGCAGATAACTTGACAAATAGGAAGCAGGAACTTGCGGTTAAGCCAGTGGCTAGATGTATCAGGCCAAAATGGCTCATCCTGTTACCCTCTGAGAAACAAGCTAAGCTGTGGAGTTAATCCTTGGGAGACCGGGGCCTGCATCTGTCTTTCCTCCTCTCTGTATATCTGACTTTGCAATAAAAATAAAATAAATCTTTTTAAAAAAGGAATCCTCATATGCAAGAAGTCAGCCAACAAGTTTACGAAGGGCAGGCATTGTGGCACAGCAAGTTAAGCCACTGTTTGGGATGCCCACATCAGAGTGACTGGTTCCAGCCCTGCCTCCTCCACTTCCAATCCAACTCCCTGCTCATGTACCTGGAAAAGCAGCAATGATGGCTGCTCACTCACATGGGAAACCTACTGGGAAAGAGTCCCTGGCTCCTGGCTCCAGCCTGGCCCAACCCTAGCTGTTGCAGGGAGGTGTGTGTGTGGGGGGGGGGGTAATGAACCAGCAGATGGAAGATCTCTTTCTACCTCTGTTTATGTGTGTGCGTGTGCCTTTTAAAACAAATAGATGGGGCCCAGCAAGGTAGCCTAGTGGCTAAAATCCTTGCCTTGCACTTGCTGGGATCCCATATGGGTGCCAGTTCTAATGGCCCAAGGTCTTGGGACTCTGCACCCGCACGGGAGACCGGAAGAGGCTCCAGGCAGGCCCCTGATTTTGGATTGGCTCAGCTCCAGATGTTGCGACTGCTTAGGAAGTGAATCAGAGGATGGAAGATCTCCCTCTCAGTCTCTCTTTAATATCTCTCTGTATATCTGACTCTCCAAGAAAAATAAAATAAATCTTAAAAAATAAATTGATAGAATCTTCTAAGTTTTTTAAGTTCCCATGGAAGATGCATATTATGAAAAAAAACTATTTGTACCAAATTTATCTTTTAATCTCACCTTTCCATAAACTCTTTGAAGTACCTTGTCAAGTTCAAATTCCTCATCAAAGCACTGAGGCCCTTGTGACGTAGCCTGCGGGCAGCACACCAGCTCCTCTTTCTTTCTTTTTTTTTTGAAGATTTATTATTATTATTGGAAAGCCAGATATACAGAGAGAGAAGGAGAGACAGAGAAGAAGATCTTCCATCCGATGATTCACTCCACAGGTGAGCTGCAACGGGCCAGTGCTGTGCCGATCCGAAGCCAGCAACCAGGAACCTCTTCCGGGTCCTCCATGTGGGTGCAGGGTCCCAAAGCTTTGGGCCGTCCTCAACTGCTTTCCCAGGCCACAAGCAGGGAGCTGGATGGGAAGTGGAGCTGCCAGGATTTAGAGCCGGCGCCCATATGGGATCCCGGGGCTTTCAAGGCGAGGACTTTAGCCGCTAGGCCACCACACCGGGCCCGCCAGCTCCTCTTTCACAGCTGGCTCCTCTACAAAATTTTTGCTGCCGCTGTGCCCAGCTATCAGAATTAGCATCAGACAAATGAGGCACTTACCTCAAGGAAAAATTTAAGTGGGTGATGAGTAACTCAGTAAATGGGATAATTAATATTTGGGGCTGACATAGTGTAGCAAGTAAAGCTGTTTCTTGCAACACCAACATCCCATTTGGGGACCATTTTGAGTCCCAGGTGCTTCACTTTCAATCCAGTTCCCTTCTAATGGCCTGGGAACCACAGCAGAAGATGGCCCAGGTACTTGGGCCCCTGTACCTTCCAACCTGGAAGAAGCTTCTGGCTCCTGCCCATTGTGACCCAGTCCTTACCTTTGTGGCAATTTGCAGAGCGAATCACCAAATGGAAAAAATCTCTGTTTTCCCTTCCACCCCCTTTATTCTTTCAAATAAATAAAAACTCTTGCAAAATATTAAAAGGATTATTTTGTTTTCAAAGGTTGCTTTATTTACGTTGAAAGGTAGAGTTACAATAGACAGAGGAGAGACAGAGAGGTCATTCATCCATTAGTTCCCTTCCCAAATGATCCAACTGGAGCCGGGTCAGTCCTAAGCCAGGAGCCTCTTACAGGTTTCCCACATGGGTGCAGGGGCCAAGCACTTGGGCCATCCTCTACTGCTTTCCAAGGCATATAAACAGGGAGCTGGATAGCAAGTGAAGCAGTCAGGACTGAAATTGGCACCTATATGACATGCCAGCACCATAGGTAGAGGCTTATTCTAGTATTCCATAGTGCTGACCCCCCAAAAGATTATTTTAATGCAGTACTTTTTTTCGAAAAGATTTATTTTTATTGGAGAGGCACATTTCCAGAGAGAAAGAGAAATGGAAAGATCTTCCATCCACTAGTTTACTCCCCAAATGGCCATAGCAGCTAGAGCTGAGCCAATCTGAAGCCAGGAGCCAGGAGCTTCTTCCAAGTCTCCCACGTGGATGCAGGGTCCCAAGGTTTTGGGTCACTCTCTGCTTCTTTCCCAGGCCATAAGCAGGGAGCTAGATGAAAAGTGGAGCAGCCGGGACACGAACTGGCACCCGTATGGGATCCTGGCTCTTGCAGGCAAAGGATTTGGTTACCATCACATCAGGCCGTGCAGTACTTTTAAAAACCAAAACCAATGTAAAAAACAACAACAAGTCCATGGTAAGCAAAATGTCAAAGGCTCAGACAAAGGTAAGACAACCCTGCACTGGCCTGGCTCTGCCTCACTCCCATGCCTTAATCATGGCCCTGACCTTCCCGCTCACCTTTCTAAACACACTAGGTTCTTTGTTCCCCCAGCCCCCTAGACTTTGTCTTTGCCATTTTCTTTGTGTCAGTCATCCCTCAGGCATCATTTTGATATCACCTTTCTCAGACAAATCTCTGCTACTCCTACACATTCATGGACCCAAACCTGGGAGCCCCCACTCTGAGCACTACCTACCCAGTGTTTATCACACTCCATCAAACTGCCCAGCTGTCTTCCTAAGCACTTGGTAAGCCCCAGGGAAGTGCGAGCTAGGCCACACTCCTGTTCCCAGAGCTGGTGGCTGTGGTTGAGACTGTGGCGGTCAGTCCTTGCTCCAGGAAAGGCTGCCTGGAGGTGTGCAGAGATGAGCCCAGTTCACACAAAGAAAGGTTGTGAGAAGCCCTGAACAGGGGGTAATTCACACGGGGTGCTGGTTCCCTCACCCCAAATCACATCTTCCAATGCGGTGAGATGGAGTTTGATGGATCCAAAACACTAAAGGAGAAACTGAAACACACTCAAGCAAGCAGAGACAGTTTGGGTCTTGAGTCAGAGACCCAGCAACCCGAAAAGCCAGATATCAGAGGACAGGTTAGAGAAAGCCCTGTCTTTCTCGTCAGCATTTCCATAGGTGGCCAATGCCTGGACCTTTTGAGCTTACTGAAATGTGTTCTGTATTGCAGTAAGAATGGGAGAAGACCAGAAGCCCGGCTGGGTAGTAGGAGATGAAACCAGACACAGGTGGACCAGCAGCTCCTCCTCCCCCAACTCCTCAGTCTTGGGTGATTATAACTGAGGAAGACCTGGCTAGATACAGAGCAGGGTTTAGCTAAAAGTGTTAAGATGTTTGCATGGGGAGCATAGTAGGGTAGGAGCCAGAGATAAAGAAGCTGGGAAGCCTGGGCAGTAGCACAAAATCTCAACCCCACAGCATTTCCCTCCTAAATCCCCTTCTCCTAGTGCTGCCTTGCTTCTAAATTTTCCAGAAGGCACGAGAGTTTAGGCTTCCACCCAGTAGATAGCCTGTGCCATAGTCTTAGCAGCCAAAGTAGATGATGAATTCTGAATGCAAACATAACAAGACATTTGAAGAGTGCTCCCCTATGAAAACAAGCCAATTACACTCAGTCCCTCTCCATGGACACAGAATCTCTTCCTGGCCAATGTCCACCCAGGCTCCTCTGAACCCTCTTTTCTGGATGTCAATTTTCATCCATATAGACTTGAACCAACATTTGACATGGATGTGAGCAACTCAAAGCCACATTCCTTAGACAACCAGCCTGGTTGAAATTTGCTGCCAAAAGAAGTTGCTATGTGTTCCAACTGACACCTGAGGACCAACAAAATCCTCTGCCTCCCAGTCTCTGTAGGAAGAGCTGACTTGACAATCACCAATTAGCAGACAGGACCATGCAATCTCAACACACTAATCCTCTGGAATTTTAACTTCCCTGCCTCCGCTAAGCTCCCACTTGGACTTACCCTTTGCCCTCACTCTCCTTTTAAACTACCATTTACCACTGCACAAATCAAAACTGAGTTCATTCACACTGGGCTCCTCTCTCTATTACAATAGTCATTATCAATTAAAGCCTGTCCTTGCAACTTTAGAGTCCAACTTTGTTCATCATTGATGCTACAGGACAACCATAATAAGCTCAGAAATACATAATAACTATTGACTAAGCTGTTATGAACAAGATCAAATTCAAAATAATGTGAATGACAATTACAGTGATGGAAATATAGAACTCAGTAACTGGGCTGAGAGAATGGATATAGCTAGAAAACAAATTAGTGACTTGTGAGATCCTATGAGTGTTTCCTCAAAAATATGACTTATTAACCAGGGATCAGCAGCAGCATTACACGGGGTCTCACCCCAGATCACCCCAGATCTTTAAGAAAATCCTCAGGTGGCTGGCATACACACTGGCATCTGCAAAGCATGGACACAGTTCTCTGCCTTGACTGTCCTTTCAAACTGTGTCGGGGTTCTCTGCCTGGGTCCCCACACCAGAAAGCTTTACTGAAGTAGTTTGTAGGAAAGTCATGAATGTTCCCTATTTGATGATAATGTATAGCCAAGTAAGAGAACATAATAACTTAAATTCTTCTTTTATTTATTTTCACTTGATTTGAAAAGCAAAGTGACAGAAATCTGCCATCTACTGGTTCACTCCCCAGATGTCCACAATGGGGGTTGGCCCAGTCGTGGGTGTCCAATCCGAGTCACCCATGTGGTGGCAGAGACCCAAGTATTTGAGCCATCACCTGCTGCCTCCCAGTGGGTACATTAGCAGGAAGCCGAGAAGGGATCCAGGCACTGGGATATAAGATGTGGACATCCCAATCAATGTCCTAACCACTGCACCAAATACCCACCCTGAGAACTTGGACTTAAAGAACGCCTCAGAATAAAATTAGGGATTAAAAACACAGAAAATAAGAGCTGAGAAGCACAGGATTGGAAGTATCAGCACACATATGATAGAAATCCCACAGGGAGAGACAAAGAGTAAACACTGAGAAGAAAATAATTTGTTTTTAATGATTGAAAAATATCTAGAATGAAACAACTATTTAAGACCCCAGGCCAACTTACTGAAAGACTTGCTAGAGAGCCAAAAAGTAGCCAATTTTTAAAATTTGCATCATTATATTGAAATGTTATATTGATATCCAAGAGTATTGAGAACAAAGAGAAGCCTTTAAAAGCTTCAGAGTGGAAAAGTTAAATCACCACCTCACCCCCGCAAATGAGCAAGAAGTAGGAACTCCATGCTCAGTGCTACCCAGCAGCACTGCAGTGCAATCCCAGTGTTCCCATTCATGCCAAGTGCTGAGGGAAGAAGCTCTGAACTCAGAATTGCATAGCCACTTCAACTACTCCAACACAGCAACTGTGCAAGGTCCACAGGGTCCATCACGCAAAGACTCTGAAGCACTCAGCACGTCTTGGTCATCAGCTCCATGGCTGAAGGAGACACCTGCTACCAGGGGGTGAGGGGGAATTCCTGACAAAGCTGCGGGCAACTGGTGCTGGGGAGGCAGCATTACTGCTTTTCCCTTTGGACTCAGGCTCCAGCATGACTCTACGCAATGTTGCCACTGATTCTGGTTTTATTTAGGTATTCGATATTTTGTTCACCACAGATTTTTGCATCAATTTCTTATTTTTAATATCATGTTAAAATATTGTCGGTCTTTGTGGAGTTTTTGGACACCTCCTCAAAGTTTGCTCCCAAGGCAACTGCCTCCCTTGTCTCACCAACCCCACTCCAGTTCCCCCTCAACTGCCTCAAACCATACCCCAACCTTGCAGGGCCCGGTCTCCCAAGGGTTAACTCCACAGCTTAGCTTGTTTTTCAAGGGGTAACAGGATGCACAGTCTTGGCCTGATACATTTAGTTCCTGGCTTAACCACAAGTTCCTGCTTCCCCTTTATCAAGATGCCCCTATGGGTCTTTGGAGCTGCTTGAACATTGGAAAAATACTGGGAGGAACCAGAGAGTATAAAAGGCAGGCTAGACTTCAATAAAGCGGCATTCTCTTTGCATGAATGGTCCAGCGCATGTTGGTTTTTTGTAACCCTAGTCCCTCCGCTGGACTCGGGGTACACCATGATGCGGGCGTTGCCGACACAGCCTCTAGCCACGGGGATATTCATCAGACTGCCTGAGCTCATCATGCTCTACCTGTAGGTCACCCCAGGTCCTGATTTCTGCTCTCGTGAAAATCAAAGCCCAGGCTCCTGTCTGGCCTCAGCCCTCTCTCAGCCCCCTCACAGAGCACTGCAGAGCCTGGGCTCGCATCCTAACCACCCTGAAGATCAAAATTCAGCTTTCAGGAAGCTTAGCAATAGGAGAAGACTCTTGCTGTGAGAAGGGAGTATGACAGATGGCATAAGATATTACAGTCATTTTACCGACAAAGCACTAAGCGTATCACAGAAGTTCAAAATCAATGCATCTGCTCCCCAGCAGAAGCGAGTTTAACAGACTATGAAGCAGAATCTGGATAACGTATCTGTTCCAAAAGAGGAAGGAATTAGCCAGGCCACCCCAAATATCCCCATAGGACATTGTTTCTTTGCTTGTTTGTTTCTGTGATCCTGATAAAGACTTAAAATCCATTTATGTGGAAATAAACTAAGCTTCAGGAATGATGTTCCAGTTTCAGGCAGTTGCCCCGGGAGGCCTGCCACTGAGTCCCACAGAGCCAGGCTCTCAGACTCAGGGCCGGCAGAGTCTCTGTTTCTGTTGTTACTTTTTCCAACCACTGCTACTGGGGCCCTTCAAGGGCTGCATCTATTCAAGTCGTCAAGAGACAAGCAAGGGACACCAAATCAGTGACTCAGTCGCCTTCCAATGAGTTCTTAGTTTATCTGAGTTAGCCAATCAGCTGGGCTGAAGCATCAAGTTCAAATTAGGCTGGGATCCTTGCCGTGCACTGGAAGGGCCAGGGAGGGTAGGAAGCTGTTGACAGCTTCATCAGAAAACATTCTTTTCAACAACAGGACCGTAACAGACTCCCAAAATGAGCATAATTGTCCACGTTTGGGTCATGTGCCCTCCCGATTGGAAATCCCTCCTGAGACTAAGCTCAGGGGGTGAAGAAGGGTTTTCTGTGGGGATGTGAAAGCGCCATTCCAAGAAAGGAAGAAATTGTTGCTTGGAGAGCAAGGATCACAAAACCAAGACTTTCAGAAATCAAATCCATACTTTTTTTTTTTAAAGGAGACTTTATTAATCAAGCTTGGTGATAATAGAGCACAGTAGCAAATCACAAGTCCATAAGGAAATCCAACCAATCATAATCCAAACATAATTCCAAAAGGAACAAATGGTCATTACCCTTAAGTGCATCCATTAAGCTGAAGACCTATGTCCCAGCTTCCCCAACAATATGAGCTATCACGCAACAAAGAACCTGGACACACTTACAAAGCTGCAGACATTCACCTTTCCCTGGCTTCTCTGCCTACATCCCATCACTGCTAGGCCTCACCTCTCCTGGAACTCCTGATAGCACACAAACCAGAAACAACATCATTATATCCATTGTCCCATCTACGCAGCACACAGGGACCATGCTCAGGGGATTACCTGTCCTGGGTCAGCCAAGAGTCGAGGTGCCAGAGTAATGGAAGCATGTGGCCAGAAAGAGAGTGAGGGCCCCTGCTTCACAGGCCTTTTAAAGGGGCTTTGTGAGGGGAGTGGTTACACACAACACAATTCCGTCCCCTCTCAGTTGATAGGTGAGTCACAGGTGGGCAGGAGCGAAAACCTAAGTGTTGTGTGCTAAGGAGTTGATTAGTGCTCATTGGAATGGGCAGGAATAGGAACTGGGCTTGTAGCTAAAAACACCTAGACTAATTGGATTTATCTGCATCCAATATCCTGGCTAAATTAGGACATGGGGAGAGTAAACCCATACGTTTTTAGACAGGGCTTGTTTGCTGGAGAAGCGAAGCGACAGAAGAGAAAGAAACAAGAGGAGAAACACAAAGGGATCTTCCATCACTTGGTTCACTCCCTAGAAGGCTACAATGGTGAGACTGAAGCACCCAAGCCCAGAACTCCCCAGGTTTTGTTATGGGGTGCAGCCTGTGATAGCCAGCACCCATTGACAGTGGGCAAATGAAATTTGGCTGTGTCTCCCAACCTCTGTCCTGAAGGTGGGTCCTAACAACAATGGAATAGTAATTACATCCTCAACCACTTCCCCCACATCCTAAATGAGCCAGGTTACTGGAAGTCCAATTAGTCTAGGTATTTTTAGCTACAAGCCCAGTTCCTGTTCCTGTCCATCCTAACGAGCACTAATCAACTCCTTAGCCCACAACACTTAGGTTTTCGCTCCTGCCCACCTGTGACTCACCTATCAACTGAGAGGGGACGGAATTGTGTTGTGTGTAACCACTCCCCTCACAAGCCCCTTTAAAAGGCCCGTGAAGCAGAGGCTCTCACTCTTGCTGGCCAGGTGCTTCCATTACTCTGGCACCTCGACTCTTGGCTGACCCAGGACAGGTAATCCCCTGAGCATGGTCCCTGTGTGCTGCTTAGAAGAGGCAATGGTTATAATAATGTTTCTGGTTTGTGTACTATCTGGAGCTCCAAGAGGGGTGAGGCCTAGCAGTAGTAGAATGTGGGCAGAAAAGCCAGGGAAAGGTGAATGTCTGCAGCTTTCTAAGTGTGTCCCGGTTATTTGTTGCATGTCTCTTAGAATAACTTATATTGCTGAGGAAGCTGGGACATAGGTCTTCAGCTTAATGCATGGATTTAAGGATGATGACCATTTGTTTGTTTTGGGATTATGATTGGTTGGATTGCTGTATGGTTTTGTGATTTGCTACTGTGCTCTATTATCACCAAGCTTGGTTAATAAAGACTCCTTAATTAGCCTTAGACATGTCTGGTGTGATCTCGCTCGCACCCTGCAACAGTTTCTGCTCGTGCAGTCTGTATCATTGTTGCCCGTGTGCTCCAGGGAACTGTGCCCATCAGGCACTGTGCTGCTAACCTCCAACATTTTTAGGGATAGGCAAAAGTATTCTTAAACTCAGGAGGAGAAAGTGAAATTTTCAGTTGAAGAAATGTATGTGATAAACATCTCTATAGCAGTGCAGCTGCAAAGTGCAACAGTGCAAGGTGTGTTGTATCATGAATCTCTTCCCTAGAGTGGAATTCATTTGCTGTTTAGAAGAGCAAGGGTGATTTTATTTCCATTTCTGACCAAGCATCTTCCTCCATTCCCTGTTGGACCTTGCTAAATCACTCTTAATACCTTCCCATGGAGTAGGAGCCAAAACTATTTATGAATTCTACACTCTTCATTTCCATAAGCATCCATTAAGTGTTTAGTACATGTAAGACACTCAGCAAATTATTAGGACAAAACTGAGACCAAGATAAATACAGTCTTTGTGCCCATGTGGGTTAAAGTCTAATAGGAAATATGCTTATCCTATTGGGCTATAATTACCTACTTTGTAGGATAATATATAAACTTCAACAAATCCATGAGAGGGGCAGACTGTTTGGTTTGTTATTTTAAGACACAGCTTGGGGTGCTCAGATCCAGCATCAATGTGCCTGGGTTCATATTTTAGCCGTTCTCCTGATTCCTACTGCCTGCTAATGTGTACCCTGCGGAGGCAGCAGGTGATGGCTTAAACAGTTGAGGCCTGCCAATCATGGGGAAGATGAGCATCAGGTTTTGGGCTCCTGGCTTCAGCCTGGCCATGCCCCAGGTATTGTGAACATTTGGGAAGTGAATTAGTAAATGGGCAGTCTCTTTAAGATTTATTTATTAGAAAGTCAGATATACAGAGAGGAGGAGAGACAGAGAGGAAGATCTTCCGCCTGATGATTCACTCCCCAAGTGACCACAACGGCCGGTGCTGTGTCTATCTGAAGCTAGGAGCCAGGAGCTCTTCCAGGTTTCCCACACGGGTGCAGGGTCCCAAGGCTTTGGGCTGTCCTTGACTGCTTTCCCAGGTCACAAGCAGGGCACTGAATGGGAAGTGGGGCTGCCGGTATTTAGAACCGGCACCCATATGAGATCCTGGCGCGTTTAAAGCAAGGACTTTAGCCACTAGGCCATAGCACCAGGCCCCAGGCAGTCTCTTTAAATCTCTCTTTCTCTTTCCCTCTCTTTCTCTCTCTCTCTCTCTCTCTCTTTCCAGTTCTCCCTCTCAGTTTTTCGAAGACCATGAAAAAATGAGACTAAAACATATGCATGCTTGCTATAAACATTTTTAAGATCCATTGTATATACAACCTAAAATTTCCATGTTGTTTCTTATCATGGCACATGTAACCTTCCCCACTGACTTGCAGAGAGAGAACGAGACCTAGACTAAACTTGTTTCTGCTTCCCTATCCTTTTCCCCAAATCCCCATGCCAACTCTCCCCCACTGCATCCTTCTAAAAGGCTTCCCATTCCAACAAGTCTAGCAAGCAATCTTCCTTGCTAGGATCCCATAGGTAAACAGAAACGGGTGATATAAGCAAAGACATTAATTTGTTTCCTCTCCACTATGAAAAAAATAGGAAGAAGGGCTTCACCAGAATCTGATCATGCTGCTCCCTGCTTGGAAATTCCCAGACTCCAGAGCCACGATAAATGCATGTTTTTTTTATTATTTATGTTTTTTATTTGAAAGGCAGACTTACAGAGAGGAAACACATATTTTCTACCCACTGGTTCATTCCCCAAATGGCTACAACAGCCAGAGCTGATCTGATCTGAAGCCAGGAACTTCTGGGTCTCGCACATGTGTGCAGGGGCCCAAGGACTTGAGCCAACCTCCATTGCTTTCCCAGGCCATAAACAGGAAGCTGGAAGGGAAATGGACAAGAGGGACATGGACCGGTGCCTATTTGGGATGCTGGAGCCAAAGACAGAGGATTAACCTGTACTACCACCATGTCAGCCCCAAGAAATAACTTGTTTGCTGTTTAGGCTGCACTGTCTGACATTTTGTTGTAGAAGCTCAAATTGGCTGAGAATTTGGTCAGGCAGGTGGATGGTTACATGAACTAACTGATTAAATAGACGGAGGGAGATTAGGATAGGGAAATTGATTGATACTTGGATAAATAATGGGTAAAAGAAAGAGAAAAAGCCAAGAAATTTATGTGAAAGATAAAGGGATGGATTGATAAATGTATGAATATTGGAGTGCTATGATGAAGGAGAGGAGAATTGCTTTGAGAGGCAAATGCATAGAGAGAGATGTGAGCATACATTTTACTTCAGAATTAGATAAATGCAGGACAGAGTGGATGCAAAGGCTTGAGTGGGTGCACAGAGATAGATGAATGGGTGGGAGGCTGGCTCGTTGGAAGGAAGCATCGTGATCATCTGCTAAATACATGAACAGTTAAATTGAGGAGTAAAGTAGCAGAGGAAGAAAAATGGATATAGAAAAGATTGGGCATATATTTAGAAGAAAAAAGAAATTGGTGAACAGAGATGAATGCAAAATGGATAAATTGATGGCTGAACGGATACATGAACACAGAACTAATGTGATGCTGAAGCAATACGGATATGAGTAGATAAAGGAATGATATACTTTTCATGTGAATTTATGAGTGGACCACATGAACAGCTGGATGAAAGGATAGATCAGTGGATGATGGCTTAGTGAATTAAAACCCAGCTAATGGATGGATGGGTATGTGAGCATATGAGAAGACACCATATCTAATATGATGTACTGGAATGTGCAGCTTGGCCTAATACTGCTTCCCGTTGTTAGGGGATGTAAGTTTCAGTAGCTCTCTGAGGTAGCTATGTGAAACTTAGAAAGGAGGTATCCACTTGGTCTTCAGTCACACAGAAAGGCTGGAATAGCCAGCAAGAGACCAAAACAGCAGGCTGAGGGCTCATCTTTTCTCCCTCCGGACCAGAAGACCTCTCTACATCTCTGCTTCTGTGAGACAAAGTTGGCCAGAGACTATCAATGCCAAAACGTTGTTACTCGTTTAAAAACAGAAAGTGTGGGTGGGAAGCTGTTCTCTTTGCGGTAGTCTCACACCTAGATGCATTCAATTAGACACATGTTGTGAAGGGCTTGCTCTACATACATGACAGGCAAGAAATAATCACTTCACGGAACTGAGCCCTGGAGTCCCCACCACTCACCAGCCACATGTTTCCGGCCATGCTGCTTCACTTACTTTTAAAATAAATCTTAACTGATAAATGATTACTATGTACATTTATGTGGTACAAAGTAACTGTGTGAGATTTTTTATTTATTTGCATTTTATTTGAAAGGTACAGATAGACCAACAAAGAGAGATCTTTCATCTACTGCTTCTCTCCCCTAAATGTCAGCATCAGTAAGGACTGAGCCAGAACTCAACCCTAGTCTCCCGCATCAGTGACGGAGACCCAAGTACTTGAGCCATCATCTCCTGGCCCCCAGAATACACAATAGCAAGAAACTAGAGGGACCAGCGTGATGGCTCAATGGGTTAATACTCCACTTACAAGCTCCAGTATCCTATATGGGCTACAGTTTTTGTTCTGGCTACTCTATTTCCCATCCAGGTCTCTGCTTATGACCTTGTAAAGTAGTCAAGGATGGCCCAAAACCTTTAGGACCCTGCACCCACATGGGAGACCCAGAAGAAGCTCCTGGCTTCAGATCAGCTCAGCCCTGGCCATTGCAACCATTTGGGGAACGAACCAGTGGATGGAAGATTTTTCTGTCTCTGCCTCTCCTACTCTTTGTTAATCTACCTTTCCAGTAAAAATAAATAATAAAACATTTTCAAAAAGAAAAGGAAACGCTGAATAAGAAGCAGAAGAGCCAAGACTTCCATGTACTCTAATATGGGTCAAATAGCTGCCTCCACTGTGCTGTTTTTAAAAAGATGCAATAAAAATATATGTTTAAAAAAAAGGAAGTAACAGGCTGACATAGCCTCGTCCGTGAGGAAGAGGAGGCTGATCACCAGCAAATAACAAAGCTGGCCTGAAGAAAGAGCAGAGATAAAGGACAGAAAAGAGAAAAATATATGAAAATGCTTCAATAGCAAGCCTCAGCAATAGAAAGCTACCAGTTTTCCTGAAATGTAGTTCCAAATTTAATATTATCCTGATCACTAGCCAATGATAATCTTTTGCAAAATAGATCTACATTTATTTAAAGGATTCTAGTTTGCGGTATAGGTGGCATCAGCTTTGTTGGAAAGGATAAATTACCAATGAATGGTACTAAACAATTATCTATCCATTGAAAAAAATGTAGTCCAGCATTTATTTTATAAGGAAAATAAATTCTACATGGCTTGTAAAAAAATTTTTTTAATAAAAAATAATAAAAAAAATTAAAAATAAATGAAATAATTTGCATTTTCCTAATTACTGATGATGTTTAGCAGTTTTTCATATACCTTTTGGCCATTTGTTGAAGGTTCTTCAAAATATTCATGGACATACATATTATGGAAAAAATTCGATAGATTTTTAAACCAAAATAACTTCGATTTCAATTAAGTTTTTTCCACCAAATTTCTAAAAAACCCTCATGTATCTTCTATTGAGACATATCTGTTGAGGATTTTGTTGTCTTTTTAAATCAAGTTATTTGTTTTCTTGCTGTTGAGGCTCATTATTATTATTATTATTATTATTATTATTATTATTACTACTAATATAGCCAGGATATCAGTCCCTTTACAGACATATTGTGTGCAAACACGTTTCCTAATTTATGCATTCTCTTCATTCTGATCAATATTTGATGTGAAGAAGTTTTTTAGTTTGATGCACACCAATTTGTCTATCCTTTCTTTTTGTTGGCCGTGTCTCTAGGGCCCTATGCAAGAAATCATTGCCCCGACCAACTGTGGAGACTGTCCCCTTATATTTTCTCTAATAGCTTCATAGCTTCGGGTCTTATGTTTAGATCTTTTGTCTGCTTTGATTTTACTATAACATGTGATGGGAGGTAAGAGTCCAGTATTTCTTATGCATGTGAATATGAAGTGGTCCAACAGCCTTCACTGAAGAGTGTGTCCTCTCCCCCGTTGTGTTCTTGGGACCACTGTCAAACTCCATTGACTGGGACCAACGCTGTGGCACAGCACACTAAGCCATAATTTGTGATGCTGATGTCCCATATCCAAATGCCTTTTTGAGTCATGGTTGTTCCACCTGCAATACAGCTCCCTGATAATGCTGCTGGGAAACAGCAGACCATGGGGTTCTGGGTTTGTTGCTTCAGCTGACCTAGCGCTAGCTATTGAAGTCATTTGGAGAGCAAATCAGAGGATGGAAGTTCTATCTTCTCTCTGTCTCTCCCTCCCCCTTTCCTTCTTTTATCTCTCCCTCCCTCCCTTACAATTAAATAAACCTTTTTAAAAAGCAATTGACTTGGGCCCTGCCTGATAGCCTATTAGCTAAATCCTCACCTTGTAGCCACCAGGATCCCATATGGGTGCTGGTTCATGTCCCAGCTACTCCACTTCCCATCCAGCTCCCTATTTATGGTCTGGGAAAGCAGGAGAGGGTGGTCCAAAGCCTTGAGATCCTGCACCTGCATGGGAGACCCAGAGGAAGCTCCTGGCTCCTGGCTTCGCATTGGCTCAGTTTGGCCATTGCAGCCACTTGGGGAGTAACCCAACAGATGGAAGATTCTTCCTTTTGTATGTCCTTCCCTCTGTACATCTGACTTTCCAATGAAAATAAATAAATCTTGTTTTAAAAATTCATTGACTAAATTTTTGGGCTTATCATATTGTTTCACTTGTAAATGAGTCTTTATACCAGTGCTAGATTATTTTGATTACAGTAACTTCATATGAATATGAGACTGACACATCAAGCCTGGTTTTTTAAAAATATTTTTATTTTTTCAAAAAAAAGTCTTTCTTATTTAAGAAGTAGAGTTAAAAGACAAAGAGAGGGCTCGGCAGCGTGGCCTAGTGGCTAAGGTCCTCGCCTTGATCCCATATGGCCGCTGGTTCTAATCCCGGCAGCTCCACTTCCTCTCTATCTCTCCTCCTCTCAGTATATCTGACTTTGTAATGAAAATAAAATAAATCTTTAAAAAAAAAAAAAGACAAAGAGAGAGACACAGAGAAAAAAAGAGATCTATTCATTGGTTCACTCTGCCCAATGGCTGTAATAGCCAGAGGTGAGTTGAGCCAAAACCAAGAGCTTGGCATTCCAACCATGAGGTTCCCACATAGGTGGCATGGACTCTAGCACTAGGATCATCTACTGCTTCATTATGCACATTAGCAAGGAGCTGAACTGAAAGTGTAACAACAGTAAAGAGTCCAACTGATGCCCATACTGGATGTCAGGGTAGCAGGTAGCAACTTAACCGGTTACACTACAATGAGGGCCTCCAGCTTGATTCTTGTTCAAGACTGTTTTGGCTGTTCGGGGTCTTTACATTCTACAAAGTAAATGCTATTACTGTTCCATTTTAAAGATAAGGAAATTGAGGCACAAAGGTAGACCTTGTTTTAAGTCTTCAAAAATATTAATGGTTCTGGTTTTGCTTACTGTTGCCTGCTCTTGTATCTTGCAGAATTAGCTGCCCTCCTCCTCTCCCCATCCGCATGCCTTTGAATGGTCAATTTGACAATGTAGCATAAGTGATGTACCAGTTTCAAACTTAGGCTTCAAAGCACATTGGAGGATTCCTTTCTCTTGGGACTCTCTCAGTATACTAATAAGTGTTTTAAGATGGAAAATAAATTCTCTATGCCAAAAGGCATGGACTGGCTGAATAGATTTTTGCCATCCACTAAATGATGCTTACAAGAAACACTTTAGCTTTAAGGTGTTGAAGCTGGAAGGAAAGAGACACAAGAGGATATTCTCTATAAATGGTAAGCTAAAGAGAACTGTGGTGCATCTGTGTTTATATCAGAAGATAGACTCTCAGTCAAAAATCTATCACAAGAGGCAAATAAAGCCATTATATAATGGGAAAAGGATTAAATTTTAGGGAGAATAAAAATTATAAGTATATATGAACCCAGCATTGTAGTATCTAAATATAATAAAGCAAATAGTAACTAAAATGAAGAACAAAATACAAAGTAATACAATAGTAGCAGGGGACTTCAAATTGCTCCACTTTTTAAAATCTTTAATTACTTGTTAATACTACAATTTGTAGGTAAAAGTCTAAGAATAGGATTTTCCCTCCTGCTGTCCTTCCCCCATCGTTTCCCTCCCATGTTCTTCCCTTCTCCCTTTCTTTCTTTTTCTAGTTAAGATAACATATTTTAAATGTACATGAACAATGGAAAGACTATTTATAAAGAAAATCTATAAGGAGTTAGCAGACGTGAACAACACTGCAGACTGAATGGGCCTAACAGACGTGCATATAACGTTCCATCGGATATAAGCAGAATATACATTCCCTCAAGCACACACAGAACACTGTACAGGACAGAGCATGTATCAGGCCCCTAAAAAGTGTTCACAAATTTAAGAAGATTGAAATCACATGAGATATCTTTTCTAACCACAGTGACAGAGCAAAAAAAAAAAGTCAAAAACGGGAGGACAACAAATTTCACATACTGTGGAAATCAAGCAATACAATCATATACAAGCAGCAAGTCACAGAGTCAATAGAAAATGCCTTGAGATAAATTAAAATGGAATCAAGAAATGCCAAAAAGCTCAACATTTAGTAAAGATGGTTTAGGAGTCAATGTTATAGCAACAAATATACAGATTATTAACATATTAGGAAAAGGAAATGTCAAAAATATAAAACATAACTTTATACTTCAAGGAACTAGGAAGAAAAAATCACAAACTAAGCACAGAGAAAAAAATAAACTAGCAGATTAGAAATAAATGACAAAAAAAGAAAAGAAATAAATGAAATAGACTGGGAAAGTAACAGAACAGATCAAGAAGATCAAGAGTGATTTTAAAAAAATAAATAAATATTTTTTGAAAAGACAAACCATCAATGGGGGACAGACTGGTCTTCTGCTACACATACTGGCAAACCAGGGTAGGGGGCGGGCCTGGTGTGGGTTATCGTGGGTTGCCCCAACTAGGCTGCAGCTCCCACTGGTTAGTGTGAAGGCCGAGTACATGCTGGGCAGAACCAGGCTGGACTGCAACACCCATTGGTTCCAATGCAACTCGGGACTGAAAACAGAACCAACACAGCAATTGCAACCACCAGCTGATCGGGGTGATGGACTGTGCCGGGCCCTGTGCTTGCTGGAACATGCAAGAAACTAGTCTGGGAATACCTCAAAGTTTCTTTGGAGATCTCCCCAGTCGAACTGCTGGACTCAGAACTCTAATCACGAAAAGACAGAAGACAGAGCAGATCAATCATTCATCTCAGCTATATGTTGGCAGCGAAAAATGGGGCAAATGGAGACTTTATGATGGACCATATTAATCAGTGGACGACCTCATTGAGCGAAACTGGCAGCGATTCATAACTGGAGAACTATTAACACCACTCGAGCACATATCTCAGAGCATGCCCCACATCCGGGACTCGGGGTGGGCGGGAAACCGGGTGGGGCTTCTCCCTCAATATCCCCCTTTACCTCAGATACAAGATGGAAACAATATGGACATAATAGTATTACCCACTTCCCTATCCCCCTGAACCTTTTTTTTTTCTTTTTCTTTCTTTAACTGTAATTAACTATGTAAAGATTGTCAACAACAACACAATAAAATAGATTTTAAAAAAAAAAAGACAAACCATCTACATTAAGAATAAAAGATCTCAGCTGCAGGCAATTGCCTGGGTGGCCTTGTACCAAGGCAAGTGTTAACGTTGCTGGGAGGAAAGCAGTCAATAGCTGGCTGGCATTGTGGGCCTGGTTAATGCCAACTCTGTGTTAATTCTGTAAGTGTGCCAAAATAGTCACCTATTCTGCTTTTTTTATTCCAAAGATCTGGGGAGGGCTTGGCCCAGTAGATTAGTGGCTGAATCCCCTTGAATGTATCAGGATCCCATATGGGCGCCGGTTCATGTCCCAGCTACTCCACTTCCCTGCTTGTGGCCTGGGAAAGCAGTTGCAGATGGTCCAAGACCTTGGGACCCTGCACCCACTTGGGAGACCTGGAAGAAGCTCCTGGCTCCTGGCTTTGAATCAGCTCAGCTTCATTGTGGCCACTTGGGGAGTGAACCAGTAGACAGGAGATCTTTCTCTCCTTCTCTCCTTCTCTAGGTACATCTGCCTTTCCAATAAAAATAAGTAAATCATAAAAAAATAAATAAATAAGATTATTTTAAAAACACAGATCTGAGGATGGCATCATCAACACCACCTGCCCAACTATGAAAGCCCCACAGTTGGGGGAGGGCTACACATTGACCCGAGGAAGGAGGTCTAAGGACGAATCAGAATAGGGAACACTAAGGGTTTGTTTAACATGTATGGAATCACTTCTAGGGCATTCCACAGACCAGGCCACTCACTGCATCCACAAGCAATCGAAGGAGCTGAGATGGGGTAGATCAGAAGAGAGAATCCAACTCTACAAATAGCACCTGCTATTATAGAGGTGGGGAGAAAGGTACCCTATACTGTTGGGTGCTTACTCCACTGTTGGTGGGAATGGAGGCTAGTACAACCAACATGGAAGTCAGGGTGGAGAGTGCTAAGACAACTAAAAATCAATCTACCATATGACCCAGCAACCCCACTCCTGGGAAAATATCCAAAGGAAATGAAACCTGTACATGAGAATGTGACCTCCAATCCTATATTTACAGCAGCACAAGCTACAATAGTGAAAACATAGAAACAACACAGATGCCCATTAAAAGAGGAATGGATAAGGAAACTGTGCCACATTTACCCTAGGGAACACTACTCAGCCATTAAAAAGAATGAAATTCTACCATTTGCAACAAAATGGTTCCAATTAAAGACCATTATGTTCAGTGAAATAAGCCAATCCCAAAAGGACAGGTATCATATGTTCTCTCTGCTATATGGCAGCTTTCATGAAAAGTACATTATCAATAGATATACAGATAGACATGTATATTCACATATTAATCTAGAGGAGCTGTATAGTGGAGACTAGCAAACCACAAAGTGAAGGTACACTGCATTATGCATCTACATTCCTGAATAAAAGATGGACTCCCAATGACACTGGTAAATATATCTTGAAAATAGGATACTGAACTTCCTACTGTTGTCTATACCTAAAATTTTGGGATACAAATAAATAGCAGGATGATGGATTTATGACTGTTGATTAAGTATTGTAATTTTATAGGGGAAATCAGGGAGGAAAGGGAAATTGGGGAAGGGGGAGAAAATTAATCCCTGAGCCTGTGAAACTGTGTCATGAAATATTTAAACTTTTTTAAATATATAGATTCTATCTAAGAATAAATTTAAAGTATGCGGTGAAATATCTGCAACTAGAAAAAATATAACATTGGGAAATATACAAATAAGCAGAAATACAGCCATGCTAATAAGATTGGAAAATTAGTATTGTTGAAATTTCATGCTACTCAATGCAATTTACAGATTGGATGTAATCTCTATCAGAATTCCAACATATTTTCCACAGAAATAAAAACAATCCCAAATCTGTATAGAGCCACAGAAGGTCCTACATAGCCAAAGCAATCTGAAGCCCCTTTCTCCTCCCCCAAAAAGGTGGAGTTACCACACTGGTTGATTGGAAGATAGAAATTCACCTATTAATATGAAAGGGATCTAATTTTTAAAAAAGTACCTGGAATAAAGTAGCTTCTACCATCTTTGGAAGTAGCCCAGCATTGCACTCAAAAAGTCCTGACCATACCCAATAACTATAAGCAGCCCAGTATACTACAAAGTTCTATCCATACTCCACTAACTTTATAAATGGTCCTAGGCTTGCTCTTCAGGGAAATTTTATAGCAAGATAATCCACTCTTCCCAACACTAAGAGGGTTACCTAAAATGACAACATTGAGTCATAAAATCTGGGGCAGAATTTCATTTCACACTCTAGAAGCCCTTTGTTCAAAACAAGAGATGGGAAAAGAAACCATGGAAAGAACTAACTCCCATTCCCTTGTGAGCCTCCATCTGAATGCATACTGGGCTCTCAGGCTCAGCTCCCAAGTCTTGGCTAAGATGCCCACCAGATCTATCAGGTGTATTCTCTTAACTGAACTTTGCTACCTCACCACTGAACAAGAAACAAGCAAAAGCAAAGGGTAACTGTTGGGAAGGAAGTAAAGCAAAAGATAGCTGTATACTGTTGGTAGGAGTCTAAAGTAGAAGAGCTGATGGAAAACAGTAGAAAGATCCACAAAAAAATTTTTTTAAATATATAGCAACAAGTTCAAGTAAAAGGAAATACTCATTTTCCACAAACTTGTTGAAGAGCCCTGAGCTACCAAAGGCTATGAGACCAGCCTGGCCATAAGACACTGTGTTCCCGCAGCCATTACAGGACCATTCACAGTAGTCTCCACACAGAGGGTGTGACGGTAAGTGAAATCAGCCAGCCAAGTGCTGGGGGCGGGGGACAGGAGTATGTTCTGGAGCGACTGCAGGTAGTAATAATGTATTCTATGCTTAAAAACTGCTGAGAGTAGATTTCATATGTCCTCAACGTTAGAAAGGTCTACAAATGATCGTGGAATAATCATTTCATAATGTGTATATACATGGAAACATCACATCACACACTACACAATTTTTATGTTAAATACACCTTAATGAATCCCCAGTGTTGGGAGGAAGGTGGCAAAGGCGCGGGAGAGAGAGGATACGACTAAGAAATCAGAGCTACCTGTGTTGAGCCAAACTTTTCAAATGTGTTCACCCCCTGACTTTTCTGACACTGTGGTCTGGGAAACAATTATCCTCTGCATGCAGCATGACCCTTCACTACAGAGAGAGCAAGAGAGAGAGAAAAGAACTTTCCCACCACGAAATAACACACTGGTATTCCAAATCACCAACTTAGCCTGTTACCATGGTAACCAGCAGCATTAAGTCCTGCTGCTAAAATTTCAAGAGCAGATGACATAAACTATTTATGCATAATTGTAATTTAAGAGGAGAAAAATCTGTTCTTTCATATAAAATATGGGTATGCCCCAGATGAGCCTGCAACGCTGACACCTTTCGTGAGCACCGGTTTAAAGTTCTGGATGCTCCACTTCTGATCAAGTTTCCTGGGAAGGCAATTGAGGACAGCCTGAATGCCTGGGACACTGTCTCACACCTGGAAGACCCAGATGGAGACCCAGGCTCCTGACTTGGACTTGGACTAGCTCTGGCTAGTCATTGGAGAGGGAACCAGCAGGCTGATGACCAATCCCTTTCTTCTTGTGTATCTCGCTCTTGGTAACTCTGCCTTTCAAATCAAGAACAACAAAATACGAAAGCCAAAAGCAAAATGGAAAACAAAGGTCATAACAACGGAAGTACCTGGCCTGATTTGGAATGGAAAGTTCCAAGATTCCCAAATGAGAAAATCTATCTATCAATTTTTATTTATGTATATATTTGAAAAACAAAGAGTGAAAGACAGACCTTTCACCTGCTAGTTCATCCTTCAAAAATCCACAACAGCCGAGACCTGCCCAGGATGAACCCAGAAGCCAAGAACTCAATTCTGATCCCCTATGTGGGTGACAGAAATCCAATGCTTAAGCCATCTTCTGCTGCAACCCAGTCACATTAGCAGGAAGCTGGAGTTAACAATGAAATTGGGACTCAAACCCAGGTACTCCAACATGGAATTTGGGCATCCCAAGCAATAATTTCACTATTGCACAAATACTTTCCCTTAGAACTACTTTATATCCCTGCCCCTACAAGCCTGTGCACATTAGCCATCACAGCACACCAGCATGATGGTGGTCACAGACAGGCTCAAATCCTTTGATTTGAAAGTAAAGAGTGAATGTTCATGGCCCAGCCCCATGGCCTAGCAGCTAAAGTCAGCGCCTTGAATGCACCAGGATTCCATATGGGTGCTGGCTCTAATTCCAGCAGTCCCTCTTCCCATCCAGCTCCCCGCGTGTGGCCTGTGAAAGCAGTCAAGGCCTGCCCAAATCCTTGGGACCCTGAACCCATGTGGGAGACCCGGAAAAACTCTGGGCTTCTGGCTTTGGATCAGCACAGCTCCTGCCATTGCGGCTGCTTGGGGAGTGAATCATCAGATGGAGGATCTTCCTATTTCTCCTCCTCTCTGATTATCTGATTTTCTAATAAAAATAAATAAATCTTTTTTAAAAAAGTGAATGTTCATAGAGACCAAAGATTTGGTCATTAAACATGTCTCTCTCTCCTCCCCATCTCTTCCCCTTCCCCAAGCAGAACTGACTGAGCTACTTCAGGGTTGAGCTACATTGGTTTAGTTTTCCTGCATCTGAAGGTTTTCTGAAGATACTCGAATGTCCTTTTCACAGCTCATTACCCTTCCTGAGCTGAGGGTGTGCAAGAACAAAAAAATTGGAAATTAATGACATAACTGCCCATGTCCCAAGCACCAAGTGCTGTCCCTGACCACCACAATGCAGGCACAAGGGTGTACACTTCAAGCCTTGGTGCCTTCTAAAAAGACACCTGCATTCAGATCTGGTGTCCAGGACCAGGAAGAGGAATTCTTTTTGTAATTATTTTATTTTGATAATCTTTACATACTTGATTAGGGCACAAAAGGTTGATTAGGTCATAAAGGGATTAGGGCATTATGGGAAAGTGGGTAAGATCATTGTTTCCACATAATCTTTTTTTCTGTATCTTGGTAAGGGGAAATATAAAGGGATAAACCCCACCCAGTCACACACCCATCCCAGGGTCCCCGATGTGAGGCATGCTCTGAGGGTCCTGCTTAAGTGGTTTTGATAATTCAGCAGTTCTGAATTACTGCCAATCTCACCATTCCAGGCACAATGAAATCTCTCCAGAATCCACAGTTCACCATAGTCTCCGTTTGCCCAGATTTTCACTGCCAACACATGGCTGGGGTAGTTCATTGATTTGTTCTATTCTCCATCCTCTGTTGTGATATCAGGTTCCAATGGACTGCCATATCCTCCATGTGCACCTGGATGTGCTGTCCACTGCTCTGTCTGAGTCTCTGAAGAGGCTCAGCTTTGACACTTGCACTGCTCCATCAGCCCATGGAACCTGCACTTCTCTTCATGGTTAGGGTTCTGAGATCAGCAGTTCAGTTGGAGAGATCTCCAAAGAAACTTCATCTGAGGTGATCCCAGACCTGATTCTTGTGTGTGTTTGCCAGTATGGGGTCCAGCACTGTTCTTCACCCCAATCAGCTTATGCACATGCTGGTTGTTGCAATTGCTGGATCAGTTCTGTTTCCAGCCATGTCTTCCACTGGAACCAATGGGTGTTGCAGTCCAGCTTGATTCTGCCCACCATACACTCAGCCCTCACACAAACCAGTGAGAGCTGAAGCCTAGTCACAGTGGCCCGCAATAATCCCCACCAGGCCTGCCCCGTGCCCTGGTTCCCATGCTTGTCAGTATGTATGGCAGACTGGTCCAGCCTGTCCCACATCCTATTCAGCTCTCATACATGTCAATGGGCATTGAAGCTTAGATCAACCCAACCAGCCCCCCATCCATCCCACACACATGCTGGCAGGTGCCGTTCTGTTTAGCCACCCTACACTAATCCTAGTTCTCATGCTCCAGGAAAAAGAATTTGTTCAATCAACTTCCATTATGTTTTTTATTGTCACACCTTCAACAGGCCTTCTGGAAAAGGTGTAAATTTAAAGTGAGATGGATTAGTGGAAGTCATCTTGAATTCCTTGCAGAAGAAACAAATGTAGGATGTTGGGTGAGCTTTCATTCAAGGAGTGACCCCAATGCTGGTTACAGGATCCCCCAAGAACAGCTCCCCTTCTAAAACTTATGGGAAAGCTGACAAGATGGACCATGAGTGGATGAAAATCCTCTACCAGTAAAGTAGGGGTTATCAAGAAGACCTGGATTGAGTTCCCAATCTCTGGCTTCAGGCCACCCAGCTTCAGCCTGTGCAAGTATCTGGGGGAGTGAACCATCTAGATAGCAAGCTAGCTAGATAGATAGATAGATAGATAAGATTATGATTATGATTATATCTACTTAACAAGATACTTGCATTCATGTTCTTTCTGCCCATGAAAGGGAAATTACTGACACAGCTCAGTACTGGAGGGACCCTCAGCAATCATCCCAACAAAGTTCTTTATTCTGCACCTACAGTGTGCACTTGCTGGTCCTATAACCATGAACATGGGAAATATGCAAGCCAGAAAAAGTTCAGCCATGTTTGGGAAGTTCCATTACAATGTCTGTACCCCTGCCACTTTGGTACAGACCTCCCTACCATGGCCCTTGAGCCAGCTCTGGCCCGTGCTGTGTCATAACTGTGCCAGGGGTTGGGTTGGGTGGCATCTGGTTCTCAAAGTGTGCATAACCTCTGCCTTTCTTCTCGGGCGCACCAGTCCCTCCAGACCCAGCTGGGTTTCTCTGAAGCTGCTCTCAGCTGGGTAGCTATATCATCTCTGATTTCGGCTGATAAACAAGACAACAGGCCCTGATTAAAAAGACCCCTCTTAGTGGTAGTGGTGGGTGGCGGGGAAGTGGCAGAGTGGCTGCCATCCCTTGATTAAAATGTTTGCCAGCTGTTTCCCGATCTGGTCTCAGGCTGGCTGGAGTCCTTAGGAAAGTCACTCAACTCGCTAGGTAGTTATTTCTCCATATCAAAAAGCCATTTCCCTCTATGAAGTCAATGTGCAAGTTCCTCATCATTGTGTCGAACCATCCCCACTGCTTCCATCCATCTCCATTCCATTCTGTTTCTTCATGTGACCCCACACACAACCCCCAGCTCAGCCACGGTTACTAGTACTTCAGTTTTATAGTACGACCACTGTAGGATTCCCCTGGGTCAGCTGAGACTTTGAGTCACCTGGTGGAAGCAAGCAGATGTTATTCAGATCCTTGTGAAAGTCCCTATTGGTGACAACAGAGCATGACGGTGTTCACAGCACAAAACATTTGTCAACTCTTCAAGCGCATTCTTGCCTCTAAAAAAAAAAAAATCAGCTTTTGGAGTCTTTCCTTTCCAGGAATGATCTGATCACAACAGCACCTTGCTCTCATCCTCCCGGACACTGTTGCTCTGCACAGAGATCCAAACCCCAAACGACAGCATCACAGACTTCTCCACCCTCTCCAGCACGCCCCTAAGATGCTGGGCTGGAGAGAAGACGGTAAACAAGGATCCCTCAAAATGATATACCCAGAGGGCAGAACCTCACATGAAACATTTAAAAGCAAAGATTGCCCTTGATCTTGAACATTTCTGTGTCTGCTCGTTTTCACACCTATTTCAGAAAAGGACAAGTGGGTCCGTAAATGTTGGCATTCCCAGCATCCTTTGTCCATGCTTCAACCCAGGACACAAGAAAGTCAACAAAAACCAAAAACGCATTTGAACAATGGGTTTTATTTAAAATGCGTTTTATTTACTCTTTTTTCAAGATTCATTTCTTTATTTGGAAGACAGAGTTACGGAAAGAGAATGAAAGAATGAGAGACCCATACAGAGATCTTACATTCTGCACAGTTTCTTTTCTTTTTTAAAAAAGATTTATTTATTTTTATTGGAAAGTCAGATATACAGAGAAAAGGAGAGACAGAGAGGAAGAATTTCTGTCCGATGCTTCACTCCCCAAGTGGCCACAATGGCTGGAGCTGAGCCAATCCAAAGCCAGGAGCCAGGAGCTCTGCTGGGTCTCTCATGCAAGTGCAGGGTCCCAAAGCTTTGGGCCGTCCTCAACTGCTTTCCCAGGCCACAAGGAGGGAGCTGGATGGGAAGTGGGGCTGCCAGGATTAGAACCAGTACCCATATTCAAGGCGAGGACTTTAGCTGCTAGGCTATCACGCTGGACCCTCTGGGTGGTTTCTTAACTGATTTCCTTAAAATAAATTTCCAAAATTGAAACTTGGCCTGCATGAGATTCCTGGCAGCATCCTTTGCAACATTGAAAGGCTGGTAACAACCTATCTGTACAGCACAATGATATCATGATACATTGAATGTGTCACATCTCACCCAGCTGCATCCAATGAGTAACCCACTCCATGTGCAGTCAAACTTACTGTCCCTTTTTCAAAGGTCACCTTGGAGGGTGGGAGTGATTTGGGCTCTTGGGAAGGAACGCAGACTCTCAGGCCACAATGACCACAAAGTGACGAGCCTTGTATGAATGCGTGGGGAGTAAGCCAGCAAATGGAAAAGCTCACTCTCTTTCTCACTCTATCTTTCAAATAAAAAAATAAATCATTAAAAAAATTAAAAGGATGGATGAAAATATTTGGAACAGCTTAGTTTTAAACTAAACCTAAAACTAAAGAAATCTACCAGATTAAACTTCTAACCCCTCTTACAATTCAAGGGCAGCCATAGATGAATTCAAGTGGATTCAGGGTGGGGTCCAGGAAGGCTGTCCCCAAGCTCTCTGACGTCAGTATCAGGACAGACACCCACACTTTCTCTGTTTACACCCACAGAGATGGGCTCTGCCTTGATGGGTTAAACCTTCAATCTCCATGCAACCTGTTGCAGTCAGCCAATGTGCCTTTATTTCATCCAGGATTTTGTACTGTACATTTCCCTTGATCCTCCTCTTAGTTTAATGCCAAAGCTCCTGGGCCTGATCCCACAAGATATTTATGTTGCACTAGCTGCCCTGCCCCGACTCCTCCATTACACAGGCTCTGCTGGGGCATCCTAGGGGTATGTGGGCCAGCACCCAGCACACCAGCCATGTAGTCCTATGTTCTGCCTCCTGCTTTACTACACGAGCCACTTTCAAGGCCGAGACTTCAGGGAGACAGGTTGCCACATCTTTCCTGACATTCAGATGACTGCTTATACTCATTTGATCATTTTTCCTGCCATATCTGCACCTTAAGGCCACCCTGTGACTCAGGCCATCTCATTCTGCCAACGTGAATGCCTGAACTACTTGATTCCATTGTTTCCAGGTCTACGCCCTCAAACGGTGCTGCCGGGCACAGCTGCATCAGTGACAGACAAGAGTCCCCCTGCCTGGAGTATGTGGAGGCCTCTTTCTGTAATTTCCTTTCATCTGCGATTCTTTCAGAAGTCTCATTCTTGCCCATGAGGACTTTCTTCTCATCCATGGACATCAAAAGCCAGTTAGAAAGCCTTCCATGCTGCCTGCATGTTAATGCCTCTAAACTATTTCATTCTTATTCCTGTTGTTGTGAAACACACACTCTAGGTCTCCCTTTCCCATGTCAACTGCCTCAACTTTCTCAGGGACCAGGTGTCTGCCCTACACTGTAATTAAAATTCACTGTAGGCTCTCAGTATCGCCATCTGGACCATTCCATAGTAGGGAGACACATCCTCAGGATTATTTTCCTTCCAAATTGCTAACAGATCATGAATTACAGAGATTACACTCAAATTTCAATTATTCAGGTGCACTGAGGAACTTGGATCATTTCTGGATGAGTTAAGGACACCTGAAAGAAAGCACTATGCCTGGCTGGATTTCTTTGCATCACCTTACTGTCACAGGGACCGTCTTCCTGCCGTAGCTGAGAACACAGTAGCCTTGTGGTAAATCAGAAGACATCTAGCAAACTATCCCCCTGTGCAGAACATGAAGGAATATTCCACAGAAGCCTGACCTTGTCCACATGCCCGTGTGAGATGCCATTTCTGAGTCTAATCCCTGCCTCAGCACAGATTTCCCAAAAGGGAAACTTCAATACATGCTGTTATCATCTCTCATGTACAATTATCAAAGATTAACTTTCACTCACCAAAAGTCTGTCACTTCTTAGAGCATTCTCCCTCACTCTTACTCTGGGGGTTTTGAAAAACTCTCCCTTTAGAGACAAGTAGGGTTGGCATGTTTCTTGAGCCAACATAAACCCAAGAAGGAATAGCCTTATAAATGATTGTTTTCAAAGCGTTTACACCGAGGGAATGTCACACAAGGTTCCCCCATTATAGCGCATGGCTGTGTGAAGCAAGCCAGATGCATACTGGGTACTAAGAGCCATAAGGAGAAATTGGAAAACAGAGATAGGATCATCGCACCAAACTACAAGGTAGCCAGGACAAGGCAGCCCCTTGTAGCCCTGTAGGCATTTCATCAATAGTGAGAAGGTTGAGGGAGTGTCTTCCACTCCTAGGGTCCCCTTTATTACCACTAAAATAATAATGACAGATGTGACACGCAGAGCAAACAAGTGATGAGAGGCCAAGTGTTGACGTCGGGAATAGGAGGTGACGGCCAGCAACCCTCAACCACCAAGAGGAGCCACCCTTAGGGGTCTCCTCCTCTTAGAAGCAAACTCATAGTGCCCCAGAAAGGAGGATGAAACAGTGGCAAAGAACTCAACCCCAAAGCAGCTTCAGCCATTAATCTGCCTTGCCTCACTACTGCTTGAGAAAGCAAACCCCAGAATTACAGTGGAGGGAATTCCGGATGGACAGGATGAGGGGATTCTCACCGCTGGGCTTGCATGAATGGCTTCTGTTCAAGGGAGACTGCCCTCTGCAGGCACGGCGGACCATACCGATATTCAAACAATGGATCAAATATCCAGATTCAACATGCTGGGACTGTCCTGACTTCTAAGGGGCAGGCTTTCCCCAAAATGGAATTTCAAACTCCTCTTTTGTCTCAGGAGCTCATAGGTTAGTGTAGAGGCTGGTTTGTTGTCCTGTACAACCTGATGAACCTGGAAGTACACAGAAGACACATTCAGCACCTGGCATTCCCTGGAGCACCTGCTCTCTGGTCCTGAACTCCCTGTATGTCTTTTTTTATTTATTTTTATTATTATTATTATTATTATTATTATTATTATTATTATTATTATTATTATCAGCAGCAGCAGCATTTTATGATACAGGTCCATAGGTCCTGGGATTTCCCTTATCGCCTCCCCAATTCCCTCCCCACCTACTAATTTCCCCTATAGTTCTTCATACACAGTCATATGTCCACCATTGTGGCCATGGACAATGACATAGAGTCTAGCATCCTATTGTCAAAATATAGTAAACAGTTTCATTGGGAGTCCATCTTTGTCTAGAAATAGAGATGCATACTGCATTGTATCCTCACATCTGGATGTGATAGTCTCCATTACATAGTTACTGTACATCCCCTAAATGAAAAGCCACAATACAAAATCAACAGCAGGAAGAAAAATAGAAATTTATAATGCTATGAAGCTAAATAACATGCTACTTGATATGATAGTCTCCATTATACAGTTAGTATACATCCTCTTAAACAAAAAAAAACACAAAACAAAATCAACAACAGGAAGGGGAGAAAAAAAGAAATTAACAACAGCATGAAGTCAAACAACATGCTACTGAATGACTAACGTGTTCCTGACAAAAATGAAAAAGAAAATCAAGAACTTTCTTAAAGAAAATGATGCTAGGGCCCGGTGGCGTGGCCTAGTGGCTAAAGTCCTCACCTTGAATGCCCCGGGATCCCATATGGGCGCCGGTTCTAATCCCGGCAGCTCCACTTCCCATTCAGTGCCCTGCTTGTGGCCTGGGAGAGCAGTCGAGGATGGCCCAAAGCTTTGGGACCCTGCACCCGTGTGGGAGACCTTGAAGAGCTCCTGGCTCCTAGCTTCAGATAGACACAGCACCAGCCGTTGTGGTCACTTGGAGAGTGAATCATCGGATGGAAGATCTTCCTCTCTGTCTCTTCTCCTCTCTGTATATCCAGCTTTCCAATAATAATAAATAAATCTTTTTAAAAAAAAGACAATGATGCTACTGTATGATCTATAAGTTAGTGAAGAATTTAATGAGAAAGTGTTTTGAAGAGATAAAACTAAAAAAAAAAATCAAAACCCATGAGATATAGTTTCCACTGATTTTTGTTGGTGAAATGTACCTCCTGTAGGCAACAAATAGATGGGTTTTGTTTTTTAATCCAGTCTACTGAACTTAATTAATATGAATGGATGGGTAATTTGGTCCTGTCATTTAGCAATGGGTTATTAATTGATTTAGTCTTCTGTTGTCCTTTTACTGGGATGTTCTTCCCATTTGCCTTTGGTTTCGGTGGGCACTATTCTTCTTCTCTGTCAAGAGAACATCTTTAAGTATCATTTGTAGGGCAGGTTTGGAAGAGAAAACTTTTCTTGACTGTGAAAGAATTTTATTTCATTTTCAAAGACAAACGAAAGCTTTGCTGGATATGTTATCCTGGGCCGACAATTTTTTTCTTTTAGAATCTGGAATATGTTGCTCCATTCTCTTCTGGCCTGTATTTGAGAATTGAAAGACATTATTAAAAGGCCAAATATTAGAGTTATGGGAGACCCAGGTGGTACAGACGGAGAAGCTGGGTTTAAAAATGTATTTAGTTAAATAATAAGGGAAAATTTCCCCAATCTAGAGAAAGAATTGGGAAACAACATCCAGGAGGGGCACAGAACTCCCAACAGGTTTGATCCAAAATAATCTTCACCATGACACATGGTCATCAAGCTCTCTTGAATTGAACATAATGAAAAGATCCTTAAATGTACACACGAAAAAATCAATTGATTATATAAAGGAATGCCAATTAAATTCACAAGAGGCCTCTCACAGGAAGCCCTGTGTGTCTTTGTGTGCCTTTCTTCACTATTCTCTGAGTTTCTTCTCCTCCTAGTCTTGATCTTCCCACAAGTCTTCACCCCAGTGACTCCTGATTACCCTGCATTTCCTAAGAATTCCACACTACCAGCAGCAGCGCCACTGCATTATAGGTTCTTTCGTGTGTTCTCTTTTCCCTTCTGAATTTTATTCCTTCCTTCTTTTGGTCAACAAATACTTGTTGAGCGTGTAGTGATATATATGCTGGGGAATCCTCCATTACCAAGGCAGGAACAGTCCATTGCCTTCCTGGTGCTTACCTTCTAGAAGTAAAGGCATCATTAACTTCACATAACAAATATCTCTTTAGAGTACAGATGGTCCTCACTTAGCACAGTTTGACTTAACAATTTTTTTCAACCCACATGTGTGCAAAAATAAAGCGCATTTAATATAAACCATATTTTGGGAATTCCGAACTTTGATCTTTTGCCAGGCTCATCATCTGTGGTTCAGTATTCTCTTGCAATCCCAAGAAAGCAGCAGTAAGCCCTGGCTCTCTATCACCCACCAGAGATGCTCAACACTTCATTCCAAGATACAAAAAACCATCTAACACAAAACCTAACCATGAGCTGATGTAAGTGTTTACGTTAAAGTAGGCTAAGCTATGATATGCAATAGCTTAGGCATATCAAATTCACTTCCAACTTACCTATTTTCAACCTGTGCTGGGTTTATCGGGATTTAACCCTATTGCAAGTCAAGGAGCATCTGTATTTGCTCTTCAAATGCTACAAAGGAAAGGTACCTTGAAGTATGAGAAACCAGTATTTGCAAAAATCCAAGATGAGCCCATTGTAACTGAAGCATTACTCAAAAACTCCATAATTTTTTTTTCTTACAACCTCCCCCCGCTTTCACTCCATACACCCCCCCAGTCAACACTCCACAGAATCAGAGACCTGGGCACGCAGCTCCCACACAGTGCAGGGCAGGAGGTTGCCATGGTGGGGATTTCCTAATGCCACACAAGTGATCATTAGCCCAGAAATGGGGCCCTTAATCTGGGGGTTTTTCCCCCCCTCCTTCTTCCCCAGCCCTATAATTTGTTTCTCATAATTAATCCATTTGTCAGATGAGAAAACTATTTTCAAAGTAAACAAAATAAATCAAAATGGTGCTAATTTCTCCGACTAATGTCCTCCATCAATCATGGATGACTTGAGCTTTCTAAACAAAAAGATTGGGGAGCAAACAGAGGGAAAGCTTTGGACTCAACTCTTCTCTAGCCCTGTAACATTAAGGTGTTGGAATCAATTTGTCATTAAAAGGAGAGCTACAAGTACTTTATGTGCCTAGAGTTTGGGGAGGGGATGGAAATCAATATAAAAGCACATAATTGGAAAAAAGGGTGATGAAATAAAAGGGGGTAAATTCCTTATTGACTCGAAGGGGAAAACTGTGATAAAAAAGGAATCAAAACACCCTCATTTAATGCTTCACTTATGTACAAGGCAGGGTAATGGCCCTGGAAATGTGTGCATGGAAGAAACATTAACTCATCAGACCCCAAATGAGCAGGCAGGCCGTGAACACAGCTCTCACCAGCCTCTTTACTACAAACCTAAAATTCTCAAAGGGAAAGTGGGGGCAGGTAAGAGAAGTCCTCCAAAAAAACCCAGAAGGCAAAGGACCCTCCAAATCAGGAGCTGTGTTCTCTCCACATCATCTGTGGGAAAGTTTTGAAGAATTAAAGTTACAGGAAAAGCATTTAGGGCATCACTGAGCATGTCCGCATCCCGTTTCAGAGCTTGGGTTGGAGCACCTGCTTCCAGGCTCCTATGCACACTTAGAAGAGTAGCAGGTGATGGCTCAATGCATGAGTCTCTGTAATGCTCACAGGAAACCTGGATGGAGTTCCTGGCTTCTGCTTTCAGCTTGGCCCAACTCCAAATGTTGGGGACATTTTAGGAATGAACCAGTGAATGGAGATCTCTCTCTCTCTCTGTGTGTGTGTGTGTGTGTGTGTGTGTGTGTGTCTGTCTGTCTGTCTGTCCCTACCTCCCCTCTGTATCTATCTTCCAAATAAATTAAATAAGGTACATAGTTTTCTTTAAAACAAAGGTAGGCTTACTAAGATGGATACAATACAAGTGGCAAACACTCACAGGTGCTGGAAAGCTAGGGAAATATCAGAACATCTATACATTACTATTGGAAATGTAAAATGGTACAATTGCTTTGGGAAACAGTTTGGTTACTTCCTCAAAAAACCTAACCCCAGAGTTAATATATGATGGCAGCAATTCCATTACTAGGTATGTACCCAAGAAAACTGAAAACACTTCCATGATTATCACAGCAGCATTTAACAATCACCAAGTAGAAACAGCACAAATTCCCATGAACTGACAAATGGAGTATCAAAGCAGGGTAGATCCAAACAATGGAATATTCAGCAGTTATACAGGCTGCAACGTGGATGAGCCTTCAAAGTACTAGGCCAAGTGACAGAAGCCAGACACAAGGGCCACACATTGGATTACTCCATTTGACTGAAATGTCCAGAACAAGCAAGTTTGTAGCCACAAACTCTACGTTACTCATTGCTAGGGCTTCGGGAAAGAGTGGGTTAAGGGAAAATGTCTGCTAAATGGTACAGGCCTTCTTTTTGGAATGGTGAACATGTTGTATGCACAACTCGGTGAATATAACAAACAGCCACTAAAATGTGTGCTTTAAGACTGAAATTTGGGCCCAGTGTGGTAGCCTAGTGACTAAAGTTTTCACCTTGCACGTGCCAGGATCCCATACGGGAACTGGTTCTAATCCCGGCGGGCGGCCCCACTTCCTATCTAGCTCCCTGCTTCTGCCCTGAGAAAGCAGTCAAGGATGGCCCAAACCCCTAGAACCCTGAACCCATGTGGGAGACCCAGAAAAAGCTCTGGGTTCCTGGCTTTGGATCAGCTCAGTTCTGACCGTTTTGGTCACTTGGGGAATGAATCATCGGAGAGAGCTTCCTCTCTGTCTCTTCTCCTATCTGTACATCTGCCTTTCCAAGAAAAAATAATAAATCCTTTTTTAAAAAAACAAGTGAAATTCATGATCGGTGAATTACATTTCAATTCAAAGGTAGAATATATATGATATGAGGTAGTTAACTTCTTGACAGATTTATTTTCTCATTTCAAATATAAATATTGCAGCAACCAAAAATAAGATAATCTTTTTAATAAGACATCCCCAGTTTAGAAATGCCTTGAAATAAAAGTTTAGAGTTCTGAAAGTAACAAAATGTGTTAGTTTTGGAATGTTTTGTAATGCATTCTGTCTGGCTTCCAATAACTGTCTACATTAGGAAATTATTATAGACTGAATGACATCCCCCACCCCCTACCATCACTCTCTACACTTGGCTTAGTTTAGTCATTGTTGGCGCCCACCCCTGCCAGAAATGGAGTGGCCATCACTTGAACCAACACTCAAATAACAGATGCTGGTGTCACAAGTGGTAGCTTAGCCTACTCTGTCAAAAGGCTGGCTCCAGAACTTAGAATACATTTTTAAGATGATTGACAATTCCACTGATGTATCTATCAAAGATGAGCCTTGAAAACACAACTGCTCCTAATTCTGCCAATATGATAAATATAGGACATCTATTCTCCATGGTAACTTCAAGGAAAGAAACTTTTTGAAGATTTATTTGTTTGAAAGGCAGAGGAGAGAGAGAAAGAGAGACAGAGAGAAATAGATGGGTGGGTGCCGGGGCCCAAGCATCCGGGCCATCCTCCACTGCTTTCCCAGGCGCATAAGCAGGGAGCTGGGTGAAAAGTGGAGCAGCAAGATTTGTACCAACACACTTGCAGAATGCTGGCCCTGAAGGCAGCCCTGGAAAGGAGTTTAAGATTATTTCATTTATTTAAAAGGCAGAGTGATGGGAAGAAAGAGAGGCAGTGAGAGAGTTATCAAAATAGCTGGAGCTGGTCGAGGCCAAAGCCAGCATCCTGGAACTCCATCCTGCTCTCAGACATGGATGGCTTCCCTGATCCTTAGCAGGACTCTAGAGCAAAAATGAAGCAGCCAGGACTTGAACAGGCTCACAGATGATGCCAACATTGTGAGTGGTGGTTTTACTACACCACACTGCCAGGTCTAAGGAAAGGAATTTGGTAGAACTTCAACTGCTCTGATAACTTTTGAAGAGACATTTAGAATTCAGAGGTAGATATTCAATCATTTCATTTAAAAAATTAACTCAGAATTCTTGCCCCAAACAAATTCAAGTGGGAAAAAAAAATGTTCCCAGACTGGGGCAATGGCTGAGATAAAGAAATAAACAACTCCACTTCATGCTTCCTTTGAAAATCACGTCAACCACAGCATTTAACACTGAACTAAACAAAAACATATGCAACATATATTTCCGGATTTACAGGATGACAGCAAACATCAAAAGGCCGCCATTTTCTGTATCAAGGAAACGAATGTGTTCACTAAGAGCTACACAAATAGCTAAAGTCATGACAATCAAAGAAATTTAAAATAGTTCATCGGTTTTCATCTTTGTCAACCTGAAATCTAGAAAATGTTAAAATTATACTTCCTATAACATCATGATTGGTAATAATCAAAAGATGGAAGCTGCCCAGTGTCCACCACTGGATGGACTGATGAACGAATAATCAAAAAGTAGATCTGTAAACTAGAGTTCATCTATATGATGGTTACTGAACACACCTTAAAAATAATCACATTGGACCAGCACAGTAGCATAGTGGCTAAATCTTTGCCTTGCAACTGCCAGGATCCCCTAAGGGAGCCAGTTCACATTCCAGCTGCTCTATTTCCCATCCAGCACCCTGCTTGTGGCCTGGGAAAGCAGTGGAGGGTGGCCCAAAACCTTGGGACCCTGCACCTGCATGGGAGACCCGGAAGAAGCTCCTGGCCCTGGCTTCAGATCACCTCAGCTCTGGCCTTGATGGTCACTTGGGAAGTAAACCAGCAGATAGACCTTTCTGTTTCTTTCTCTCACTGTAAATCTGCCTTTCCAATAAAAAACAATAAATAAATCTTTGAAAAAAAATAAAGAACAGTCACATCAACTTATGAAGAAAGTACCTTCACTTCGGAGCACATTTCGTTTCTAACTCTGCTAACAAGTGATAACTGCTGACCAGCTGAAATGTGGCCCTAGACATCTCGTTACTTACCGGTAGTGGGCAAAGCTGTCCTGCTTTCTGTCCCAGCTTTTTTCACATGATCTTTTCACACCTCTACAGTTCCCACTGTGTGACCTGGAACATAGTGACTAATTCAATAATGGTCAGACAAAAATGCCTGAGTATCCATCACATTTTATGTTTCAAAGAGGAATTTCTATACCCTTCATGTATTGTGGACATTGTACTTTGTCAATAAGCTTAAAACATTGCAAATAATGTATTTGGAATATCTCCGTTTTTACTGAGAAATACCTAAACATACATACATATAAAGAAATAGGTCTGTAAATGCATTCATTGAGAAACAGTGATTATCTTTTAGTAGTGATGCTATATATGATTTTTAGTTTGCTCTAGATAATGCCTAAATTTTTGTCACAGTAAGCATAGGATATTTTTCATTTTTAAACATGTATCTATGTACTTCTTTGTTTGCTTATTTGTTTGTTTATTTGAGAGGCAACATGGCATAGAGGGAAAGGGAGATAAAGAGATCTTCAATCTGTTGATGTACTTCTCCAAACACCTGCAACAACCCAGACAGGGTCAAACCAAAAGCAGGAGCCAGGAACTCCCTCTGGGTCTCGCTTGTTAGAGGCATAAACCCAAATACTTGAATCATCATGTGTTGCCTTCCCAGAAAACTGGATTGTTAGAGGAGTAACCAGGACTCCAATTGGCATTCCAATATGAAATGCAGGCATTGCAAGTGATGGCTTAATACACTGTGCCACAACATCTGCCTCTTTCGGCCACTGTTCTAATCCAGAAAAAAATTAAAAAGCAATGAAGGAAGCTATTTCCATTTCAAAAATAATTGCACTATAATCTTTATAATTCTGTACTGAAGTCTGCGAATTGGACACACTAGATGCTTTCATTGAACAGCTTTTGTTGTTCTGCAGCTCTAAATCCTTTTAGCTCTTTAGCATAGAGGACTTATGATCCAAGGAAATCCAAACCTTCTTAGCAATTTGGAATATTAGTAACATTCATACATGACCACAGGTATCGATCAACCACAGCTGGCCCAGTTACACAGAATCTGCCCACTTTCGGGTGCAATAAACAACACGCACATTCAGTCTAGTAATTCTCCTGCTGTTTACATGGAGTATGCATCATCAGGAGAAGAAATAATCCAATCAGTCAATGATTAGAAAGTTATCAGAGGGATAATCCATTGGCCTGCTATTCTCAAACCGCTGGACTCTTGAAAACAATTCTGACAAAATTATTTTGCTTGATACTCACCTGGGAAACAAAAGACTAACCCCTACTACAGTTTTCCACTTGACACAACAGAGTTCCATACATACATTTTTGGTTTTCCATCCTCATGTTCTCCCTGACTACTTCTTTAGTAGCAATTTAACAAGGAATTTTCCCCAAAATTCCATTCCAAACCAGTCATACATAAAATCTGTCTGGCAATACTTAGGTGGGCAGAAAGACAGTGGAAGTGGTAGTCTCGATTCCAGCTCCCACCACTGACATTATTTCACACCTGGCTTCATCACTCGTAGAAGATACTAGTGACCAGAGGAAACCAACAAAACTCAAGGGACCTGATAAGACAAGAAAAAGAAAGCTAAGGAATCCAAATGGGAATCGAAGAAGTCAAGCTTTCACTATACGCAGATGACATGATTCTCTACGTAGAAGACCCAAGAGACTCAATACACAGACTGCTAGATCTTATACAAGAGTTTGGAAGAGTGGCAGGATACAAAATTAATGAACAAAAATCAACAGCCATAGTGTATGCAAATAGCCCAAAGATGGAAAAAGACCTAACCAGCAAGGTACCGTTCAAAACAACTGAGAAAAGTATGAAGTATCTGGGAATAAACCTAACCAAAAATGTAGGAGACCTATTTGAAGAAAACTACAAACTGCTTAAAAAAGAAATTGAACAAGACCTCAAAAGATGGAATAACATCCCATGCTCCTGGATAGGTAAAATCAATATCATTAAAATGTCTATACTGCCAAAAGCAATATATACATTCAATGCAATCCCAATCAAATTGCCGAAAACATTCTTCACAGATCTGGAAACAATGATTCAAAGGTTCATCTGGAAACACAAAAAACCACGAATAGCTAGAACCATCCTGAAGAACAGGAAGGTAGCAGGGGGAATCACAGTCCCAGACCTCTGGACATACTATAGGGTGGTGGTTATCAAAACAGCCTGGTACTGGCACAAAGATAGAGAGGAAGATCAATGGAGCAGAATAGAAACACCAGAAGGAAACCCACACAAATACAGCCAAATAATCTTTGACAAAAAGACAAACGACAATCCAGGCAAATGGGAAGGTCTGTTCAATAAATGCTGTTGGGACAACTGGTTGATAGCCTGCAGAAACAAAAAGATAGACCCACATCTCTCACCATACACTAAGATCAAATCTAAATGGATAAAAGATCTAAACCAACATCCAGAGACCTTCAAACATTTGGAAGAAAATGTTGGAAATACTCTACAAGATCTAGGGGTAGGTCCCGACTTCCTCAAAAGGACACAAAAAGCATTAGCAATCAAGACCAGAATAAACAAATGGGACCTCATCAAACTAAGAAGCTTCTGTACAGCTAGAGAAACAATCAACAAAGTAAAAAAGCAACCCACAGAATGGGAGAAGATCTTCGCGCACGACATAGGTGACAGAGTGCTAATCTCCAGAATATACAAAGAGCTACAAAACAACCAAAACACCAAAACAAACAAGCCACTCAAGAAATCGGCATGGGAAATGGGCAAACACTTCACAAAGGAACAAACCCAAATGGCAAATAAGCATATGAAAAAATGCTCAAATTCTCTGGCAATAAGCGAAATCCAAATTAAAACATCAATGAGGTACCACCTAACGCCAGTAAGACTGGCCCACATGAATAAAAGCACCAACAACACTTGTTGGCGAGGTTGTGGGGAAAAGGGAACCCTACTCCACTGCTGGTGGGAATGCAGGTTGGTACAGCTGCTATGGAAATCAGTATGGAGAACATTCAAACAACTCAAAATCGACATACCATATTATCCAGCAATAGCACTCCTAGGAATATACCCAAAACACCTTTTTATGAGAAGCCAACATGCACCCCTATGCTCATAGCAGCACAATAAGTAATTGCAAAAACATGGAAGGAACCGAAATGCCCATCAGCAGAAGACTGGATAAGAAAGTTATGGTTCATCTACTCCATGGAATACTACTCAGCTATTAAGAAAAACAAAATGCAGTTCTTTGTGGCCAAATGGCCAAACTGGAAACCATAATGCTAAGGGAAATGAGCCAATCCCAAAAGGTCAGATACCACATGTTTGCGTTAATTTAAGAGGATATGATGTTATGTAAAACATGTTATTTTATGTATATTATGTTATATGTTGTGTATAAACTAAAACTGAATTGACAATGAGGTGATCACAGAAGATGGTTAAGAAATTGCAATTGTTTTTAACATATTGGTTACTCAATACTATAACTATTAGTTACACAACGAAGTTAATTGTTGCTGAGGGTATGTTGGAGCCTTTAATTGATCGGGTTGATAATCTGATGGTTCTGCCCTCGGACCGGACAGGGTCTCCCCAGGAAGCTGAGGAACTAGACTGGACTATAAGATGTTGGACTCTATGTTTAGTTTATGCTTGCAAAGAGGGAATCTCAACTGTACTTGATCAGTGGATATGCAACAAGGTGGAATATTCCACATGGGGGTGGGCGGGGGGAGGGGTGGGGTGACTCCCAGTTCCAACGAAACTGTATCACATAATACAATGTAATCAATGAATAAAAAAAATAAAATTAAAAAAAAAGAAATATCAAAAAAAAAAAAAAAAACCTCAAGGGGCCTGTTACCTCCTAGCTCCTGATATACTAGACACAGCCCATCGGGCCACGCCACCGTGGCCTAGCAGCTAAAGTCCTCGCCTTGAACGCCCCGGGATCCCATGTGGGCGCCGGTTCTAATCCCAGCGGCTCCACTTCCCATCCAGCTCCCTGCTTGTGGCCTGGGAAGGCAGTTGAGGACGGCCCAATGCATTGGGACACTGCACCCGCGTGGGGGACCTCGGGGAGGTTCCAGGTTCCCGGCTTCGGATCGGCATGCATTGGCCCGTTGCAGCTCACTTGGGGAGTGAATCATCAGATGGAGGATCTTCCTCTCTGTCTCTCCTCCTCTGTGTATATCTGGCTGTAATAAAATGAATAAATCTTTAAAAAAAAAAAACTAGACATAGCCCATGCACCAACTCTTCCAAGCTTTAAAAGGACAATGAAAACTCTTTTATGTAAACTTCTATTAATTTCTGGGTCACTAATCAGATTTTTTTAATCATTCATTTTATTTTGAAAGGCAGAAATAAGGAGAAAAATCTGTCCACTGGCTCAACTACTAAATGCTTACAACAGCCAGAGCTGGAACTCTATCCAGATTTCCCATGTGGGTTATGAGGCCCCAAGCCCTCAAGTACTGTCTCCCAGAGTGCACACTGGCAGGAAACCAGATTAAAAGTGGAATATCTGGGACTTGAACCAAGCACTCCAATATGAGATACAAACATCCCAAGCACTAACTTAACTGCTATATCAAACACCAGTCCCAGCTTTAGAAAAATTAGATTTTCATAAAACACTGAGTAGGCCAGACAACTACATCCATGGACCAGCAGTGTGCAACATGCAAGCATTTTTCCGTGGAGTGTGACGGTGGTTGCAAGTCCTTGTGTTCCTGGTGAATCACTTCAACAGAGGGACCAATCCTCACTCAAGGACTTTTGAGTTTGGATTCCTTTTCCATCTTCACTTCATTACTTTCCTAACACAACTCCAGGAGACAACCCCCTCTTCGGATCAACTCTGGGGGGGCAATCCCCTCTTGGGGTCAGCTCCAAGGGGCAGCCCCCTCTTCAGGTCAAGTTGCTGCCTTCTCCACAGCACTTCTATTTGCAAGTCACATTGCTCACGCCCCCAAAATCAATTTTCCTCTCTAGTCAACTGGATAATAGGATTGCAGTCCTTATTCCCAGAAAGGGTTCTTTAAAAAACATTAAAAGATTATCTTGATCTGGATTTTTCTCAACCCATGCTATCCACCAAGGTGGGTGCCCAAGAGCAGTTGAAACCAGGCCAACTGGAGTAAGAAATGAATGACTTCCCAAGTGGCCTGGGAACTCTGCCTCTCACCCTGCCAGAATCCTTCAGGTACGCTCCTAAATGTCTCCATTCAGCCACTCCAGTTTCCAGGAAGTAAACACAAACCACTCTTTAAGCTGACAGGATCAGGCATGATGGCTCCACACTTGTACAGTGTTTGAGAAAATTCTCAAATACATGCCATCTTTCTTTTTATCCTCACAAAAGCTCTTAAGAGGTCATATGCCGTTTTAATAGAATAGCAAATGGAAACTTGGAGGAAATTTTTAACAAGAAAAAGGGGGGGTAAGATTTTTTAGAGACGGTGAATTACGGCTAGGAGCAGCAATAACATGAGGCCAATAACATGAGAGTACATTGGGAGAACAGTGAATTGCCCAACCATGCCTTTCTCAAAGCATTCCTGTGTCAGCCGGCTTACTATTGCTGTACTGAAATTCTATAGTATTTCCATTACTACAATGAAATATCTGAGAGAGGTGCTTGATAAAGAAGTTTGCTTTGCATCATAGCTCAGAAGACCCATAGTTCTAGGTGGTTTAGTCCCTGGAGATGACCTTTTGCACAGACATCACATGGTAGAGATGGGGAGTGCATTTCCTGTCTAAAACTGTCCCTACCCTTATAAAGTCACTCATAAGAGCTCCACCCTAAGGCCTAATTCAATCCAATCACTTCCCAAAGGCCTTACCTTCAAACACCATCAGTACTGTTAACACGGAGCTTTGGGGTGAAGCCACTTCTATGAGTTCAGTGGGACATATCATACTTAAGCTATACCTCAGCAATTCCTTTAGATCCCAGGAGGCCCCCAACACCCTAGCTGCACAGGTCCATCATGCCTGGTTTGGAACAGCTATGTTCCAGAGAATAAGCTCCTTACTTAGCATCCAAAGAATTTTAAATCTGATGAGAGATCTTCAGAGAGTGCTTAGAGAATGCAAGTGAACTCAATCAGCCACTGCTTCCACCAGCCCTACCTCACGTTAATTGACGGATACTTCACACACACACACACACACACACACACACACACACACACACACCCTATCTGGTCCCTAAGGGCTTTTGAATTTGTGTTACCTTGTCTTGCAATGTAGAAACCAGGTAGGGAAGAGAGAGAAAGGCAAGACATAAAAGAGATGCCTGCAAGAAGTGATTCGGTGGGTGTGGTGAGACCGGAAGCCAAGGGGGAACGGAGACTGGGGAGGTTCATTCAGAGGAAGTGTAGGAGAGTTCATCCTGGTTAAAAAACATCAAGTCACTTCAGAGCTCGCTCCTCTATGCTGTGTAGACACTTAGTTTTCCCTTCCTGTGGCTCTCTGACCCTGGAATCAAGACTCCCACTTGACAATCTTTCTGCCGGTATAAATCCTGCCAGACAGACCGGTTCAGGATGGAATTCTCATTTAAAGGAGACATTGAGAACTGAGGGGAAGAATCTGAGCTGGACGTAAGGCTCTATGAAAGTTCTCTCATCTCTCTCTTCCTCTCTCTTGTTCTCATTCTCTCACCATAACTGCCTCACAAATATATAAATAAATAAATATGTTGAAAAAGAAGGTCTCATTTATTTGGCATCTCCATTTCAAAATCTTATAATTTATTTTTCTGTTTCTAATGTGCACCTCTATATCAAATTTAACAACACATTCAGCCCAGTGAATTATGCCCACCAGGAAGAATTTGATCCAAATTAACAACCTTGAAATTGCCATGGACCAGCAGGTAGCCAGGGAAGAAGCTGAGGACTTCCAGTAGCACCTGCACACATGCACACCCAAAACCTCTTATCCAGCAGGACTACAGGTTTGCCCCACCATTCCCCATAATGCACTTGAGCTTTACTTCCCATCAGGCATGAGACGCTGTGACACTTCCCTAGAGATGTCCCTTGTGTGTTTCAACCCCACATGGAGATGTCACTGAAGTTAGTAATACTTAAGACTCGCTCTGTTCCACCTTCTTAGTATATGCAATTCCCTGAGATTCACTCCATATCCATAAAAGCCGCTTCCCCAAGAAGAGAGGTTGCTGCACTCACATCTGAGGGCATACTACCCCTTTCAAGGACATTTTTATACCTCCTCCTTCAATTCTTCTCTCCCATAAACCAAGACTCTGAACTCAATCCCTGTGGAGTGGAGTGCTTCCACAGCAAAATGATTTCGTATGTAGCGAGGAACCTAGATGTTTTCTGCTTTTGTGATTCTGCCTCAATTGCTTGGCTGGAGACTGTGTGAACTCCAGGCCTGATAGTCTACGAGAGACACCCGAGAGACACCCGGCAGCACACCTGGCAGGTCATGTAGGCAGACCACTCCTCAGGAAGGAGGTACCTGGTGTTTGATAAGATCCACCGCCCTACAGCTCATTGATTCATGCTTTTTGAAAGTTGCTTGCTTCAAGCCCACCAATGGAAGCCTGCTAAATCATGACTGTATAATTAGTAGCCTGAAATGTATAAGAACCTTGTACTGTTCAACCAGGGGAAGGGAGGACTCTCTCTCCTTCTCTTTTGCCCTCCCTGCTGATCCTGCAGCTACCTGGGCTGCAGCGGCTCCTCCCCCTCCAGCCCTGCTGGGCTGGGGGAGGTGGCTGGGAGACCTAGGCTAACCTGACTAAACCACCTTGATGCCTTAGCACCGACTTCAGACTTGATGATTTTCTGGGGATTTCAAAATCCGGCACAACAGTAGCAATAGCTTGTCTGTCAAAATAATAATAATGAACAAAAATATTCGAGCCATGGAGGTGTTAAATAGCCCAGGCTCACATCACCTGTCCACTACTTGGCCAAAAAGGAACAGTGCTCATCCTCTAAAGACCATAGCCAATGAGACAGGGAGGGAACCTTTCCCTCAGCAAAATCAAGGGCTTCCCAGGTCCTGCTAACCACACACAGACAACTACACTGATTCAGGGGGCTCACAAACGGCTTCTTATTCAAAAAGGCATGCCCAGTGTGTGATGGCATGGAGCCCAGGCAACCTTCTCCCCATCCTCTGAAACCCATGCAGAAACAACCTATAAGCCAAATGCAGAGCAAACACTTACGTGGTGAATTTGGGGCAACACTCGAAGTTCAGCACAAGACTCAAACTCAGTGATTGCCAAGTTCACAGGCAAACAACCAGCATTTAACTCAAAAACATTATTGAACTTTTCAAAATGAACCCTTTAGGAATGATGAATTTCAAAAACTCAAGAGACAGCCTCCCTGCAGGCACCCCCTCCCCATGCACCAAAGCCAATGCCCCCCAGTGATGAGGGTGCTCCCCACCTGCCATCTGCATTGCCTAAGGGTTGGCCCCCAAGAGAGTCACTTCCCCCTGTTGACAAGAGCGTGGAGGCTTAATGAGTTAACATTTTCAAAAGCTTTCTGAGTGCTTTGATGAGAGCAGCTGCGCCACTACAAAGCAGCCTTTCATCTCTGAAGCGGAAACAGGCTCTTTTTTCCACCCCTCCAGCAGCTCATCCTGCTCAGCCCTGCCCAGACCTCTTCCAGAAGAGGTGGAGAAGAGAGGAGGCAGTTCCCCAAGAACACAGCCAGCCTGACAGCCTCTGAACCCCTCTTCCTTGGCCTAATGCACCTTGGCTAATGTTGCCCACGCAGCATCAGCAACCACGCAAATGGGCCTGCTGCACCACTCTGCACCATCTGAGGGAGCTGGAGAAATCCTTCTGCTGGAAAATAAATGCAAATAGATTCTAATCAACAGAAAGAGCTCAATTAGAGCCAAGTTCAGCATGCTTCAGAGGTGCCACTATTTTCTCCCCGACTTGCCCCCACGCAGCCGTTTTCAAGGGGCCTCTGACCTTGAGCGGGAGTTGGCAATAAGAGCTGTTCCAGGCAACCCTGTAGCTGGACCAGCAGCCATCCCAGCCATCTTGGTCATCTTCCAAAGCCAGAAAAGGGAAGAAATTCTATCTTAGCAAAGATGCCTGAATTTAGAACCACTTCTTTCCTCTTTGTTGGGGTTCTGAAAACAGCTCTGCGAATACCTATGCTTGGGCTCCAGGACTGAAAGAGTTGAGCTGTAATGGTCCCAAGGCCACAGGGACCACCTGCAGGAAGTGCCCTCTGCTCTTATAGTGTAGGTTGGGAGTACAAGACTGGGTGGCACGGATTTATTCTCATACAACAGTGGTGTTAAAAGGTTATTAGGGATAAATAGTAAATTAGTGTCTAGAGTTGAGACTAGTTAAACATAATAGTGAGAGAGGAATTAGACGGGGCAGTAGGTAGTTAGGCTATTCTGAGTCCCCAAGTCATCATTTTTTTCTCAAATATAAAGGAGTATTTTCTTTCTTTTTTTTTTTATTAATTACATTGCATTATGTGACACAGTTTCATAGGCTCTGGGATTCCCCCAGCCCCTCCCCAAACCACCCCCATGGTGGATTCCTCCACCTTGTTGCAGCATTACAGTTCAAATTCAGTCAAGATTCTTTCATTGCAAGCATAGAGTCCAGTATCTTATTGTCCAGATAAATTCAACGGTTTCTTGGGGAGACCATCTCTGATCTGAAGGCAGAGCTGGCAGAAAATCATCCCAATCAATTAAAAGCCACAACATAACATCAACATCAATTTACAACATTATGGAATTAATTGACATGGTATTGAGTAACCAATATATTAAAAATGCAAGTTCTTAACCACATCCTGTGACTACTTCACTGACATTTCAATTTTAGTTTATATATGACCGGCTTCTATACACCTTACAATGGACATAGGATACTATTGAATAAAACTTGTTTGCCTCAGCTTTCTCGGGGGAAAAAGTTTATTTATTTGAAAGGTGGAGTTACAGAGAGATGTGGGGAGATAGAGAGAGAGAAATTGGGAGAGAGAGCAAGAGAGACATAACTTATCTGAGGGTTGGCCCAGCTGCTCCACTTCCAATTCAGCCTCCTACTAATGAACCTGGGAAAGTATTGGAAGACGGCCCAAGCACTTGGGCCCCTGCCACTGAGTTGGAAGAACCACCCTCCACAAAAAAGAAAACCTAGCCTAGTGGCCAAAGCCCTTGCCTCTTACACGCCGGGATCCTATATGGGCACCAGGTCTAATCCCAGCGGCCCCACTTCCCATCCAGCTCCCCGCTTGTGACCTGAAAAGCAGTCGAGGACAGTCCAAAGTTTTGGGACCCTGCACCCATGTGGGAGACCTGGAAGAGCTCCTGGCTCCTGGCTTCAGACTGGCTCAGCTCCAGCTGTTGCAGTCACTTGGGGAGTGAATCATTGGATGGAAGATCCTCTCTGTCTCTCCCCCTCTCTGTATATCTGACTTCCAATAAAATTAAATAAATCTTTTATTAAGAAATTTATTTTAGGGCCTGGCACCGTGGCCTAGCAGCTAAAGTCCTCGCCTTGAACGCGCCAGGATCCCATATGGGCGCCAGTTCTAATCCCGGCTGCCCCACTTCCCATCCAGCTCCCTGCTTGTGGCCTGGGAAAGCAGTCAAGGACGGTCCAAAGCTTTGGGACCCTGCACCCGCGTGGGAGACCCGGAAGAGGTTCCTGGTTCCCGGCTTCGGATCAGCGTAGCACCAGCCCGTGCGGCTCACTTGGGGAGTGAATCATCGGACGGAAGATCTTCCTCTCTGTCTGTCCTCCTCTCTGTATAACTGACTTTGTAATAAAATAAATAAATCTTTTAAAAAAGAGAGAAATTTATTTTAAAGAACAGTGTCCCAATTAGTTAACTCCCTTTGTCCACAGCTCAAGATATAAATAGGGACATTGTTAGTTTCTTCCAAACTTGAATTGCCTTTTTGCAGACCTGCCTGATTCAAGTATAAGACCAAAAAGGGGTTAAGAGTTCAATGCATTACAGGTTTTATTTCCAGTTGTGTGACCTAGAGCAGGTAGCCTGGAATCTCTAAGACTCGCTGGCCCAATTTCATACATGAAGAGGCTAATAACTGACTCATAAGCCTTAGCTCTATATTTGAGAGGAAGAGCATAAATTAAGCTCTTAGCGCAGCTTCTGGAACATCATCAATGCCAGGCAACATTTACTGAGGACGTAACATCATCATCATTAGTAACTAACTAATGGACAATAATGGGCAACTAATGCCCAGAAATAGAATTAATCAAGAAACAATAATGTAAAGTTACAGGTTGCTCTGGTTTGGAGAACACTAGCACCATGGCCTCCTTTTTTTTTTTTTTTAATTATTTATTATTTAACTTCATTAATTACATTGTATTATGTGACACAGTTACATAGATACTTGGGTTCTCCCCACCCCTCCCCAAACCCTCCCACCATGCACCATGGTCTCCTTTACCATGATAAACGCACAAAAGGGCACGCAGCCCCATTATTTCTGTTCTCTGGTAGGAGAGGTGAAGACATCTTTCCAAAATAATGCAGCTAAGCGGATCTTCTGCCCCAAATTCAGGAAGCCAACTGATTTCCCACTAAAAGTTGTGAGCTGCCTTCTTTGTAATCCTCCCTGAAAGTCAGCTTTGTAACCACCAGCTCTGAAAGCACACTCAGCAAGGGGCCGCACTCGGAAAAGCTGACAGATTTACACAGGGGACCCTTATACCGGCTGCCAGCACTCTGCCACACTTCCGTGTTAGAGTCGAGACCTGCCTCACATCCTCTAATATCACATCCACTTTGCTACACTTGAAGCCGAGCGCTCTAGGACAAGGTCATGGGACCATATCATCAGAAAACTGATGATGTTTGAGGACGGGTTAAATGGTAATGAAGGGGCATGTCATCTTGCTGGATAATGGATTCTATTTTTAAAGCATTAGAACTGAGCAAACTGAGAGATGAGGAAAAACAGTGAAGAAAAGATTAAAAACTATAAACAGCACAGAGAATCTGAAAGCCAGCAGAGAGCGACCAAGCACGCCACTGCTGCCACCCGCTACTGCTGTTCACGGTTTCATCCTTGGCTTCGCAGCCAGGGTACACCGTCTTCCAAAAAGAGTTAAGCAGAATATGCCACCCTCCTGCCACCATTAAAGTTGGGCAGGCCCATCTTCAGTTCTGCAGGCCTCACTGACTTTAAGTCAAATGTAGAGGAGCCAGCATTATGGAGCTGCACGTAAAACCTCTGCCTGCAATGTCGCCATCCCACACGGGTGGCAGTTCACATCCCAGCTGCTCCACTTTCCATCCAACTTCCTGCTAATACCCTGCTACCCACATCATGGACCACGATGAAGTTCCTGTCTTCAGGCTGGCCAGCACTCGCCATTGCAACCATCTGAAGAGAGAAAGAGTGGATGGACAATTCTCTCTCTCTCTCTCTCTCTCTCTCTCTCTCTCTCTCTCTCTCTCTTTCTCTCTCTCTCTCCCTCTCTCTCCCCCCCCTTCCCTCTCGCTGACTTTCAAATACATGAATAATTTTTTTTTTTTTAAGAATCAAGTCTAGAAGGCTGACTAGGGTCAGAGTAACTATATTGCTCCAAGAAAGAAAGCCACACCACCTCTCTTAGACCCCAAAGCGTCCAGGCCATGCTGCTGTGAAACTGCTAAATGCCACCTGTCTTAATGGGAAGCAAGTAGTCCCATTACTACCAAATGCCCCCAGAAACATAACAAAGGTTTGTCTCAGAGGCAAGGGCAAGGTCCTCTGAGTTCTGCAGCTGCGGGAGCTCTGGCTCAGCCATGGGGTTGTGCTCACTCATCTGCCATCTGGCAAAGTTTTCCTTGACTTCTTGGGGCTAGTTACCAGCAGCAGCCCCTACATGATGTCAGCAAACCAGACCTGAGGACCAGCTCTTTGTTCAGGGTGCTGAGTCACCAGGGCACAAGCCCCGGTGTCAGCCATGTGTGCTCTGCAGGAACTAGGGACAATCTCTGTGTCCAGCAATTCTGGAAATGAAATGTTACTTCTGGTGACCCAAACCCAACTCACATTCGCCTGTGGTATCTTGAGGCCACTACCTACATTCTGCACCAGGTTGATCCACAAGTCCCAGCAATGCTACCACTCACCCTGTAGGACCTGGGTAAGGAGCTCCATGCATCCTGCAACTTTAAGACTGATTACCAGTACCACCTTCCTCAGAGTTGTGGAAATATACCCTACATGCCAGTGCACAATTCCCAACATAACCCTTGTATTCACCTTGTGGAATGCGGACAAATTTCCCTTAATTAACTTGCCCCAGTATTGACAATTAGGCTGCTGATGATATAAAGCCCAGCATTCATCATGCCCACACAATGGGACCTGGAGAATGCCCCACCCACTTCATACACCCCATGGGTATTGCTGTTGGGTCCAGCATCATGCAAATTTGCCTGGTGGGACAAGGGAACCAGCCCTTTTTGTTCCATGGCATCATAAACATGGCTACAGCCATCACAAACCTAGTGTGATCAATGCCCAACTCTCTCCAAGAACTGCTGCAGACTGTACAGCTATGGGGCTTCCAGACACAGCTGAAACTGTAGCTGAAGACCTCACTCAGGCTAACACTATCTGCTTTCTAATATCTGGCAGCTAATATTGAATACAAAGCATATAGAAATGAAATGCTCACTTTGGGATATGATTACTGTTTTTCACCTGTGTTTATGCTCCCCTGGAACTGTGGTCTTCCTGCTTTTTACTTGTTGACTATTGTGATGGGTGATGAATTAAGCCTGCAAATGTAGAGTGTATTAAAATCCTGTCTTTTCAGAAACTGATGGATAGACGGGAGAAAGGAGGTTGATGGAGGAGCAAGAGAGCAAGGGAACTGTGATTATCTTCCTCTGCAATACATAAAATCTGTTCTCTGTATTAATAAAAAGAAATGAAAAACAAAAGAAAGAAAAACAAGGCTCTTAATATCAAATATAAATAATACAATTGGACATACAATTTCACAGTAATAAATTATTAATGTCACCACAAAAAAATCAGAACTGAACCATGCAATGGAGCAAATAGACTTAACAGATATTCATAAAACATTCCACCCAACAGCTATTGAATATACATCCTTCTCATCAGTACATAGGGTATTTCCTAAGACAAGGCAATATATTAGGCTAGAAATCAAGTCTGAATCAATTTAGAAAGATTGAAATTATGACATGTATCTTCTCAGGCCATAAAGAATAAAACTAGAGTGCTCACTTCACCAGCCCAATATTAAAATTGAAACAACACAGAGAGGAATAGCATGTCCCCTGCACAAAGATGACATGCAAATTCATGAAGATTCCCATACATTAAAAAAGAAGAAATAAAACTAGAGGTCAAACAGTAAGGACAGTACAAAATTTACATTGAAACCAAACATGTAAATGAGCAACCAATGGATCCCTGAAGAAATTTCAAAGGAAATTTTAGAATTTCTTGAAACAAATGAAAATGAAGTATGATGAAACCTGTGGAATGACTCTTCTAAGAAATCCTCACCAATGCCTATATCTTGTAGAGTGCTTCCTAGGTTTTCATCTAACAGAATGGTGGGTTCTGGATGCAAATTTACATCCTTCATTCATTTAGAGCTGATTTTTGTGTAGGTGGAAGGTGAGGGTCTTGCTTCTTACTTTTGCAGGCTCTTAGCCAATTGTCCCAACAGCTTTTGTTAAAAAGACTAACCATTTTCCCTAGATTATTTCCAATTCTATTGTCAAAGATTAATTGGCTGTAACATGTGTCGGCTCACTTCTGGGTTTCTGTTCTGTTCCATTGATGCTCTGTTTCTGGACCAGTACCAGACTGTTCTGATGACCAGCACCAGTATGTCTTGAGGTCTGGAATTGTGATTCCTATGGTTTTATTTTTATTCTTCAGGGTAGCTTTAGCTATTCGTGGTCTCTTATGCTTCCAGGTTAATTTTTCTGTTATCTTTCTATTTATAAGAATAATGTTGTTGGGAATTTGATTGATACTGCATCTCTATATTGCTTTCAATAAAATAACATTATGATTACATTGATCCGGCTGCTCCAGAAACACAGTATATTTCTCCATCTTTTAATGTCTTCTATTTATTTAATCCTTTGTAATTTTCATCATAGAGGTCTTGCCATCTTTGGCTAAGTTTATTTCAAAACATGTAAGATTCTTCTCTACTGATTAAGGGAGTCTAAGGCCATGGGGTGCCTGCTGTCTACCGGCTGTACCTCGTCCCAGTGTGGGTATGGTCGAGGAGGGATGGACAGGTCACATCCTTTTTGGTGGGAAGCATGGGTGAAGGCCTGGCATGGTGGCCTGGCGACTGAAGTCCTCACCTTGCACGTGCCGGGATCCTGTGTGGGCCCTGATTCCCAGCCAGCTCTCTGCTTGTGGCCTGGGAAAGCAATAGAGGATGGCACAAAGCCTTGGTACCCTGCACCCATGTGGGAGACCCAAAACAAGCTCCTGGCTCCTAGCTTTGGATCAGTGCTCAGCTCCGGCTGTTGTGGCCATTTAGGGAGTGAACCCACAACACATGGAAGATCTTCCTTTCTGTGTATCTGACTTTCCAAAAATAAAAAATAAAATAAGGGTGACTATACTTTACAAGTTCTTTCTCAGCCATAAAAGTCACCAAAAGCACAGGCAGTAAAGGCCAACATCTGTACAGCAAAGGAAATGATCACAAAGTGAAGAAGCAACCAACAGAATGGGAGAAAATCATTGCACACTGCACAACCAATAGAGAACTAATATCCAAGATTTACAAAGAGCTTCAGAAACTCAACAACAGCAAAATAAACAACCCTGTGAAGAAATGGGTGAAAGAAATGAGCAGGCATTTTTCAAAAGAACAAATTCAGATGACTAACAGACATATGAAAAAATATTCAGGCTCCCTAAGCAGTCAGAGAAATTCAGCTAACTATGGTAAGATTGGCCTACATTCAGAAATAAGGTGTGGAGATGGGGAGAAAGGTACCCTATACTGTTGGGTGCTTACTCCACTGTTGGTAGGAATGGAGGCTAGTACAACCAACATGGAAGTCAGGGTGGAGAGTGCTAAGACAACTAAAAATCAATCTACCATATGACCCAGCAACCCCACTCCTGGGAAAATATCCAAAGGAAATGAAACCTGTACATGAGAATGTGACCTCCAATCCTATATTTACAGCAGCACAAGCTACAATAGTGAAAACGTAGAAACAACACAGATGCCCATTAAAAGAGGAATGGATAAGGAAACTGTGCTGCATTTACCCTAGGGAACACTACTCAGCCATTAAAAAGAATGAAATTCTACCATTTGCAACAAAATGGTCCCAATTAAAGACCATTATGTTCAGTGAAATAAGCCAATCCCAAAAGGACAGGTATCATATGTTCTCTCTGCTATATGGCAGCTTTCATGAAAAGTACATTATCAATAGATATACAGATAGACATGTATATCCACATATTAATCTAGAGGAGCTGTATAGTGGAGACTAGCAAACCACAAAGTGAAGGTACACTGCATTATGCATCTACATTCCTGAATAAAAGATGGACTCCCAATGACACTGGTAACTCTATCTCAACAAAGGAGGCTAGACCTTCTGTCATCACCCGCAGCTTCAATGTCAGGATACACTTAAAGAGCAGAATGATGGACTTGTGACTATTGCTGAAGGGTTATACTATTGTAATACTGAGGGGGGAGAGAGAATGGGAAGGATGGTTGGAAAATCCCAGAGCCTATGGAAATGCATCATGAAAAAAAATTTTTTTAAATCTTGAATCTATCAGATACAGCAAAGGTACTATTAAGAGTGAATTTCATAGTAATAAGAGCCCACATTTAAAATATAGTCCTCATGAAGCAATCAAAAATATGTATCTCAAAGATTTAAAAACAGAAACAATTCGAATGCAAAATTAGAAGGGGATAAAAACATAACTAGAATATGAACAGAATTTCAACTGTTGAAATGAAAAACTGGTATTCTGAGAGTAAAGTAGGTGAACCTTTAACCAGGCTAACAAAGAAAAAACTCCAAATTAGAGATGAAAAAGTGTACATTACACCAAATACCACTGAAATCATGCATCATCAGGAAATACTATAAACAACTATATGCTAACAAACCTAGAAAAAATGGATAAATTCTTGGATTCAAATAACCCATTAATTAAATAAAGAACATAAAAGAAATCTAAGCAGACCTGTAACAAGTAAAGAGATTGATGTAATAATTAAAAGTCTCCCATCAAAGAGAGGTCCAGACCTGCTTGTTTTACAGCTAGATTCCACAAGACATTTAAAGAGGCACTAGCTCCAATATTTTTCAGGCCATCCTGAAATATTAAAAAGGACAGATCTATGCCAAAGCATTTTTAATAGAGTCAACATTAGTTTGATACCAAATCAAACAAAGCACAAACCAAAAACCAGAGACCAATATACTTAATGAATATAGATGCAAAAATTCTTCAGGAAATATTAGCAAACCAAATCCAACACTACATCAAAAGGATCACAGATCACAGCCAAGTGGGATTTGCCTCAAGGATGCAAAAGTAGTTCAACATTTGCAAATCAAAAAACATCATAAGTCATATCAACAGAGTGAAGAACAAAAACATGCAACCCAAGAAAGCATTTGATAAGATTCAATATCTTCCAGTGATTAAAAACACTCAATAAATTAGTATATAATGACTATATCTAAAAAACAATAAATGACAAACCAACAACCAATGTCATATTGAATGGCCCCTCAGTTCCGGAACAAGATGTTCGCTTTCACAACTCTTAACATAGTATTGGAAGTATTAGCAAGAGCTATTAAAGAAGAAAAAGGAAAAAGAAAAAAAGAAGAGAAAAAAGAAAAGAAAGAAGGAAAGGAAGAAAGAAAGAAATGGCCTCAAAATTGGAAAGGATGTCAAAAGACCCATGTTTGCAGAGGGCATGATGTTCTACATGGATAAACCTAAATCTACAAGCAGAAAGCAGTTAGAATTGATAAACCAATTGTCTAAAGTTTCAGGCTAGAAAATCAACATATAACCAGAAAGCAGTTTACATACTAATAATCACCTAGCTAAAAAGAAATTACATTCACAATAACCACAAAAGTATCAACTATTTAGAAACAAATTTTACTAAAGAAATAAAATATCGCTACAATAAAATTATAAAATATTGATGCACTAAATCAGGGTGCAAATAAGTAGAAAGATACTCCTGCTCATGGATTGGAAGAATTAATGTCATTAAAATGTCCTTACTAACTAAGGCAATCTTCAGTCAATGCAGTCCCTATCAAAACACCAGCGATAGTCTCTTTATTTTATTTTTGATAATGTTTACATAGTTGATTAGAGTGGGAAGGGGCAAGGATTAGAGAAAAGTGGGTGAGACCATTGTTTCCGAATTTTCTTTTTCTTCTTCCTGTATCTGCGGGAAGGAGGAGATAAGAGGAGAAGGTGTACCCAGCCTTCAAACTGCTTCAGCACCCGGGAGTGGGGAACAGCCACTCCCTAATGTGGAGCATGTTCCAAGAGTTCTGCTCAAGTGGTTTTGATAGTTATGAAATACCGATGATCTCATCACTCCAAGGTTGATGAAATCCTTCCAAGGTCCACTGGCTGACATAGTCCACCTTAGTTTCCAGCCACCCGATATTTGCTGTCAACACCTGGCTAGGGTAGTTGGCCAATTTGTACTGCTCTCCCTCCTTCCTCTGCTATGGTACCAGATGGTCTCTGCAGACACCAATGGACTGCCACATCATTCATGTGTGTCTGGGTATGCCATCCACTACTCCGTCTGAGGAGGTCCAGTTCCATGGCCAAACCACATTCCATGACCAAACCACAGCTCCTGCAATTCTCCCCATGGTTGGAGTTCTGAATCCAGAGGTTCAGTAGGGGGGATCTCCATAGAAACCTCATCTAAGATGATCACATATTTGACTCGTGTGTGCTTGCCAGTGTGGGGTCCGGCTTCTCTCCATCGCCCACATCAGCCTGCACCCACACTGGTAGTTGCAATTGCTGAGTCGATTCTGTCTCCAGCACCACCTCTTATGTAAACCAATGGATGCTGCAGCCCAACCCAAACCTGCCCACCACACACTCAGCCCTCATCTACACCAGCAGGAGCTGAAGCCTAATCAGAGTGACCCCCAATAACTCCCACTAGGCCTGCCCCCCAGGCCCTGGCTCTTGTGCTTGCCAGTTTGTGTAGGCGACTGATCAGTTTGTCCCAAATCCCATTCAGCTCTCCGACACAACAATGGACATTGCAGCCTAGCTCAACCCAACCAACCCCACTAATCCAGCCCATACTCATGCTAATGGGTGCCATTGCCTGTCTAGCCAGCCCTGCCTCCAGACCTGGTTCTCACGCTCACCAGTAGGAGTTGCAGCCCATTAGATAAGTGTCCACAATTTCCCTGCTGGGCCTGTTCCCAGTCCTGGATCTTGCACTCTGCAGGTGGTTCTGCAGTCTAACTTGACAGGAATTGCCCTCAGTTCTAGCACTTGCCAGCTGATGCTGCAGCAAAGCCAACCAGCCTGTACTTACTGTGACTCATGCATGTACTAGTAGGTACAGCAAACTAGCCCAGCCTGGCTCTCCCCTAACCCAGTTCACATGCAGGCCAACAGGTGTTGTAGCCCTGCCCAGCCTGGTCTACCACTGGTCCCAGGGCTTATAATCATCCATCAGGGCAGTGGCTCAACTGGGGAGACGTTATAGCCCCCTTATGGGTTTATACTCTTCCCCAGGTCTCATGTGTCCTGGTGGGTGCTGTGACCCAGTCTGGCATGGCCTGCCTCGCCTTGGCATTTGCCAGTGGGTGATGTAACCTGACCCAGCCTGGTCTTCCCCAAGATTCCAACTCATGTTGGTGGGTGCTGCCACCTAGCCCAGTCCAGCCAGCTTCCAGTGCAGCCCTAATGTGAATTGGCTGGGGTTGCTGCCAGACCAGGCCTGCCCTGCACCCTGTCCTGATTCTCACATCTGCCAGGAGATGTTATGAACCGGCCCAGCTTGTCCTGCCCCCAGATCTGACCCTACATGTGCTGATAGGAACCATAACATGGCCTGGTCTGGGCTGCTCCCAACCTCAGTTCTTGTGCTCACCTGCAGGAATTGCGTCCTGACAAAGGAGTTCCTCAAGCTTCTCTATCAGGCCTCCTCCCAGTGGCAGATCTCATGCACACTGGTGGGTCCTTGGCCCAGACTGATTTAGTCCACTTTTTGTCCTGGCAGGAAGAGTGGTCTTCCCAACCAGTCCACATCCATTCCGGTTCTTACTATTGGGTGCAATAGCCCAGGCCACATCTAGGCCACACCTAGACACAACTCTTGTGTGTTTCAGCAGGTGCTAATAAACTTTATCCCAATCCTTCCTATACCCACCCTGGCTCTCATGAGCACCAGTAGGTGCTGGAGTCTAGCCCAGTTTGGTGTACCCAAGACCCAGTTCTTATCCATGCTGAGGTACACTGCAGTCATGTCCAGCCCAGGGCTCTGCCCCCATTCCGGCTCTTGTGCTGACCAATGGGAACCACAATCCAGCCAGGGAGTTCCTTTAGCCCTCCCCCGACCCCCCACCCACCCAACTAGCCCTGTTCCCTGCCACAGATCTTGCACGTTTCACTGGTTTCTCTGACCCAGTTCGGTATAGCCTGTCCACCATCTTGGCCTTGCCATCTGAAGTTGCAGCCTGGCCTGGTCCAGCGCATCCCCAGTCCCAACACTCATTATCAGTGCTGCAGCCTAGCCCTCCCCAGTCCAATCCCATCCCTGGCTCATGCAAACTGTTATCACAGGATTCCATGGTCATGCTTAGGTCATTACATCACCACTCCCAGCTCTTAAGCTAACAAGCAAAAATTGCAGTTCCACAGGGGTAAGCCTATATATTCCCGACAGAATCTACCCCCAGACCTGGTTCTCTCACATACTGGTTAGTGTCATGGCCCAACCTAACATTACCCGTCCTCTGTTCTGACTCTCATTGGCAATTACTATGATCTAGCTCTGCCAGGTAGGCCCCAGTCCTACCTTTAGTGTGCACAAGTGAGTGGTGGTTGGCTATGATACATGCTAACTAGCCCAGCTCAGGTCTCCTGTGTGAGCTGGTGCATTGATCTGACCCCTGAAGGTCTTCTAGCATCTCCCCTCCTAACTCCAGAGGTGGGGGTTCCAGCATGGCCCAGGTTGCCTGGTTTAGGTCCATGAGCCCACGTAGGAGAACTGGTCCTCCTCAGTGTAGAGGATGGAGTGCTGGATGGCAGACCATGATGCACATGGAGGACATGGTAGCTCATTAGGGCCTGCAGAGGACATCTGGTACCATTGCAGAGAATGGAGAACAGAACATATGGACAATTACCCCAGCCAAAGGATGACAGCATATATCTGGCCAATGGAGACTATACAGTCAATGGTGTCAGCCAATGAACACTGGAAGGGATTTCTCATCCACAGATTGGCAAGATCAATAGCATTTTGAAATTATTACATCCATCTGGACAGAACCTTTGGAACATGTGCCATTGTGACCCTGGGTTGATATCAGGTGGCCTTTCCCCATCCTCGGGTACTAGGATAGTGGGGAGGTTGAGTATAGCCTATCCCCTTATCTCTCTCCCCGCCCCCTGGAACTGGGAAGAAGATATAGAAAGCCTGGAAACAATGATCAAGTGCCCGCATCCCATATGGGTACCAGTTCATAACTAGGCTGCTACACTTCCCATCCAGATCTCTGATAGTGGCCTGAGAAAGCAGCAGAGGACGGTCCAAAGCCTTGGGGTCCTGCACCCACATGGGAGACTAGGAAGAAGCTCCTGGCTCCCAGCTTCAGATTGGCTCAATTTCAGCCATTGCTGCCACTTGGGGAGTAAACCAGTAGACAGAAGATCTTTCTCTGTCCCTCCTACTCTCCATAAACCTGTCTTCCCAAGAAAAATAATTTTTTAAAGCATAACTTCAGGGTCCAGCACAGTAGCTTAGTGGCTAAAGTCCTCACCTTGTACGCAACAGGATACCATGCGGAAGCCAGTTCATTTCCTGGCTGCTTCACTTCCCTTCTGGCTCCCTGCCTGTGGCCTGGTCAAGCAGTTGAGGATGGCCCAAAGCCTTAGGACCCTGCACCTCTTTGGGAGACCTAGAAGAAGCTTCTGGCTCCTGGCTTCAAATTAGCTCAGCTCCAGCCATTGAGGCCACTTGGGGAGTGAACCAGTAGACAGAAAATCCTTTTCTCTGTTTCGCCTTCTCTCTGTAAATCTGACTTTCCAATAAAAATAAATAAATACATCTTTTTAAAAAAATAATAAAAAATAAACAGCATAATTTCAGTATCATCATGCTATGTTCAGTGCCTTAAGCCTGACATTCAAAACTCCCCATAACTCAATCACAAATCAACTTTCTCTCGCTTCTACTGCACCACCCACAAAGCAGCCAGAAGTCCCTCCCAGTAAGCTCCCGTTTAAATAGCAGAACAGTGTTTCCAAAAGTCCTCTAGCATTTTTCACTCATCTGCTTGGCCCCTAAAAAAAAAAAAATGTGATTAAGTTTGAAAAATATTGTTGAATTTCTTCCACCCTTTAAGAAGTCACAATGTACCTTGTGCATCAACCCTACAACAGAGGCCTCGAACCCCATTCCCTCCCTGAGGCCACCTGCAGTGGCTTCAGTCCTCAGAACCCTACATGGGTGACTGAAACTACGCATAGTCCTGAACACTACGTTTATTCCTTTCTCCTAATAAATACATACCTACGATAAAATCGAATTGATAAGGCAGGCATAATAAAATACAGGCACTCCAATATAACATAATAAAAGTTACTTAAGACTTACGAATCATATTTCTGAAACTTACCATTTTTTTAACCATGGTTAACCTTAGGTAACAAACCACAGAGGAAAAAAAATGCAGTTAGGAAGGAACCGTTGTATATTTAGTATTTCTAACTTGAACCACAAAGGCTCTTTAAGCAGAATATCTGAAGGAATACTATTCCTTGAAATACTTTTTGAGAAATACTTGCACAGTGAGCAAGAGAAATTCCCTTACTTTTTCTGGCCTACTCTCTAAAGTGGCCAATCCCTAAACCTCATAGGCTCGTTGTGAGAATGCTGGTTGGCACAGTAGAGGGCACATAAGCTCAATCAATGTCAGCTTGAAAATGTTTTGGAGAAATGTTACATGCAATTTAGTGCACCAATCCTTAGTAAACAACTCAACAGGGACCAGCGCTGGTCCCATATGGGCACCACTTCATGTCCTGGTTCCCCCACTTCCAATCAAGCCTGGGAAAAAAACATCAGAAGATGGCCCAAGAGCTTGGGTCCCTGCCACCCACCTGGGAGATTTGGAAGAAGCTCCTGACACCTGGCTTCAGTCTGGCCCAACATTGTCATTGCAGCCATCTGGAAAGTGAAGCAGCAAATGCAAGGTCTCTCTCTCTCTCTCTCTCTCTCTCTCTCTCTCTCTCTCTCTCTCTAACTCTGAATTTCAAAATACATGAATAAGTCTTTAACATCAAACAAATCTATTTGTATATGTATGTATATGCAACTATATATACATACACACATACCCTTGTAACTACCATTCCAAGGAATAGAATCTCTCCAGTCCAGCAGAAATCTCTCCCCAGCCTCTTTCATTGGGTAACCCCAAGTGTTACCACTGTCATATAAATTGTTTGCCTGTTTTTTGTAATTTTTTCCTATTTGTGAGGCAGAGACACAGATAGAGAGAGCTCCTGTGTGCTATGTTACCCCCCAAATGCCCACAACCGCTAGAGCCGGAAATTCAGTACAAGCCTCCCACATGGTTGGCTCAGGCCAGTCGGGTGAGCCATCGCCTACTGCCTCCCAGGGAGTTAGCAGGAAGCCGGAATCTGGAGCTGGGACTTGAGCCAAGGTCCTCCAACGAAGAGCACAGGAATCTCAACCAGTGTCTTAACTGCTAGCCCAAATGCCCCCCGGTTTGCCTAATTTTAACTTCCTATAAATGGAATCATATAAATTCTGATCTTTGGTATACCTGGCTTCTTTCACTCAACAATTTGAGAAATTCATCCATACTGCTTGATTTAATAGTTCAGTCTGCCAATTATACTACAATGATATACACAATTATGTAGAACTGTACACAAAATACACACAAATATGGGTCTGGCATGGTAACCTAGTGGCTAAAGTGTTCTCCTTGCATGTTCCAGGATCCAATATGGGCGCTTGTTCATGTTCTGGCTGCTCCACTTTCCCATCCAGCTCCCTGCTTGCGGCCTGAGAAAGCAGTCAAGGACGGCCCAAAGTCTTGGGATCCTGCACCTGCATGGGAGAGCTAGAAGAAGCTCCTGGCTTCAGATCGGCCCAGTTCTGGCCATTGCAGCCACTTGGGGAGTGAATCAGCAGACAGAAGACCTTTCTGTTTGTGTCTCCTTCTCTCCGTATAGCTGTCTTTCCAACAAAAACAAATAAATCTTTAAAATATCTATGTACATAAATTTGTACCCATTCTGCTCTGAGGACATTTATGTTGCAGAATAATCAAGTACAATGTTGCTAGAAACACATTTTTTGAAGTGTAATTTCTGAGTCACGGGTGGGCGTATGTTTAGTGGAGAGCCAATGATTCCTACCAATACCTAGAATGATCCTCCCTTAAAGACACACTCCAGTCACTGCCAACCCTTCCTCAGCCACTGTAACCTGAGAAATCTTCCTGCTTGCCCAGGACAGGAGGGTTTCCTGGACATGCTGCCTTCAGTGTTAACATGAATAAAAGACCAGGAGAACCAGGGTGGGTTCACTCTACCACCCAGGCCACAGGGCTCTCTTCCTCTCTACAGCTTCATCGCTTATCTGACACCTGATGTAAGATGCATGGACCCTTTCTGTAGCTGTCCTCCACCTTGAAACAGGAGGTTCTTTTCAAGCAGCATGATCTTGTACATCTTTTACTTAACCATAAAGCACAGGAGAACACCTTAAATATGTATTCTCCAAGGATGTCACTGTCAAATACCCCAGCATTGCTAGAGGGGGATTTGATTAAGACTCAGCCGTTAAACAATCCAGCTGAAGTTATCCTAACTATATATCAAAGCTGTATTATTTTCATTTTGTAAACAACAAAAAAATTCATAAACAGGTTATTCACATGTTCAAGGTCACCTGCTTAAAAGGCGGTAGAAATTAGAAAAAAAATATATTTTTTTTATTTTTTATTTTTTATTTTTTATTCATCCTGAATATCTAGAGCAACAATTGTGAGAAAGTTCGAGGCTTGATAATAATCAGACATCATCATTTCCTGCAGAACACAGAAAGTGGTGCTAAGAAATAATTCAGGGTAAAACCCTTATTTCTCCAGACAGTATTAAGGCACTCCTCCTACTGCAAACCCCTCTTTACATCAGCGATTAGCACCAACAATACATCAGGAACCCATGCGTGGTTTCAAAAACTGTGCCTGGGCTGACTCCAAAGCAGAATCTTGGGTTGGGAAGGGGACGAGAACTAAGGCCAAGTGCATCCGTGGATTTCCAGTATTCAGTGCTGGAAAACATTGTCTGCTGTTCTAACCCAGTATGGCTTTTTATAACTCATGCAAAAGGAGAATAAAGCGACAAAAATAAGGGCCCCATAAGGGTGGTCTTTAGATCAAATGAGCGACTCGCCCAATCCCACAAGTGATGAACTTCAATAATTCTGTTCTAGGAAAATTATCCTTAGATTCGGGAAGAAAAACTGCTGGGTAAACAAGATATTCATACATTTCCAAGATTCTAAAATAGAATCTTTTGAGAGCCTTCTACACTCCTGCCATTTCCCACAGGCACTATTTCTTCACAAATTAGATGTGGAAAGGACTCAAGCTCTTCTCAAGCCTCCGCAGTGTAACAAATGTTATAGAAAAATACCTGGAGACCGACATTCAAATTTGGGGGAAAATAACTCAGCTTCGTATTGTCAATATTTGCTTTAATGTCCTCAGATCTTTCCCATAGACATTATGCAGCTAATTTCACCATATAAACCCTTGTCTCGCATTGCGAAGTCCTCTCAGCTTCCTATCCAAACAAGCTTTTAGGGAACAGAGTTCTTCACGGTCCCAGCGTAACAGCATCGAGCAAGGCAGTAATTGCATTCCACAGATCCTGGTGGAAGCCTCCCTGTCAATTGCTGAATAGTCAATTACATTCCGGATATACTTGTACACTGATTTTAAAAAAGAATTACAGCCACCAATTCTGCGTTCCCAATTAAAGGACAACATCTATGTAATATAGCATTACAGTGACTTGGCTTAATAAAGTGATTATTTAAAAAAAAAAAAAAAAAAAAAACAGAAAATTGGATTCACAGGAAAACTCTGGACCAAGAAAATGTGACTTTCCAAACACAATGAGTAGGAAATCTTATTAGCCTTTATAAACCCATAATATTGAAAGACCCTGGGGAGCTCTGCAAGCTCTAACCTAATATCAATCCTACATTGAAAAGCCAAAATGTTAATTTCCTCCAGCACTGGAGAGGATTTGTCTCACTAGCAAATTTTAGATATAAACACGAAGTTGAAAATAATTCTCCAATGACGCTGAGCGTTTTACCAATGACAACAGGTTTGAAATGCATTTTAGAAGTGATGACAGGGAATTAAATAGATTTCTAGCACTGTAAAGCTTAATATGACTTCAGAAAGTGTTAAACGGTCTGCTCATCTCCCGGGCAGCTCCTCTGGTAACTTGAGAGCACTGAAGGAAAGCTAAGCACTTTGGTAAGGCACCAGTAGCTGCATCGACAGTGATATGCCTAACACCTTCGCAAAGGTTCTTAGAGATATAAAATAAAAGAGTATGTGAGTTCCTGACAGCCTTGATGGGAAATATCACCTGCTATCATCTGAGAAGCTGCCTCTAGCTTCAGGGCCAATTATAAATTGGTGTTACCTGATTTTGCAAGAACATTCATTGCAACTACAATGTATCATGCTTCACACACACACACACACACACACACACAATGCAAAGATTCTAATTCGTTTTTAATTGCTTGCTAATTGTTCTGGTTCTATTCATAATGGCCTTTAAAGAGCTGTTACATATTAAGATCACTACCAGTATTTCAATGGAAAAGTCACCAGCTCACCTGCTCTGAAAGTAGCACAAGCTGAATTCTAGAAGCATAGCACATACATAGCATGCTCACTCGTGCTTCTTTTTTTAATATTTATTTTCATTGGAAAGTCAGATATACAGAGCTGAGGAGACAGAGAGGAAGATCTTCCGTCTGTTCATCCACTCCCCAAAAGGGTGCAACAGCCAGAGCTGAGGTCCAATCCAAAGCCGAGAGCAAGGAGCTTCTTCTGGGTCTCTCACGCGGTGCAGGGTCCCAAAGCCTTGGGCCATGTTCAGGCTGCTCTCCCAGGCCACAAAGAGGGAGCTGGCTGGTAGGCAGGGGCCTATATGGGATCCTGCACACGCAAGGCAAGGACTTCAGCCTCTGGGCTACCACTCAGGGCCCTCACTCATGCTGCCTAGCAAAGCAGGATGTGATCTGCCTATCCCTGTTTGATCATACCTACACTGAGATGAGGTGCAGCCAGTAGATAACAGACACCCCATGACAGCAGGCAAGCAGGGGTTAATTGACCAAGTGGACAGCGGCGCCCCACCCTTCCTACCTCCTCCCAACCCAGTCAAGTTAATTGAATGCGCTGAAAGGAGCTCCTTGGTAGGTTCTTTGACTTTGTAGTGAAAATAAATAAATGAATAAATGAATATATGAAATATATATAAATGTAAATGAAAATAAATAAATCTTTTAAAAAATTGATATACCTTAGCTGATAGTATATGGAGTTATAGAGAGAGCCCTGTAGAGGTATGAATTGTCATTTGAGATCCAGACACTCACGTGGGAAAGGACAGTCTTCCACATTTTTTTTCTCCCTCCCTCCTTTCCTCCCTTCTTCTCTCACACTCCAGTTTTCCCTTTATTTGCCTTAGCAAGTGTTCTGTCCTTTCTGTGACCTTGAATTTATGGTAGCAAAATTCTATATCTTGATTTTTTTCTTTCTTTATTTAGAAGCATCTTCCTGGGCAGATGTTTAGCATAATGTTTAAGACTCTGCATCGCTTCTCAGTGTACCGGGGCTTGATATCCAGCTGTGGCTCCTGCAAATGTAGATTCTGTGAGGCAGCAGGTGGTGATGATGGGGTGATGGTAGAGATGCAGATTGAGTTCCCAAATTTCACCTGTGACCCCAATCCAGTCCTGGCCATTGTGGGGATCTGGGAGGTGAACTCACGGATGCGAGGGAGCTCACTCCTCTCCTCTGCCTCTCAAATGAATATATATATATATATGTTTTAAATAGGTATCTTTCTTCCTCAGGCGCCCAGAGTTTTGTTGGAGTTGTAGGAGGATGGTGTAATACCTACTTTGTAGACTTGGTTTTCTGGAAAGAGACTGAAGGAAGTTATATATACAACACTGATGAGCACCTGGGAGTAAACACACTTACATTTATAATTCAATTTGCTATTTATGTTTTAAGAAAAAATATTTCACAGGCTTTTGTGGATCAATTTGTTGATTAATGCTTGATGTAAGTTTTAGGCACAGCATTTAATTTCACAGCATTTTATAGTGCTCTGTGATTGAAAAAAAAATCTATTCGAATAAGTACATTTAAGAAATTCCCATGTTAAAGCGAACATTCTCTCTTTTCAGTTTTTGCTATTAATGGAAAATGATGTCTTTCACAGCAAGACAAAAGGCAGAGTATGATGCTCTGAGAGTTGCTGATGCTATTTTCCCTTAAATGTTGTGGAAACTATGTTTGGAACACAGATCCATGTTATTTTTTTTAAATGTTTATTTATTTGAAAGGCTGAGTTGCAGAAAAAAGAGAAAAAGAGAAAGGTATTCCATTCATTTATTTTTTTTTAAAGATTTATTTATTTATATTACAAAATCAGATATACAGAGAGGAGGAGAGACAGACAGTAAGATCTTCCATCCAATGATTCACTCCCCAAGTGAGCTGCAATGGCCGGTGCTGCGCTGATCTGAAGCCCAGAACCAGGAACCTCTTCCGGGTCTCCCACACAGGTGCAGGGTCCCAAAGCCTTGGGCCGTCCTCAACCGCTTTCCCAGGCCACAAGCAGGGAGCTGGATGGGAAGTGGAGCTGCTGGGATTAGAACCGGCGCCCATATGGGATCCCGGGGCATTCAAGACGAGGACTTTAGCTGCCAGGCCACGGTGCCGGGCCCAAGGTATATCAGTCTTCATGACTGAGGTTTATAAACATAAACTTTAAACATATCTAAATTAGACAAGAACATTTTAGTCCCCAGCTGTAGGCAACTGCCCAGGTTGCCTTGGACCTAGGCAAGTGTTACACTGCTGGGAGAAAAAAGCAGGCAACAGCTGGCAGGCATTCTGGAGCTGATTAATGCCAAGTCTGTGTTAACTATGCCAGTGTGCCAGTGCAGTTGAAGTGACTGGTGCCACCGTAGGCACACACCAGCCAGGACCACCTCACCACCATCATTGTCACTGTGAACATGTGGGTAGAGGAATGGCAACACTGAGGGCCTGGTTGGCAAATATCAGATAGTTTCTAGGGGGTTCCATATACCTGGTAGTCCAGGAGGCTGAGATGGGGTGGATCAGAAGTAGGAATCCAACGGGTCTCCTGGGTCAGGCCAAGGCGCCCATCCACGCACATAAGAGCTGGACTGAGGGCAGACCAGGCCAGGACACACAACCAGCACATGTGACAGCCATGTTTGGGGGGCAGATTCAGTAAGTTCTTGGAGGTTACAGCTGGGGCAGGCCACACTGGGCTGGGCCACAACACTCATTGGCATGTTCAAGAACTGGGGCTGAGAGCAAGCCTGCTAGATCTTTGGCAACACTCCTGCTAGACCACAGCATCCACCAGTGCACACAAGAACCAGGTCTGGGGAAGGGCTGTGCTGGGCTGGGCTGCAGCACCTGCAGGTACATACAAGAACTTAGGGCAGGAGCAAACATAACAGGGACAGTCCCAACTAAGCCAAAATACACAATGTTGCACACGAAAACCAGGGCTGGAGGTAAGTGGGCCAGGCTAGGCCACAGTAACTGCCAGTACACATGAAAATCAGGGCTCAGGGTGGGCCAGGTAGGGATTCTTCAGTTCACCCTGTCTAGACCATAGCACTCACCAATGAGTGCAAGAGCTGAGCCTGGGGTTGGGCTGGGCTGGGCTAGGCTGCAGCCCCCACCAGTTCATCTGAGAGCCAGGGCTGGGGCAGGGCTGAGCAGTTACATCTACTGGCACATGTGTTGGCTGGTGCAGGGGACATAAGAGCAAGGTTTGAGGACCTCACAAGGTGATGCTTCTTAGGGGGGCTCAGCAGCCTGACCACTGCACTGGATCCCTAACCTCAGGGAAGATCACAGACGTGCTGCTAACCTGGAGCACATGTTGCAGAACTGAGACACCTCAGTTACTGACCTTCATGCAAGAATGGAGATCATACCCAGAAGAACACGAAGGATGGGAGAGCCAGCTCATTTAAGCCAGCAGGAGACTCCATCAAAAGATGGGAAGGAAGACAGGTTGAACAACACTCCAGGCCTGGATCTACAGCAAGCACCTCGATCTGCAGACTCACTGAGGTGGCCCAGGGGCCTTAGAATTGCTCGTCTCAGAAGTAACTCTCAGAATCATCAAGACCACTCAAATAATATCCTTGAACATTTTTCCCTACATTGGGGCCTCAAATAATCCTCTCCATCCATGGGGGATGATGTGGTGTAACAGCAGAAATGCTATACTTTCTCCTCTTTCTCACAGGTGGGAAAACTGAAACATTTATCTCACTCACCTTTGCCACTGCCCCCACACGCAATCCTAATAGAAATCAGAGACCCACAGGGGTCTGTAACTCCCATAAGCCTTGTAATATTTTTAAAAAATAATAAATAAAAAAGAGCACATGGGCCCGGTGGCAGCCTAGCAGCTAAAGTCCTCGCCTTGAGCGCACCGGGATCCCATATGGGCGCCGGTTCTAATCCCAGCGGCTCCACTTCCCATCCAGCTCCCTGCTTGTGGCCTGGGAAAGCAGTTGAGGACGGCCCAATGCATTGGGATACTGTACCTGTGTGGGAGACCCGGAAGAGGTTCCAGGTTCCCGGCTTTGGATCGGCGCAGCACCGGCTTGTTGTGGCTCACTTGGGGAGTGAATCATTGGACGGAAGATCTTCCTCTCTGTCTCTCCTCCTCTCTGTATATCTGACTTTGTAATAAAATAAATAAATCTTTAAAAAAAATTAAAAAATAAAAATAAAAAAGAGCACATTAGGCCTAGTCACTAAAAATTGACCACATGAATAAAATTATAAGCTTAGATTTAAACTAAAACAGAGATACAGTGAAATCCGAAAAAAAAATTCTACAAAAAGAAACAATGAGGTATTGACTTATCTACAATTTTATCATTCTATCGACACTTGAAAATTATAAAATCTAAATCGTAAGATAAAGTGGGAATTCATTTAGATAATAATTTGATAAGAATATTTTACAATCAGTATTTGAAATTTTTGGAGAATTAATCACCATTTTTTTTAAACCTTTTCACAACAAAATCAAAAGAAAAAATGTAAAAGAAAAATATCCTCCAAGGTCAAACAATAAACCTAACATAAATTCTCCATATGTAGTAGTGTCTGAAAAATAAGCATTATTAGTTACTAAAATTAAGGGACAAATATAGCACCTGGCACAGTAGCCTAGAGGCTAAAGTCCTCGCCTTACATGTGCTGGGATCCCATATGGGTGCCAGTTCTTTTTTTTTTATTAAATTTTTTTATTGCATTTCATTTTATGACATCATTTCATAGGCTCTGAGGTTCCCCCAACCCCTCCCCCTGCCCTCCCCCCTCCCCAAGCACCAGTTCTAATCCCAACAGCTCCACTTCCCATCCAGCTCCCTGCTTGTGGCCTGGGAAAGCAGTTGAGGACGGCCCAATGCTTTGGGACCCTGCACCCGTGTGGGAGACTCGAAAGAAGCTCCTGGTTGCTGGCTTCGGATCAGCCCAGTTTCAGCTGTTGCAGCTGCTTGGGGAGTGAATCATTGGATGGAAGATCTTCCTCTCTGTCTCTCCTCCTCTCTGTATATCTGACTTCCCAATTAAAATAAATAAATCTTTAAAAATATACATATAGAATGAAACTTAGGGAAGAAATGTAGTATCCTTTCAAAAACACCACGAGGATGCGAAAAATTTATATGCTACATATCTTCCACCAGCACCCTGTCCCACATAAGTGTGAAAAAAAACAAGATTGAATGTTGGGGGCCCAGCGGCGTGGCCTAGTGGCTAAAGTCCTCGCCTTGAACTCCCCGGGATCCCATATGGGCACTGGTTCTAATCCCGGCAGCTCCACTTGCCATCCAGCTCCCTGCTTGTGGCCTGGGAAAGCAGTCGAGGATGGCCCAAAGCTTTGGGACACTGCACCTGCATGGAGGACCCAGAAGAGGTTCCTGGTTCCTGACTTCGGATCGGTGCAGCACCGGCCTGTTGCGGCTCACTTGGGGAGTGAATCATTGGACGGAAGATCTTCCTCTCTGTCTCTCCTCCTTCTCTCTCTGTATATATGACTTTGTAATATAAATAAATAAATCTTTAAAAAAAAAAAAGATTGAACGTTGTTATTTTATCACCATAATGTTTAATCAGTAGGCACATTAATAGATACACATTTTTAAATAAATATTTTTAAAAGCTGTGCTTTAAAATACACAAGTGATACAAAGAACATGTAGGCTGTATAGGCAATCATTTTATCTAAGAAACAGGATCAGAATACTGTCATGGTGAGTAAAAAAAAACTTTCTTTTTTCATTCACAATCAGCAATAGTGCAAACGCTCTCCACACATACGGGTCCTCAACAGCACTTCACTTCTGTTTCAAGCCTGTTACGCTATCCATTACTGTGTAGATGATTGCATAGTTCAACATAAAATGCACCCTACTCAGATTCTCAATAATAAGTCTGATTAGGTAGATAACTTCCCAATCATAAAAGCTTTTATTTTAAGACAAGTATTATGCAAATACAGAATGGAAATCAGATCTGTAGTAATTAGGATTGGGAGAAAAAAACAGTTCTAAGAACACTGACACAGGACAACTATTGCACCTCTGTGTAGCTGTCTGTATTCCCTGCTTTTCTTCCTGCTCTATGAAGTGCTGGGTTGAAGTATATACACACCAGAAAGTTACTACCAGTCTTCATATGAAAGAACTATGTTTTAAGAAAGCAAGACTTTCTAGATGAGAAATCACCAAATATTTTTCAATTTTATGTTTTTACAACTTTTCCTTTAAAGAGGGAGTATTTTATGTACAAAATTTGCAGGCAGAAATCAATCTACATTCCACTAAAATCCAAATGTATCAGTATAAAATACAGACACAGAGCAAACTACAAGAGCAGCAGTGATCGTCAGGGCGGCTGTGCAAATTCAGTATTCTGCTATGTATTATATCATTGCAGTCAAAACAGAAATGTGCCAAAACTCCCCTTCCCATTCCATCTGAACTGGTTCCCCATAATTCCAACAAACATCTCCTGCGACATTAAGTTGTCATCAGCTTGTGTGATCCCTAGTTCACTCAACCTTTTTTTCTTCATGTGGCCCTTCTGTGTGGAGGCAGCTACCAGTTCATTTACAATTTCACAGTTCCCTTCGACTTGCTCAGAGAGGTCGGATCTTGCTCCATGCTCCATCTTGCCACTTGCACATTCAATCAACTCTTCCAGATCCACTCCTTCAGCTGCATCTGCCTCCCCACTTGTCTGAATTTTAAGTACTTTACACTCTGAGGAAAAAGACAAATTACATTAAATATACAAGCTAACCCAAGTAAAACAAGTGTATGTCTACGTAACTGTTAGAGAATTTTTGTTGTTCTTTTAAGATTTATTTTGCTTATTTTAAAAGCAGAATTACAGAGAGTGGGGGGAGGGACAGAGAGAAAGAGAGATCTTCCATCTGTTGCTTTATTTCTCAATTGGACACAGAGCCAGGACCAGGCCAGGGTGAAGCCAGGAGTCTGACACTGTGGAACTCCCCTACCTGTGCCGCAGGAGCCCAAGCACTTGGACCTAAGGCACCTCCCAGGTGCCTTAGCAGGGAGCTGGATCAGAAGTGGAGCAACCAGGGCTAGAACTGGCACTTATCCGGGATGCCAACATCCCAGACAGTATAACCCACTGTGCGCCAACACCAGTCCCACGTCTTAACTTCTTCCCACCAACTGACTGGCTTGTACAAACTCTTTGTCATGAGCATTTTCAACCGGCTCTTTGTGCCAAGGTCTTCTGATCCTCATACACATCACTGATCTTGGATGTTTTTCTCTTCCCTCCTCATCTTAGAATCTCACTCAACAGATATTTTCTGGGTATTTAATAGTTGCTAAGCACTACTGTCATAGGAGCTAGGATTCACTGACTTCAACAGTGTTACTTTCTTAAAGGAACTCCCAATCGCACAGCAAACTCTGCCTAGCCCTCATGATCCCCTCCACCCCTGCCCTGTCTTATGTCAATGATTGATAAATGGCAAAAGAATCTCACACTGTAATTTACATATTACATACACACACACACACATATTCTCAGTAACTCTATCTTAAAAAAAAAAAAAAAAAAAAAACAGCAAAACTGCTTTAAACTTTCCTCAGCCACATTAATCCTCCTCTGTGACTAAAACTTAACCGTGACTTGCATCATGTCTTGAAATGCATGATTTTCCATTGGCTGTCACCTTTGTTGACAAGAAAGGCAGGTGTCAGGGAAGCACTTGTACTAATGCAAAACAGAGGCAAACTCCACTATCTCTTCCAGTAAATGCAGCCTCCCACCTGGCACTGCCTCCGTCCTTACCCAATGCGACCGGGAGTTACCACCCTACCATTAACTCCTAAGCCAAGCAGAAGGACGCCACAGAACAGAAACCAAACATCAAGGTTCTGAATGAAGAGCTGAACTAGCTGACCTTGAAATGGCTTACCATGACCTCCATGCCCAGGTATATGGTGGTCATTTTTTTTTTTTTTTAGAGAGAACAGGAAGAGTCAGCTCTCGATCAGAGTTTAATTCTGGAATAAAGTAAATTAAGCCTATTGTTATATTTTAAAATTACTAAGCACAGCATACCTTCAGTTCCATCCTCAGCTTCTTCTTGCAGGTCAGATAAAATAGTAGGTTTCACCAAGACTACACCATAACCTTCATTATTATGTATGATATTATTTACCATGGATATTTTAGGAATGTCATAATGTTCATCCAAGAAGTCCTGCAACATTGAAAACAAATGTTTTCAGAGATGTCACGTTCAACACTGTCGGCTTTTCAGATTACCTTTTCACACTACTCTATACACAGGGTAGAAAGTTACGCCTCTTAATACTTCGTAGCACATTCTGCGCCTGCGTGACACAGCATGTCCGTCATGTCTGCAGATCTAAAGGCAGCAAAACACTCCTATAGGAGGCTTTCAAACATCAACTACTGATACCGTTACAACTTACACACTGTGTTTGCTCTTCAAAATGAGAAAACAAATTAGATCAACATAAGATTTACCAGAACACAGTTTTTTGAGGAGAAAAATCTAACCTTCAGAAAGCATGTGTGAGTCAGTTCTCACCTTAATGAGGATCCCTTCCTTGCAGTGATGGATCCCATTGTCACTCAGGGTACACTTACTCCCAGGATATATTTCTATACCAGCACCCTGCAAGTTAGAATTTGAGGTAATGAGAAACAGCTTTTAAAAGGCAAATCTAAAAGAGGTTTATTACAGTCATTTCATAGCTTTGACACAGTACAAACATACAGTACAAAGTTACACAGGTTATCTTTCTTAGGTATTTATAATCAACATTTCCATTTGCTCCATTTTCAACAGGTTCAAAAATCACACACTGCAGGACAGGGTGCAAGTCGTGTCGGATTGGAATGCAACACCCCCTGAAAAGTACAAGATCTGGGACTTAGGACTGGGTCTAGTAGGGAAATTGGGGGCACTCTTCTGTGGGCTGCAGTTCCTGCTGGTGGGTTTGAGAGCACAGCTGGGAGCATTCCAGGCTGGACAAGGCAGCAATACCCATCGGTATACATGTGGATGGGATCCTGGGGTGGGGTAAGCTGAGCTAAGCTGCAACACCCATAGGTGTATACGAAAGCCTGACTAGCATGCGACACAGACCAGAATAATCTGGTGCACATACTGGCACATGTAGGAACCAGGATTAGGGGCAGGCCTGGAGGGAACTATTAGGGGTCACTCAAACTAGGTTACAGTTCCCACTGGTGTGCACAAAGGCCAGGTCTGTGGCACACTGGTTGGGCTGGGGCGCAGTACCCATCAGTTTGCACAGAACAAAGGGCCGGGGATAGAAATGACCAGGCAACTATAATCACCAGTGTGCATACAGGTTGATGCAAGTGATGGACTTCACAGGACCCTGTACTAGCTGGTACTTGCAAGAGTCAGATCTGAGGTCACCCCAGATGAAAGGCTTCTTAGGGGACTCCCCAGCTGAATCACTGGACTCAAAACTCCAGCCACAGGGAAGATTCTAGGATTTGTGGTATAACCTTGGAATGTATGTGTTGGGACTGGGCCTCCTCGATGGTTCATGCCTGTGCATAAGGAGGGCATGATGGCCAGGCCAGGTAGGCCTGCAGAGGATGTCAAGTGCTATGTAAGAACAGGTTGGACAACTCTCCTGGCCAAGCTTTGGCAGCAAGTGTCTGGGTAAGTGGATGAACTAGGATGGACTCTGTCAGCCAATGGACCTTGGGAAGATTTTCTCAATCTCAAAGTAACAAAACCAACAGCATCCTGAAACTATCAAAACCACTCAAGCAATGCCCTTGGAACATTCTTCTCCATGTCGGCTTTCTAAGATGACATCAAGTAGACATTGCCCATCCTTGGGTACTGATGTAGTTTGGCGACTGGGAGCAGCATCCATTCTCTTTTGTCCTCCCCCCCGCCGCACAGATACAGGAGAAAAGGAAAATTGGAAACACTTGCCCCACCCACCTTCCTCCATACCTCGACCCTCCCCACCCTAATCGCGGTTTTCATGGGTGCATGACAAGATGGGTGCATCCTTGTCAAACTATGTAAACATCAAAAATTAAAAATTGAACACACACACACACACACACACACACTATACTCACATTCACACACAACACTAGTTCAGAAGGTCAACACTTGACTCCTGTTTGTCATTCTAGACAAACAGCTTTTCAAATCATCCTTTTCACACTACTCAAAAAACAAGGTAGAAATTTGTGCTTCTTAATATTTTGTAGCAAGTAACACCCTCAGAACACTCCTCCCCACATTATTATCTCTAAGGCATCATCAAATGACCCTGGTCCATCCCTGAGTGCTGATGCAGCTTGACAGCAAGGAACAGCTCCATTCCCTTCTACAGTGGACACAGGAGAAGAAAAAAAACTGAAACATTTGCCCCACCCACCTTCCTCCATACTCCAGTCCTTCCCACCCTAATCAGAGATCTACACAGGCATGTATTCCTCAACTATGTAAACAATATAAAATATAAATTAAAAAAAAAAGAAATTTGTCATTACGTGATTCTTTTAGGAAAATAACATATAGCATTCTTATACGAACCTAGATGTTATGAGCCTACTACACTTCCAAGCTTGGGACACCTACGACCCATACACCCTAGTGTCTGGGTTCAAGTCTCAACTCTGCTTCTCATTCCAGCTTCCTAAGAATGTGCCCCCTGGGTGCAATGGTGATGGCTCACATACTTGGGGCCTCGCCATACACATAGAAGACCGAGAGTTCTAGGCTCCTGGTTGGCCATTTGGAGAATAAAACAGATGGAAAATATCAGCTCATTTCTCTCTCTCTCTCTGGCTCTCCTCTCTTTGCACTCTGCCTTTCAAATAATCTTGTCATTCTAGACAAACAAAACAAAAACAAAGAACTTGTAAAAAAAATTCAAATAACTGTAACAACAAAACATACAGGGACAACTTTAACAAAGGATATTAAAGAAAAACCTCATTCAAAAGAAGCATAAAAAAACAAAATACCTAAAAATAAATGTAACCAAAGATCTCTACAGTGAAAATCACAAAAAAATTCTGCAATAAACTAAATAAGACACAAAGGAGAGCATTCCCATGTTCACAAATTATAAGATTATTAAAAATGCTCGTACTATGCAAAACAATCTACAGATTGAACACAAGCCCCGTTAGATATGAATGACTGTAGCATGTGGCAGGCATTTGGTCTAGCATTTGAAACATTACTTAGAATGCCCACATCTTATACAACAGTACCTGGATTCAATTCCCAGCTCCACTTCCACTTTCTGCTCCTGAAGTTCTAACTTTCTGCTAGTGAACATCCAGGGAGAAAGCAGTGATGGCCCAAGCACTGGGGTCGCTACGACTCAAATAGGAGAACCAGACCAAGTTTCCGGTTCCCAGGCTGGCTCTGGCCCAGCCCTGACCATTATAGGAATTTGGTGAGTAAGCCAGATAGTAGGTCTCCCGTCAGTCAGTCTCTCTCTTTTTGTCTACCTAAGTTTTTTTTAAAAAATGAATAATATTCTTCACAGAAGAAAAACCAACCAAAAACTTATATGAAAACCCCAAAGATCCCAAATAGTCAAAGCAATCTTAAATAAACTGGAAAAAAAAAAATCACAATATCAGATTTCAAGATATACTAAAGAGCAACTGTAATCAAAACAGCATGGTATTGGCATGAAAACAGACACATAGAACAAAATCAAAACTCTAGAAATAAGCCTATGAATCAACAGCCAAATTATCTTTTACAAAAATGCCAAAATCACAGCTTACAGAAAGGACAGTCTGTTCAATAAATGGTGCTAAAAAACAAACAAACAAAATCTAGCTAACCATAAGCAAAAGACTTCTACCTTTTTCTACCTCTCACCCTACATAAAAATTAACTCAAATGGATCATGGGCCTAAATCTCAGGCTGAAACTATACAATTATAATAATAAATAATAAAGTGGAAACACTTCAAGATATTGGTATAGGAAAAGATTCTCTCTTTTTGTTTTAAAGATTTGTTCATTTTTATTGGAAAGGAAGATTTACAGAGAGTAGGAAAAACAGAGATTTTCAATCCACTGGTTCACTCCCCAGATGGCTGCAACTGCTGGAGCTGAGCCAGTCTGAAGCCAAGAGCCAGGAGCTTCCTCAGTCTCCCATATGGGTGCAAGGTCACAAAGCACCAGGCCATAAGCAGGGAGTCGGATGGGAAGTGGAGCAGCCAGGACATGAACCCATATGGATGGAATGCCAGGACTTGCAGACAAATGATTAACCAATTGACCCACCGCACTGGCCCATAGGCAACAGCTTCTTTGCCAAGATCCCAAAAGTAAAGGAAACAAAAGCAAAAATAAGCAAGTAGAATTGTGTCAAACTAAGAAGCTTCTGTGCAGGAAAACAACCAAGAGTAAAAGACATCAACAAAATGGGAGAAAAGATTTGCAAACTCTTCATCTGAAAAAGGATTAATATCCATAATAAATAAGGAACTTCACCACAAAGAAAAGAAAAAAATCCTATCAAGAAATGCACAAAGGGGGCCTGGCGTGGTAGCCTAGCAACTGAAGTCCTCGCCTTGAAGGCGCTGATTCCCATATGGACACCGGTTCTAATCCCAACAGCTCCACTTCCCATCCAGCTCCCTGCTTGTGGCCTGGGAAAGCAGTCGAGGACGGCCCAAATCCTTGGGACCCTGCACCTAAGAGGGAGACCCAAAAGAAGCTCCGAGCTCCTGACTTCGGATTGGCTCAGCTCCAGCCATCGTGGTCACTCGAGTGAATCAACAGATGGAAGATCTTCCTCTCTGTCTCTCCTCCTCTCTGCATATCTGACTTTCCAATAAAGATAAAATAAATCCTAAAAAAGAAATGTACAAAGGGTCTGAATAGACACTTTTCTAAAGAACTATAAATGGCCAACCAATACATTAAAAATGCTCACCAGCTGCCAGGGAAATGCAAACGAAAACTTCAATGAGACATCACTTCACTCCAGTTAGAATAGCCATTAAAACAACAAAAAGTAACAAATGCTGATAAAGACAGGCAGAAAAGGAAACCCTTTTACACTGTTGCCAGCCGTCACAGAGAACAGGTTTGGAGATTCCTCAAAAAAATTAAAACCAGATCTACCACATGGCCCAGCTGTGCTTCTGAATATATATATACCAGGCAAATGAAATCGCCATTTGAAAGAGATACCTGTCTTCTCATGTTTGCCACAGCACTGTTCACAATAATTAGATACAGAAAAGGAAAAAAGAAAGAAAATGTAGTGCATGTATACTATGGAAGATTATTCTGCCATAAGAATAAATGGAATCTTGCAGAAAATGGATGAAATTGATGATCATTATATTCAGGAAAATAAGTCCGAAACAGAAAGACAAATATAGCATCTTCTCTTTCAAATGTGAATTCATTGTATAATTATTATACAATTAATGCACACACATCTGATCTGAAGTTAAAACAGTGATTGCTAAAGGTTGGAAAGGGTAGGAAGGAAGGAGGTTGGATAATGCGTACCAAAAGAAAATAGGATAAATATGGGTTCTGGTGTTTGGCAGCACAGTGGCATGACAATACATTATATTCTGAAAAAAGAACTGGAAAAGCAAAGCTGGTAGGCTCCAAACAGCAAGAAAACGTAAGAAATTGAGCAACACAATTACATGGTATGACATGTAATTACATGGTATTACATGGTATTACATGTCCATGCTGTGGAACATTTCACAGTAGCCCAGAAATGTACAAGTATTACATGTTAAACCAGATTTTAAGCAATTCACCAAAGAGTTAACTGTGAGATTTATAATTTTCTTTCTCAGATCTACTTTGTAAATGTTACAATGCTCTTACGTTTAATCGCTAAATAAAAGAACCCTGTCCAACTGACAGACCTAGTAGTCTGAACTCCTTTAAAGAAACAGGGTAATAATGCTAAGGGAAATGAGCCAATCCCAAAAGGTTAAATACCACATGTTTGCCTTAATTTAAGATGACACGATGTTATGTATAACAAGTTATGTTATGAATGTTATATGTTGTGTACAAACTAAAATTGAAATGTCAATGAGGTGGTCACAGAAGGTGGTTAAGAACTCGCATTTACTTTTACCATATTGGTTACTCATTACTATGTCAATTAATTCCATAATGATGTAAATTTTTGCTGATGGTATGTTGGAGCTTTTAATTGATCAGGATGATACTCTGCTGGCTCTGTCTTCAGACCAGAGAGGGTATACTTAAGAAGCTGTTGAACTTGACTGGACAACAAGATGCTGGACTCTATGTTTGGTATATACTTGCAATGGGGGATTCTCAACTGAACTTGAACTGTGGTTATGCAACAAGGTGGAGGAATCCACCATGGTGGGAGGGTTTGGGGAGGGGTGGGGAGAACCCAAGTACCTATGAAACTGTGTCACATAATACATTGTAATTAATGAATTAAAAAAAAAAAGAAACAGGAGTACACCTTCAGATTTTTTTCCCACGTGCATCCCCCAAAATAAGATTATCCCACCTTTGCACCATATAAGTCTGAATTCTTCATTAAAAGTTCTGCTGACGTTCGCACCGTGACTCCTGTAGTTTCACACTGCAGCACACAGTTGTCCAACGTAGTCTTGCCACGGTGAATAACTGATGAAAACACTCAAACTGCTTTAAGAGGTAATGTGCCTTTCCTGGCATTAGTACGAGCTTAAAACTGACATTAGACACTCTATTTCTCAGAAGATACCACTTAAACTTTGCTAACTGGATTACAAATTCATAAAATATGAAACAATGACTATTTTCAGTTATTTTATAAAATCTAAAAACAGCCGTCTTGGGGCAGGCATTTGGGCTAGCAGCTAAGACATCAGTGGAGGGGCTGGCATCGTGGCATAGCAAGTTAAAGCTCTACCTGTAGCACCAACATTCCATATGGGTAGAAGTTTGAGTCCTAGCTGCTCCACTTTCAATCCAGCTCCCTGCTAATGGCCTGGGAAAACAGCAAACCATGACCCAAGTGTTTGGCGCCTTGTGGGAGACTCAGAAGCTCCAGGTTCCTGGCTTCAGCCTGGCCCAGGTCCAGTCATTGCAGCCATTTGAGGAATTAACCAGCAGCTGGAAGATCTCTCTGTCTCTCTCTAATTCTTCCTTTCAAATACATTTTTAAAAAAATCATTATACATAGAAAAACTACATATAAATATGTATCAGTGTATAATCAGAATAATAATTCTGCCTTTCAAGATACTCAGTGAAGTACACATATGTGCATGCATGTACATTAACAAGTTTTCAAGAGACTAACTTATTTTTCACTTTGACGTAAGCTTCCTAAATCATTCCATTGTATACACAAATAACCAGCCTTCCATATATTCGAGTGCTGATTTCGTTAACTTCTGTCTTCCACACAAAGCAAAGTTTTCCCTCAAAGCCCAGAATACCCCCAAGCTCGGATACTTACTTAGGATTCCTTCTACAGCATCATGCTGAACAAACTTGATGTTTGAGATTTTAATATCTACACCTGTACAATCCACAAAAGTATCTCCTTTGCCTCTGTTTTCTATCACAATTTCATCTGGTAGACCATAACCTAAGGAAAAGAGCAAGAACACTTAAGATGGGCCAAGGACAATGTATAAACAAAACTGTTGTAACGCATTTCTCTAGTTCAAGTGATCCAAATGATAATTTGAGAAGAATCAATCCAATTGCAATTAAATTAAAGTTGCTTTTCATACATCTTGTTTAACTTAATTTACCCAGTTTTAATAACTCCCCAGGGTTAGGTCTTTGACCCACATCTCCTACTGGAGTAGCTGGCTTTGAGCCCTGGCAACAGCTCCAGGTTCCAAGTCCCTGCAGCGCAGACCCTGACAGGCCCAGCTTAGAGTTCCAGCAGCTGAGTCCCTGCCGCCCATGTGGGAGACCTACGTCAAGTTTCTGGCTCTGGTCCCATCCCTGCTGCGGCCATTGTAGGCATTTGGGAAATGAACTAGTGAACAGGAACTCCATCTCTCAATGTCCCTGTACCTTCCTCGAAAATATGTTTTTTTCAGAAGCACAACTCACAGGGCTGCTCTTGTGGCACAGATGAAGCTGATACCTGTGGCGCTAGCATCCCATTTGAGGGTACTGGTGTAAGTCCCAGCCACTGTGCTTCCAATCCAGTTCCTTGCTAATGTGACTGGGAAGGTAGCAGAATATGGCCCAAGTACTTTGGTCCCTTCAATTCATGTAGGAAACCTGGACGGAGTGAACTTTCTGTCTCCCTCTCTGCCCTTTAAATAAATACAATAAATCTTTAACAAAAATAACATTTCCCTAGCTGGTCCTTATATCGGAAAACATCCTATCAACCATCCCAGACCAGCTCAATACTAAATCAATCTACAAAACTCCTAAAAAAACAAAAACAAAAACCATAAATCATCCTAAGGATTCACACCTAGTTTAAAAGGCTTGAAACAGGAGCAGGTTCAAGTTCCTGCCTTGCACACGCCAGATCCCATGTGGGCGCCGGTTCTAATCCCGGCGGCCCTGCTTCCCAGCCAGCTCCCTGCTTGTGACCTGGGAAAGCAGTCGAGGATGGCCCAAAGCCTTGGGACTCTGCACCCACGTGGGAGACCCGGAAGAAGCTCCTGGCTTCAGTTCAGATCAGATCAGCTCTGGCCGTTGCAGCCACTTGGGGAGTAAATCAGTGGACAGAAGATCTTCCTCTCGGCCTCTCATTCTCTCTGTGTATTTTATTTCCAATAAAAATAAATAAATCTTTAAAAAAAAAAAGGTTTGAAATTTTCTTCTAGAATTCTATGATTTTAATGTAAATTACATTTGAGTAAACCTAAGCATTTCTCAAGATTATCTACTTTTAGTATTATCTTAAATGACACACTAATTTCAAAGAGGTTCAGCTACTGGAAGAGACAATCCACCTTGTTAACCAAAGAATAACAATGGATTTCTGCTCATCCTAATAACAACAATAATGCCAGCTGAGAGTCTCAGGGCTTATCAAAAATAATTGGAATATTTGGAAAATAGGAAACTTGCCTAACTTTTTCATAAAATAGGAACTGCACAGATACATTTATAAGAAATAACTCTGTCTCAAGAGTAAATGAGTAAACCAAAGAAGTAACTGAATTAAACAGGCAGAGTCACTGAGTACAAACATTTGGAAGCACTAGCCAGCGCAGGAGGACTTCACACACTAAACCAGGGATGGGCTCCAGCTTATTAAACTACAAACAATACGAATGGTTTTGCATCCAGTTCTTCGTATGTGTCTGGAATGTGTCTGCTTATACTGGACAGATTTTACTTTATCACTGAATTTTATTAGCAGAGAAATTTTTTAAAACTTTAAATAACTGCATCCTGAGGAAAAGAACTAAGGTTGTTACATAAATATATTACATACTCTAAGCAGTTTAAAACATAAAACCATCGTTAAAATAAATGGATTTTTAAAACACAAAATACCTGCTGTAAATACTGGTAATATCATGTAAACTGTAGGCACTCACTATATGTGTTCTAAGTGTTTGCTGTAGATCAGTATCAGATAAGCCTTTATTTTACTCCATAGATTTACACTAGAGACATCATTTCATTCCAATTCTCAGAAATGTCCTGTGAGTAAATTTATAGTCACTTTTACACATAACTATCAGAACTCTATGTGGTTATTTATGATACCCTGGCAATTACATTATAATTTCCTCTCCAATTTAGGAAGAATTCTTATCAACTATACAATCTACAATATCAATGTTATTTTCACTATGCCAAAAAAATGTTTTTATTGCAGTAATTTATACCACAGATGTGTTATTTATATACATCTATCCATTATAAATCAAATATGGAGAAGAATAAGAGCAAAAATCACACGCATAAAACATAAGAGGGGGTAAGACAATGTATTGGCGAACAGCAGGAAATTAAACTCCCAGCCTTGCTTCCATTAAGAAGTTTTGACAAGATAAAGATAAAGAACGCAGCTTCAGCAGTCTGTGAACAGCTGCACAAGTCCCCAAACGATATACAATTTTTTGCATTACAACTTTTATTGCTAACTTAAAGCTGTTCTGACAAACAGTTGAACAGGTGCATCTAAATTTGACATATTATGGAAATACATAGGACCAAGATTAACAATTGGAAGGTAAGCTACATTCAGACATTACTGCAAATGAAGAATAAGCTTATAACTACTAAAAAGTTACTTTAGTAGAATTTTTAAATACTGATGCCATCAAAACCATACTTTGGTCAAGATATAAATGTAGTATGTGTGCCATTCAGCAAGCTTTTAAGCAATTGAAACAATTTCTAGTATGGTTTTTAATTTAAACATTTTACTATATTTCTCACAAAAACATGCCAAATTTGAAATGAAAAAAAAAGTTACATTCCCACAGTTATACAATAAAGTAAGCAATAAACAGAAAAATACTAAACCGAGAAAAAGTATTGCTAGAAATAATTTTGTCATAGTAACTGGATTTCCTTTTCATAAACCACCAAGAGTCCGGAGGTATGACTCTTCACAGTGATCTTTCTTCTGTGTGTGCCTGTGAGCACTTTTCCAAGAAATAAGCAACCACAACTCAAGTGGCTCAACAAAGGGTCAAATGGGTCAACTCCCCCTCCGCATGCTCCAAATACATAATGTCTCCAGGCAATTCACTGGAAATAATTCGTGAAGTGTCAACAGAATCCAAGATTTACTGTTTATAGGTACCACGAATGAGATTTTGGTGTGAGCTCTTCCGTACTCACCTTCCAACTCAATGGAGTCAGCAATGCAGAATGTGCCATGTACCACGTAATGACCAGGACACACAATAACAGTGTCGCCTTCATAGCAGGCATTTATAGCAGACAGTGGATCACTATGGAACTAGAAAACAACAACATATGGCAAATGCATAGCCCCCTCAAAGCAACTGGAGTGTTACCCCAAGTGCCTTCACGTCTCACTTTGAAAATAGAGCCCTAACTACAGAATTAAGTATCCCCTTTGTTAGTGCACTGAGGCAGTTCCTGACATGTAACACTCTCCCTGCTCCCCACAGAAAACCAGCAGTAGGAAGCTTCTAGAAACAACTGTGCTAATCATGAAAACATTCAGGGAATCCAAAGCAGTCACCTGGAGAGCAAGAAACTTTTTTTACCTGAATTTCTGTGTCTTCCTTAGAAGGTTCTTCATGGAACCTGTCCCTGAGCAGGGACCGCAACAGACCAATCATCATGGTGGAAGAGACCACGTGGGTGACCTTGTGACCATTGGAACGGAAGCCCTTGGCTTGGATGTTAGATCTCTTCTGATAACCAAACACATATCTTAAAGAAACCAAACAGACCTCTGAGTTCTCGGTAAGACAGTTGCTAAGCAGAGGTCAACCGCTAAGAACAGCAAAGACGCACGTACCTCAACAAAGGATTCTCAATAAGCTTTAGCTTTTGTTTCAACTGTTCAATCTCTGAATACAACTTTAACCCCTCCACAATGGAGATATTTTCCTGCTCCGAATCAGAGTTACAGTTTGACAAACTGCTTCTCAGATTCAAAAACGTCCTGTAGCTCTCCTCACACTGAGACAACAGGTTCCGGTAGTCAACAATGAGTCCTGAAGGAACTCGATCTTCAAGGATGTCATAATACCTGAAAGTTGAAAAGCAAATTGAAATTCACTGCCTTCCTGGTACATTTCCCTAGCGTTAAGACAGCCCATTGAGTCTTGAACACCGTCAGATAGCGTGTTACAGCACATAACCCAAGATGCATGCCAAGTCTTTCTGAACAGCACCACTTCTTCACGTTCACTAATTTTTCTCCTTACGAAGAGTTCAAATCCCGGCTGTTCCACTTGCAATCCAGCTCTCTGTTAACATGCCTGGAAGAAGAGGGGAGGAAGGCCCAAGTGTTTGGGCCCCTACACCCAGAAGAAGCTCCAGGCTCTTGGCTTAGGACTGGCAATAGCACAACTGTTGTAGCCATTTCGGAGTGAACCAGTGGGTAGAAGATATCTCTCTGTCTCTCCTTCTCTTTCTGAAAAATCTGCTTTTTAAATAAAAACTAATCAATTAATTAATTAATTAGTTTAAAAATATTGACTAACCATATTGACTTGCCTTGGGCCAGAGCTTGGGAATGCTGGCTGCAGAGTTTTTAACTACAAACACTTAGGTTCTTCATCCAGACCAATTAGACTGGTCTCTGGAAGTAAAGAGATTTTTTAAGTCCCCTGGAGATGCTTATAAGTACCAATAAAGGTTAAGAACAATTGACTGAAGGGGCCTGACACAATGGCTCAGTGGCTAAATCCTTGCAAGCGCCAGGATTCCATATGGGTGGTTTGTGTCCCGGCTGCTCCACTTCCCAGCCAGCTCCCTGCTTGTAGCCTGAAAAAGCAGCAAGGGACAGCCCAAAGTCCTGGGACTCTGAACCCATGTAGGAGACCCAGAAGAGGCTGCAGGTTCCTGGCTCCTGGCTTCGGATCAGCTTAGCTCTGGCTGTTGCAGCCCTTTTGGGAAGTAAACCAGCAGATGGTAGATTTTTCTGTTTCTCCTTCTCTCTGTAAATCAGCCTTTCCAATAAAAACAAAAAAATATTAAAAGAAGAAGAAGAAGGAAAACACTTGCCTGGGGTGGGCACTGTGGCATACTAGGGTAGATCACCACTTGGGATCCCCACATATCTTATCCTGGTGCTGGTTCAAGTCCCAGCTACTCTACTTCCAATGTAGCTTCCTGCTAATGTACCTGGGAGGACGGCAGGTAATGGTTCAAGTATTTGGGCCACTCACACGGGAGACCTGGATGGAGTTCCAGGCTCCTGGCTTCAGCCTGGTCCAGCCCTGGCTATTGCAAACTAGGAAACAGAACTTTTCTTTCTCTCTGCCTATCTCTCTTTCTCTCTCTCAGTATCTCTTCTTACCTCCTTCCCTCATTCTATCTTTCAAGTACATGAAAAATAAATAAGCATTAAAAACAAACCCTGCCTTCAATGTCTATCCTGATCATCTAAGAACAATATCTTAAACAAATTTACATCAAATTATGGTGAACTCCAAATATTTGTTAAAATTAATTTAAAAATAACATTTTTCTGCTTTTCAAACAAATGAATTGGGTGAAGCTTAGAGAGCAAGAATTTCATCTGCTTTACTGAATCCACAGTCATTGAAAGATATCCTGGATACCCACTGTGCAAATGAGAAACTGCAGGCTGAACCACTGACTTTGTGATTGGATCTAATGAGTTACAAAGATTAAGACTGAAAGTTATTTTTAAATGCTTCCTAGCATTTCAGATACCCAAGCCTGCTAGCTATTTCTTTTCACTGTATTGATACTTGTGGCCTGGAGTCCATGAGTTAATATCTGCATCTCAGATCCCTAAACTCTGAAGCAGTAGATTTTGAATTAGAAAATATTTAGCACTTAGTGCAAAATTAAAACAGTATGGTTTGATCCCTTTTAAATCCTGCCTATGAGCCCTGCGCAATAGCAGGTTAAAGTCCTCGCCCTGCACGTGCCGGGAACCCATATGGGCGCCGGTTCTAATCCCGGCGGCCCTGCTTCCCAGCCAGCTCCCTGCTTGTGGCCTGGGAAAGCAGTTGAGAACAGACCAAAGCTTTGGGACGCTGCACCCATCTAGGAGACCTGGAAGAGCTCCTGGCTACTGGCTTCGGATTGGCTCAGCTCCAGCTGTTGTGCTCACTTGGGGAGTGAATCATCGGACGGAAGATTTTCCTCTCTGTCTCTCCTCCTCTCTGTATATCCGCCTTTCCAATAAAAATAAATAAATCTTAGAAAAAAATCCTGCCTCCAGCTTTTTAGCATAAGGACTTTTCTTTGCCTGTACTTGATAACATCCAGTTTCCCCACCAAGTACCATGATTTCCTCTCCACAACTGAAAGCAGACCCTCCCTTCTGCCTCCCCATCTGTGCCAGCTAAGTATGTAAATCACTTCCTGTTCTTAGGACATGTACTGTCAAATCAGAACTGTCAAATCAGAACATAATTTTTCTCCAGGTAAAGACCGAAATCTGCCAGATACAAGACACTTACGTATCATTACATTTCACTTAAATAAAACCAAAGACTGCTCTTAAAAGCAAATACATCAAACATAAAAAAAAAAAAAATTCAGGCTTTTTTAAATCTGGCATTTTATTGAATATAGGAAAACAGGATATACACAATGGTAAAACCGGAAAGACTAAATAGGAATTACAGCCAAATTTAATAAGAGTTGAAAATAAGATATGTATAATTCTAAACCAGATAGAGCCATTCATCAGGCTTTCACATTTTTACTATTTACTATTGAAATCAGCCCTAGTTCCACAAAAATGCAAAGCTATACTATCTTCAATAATCAAACAAATGTCTTTCACACAGGAAAAAAAATAGCTTCTACACATTTTTTCTTTTTTTTTGGTGTACAAGTTCTAATTTTATTCTTCTGCCTATTAAATTACTGCTCATGAATGTAACAATTGTTAGTCTTAGAGCACCATCTAGTGGACAAATATCATCTATAATAAGAATGGTAGAGATTATTGGGATCACATGGTTAATTTTAGTATTTCTGTATGGTTTTTCTGTCAAGATATAAGTTAGGAGAATGTACTTTTGCATTGTGAAAATTGCAATTTACCACCAATATTAACTATTTAGTCTTTTTCATCTATTTGTCAAATAAGATTTAAGGCAGGATACCCTGTGATAAATCCATCAGTCTAGTGTATTTTACTACAGAAACTGAGTTAAACCATATTATTTGAAAAGTACTCCTCAAAAATAGAAAGCAAGAAAAGTTGATAATAGGCCCAGAGCATGGATCAGTGGCTACATCCTTGCATTGCAGCCACCAGGATCCTGTACGGGTGCCGGTTCGCGTGCTGGCTGCCTCACTTCCCATCCAGCTCTCTGCTGCGTGTAGAGTGGCCCAAAGGCTTGGGATGGTGCACCCACTGGGAGACCCAGAAGAAGCTTCTGGCTTTAGACTGGCTCTGCTCCGAACATTCCAGCCACTTCCGGAGTGAATCACCAGATACAAGGTCTTTCTCTCTCTATAAATCTACCTTTTTTTAAAAGATTTATTTATTTTTATTGGAAAGTCAGATATACAGAGAGGATCTTCCATCTGATGATTCACTCCCCAGGTGACCAAAATGGCCGGTACAGCACTGATCCGAAGCCAGGAGCCAGGAACTTCTTCCAGGTCTCCTACACAGGTTCAGGATCCCAAGCTTTGGGTCGTCCTCGACTGCTTTCCCAGGCCACAAGCAGGAAGCTTGATGGGAAGCAGGACTGCCAGGATTAGAACCGGCGCCCATATGGGATCCCGGTGCATTCAAGGCATGGACTTTAGCCACTAGGCCATTGCGCTGGGCCCAAAAATAAATCTTAACAAAAAATAGTCTTTTGTAATTCAAATAATTTCAATGTTTAAAAAAAAAATTGTTTGGGGCCCAGTGTGATAGCCTAGCAGCTAAAGTTCTCACCTTGCAAGTGCCAGAATCCATATGGGCGCTGGTTCTAATCCTGGCAGTCCTGCTTCCCATCAAGCTTCCTGCTTGTGGCCTGGGAAAGCAGTACAGCACGACCCAAAGCTTTGGGACCCTGAACCCGCACGGGAGACCCGGAAGAGGTTCCTGGAAGAGGATCGGCGCGGCTCTAGTTGTGGCCACTTGGGGAGTGAATCATCAGATGGAAGATCTTCCTCTCTGTCTCTCCTCCTCTCTGCATATCTAACTTTCCAATAAAAATAAAATCTTAAAAAAAAGAAAAAAAAAGAAAAAAAACCAACTGTTTGAGTTCAACAAAGAACTTTTAAACACATTAGCTCTACTGAATTTTATTCAGATTTATAGGACACTGAGCTATTAACTTGGCTGTCCTTCAACTCCCAGGTATTATAAACACTAAACTCAGGTTTTTTTGTACTTTGATAAGTTTCATTTAATAATATGTCAAGGCGTTGTACTGTTTGCAAATCATTCTGCTTCTGTGGGCTCCGGAAATGTGTACATAATACATCACACAGGTGAAATAAAAGCAGGTTTAACTTTTTCCAACATGTCCAAGGTAATGATACTTACAATCTCAATCGAGGTTCAACGCATCTAACAAAATAATCATACTCATCTTCCTCTTCTTCATCCCAACTCCTCCAAATGTTTTGGTAGAAAAACCTGAAAAGGAGTTCAGTATCGTTCAAAGGCAACCACTGGCTCAGAGCATCGGAGTTTTGAAGAGGGTAAGGTGTAAATTAAAACGATTGTATCAACTATAGTAAACAGGGGCTATTTCATGGAAGTTCATCTCTCACCTTTAGCCCCAAAGATGGCAATTGTATCTACTGTGCGCACCACGCATAACCCACATTCCACTGAGGACCTGGTGCTCTCATACTTATTACGTCAACAAGCAACCCCAAGTCTCCTAGTTTGCCCTTCTCTGAGCACTGACCAGAAGCTGAGCCCTCAAAGCCAAGAGTAAATTCAGCCAGGCCCCTCTAACATTAGCAACCCCAGACACAGCTGTCTTTCTAGCACAGCCATAATGTCAGACTCCTAATTTCCTAAACCTATGAGTTACTCCTTTACCTTCAAACACTTCAACTGATGGGCTTCTTTAAAATCAAAGAACATAAAGGGGTTATTGTGGTTCCGGACAGGCACAGGTAAGCATTCTTACAATTAGCAATTGTCCATGAGAAGTATGAAGGGGGGCCTGATGTATCCTGCTTCTCTGAATAATATTCAAATTCATCTCAGCAAAACCAGGCTAGTTAGTGGTATAGAAACTGAAAGCACTACTAAACCCACACCACACCCAGCAACATCAAGATTATGGTCATTACATTATCTGTGCTTCCAGTTCCCAGGTGAACAGAAGATGGTTATTAAATAGCTAACACCAAGCCTAATTTAGAGTGTATGCTTATATGAAAAAGAAGACCCAAAAGCACTGTCTATAGCAGGAGCTATTTGATAAAAAAAGATTTACTGGAAAATATTTTAAAATCTATACATGTAGTAATCTAGGTCTGATGTACTTTCCTTCTTATGTTAGGGGCAAAACATACACCTGTGCAAGTGGAAATCAACCATGCCCCAAAAAGGCTGAAACCATGAAGACACTCCCTGAGCATCCAAGCAGACTGAAAGTCATCTTCTTTGACCAGACGCATCTGTGAAAAAGTATCAATTATTCTTACAACTGCATGAAGCCTGGTCCACAACTCTCTTCTTTCTCTTTCCCTTGCTCTTTCCTTCTGCCCCCTTACATTTAAATATATCAGTCTAGCATCCACAACTTTTAAGGCAGCTTCTAAATATATACAAACCAAGCTAAGAATTGCTATCTTTCTTTCAACACTGGGGAACTGGATGAAGAATAAAAAGGAATTCTCTGCACTATTTTTCCAACTCTCCTGCAAACGTGGAATTATCACACATAAACATTTTTAAAAGTTTTCCCCACTTATTCTTTGAATATTCTAAAGTCCTACAGTGATCAAGTTCACAGTTTCAAGTTTCAATTCAGGTTTGACTCGGAACAGAATCACTTCATTTCATCCAGAATTTCTGACCATGAGGTTATTTTTATCAGCTCTTCTTCCTACCTGACATGTTCAATTGCAAGTGCTGTCTGGTCAAACACTCCAGAACCATCAAATACGACCCAGAGCTCCTGCAGGGGCAGCCGCTGCTCCTTGAGGTCAAGCAGTTCCCTCATACACTCCAAGGTGAAGGTGTTCATGTGAGAGTCACAGAGGTAGGGCTCGGCAAGCTTCACCACTGCCTTCAAGGCTAAGAAGTCCACAGCTGTGACCTGAAGTTGTTAAATGGAAGTTACCACATGGAAATCAAAATTAATACATAGATACAAAATACCACTGGAAGCCTGTGTTTTTTCTTAAAGTTTGAAATGAGGACAGTCAGTCTTCCTCCATAATAGAAAGAATAAAAGAGGTCTGACACTAACATTGTAAATAAGAAGACAGTATGTGGCAGAGAATAACAAGCAGGAGGGGAGGGGTGACCATGTTTTGCTGAGTTGGCCAAGAGAAGTCACGCCTGAGCTGAGCTGAGCAGGATAATAAAACAAAAGCTCCAGGGGCAGAAGCAAGAAGGTGCTGGAGCAGAAAGCCAGGGCTTCTGGCTGGACCCGAAAGAACAGGGAAAGGGGAGGGGCAGGGTGGGAGGAGGGGAGGAGCGGGGAGGAGCAAGAGAGGTGAGGAGGCAGGACACCAAGGGCAACAGGATATTGGATGTTACATGTTCTTGAACAGTCAGAGGCCACAAGGCCAACGTTTAAGACCACTATTTAATGGAATGCATTAGAAAATTGGCACACTTCTATTTCTCTTTCAAGGTTTACTTATTTTGTTTGTAAGATTTGTTTCTTTATTTGAAAGTCAGAGCAAGCAAGTAGTAGAAACAAAAGAAGGGATGACGCCAGGAGCTAGGAAGTACATCCTGGTCACTGACTCTGCCGACGGAGTTTCTAGTTCCTGGCTGCAGTCTGGCCCAGTCCTGGCTGTGGTAGCCATTTGGACAGTAAACCAGCAAATGAAAGACCTCTCTCTGTGTGTCTCTCATTCTCACACTCACTACCAGCATTGTGGCATCGCACATTAAGCCACAGCCTGCAATGCCAACACTGCATATGAGCCCTAGTTTGAGTCCCAGTTGCTCCATTTCCAACCCAGCTCCCTGTTACAACACCTAAGATGGCAGCAGAGGATGGTCCAAGGACCCTAGTGCTTTCCCCACTGCGTCTCAAGAAAGCCCTAGAAGAAACTCCTGGCTCCTGGCTGTAGTCTGGTCAGCCCAGGACATTGGAGCTATCTGGGGAGTGAACTAGTGAATAATGGACAGTCACGACCTCTTTCTCTCTCTCCCCCTTCTCTCTGTAACTCTGCCTTTCGGATAAATAAATAGATCTTTAAAAAAAAAAAAAAAAAAACTTTCATTGTTTTTAGAGGACTGGTTGGAGATAGGCAGCACTAGCTGCATCAGATAGACTTGAGCTTCAACCAAAGACTCACATATCCAAAATTCTAAAAACCCAGAAGGAGTAGCCACAACCACAGCCCTGCATGGCATAACCAGCGTGCAACGTGTGATGCCATTTCTAAAGGAGCTGCAACAACAACTTGCATTCACACTCCCTGGTTTAACGTGCTAGCTTAACAGGGCCTTTTGTGGTCCAGTTAACAAACACTGACAAAAACTCACAGCTGTGATTACAGTTTAACTGCAATGAAAAGAACCCAGCCAGTTGAAAAATCAGATTGTTTTTCCTTTCTGCAATGGAGCATGCTACCAAGAGATTACTGCATATCTACAAATTTGTTAGGCAAAAAATCAGCTAGTTTTAAAAGTGCCTGTTTGGTTTTAACCATGTAATGGGCTACATCCAAGAAGGTAAAAACTTTAAACCATGTAATGGACTACAGCTAAGAAGGTAAAAACTTAATTGAAACTCCAGGGACTTCATAATTAGGACCCTATGTTTCAACCGATATAAAATACCTCCTCCACTTAACAGGCTTATAATGTGCCCCCTTTTTTCCAAGGACACCGGCACCACACTGTAATGCGGGTTTCTCTTCCTCTCTTGTCTTCAGCATTTGCAGAATACCAGAGCAATTAGATGTGAAAAAACATGCTCTTTTCAATCAGCTCATAAACTTGGACTAAAATAAGCACTTTGGCTATACCAGTCTGAAGCGAAGCGCTTACAGCTAGAGACAAATGTCTTAACAACAGAATTCAATTTACCTCCACAAGCACCTTGAACACATTCGTGTGCCAGACTGCTCGCCATCCAGATGGTTCCAGGGCCTTCTCCAAGAACTCGGCTGTGAATTCCCTCACCTCAGAGGCCTTGCAGTCAGCTACAAATTGAACACAAGGAGAGCTGAGAATGCACAGAGATGAGTTAATGTAGCCATTTAAATGGACATTCTCAGAATGCAAACCTGGCAAGCTGAGAGCCTGCGACAATCTTCATACGAAATTAAAAAGACAAAAGAAGCAAAAAAAAAAAGAACCTACTCACCTAAAATGTAATCTTGGTAGGCACTGAATCGCTCATAGAACAAAAGCTGAGTTGTTTGGAAAATTTCAGGGAAAACGGTTTTTCCTTCTGGTACAAAACTTTTTAAACGAGAGCATGGCTTCTCCTGACAGCTATAGCTACTGCATGAATCTTCATCCTGAAACAAACCTAAAAGAAAAACAAGGATAAGCAGGCCCGACTATCCCAGGACTTGCAGAGAAGTTGAAGTGCTTCTATTTGGACATCCTTGCTTTGAAACTCTAAACAAAACACACACAAGGTTTGGGCTATGAATGCTCTGCTTAGTTCTATCACTGTCACAAAAACCAGCTTTTCAAACATGAAAATATCTCAAAATCCTAGTTATTTTTTAAGATAATTTTTCATGAATATAAAGAGAACAGATTACATGCAACTCATAAGATACAATTCTAGGAATATACTATTCCTGTCCCTTCCTCCTTCCTTCTTTTAATTTCTGTGACATTTTTGACTTCCTTCCTAATTATGAACTTAATCCTCCACTAAATAGTTACATTTGATCTTAGCCAAAAGGCCAACAATCCATTTTTCTTTTTTCACTCCATATATTGGCCACCATCAATCAGAGAAAAACATGATATTTATCTTTTTTGGATCTGGTTTCTTTCACTAAGCAAAATAGTCTCTAGTTGCATGCCATTTTGCTGCAAAAGACAGGATTTTAATTTTTTTAATAGTTGAGTAGTATTCCATCATCTATATGTACCAGCTTTTCTTTAGAGTCAGCTGATGAACATCTAAATTAATTCCAAATATTAGCTACTATAAAATGTGAGAGTATAACATCCAACTTCTACCTCAAAACAGAGCTTCAGATCTTTCTTGGGTTAGGTTGCGTAGTTCTGTGAGGTTTTTCAATGGACTGTTTTAAACAGAAACCACCGAAGTTTTCCTTAAAGAAAACAGCTATGGTTTTTGCTATTAAGCAAGTGGCTAAAATCATTCCCCTACACAGTGCCTCTGATGTAGATGCTGGGTACCATCAGATCCTGGTCTCCCATGGTCTCCGAGCCTTCCTCATTCAAATTTTCTGATTTTACTACAATGAGCTCACGAAACTGAGGCCGTGAGACAGTCAGCAGACTCATGATGTCATCTTCTGAGAGATACCATCTTGATGTTTATCTTGTCTTGAGGGAGTTCTTTTCCAGGAACTCCAGGCTCTGAGGAAAAAGTAACTACGACCTAGAACCCACTTTGCCATCATCAAAACTCCCTATGGGATGGGGCAGGTGTTGTGGCACAGTGGGTTAAGTCACTGTTTGTGACCTTGGCACCCCACACCAGAGAACAAAATCAAGCACTGATCAATTTTCAATCCAGCTTCCTGCTAATGCATGAACCGCCCAACATCTGAGTTCCTGGCATCCTCAGCACAGAAGTGAATGGAGTTTCTGGCTTCAGCCCAACTCAGCCCTAGCAGTTTCAGGCAGCTGAGGAGTGAACCAGCAAACAGATGAGCTCTCTCTTTTCCTTTCCCTGCCTGTCACTCCGCCTTACAAATATTTTTTTAATCCCCTAAAGCACTCATTATCACTGATCAATCAAGGGAATAATGAACATTGTGGGTCAACCAGGCATTTGAACATGAGCCAAACACACACCTCTCAACTCCAGCCTGCACCGTTTACCCCTGCTCCTCAGGGAGTGCCAACACTAAGCAACAGCTCCAAGCCCCTTGCTCTGTGTGCTTTGCAGCAGCTACTTTCTTCCACTAGCCTGCTGTCAGTGACTGCCCTGTTGTGGGGGATTCTGTAGCAACTCCTCCAACCATCACCTGTAACAATCTATCTTTTGGGGATTGTTTTCCTTAACAATGTCATAGGGCGGACATTGTGCAGCAGTCATGATGCCCCAGGGGATACCAGCATCCAATCAGAATCCCAGCTCTGCTCCAGGTCCCAGCCTCCTGCCAAGGCAGCAGATACTGGCTCCAGTGACCAGGTCCCTGTCACCCTGGCTCCGGGCTTTGAGCTGGCTCCGTCCCAGCCACTGTGGGCATGTAGGGAATGAATCGGGGATGGAAAACAGATATTTCTTTCTCTCTCCTTTCTCTGTCTCTTTCCAATTAGTTAAAAAAAATTTAATTAATAATTCTGCATTGCTGTATTAAAAGCAGCCTATTTCCTATTCTCTCTCTCAAATGACTTTTTAGTCTTAAACGACTTCATTTTCTGCGGTATCAGTCTGTTGATGGCCCCCTCAATAAACAAGGATGGGAGCTTCTTAATAATGCATAAGGTACCAAGTCCCTCCTCACTAATTTCAATAACTGTTTAAGAAAAGATCAGAACATGCCAATCACACCAGGTTTGAATGTAATTATGTTTCCTAAGGCATGATTTGGCCAGAGGCCTAATTCTGAACAACAAGATGTTTTAAACACACAAAGTGACTACTAAAGAAACAATGCTAAGGGCAGCAATGAGAGCGGTTTCAGGCAAAAAACACCAGAGACTATGATTAACGCACACACTCCTGCCACGTCTTGCCTCTGTTCAGGCCACCGAGAGTATTTAACCCTCGAGAGGAACGAACTGCCCTCCAGGGTCTGCCGCTCACAAACACCGACTGCGTGAGTCACAGAGGGAACTGATACTTTCCTCACCGTGTTTCTTCACCAATACAGAAAAGGCAAAAATAGTCTTCCCACTTCAACAACATGCCTGTTTATTAAAGAAACGATACTTCGGGTCTGACGCTGTGGCAGAGTGGGTGACCCCCAGTGATGCCGCTTCCAATCCAGCTTCCTGGTATTGTGGCTGGCAGGAAGCAGATGAAGCCCCTGGAACCCAGCAGGGAGAACAGGATGGCGCTCCTGGCTTCTGGCTTGGGCCTGCCAGTCTTTCTGTTTCGTTTTTCTGTTTTATGAGGTTTAACGGACAAATAGAAGCTGTTGTAATTAAGCTGCACAGCACGTTTTGAGATACATCTTGCTATGAAATCACTGCCACAAGAAAACTAGCCAGCATTTCCATAACCTCACACGGTCCGTGTGTGTGTGTGTGTGTGTGTGTGTGTGGACATGTGACATCTGGTCTCTTGGCAAATTTTGAGGCTACACCATGCACTAGGCTTCCAGATCTCATCCCTGGTACCACTAAAAGTCTGTGGTCTTTGACCAGCAGCTTCCCACCTCCCGCCTCCGCTTCCTCCAATCACCATCCCGTTTTGAGTCTGGGTTTTCTGGACTCACAAATCAACAGTCTCATGCAGTATGTGTCTTTCTTTACAGCCACTTGGAAAAAGGCTCGTCACACACACATTATCTCCTCTATCTTCATCCCAGAGCAAAGCCACTGGCTCTGGAATCCTAGTAGGAATACTGAACCTAGACAACTTCGGTCAGGTTTGCAAGGTGTGCGAGTAGCAGAATTAAGTGAAGCTCTACCAGACTCTGTTGGAAATGTTAAAGAAAGGAAGAAAAAAAAAAAAGTCAGGAAAGAGTTATCAGTGGAATCTCCACGTTCCATTTCCAGTCTGTCAGCATCCTTAACTCCGGGCAGGACACTGAGTAGGATCGCTAGCCAAGGCAAGGGCTCAAGCTTTTCTTCTGTCCTAAAGCAAGTGGCTCTGATGTCCGAGACGCCCACAAAAAAAGAAGAAAGGGAGGAAGAACGAGCCTGCTCCACAGAACGGCGCAGGGCCCACCAAGTCCCCCGGGGAGGGCTTTTCCGGGTCCCCCCGGGGACTGGGCGCGGGTCCCCGCCAGCCTGGCCGGCCCCGTCCCTCCCGCCGGGCGCCGGGCAGCGCAGTGGACACTCACCCTCCTGCGGGGCCGCGCGCTCCTCCCCGAGCTCCGCAGCGAGCGCCTGCTCCATGGCCTCCGACGCCACACGGCCGCCCGCACGCAGCCTCCCGGCCATTTCAAATTTCCGCGGGAGGCCGCCCCGGGGCCAGGACGTGATGACGTAGGCGCCTCTGAGTGGACAGCCGGCGAGGTCCTTGGACCAATGAGAGCAAGCCTGCGCTCCCCGCCCCCGGCCTCGGCCAGCCCCGCCGGCAGCGCCTCGGCGCCACCTGCTGGCGGGCGGGCTGCTGACCCGGTCGGTGCCCTTACTCACTAGGACCGATTTGGGGCGAAGGCTGCGAAGGATCGGCGTTTGGAAGGACCTCCAAAAACCTAATAGGCCATACCGGCATGTAAATGGGGTATAGAAAGAGAATGAACGTAATGCTTAGACTTGCTTGGGCGCTATATCAGATAAGTGATCTCTCAGGACACTCACCACGAGGAGTCAGCCGTTCCCCCTTCTCCCTCCATCAGTATAGACACACCACAAACGGTACTTCCAAAGGATGTCAAATCAGGCTCTGTTTTTATTCCTGCAACAATTATAGCTAACATTCAGCAAGTACCTGCCCATATGCTTTTTATAAAAAGAAAAAAGACGTATTTGTTATTTTTATTGAAAAGTCAGATTTACAAAGAAAAACAGAAGGATTTTCCATTCCCTGGTTCATTCTCTGAGTGACTGCAGCTGAGCCGATCTGAAACCAGGAGCCTTCTTCCACTAGGCTATTGCACCGGGCCGCTGCCCACGCACTTATACCTGCATTATCAACAACGCATTTAATCCTATGAGACAGGCATTTTACAGATGGGGAAATAGAGTCACCAATGAGTTAACTTGTCCAGTCCAACCAACCCAGCGAGACTCAGTATTTGAAACCAACCAGACTCGAGAGACTACCCTGAACGCCTCGCCCAGGCAGCGCAGCCTGAGCCTGTGAGCCACCACCACACCAGGCGGGTACGGCCCATACCACAGCTGGCCTGCACGGCTATCTGGGGACCCATTCCACGGACTCTGTGAGGGAAAACCTTGGGCTGACGCTTCCCCGGTTCCTCACTACTGAAGCCAGGAGAGGTGGCTGTGGGCACCGGCCCCTAACTCAGCCAGCTCTCCCAGGAAACATTGCCCTGCTCCTGTGCGCAGACTCCAACCTTACCTTTATTGGTTTACTGCCCGAATGTTTGTTGAGGACTTACTAGTGAAAACACGGAAAACAATATCATCAAGACTAGCAGGGCTCGGCGGCGTGGCCTAGCGACTAAAGTCCTCGCCTTGAACGCACCGGGATCCCATTTGGGTGGAGCCGGGTCTATTCCTGATGGCTCTGCTTTCCATCCAAGCTCCCGGCTTGTGGCCTGGGAAAGCAGTCAAGGATGGCCCAAAGCCTTGGGACCCTGCACCCGCGTGGGAGACCCAGAAGAGGCTCCGGGCCCCTGGCTTGGGATTGGCTCAGCTCCTGCCATCGTGGTCACTTGGGGGAATGAACCAGCAGGTAGAAGATCTTCCTCTCTGTCTCTCCTCCTCTCTGTATATCTGCCTTTCCAATAAAAATAAATATGCCTTAAAAAAAAAAAAAAAGGACTAGCAACAGGTCCTGGGGACCAAGCTAAGTTTTTCATAATCCTCCCCCTTAACTCTCCCTCTAAAAATCCTCAAGAAGGGCTGCATTTCTCATTTTCCTTAGCACTGGAGCCAGCTTAACTGTCTTCTCATTCAACCATCAAATATTAATCAAGGGCCAGGTTTGCGGTGTAGCAAATTAAGGCTCTACCTGTGGTCTTGTCATAGCCCATACGGATGCCAGTTCAAGATCCAGCTGTTCCAAACCCAATCCAGCAGGCACCTGCAAAAGCAGCAGCAGAGGACCCAAGTGTTTGGACTGCTGTACCCATCTGGGAAACAAAGATAAAGTTTGGCCCGGCCCACCCTGTTGTTGCAATCACCTGGGGAGCGAACCAGAGAGTGGAAGATTCTCTCCTCTCTCTCTCTGTCTCTCTGCCTTTCAAATAAATTTTAAAAATAAAATTAAAAAAAAAGATATTATCCAAAACAGTACTATTGGAAAAGGTCTGTGAAAGAACTGAAGGCAACCAAATCAAAGGCAAAATATGGATGCTGTTGCAAAGTCCTTGAGGCCGAAGTATTTACTTAACTAGGTATATTTGCTATCCACAGCCTGTGTCCTTTACAAACCTGTGTCATCGGGACCAGCATGGTGGCCTAGCACCTAAAGTCCTTGCCTTGAACACGCCGGGATCCCATATGGGTGGTGCCAGTTCTAATCCCGGCAGCTCCACTTCCCATCCAAGCTCCCTGCTTGTGGCCTGGGACAGCAATCAAGGACGGTCCAAAGCTTTGGGACCCGGCACCCACGTGGGAGACTCGAAAGAGGCTCCTGGCTCCTGGTTTTGAATCGGCATAGACCGGCCATTGCAGCCACTTAGGGAGTGAATCATCGGATGGAAGATCTTCCTCTCTGTCTCTCCTCCTCTCTGTATATCTGACTTTCCAATAAAAATAAATATGCCTTTAAAAAAACCTGTCATCATTTATTCATTTCTTGCTCAGATTACTGTTATGCGTCACATGACAGGAAATAGCCCAGATAACTTCACTGCTGGCTGATTTCATCATTATGCAAATTTTAAGTGTACTAAGGTTGAGGGCAAGGGGCTTCCTCCCCCAACAATCCTCTCCCTGCTGGACTTATTCCAGGAGCACCCATCAAGGTGTGAAGCATTAAAGGTATACAGGCAAGCAGGATTTAGTCAAACATGATCAAGAAATAAGTGGTGGCATAATCAAGAGAAAGAAAGAATGAGCAAAAAACCAAAACACACTCCAAAAAGAAATAATAATAATAAACTGGCGAGATTTGAGCCATCTGTTTATACAAAGAGAGGCATCAGGAGTGGTGTCTGGAGTGAGGTTTAACCCAATATTCAAAAGGAGTGAAGTTTGGGCCAGAAAACCACCCATTTCCATGACCATTTTGGGAAAGAGCAGAAGTACTACGGAGTCAAGTGCATTGTAGGATGAAGGCTTTCCTAGGAAAGCGGTTGCAACAAAGGCAGGCTTCCACAGTCACCTTTCCTGGCATCAGGCCACCCTTCCCCTCTCGTTATTTTATTATGACATTAGAATGACTTAAAGGGCGTTGTGGGAACACTGCCTGCAACCATATTTCCATCAGTAATTGCAAAAACATGGAAGCAACCAAAATGCCCATCAGCCGAGGATTGGATAAGAAAGCTATGGTTCATCTACTCCATGGAATACTACTCAGCTATTAAAAAAACAAAATGCAGTTCTTTGTGGCCAAATGGGCCAAACTGAAAACCATAATGCTAAGGGAAATGAGCCAATCCCAAAAGGTTAAATACCACATGTTTGCCTTAATTTAAGATGATATGATGTTATGTATAACATGTTATGTTATGTATGTTATAAGTTGTGTATAAACTAAAATTGAAATGTCAATGAGGTGGTCGCAGAAGGTGGTTAAGAACTCGCATTTACTTTTAACATATTGGTTACTCATTACTATGTCAATTAATTCCATAATGATGTAAATTTTTGCTGATGATATGTTGGAGCTTTTAATTGATCGGGATGATACTCTGCTGGCCCTGTCTTCAGACCAGAGAGGGTATACCTAAGAAGCCGTTGAACTTGACTGGACAACAAGATGCTGGACTCTATGTTTGGTATATGCTTGCAATGGGGGAATCTCAACTGAACTTGAACTATGGTTATGCAACAAGGTGGAGGAATCCACCATGGTGGGAGGGTTTGGGGAGGGGTGGGGAGAATCCCAGTACCTATGAAACTGTGTCACATAATACAATGTAATTAATGAATTAAAAATAATAAATAAATAAAAAAAGAGAAAAATAAATTATTATGTAAAAAAAAAAACAACAAGCATATTTCCAGCAGGTGCTGGTTTTGCATTTGCAACATCATGGAAACTGCAGCTTCTGCTACATGGAAGGGCAAGAATTGGGGCGTGGTGGTACACAGACGGAAGGCCGGTTGGATGGGGCACTGAAAAGGGTTTATGTAGTACAGCCAGGACTGTGACACAGGCTGTCCCACAACAAGAACAAGTTTCACAATGTTGCACCTGATGCCAAAACACACTCGAAACAAAACAAAAACCTGGCAAGGTCTGGGGACTGAGCCAGCAGCTGGAAGGCCTCTCTGTCTCTCCCTCTGTCTCTCTAGATGTGCATCCAGGGCCGGTGCTGCGGCTCAGCGAGTTTAAGCCTCTGCCTGCCACACCACCAGCTTTTCCTATGTTTAAGGTTTCAGCTGCTGCTCTTCTGATGCAGCTTCCTGGGAAAGCAATCAAGGATGGCATGACTACAAAGATTCTTGCACCCATGTGGGAAACCCAGATGAAGCTCCTGCCTCCTGGCTTCAGCTTGGCCATTGTAGCCATCTCGGGAGTGAACCAGTAGATGCAAGATCATATTCACTTTCTCTCTCTCTCTTTCTCTCTGTCTCTCCCTCGCTTCTTCCCTCCCTTTCTTTCTTCCTCTCTCCCCCCTGCACTCCTGCCTCTTTGCCTCTCAAATGTATGGAAATTTTATCAAACCAGCTGACCTTTCTCTTGAGGTCATTTCCATTTTCATTTCTGTTCTGGAAAGTCTGGCCTAGAATTCTTGCCGCTGATTCACACTCATTGTGCTGCAAAACCAAACTCGAGGGCAGCCCATCTTTCAGCTCATGTCCTACCCACCTGAGGTCCAGCCACCACCTTCTCCCACCAGGACGGAGGCCTCACTGGGGTGTCCTCCTCCTGAGATGCCATCAGCACCCCGCTCCAGCCTGGGCTGCTCCTCTACAGGGACCAGGCAGGACACACAGTAAGGAAGGGTGGGCGCCAGTCCGAGTCCAGCAGCAAATGGTACAAACATAGCCTCCCACCAAGAAATCTTCCTTATGAAATGTTGATGACCATGCCAGCCAAATAGAACCTAGCTGTGGACCACCAGCCAGCACTCTCAGGTCCCGATGCACCTGTTACCTGTGTCAGAGGCTCTGGGCTCCGGGACAAGTTCTGTGTCACGTTCCTCTTTGTATAACAGGCACCTACAACTAAGCCCATCTTGGCAAAGGGACAAGCTGAACCCAAGCATTGCTTTATAATAGGATACCAACAGCCAAACGGTTCTGGTTTCCAATCAAGCAGGCAAAGACTCATCACTGGCATCGTTCCTGGGTCAGAGGCAGGGTCAAGGAAGGTTGCCTGAGGCCTTCTGCCCCTTATAATCCCGCCAGCATTCCCAAGTACAGAACCCTTGTAGGGTGATGACTCATTGTACAGCTAGGAGCTTTGAGAGCCTGGGGAATGGAGTCCTGCTGCAGGCTGTTCCTGAGAGCAGATGTGGACAGATGGTACATATACTGGAGAGCAGGGAAGAAGAAGGAGGCCCCCCAGTCTAAGGTGGGGTCTCTTCGGGGTGAGGTCTGTCTCGGCACCCGCAGTCACGCCCTAAGTGGCCCCTTGCATGCCTGAGCCTCTTCCGAGGGAAAGGAAGCGAGCGCCGCCACAGACGCCAACAGCTGCGGTGGGAGAAGACAGGCAGGTCTCTGACACTTTGATGGGAGGGAGGCCTGGCTTGGCCTCTGAAAACAGAATCCAAGCCAGGCTTAAATTTTGGCTCGTGTTCTCCACTAGAGGGCGCCTTGTTACTTTCCAGAGAAAACGCTCAGTTCTTGGCAAAGTAGTGCGAAGCCCTTTCAGCCTGTTTTCTCTTGAGCCTCCAGGTCCTTCTGTCAGACCCGGCAGATGACAAACGAACACAATTAACCAATTAACCGCAGCCTTGGGGGACCTCACAGAGCCCGCAGAGCGCATTACCTGAGGGATGGACAAACTGAACCTGGACCAGTTGCTTCTGAGGACAATGACAGATGTCAGGAGACATTATCCCAGGTGACCCAGGTGGGACCCTCTGGATTAGAGGCCTGGGGAAGACATCAAACTTAACCCTAAAACCTTCAGGATGGGCCCAGCACAGTGGCCTAGTAGCTGAAATCTTCGCCTTGTTTGCACCAGGATCCCACATGGATGCCAGTTCATGTCCCAGCTGCTCCACTTCTTGTCCAGCTCCCTGCTTGTGGCCTGGAAAGCAGTAGAGGATGGTCCAAAGCCTTGGGACCCTGCACCCAGGTGGGAGACCCAGAAGCAGCTCCTGGCTTCAGATCAGCGCGCTCTGGCCATTGCAACCACTTAGGGTGTGAATTGGCAGATGGAAGATCTTTCTCTCTGTCTCTCCTTCTCTCTGTAGATCTTCACCATAAAAATAAAATAAATCTTAAAAAAAAAAATCTTCAAGACAGCCACTGGCAAGAAAGGGGAAGGATTCCAGAAGAGATGGGATAGGACACAGAATAGAGGATGGAAGGATCCAGAAGCAGGGAACCTAGCTCCCTAATCCCAAGGCAGGAGGGATGGTACTGTGCCGCAGGAACAGGGAAGAGTCCTGAGACCTCAGCATGGAACATCAGGGGAGAAGTTGCTGAGATGAGGTTCTGAGGTCTCAAACAGTTCAGATTTCTTCCTGCTCACCTGGATGAACCTCAAAGAAGTAGAGAGGTGGTTTGACTGATGATCTGGGGGGTGGGGGGAATTCTTGATGTGATCCAAGGAATGCCCTGCAGAAGGACCTTAACACGTGGGCACACGCACCTGCTCCCAGCCACAAAGGCGCCGAGAAGAACAGCTTTGCCCCACCTTTATGCAGTGTTCTCTGATTTACGAAGTGACTTCACAGGACACCCAGCCCTGCTCCTGCCTCGTCCCCACACTTCCCTAAGTTGTTTCCTCACTTTATCCCATTCAGTGAGTTCTTACGAATCACCCAACATCAAAGAAATCATTCAGTAGAGAGGCCTGGATTCCAACCAATTGCAACCTGAATTCCAGTCCTGGGCATTTTAAATTTGACTTTGACAATAGGAAGCACACACACATACACACACGAGGAAATGATACTTTAAAAAGCTGGTGGGAAAATGGAATCGAAAGAAAAGTTTATTTTAGTGCTAACAAGTTTCACACTCCACACTTAGTTTTTAGATTTTTTTTTTTTGTATTATGAATTACCCACAAACCTTTTGAGAATTGTCAGCTTACATAATGTAAAATACCCTGTGCTTTGCAACTCCGAAGGAGAGAAAGTGTCAATCTCCATGACCGGATGTGTGTGGCCTAGGAGACCAGCTCAGGACACAACTGAACATTCTTCTTTTAAAAAGAGATTTCTTTCTTTTTACTGGAAAGTCAGATATACAGAAATGAGGAGAGACAGAGGAAGATCTTCGTCCATTGATTCACTCCCCAAGTGACTGCAGTGTCTGGAGCTGAGCTGAGCTGAAGCCAGGAGCTAGTAACTTCCTCCAGGTCTCCCACGCAGATACAGGGTCCCGAGGCTTTGGGCCATCTTTGGTGGCTTTCCCAGGCCACAAGCAAGGAGCTGAATGGAAAGTAGGGCTGTCAGGATTAGAACCGGCGCCCATATGGGATCCCTGACAGGGTCAAGGCGAGGCCTTTAGCTGCTAGGCCACCACACAGGGCCCATAACTGAAAATTCTTAAAACGTTAAGAAAACTCAGTTCCTGTTGACCTGCTCACTGACTGCATCCCTCACACAGCCCCACACCTGTACAACCCAGGGTTCATGATTATGTTAGCCCTACTATAAGAACACAAATTGCACTCACTTCAGCAGCACACACACACACACACACACACACACACAAAATAAAACAAAAATAAATAAATAAGAACACAGGTGATATGTGTGCCTCTGGCGGTAAGGGCAAAACCGGCAGTAAATTTACCTTCTCACCATAAACAACTAGAAAACTGGACAGATGATATGAACCATCCATTCCCCCAAAAATGCACATGGCAGGACTGAGATCCGCGAATGAAGAGAAACAAATGACAGGAACCCGTTGTCACTTCGGTTTTCTGCTTGGAGGGACGACTGGCAGTTACCGAGGGCAGAGTTTAGAGACCTCAGGGCCTGGAATTTTAAGGAAAGAATCCCTAGAAAGAGCTGATCACACACACTGTGATGCAGCCGATTGATGGCAAGGACCCACTTGTCAGGCTAAGTGACAGTGTGGACAGCTCAGACAGCTCTGTCCTTCCTACCTCCTCTTGTGCCATTCAAATTAATCCAACGCACCAAATCAACTCGGAGGCTCCTCGGGTCACACCCTGCCCCTCCTGCCTCCTGCACCACTCAATGGCGCAGAAACCCCACCTGGCCCCTCCTGCCTCCTGTTGTGCTAGGTTAGGTTAATTAACTACCGGAAAACTTTGGGCTCCGGCAGATCTCTGCCTGCCTCCTGCACTTAGTATATTGAAACTACATTCTGTCCAGCTCTTGATCTGATTGGAGGATGAGAACTTAAAAACCTTTGACTTCAGCTGTTCAGACAGTAGCTCCTGGAGTGTAAAATCATTTTCAACAAAAAATAGCAAAATGCTAATTAGAATGCAGAGGAACTGGGAATATACTGTTGATGGGAGTACAAAGTGATGTGGCTAGTTTGGATATCAGTTGAGCACATTCTTTAAAAACTGGAACACATGAAGTCAGCATGGTAGTACAGCGAGCTAATCCTCTGCCTGCAGTAGCCACATTCCACATAGGCATGGGTTTGAGCGATGGCTGCGAGTCTTCTAACCCAGCTCCCTGCTGATGGCTTGGGAATCAATGGAGGATTGAGGAAGTCTCTGGGCCCCGTAACCACATGGGAGACCCAAAAAGAAGCTAACAAGTCCTGGCTTCAGATCGGCTCGGCTCTGGTCATTGCAACCATTTGGGAAGAACCTGCAAAATCATATTCTCTCTCTATCTATCTATCTTTCTTTCTCTCTCTCTCTCAATCTCTCCCTCTTTCTCTGCTTCCTCCCATCCCTGCTCTCTCTGTAGCTCTCTTAAGTAAAATGAATCTTTTTTAAAAAAATCAAATACACAACTGCCATATAACCTATAGCCTCAGCCCGGGGCATTCATCCCTGAGAATTTAAAATGTGTTTGGCCAATTCATTCTAACAGCCAACAATTAGAAAGAACAGATGTATGTCAGCAAGTGAGTGGCTAAATAAACTATGATACTCCCATACCATGAATCAGAGCAGGCTCTTCCACTTCGAATCTACCGCATGCAGATGTTAACCGCTGCTCCAAAATACTGTGCTTTTGAAGCAGCACTTAGATTCGTGTTTGATTAATTGGGCACTGAAGCCTAACGACATTGACACTTGAAATTAACCATCCCACCCACCACACCCTGCAGTTCAAAAATGCAAACAACGAATGGATTGTGTCTAACAATTGGGTTGCCTCCAGATAATCTTGCTGAGCTTGCAAAGAAGTGAATCCCAAAAGGTTACCTATTGTATGATTCCCTTCCCGTGACATTTTTGAAGTGACAAAATCTTATAAATGGAAAACCTGAGATTGATGAGGACCTGAGAAAGCTAAGAACAGAGAGCAGAGTGCAGTTGTAAATCTGAACAGTAGGCATCCTCATAATATTACAGCTAACCAGTGTCTTAGTTGTGGTATCGGATATGAAAGTATAGAACTGTATAGAACTTAATATATACATGAATAATAAGCACAAGTGAGATGAGAGAAATCTCAGGCAGTCAATATCAGGATATAATATGCTATACATTATACTACACATGATACATAGCATTATACATAATATATATTATACAGAGCATATACATTAACGTTTACTACTCTACATCATATTTATATACGCTATGTATCACAGCTTTTATAAATTAGAGGAAATAGCAAAATAAACAGTTCTCTGTGTCATCTTTTTGCATTACAACGTACATTACGATTCACATCTAGTTCAAGTGTACATATCAATAAGCTTGACAAAAGTATAGAATTCTATAATTATTACAACAAAGACGCACAATATTTTCACATCCCAAACAGTACCTCTTGCCAGTCAATCCTTCTTTTGCCCCTTCCTCCACCCCCCAAAAACATCCCAGTTCTAGCCTGATAGCCATTGATCTTCTTTCGATCTAGATTTATCTTTCTTTTTTTTTTTATAAAGATTTTATTATTATTGGAAAGCCGGATATACAGAGAGGAGGAGAGACAGAGAGGAACATCTTCCATCCGATGTTTCACTCCCCAAGTGAGCCGCAACGGGCCGGTGTGCGCCAATCCGATGCTGGGACCAGGAACCTCTTCCGGGTCTCCCACGTGGGTGCAGTGTCCCAAAGCCTTAGGCCGTCCTCTCCTGCTTTCCCAGGCCACAAGCAGGGAGCTGGATGGGAAGTGGAGCTGCCGGGATTAGAACCAGCGCCCATATGGGATCCCGGGGCTTTCAAGGCGAGGACTTTAACCGCTAGGCCACACCGCCGGGCCCTAGATTTATCTTTCTTAAGTCCCTATAAATAAAACCATAGAGTATGCATACTGCCCAATTTCAACCACCTGACACCTTCCAGAAGGCAAAACTGTGGAGATGGTTGGACCATCAGGGTCTGTCCAAGGGTTAGCAAGTGAGATAAGAAGGCAAAACAGGATTTTCATCATAGTGCAGCTCCTCTGTATGGTACTATAATGGTGGATGTATAACAATGCATATAATGGTATTATGCATCTGACAAAACCCATCGTTTATCCAATTGCAGCAGTGAGCCCTGACATAAGATAGACCATGAGTGATAGTGACACATCCATGTTTATCAGTTGGGTTTTTTTTTTTAAAAAAAAAAAAAAGATTTAAAGTCGAATATACAGAGAGGAGGAGACAGAGAGGAAGATCTTCCATCCATTGATTCACTCCCCAAGTGGCAGCAACGGCCTAAGCTTCCAAGTCTCCCACACAGGTGCAGGGTGCCAAGACTCTGGGCCATCCTCAACTGCTTTCCCAGGCCACAAGCAGGGAGCTGGATGGAAAGTGGAGCTGCCGGGATTAGAACCGGTGCCCATATGGGATCCCAGTGCGTGCAAGACAAGGACTTTAGCTGCAAGGATATCATGGCAGTCCCTCAGTTGATCAGTTGTAACAACTGTATCCCTTTGTGGCAGAAGGTGTTGACAATGTGGGAGGCTTCAGGAGGTAAGAGGAATTTAACAGGAACTCTGAACTTTCCACTCAACTTTACCGTGACCCACCTATTCTCTGTCCCTCCAGTGCACTGACCGCCTACCCCTCAGAATCTGCACACACATGCCGTCCCTTCTGTCTCCCAGTATAAAGGGTCTGCTCTTCTCCTTTCACAGCCCCTTGCATTCTTCCTGAGTAGCACATCTTACAACTAATGCTTCTCTCACATATTCCTGCTTCCCCTTTCAACAGTGACTTCCATCATGTCTGCCTTCTTATCATATGTATCAGTGCCTCACACGGTCTCAGACACAGTCTGTGTTCAATAAATGCTTGTAGAATTCATCAGTAAAACATGCAGGTATTCATACCACCAAGACCAGTCCCTTAGCCATGCCTTCACAGCAATTTCCTTTCCACAGATGGCTTCTTACCCCTTGAACCTTTCATGCTCCCTGTTTTACAGGGGTTCATTGGCCACTGCTTAGTCAGTGCTTGGCACCTGGTTGGAATATAACAAGTATTTCTTGAGTGGATGAAAGGATGCAACAAACTAGTGATATTACCAGGGCAGATGACAGCATCTTGGCCGTGCTATCCAATGGCTCTGCCCTTGAGTCCCTGTTTGTACTCCCTGCGCCTGGTGGAACCATAATCTCCAAGATGGAGATGGGACAGGCACAGTTCCCTCCCTCTAATCTCTCCAGAGACTGGTTCTGGTTCACTCCATCCCTGAGATTCAGTACCTGCTCTTAGTCACTAGGTCATTAACCTTCATAGTTGTGTTTAACTAGAACAGGTCCATTATCAGGGCAGTCACAATCCCCATCCTTGACAAAGGTTGGGGTGAAGGCGAGCCGAGGGCTGCGGGAGAGGACGTCTAGCTCGGATCCCGAACCCAGTCCGCCATGTGCCCATGGCTCATGGCGGGCTGGGCCCGGACATGCCAGGGTGCGGGGCCTGCTTCCTTCCGGGGTGAGTACGCCGAGGGGGGAGGCCTCCGTGACTGGGCATGTCCGGGGCCCACCCGCCACCCTCATTGGGTGGTGAACGGGATTGGGGAGGGGCGCAACCTCGGGCCTGCAGGATTACACCTCCGGCTGCCAGAGGCGAGCCGAGGGCTGCGGGAGAGGACGTCTAGCTCGGATCCCGAACCCAGTCCGCCATGTGCCCATGGCTCATGGCGGGCTGGGCCCGGACATGCCAGGGTGCGGGGCCTGCTTCCTTCCGGGGTGAGTACGCCGAGGGGGGAGGCCTCCGTGACTGGGCATGTCCGGGGCCCACCCGCCACCCTCATTGGGTGGTGAACGGGATTGGGGAGGGGCGCAACCTCGGGCCTGCAGGATTACACCTCCGGCTGCCAGAGGCGAGCTGAGCCTGCTGGCCGCCCGGCCGGGGAGCTCTGGGGTATTGGACGTCTGAATCGCTGCTGAGATAGCTCTAGAGTGACCCCACTGTTTCTGGGATCTGAGTCAATCCTAAAGATTCCCAATACCAGCAACTCTTCCTTTGAAGAACTTCCAATCCCTTAATAAGGCTGAGCTTTGAACACCTATCAAGTAAAAGATAAGCTCCGGCTTGTCTAGCAGGCTGGCACCTAATGGTCCTTGGAGCAACCACGTGCAGGTGCGTGGTTTACGGCCAGGAACGGTCCCAATCTGGGATGCCACAGCTGGGATGAGGTTCCCACCATGGGGTGTATGTGCTGGAATGGGGGCTGCGTTCTATCTAGAAAACAGTTGCAGTCACCCGAGGCACTAGTGTGGGCTGGGATTGGATGCACCAGGCCGGTTCAGATCCCAGCACCATCTGGTGTTATGGAGAAACAGGGTAGATGTGGGACTGACTAGGCTGGGTCTCAATCCCCTTCTGAGCCATGTGTGAGCTGTATGTGGGTATGGACGAGCCATGGCTGGGCTGAAACATCCAACAACAAGAGTCAGAATGGGGTGAAAGCCAGCCAGGAAAAGCCACTGTTCCTGCTAGGAAAGGAGGTGAACTGAGTAGGGTTGGCTCAAGAACCCCCTGGCAAGCGCAAAATCTGGCATTGGGAGGGGTTCTGATGGAGGAGCCTGGGCAACTCCTCTGGCAGGACACAGTCCCTGCAGGTAAGCGCGAGAAGCATGATTGGAAACAGCCCAGAATAGGCCATGGAAAGTTTCCCACTGGCATGCATTCGGCATGGGTCAGGAGCAGACCAGGCTGAATCAGTTCATGTCATCCTCTGGCAAATCCGATCACCAGAACAGAGTGTGGAATGGGCCAGGTTCGGTTGCGACAAAACCACTACACATTCTGGAACGCCAGGGCGTGGTTGCCTGTACTGGATATGAATGCAGCACCCATCCAGCACACGTGAGATCCAGGAAGGGAGGGGCAAAGCTGGCGGGGGGGTTAAGGGGCTGGCCCCCTCGCTGGACAGCCACTCCCACTGGAGAGCGTGGGCTGGGATAGAGACAGACACGACTAAGCAAGGCTACAACACCTGTGCGCTGCATGTGGACTAGATCAGGGCCACAGCTTCAGCTGGCAGAAGCTGGCACTGGGGACTAATTCTGTCGAGTCAAATCACAGGACCACCTAAAGAGTGCATAAACCGGGACAGAGAGACCTGGGAGGGAAAAAGTGGGTTCCCCCTTCTTGGGTCACTATTCCCGTGGGAGGGCATGAAAACTAGGATGGGGGCTGGGATGGCTAGATAGAGAGGTACTCAACAATATCTGTGAGGGCTGGATGGTTGAGTTGGTTAGATAAAACTAAGCTTTAATACCCATTGACAAGTACCAGAGCCAAATGGGATGGGGGACAGATTGGTCTTCTGCTATACATACTGGCAAACCAGGATAGGGGGCGGTCTGGTGGGGGTTATTGTGGGTCGCCCCAACTAGGCTGCAGCTCCCACTGGTTGATGTAAGGGCCGAACCAGACTGGACTGCAACACCCATTGGTTCCAGTGCAACTCGGGACTGAAAACAGAACCAACCCAGCAATTGCAACCACCAGCTGATCAGGGTGATGGACTGTGCCGGGCCCTGTGCTTGCTAGAACACACAAGAAACTAATCTGGGAATACCTCAAAGTATCTTTGGAGATCTCCCCACTTGAACTGCTGGACTCAGAATTCTAACCAAGAAAAGACAGAAGACAGAATAGGACAATCATTCATCTCAGCTACATGTTGGCAGCGAAATATGGGACAAATGGAGACTTCATGATGGACCATATCAATCAGTGGACCACCTCATCGAGCGAAACTGGCAGTGACTCATAACTGGAGAACTATTAACTCCACTTGAGCACATATCTCAGAGCATGCCCCACATCCGGGACTTGGGGTGGGCGGGAAACCAGGTGGGGCTTCTCCCTCAATATCCCCCTTTACCTCAGATACATGATGGAAACAATATGGACATAATAGCATTGCCCACCTCCCTATCCCCCTGAACCTTTTTTTTTCTTTTTCTTGTTTTTCCTTCAACTATAGTTAACTATGTAAAGATTGTCAACAACAATACAATAAAATGGATAAAAAAAAAAAAAGAAAGGTTGGGGTGGGAGTCATCGGGCAGAGGGATCCTGGATCTTTCTGATTCACTATTGCTTTTGTCTGTAGGACAATAACACTGCAAGCCTCAGACAAGTCACTCTGGTGTGGTCAGGGGTGCTAATTTCCTTTGCAAATAATGAAGAGTTTAGTCTAAAAGAAGCTCTCAACTCAGCTCCAGAGTGTCCATAAAAGAAGTCCCAACAGAGGAAGTCTGTGGGGGCACTGGGCCCTCCTTCTTTCTCCTTCAGCCAGAACGTCTCTGCTGTGATCTGCCTTTCAACTTTGCCTTTAGTTTTGTCAGAAACACAGACCTGTCTATATTGTAAAGCACCCAGCTAAAACCTCATCTCCCCTCTCCCATGCTGGGAGGTCACTTGGTAGTTAGGAAAAGTTTCACATACTCTGTATGTGTTTCAATCTATGCCGGTGTGTGGATTTGACCCTTGAAACTTGACAGTATACTCATAATTTTCAGTAAACGCAACTTTGACATTTTACTCATAAAATCTCTTGGAGAGTATCCATCTTAGTGTTCAGAATTCACACACACACAGCCTTTAAAACACGGGAGCAGCAGGGCCCAGTGCCATAGCTTAGTGGCTAAATCCTTGATTTGCATGCACTGGGATCCCTTATGGATGCTGGTTCATGCCCCAACTGTTCCACTTCCCATCCAGCTCCCTGCTTGTGGCCTGGGAAAGCAGTCAAGGATGGCCCAAAAGCCTTGAAACCCTGCACCTGTGTGGGAGACCCGGAAGAAGCTCCTGGGCTCCTGGCTTTGGACTGGCTCAGCTCCTGCCATTGCGGCTACTTGGGGGAGTGAACCAGTGGATGGAATATCTTTCTCTCTGGATCTCCTTCTCTCTCTAAAGCTGATTTTACAATAAAAATAAATCTTTAATAAAAGAGAGCAAGCAAGATGGCAGAATAACGTAAGGACACATCCAGATGGAGAAACATTAGACAGAGTGAAACAGAGAGGGCATGTTCCAGGAAATAAGAAAGGACTGACTGACAGCACAGGAGCACCTGGAGACAGACATGGGAAAGCAGTGGAGACAGTGGTATGGTGCTGCAGTGACCGGATACCCCAGCGGCATTCAGCAAGCAGCCATCTGAACACCAGCAGCCGGAACTCCACCAGCAAACAGGTGGGCAGAGGAGTTCACCAGGGGCTCAGGAGGTGAACTCAGACAAGAACAGTCTATCCTGCTGGTTTGTTTGATTTGACCAAGAGCAGAGACAAAATAGCAGACCTTAAACTGGCAGTGTGGGAACAGGATGAATGTCACAGTTCAAACTCCCACTAGAGATGAATCAGGTGCCATTTTGTGTAGAGAGGCAAAGGCGATGAGACAGACTGCACATATACTGTGCTGGGAGCGAACTCATTTCTAGCTCAGAGAACAGCAACAACGTGGCATCCTACCGGCTCCACCCAAAATAGATCCGGGTATTCCTCAGACCTGACAACCAGCAGATGAAGAACTCCAGCAGTGGCACATTAGGTGCCCTTTTGTACAGAGTGGTGAAGACTTTGAAACTGCAAGAACAACAGTGAGCTGTGCATGCGCTGAGCTGGGAGCAAACTCACTGAGCCAGGTGCATTGCACTGGTACCACAGGGAAAACAATAACCATTTTGGCACCTTATGACTCAAAATAGGTCCATGTGTCCCTCAGACCTAATGGCCAGCAGGTTCCAGCAAGATCAGCACCACTCACAATCTAGCTATTTAGGACACCTGGGGTCTCCCTATTCCTGGTACCTGCTCCAACCAGAAGTGGAAGAAAGATGGTGCAGACAGTGGTGCAGCCTCAACATGGGAACACAGGAGGTGGAGAGTGGTAAGCCTGGAGCTGATACTATAGAGACCTTGGTGGAAGTCTAGCATAAGAGCCCAGATCTGAAACTCACTGAAGGAAGTGGCACAAGTGACTGCAAACAAAGAACCGCAATAAGTAAAATTAAATTGTAGACCTGGGCGTGCCATAGCTTAGGAACCTGCCTCAAGGAGAAGAATCTGACAACTAGAAGTACAATGACTAAGCGCAAAAGAAGAGGCAAAGGCACAATGAATATTACTATAGACTCCCCTACAAAGGAGAAAAAGCCTTTGCCGACCTCAGAGTTCACTGAGGAAGACATCGAGAAAATGGGGGACACAGAACTGAAAACACTGGTTGTGAAGCTTCTTGTCAACAATGAGAAGCACATACAGGAATTCAAGCAATTTAAGGAGTATGTCACACAGGAAATAACAACACTGAGACAAAATCAAGCCATATTGTTGGACATGAAGGACATAATAGAGCAAATTAAAAAGTCTCAATAATAGAATGAATAATAGAAAAATATTTATAGAGAAATAATAATAGAAAAATATTTCTTGTCACATTGGGGAAACAATTAAAAAGCTGGAAGTAGTGCTGGGTCAAGCTAAATAAAGTATTCAAGAACTAAGAGACACTATTAGATGGGCCCGGCGGCGTGGCCTAGTGGCTAAAGTCCTCGCCTTGAAAGCCCCGGGATCCCATATGGGCGCCGGTTCTAATCCCGGCAGCTCCACTTCCCATCCAGCTCCCTGCTTGTGGCTTGGGAAAGTAGTCAAGGATGGCCCAAAGTTTTGAGACCCTGCACCCATGTGGGAGACCCGGAAGTGGTTCCAGGCTCCCAGCATCGGATCGGTGTGCACCGGCCCGTTGCGGCTCACTTGGGGAGTGAAACATCGGATGGAAGATCTTCCTCTCTGTCTCTCCTCCTCTCTGTATATCCGGCTTTCCAATAATAAATCTTTAAAAAAAAAAAAAGAGAGAGACACTATTAGAAGGCCAAATATAAGAGTGGCAGAAGTTCCAGAAGGTGAAGAAAGAGAAACTGGATTTAAAATTGTATCTATTGAAACAATAAAGGAAAATTTCCCTAATCTAGATAAAGAGTTGGGAAACAGACTAGAGGAGGGACTCAGAACTCCCAACAGGGTTGACCAAAAGTGATCTACTCCACGACGCATGACAATCAAACTCTCTTCAATTGACTATAAGGAAAAGATTCTTAAGTGTACACCTGAAAATAATTGACATATGGAGAAATACCAATTACACTCACAGGAGACTCGCACAGGAAACTCTATAGCCGAAAGAGAATGGAGCAACATATTCCAGATTCTAAAAGAAAAGAATTGTGTGCCCAGGATAACAAATCCGCAAAGCTTTCCTTTGTCTGAAAATGAAATAAAATTCTTCCACAGTAAAGAAGAGCTGAAAGAATATGCCAAAGCTGCCCTACAAGTCATACTTAAAGATGTTCTCTTGACAGAGAAAAGGAATAGTGCCCACCAAAACCAAAGGCAAATATGAAGAACGTCCCAGTGAAATAACAAATGACTAAATCAATACATTGCTAAAATGACAGGACCAAATTGCCACCCATATATATTAATCCTGAATGTAAAAGGCTTAAACCCGTTAATCAAACATCATAGATTAGTAGCTGGATTAAAAGACAGAAACCTTCTATTTTCTGCCTGCAGGATTTACATCTCACCAGCGAAGATCAGCGGAAACTGTATCTCATGGATTTTGGTGGTTTTTTAAATTTAGCTTCGTCTCTTCAAGACACTTTCTTCCTCATTAAATTCTTCAGTGACTCATAGATCATAGAGTAGCATAATTTTCTTCGAGAAGGTTCTTGATTTTCTTGTTCATTTCTTCAGCGACACATTAGTCATTCAGTAGCATGTTATTTAACTGCATGGAGTTGTAAATTTCTATTTGTCTTCCTGTTGTTGATTTTGTTTTTGTGGTTTTTCATTTAAGGGAATGCGTAGTAACTGTGCAATGTGAGGACACAATGAAGGATGAGAAGGTGAGGACTTTAGCCGCTAGGTTATCGTGTCGGGCCCATATTTGCCTTTTCTTATTTTTAATGGTCACCTCTACAAATCACCTTATTGTCTGAATAAATGTGAATAAATCAGTAAAACATTCCCCACCTCTCTCCTAGTTGCTCTCTTTACCTACATGATTTATCAAACCAGAAAACCATTCAATTCACACCAAAAGATTCGATACAATCAAAGGAGTCACTCAGTCAAGACGAATGCCATTACAAGCATTCAGACTCAAACTTTTATGTAAATTTTAGGGCCCAGTGTGATAGTGTAATGGTTAAGGTATAGTTAAGCTCCTCACCTAGAACGCGCTGGGATCCCATATGGGCGGGATCCCATATGGGCACCGATTCTGTTCCCAGCAGCTCCACTTCCCATCCAGCTCCCTGCTGTGGCCTGGGAAAGCAGGAAAGCAGTCAAGGATGGCCCAAAGCTTTGGGACCCTAAACCAGGGTGGGAGACCTGGAAGAGGCTCCTGGCTTCGGCTTGGCTCAGCTCCGGCCATTCAGCCGCTTGGGGAGTGAACCATCGAATGGAGGATCTTCCTCTCTGTCTCTCCTCCTCTCTCTCTCTATGTATCTGCCTTTCCAATAAAAATAAATAAATCTTTTAAAAAAAAAGATCTTTAGTGGTGCGTTGTCTCCTTGCCCCGGGTCGTCACTCTTATCCATGTTTCCAGAAGAGCCCAGTGTCTGGGACCTGGTCACCAAACAACAGCCCCAAAGCTTCAGATACCAGTTTTCTTATGCATTTGGAGGCCACTTCAATCAGCCTATATTAGATATCTTCATTTTACCCAGCCTGTTGCCTGCACACCCTCATTTACTCAAGCAGATAGAGTAATTTCAGGGGCATTTATTGTCGTTCTGTGCTATCAATTTAGCCTTAAAAAAAAAAAAAAAAAGACATGTGCCTGATCCTATCTGTGTCTGCTTCAGAGAGGTGTTTTGTTTCCATGGCAACTGAGTGGTCTTTGTTGTCAAATATTGAGCCCATTTAAACTGTAGTTTTCTCCCTCTGCCATGTTGGCTCTGACTCCTTGATGCATTGTGCTGTTTTTCTTCTCATCCTGCCCCAGGTAGTCACCACTCATTTCCATGCCACTCAGAATGCCTTAAGACTAGCCGTTGAACAAAAAATGCGTAAGTCAAGATATAGGTGCCGAATTGGTCTTTTAAACGAGGAAGCACTGCAGAAAACATTTCCCTGCACACTCTTCCAAACTGCCTTTGGTCTGCCTTTAAGTGGGACTAGCTGTTCTTGGACCAATAATAATAATTTTGTAATAATCAGCTACGAGATATTGAATACATACTATGTGTACCAAGCACCGACAAGTCTTTTTGCTTTAATCGTGGTCATTTGATTTTTGAATTTTTGAATTAAATAGTAAATGAAAAGTACCCAACTATTTCTAACTTTTATTCAGAAACAGAAAGAGAAAACAAAAGAGACACAGCACAGAGTGCCTGTGCACTGCTCATGCCCAAAATTCCCCAGCAGCCAAATCTGGGTCAGGCTGAAACTGGAAACCAGGAACTCAATCCAGGTCTGCCATGTGGGTGTAACGAACCTTACTACTTGGGCTGTCACTGTTATAGAACACTTCCCAAAATGGTGGGAGGAATAGCTATCGACCCTCAAAACTGGGTCCACTTGCCCAGTGTGCAGCAAATCAATGGGTTACCCCATGGAATAGCTGAAAGTAGTTTATTTGCAATGTGCAGAGTCAGGCAGCTGGTGCTCAATTTACAGGCTCCCTAAGGGATTAGAGACAGAGTGAATCTTGCAGTTTTTCTTTTTCTTTCTTTCTTTCATCCTTTCTTTCTTTCTTTCTTTCTTTCTTTCTTTCTTTCTTCTTTCTTTCCTTCTTTTAAGATTTATTTTTATTGGAAAGGCAGTTTTACAAAAAAACAGAAAGATCTTTCATCTGCTGGTTCACTCTGCAAGTGACTGTAACAGCCAGAGCTGATCCCATCGGAAGCCAGGAGTCCAGAGTTAAAAGCTTCTTTCGGTCTCCCACGTGGGTGTAGGGTGCCTAGGCTTTGGGCCATCCTCAACTGTTTTTTCAGGTCACAAGCACGGCCCTGGGTGGGAAGTAGAGCATCTGGGACATGAACGGTGCCCGTATGGGATCTTGAACTTGTAAGGTGAGCATTTAGTCACTGAGCCACTGCACTGGGCCTGGATCTTGCAGCTTCAAGCAAGGGTTAAATGATACGCATCACCTCATGTATTGGTCCGCAATGTAAGAGACCTTTCTTGGATTGGTCGTTGATGAAGAGGAACTATGGTCTGTCGGAGCCCCTGAGAATCTTGGGTATTTGTTTCAGCAGGGCCTACGAATTCCTGCAAAGCTCTCAAAATAGACGGTAGATTATTACCTTAATACCAAAGCCAGATAGAGAAACAACAGAAGATGAAAACTACACGGAGATATCCTTGATGAACATAGGCACAAAGATCCTCAACAAAATATTAGCCAACAGGATCCAACAGCACATCAGGCAGATCATTCACCCAGACCAGGTGGGATTCATCCCAGGCATGTGATACACCACATCAATAAACTGAAAAATAAAAAACATATGATCATCTCAATAGATGCAGAAAAGGCATTTGGTAAAAATCCAACACCACTTCATGCTGAAAACCCTAAGTAAGAGGCATTGAAGGAACATTCTACAACACAATCAAAGCAATTTATGAAAAACCCAATGCCAGCATCATAACAAATGGGGAAAGATTGGATTGGAAGCATTTCCACTAAAATCTGGAACTAGTTAGGGTTGTTCACTGTTACCACTACTCTTCAATATAGTATTAGAAGTCCTTGCCAGAGCTATTAGGCAAGAAAAAGCAATTAAAGGAAGACAAATTGGAAACAAGGAACTGAAATTATTCTTGTTTGCAGATGACATGATTCTCTACATAGGAGAACCAAAAAACTCAGCCAAGACACTACTGGAACTCATAAGAGACTTTGGCAGGATAGCAGGATACAAAATTAATGAACACAAATCGATGACACTAGTCTATGCAAATAATTCCATGGATGAGAAAGAAATTGTAAGTACAGTTCCCTTTAAAATAGTGGAGAGGGATCTTAAATACCTAGGAATTAAGCTACACTAAACATGTGGAAGACCTCTATGATGAAAACTATAAAACATTTAAAAAGGAAATAGAAAATTATTTGAGAAATGGAGAAACTTACCATGTTCCTGGACTGGCAGGATCAACATTATCAAAGTCCATATTACCAAAAGTAGTAGACAGATTCAACACAATCCCAATCAAAATTCTAATAACTTTCTTTTCAGAAATAAAAAAGAAGATACAAACTTTCATCTGGAAACACAAGACACCGCAAATAACCAAAGTCATCCTGAAGAATAAAAATCAAGCTGGAGGAACCACAATTCCAGATCTCAAGACATGCTACAAAGCAGTGGTCATCAAAACAGTTCTTTACTGGTGCAGAAACAAAGAAGATAAATGGAACAGAATAGAAACACCAGAAGGGAGCCCACACGTGTATAGCCAACTAATCTTTTACAAGAAAACTAAAAACAATCCAGGGGAAAAGCCTGGTCTCTCCAACAAATGCTGCTGGGACAATTGGATAGCAGCGTGCAGAATTAAGAAGCAAAACTCACACCTGTCACATCATACGAAACTTAGCTCTAAATGTATCAAGGACGTAAATCTACACCCAGAAACCATCAAACTATTAAAGCAAAACATAGGAAATACTCTCCAAGAAATAGAAACGAAGAAAGTACTTTTAGAAAAGATGCCAAAAGCACAAGCAGTCAAAACAAAAATAAGCAAATGGGACTACATCAATCTAAAAAGCTTCTGTATAGAAAAGGAAACAATTAACAAAGTGAAGAAGCAATCAACAGAATGGGAGAAAATTGTTGCATACTACACCAGTGATAGGGAACTAATATCCAGGATTTACAAAGAGTTTTGGAAACCCAGACACCGTTTTTTAAAAAATGGGCAAAGGAAATGAACAGACATTTTTCAAAAGAACAGATTCAGGTGGCTAACAGACATATGAAAAGATCCTCAGGCTTCCTAGCTGTCATGGAGATACAAATGAAAACCACGTTGAGGTACCACCTAACTCCGGTGAGACTGGCCTACATCCAGAACTATACTAACACCTGCTGGTGTGGATATGAGGATAAAGGTAACTTCCTTCATTGCTGGTGGGAGTGTAGGCTAGTACAACCACTATGGAATCAGTATGGAGAGTGCTTAGAGAATTGCAAATAAACCTGCCATAACCCAGCTATCCCACACCTAGGAATATACACAAAGGAAATGAAAATTGCATCTGAGAAGGGGATCTGTAATCCTGTATTTACAGCAGCACAATCTACAATAGCAAAGACATGGAAACAACCCAGATGCCCATTTAAACAGGAGTGGCTAAAGAAACTCTGGCACATCTACTCCATGGAATATTATTCAGTCATTAAAAAGAATGAAATTATACAATTTGCAACTAGATGGTCCCAACTAGAGACCATCATGCTCAGTGAAATAAGTCAATCACAAAAAGAGAAATACCGTATGTTTTTCTAATATGAGGAAACCATCATACAAATTGGAATGTATAGTGATGGAGTAATAGAGACTACCATACCCAGATGTGAAGACACAATGAAGCATGGATCCCTACTTCCAAATAAAAGATGGACTCCCAATGAAACTGTTGGAAATATCTAGACAATGGGATGATGGACTATCTGAAATTATACTAGCAATGTCAGGACACACTTAAATAACAGACTGATGGAATTATAACTCCTTATGAAGCACTATACTGCTGTAACAATATAGGAAAAATCAGCTGGAGGGTGGGAACTAAGATGGTGGGAATCCCAGACTCTATAGAATTGTACCATAAAATTCAAATTTTAAAACAAAAAATAAAAAAAAAAGAAAAGGACAAGAAAAAAGCTAAAGAAAAAAATAGAGGGTAGTGCTGAAACGTAAATCATGAAGATATCTGGGTCTTTGTGATGGAGGGTTTCAACTCTGGCTGTTCCCTTGTGTCACTCCCAGTTTCATGAGTTACTCTTTACAGAGGAATGCAAGCTGAGGCTCAGATCACAGAGCCTGTACCAAAGGCAATAGGAATAGTACGATCCCTGTTAAGATTTATAACTATACTTTCACGTTACATTATTTTATTTTCTCCCTTTGTCCATACTTGCCATTTCATTATACATTTACATGTCAGACAGTTAAGCTTTCAACAGTGAAATTAGTGACTATGATATTAAAATAACTTGAGGACAAATAATAAGATGGGAATATAGGGAGAAAAGAGGGGAAGGGAAAAGAAGGGGGAGAGTACCCTATGCTTATAAATCTGCATCATGTGGGGAGAATCAAGATGGCAAATAGAGTAAGGACACATTTAAATGGATGGAGAAACATTAGCCGGTGTGAAGCAGAGAGAGCACATTCCAGGAAATAGGAGAGGACAGATCAATAGCAGAGGGGCACCTGGAGACTGACAGACACAGGAAAGTATAGAAAACAATGGTGTGGTGTTGAAATCACTGATACCCCAGCAGCATTCAGCAAATGGCGATCTGAACTCCACCAGCAGCCGGAACTCCACCAGCAACCAGGTGGGAAGGGACTTTCACTGGGAGCTAAGGAAGTGAACCCAGAAAAAGAACTGCCCATCCTGCTGGTCTGTTTAATTTGACCAGGAGCACAGAAAGAGCAACAGATCCCAAATGGGCAGTGAGAGAACAGGGTGGATTTCACAGCCCATTCAGCCCCTTAGAGCTGTATTGGGCACCATTTTGTTTAAGGAGGCAAAGGCAAGCAAAAGGACTGAGCATATGCTGAGCTGGGAGTGATATCATTTCTGGCTCAGTGAACTGCATCAACGTGGCATCCTACAGGTTCCACCCAAGACAGGCCCAGGTAGCCCTCAGACCTGACAGCCAGCAGATCAAGAACTCTAGTAGTGGTGCATCAGGCACCATATTGTACACTGTGGCAGGGATTTTGAGACTGCAGGGACAACAATGAGCTTGCACTGAGCTTGCGAGAATTCACTGAGTTCAGTGCATTGCACTGGTCCCACAGGAAAATAATACCAACTATGGCATTGTACCAGTCAAAATAGGTCCATGTGTTAGTTATTTTTAAAAGTTTGAGTTCTAGTTCATATGATATTACGGTATTTTAAGCACAGCTTATTCCTGCAACTTGGTTCTTTACCATGAGCTGAAAACACCAGACACAAAGAGGTAGCTTAAGAGGTTTATTCCAACGGGATGGAGGTGGTGGAGAGAAAAAAAGGGGGGAAAGGGGAAGGGGAAGGAGGCAAGGGAAGCCGGAAAGAGAAGAGAGAGCCGCACCTGGGGTCCTTTTTGTCTGCAGGGTGTGTGGAGGGGAAGGGGATTGGGAGGGATTGAGGGCAGGCCCCAGGGGATTGGTGCCTGAGGGGAATGCCTACGGATGATTGGGGAGTGGGCAGGGTTGGGGAAGGGGCTGGAAGATTGGGGTGGTAGTCACAGGTGAAATGCTGGGTTTCATCTGATTGGTGGATGGCTGGACTGGCGCAAATTTTGTGAGCTGTGAGGAAGAAGAAATGGCACTGGGTCCAGGGTGGGATATTTGAATAATTTCTTACAGTGTGGCCCCCAGACCTAACAGCCAACAGGTTCTGGCAATGTTACCACCACGGAAAACCTAGTTATATAGGACTCTTGGGGTCTCTCTAATCCTGGGACCTGCTCCAGCTGCAAATACGAGAAAGGTTGTACAGACAATAGTGCAGCCTAAGCATGGTGTCACATGAGGTCGAGCCTGGTGAGCCAGGAGCTGAGGCTAGAGACCAAGATGTAAATCTAACATAAGAACCCAGACCTGGAACTTGCTGGAGGGAGTGGCACAATTGGCTGCAAACAATGAGCTGTGTACCAACTGCAATAAGTAAAATCAAACTGTAAATGTGTGGGTGACAGAGATTAGAAACCCAACCAAAAGAGAGGATTCTGCTAACAATAAGTATGATGACCAAAAGCAAAAGAAGAGACAAAGGCACAATGCATATTACTGAAGACTCCCCTGCATAGGAGAAAAAGCCTTTCCCAGTCTCAGAGCTAGCTGAGGAAGACATCGAGAAAATGGGGGATACAGTGTCGGGAAATCTCCAGACCCATGGAAGAAAACCCGATGCTGAGTGACTGTGTAGAAACTCTTTATTCCATCAGGCAGCATGCAAACAGGAAAGCCATCTGCCCCTTCTTTCTCTCTACTCTGTCTGCCTCTCTGCTCTGTCTGCTTCTCTACTCTGTCTGCTCTCTACTCTGTCTGCTCTCCGCTCCAGGACCCAACCTGCTTATATATAACACCTAGCCAATCAGCTAAAAGGTCACCCCTGCACGTGGGAAGCGACCAATCAGCTAAAAGGTCACCCCCGCAGGCAGGACACACAGCCACGCCCCAAGGGGAAGACACTTCCTGAACTTGTTTACTGCTGCCCTCGTCAGGACATTGGTCTGAGGTGCTGTGCTAGACAGCCCCATAGATCGTTAGGCGCTCTCAACAGCTCCCCCTTTTTGTTTAATTAACAAGGGACCGTGCCTGTCTTAGGTGTTCCGAGTTAGCACTCTCCTTAGCCGTCATGGGCTGACCGCGCAGCCATGGACGCGGCGCCTGTCTTAGTTTGGTAGAGCCCATATCAGATACTTACCCGTCTTTGACTACTGGTCCAGCATGTTCAGCCATACCTTGGGGGACTCTCGTCTATGGAGCACAAGCACTGCTTGTACTAGCACTTGCTGTTGGGCTTAATGGCACCACGCTCAAATTAGGGGATGCGGCCAACCCAGAGCACATGAATGACAAGGAGCAGACCAACGCTGGTTAGACCAGCCCACTGGCGAGCAAATGGAAGGTCTCTCAAGACCCAATCGGGCCACTGCTCTACTGAAGCTACTCTTACCCCTATGGCATTGATGGAAAGAATTTGCGTGTGGAGCTCTCTGGTTAAATTATCGAACCTCAAGGACCAGCTGCCATTATCATCACAGCAGTGCCTAACCCATTCCAACATTGGGTCAAACCACCCCCATATTCACTACAATTCAAATAAGAAACATTGAACCAATGGGAAACCAAAAACATAAATGGTGGGGAAACACATGCAAAGGCAGGGGGTATAGAGACATTACTCTCACAGGTCACATTTACATTTTCTTCCCAACTGGGTGAGTTACTATAGATATAGGCACAGTTCTGTATCACTGTCCCACGAGCCCAAGCGAAAGCTGATATATCTGAGTGGCCACCATTGCTGGTACACAGTACTCAGGCATTCCAAGGTTGAGCGAACACTGAGCAGGATCACCATATGAATAATTATACCCAAAAAAGGTTGAGTTGGAAAAGATGGAAAACAAATTTGTCACAGCAAAACCTGGGGCCACTCTTCTGGGTGACACAGTACTTTGACATCCCGTCCATTCCGGGGGCCATCTCCAAACACCAGCACAGCATGGCAGTATCTGACGTACTCCGGTCACAGACCATTGCCACATTCAGCTTGCGGGCAGAGTCAAGGAGCGGTGGCAGTCATGGTCATAGCTACTCCATCAGTTCAGTTATCCTGAAACCTCCCTATGGTCCGATCCGCCATCAGGATGCAAGGTCGAGTCTCATTTACAGCATAGGCCCAGGCTTGGAAGCACACAGTACCAGGCAAGATGATACTTATGTTCCTTATGGTATCGATTTATTGTCCCAAGGGACAGCGGGTAGTCCAATGCTCTCATTGCTGGTAAAGAACGTAGGCAATATATGGCTGTCATTGGTCACCGGCAGGGGCATTGGCCATGCCCTCACTATCATCCACAGGTGAAGGTCCTGGTCGTGTCCGTTCGCTGCCAAGCTTGTTGTAAGTGCAGTCATTAGCATCCACCACATCGGGGGCTTCATCTTGAGGAGGCTCCTTCACCACACGTGTCAGACGTTCGGGTATCCACACTGGTCCTTCAGAATCCTGCGGAAAAACACAAACTGCACCTCGCGTCCGTCGTAAGACAGGATGCAGGCCTCGCCATGCTTTTGTTAGGACATCCTTCCACATAACCCGGTCTTTACAGGGGCCATCGCCCAAGGCATGCCGCTCAGCAGCACAGCGGCCATGCAAATCCAAAATCAAAAAATTAAAAATATATGTAACAAGAGCTAATTGGTGTTTTGGGCTATTGGGGAAGAGGGAGGCTCCTACTCCCTCTTTTTGTTTAATTAACAGAGTCTTGAGTATGGCATGAGCATGCTCTACTATAGTCTGACCCATGGGATTATATGGAATGCCAGTGGAATGTTTGATAGCAAATTCAGAACAAAATTTATACTCTTGAAAATTAGGAACATTCATATACTTGGATATCTAGCATTTCCCAATGCAATTTTAAGACCATCTTAACTTTCTGGTTTAGGAGTACAAAACATGCTATACAATAATTTCCTCTTTCGCTAATTTGATAAATCACCATTCTTCTAATTATATCTAATAAGAAACATTCATGACAACAGCGTTTACTATAACCACAAAAAAATAAATCTTTCTTTTAAAGAACAGTCATCTCATGATTTATTTGCAGCAGTAATAGAATGTTCCTTTTTTAACGGAAGACTACATATTCTTTAATACATCCCAAAGCAAATGTACTATAAAATGTATATACCAGTTACACAGTAAGAGGGCTTCAATATTTGCTTTGAATGTATTCATTGCAAGTACATTTTGAAGCCTTTTAATTTTAGGTTGATATCATGAGGTTATATAGTATCACCTGTGATATGATCTAAACTGGTTTAAAAGGCCTTTATAATTATCTTCAGGTACTATTTTATACTCTATTCACCATCTTCAGGTTTTCCTTTTGTCTTCCTAGATATATACATATATAGATACACGGGTATATATAAAAACTGTAGTAAATTTTGCATCCCATTTGTCTATACAACTCTTAAATGTTCATTTATTATGTGAACAATAAAAACTATTTTATGAGGTTCAAGTATAGATGAATAAATACCACTGTAAGAGTAAACAAGAACTGAAAGACAAGCACATGTGCACATGCAAAGAAAAGTCCCTAAAACCTATTCCAAAGTGTTATGATCTCATGTTGTCAATATTTTTTCTAGTAATTTATCCGTTTTCTGCTTATAAACATGAACTTAGACCCAAATAGTTCTTCTCATTGTTCAAGTTTGTATGTTACAAGATTTACCAATATACTATTAAAATTCTTTTTTACTTTTCTGAAGGAATGCTGAGGAATTCATTAGCTTTTATCAAATGACTTTAAGTGTCAATGACATTTTCTATAAAAGGATGAATCATTAGTCAATTTAAAGAAAGATATTTGATCTCTGTATATTGGATTGTGATGATTTAAATCACTGTGGAACCTAGTAAACAAAATGGTAAATGAAGGCATATAATTCAACTCTTGCACTAGCTTGAAATCTAGTGGGACCCAGGAGCGTACAGGGGATTTGGGGTTCGGTCCTCCTGTACGGGAAAGACCTGCCCAGGGCCACGCAATTCTCTCCAACTTTGCCTCTCCTCCACATTGAGGTCGTGTGGCCGGACCCCTAATGCATCCCAATCACCAGTCCAGGGAGGAGCCGTAGGTACCAAGGGCGGGTCTCCTGGTGGGAGTCTAGGTACCCAGGATTTCTTTGAATGACTCACCGACGCAGTTTCTAGTCTTTCTACCAGCTCATCCAATTCGCTCCCTGAGGCTTCCTCTTTCTCCTCTGAATCTGATCCTCCTGACTCACTAGTTGCTCCTTTTGAAGAAGCTTCCTCTTGCATTTCTCGCAACAGATCTTCCCCTTCCTGCAAAATTTCCTTAAACTTGTCTGACCTTTCTGTAAGACAAGACTTAACCAAGGTCCAGAAACCAATGGTTCCCAGCGGTAACGGACTCTTCCGCTCAGCCCGCAGAAGGTCTCTCCCGAGGCGCTCCCATTGGGGCAGAGTCAGAAGACCTGCATCTAAGAACCAAGGGGAAACCCTACCCGCTGTCTGCAAAAATGCAAGGACCGTCTTAGCCTTCACAGGAGTACCATGTTTTTTCAACAGTTTCCATAACAGCTCTTGCATACACATACTAGAAGACAGATTCCCCATAGTGTTAAAAGGTATTATTCCCTGACCGAAGGCTGTCTCGTCGCTAACCCACGATCCTTTCTTGTCGCTAACTCGTAAACCTCTCTTTCGTCACTAACCCGTGAACCTCTCTCGTCACTAACCCGTGAACCTCTCTCGTCACTGCCCTGCGAACCTCTCGTCGCTACCCTGCGAACCTGATGCACGCATCCCCGCAAAAGTGGCTTCCTGAGCCTATGCTCAGCTACTGACCTTTTTCCCGCGTGTGCGGCTTCCTGAGCTGTGCTCAGTTGCTTACCTTGTCCCGTGTTTTGCGGCTTACCGGCTGAAATGGATCCGAGTCACGGCACCAGATTCGGGGAATCTCCGGACCCGTGGAAGAAAACCCGATGCTGAGTGACTGTGTAGAAACTCTTTATTCCATCAGGCAGCATGCAAACAGGAAAGCCATCTGCTCCTTCTTTCTCTTTACTCTGTCTGCCTCTCTGCTCTGTCTGCTCTCCGTTCCAGGACCCAACCTGCTTATATATAACACCTAGCCAATCAGCTAAAAGGTCACCCTTGCACGTGGGAAGCGACCAATCAGCTAAAAGGTCACCCCGCAGGCAGGACACACAGCCACGCCCCAAGGGGAAGACTCTTCCTGAACTTATTTACTGCTGCCCTCGTCAGGACATTGGTCTGAGGTGCTGTGCTAGACAGCCCCATAGATCGTTAGGCTCTCTCAACATACAGAAATTAAAACACTTGTTATAAAGATTCTTATCAACAACGAGAAGCACATAAAGCAGGCATTCAAGGAGTTCAAGGAATATGTCACACTGGAAATGAATCAAATGAAAGCTGATATATTAGAAATGAAGAATACAGTGCAGCAAATTAAAAATACAGTGGAGAGTCTCCAAAATAGGATGAAGCAAGCAGAAGAAAGAATCTCAGAATTGGAAGATATTTTCTGTCACGAGGGGACAACAAACAAAAAGCTGGAAGCAGAGCTGGATCAGGCCAAAAAAAAACTATTCAAGAATTGAAAGACACTATTAAGAGGCCAAATATAAGAGTTATGGGAGTTCCAGAAGGTGCAGTGCCAGAGTCCAGCTCCAGCTGAGTTCAGAACTCATGAATGGTGAGTGGAGTAGGCGTAGAAAAGAAATGGACCACTACAATTTCATGATCACAATGGACAAATGCAATAAAGCTGTCTGCTTTATTTATGCAGAAAACTTCACAAACTCTGGAACAGACTTTTGACATCATGGTCAAGTGGGTGTATTCAAGAATAATTCTGTGGTTTGTTTCACCTAAAAACTCTAGAAGTTCATACTACAATTCTTATTCTACAACTCAATCTTGTATCACAAAGAAAAGGAGAACCTAAAGATCAAGCAAAGAATGAAACCTTAAATACAGATTATTTGATTAGCCTAAGGTTTATGGGGACAGACAAGACAGCATGTATAATAAAAGGCCCTTTTGCAAGGTATTATTATTGACATTAACCTCCAAGCTCGCATTGATAGTAAAAAGCCAATTGTGCAGCAAACAATGCCTGAGTGGCTTAGAATACTTCCACAGGGTGGTCCGGTGTCCATGCAGAGAAAGGTGTAGCTGCGTTCAGGTGGCTGTAGAGACATCCACAGGGTCCTGCAATGCAGCAGGAAATTCCCTATGGCCCTGCTTGCAATGGAACAATACTCATCACACCTTCATGTTCCCCACATCCGCTGCATGGACCCCAGCAGTGCAGAAAGAGAAGTTGGGATTAAAGGTGTATTCAATGAAATAATAAGGGAAAATTCCTCTAATCTAGAGAAAGAATTGGGAAACAACATCCAGGAGGGGCACAGAACTCACAACAGGGTTTATCAAACGCGATCTTCACAAAGACACATAATAATCAAGTTTTTTTCAATGGAATATAAGGAAAAGATCCTTAAATGTACCCATGAAAAAAATCAATTGACATATAGTGGAATGCCAATTAAACTCACAGGAGATCTCTTACAGGAAACTCTACAGGCAAGAAGAGAATGGAGTGACATATTCCAGATTCTAAAAGAAAACAAGTGTTGGCTCAGTATAACATGTCCAGCAAAGCTTTCTTTTGTCTTTGAAAATGAAATAAAATTCTTCCACAATAAATAAAAGTTAAAAGAATTTGCTTCTTTCTTTCTTTTTTTTTTTAATAAGCAATGTAATTTTTTTTTCTTTTTTTTTCTTTAATATTCATTTATTCATTAATTACATTGCATTACATGACTGGGATTCCCCCCCCTTCACCCCAAACCCTTCCCCCATCATGAATTCCTTCACCTTGATGCATAACCACAGCTCAAGTTCCGTTGAGATTCCCTAATTAAAAGTTTACACCATACAGAGTCCAGCATCCCACTTGTCCAGTTCAAGTTCAACGGCCTCCCAGGGAGGCCCTCTCAGGTTTGTAGGCAGAGCCAGCAGAGCGTCACCTCGATCAATTAGAAGCTCCAACATATCATCAGCAACAGTCCAGGTATGATGAGGCTGGTGCAGAGTCCACTGATTGACATAGTCCGTCTTAGGGTTTCCCCTTGTCCAGTTTTCCGCTGCGCAGGTGGTGGAAAGCTTGGCTGTGTTAGGCTGGAATCGTGGCAGGGACCCTCGCACCCGGGCCGCATGGCGGCCCGGGGCCAAGCTGCTTGGGCCCCCGCCTGGATCTAGAATTTGCTTCTTTCAAACCTGCCCTACAAAGGATACTTAAAGATGTTCTCTTGACAGAGAAGAGGAATAGTACCCAACAAAACCAAAGGCAAATGGGAAGAACATCCCAGTAAAATGACAACAGAAGACTAAATCATTGAACAACCCATTCCTAAAATGACAGGACCAAATTACCACCCATACATATTAACCTTGAATGTAAATGGCTTAGCTCAATCAAATGTCATACATGAAAAAACAAGACCATCCATTTGTTGCCTACAGGAGACACATTTCACCAACCAAATCAGTAGAAGCTGTGTCTCATGTATTTTGATTTTTTTATTGTTGTTAGCTTCATCCCTTAAAAATACTTTCTTCTGATTAAATTCTGCAATGACTCATAGATGCTACAGAAGCATCATTTTCTTCAAGAAGGTTTTTGATTTTCTTGTTTATTTCTTCAGTGACACATTAGTCATTCAGTAGCATGTTATTTAACTTTATGGTGTTGTCAATTTCTTTTTTTTCCTGTTATTGATTTGGTTTTGTGGCTTTTCATTTAAGGGGATGTATAATAGCTGTATAATGGAGACTCTCATATCTAATAACATGTTATTTAACTTAATGGCATCGTAAATTTCTATTTTTCTTTTTTTTAATTATTTATTATTTAACTTCATTAAGTAAATTCCTATTTTTCTTGCTATTGTTGATTTTGTGTTGTGACTTTTCATTTGGGGGGTGTATAGTAACTGTGAAATGGAGAGTAACATGTACAGATGTGAGGATACAGTTCAGTATGCATCTCTACTTCCACACTAAAGATGGACTCCCAACGAAACTGTTTACTATATGACAATAGGATGCTGGACTCTCTGCCATTGTCCACGCCCACAGTAATGGACATATGAATGTCCACAATAATGAACAATATGACTGTCCATCATTAGTAATGATATAGGGGACTCGGTGTGTGGGGGGGAGTAATTGGGGAGATGATAAGGGAAATCTCAAGGCCTATGGAACTGTATCATAAAATGATAATAATAAAAAGAAGTAAAATATAAAAATAAATCTGCTTCATGAAATAAGTATTTTTTCTAACAAGGCATTAGGTGTGGGCACAGGCTCCATTGCTGCTCTCCCAGGCTCCACATCCGCAGGAAGCTAAATCAGGACCCTGAGCTGACACGCAAATCCAAGGCTCAGTGTGATGTAGGATGCAGGTGGCCCAACTGGGTATCCTTCACTAGTACACAGACCCACTCTGGAGATCCACATTTTAAAATACAAATGTACTTCCACAAAATTTTCCCTGCAACCCCTATCTGCCCCAGTCAGTCAACTTTCCTCCTCACAAGGGCGTTATTTTATATTCCTCCAAACATAGTTTTTCTTATACAAGCTGGAATCTTGCTGTTTTCAGATCTCTTGGAAATATTTCTGTATTATTTCTTTCTGTCGGGGAAATGCACAGCTTATTTAAACATGCCTCTACTGCTGAACATTTTGGGTTGTTTCTGATATTTGGAATAACCTAGTGCAAATTTCAGTCCGTATGTGTACACATATAAATGCAGGAAAAGCCTTAGCAGTGAAATTGCTGGACAAAGAATAGCTATTGTTGGGCCTGGCAGCGTAGCCCAGAAGTGTGACCTAGCGGTTAAATTCCTCGCCCTGAACATGCTGGGATCCCATACGGGTGCCAGTTCATGTCCCAACAGCTCCACTTCCCATCCAGCTCCCTGCTTGTGGCCTGGGAAAGTAGTCGAAGATGGCCTAAAAGCCTTGGGAACCTGCATCCGCGTGGGAGACCCAGAAGAGGTTCCTGGTTCCAGGCTTCGGATCAGCGCAGCCTTGGGATGAATCATCGGACAGAAGATCTTCTTTTCTATCTCTCCTCCTCTCTGTGTATCTGCCTTGCCAATAAAAATAAATAAATCTTAAAAAAAAAAAAAGAGTAGCTATTGCAAGTCTGTTCCCAGAGATGTACTATTCTCATTCTCTTCCAAAAACAAATGAGGAAGATAGTGCTCATGCCTTCGTGCTTTGCTGAGATGAGGATTGTGCACAGAGAGAGAGGATTCCCCAGGAAGACCTGGGAAGGTGGTAGCTCTATGACATGCCCCCTTGTGCCCTTCAAATATTCAGTAGAATATTCTAAACTGGGCCTGGTGGCGAGGCCTAGCAGCCTGGCAGCTCCACTTCCCATCCAGCTCCCTGCCTGTGGCCTGGGAAAACAGTCGAGGACGGCCCAAAGCCTTGGGACCCTGCACCTGCATGGGAGACCTGGAGGAAGTTCCTGGCTTCTGGCTTCAGATTGTCGCAGCAACGGCTGTAGGGGTCACTTGGGGAGTGAATCATCGGATGGAAGATCTTCCTCTCTATCTAGCCTCCTCTCTGTATATCTGACTTTGCAATAATAATAAAAAAATATTCTAAAGTTATAATTGGCCTTCTGATGATGTGTTTATCCTTAAAGTTGGTGATGAGTTTCATCATGACAATATGTGTTGTAGGAGCAGGGTGTGAAAGGGAGGCATGAAAGTAGGAGGGCAGGAAGACCCAATAGAAATTTAAGAGAGGGCCTTGGGCTGCCAAGGATAGCAGTTTATGATTCTACTCAACTTTAGCTGCTTTCTAGGGACCAGGGAGCCACTGGGGACATCATACAGAAAAAGAGCACATTTGGGAGGCAGGAGTCAGAGGAGTCCCCTTCCCCTCCCTGCCCCAACTCACCAGTGTCTAAAGAAGCAACTCCATCTTCTTTTTGCAACAAATAGTTGGTCTTTGGGACAAATGTAATATCACCGCTTGCTTCTAACAACTGCACTTGCCATGCTGCCTGCATTTTGCTGTTGCTGTTGTTCATTGTCATCAATGTTTATTAAACAGCAAGCATGGCTAGATTTACTAGAAGAGCTTTACACAGGTAATATCGTTATCACAAGCCTATTAAGTAGGCTCTTTCTAATCTCTATTTTACATACTAAGACCTGAGGCAGAGAGCTTAAGTCATATACCCATATACCTGGGGTGTCCCACCATCGTCCTCATACACAGTATAAAACAAATAACTGAAATCTTGTGATATTTTAGACTCGGGGACAGAGGGAAGGAGCTGATTAAATGCTTAGAACAAGTCAAACTTTATGCTAAGCACTCTACAGAGTCTAGAAAATAAAAACCAAACAAAACCTATTAGGTAAATATATAACAACATGAGTGTACTTAATGCTAATGAACTACATATTTTTGAATGGTTGGAATAGTTCATGTTGTGCTGAACTTGTTTTTGCCACAACAGAGCAATCCCATCAGTACTATAATATTCTGCAAGCATGAATTCATTTAAACACTCTCAGGAATCCTATTAAGCAGGCACCATTGTTAGCCTCAGTTCACAAAGAAATGGGGGTTTGAGTTGGTGCTGAGTTGTGGTGGATTGGGCCAAGCCACTGCCTTCAGTGCCAGCATCCTGTATGGACAGCAGTTCACATCCGTGCATTTTCCCTGGGTTGCACACATTCTCACATGTAATGCCCACAGCCACCCTCCTGCACATTGGTTCCAGAATCCTCCTGCAGTTTAGAATCACCTGGGAGGGTTTAAAAACTCCGAGTGCCTAACCATTTGTTCAACCAGTTAGCAAAGAGTGTCTGGGATGAAAACCAGGAATCGGTTTGATTCAAAGACCCCAAGGGATTCATTGTGCTATCTGATGTGTTATCTGCCTCATGAATGAGGGAACTTAAATTCTATGACAAAGATGCCCACAGCTAGTGGAAGTTTCAGGGCTAAGACACAAATTCTTTTCCTAAGAACTTCAGGAACCGTAAGTTGACCATGCAGTAGAAACATTCTCAATTTACAACTCAGAGACAAAACTGAACAAAGGAGAAGACTTTCTCAGGTCACATAGCTGTAAAACAGCAAAAATGGGACAGGAACAAGCCCAGAGGGTCACTCATAGCTGAAATGGCAGTCACCTGGGCATTAGAAGGACAAGGGTATCTAAAGAATGCAAGCCAAACCAAACCACTCACACCTCTCCTCCTTCCTTCTCTTACAAGATTGAATCATACCACATCCCATTCCACCTCCATCCTCGCCAGCTGTGAATAAAGCCAACGTGAGAAGATGGAGACAGCTACAGAGCTAGGCTTGGTCCAATTCTTACCTCCAATTGAGACAGAAATTCAAGGAAACATAAAGGTGAGTAGAGACACAAGATTTATATAAAAACAGATGGAAGTACACACTCAAGAGGGAGCACGTACAACCTCAAGAGAAAATGAGAGTATTGCCCTTACCAACAAAGTTTGGAATTATCCTTTTATAGGGGTAAGTGCCACCTGGGCATGGCTAAATTGACTATTCAAAGGAGACAGAGCTTGAACATTGCCCACTGTCCTGCCTCTAGGTAATCTCAAAAGTGCCATGGCACCAGGTGCCCAACATGAGTGGGTTCAGCCAGCATGCCCCGGTAGCTGTGTGTGCATAGAAGGAAGTGGGTTTTTTTTTTTATTGATTACATTGCATTATGTGACACAGTTTTATAGGCACTGGGATTCCCCCCACCCCTCCCCAAACCCTCTCCCCATGATGCATTACTACAGTTCAAATTCAGTAAAGATTCTTTCATTGCAAGCATTTTACCAAGCATAAAGTCCAGCATCTTATTGTCCAGATAAGTTCAACGGTTTCTTGGGGAGACCTTCTCTGGTCTGAAGGTAGAGCCGGCAGAGTATCATCCCGATCAATTAAAAGCCCTGACATAACATCAGTAACAATTTATAACGTTATGGAATTAATTGACATGGTATTGAGTAACCAATATGTTTTTTAAAAAATGCAAGTCCTGAACCACAACCTGTGACTTCTTCATTGACATTTCAATTTTAGTTTATATTCAACCGGGTTCTATACATCTTAAAATGGCTATAGATTACTATTCAGCTGTCTCATGTCTATTTTAGTTTTAGTATTTTGCAGTTTATAGCGTTGAAGCATGATTTTGCTGAACCTGGCTGTTTTTCAGGTAGTCTAACTCTATAACTCTAACAAGACATGTGTCAACAGTTTAGGTGAACAGTTTTAGGAGGGGTGTGCAGAGCAATCTTCAACACCCCAGTGAGGAGTGACTAATCTTTGTGTCCCACCTAGTGAGGTGTAAGTGCATCCACGCTGACCATTTCCTGTCTGTTTCTAAGCTTTCCTTGTTGTTCTCTATCTATTTTAGATTTTTGTTTGTTTGTTTGTTTGCTTGCTTGCTTGCTTGTTTTGAGGGGTTTCTGGAGTGACCCCAATGGTCATTGCAAGAGAGGGTGGGGACCCAAAGTTGGAACCAGGCAAGGACCAGAGAAAGCTCGCCTCCCTAGTCCCAAAGGAAGTTTACTGTTTCTGCGGACTGCTCAGGCTCCTGGTTGTCATTCCGATGACCTTGGATTCTGCAAGGCAGGATTTGGACTTCTTCCATCCCATGTGGTAGATCCAAATGGTGGTGGGTGACCTCAGAGTTCTCAGCCTCCAAAGGCACTCCACTTCCCTGTGGTCTCCTTGGCAGTTGGGATGTAGTCCTTGGTGCTTGTACTGATAGTCCTTGGTGAGGATCTGGGAATCTTCAGGGTTGGGATACAAGCCTCCTCCTGTCCACCTGCTCCACTCTGGAGTACCCCCTGCTCCATGCATATGACCTCCTGATTCCCCCCATATGCCTTTGTAGTTTTACTATTGTCTAATGCTGATTCGAGTCTGTTGTCTATGAGTTACCAGTTATGATCCTGATAGGTTATACTTTCCGTCTTCCTCACACATTCTAGGGTGATGTAAGATTTCTCTGCTCTCCCTCCCCATTACGGAATAATATAGGACAATAAAGGTATATTAGGTTTTACAATTCTTTGATGTACGGGCCCGGCGGCGTGGCCTAGCAGCTAAAGTCCTCGCCTTGGAAGCCCCGGGATCCCATATGGCCGCCGGTTCTAATCCCAGCAACTCCACTTCCCATCCAGCTCCCTGCTTGTGGCCTGGGAAAGCAGTCGAGGATGGTCCAACGCTTTGGGACCCTGCACCCGCGTGGGAAACCCAGAAGAGGTTCCAGGTTCTCGGCTTCGGATTGGCGCGCACCGGCCCATTGCGGCTCACTTGGGGAGTGAATCATCGGACGGAAGATCTTCCTCTCTGTCTCTTCTCCTCTCTGTATATCTGACTGTAATAAAAATAAATAAATCTTTAAAAAAAAAACAATTCTTTGATGTAGATTATAAGCAGTCTGACTCACATTGATTGTTGATTCATAGATTGTATCACATTATCTTATTGCATTAGATACAGGCTGTTTGAGATTGAAATAATATAACAATATCCAGGTACTATTTTCCAGATTGACATCATTTCATCTTAAATTAAGGCAAACATGTGGTATTTAACCTTTGGGGATTGGCTCATTTCCCTTAGCATAATGGTTTCCAGTTGGGCCCATTTGGCCACAAAAAACTGCATTTCGTTTTTTTACTAGCTGAGTAGTATTCCATGGAGTAGATGAACCTAGCTTTCTTATCCAGTCTTGTTGGTGGCCATTCCGGTGGCTTCCAAATTTTTGCAATTATTGATTGTGCTGCTATGAACGTAGAGGTGTATGTTGGTTTCTCATGTAACAGGTGTTTGGATATATTCCTAGGAGTGCCATTGCTGGATCATATAGTATGTTGATTTTTAGCTGTTTGAGTGTTCTCCATACTGATTTCTATAGAGGCTGCACAAGTCTGCAGCCCCTCCAGCAGTGGAGCAGGGTTCCCTTTTCCCCACATCCTCGCCAGCAAGTGTTGTTGGTGGTTTTTTGTATGTGTGCCATCCTTACTGGCGTTAGCTGGTATGTCATTGTTGTCTTCATTTGGATTTCCTTTATTGCTTGAGCATTTTTTCATATGTTTGTTTGTCATTTGGGTTTGTTCCTTTGTGGAATGTCTGCCCATTTCCCGTGCCCACTTCTTCAGTGCTTGGTTTGTTTTGGTGTTTTGGTTGTTCTGGAGATCTTTGTATATTCTTGGAGATTAGCCCTCTATCACCTATGTAGTGTGCAAAGATCTCCCATTCTGTGGGTTGCTTTTTCACTTTGTTGATTGTTTCCCTTGCTGTATAGAAGCTTCTTAGTTTGATGAAGTCCTATTTGTTTATTTTGGTCTTGATTGCTAGTGCTTTTGGTGTCCTTTTTTAGGAAGTCAGGACCTACCCCTAGATCTTGCAGGGTGTTTCCAACATTTTCTTCCAGAAGTTTGAAGATTTCTGGATGTAGGTTTAGGTCTTTTATCCATTTGGATTTGATCTTAGTGTATGGTGAAAGATGTGGATCTATCTTTTTGTTTCTGCAGGCTATCAACCAGTTGTCCCAACAGCATTTATTGAACAGACCTTCCCATTTGCTTGGATTGTCATCTGTCTTTTTGTCAAAGATTACTTGGCTGTATCTGTGTGGGTTCCCTTCTGTTGTTTCTATTCTGCTCCATTGATCCTCCGCTCTATTTTTGTGCCAGTACCAGAACCAGTACCAGACTGTTTTAATAACCACTGCCCTATAGTATGTCCAGAGGTCCGGGATTGTGATTCCCCCTGCTAACTTCCTATTCTTCAGGATGGTTCTAGCTATTCGTGGTTTTTTCTGTTTCCAAATGAACCTTTTTATCATTTTTTTCCAGTTCAATGAAGAATGTTTTGGGTCATTTGATTGGGATTGCATTGAATGTATATATTGCTTTTGGTAATACAGACATTTTAATGACATTGATTTTACCTATCCAGGAACATGGGATGTTGTTCCATCTTTTGAGGTCTTGTTCAATTTCTTTTTTAAGTATTTTGTAGTTTTCTTCAAAAAGGTCTCTGACATTTTGGGTTAGATTTATGCCTAAATACTTCATACTTTTCTCTGTTATTTTCAATGGTACCTTGCTGGTTAGATCTTTATCCATCGTGGGGCTGTTTGCATACACTATCGCTGTTGAGTTTTGTTCATTAATTTTGTACCCTGTCACTCTACTAAACTCTCATATTAGTTCTAGCAGCCTCTGTATTGAGTTTCTTGGTTCATCTATGTAAAGGATCATGTCATCTGCGAATAGTGAAAGTTTGACTTCTTCGTTTCCCATTTGGGTTCCTCTGATTTCTTTCTCTTGTCTTATGGCCTCAGCGAGTACCTCTAGGACTATGTTGAATAGTGGTGGTGATAGCGGGCATCCTTGTCTTAATCCAGATCTCAGTGGAAAGGGTTCCAGTTTTTCTCCATTCAGTATGATGCTGGCATTGGGTTTTTCATATATTTCTTTGATTGTGGTGTGAATTGTTCCTTCTATGCCTACCTTGGTTAGGGTTTTTAACATAAAGTGGTGTTGGATTTTGTAGAAAGCTTTTTCTGCATCTATTGATACTATTATATGATTTTTGCTTTTCAATTTTTGGATGTGGTGTATCACATTTATGGATTTCTGAATGTTGAACCATCCCTGCATGCCAGGGATGAATCCTACTTGTTCCGAATGAATGTTCTGTCTGATTTTTTTTTTAATTCTATTGACTAGGATTTTGTTGAGAATCTTAGCATCAATGTTCATCAGGGAGATTGGTCTGTAGTTTTCCTTCTCTATCCGGTTTTGGGATTAAAGTAATGTTGGCTTTATAGAATGAGTTTGGAAGAGTTGCTTCCTTTTCTATTGTTTTGAAGAGCTTGTAGAGGATTGGGGTTATTTCTGTTTGGAATGTTTTGTAGAATTCTGTGGTGAAGCCATCGGCCTGGGCTTTTCTTTGCTGTGAAATCTTTAATCACTGACTCTATCTCTGCTTCGGTTATGGGTTTGTTCAGGTCTTCTGTTGCCTCTGAGGTAAGTTTTGGTAAGTGGTGGGAGTCTAGGAACCTTTCCATTTCCTGGTGGTTTTCTGATTTGTTGGATTATGGTTCTTTGTAGTAATTTCTAATTATTTTCTTAATGGTTGCAGTGTCTGTCATTATGTAGCCTTTTTCACCTTTGATGCTGTTAATTCTCGCTTTCTCTTGTTTTTTCTTTGTCAGTTGGGCCAGTGGGGTGCCTATTTTATTTATCTTCTCAAGAAACCAGCTTTTTGATTCGTTGATTTTGTGTATAGTTTTTTTTATTTCTATTTGATTTAACTTTCCCTTGTTTTGACAATTTCTTGCCTCCTTTTGTGTGTGGGGTCATTCTGCTGCTGTTTTTCCAATTCCTGCAGGTGTGTGCTTAATTCCTGTATTTGATGCCTTTCTTGGGTCTTGACATGAGCACCAACTGCAATGAGCTTACCACATAACACTGCTCTGGCGCTGTCCCACAAGTTTTGGAATGTTATATCTGAATTTTCATTGGTTTCCATAAATTTTTTGATCTTTAATTTCTTCTCTAATCCATTCTTCGTTTAATAGCATATTGTTCAGCCGGCGCCCAACTGGGACCCCAGTGCGTTCAAGGCGAGGATCTTAACCATTACGTTATTGCACTAGGCCCAACAGTGACTTTTTTTTTTTAAAGATTTATTATTATTGGAAAGTCAGATATACAGAGAGGAGGAGGAGAGACAGAGAGGAAGATCTTCCATCCGATGTTTCACTCCCCAAGTGAGCCGCAACGGGCTGGTGTGCGCCGACCCGATGCCGGGAACCAGGAACCTCTTCTGGGTCTCCCAAACAGGTGCAGGGTCCCAAAGCTTTGGGTTGTCCTCAACTGCATTCCCAGGCCACAAGCAGGCAGCTGGATGGGAAGTGGAGCTGCCGGGATTAGAACCGGCGCCCATATGGGATCCCGGGGCGTTCAAGGTGAGGACTTTAGCTGCTAGGCCACGCCGCCGGGCCCCCAACAGTGACATTTTTAAAAGTTCATTTATTTGAATAACTATGTGAGTTCATGTGGGGGATGCATGTGGGAAACGGAATTGGTAAAGATGTAATGATTATTATCATAAACAGGATCTCACCCCATCCACAACCTAGTATCTAGCTGAATAATATAACAACTTGTAGATAGAACTCTGTGTCCAAATGGAAAATATATTTTAGGATACATTTGACTATTTCAGCCTTATCAGAGAACACCCAAGTAGGAGGAGGAGCCAAAAATCCAGAAGAAAGCTCAGCGAGGTCCCAGAGGTCCAAGCTGTGTGTGTCCTCTCACACTGTTGTCCTCAGTACACTGACATTCCTCTCATGATTTCAAGGTGACCAAGGTAGCTTCCCAAAACTACATCATCCCACAGCCTTGTTCATAAGCGGAAAGGGGGAAGAGTTTCTTCTCCCTCACTCCATAATCTTGGCTCACATCTTTCCCAGGCATTTCCATTCACCACCCATAAGACTTTTGCTCTGATGCCATGCCCAACACAGGTCACACACTCATGTTCTAGGTTCAAAGCTATACTGCTCACCTATAAGGAGTCTCTGGAAATTTCCATCTATGTAAGTAAAACTGAATTTGGTTCATGAGGGTTTTTTGGGTGGTCAGCTGATTTTGCAAACATTGGGCCAAAAAAAAAAAAAAATGGAATCCTATAGCCACATCACCCCATAATGCAGAAAACTGCTAAAAAGGACCAATGCTTTCCCAAAAATTGACGACTCTAAGACAGTCTGACCTTGTGGGATAACTCAGTCCATGAGTGAACAGAGATGTGTCCAAGGCCCCTTTCTGGCCTTCCTGCTGACCTTAGGGCTGTACAGGTCAAGTTCATTAAGCGCCCTCTGTCACAGATGGTAGAAAAAAGTGACTAAACAGATTTATGAAAAAGAAGCAACCAGCCAGTCATCAATTTCTCTCTTCTGGGGATGACAGGCCTAGAGAATATGTGCCAAGAGAGAAAAGGCCAATGGAAAATCTTCATTTTTAGCTTAAAGCACAACATCAAGGAGGCAAAATGATGCCAGCGACCTGGATGTTCCAGGCCCAGATCCAGCATTCATTGGCTTTGTAACATCAAGCATCTCCCTCCATCTCTATCAGTCTCTGCTTCCTCATTTAGCAAATGAATCTCTCAATTCATACTCTCATTTAACTGAGAGTATACAAGCTCAAGTACATGGAAATGAATTATAAAGCGAAAGGCCTGATTTATCATTCAACAAATACTGAATACCCATCTTGTGCTAGATGCCATGGTCAGGAACAACACAGTGGTTGATGGATGGCCTTGCTTCCATGGGGCATCCACTACAGCTGCAGGAGACCACAGTTCAAAAATGAACCAGCAGGGAGGATATATCCAGATATTTATGAAGTGTGTTGTCATTCTGGCGGATCTATAATAAAAGTGCCAGAAACTGGATGGCTTGTAAGTGACAGAAATTTCTCGCAGTTCTAGAGACATACAAGTCCCAGATCCACGCACCAGCAGATTCAGAGTTCAATTCTTAGTACACCGGTCTTTACACTGTGATCTCTCAGGAAGGTTACATGGCAGAAAAGCAAATTCTGATCTCTTTAGATCCTTCTGGAGGCACAAATTCCATTTCTGAATACTCAACCTAGTAACTGCTCATAAGTCCCACTTCCCAATAGCACCTTATTTGGTGTTGAAATTTCAACATATGAATTTTAAGGAAACAGAACGTTCAGTTTATAGCCTGAAAATTAGTAAGAAATAAACTCAATGATATGGTAGCTAGCCGACGGTAGGGAAGGAGTTGGAAGTTCAAAATTGGAAAAAACACCCTAAAGATTCAAAAGAATTGGGGCCCGGCGCGATGGCCTAGCGGCTAAAGTCCTCGCCTGGAACGCCCCGGGATCCCAGATGAGCACCGGTTCTAATCCCAGCAGCTCCACTTCCCATCCAGCTCCCTGCTTGTGGCCTGGGAATGCAGTCGAGGACGGCCCAAAGCTTTGGGACCCTGCACCCGCATGGGAGCCGCGGAAAGCGGTTCCAGGTTCCCGGCTTCGGATCGGCGCGCACTGGCCCATTGCGGCTCACTTGGGGAGTGAATCATCGGATGGAAGATCTTCCTCTCTGTCTCTCCTCCTCTCTGTATGTCTGACTTTGTAATTAAAATAAATCTTTAAAAAAAAGAAAGATTCAGAAGAAGATGAGGGAAGAGGCAACACAGGTTCCAGACAGCAGGGCAATGATATCATATGTTCAAAAGCCCTGAGGCAGGAAGTGGGGTGCAGGAAGCCACTGTGATTGGAATACAGGCAGTAGAAAGAAGAGCAGTGAGAGGTGGGCAGGTGCAGGGTCTCTAGGCTGAGTTATAAATCTTCAACCACAAGCAGTCAGTGGGACCAGGGAGTGGTCTTCAGTTTCTTGATACCTGTTGTGCTTTCTGCAGTTTATAATGACCTTATCTTCTCTTATTGCCATCAATAAGCTTGACATCCGAACATAGAGCTCCTCAGAAATTATAGGAGAGAAGCTATTGGAGAGAGGGTCCCCCAGCCCCAATCCACCAGGGACTCCGCAGGCATCTTCGCTTAACCCCTGCTCCTGCCTTCTTTCACATCTTCTCTCTCTCTTCCACATTTTATTCTTTCCTTTCTTTCTCTTACTTTGATCTCCTTCCTTCCTCCCTTCCTCTCCCCCTTGCTTCCTCTTTTTTTTTTTTTTTTTTTCCACCAGCAATAGGATTTTCTTTCCTACCAATTGGAAAATCCAGAAGTTCATTAGGACTCAGGACCACTGGAAGTTTGAGCCAGGGGCTAGATGGGATGTACTGAATTCAGTTCTATCCATTTTTACTAAGTATGATTCTACATATCTCCCATTCATCTCCCCAAATAAGAGGTTTGCCTTTCAAGTACCCGAGGTGGTCATTTCTTGGATTGAAGAGAAATGGAATTGGCTAAAGTCACATGTAAAGAATAAAGCGAAAGTTAGACTAGCAGCCCTTTTCTTCCCAATTCTAGGTCTACGTATAGGTATCAAACTCACACAGGTAAGGTAGGTAATGTCGCTGAGTGAAGTCCAGATGTGAGCCAGCAGAGCATGAGCAGTGAAGCCTGAGAACCTTTCATTCACGTTAGTGGGCTCTTGTTCATTCCCAGCCCCTCCTCCAGTTAAGAAACGGCACAGAAACTCAATGTGCAAGAATTAATAGAAGCAGAACTTGCTGACTTTGCTGGATCCCCTGTGTCCAGTATTGCCTGAAGCTAGATTCTCCATGGATATTTATGCACTTTCAGTTGTTCAAAATTCCTTTTTAGTTTTATCTAGGACAGGCTGGGTATCTGCCAGTTTGCAGTAAAAAAGACCATGGTTAATATCTACAGATTCAGCATTTTGTTATTCAACCAACTTTCACCCTCAGTAATTTATCTGAGTACCAGAATGTCCCCACAGCATGAATTTTATTACAACCATGGTTTTAATGGTAAACCAAACAAACTTAGGCTCGGAAACCCTCCAAGGGTCCATCGGCTGGCTTACCAAGGTCTGACTCACAGTCCAGGATTTCCACCTCTTGCCTCAGTGCTCTGAGCATGTCTCACATTTCTCTGATGAGCGCTTCTATTCCAATACCTTGCAAGACAAAGTAGCTACATGTCCCCCACATCTCCAGCAAGATCCTGTCACAAAATCCCATTAGGTAGTATGTAGATCAGTTCTATTCTACAGAACATATCTCTTGGCTCTGATATGCTGTACACTGGAGAAAGTTATCATTATTCACCAATTGAAGACAATTAGATGGATACCTTTCAAAGTAGAGGCCATTTTCTATATATTTGTATTGTGATGTGTAGGGAATGAGATAATTGATAGAGAACAACACAAGTAGGGAAACCTTTGAGAACAACAGCAGAAAAATAGCACAATCCTTGGAGCTACAGACAGGACAGCCTTTCCCAAAACGTGTGACATGCACAGTAATCTCTTGACACATTAGGGGATGACGGGAAGGAAGTACTATAGTCCAATGCTTATGTTCAGTTACATACATTGCCTTTGCTGGAGGGTCCAGTCATACAGTAAAGAAATCTGCTTACCTTGGGGTTGCCCAAATGTATTTTACCAGGGACATCTATGATCAGGTTGCAAACAAAACAAAAATCAACCTTGCCTAACTTAAGAGGGAAAGAAGGGAACGTATTAGAAAGCAATAAAACAGTCTGTAGAATTGCAGTCTTTGTATTAATTCACTTCAGGGGCTTCCCATGTCAGTGCCATAACATGCATGTATTCACCTCATTCATTTTCATTGCTGCATGAAATTTCATGTTATCAATCATCCAGTGCTAATCATCCCCAAACTTAGCAGCTTTAAAAGGACGCCTGGTGGGCCTGGCAAGGTGGGTCTAGTGGCTAAAGTCCTCACCTTGAACGTGCCAGGAGCCCCATATGGGCGCTGGTTCTAATCCTGGCAGCCTCGCTTCCCATCCAGCTCCCTGCTTGTGACCTGGGAAAGCGTTAGAGGATGGCCCAAAGCCTTGGGACCCTGCACCTGTTTGGGAGATGTGGAAGAAGCTCCTGGCTTCTGGCTCCTGGCTTCAAATTGGCTCAGCACTGGCCGTTGCAGCCACTTGGGGAGTGAGCCAGTGGACAAAAGATCTTTCCCTGTCTCTCCTTGTCTCTGTAAATCTGCCTTTCCAATAACAATAAATAAATCCTTTTCTAAAAAGGGGGGAGGGGCAGAACCTGCACAGTTCTTCCAATCCAATCCAGTTTAATCTGTGATTGAGTTCATACATCTGTGGCCAGCTGTGGTCAGCTGGAAGATGAGTTAGTGGCACAAGGATCTAAGATGGCCTCACCCGTGTTCTGAAAGTTAGCAGAATATCAACCTGCGCCTCAGCAGTTCACATAGCCTCTTATCTTCCAGAAAACTGCCTCAGCACAGGTACGTGGGACCATCACAGCTCCAGTGATAACTGGAAAACAAAGCCCTCTATGCAAAAGAGCTTTTCAAGCCTTTTATTTGTCCAGTTAGTCGCAGGAAGTCACACAGACAAACCAGGTTGAAGGAGCAGGGAGACTCTAGCAGGGAGACTCTAGTTTTTGTCAGGATAATTACAACATCACTTTTTTATTTTTCTTTTGCCAGGACGTTGCAGGTAGGCTTCACTAAGGCAACATCACTTTAAAAGGGAAGATGCAAGAAGGGGGAAGAATGTGACCAAATTTATGAATTTACAATCTACCGAAGGATATATCAGCATTTTATTAATTCATCAGCCCCTACTGAGAGAACTTCAAGTTGCTTCCAACTCTTCATCTTTTTTTTTTTTTTTTAAGATTTATTCATTTTTTGCACCCAGCGCACTGGCCTAGCAGCTAAAGTCCTTGCCTTGAATGTGCCAGGATCCCATATGGGTACCGGTTCTAATCCTGACAGCCCCACTTCCCATCCAGCTCCCTGCTTGTGGCCTGGGAAAGCAGTTGAGGACAGCCCAAAGCCTTGGGACTCTGCACCCACGTGGGAGACGTGGAGGAAGTCCCTGGCTCCTGGCTTTGGATCGGCACAGCACAGGCCGTTGCGGTCCTTGGGGAGTGAGTCATAGGATGGAAGATCTTCCTATCTGTCTCTCCTCCTCTCTGTATACCTGACTTTGCAATTAAATAAATAAATAAATCTTTTAAAAAAGATTTATTCAATTTTTATTGGAAAGTCAAATTTATAGAGAGAAGACGAGACAGGGAAAGATCTTTTGTCCACTGGTTCACTCCCCAAGTGGCCACAACAACCAGAATTAAGCCAGTCTGAAGCCAGGAGTCAGAGTTTCTTCCACATCTCCCAGTTGGGTACAGTGTCCTAACACTTTGGGCCATCCTCTAACGCTTTCCCAGGCCACAAGTAGGGAGCTGGATGGGAAGTGGAACAGCTGGGACACAAACCAGTGCCCATATGGGATCCTGGCACATGCAAGGCAAGGATTTTAGCTACTAAGATATCGCTCCAGGCCCTCTATTCATCATTATTTTTGCAACAAACATCAAATTTTTTGCAAAGATTTATTTATTTTTATTGAAAAGGCAGCTTTACTGAGAAAAGGAGAGACAGAAAAATATCTTTTGTCCCCATGCAGCTCCAATGGCCAGAGCTGGGCTAATCTGAAGCCAGGACCCAGGAGCTTCTTCTGCATCTCCCACGCAGGTGCAGGGCTCAAGGCTTCAGGCCGTCCTCTACTGCCCATCCAGGTCACAAGCAGGAAACTGGATGGGAAATGGAGCATCTGGGATGAATCTGGTGCCCATAAGGAATCATGGCAGATGCAAGGGAAGGAATTAGCCACTAGGCTATCGTGACAGGCCCAGTAAACATCAGTTTATATAATTGTTTTTACATTTTATTTGTTTTTATTGTTATCATTTTATGGTACAGTTGCATAGGCCCTGGAATTTTCCTTCCCTCCCCCCCTCACTGAGTTCCCTTATAACATTACTATAGTATAGTTCTTCATACACAGTCATATTTCCATTATTGTGGGCATGGACAATGGCAGCATATATAGTAGCATGTTATTTAACTTCATAGTGTTGGAAATTTCTATTTTTCTTCCTGCTGTCAATTTTGTATTGTGGCTTTTCACTTAAGGAGATGTACAGTAACTGTGTAATGGAGATTATCATATCCAGATGTGAGGATACAATGCAGTATGCATCTTTACTTCTAGACAAAGATGGACTCCCAATGAAACAATTTACTATATCTTGACGATAGGATGCTGGACTCTCTGCCATTTTATATAATTCTTTATACATATGTGTGATTACCTTTGATAGATTTCAAAACTGAAATTCTTTGGTCAAGAAATAGAGCTTTTCACATTTTCTTTTAAAAATTTCTTTTATTATTGTTTTTTTATTGGAAAGGCAGAGAGAAGGAGAGACAGAAAGAAAGATGTTCCATCTTTTAGTTTACTCCCCAATAGCTGCAACAGCCAGAGCCGAGGCAAGCTAAAGTCTGGGATTTGTTCTAGGTCTCCCATGTGGGTACAAGGTCCTAAAGCTTTGTGCCATCCTCCACTGCTTCCCCAGATCATAAGCAGGGAGCTGAACGAGAAATGAAGCAGGAAAGACATAAACCAGTGCCCTGATGGGATGCCAGCGCTTGCTGGCAGAGGATTAGCCTGTTGAGTCATTGTGCCAGCCCCTCCACATTTTCAGACATTAATTTATACTGGCACTCGTAAGAAATTGAAGTCTCATATCTCTGCCAATCATGGCTATCAGCTATAATTTTAAACTATTTTGATCATCATGGGATATAAAATCTTTTTGTTTTCATTTGCATTTAACATGATTACTAATTCTAGGGAATCATTTGTGCATCACATGTCAATAACTTGTTTACATTATTTTATAATGTTTGTTGGATTGCTTATCTCATTGATTTCTGAAGCAATTCCTCAAGTTACTAACACACAGACTTGTTTTTCTTTGTTTCTTGAGTTTAATTCATCAGAAATCTTTTTCTCCCTTGAATAAAATAGTAGTTAACATTATTTTTTCCTAGGTTTTGGTCCTTTATTTCAAAATATATATATATTAAAATCACCCTTTCCCTATTTATGAAAAATACCTTGCTTTTATAAGTTAATTTCCATATTTTGTTTAATTATCATGTCTGTTTATTGCTGTACCATCTCCTTACTCATTACAGGACTATAATATGACAGGATAATCAAAAGAGCGAGTCCCTTTCATCTTTCTCAAAAATAGCTTGGTCATTTTTGTGCATTTTCTCTTCCAGGTGAACTTTGCTTGATAATCCTGTGGGATTTAGTTAAGGTTGAATTTAATGTATGGATTACCTCAAGCATCTTGATATATTCACGTTGTTGGGTCTTACAAACCTGGAACCACATCTCCCCATTTATTCAGTGTTTCTGTTGAGTCTTTCACTAAAGTTTACATTTTTCTCTTCACACTATTGCACACTTCTTGTTAGCTCTATTCATATGTATTTGTGGGTTTTGTCGCAAACATAAATGGCATTTTTGCAACAAACTTGCCATTGCTTATTAGTTATATGTAACAGTTATTTGATTTCATATATAAACTTGAAATCAGCCACCGTAATGAACTCCTGGTACTATCAGTAGATTTTTAGTTGAGCCTGTTACATTGTCTAGGTAGACAAAAAAGAATGTTTTGCTTTGCTCTGTGATAAACTAAAAGATAACAGTGCTAGAAGATGTTAAAATTCCAGCTGCCTCTGAAGTTTCTGTTACGGAGGAATGATCTTTGATCCAGAGAAGTAGAATGATAAACTGCTTGAACTAGAAATGGCAGTAGAAACCTGGAAAAAAAAAGAGATGACCAGATTGATAGTCATGAGAGTAAAGGGAAACTGTTTTTCTCTGAGAAAAGGGTGCAGAGACAACGAGCCGAGATAATACAGCCAGCCTGCGGCACTGTGGAGGGTGACGCAGCCCGCAAAATCACAGAGCCAGGGTGGGGGACTGGAAGGCATTTTTAGCAAATACTGAGGCTCCATTCAGATTTGCTAAGTTTCTACTTTTGAAATATAAGCCTTTTTGGGTCTTCTCTCCAAATCTTACTCAAGGCATGGTTGTGAGGAAATCAAGGAAATAACTGACTTTCCTATTTGAGTTTCTGTGCCCCCTAAAGAAATAGATGGGACAATTGGAATACCAAGGCAATCCACAGAGGAAGCAGAATTTTAAGCTGTAAGAGTGAGTCTTGGGAAAAGTCCTCAAAGAATTTGCAGGAATCCTGAAGAAGTTAGAGTGGTGCACATTCAGGAAGCGTTACCTCCAGCTTGGGGTCTGGAGACCCTGTTTACCTATAGGCTGTAAGATCTATTGCTTATATGGACGTACTGTGCACCATGCAAAAATGCTCCCACTGCCCAGTAATCCTTACCACAATGCTGCCAGCTCCTATCACCACCAAGTGACAGCTGATCAAATGAGACTCAGAGATTTTCCTCAGGCTCACCCAACAAGTGAATGGTCTTACTCTACACTAGAGGAGGGGACCCCGTAGTGAGAGCTGGGCTGAGGACCGTGACGGTGGATCCCAGGAAAGACGGAGGTCACTCTGCCCCAAGGTCAGTCTCCCACCTCCATTCTGGAACTGTGTGCAAGAGTCCCACATAGCCCGGCAAAGAAGGGAGATCAGCTCTTCTCACAGCAAAGCAAGAAGTCCAGGCACCAAAACAATAGAAATAATAAGACCATTTTTACTTCCATTTTAAAAAAATAGCCAAGCTGTTTTTTTTTTTTTTTTTCTTTTTTTGGAGCAGATTTGGTTCTCATGTGCTGAGACAAATTTCAAGTATCTATTCCAGAGAACACTCAGCAGGGGGCAGCTGTTAAGATGTGCCCAAGATTTGAAGTGTCCTGGTGATAATCCCCTAAACGGGTAACTACAATCACTGCAGCTCCCATTAACCGAACACTCAACCATCTGTCCTGTAATCTATGCATTCTGCATGGTCATTGAGTCTTTCCATAACGGGGCAGAGAAATGACTATGAGAATCCCTTTTCACACACGAGGAAACTGCGACCCAGAGCAGGGAAGTCAGCCACGGCACACTCTCGTACCCGGTTAGTGGTGGCACACTATACTAGTCTGTTCAAATAATCAACAGCAAAATGCAAAAGACCGCACAGCTTGCCCAGCAGAAACGTGTTTTCTCACAGCTTGAGAGGCTGGCACATCCAGACGTCAGGACTGGATTCTGGTGAGGTTTTTTTCCTGGTTTCTGGGCAGCGGACTTAATCACACCACTCACGTTGGGCCTTTTTCCTGTGAGCCCATACTTTTAAAAAAATTAATTAATTAATTAAACCATTAGATTGAGAGCTCCATCTTCCATCTGTTTGCTGGCTCATCAACTCCCTAAACAGCTACAAGAGCTAAAGTTGGGTCAGGCTGAAGCCAGAAGCCACGGAATCCATCCAGGTCTCCCACATAGGTAACAGGAACTCAAGTACTTCAGCCATCATTGGCTGCCTCTCAGATGGATCAACAGGAACCTGGCCCAGCAGGAAGCAGGGCAGCTAAGATGCGAACTCTGATGTGGGAGGTAGGCATCTGAGCTGTGGCTTTGTAGAGTTGAAATCAACATGGAGTAAACATGGCTCAGTGCCTACTACAATACTTTTCACTTTGGTAACTTCCACTTTGCTTGCTTGGCTAAGAAACTGTGTGAGCCTGCAGGCCTACCGGCCTATGTGACCTTTAGTGCCAGTGGCCCTCAATCCGCATGAGTCAAGGCCCCAGCCTAATCAACCCAAAGATGACGCCAAGGCCAGAGTCTGGTTATCTCACAGGTGGCCTCCAGGCTGGAGTCCGGTTACCTTAATTACTGGACCGGGGAAGAGTCAGGCAGGGGCTGCCCAGCTGAGACAGGCAGGGAATGTGTGGCCTTTCCTCCCCTCCTTTACAAGCTATTGTAAATTGCCCCTTTGGAGCTTTTGTAAACTGCCCCTATAAAAACCCTGCGAATGTACCCTTTGGGGCGACACTCCAGTAAGGGATGTCAGTGGTCTGCCTGGCCATCCAATCAGCAGTTGCCTTGCCTCTTGTAATAAAACTTTGTTGTGACTGTCACTGGTCAATGTAACATTCTGTTTTAGCACTCAAGTGGATGAAACAGTTTAACCCACCGCACCGCAACACAGTCCTGGCCCCAGACTTTTTACCCCATTTAAATACCACCTTAGGGACTAGCACAATGGTTCAACAGGCTAATCCTCTGCCAGCAAGACCTGGCATCCTATATGGTTGCCAGCTCAGCTCTGGCCATTGCAGCTATCCATTGCAGATAGAAGGTACTCTCTCCATTTCTCCTCTCTCTTTGTATCTTTCCCATAAAAATAAATATTTTCCTTAAAAAAATAAATACCATCTTAACAACCCCGAGTCCATACTGCGAATCAGGACTTACATAGGAATCTGGGAGGAATGTAACTGAGCCAGTGGCTAGTAGGACTTTGTCCCTTGAAATGGTTCCCCAGACACTTAGTAGCCCATACTAAGGGAGATGTTACTCATGCAAGAGTGTGTTGTCCCATCACCCTCCAACCAGGCAGCACTAGCTCTGTCTGGCCAGTATGGCACTTTCTGCCCCCTCCCGTGGACCCAGCATCTCCCAAGTAGGGGGTGTAGTGATTGCTACTAATTAGCAGCAATTAGTGTGGCATCAAAGGAAAGGGGTCTTTCTGGCAGAATGAAGGGAGATAAGTGCTGGCTTATTTCTTCCTTCTTCAATCATCACAGTTGTTTCCAGCCCTGAAAGCATCATTGCCCCCATGAAAGGGACAGTCATCTCCGTGACAGGCCATGTCAGTGTCAGTCCAGAGCCCAGGAGCGCTCAGCCAGAAGATCCCAGTTGGGGCTGCTCTCCGCCTGTACTCTTCTGGGTGACTCCATTCTCCTACTGGCCTGTGTCCCCACATAACAAATGAACGATCCCTTCTAGGATGTTGTTTCTCAAATAAGGGTTACCAGCCAGTTGAGGACCATTGCCCACACAGAACAAAACCTAACGCATCCAAATGCATACTGCCAGCTGCACTTGTTATTGTTTTTGTTGTTTCTTCACTTGAATGTGTGTGTGTGTGTGTGTGTGTGTGTGTGCACGCGTGCACTGGGCCACAGTTAATAAGTATTTCTTGCTGTGAGTTGTGGTTTCCAAAGATTTGCCAGTCATTGCACTAAGTGATCCTCAAGGACCTGTTCCTGCCCAGTGGTCGTTCCCGCCCAATGATCTGACCATTTCTGTGCATGACATCAGCTGTTCCATGGCTAGAACTAAGTCTGCTACAGGCAAATAAAGCAACTGCCAAGTCTGGGTCATTTTAAGAAATAGTCCCTCTTCCCGTCCCTCCCCTGAACACACACACACACACACACACACACACACACACACACACACACCATGGCTCAGGGAGGACAGGACAAACAGATTCTGCCACCCAAGACATCCATCCCAGGCACCAGGAACCCTTCAGTCCCTCTGGGGGCAAAGGCGCATTCCCACCCCTGACTTCACCAGCCCTGACACCTGGACTCTGAGCCAGTTCCTCACAGGAAAGCCCTAGACAAGCAGAGGGGCTGGGTCAGGCGAGAGGGAACCCCAGGGATCCAAAACAATAGAGCACCCCTCACCAACTACTCATCGGGAACATGTTTAAAGCGGCTAGGGCTCATTCAATTGCTCAGCAGTTCCTTTGCAAAGACAATTTAGCAACACGTTACAAAACAGTAACTTTTTGCTTCCATTAACTTCTTCAGAGGAACTCATGGGGCCAGTGAGTCAAAACAGAGCAGAACCAAACACAACTTGGAAGCAGAGGCAAGCTGCTGGTTAGAGGGGACCGAAGGCTGGTTCCCACCGTGGGGAGGGAGCTGAAGCGGCGCGGCAGACAACCCCTCCCTCCTGCCCTCTAGGGGTCCGGCCTCCAAGTCGCCAAGTCCGGATTTGTTATTTCTGGAAAAGGACAAACAGGTTCCCCGTTTTTGCTTTTTTAGAAAAATCTATGCTTTTTCCTGCCCCATCCCCTCCCTGTTCGTTTGTCCAGATCTGTGGAGGCGGAGAGGGTGAGGAGAAAAGAGCGGGGGTGGGGGTGAGGCTGGGATGGGACAGGGCCAGCAGCTGAAAGGCCTTCCAAGTGGGTGTTCTTGGGACCGATATAACAAATTTCACATCTACTCTGTGCCCTCCGATAGTGTTTGCTGTCTTTTTACAAGCGCGGGTATTGAAATAATACAGAAAACTGTTGGACAGAATAGCAACTTGCTGCGGGGAATCCAGACCCGGTGCTGCTAGCCGCGGTACCTGCTTCCCACCCTCCTCAGAGGAGTGCCCAAGGTGCAGCCCGCTCCCGTCGCCCCATCACCCGGGGGCCCCAAGCCCGCGCGCCACCGGCTCCGCTGCCCGCACTCGCCTCGCGCGCTGCCCTGCACCGCTTCCGGACGCAAGGATCGCCTGGCCAGCCCCGCTGCGCCCGGCTAGCCCTCGCTGCGGCATGGAGCCCAACCTGTCTGGCAACGCGTGCTCCTCGGCACTGCGACCCGGGCCGGAGCCAGAGCTGGAGCCCGGGCAAGTGCTGCACCCCGGGCCGCACGCTGGCCACTTCTCGGTGCCCGAGGCCGCACTGCTGGCGGCGCTCATGGCTCTGCTGGCGCTGGCCACGGTGCTGGGTAACGCGCTGGTCGTGGTGGCCTTCGCCGTGGATCGCAGCCTGCGCTCCCGTGGCAACTTCTTCTTCCTCAACTTGGCAGTGGCCGATCTGCTGGTGGGTGAGTGCAGGTCCAGAGCGGGGGAGCCCGGCAGTCTGGGAGCTGGAGCGCTGCGGGGCGCAGGGAGCGCGGGGACCCTGCAGCAGCGGGATGAGAGCTCAGCGCCCCTTTGTGCCCTCAGGAGGCGTCTGCATCCCACTGTACATCCCCTATGTCCTGACCGGGAAGTGGAAGTTGGGGAAGACGCTGTGTAAAGTGTGGCTGGTGACGGATTACCTTGTGTGCACCGCCTCGGTCTTCAACATCGTCCTCATCAGCTATGACAGGTTCCTGTCTGTCACCAAGGCGGTAAGTAGGGTCTGGACTCCTCTAAGAACGGGGGTGGGCGTGCGGGCGGGGGTGGGCCCATAGCGCTCCCGCATGGGGTCTCAGGTGTCTCTGAAACACAAGCTACTTTATAAGTATTACATACAGAAATGTAAAAGCCTCATAATGTGCCATTCTCGGGAGGCGTCCTCAGGGCCGCGCGTGGTGGCACATCAGTGCTGTTGCCGTGGTTGTGACCAGGACTGCCTCGAGGGCTCTCCCGCGGCCCAGGAGTTCATGACCCCTCCCCCGGCTCTGCAAGGGACAACTGAGACAGAGTCTGCTTGAGCAGTCTGCACATCGCTTGTTTATTCCGCCTGACCTCGGAGGGGAGTCCCTAGACCTTGGTTCCCTTCTTAATTTGGCCATTTACGCCTTGGGGGACCTGAGGCACATGCTGGCACCTCTGTTTTCCCATCGGAACACCAGGGCTTTAAATCCCTTGGAACCGGTCTCTGGCAGGGCAAATTCCTGTGGTCTTCACCTCTATGTAAGACAGGTAGAAACTAAGGCGGCTTTAGGTCCACTCTACAGATGGGGATGATAAGGCTCAAAGATATTCATCAGTAAGCTGGACATGAGTGGTAAATAAAATAGAGGAAGAATTCAGAGGACTCTCCTCTGGGCTTTCAAAAAACATACCTTTCTATAAGCAATCCATCCTCATCACAGGAAAAGAAAATACTAGCCAGCTTTAACTTCTTAATAGCTACCAGACCATGTTAGCAGAAACACCATTTTCGGAGCCACTGCCAAGTCCACTCTGCAGCACCCACACGTTTGCTTCACTTATAGCTGAAGTTCTCAACTCATGTTAATTGGCTTGGAGTGCGGCCAAGATATTGGCATTTTTAGAAAAATGCCTTCAAGTGTTTGTAAGGTACAGCTGAGAATGAAAATCACCAATTTCCATTGTTGCTGAAGCCCGGATCTTCCTTGTCTCCCATCCCCTTTACTGCTGTGAGAATCATCTCCTAAATATAAATGCTGCAGAAGTGGAGTTTTCTAACTTTCCAGGAGCCCAGAGACTGCGTGGCATGGGTTCCATCCCCCCGAGACCCTCCCATGCTGGATAGATTTTCATTGCTCTGAATTAGAGGCCCTGCGTGTAATGCGGGCATGTGCAAAAAGTTAGTCAAACGACCACATCCACATGGAGAGTCGAGAGTTCCGCTGCATCAGGACCAAAAAATTCCCCATCCCTCAAATGCCACCCAAACTAACAACTGATGGTTAGCCTCATTGTCAGCACCTTCCTGAGCTGCCTGCGCCCTCCCTCTAGGTGACTTACAGGGCCCAGAAGGACATGACCAGGAATGCCATCCTCAAGATGGCACTGGTGTGGGTGGCAGCATTCCTCCTCTACGGTCCCGCCATCATCAGCTGGGAGTACGTGGCCAATAAAAGCATCCTGCCCCGGGGACAGTGCTATGCTGAGTTCTTCTACAACTGGTATTTCCTGATGACAGCCTCCACCATTGAATTCTTCACTCCCTTCATCAGCGTCACCTACTTCAGCTTGAGTATCTATGCCAACATCCGGAAGCGTGCCTCCCTGAAGAAGGACAACACCGCTCCCAGCCAAGACGGCTTGGAGGTGGACTTGAAGAGGAAACAAAACAAGCACATCGTGTTTTTTAAGTCAGCTGAGAGGAAGAGCAGGAAGAGAGAAGATCCAGACACCTCCCTTAGGCACCTGAGTCTTTGCTGGGACGTTTCTGGAGCTCAGAATTTACCCCCTCCGCAGGTGGATGGCAGAATGAAAGCAACACAACCGCAACAGAACAACTACAGGGCCAGGGGGCGGGTCTGCAGTGTCCCAGGTGGGCTGGACCTCGCCAGCCGCCTGCGGCTCTCCCGAGACAAGCGAGTGGCTAAGTCACTGGCCATCATCGTGTGTGTGTTTGGCCTGTGCTGGGCTCCCTACACTTTGCTCACGATCATCCGAGCTGCCTGCCATGGGACATGCATTCGGCACTCGCTCTATGAAACATCCTTCTGGCTCCTTTGGCTGAACTCGGCTATCAACCCTGTCCTGTACCCACTGTGCCACATGAGTTTCAGAAAAGCATTCATCAAACTGCTGTGCCCTGGAAAGGCCAAGATTCACCCTCATATATACATGTGACAGAAGCGCCTCCTGTGCCAGATCATCTGAACCCCTCATGCTCCAAGTCAGTCAAGGAAAGTAGGCCACTGCCACCCACTTCATCTTGTCTTTGCCACAAGGAAACTTGCAGCCCATGGCAAAAGTAAGTGGAGCGGGTTTCTAGCCAGCAGTTAGGACAGCGCATGGGACACATTCATTTTATATCAGATTGCTTGGGATGGAGACCCACCTCTGCTTCTGATCCAGCTTTCTGTTAATGTGCACCCTGGAAGGCAGCAAATGATGGCTTAAGTACCTGAGTCCCTGTCACCCCTGGGGAGACCTGGATTTCAATCCAGCTCCTCTTTTTGGCCTGGCCTGGTCCAGCTCCAGCTGTTGGGGGCGGGCATCTGAAGAATGAGTCAGTGGATAGAATATCGAATATCCCCCTTAGTCTCTCTGCCTTCAAAAAAAATAATAAAAAAGCAGTACGCGAAACAAGTTCCTGCAAGGACTGCATCTTTGCGATGTTGTTTATGGAACGGACACCCAGGGCTTTGTTATTCTGAGAGTGGTGGCTGCACTAGAAGCATGGGCGTTACTTGGGCCCGTTCAAAACCTCTGGCCCAAAACGACCTGCTGAATATCAGAACCTGCAGTTTAACAAGACCCCCAGATAATCTGTAGGTTTAACAATGTTTGAGAAACGTGGGTACGAGGATGTGTAGAAGATAAAAATGGTTGAGACAAAATTGTTTTAGAATATTTCAACTCCTGTGCAGACATCCTGTTTAACACTTAGATCACTGCTACTCAGCTTTGTATTAAATTGGCCAAATTTTCACACACTATCCCGTTGTTAATTTCATTCCCCGATAAGGCTCACCTGTTTAGTCACTCTTCTTTGTCGGTATATGGCAATGTTCCGACACTTTTGTATATATGAATATGATGAAAAACAATAAGGCTTTATTTACAAAACACAGCAGACTTGGTTTGCAATGACACAGCAGACAACTCTAAGAAATCATACCTGATCGCCACGGAGCTTCCAAAGGGTTCCCTGTATTTGCATTTAGCGCTGCTGAGTGCAAATGGGTTTAAATCATAGCTGAAGGTTTTACTTAGCTAGAATGATGTGGACGGGTAGGTTATGGTAAGTAAGCTGAGGTGTCCCAGCCGTATGAGCAGCCCAGCTCCTTCTAACATGCGCTGCTGGAAATACCCAACATAACCACAGCTTCGACACACCTGTTCCCCACCCTGCGTTAGATGCCACGACCCCCCTAGAGAGGACCACATGTGCCCCAGTGCTAAGCAGAGAAGCCCTAACACTTCCGAGATCCCACAAAAAGGGCCAGAAAAGTGCAGTTTTCAAGCCCCACCCAATCTTCTCCTCCTTTAGAATGTTCAATTTGGCACTGCCCCATGCACCACCCCCTACCTATAAAATGACAAGACCAACTTTGGTGGGTACAGTATCCCTTTCTTCCTCCTGAGAGGCTGCCCACACGCATATCTGAGGTGTAAAATCCTTTCAATAAGTTTTGCTCTCCTGTACACCTTCAATTCTTTTCCTGCACACAGATAAGAACTTGGAATACGCCAAGCCAGGACTGAGTACCTGTCAATAACAGGGAGGATTTCTGATCAAAAGCTAAACACTACAGTGAGGGGCAGAGTCTGCCTCCAGATTCTGGAAGCATGGCAGTTTTATTGTTACACTACAAGGTAACTGTATAAAACCTATCCTAGTCCACTTCCAATTGACTTGGAAACTTCTTTCATCAAAACTAGGTATTCCTGGGGCTAGAATGGTAAGCTACCACCTTGCACACACCGGGATCCTCTATGGGCCTAGTTCATATCCTGCTGCTCCACCTCCCTGCCTTGTAGCCTGGGAAAGCAGTAGAGGACAGCACAAGGCCTTGGGAACCCACACCCATGTGGGAGACATGAAAGAAGCTCCTGGGTTCTGATCAGCTCAGCTCTGGCCTTTGCGGTCACTTGGGCAGTAAACCAGCAGATGGAAGATCTTTCTGTCTCTCCTCTCTGTAATCTTTCAAATAATAAATAAATAAATCTTAAAAAAAAAAAAAAACTAGCTATTCCTCTAGGTTTCTTGAGTGTATAGCAAATGTGTACTTACAGCCAACTGGATTCGTTTCTGCAACTCATCCTCTAGGCATTCTGATGGGAACAATCCTAGCAAAAGGCAAGGCCTCCTTCAGAAATTTTCCATCCAACTCCTCTCATTTACATTATGTTGTCTGACGTCCCCATCATCAAAGACAACTTTTTAAAAAAGATTTTTAAAAGTTTTATTGAAAAGATGTACAGAGGAAAGATCCTCCAACCGTTGGTTCACTTCCCAGCAGGGAACTGGAGCAGCCGGTCCATCAGCCAGTGCCAGTATGGGATCCCGGCGCATGCAAAGCAAGGACTTGAGCCACTAAGCTACCGCACTGGGCCCCATCAAAGAGAATTCTGTTAGGAATGCTTTCAATCCCAATCTGCTTGAATTTGTGGAGTTTTCAGAATGAAATAGCAAATGTAATGGAAGATTCCTTTGAAATCTAGACAGTTAGATTCCCCCTCAGTGTCTATGATGGTGTATTTATTCCTGAACTGTTATGTTCCCAGTGCCTTCAAATTTCTCATGAATCTTACAATTGCTCATCCTCCTTCTTGAAAGCACTCAGTGGGAGGCAGCACAATGGCTCAACAAGGTAAACCTCTACTTCAAAGTGCTGGTATCCCATACCTGGCTACTTTACTTCTCATCCAGCTCCTGGCAGATGGCCTGGGAAAAGCAGAAGAAGATGGGTCAAAACCTTGGGACGGGCCCGGCGGCATGGCCTAGCGGCTAGGGTCCTCGCCTTGAAGGCTCCGGGATCCTATATGGACGCTGGTTCTAATCCCGGCAGCTCCACTTCCCATCCAGCTCCCTGCTTGTGGCCTGGGAAAGCAGTCGAGGACGGCCCAATGCTTTGGGACCCTGCACCCACATGGGAGACCCGGAGGAGGTTCCTGGTTCCCAGCTTTGGATCAGCACAGAATCGGCCGCTGCGCTCACTTGGGGAATGAATCATCGGACGGAAGATCTTCCTCAGTCTCTCCTGCTCTCTGTATATCTGACTTTGTAATAAAATAAATAAATCTTAAAAAAAAAAAAAAACCTTGGGACTCTGCACCTGTCTGGGAGACGCAGAAAAAGCTCCTGGATCCTGGTTTCAGATTAGCTGAATTCCATCTGTTGTGGCCATTTGGGAAGTGAACCAGCAGATGGAAGCTCTGTCCCTCCTCTGTAAATCCATCCTCTCTCAGGCCTGGCTATTATGGTCATTTGGGAAACCAACTAATAGTTGGGCGATCTCTATTCTTGTCACTATGCCTTTCAAATGCATAAATCTTCAAATAATACTTTATTTTTTTTTTAAGATTTATTTTTATTACAAAGTCAGATATACAGAGAGGAGGAGAGACAGAGAGGAAGATCTTCTGTCCGATGATTCACTCCCCAAGTGAGCCGCAATGGGCCGGTGCGCGCCAATCCAAAGCCGGGAGCCAGGAACCTCCTCCAGGTCTCCCACGCGGGTGCAGGGTCCCAAAGCATTGGGCCGTCCTCGACTGCTTTCCCAGGCCACAAGCAGGGAGCGGATGGGAAGTGGAGCTGCCAGGATTAGAACCAGCGCCCATATGCGATCCCGGGGCATTCAAGGCGAGGACTTTAGCCGCTTGGCCATGCTGCCGGGCCCCAAATAATACTTTAAAAAATATTTATTTACCTCATTCCACACTGGCAAGAACCTAACTTATATCAGTCCCTGGCTCACTCTTGAGCTGTTAAATATGGCACTACAGGTTAAGCTCACCATTGTTCAGTATGACGCAAGGAAACCACTGTACCCAAGAGGAAGACAAACCAAACCAAGCCTGACAGAACTGCAGTACATGCCTGGTCCAGGGTTGGCTATCCTAGCCATCTGGGGAGTGAACCAGCAGGTGGAAGATTTGTCTCCTCCTCTCCATAACAGAGTTTCAAAAATAAATGAAGCTTATTTGAAAAAGATACCTGTACCTCCAGCCAGAAAATGAGTTACTGCATGCCCTATACAGAAACATTCTTCCCAACTAATCCTCTCCCACTGAGCTCATATGCAGGTGTTTCAAGTTTTGTGTTTCCCAGTTACATTTCCACTCTTTTCCAGTTGCATTTCACTGAACATGGAAGCAAAATAGCCACAACCCTTAACCTCGTTTCTGCAGGGAAAATTAACACCTGCCCAAGACAGACAAAGCTGGTAGATCAGCCTGTGCCACAGGAAGTCTTGGCTTACTTCACAGATTTTGATGGTACTAATTTTGTAACTTTGGAAACACGCGCTTGTAAAACTTAACAAGTACTACAACAATGTGAGGCAGACGGTGAGGTGTTAAGCAATTGTGGTCATTTAAGAACCTCTGTAAATCATCTGCTACTTCTTCCAAATTGTGCTGCTTAATTCCCTTATCCTTGAGTATGGGTTAGATTTAAGCAACTTCCTTCTAGAAGAATTCAGGCAGAAATGACAAGGAGCAACTTCCAAGGTTATGTCATGAAAGACACTGTGGCTTGCTCTTGTCCTCTGCCCCTTTCTGATCCCTCACTCTGAGGAAGCCACTGCCAAGCTGTGTGACACTACGGAGGGGACCACAGGTAGAACGACGGCCGCAGGCTAACAGCCAAGTCAGTGAGCTTACACAGGAGTCCATCAACCCTTCAGGTGACAGCGACCCTGGCCAAAACCATGACTGCTACCAGAACCACCATCTGCACTGTTTCTAAATTTCTAATCTACAGAACGCTGAGATGAACATATATTATTTCATGGTACTAAGTTTGATGATAACCTGTTGCACTCAAGTAACTCAAATGGGCAGTGAGCCTTGTAGGGCCTGAGGTAATTCATCATGGCTCAGGAACGGCAGAGGAAACAAATAACTAAAAGAATAAACGGCACCTTGTTCAATAAGTGATCAGCTGAACAGTGAGCTCTGCCAACCTACGATAAAGTCACCTGGACGCCACAGGATTTCTGTAAGTTTCTCTATCAAGCAAGATGGTATGAAAAACAGCCAAAATTGTTAATAGCAATTTTTATTGTTCACTGGTGCAAAAAAAAAAAAAAAAAAAGGAAATTTATGATAACTGTGATGCATTTCCCATAAAATTTACAATGAAGTTTAAACATAAATTATATAGATCACAATTTTCTATTTTGCACTATTTAGAATCAAATTATTTTGATAAATATACCCAGGGGACAAACAGGTTCCGAGTAAATGAGTCCAAATCTGCAAAATATAGCTTTTGATTTTGACCATGGTGTTTCAAAATTCTTCAACATGCATTCATACATTCTAGTTTTGGGGAAAATAGTACACATGGCCTTATCTTGCATTTAGGGAACAGCCCAAGCTGAATTTCACATACAGTATTTCCTTCCTCTAAATTAATCTTCAACTGGACTACAGAACAGAGACAGACACTTTTGGGTTAGTCCCCAGCAATGAAGAAAATACACACAGTCAACAATGAAACAAACAAAAGGAAGGAAAGCTTCACTAGTAGCCAAGAGAAGTTGTTCTTGTTTTGTTTTTGTTTTAAAAGAAAAAAAAAAGGATCACAGGGAATTTAAATAGCAGATCAGTCATGCCACTTGGGGTGATCAGACAAACTTGAACACTTACAGGGTGAGAAACTTTATTAAGGTCCTGCAGGTGAGTGTCTGGAAGTGCTGGGCAAAACACATCACAGGTAAGAAATGGGAAACCTACCTCAGCATTTCTGGAAGGCACAATCTATGAAAGGGAAGCCTAGCATATTAAACCCTCACTGGATGTACAGGGAAGGAGTGTGGAGAGCTGCTTCTGTCTCACAGGATGAGCCCTTCATAAATTGGCCCCTCGGATTCTGGTGATTCCCGCCTCAAGCGCAAATGCTCCAGCGTGTTATGAAAATGTTTGTTAATCTGCTCTGTTTCTTCACTGGACTCGAGATTTGGCAGATCTTCTCGAATCTTTTGGATAAGCTGGTTCAAAACCTGAATTGTTACCTACAAAAGAACACATGTACCTTCAGGACCAAGCATGTACCGCACAAAACATGACTCAGCGCAACTTACATGACTCTCATCAACTGATCGCAACTATTGGCTGTTCCTCCATCAGTAACTATGTTACACACAGAGTAACAACAACCAGTAAAAGAACGAAAGCAACATCTCATTTAACCTACACATCTTGACCACTACCGTACTGCTAAAATAACAATGCATTTAAACTACTTGGATCAGCTTATTTAGCATTTGTGAATTATTTTGCAATTTTTCAAATAGACAAGGGTTATTTTCTATCACCTGAAACAAGAGAGTTGGGAATGTTCTTGCACATATTGGCTCTCCCACTAGAGTAATACACTAGAGAGATTCTAGAGAACAGAAGAAACCAGCAGTTGGGCCCTGCAAACTCTGACTCCTCCGAACAAAACAGAATAAACGTGTATGTACCAAGCCTCGTCAGAGCAACAGTCAAACACTTAGGAACATTTACTTAACAGCAACACCAGGAAGACTTGAAGTTCACTTACCGCATCATTTTCCTTTTCATAAAAATAGATATATCTGTTTAGAATTTCTATAAAAAGCTGCACTTGAAGAGAGGGGTCCATGCACTGATTTGCTATTTTTAGAGCTTTCTTTAGGCACTCCATCACCCTCTTGCCTCCATGAAGCTAAAATAAAAGGGCAGGGAGTTACTGAACACAACGATGGAACGTAAACATCCTATTGTGACACAAATACTTCAGTATCAAATACTTCAGTATCAAATACTTCAGTATCAAATACTTCAGTATCAAATACTTCAGTCCTCCTACCTATTTTAAAGAAACTTCAGCCTTCATTTTGTATTTGAAAATTAAAAACGGGAGCACACACCAGGATCCTAAATGGAAGCCGGTTCACATCCTGGAGGCCCCACTTCCCATCCAGCTCCCTGCTTGGGGCCTGGGACCCTGCACCCACGTGGGAGACCTGGGAGAGGCTCTGAACTCCTGGCTTTGGACTGGCATAGCTCTGGCTTTTGGGGAGTGAATCAGCAGTGACTTTCCCACAGAAATAAATCTTAAAAAAAAAAAAAGAGAGAGATAAAATTTAAAACGGGCCAGCACTGTGGTACAGTAGGTTAAGCTGCCACTGAGATTCTGTCTTCTCTAATAATTCTGTCTTGCAAGTAGTGAATTCGAAGCAGACAGGGACACAGAATCTGCGCTGTTTACAATATCCTCAGAGCAGAGACTCTGACACAGGATGAGATTTCCTGTATATTATTGTCCACTCCCTCCCTCTAAAAAAAAAAAAAAAAAAGCTTTTTATTTTATTTTAAAGGTAGAGATCCAGAAAGAGAGAGAGCTTACAACCACTCCCTAAATGGCTGTTAAGACCCAGAGCTGAGCCAACCAAAACCGGGAACCAGCAACTTCACCCAGGTCTCTTACATGGATGCAAAGGGCCAAAGCACCCAGGTCATCTTCCACTGCTTTCTCAGGCACATCAGCAGGAATCCAAACCACACCATATAGGATGCCAGCACTGCACGCAGCCCCTCCACTTCTTTCCTTTAACAAAACAATGCCGTTTCCGACATCAAATTTCTGAAGACTCCAGATGTTTCTCCTCCAGTGCACAAGGCCATGGCCATTGAACCTGTGTATCAAAACAGGGTCAAGAACAACCTACCTCCTCCCCATTTTTGTCAGTGTTTCTACCAGACCAGAAGAGATGTGCACAGGTGCTCACGGCTCGGCCCTGGTCGGGTTTCTTCAGGAGTTTGGACGCAGCAAGTGCACACTGAGTCCTCAAGGGTTCGTGATTCTCTTCACTGAAGCACTTCATCCTCTCGAAAGTGCCAATGATCAAGGTGATGGCAGCCAGCTGTGCTTTGGAATCACTGATTTCATCCTCATACAGAGAAAACGCCTGGTGGGACACAAAACACTCTTAGGGACCAACCATGCACCCCAACATTTCCCCCAGTCCGTCCAGTGAAGCCCCTAGCCTGTGGCACACTCCACAGCTCCCTGGAATCTGAGCCTGTGGTACCCTTTCATGAAGCAGCACAGGATGTAACTGTGTTGGTATGCTGAAATGAGGAAAACTACCCCACCTTCGTTTAACCAAGAAGTTCCAAAGTGAACCGAGATAAAGGAACTCTCTCCATGAAGCACTGTTCCCATGACTCCCATGGAGACCTTAAATTCCATCAAATCCAGGAACTGATCAATTTTGCTGCTCCATGCTAATCAATATAAATATATTAGAGTTCCAAGACAGTGGGAAAGCAGTAGTTACCTATTCAGTGCACGACCACTGTAATAAGTGACTGAACTCAACAAAACTTACTAATGGACAACCAGAAAGAACAGATCCTCACCTGGGACATGAACTCATAGGCTACTGTCTCATGATTTTCAAAACCGATTTCTCCAGCAGCGAGTGCTCCTTGCAGAAAAAGTCTTAATGGTAATTCTGCCAGTTCTGCTTTAATCAAAGCACTGATAGTCTGGTGAGCAAATGAAAAAATCTTCTGGCATTTCTTTTCCCACTTGTCATCCTGAAATGAGAAAATATCTTAAGGTCAAGATTAAATGAAAAAAAAAAAATGAAAAAAATTTTCATTTTACTTAGGATCTTAACAGAAAAAAAAGGTGAAAGCTTAAGTCTTATACTCTTGTCATTTTCTTCTCTCCTATGGAAGCACACAGGATGTCTTCTCAATATATCCACCTGAGGCTATTGCCTTTGTAATGTTTAGGTATTTGTTTTTTCTGATCAAAAAGTAATACATTCACAAATTGAGAAAAGTAGGAAATCACATACAAGGTATGAAAACAGATTTATTTATTTTAAGATTTATTTATTTATTTTAAGATTTATTTATTTTTATTACAAAGTCAGATATACAGAGAGGAGGGGAGAGAGACAGGAAGATCTTCCATCTGATAATTCACTCCCCAAGTGAGCGCAATGGCCGATTCTGTGCCAATCCGAAGTCAGGAACCTGGAACCTCTTCTGGGTCTCCCACGTGGGTGCAGGGTCCCAATGCATTGGGCCGTCCTCGATTGCTTTCCCAGGCCACAAGCAGGGAGCTGGACAGGAAGTGGAGCTGCTGGGATTAGAACCGGCACCCATATGGGATCCCAGGGCGTTCAAGACGAGGACTTTAGCTGCTAGGCCACGCCGCTGGGTCCAGATTTATTTATTTTTATCTTTTGTCCACTGGTTCACTCCCCAAGTAGCCGCAATGACCAGAGTGGGTACAGGGTCCCAAGGCTTTGGACCATCCTCTACTGCTTTCCCAGGCCACAAGCAGGGAACTGGATGGGAAGTGGAGAGGCTGGGATACAAACCTGCGCCCATATGGGAAGCTGGTGCTTGCAAGGCAAGGATTTAGTCACTAGGCTATTGTGCCAGGCCCCATAAAAGGATTTTAAAAGTTAAAATTCTCCCTAATCCACCACTGAATAATAATCATTAATAACATTCTAATAGTAACGTTTTCCTTTCTTTTTCCTATACAATTTGGATCTTTGTAAGTGGTTTTTACTTTAAGTCCTCTGAAGAAAAATTAAATAAACTTGGGTTCAAACTGTAGATAATTTGCATGTAGCCTTTTTTTTTTTTTTTAAGATTTATTCCATTAATTTGAGGGGCAAAGTTACAGACAGTGAGGGGAGGGAAGAAAGGTCTTTCATCTGCTGGTTCACACTCCAAGACCAGTACTACGCCAAATCAAAGCCAAGAACTTCTTTTTGGTTTCCCACATGGGTTCAGGGGCCCAAGTACTTAGGTCATCCTTTGCTGCTTTCTCAGGCATTATTAGCACGGAGCAGGATCAGAAGTGGAGCAGCTAGGATTCGAACAGGTGTTCAACTGGAAATGTTAGCACTGTAGGTGGCAGCTTAATTTGCTAAACCACAGTGGCAGCCACTACAATCTCTCTTTATCTCTTACTCTATTATAACAATTTTCCTCACACAGAAGTTATTTGAGATCATTTTGATGGTTGGAAAATATTTCATAAACTACATATACAGAACAATTTATTCCCCCTTATTCTTTAATTTATCTGAAACCCAAAAAGAGAGAGAGAGAGAGAGAGAAGGAGAGAGAGAGAGAATGAGACAGACAGAAACAAATCTCCAATCTGCTGGCTCACTTCCCAAATGCCTGCAATAGCTAGGGCATCCGGGTATCTCCCACAGGGGGTGAAGGACCACATACTTGGAACATCATGTGCTGCCTTCCAGGGTGCCTATCGGGGGGCTGGTTTCATGGGTAAGCCCAAGCACTAGAATATGGGTGTCCCAAGCGACCTTGATCCCTACACCGAACGTCTGCTCTGCCCTCTCAGAAAAACAATTTGCATTGTATTTAGTAATAATTTGTTAGACACAAACTGAATGGTCTAAATAAACAAAATTTACTAAGACCCTACTTATTTTTATTTTATGGCTTGAGATTTTGGTGTGAAATCCCCCGCAAAAAAACCACTGCCAAGACTAGAGTGAGGTTTCCTTCTAAGAGCTTTACAGTTTCAAGTTTTACAGTGAAGTCTTTAATCCATGTCAAGTTAATGTTTGCATATATTGTAAGGTAAGAATGCAATTGCGCATTCTTTTCCTGTAGACATCTGGTTTTCCCAATACTATTTCATGAAGGCTACTGTCTTCATTTTCCCCACCGTGCGTTCTTGGTTCTCCCTTCTTTTTTCTTTAAGCCTTTATTTATCTGAAAGCTAGAGTTACAGAGAGAGGGAGAGACACACAGAGAAACAGATCTTACGACAATTGGTTCACTCCCCAAGTGGCCAGGGCCCAGGCCAGAGCCGGGGGCTTCATCTGGACTGCCACGTGAGTACAAGGCCTCGAGCACGTGAGCCATCCTCCACTGCCCTCCTAGACCATCAGCGTAGAGCTGGATTGCAAGTGCAGCAGCCAGATGTTTTAACTGCTTCACCAAAACACTGGATCCTCTTGCTGCCCTTACTTAAGATGAGTTGTCTGTTGCTACATCATTTTATTCCTAGACTTTCCGGATTGTTCCACTGAATTATGTGTCTGTTGTGATGCAGTACACATTGCTTTGAGTATAGCGGTTGTTATTTAAACATACTTTTTGTGTATGAACTGTTTTTAATGTTTATTTATTTATGCACATCTGCTTGAAAAGTAGGAGAGACCGAGTAGTGAGAGATCTTCTCACTCCCTAGTTCACTATGTAAATGGCGGAAACGGCTAAGGCTGGGCCAGGCTGAAGTCGGGAGGCTGAAACCCCACCCAGGTCCCCCACATGTATGGCAGGAGTCCAAGCACTCAAGACATTATCCATTGTCTCCCAGTACGCATTAGTAGGAAGCTGGATTGGAAGCCGAGCATCTGAGACTTGCACTAGTACCTCAGTGTAGAGTAAGCATCCCCAGAGGCAGCCTAACCTGCTGTACCACCTGTCTATAGTTGCTGTTTTCTTTCCCCTTTTCACCCCCATTCTGCATTCTCAAAAATTAGCTTTACTGAGGTTTACCTTTTCTATAATAATTGCATTACCACTGTCACATTTTTAATTGTTAGATTCATCAAACGTTGGAGAAGAGTATCAGTAAGAAGCATCCATTATAAAAATTGGCTGGAAGTAGTTGTAACACAATGGTAGGTCTACTGAATAATCATTTTCAACCCATTATTAAAAAACTATGTTTAGGGCCTAGCATGGTAGCTCAACTGGCTAATTTTCCACCTCCAGCTGTTGGGATACCATATGGGTATTGCTTTGTATCCCGACTGCTCCACTTCCCTTCCAGCTCTTTGCGTGTGGCCTGGTAAAGCAGTGGAGAATGGCCCAAAGCTTTGGGACCCTGAACCCACATGGGAGATCCAGAAGCAGCTCCTGGTTCCTAGCTTTGGATCAGCTAGAATCCGCCCACTGTGGCCACTTGGGAAGTGAACCAGCATGGAAGATCTTTCTGTTTATTTCTCCTTCTCTTTGTAAATTTGCCTTTTAAAATCAATAAATCCTAAAAAAGAAAATTAAGTTCATTAAGGTTTATTTCTTCACATAAACATGGTCACTCAATTTTCAAGTGTGAGATTAAGGTTGTCTTCTTCAAATTATACTGCTGAAGACTTAACCATGAAACCGGGAAAGAAAGAAATTCACACAGCTTTTAGGAAAGTGACTATGCAATGCTGGGCCCTTTCATTAGCTATAAGCTGATCTCATTTAGCATAACTTTCAATGGTTTTAATCTATTTCTGACGGTGACCCCTCAACTAGTATGTGATCTACAAGTATCAGGAGCACTTAACATCAGGTAAGTAATAAACTAAGAGTTAACTGAAAGTGGATTTTTACTATGCTATTGTCTTTTTTGTAGGTTTAAAAGCAAAACACTCTCTCTCTCTCACACACACACACACACACACTCTCCATACTCAGTGAGGAAAAAAGGAAAAAGTAGCAACATACTTAAAAATAAACTCACCACTTTGGAATTTTCTTTGTACCGAAAAGCTAGCTGGTAAGCTGCAAATACCAAAGGTGGCAGTGTGAAGCGGATCCGCTGATTCCCACCAGCTCCGAAATGTTTTCGAGCTGTGTTTAAAATCTGACAAAAACAAAATAAATGAATGAACACATCTTTCCCACAGAATGATCATCATTCATTCAAAGACTCTATATACACCATTGCTGCCATTTTGCAAATTAAAACACCAGGTTACACCAGGCTTATCATAAGGCACTTAGATATTTTTTTATCTCCTGAGTTATCACATTCTCCTTAAGACGGACACTAACCTCATTTCACGCATGAAGGTTAAGATCCAGAGGTTGTGTAACCTGTGCAAGGTAGCTAGTCAGGAGCACAGATCTATTGAAATGTATTTTCATACTCCACATACAAACTATAGTAAGAGAGATTATATTTCAAAGTAGTTTCTAGGGCTGGCATGTGGTTCAGTAGGCTAATCTTCTTTCTTGTAGCACTGGCATCCCTTACGGTTGCCGGTTCGTGTCTCAGCTGCTCCACTTCACATTTCCCCTAGTTATGGTCTGGGAAAGGAGTGGAGGATGGCCCAAGTCCTTGGGCTCCTGCACCTACATGGAGAGATCTGGAAGAAGTTCCTGGTTTCGGATAAGCTCAGCCTGACTGTTATGGTCATTTGGAGTAAACCAGTGGCTGAAAGATCTCTTTTTCTCTCTCTGCCTCTCCTTCCCTCTGTATGTCTGCCTTTCAAATAAAACTAAGTAGATCTTTTTAAAAAAAGTAGATTCTAATATTACTACTGTGTGACCTAAGCAAATGACGCCTAGGGTACAAGTCCCATTTGAGAAATAGACTGCTATACTTTTCCTAGGGTTACTGAGAAGATGAAAGGACACATACTACCAGTACCCAGCACAAGGCATGTACTTGGAAAACACTGGCTATTACTATGACAAACAAATAGCTGTATGTATATGGCTAGCATGTTATATTTCCTAATTCAGAAAACCATTAGGACCATTTAACAGAAACGTCAATTCACTTTGAAAAGAGCCACCGTGAAATAAATAATGTTGGCTCAGAAAAAAGTGAAAAGAAAACCTCAAAATTCAAGCCATACTATCTGGTCAGCTACATTTGGTTACAAAGCAAATGAAAATACACACAGACACACACAAGAAAAAAGTCTCACACAAAGCAATCACTCAAAATACTTGCACAGTCAATGTAAGAGATCATACACAGACCATAATAATGACACACAATGACTGTCAAGACCAAGCCAAAGACTATCTTACTACCAACAGATTATCAACCCTGCACTTCAGACTAATCCTTACGCAGGACAGGAGTGTCGGCCACCACAAGGATAACCAACACAAGGAAACAGTCAACAATTTATCCTCAAATAAATGTTTCCATTACACTAGTCAACATCCTATGCAACCAACAATAGTTAAACCACTTTGTCAATAATCAAGGACCCAAACCGCACTTTTCCATCATTAAAATCGCCTGCTATCAGTAGCCAATACCTTTTCTCCAGCAATATGTTTCACTCATTTCAGATTTACTGAGGCTTAATAATAGAGACAGATTTCATCTGACTACCTTAAGCAGAAACAAAACAAATTAAGGAAAAGGCAAGTTGAAGCTTAAAGTCTTTAAAACATATGCAGCGTGACAAATATAACATATTTGCAAACCACAGAAACATAAATAATATAGATGTTTCTTATAAAGTTTATTTTGATAGACAGCTGAATATTTCTAAAGTAAATACAAAATTTAATAAGAAAATGAATACAGCACAATCATGGGATACCCAAGTAAAAGAAGACAGGCTTTTCTGCAATTCTTAAGAAGTTTACAGAAGAAACTAGAAACTTGTACCTCACAGGCTCCAGCATTTCTATGCAAATTAAATTCATGGATGCCATGAACCTTCTATTTAGTAGTTCTTTCAAAATCATAAATCCTATTAAACCATTGTAAACTACTTGACTTCACTAGCAGGTGGAGAAGGGTTACAGGAAGCAGTACATCATACCAAGTACTGCTGATCGGGGTCCTCGGATCGCAGAAGATGAATGAATCGGCCCACAAGGCTCTGCTCATCAGCAAAGTCTTCCGGATCAGGATCTTCAATGGGTTGATCTGGCTGATCTTGAATCAATGTGGATACCAAATTCATAATGGAATCCACCTGTAACATGAGGGGCACAATAAAATCATTAAGGTCAAACAGCTGACATGCGAAGCCACCATCAAAAATATTTTCAATTGTGTAAAGGTACAAATTAATATCAACAAAATAATTCCTTCTTTTGTAAGAAAATTATATAGACATGTCAATGCACACACACAGAAGTCCTTCAAAAGTTTGCAGGAAAACTGAATTAAAAGTAAGTTTTAGGGAACTTGATTGAAAACCACACATAGCTTCTTCATAATACAATTTCCATGAAATCCCTCAGCTATGGACCCAGTGTTAATTATCTGTGATTTCTCCAATTCTCCAATCTTGTAATTCAGATAACACATAAACTACTTGTGATCTTTCCTCAGTATTAAATTATTCTCCCCTCCCATCTCTTTGAGATTTCTCAATCAAAACTACAGCATCATTTTCCTAAAACAGCATGTTAGCATTTTCTTACCTGGTCTTGAGAGACAATTTCTGTGTTATAATCCAGCACGTTACTAAGCACATAACAACTCATGCTCTTTCTGGACTCATAATCAAAGTACTCAAACAGTGGGTGAAAATGTTTTAATTTCAAGACTGTTAAAATGTTGTTGTAAGTATCAACAGGTATCTTCAAAAGTCTGGTGAGCTCCTTTGAAACTGCACTACTGGTAGCAATACTACAAAAAGAAAAACAGAAGCCTTATAGCGAATAATATTAACTTTCTACACAAACAGAACTTGCTTCATAAAGATCATAAAGTTCTATACCGCTTAAAGGAAGTGAGCCAAGTAAATCACACTACTCCAAAACATGCCAATGATCTTTCTCTAAAAGGACAAAGATATCCATAAAGCATAAATATTTATTCACGTATTATTGTTCTACTGACACAAAATAAGATACAATAAATTGTCTCCCATTCATGAACACATTGTACTGGAGTTCAGGTGACTAACAGGAGAAGGGAACACCTGGCGTTGTCAAGGCAACAGCAGGCGAGACCTGAATTTCAATAAATCTACAGCGAGCTAATTTTTAAGTTGATAATTTTGTATGGCCCACATATCATAAATATCTTAATGACCTCTGGCAGAAAAAGATTCCCTAGTCCTGCTCCTTGAATTTTACATTCATTACTTAAAAAGTAAATGTATGCATGAATGACAAAAGACACAGGGATCTTGTATCTGTTGGTTCATCACCACACGCCTGTAGTAGCCAGGGCTGAGCCAGGGCTGAGCCAGGCCGGAGCCAGGGCTGAGCCAGGAGCCCTGAAATCCATCTAGGTCTTCCACACGGGCAGCAGCGGCCCAAGCACTGGAGCTATCCCTGCTGCTGCCCAAGACGGTGTATTAGCATATTGAAAGCTGTATCAAAGGCAGAGCCAGGACTCAAAAAATGTGAGTATACCAAGTACTACTGCACTGAAAGGCATATCCCAATTTTATATTTATAAGAAAAATATTTCAAGTGATGGTTTGGTTCCTAGGGAAGCTAATAAGTATTACATATTCAGAGTAAAAAATAAAGAGGAAAAAATGCTTTCTAAAACCAACAATTCAATAAAATATATAAATTATCTCTTGCGCGGCATATGTTGGTGATTAAGGAAAAGCAGGTCGAATTAAGACAGTAGCTTACAGAAACGCTCCAGGAAGACTAACACATATCCAGGAATCTGTAAGATCTTCAGGGGCTGAGGTTTCTAATTATTCTGCTTACTTTAAAGATCACTTGAGGAGAGTTTTGGACTGTTTCTGAGATCCCAGAGATACGAGGATGTATGAAAGAAAAGAAGGCAACAAAATGGAGCAGAAGGAAGTTATAGGGGCAGGTGTTAGAGGACACAGGGGATAAAGGTCCGGCTCGGGCTGCTCACACCCACATCAGGTGCTAACGTCCCTGAGAGGGCAGGCGGATGACGGCCCCAGAACACAGGCCACTGCCACCCAGATGGGAGACCTGGATGGAATTCTGAAGGCCTGGGCTTCAGCCTAGCGCAGCCCTGGCTGTTGTAGCCATTTGAGAGGTAAGGCAGCAGACGGAAGAGCCCTTTGTAAGTAGATCTTTAAAGAGAAGAGGGGAGGGGAAGAAATTAAAAATTTCCTGATACAGCTGAACTACTAGAAGGGACTTGAAAAGGAGAAAGAGGACAATAGGTGAAATTCTGAATAACAGAGTGGAAAAAAGGAATGCCCCATTTGACCCAACTTCACCAGCATCTGAGGAAGGACACAGGGAACTGCTAGGAGAAATGCCCTCAATGGCCACTAGAGGATGCCACAGGCTTACAGTAACTGGATAGCTAGTGTAAAACAAAATGGGGGACAGAATACAGTATTTACTATATATGTTCTTTGATGGTATCAAAATCCAAGCTCAAAAAAGAAAACTATCTTTAAATCAACTGGATTTCTACACCTTAAATATACATATGCCACAATCTGGTTGCAATTTATTCATCTGTAGGAAACTGTTTTAAAAAAGATCTAGTTATGCGAGTTACGTAGAGACAAAGGAGACACACAGAGGGGATTCTGTCCCCCTAATCCACTTCCCAAACAGCCACAGCAACCACCAAGGCTGGGCCTTGTCAAAGCCAGGAGCAAGGGACTTCCACATAGGTGAGAGGGCTCAAGCACCTGGGGCATCTTCCGTGGCTGTTCCCAGGTCATCCGCTGAGAGCAGCCAGGACACTCACACGCTGCTTCAGCGAGCATCTTTACACATTAAATCACAAGGCTAGCCCCCAAGGAAATGTTTGCATAATGGGGAGTCTAATTTGCAGACAATGGTCTCCAAAAGCTGTCTCTGGTCCGAGAGTGGCAGTTTTTCCTTACTGTACACAACCACAGAACATGACAGTCTTAACAAATGCTTACAATAAGACAAAGGCGAACATTTTGAGAAGCAAGTGAGAAAAAAATAGCGATTGAGAAAGAAATCTGGGACCAAAAAAGTGTTTTACAAGGTTGCTTACAAAATGCAACTTTAACTTACTGTTCAAGGTTGAGCTTATTGAATATCTCCACTGTTGTCTCTAAAACTTTATCAACATAGTCCACACGATCAGGGTAACATTTCATAGCAAGATTAATGAGAGAGACTTGTAAAGATACAACATCCTCGGATGGCATGTCTTGTCTAGACTGGAATGTTTAGAAAACCACATAATTTATTTTAAAAAACTATACAACAATTTGGAGCAGAGAAGTTTCAAAGTTTTGAGAACTCAAAAAAAAAAAAAATCTATACAAACCTGAATCACTGTAGCCACCTGCTGTGAAAATATATCAAAAAGTTTGATATCTGCTGGGATTCCAGGTCCATCTTCACGGTGGGCAAATAAAGCTAATCTAAAAAAAAAAAAAAAAAAAACTTTACTTTTAAAATGACAGAGATATTTGGGTAGTGGAATCATGAATGATACTTCATTAATAAAGGTTGTTAAAACAGGATTCTAAATGTATTCCCTTAATTTATTTTTAACAACCGTTTTGCCAATAATACCCTATTTTATAGGCTTTTTTTACTTAATATCACTCTGTATAGATTTCAACAGGCTGATTCTCTGCACTCTGAAGCCAAATTAACTGACATGAATAAAAATACACTAAAGTGACAAATATTTCCAATTGCTTTGATTTAAATGAATAACCTTTAAAATACTGCAATTTTACTAAAGTTTGAAACACAACTACAAAAGCAAATGATTTTTAATTACCATGATTCTACTGTTAAAGTTTTTTTAATTAACCAATGTAAAATTTTTTTTATTATTTATTTATTTTATTAGAAAGTCAGATATACAGAGAGAAGGAGATAACAGAGAGAAAGATCTTCCATCCACTGGTTCACCCCCCAAGTGGCTTCCCTGGCTGGAGCTGAGCTGATCTAAAGCCAGGAGCCTGGAGCCTCTTCCAGGTTTCCACGACAATGTAGGGTCCCCAAAGTTTTGGGCTGTCATCTACTGCTTTCCCAGGCCATGAGCAGGGAGCTGGATGGAAGTGGAGCAGCCGGGATTAGAACCAGTGCCCATATGGGAACCGGGTGGATGCAAGGTGAGGATTTAGCTGCTAGGCTATCATGCTGGGCCCATTAATGTACTTTTTAAGGTAAATATACTATTTTCAATAAGCTATTAAAAATAATGTCTATTTCATTGTTTCTACCTACAGAGTCACTTTGTTAGACTCACAAGAGTCAGTACTGACAAGATACCTGAGTGACATCACATCCCACATCACACACAACTTCCTTTAAGGGCAGCCCCATGAAACCTATAATTTTTACTGCCCAAGATTGAACTGATATTTTGGAAAACTGAGTCCTTCAAATTTAAAATTTAATGAGCTAGTTACTAAAGGTATTTACAGAAATACATCTTGACTTTGTTTTCACATTGACAATGATCATGTATGCGGCAGGGATACCAAGGCAGCACAGTTGCCAAATACTTCTTACAGCGATTATTAGAAGCCAAGTTTTACATAGATTTTTAAAATAGTCTTGTTTTTTAAAAAAAGGTTTATTTTTATTTGAAATGCAGAATCTCAAAGGAGGAAAGAGAGGTCTTCCATTTACTGATTCATTCTGCAAGTGGCCGTAATGACTGCAGCTGGGCTAGGGTGAACCCAGGAGTGCGGACATTCTTCCAGGTCTCCCACATGGGCGCAGGGGCTCAAATACTTAAGCCACCCTTTTCTGCTTTCCCAGGCACACTGCAGGGAGCTGAATCTTAACTGGAGCAGCCAGGACTCAAACCAGCACTCACATGGGATGCTGGCACCTCAAGTATCAGCTTAACGTGCTGTGTCAAAATGCTGACCAAGTTTTTATTTTTAACCAATCAAGACTGATGGCTAAAATAAATAAATAGATACATAAATAAGTAAATGACTGAAACTTACAAGGGATTTACCAAACATATCAGAAAATTGAGAAAATGTGTTAACAGCGATTAATTTTAGTTAACCTTTCATTTTTAACCAACTATATGTAATTTCTACCTAGCAGAGCACTCAGTCACATCACTCCCAACGGACGATGACTTGCATTATGATACAGAACAAGTTTGAGCCTTTGATTTGGAAGAATAAATGATGGGTCTATACAACAATGTCAATGCCCATAAAATGCATAAATTAAAAGGGCTCAGTATTTCCACATCTCCCACACAACGAAACTCATTTGTACCTAAGTTAGGCAAGCACCTAATAAACACACTAGCAAAGCTGAATTACTGGATAATCACATGAAAAGCATGAATAATTCACAAAATTCACAAATAATTCACAAAGAATGTATTATTACGCCCAAGCCAGAATATTTGTCTCTGGAGCAGAAAGGTCTTACCTATCAATTAAAGCAATGATTATATTTTTCACATTTACATTCTGGTGTAACTCAGCGCAGGCCCGGAGAAAAGGATTCAAAGTTTGGAGGTGGAATTCATCAGGAAAAACCTGAAAAACAAAAAATTGGTTGATACAAGTAAAAATACTTCACAAAACAGTCTGAACTAACATGACATTTAAAATTCATATTTGTGGGGAAAAAATCATGTAAGTTGTATTCAACTAAACTCGACCATGTTGCTTTTGAATGTCTCTGAACAGCACCCAGATGGAAATATTCCAGGAACCAAAGAACTCCTGCAAAGTTTTAAAGCTACTGAGACCTAGAAAATGTGAAGATCACTCTTTCCCACATTTTGGGGGAGAATAGGAGTCATTAATACAAAACAAGTTATTAAGTTGTAATAAGCAGAATTCCTTATTCAGAAAAACGTTATTTTCTCTTTTGGCAATATATTTTTTGTAAACAATGGAAAGTAAAATGGGTCCCACTAGAAAATAAAATTTCTCACTTACCTGGATAATACATTCCATGAGATATTCTTGGGCCAAAGCATCCCTGCAATTCACAACTTGCTCCAATATGCCAGTCAAAACGATCTAAATCAGGCGACAGAGGAAAAACAAAAAGGAGCACGATCTCACTACTAACTTGAAAATCATATTTTAGAATTTTTTCACCCATAATTCTTTAAATTTTATAACCTTACAGATGTTTTAAATAAAAAATCCTGGATTTCTATTTAGTAAGAGTCACAAAGAAGCCCGATTTATCAACTTGTTTTCTTTATGGTTTATATTTTTTCTGTATTAAGAAATATTTATCGAATTCATGGTCATAAAGATCTCCCTATTTTCTCCTAATAAGTTTAGGTTTCATATTAAGATCTCCATTCCATTTTTAAGAATTATTCTACACTGCATAAATGAAGGTCAAGATTGAGCTTTTATACTTTTGTTCCAAAAGCATTTTTTGTTTGTTTTTAAGATTTACTTTTATTGGAAAGGCAATTTTACAGAAGAAGAGACAGATCTTCCATCCACTGGTTCATTCCCCAAGTGTTCGCAACAGACAGAGCTGAGCTGATCAAAAGCCAGGAACCTGGAGCTTCTTCTGGGCCTTCCTTGTGGGTACAGGGTCCCAAGGCTTTGAGCCATCCTCTGCTGCTTTCCCAGCCATAAACAGGAAACTGGATGGGAAGTGGAGCTGCTGGGACATGAGCCGGTGCCAACACAGGATCCCGGTGCTTGTAGGTGGAGCATTAGCCAATTGAGCCATTATGTCAGCCCATCCCCTTACACCATCTGTTTAAAAGGTTCCCTTTAGTGGGCCAGTGCTGTGGCTCCAACAGGTTAATTCTCCCATCTTCAAGCAGCAGCATCCCAAATGGTTACCAGTTCCTGTCCTGGCTGTTTCACTTCTGATCCAAATCTCTGCTAACAACCTGGGAAGGCGACAGAGGATGGCTCGGGTCCTTGAGACCCTGCACCCCACATGGGCAACTCAGAGAAGCTCCTTGCTCCCAGCTTCAGAGTGGCTCAGCTTCGGTCACTGCGGCCATTTGGGGGATGAGCCAGTGCATGGAAGAGTTTTCCCTCTCATCTCCTCTCTGTAAATCTGCCTTTCAAATAAAAAGTGAATCAAACCGCTGTCTGTGTCTGTGATTACAGCATTCTCTCTGTAGGAGTGCCAGTTTGAGCCACTAGCTCTCTTTCCAATCCAGCTCCTTGCTAACACAACTGCTAAAGCAGCAGAAGATGGCCCATGTAGAAAACCCACATGGAATTCCAGGATCCTAGCTCTGTTCTAATTCAGATGCAGCCATTGCTGAAAATTTTGGGGAATGAGCCAGCAGATGGAAGATTTCTCTGTCTCTCCTTCACTCTCTCATGCTGCCTTTCAAATAAGTAAATCTTTTTTTTAAAGAAGTTACTTTCGTATCTTTTAGTTATATGTATTTGGCTCTACTATGGATTGTCTATTCTAGGGATCAGAAGATCTAGGTCACTGGCTGTTTATGTACACCAAATTTTAATGGAACATAGCTGATCCTACTCACTTCCATTTTGTCTGTGGCTACTTTTGTGCTATATTTACCGAGTTTATTAGTTATAAACCACACGGTTTTCAAAAACAAAGAATATTTAGTATCAGAGCCTTTAAGGGAAGCCCAGTGGTCAGTGTTTTACTCTCCCCGTCACGTGACATGTCCATCCCTCTCACCAACAATCACCTTCCCTTACGTCAGCTTCACAGTAAATCTTGAGTTCGGAAAGGAGTCCCACTTTGTCCCTCTTTCCCAAAACTGTTGTGCCGCTAAGGTTCTTTGCTTTTTGATACAAAACTTAAAATCAGCCTGTTGATTTCTACCTAAATAAATAAATAAATAAACTTGCTGGGGAAAAAAAAAAACCAATTCTGCTGCAGTTTTGAATGAGATTATATACTAACTTCACCGAGAAGCTCAAGGAAAGCTGCTATCCAGGCAGCCTCAACAATTCTGATCCCCAAACTTCGTGATCTAAAAATGTTCATCAATGCATTATTTTTTAGAGTTTTTATTAAAAAAAAAAAAAAAACGAGCTTCAGTTCATACTACACAACATGAGAAAAAGTGACAAATAAAAAAAAACACACACCTGTTTATAACGTTCCACATTTACACCTTCCAGCTGGCTGAGGCGCACCAAATTTGTCCCCACTAAAATCCTCAGTTCCTGTCTCTCTCGCTCTCTTTTTTCTCTATCGCGGCTATGGCCCTGATGTTGCATTCGCACCCACAACTTGTTCATCTCTGCAAAGTTGAGTAGTACAAAGTCCATGGAGTCACCGATATCACCAGTTGTTTCTTCACTGAAAAGAAATCGTTGGAAAAATCTTGACACGGTATTTAAATTACAAAAACAACTTACCACTACCCCTCAACCTTTCTATATTTCTTATCTGTTCTACACCAACATTTTATAAAAACCACAAATTCCTTATCTCAATAATAAATTTCAAGGGAAACAAATCCTAGCACGGACACCAGGAAGAAGATACAGAACATCTCAACTCCCTATCCTAGGCAACATGTTAACATAAGTGTCTGAAGACAACTTCTATAGGATAAAAAATATGGTGAAACTGGGAACTACAACGCTGGCTATACAAAACATACAGTCTTTATGAATGGCTTTTTATCATCATTATGGGAAAGGCAGATATAGAGAGAGGAGTAGAGACAGAGACAAAGATCTTTCATCCGATGATTCATTCCCCAAGCAGCCACCATGGCCAGAAGTGAGCCAATCTGAAGCCAGGAGCCAGGAGCTTCTTCTCGGTCACCCATGCGGGTGCAGGGTCCCAAGGCTTTGGGCTATCCTTGACTGCTTTCCTAGGTCAAATGCAGGGAGCTTGACGGGAAGCAGGGCCATTGGAATTAGAACTGGCACCCATATGGGATCTTGGTGCGAGCAAGGCGAGGACTTTAACCACTAGGCTATCATGCTGGGTCCTGGCTTTTTCTTTTTGGAGTATCTAACTTGTGTACAGAATTATAATCACACATCCTAGATTAACTAGCAGACCATAGCTATAAAAACCAGCTGGTACATGGAAAAAGTGACCATACTTGTACTTTATTATTTGATCATAAGTACAATTTTCAAAATGTTATTGATTTTAAAAGCCATCCTTTTGAAGAATATTTAACATAATGGAAAACTGCTCTCAGTTATGTAAAATCAAAAACGCAGGTCCTAATAATCCAAAGACATGATTTGCTTAAATCATTCAGCTGAGTCACATACTACACGTTAACGAGGAGGTATTTATCACAAATGAAATCTAATGGGCTATGCTGAAGCTGAAAGCTGCCACCTGGGATTCCTGCATCCCATGTAAGTACCAGTTTGAACCCCTGCTGTTCCACTTCCAATGCAGCTCCCTACCAATGGACCTGGAAAAGCAGCCCTTTGGGCCCTGCATCCACGGGGAATTAGCTTCTGGCTTCTGCCTGGCCCAGCTCCAACCATTACAGTCATTTGGAGAAAGAACAGGAAAATGGAAAATCTAATTCTCGCTCTTTCTCTCCTGCCCTTTTCTATAACTCTGCCTTCCAGATAATTTTCTTTAAAAAAAAAAAAAAAAAAAAAAAAGGAAAATACAAAATGTTACCAAGAATTGACTGATGGAGGAATTATTAACATTTGCTTACTTATTCCTGTACATTTTTATATACTCTATAATGAAAAAATACAACTAAATCAAGGAAAAAGCCCACTTACTCTGTCGGTTCTCCCTCATCAGGTAAGATGTTTCTAGTACACTGGAGAAGATAATTTCGAAGAAACAGACCCCTCAGGGGATGCTGCACGCCACGGCACATTTCTACCAAATCTTTCAAAATGTCTTTCCTGGATTGAGGAAATGACTTGACATATACAACTCCAACTGTAATCAATAGGTAACTAGAAGAATTACAAAGAAACACTTGATTAGAAATGCAATATTCATATTAACTAGGTTCGAACACATGAACACAAAATAAACAGGAACCATGTTTCTTCTGTGTGAAAAACATATCATCTTATTTAAGACATAACCACTGACTGACCCCTAAAAATGTGAATATGCAGTCTCCTCTTACTCACGGGAGGATATATTCCCAGTGAAAGCCTAAAATCATGGATAGTATTCATTTCCCACACATACTCAACTATGATGGAATTTAACCTGTCAATGATGCACAGTAAGAATTTAGCAACTAAAATATAACGATTATACTATCATAAAAGTGATGTAATGATAACCTCCCTCAAAGCATGTTGTACTGTACATTACTGTAATGGTATGAAATGATATGTGCAAAGCTGTAAGATGAGATGAAGTGATGTGAACATGAAGGTACCGTGGGGCACTGTTAGGCTAGTATGTACGGGTTACCTGAATTCTGAATATTGATCTGATAACCAAGACAGCTCCTAAGTGACTAACAGGGAAGCAGATTGCATACGATCACTGGACGGAAGAATGATTCACACCCTAGGGTGAAATTTCATCATGCTACTTAGGGTAACAATTAAACCTATGAATTATTTCTAGAATTTTCTATTTAACATTTTTAGATAGTAGATGACCATGAGTAGCTGAAATCACAAAAAGAAAAACTGTGGAAGAAGTCAAGACACTATAAAATAGCATGTTCTTTTTATTTCCAAAATTCTTCCAACCATTGACATAAAAGTAAATTTGGGGGCTCTAATTGTGGCATTCAGGTTGGTTCCCACTTGCCACACTGGTATCTCATATCAGGGTGCCAGTTCAAGTCTCTTTACTATATTTCAGATCCAACTTCCTGCTGATATGCCTGGGAAGGCAGCAAAGGATGGTCCAAGTACGTGGGTCCTTGCCACCCATAGAGGAAACCCAGAGGGAGTTCCTAGCTCCTGTCTTTGGTCTGGCCTAACCCTAGATGTTAAAGGCCCTTGACGAATGCACCAGCAGATGAAAGTGTTCCCTCTCTTTCTAATTTCCTGCCTTTGAAATAAATAAATCTGTCCACAAACATAAAAGTAAATTTACTCTAAAATCTTACAACAACAGAACATCTACCAAAATGTTCATCTCAATTTGTTAAAGAATTCTTTCATATTGGTTTTTAAAAAGTTGCTAAATTTTTCAAGACAAAGGAGGAAATCCAGAAGTAAGAGTTTTCAAATTCTTAATTACTTACAGCCTTGGGATGATGTTTCCAGCATATTGTACAAGTTCATACAGATCTGCCACCTTTCTTCCTTTAGCAAACTCATCTGTCAGGTAGACCTCCAAGTAGTGCAATTCATCAGAAATAGCCATATCTTTTAAATTACGATTAAGGACAAAAATAAAGATAAGCCAATCTAAGCAAAAACAACTTACTGGAGTCACTGAACCTAAGGGTAGATATCATAAACTTTAGTCTTTCAGACAGAGGGGCTTCAAGTGAAGACAGAATTCAAGTTGGCCTTTCCTTTCTTTTAGCAGCTTAGGAGCCAGTGTTGTGGCACAGCAGCTTCCTGTTAACATGCCTTGGAAATCCAGGTACTGAGGTTTTGCCATCCCAAAGACCCAGATGGAATTCCTGAACCATGGCTTCAGCCTGATCCACACCTGGCCGATTCGGGCATTTGATGAATGCAGATGGGAACTAGCAGGTGGAATTCTATCACTCTGCCTTCCAAACACATACTTGAAAAAAAATTTAGGAGTTGGCGCTGTGGCACAGTGGGCAAACCCATTGCCTGTGAGGTCCACAGCCCATAGGAGCATCAATTTAAGACCTGGATGCTCCAATTCTAATCCAGCTCTATGCTAATGTGCCGTGGAAAAGCAGATTAAGATAATCCAAGTCCCTGGAATCCAGCCACCCACAAAGGCAGATCTGAATGAAGCCCCTGGCTTCAGTCTGACCCACACTCAGCCACTGTGGCTATTTGGGGAATGATGCGAGAGATAAAGATATCTCTCTTTCAAATACTAATTGATTTTGCAAGGGCAAGAAATTGTGAACAATTTTGTAACATTTCAGAGTTCCTCAAGGCAAAAATCAGAACATAAAAAACAAAACAACTACCTAATAGCCTCAATATCTTTTTATTTTAAAAAGGTTTATTTTTATTGGAAAGGCAGACTTACAGAAAAAAGAGACACAGAGAAGTATCTTCCATCTCCTGGTTTACTCCCCTACCCAAGAGCCAGTACCTTCTTCCAGCTTTCCAATGCGGGTGCAGGGTCCCAAAGCTTTGGGCCATCTTCTGCTACTTTCCCAGGACATAAGCAGAGAGCTAGATGGGAAGTGGGGCAGGCGAAGGATTAACCAATTGAGTCATCACACCAAACTTCATGAAGTTCAAAAATCGAGATAGAGTAACTGCCCACTTGAAAGAATTTTAGCACAGAAAAGTAGTATTCTTAAAAGTTTTTATTTCTCTCATCTAGTGTGTCTATATAGGTCATACCATTGAATTATGACAATGAAGAACTCCAGAAAAATGTCATTAAAAAGCATTAATTAGGGGCCAGCGCCATGGGCATAGCTGGCTAAGCTGTCGTTTACGGTACCAGCATCGTATGTGGGTGCTGGTTGAGGTTCCAGCTGCTCCACTTCCAATCCAACTCCCCACTTATGGCCTGGGAGGGCAGCAGAGGATGGCTCAGGTCCTTAGCTGCGTGCACCCATGGTGGAGGCCTGGAGGATGCTCTTGGCTTCAGCTCAGCTCTGGCTGTGTGGCCATTTGGGAAGTGAGCCAGTAGATGGAGGGTGTGTGTGTGTGTGTCTACTTCTCTCTGTGACTCTGCCTTTCAAGTAAGAAAAAAAAAAAGCATAATTAGCTTGATCAAGAAATGAGTATAATCTAGGAACAGGAACTGGTTGGACTGCTCATATTCCATATGAGAGAGCAGGACCTGAATTGAGTTCTGGATGCTGGTTTCAGCCAGGCCCAGCCTCAGCTCTTACAGGCAGCTGGAAGATCTCTGTGTCTGTATCTCGGCTTTCAAAAAAAAAAAAAAAAAGAATAAAAATTTTAAAAGAAAATGAAGTAAAATCCAAATGTTTACTATTCAACAATCAAAAGATACAAAGTTCATAATAGCTCTTTGGCGATAACATAGATGTCCTCAGTTCACCAAGCATATTAGAAGCATGTTTCAGAGCATCCATGAGCTTGTTTTTATCCTGCAAAACAAAACAAAAACAAAAAAAACCAAGATAATTGATGAGATTGTTTACTTCAAATAAACATTTATGCTGGTTACATAAACCCTTTAAGTCAAAGATTACACATAGTTTTAAAAGTACATAGCATTTAAATTTTTTAATCACATGAAAATCAATCTTAAACAATTTCACCTTCTGTTCTTTAAAAAAAATTCACACATTTCCCACTGGGGCTGCAAAGCTTCACAAGACTTTCATGTCTGCAAATTTCCTGGTACAATTCTCATCTTTTCAATGTCTAGAGACTAGGAAAATCTGTTAGTTCCATTTTATCTGCAATCAACAGAGCTAGCACTCATTCTAAAACAAGATTCTATTCTAACAACTACTCTGTCATAGGTTAAAGATTAAAAAAGGCTCTTCAGTGCTATCTGGAATGATACCCATGTAAATCAGTTTCACTCCAGTATTTTTCAAATCCTTACAAATCCCCTATATCCCACTCTACTCGTGAATGCACACGGCTCCTTCAGATACAAAAATTCTAGCCATAAACAGAAAGAGAAACAAGAAATATACTCATTTTCTGCATTCCAAGACTATTTTCCTTTACCAATTTATATGCAAGGAAACCATGTGTAGTATAGTATCGATATAAATTATCTTACACTCTGTATTTCAGAATACAAAAATATATATAATTTTCTTTAAAAGATTTATTTACTTTTATTTGAAAGGCAGATTCACAGACAAGGACAGACAGGGGAAAGATCTTCCATCCACTGGTCCACTCCCCAAATGACCACAACACTTAGAGCTAAGCCAGTCAAAGCCAGTAGCTTCTTCCTGGTCTCCCACATGGGGGCAGGGGTCCAGGGCCTTGAGCATCCAATGCTGCTTTCCCAGGCCATCCAGAGAGCTGGATAGGAAGTGGAGCAGCCAGGGCATGAATTGGTACCCATGACAGATGCTGGTGCCACTGGCAGAGGATTAGCTTGCTACATATCACACCCAGCCCCTTGTGTAAGTATAACTTTTTTAAAGATTTATTTATTTTTATCGCAAAGTCAGATACACAGAGAAAAGAGACAGAGAGGAAGATCTCCCATCCACTGGTACACTCCCCAAACAGCCACAACGGCCAGACCTGAACAAATCTGAATCCAGGATCCAGGAGCCACTTCTGGGTCTCCCACGTGGGTGCAGAGTCCCAAGGCTTTGGGCTGTCTTTGACTACTTTCCCAGGCCACTGTCAGGAGGCTGGATGGGAAACAGGGCTATCAGGTTCCCGGAGCAGAACCAGTACCCATATGGGATCCTTGTGCATGCAAGGCGAGGACGTTAGCCGCTAGACTACCGTGCCAGGATCAATGTAAGTATAATTTTTAAATTGGCTTAACTTTTCAAAAATTTTCAGGAGGAGAATCAAGATGGCAGAATAGGGTAAGGACACGTTTGCATGGAGAGAGAAACATTAGCCAGTATGAAGCAGAGAGGGCACATTCCAGGAAAAAGGAGAGGACAACAGCAGCGGAGTACCTGGAGACAAACAGACACAGGAAAGCAGCAGAAACAATGGTGTGGTGTTGCAGTGACTGATACCCCAGCAGCCTTCAGCAAACAGTAATCTGAATCTCATGGGCAGTCAGAACTATACCAGCAACCAGGTGGGAAGGAATTTTAGTGGGAGCTACAGAGGTGAACCCAAAGAACTGATCGTCCTGTTGGTCTGTTTGATTTGACCAGGAGCAGAGAGAAAGCAGCAGATCCTAGACGGGTGTTGAGGGAACAGGGTGGATGTCACAACCAAGTCCGCCCCCCCAGAGCCAAGCTGGGCACCCTTTTTGTTGAAGGAGGCAAAGGCTATGGACAGTATTGCGCATGCACTGAGCTGGGAGTGAACTAATCTCTGGCTCAGCAAACTGCAACAACGTGGCATCCTACAGTACCCGGAACTCCACCAGCAATAAGGTGGGAAGGGACTTGCACTGGGAGCTAAGGAGGTGAACCCAAAGAACCGCCCATCCTGCTGATCTGTTTGATTAGACCAGGAACACAGAAAGAGCAGCAACAGATCTCAGATAGGCAGTGAGGGAACAGGGTGGATTTCACAGCCCAGTTCACCCCCCTAGAGCCGAATTGGGCATCAATTTGTTTAAGGAGGCAAAGGCAAGCCAAGGGAATGAGCATATGCTGAGCTGGGAGGGAACATATTTATGGCTCAGCAAACTGCAAAAACATGGCCTACTACAGGTTCCACCCAAGACAGGTCTGGGTAGCCCTCAGACCTGACGGTCAGCAGATGAAGAACTCTAGTACTAGTAGGGCAATATGGTGGCATAGGGTATAGATATGTTTGACAAGATGAAGAATCTTTTGACAGGGTGAAGTACAATACGCAGATTACAGGGGGAAAATTAGGGCTCAGGCAGTAAGCGGGGGGTACCTGGAGACCCCCTGGACACAGGGAAGCTGTGGTGATGGGACAGCAGTGTTGCAGTGGACCAAAAAACCCCACCAGTGGTCGGCGAGCAGCCACTCAGACCCCAGCAATCCAAGCTCTGGCGATCCGTTTCCAGCACCAGCCAAACATCCAGCAGTGGCCTCCACACAGCTCTTGTGACCGCCAGGTGGGAGCCTAGGTCTGTGTGGGGAGCTCGGGAGGCAAGTGACATAGAGCTGGGTGACTGGGACCAGCCACAGGTGGAGAGAGTAGGAGATTCAGGGCGTCATCTTGTATGGACAGGTGGAACACGGAGTTGACGGAGCAACAGAGGAGGCTTGTTTCTGGCTGATCACACGAACTGATCCAAGTGGGGAGGGTAGCACCAACTTCGCTTCCTGCAGGGTCGGTGTGGTCCCACAAGCTGATAGTCAGCAACCACAATTCTCCAGCAGCATCCCACCTGGCGCCATCTCAGGTGGCAGGACAGCAAGTGTGGACCCCAAGTGAAGGTCCAGAGTGGGCCTGTACTAGCTAACTGCACTGAGCTGAGCCCATAGCGCCAGCCTTGCAGCCTGCAGGGTCTGTGTGGTCCCTGGAGCTGACAGCTAACAGCACCCTGATCTTTGTTGATGCCCCTATGGGTGCCATCTTGGACACTGAGGCAAGCGCTCCGAACACTGACAAACTGCAAAAGGGGGAGTGGTAAACTGCGCATGCACTAATTCAGCAGCTCTCAGATATCAGTGTCACAGGACCAGGCACTGTTACATTGAAGGGAGGACAGCTGAGCTGCCCAAGAACTAAGCTGGGAACAAAATCACCACCATCTTAGAGCACTGCACAGGCTCTGCAGAAAAAACAGCCCAGACAAGGCATGCCACCAACTCCACCCAAAATAACTCCAGGAGATACTCAGACTTATTGGTCAACAGGGGGCGACAAAATTAGTGTTGCCTACAAAATCAGTGCTGCCAAGAAAGCAATTATTCAGGACAACTGTGTTTTCCAACTTCAGGGCACTGATTGAACATAAAAATCAACTTATAGACCTGTAAGTAATACACCTTAGAGACAATTTCGTCAACCAGATTGGCAACTACAAAAGGTAAAAGAAAAGACAAAGACACTATGAACGTTACTGAAGGCTCTCCAGAAAAGGGAGCAAAAGTTTCGCTCACTCTGAGTTAACTGAGAAAAACATTGAGAAAATGGGGGACACAGAACTCAGAAAATTTGTTATAAGCTGCTGATCAACAATGAGAAGCACAAACAAGAGTTCAAAGAAGAAATAGCAGTAATAAATCAAATCAAGGCTGATATATCAGAAATTAAGAACACAGTAGAACAAATTAAAAATACGGTGGAGAGTCACAACAATAGAATGAACGGGGCAGAAGAAAGAATTTCAGAATTAGAAGATTATTTCCTGTCACCATGAAGAAACAAAAAGCTGGAAGCAGAGCTGGGTCAAGCTAAAAAAAAGTATCCAAGAATTAAAAGATATGATTAAAAGGTCCAACATAAGAGTTAAGGGAGTTCCAGAAGGTGCAGAAAGAGAAGTTGGGATTAAAGGTATATTCAATGAAACAACAAGGGAAAATTTCCCTAATCTAGAGAAAGAATTGGAAAACAATACCCAGGAAGGTCACAGAACTCCCAACAGGGTTTACCAAAAGCAATCTTCACCATGACACACGATAATCAAGCTCTCTTCAGATGAACAAAAAGTAAATGTGCACGTGAAAAAAATCAAGTGACATACAGAGGAATCCCAATCAAACTCACAGCTGACCTTTCAGAGGAAACACTACAGGCCAGAAGAGAATGAAGTGACATATTCCAGATTCTGAAAAGGAAAATTTTTAAGCCCAGAATAACCTATCCTGTAAAGCTCTCCTTTGTCTTTGAAAATGAAATAAAATTCTTCCACAGTAAAGAAAAACTTCAAGACTTTGTCTCATCTAAACCTGCTCTACAAATGATACTCAAGGATGTTTCCATGAAAGAAAAAAGAAATAGAAACCATCAAAAACAAAGGCAAATGCAAAGAACATCCCAGTAAAATAACAGAAGACTAAGTCAATGAACAACCCATTGCTAAAATGACAGGACCAAATTACCACCCATACATATTAACCCTGAATGTAAAAGGCTTAAACTCATCAACCAAAAAGCATAAATTAGTAGAGTGGATTAAAACAACAAAACCCATCTATTTTTTGCCTACAGGAGACACATTTTACCAACAAAGATCAGCGGGAACTGTATCTCATGGATTTTGATTTTTTTTTGTTGGTTTCATCTCTTCAAAACACTTCCTTCTGATTAAATTCTTCAATGATTCATAGATCATAGAGCAGCATCATTTTCTTCAAGGTTTTTGATTTTCTTGTTCATTTCTTCAGTAACACATTAGTCATTTAGTAGTATGTTATTTAACTTCATGGTGCTGTTAACTTTTTTTTCTTCCTGCTATTTTGTTTTGCAGCTCTTCATTTAAGGGGATGTATAGTAAGTGTGTAATGGAGACTATCATATCTAGCACCATGTTATTTAACTTCATGGCATTGTAAATTTCTATTTTTCTTCCTGTTGTTGATTTTGTATTGTGGCTTTTCATTTAAGGGGATGTACAGTAACTGTGTAATGGAGATTATCATATCCAGATGTGAGGATACAATGCAGTATGCATCCCTACTTCCAGACAAAAATGGACTCCCAATGAAACTGTTTACTGTATCTTGACAATAGGATTCTACTCTCTGCCATTGTCCATGCCTGCAATGATGGGGCATATGACTGTGTATGAAGAACTATAGTAACAATATAGGGGAACTTGGTAAGGGGGAAGGGAATTGTGGCTGGGATAAGGGAAATCCCAGAAGCCTATGGAACTGTATCATAAAATGATAACAATAACAAGAAAGAAAAAAAAAATTTTCAGGAAAACAAGCTGAATTAAAAATGAAAGCATTTAAATTCATTCACTCAACAAATATTTACTGAGTGCATATATCACGTACTCCTCAGATTTAAGGTATAGAACTGAACAGACCTGTAATTCAGGTCACTATAAGCTATGAAAAGGCAGCCTGGGGTCTCTGGTCCTCATGAGCTTACTTTTGAGTAAGAAGACAATCCAAGTTACAGCTACAAACGTGGGTGGTAAACATGTTGAAATTGTTCCATACAGCATTTGAGAGAAGCGGGACAGGCGCTGCCGACACTGAGGGTTAGATCTGCCAGAAGCGGCGATGCTGGTAACTTCCTTAGAACCCGAGGGCGCGGACCGCCCCTCCCCCCATGCCCATCCTTACCAGACATCTCTTCATTTGAAATGACTGGACTTTCACAGCCTGTATGGCTTCATCCAAGAGCTTTTCCTGCTCATCCTGAGGTGACTGCTGTGTCGTAGGCTGAAAAACAAAACAAAACTGCCATGAAAATCTCCTAAGCACTTTAACAAATCAGTGATTTCTATAGTTCCGCTCACACTCCCTTCTCCAAGATGTTCGCATAGGCTCATTCTAGCTCTACATCTCAAACTTTTTATCTGTTTTTGAAAATTCCTGACCACACAGCTACACCTGGCTACTAAAGTTTACAGCTTAAACTTTGGCAGAATAGTAACACAGACAAAGAAACGTTTCTTTCTCAGAAACTGACTCAATATCACTCTAGGAGGATGGACTTTTCAGATGCTAGAGTTAGCCAGTTCTGACATTAAAGGACAACTTATGTCAATTTTGCTGTTTGGCAAGAGAAAGAAATCCAAAGGGGAAGGAAGAGGTCAGCTTTCCTGTTCACAGACGACATGATACTCCACACAGGATCACAGACTAAGACTCAGGCTATGGGAAATCATGAGTGTTTGCAAAGTTGCAGGATATGAAAGCACAAAAAAATCAATGCCCTGTGTACACACAACTCCATGGCTGAGAAAAAAACGTAGTATCAGTTCCATTCCCAACAGCAACAAAGAAAATTAAATATGTTCAAATGAAATCTTAACCAAAGATATGAAGGGTTTGTATGAAGGAACTATAAAACACTGAGGAAATAGAGGAAGACTTCAAAAGTTGAAGTTGCAAAATCAGTATCAACAAAATGGCCACATTAGCAAAACAAATGACAGATTTAACAGGATTCAAATTAAAATACAACTTCCTTCTTAGACCTAGAAAAAAAGTGTTGAAATTCATATGAAAACACAAGAGAACCCAAATAGCTAAAGCCGTTTTTTTAAATTTTTATTGCAAAGTCAGATATACAAAGAGGAGAAATGGAGAGGAAGATGTTCTGCCAATGATTTACTCCCCAAGTGACCAGAACAGCCAGAGCTGAGTCAATCTGAAGCCAGGAACTTCCTCCAGGTCTCCAACGCGGGTGCAGGTCCCAAGGCTTTGGGCCATCCTCGACTGCTTTCCCAGGCCACAAGCAGGGAGCTGGATGGGAAATGCGGTTACAGGGATTAGAACTGGCACCCATATGGGATCCCAGTGCATTTCAAGATGAGTACTCTAGCTGCTAGGCCACCACGCCGGGCCCAAGATTTATTTTTTTTAATTTTTATTAGAAATTCAGATCTACGGACAGGAAGATCTTCCGTCCGATTATTCACTCCCCAAGCGGCCACAATGGCCAGAGATGAGCCAATCTGAAGCCAGGAGCCAGAAGCCTCTTCTAGATCTCCCACATGGGTACAGGGTCCCAAGGCTCTGGGCCATACTCGACTGCTTTCCTAAGGCACAAGCAGGGAGCAGGATGGAAAACGGGGCCACCCAGATTAGAACCAGCAAACACATGGGAGTCCTGCACGTGCAAGGCAAGGACTTTAGCCGTTAGGCTATAGCACTGCGCCCCTAAAGCAATCTTAAAAAACAAAACCAAAGGTATAGATATCACAAACCAGTCTTCAAGATGTACTGCAGGCCAGCTGTAATCAAAACAGTCTGGTACTGGCTTAAAAACACACGTGAAAACTAATGGAATAGAATAGAAATCCCAGAAATCAACCCACACATCTATTGGCAACTTATTTTTGACAAATGAATCTAAATCAGTCTAGGCAGAAAGGACACACTGTTCAACAAGCGGTGCTGAGAAACCTGGATCTGGAGTGTGAAAGGAAAGACACAGATCCTCAACCCCCAGTAGATGTAGATATCAACTCTAAATGGCTCCAAGGTCTAATCTAAGGCCTGGCATGTAGGGAGTGAACCAGCAGAAGGAAGATCAAACTCTTCCCCTCCTTTTCTCCCCTGGCACTCAGGCTTTCAGATAAGTAAATAAATCTTTTAAAAATTACAGATTTCAAAAAAAACTTTTTTGGCACCAAAATTAACCAACACTAATATGTCTAATAGTGTGAGATGCTAAGAAAAATAAGACACGAATTTGAAGAGTATGATTTGGTGAATGTTGGGTTGAAGAATGGTGAAGTCACTGGTGCTTTATAAAGTTTATGGTGGACAATGCCAAGTGAAATTGACAGTTTGCAAACACCTAGTTCGTTTAAAAGAAAAACATGATGTTCAAGATTATACCCAGGGTGACAGACCATTCACCTAATTTGTTAGGAAAAAAATTTCAATCTTTTCCATAACCTAATTGAAAAGGCCCAATGATTAACAATAGAAACAGCCAGCTTAGCTTGCACAAATCTAACTGACTTTATGCTTTTATTTAAGGTTCCTGCTTAATGGTACCAAAACCTTAGGCCCAGATCAGCTGCAGACAAGAGTTTTTCAATGGAATTTGAAGCAAATAGGATCAGATTCTGAAGCAAACGACTGGACAGATTATGAATCACGGATTTATCAGTGTGATTCTCAAGACAAAACACAAAGTAATGGCTATCAAGAGGTGGAACATTCCAGTGGAAGCAGAAGCAGAACAATCAGGAGCAAAGGTCATGGGCAGTTTGGAGTCACGATTTTGCTGGTTGACTTTCCGCAGGGCCAAATAATGGTAACACATTTAATAATAAATACTTCGCTTTGAGAAAGTTGGCCAAAGCTGTTATCAAAAATGTCCAGGAAGGTTTTACCAGTTTTCCAATATGGATGAGAAATTACTAGGCATTCACCACACAGTCCTGATTTGGTTCCTTCTGACTTCCTTTTTTTCTAATTCTAAAATGTTGAAAGACTACGTGGATAGGATTAAATGACAGATATCCCTACTTAGAAAACTATCTTGAACTTGTTGGAGCTTTGGTTGAAAATACAGACAGAGTGGGCCCGGCGGCGTGGCCTAGCGGCTAAAGTCTTCGCCTTGAACGCCCCGGGATCCCATATGGGCGCCGGTTCTTATCCCGGCAGCTCCACTTCCCATCCAGCTCCCTGCTTGTGGCCTGGGAATGCAGTAGAGGACAGCCCAATGCATTGGGACCCTGCACCAGCATGGGAGACCCGGAAGAGGTTCCAGGTTCCTGGCATCGGATCGGCGCGCACCGGCCCATTGTGGCTCACTTGGGGAGTGAATCATCGGATGAAAGATCTTCCTCTCTGTCTCTCCTCCTCTCTGTATATCCGGCTTTCCAATAATAATAAATCTTTAAAAAAAAAAAAAAAAGAAAAGAAAATACAGACAGAGAGAGGGAGAAAAAGAAAGGAGATCTTGCATCCTCTGGTTCATCCTGCAAACGGCTGTTCCACACAAGGCTAGGCCAGACTGATGTCAGTAGCTTGGCACTTGGTTCAGGTTTCCTTTGCAATGGTAGGGACCCAGTACCTGGCCCATCTTGGGTTGTTATCCCGGAGACATTAGCAGGGAGCTAGACTGAGTGCAGCAATCAGGACTCCAAACCACGGCTCATGTAAAATGAGCACATGTTACAGGTAGCAGACTAACTATGCCAAATGCCAGGCATAATTCTATTTTCCCACAAATCTTCTGAAGCCCCCTCAGAGCTGAATGTACTAGTGACTAGCAGTAAATGATAAAGATCTTTGCATGCTCATTTTTATATTCTGCAACTGCCAAACTCCTGAGTTCCAATCATCTCTTAGTGGAGTCTTTTGATTCCTCTATGGAAATAGCATCTTCAAACGGGGATATTTTTATTCCTTTTATTCCTTTCTCATTTGTCTCCCTTTGACCTCCCTTTCTTATCTAACGGCTACAGCTAAAACTTCCAGAATCATACTGAATAGTAATGGTGAGCGTGAGCAGCTTTGGCATGCCTTGTGTTGAGCTATGTCCTTCTACATACAAGTTGCCTAAGGTTTTTATCATGAAAGAATGTTATATTTTATTACATGTTTCCTCTGTATTGATATTTTTATTCTTCAGTTCACTAAAGTAATATATCACACTGCGACGATGTATCACATTGATGCGCAGACACTGAACCAGCCCTGCATACCAGGGATAATTTCCACCTAATACTCTAATCAAATGCACAGCCCATCGCACACACAAATCTACAGTCATAATGGACGAATGTCATGTACTGGTGTTTTGCTTTTAGCAAAAGTCTATTTGCAAAGTGAATTAGACTTCCCTGTCAGAACTTCATTTAAACACTCCTTTAAGCATCTACCACAAGGAGCCAACACTGTGGCTAAGCAAGCTCATCCTCTGCCTGCAGTGCCAGCACCCCATATGGCCGCAGGTTTGAGTCCTGCCTGCTCCACTTCCCATCCAGCTCCTTGCCTGTGGTCTGGGAAAGCAGCAGAGAATGATTCAAGTCCTTAGGCCCCTGCACCCATGTGGGAGACCTGGAAGAGACTAATGGCTCCTGATCAGCTCAGCTCTGGCCAATGTGGCCATTCGGGGAGTGTACCAGCTGATGGAAGATCTGTCTCCATTCATCTACTTTTCAGATAAAAACAAATCAAACAAACAAAAAACCCTCTACTATTGAATACCACTAAAATTTTAAATGATGATCGTTTTTAAATCCTTGGCCTGAAACATAATGGGTATTTCATAAATGCTCGATGTACAAATGAAAAAGTTCATTTAAAAGTTTTAAAATATATGTTTTATTTAAATTTAACCAAAGAATCAGCAGGTAAATGTATCAAAACATTATGGTGTATGTAACCAATAGAATATTATGTAGCCATAAAATGTGGCATATGATACATAAATGAATGCAGAAAACATCTGATATAAAACAGGCCACACACTGTATGATTCCATTTATAAAATATCTCTAATGAATAAATCATTCATAGAAACACAAAGCTAACTAATGGTTACCAGCAGGGAAAGTGAGGAAATAGCCGCTAACCAATATCAGGCTGCCTTCTGAGGAATACTCTGGCTGAGAAGATTCTGGAACTAAACAGCGGTTATGACAGTTGTATAATACTGTAAATGTTCTAAATGTTCTTGAATTATTCACTTTCAAGTGGTCAACTTTATGTGATATCCATCCACCTTAAAAAAAAAAAAGCTAAAGACAGACTGCAATGCAATGAGTTACAAAAGCCAAAGCAGAGGCTTACACAAACATGAAGGTAAAATCAAATATGTTCCATTATGTAAGACAATCAAAATACTTCAGTTTTGAGATTAACAATGAAACACAAGCTTCATGAAACCTAATTCTGAACTGAAGTAGTAAAACTGAAAACTTTCTCCTTCATTAGTTTAAAAAAAAAAAACTTAATAATGCCATGCATTTTCCTTTATTTTTTCCTAGCACAAACTGTGCATAATTGAGTTCCCTTGCAAGTACCATTCCCAAAAGCATAAATAACTCCCTGTTTCCAAAAAAGTTAGATGCCATCTAAACTTGACTTAAAGAATTTATTCAGAAAATCTATCAGCAGCAAATGTTGGCTTCATAGGTGAGGAGGTTACTAGTATATGTGGATTTTTAACTTAATGAAATTTACTACTCATCATGGTCCAGTCCCAATAACTAGTGAAACCAAGGTACCACTCAGCCTGCTGGGCTCCTTATAGCTGAATGCAGTGGAGAATAAGTGTATTTCCCCAAGTTCAAAAGGCCAACTTAGCAATAAGTAATGATACACCAAAACATTTTTATATGTTCCTTATTGTGATAAAACAGCCATAAAATCTTCAGAAGTGTGCAGAGGAGTGGCACTGAGTGGATTCCCACTGTTTTAGTCACCACTGCCAGCCATTTCCGCAACTTTTCCATTGTCCAAATGGGAAAACCAGTAACTGTCACGCAGGCCAAGTCACTTTCTCTGCTTCAACTGTTCCTTTTGTCTGGCTTATTTCATTTACCACACTGCATAGACTATTAATGAAGAAACAGAGCTGTAATAGTGAAATGTACCTTTACATTACATTATTTAAGACAATATAGCTATGCTATAAATGGCTACTTGCATTTATTTGAGACTTGAGTTCCCATCTGCTGTTTACTTTCCTGGTGAGGGCCAAACCAGGAGCCAGCCAGGAATGCAACCAGGTTCCCCAGACTGGTGGCAGGCATCCAATCATTTCAGCCATCATCACTTCCTCCCAAGGTCTGCATTTTCAGGAAGCTTGTGGCATAGTGAGCTAAACTGCTGCCTGTAGCATCAACACGCCAGATGAGCAACAGTTCGAGTCCTAGATGCCTCTTTCAATCCAGATTCCAGTTAACACGCCTGGGAAAGCATCAGAGACCCCCTACCCACATGGGAGACATGAAGAAGCTTCTAGCTCCTGGTTAACAGCCCCAGCTGTTGTAGCCATTTGCAGAGTGAACCAATGGATGGAAAATCTTCCCCTCCCCCTTTCTGTAACTCTGCCTTTCAAATAAACAAATCTTAGAAAAAAGGAAGAAGGAAAGAGGCCAGCATCAAATCCAGGTGCTAGGAGTTGGGCTGAGTGTCCTAACTGCAGGCCAATGCCCACTTCCATATGTCTATTCTAGGGTTACTCCGGAGCCTCTTCCTAGACAGTGCTGCATGCAGTGGGAACAATCATTACATAAATATGCTATCTTTACATTTAAGCCGGATCACCAACTGTGTTCTCTCATGCTAAAGTGGTGATCCATTTGCAAATACATTTATCAATATCAGAGAATCAAGATCAAATTAACGCTTGCGATTTAGCTGCTTTAGCTGGGGGCCAAAAGCAGCTCTTTCAAATCTAGATATAAGGGACACAGAAAGAGAAAAGTCGGGGTGAATCACTCACATTCAAAAAAAATCTATAAAACAGGGATAATAAAGAGTACTGTGGGTCTGGTGCAGTAGCCCAATGGCTAAATCCTCGTCGGCATCCCATATGGGTACAGCAGCTACATTTCCCATCTAGCTCCCTGCTTGCAGCCTGAGAAAGCAAAGATGGCCCAAAGCCTTAGGACCCTGCACCCACGTGGGAGACTCGGAAGAAGCTCCTAGTTCCTGGCGTTGGATCAGCTCACCTCTGACCATTATGGCCACTTGGGGAGTGAATCAGCAGAAGGAGGACCTTCTTCTCTGTCTCTCCTTCTCTCTGTATATCTGACTTTCCAATGAATAAACATCTCTCTCTTTGTGTGTGTGTGTGTTAAAGATTTATTTGTTTTATTACAAAGTCAGATATACAGAGAAAGGAGAGACAGAGAGGAAGATCTTCCATCCGATGATTCACTCCCCAAGTGAGCCGCAACGGCCGGTGCTGCGCCAATCCGATGCCAGGAACCAGGAACCAGGAACCAGGAACCTCTTCCGGGTCTCCCACACGGGTGCAGGGTCCCAAAGCCTTGGGCCGTCCTCAACTGCTTTCCCAGGCCACAAGCAGGGAGCTGGATGGGAAGTGGAGCTGCCGGGATTAGAACCGGCGCCCATATGGGATCCCTGGGCATTAGAGGCGAGGACTTTAGCCGCTAGGCCACACCGCCGGGCCCACTCTCTTTTTTTTTTTTAAAGAAAAGAGTACTTGTATCACTGTTACGAGAAATGAACAAAGTGACATAGCTAAAGCTCAAAGCGTGTCTAGCATTGCAAGTTCGTTTCACAAGCATTATGTTAATGCATGTTGTTTTAAAACCAGTATGGCACAAACTGAAGCAGGGAGAATTAAAGACATGCAATGGGAACTTCCAAACATCATTTGAACACCAAAGCAGTCCTAATTCACCAATACTTCTCCCTGAGGAGTATCTACAGCTTTATTGGCAGACACTGAAAAATGTCTGCTAGCCGTCTCAGAGCCTGGGTTCCCAGATGACCTCCTGTAGTCTTTACCAAGCTCCATACACAAAACCCACTCTCCCTCCATGACCCCAAAGCACCTGGCTGACAGTACAAATAAGGCAATCCTCACACTAGGAGACAGAAATTCTGCAAGCGTGTCTTCCCCCAGCGATCGGCTACGTGGGATACGCAGGTATCAGCAATCCCTGCCTGGCACAATCGATGCCTCAAAAGGTACAACGTTTGATGGACCGAATCTGAGCGTGAACACTGGCCACGGTCCAAGAGGCCAGCACTTGTTTGCAGATGCAAAAGTGCTCAGAACGGCTAACCTGGTTTGTCTTTCCCAGTAAAATTAGTGAGGATAATACTGAGGCTGGCTTTCTGCTCCAGGCCAGTTCACCAGCACAGAACTGGAGGGCAGAGAACAGACCTTCATTTAAGTGCCTTTCCTTACAAAGGCCTCTAGATGCCAACATATGTGCAGAAACATGCAAAGCCTGAATTTACACTTGTTTATAAGAGATTTATTTTTATTTGAAAGGCAGGTTTACAAAGAGAAGTAGAGACAAAGAAAGACCTTCCACCCACTTGTTCACTCTCCAAATGGCTAAAACAGCTGGACCTGGGCTAACCTGAAGCAAGGAGCTGCTTCAGGGTCTCCCATGTGGGTGCAGTGTCCCAAGCACTTGGGCTACCCTCCAATGCCTTCCCAAGCCATAAGCAGGGAGCTGGATTAGAAGTGGCGCAGCCAGTGCCCAAATGGGATGCCAGCGCTTGCAGGTGGAGGATTACCCTGTTGAACCACCAGGGCAGCTCTTAAACTTTTATACTGGTCTTGTATCAATTCCCAATTGCAAAAGTTCTTGAGAAACAAGCAAAACCACTTTGTATGGCACCCCAAAGCACTATATATCAAACATCTAATGCTGCTAACATCAACATCTGCACAGTGAGGCCTTTCTGCAGAGTGAGTGGTGAGATAATTAAAACTGACATACAGGACACCATCTTCTAAAGCCATGATTTGTCTGGTGCAGACTGTGTCAAGCGCTAATAACAGGCAAACTGTAACTTGCCTTTGTGGGGACTAGACATAAGGATGCACATTTTGAGGAAGTTTAAGCTTACTAGCCAACAGCCACAGTGCGATTTGGTCATCCTGAAGAGGTGCGAAGCCGCCCATCCCAACAAGAAACATTCCCACAGTTCATCTTCGGGGAAACGGTAGGGCCAGGATGTTCAGGGAACAAACGCTAAAGGAAAAAAGCCGTCTCTTTTCCAACTGTCAGGACTAGAGGGAGACTGCAGGAATCCTTCCAGGAAATTCACGTAAGCAGGTGCCCAGAACTCGCAAACGCTGCAGCAAAGGGGTCTGTGGGCCCAAGAAAGGCCAACACAGAAAAGGGTGTGTGTGGGGCCCGTGGAACAAAACTGAGCACAAAGGTGGAAACGCCACATCTGGGCGGGTCCGGCGCCACCTCGGAGCCTCAGGCCCTCCTCCTCCGCACGCCCGGACGCTCCGGCTTTCCCTGCTCTGAAATACCGCCTCAGGCCTCTCTCTCCAGGACGGCCAAGGCCTCCGCGCAGAGACGGCTTCTCCGCGGGCCGCCGGCTCTCCGATCAGCCGCCGCAGCCCGGGAGCCGCCGCCCACCCTGGCCCGGATCAGCCTGCCCGCGGCCTTCCGCGGCCTGTCTGTCCTCCATTCCGCAGGCCACGCCGGGGCCCTCGCCCCCATCGGGCCGCAGCGGCCCCCTCGCCACCCTCCGGGCTCCAGGGTGACCACGGCCACCGGCGGCCGCGGCAGCAGCAGGCCAGGCCGGGGCCCCGCCGCCCCCTCGCACTCACCATGGCGACTCCCCCGAGCCCGCAGCAGGCAGCACCGACCCCGCGCGGAGCCGCTCGCGGTCAGCTGACGCCGCGGCCCCGCCCCGCCCGGCCCCGCCCCCGGGCCCGCAGCCGGCCCCGCCATTGGCCATGGGCGCCTGCCATTCAGGGCCGGACTGACAGGCCGCGCGGCGCAGCCCGGCGTCTTCGCACTGCGCGGGGTCTTGCGGGACAGGGGCGCTCGCTCCGCCACCAGACTGGAGACGGCAGGCAGGAAGGCGAGGCAGAGCGGGACGCGTTTGTTAGGAAGGACGGGAGGCCAAGGGAGCCGCCCTCCGCGTTCACAACATCCGCCTAGGCGCGCGCACGCGTGGTGCGCAAGCGCGCGGAGCAGGGCCGGGTTGGGCTGTGGGCTGGGCTCGGCGACGCGTCTCCACCAGTCACGCGGCGCGACGGGGCGGGCCTGGCCGTCACTGGCCGGCGCCGCGTCGGGCGCGCGTTTTGTCGCGCCTCAGCCGAGCGTGCGGGCGCCATGGGGTCCGCGCTGCTGGAGCGCTTCGCCCCGCGCCTGGGGCTGGCGGACCCGCTGGTGCTGAGGTGAGCCGGGGGCGAGGCCCGATCCTCCCGCGCGACGGGGCTGGGGGTGGCGAGAAGCGGCGGCTGTGGACATCCGTGGGGTCTGCCGGGTCTGTGAGATGCCGAGTGGGACGGGAAGGGGCTGGTCGGGAGTCCGCCTTAATTAAACCCCAGGAGGCTGCAGCGCGGCCAGGCGGCCGCCTTAAAGATTTAAGAACAGGGCCTCGGATCTCCCGCGTGTCGGAAATGAAGTTCTTTTAGTTCGGTCAAGTCGACGTTGGCAGCAGAGGTTCCCTAGGCGAGCAACCTCTTGACACTTACTAAACATGCAAATTCCCAGGCCCACTGAGCAGAAGCAGGAGGGGAGCGGGCAGTCGGTGTTTACATGCCCTCCCTCCGGGGTGGTGGCTGGGTGCCCCGTTCCACCCTGCCCACCTCTGATCGCACGTGCCCCCTCCGGCAGTGGAAGGGCTGGATTTTTCCCTCTGGCCGGAGAGCCCCCGTCTGCAGTCAGGGTGCTGGTTCGGCGAGAGCTTGTCCTCCCGGCCCTGAGTGAACCTGCAGGGAACTGAGCGCGGGACGCAGGCCAGCTGGCTGCGCTGCGCGCTTGCAGTTTCAGGGGATGCGTTGTCCGTCTTTCTAACCAGGAAAGCGGAGGAGTACTTACGCCTGTCGCAGGTGAAGTGTGCTGGCCTGTCTGCTCGCACCACCGAGACGAGCAACGCGGTCATGTGCCTGGACCTCGCAGCTTCCTGCATGAAGTACCCGCTGGACAGGGTGAGCGCGGCAACGCCACATGCAGCTGTAACTTATTTTTTATTTTGGGGCGGGGGGGGGGAGCCAAAAGGATACACTTTTATCTGTTGATTTATTCCTCCCTTCCCCCGGCTTTTTTTGTGTGTCATTCCGGATAAACCTTAGAATCAACAATTAGCTGGGAATTTTTTTTCTGTGTATACAATATTCTGTACCGTCTAATTGGTTGGCCACCTCTTTCTTCGCTAGAAGCTGTCTTCCACACAGCTCTAGCTTATTGTCCTAAAGCACAGGTTTTAAATTTTCCATTTCACAGGGAACAAGCTGTAGAGTCAGCAGTTAGGTGTTGAGACCAAACATTAAGCTGGTTACTGGTTCGGTGAGTCTCCACTTTCCTCATTCTTGAAGTAGGGATACAGGCCTCCGTTTGGTAGGACTATGAGGATTAAGCAGTGTGCTGTGTGTAATGTACCTTTGTCACCATGGAGACATTAAGTGGTGATGTTGTGGGGGGTGGCTCAACCAGCTAATCCTCTGCCTGCAAGTACCTGCATCCCATATGGATGCTGGTTTATGTCCTGGGCACTCCGCTGCCCATCCAGCTCCCTGCTTGTGACTTGGAAAACAATGGGGGTGGCCCAAAGCCTCGGGACCTTGCTCCCAACTGCTGGCTTCAGATTGGCGCAGCTCCAGGCGTGGCAGCCATTTGGGGAGAGAGCCAGAGATCTTTCTGTCTCCTTCTCTCTGTGAATCTGCCTCTCCAATGAAAATAATTAAATCTTTTGAAAAGTAAAGAAAGGCAAACTATGTTGGCCTTCTGCAGCCTCCCTTGAACCCTTATGTGAAACTGTAATATTCACGAACAGACTTTGCACTTGAGTGACTCATGGCTTCGTGCCTACGACGCCTTTTTATCCTGGAGTGCTGCTCCAGCAAGCTCCTGTTGGTCCGAGGTGACCCTGCCCTGATGTCATATCCTTGAGTCTGCTTTCTCAGAATTTCTGATCTTCTGCTTCGGTTCCCTGCGCTCATTTCCTCGCTCTGTACACACACCCTGCTCACTCACTGCTTTCCTCATTTTCCATGTAAGTTTTCCATTGGCACCTTTGTTGAGAAAATAAGCAACCACATATGTGTCTTCCGTGGTTTCCAAAGCACAGCTTGGCTATGTTAATAGTACATAGTAATTCAAATTGTTCTCACAAGCAAATCGTCTCTGCTTGATGTGTTTATGGTTCTGACTAAACGGAATCATTTACAGTAAAAGGATTTACCTCCGAATTGATTTGGAAGAGTTGATACTACTTATTAAACAAGTATTCAGGAATACTAATATATGAACCTTTGTGCTTTTTTTCCGAAGGCTTATTTAATTAAACTTTCTGGTTTGAACAAGAAGATGTATCAGAGCTGTCTTAAATCTTTTGAGTGTTTACTGGGCCTGAATTCAAATGTTGGAATCAGAGACCTCGCAGTACAGTTTAGCTGTACAGAAGCGGTGAACATGGCTTCAAAGATACTGCAGAGGTACGGGTCGTGGAGAGCCTTTACGTTGGGAAAGTGAAATTAGTGTTCTGTCCTTGTTCATTTTCTGCTTTAAAAGGCCAAAGTGATGGCAGATGTCATGCATTTTAAAAGCCTGTAAGTTTCGATTTGCGTTTTCAGCTGCTTCTGTAGTGATATTTTCTAACAAATAATTCCGCCAAACTTCTTCAGCTATGAATCCAGTCTTCCCCAGACACAGCAAGTGGAGCTTGACCTGTCCAGGCCGCTTTTCACTACCGCTGCGGTACTCTCGGCATGCAGGTGAGTGTTCCTTTAACGTCCAAGAAAAGGGGCTTTCTATTCCAAAAGGGTACTTAACACTGAGTGCTTTCAACTCCGAGCACATTTTCTCCTATAAATAATACTGAGAATAATGGTCAAATGGCCAGATTGTCAGTTATCCCTGAATGTAGTCAGCAAGTTGGGACTAGGACTGCTTAAATTCCCTTGCTAACAGACAGCTATATTGAGAAGCTAAGTATTCTGAATTCAGAGTCCATTGTAAGTGTTGAAGTCTGACATTAAAACAGTGGTCATGTGTGATTTTTTTAAAACATACTGCTGTAAAATTACAGAAATCAAAATTTTAAAGGATGAATTTCTCACTGGCTATGTACTAATTTGGATATGTTTAGCTCTGTTACCTCCATACTTGGAAATGATATTTCTTCACTGCTATTTGTAGAAAATGTCCTGTCAGTTCAGCAAAGGTATGTGTATATAGGGATAGAAGAAGGCTTTTTCAGAAACCAGTGAGGGTAGTTAAATAACTCCATTTTTAAAATCAGTTATACTGAGCAAAATGGGTCTACGTGGATCTGTTATCCTAAATAAGAAGTTTGGTTTGAGTGTGTGTGTGTGTTTAAAAGATTTATTTATTGTTATTGCAAAGTCAGATATACAGAGAAAAGAGACAGAGAGGAAGATTTTCCATGCATTGGTTCACTCCCCAAGCGGCCACTATGGCCAGAGCTGAGCCGATCTGAAGCCAGGAGCCAGGAACTTCCTCCAGGTCTCCCATTCAGGTACAGGGTCCCAAGGCTTTGGGCCATCATCAACTGCTTTCCCAAGCCACAAGCAGGGAGCTGGATGGGAAGTGGAGCTGCCAGGATTAGAACCGGCGCCCATATGGGATTGCAGTGCATTCAAGGCGAAGACGTTAGCTGCTAGGCCACGGTGCCAGGCCCTGGTTGTGTTTTTTAATAGTGCTTCCTGGGAAATTATTAGGATTAGGAGAGTTGGGGGTTGGTTGATTTGTTTTTTCTTCCTGAGTTGGATCCTAGATTAAGTGAATTGAACACTTAGAAGAGGCTGTTGTTGTCATTTGGCAAATTAGTAATATATGAAGTTGACTAAAAAGCATCAGGGATTACAGCAAATGTTTTTCCTGAGCTCCATTGTTGCAAAAACAAAATTCCATGTGCATTTTAACTCTCAGTCCAATAAATGACTAAATAAAGAGCTTACAAAAACAAATCTGTATGATTATAGCTCATGACATATGTTTGGAACAAAGGAAGAATTAGGTAGTTGGGGACTCTTATTAAAGCATGAACAGAAAAGGAAATAGGTTGGTAAACTGTTTGGCCAGGAAAGCTATTTTGTTCTTGACAAAATCGATTTTTAATCTTTTGTAGGATTCTAAAGCTAAAAGTGGATAAGAACAAAATGGTAGCCGCATCTGGTGTAAAAAAAGCCATATTTGATAGACTGTGTAAGCAGCTGGAGAAGATCGGGCAGCAGATTGACAGTGAGTATTCTTGAAGATCTGTTGATTTGAAAGGCAGAGTTACTGCCGTTGTCCACGCCCGCAGTGATGAACATGTGACTGTCTATGAAGAGCTGTGCTATAGTAATAACATAGGGGAGTTTGGGGAGGGGAGAGGGGAAATCCCAGGGCCTGTGGAACTCTATCATAGAATGATGATAGTAATTTTAAAAGAAATTAAAACAAATATATGTATATATATATATATATATATTTTTTTTTTTTTTTTTCAGTGAGAAAGGCAGAGTTAAAGGCTGAGGCGCAGACACATCCAGAGAGAGAGAGAGAGCCCCCAAATGGCAAAAATGGCCAGGGCTGCACCAGACTGAAGCCAGAGGCTTCCTGTACGTCTCCCACTGGGTGCAGTACCCCGAATATTTGGGCTGTCTTCTGCTTTCTGGGATCAGAAGTGTCGAGGCTAGCTGAGCCGGCATAGTAGGCACAGCGAAAGTCCGAGCGAAAAGCACCGACACACGGAGACCATGATGGTGGTAGAAGTGGTGGGAGCCATCTGCTCCTAAGCCTCTTTATTACCCTATTATATCCTCTTTCCCCCAAGCCCATTAACAGGACAATAGGACGCCAATGAGTCTGCAAAGGCCGGGTGCTACTGCCCTAGGCCCAATTCCTGAGTGCTCAGCTAAAGTAATGTAAATCAACTCCTCAGCCCACAACACAGAAGTAGAGCAGCTGGACTCGAACTGGTGCCTAGGGGGATGCTGTCATTGGAGGCAGAAGTGTAACCCACCGTGCCGCAGCACTGGCCACAAGCCAAGTATTTTTTTTTTAACACACAGTAGTTGCTTCCTGAATCTATGAAAATTTGGTATGAAGCAATTTTTTAGTGAGAAAATTTATGTTTTTAAGTAGCGTGGTGATTTTTTTTTTGAAACTTTTTAGGATTCCACAATTGCATGTCTGCAAAATTGATTTTGTTTGTAGCATTCTCTAATGTTAGATGCCAGCCTTCACTCACAGAGGCTAGACTAGATCTGACCAGGGAAGTCAGGGAAGAGGGGAGCGCTCGCCTTCCCCTTCCCCTAGTTACTGGTCAGTCAAGGTTTCTCATTTTTACTTGTGAGCCAAAACATGCCCAATTACTACAATTAAGAATAGGAGAAGAATTAATGTTGACAACACTTTTATTTTTCCTCACAGGAGAACCTGGAGATTTACCTACTCCACCACAGAAAAAACAGAAAACAGTGTTTGAGTTGCCAGCAAAGAGTAAGTCTTACTTGCGCTAATGACAAACAACTTAACGTTTTTGCTGCTGTTGCTTTTTGATTTAAGAGCAGAGACCTTACTCCTCACCATGGTGTTGAGGATTTTCCTGCACACCCGCCCCCCCCCCCCAAAAAAAATGTTCTGCACCTTAAATGTCGACAAATATCTTGTTAGAGCTACAAGCCAGTCTAGATTATCCTAAAATCTGCCAAGATCAGCAAAATTATACTTCAGCACAACAAATGGCTAAATACTAAAATGAAATAGACACGAGACAGCTGAATGGTACCTTATAGCCATTTTAAGGTATATAGCAGCCGGTCCTGTATATAAACTAAAATTGAAATGTCAATGAGCAAATCATAGGCTGTGGTTAGGACTTGCTTTTTTTTTTTTTTTTTAACATACTGGTTACTCAAAACCATGTCAATTCCATAATATTGCAAATTGCTGTTGATGTTATATTGGGACTCTTAATTGACTGTGATGATATTCTACTAGCTCTAACTTCGGACCAGAAATGGTCTCCCCAAGAAACTGTTCAACCTATCTAGACAATAAGTAGCTGGACTATGCTTGGTATATGTTTGCAAGGAAAGAATCTTGATTGAATTTGAACTGTAATACCGCATCAAGGTGGAGGAATCCACCAGGGGGGAGGGGAGGGGAGGGGAGGGGGGATTCCCAGAGCCTATGAAACTGTCACATAATGCAAAATAATTAATAATAAAAAAAAAAAAGAACTATACCTATAAAAAAAAAAAAGAGCAGAGACCTAGGGTGAGAGCTCCCAAGTACTAACTCTTTCCCTAAATGCCTGCCATCACCAGGTTAGACAGAGGCCTCTGAGCTGGAGTCCTGAGCCAGGAACTCACCCTGGTCTCCATGTGGGTGGCAGGAACCCAGCCACTGGAGCCATCACTGCTGCCCCCCCAGGGTCTGCATTGGCATAAACTCATCAGGGGCCAGAACCTTGAATCAGACCCATGTATTCCAGTGTGGAAAGCAAGGATCTTATTTGCATCTTTTTTTTTTTTTTTTTTTTTTAAGATTTTTTTTGTTATTGGAAAGTCAGGTAGACAGAGAGGAGGAGAGACAGAGAGGAAGATCTTCTATCCATTGATTCACTCCCCAAGTGGCCCCAACGGCCAGAGCTGAGCCAATCCAAAGCCAGGAGCTCTTCCGGGTCTCCCACGTGGATGCAGGGACCCAAAGCTTTGGGCTGTCCTCGACTGCTTTCCCAGGCCACAGGCAGGGAGCTGGATGGGAATTGGGGCTGTTGGGATAGAGCCAGCACCCATATGGGATCCCGGCTCATGCAAGGCAAGGAGGACATTGGCTACTAGGCTACCACACTGGGCCCTTAATTTGCATACTACTCGTTAGGCCAAATACCCATCCTGAGAATCGGGTTTTAAATAAATCATGATTAGTAATCATTTGATAAGAACAGTTTTCCAAGAATCTATTGGTGGCCATGATAGAAGTATGTAGTTAAGAACATCTCGGAAGACAAAATGCCTAGGTTCAAATCTTTGTTTAACACTGTGAAAAGGACTTCAGAAAAAATGAAACACTCTGTTACAGAGTGATGAAGGATCTGTGGAAAGAGCTTCACGCCCTGTGGAGATTTATTAGTTGTGGAGTTCTGCCCCCTAAACCAGACCACCAGATACCCAGGGGACCCTGACTCTCAGACCTTCTGGGCAGACTGAGAATGCAGCAGAAGGCGGGCTCCTGCTCACTGTGGCTGTCTTGCTGGCTAAGCCTGCCTGGAGCGGTGTGAGGCATCTTCACTATCAATTCTTTCTTTAGCGATTGTGGCCTGAACGTATCTGAGAACAAAGTTCTGTTAGATTCCTTTTTTAGTTATATCTGTTTGTTTACCAGTAACTCATGTTTACTTATCCTGTTGCTTGAGACCTGGTGGTTGTTTTCCAAATCCCTTGTGATCTATTGTTAGGGCAGCTTGTATGCTATTGTTTAGTTAGTTAGTAATCTTTATCCACCTGCTTGCTCTACAACAATTATGGTATAAGTTGCCCAGTAAAATTCAGTGAAGTGTGCATTGGTTCATCTCGCCTGTGTACTCCTGTGTCCCAAATTTCTTCTTAGTGCGGACGTCACGCCTTGAGTCCCAGTCCCCACTAGAGGGACCCCCGAGAGTGCCCCACCCAGCAGCATGGGCAGCAGTCTCTGTAGACTGGCCTGCACTGGAAAGCATAGTAGGGAAATCACCTGGTTGGTCATGGCCGGGCATCTGCTTTAGGGTGTCGTCTGATAGGAGGTCCCTGGTTATAGAACCATTTGTTCAGCTGGTTGGCTGTTTATAATTGCTGGAGATTGATTTTGTTGTTGTTTTTTCATCTCCTCTACAAATGTTTCCATTTTAAGGTCCAGTTTGCTTATGTAAGAGCTCCAGCTAATGGTTTCCTTTTGTTCACTTACCTATTGTCACCACCACCTATTGGCTTGTGATTTTTGATTAATATTAGCACCTACCTGTAGGTTTTAAGTGAGTTTTAAATGAGATACTGTTTAGGGGCTGGCACGTTGACTCAGCTAACTAATCCTCCATCTCCAGGCGCCAGCATCCCGTATGGGTGCCAGTTCACATCCCAGCTACTGCACTTCCCACCCTGCTCTCTGCTTATGGCCTGGGAAAGCAGGAGAGGATGGCCCAAGTCCTTGAGCCCCAGCACCCACGGGAAGACCCAGAAGAATCTCCTAGCTGCTGGCTAAGGATTAGCTCAGCACGACCTGTTGGCCATTTGGGGCCACATTTACATTTATGTTTCTCTGTAAAACTGCCTTTCAAATAAAGACAAATGATTTTTTTCCATTTTACAAATTGCAGGTATTGGCTTCCTCCCCCCTTACCCTTTCTCCCCTCCCCATTGTCTGCCATGTTTTACAGTAGTAGTCCTTCAGCTGGAGTCTGGACTCCAACATTCTGCTCTTTATGTGAGTCATGCACTGTTGGTATAAGCAATAGCAGAGGGGCTAGTATTTTGTTGTCTAGATGCATTCAGAAGTTTTATCAGTCCTACTTTTATTCAGAAGTAAGGAAGAATTCTGTCGATCTTTGATACCTAGCACTCTAGTCTCCGTTACATCCTTCGTTTGTGAGATTGCAAGTGTGTGTTCACTTACCTTTATGTATTTGTTTTTGTTTTCTATCTTGGATGGAAGTTGTCTTTTATCACTAATCATAATGGTCTCCACTTGGGACCGTTTGGTTGCAAATGGTAAGATTCCATAATATTCCGTAGAGTAGATACACCAGTTTCTTTATCCAGTCCTCCCTCAGTGGGTATCTAGGTTGTTTCCATGTAGTTGCGGTTAGTGGTTGTGCTGCAGTGAATACGGTGATCCAGGTTGCTTTGGACATATTCCTAGTAGTGGGATTGCTGGGTCAAATCCTAAGTGAATTTTCAGTTGCCTGAGTATTCTCTGTACCTACTTTCATAGAGACTGCACAAGTCTACAGTCCCACAAGCAGTGGATTGGGGTACCTTTTCCCCCACATCCTCGCCAGCAGGTATTGTTGGTAGTTCTCTGCCTGGGGTGATTCTTGTCGGAGTTAAATGGAACCATGTGTGTTATCCATTTGAACTTGTTCCTTTGAAAAATGTGCTCATATCCTTTGCTCATTTCTTAACAGGGTTCTTTGGTTTTGTTATTGTGTTTCTGAAGTTCTTTATATATCCTGAATATTAGCCTGCATCTGTTGTATAATGCACAATTCTGTTGGTTGCTTTTTTACTTTTTTGATTGTTTCCTTTGCTGTGCAGAAGCTTCTTGGTTTGATGTGGCTGCATTTGTTTATTTTGCTCCTCACTGCCTGTGCTTCTGATGTCGTTTCTAAGGAGTCTGCACACTCCTATGTCTTACACAGTGTTTGCTGTGTTTTTTTCTAAGAGCCTGATGGTTTCTGGGTGTAGGTTTAGCTCTGTATCCATTTAGATTTGATCTTTGTGTATGGTGGAAGCTGAGGGTCTTGTTTCTTACTTCTACAGGCTGTCATCCAGTTGTCCCAACATCATCTGTTGAAGAGACCCAACTTTTTTCCTTGGGATGTTTTTTGTTCTCTGTTGAAGATTAGTTGGCTGTGTGTGGGGGGGTGCTCTCTCTGGTATTTCTTATCTGCTCCGCTGATCTTCTTTGCTTCTGTTCAGTACCAGGCTGTTTTGATTACTGCCGCCCTATAATATGTATTAAGGTCTGGAATTGTGATCCCTCCAGCTAGATTCTTATTGTTCAAGATAGTTTTGGCTATTCATGGTCTCTTGTGTTTCCAGATGAATCTTTGTATCACTTTTTCTAGCTCTGTGAAGAATGTTCTTGGGATTTCGATTGGTATCACATTGAATCTGTATACTACTTTTTGCAATATGGATGTTTTGATGATGTTGATTCTGCCAGTCCAGGAACATGGTATATTTCTCCACTTCTATTTCTTTTTCAATGTTCCGTAATTTTTCTAATAGAGACCTTCCACATCTTTAATTAGGTTTGTTCTAAAGTATTTCAGTATCTACTTTGTTATTTTGAAAGATACCATGCTGACTACTTCTTTTTCAGCCCAGGAATTGTTTGTATATACTAGTGCCATTGATTTGCATTTCTTTATTTTATACCTTGCCACTTTACCAAACACTTATGAGTTCTAGCTGTTTCTTTATTGAGCCTTTTAGTTCTCCTATGTATAGGATCGTGTCATCTGCAAACAGAGAAAATGTGACTTCCTCTTTTCCAATTTGAATTCCTTTAATTTCTTTTTCCTTGCCTGATAGCTCTAGCAAGGATTTACAGTACAATGTTGAATTCCAATGGCAGTAGCAGACGGCCTTTGTCTAGTTCCAGATCTTAGTGGGAAAGCTTCCAGTTTTTCCACATTCAGTATGACACTGGCATTGGGTTTGTTTGTAAATTGTATCGGTTGTGTTGTAAAATGTTCCTTCTGTGCCTATCTTGCTTAGGGTTTTTAGCATGAAGTGGTGTTGGATTTTATCAATGCTTTCTCCTTGTCTAGTGAGACTATCATATGGTCTTTGTTCTTCAGTTTATTGATATGATGTATATCTCATTTATAGATCTGTGATTTTTTTGTTTGTTTTTAATGATACAGTTCCATAGGCTCTGGGATTTCCCATTCCCATTCCCTTAATCCCCTCCCCCACCAATGATTTCCCCTATATTATTATTATAGAACAGTCCTTCACAAACAGTCATAAGTCCATCATTCTGCTATTTAAGTGTATCCTGACATTATAGATATGAACAATGGCAAAGAGTCCAGCATGCTAAGATATGCATGTGTTAAGCCATCCCTGCATGCCAGGGATAAATCCCACCTGTTCTGGGTGAATGACCTGTCTTACGTATCATTACATTGTGTTGGCTAGTATTTTGTTGGAGATTTTTGCATCTATGTTCATTAAGGATACTGGTGATCTCTTACTCGCTGTAAAACTGCCTTTCAAATAAAAAATAATTAAATCTTGTTTTAGGAAAATGAAGCACTGTTTAAAGTGTTTACTTCCATGCCTATCAAGCTCAAAATAGGGCATTGATAAATGTTAGCTGCTATTAGATGTCTTGGAATTCTTATTCCCAGTTATGTTAATTAGCTAAAGCAAACACTTCAGACTAGTTTACTTTTTTTTAATCTCTTTTTGCAAGCACAAAAAATTTGAAGAACTCTTTTGATGATTTTTCCTCAGCAACAGAGAAGATGGTAGAGCCCTCAAACAGACCACAGGATCTGACACAGGATTATGAAGAATGGAGAAGGAAGATTTTGGAAAATGCTGCCATTGCTCAAAAGGCTATGACAGAGTGAATGGTGTCCAGACTGACCTGTGGTGCCTCAGGAAGATGTAAGGACTTGGGAGTTTGTTTGACCCTAAGATGATTGCCTTAAAGCAGAGAAGCGAACACGGGGGCTGAGGTCTGCGCAGTGGGCGGACCCTTAGCGTGATGATGAGCAGATAAGGCGGGAGTCCTCACGTGGCCCTTTCTCCCCCAGCTCTGTGAAAAAATTGGAGCCGTTTTGCTTTGTTCTCTTGGATTTTGTTTTGTTTTCAAAGCAAAAGGCAGTGTCCTGTCCTATCTGCAGCGTAAAATGCATTCAGTTAGGTCTTCCGTAGGCTTTCTGATTTGACTAAATTGATGTGTTGTACAGACTAAGTTAATAAATATTACTTTTATATACAAGTTGTACTTGTTACCAGTATGGAGCAGTCCTTGCCAGACCAGAGTTTGTTTCTACTCTGGGAAGATTTTTTTTCCCTACATTGTTGTGCACTGACCACAAATTGTGTCATTTGTGGACTTAAAACCCTGCGCAGGCATTTACCTACCAGTGGAACCTTGAGCAAATGAGTTAACTTCATTCCTCCCCTGTAAAAATCAATAGTAACAAAAGTAGCACTACCCTGGATAATTTTGAGAAGTACCTGAGTGCAAAGTGTTTAGCACAGTAACTGCTATGAGTGTTCTGTAGTATTAGAATACAGGGGTTCACACGTGAACACAAAATGCTTACCCAGTGTAACTTTGCAGTAAACCAGTATTTCTTTTGATATCTTCATACCGAAAAATATGATCTTGGTAAGTAGTATTTATTTTAAAATGGAAATAGCATTAAATTATTATAGGCCCCAATGCCAGATATGATTTTAACTAAAATAAGAACATAAGGGCCTGCCTGCCAGCTGGCAGCACCAGCAGGGGTGGCGCCAGGCTGGGCCTGCTTGATGTCATGTTGAGCCCGCATGCTCCTCAGGAACCACGGGTGACTTCAGGGGCCTGCCGGGGCCTTTTTGCCCCTGTCTAGCTGGCGACAGCAGCAGGGTTGGCTCCAAGGGTATAACCCTCAGGCCGCCCAGCAGTGCGCTCCAGGAACTTGGGGCTGAGAATTTGCAGGGAGATTGGGGGAATTGCACAGGTGAGGGAGAGTGATGACCTGCGGATTCACACCCAGGGTGAGGATTTCCTGCTGAGAGACATCCCTGGAAAAAGCCACTGTAAATGTAGGTGCGGAATGACACCAGAATGACCCCCCGATGATAAGTTTGCTATATGTGCAGGTAAGTGAGAGGGCTGAGACCTGGTGGTTTGAAGGGGAGAGACTGGAAGACCTTTATGGGTCAGACTGATGCTCCACCCCACATGGGACTTCTGAGCTGGGCTTGTTAGCATGGAACATTGCTGACTACCACAAGCCAAGCCACACGAAAACTAGGGCTGAGGGCCTGTCTGGCAGGGCAAGATCCTAGTACCTGACTGTGAATGTTGGGACAAGAAATGGGTCACATTGTCCTGGGCCATGACACTAACCAGCACGCCAGAGAACCAAGTCCAGGGGCAGATCCTGTAAGGGATATGTGGGCCTAACCCTGTGAAGTACAAGTCCTACTGGTGGGCTGAGCTAGGCCTGCCCATGGAATCTGCCAACACTCACGGGTACTGGGGCAGGGAACAGGCTGGGCAGGTCTAGGTTGCAGCACCCACATGCACACCCTAAAATGGTGTAGGGCAGGCCAGGTTGCATCAATTACCAGCTCATACAAAGACTGGGACGTAGGAGGGCAGGTTATGCTGGGTAGTGGCCTGGCACCTGCAGGCATGTGTCAGATCTGGATCTAGGAGTGAGCCAAATGTGGGATCCCCATTGGGTAATAGCTCCCACTGGCAAACACATGGTCCAGGCCTGGGTGTCAAGCAGACTGGGCAATGTAGCTCTATCTGTCAGCAAGTGTGTGGGCTCATTTTGGAAGGGGCAGACCAGGCAGGGCTAAGCAGACCTTAGCCCACTGGCAAGTGCAGAAACTAGACTGGAGTCGGGGATGGGAGCAGACTGAGCAGGGCCAGGTTGCAGCACCTGCCAATGAGAATTGAGATTCGGAGCTGGCTGGGTCAGGCCAGGCTGTAGCATCCAAAGGCAAAGGCCAAGACAGGTGGGGGGCTACGCCAAGCTGGGTCAGAGCATCCATTGGCATGAGCAAGATCTATGGCTGAGAACAGGCCTGGTTGGGGAGCTAGGGGAATGCCCTGTGTTGGTTGTGGTTCCCACTGGTGAGCATGAAGGTCAGAGGGCTGCAATATGGTATGGACATGGCTGCCTCACCTAGACATGGGTTTGTAACGGGTCTGGGATGTGCTAGACTGGGCAAGACTCCCAGTGCCCACAAGAGCTCATGAGACCCAGGGTTGGTATAAGACAGGCTGGGCCATGTGTGAGCTGTGTCTGGGTGTGGACCAGCTTGACTGAGCTGTAGTGCCCAACAGTAAGAACTGGAAAGTGTAAGGGCCAGTCAGGAAACTGTTCCAGCTAGGACAGGAGGTAGACTAAATAAGGCTGGTCTATTGACCCACCAGTATGTACAAGATCTGGCATCAGGAGAGGTTATGATGAGGGGGCTTGGCAACTCCTCTACTGTGACAGTCCCTGTGGGTGAGTGCAAGAACCAAGACAGGGAATAGCCCGGACAAGACCAGATAACAATACCAACCATCATACATTTGGTGCATTTTGGGGGTGAGCCAGGCTAAGCCAGTTCATATCACCTGCTAGCAAATCTGAGCACCAGAATGGTGTGTGGGTTGGGCTGAATTGAGTCAAAATACCAGCCAGTTTACATTAGGGCCAGGACTGGGGGTTGGCTGGGCTGGGATGGGCTGGGCTATGCTATAGCCCCCACCAGCGTGAGCTGGAACTGGGGGCAACACCAAGCCTGGCCAGGCTACAGTATCCCTGGCAAATGCTGGGGTGAGGCAGGCCATGCTAGACTGGGCTTCAGCGCCCAGCTAACACACATGAGACTCGGGGCAGGGAGTGGGCAAACCCGATAGGGGGTGTTGCAATGGGGCTCCCCTGCTGGACCCCTACTCCAACTGGAGAGTGTAAGAGTTGGGATGGGGGCAGAATAGGCTGGACAGGGCTACAACACCTATTGGCCTCATGTGAGCTGTTTAAGGGAGAGCCAGTCTGGGTTGATTGTTCCTACTGATGCAAGCATAAACCAAAGTGTGTGTGTTGACACCTGAGCGTGACACCTGTCGGCAGGTGGATAGTGGGGGTAAGTTGGGTTGAACTAGGCTTCAATGTTCATTGACATGTATGAGAGCTGAATGGGATGTGGAGCTGCTGGACCAGTCTACTGTACGTGCTTGTAAGCACGGGAACCAGGACAGGGGGTGGGCATGGTAGGGGTTATTGCAGGTCACTGTAAGCTACAGCTCCCACTGGTTTATCTGAGGGCCAAGTTTGTGGTGGACAGGATCAGGCTGGGCTGCAACAACTCTTGGTTTGTGTATAAAGACAGGGCTGCAGACAGAACTGACTTAGCAATTGCAGTCACAAGCACGTGCAAAAGCTGATTAGGGGGACAAAATGTGCCAGACCCTGTATTGATAAACACACACAAGAATCTGGTCTGGGATCACCTCAGATGAAGTTTCTTTGGGGATCCCTTCAGCTGAACCACTGGACTTAGAACTCCAACCATGGAGGAAATTGCAGGTTCCATGGTCTGACCATGGAGTGCTTGTGTCAAAGTTGAGCCTCCTTAGTGGCTCAGACAGAGCAGTGGACAGCATAACCAGATGTACATGGAGAATATGGCAGTACATTGGAGTCCGCAGAGGACAACTGGTATTGTAACAGAGGACAGAACAAATTGATCAGTTACCCCAGCCAAGTGTTGGCAGTGATCATCCAGGCAAACGGGGAGTCTAAGATGAACTAGGTCAGCCAGTGGAGTCTGCAGAGATTCCATCGTGCTTAGAGAGGTGAGATCAACAGTAATTCAGAACTGTTGCACCATCAAAACCTCCTAAGCAGGACCCCCATAGCATGCCCCACGTCGGGGACCATGTGGTGGTGTTGGGTGACTGTCTTCCATCCCAGGGTACAGAGGCATGTGGGGGGCTGGGTGTGGCTTTTCCCCTTATCTCCCCTCTTCCCCCAGATACAGGAAGAAAAAAAGAGAATGTGGAAATAACGGTCTCACCTACCTTCCTGTAGCCCTTGACCCTATCACCCTAGTTAACTATGTAAAAATCATCAAAATAAATAAATCTTAAAAAAACATGAGGGTCTGGCACAATAATTCGATTGGTTAACCCTCCACCTTCAAGTGCTGACATCCCATAAGGAACACCAGTTCATGTCCCAGTGCTGCTCCACTTCCCATCCAGCTCCCTGCTTGTAGCCTGAGAAAGCAGTAGAATATGACTCAAAGCCTTGAGACCCTGCACCCATGTGGGAGGCCCGGAGGAAGCTCCTCACATCAGATAGGCCCAGCTCTAGCTACTGTGACCTCTCCTCTGTAAATCTGCCTTTCCAATAAAAAGATATATATATATAAAGATACAATCTAATATTTCCATGGTAAGATGAATGTACCCAGATTTTTTCATCTATCTGAAAACATCAGTAATATTAGTGGCAGCCTTCTATCTACTACAACTAAGACATAATACAATACCTGCTGCTTGGCCCTAGAGTAGCTGACAGTGATTCTCTTCTGCCCTTCTATTCTAGAAACAGCTAACGTGGGGCTGGTGTGGTGGTGTTCCAGACTAATCCTCCACCTGCAGTGCCAGCATCCCATCTGTAAAGGCACCGGTTCATGTCCCAGCAGCTCCAGTTCCCTGCTTATGGCCTGGGAAAGCAGCAGAGGCTGCCCCAAGCCCTTGGGACTCTGCACGCATGTGGAAAACCTGGAAGAAGCTCCTGGCTCCCAGCTTCAGTCAGAGCTGGACTGGGCTGTAACTACGTACCAAGAAATCCGGGAGTCACGTAGAGGGCAGGGACCCAACTACTTGAACCATCCCCTGCTGCCTCCCAGGGTGCTCCTGCATCAACAAGGAGCAGAGCCGGGCCTCAAAGCCGGGCACTTATGTGAGGTACGCATGTCCCAAGTGCCATCGTAAGCCCTCCACTTTTTGTTCTAATTTTAATAAAATGCATATAAAGTTTATCCTTTTAGTGTTTGTTTGTTTGTTTTTGCTTTAATTTTTTGAAAGGGAGACAGCTTCCACCTGCTGGCTTAATCCCCAAATGTCTATAATAACGGGCTGAGGCCTGTTGAAGCCAGGAGCCCAGAACTCAATCTGCATCTCCCATATGGGTAGAGGAGACCTAAGTACCTACAATAGCATCTGCTGCCTGCCAAGAACACATAACAGGAAGCCAAACCGTAAATAGAACCAAGACTTGAACTCCAATACAGAGCTCTATGCCAAAGCTCTTCCCCCTTAAGATTTTCAAGTGTGCAGCTCATTATGTGTAGTTGTATTGCTTTGCAGCCAATCTCTAAAATGCTTCCATCTTCCAAGGCTAACTACCCATTAAAAAAATTCCTCATTCCTCTCTCCTCAACACTGGCAAACAGCATTTTTTTCATCTTTTCTTCATCTCTTTTCTTGCTAGCTATTCCATGTAATGGGATTATAAAGTGTTTGCTTGAAACTGGCTTACTTACTGTCTTTAAGGTTCTCCCCTGCTGTACTTTCTTTTCATGACTAACACTTGGTTATACACGTAGCCCCACATTCTGCTTCCCCATCCAGCAGCTGATTCCTCAATTTGAGTATTGCTGCTATGAACATGGATGTGCAAATTTCTCTTGGGTCACCGCCTTCAATTTGGGGAATGGGTGTTTACCCAGAATTGGAATGATAGCTCACCCAATTTTGTTTATTTGTAGTGGAAAGGCAGATTTACAGAAAGGAGAAAGAGACATCTTCCATCTACTGGCTCACTCCTCAAATGGATGCAATGGCCAGAGCTGAACCAATCTGAAGTCAGGAGCCTCTTCTGAGTCTCCCATGTGGGTGCAAGGTCCCAAGGACTTGGGCCATCCTCCACCGCTTTCCCGAGCCATAAGCAGGGAGCTGAAACTGAAGTGGAGCAGCTGGGGCATGATCCAGTACCCACAGGGATGCTGGCACTTGCAGGCAGGATTAGCCAATTAAGCCATCTCGCTGGTCCCTTGGAAACAGTTTTTTAATAGCTCCTCATGAATTAGTTAACTGACTTAGAAACTTGTTTTATGAAAGTTATCAGATACACTGGTACTTGAAAAGTTTATGGGAAAAACAATGAAAAATTTGATTTTTGGTGTAAAAAAAAGTTTTGAATTACATGCATAGTTTTTTTTTCACAATATGTATTTTACATGAGCTTTTTGAAGGCAGTGCTCTTGGATGGATTTCAAAAATGTATTGCAACACAACAGACTTTCTCTTAATCCCCTTTCCATGAATCCTTCCAAGTATGCTTGTAAACAAAACCATAACAACAAAGGCCTAACAATTTAACAAGGTACATCATTTCATGAAACTGCCATGTCACACCTCATAAAATTATTAGTAATTCATTCTCTCATCAAATGTGAAATTGATCATTAAAATCCCCCAAATGTCTCCAGAATGATTGGAATACCGTTCGTCGCCTGTTGAACAGGTTGGAGTTATTTCGATTCTTTGTGTTGGGGGTGGGGTTTCCAGGATCTTGAGGCTCTTCAGTTCTCGTCAGGAGATCTAGAATGAGGGGTCCAGCACAGCCTTTCCCTCAGCTCCAGACACCCCCAGCCATAATCAGAGAACAGTGGACTTGCCACACAAGTCATACCCAATCTTGGCCCCACAGGCATTTGGATGGGATTTCCTGGAAAGGAAATTCCCAGGATAAGGCAGCCTCTCTTCCAGCTGCCCAGGGCTGTTAACACAGAACCTTATCTAACCCTTGCCCTGTGCCAGATCCTCCTACCAGGCTGACATGTGAGGAGATGGTTCAGATGCCAGAGGGCAGAAGAGTAATGACGCAGAAGGGAGATTGCTCTTAATGAACATTCTCAGAATGAAAAGACACCGGTGTTAAGATTGAGGTCAGTGTGAATCAACAAACGTGCCATTCAAGTACAGCCACAGTTACTGCCTGTAGTGGGGTCCTTCTGAGAATGGTATGGCAGTTACAACACAGAGTTAGTTTAGGCATAAACCTTATCGTACTGGTCTTACAGGTAATTGTATGTAGTGTTCCATGCTTAGAGTCACATGAGTCTGTGATGTCTTTCTCTCTTACCTCGATAGCCACAATTTATTTAGAATCTGCAGTTTCAATGTACCTGGATGACTTCTGGTATATTTTAGTTCTTTTTGATTTAACTCAGTGAGGCAGCAGCAATGTTTAAAATTGCCGTACACCGTAGAAAACAAGTCAGTGAGATGAAATCCTGCCCCATGAACTGAGGTACAAAGCAATGCAAAGAATGTAAATGAATGTAAGGAAAACATTGGTTATTCTAGCTACAGCATAATATTTAGGGCAAATGATTCAATTTTCTAATTCTCAAATGTTTGAACTCCATAAATTCTAGTGTGCTGTTTCAATTTTCAGTAGCAAACGTGTATCCAGAGGGATTTATTAAAACAGATCTGTTTGAGTTGCTTTTTTAAAAGAGGGTGGTACGATGCATGAGACCGCCACCTGCCGTGCCAACGTCCCATAAGGGGACAGATTTAAGTCCTGTTCGCTGCACTTACAATTAACTGACGATGCACCTCGGAAGCAACTGAAGACGGCCCAAGTGCCTGGGCCCATGCACCCACAAAACAGATCCTGATGGAATTCCTGGCTCCTGGTCCAGTCCTGGCTCTTGTGGCCATTTGGAGAACTACAGCAGGCTCTCTCTCTTTCCCATCCCCCCACTGCACTGCGCGCGCGCGCGCGCGCGCGCGTGTGTGTGTGTGTGTGTGTGTGTGTGTGTGTGTCTCCTTCTAACTCTGGAAAAGAAAATCTACAAAAAGTAGAGAAAGAATGGAAAGTTAAACATGTTTAGAGGTGTAACCTATGGGAGGTTTAATGTTGTCAAGGTACAGTCCCGCGACTCAGTGCTGGAACAGACATCAGGGGATCGCACATGAGCGCGTGAAATGTAGCCATGCTGCCTCGGGACTCCAGAGAGACACCACCGGCTGCAGCCCGCCAACCTCGGACTAGAACCAACAGCCAACGCAAACCTCTTTATGATTCACTCAGTCTGTGGTGCTGTGTTATTAACAGAAAATTGACAAAGTCTCTGACATGTCTTTCATGGTGTGCTCACACCAGGATCAAAACAAGTCCACAGTAGACACTAAGTTGCGAATTTACATGCCTATTTAAAAAAGAAACAAAATGTTCAAATGGTTCAGAAAGTTATGAAATGAAAAAGCGTTTTCTCTCTCCCAGCTGTTTTCTTGCAGATCCTAGAATTTTTTAATATAACATGGTAAGCGTATGTGTCTTCACAAATGGGATGATACTATATATATGTTCTGTAATTTTTATAATGAAAAAAATCACGCTACTTTGCATAAATCTGCATATACTTGTGCAAGTACTTTTCCAGAATTGAAATTGCTGGGCATGAATTTTATTTGGTCCATGCCCATCAAACCTGGGAGAAGGCCATTTTCCCCCACATGCTTCCCAACTTTCACTAATCTGCTAAATCAAAAAGTGGGCTTTGGCTATCTTTTGAAGTGTCTCTTCCCTACAGTTTCCCAAGGCATGTTTCTTCACTGAAATGGAAGTGTCCCACTGGAAAGAGTCGATACCAGCTGTTTTAATCTAAAACCTTCTGAGCAAAGTAAAGAACTAAAAATATCCCCCAAATTCAAGCTGTGTAAAAAGCTCCCTCGAGTGGCAAATCAAGGAGACTAAAATCCACATTTCTTTTTCATTAGGATGTATATAAATACATTCTTCAGAATTTGAGGGCACTGTTGTCGTACAGCAGGTAAAACTGCAACCTGTGGTGCCAGCATCGTATTGGTAGCAGGTTTGAGTCCCATTCAGCTCCTTGCCAATGTGCATGCAAAAGCAGCAGAGGATGGCCCAAGTGCTTGGGCTCCTGCAGTCCTGGTGGGGACCCACATGAGGTCCCTGACTTCCGCCTTCAGCACGACCCAGACCTCACAGCCCTCTAGCACACATGTCATGTCAGCAGATGAACATTCCCTTCTCTCTCCTACCATAATTCTTTCAAATAAATAAATAAATCTCAAAAAAACAGCCCACCAGGGCCCAGCACCGTGGCCTAGCAGCTAAAGTCCTCGCCTTGAATGCACCGGGATCTCATATGGGTGCCGGTTCTAATCCCGGCAGCTCCACTTCCCATCCAGCTCCCTGCTTGTGGCCTGGGAAAGCAGGAGAGGACGGCCCAAGGCTTTGGGACCCTGCACCCACGTGGGAGACCCGAAAGAGGTTCCTGGTTCCCGGCTTCGGATTGGCGTGCACCGGCCCGTTGCGGCTCACTTGGGGAGTGAAACATCGGATGGAAGATCTTCTTCTCTGTCTCTCCTCCTCTGTGTATATCCGGCTTTCCAATAACAATAAAAGTCTTAAAAAAAAAAAAAAAGCAGCCCACCAGACTTCGGAGAGGAAATGTTCCTCCAGGTAAAATATAGAAAGTGAAGGGAAATAAAGTAAAATTCAATAGCGACAGGATCCTCTCTAGATCTGCCCTATCCATATAGAAGCCGCTGTCCCCATCAAACTCTTACACACTTAACAATTACAAGAGAAAATTACTATTTCTAATGTAATTTTTGCCCACACCACCTGGGAATGGGCGAGGGCACAGCGAGGAGGTGGGAACTCCGACAGGGGTAATGGATGTTGCAAGTGGCAGCTTAACCTGCTGCATCACAATGCCTATCCTTCCCTAGTAAATGTGATATATTAAAGAAAAACATTAAATATGTCAGATGAAACCTACCATCTAAACGGAGATGTGTTTTAAGTCTAAAATACATGCAAGATTTTGCATGAAAATATATAAAATGTCTCAATCATTTATACAGATGTTTAGTAAAATATTTTTGGCATTTTGGGTTAAATTATATACAGGGCTTAATTTTCTGTCAGGCAACTGTTTCAGACCAAGGTAATTAGCCACAAGGACATTTTCCTGGGAGCAAATCTGTGGCATTCCCTAAAACCTTATGTCCCAAATACAGTATGAACTACTGTACTACATCGGGTGACAAATTGTCTCTTCTAGTTTGCTCTGAGGCTGCCCTCAAAAACACCTTTCTCATAAATATAGATGACACTTAAAATACAAAACAGTTTACTGCATCAGTATTACTATCTCACTAAAGGGTGGTTTCTAGCAGTCACCTCTGATGATATTCATTAGCATGCATAAGTAGACTTCCTGGTACTACTAGCTTCCCTAGAAAGCCAGGAGCCCAGAGCTCCATCCTGGTCTCCCACATGGGTGACAGGGGCCCAATTTTCTGCTGCCCTCTCAGGAGCACTAACAGGGAGCGGGATGAAAGTGGAGCAACCAGGAGTCAAACCACATTCACATGGGTGTTGCCATCACAGGCAGTGGCCTCGCCACTGTGTCACAATGCCAGCCTGTAACTAAGGGATTTTAAAAAATGCTTTGCTTTTGAATAATTTGATCATTTTATAAGTGAGTAAAATATGTAAATGTACATATGTAAAGGAAGTTTGTAAAATTATTAGTTAATTGCTGTGTTGAAAACTGTTACTTCACTGCATGGGTGACCTGATTACTCTGTAATGTCGTTGGCATTTAAATATACCATTACGTACAAAATGTGTATCTAAAGTGTTCATTTTCAAAATTACTTTCCGAGTGGTATATCCTAATAAAGTAGGAGAGCAATCTTCTTTTATTTTCTCATGATTTATGACTTCTGAGTTTCTCTCTGAAGGCTGCACAGCACAACATTCTTACCTCTCTGTCATACACTGCATATCCATTTCCAGACTTGCAAGATCAGAAGCTCCTACTCAGGAAAGTGGGGGTTCAGAACAGTCGCAGGCGAGTACAGAGTTCAAAAAAAAACACTTAAAATGATCATTGCTCAGATTTCACAGTTGATATATTTTGAAATTTCAAACAGTATTAAAACTACACAGTGATGTTGCTTTCCAAAAGGGGACCTAAGTTAAACAAGTTAGAGGATCATCGTCCCAAATCCATGGCACTTGATAATCCAGCAGGGCACCACAGTGAATGTCAGTTTGCACCGAGCTAACCGAAACCTTAGGACTTCTTTGTATTGGAAGAGAGAAATCTGAATAACATGCTCCTGCAGAAAATTCTACTGAGTTCTTCAATCACAGTTAAATTTAGAATTGAAGTTTGATCTATGCAGAGTAGGTTTTCCTATCTATCTGAAGCATGCCTACACTTGTCACCAAAAACAGGTGTATTTGCAAAGTAAACACAGCACTTCAAACGCAGGGATCTCACGAGGCAAAACCAAAATCCTCAGCACAAATTTGTTACAACCATTTCTATCTGCAAGAAAGGCCATAGATACAATTTGCTTTACAAAGAGAAGTGGAATCACTATTTAGGCCTCATTATTCAAAAATTTGAGTTATCTCTTCACTTTACCACCTGCCTCAATGGTTTCCCGGCCTGTTGGAGCAGCTGAGTTGAAGATTAGGGACAAGTTGGAAATTTCCTTAACCTGTTGGCAGCAGTCACCACGTAGAAATGTTTCTTGAGATGCAAGAGAAAAACAAAAAGGTATATTTTTAGACCATTTGCTGTAGGAAGGAACAATGAAGGAATTTAAGAGGGTCTAGCCACTTGGTTTCACTTAAACAATGATCATTTCAAGAGGAAAAGTGATTTCTAGAGTTCCGGTGGAGCAGTCACATGACTTGCAGGGGAAGTGAATACGGAGTGAGATGATGCAATCATGCCCTCCTTTCCATGAAAAGCACAGCGCCCTACAAGGATATTTCTCAAACTGGGATTCACAACCCACCAGCTGATCTTGAACCCAAATGTGTGGGCTGTGAACAGTACCTTATTTAACGAAACTAATGCCACAAAGAAAATGCCAGAGTGTGTCGCAGACTGTTGGATGACACGTGTATACGCAGCTGTATGAACTGCCTCCCCAGATAGAACATTTCATTTTAGTTTTTAGTGAGGGTCTGAGCCATTATGAAAATGTTGGAAAGCCATTTCCCCAGATGGCAACTGCTTTTTAGATAGGTTTCATTGTAGAGCTTAGTAAGGCTTTCTGTCCCTCACTTCCGGAACGTGTGGTGGGACTGGCAACTGCAAGAACTTCACTGCCACAGCCCTTGGGAACACGCTCAGCTTCACCCTACCGCGTGAAACGACGCCTGCAAGGGGCTCTGAACTAAATGTCATTTTAAGCCAGTCATTTTTGGTTTTGTGGCATCTTTCAATCAAGCCAGTTTTTTGACTTGAGAGAGATTTGTTCCCCCCTCCCCAAATGTGAGTAAACACTCCGTCACAATTCTTTCAAAAGCAGTTTAAGGTGACTGTCGCCTCCGCACAAAGCGAAGCTGGTTACCTTCCATTTCCTCTGGGCTGTGTACTTCTGCAGCAGCACCTGGGACTTGAGGCGGACTTTGGATTTAGAAGCTTTGGCGGGCAGGTGATTGAGCCACTCGTGTTTCAGGCACTGTGTGGCACTCATTCTGCAGCTGTGAAGTCAAACAGCAGTGGAGACTTTTAGCGGGGGTTGCCTTTTCTAGTTGTCCCCAAATCTGTTCAGTTGGCTAAGAAACCTGAGTCAGTGGAAAGTATGAATCATTGAAGCCGACTCATGCTGTGCCCCAGAAAGGGAACTCCTTGTATGAAAGGTTCCCCTCCTTAAAACTGCCAGAACATCATCAGCAAAGTGTCCCTGACCTCCGGAAGGAATGTCTCCCGCGAGGACGCTGGCCTTGGGAAGGCAGGCCTGGAACCGCTCAGCACAACAGAGGTGTATGTTTGGTGCCACAGTTAGGACACCATTTGGGGGCAATGTCTGGGTTGGAGTCCCCGCTCTGTTCTCAGTCCCAGCTTCCTGCAGTGGAGGGACAGTGGGTGTGATGGCTCAAGTGCTTGGGTTCCTGCCACCCACATGGGAAACAGAGCTGGGAGCTCTGGCTTCAGCATGGCTCAGCCCTGGCTGTTGTAGGCATCTGGGGAGTGGCCTAGAAAATGGCAGCTTTCTCTGTCCGTCTCTCTGCCTTTCAAATAAATAAAAACAAACAGAATGTTTGTAAGGCTTAAGCTGCTTCCTATGTTGCCATTGTCTCTTATGAGCACTGGTTCAGTCCTAGCTCTCCATTTCCAATCAGTTCCCCATTAATGTACCTAGGAAACCAACAGATGACAGCCCAACTACGTGGACCCCTGGAATTCATACAGGAGATCAAGAAGGAATTCCAGGCTCCTGACTTTGGACTGGCCTAGCCCTGGCCTTGTAGCCATTGGGTGGTGAGCCAACAGATGGAACACTCTCTCTTTGCCACTATGCCTTTCAAATAAATAAGTCTTTAACAAATTAAAAAAAACTAAAAAGTAGACTTGAAAGAAACTCATTTATTTTTCTTGACTGCAATGTCAACTAGCATACCTAACTTCTCACAAATCAGAATGATAACAAAGCCGTGAATGTCAGGGATCTGTGGGTGGTGTTGGAGCTCAGATTCTGGAGTCTTAATCCTGGGTTAGTAAATTCCTTTGGTCTATTTTCCATTCTTACTTTATTGCCTGAGTATCAAAAATCTCAATGGCTCTACTATGAATTGGATGCAACTGTTTCTATTTTATTTTTTATTTTATTTATACAGTATTTTCTTTATACTTGAAAGGCATAATTACAGAGAGGAGAGACAGAGAAAGATATTCCATCCACTAGTTTACTCCCCAAATGGCCTAAATATCCAGAATTGAGCTGATCGAATCCTGGAACCAAGAGCTTCTTCCAAGCCTCCATGTGAGTGCAGGGCCCCAAGGACCTGAGCCATCCTCTGCTCTTTTCCCAGGCCATAAGCAGGGAACTGGATTGGAAAGGAGTAGCTGGGACACCAACTGTCGCCCATATGGAATACCAGCACTGCAGGCAGAGGCTTAGCCTATTGTACCATGGTGCTGATCCTAAACATAACAATTGAAGATTATAGATTATACAGCCTTCCTCATAAGAGATGAGGTGTTTAGACCTTTGTTATGGAGAATAATGTCTTTGTGTCTAAACTGCTCTTCAATATTAGCCTATTATAAATGACAACTTGGAAAGAGGATTCATTTGTAAATGTGTTCCTTTTAAAATTCTACCAAGATTTTACAATCCCAGTAGTTTCTTGAAACTGATTTCTTTGTCCATTTGTTTATTGTTTATTTGTTTCCAAAAGAAGAACTCCAGAGCAAAATTTGCCTCTAGGAGGAAAGGCCCTTTGACCTCAGCAGTCCTGCTCCACACCCAGCCCAGGGTCACCATCAGAACAGAGCATGAGTGACAAGCTGTCAAGAGACCTCTTCTCTTTGACCAGCAGCCGGGAAACAAAGTCCTTGGCCTCCTCCGACAGTCCTTCAAAGGTGTCAGCGTCGAAATCCCAGCTACAGTTCACGATGAAGTTCATGGTTTCTGCATCCGTTTCCCCTAGAAACGGGGACAAGCCACTGAGTCTGCAGAAGAGAGAAAGGACCATCACCATCCAGAAGCCGTGTTTGCCAGCAGGCATCAAGAGAAGGGAGAGGAAGCTTCTAAGGCCCAAACCGATCAAATCCAGGATGCTTGGAAAGAAAACCAGCCTCCTCCTGCACGGAATACAGTCCAGTGTGCTCCGCAATGAAAGAAGCGGAAGGAGTGAAACTCGAAAGGCAGGAAGCATATTCAGAGCAAACCTCTGTTCAGGCTCATGACCGAAATGAGGGCCCAGCTCAGTATCTGGTTATCAAGTACATCTTGATTTGATTTAAAAATTGCTTTTCATGTGTCCGAGAAAGCCAAGTTCATTTAGATACTACATGAAAACTGGCTTGATTAGCCTGCTACAGTGAGGACCTAGAGGCAAGACAAGCTCAGCATCTGGCTTTTTGGGCTCTAAACGTTACCAACTGGTCTAACACGTGTGCATGCGCACAAGCTCGCGTGTGCACATAATAGCAGTTATACAATAATGGTAAGCCTAGAGGCAAAGTGTGACTCTGTTGGGCCTTGAGCAAGAAGGAAACAGCATGCAGGGTGGGAAGCAGCAAGGGTAGACAGTAAGGCAAGCAACATCCAGCCCACCCAGCCTCCCCATCACCTCTGCAGTGCACCCCAGCCCCACCTGAACTTCACTTGTCTACCAACCCAGAAACAGGAAGAAATGAATGAGAACTGGTTCTCAATACCCCAAGTCATTCCTCCACAAATGGAATAACCCTGAGTAGACATCTCATGATGGATCCCAGAGTTCTCCAGCAGAAATGGCACCAATTGCCCACAACTGGGTCTTACTGCTGAGTCACGAACACCTTCAGCTATTTCAGTTATGACTGATGTCTGAGAGCCGATGATGAAGAAGCTGAGCCAAGGTCTTGATCTACTGATGCTAAGAAATGAGACACGCGGACCTTTGTTCTGAGGGGTAACATATGCAGGTCTCACTTCTACATTGACTCACAATTGAAAATTTGAGGGATTAGGATCAACTGTAAATATGGTACTTGGCTTACTAATATGCCTATAGCTGGCTGCTTTTCCTTTCCCATCCCACTACCCTGTGTGCCTACTGGTGTTTCCTTGGAACAAGGTAAAACAGAGGCCCCCAGGACCCTCCACACTCACAGCATGTAAGTGATGACGCCCACACTCCACATGTCTGTAGGGAAGGAAACAAACTCATAGTTGACAACTTCTGGGGCCAGGAACTCAGGTGTGCCAAAGTTCACCTTCAACTTTTCCCGCGGCTTGTACCTAGGGAAGAGAGTTACAAAGGTGCAGGGTAGTGAGCCTGGGACTAATTCCTGGTGGGAAGAGACATTCCCCGGCTCTTCCTGTCACTTAGGCTGCCTGGACCTCCTGCCCACATCATGCAGGTCACATGATAGGTCCCAAATACCTCAGAATCAGAAAGTGCCCTCATTCTCCAGGATTTTCCGATCTGAAAAGAACAGATCAAGATACCTTACTCAGCATCCCCACAGGGATGGATATTAAACAACAACAAAAAAAAATAAATTAAAAAGAAAATAGCAAGTAATGACTGCGATGTGGAGAAATCAGAAATCTTGTGCACCTTCTGTGGGAAAGTAAAATAGGGCAACTATTGTGGTTACTTACTTTAAACAGTATGGTGGTTTTATAAAAAAAATCAAATCTAGAGCTACTGTACGATTGAGCATTTCCAGCTTGGAGTGTGTTATTCTCAACAGAATTGAAAGCAGATTCGCCAAAAGATGTTTGTACAGCCTTGTCCGTAGCATGATACACAATAGCTAAAAGGACCAAGTTACTCAAGTGTTCACTGACAGATGGGGTAATAAACAAAATACAGTATAGCCATGAAATGGAATGTTATTCAGCCTCCAAAAAGAAGGAGACATTATGAGATTAATGAGTTAAGCCAGGCACAAAAAATGCCGCATAATCATGCTGCTACAAGCCCCCCAAGAAGTCACATATACAGAGTCAAAAAGAAAAAGGAGCTTGCCTGGGTCTGGGGAACAGACACAAAATGAGAAGTTATTAATTAATAGCTACAGAATCACATCTTCACCAAAGAAAAAGTTCTGAAGATTGGTTGCTCAACAATGTGAAAATCCTGAACACATAAAAATGAAGATGGTAAATTTTTCCTCCTAAACTAATTAACTCATTTATTTCTTTTGAATTAAAAAAAACATGTAATTATGATGTTTAACACATTGTTTTGATGGCATCATATGTTTATTACTTTGTGGTAAGAACATTTAAAATTTATTCTCTGAGCAAACTTCAAGTATACTACATTGCTGTTAAATGTAGTAACTCCACTGTACAATGTATCTCTTGAACTCATTTCTCTTGTCTAACTGAAAACATTCTTCTGTCCTTTAGCCAGGGCCTCCCCAGTGCCACACTGGCCTGGGTCCTGCCAACGCCATCAACTTTCTGTCCCTTAGAGTTCATCTTTTTTAGGTTCTGTGTGTAAGTGAGATCATACAGTGTTATTTTTTTTAAAGATTTTTTTTCTTATTGCAAAGTCAGATATACAGAGAGGAGGAGAGACAGAGAGGAAGATCATTTATCTGATGATTCACTCCCCAAGTGACCACAATAGCCAGTGCTGCGCCAGTCTGAAACCAGGAGCCAGGAACCCCTCCAGATCTCTCACACAGATGCAGGGTCCCAAGGCTTTGGGCCGTCCTCGACGGCTTTCCCAGGCCACAAGCAGGGAGCGGGATGGGAAGTGGAGCTGCTGGGATTAGAACCAGTTCCCATATGGGATCCTAGCACATGCAAGGCGAGGACTTTAGGCTCTAGGCCACGGTGCCAGGCCCAGTGTTCTCTGCCTGACTTCTCCTTAACACAATATCGTCCATGTTGTTGCCTATGACAGGGTTTCCTTCTTTTTAAAGCTGAACACTATTCAGTTGCACTGTATGCATTCAGCTTTGCCATCCATCCATTGGTGATGACCTGTATATTTGTTATTAGAATCAAGATAAAAGAATTAGACAAGTTCTGGTCATGAAATTCCACTATGGTTCCAGACCCTGCCTGGGAAGCAGGTGTGAGACACTGAGCAAGGAGAATCGCTCTGCCTCTGTGGGAATGAGGCTTTCCCTCTCTGCTTATGGATACAGTGAGGGAACCCATAAACTCATAATTTTTTAAAGATGTGCCTTTTTATTGGAAAGGCAGATTTGCAGAATGAAGGAGAGACAGAAAGATCTTCCATCCACTGTGGCTGGAGCTGAGCTGATCTGAAACCAGGAGCTTGGAACTTCTTCTGGGTCTCCCATGTGGGTGCAGGGCTGTCCTCTACTGCTTTCCCAGGCCACAAGCAGAGAGATAGATGGAAAGTGGAGCAGCTGGGACATGAACCAGCACCCATATGGGATCCTGTTGTGTGCAAGGTGAGGATTTAGCCACTGAGCCAAGGTGCCAGGCCCAAATCTCATAATTTAGTTGAGGTAAATTCACGAAGTAACAGAAAACAAACAAACAAACAACAACAGCAAAAACCTTCAGCAAGAGGAGCTGCAAATTCAGCCACAATGTTGTGAAGACCTACCCAAAAAATATGTGATTCCCACAAAAAGGTCATTCTTGGAGGAAACAGAATTCTCAAGGAAGCCGGGAAGCTGGGCATACAACCTTGCCATGTGTATGAGTTGTGAATGCTTGGAAGCCATGAAGCAGCCCTAACAAAGTCAAGACCCTGTTACTAACCACTGCTAAGAACCCACACTGTTGTGGGTAAGAGCTCTACATAGGCACTGTACTCACCTTCCGTGATTGGGCAGGATGGACAGTAAAACCACACCCATCTCACCAGGCATTTTAAGGGAACTGAAGATATATTATATACATTTTGGGAAGTAAAACTTGAGAACCAAACCACCCTCAGAGCATAGTCTTGCACTGTTCATGTATTAACCCATTCAGCTCTTACAACTGCCTCTCTACTGTGTCGCCATTTTAGCCAAATTCAGCCCAGTCCCAGTGGCTCCAGAGCCACTGATCCACAAAAATACCCAACACTATTATTAAGGTGCTTTCATATTTAACCCAGTCATCTCCCCTCAGGGCAGGGCTGGTGATTCTGGATGCACTGCACAGGCCAACAGAGCCTGGTTCCAGGAGGCCTGGGGAATCAATGGAATTGCAGCCCTGCATCAAACAATCCCCTTAAACCGCCACTTTCCTCTTTTCTCTGGCAGGTGGTCTGGAGCTCTGATAACCCACAGCATTCTAGACAGCAGTGGAGCCCTCATCATGAAGACGTCCCCTGCAGCAAGGCCTATCTTCAGGGTCAAGGCTAGTAGCCTCTAAGTGCAAGAGCTTTCCTGTACTCTCTCAGAACTGAAGGACTGGCAGTGTCAGCGGCTAACCAGACTCAGGATAGTTACAAGGAGTCCCATCGAATCTTTTCCAAGTGTCAAAATAAACTTCTCTTACCTTCTGGCCAGACCAAAGTCAATGATCTTAATTTGATGTCCTGTCTGATTGACACACAGAATGTTCTCTGGCTGGGAAATAAAGAGAATTGTGCTTAGTCCAATGAACAACTATGAAGATCCATAGCTCCTACACTTATCTGTCTTACAGCCCACAGTTTCCAAGCCTCTGGAGATCGATGACTCAGGGAAGCCCTGCAGGGACCAGAGGGAAGGCAGGACTGGTGCGACATGAAGGAATGGAGTGAACTGGGGAGTCAGAGGACTCCTGGCTTGCACCAAAGGGCAGCCCCCACGCGGCTCCAGCCACCAGTCACCATGTAGGAGCACAAGCACAATAAGCTGCCATAAATTCAGCTTTTTATCTGAAAATCCATGCTTGTCAGTGTTTATGGCTCCATAAAAAGTCAAACACACATTTATTAAGCAGGACACCCAAACAGAACGCCACTGTGATGCTGATTTGCCCAACAACTGTTAGCTGAGGCGAGTGTTCCCAGTCCTGGATGCACATGGGAATTATCAGGGAAACTTTGTAGAAGTCCCAGTGCCGAGGCCCCAACCCTGACCAATGACATCAGCATCTCAGAGGTGAGCATCACTGGCCTGATCAGGAGAGGGCTGCTAAATGTCCACCTGGATTTTTGCTGTGATAGCTGAGAGCCATGGAGTGTGCAATGGTGGCCTTGACATATCTCCTTTAGGTATTTCAGGTAACCAGTTTCCCTTCCAGGCTTATAAGCAGCCTGGCAAACAGGAGGGGTTCTCTCTCTCTGTTCCCATGGACACAAGACAGACGGCTTCAACTGTATTGGAATCAAACCAGAACATGTTGGTGTAATAGCCAGTCAGCATGGTTCTTGTAGATCTATATCCTGCCCCACATGTGTGCATCAAAGACTAGCCCAGTATGCTGCAGTACCTCAGCTCTGCAGGGCTTGGACTGGCTCCGTGCTTGTGGCCTGAGGGGAAGCAGCAGAGGATAGTCCTGCTTCAGGAACTCCAACCACCCACCTGGGAGACCTGAATGGAGCTCCTGTCTCCCGGCTTTGGGCTGGCCCATCTTGGCTGTTGCCATCATCTATGGGGTAGGCTAGAGAAATGGAAGATCTCTTTCTTCCTCTCTCTCTAACTCTTTCAAATAAATAAAAATGATTTTTTTAAAATTTATCATTTCAAATGATGTAATTCAGCGAATTTTTAGTCTTTTCTTAGATTTGTATACTAACTTTATCCTTTCAGAAGATTTTCATTTCTTCACACACACACACACACACAAACAAACAACCACATCAAGGAGAATCAAGATGGCAGAAGGGTAAGGACATGTTTAAACACACGGAAAAATATTTAATCAGGATGAAGCAGAGAGGACACATTACAGGAAATAGGAGAGGACAGAACAACAGCAGAGGGGTACCTGGAGACTGACAGACACAGGAAAGCAGCAGACACAATGGTGTGGTGTTGCAGTGGGTGATATTCCAGCGGCATTCAGCTAACAGCCATCTGAACTCCACCAGCAGCCATCTGAACTCCAGCAGCAACCAGGTGGGAAGCGACTTTCACTGGGAGCTTGGGAGGTGAACCCAGACAAAGAACTGTCCGTCCTGCTGGTCCGTTTGATTTGACCAGGAGCACAGAAAGAACAGCAGATCCCAAATGGGCAGTGAGAGAACAGGGTGAATTTTACAGCCCAGTCAGCCCCTTAGAGCTGTATTGGGCACCATTTTGTTTAAGGAGGCAAAGGCAAGCAAAAGGACTGAGCATATGCTGAGCTGGAAGGGAACTCATTTCTGGCTCAGTGAACTGCATCAACGTGACATCCTACAGGTTCCACCCAAGACAGACCCAGGTAGCTCTCAGACCTGACAGCCAGCAGATCAAGAACTCTAGAAGTGGCACATCAGGTGCCATTTTGTACACTGTGGCAATAGCTTTGGGACTGCAGGGGACAACAGTGAACTGCACATGTGCTGAACTCATGAGAACTCACTGAGCTTAGTGCATTGCACTGGCCCCACAGGAAAATAATACCAACTGTGGCATCGTATGGGTCAAAATAGGTCCATGTGGCACCCAGACCTAACGTCCAACAGGTTCCAATAAGATCAGAGCCACCAACAACCTAACTATATAGGACACCTGGTGTCTCTAATCCTGGGACCTGCTCCAACCGGAAGTCGGAGAAAGGTTGCAGAGACAACGGTGTAGCCTCAGCACAGTATTACAGGAGGTGGAGAGTGGTGAGCCAGGAGCTGTGGATGTGGAGATCCCGGTGGAAATCTAACATTAGAACCCAGACCTGGAAGTCGCTGGAGGTTGTGGCACAAGTGGCTGCAAGCAAAAAGTTGTGTACCAACTGCAACAAGTAAAATTGCATTATAGCCCTGTGGGTGACACAGCTTAGAAACCTGCCCCAAGGAGAAAGACTCTGCTAACCAGAAGTACAATGGCCAAGAGCAAAAGAAGAGACAAAGGCACAATGAATATTACTGAAAACTCCCCTGCAAAGGAGCAAAACCCTATGCCAACCTCAGAGTTCACTGAGGAAGACATTTAGAAAATGGGGCACACAGAATTCTTAAAACTCATTTTAAAGCTTCTGATCAACAATGAGAAGCACATACAAGAGTTCAAAGAATTTAAGGAAGCAATAAAGCAAATCAAGGCTGATATATCAGAAATCAAGAACACAGTAGAGCAAATTAAAAGTACAATGGAGAGTCTCCAAAATAGAATGAAGCAAGCAGAAGAAAGAATCTCAGAATTGGAAGATATTCCTGTAATCAGGGGGAAGCAAACAAAAAGCTGCAAGCAGACCTGGATCAGGCCAAAACAAGTATTCAAGAATTGAAAGACACTATGAAGAGGCCTAATGTAAGAGTTATGGGTGCAGAAAGAGAAGGTGCAGAAAGAGAAGCTGAGTTTGCAAATGCATTTAATGAAATAATAAAGGAAAATTTCCCTAATCTGGAGAAAGAATTGGGAAATAACATCCAGGAGGGGCACAGAACTCCCAACAGGCTTGATCAAAAGCAATCTTCACCAAGACACATGATCATCAAGCTCTATTCAATTGAATATAAGGAAAAGATCCTTAAAGGTGCACGTGACAAAATCAATTGACATATAGAGGAATGCCAATTAAACTCACAGGAGATCTCTCACAGGAAACTCTACAGGCAAGAAGAGAATGGAGTGACATATTCCAGATTCTAAAAGGAAAAAATTGTCGGCCTAGGATAACATGTCCAGCAAAGCTTTCTTTTGTCTTTGAAAATGAAATAAAATTCTTCCACAGTAAAGAAAAGTTAAAAGAATTTGCCTCTCTCAAGCCTGCCCTGCAAATGATACTTCAAGATGTTCTGTTGACAGAGAAGAGGAATAGCACCCAACAAAACCAAAAGCAAGTGGGAAGAACATCCCAGTACAATGACAACAGAAGACTAAACCAATGAACAACCCATTCCTAAAATGATGGGACAAAGTACCATCCTTACATATTAACCCTGAAAATAAATGGCTTAAGCTCAATCAAACGTCATAGATTAATAGACTGGATTAAAAAAACAAAACCCATCTATTTATTGTCTAGAAGAGACACACTTCAACAAAAATCAGTGGAAACTATATCGCATGGGTTTTGTTGTTTTCTGTTAGTTTCACCTCTTCAAAACACTTCTGATTAAATCATTCAATGACTCGTAGATCATACAGTAGCATCATTTTCTTCAAGAAGGTTCTTGACTTTCATTTCTTCAGCTACACGTTAGTCATTTAGTAGCATGTTATTTAACTTCATGGTGTTGTTAATTTCTTTTTTCTCCCTGATGTTAATTTTGCTTTGTGGCTTTTCATTTAAGGGGATGTATAGTAGCTGTGTAATGGAGACTGTCATATCTAGTAACATGTCATTTAACTTCATGGCATTGTAAATTTCCTCTTTTCTTTCTATTGTTGATTTTGTATTATGACTTTTCATTTGAGGGGATGTACAGTAGCTGTGAAATGGAGACTAACATCCAGATGTGAGGATGTAGTGTGGTATGCATTTCTGCTTCCAGACAAAGATGGACTTACAATGAAACTGTTCACTATATCTTGACAATAGGATGCTGGACTCTCTGCCATTGTCCATGCCTGCAATGGTGGACATTTGACTGTGTATGCAGAACTATATTTTAGTCATGATATAGAAGAACTGGGGGGTAGGGAATTGGGGAGGGGATAAGCCTATGGAACTGTATCATAAAATGATAATAATAATAAAAAAATGTGAAAAAACAAGAACAAAAAACGGTAGATAAATAGATAGATGAAAGTATTAAAAAAAAAAAAAAAGAACAACCACATCCATCATCAGTCATTCTTTATTCCTCCAGCAACCCGGAGCTCCGAGAATTGTGATTATATTTTCTTCTTCTATGTATCTGCCTATTCTAGTTACTTTATATAAGTGTGATCATACAATATGTATATGTATTTTTGGCTGGCTTCTTTAATATAATTTTTTCAAGGTTCATCCATGTTGTAATAAATACCCATTTTCACTCCTAAACAATATTCGATGCCATTTTTTTCACCTATTCACTAGTTCATTAACATCCAGGTAATTTCCACTTTTGGCTACTGTGTATAAAACTGCAAAGAGCATCTGTAGACAAGGTTTTGTGTCCATTTGTTTCATTGTTTTAAATATATACTCAGACCAGAAAATACTGGGTCATATGAGAATTCTATATTTACTGTTTTAGGAAATTCCTGTTTGTCTTCTACATATACATCATTTTATTTTTAAATTGATTGTGAGAAAGAAGGCGAGACACAGAAAGACAGAAAGAGAAAAATTTTCCATCCAAGGCCGCAGCCAGGCAGGTCTGGGCCAGGCTGAAGCCAGGACTGAGAAGCTCCATCTTGGTCTCACACGTGGGGACAAGGGCCCCAGAACGTGGGTCATCTGCCAGGACCTTCTCAGACACACTAGCACTAAGATCAATCCAGAGCAGACCAAGGACTCAACTCTGACATGGGATACCAACAACTTCTGCAGCAGTTTATCCTACCGCATAATAACACTGGCTTCCAAACTGTTTTTGACATTCGATGTGATAGTGTGTAATGGCCTTGTCCTCCACCTTTCTCTCCCCTGGTCAGCCTCCAGCCTCTGTCCCTGCTAGCCCAAACACCATGTCTTCAATTAATTTGCAGAGTTTTAATGGAAAGATATTTGAAAGTTGAGATGGAAATTGCCAAGCAATCTGTGACTATCAGGACCATAATGGAAGATTCGGGAATGACTGATGAAGATGATGACCCAGTTCCTCTATAAATGTTCCTGCAGAGGTATTAGAAAGGTCATTCAGTGGTGCATCCACAACAGGGACGGCCCTCCTGAAGGCAAAGAAAAAGGAGCACATGTTATCCCCGTTTAGGACCAAGAATTCCTCAAAGTTGACCAAGAAAAACACTTAGGTTTTCTGGTTGCCAACTATAGACAGCAAAACTCTTCTTGGTCTGCCTTTCTGATTAAGGGGGAAATTCCTGGGGAGATTCACAAGACCTTCCAAACAAGCAGACTGTACTGAAGAAGAGGAAGAGCAGACAAACCAGTGGGGGTAAAGGGAAGTGAGATGCTGTGCGGGACACAGTGCCACTTCAAGCGCTGTTCTAAATGCTGGTCGCACTGTTCTGTTTATGAGCATTCATTTTGGGCAGCGTAGACAAAGGCTGCAGCAAACCACTAGTTTCAGCAGAATATTGTCCTCACTGCCTATATGCTCTGTGTAGACATTCAGATGTAGACTGACTGACTTCTAGTATGATCCAAAGTTCTTATTGTCTTTGCTCTGCAGGGAACTGAACTGAACTGTGTGTTCTCTATAGAAAGCAGCATTTCGGCCTTTCCCTCTTTTTGTAAAACAAATTGCTTCTTAGTTTATTGTCCAGTTAACTTGAGTGGTTTTTTTTTTTTTTAAGTTGGAATTGCAAATAAAATAACTTTCAAAAAGTTTTCTGAAATAGAATAAAGAAAATGTTCTTTGTAGTCACGCGTTGGAGTTGGAAAGAGGTTACTAGGAAGTATGACTGGTATCGCTTAGCTTATATGTAGCAGCACTCCGTTAAGGGGGTCTGAGGACTTGATTTTATGTTTGAATCCTCTCAGCTTTGAACATATTACCTAGAAGAATCAGTTAGTACTTGGTGTGTGTGTGTGTGTGTGTGTGTCTTTAGGGGAAGTGGATAAATATAAATATGCAATCAGTTTGCTTCTCAAAAAAAAGTGGATAGCCAACGCTTTTTATTCTATGCATTTTTATTTCTCATTTAGCCGGTCTGGTGAATTTGAAATGGTATTTTGAGTTACGTTTTCCTAATGATGTTCGGAATCTTTACATGTGCTTACTGGCATTGTGTATCTTCATTGATAAATGTGTCCTAAAATCCTTTCACTGTTTTTTAAGTTGCCTGTGATTGAGTTGCAAGTGTTCTCTACATCCTAAAAACAGATCATGCATCATAGAGATGATTTGAAAATCTTTTCTCCAATCGTGTGACCTGTCATTTTACTTTCTTGATGATGTTCTTTGAAGCACAGGGTTTTAATTTTGATGAAGTATAATTTACCTATTTTTACTTTCTTATGTTTTGGGTGCTACATCTGGGAATCCATTGCCAAATCTAAGATTACAAAGGTTTATTCCTCTGTGTTTTAAGAATTTTAGAGTTTTAGTTTTTATATTTAGGTCAGCGATCCATCCTGAATTCATCTTTATATGTGGTGTGAGGTGTCTGGCTTTATTCTTCAGATATCTAGCACAATGTCCCCACAACATTTAGTTTTAAAAAATACCTTTTTCTCCATAGAATAGCTATCATAGCAATATCAGAATCGATCAGTCACAAATGTAAGGGTTTCTGGAGCAGTGGACACAAAATGTAAAAGGAGAATAAGGCAGCGCATTTGGTGCTGTAGCAGAAGCATAGAACTAACTGGACAACTACCCCAAACAAACGATGACACCAAAACATTTCGGTGAATGAAGTCAATGGACATTGGAAGGGTGACATCATCCTTGGATTGGTGACACAGCAGCATTTCAGAACTGTCCAAACCACGTGGACAGAACCCTTGGAGTATGTACATTGAGACCCTGGGTTGATATGAGGAGGAGGTTCCTCATCCCTGGGTACTGGGAAGTGTGGAAAGTCATGAGTGGTTTCCCCCTTTGTTTCTCCCCTTCCCCCAGAAACAACAAGAAGAAATAGCAAATTTGGAAGCAACGAATTCACCCAATTTTCCCTAAACCTCGATCCTTCCCGCCCTGATCAACCATGTAATCATTATTTTTAAAAATAATAAATTATTATTAAAAAATCAGTTCATTAATATCTGAAATAATCCAATCAGGATTTTGATAAAAGTTATGTTGAATTTGTAGATCAGTTGGGGAAATGTCGTAACTTTGGTGGTATTACCTCTTCCAACCCATAACAACTGGAATTCTTATGCATTGAGTCATTTTTCTTTTTTTCAAAATTGCTTTGTAGTTGTCAGAGTTTGCTTGGATTTACTTTGCTAAATTTATTCCTAAGTATTTTATTCTCTTTTAAAAAGATCTATCTTACTTTAACTTGAAAAAGTTACAGAGGGAGGGAAAGGCAGAGAGAGATATTCCGTCTGCTGGTTCATTGGCCTCAATGGCCAGAGTTGGGCTGGTATGAGGCTGGGAGCCCAGGGATTCTTTTTGGCCTTTCACATGGGTGCAGGGCCCCAAGGCCTTGAGCCATCCTCCACTGGCCATTATTAGGGAGCTGGGTTGGAAATGGAGAAGCTGAACAAATCAGTGCCTATGTGGGATGCCAATGTCACAGAAAGAGGATTAACTTGCTATGCCATCACTCCAGCGCCAGTATTTTATTCTTTTGATAGTATTGCAAGTGGAATTGTTTTCTTATTTTGATTTATGAATTGCAAACTGCTAGTATATAGAAATATAACAAATGGGCCTGGCACGGTAGCTTAGTAGCTAACGTCCTTGCCTTACACACGCCAAGTTCCCATATAGGCCCCACTTCCCATCCAGCTCCCTGCCTGTAGCCTGGAAAAGCTGTCGAGAACGACTCGAAGCCTTGGGACCCTGTACCCGCATAGAAGACCTGGAAGAAGCTCCTGGCTCCTGGCTTTGGATTGGTGCAACTTCGGTCATTGCAGCTGCTTGGGCAGTGAGTCAGTGGATGGAAGATCTTCCTCTCTGTCTCTTCTCCTCTCTGTATATCTGACTTTGTAATAAAAATAAAATCAATCTTTAAAAAAAATAAATATAACAGACTTGTTTTACAGGTGTTCTACAACTTTGCCGAACTTATTAATTCTAACATTTCCTCTCCTGAGGATTTTCTCTGTATAAGACCCTGTCATCTGTACCTGGAGTTCTTTTACTTCTTCTTTTCCAAATGGATGTCTTCTATATCTTTGCCTGCCTAATTGTCTTGGTCAGAGCTCCTGATAAAATGTTTCATGGAAATGGCCAAAACAGACATCAACTGTCTTGCTGCTGATCTTACAGCGAAAGCTCTAAGTCTTCCACCAATAATAAGCTTAATATTAGCGAGGCCGGTATTGTGGCACAGTGGGTTAAGCTATTGCCTGTGATGCTGACATCCCATAAACTGCTTGTTTGAAACCTGGCTGCCTCACTAATATATTTTATTTTAACTCAATATATATGAAATTTTATCATTCCAATGGTTATCAATATTTTAAAAATCAATGAGATTTTTTCCATCATTTTTTGTGTTAAATCTTTGAAATGCAGTTTGTGTCTTCTATGTGAAGTGTATCTCAATTCACATACTAAGTTTTCATCAGAAATATGTGATCTGTATTTAAATTCCATGAAATCTATAGTTGGAAAATAAACTAACATATCTCAGTTGTTCCAAACATACCAAACTTTTCAAATAACCAAAGCAAGTGTCAATTTTAAATTAATTAAAACAAATAAAATTTAAAGTTCATTTCCTCAGTCTAACAAACCACATTTCAAGTGCTCTACAGCCACATAGGGCTGATGGCTACTCTATCAGACAGTCCAACGCTGAAGCCCTTTCTTCATAGTTTAAAGTCTATTTACTTATTTCCATTTACTTTAAAGGCAGAGTGACAGACAGGAAGAATGCTTCTACCCTCTGGTTCACTCCTCATATCCCTGTAATAGCCAGAGCTGGGCCAGGCCAAAGCCAGGAGACTCTTTTTGGGCCATTTTGCTGCCTCCTTAGCAAGAAGCTGGATCAGAAGCTTCCAGAGACAGGATTCCATCATAGGGATTCCACTAGGGGAAAAAGGTGACCCAAATGTGACTTAGCCAACCCTCACAACTTTCTTAGCAGATAGGTACTGTGAAGGTACTTAACCAGGACTCACAACCAGACAAGGGCAGAACCAACATAAGGTCTGATCTTGGCTCTGAAATGGGCCTCAGCTCTCTACCTGAGCTGCTTACTGTGTAGTCACAGGAATTTCTCAAAAGTTGGTCCTTAACCCAGAATCATAAAGTGGATTCCTGAGCTTTCCCTAACTGTCCATTCCACAAGAGAAGCTGGTCTTACAGAAGAACAATTAATGTCCTTCGGGATCAGGGAGGAGAGCTTTCTCTGGTCCGAGCCTGGCTCCACCTCTGGACCCCCGCCCTCCCTCGCAGTGACCATCGGGATCGCTTCGAAAACCCCTCACAGCAAACAATCATACAAACTAAAAAAAAAAAAAAAAAAAAAAACCAACAAAAAACCTAAAATAAATAGACAAACAACAGAAAGTAGAGCTTGAAATCTGACAGGAAAGAGCTGGCATGGATTGGCTCATGCCTTGCTGGGTGGGACACAAAGATTAGTCACTCCTCACCATGGTGTTGAGGATTTTCCTGCACCCCCCCCCCAAAAAAAATGTTCTGCACGTTAAATGTCGACAAATATCTTGTTAGAGTTACAAGCCAGTCTAGATTATCCCAAAATCTGCCAAGATCAACAAAATTATACTTCAACACAACAAATGGCTAAATACTAAAATGAAATAGACATGAGACAGCTGAATGGTACCCTATAGCCTTTTCAAGGTATATAGCAGCCGGTCCGGTCCTGTATATAAACTAAAATTGAGATGTCAATGAGCTAATCATAGGTTGTGGTTAGGACTTGTTTTTTGTTATTTTGTTCTTTGATTTTTGTTTTTTTTTTTTTTAACATACTGGTTACTCAAAACCATGTCAATTCCATAATATTGCAAATTGCTGTTGATGTTATATTGGGACTCTTAATTGACTGTGATGATATTATACCAGCTCTGACTTCGGACCAGAAATGGTCTCCCCAAGAAACTGTTCAACCCATCTGGACAATAAGTAGCTGGACTCTATGCTTGGTATATGTTTGCAAGGAAAGAATCTTGATTGAATTTGAATTGTAATACTGCATCAATGTGGAGGAATCCACCAGGGGGGAGGGGAGGGGGAGGGGGGTTCCCAAAGCCTATGAAACTGTCACATAATGCTAAATATTAATTAAAAATAAAAAAAAAGAGAAGCTGGTCTTGAATTTGCTGTAGCGAGCAGTAAAAATCTGAGGCCCACCATCTACACCATGTTTCTAAGTATCCCAATGTCACAGTCTGATGGTAATCAAGAAAGAAGGTTCAAAGCGCAAGGAGCAAGGAGCACCCCACAAGTGGCGGCCAACTCAGTTCCCATCTTTTGCAGGGAACCACTGAAATTCTTCCCTGTCCTCAAACGGCTGGTAGAGAAATACCTGTTGGCACAATGGAATGGAAAAACCACAGAAATAGTCACTAGGAATCACATGCTTGCCACCAGCCAGGAGCTGTGCCCAGGACTCCTGGGAGTCAAAGGAGAGTAAGAGGATAATCAATGGAATATCACATAGCCCTTAGAATGAGAAAAGATGTCCACAGTGTGTTGTTAGCTGGAGAAGCAAGCTTCAAAGCCATATGGATCCTGTGTGCTCCTATCCTTGGAGGATTTGTATGTCATGCTCATTGCATATAGAACACCTCTCAGCATGAAGACATCACTGGGCAGAACCCTCACCATCTATTCTTACACCAGTATGTTGGCTCTATATACCTATTACCCATAAGCATGTTGCATCTTCTACTTTAAAAAAATTACTCTTAAGAATACTTTTGAAGGAAAAAAAAAAAGGTCACTGTAACATCTGAAGTTCAAATTAGACAAAGAGGTTCAATTATCCCCAAATTGCAGGTGGGAGAACTGAGGCTCACAGAATCAGCACCAGGGGCCCTGCCCAAGGCTCCAGAACTCGTACATAGCAGAAAACCAAGCAGTGGCAGCCAGGACTGTCTGTTGACAGCTCTGATGACAAGAACACAACAAAGACTCGGGAACTGGGAGGCCCAGCTGTCACAAGCCTGGGCAGAGCCTACCTTGAGGTCCAGGTGCAGGATGTAGTGCTGGTGGAGGTAGTGCACGCCTTCACAGATCTGCTTGGTGAACAACACCACATCCAGTTCAGTCAGATGGTACTTCTCATCCGTGATCCGGTCGAAGAGTTCACCCCCATCCACACTGCCAGCACAGAAGGAGAGGTGGGCGTCTACTGAGCAAGGTTCTCAGAGTACTGTCCAATGGCTATTGCTAACAGTTGAAAGAAGCTGACCCAGACAAGTCTAAGATTATATCCTGTAGATCACAGAGCCACTGCCATCTGGTATTGTATGGGATCTTTCCTGTGGCCCATTCACAGCAAAAACTCAGAGTATAGGTCGCAAAACGGAAACAAGAGGGGTCAGTGTTGTGGCACTGCAGTTTAAGCTGTTGCCTGCTACATTGGCATCCCATTTTGGAGCACTACTCCGCTTCTCATCCAACTCCCTACTAATGCACCTGAGAAGGCAGTAGAAGATGGCCCAATTGATCGGGCCCCAGTCACAGACATGGGATATCTGAATGGAGTTCCTGGCTCCTGACTTCAGGCGTGGCCCAGGAGAAATGGATGGAACATTCATTCTCTCTCTCTCTCTCTCTCTCTCTCTCTCCTTTCCTCTCTCCTTCTCTCCCACTGTGTGTGTGTGTGTGTGTGTGTGTGTGTGTGTGTGTGTGACAGAGAGAGAGAGAGGAAAGGAGAGAGAGATTCCTAAACAAAGAGAAGTAATGGACCAAGGAGAAGACAGGATGGTCTTCAATGTTGCTAACCAAGGCTAACTTTGAATACTCCACACCAGACTTACAAACACATCTGCCTACAGGGAGCCACCAGTACCCTCATGGCAAGCAAATCAACTATGCAAATCAGATCATAAATGAGGTAAACAATTTCTGAAAACAGTCATTAGTCAACCTTGCTTTTCCATTTTCTTATAAAGATGTGATGTGACAAATATTTTTACTTTCCTCGGTCCTTGCAGCAGAAAAACTGCAACACAAACACATACATCAGTGGACTTTGAGCCTTTCGCCTCAGTGCCAGGGCCGGCTGGCAGGTGGGAGACAGGCAGCCCTGCCCACCGGGCACAGCCAGTGTGAGCTCCAGCACAGTTTCCAGGCAGATGTGCAACTGCACTATTCGATCTGCACTTTCCAGAGGAATCTGATTCTAGATTTTACATGACATTTTCTCCTTTCCAATTGTTTCTTCTTCAAAATAATGGAATCCTTCATGAATTTCTTGGGACCTTCGTGCAGAGGTCGTGCTCATCTGTGTGTGGTTCTGATTTCAGCACACGTGTGCTAAAGTAAGAAAGAACTCAAACTGTTAACAGCTGAAACTCAAAATTACCCCAAGCAGTGTAGGCAGAGCTGCTGCACCCCACTGGCTTATGAGAAGATGAGTCCATAGAGAAGGTCAAGCAGGCAAGCCAGGGAAGAGGGGGCGCCGAGGCACTGGAAGTCTCAGCAAGAGGAATGCAAGGGGTGGCTTGGCTCCAGCCCCACCTCTGGGCCCAAGGAGCAGGTGCTACCCCAGCCCTAGACACTCACTACTCCAGGACGAGCGTGCAGCTGTGCTTGCCCTCGAAGGCATCGTAGAGCTGGATCAGGTTCACATGGCTGAGCTGGTTCATGATGTTGACCTCATTCTTCACATCCTCCTGGTAGAACCCGGGGGAGAGAAGTGTCCACACATGTGGACCAGCTGTGCCTCCCAAGACACACACACACACACACACGCACACACTCATGCTTTCACACCAAATCTCCTTGATCCATCAACTAAACTAGGTGTTAGAACAGATGAGACCTTTATCCAGAGAAAAGTTTTATTGATCTATTTCATAGATCGCAACTCTGAGGCCCAAGAAGGAGATGACTTTGTGATGTAGGGTCTCACAGGTAGCTTGGCAGTGCCATGCCTCAGTGCCCACCAGAAGTCTAAGGGGTGAGGGGGGTGAGTGCTGATGGAAGGAACAGAGTCATGGGAAAGAGGCAGGAAGGGCTGTGGGCACTGCTCATTGTGCACAGGGGTCTGGGGCACTGGGCTGGGTGAGGATGACGATCTAAAGGAAGTGAATGAGTCCTGAGCTTGGCCAGAGGCACCTGGCTGGCCCAAGACAGATGCCTCACCCGGTCCTTGGCGCTCTTCACTTTGATGATCTTGGCTGCCAACAGAAGCCCCGTGGACTTCTCTGTGCACCTGTGGACCTGGCCAAACCGGCCCCTGTAGAGATACAGGGGTGAATCAGAGGTTGAAGGGCCAGGGGGGTTCACCTGCACATCCATCTGGCAACTGGTTCCTTAGGCTTCCTGCTCCTTATTTGCTTCTCCACACCCACCCTGAAAACCACCCTACACCCCAAAGCATACACTTGCTGTCACCCATACAACAGAGGCTCTCATGACACCTAGAAACAATCCCTTCATCCTATTTCCTGGGTCTCTTCTGTACCCTAAGGGAAAGCCACCTTACTCCACACCCATGGGCCATTCTGTCCCACAGAAACTGTCCTACACTCTAGAAGCTATCTTTCTCATGACACCCAAGTCACCTTTCCTGTATCCACGCCCTGTACCTCCCCTTGCCCAGGCTGCAGGGGCCCTCCTTGCCCTCTGGGGCTATGCTGTCTTTCTTACAGTGCGCAGGCTATCCATCTCCTACTCCAGGCTTGATTGGCCAATTCCTGGAATCACCCAGCAGTGGGTTCGGCCTCTAGCTCAAAGTGGGCTCTGCCCCCACTGCACCTGCTTCCACTCTTGACGGGCAGACAGCCACCTACCCTCCCAAGACTTCATTCTGGCGTACTGTGTAACCTGTAGAGATTGAGGTCTCCTTGACGCTCACCACTCGGTGTTCAAAAGGTGCAGGCGGGGCGGGGCTGTCATCTGTTGGGGAGACCACACAGAGGCTGTGAGCCAGGAGAACCACCTGGCAAACCAAGTGGCAAGCCCATAGCCCTTTGTTCAGCCCTAGTATATGAACTGGGCTAGAGTCCCCCGGATGTTAGGGTGCAAGCTAGTCAACCCCCAGAAAACGACAGAGTCTCGCTGGTAATGCAAAAAGCAAAAAGAGTTTATTGTGCCAGCTTTCTCGGGTCAGACCATACTTGGAGCACGCAGGCCAGCCAAGTGGAGGTCGGACTACCCCTAACATAGGACTAGAGATTATATAGGCACTTTTGGCTATAACACACATCAACATCAACTTAAAATTAACAACTTTAGACTTTTATGGCTCCCAAGTGCAAGCAGTCTACTCTGGTCCCATGGCTCATCCCATCCTGGCACCCTTATCTTTACGGCTCCTCCAGTCCCTGGGACTGGGGAACTGCGCCCCTGCCTTCCTGCACCCGGGTTAGTTGATAGATAAGGTTACAGAGGAACAAAGGACAGATTTATCGCTAAAGTGGAGTTTTCCCACAATTCAGGTGCCTCCTGACCTGGCGAAGTAGCGGCTCCTTGCCACAAAGGGCCTAATATCGCCTAATACTAACATTCTAACATTCTAACATACTAACATTATGCCAACACTCTAACAGAATCATCCCAGTGAAGGCAGCTGTTGTGGCACAACAGGTTAGGCCCCTGCCTGGAACACCTGCATCCCCTATGGGAATGCCTGGGATGCAGTCCTGTCTCTATCTTTGTTCTAGCTCCCTCTCGATGCATGCTCTTGAAGGTCAACTCAAATACCAACAGCCAGATTTGGGACAAGTCAAAGCCAAGAGCTCAGAATTCAGTCTGGCTCTCCCACATGGGTTACAGGGACCATATACTTGAGCTACCACCTGTTATCTACCAAGGGCACACACTGGCAGGAAGGTGGCATCAGAAACAGAGCCAGAACTTGAATTAGACACTTGATAGGAGCTCTATCACAGGCTTTCTAGTCCTCTAGTGTGGTTGGGACCAGCTACCTTTTTCTTATAAAAAATTTATTTTTTTATTGGAAAGGCAGATCAGATTTGCAGTGAGAAGGAGAGACAAAGGAAGATATTTCATCTGCTGATTCACTTTCCAAATGGCTGCAATAGCTAGAGCTGAGCTGATCTGAAGCTTCTTCTAGGTCTCCCATGTGGGTGAAAGATCCTAAGGCTTTGGACCATCCTACACTGCTTTCTTGGACTATAAGCAAGGAGCTGGAAGGGAGGTGGAGCATCTAGGACATGAACCAGAGCCCATATGGATTCCTGGTGGGTACAAGGTGAGGATTTAGCCATTGAGCCATCATGCTGGGCCCAGGACCAACTATCTTAATCACAGCAACTTAACCACTGTGCCAAACACCCGCCACATGCCTTGCTGGTCTCCACCCAAAGCAATAACAATGGCAGAACTATAAGGCAGGTTGGTGGATTGGGGAACTCTATCTGCATGGGGAACTCTATCTGCCTGCCCCACCTCCAGCCATTGGCAGTTCCGCATCTCTGCACATGGGTCTCCAGCCATGGGATGGACTTGGAGGCTATTTGTACTTCACACCTGCATTATTCATCCCTAGAGGCTGAGCATGCCTCTACCAGGAGCAGGGCTGCAAATCCACTAAACTTAGAGCCCCTGGGGGACCAGAGAACAGCCTCACTTACCCAGAATCATGCCGCCAGCCTTGGCATCAGGAGGCGTCTTCCCTCCTGCTTCAGCTCTCCCAGAGCCCCCGGCTGCGCAGTCCTTCCTGGGCTCAGGATGTCCTGCTTCCAGGCCTTTGTCTTGCTGCAGGACCAGGATCCTGGCAGCATCATCTGCTTCATTGCTGCTGGCCAAGTGTGATGTCACAACTGCCTCATCTCCAGGCCTTTGCTCTCCTGCCTTTGTAACTTTATCGCTGCTCTTCTCCTGCAGTGCGGGAAATTCTCTGGTCCCTCCAGGGGGCTCATCTCCTGACTGAGTCCCAGGATTTTCAGGGCAGTATCCGGGACCAAGTGGGTCTTGCTCACCTGCAGAGGCAGCTACTGCAGCCTCTGCAGGGACTGTGGGTCTCAGGCTGCCCCCTCGTGTCACAAGCAGCTCCCCTGGAGTATCCATCTCCTGCACGTGGATGGAGATCCTGGGGCAGACAGAAATATGGCCTGAGGTTAGTTAAACACAAAGACCCTGGAGTCAGAACAGATAGGCACTCAAAGCCTATAGCTATCACTCACTGCCAGTGGCCTCTTGACCTCTTGTCTGTGAAATGGAGAAGTCATGCAGTTATACCAGTAGGCTCACACTTGTGGCTGAAATCAGCAGGTTCTCAACCCTGCCTCTGGCATCTCTGAGCACATCTACCCAGACAGGACACTATGGCATGGGACTGGCTTCCACAAAAGATGGTACCCACTAGCTTGAGAACCCAACAAAGATAGCAAGATGTCCCATGAGGTTCTTGAAAACCGACTTCCGTCCCAGGAGGACTGTGGCCTGCAGGTGGAAGATCGGGTCCCTCTCCCCTTCTTCTAGGCCTCAGTCTACCCTCCCAGCCAATTTAAGGGGAAAACCCACATCAAACATCACGTTAGAAGCCAGCAATCAGATGCAGCTAATTAAAATCAGGCAGTTAGACACCACTGGAGCAGGCTAAGCTTTCCTCTGCAATGTCTGCATCCTGTTTAGGAGTGTAGGTGCTAGTCCCAAATCTTTCTTGCGCCACTGGGAAAGCCCATGTACTGGGACCATCATCACCCACATGGGAGACCTCATGGAGTTCCTGGCTCTTGAATCCTGACTTGAGCCTGGCTCAGCCTTGGTCATTGCAGCCATTTCACGAGTGAAACACTTGATGGAATCTCTCTGTCAAATAAATGAACCAATTAAAAAAAAAAAATAACACCCAGGCCATGGCTCCCAAGACTGGACTTTGTTTCTCTGGTGTAAACAGAGCCATGGCCTTCGTGGCTGCAGAGCACTCCCTGCTTCCCTTCAAACCCAGCACGCCCAGGCCCACTTCATTTATCTTCATTACATCAATCTGCAATAGTGAGTGGGTGCCAGGAAGGCCCTCTGAGCCCTGACACCCTGAGGGAGAGGCCTGGACCCTGAGCCACCTCAATTCTGCTCGCCCTCAGTGGGACCACAGTGTTTCCTCATCACGGGCTCTATGTGGCTTAGCAAGGAGCCGGAAGGGACAGTATCTGATGTGGACTAGTCTTGAGGAGGAAGTCAGGTGGTCTCGTCTTCGCTCTGCCTGTGGGTTGCCAGACAGTTTTACACAAGTCCAGCTGCAGTTCCATCCTCTGTCAAGCAGGAGTGGTTACACCTTTCAGGAGCACTCAGAGTCAAATGAGAGGGGAAGCATACATATAGGGTGCAAAAAGCGAGGCCTTCCAGCAGGTGTTGTGATACAGGAAGTTAATCCCAGTTGCAACACTGGCATTCCAAATGATAAGAATTCAAGTCCCAGCTGCTCTTTTCTTGATCCAGGAAGCAACAGAAGGTGACTTGAGTACTTGCATCCCTTCCACCCAGATAGAAGACACAGTTGCAGCTCCTGGTTCTTGCCCTTGGCTTGGCCCACCCCTAGCTGTTGTGGTCTTTTAGGAAGTCAAACCAACAGATGGAAGCTCTCCCCCTCTTTCTCCCTCTTTCTCTGTAACTCTGACTTTCAAATAGATAAATACATCTTTTGAAAAAAAAAAAAAAACAACTTAAAATCAACATACCGTATGATCCAGCAATAGCACTCCTAGGAATATATCCAAATCACCTGTTTTATGAGAAACCAACATGTATCCCAATGTTCATAGCAGCACAATCAGCAATCGCAAAAACATGGAAGCAACCAAAATGCCCATCAGCAGAGGATTGGATAAGAAAGCTATGGTTCATCTACTCCATGGAATACTACTCAGCTATTAAAAAAAACAAAATGCAGTTCTTTGTGGCCAAATGGCCCAAACTGGAAACCATAATGCTAAGGGAAATGAGCCAATCCCAAAAGGTTAGATACCACATGTTTGCCTTAATTTAAGATGATATGATGTTATGTAAAACATGTAATGCTATGTATGTTATGTTATAAGTTGTGTATAAACTAAAATTGAAGTGTCAATGAGGTGGTCACAGAATGTGGTTAAGAACTCGCATGTATTTTTAACATATTGGTTACTCATTACTATGTCAATTAATTCCATAATGATGTAAATTTTTGCTGATGGTATATGGGAAGGGTCTCCCTAAGAAGCCATTGAACTAGGTCGGACAGCAGGATGCTGGACTCTATGTTTGGTATATGCTTGCAGTGAGGGAATCTCAACTGAGCTTGAGCTGTGGTTATGTAGCAAGGTGGAGTAACCCAACATGGGGGGGAGGGTGTGGGGAGGGGTGGAGGTATCCCATTACCTATTAAACTGTCACATAATACAATGTAATTAAATAAAATAAAATTAATTTTGCTTTTAAAAAAAAAGTAGGGCTTAAAATAGTGCCGTTACCATGGAGAACCACAGAGTCTTCAAAAAATTAACAGTAAAAAAGAAAATTGCAAATAGAATTATCATATATTCTAGCAATTGCACTTCTGGGTGAAATACAGAAAAATCAAAAGCAAGGTCTCCAAAGATACTTGTACACTCCTGTTCTTAGTGGCGTTAGTCTCAGAAGCCAGGACATGAAGCTGCCCAAACGTCCACGGATTGACGGATGGATCAACAAAATACGGCACATATATACAACAGATCTTTATCCGTAAAAGGAAATTCTGACACCTGCTGCTGCACAGCTGGACCTTGTAACATCACATTAAGTAAACATAAAAGGATAAATTCCTGTATGACCCCATTCCACTCACTAGTAGTAGCAAGATTACAGGGCTGGGAGCTGGGGAGAATTGGGAGTTGTTTACTGGGTGCAGGGTCTGCCAGATATGAAAGTTCTAGAGCTCTAAAGCTTGCAGCACTGTGAACACACTTGCCGCTGAGCCACATAGTGGCTAAGGTGGGAGCATGTATGTTATGTGCTTTTCATCGGAATATAAAGAAGAGAACTAGAGGCTTTTCTCCAGCCTCTGAAGCCCCAGGGCCGCCTCTGAGTGATTGGAATTTGGAAGGCAGTGTGTGCCCCTGATATGTCCGAAAGACCTTGCAAACCATCCACAGCCACACGCAGGGCATGTGGCACTGGCAGGAGGCAGACAACCTTTCCACACTGTGCCCCTCAGGGTCAAAGATGGATCAGGGATGACGATGCAGAATAGGATATGTTGCACCCAGCCAAATCAACCCAAACCTAGCTGCGGTCGCATCGCCAAACCAGGGACACAGGAGACTGTGGCAAGCCAGTCACTGAAGGAATAGCTAGGCAGTCAGCTTAGGCCAGTGGTCACTGTCTGCACCTTTGGTCTTCATTTTCAGGAGGGCACAGGATGCCCCCTGATAGTGCCAAATCCAGTGCCATGCAGTTTCATGCCATGCTCAACATCCAAGCTCTCCTACACACTGCATGCCCACAGCAGGCATCTTATCATTTACTGCACCTGTGTCACCAAGTCCAGAGAACGGCCTCAGGGTCCTCTACCCAGGGAAAGTGCCAAGCAGAGCAGCTAGGAGATGCTGGACTTTAAATACCCATGCTTGAGGTGAGGGGGAACAGGCAGTGATCTTGCTCAGCCCCCACTGCAGGCCCCAAGGGCCTGAGCATCAGCTCCAGCCTGAAGTTGAGATGGAGATCCTGCCTTCCCACTCAGCATCTTCCTGGGACCCCTAGCAGGTTCACAGAAAGTTCATCCCCAGCTCCAGATTCCACATTTAGAGCCTTGGCCTCACCCCAGTGGTGCCTGCCAGGAATTCCTCTCCCCAGCCTGTCACATCTCCAGGGGCTCCTGTTTCCTTCCAGAACAAAGGCTGACAGGAGATCTAGGCTTTTCTGCCAATCACCACAGCAAACACAGACATCAGATCCCCCCCCTGAGCCAGGCCATGGGGTCTTGGTTATAGGTCAGGGCAGTCCAGGGCAGATACAGGCCCCTCCAAGGGAAGCCCTGAAGCACAGTGCCCTTCAGCAGGTCACCAAGTGACCTCAATGTCCCCAGGGATGTGCTGTCCCCTCTCCTCCAGGGCTTAGGGCCAGCAGGCTCTTCATTCTCCTGCTCTGTGTCTGCTGAGCACCGTTCTGAAGCTGCACCTGAGGGTCAGGGCAGCGGGAGCAGCTCCACCTCCACCTCTTGCAACATCATCTTCCCCCAAATCCCTGGATCGATTGGCTGGCACCCACCTCCCACCTCTGAGTGTTGCATCTTTCTCTCCCAGCTGTGTCATTGAAGGTTTAATCAAAGCACGAAGGCTGGTGCAGTAGTAAAGGGATAGATTCCGGATCCAGTAACAGCCTGGATCCCAGCTCTGGGTCCCCTGCTGTGTGGTGGCTGCAGGCATTTTGAGCCTGCACCTTGTCATCAGTAGAATGAACATGAACATCGTGCTCACCCACGATGAGATGAGGCCTGTGAACTGCTCAGCCAATGCCGGGCATCACCACCTAACACCTGTCACATCTCCAGAGGCAGATATGACACACACACCTCAGATTCACCCCAGAGCAACTGAATCAGAACTACTAGTCATCAAGTTCGGATAATCCCTCAAGCAATCCCATTGGACAGCAGAGGGCTATATGTGCTCCCCATGGCAGGGTCCAGACCTCCTCTCTTCTGTTGAGGCCAGCTAGCACTGTACACTCCACACCAACAGCTGGCTCATTGGTCAGGCTCCAGTATATTGGTAGAAGCTAGCTCCTGACCTTACCCAGTATGGAAAAGAAGCCTTACCTTGGAGATGTTTCTCCACCACTGTGAGTTGCCTTGGCCATGGCTGGCAATCCTGGAGGGCCTGGGGGTTGTGGGCTGGCAGTCAGCTTCCTGCCGTCCTCTGTGGGTTGTGGCTCAGGTTTGCTGGATGATGCACTTTGCCCAGCACTTGGACCAGCTTCCTGGCTGGTGAGGCCTTCACTGATCCTGTTGGGTGCCACAGCCAATTCCAGCTCAGTTCTGGGGTCCTCACTGGTTGTCTCAGGAGCTTGGGCTTCCAAGGCTGTGGGCAGCTGCAGGTGATCCAGGGACTCCTGCCCTGGGCCAGGAGCTCCATCTCCCTGCCCTAGTGAGGCCCCTGCCCGGGTAAGGAAGTCAGCTCCTGTCCCTGAAGCATTGATGGGGGTCAGCCTCTCCACCGTCCCCTCTGGCAGGTCAGCTTTCTGGCTCTCTGCAGGAAAATAAGCAGGATAAAAAGGTATTCCAATTTGGAGTTTACCACAAAGACCCTACAAAGCGTATGCAGAAGGCCATTCAGCGTACCATGTTCACAAGACCCAAAGATTGGGGAATCCCCATAGGACCTCCCAGCCCCGGCCCCACCCTGAGGGAGTATGGAGGTTAGATCAAGGCACATCTAAGTAGTGGACTGTTGCACAGTCACTGGGAATCGTGAAAGGGAGAAATTAGTATCTCGATACGCAGCTATGGAGCGACATTAAGGTGAACTGTGCATGGTTCTACTCTGGTTTAGACGTGGCTTGTTTCTTAAGGGTCCATGTGTTGGAAGCGTGGTCCCAGTGTACTGGTACTGGGAATTAGCGGGATTAAGGCATTTCTTTGAAACCTCTTGGAAATTCTCACCAGAGGGTTGTTACAAAATCCCAAGCCTGGCCCCACACAGTCTGTCTCTTGTCCCTAGGTATTTCCCATGTGCTCCCACCATTGCCACCCACCATGTGTTACAGCCAAGAGGGCCACACCACAGCTGTTCAGTGCAGGTGCTGAAGTCTCCAACACTGACAGCTAAGTTCAACTCTTTTCCAGGTAAGATGAACCTGTTTCAGGTCATAACCTGATACAAACTAGCCCAGTGTGATGCTTATTCAAGAAGGGAGAAAGTGTAGGAACTCAAGCTTGTAAATACTCCTCATGTGATCTCAATAGATCAGACATCAAAAAGGGGCGGAGGGAGAGACCAAAACATCCTACATGGTCACATACGGGGGATGGGAGGGGGGAATTGGGGCTGAGGACAAGGACAGAAGCGAAACTTCACGTACTATACATCTGATTTCTAAACTTTGACTTTGGAATCCATGTAACATTAACCAAAAGTACAAAAAAAAATTAACCATAAGACAGCAATCTATAAAATTATAAAGCAAAATAAAATAAATGAGCCTGCACCTCAAGTGGTGACATAGCCCACAGAGAAAGAACAACTTCAAAACATAGCACCCAACTGCACATCTCTGGAGGGATATATAAAAGGCAAATAAACAAACAAAAAAAAGTGTAAAGAAGAGAAAGCAGCTTCCATAGTTTTCCAGGGATTACACTGTACATGGTACGGCTGGTGTTTTGTTGTGTGCAAATCAGAGATGTTCAACGGGGCCTCACTCACCTTCCCAGGGCCCCCTGAGGTCAGCCTGCACACCTCTGGTGCTCAGCACATGCCTGGATTTTGCTCCTTTCTCTTCTGCTCGTTCTTTGCTCTAAAATAACAACCATGAAACTGTCATTAACACCATCTTCAGGACCCTGTCGTTAAGCTGTGCTTAGGAGCTGGCGTGGTCTAGTGGTAAATATTAAAAAATGGATCCTGCCACTATCATCGTAGAGATAAGGACACAAAAGCCTTCCCAAGGTCACAAACTTATTTCTAAAGATTTATTTATGTATTTATTTGAAAAGAACAATGGCAGAGACAGAGAAAGGAAGGGAGGCGGGGAGGGGGGAGAAAGAGAGAGAGACTGATTTAACCACTGATTTGCTTCCAAAAGTGGTCACTAGCCAGGGTTGGGCCATGCCAAAGTTAGGAGCCAGGAACTCCTCTTGCAGCCTAAGCACTCGGCCCACCTTCTGCTGCTTTCCCAGGTGCATGAGCAGGGAGCTGGATTGGAAACAGCATCCAGGACTTGAACCAGTGCTTCGATATGGGATGGCAGCATCCCAAGAGGCAGTTTAACCAGCTGCACAATGATGGCCAAGGTGGTAAAATTTAACAGGGGCGAGACAGAGCCAGCTCCTGACTGGGGATTCTAAACCAACTGAACTCAAAGGAGTTAAACCAAACTTAATGCAAAATGTGAATGCAGATCAGTTGGTCATGATTACTGGAGTGTTGCTTCAGGCAGGGTTCTGAAGTGAGATTCAGCCATAAATGGGGCAAGTGCCACAATCAGTTAGTAATGTCTGCCCAGGGCTGCATGAGTGGGTCTCACAGCGGTCAAAATTGTGAGCTCTCGAGCCAGCCTTGCTGGCCCTTAACATCTCTGCATCACCTTTACCCCATCTGTAAAGTGTGGCAATAATTTATTATGTGCCTTGCAGTTGGTGGGAGGACTGGGGGAGTTTATCTGTGGGATGCCCAGAACACAGCAGGTGCTCAACAATTGTAACAATCTTGTCTCATCTGGGATGGGGGTCAAACCAGCCCAATGCACACACTGGTGCTTGGGGCCTGGCCCAGAGGAGCTCAGCAGCTTTTCTTTACCCCAGAATGGGTTTGCTCCTGCACGGTGCCAGCTTGCACATGCTTCTACTCTTGAAACAGCACGCCTGGCATGTCCAGCACCGCCCAGCTGTGAGCCTTCAAGCAACTATTTCTACATGGCCTGACTTCTTGCTGGGTCCGCAGATGCTTCTGGGGGCTTTGAGTCAGACAGCCTCTGGCGTGTCACTGTGGTCAGAGCTTGGGCTGACCGCCAGGCATGAGGCACTTACCCATTAAGGGCCTCTGTCCCTCCTGCCTTGGCCACAGAGCCCTTAGTTTGGAGTCAAGAGGATAAAGACAACTTAGGGAACATTTTATTCAGTTTGCACAGCCTTTTAAAATTGGCTTTCAACAAATAAAGTATAGGGGATTTTTACATTGTGATCCAGGATCCCTATATGGTGACACAATTGTTCTCTATTTTTATTGTACTGCCCACTTAAAATATGCTTGGTTTGTATATGTATACAGTTAATTGTATATAAATTATGCATCAGTAAAAGAAAATTATGCATGAATAAAATCATGCATTAATAAAATTTACAAAAAATATTTAGATTCCCAGCTTCTTTTAGAATATTGAAAAAGAGAAGCAAGTGGCGAGGCAGTTGGGGGTGGAGGGAAACTAGAGCCCAAGGGTCAGAGGCCCTTCTCTCCATCCGGGGCTTCACCTCTCCAGAACATTCCCTGACCCCACGATAGAGGGCTGACCTCACTGCTTCTCCTCCTCTGTGCCCACTTAGCTCAAGCCCATTACCTGCTCACTCCTTTGGGATTCCAGGGTATCAAACGCTGCCATCTTCTTTTTTTTTGTTTTGTTTTAAAGATTTATTTATTTTTGTCTATACTGCCAAAAGCAATATATACATTCAACGCAATCCCAATCAAATCGCCCAAAACATTCTTCACAGATCTGGAAACAATGATACAAAGGTTCATCTGGAAACACAAAAAACCACGGATAGCTAGAACCATCCTAAAGAATAGGAAATTGACAGGGGGAATCGCAGTCCCGGAACTCTGGACATACTATAGGGCAGTGGTTATCAAAACAGCCTGGTACTGGCAAAAAAATAGAGAAGAAGATCAATGGAGCAGAATAGAAACACCAGAAGGGAACCCACACAGATACAGCCAAATAATCTTTGACAAAAAGACAAACGACAACCCAGGCAAATGGGAAGGTCTGTTCAATAAATGCTGTTGGGACAACTGGTTGATAGCCTGTAGAAACACAAAGATAGACCCGCATCTCTCACCATACACTAAGATCAGATCTAAATGGATAAAAGATCTAAACCTACATCCAGAAACCTTCAAACTTCTGGAAGAAAATGTTGGAAACACCCTGCAAGATTTAGGTGTAGGTCCTGACTTCCTAAAAAGGACTCCAAAAGCACTAGCAATCAAGACCAAAATAAACAAATGGGACTTCATCAAACTAAAAAGCTTCTGTACAGCAAGGGAAACAATCAACAAAGTGAAAAAGCAACCCACAGAATGGGAGAAGATCTTCGCGCACTACATAGGTGATAGAGGGCTAATCTCCAGAATATACGAACAACTCCAAAACAACCAAAATACGAAAATGAACAAACCACTCAAGAAATGCGCATGGGAAATGGGCAGACATTTCACAAAGGAACAAACCCAAATGGCAAACAAACATTAAAAAGTGCTCAAGTTCCCTGGCAATAAAGGAAATCCAAATTAAAACAACAATGAGATACCACCTAACACCAATAAGATTGGCCCACATACAATACAACACCAACAACACTTGCTGGCAAGGTTGTGGGGAAAAGGGAACCCTACTCTACTGCTGGTGGGGCTGCAGACTTGTGCAGCCTCTTTGGAAAACAGTATGGAGAACACTCAAACAACTCAAAATCAGCATACTATATGATCCAGCAATAGCACTCCTAGGAATATACCCAAAACACCTGTTACATGAGAAACCAACATGCACCCCTATGTTCACAGCAGCACAATCAGTAATTGCAAAAACATGGAAGCCACCGGAATGGCCACCAACAAAAGACTGGATAAGAAAGCTATGGCTCATCTACTCCATGGAATACTACTCAGCTATTAAAAAAAAATGAAATGCAGCTTTTTGTGGCCAAATGGGCTCAACTGGAAACCATTATGCTAAGGGAAATGAGCCAATCGCAAAAGGTTAGATACCACATGTTTGCCTTAATTTAAGATGACATGATGTCAATATGAAAAGCAGTATATGTAAAATGTAATACTGTAATGAAAATAGACATGAAACAGCTGAGTGGTAGCCTATGGCCATTTTAAGGTGTGTAGAACCCGGTCATGTATAAACCAAAGTTGAAGTGTCAGCAAAGGAGTCAGAGTATGTGGTAAAGAACTTGCATTTTTTTTTTAACATGTTGGTTGCTCAATACTATGTCAACTAATTCCATGACGTTGTAAATTGTTGCTGATGTTATGTCAGGGCTTTTAATTGATAGGGATGGTGCTCTGCTGGCTCTACCTTCAGACCAGATGATCTTCCCAACAAGCCATTGAATTTGTCTGGGCAATGAGATGCTGGACTCTGTGCTTGGTATATGCTTGCAATGAAAGAATCTCAACTGATTTTGAACTGTGGTAACGCAGCAAGGTGGAGGAATACACCACAGGGGGAGGTTTTGGGGAGGGGTGGGGGGAATCCCAGTGCATATGGGACTGTGTCACATAATGCAATGTAATTAATAAAAAAAGATTTATTTATTTTTATTTGTAAGGAAGATTAGATTTATGGAGGGAAGGAGAGACAGAAAGAAAGAGCTTCCATCTGCTGGCTCACTCCCCAAACGGCCAGAATGGCTGGAGCTGAGCCCACCCAACGGCAGGAGCCAGGAACTTCTTCTGGGTCTCCCAAGAGGGTACAGGGTCCCTAGACTTTGGAGTATCCTCTACTGCTTTCCCAGGCCACAAACAGGGAGATGTATGGGAAGTGGAGCATCTGTGACAGAAACCAGTGCCCATATGGGATCCCGGCACTTGCAAGGTGAGGATTTAACCACTGAGCCATCGCACCAGGCCCCAAACTTTGCCATCTTAATGGTAGTATAGCACACAAGAAGACATACCCCAACGCCTGGCTGTGGCAGGCACTTAATAAAAAAATGCCAGCTGCTCTGATGGGTTCACGAGTGTCGTCAGTGTGGCTTGAATCCTTGCTCAGCAGCTGGCTGTCCCTTATCCTGCCTGCAGCTCCGTCCTGCCACCTCATAGCTGGGGAACTGGAGGCATTATCACAGCCCTCCTCCTGTTTCACCCCACCGGTAGAAAGGGACTTGGACAGGCTGTCCTTTGGCAGACCTTGCTGAGCTCAAGCTGTTCTTGCTTCCCATTTATTTATTTATTTTTAAATAGGGAGGCACGCAGGCACACACGCATCATCCCCTGCCGCCACTCTCTCTCACCTCCCGTCCAGTCCTGCATAGCCAGGTTATAGCTTCAGGGTTCAATCTTCAGGGACCTGCCTTGTCAAAGTACACAGAAAAGTAGCAAAGACCCCAAGATCCATTCGAGAAGACTGACACATCCCAACAGCTCGAATGTGATTCACACCTCAGCTAAGCCGGAATGTACCTTTCCCGGCAGAACACCTGGCTCCTCCGAGTGCTCTAATTCACAGGTACCACCAAAGGAGGTGCTACGGAGCACTTGAGAAAACCCCAACTGGACCCCCCTGAAAGTCTGACACAATCTGCAGCTGAAACAGTCAGTGCTAGGATTTCATGCAATCCTCTAGGGGCACTGCTATGCCCTTTAGCCTCTCCGGAGACACAAGCCATTCAGCACTGCCAGTGTGTTAAAGAGTCATGGCTGCATCCCTTCTCTGAGCACCTCCTGTGGGACTTGCCCTGGCCAACAGGTGCAGACACATTGATGCAGACACTGATAGGCGTATTAACCACAAGGGCCAAGGGTCAGACAGATCCAGCAAGGGCCAGTGGAGCAGCACCGACAAGCGTTATTACAAGAACTCAGAAAAGCCATAGATCATGACCTGACCTGCCCATCCAGAAATGCCTTAAATAAATACCCGAAACATGTGACAGCTTATTTCATTACCATATGAGCAGTCCTCACTCATCAACATGAAAACAAAGCAAAATAAACAAAAGAAGAACCAGCTATGAGCAGACAGATCATGCAGGAGGTTTAATCCTTTGAGCAGTATTTGATCTTCTAGTAAAAAGAAACAGGAATTAAAATCACAAGATGCATCATTCTATTTTCTATTGTGTTTAAAATTTTTCATGATAAAGTTAAACAAATATTGTAAAAATTCCAAAGACAAGTTAGCTTTACGAGACATGGAACCAATTGCCTCATTTGACTCTGACTCAAATAAACAAATTGTAAACAGTGGAAAAAGTATGAGATAATCCAGAAAATTTGAACACTGATTTAGGGATACAAAGATTGTACTATTCCCTGCTTAGCTATACTGGTTTCATGATTATATTTAAAAAAAAAAAAAGTCCTCTTTATGTTTTAGCTATGAATACTGAACATTTTTGAAAGAAATGAGCCAATGCCTCAGGCTGGGAGGAGGGAGGAGATGAGATGATTTTGGCCTTGAGTTGATGGGTGAAGCTGGGAAGCAGGCTCGTGGGTCCCTTACACACTTGTCCCTCCTGATTCAGGGGTTCGGTATCCAAGGACTCAGCCAACTGCACGTGGAAAACATTAAGAAGAAAATTGCATCTGGACTGAACATGCACAGGCTTTCTTTTTTGGTAATAGTGTAACAGCTCCCTGTATAGCATTTTCCTTGTATTAGGAATTATAAATAATCTAGGGATGACTTAAGGTACCCAAGAAGATGTGCAGACATGTAAGGGACTTGAATGTCAGATTTTTGAATGTCTGCAGAACCAAGGGACAACTGTATTCACCACTATTTATAATTTATAATTTATAATTAATAAATACATTTTAACAATTATAGTTTATTTTATAAATGGTCAACATTTTCATACTAAAAATTTTCATTCGCCAGACAGAAGAATCAAAACACTGAGTAGTAGGGCCCGGCAGCGTGGTCTAGTGGCTCAAGTCCTCGCCTTGAACGCCCTGGGATCCCATATGGGCGCCGGTTCTAATTCCGGCAGCTCCACTTCCCATCCACCTCCCTGCTTGTGGCCTGGGAAAGCAGTCGGGGATAGCCCAGGGCTTTGGGACCCTGCACCCGCGTGGGAGACTTGGAAGGAGGTTTCAGGTTCCTGGCTTCGGATCAGCGCAGCACTGGCCGTTGCACTCACTTGGGGAGTGAATCATCGGATGGAAGATCTTCCTTTCTGTCTCTCCTCCTCTCCTCTGTATATCTGACTTTGTAACAAAAATACAATAAATCTTTAAAAAAAAAACATTGAGTAGCATGACTTGTTAATGGAGGCATCAAGAATCCCATTCAGGACTGGCAGGACACTAAGCCAAAATAACTTCATTGAGACCGGTTTCGCTTTATCTGCATAGACTTATCCCTTGACTTCGTGTGTTCATGGCTAGAAGTGTGCTGTACAGATGAACTCACTTGGGGTCAGTGTTGTGGCATAGTAGTTTCAACTGCCACCTGCAATGCTGGCATCCCATGAGCACCGGTTCGGGTACCAGCTGCTCCACTTCTGATGCAGCTCCCTGCAAATGCACCTGGGAAAGCACCGGAAGCGATGGTCCTGAGGCTGGCATTGTGGTGTAGGAGGCAATGCCACTGCCTGTGACACCAGCATCCCACATGGGCAACTGCTGGAGTTTCAGCTGCTCTACTTGTAATTCAGTTCCCTTGGATTAATGGCCTGAGAAAAGCAAAGACAGCCCAAGGGCTTGGCCCTTCAGGAGGACCTGGATGAAGCTCCTGGCTCCTGGCTTCAGCCTGGCCCATCTCCAGCCATTGCAGCCAACTAGGGAATGAACCAGTGGATGGAAGATCTCTATCTTCCTCCCCCTGCCGCCCCCAACCAACTCTAGCTTTCAAATACATGGATAAACTTTTAAAAAGAAAAACCTCACATATTCTCAAAGACAAATAAGGGTTTAGTTCGTGGAGAGTATGTGCTTTAAAAAAACTATGCTTGGATTTGACACTTTTTTGCACCGAAGTAAATATTTTTTAGTTCTGTTTTCCCACGAAGTTTCTGAAGTTCCTTTGGGTATCAGTGGATATTCACTGCATCGCTATTTAGGGTAGTTGAAAGCAATGAGAGACATCGTAAACAGGGATGCAGACTTGTTAACAAATTCAAATATATCTCCTGCCCTAAGATGGAGTACTCCGCAATTTTAAGCAACAGGGACAAAGAGGGTACACATTTAAAAACAAACTTAGAAACATCGAGGTGAGAGCAACATGAGGGCAGGAATGGAAGCAGAACAGAACCAACAGGGTGGAGTGCAATCCCCTGTGCTTATAGATGCTCCATCTTCACCCGAAAGGAGTCAGAGCAAACAGGTGCCTCTGACTGCTTGGGCAGGGAGAGTGTTCCGGAGCCCAGGGTGGCATAGAAGAGAGCTGCCTGCCCTTTATATTAGGTGATTTAAAAAAAAAAAACAAAAAAAAAAAACAAGTGCATATTACAGTCTTCTCTTAAAGCTGTTAATCAGACTGAATTGGTTGGATTGGTTTGGCTGATCATACTGATGGCCTTTTTTAAAGCTGAGGTTGTTTTCCAGAGACAAGAGTGCAAGGGGTCACATCTTGGCTGCAGGCCAAGGTGCCGAGCGGATAGCAGAGGCTGTGATGGGGTCCCAGGGCAGAGAGGGGTAGGGGAGAGCAGTGCATAGTCTAGAAGATGGGTAGGAAGGGGCGCTGTCAGCCACTGACTGACAGAGTCAAGCCCAGACTCCTTTAGAGTTCAACTCATCCCCTGGCCAAGCTGGCGTGTAACTGCCAGGCTCTGAAACAGTGGCTCCAGGTCGTCTGAGTGTTGCTAAGTGGCTGGTCCTTGGCTGTTCCCAAACAGGATGTTCCTTCTATCCCCCGGCCACTCCACACCCATCCCCATCCAACCCCCAGAGCCCAAGCTTCCATTAGCCAGCTGATTTGATTATGCAACCTGAGGGAACAGCCGCTCCCTGAAATGCCAGCCTCCACCTCCAGGTTTGGCTCCTGCCTTTGGCCCCTGTGTCTCACAGTCAAAACATCTCCCTAGGGAGAGTTGCACAGACCACCTACTCTGGGGAAAAGCACAAAGTTGGGGACAAGAAAGGGGCTAAGTTTCTAAGTAATAGCTCCACCCAGGCAAACTCCCCAACTGCCATCCTAGATAGCAAGGATCCCACAGCAGCTCCCAGGAGAAGAGAAATCCCAGGATGTCAAGGAACCCCAACAACCCCTTCCCTAACCACACCTAGAATTCCTGGAGCAGTTCCAGACTGCTTCAGTTCCAGGGCACCACCTCTCCCTTTCCCTGGGAGGATGGGCAGTCTGGAACACACACACACACCCCACATCTGTAAGTTCCCATCTCACCGCATCAACAGGTCACACAGGAGATATAGCAGGCGACTACGCCTCTCCTGCTCTAAGTCCCTCTGCTTGGCAGGCACTCCACCTTGGCCTCCCTTCCAGTCAGGGCAGGGAAGCAGGAACCAACCTCCTCAGAGCCATCAGCCAGACTGCTTCTTCTCCACGGCACCCTCCCTTGTGTGATGAAATCCACCACCTTAGAGTTCTGGAACGTGGCTTCCACCAAAGCGATGGCCCTGTCCACAGCCATGACCATCCTGAAGAGGGTTTCGAGCTTGGCACCGTGCTGGGTGGCCTCCTGCCGCACGGCCCTCACTAGCTCCAGGACCTCAGGCCACCCAACCTGAGAGTCCGCTGGAGGGGCACTGTCAGCCCCCACTGGGGCCAGCACCTGGGAGGCCTCCAGCCGGTGCAGGCCTTGCTCCAGGTAGCCCATGCCTTGGCACACACACTGCAGCTTCTCTGTGACGTCTTCTTGGAAATGCAAGAGTTTGTCCACCTTCTCATTCAGCATGCTAAGCTTTTTGTCCATGGTGGTTAAACAGGTCTTGCCCAACACTGGCATTCCCCGGGGCCCCGGGCCCTCCTGGGAGGTTCCTGACATCCTGATGCAGGCTGGACCAGGGTAAACAGGAGGAAATGAAGCCTCTGGCTTTCACAAAGGCAGTGGTGCCTAGAAGTTCATTGTCCTGGGCAGGTGATAGCTTGTCCCCACAACACCAACCTTCACGGACCTCAGGGCTTGTTTGGGGAGCCCATGGGACTGGGTCCTCCCTGTGCCTTCGCTTATCTCCCACTCTGCCACAGCCATGAGTGACAGCCCAAGTTTGGTGCAGTCCCTCCCCACTTGGGGCCCCTTTGACATCATGGCAGCATTTGACATTCCTCTCTGAGAGGCTGCTGATGGGCAAATATTTTAAGAATCTGCCCAGGGCAGGCAGTAGCTCATGGAGCTGGGACAAGGGTCATTTAGGTAACAAGAACTTGTATATGTGCTGCCAAAGAGAGACGGCAATGAGAACTTGTTAACTGAACTTTACCAGGGGTACTTAGAGACCCCAGGGCAATAATAATGCCTTTAGAGCTCCAAAGCCCTGAGCAGATGCCCCATACACATTTTTTTAAAGTTTTTTGAAAGATTTATTCATTTTTATTGCAAAGTCAGATATACAGAGAGGAGGAAGATCTTCTGTGCAATGATTCACTCCCCAAGTGACCACAACGGCCAGTGTTGAGCCAATCCGAAGCCAGGAATCAGGAACTTCCTGAAGCAGCTGCAGGGTCCCAAGGCTTTGGGCCGTCTTTGACAAGCCCACAAGGAGGGAGCTGGATGGGAAGTGGGGCCGCAGGGATTAGAACCAGTGCCCATATGAGATCCCAGCGCGTTCAAGGTAAGGACTTTAGCTGCTAGTCTACTGCGCAAGGCCCACCATACACATTTGATTCACAATAAAAAACAAGATTGAAACCAAAATGGAGAGACCATTCAACAGAGTTCTGACTTGGGCCCTGATGAAAATGTTGATGCTTCTGTAAATTATAAACAACTGTTGGTGCCCCTGCTGGGCTGATGCCCAAAACAAAATACTCATGGGTGAGACCAAGCCCTTAGTCACCAGTCTAAGTAAGTACTACAAGCCTAGGTACCAGCCAAGCAATCACCCACATGCAATGTTTCTTGCAGAACACCCTGGGAGACATTGCCCAGAGACCCCTTGCCACCCTGATAATGACCACACAGGTACCCAGCACCTGATGTCTACATTGAATCAGACTCAGTAGGGCCCAAGAGAGCCAGAGCCCAGATTTGGTGTGCTTTCCAAACATTTTAACCTCAGAAATTCTTGACTTGAAGGCAACTATTCTCACACTCATCAATTAATGAAGCAAACACAAGCAGAGATGCTCAGGCTGTCACTGGAGCGGGGTACCAGAGAGTAGCACAGAATCCCTAAAATTCCATGGGACAGTGTGACTGAAAACATTCTTATTCAGGGCTTGTTTTTATCTTGATGTCTAAGGTCAACCAGGCACAGGGTCTCCGAAGGCAGGTCAGTCAGTCACAACCAGTCTGGCATCATGGATGCCCAGTTCTGGGGTCCTGCCTTTGATTCTGAATCAAAGTATTTATAACCATGGACCTAGAAATGTGACATCTCTAAGCACCTTGAGATGGGTTTGCTATTTACAGCATCAGTGCAATGTGCTTAATCTGGGAGCAAACTTGAACACAAACTTCCTCCTGACCGCTCTCACAGAATAACTGCACTTGGGGACTTCAAGGTGGCTCTGAGGCAGTACATTGGTCATGTTTCCAGACCATGAACTGCCTTGCAAACTTGTTGCTTATGGGAGTTATGAAGCACTTGCAGAGAGCTGGATTGGAAGCAAGAGCAGCCAGGCTGACCTCTTTATACTGCATCCCAAAACTTGGATGGAACAGTCCCAGGGTTCAATGGGTGACAGGAATGGCAACAGCTACACTTAAAATACATCAAGATTCTTCTCACTTTAGCTGAAACACTGGCCTCCATATTTATGTCCTTCCCCCTTAGAGACTTGATCACACAAGCCCTTACCTACTGAGCATGGAAGAGGAGCTACTGCTGAGCGAGAGCTAACGGTGGGTTCTGAAGAAAGTTGTGCAGGGGAGGCCGTTGGAAAGGCAAGGCAGAGAAATCTCAGCCTAACTGGGCATACAGGCAAAGGCAAACAAGAGGAAAGGCTGTTGCTTTCCTCTGGGACTCAGAGAAGCCTGTGAGACCCCCAGGAGAATAAACAGGCGCAGAAGGACAAGACCCAAAGAGTGTCTCTCCTCCTCTCCCACATCTCTGCACAGATGGCTCTGGCCACCAGGGAGCAGAGGCTGCTTCTGGGGAAACACAGTGGTCCACAAAATGATATTTCCATGGACCAGCAGTTCTAGAAGTCGTTTGGGGGTGCTACCCTGACAGTCTCAACAAAACCAAGCAACTGACAAACCTCATACAGTTACCATTTTTAGTACTTTGTAAAATACATGCAGAGTAGAAACAGAATGTCTGGGTGTTCAAAAAGTGTCATCAAGGTGAAAACAACAGAGAGAGACATAATTCTGGAGGAGACAAGGAAAATGTTACAGAAGAGACTCCCAAAGGCTGTCATTTGAAGCTGGCATTATGGTATAGTGCTTAAAATCTGTGCCGGTATCCCATATGGATGCCAGTTCAAGTTCTAGCTGCTCCACTTCTGATCCAGCCCCCTGCTAATGTGTCTGGGAAAGTATCTGTGTATAGCCCAAGTGTTTGGGCCCCTGTACCCATGTGGGAGACACAAAAGGAAGCTTGTGGCTCCTGGCTGCAGACCAGTCCAGCTCCAGCTGTTGCTGCAATTTGGGGTGAACCAGCAACGGAAGGCCCCTCTCTCATTCTCTCTCTCTCTCATTCTCTCTGAAACTCTGCCTTTCAAGTGAAATAAATCTTTTTTTAATGTTATCATTTTTAGAAAAGCGTGAGACGCTATTCTGATTTAAAAGGAGGGACACAGGGGTGTGAGTAATGAGCCACAGTGATGTAAACCACTGCTTAAGATGCCCACATTCCCGATCAGAGTGCAGTTCCGGGGCTAACTATGCTCTGCTTCTGATCCAGCTTCCTGCTAACACTCATGGGAGATAGACCATAATGGCCAAAAGCACTTGGGTTCTTGCACCCAAGTGGGACACTCAACTGCAGTTCCTAGTTTCTGGCTTTGGCCTGGCTCAGTCACAGGTCTTGAGTGATTTGGAGAGTGAACCAGCAAATGAAATCAATAGCTCTCTTTTCCTCTTCCTGTTCCTTTGGCATTCCATCTTTCAGGTAAGCAAATAATTAAAAGAAATAGGGGCTTGTACCATGGTGTAGTAGGCTAAGCCATCACTTTTCTTTTTTTCTAATAATTTTTTTTAAAATTACATTGCCTTATGTGACACAGTTTTATAGGTACTGGGAATCCCCCCACCCCTCTCCAAACCCTCCCCCTATGGTGGATTCCTCCACCTTGCTGCATTGCCACAGTTCAAGTTCAGCTGAGATTCTTCCATTGCAAGCATATACCAAGCTTAGAGTCCAGTATCTTATTGTTCAGGTAAGTTCAACGGCTTCTTGGGGAGACCATCTCTGGTCTGAAGGTAGAGCCGGCAGAGTATCATCCCGATCAATTAAAAGCCCCAACCATAACCTCAGCAACAATTTATAACATTATGGAATTAGTTGACATATTATTGAGTAACCAATATGTTAAAAAAAAATGCAAGTTCTGGGCTCGGCAGTGTGGCCTAGTGGCTAAGGTCCTCGCCTTGATCCCATATGGCCGCTGGTTCTAATCCCGGCAGCTCCACTTCCTCTCTATCTCTCCTCCTCTCAGTATATCTGACTTTGTAATAAAAATAAAATAAATCTTTAAAAAAAAAATGCAAGTTCTGAACCACATCCTGTGACTTCTTCATTGACATTTCAATTTTAGTTTATATACAACTGGTTCTATACACCTTAAAATGGCTGTAGATTACTATTCAGCTGTCTCATGTCTATTTTCATTGTAGTATTTAGTTTTTTATAGCGTTGAAGCTTAATTTTGCTGAACCTGTAAGCCATCACTTTTGATGCCCACATCCCATATGGGCCTCAGTTTGAGTCCCAGCAGCTCCATTACTGTTCCAGCTCCCTGCTTCTGGCCTGGAAAAGCAGTGGAGGATGGTTCCAGGCCTTGGGCCTTTGCACCCATGTGGGAGACCCAAAGGAAGCTCCTGGTTCCTAGCTTTGGATCTATTCAGCTTTACATTAAGTCCATTTGAGAAGTGAACCAACAGATGGAAAACTCTCTCTCATGTACTCGCTGTCTCTCCTTTTCTCTGCATCTCTGCTTTTCAAATAAAAATAAAATACATCTTTAATAAGATAAGGAAGGTTGGGTTTTGGTCTAGTGATTAACAAGCCACTCGAGATGCCCACATGGCGTATCGGAGTGCCTGGGTTTGAGTCCCAGCTCCATTTCTTCTCCTGACTTGAGCTTCCTATTGATTCACATTCTGGAATCAGCAGGTGATGGCTCAACTGCTTGGGTCCCTGCCACCCATGTGGGATGTCTGGATTGAATCCCTAGTTCCCAGTTCTCTGACCCACCAACACAGCTCGAGCTGCATCTCACTTGGAGGGTGAACCAGTGAAGAGAAGCTCCATCTCTCCGACTCTCTCAAATTCTCTAGCCACTCTTTGAAATAAACAAAGTTTAATACAATTTTTAATTCAGTAGCATGTTAGTTAACTTCATGATGTACATTTTTTAAACTTTATTCCTGTTGTTGATTTTGTTTTATGGCTTTTCATTTAAGGGAACATACAGTATCTGTGTAATAGAGACTATCATGTGCAAATGTTAAGATACAATGCAGTATGCATCTCTACTTCCAAATCACAGATGGATTCCCAATGAAGCTTTTGAATATATCTTGACAATAGGATGCTGGAATGTCTGCCATTGTCTGTACCCACAATGTCAGGATACACTTAAATAGCAGAATGATGGACTTATGATGGCTTATGAAGGACTACATTATTATAATAATATGGGGGAAATCAGTGAGGGGAGGGAAGTTAGAGAAAGGGTAAGGGAAATCCCAGAGCCAATGAAATTGTATCATAAAATTAAAAATAAAATAAAAGAAGAAAAAATAAATTCAACAGGAAAACATGTATGTAAATGTAGGAGACATACACAGGAAGATATATATGTAAATTTAGGAGACATAAACATAAGGTAGGAAAGAAAAAATATTAGATAATGGATCTAGCTGACCTATCTAATGAAGTTTCAAGAAGACAAAATGAAAGAAATAAAGGAATTTATAAAAAATATCACAATCATTATACAAACTTAGCGCATCAGGACAAAAAGGTTAGAAAGATTCTCTTGAAATTAAACAGTAAAGATCACATGTAATACAATTGAAATTTCACATCCTAGAAACAATTGGATGTTAGAAGGCTCATTGGGTGTAAAAGTCTAGATTGGAAAGCATTTTCCCTTAGAATTCTGAAGACATTGCACAACTGTCGGAGGACAGAATGAAGAATATTATCAGGCCCAGTGAGGTAGCCTAGTGGCTAGAGCCTCACCTTGCAACCACCAGGATGCCATATGGGCACCGGTTTGTATCCTGGCTCCCCACTTCCCATCCAGGTCTCTGTCTGTGGCCTGAGAAAGTAGTTGAGGATGGCCCAAAACCTGGGACCCTGCACCTGATCTGGAGGAGGCTCCTGGCTCCTGGCTCAATCAGCTCAGCTTCAGCTGTTGTGCTGCTTGGGGAGTGAACCAGCAGATGGAAGATCTTTCTCTCTGCCTCCCCTTCTCTTTGTAAATCAGCCTTTCAAATAAAAAAAAAATCTTTTAAAAGAATATCATTGTAAACATGCAAAATATTTTATGCAACGTTTTAAATTTTTATTTATTTTTGAAAAGATTTATTTATTTGAAAGGCAAAGTGGCAGAAAGGGAGAGACAGAGAGGTCTCCCATGTACTAGTCCACTTCTCAAGGGATCACATAGCCAGATCTGGGTCAGGTGGATGCCAGCAGCCTAGAATGTGATCTGAATCTCTGGTATGGTACCAGGGCCAAAGTACTGTGCTCATTTTCCACTGCTTTCCCAGGATCATTAGCAGGAAGTTGGATAGAGAAGCAGAGGTGATATGACTCAAACCTGGGAGCTGATGTCATAAGCAGTGATTTAACCTGATGCACCATATAACCTACTCCAAAGCAGGGAGATAAGGGGAGAAGAAACAACTCAACCTCCCAAACGGCTCAGTACACAGGGATGGGAACCACCACCGACGTCATTCCAGAGTACCCAAAGTGGAGCATGCTCCGAGGGTTCTGCTCAAGTGGTTTCAATAGTTCTGAAATGCTGTCGATCTTGCTGATCCAAGGATGAGGAAATCCTTCCAAGGTCCATTGGCTGACATAGGTCACCTTAGTCTCCATTTGTCCAGATATTTGCTTTCAACACTTGGCTGGAGTAGTTGACCAATTTCTTCTGTCTCCTTCTTCTGCTATGGTACCAGATGTTCTCTGCAGGCTCCAATGGACTGCCACATCCTCCATGTGCATCTGGGTATGCCATCAGCTGCTCATCTAAGCCACAGTTCTAACACATGCATTCCACAGTCAGACAACAGCTTCTGCAGTTCTCCCCATGGTTAGAGTTCTGAGTCCAGAGGTATGCCCAAAGAATCCCCATGTGAAATGATCCAGCTCTGTCTGCCATCCATATCAGCCTGCACATACACCGGTAGTTGTAATTGTTGGGTCAGTTCTGTCTCTAGCAGTCCCATCTCTTATGTAAACAGTAGATGCTGTTGCCTAGTCCAACCCTGCCCACCACACACTCAGCCCTCATGTACTAGTAGGAGCTGCAGCCTAGTTGGAGTCATCCCTGATAACTGGCTCTAGGCCCACCCCCAGTCATGGCTCCTGTGCTTGTCAATATGTACAGCAGGCTGGTCCAGTCTGTCCCACATCCCATTTAGCTCTCCTAAATGTCAATGGGCATACAGGGTGCCACCACCTGCCTAGCCCAGTCCACCCCCAACCCTGGTTCTCATGCTCATCGGTGGGAGTTGCAACCCATCAGAGAGGTGCCCACAGTTTCCCTACTGGGCCTGTTCCGAGTCCTGGAACTTGCATTCTCCAGGTGGTTCTGCAGTCTAGCTTGGCAGGATTTACCTCCAGTCCTAGCACTTGCCAGCTGATGCTGAAGCAAAGCCAACCAGCCTGCACTTGCTATGGCTCATGCATGCAGCAGTGAGGACAGTCAGTTAGTCCATCCTGGCTCTCTCCCTAACCCAGTTCACATGCTGGCCAACAGGTGTTACAGTTCTGCCTGGTCTAGTCTGCCCCTGATTCCAGTTCTCATGTTCACCAGTGGGAGCAGTAGCCTAATAGGGGAGCCCCTGCAGTTCCCTTATCAGGTTCTCACTCCCTGCCCTGGGTCTTATGTGGATGGTTAGGTGCTGTGGTCCAGTCTGGTATGGCCCGCCTCACTTTGGCATTTGCGGGCAGGTGCTGTAGCCTGACCTGGCCTGGTCTGCTGCCAGTTCTAGCTCATGCCAGAAAGCTAAGCATTCTTTCTAAGGAAGCTTCTTAGAGGACATATTCTAGTAAAATGAGAGATGAACAAATCAAAAGGAGACAAAGAGCTCCAGGAAACAAATGTTTCAACGTAGGCCCAACATTCAAACAGGAGGATAGAGTAAACTTTGGAGATGCAGCTATAGCTTGGCGAATACACCTGGCCAGTTCCGGGCAGACTGCACAGAACACAGAGCAGCAACTGGAGCAGAGAGAGGAGAGTGTGGGCCTTCTTCTTCTTCTTTTTTTTTTTTTTTTAGATTATTTTTTATTGATTACATTGCATTATGTGACACAGTTTCATAGGTACTTGGATTCCCCCCACCCCTCCCCATGCCCTCCCCCCTGGTGGATTCCTCCACCTTGTTGCAGTATTACAGTTCAAATTCAGTCAAGATTCTTTCATTGCAAGCATAGAGCCCAGTATCTTATTGTCCAGATAAATTCAACGGTTTCTTGGGGAGACCATCTCTGTTCTGAAGGTAGAGCTGGCAGAAAATCATCCCAATCAATTAAAAGCCACAACATAACATCAACATCAATTTACAACATTATGGAATTAATTGACATGATATTGAGTAACCAATATGTTAAAAAAAATGCAAGTTCTTAACCACATCCTGTGACTACTTCATTGACATTTCAATTTTAATTTATACACAGAACCGGCTGCTATACACCTTAAAATGGCTATAGATTACTATTCAGCTGTCTTGTGACTATTTTCATTTTAGCATTCAGCAGTTTTTAGTGTTGAAGCTTAATTTTGCTGAACTTGGCAGATTTTGGGATAGTCTAAACTGGCTGATAACTCTAACAAGGCATATGTCAACAGTTGCAGTGCAGAACAGTTTTAGGAGGGGTGTGTATGATCTACATCAAAGAATTGTAAAGCCTAACATACTTTTAAGACCCTATGCTACTCGGAAATGGGGAGGGAGAGCAGAGAAATCTTCCATCTCCTTAGAATGTGTGAGGAAGACCTATCAGGAACATAACAGGTAACTTATGGACAACAGACTCTAATCAGCATTAGACAATAGTAAAACTACAAAGACATACAGGGGGAATCAAGAGCGATCCTGACAACCTCTTAACAGGAGGTCATATGCACAAAGTAGGGGGTACCCCAGAGTGGAGCAGGTGGACAGGAAGAGGCTAGTATCCCAACCCTGGGGACTCCCGGATCCTCACCAAGGACTATCAGTAAGGGCACCAAGGACTACATCCCAACTGCCAAGGAGACCATGGAGAACTGGAGTGCCTTCGGAGGCCAAGAATTCTGAGGTCATCCACCCCCGTTTGGATCTACTACACGGCATGGAAGAAGCCCAAACCCTTCCTTGCAGGATCCAAGGTCATCGGAACAGTAAGCTTCCTTCAGAACTAGGGAGAGGAGCTTTCTCTAGCCCTCACTTAGTTCCCACTTTGGATCCCCACCCTCTCTTGCAATGACCATCAGGGTCACTCCGGAGCCCCCCACCCCACACACGCATGCACGCACACACACAAATTGGAATAGACAGACAGATAACAACAAGGAAAGCTTGGAACCAGACAGGAAACGATCAGCTTGGACTCATGCATGCCTTACTAGGTGGGACACAAAGATTAGTTACTCCTCACTAAGGTATTGAAGATTTCTCTGCACACCCCTCCTAAAACTGTTCTGCAAAAGAGTGTGGTCCTTCTTTGCACACCACATTTTAGGAGAACAACAAACATCTCTCTCTCTCTCTTTAGAAGAACTGTGGCGAGAGCTCCCACATGCTGGTTCACAGCTCCAAAATCCTAGGACTGCCGAGATGAGACTAGGATGAAACCAGGAGCTAGGAATCACACATGAGCTGTGGGAACTCAACTACTTGAAGCATTACCATTGTTTCCTATGGTGTGCAATGGCAGAAAGCTAGAATCAAAAGCAGCGCTGGAACTCACACTGGGTACTCCATAAGGGACTTGGGCATCCTATGTAGGATTTTAAGTGCCACCCCAAGTATTTGTCTCTAAAATGAACTCGTGTTAATATTCACTGATGTAGATTCACAATGCAAATTCAGATGTTCTCAGAGTCCATTGCAGGCAATGGGTAGGCCTGCTAACATGGACATAGACCATTAATCGCATACCTCATGAGTGGTGGGGTGAGGAATTCTGAATTAAGTACTAGAGAAATTAAAAAGAAAGAAGATAATCTGAGTTCTCACAAGAAAGATTGGAGCAGGCATGGTGGCCCAGCCAGTTGAGCTGCCGCTTGGGTGGCCCACATCCCGTATCAGAATGCCAGCTTGGCTCAAGTGCTTGGTTCCCTGTCACCTGTGTGAAACCAGGATGGAGTTCCTGGCTTCATTCTGGTCCAGTCTGGGAATGAACAAAGAGATGAAATATCCTTTTCTTACATCTGTCTCTCCCTCTGTGCCACTCTAATAAATATTTTAAAAAGAGAAATAATGAGTTGATGTCAAAAAGAATAAGCACTTTATCAGGTAAAAACAGTATTAAATCTATTGTTTAGAGGCCAGGGAGGAAAAACAGTAGGAGAGCTAAGTTTTCCTTTATCCTAATAGGAAGCCATAGGAACTGCACGAACCTGATGAGGAGGAAACAGAGAGGCAAATGTCTATGTCTAAGACGTCAATGCATTTGGCTCTGGGACCCCGGGCCGGGAGCAGGTGATGCGGAAGTCCAAAGAACACAGAGCACTCTTTGTTGATCTGTGTATTTGTAACAACACATGTGGCAGCTGAACATCCCTCTAACAAAATCAAAGACCAAGAGAACTTTCCACAGAAGAGCCGGGTGTTGAAAACAGCAGCGTCCCATTTTCCTTAATGCCAAGAGTCACCCGGGCCAGCTATGTCCCTGCTATTCTAGTCACCTCCCAGCGCACAGCCTCAGCTGCCTGTAAGGGAGGCTCTTAGCAAAGCCACAGACCTGAGCATTTGCATCAGAAAATCCCTCAGACAGCACAGTGCCTCACCTCACCTTGTCCCCTCTTGCCTACACGGTCAGCCCAGCAAGGCAGCGGTGGTAGGCTCTGCCACGTCAGGTAAAAGAGGGGCCAATTCCAGGACCCTCCATCAGCCCCTTCTCTCCCAGGCACGTGGCCCGGCCATGCCCGCCTGCACACACCTGTCACTGGTCTGATCCTGGGCGGTGCAAACACACGCTCCTTCAACCTCAGCGTACTTCACAGAGGACTGGGAAAGCCACTTGAGAAAGCACCGCGCAGAGCCTAATGCGCACGGTTTCAGGGTCAGCTGCCGCGCACCGCATCCCACCATCCCCACACTGCACCTATCAACCAAAACTTTCTGCCCTTGTGAGTCCTGGTGCAAGTGGACCTCACTCTGGGAAACTATTGTGTCTGGGCTCCCTTGGTCCCAAGACTCGTCCCTCCCCCGCCCCCAACTCTTCCTCAGGCTGTCAAAGCATCTGGCCCTGGGGCTGCTCTCACCGAGAGGGTTTGTGGGTAACCCGACGCCCACTGCTGGCCTCTGGCGCCGGAACGGTGCAGTGCGGGAGCAGGGCACAGAGTCCCCATCCTGCTTCAACGGGGCTGTGCCAACTCCGTGTTTATCCGACCGAGAGATGGATGCCGCCCAACTGCCTGGAGCACTGGGAATGAAGTGGGCCAGCCGCTGAGATGGTTTCTCTGGGAGAACTCAGGCTGGGGCGATAAGTCTGGCATTTCCTCTTATCTCGACACTGTCCCAGGCCCCAACAGGCAGCCAGAGGCTCCCTTGGTTATCTGCTTTGCTGGGTTCTATCTGCCTCCCTGGGGCCCACTTCCTGCATCACTTAGTCGAGTGTCCACTTGTGCTAGCAGCACTGTGTTCCACAGAGGGAGGGGCGAGGGCCGGAGTGCTAAGAGTGGAGTACAGTGGATTGGGAGTTCAAGACCCCAAATGCTGCTGCACGGGTCCAGGAGCGACTCCTTGCCTCCAGGTCAAGCCTTGCAGCAGCGGAAGGGGTTGGTGGTCCTGCATCGCTTCCGAGGCTAGGCACCTCCAGACTACAAGATCTACCTATTGCCTCTCCAAATGAAACTACTCAGGGAGAACTCAAGGTGCTGAGTCCTCCCAGAGCTCTGTGGGAGAGACCAAGTATGCACACACACACACACCCCACCTGGTTTACTTAAGATAGCTGACAACATCAGGGAAGGGGGCATGGGCTTTGGACACCAGCTCATACCACTTCAGCTTCTATCCCTGTATTTCAAATCCACACAATGCTATAACGTAGACTTCCCTTTTTACAGAGCACGAATCAGCTACTTCTTGGTTCCACACATGGTAGAACTGGTACAACCAAGGTGACCGTGAACTCCTGACCTGCTCTGTGGGTTAAGTGTGCACGTGTGTAGGAGGTGACACTGGCCTATGGTCCCCCTCATGGCCAGTGTCAGGCAGGGAGGCCTAGCCGCCACTATTGGCTGCTGTGCATTCATAGAAAAGTATCTACAACCTGTTTCATCCTGGCCCCCAGAAGAGTAATACAACTGCCACAGTCCTGCCAGGGTGCATCCAGGAATCGTGCTTGGGAATAAGACCAAAATCCTGTTGGCCTCTGAAGCTGCACAGAGCAAATGACATTGCATGGAAACCTTGCTGGGCCCCCAGGGAGTCCCCTGCCTTCTCTCAGGTGACTCGGGGTTTGCTCCAAGCTCTAGGTCTTCCTCATTCAGCATTCCTGCTCCCTGCTTGAAGTCTTTCAGTTCATGTCTGCCTTCTCCACGTGCCTGGTCAAATCATTCCCTGTCTATACCAGCTTACAGGTAGAAAGAGAGATAAAGGCACCCTCCAAAGTCAATGTAAAAACTTAAAATGTAGACAGCCTGATTCCAGAATATTGCTGAAAATTGCAAAGGGTCTACCAAAACTTGTTTTCTGACCAGAACTTGACTCTTCTGGGGTGTTGTCCTTGCCAACTGGCAGTCCAGAAAGCCCAGTTACATTTGTAAATTAGAACCAGGTCAGCCAGGTTCGTATCCACACATGGCCTCTCACCTGATCTTTCAGGAAACGTGTTTCTGTCACCAGGCACTCTGGCCATGCTGCTTATCTGAGAGGTATCCAGCCCTATCCCCCTGGCGCTCCTGAAAACAGGCTTTCCCTGAGTTCACTGTCTCACTGTACACCTGGGCCAAGGACCTGTGCTCGTGACGGACAGGAGGGTTTCTGGAAGCTGTCGCCTCCAGCCTCAGCCCAGCTGCCCTGCTGACAGAGAGAAGAGAGATTTCAGGCTTTACTCTGCGCTTGCTTTTTCTCAGTCCGTGGACAGACCCAGTGCTGAGTATGGCATCTTGTTCACGCTCCTGGACTGGGAGCTCAGGGCTCTGCTTCTGCCTTGGGAAATTCCAAAACTATGGATGGGCGTGAGGCTCCCACAGGGAGATGAAAGCTGGGTACAAAGGACATGGCGCAATGGGACAGAACCTGACCCTATAACAGGTGTCTCAGCCCCCAAAGGGAAACAATTTTATCTTCATCTACTCATCTGATCCCTCTCCCTATCCCTACCCTGAGGGCTGGTCCTAATATAGTTAGGTGTTAGAGCTAAAGAATGGGTAGCCGAGGAGGGACTTGATGGTCTCCAAGAGAGGACTCAGCTGCTCTGGGTAGCAGAGCTCCAACAAGGAAAAAGGAGAGCAACAGACACTGAGCCAAGTCTGGGGTTTGAGAAGTGACAGGCTGCCAGGTAGCCCCAGGATGTGAGAAGGGGTGAAGATATAAGGAGGTCTGTGAGCAAGTAAGAGTACCGTGGTGGCTGGGCTGGGCTCCTGTGGCCCCAAGTCACTGCAGAAACTTAGGTCACATGGTGAAGTCTGTATAAAGAGGAAGGCGAAGAAATTGGTGAGGGGTACATCTTGGAGAAAAGGGGACGTGGGTTGAGGCTTGAAAGACACACGAGACTTGAGGAGGCCAATGAAGGGCAGTCCTGGTGAGGATGCAGAATGAATAAAGCCCTATGAGAGCCTCAGGGTAACTGCATCAGGTCATGGGGAGTCATTGGAGACCTAGTGAACTCAGAAGGGAGGACTCCGGAGAGGAGGGATCAGGAAAATACAGCAGCGACATTCAGACCTGAAGGAGCCAGACAGGACAAGTATCCTGTGGAATAGTCTGAGGTGAGGAGTAAGATGACAAAATGAGGGCTTGGAAAGGAGTGGCAGTAACTACCTGAGGGAAGGGGATTGACTCCCAAGGGGCGAGGAGTTAGAAGGGTTAACAGGCTGCTAGGAAAGGCCCATGTGGGATCCTTATTGATGGTGGAACTTGCCATCAGTTGATTAAAGACACTGCTCCCGTAGAAAGAGAAGGCTGATGGAGAATACAGTGGGTTCTATAACCATAAGGTAAGCATAAGGGAAACTAGGCTGTAGCATCCTACAGAACACACCACAAAGCAGCATGCTCCCAGCTGTCACATCTCTCAAGTGACTGGCAAGGTGATGGTAACTGATCAGGAACCATGACCACTACAGGAGATACAGAACAATCTGCCGATTTAATGTTAAGTTCCCAATACCCAGATCTTGGTGGGCCCCTCCCTAGAAGGATCCCTCCTGGTAAAAAGGAGTCTGTGACTCAATAAAATCTTTGACTTGCTTTGCCCACCTCCAGCTTTATTGTCTGTGTTGTAATTCTTCATTCTCATGAGGCCAATAGACTTCCAGTTCCTGTAACAAATGGGACAAAGCCACTTTTGGGATGCAGATATTCTGTATCTTGGGTGGTAATCCACAAAGCTACACGGCTGTATTAAACTTCAGTACTGTACCAAGTGCATGTTGCTGTCCCTGAATATGTTCTGTTAGCATGGATCAAAAAGGGGTTGGATGGACCAGTCACCCCAGGAGCTCAAATCAGCAAGTGCAGCTGATCTGCATTGCGTGCTGTTGCCAAAAGCCAGGAGCACTAAGGGGTGGAGTAGCATCCAAGACAGCCAAGTCTTTGAAAATTCTTCTGTAGGTTCTGCCTCAACTCTAAAACTCCCATTGCACCACCCCACACAAGGGCTGGCAACAGAAGCAGGCCCCCTCTCCATCGTGGGCAGGGCCCTGAGGATCTGATGGCTTTCCCAGATCTAGTAAGTGGAGATTTCTCCCTGAACACACCACAAAACAGCAAGGAGCATACATGAGAGTCACACTTCTGTTTCACGTATAGGAGGGTATTCATGGAAAGTGTGATTAGAAAATCAGTTTGTGTTGGTGCAAATAATTTGAGACATTGCCTAGTTTTTGTCGTGATGTGCATTTTCCACGGACAATACAAAGACCCTGCATTCAGAAATGGCAGAATTGGTCATTCTGTATAAGAGAACTGAAGATCATCTTTTCTCCCCTACATCTCTTTTCTAACTTTAAAAATAAGAAATCTATGATTTGTGTAATTCAAAAAAAAATTACTTTCTCTATATCTGTCACCACCATTCACCTAGATCACAGGAATTGTTCTAGAAAATAAGCACCAGAAAGAGGTTTAGTTAAGCAAGAACAAACAGTGTTAGTCTCCTTTAAGACTGCAGCTGACAGAAAACAACATTGAATAACTTTGCAAGGAGGTCTGAAGTCCACTGCTATGCCTTACAACAGAAAACATTTCTAACAGGCTCAGAGGGATTTCTCGGAAACAGCCGATCCCACAGGCAGAAAGCAACTCCTTGTACTTTGTTGTGTTTTAAATAAACTCCTGGTCCAATCAGAAAACAATGTTCTAGACTCCTTGTACAACTCATAAACCACACAGTCGAATCTGGGGTTTTAAAAAGCAAAATTGACAAACATCTGTGAACAGACATTAGCTACAGTGTTCTCAAATGATTTAAGCACCTGTATGACTCACAGTGGTAGGTTTGAAAAACAATTCTGAAGTGTGTGTTACACATGCAATTTCCTGAACATACCCCAAACAAAGCTAAATCCATGCACCTAAAACCGAGAGCTGTTGGCTTTTATGTTCTTTGGCTTTGAGCACACTTTGTGTTGCAGAGTCCACATGCCCCTAATGAGAACACACAGCTTGTCACCTGCACTTACATACCACCTTCCATCCATGGATCCCAAGTGGACTGTCAGGAAGATTGTTTTCAGAAGTCTCCAGTGAGATGCGTAAATATTGTTACCTCCATCTTTCACACAGATAAACTTCAACCTGGGGACAACTAAGTGGCTTGTCAACAGTTATAATGCAAGACAAGATCTGTGCAAGCTGCCCTCTGGTCTCCCTTCCTCTGTGGACCGCCCTTTAAGCTTTTTCACTGGCTCCACTATAAATCATGTACGCAGGCCATTGTTTCCTTGGAGATGGAGGTGGCATTCTATTTCCTGCTCCGAATCTGGCCCAAGGCCCTGACTATACCACATTTAGCCACAAGCGCATCAGCTGTCCATGAGTGGGGACAGCTTGGCTCCTTGGAAACCTAAGCGGGTCAGGCCCCGCCAAGAGTCTTGCTGCTAACTCCTCCATCACTTGCCCAGAACAACTCACAATGAAGGTCGTGACATCTGCTGGAGCTGGATGCAAAAATGGGAACAGCTCAAAATCACTTTCTCTGGCCCTCTTCCAGTACAGCCCCAGGGAAAAAAAGATCCTGGGACAACTGGGACCCAGACTTTAGATCAACACAGCTCTCCCCACCCCCTGTTCATCTCTAAGCACAAGAGCAAAATGTACTGCTCATTAAGTGTATTCCTGATAGGCCACTCAATTTACACCTACCACTGCCAGTCACAATGTTTACTTTTGTTTATTAATGTGTCCTGCAGTGGCCACTCAGAGTCAGGCTCAGAAAAATATAGAAGTCCCCAGGACATTCACTCTGTAACAGGAGTTATGACACGAAGAGGGTTTCCCTGGTGGCTGTAGTCAGTCAGAAATTGGAGGTGGAGCTGTTGTTGCTTCTCTGTGGTTAATGCCATGTGTTGTCATTTTAAATTGATCTTCAATTTCTGTCCTGTTGCTCTTCCTGAATGGTCGCGTGCATCACACGAACTAGAGGCTGGGTAGGTGGAGTTGTCCTCCCACATACCCCAAGGCATCCCATACATGTCCACGTATCAGAGTCAATGAGTAATCACAGTACTTATCTCTGTTTAACACTTACCTCATATCAGGTGCTTTGTCAATATTTAAAACCATTGAAAACTAAGGCTGAGACAGGTCCCCAAATCACTGCCTTGGTTTCCTGTAGCTGCTGTAACAAAGACAAAGTTTTGTGGCTTAAATCAACGGTTATCCTCTCACGCTGCTCAAGGTCTGAGGTCCAACACCAGCATTGCCAGGCAAAACTGCCATGCCAGCCTTTAAGAACAATGTACCCCTTCCACTTTCTGGTTCCTGGCAGCTGCTGGCTTTTCTAGGTGCTTCCATGACCACACTGCTTTTTCTTCCTCCTCACCACCACCCCCCGACCTGCTCTGTATAATCTCCTTTGCCTGCCTTTTATAAAGGTGCATGTCCATCACACTGAACCTACCTGGATTATCTAGGATCACATCCCTCGCCTCCTGGGTCTTAACCTAATCGCATCAGCAAGATTCTTTGTGTAAGTGCCATGGGTCTCAGGGGTTAGGGTTTGAGGATTTTTGGAGAGCCATAATCTACCTTACTACAGTCACCTGCTAGTAGGCAATGCCTATAAACTGTTCTTTGTGCTCCCAAGGGGTCACTGGTTACTGTGTAACACAGAGGTTAAAAGCCCAGGCTTTGACACCCAGAAAACTGGGTTTGAAGCCTACCACTGCCACTTCCATACTGTGTGACTTTAACCTCCCTGAGTCTTGGTTTGCCCAACAAGGCCTACTGCATGGGACTGTTATGAGGACTCAGTGACATGATCCATGTGGAACTCAGGCAACAGTATTCACTCATAATAAAATGTGTAGTGAATGACAGCGGTCCTCACAAGGTATAATCAGGAGTCTGGCTTGGCCTCACAAAGGAAGATTGGTGATTTCCAAGATCAAGAAAGATAACAACAGAGGAGTCACTTTATCACATGACCTGTGAAATTCAGCTGATCGAAGCATGGCAGAAAGTGCAGAAACCTTCTGATGTGGCACCACTTAAAGATGTGCCTGAAGTGGACATGGAAAGGTTTCCACTTTCCACAAGTAGAGATATTTACCATTTCCAAGGGCAGGTATGCATCCGATTCCCTAAGATGGGTGTTTCTGTTTGTAGTCATCCAAGGTCAAACTGATCCTGGCTTCAATACCTACAACAGCAACTGATAATGCAAGAATTTGCAGGGGTCGGAACCATTTTTCTGCCAAGGGCCATCTGGATATTTATAATATCATTCATGGGCCATACAAAATTATCAACTTTAAAATTAGCCTGCTGTAGATTTACTGAGTTTCGAGTCTGCCAGTGGTTGCCGTAGAAGGGTCAGATCACATGATTTCACAGGCCTTATTGAAGCCCATTTGTCAGACATTCTCCACCCCTTAGAGCGAGGAGAATGAACTACGAGAAACAGGAAATTGTAAGACCTGGAGGGAGGATAAGCTGGCTTGTACCCTTAACTCCGAGCAAACAAATGATTTGATCATTTTCCAGCATGAACTGGGACAGGATAACCTGAAATTTAATTAAGAGGTTTTAGGCTGGGAGGTCCCGGGCCAGGTTGGACTCCATCCTTGGGGCCCTGGCTCCAGCCATTGCAAACACGCGGTGAGCTGTGCCAGGACTTGCCTGGGCCCTAGAGGTTTTACCCTTCCTAGTGAATACCAAGAGGGAATGCTTGGGAATAGGGCAGGCTTGGGCTCCACCCACTGCCAACATCGTGCAGTGGGTGGGACCAGGAGGGTGCGACCTTCGGGTCTGGGTAAGAGAACTTCCAGTAGTCCAGGGCCGGGTCAGACTTCATGCTTGGGGCCCTGGTGAGCTGGGTCTGGGCGGCCAGTGCGCCATTTGGCACCAGGTTCTGCCTCTTGGCTGCCCGTCGGCGAGCTCTGGAGTCTTGGGAGTATGGAATTGCTGCCTAGGTACGTTCATATTGAGCCCATCGTGCTTGTGGGTTGCGAGTCAATCTTGAATGATTCCCAATGACAGAGTAACTTGTCCTTGAAGGTAAGCAAGAGTACTGATACCTGGTGGTTTGGAGGAGAATCCAGACGATCTGTATGGGTCAGACTGATATACCAGCCTACTTATGAGTCCTGTGTAGAACTTGATATCACTGAACAATGCTGACTGCCACACACCAGTCCTTGTGAAAACTAAGGCTGTAGGGTTTGTCTAGCAGGGCCAGATCCTAGTACCTGACAGAATGATGGATCAGGGGATGGGTCACATTAGGTAGGGCCATGACACTAACCAGCACACGAGAGAACTTTTTTCCGGGGGTAGATTCTATGGGGGATGTATGGGTCAAACCCTGTAGCAATACTAGCCCCACTGGTTAGCTCAAGAGTTGGGGTGGTGATGGGCTGAGCTAGGTGTGACCATGGAGGCTGCCATCACTTATGGGTAAAGGAACTGACAACAGTCTGGGCTGGTCAAGACAGCAGCACCCGTATGTGCATGCTAAAACAGGGTATGGGTGGGCGGACTGCAACGTTCACCAGCTCATACAAGGCCAAAATGGAAGGTCAGACTGCCTGGTACTGGCCTAACACCCACTGGCATGTATGAGGACTGGGTCTGGGAATGGGTCATGGGGGAACTTGGGAAACTCCGCTAGTGGGTTACAACTCTCACTGATGATTACATGGTCCAGGCCTGGAGGTTGGGCAAATTGGGCATAGTAGCTCCAATGACTGGCTAATGTGTGCATTGGTTATGGAAGAGGGTGGACCAGGCAGGGCAGAGAAAACCTTAGCTCACAAGCAAGAACAGAAATCAGGATGAAGCACAGGTCATGCTGAGCTAGGCCCTGACACCTACTGGTCTGCATGAGCCAGGGATGCTAGGCCACAGCATCGAAGGCAAAGGCTGAGACAGGTGAGGGGCTTTGCCAAGCTGGGTCAGAGCAACCACTGGCATGTGCGCGATCTATGGCTGGGAACAGGCCCAGTTGGGGAACTAAGAAAACACCCTAACTGGGTTGGGGTTCCCACTGGTGAGTGCGGGGGCTGGGGTGGGGGCTGCGTTCTCATCTGGATATGGCTGCAATCTCCCTTGGCACAAGTGTGGACTGGGACTGGACGCACCAAGCCAGGGTAGACTCCAGCACCATCTGGTGCTCTAGAGGACCAGCGTAGATGTAGCACAGATTAGGCTGGGTCTCTGCCACTACTGAGCCATGTGTGAGCTGTGTCTGGGTATGGACAAGCCTTGGCTGGGCTGAAACATCCAACAGTAAGAACTGGCATGGACTGAAGGCCAATCAGGAAAGGCCACTGTTCCTGCTAGGACAGGAGGTGGATTAAGTAGGGCTGGCATTGGGAGAGGTTCTGATGGAGGAGCCTGGGCAACTCCTCTGGAAGGACACAGTTCCTGCAGGTGAGTGTAAGAACCATGATAAGGAGCAGCCCAGACCAGGCCAGGGAAAGATTCCCACCAGCATACATTTGGCACAGGTCGGAGGCAGACCAGGCTGAACCAGTTCACATAACCCGCTGGCAACTCCAAGCACCAGAACAGTATGGGTCAGGCCTGGTTCGGTCGCAACACATACCAGTACACATTACAGCTGGGATTGGATGCTTGGTGGACTGGGCTAGACTGTAGCCCTCACCAGTTTCAGCTGGAATTGGGGGTGGAGTGGGCTGGGCCAGGCCAGACTACAGCACCCACTGGCAAATGCCAAGGTGAGGGGGCCATGCCAGACTGGGCTGCCAGCACCCAACCAGCACATGTAGGAACCAGGGATGGAGGGGGTAAAGCTGATAGGGGGAATGTGGAGGACCCGGCTGCTAGCACTCCCACTGGAGAGCATGAGTTGGGATGGGGGCAGACCAGACCGGGCAGGGCTACAACATCTGTGGGCCTCATGTGAGCCAAATCAGGGAAGAGGCAGGCTTGGTTGACTGTCCCTACTGCTGCAAACATAAATCAGAATGGGTGAGAGTTGGTTGGGCTTTGTCACAACATCAGCTGGCAGATGCTGGCACTGGGAGCTAATTCTGTTAAGTTAGACTGCAGAACCCATGGAAAGTGTATGATACAGGAGTGGCACCAGGAGGGAAACAGTGGGCACCTCCCTCTTGGATTACCACTCCCACTAGAGCACAAAAGCCAGGACTGGGGCAGGGGTGGCTAGACAGAAAGGCAACTAACAGCATGTGTGTGGGCTGGATAGTAGAGCTGGTTGGGTTGAACTAGGCTTCAATGCCCATAGACATGTATGAGAACTGAATAGGATGTGGGACAGACTGGACTAGTCTGCTGCACATACGGGCAAGCACAGGAACCAGGGCAGACCTGGTAGGGGTTATTGTGGATTGCTCCGAGTAGGCTATAGCTCCCTCTGGTTTATGTGAGAGCCAAGTGTGTGGTGGATAGGATCAGGCTGGACTGCAACACCCACTGGTTCGCACGGAAGACAGGGCTGGAAACAGAACTGATCCAGCAATTGTAACCACCAGCTTTTTGGGGCAGTGGACTGTGTTAGACCCTGTACTGGCAAGTACACACAAGAATCTGGTCTAGGATCGCCTCAGACGTAGTTTCTTTGGGGATCTCTCCAATCGAAGTGCTAATCTCAGAACTCCAACCATGAAAAGAAGCGCAGGTTCCATGGTCTGAGCATGGAGTGCAAGTGTCAAAGCTGAGCCTCCTCAGAGGCTCAGATGGAGCAGTGGACAGCATACCCAGGTGCACATGGAGGATATGGCAGTCCATCAGAACCTGCAGAGGACACCTGGTACCACAACAGAGGGTGGAGGACAGAACAAATCAATCAACTACCCCAGCCATGTATTGATGGTAAAAATCTGGGCAAATGGAGACTCTTCGGTGGACTGTGTCAACCACTGGATTCTGCAGCAATTTCATTATGCTTGGAATGGTGACACTGGCAGCAATTCGGAATTGTTGAATTATCAAAATCACTTGAGTAGGACCCTCAGAGCATGCCCCACATCGGGGACCTGGAATGGGTGGGAGACTGGGTAGGGCTTCTCCCTTTATCACCCCATTAACCCCAGATACACACACAAAAAAATGTGGAAACAATGGTCTTACCCACTTTCCTGTAGCCCTTGGCCCTTTGTTCCCTAATCAACTATATAAAGATTGTCAAAATAAAGCAATTTTTAAAAAACAGGTTTTAGTACTTATTTGGTTTATAATTGAACTGCACTTCTAAATAGTACCATGTACTACGTATATCAGCTGTTCAATTTGCTGTAGTTCATACAATCTAGTTGTTCCATTTAATCCACTCGGTTTGCTTACAGACAGGACAAGGATTACTCGGTGTGGGTGGGAAGCAAGCTAAGGGTTGATGAAACAAGTAATAAAATTTTCCTGTTTAGAAAAACCACAAGCTAAATAAATGTTATCCATAGAGGAGAAAATGACAACTCTATCTGCTAACTTGGAAGTTTTCTAAGGACATGACGAAGTTTTTTTAAAAAAAGCATAAAACAACATAAAAGTTTGATGCCAGTTGAATTCAAAATACAGACTGATAACCAGACAGACGGAGCATTATGCAATTATATAATCCATCAGCAACAGGTGGGAAGGACATGCACCTGAGTTTTAACAGCACTTACTCCCTGGGGACAAAGCAGAATCGAATTGGGGAAGCTAAAATAAGGCAAAAACCAATGCTTCTTCATAGTACATATTTACATTATTATATTGCATTTTTACAGAGCACAGGTTGTATATCATGTGTATTTTTTTTAGGTTTCATTTTTTTCACTTTTTATTATTTTTTTCATGGGATATCTTCATAGTTTAATAAAATATTTTTATACTTTTTTTATTATATTTTTGACAATCTTTTCATAGTTAATCATGTGTATATTTTTAAGCAACAAAAAGTTGTCGTTCTTTTGCTACAAATACAATGTGTGGGACAACAAACGCTAAATGTGTGTGGTTTTAAACATTTTTATTAATGAGCCAGACAGGTTCGTTCTGCCTTGACTCTTTGTATTAGAGAAAGAGAAGTAGAAAAAGTAGTCAAGCCATACCTTGAGGATAAGGCAAGCTAAGCTGGTGCTTGGCGGGGACGGGTAAGCACACATGTGCCAGTGGCCAGCGTTAACAGATCAACCACAGGCTGCACAGGCCTTCCAGTCAGCGCATGGGCGGATCAGCTGTACCCATTCACAGTCCTTGTGACACAGCTTCAACAAGCACAGGCAGCTGTCTGTTACCATCAAGCAAAAGTAAACAAGCCCCTAGAAAGAAGTGGAACAATATAACAATGTAAAGAACCCTGATACTTTAGACCATTAACTTGATGCTGCAAGCGCCAGGATCCTGTATGGGCGCTGGTTCATGATGCTCCATTTCCCATTCAGCTCCCTGCTTATGACCTGAGAAACCAGCAGAGCATGGCCCAAAGCTTTAGGACCCTGCATCCGCATAAGAGACCTAAAAGCTTCTGGCTCCTGACTCAATTGGCTCTGCTCCAGCCACTACAGCTACTTGGGGAGTGAACCAGCAGATGGGAGCTCTAGCTCTCCTTCTGTCCGTAAATCTGATCTGCCTTTCCAATAAAAAAAAATCAATCACTAAAAATTTCTTTCTGGGGAGAAGCCATCCAGTTACATAAACCTTCTCTCTTAAATATGACCAACAAGCTATTAGCAGAACCAGCAGCCTGAAAGAAGGTATGATAAACCAAAGAGAACATCAAACTGGTAGAAACAAAGAACACCAGAAAATCAAGCTAGTCTTGATCAGCTTGGAAAAACAATTACAGAACAAGAGGAAGCAACTGGATTAAAAAATACAATAGCTGAAATAAAATGCTCAAAGAATTATGAAAGAGAAATCACCCAGGACACTAGGTTAAAGAGAATGTGCATGGCAGAAAAGACACAAAGACACAAATCCCAAAGTCCTGAGCACACTGAATTGGGTCCCAGGTGGCAGGAGAGGGATGAATTCCCTCCGGCCGTTCACCTTCCTACATCACTCCTTCCCAGTTGGGAACCCACTTGGCTGTCACTGGAGATCAGTTCCTGCATTAACTAGCCCATCAAGACTGAGGGAAAAGGGAGTTGAAGGAAGGTGGCCCAAAACTGACGAACGCATGCCATGTTCTTGATGTGGCCCAACAGCAACAGAACCAGGACAAGTCTCTTCATGAGTACTGTAGGGATGATGGAAGTCATTGCAACAAATGCTAACAGCTAGGTACAGCTCCTCACCTCATGGAGAAGTTGCCTGTGTTCGCTACCATGTTTCTAGGCACACTGTGACTTTCCCAATGCCTAGGTGTACAGAGCATAGCAAGCCTCTCGAGTGCCTGGCCAAGCATTCTGCATTTTGCAGGAATGATCCTAACAGAGTCTGCATTGATGGACTCCCAGCACCCGTATTTCCAGTACAACCACTGGCTCACAGCAAACTGACTGTGACTGATTGACCCAAGGTAAATCTCCACAAATGGAAACCACTGAATTTTCCTTCCTAGGAACTGAAAATTAATCTGGGAAGACAGAGACTCTAGAGACAGCCTGTAGGCTCCAGCCTAAAGGGGCTGTGGACTCCTATAATATGTAAAGACAGAGTGGGACACAGTAAGAAGTAGGTCACGACAGATGTAGGTCAACTAGACTTTCAATTTCAAATGAATAAGCAGGAATGTGAACTGCACAGGCTCAAGGGAGAGTGTCAAGACTTGGAGGTAGGGGCCCGGCACCGTGGTCTAGTGGCTAAAGTCCTCGCCTTGAACGCCCCGGGATCCCATATGGGTACTGGTTCTAATCTCAGCAGCTCCACTTCCCATCCAGCTCCCTGCTTGTGGCCTGGGAAAGCAGTCGAGGACGGCCCAAAGGCTTTGGGACCCTGCGCCCATGTGGGAGACCTGGAGGAGGTTCCTGGTTCCCGGTTTCGGATCAGCACAGCACCGGCTGTTGCAGTCACTTGGGGAGTGAATCATCGGACGGAAGATCTTCCTCTCTGTCACTCCTCCTCCTCTCTGTATATCTGACTTTGTAATAAAAATAAATAAATCTTTTTTTAAAAAGACTTAAAAAAAAAAAGACTTGGGAGGTAGAACTCTTGCTACAGGAGGAGGTGATGAGGCCAACAAGAACACAATAATCAAGGTAAAAGCTGGTCAAGACACAAACACAATGCTTGAATCCAAAATTAGAATCTGAAAAGAAATCCTGCAGCACATATGGACAGAACCTCTATGATCTAGGCAGATTTAGAGAGGAGAGACAGAGAAACACCTTCCACTTACCGGCTCACTGCCCAAATGCTTGAAGTAACCACCACTGGGCAAGGTCAAAGCCAGAAGCCTAGAACTCCATTCAGGTTTCCTAAGTGGTGGTGGGGATGTAAGTCCGTAACTACTGCCTCCCAGGGTGCAGTTAACAAGAAGCTGGAACTGAATGCTGAGCCAAGATTTGAACCCAATCCCTCAATCCCAGCAGTAAATTAATTGCTTTTAAAAAATGCCTGCCCTGAGTGCTTACATTTATTAGATCAGAGGATGTTGGCACTAGCAGGTGGAGGATAAGCCCACTGAACCACTGTGCCCACGCCAAATCCTCTACTTTCTCAACATCCACATGGCTTTCCTAATCAGCAACAATAACATCACATCACTTGAAATATATTTTTGTTTCTCCTCTATCCAACTCCTGTTTCAACACTGGGGTCACACTGATGTAGGTTTACCCTCATTTTATCACGAAGCATATGATCCTCAGTAGCTTTGTTAAGTGAACTTCAATTCCCATCACGGAAAACATCTGGCACAGTGCTTGGGACATAGTCACTCTATTACAAATGGTGGCTCTTTTCTATTAATTCTGCTGCCCTTTCTTCAAATACTACCATAAAAAAAACAAACTGAATGCAAAAGTGCTTAGATGACTCCCTGTTAACCTGTGCTTCTTGATGAAGGGCAGAAGTTGCACTTATGAGGTACTCCAAAAAGTTCAGAGGGGGCTAGCATTGTGGTGCAGCGGGTTAAGTTGCCACCTATTGTATCAGCATCCTATATGAGCACCAGCTCATGTTCCAGCTGATCCACTTCCAATCTTGTTCCTTAAAGTACTAAGGAAAGCAGCAGAGGCTAGCCCAGGTCTCTGGTTGGTTCCCCTGCCACCCATGTGGAAGACTGATGAAGCGCCTGGCCCAGCCCAGCCCCAGCAACTGGAGTCATTTGGGGCGTGAACCAGTGGGAGATATCTTTTCTGTCTCTGCCTCTCTCTCTGCCTTTCAAATAATAATAATTTTTTAAAAGTTTTTGCAAAACCGAATTAAGATATTTTGGAGCAAAAAACCTGTTAGTTTTACTTATGTATTTATTTGAAAGGCAGAGTGACAGAGCAAAGCAGGTAAAGAAGCCACGTGTGATACCAATTTCCCCTATGGGTGCCAGTTCTTATCTCCACTGCTCCACTACCTAATAGCCCCCACTAACGGCCTGTACAAGATGGCCTAGGTACTTGGACTGCTGTCACTCCTGGGGGAACCTCCTAGCTCCTGGTTTCAGTCTAGCCCACCCCCAACCACTGCAGCCATCTGGGAGTGAACCAGAGATGGAAGCTCTGTAACTAATTCTTTTTAAGAGTTATTCATTTTTACTGGAAAGTCAGATAAAGAGAGAAGGAGAGACAGAGAAGATCTTCCATGCACTAATTCACTCCCCAAGTGGCCCCAATGACCAGACCTGAGCCTATCTGAAGCCAGGAGCCAGGAGCTTCTTCTGGATCTCCCAAGCAGGTGCAGGGTTCCAAGGCTTTGGGCTGTTCTCAACTGCTCTCCAAGGCCACAAGCAGGGAGTCGGATGGAAAGTGGGGCCACTGGGATACGAAGCAGTGCCCTTATGGGATCCCAGCACTTGTAAGACAAGGACTTTAGTCACTAGGCTACTTTACCAGGCCCAGCTGTTAACTTTTCAACAAAGGGAAGAAGAGGGAAGCAAAGAGGAGGGGTGGGAAGGCAACAGAGACACAGCTCTTCCGTCTACTTGTTCACTCTCCAAACGCCTCCAACAGTCAGGCCTAGACCAGGGTGAAGAAAGGAGGCCAGAAATCAATCTGGGTTTTTCATGTGGGATCCAAATATCTCAGCCATCACCTGCTATCTTCCAGGAGTTGTATTAGCAGAGAGCTGGATCAGAAGTGGAGCCAGTTGTTGGGTTGAACTAGGCTTCAATGTCCATTGACATGTATGAGAGCTGAATGGGATGTGGAACAGACTGGACTAGTCTGCTGCACATACTGGCAAACCAGGGTAGGGGGCGGGCCTGGTGGGGGTTATTGTGGGTTGCTCCGACCAGGCTGCAGCTCCCATTGGTTTATGTGAAGGCCAAGTATGTGCTGAGCAGAACCAGGAAGGACTGCAACACCCATTGGTTCACGTGGAAGACAGCAATGGAAACAGAACTGACCCAGCAATTGCAACCACCAGCTGATTGGGGCGATCGATTGTGCTGGACCCAGTGCTTGCTAGAACACACAAGAATCTGATCTGGGAACACCTCACACAAAGTTTCTTTGGGGATCTCCCCAATCGAACTGCCGGACTCAGAACCCTAATCATGAAAAGACAGAAGACAGAACAAGTCAATCAACCACCTCAGCCATTTGTTGGCAGTGAAAAACTGGGTAAATGGACTCTAAGATGGACTATGTCAATCAGTGGATTCTGCAGCGACCTCATCGTGCTTAGAATGGCGAGATCAGCAGCAATTCATAACTGTTGAACTATCACAACCACTTGCTCAAGACCCTTGGAGCATGCCCCACATCCGGGACTTGGGGTGGGTGGGAGACTGGGTGGGGCTTCTCCCTTAAAATCCCCCTTTACCTCAGATACATGAAGGAAACAATGTGGAAATAATAGTCTTACCCACTTTCCTGTAGCCCTTGAACCTTTTTACCCTAATTAACTATGTAAAGATTGTCAAAAATATTTAAAAAAAAAAAAAGAAAATGGAAAAAAAAAGAAAGAAGTGGAGCGAGACACTCCAATATGGAAACACTGCACAATGCCTCCTCACCATGAAAAAAGATTTTGAAACCATGCACAGCTTTCTTGTTTGTTTTAAAGATAGATTTATCTGGAAAGCAGAGGAACAGAGTGGGGGCAGGGACAGAGATTTTTTTTCTTAAAGATTTATTTTTATTGAAAAGTCATATTTACAGAGAGGTGAGAGAAAGATCTTCCATCTGCTGGTTCACTCCCCAAGTGACTGCAACGGCCAGAGCTGAGCCCATCTGAAGCCAGGAGCCTGGAGCTTCTTCCAGGTCTCCCACGTGGGTGCAGGGTCCCAAGGCTTTGGGCCGTCTTCAACTGCTTTCCCAGGCCACAAGCAGGGAGCTGGATGGGAAGTGGAATAGCCAGGATACGAACCAGCACACATATGGGATCCTGGCACAGGCAAGGCGAAGACTAGCCTGTAGGCTACTGTGCAGGGCCCCATGCACAACTTTTGCATAATACACATTTTTCCTTTAAAGTTTTGAAGAACTTTTGTATTTACATTCCACTAAATACATGTGGTTTTAACCCAAAAATAGCAGATGGCAAATTTGTATCCAAACTTCCTGCCGGAGGTAAAGTAGATCGTCTTAATGATGATGTGTGAGATTTAAATGAGTTTCTCAAAAAAAAAAAAAAAAAGAGGAAGTTCTAACTTGAAGGTATAATTAGCAACTAAGCATAAAGGGGTGAGGAGTTTTGTTCCTCTTCTGTATTTCATCATAAACATAAATTTTTTCAAGCAAAAGAAAACTGAAGTGTAACATGTCTATTACTGGAGTCTTGGGGAGCCTCACCCTCAAATCCCAAGAGTCTAGTCAGTATTTTTTTTTTTTTTCTGGAAGTTTACCATAATGGAAAGCCCAAGGAGTACACTCTGGAATAGTGCAGACACACGGAAAAGCACTTCAGAATCACCACCTGCTTTCTCTATAAGAAAGAACTGTCACATACAGGCCATTTTCATGGAAACACAAAGTAAATTTCTGTGGAGCATTTTCTTGACACATGTCATATAAACCGTTAAAACTATTATCTACAATCTCAAACCTTTGAAGAATATATTTCACCATTAAAACGCAATGCCCCAAATCGATCCAAAAAATAAACAACTCATTCAAAGGACCTGAAAAAAAACATTTTGTCCAAGAAAAGATACATAGCTGGCCATTATTACACATAAATATGCTTAGTATATTACTAGTCACTAGGGAAATGCAAGTCAAAAGTACAGTGAGATACCACTTTATACCCACTTTGGGTGGCCAGTATTTAAAAAAAAAACAGAAAATAAATGTTGATGAGAATGTAGAAAAATTAGAACCGTTGGACTTTTCTGGAGGGAATGCAGAATAATGTGGCCACTAAGTAAAAGTTCAGCTGCTTCTCAAAAAGTTAAATAATTACCCTAAGATCCAGCAGTTCTTAGGAACATACCCCAAAGAACTAAGCCAGATACTCGCACCCCTATGTCCATAGCAGTAGTACTCACACTTGCCCAAAGATGGAAACAACCCAACTGTTCAATAGATGTAAACAAAAATAAAATGTGAATACCTGTATCATTCAATTAGAAAAAGAAATGAAATTCTGACACATACTACAACATCAATAAACCCTGAAAATTTTCTAAGTAAAATACTTACAAGCCAGCCAGACACAAAAGGGCAAAAGCAAGTACTATATTATTTCATTACATCATGTACCTATAATAGGCAAATTCATAGAGACCAGAAAAGGATGGGGTGACCAGGGATTCAGAGGAACAAAACGGTTACTGAACAATGGGTACAGAGTTTTAGTAAGAATGCTAAAAACATTTCGAAAATCACAACATTGTGAATGCACATAGTGTCCCTGAACTGTACACTTAAAATGATTAAAATGGTAAGCTTCATATTTTGTAGATTTTTACAATTAAAAATAGACAAGTATTTTAACCCACATTTAGAAATTCCATGAGTTGTCTGCCAACATAACAAGAAACTGAATCAATCATCAAAAATATCCCACAAGAAAAAGCTCAGGACTAAATGGCTTCAATGATGAATTCCATCAATCATAGAAATCCTTCCTTCTCCAGCTCTTAACGAAAACAGAAGAGGAGGGAACACGTACTATGTCATCCTGAGTCCAGCACTGCCCAATAGAGACATCACCAGAAAATCTCCAGCATGACGGCGGAATAACAAGCTCCAGCTCTTAGTCCCCAAATGCCCACAACACTTAGGGCTTGCCAGGGCATGATCTGGGGACAGGAACACAATCCAATTTACCACATGGGTGGCAGAAATCCAGCCATCATGGCTAGTTCCCAGGGTCTGCAGTAGCAGCAAGCTGGAGTTAGACGTCAGAGTCAAGAATTAAATACAAGTATTCAGATACAGGATGTAGGCACTTCAACCCCTTTCCCCATCGAGGTGATTTTTAAAAGGTCTTATTTCCAGTAGCAAGCCCTTAAAGTCCATAATGCATCTGCTGAATTAGTGTCAAGCATCTGACAGCACAAATGGGAGAGCAACTTTAGCTCTCAGCTTTTCCTTGAGGAGAGAACACCCATCTAGCACTTTCACTTTTCCCAGGGAATCTCAAGTAACTGGCTACCTAGTTCGTCTTTTGTCACTAACAGGACTTGCCACATTCTAACCCCCTAAGAGTCACTAAGAATAAAGACAGTAGTTTGGACAAATGCAAAGATTTGAGAAACATCTAGGATTAGAATGACCCGGCTGGTTATCTTATATTTAATGTATAGAAACATACACAAAAATCAAAGAAACAGGAAAATACATTACAAATCAAAGAGTAGGTCAGGGTCTGGTTCTGTGGAATAGCACCCTAAGCCTCTGTCTGTGGCATCAGTATCACATACGGGCATGGGTGTGACTCCTGGCTGATCCAGTTCCCATCCAGCCCCTGCTAATGGACTGGGAAAATAGTAGAGAATGACCTTGGACCCACATGAGAGACCAGGGAGCTCCTGGTTTCGGATCAGCCCAATTTTGGCTGGTGTGGCCATTTGGGGAATGAACCAGTTGATGGAAGATCTTTGCTTTTCCCTCTCTCTCTGAAATCCTTCCTTTCAAATAAAAATAAATATTCAAAATAAATAAATTTAAAAAGAGTAAGACAAGCCTTCAAGAATAGATTTATGAATATGGGCAGTGTTAATAATTACTGGTAGAAAATGGAAAACATTTCCTTTGACTTTTTGAAGTCAATGATGCTGGATCTCACCATGTTCAGTCACACCAAGTACTGGAAAGAATGATCAGAGAAGAAAAAAATGCATTCACGTTATAAAGTAAATTTATTACTGCTTGCAGAAGTCAGAATTCTCTGTAAAAAAGAACTTCAGCAGAAACAGTTAAACAATTCAATAGTGTCAGGATACAAAAATGAACTGCATTTCTTTATACCAGTAACACTCTATCTGAAAAATTAAGGGGAAAAAAAAATCCACATTTCCAACAGAATCCAAAGAGTAAAATTCTCAGGAATAAATTAAATCAAGGGAGTAGATCTGTACCTTAAAAACTGTAAAACACTGAAGAAACTGAAGAAGACACATTTAGGATACTCCACATCTGTATATTTGAGTTACTATTCATCTAACAACACTTAAAAATCCATACTATAAAAGTGACATAAAAATTCCAATAATATTTTTTCATTAAAATAAAAAAGTTCTAAATCCCACAGAACCACAGAAAATTCTGAATAGCCATAACAATCTTTTTTTTTTTTAAGATTTATTCATTTTATTACAGCCAGATATACACAGAGGAGGAGAGACAGAGAGGAAGATCTTCCGTCCGATGATTCACTCCCCAAGTGAGCCGCAACGGGCTGGTGCTGTGCCGATCTGAAGCCAGGAACCTGGAACCTCTTCCGGGTCTCCCATGAGGGTGCAGGGTCCCAATGCATTGGGCCGTCCTCAACTGCTTTCCCAGGCCACAAGCAGGGAGCTGGATGGGAAGTGGAGCTGCCGGGATTAGAACCGGCGCCCATATGGGATCCCGGGGCTTTCAAGGCGAGGACTTTAGCCGCTAGGCCACGCCGCTGGGCCCAGCCATAACAATCTTAAAGGAAACAAAGCCAGAGGCATCACACTTCCTGATTTTAAATTATGTTTCAGAGCAGTGTAGCAAACAAAACAGTTGCTAGCACAAAGACAGCCACATGAGTCAATGGGACAGAAAAAGAGTCCAGAAATACACAAATGCAAATAAAGTTCAGCAATTTTTGAAAAAAAAAAAGCTACAATGCAAAAAAAATTGTGTATCTACACAAAAAAGAATTAACTTGAACATTTATGTTAAACCACATAACAAAATCACTCCACATGGATTAAAATCCTTATCACAGAATCACAAACCATGAAACACTGGCCTTGGGGGAACTTTTGGACATTACACACATCGAAAGCACAGGCAAAAGAATAAGCTAGTAGAACACTAAATTAAAAAGCATGTGTAAAGCAAACACACACACACACACACACACACACACACACACACACAACAAACAAAAAAAACCCACAACCAACAAAATGAAAAGGCAATCCAGGGAACAGCAGAAACTGTTCTGGAAGTCATAAGAGGTTTAATATCTAAATTTAATAGTAAGAAAACAACTTCAAAAACAGGTTAAGTCCCTCAACAATCATTTCTCAAGACATATAAATGGCTAGCATATATATGAAAGGTATATGAAAAAGTGCTCAATATCAAGCAATCATCAGAATAATGGAGATTACAAGGAGATGTCATCTAACACCTGTTAGGATTAAAAAAAAATAGTGTATGGATGTGGAGAAATGAAAAGCATATAATCCAGCAATCCTATACTGGGTACATACACATAAAAGCAATTAAATCAGCACGCCAAAGATGTATCAACTTGCTTAAACACAACAGCTAAGACAGGAATCAACATAAGTGCTTATCAATAGATGGATGGATGAAGAAAAAGAGAAAGAATTCAGGCACAGAAAGACAACAGATTATAAATTTCACTTGTGTGAGCTCACAGAAGTACAGAGTAGAACGGCAGTTATCAGGGACTGGGAGATAAGGTTTGTGAAGGTAGGGGTCAAAATACTGGATGTAAGATTTAAACATACAGGAGTAAATCTAAAAGATGAATTGTACACTAGGTTGTCTATAATTAATAATACTATACTTTCAGGGCTGGTATTGCAGCATAGCACATGAAGCTGCCACCTGTTGACACCTGCATCCCTTGTGGGCGCTGGCTCGAGATATGGCTGCCCCGCTTTCTATCCAGCTCTCTGCTAATGTACCTGGAACAGCAGTACAAGACGGCCCGAATGACTGGGTTCCTGACCCACGACAGATTCAGAACAGCTCCAGACCTGGGCTTCAGCCTGACCCAACCCCGGATGCTGCAGCCATCTGGAGACTGAACCAGCAGGTGCAAGACCTGTCTCTTCCTCTAACTCTGGTTTTCCAATAAATAAATAAATCTTCAAAAAATAATGTTTTGCATAGTTGTAAAACTTAAGAAAGCAGATTTCAAGTGTTCCATCTACCAAAGTTGATGAAGTATATCTGTAACACTTTTGTATGCTCTTTATCTTGATCTTAGCCATTCCACAGTGCAGACACATATTCGAAAATATTCTGTTTACTCTAAGAAATAATCCACATGGGTTCAAGTAATTAAAGTAAAATAAATTAATAAATCATATGGGATCTGTGAAACAGGACATTAAGTCTTACATGTGCAGCACTAAATTCTCAGATGGACAGGAAAGCAGAGCAGAAAAAATAAGCCAGTCACCAAGACACAAGGATCATATGTTGTCTCTGCCATAAACAGCCTTTAGGCAACTTACAAAATAAACACATGTAAGTAATCAAGTGCATATACACACTCTCACAGATGAATGCTACAATGGAGACAAGTACACTGGGAAGTAAAGTTACATTACAGCATGCATCTCTTCCCCCAAATAAAAGTGGGACTCCTATTTTGAAATGTAAATATATCCGTACACCATGATACTAGATTTTCTACTTCTACCAATAACTACCAAGTCATGATACGTTTAAATAGCTGAAAGCTAATCCTGCAACGGTTACTATGGGACTATACTACTGTAATCATTCAGGAAATAACAGTGGGGCTGGGAGTGGGGTGAACAGAGAGGGAGGAAGGGGGGGAACCCCTATACCTACAAAACTGTACTGTGGTAAATCATAAATGTATTACAAGTTTTTTTTTAATACTTGAGCAGTTAAAAACTTTTAACATTTGCAGAGAAAGACATGAACTTGAGAATTTCAACAAACTCCAGTCATGACAAACTTGAGAAGTTCAACAAACTCCAGGCATATCATAATCAATTTTTTTAAAACTGAAGGAAAAACAGAGAAAAATGCTTCATATAGGGAAAAATTATTTGAATGACTGTATTATGTCTTATCAGAAATCAGGGAAGCTAGAAGAGAGGGGGATTTTTATATGTCCTGAAACACAGAGCTGTCAACACAGAACTTTATTAACAAAGATCTCTTTCATGAATTAAGGTAAAACACATCCTCAAATAAAAGAAAATGAACAGAAGTACCCATCAGATCAGCTCTAAAACAGCAGTATACACTGAACAATCAGCAAGGTGGACTACCTAGCTTCGACCCTAACAAACTCTAATAATTTTTACAGGACTGAAATCATACGTATGTTCTCTGAACATAATGAGATTTTCCCAAAAACTCAGCAATAGAAAGATAATTAGAAAAACATGGAAATATTTGGAAATTATAGCAGTACTGGGAAGCTGGCATTATGGCATAGGAGTTGCAATTCTTACATCAGACTGTGGTTCAATTCCTAGTTGCTTTGCTTCTGACCCAGCTCTCCACTAATATGCCTGGAAAGCAGCAGCAAATGGCTCCAAAGTCTGGGCTCCTGCCATCCATTTAGGAGATGTGGATAGAATTCCAGGCTCCTGGCTTTGGCATGGCCCAACCCCAGCTGTTTCCATTTGGGGAGTGAACCAATGGAAAGAAACGATTTTTAAAAAAGATTTTTATACTTTTATTGGAAAGGCAGATTTACAGAGAAGAGGCAGAGAAAAAGGTCTCTTTCCGCTAGTTCACTCCTAAATGGCCACAATGGCTTAAGCTGAGCTGGTCTGAAGCCAGGAGCTCGAAGCCTCTTCCGGGTCTCCAACACAGATGCAGGGTCTCAAGGCTCTGGGCCATCCTCGACTGCGTTCCCAGCCCACAAGCAGGGAGCTGGATGGGAAGTGGAGCAGCTGGAATATGAACTGGCACCCATATGGGATCCCGGCACATACAAGACAAGGATTTAGCCACTGAATCATTACGCTGGGTCCACAAATATTTTAAAAAGTAGCACCAAAGAAAATTGGAGAATATTCTGAATTAAAAGCAAAATTACAACACAACAGAATTTGTAGGAGTGAAAAGTAGGCTGAGTTGCTCTGTTGCTCTTTCATGTATGAAAATATTTTAAAAATGTAAAAATTTAATTTCTCCAAATTTAAATACACACACACACTATAAAGTTACACCAAAATTAAATATACTGCCAATTCAGAACTACCCACTTGGACAGAACCCTCAGAATATGTACACATTGAGACCCTGGGTTGATATGAGGTGGCGGTTCCTCTTCCCTGGGTACTGGGAAGTGTGGAAAGTCGTGAGTGGTATTCCCGTTTGTCTCTCCCCTTCCCCCAGGAACAGCAAGAAGGAACGGCAAATTTGGGAGCAATGAATTCACCCACTCTTCCCTAAATCTTGACCCCTCCCACCCTGATCAACCATGCAATCATTATTTTAAAAAATAATAAATTAAAACAGTTTTCATTAAATAAGTATACTGCCAAATTATTTTTCAGTCAGAATTAAAGAATTACGTGCAATTACTGGAATTTTTTATCTCAAGAAAAACACTTTTACGAAGCAATGAGAGTTATGCCACAATAACTGTTACTTTAAGTACTTCTGAAATTTAAACTCCATTTCGGCTAAATTCTTTAAAATTAATTTTGAGACAGAAAGCTCTCCCATTTCTCAGGCTAATTTTTAAAAAATTTTATAACATAAACTTTCTCAAATCGATGATTTTCACCAAATACTACAAAAGAAGTAACTTTTGTGGCATTTCCTTTTCATTAACACTCAAATATGAGTGTCTATGCTCATAAAATGTTAAGAAATGTTCTGTTTAAAACTAACAAATAAGGGAGCCAGAACTGTAGTATAGAAAATGATGCGGCCGTCTGCAATGCTGTCTTCCCATATAGGCGCCAGTTTGAGCCCTGGCTGCTCCACCTGCCATCCAGCTCCATGCTAATGGCCTGGGAAAGCAGTGGAAGACAGCTCAGGTACTCAGGCGTCTGCCATCTGCGTCAGAGACCCAGGTGAAGCTCCTGGCTCCTGGCTGCAGCCTGGCACGGACCTGATGGCTATGGTCATCTGCAGAGTAACCAGTGGATGGAACACCCCTCTCTGTTAGTCCCTCCTTCTAACTCTTTCAAAATAAATCATTTCAGGAAGGTAATTTTTAAAAATTTAACAAATGAATAAAATCAACTCTCAAGCATCAAAGTGTTCTTAGAAACATTCTGTAATACTATTGAGCAGCAGTGTGAGGGTAAACAGACAAATCTGTATCATTTAGCCTAACGATTTCCAAATTACTTTTTAAAATCTTGATAGCATTTAAGAGTACAGAACATTTTCAGGAGGGCAAATCTAATCATTTGAGTTTCAGAAAACTTCTTATGATCACATTACTACAGAGAGGAAAACAAATTTTAGATTAAGTAATTGAATAACTAAAATTACACTCATAGGATATGTGCCAGCAAATGAGGTTTCTTCAACACTATCAACAAAGAAATATTTTATGAGTCTATTACCATGTGCTTACACTAATTAATTTTTTAGCTTTATAGCGTGACAGTTTACAAATACACCTGTCAGAGAATCCAATATTTGCAGCAACCATGTAGATGAATTATTTTTTTTATAAACAGGAGAAATCTAACTTGCCATTACTGAATAATTTCTTGTAAGGTTTTTTTTTTAATTCATTTGAAAGACAGAATTCTGTGCACTGGTTCACTCCCTCCAGGGCTACGATAACCAGACCAAAGGCAGATCTTCTCAAGGTCTCTCCCATGGGTGCTTCCACTCCTTTCCTAGGCACTTCGGCAGGGAGCTGGACTGGCAGTAGGGCACCTGGGTTTGGAGTCAGCACCACATGGGATGCTGGTAAGGCTTAGCATGCCCACAACACTGGCCCGAGAAATTGTTCAATAAAGCAACAATTTAACATTATGAGCATCTAAAGTAAAATAATGACTTTTCTACACGGCAAGTGTCAGCCTAGTCATGTCCCTTTTCACAGTATCCAATGCGTATTTTAACATAACTTTCCTCTAATGGTCTTCCAGGTTCCCAGCTTCGGATCGGCGCAGCACCGGCCGTTGCGCTCACTTGGGGAGTGAAGCATCGGACGGAAGATCTTCCTCTCTGTCTCTCCTCCTCTCTGTATATCTGACTTTGTAATAAAAATAAATAAATCTTTAAAAAAAAAAGAAGAAATGTCAGATTTACAGAGAAAAGGAGAGAAAGAGAGAAAGATCTTCCATCTGCTGGTTCAATCCCCAAGTGGCCAAAATGGCCAGAGCTGAGCCTATCTAAAGTCAGGAGTCAGGAGTTTCTTCTAGGTCTCCCACATGGATGCAGGGTCCAAAGACTTTGGGCCGTCCTCTCTTGCTCTCCCAGGCCACAAGCAGGGAGGTGAATGGAAAGTGGAGCAGCCAGGACACAAACCGGCGCCCATATGGGATCCTGGCAGTTGCATGGCAAGGACTTTAGCCACTAGGCTATTGCACCGGGCCCTAATGGATAGACTCTTGTATAAGTCTACTTCACAAGCCGTTTTTGGCTTTCCATTGGCATATGCATATTTACAAGCAATTTTTAGGAATTAATCAATTTAAAAGTTTCTGGTTCAAAATCAAAAGTTTTCTTCAAAAGATTATTACAAGATAATTGCAGTAGTACCTGCAGGTACATATGAGGGTTAAGAGAAAATACATTCTTCAGAGAATTCTTTGTCCTTTCTGGAGTACTCTTAGGCTCCCTCTGCTGGCTATGCCATACTTAAATGAAGGAGGAAAAAACATTTTTTTTTCTTTAGGAAAGTGATATACAGGTTGAAGCCGACAGGTAACTGAGCATTTCAAAACAGTTAGTGAAGACTTTGAATGTTCTCTGTCAGGAGCCGTGCACTATAGCCACACTGAAGCCATTTTGAATATAGACTTATGGGACAGTGGAAACCCCCGGTTGGCTAGATGCTTGGGAAAGAAGTTATGAAACTAATCACACGCTTAGCTTCAATTGTTCCTAGCAACTGTTTCAGAATGTGATTGATGCTGTACTTACCAACATCTTGTTACTGATTACCTATGCTATTGTCGATATGTTGGTTACTATTGTTGATATGGTGGCTGCTCAAGAACAATCGGTCTTGAGACCATGGCTTGCGTCCCAGCTTCTCTTTCCCTGAGCCTTAGTTACTGAAGAATATAAAAACCCTCAGTTGAAATCAATAAACTGACAGCTTGATCAGACCTACTGTCTTGCTGTCCATTCTTTGTGTCTCTTGTCCCTTCATTCTCTCCTAGGTGGCTGCGACCCCGTTGACTGTCCTGCTGGACAGGACAAATTGGCGCCCAACGTGGATGTGTGCAGACCACCGACAGAGAGAACGCCGTGCCATCATTCATGGAGAGGCCTCTCGTGGTGTCGAAAGGAACACCGGTTGAGCAGTTTCACGGTTGACCCGCCGGAAGTCGAGCTCGTGGGAAATATTCACGGCGCAAATCTTACGGAGCCAAGGTAAGATGGGACAAGCATTCTCATAACATGACCTATTCTTGCAAGGTCTTATAGATTCATTCAAGACACGAGGAATTAGGGTGAAAAAGAAAGACCTCAAAACCTTTTTGGATTTTGTTGGTCTGATTTGTTCCTGGCATCCCCAGGACGGTTCTATTGATGAGAAAACTTGGTGTAGAGTAGGTGATTGTTTTAAAGATTATTATGAAGTTTTTGGACCTGAGAAAATTCCTGTTACGGCTTTTAATTATTGGATTTTGATTTATGATATTTTAAAGATTAAGTCTCAGCATCCAGATTTACAGGATCTGGCTTTTGAGGGAGAACAATCTCTTAAAAAGAGTCACTCTCGGCTGTCCACACCTATCCCCTCACCTTCCCCAGGTTCTCGACCATCTTCTGTCATTATAGATATTGAGGCAGAGTCCAGTGCCAAGCCCCTGAGCAATCTGCCCCAGAAACTATATGCTCTCAGATTAATAGTCATTCACGACGCCTCTCACCCACCTCTACCTTATGCTTCAGAAGCAGCAGCTCCTTCAGCCCCTGCCTCATTACTAGAAGAGGAGCCTGTAATAGAACCCCGTAAGAGTGAGGCTTCAGATCTCCCCAAGAAGAGTGTAATATGCTGCCCTGTTATTCACATCCCTGCACGAGGTGGTGGACACCACGCCACGAACATCAACCACTGCAGTTTAAAGTTCTAAAAAATATTAAGCAAGCAGTGAAAGATTATGGCACTCAGACACCTTTTACCTTTGCCCTTATTGAGTCCTTTTCAGGCATGCATCTCCCACTTCTTTACCCAACCCCTTAGCTGAGAGAGGCAGGGTAAGATAAGCCATTTAAGGTTTATTAAAAAAAAAAAAAAAAAAAAGAAAGAAGAAAGAAAGAAAAGGAAAAGAAAAGAAAAAGAAAAAGAAAAGAAAAATATGTTCTGTAACTTGATGTAACAAAAGTAATCTGATAAAGAGTGATCCAAATCCACTGTTAAATTAACTTAAAGCATGAGATGAACCTATGTGTGCTTGTTTTATAAAATATCTCCAGGTTAAAGTATTTTGAAGAAGAGTCTGGAAGTTGCAACAGGTTTGAGAGTTATATGTCTCTGTTTTGACATGTTTGGTGTTTGTGCTTATGTTTGTTTTGTCAATATTCTTGGTGTTCTATTATTTTTGTCCGGACAAAACTAAATTTTGTTTTAATATTCTTTCTCCAGTTGTGTCTTTGTCTTGAATTGTTAAGTTGTTGTTCTTGTTCTGAATTGGGTGCGTGTGTGACTGACAGACGAGATGGGACGGACCATGACTAACCCTTTTTCTCTCTCCTGGTAAATAATTTTAGAGAGGTCTAACAAATTTAACAGGACCTGGCCAGACCGGACTCCCCACCTCCACTGAAAAAAAATTCGTGTGTAATTTTCTTGCTATTTGGTCTTCAGCTTATAGTGTTGTCCTGGCATTGATTAAGTCTAACATACAGTATTCAACATGTTCAGTTAAATGCTAAAGGTACTTTTGTTTAACTCATTTAGACCTCTAAATTCTTCAGAGTTTTAAACCAAATCTCATGACTTTGGGGGTTCCAGTAGGATCCCTGGAACTCTCAAAGATTGAGACAAAATTTAAATAATGTACTTGTCATTTAAAATAATTTGGATTATAATCTCACAATATTACAAAATTATGCTAAATTTATTGCATCATATATGCTGTTAAAATAGAAGAGCATTTATGTTCATTGGTCAAAATGTTTCCTACTCATGAAATTGATCCAGATTGTAAATTACTTGTGTTCTTACTTATAAGGAAATGTGAAATTTTGCCTTGCAGGAGAACAATGGATTCTTTAAAGATGTATAGTAAAATGGGTCATAATGTGTATATTTTCTGAATGTTTGCCTTTAAAACAATGGAGTTGAAGTCTGATTCTTTGTGAAAAACAGTGTTTTAACATCTTCTTTTAAGTAATTTTCATTTTATTGATAACCAAACCTGTTAACTAACTTCAGTAAATTCCAAGGTAGTCTCTCAAGACAACAGCTAAATTTAAGTTTTTTCAGCTCTCTTGACTTCAGTAAAACAGAAGCTTAGGGGAAGCTCCAGGCCTATCAGCCATAAAACAAGGAAGGGATGTGCTTGGAGTCTGCCCTTTGAAGAATTTGGGATTTGACTTTGTCCCTGTTGTGGTGATTCTTATCTGCCTTCATTTTAAAAGGGAAAAATTTCCAAATCAGCTAGAAGAAGACTGAAAAAACTTCTCTTTCCCAGTTTTGAGGAGGATTTGTGCTAAAATGTGTTTCCATGAATTAGGAGAAATGATTGAAAATTGCTTAAAGCCATTGTATTTAAAAGTTGGTATCCTTTTATTAAGAAACTGTCTTAAGAAAAGTTGAGGAATGAATCTTGTAAGCTTTACATATAATTGGCTATAATTTTAAAGATACTATTATAACATTGTGTAAATCTTTAACATTAATACCTAATACATGCTGATGTTAGAATTGATATCTGTATTCAAAAAAAGTTTTTGAAGTGTGTATACATAGCAATGCTAGTAAATACCTAAAAATAAAAATATCTCCAATTTTGAAAGCTGTTAAGAAATTGAAGCATTGAAAAAAAAAATTGAAACATTGAACTTTAGGTAGTCTCTGTTTAATGGGTAGCTTTGTCAATTGTCTATCCAGCTTCAGTAAGCTCTATTCTTGTTCCAACCTTTGAGTTTGTTACAGTTCTTAAACAGTTAAGAGATGATTTTATGCACTAATTCCCATGTTTAAGGTTATATCTCCCTTTTGGTGACTGACTAAGGAAATATACATTTTGCCTTTCAGTTAGATAATCCCTTGTGTTCTGTATATTGTCTTTGTTAAATTCTCATGATTTAAAAGAACTGTGTTTAAGGGTATTTTCTGGTATGTACTTGCTTTAAAATGTTTGGGTGATCATTTATAAGTGATAAAAAAAAATTTTTTTTTGATGTGTTGTTTGAATCAGTCTGACTAAATGAATGGATATTATAATGAGGAATCTTTGATCAGATACTTTAAGAACTCTTGGCATATTTAATAGGTTTAACTCTTCTGGTTCTGGAATTTCTAAATAGGCCCCTGACAGTCTCAAACTCAGAAGAATGTGTTTCAAAGGTTGTATCTTTCTGCTAATGAAGTTAATTGTGAGACAAATAATTAATTAAATCTAAAAAAAAAATTAAATTGGGGGTGAGAGGCAATTGCAGAAAAGACATTGGGAAACCTTGCCAGTGGGGAGCCAGGACAGCTAAGTCTAAAAAGTACAAGAGTGTGTAAAATCCTACAGGTGGTATCAGAGCTAAACATAGATACTTTGTTTTCTAGGATTCTAGCAAGCCTATTGCATCCATTAAAGCTAAAGTTTAATTGTAAACTATAGGTATGGTTTATTCAGATTACTAAGAGCAAAATGTAATTCTAAATAATTGGTAACTTGAACATACTTAACAGAATTCTCAAGTAGCTGTTACAAAAGCTGTTTTGTTTTATGTGTGTTATCTGATATGCATGTACATGTTTATGAATGAAAATTGCCAAGCTAAATCCTTTTTAAAAATTATGTATAGATGCATAATTAAGCTCTTAGAGAGTCATGTCTGTTACTGTTTTCTTAGGACCTACAAGATCTGTTCAGCTTAATAGTTCTACACGATTTTAAATGGACTTACTGCTAGCGTACAGTTTCAAGATTGGCCATGGGAGCCCAAATCCTCATAAGCTAGATGGAAAATATATGAGTATATGTATGCAAGTGTTTAATGATAACTCAGATGTCAGAGAATGTTAAAATGCTCCAACATGGGAAACAGCTCTTACAGCAGACTCATAGACTGTCAATTTTAAGCAGCACTCAGTGGCCTCAGAATCAGCCCAAAAGGCATTCTGATCTGACAGGAGAGCCAGCAAGAGAGCAAGCATATCAGGTGTGGAAAGCCAGGACGCTGCTGCTAAGAGTGTCCCTCCGTGAAGGAACTCAGTGGTCCACGCCCCAGTGCAAAGAAGCAACCACCGAGGATGGTTGTGCTCTTCTCTCAATGGAGGAGAGAACTTCCACTTTGTGTGTTGCCAGGTCTGATGGGGTTGTTGTTGATTCAAGAGGCTTCCACAGCCTAAACATTGCGTGTCTGGAGCCTCAGGTGATAACTGACGTCACATATAAGAGTGCTAATTTGTTAAATCCACTAGAGTCACTGTGTACACTGGCTTCCCATGCAGGACTGTATATTCAGTCATAGTAAAATTAATAGTACACCTTGCTGTATTTTAGTATAAAGATTTATCATCTCAGTTTTTTATTATGTCTGAATATTTAACTCTTTTGCTCTAAGAAGTCAGCTTGCATTTACCTGTTCTGTGATGGTCTTATATCCTGATGCTGTATGCTAATCCTTGCATTGTTACTGTGCCTTCTGATTGATCTAGGTTAGCAATTTTATGCAGCTAAAAGAAGTTTCATGTATTCCATTGAGCTTATTGAATATGTTCCAAAATTTGAGACTTCAAGGAGTTAATTTAGACAGGTGTAAATCTAGTCCACAGTCTTAAATTAAAGTTTACTCTGACAAAGATTGAAAGCTAACAATTCTTTTACATCTAAGTTCTGAAGCTCAAGTATTCAAATTGCTAACCGAACTCACAACCTGCTAAGCTGGGAAAGTTAACTATGTTATGTCTTGTTATTTAGACTTCAAGAAAGAGAAACCTTTCAAGTGCCAGAATGTACATAGAACACCTAATGACTTCTGCCTTCTATCAGGAACCACTAGATGGATCCCCTACAGCTGCTGTTACCCAACGGCGCCCCCCTCTCAGCAGGAAGTAGTTAAGAACAGATGACGGCGTCCCTTTTCCCTAAAAGCAGCTGGGGTCCATTTCTGTGTTTGGAAATGTAGGAGCTAGATGGGATAATGGGCAGTTAGGGTCCCCGGTTCCTGGTAAAACTGTCTTGTGTACATGTAACAATGTTAGTGTTATGAGATTCTTGAATGTTTGTATTTTCAACAATACTTGTACATTGTTAAATATGTCTTTTTGAATTTCACCAGTCAGCTACTCCCCAATATACCATCATATATGTGTCACTCCAGTAAAAGTCCACAATGTTTTGGCCAGAGTGATAAAAATCAATCAATACCTCCAGGGACAATGGTCTAGTGCCTTCCTAAATTTCACCAGTTAGCCACCAGTATAATTAAAGTAAATGAGACCCGAGTTCTACCCATGTCAGGAGAAGTTATTCTAAATGGCATTAAATTGGCAGCTTGCATGTTCAAGGAATGGAGCAGGATTATGGCCTTAGAAACCTCGATGGTTGCTGCACTAGTAGTTGCCATGCTCTTCCTGTATTGCATACACAAACAGCAAGCCTGGGAGCAAGTTGTCATTGGACAAGCCGTGATGGCACTGGCTGTGGAAAATCCTAGCGCTCAAGTTTGGCTGAGCATGATGTGTTAATAGGTGATCAGAGACGGATAAGATCTGACGGGACTCTCCAAGTGATAACCCCCCACATCATGCCATGCGGCTCCAGTCTTCAAAGAGGCTTGTCTAATATAATGGGGCACAGCCTTTGCCAGATAAGTGTTTAGCCAATGACGGGCACCTTTCTGATACCCCATCAACCTAAGACAGGGAGCCCTGGATGACTGGCAGGGCTGCCCAGAGACGGGTAAGAGCTGAGGGTCCCTCAGAATGAACCTAAGACAGGCAGCGCTTATCTTGCTTCACAAACCTTTCTCTTTTCGCCGCTTTCATTGATATATAGAAAAAAGGGGGAGATGTCAGGAGCCGTGCACTATAGCCACACTGAAGCCATTTTGAATATAGACTTATGGGACAGTGGAAACCCCCGGTTGGCTAGATGCTTGGGAAAGAAGTTATGAAACTAATCACACGCTTAGCTTCAATTGTTCCTAGCAACTGTTTCAGAATGTGATTGATGCTGTACTTACCAACATCTTGTTACTGATTACCTATGCTATTGTCGATATGTTGGTTACTATTGTTGATATGGTGGCTGCTCAAGAACAATCGGTCTTGAGACCATGGCTTGCGTCCCAGCTTCTCTTTCCCTGAGCCTTAGTTACTGAAGAATATAAAAACCCTCAGTTGAAATCAATAAACTGACAGCTTGATCAGACCTACTGTCTTGCTGTCCATTCTTTGTGTCTCTTGTCCCTTCATTCTCTCCTAGGTGGCTGCGACCCCGTTGACTGTCCTGCTGGACAGGACAGTTCTCAATACAAACAAAAGCTGACTGGGCTGAGGGAGATGTTGACTACTCTAATCGGACCATTACACTTTACATACATGCACTGAAGTATCATACTGTGCCCCACAAATACGGCAGGTGTTCAGAAAGTTCAGAGGAAATGCGTATGAAACACTACACACGAGGTTCAAACCACTGGGACAACATAAAGTTATCTTTTACTTCCATTTCTCCATAAACTTTTTAAAGACGTCCTCATATGTATTAAGAAAGGAGTACCTCAGTGTGTGGTGTGCGTATACAGAAGGTTAAGCCATTTGGGATGCCGCATCTCACACAGGGCCGGTTCAAATGGCGGCTGCACCACTTCTCATCTAGGTCCCTGCTAGTCCATGCGGGAAGCAGCAGGTGGAGCTTCAAGCATGTGAGCCCTGCCACCTGTGCAGGAGGCCTGGCTGGAACTCCTCATGGAAGATCCTCTCACTATCACTCTGCCTTTAAAACAAATAAATGTTAAAAAAAAAAAAGGGGGGGGGGGAGAAAGATGGGGGGAACTAAAAATTAAAATAAAGGAGGTTATTAGCAAACTTGAATGTTAATCATTAAGCTGGTATATCAAATACATAAGCATTTAGTATAAGTCAACTATGAACAGTTACGATTTAACACCAGAAAAATTAAGAATTCAAATATATTTCACTAACTTCATTAGAACAAAAAGGTTACACCACACTACTTAATCTACTTAGTTTCAATATTAAGGTTTATTTTTTTTTTCAGAGTGAGATTAAGTAACAATTTAAATAATTATCAGGATGTATAAATGAACATCCCTTCAGGTAAAACATTACCGCTTAAAAGTGGCTAGCTAAGAAACATTTTGCACATAATAAATATATTTTATGTTTAGGTTAACAGGCACCATCTTGAGAGCACAAAAGTTGTTTTAACCAATAAATAAATTACATTCAAGAAAACAGGTTTTTATATCCGAAATATTATATATTCTTAAATGTTTTTTCTTCATATAGCACCCAAACTTCCAAATGTTCCAGAAAGCACAACCTCAAATATAACTCACCATAAGTCACAAAAATAAAAGTCAGAAAAAAATCAAGTTAAGACAAAATTTACAGTTTATATTCTTAATTTCCCATTCAATAAAATATCAATTGCCGATATAATGTAAAAGTAAATGAACTGTATATATGGCATCCATTAGTGCTGGAAATCTGAAATATATATATATTTAAAGTCACCATTTCTGACAGTATTTAAAATATTGCATCTCTGGTGGCAAACCTGAAAACTATTCAACATTTGCTTCCCTAGGTCTCATACTTCCACAAACCACCCTACGCTTCTTTGTGTGTGTGTCTGTGTGTATGGCATATAGCACACACACATATATAAACAAACTACACTTACTATATTCCAAACACAAAACACTGACAGTGCTCCTTGGTAAACAAGGAAATCCCCAAACAGTCCAAGCCTACAGCTTTGCTCCCAAAGTGTAAATGACAGAGGGAAAAAAGAATCAGTAACCCTTATAGATGCAGTCAGAATGCTCCTGAGAGTCCGTAAGTGTTTGAGAATTTGCTGATGTAATCCTGAAGAAACTTTCAACAGATTTCGCAGACAAGTATCAGAGAATAAGTCTTTGATTGATAATTTTCCTATTTATTTCTGCCAAGGCGACTGAAAACACGAAAGCCTTCTCATCAGAGAGGTTAGCATAGATGTCAATTTCTTTTTCCTGTTTCTCTGTTAAAAGAAAAATGGAAAGTTTAACATAAAGCATTAGATGTAGTATTTCTTTTCAAAAACTGAGCTTTCAAGTGTTTCCTTGAATGAAAATATTACACGTACATTGTAAAAATATTTAATTACAGAGTACTATGCTGTTAAGAATGTTTTTAAAAGTACACAAGAGGCAGTGAGATGAAAATTAAATGGAGTTTATATACAACCCTATAAAGTCTAGTAGCTATGTAATTCCCAAAAGAATTTTAAGCATTTCTCTTCCCTAGTATGCGACTTCTCAGTCTTAATCAAAATGAGTTTTTCAACCTAAGAGATGCTCGCTTCTGAACAACAGTGATAATTTTATGACTGTATCAACACTACCTAAACTTTACTACACGAATATGACTGACATTCATTTTTACTTTTTCTTCCTCCACATTATAAATATAACCCAAATTCAGTCTAAAAAAAACTTGAAAAATCAGGAAAAAGGAACATAGAAGCACCTAGTATATGTCTGTGAACCAGCTAAAATCACAATTAACATGCTGGTAGGTACTCTTTCTTTAGCCTCTACTATGATTCTGCTCCTTCCCTCTGGTTCCCACTCTACAAACGCTTTTTTTTTTTAGTTGTTCCTTTTGTTTTCACAAAAACAAATCTATCTCCAAATCAGTTCTATAGAATGTCACTTTTGGCTTTAGGCATGACTTACTCACTTCCCATCATGGAAAATTAGGATTTTACTGTTTGACAGCTCTTGCTCCAAAACAGATACTGCTCATTCTTTCATCCTCTGAAAGTTTAAACCACAATTTCAGCAACATCAATTTTCCATGTTTATGACTATTACATGAGTGACCTCACTTGTCCTGCACATTATTCCCCCTGAAGTGATTTTCTTTATTTGCTTGGTTTTCATTTCTAATTCAAACTGTTCCAATTCTGTAAGTCTTCCTTTGGGATGTTTATGCATACTAGGTATTTTATAAATTTCATCTTCTTGAAGAAATTTCTCCAAGTCTTCTGACTTGCTCCAATCTGGAACGGCTGTTTGCTAAGCCTACTGCCCAGTTATCATCTTAGGAGGCTTCTTCAGCATCCCTGGACAATCTCTCTCTCAAGCTGGATCCTCTGGTCCTAGAGTCCAGGATACTGCTTCATTTTGGTGCCATGTAACATGCAAAAGCTTCCTGGCAAAAGGGAGTGTGAAAAGCAAATTTTCTGATACCCTGAATGTCACAAAAAATGTTTAGTCTCTCATTAATTCATAATTTGGCTGAGTAAAAATATGTAGGTTTCCCTTAAAATCATAAAGGCATTAAATTGCCTTATGACTATTGGCGCCACTGTTGAGAAAAACTAATATCTTTTTAATACTTATTTTCCAAATCATTGCTAAAATTATGTACATTGCTAAAATTATGCAAATTTTATTTGAATGTCAACTACAGTTAAGCATGTGCCGTTTGTTTTTCTTACTCAGGTTTTGTAATTTGATGGAATGTTTTTATCACAATTTAATAAATGTTTGCTTTATTTAATAAAAAAAATTATGTACAGTGAAATGCACAGAAATTTGAATTGGATAAGTTTTGACATATGTATATATATTCCCATGTAACCCACACCATCACGAAAATTTTCATCACTCCAGAAATTCATCCTTTTCCAGTTAACCCTCTATTCCCTCACCAGTTAACTACCTGTTCTATTACTACAACTTCATTTTCTCTATTCAACTTAATCCAAATGGTATCTCTTTCATCCAGTATTTTTGAAAAGCACTGATGTTGGTTACCAGTAGTATGTTCCTTGATGAGCAGTATTCACTGGATGTTTCAGTATTAGTTTGAATTATTTCTTGAATTTCTTTGAATTATTTTTCAACTAAAAACCAAATAATTTCCTTTATATGCTTTGGTATTTCTATTTTTAACCATCCATAGAGCTAGGAATTTCGTGTAGCCTTTTACTATGGAAACTATATTCGTTAGGTTTGGGAAAATTTGTTAGATTATTTCATTTCCTTCTCCATCTTTCAGGCTCTTTTTTGCAAATCTCAAATATTTACAGATGTTAGACCTTACACTGGTTTTCTAAATTTCTGATATTTTCTGTTCTTTCTTTTTTTTTTTTTTTCATCTCATTTCCTACTATTATACTTGTTGGAACCTTTTTTCAATTTTATCTTTAAGTTGTCTATACCTGACAGAGTTCCCATCTGCTACTTCATCCCCGACATGCCTGCAATGGCCAGGGAACACAATGTAGGTCCCCCAAAGGGCGGCAGGAATTCTACCACTAAGGCCACACTGCTGCCTCCCGGCGTCCTCATCAGCAGGCTACTCCAGAATGGAACCCAAATACTTAGAAATAGGAAACAGGTCTCTCAACTACTAGGTTAAATGCCCAGTTCATTAAAGTTCATTTTTCAGGTCCTTTTTGTTCTCTACAATTTTCTTTTAAGTATCATTTTATTCTTTTTTCATGACTATAGTATCTTCTTTTGCTAAAGATATTGATACTTTTCATCATTTCATTCTCTCAGCAAAAATTTTGTTTTTTCAAGTTTCTGTCTTTCCTCTCCTGTTGAGTTGGTTTCAGCTTTTCACATTAAGTGCTTTCTTCTGGATTTATTAGTAATTCTTGGTGCATGCGCATATTTAGGATGACGAAAAAAGCTGTTTAGAGGCATGTACACATATGTGGAGCATGACTACAGTCACCAGATCAGCATGACCTGACTAAGCCATTTCTCTAAAATCACTATTTTATGTCAGTTCTTTTCTCTTGGGCTCTTCAGATTCCCCAGAGAAGATATTTCCAGATTCTTCTTGCCTGAAAGATATAAAGTCTAACTGAAGAACTCAGTATTTATCATGTTAAATTTTTATCTAGTCTTCCTGATCTAGTAGGTTTCTCTGCCAATTCCTGATGTTCTTTAAATCAAAGATAATTTTCCTCTTATCCAATTCAACTAATAAGAACAGATACCATGATACTACACTTGATCTTAGCCAAAAGGCCGAGAAGCGATCTCTTACGCAATTCAAAAAATAAATTTGGAAAAAGGGAGATTTCCATACTTCCAGATCTTTTCCAAAACACAAAACAATTATTAAAAGGCTTAAAATGATTATTTTGTACACACACTGTTAGGTTTTCCTTAATTCTTGTGTTAAAGAAGCTAAAACTTATTCAAGTGTCCTAACAGCAGATAATCACTCAAAATTAAACTAGTAACTACTTAAGACTAGGAAGTATATACAAATTGAATATACATATTTCAAAGGTTTAATATTTCTATCCATACTGTATTTGGAGAAGAATGGCCTACCATATTAAGAATTAGCAAATGACAGCCCATCACCAGTTTTTATAGAGCTGAAACGGAACACAATCATGCCGTTTCAGTATACAATACTTCTGGCTACTATCCAGCTACAGCGACAGAGCTGAGTAGCTGTGACAGATCTCACAACCACAAAGCTAAAATATCTAACATGTGGCTCTTCACAGGAAAAGTCTGCTGAAAACCTGGTGTACGTTTAAAAAATCTAGTTTATACTACAAAATTGGCATTGAGCAACTTCCTAATATCTCTATCAAAAGCAAATCAAAAGTACATCTTACTGTAGAAACAATTTCTAAAAATCCTTCTATAGTAAACTAAACACACCAGAAAAATACTTAGAGTCAAACAAACACTTATTTTTTCCAGTGAAGTTGTTCAAGACTGTATAGATAATATTCCAGCACAAGCATATAAACTTCTTTCCCCTAAAACTGAAAAACTATCATTATCTGTTTTCCCATCTCTTACCACTAGAAGTATTCCTTCTCTATTCTTCTGGTTATATTACCTCAACTTCAACTGAATAGAATGTTCTGATTTCAGGCCAAGCAGTATTTCTCTTCTTCTATTAACTTAAAAAAAAAAACAGCTATGCTTCTAAAATAGTCTTTAATATTGATTTTCTGCTCATCCAATTGTTAAAGCAAAATATTCAAATTCAGCAAATAACTCAAAAACCTCAAAATCTCTAAAAAAAAAAAAGTATAATAAACAGGGGAAACAAAAGTAACATCACCCAAGGATTTAAACAGCACCTAAGTATAGTAGCCTTCAGAGAAATACAGTCAAATATAAACCTTATTCCTTTATGAACACAATATAAGATACTTTCAAGTTTGATAAAAGCCAAGTAAAGGTAAACCAGTGTTATTTTGCCTAACAGTAGTAACTTCACTCATTTAAAAGCACATAAAAACACAGAGAATTGGTAAATAGGTAAAAATTCTCAGTGTCTAAAACAGCAGACATTTACATTTACACAGAAGGCACATGAATACTAAAACTAAATACCTCAGAAAATAAAGCATAACTTACAATGTAACAAAATATAAAAGCATTTCATAAAAGATAAAATCATTTTGTCTTGAAAGTTAAATATTTAAATGATATGGGCACAGAGAAGTGAGGTTAAAATATTAAAAAGACATTCATAGGCATAGAGAAGTTCATTACTACTGTTACATATATGAAATTTCCACAGTAAGTTTTTAAGATGCATAAATGAAAAAGAGCTGAGTTTTAGTTAATGTCTAAAACAAAGTTATTGGTAAGACACGCTAACAATCAGAAGAGCTTTTAAGTAGAAACAAATACAATTCAGCTCAATAAACTTCACTTAGCTATGTAAAAAATGTCTCAAAACAGGGAGCACACAAATCTCCCTTTGATCAACTTAAAAATTCCTCCTGGGACAGGCAATAGCCTAGCAGTCAGGACACTACAGGGAACTGTGACAGCCCTCAGCAGAGTGCCCGCGTGGAGTCCCAGCTCCTCTCCCAATTCCAGGCTGCTGCTTTTGTGCACCCTGGATGGAAGGAGGTGATGGCTCGAGTACTCGGGTCCCTGTTGCAGACATGGAAGACCTGGATTCAGTGCCATGCTCCCCCATGGGCTACTTCGGTTATCCCAGGAGTGAGCCAGTCAATGGGAAGCCTCTGCCTTTCTGTGCCTCTCAAAACACAAAACAAAATAAAAAGTTGTAAGAAAAACATTTTAAATAACATATTTCTAAAACTCCTGTGTAAGTTTAAAATGTCATAATAGGATTCAGACATATCTTTAAAAAAAAATACAATCATTTTAGGAGGCTTTCCAATTGAGGATGTCACATATAACTTATTAATTTACCTAATTTAAGCTTTTAGGTTTCAAACAAGAATTACATTCCTGGTGGTTTTTTTTTTTTTTTTAATAAGCATCTACCACAGAGGACACACTTCCAAACTGAAATATGAATTGTGTGGAGCTCAATGACTCCATACTACCTAATTATGATTTCAGGTCAATTTAATCCTTGGGGGAAAAAGCTGCTTGAATTTATTCATACTTGGATTTATTCATACCTCTTTCTTCCTCATGTTTTTTGGCAGATGCACTTTTTGGTCTTCCTCTTCCTCGTCTGATATGATCTGAATGGCTGTTACTTCGAGACCTCTTTCTGTTTTCTAAATCTTTATTTACTGTAGAATTTATCTTCTCTCTCCTAACTCTCTCTGTTCGCCTCCTCTTGGCCTCATGCTTGTTTTCTGTGTGGATGAACAAAAGTGATATATTTTAGGGCTAAGCAAGAACTGTTTGTCCACTCATACACTTCTTGTCACTTTCTAAACATCACTGTAGTGCCTGACATACTTTACAAAACTAGGACCATAAACACAAATGTCCCCCACGCCCATACTGCAAAAGAAGAATTTCAATAGAATTCAGATCTACATACCATGTCAGGCAGGAGGAATCTTAGAGGAAAAAATAAGTTTCTTTATTTGGGAGTTTTAAATTTAGGCCTTGTAAATCCCAATAATCCACAAACATCTTTCTGCCTTTTTCCTCCTCTCTGTTTCCAACCAAAAATCATGTAGAATTAGGAAAAAAATTTTTGTTCATTCTTTTTTTCCTATCTGTATTACAAACTGAAATACTTCAAATACTCAGAAGCAAAATGAGCTTAGCCATATATATATATATTTTTAAAGATTTATTCATTTTATTACAGCCAGATATACACAGAGGAGGAGAGACAGAGAGGAAGATCTTCCATCCATTCTATGATTCACTCCCAAAGTGAGCCGCAACGGCCGATGCGCGCCGATCCGAAGCTGGGAACCTGGAACCTCTTCCGGGTCTCCCATGAGGGTGCAGGGTCCCAATGCATTGGGCCATCCTCAACTGCTTTCCCAGGCCACAAGCAGGGAGCTGGATGGGAAGTGGAGCTGCCGGGATTAGAACCGGCACCCATATGGGATCCCGGCGCGTTTGGGGCGAGGACTTTAGCTGCTCGGCCACACCGCCGGGCCCGTTAGCCATATATATTAAGGTTACAATAATATTAAACAACTTCCACTAAAAATAATAAAACACTTAGGGAAGTGAGTTTTCGCTCCAGCTCCAGATGAGCTAATCTGTGACATAACAGCATGTCATTCTATAAATGGAATAGTAATACAAGAACTTAACCAATATTGTGATTTAATCCATTTGTAGTCTTTGACAGGGATTCTGACTCAGCCTAGATCTCCAGCGTGCGTGGCAGGGACTCCACACTTAAGTCATCCACTGCTGCCACCCGGGCTGTGGTTAACAGGCAGCAGGACTGAGCCTCTGGCTCCTGGCTTCAGCCTAGTCCAGCCGCGGCTATTTGGGGTAGTTAGGGGGAGTGAATCAGTAAACAGAAGCATCTCTCAGTCTCTTTCTCAGCCTTTCAAATAAACATTGGACAATTTAAGGCAAACTGTGTAGTTTCTCTTCAGAAGGCCTTTCATTTGCTTTTTCCTCATTGGTTTTCTACTAGTTTATTTGAAAAGCAGAGTGACAGAGACAGAGGGAACAAGAAAGACTGATTTTCCTTCCGCTGGTTCACTCTCCATTCAGGGCTGAGAACAGTCCAAGCCACGAGCCGAGTTTTTCATCCTGGTCTCCCACACACGTGCCAGGGGCACAGAGCCCCTGCCAGCAGTCAAACCAGCACTGCAACACGGGATGCTGGCATCTGCAGAGAGCAGCTGGCCACAGTAAAATTTCTTAGCAAAGAGTACAAATCCCCATTAAGATCTGACGTTTGCTCCTCACTCCAACGCTTTTTTTTTCCCACATGGCTCTCTACCTTGTTCTCTCTATTCCAGACACGATGCTCCTTAATAAAATAAGTCCCTCCATCTGCTATCCTTCTGCCAACGGTTCTTCTCCCAAGGTTCTTCCTTTGATGGTCTTTTTCCTTTAGCTATCAGTTTATAGGTCACTTTTTTTTTAAGATTTATTTATTTTATTACAAAGTCAGATATACAGAGAGGAGGAGAGACAGAGAGGAAGATCTTCCGTCCAATGTTTCACTCCCCAAGTGAGCCGCAACGGGCCGGTGCGCGCCGATCCGAAGCCAGGAACCAGGAACCAGGAACCTCTTCCAGGTCTCCCATGCGGGTGCAGGGTCCCAATGCATTGGGCCGTCCTCAACTGCCTTCCCAGGCCACAAGCAGGGAGCTGGATGGGAAGTGGAGCTGCCGGGATTAGAACCGGTGCCCATATGGGATCCCGGGACGTTCAAGGCGAGGACTTTAACTGCTAGGCCGCGCCGCCGGGCCCTATGGGTCACTCTTAATCCAAATTACTTCCTGTAATCTAGTACTACTAGATTTGGTATTTACTTATAGGCCAAATATGTTTCCACTATGGGAATTATAAGTTCTATAAAAATCATGGCTGTATCATTTCAGAAATCAGAACAATTAGGTACGGTTGGCAAATGAATAAAAACAGACTGAGCACATGTGTTAGTTTAATACCCCAAATCTCACTGAAATGAGAAGAATCATGGGAAAGGGGATAACTGAAAAAGAAAAGTAAATTTAGTGTTGGAAACGAGGAAAAGGTACTTATTAATGATCCAAAAATTACCAATTTCAGTAACTGGAAGCTATTGGTTCAGATTAAGAAATCAGAATAGCGAGCATGTAGCACAGCAGTGAAATCTCCTGTTGGGACACACAAATCCCAAATCAGAGTCCCTGGTTCGAGTCCAGGCTCCTCCATTTCCAATTCAGCTACCAGCAAAGACCAGGGTGTGTGTCTTGGCATCAGAAATCATGGTACATGTTGTGCCACCTCCTATGTTGACTCCTGTGTAGGGGGGAGAGCAGGTCCAGGCACACACAAATGATAGGCTGGCCAAATCCTGAGAACCAGGAAAGGCCCTTGGATGCTGCTTCAAAGGATAGAAAAAGGCTGGCGATTTCTGGGAGTGGTGAGGATGATGATGCAAGGGGCACAGCCACTTGCACCAGCCTCACTTTCTATGGCTTTTGAGATGGATCCACTGGACGAGACAAGGAGAGATTTCTGAACCTGGGACGTGCAGGGTCTAAGCCCCTGATCAGTAGGAAGTAGCTACAGAAGATGAGATGAATCTGTATCTTTCAGCAACTCAAGAACAGAAGTCTGAAATCTCTGATGAGAAGCTGAAAAGGGACAGGCAGGTAGCAAGCTTACACTCACGAACTGGAAGCCATACCTTTCCTCTCCCTCCCTATATATTGGTCTGCTTACCTGTCAATGATATAACCTCTTCCCCAGAATGTACTCCCCCCTCACCTGCCACTGGAGGGTGGCATCATGTAACCACTCTCCTCCCCAGGCTCATAAGAACGCAGGCAACAAGAAGGGGCACACTCTCTCTCCACAAGGACACAAGCTGAATGCAGAAACCTCTCTCTTCCACCTTTCCCCCTCCGCCCACTCTGACCCTGAATGTGTGTCTGTGATTTCCTCATCTTTCAAATAAACTTTACAAAAAGAAAAAAGGAAAACTTACAGAGATAACCTTATGGTGTAGCAGGTTCAGCTGTCTCCTGCAACGCCTCCATACTACAAGGGTGCAGCTCAAGTAAGGAATGACAGGTAAACAGAAAGTCCTGCCTGATGTCAGATGCCTTGCAGGAATTAAAACAGTTCTGCCTTACTGAGCCTGTGAGTAAGAGACTGTTTTTTATCATTAGAAATGGCTTCTGTGAACAGGTGAGCCTGAATTGACAGGAGGAATGAGAAATGATAAGATCATGGGGACTAATATTCTTGACAGACGGAAATACCAAATAGAAAAGTTCTGAGGCTGAGAAAAGTTTTAGATATTTTAGTACCAGTGAGTGTGAGATGAGCCTGGTTTCTTGGCAATACCAAAGGCCCTTAGTGGGCCCCCACCCCACAAGACCCCAGCCTCTAGTGCCTGGCAAGGCACAGTGGTGTGCCACAGGTGAAATCTGCCTAAAGCTGATAAAGCGTGGCCTGACACGCTGCTTGCAGATTGGTGTAGTGGCACACCACTGGTGTGGGGCACCCAGGACCCCAGCCTTGGGCATCTGCTCTAGCACTGAGGCATGCAGCAAGCACAGCCTGCCTGGGACCCAGGAGGCCTTGGCCAGCCTGTTCCTAGATCAATGCATTGTCATGCCACGACTGCTGCATGCTCCATAACTTTTTCTTAGAATAAATGTACCTATTAAATAGATTCAATTTGTCCACATTAATAGGAAATCAACAAATTCAAGCAAAATCATTTTTTAAAGATTCTTAAAAAATTATAAAAAATAACCAGTACATTTAAAATTATATTCATATTAAACCAAGTTATCTTTTTCCATTGGCATCAGTTTATACACACACACAAACAAAAAAATACATGAAGATTTGCAAGTTTTGCTAGCAGTGTGAAAGAAGAAACTCAAATGCCCATCAATGGATTTGGCGTTGCCTCCTGCAACACAGGCATCCCATGACTGACTGTTCCACTTGCAATCCAGCTCCCTGCTAACGGCCTGAGCAGAGCAACAGAGGACAAGTCGGGGGGGTTAGGTCGCTGCTATCCACAGGGGAGACTTCAATGAAGTTCCTGCTTTTGGCACAGCTAAACCCTGGCCATTGTGGTCATTTGGGGAGTGAACCAGTAGATGAAAGGTCTCTGCCCAGCCTCTCACTCTCTCTTTGTAACTCTCACTTTCAAATAAATAGATCTTTTATAAAAATGTTGATCAACAGGTAAAATGGATAAACAAACAGGACATACATACTCAAAAAACACCACTAAGCAATAAAACGGACTGGACTCACTGATTCACACAAAAGCAAGGAGCCATCTTAATTAACTATGTCCAGTAAGAAAGCAGAGAAGTATATACACTATATGATTCTATTTATATGAAGAGTGACAGAAAGATCAGTGGCTCATGGGATGAGGATAGCGAGAAGGAATCATGAAGGGAATTAGAAAAGTTTAGGGAGTGATAAATGTCCATAAAACTGGTTGCGGTGATTGGTGTGTACAAATACCAAAACTCTATCAAACTCTATACTTTAAACACATCTTGCAACATGTCAATTATTACTGAAGCTATTGTTAAGAAATATTTGTAAATTACATCAAGTCTTGTACAAGACCTTCAATGATTCACCACTCTTTAGAAACTTAACCATTATTCTGAAGTACTTAACATTTAAATGGAATAAACACAAAACCAATTAATAAGCTAATTCACAATAGTTAATAAAAACAAAAGACACTCAGTACATTTTAATTTTTAACATCAACCAAAAATGTAAATGGTAAAAAAGTTAGTTTGAATGTCTACATCAAAAAGCTTAAAATGTGTTAAACTTTGACCATTACCTGTAGAAGGTGGGGATTTCTCTGAATGTTTAGCATTTAAAAGTTTTCTGCTGATAAATATGTAACCACAGGGACATGATTTACATGCAACAGGAACCTGTAAAAAAAAAAATACAAAAATTATATTACTATCTTTTTACTATTACACTTCTGTGTTTATGTAACATCTCTGAAACTATTTAAAGTAGGAATCACAACTTTTTAAATGACATTACCTCCTAGTTGCTAGCGTTGTGGAAGTCGGTGAAGCCACAACTAAACACAACAGCATCCCATAGTGAAATGCCAGTTTGAGTCCTAGCTACTGCATTCCCAATCCAGCTTCTTTGCTAATTTGCTTGGGAAGGCAAGAGAAAATGGCCCAAAAATGTCGGCCCTTGCCACCCAAATGAGTCACCCCAAAAGTGTTCCTGGCTCCTAATTTCAGTCTGGCCCAAATCTGGCTGTTGTGACCATTTAGGGGCATGAATCAGACAGAACTCATTCAAACTCTCCGTCCCTCTCTCTTTCTGTATGCATCTATGACTCAGCTGCTCTTTCCAATAAATGTTGTAAAAACTCTTATTCCTTTCTGAGCCAGGTTGCTGCACCTGTCGGCATGCAAAGGGCTGGGGTGGGCCTGGGCTGGGCAGGGGGAGCTAGAGATCTTCCTACATGCAAGAACTGCAGTGGGAGTAAACCAGACGGAGCACCAATACAACCAGCACCACAGGCCTCCCCGATCAGACTACACCATTACCAGTACGCACTGGGCCAGGCCACAGCACCCGCTGTTGGGGGAGGCCCACAAAGGCTTTTGCTGTCAGCAAGCAGCACACCCTCTCATGTCAGAACAGCCTCAGACATGTTAGGATCTCCAACTTCTGGGACCAGAACACAAGGATATGTGGTATGGCCTTAGCGCACAGGTTGCAAAGAAGCCATACTTCCTCTCACCTGGCTCTGAGGCGGAGTCATGAAACCACTCGCCTTCCCAAGACCATCAGATTGGTAACATGGAGGTATGGTCTCTCATGAACACAGAATGGAAGGTAGAAACATTTCCCCCTCTTATATACTTCCCCTCACAATCCTCTACACCTCTACCATAGGCCCTGTGTACCTGTAAATCACCTCAGCTTTAAAAAAATAACTTCCTATAAAAGTGGAAAAAAATACCTCTTTACTTCAATTATCTGAGATGGATATCATTTAATGTTCATATTCACCTTATCCTAAGAGCTTAACAATACCAGAAATACCACACTGTATCAATGTCATAACAGAAAGGCATGATAAATATGTACAGATGTGAATGACCAACGTCACAGGAAGCTAGACTGAAGACAGACCTGCGAGTGAAAAAGGCACTCACCAGCAGAACACAGAAAGGAATGAGCAGAGTTCGAGTTTTAAAACACACAGCAAGAGAGCAGTGGGTGAGCACACAGCAGGAGAGCCGACTTTGGCAGCAACACAGGTCCCAATCTGGAGGCACACATCTCACACAGACTGTCACTGACTAGACTAGGGGCTTTCACATCACTGGTGACTTCCTGATTGCTGGGAATTCCTACCAGGAGCTTCCTCACTGCCAGGGCTCCAGGTGTCTAACAACCAATAAAGAACCAGAACATCATCAGAATCAGAGCAGAAGTGCAGCAAGGGTTATAGGTAGCATCTTCTAAAATGTTATTTTCATAGCAGTTGATAATGAAATGGAAGAGTGGCTACTAAGAATTCAGAAAGTAATCCCAGCATAAGACTGTAAGCGCCCAATGGCTCTAGTGAGAGCAGAAATGAAGAAAGCATAGATCTGCCATATGCTTCCAAATTAGGAAAAACAAGGCTCAGGCCAGAAGATCTGCTGCAAACAGAGCGGGAAGAACTAAAAATAGCGTAAGGTTCTCGGATGAGAAGGAAAAATGCCAATGACCACCAACAAAAAACAACAGTTTACAGCAACCACTTCGAGCGGCAAAAGTATAAACAAGAGAAAATGCAGTGCTTATATAAGGACGCTAAACTCAACTCCAGGGAGGCCTGTGGACAAACGTCCTTCATACTTGTTTCCAAATCTACAAAGCATTTATGGTTTCCTTCTGTACTTAACCCTATACATATTTCTTAGTCAAACGCTATTGAAAGAAAAAAATCACTGGAAAACATCGTGTATATTTTTCTAACAACTGTTTCACTAATAAGATGAATAATAATTCTTTGAATCAAGACACATTCACCAAAAATCAGGAATTAATCAACAAAATGCATTTTCAGAATACTAATAATCAGAAAATTATATTTCCCTTTGTAAGATGAATTCTATCTGCTAGCTTTTCCGATGTGTTAAAAGTGCTGTTATAAAATCTTTCCATCCACGTACGTACAGAATGTTTCATAATCTATAATATATTTATTTAATTAAGTTAAACTGAAATTTTGGCATGATTTTTTCCTTGCCTAAGATACTGAACAAAGAATGACTAAATTATACTTAAAGAACGTTAACAGTGAATCTTAAAACAATAATCAAACTCCAGGTATGTGTAACAACATCCTCTATTAAGACTGATGAGTGAAATCCTTTTAACACATGACGAAAAATGTACATTTTTTCTAGCAGCGGAAAAAAACAGCCAAAAATAGATATGTCATTTTTTGAAATTTCACATCTTCATATGTCTCAAGTTCAAAGGTACTGACTCATTTCCTTTACACAGCTCATTAACGACATCCACAGTAAATTGTTTTAAAATTAATGCTACCCCCCCCAAAAAAAAAAACCACAGAAGTATGTTCTCTCATTCACTAGTTCTTTGCTAATCAGCAAGCATTTTTTCCCAGCTACTAGAGATCAATAAAATTGAATTCAGATCTCTTTTACACAAGAAATCCCTATCAACACAGAATAGGGCAGTTATGTGAGAAATGCACATTTGGCTTTGGGAGTCACAAACACTAATTCATAGTTTGATTTCCATCCTTTAATGGCAGTGTTTTATGACATGCCTGAGGTAATTTAAAATGGAAAGTCCCATCCCCCACCATCCCTGCTCCCGCCCCCAGCCAACAAAGTAAACCTTAGCTCCAGCTCCTTAGCTTAGAAAATAGGCTAGATTAGAATTGGTCATTAGCACTGCAGGCTAATTTTGTATACTACCTATTTCATAGTACACATTTTAAACAAGAAACTTCACATTTTTAACAAATACCCTAAACTTCCTTTAAATTTCAACTGATAATATCAAAGATAACAGTAATGGAAATGCTGACCCTTCACTTTCAGGATTTTAAAATGGGAAAAAATACTGAGTTTACTAATGGTTTATCTATATCAATTCATTCCTGGAAAACTGTAGTTGCAGGTCGAATATGCTTCAAGTCCTAACGTGCCTGGGAAAGTACTGGAAGATGACTCAAGTGTCTGGGCCCCTGACACGTGGGAGAACCAGAAGTTTCTGGCTCTTGGTTCAGGCTAGTCCAGCCCTGGCTGTTAAAGCCATTTGGGGAGTGAACTAGTGCATGGAGATGTCTGTTCCTCTCTGTAATTCTTTCAAATAAGTAAATAGATAAATTGTTTTTGTTAAGTGTAGTTGGGTGGTGGTTGTTTCACAAGTAAGGGACAAAAGCTGTGGAGTCAGCACTGTGGCACAGTGGGTAAATGCACCACTTGCTGTGCCAGCATGGCATATGGGCGTTAGTCCTGATTGCTCTATTTCTTTTCTTCTTTCTTTTTAAGACTATTTTTATTAGAAAGGCAGACTGAAAGAGAGAAGGATAGAAATATCTTTCGTCCATTGGTTTACTCCCCAAGTGGTTGCGACAGGCAGAGCTGAACTGATCCAAAGTCAGGAGCCAGAAGCTTTTTTCAGGTCTCCTACACGGGCTGTTCTCGACTGCACGCCCAGGCCACAATCAGGAAGCCGGATGGGAAGCGGAGCAGCTGGGACAAGAACCAGAGCCCGTTTGCGAGCCTGGAACATGCAAGGGGAGGATTTAGCCACAGAGTCACTGCTCTATTTCTGATCCAGCTCACTACTTAATGTGCCAAGGGAAGCAGCAGAAGATGGTACAAATGAAAAAGCTGCCACAAAAACATTCCAAACCTGGTCATACATGTTTCACTGGCTTTTATCTGTATCTTTTATTTTTAAAGATTTATTTATTTGACAGGCAGAGTTACAAAGAGAAGAGAGATTTTCCATTCTCTGGTTCACTTTGCAAATGGCCACAACAGCCATGGTTGGACCAGACCAAAGCCAGAAGCCAGGCACTCCAGCTGGGACTCCCACATAGGTGCAGCAGCCCAAGGATTTAGGCCATCTTCTGTGGATTTCCAGGTGCCTTGGCAGGAAACCTGATCAGCAGTGGAGCAGCCAGGGCACCCAAACGGGATGCTGTTGTTGCCAGGCAACAGCCTAACTGGCAATGCTAAAATGCAGCCCATTATTTGTATCTTTACAAATAAGAAACAGGGAGAGATACCAAGCAAGAGACAGATAAAGCCCCCATTCACTGATCTACTTCCAACACGCCTGCAGTGGTCGAGGGACTGAAGACGAGGGACTGAAGCCAAAGGACAAGAACTCAACCCAGGACCCTTGCCTGGGTAGCAGGAACCCAATGACCTGGGCCACCACTGTCACCGTCCAGGATGTGCACGAAGCAGGAATCCGGAGGCCGGAACCTGAGCCAGGCACTAGGACGTGCAATAAGAACATTTCAACTGCTTCATTGAAAGCTCAGCCCAGGATTTTTTAAAAACTCCAAAATGATCACATTACAGAGAACTCATTTACAATAGCTACTCCTTATCTGTGGTTTCACCTTCCAAGGTTTTAGTTTACCCACCGTCAACAAGGGTAAGTAAAATATTCTGAAAGAGACTATCTTCATGAAACTTTACTATATTGGTCTGTTTCATTACTGTTAATATCTATTTTTTATTTTTATGTATTTTTATTGTTAATATCTTTTTAAGTTTTTTTCAGTTTTCATTATACAGTTTCATGGACTCAGGGATTTACTACACCTAATTTTAAAATCAAACTTTAGCAACACCATGTGTATGAATAGGAAAAAATATAACATGGGAGTGGACACTTGGTGGATCCCTGCATCCCATGGCAGTCCCAGAGTGTGAGTTCCAGTTCCGTTGCTGATTCCAGTTTCCTACTAATTCACATCCTAGGATGCAGCAAAAGTGGCTCAGCCACCCAGAGCTCCAGGGAACATTTGGGGAGTGAACCAGCAGAGGGAGATCCTTTTCTCTCGAGCTCTACTTTCCAAAAAACTGAAGTAAAACAACAACAACAACAACAATAATACTAGGGAGCAGGCAGGCATAGTTACAGCAATCATGTTCACTATCTGGGAGGAATGCACTCTAGCATCTATACCAGGTGCCTGACTGGAATCCTGGCTACTCTGCTTCCAATCCAGCTTCCTGCTAATCTGCATCCCTGGGAAGCAGCAGATGGCTCAGTTGTATTGTTGCAGTGACCCAACCACTGGAACATCTCTCTCTCTCTCTCTCCCTCTCTCTCTCTCTCTCAGTGTTCAACTCTGCCTTTCAAATACACACACACACACACACACACACACAAGTAGTATATATAGTGATCATTGCTATCAAAGACAGGTATCTACTAGTGGTCTTGGAATATATTCCCTAAAGATAGAAGGCACGGGGCTTGGCAGCATGGCCTAGTGGCTAAGCCTCGCCTTGATCCCATATGGCCGCTGGTTCTAATCCCAGCAGCTCCACTTCCTCTCTATCTCTCCTCCTCTCAGTATATCTGACTTTGTAATAAAAATAAAATAAATCTTTAAAAAAAAAAGATACAAGGCACAAGATAGGATTACTAAATATCCCTTACTACTAAGAGGATCAGTTGCCTGTAGCATACATGTTTGCCATGTAACATAAAAATTCTTACAAATGAAAATCTGCCATATTTTTTAAAAATACAACAGGAGTGCCCGGTGTAGTAGCCTAGTGGCTAAAGTCCTCACCTTGCACGTGCTGGGATCTCAAATGGGCACCAGTTCCTGTCCTCGTGGTCTGGCTTCCCATCCAGCTCCCTGCTGGTGGCCTGGGAAAGCAGTTGAGGACGGCCCAAAATCTCACGACCCTGCACCCGCATGGGAGACCTAGAAGACTCTTCGGACTCCTGGCTTCAGATTGGCTCAGCTCTGGCCGTTGTGGCCACTTGGGGAGTGAACTAGTAGATGGGAGATCTTCCTCTCTGACTCTCCTCCTCTCCATATATCTGACTTTCCAATAAAAATAAATCTTAAAAAAAATAATAAAAAAGGAAAGCAAATACATACATTAAAGAAACTGGCAACAATCCTGAAAGCTATTATACACAAAATTTTGATAGGCCAATAGATGTGAAATCCCTTGAAAATGAAAAACACTGTGATTTAGATGCTGTACAATATTTAAGATTTGTTTTACTTGAAAGGAAATTAACAGAGGGAAAGAGACATGGGTATCTTCTATTTACTGGTTTACTCCCCAAATGACCACAAGTGGGTCCAGCAAAAGCCAGGAGACTAAAACTTCATCAATGCCTCCCATGTGGACGCAACAGCCCCAAACGGGCCATTTCCCAATGCCTTACAGGCCCAGCAGCAGGAAAGCCGACAGAAGTGGAGGAGCTAGGATTAGACACAGAGCTCACACCGCATGCTTGGCTAGGTAGCATTCCGGGCAGTGGCTTAACGCACTGCACCACAGCGCTACTCCAAGAAGGATATTTTCAACAGAGGCATGCAAAACAATGCTACAAATCAGTCATCTTCCCACATGTCCCCTTGTTATGTCAAGCTTGTTATCTGCTGCTATTTCCAGACCTGGCTAAACTGCACACATAACATAGAAACACAGGACAGGTAAATCCAGTCAGCTAAGAAAATCTCAAACTTTACATTTTACATTTATATTCACAAACGCTACCTAAATCCATTTGCTGTTTGTCAAGAAACCTCAAACCATTGCCACATTCTAATACATTGTTTAGAAAATGGTTTTCTAGGTTATAATTTTTTTTTTGGCATATAACTTTAAGAAGCTTGTACCTTTATATAATTAGAAAGCTAAGGGCCAGACGCAGTAGCCTAGCAGCTAAAGTCCTCGCCCCGAACGCGCCGGGATTCCATATGGGCGCCAGTTCTAATCCCGGCAGCCCTACTTCCTATCCAGCTCCCTGCTTGTGGCCTGGGAAAGCAGTCGAGGAAGGCCCAAAGCCTTGGGACCCTGCACCTGTGGGGGAGACCTGGAGAAGTTCCTGGCTCCTGGCTTCAGATTGTCCCAGCTCCGGCTGTAGGGGTCACTTGGGGAGTGAATCATCGGACAGAACATCTTCCTCTCTGTCTCTCCTCTTCTCTGTATAACTGACTTTGCAACAAAAATAAATCTTTAAAAAAAAAAAAGAAAGGTAAAAGTAACCTATTATTTTCAATATTTATTTTTACTAAAGAAAATTGTCTCTGAAGAATTACCAAGTTTTAATTGTACATTCTCTTAAATATTTAGAATAAGGGACAAAGCAAATTATCTACTAGTGTGATATGCACTACACTGCATCCCCCAAATTTACATACTGAGGCCTACTGTGATGGCAATGGAGATGGGGCCTTTACAAGATACTTAGGTTTAAATAAGGTCATGGCACGGGGCCATCACGATGGGATTCCTGACTTCATGGTTTGACTTTTCTAATTTGGCTGCCCTCTCCACTACACGGAGACAGGGATGGCCATCTTCAAGCCCAGGGCACAAGCAGGCTGGCACCCTCATCTTCAAGCTCCTGAAAGGAAGAAAACGTTTGTTGTTCACGCCACTCAATCTATGATATTTTGGTATGGTACCAGAGCACATCAAGATACAGCTAATTTCATACAAAAGAATCCAAAAATGTATGTAAATGTCTGTGTATAACAAAAACCAACGTGACCTCTCCAAATAACCAAGCGTGTTTTGTTCAACAGTCTTAGGGACTCCTACAGTTTATCATCTTTAACCAGGATATTAAAAACAGGCTATTTTCCCCTAAAGGTTACTTCATGCCCAGTAAGACAAGGACAGGATTTGGCGTGTGCTCTACAGAAAGTGGAATGCGTATTGCATTCCATGTAAACCTAACACTTCTGTACAATATAGAATAAATGGATATGTTTAAACACTCAAATAACCTTTGTCTGCAAAGAGATGTGGAAGAGGATGTTTCAAAAAGTTCGTAGAAAATGGAAATGAAAGTAGCATTTTTTTTGATGCAAAAATGTCCAACAGAGTTTAACCAATGTGGTTTCATGGAAGACGAAAGCAATTATTTTGGGAAACATGGTTGTTTTTGTACTGAATACTATCAGAGTTCAATAAGCTGTTCTGATAAACCTTTCTCTGATCATTTTACCACTGCACATAATTGATATTGAATAAAACATGTTAACATGCCTTGTCACAAGACTTGATCTGCAAGACTGCTCCTTAAGGAGCACCTTAAAATCAGCGTATTAATGAGTCTCCAGCCATTTCAAATTACTCTAGATTTCAAAGAAATAGAGAATAGATGAGGGGGAGGGGGAGGAGGGAGAGGAAAAGAGAGAGAAAGAAGAGGGAGGGAAGGAGGAAAAAAAGAAAGAGCAAGTCATTTTGAAAAAATTCACTCAGTGGAAAAGGAAAAACACTCCCAGATCTGCATGTTGGCATGAGATGCAGGCCTTACGAATGGTTTTAATTGAGACACTTTTAACTCATCAAACCATAAGGCTTAGAAGAATGTCTATTATTCTAAAGAACGAGGCATGCTTAAACGTAGGAAATACTCAAATAAGGTTTTTCAAATTACAACTATACCACACATTCAGTGTAAAAAGAAGTCACTTAAAAGCCAGGATCCCACATATATTCATACATACATTATCGTATAATATTTTTTAAACACCTAAAAGGCTGACACATCAAATCTGCAACAGTGGATACCGCGAGGGGTGGGGGAGTAAAGAGCGCCCCAAAACGAAGGGATTTAACTGGGATATTATTCAGCAATGTTCCACCAAAAGGAATGTTAAGAGAAGCCTGCACGGTTACACAACACCAAAAATATAATTCATTTGGGGGAGGGGATCTCAATATTGGTCGAAACTTAAAAATCATTCCATTGGGGCCCCCCGTTTTTGTTTTTTTTCGTCACGTTCAAGCGTCCGCCCAGTCGCGGTGGGGAGTTTTGGGGAGCCGCAGTGCACAACTGAAACGGGAACAAAGCAACCTCGGGTGGCAGGAAGGGGGCTGCGGAGCCAGGGGCCTGGACACACCGAGCCGGGCACACTGGGCACTTTGGCTGGGTGCAAGGGGCTTCTTGGGCCGCCGTCCCCCCAACCCCCCGGTTCCCACCGCTGTCACCCGCAGGCGGAGAGGAGACTCCCAGAGGGTCCCGGCGCGCACTCATCACAAACCCACGCCCCCTCCGGCGGCCCCAGCCACAAAACCCAGGGACTCACCCGTCACTCACGGCCGCCCGTGGGCACCGAGCGGGCTGAGGGGCCCCGAGGGCTTCCCGCACCCTCGGCTCAGCCCCCGCCCCGGCTGCTCTCGGGCTCCCTCCCCAGGGCCTGCCCACCCGCTCGGCCGCCGGGACCCCGCCGAGACCGCTTCTCCTCAGCCAACGGCCGCCAAGCAACGGCCGCCCTGCCCGCCCGCCCGCCCGCGCGACTCGCTCCGCCGGCTCGCGCGCCCGGCCTCGGTGCCCACCTGTTGGTCGCACTCGGGGCATGATTTGGTGGCCATCTTCACTTTCTTGGCTCGAGTTGCAGACATGCTCCTCTCCCCCTGGACGGCAGCGGAGGTGGCGGCGGCGGCGGCGGCGGCGGTGGCGGTGGCGGCGGCTCGGGCTCCTCCCCTCGTCCCTCAGCGGCCCGGCCTCTGCCCGCCCCGTCTCCTTCCCCGTCACCGCCGGCCGGACTCGGGCTCCGGCGGGATCGCGCACGCGTGCGCGCACTCGCGCAAGGCCTGCGTGCCGAGGGGCGGGGCGCGGCGGTGGCCGGCGGCGGGCTGCGGGCCTGGAGCTCCTCACGCTCACGATGCGCGCTCCCCGCGGCGGCTGGCACCCCCACTGCCCGCCCGTCCTGGGGCTCCCCGGATCCTCTGGAGACGAGACGGCCTGGACTGCCCGGCGAGGCGATGGCCACGCCTTCTCTCGGTCTGGCGGGATGTGGGGGGGCGTGGCTTGAGCGGGACTGGACAGTACTGAGAATGCAGCTTGACACACTGGTAGGGATGAGCCTTAGTGCTGGGCACCTCCCTTCCCTGGCCTCTGAGAACGCCAGAGTCGAAGGGGGAGGACGTGGGTAAAGGGTTTGAACATAGGTGCTTGTTTGCCTTTAATAAGCTTCGACAAATGTTACCAAGGCTAGTCACAGAATATAATAGATGTTTAATGAGTCTCCTCTATGCCAAGCCGTGGACTCGCCACTGAGGGATATAAACTCAAAATAGCCAGTTCTGCTGCAAATCTGTAGTAGTGGGGGCAGCCTGACACATTTGAATACAGCAGAGTGGGGTTGTTGATGATATGGGTAATATGGGTAAATAAGTTTCTCATTATAAACTCCTGCCTCTGCTTCGGATCCGGCTTCCTGCTGCTGTGCACCGTTGGGCAGCAGATGACTCCTCAGGGACTTGGATTCCTGCCATCCATGTGGGATGGAGTTACGGCATCTGGTTTCAACTCTGGCCCAGCCACTCCGGCACTCACAATTGTTGATCTGAGATACTCAAAGGTGAGAGATCTGAAATACACCCAGCAGCCAGTCTTTTATAACCAGATCTCCTCACTTCTGCTGTATTCCATCAGGAGTATGTTGCTAAGTCCAGCCCATCCAGAAAGGAAGGGAGTTACACAAGGAAAGAATACTAAGAGGCAGGCCTGGCACAGTGGCCTAGTGGCTCAATTCTCACCTTACAACTGCTAGAATCCCAGATGGGCACCGGTTCATGGGCACTTGTTGTTCTGCCTGCTCCGCTTCCCATCCAGCTCCCTGCTTGTGGCCTGGGAAAGTAGCAGAAGATGACCCAAAATCTTGGGACCCTGTACCCACTTGAGAGACCTGGAAGTGATTCCTGGCTCCAGGCTTCAGATCAGCTCAACTCCAGCCATTGCAGCTATTTGGGGAGTGAACCAGCAGAAGGATGATCTTTTATCCTTCTCTCTGTGTGTGTGTGTGTGTGTGTAAAATCTCAATTTACAATAAAAATAAATAAATAAAATTTTTTTTCGAAGACTTGTATGATAGGGCCCAGCACGATAGTAGCAGTTAAAGTCCTCACCTTACAAGCACCAGGATCCCATATGGGCACTGGTTCTAATCCCGGCAGTCCCACTTCCCATCCAGCTCCCTGCCTGTGGCCTGGGAAAGCAGTCAAGGATGGTGCAAAGTTTTGGGACCCTGCACCCGCGTGGGAGACCCGGAGAGAGCTCCTGGCTCCTGGCTTCAGACTGGCTCAGTTCCAGCCGTTGGGGCTCACTTGGGGAGTGAACCATCGGATGGAAGATCTTCCTGTCTGTCTCGCCTCCTCTATTTATATCTGCCTTTCCAATAAAAAAAAAAAAGACCTATACAATAATATTCCTAAGCTGGGGCAGGCCATGTCAGACCACCACACCCACCAGTGCACAAGAGAGCCAGGGGCTGACCTGGTAGGGATTCTGGAAGGCCTTCCTGACCAGGCCAATGCACCCACCAATACGTACTAGAGCTGGGGTTGGGGAGCTGTGTAGATGGCCTGGCCAGGAGTGGGCTTTCTAAATATCATGAGTTTCTTAGACCCACAGGATCCCCTCTCCCACAGAACATCGCATAGATGCAGGGTCTGAACTCAGAGCACATGTTGCAGGATTGGGTCACTTCTGTCGCCGACTTCCAGCCAAGGATGAAGAACATACACAGATGTACATGAAAGACAAAGACAGGCCGCTCCTCCATACCAACAGAAAACCTCAAGTACCTCTTCAAACTGGAAAGGAAAGCAAGTTACAAAACACTCAAGGCCAAGTGCTACAGCAAGCACCCAAGTCTGTGGCCATTCTGAGGTAGACATGGCCACCAACAGGAGAACCACAAAGAGCCTGTGTGAGGCCAGGTGGAATTTGCCGTCTCGTGTACAATGAATCCAACAACTTCTCAGAGCAATCAAGATGGTGTGGCAGACACAGCCATGGCCACTGAATGGAAAGTCTCCAAGCAGTGATGAGGAATCACAGGTCAGAATGAGGACAAGTAGGCAGCTAACTTAGGGCCACAAGCTGGAAGTCATGCTCCCCTCTCTGTCAGTCTCACCCCCAGGACATTCTATGCCCATCAGAGGCCTGGAGGCAGCATCGCATCCTGCTTCCCCTGGCCACCTGCATCCTGTGGCATCCATGTAGTCTAACAGCAAGGAGTTGCATACCCCCCCAACACACACCACCCCTCTGTGGACACAGGAGGGAAGGCAGAAACATTTCATTCACCTTCACCCTCCCCTGGCCCTCTCCATCCCAATCTGTGCCCCATATGGGTCTGTAATCCCCTCACCTTTATAATAACTTTTCAAAACAGTAAAATAGTCCTAATAGGTTTTTAAAAGGATACCTTCACTTATTTTTTTTTCCTTTGAAAAGTAGATTTACAGAAAGAGGAGAGAGAGGGAAAGATCTTCCATCCATTGGCTCACTCTCCAAATGGCCACAAGGCTGCTGGGGCTAGTCTGGTCCAAGGTGGAGCTTCTTCTGAGTCTCCCACAAGGATGCAGGGGCCCAAGGACTTAGCCATATTCCTTTGCTCTCAGGCACATTAGCAGGGAGCTGGATTAGAAGTGGCACAGCCAGGATTCAAATCCGTGCTGAAATCGCATGCCAGCAGGCTTAACCTACTGCGTGGCTGTGACAGTCCCAATAGTTTTATTTATACTAGGCTAAATCTGAGGGGGAAAAAAACAGAAGTTGTGGTATTACTAACCACTTCTGAAAAGGAAGGAATTATTAATATCTACAAAACAATGGAGAACTCTCAGGGGAATACTTTAGTAAAACAAGATTAATTCCATGTATATAGTTATTTAAAAACCGAAACTATCTTACAGTTTAAAAAAAATCAGCATGCTTAGTTTACGGGAATAAAGACAAAAATAACTTAAACTGGCAGAGTACAGGCCAGTATTGTAATATAGCATGTTAAACTGCTGCTTGCAATGCTGGCGTCCCAATGCCATTTCTTTCAAATGTGTCTGGGAAGGCAGTATATAACGGCTCACATACTTGAACCCTGCTACCCATGTGAGAAACCCAGATGGAGTTCCTGTCTCTTGAGTTCAGCCTGCCCTGGATGTTGGGGCCATTTGGGGAGCCAGTAAATGGAAGCTATGTATCTCTCTCTGAAGCTCTGCCTTTCAAATAAATTATATAAAGAGTTAGAAGGGAAATTTGTGAGCTGATAATAATTGTATCAAATGTCTACACTGGTCAAAATTTTTTACTAGTCTAGGGTCTAATCCTGACTCCACTTTCAATTACATCTGCCTCCTAATATGCAGTCTGAGGGCAGCGAGTACTTGTGCTCGTGCCATCCACATGAAAGACCCAGACTGAGTTTAGGACTTCTGGACTTCATTCTGGTCCAGTCCTGGCTGTTACAGGCTTTTGGGAGTGAAACAGAAGATGGAAGAGTGTTGTCTCCATACCTTTTCAAGTAAGATGAAATAAGTTCATTGAAATTAGATTAAAAAAAAACTTGGATGGCACGTTTATTTTTTAAAGTTTTTTTTTTTATTTGTATAGGCAAGGTAGATTTACAGAGAGGAGAGACAGAGAGAAAGATCTTCTATCCACTGGTTCACGATCCAGGAGCCAGGAGGTTCTTCCAGGTCTCCCATGCGGGTACAGGACCTCAAGGTTTTGGGTCGTCATCCACTGCTTTCCCACAAGCAAGGAGCTGGATGGCAGTGGAGCATCCAGTACATGAACCAGCACCCATATGGGATCCAGTGCATGCAAGGCACGGATTTAGGCCCCGAGCCATGGCACCAGGCCCAAGGTTCTTCATTAATATTGAAGTGTTATCACTTCTGGTCCCTCTCAGTGGACAGAACTAGGAAATACATGCATGCGTATTAAATCACAAATTCAAAGATACTTTTAAAAGTTTGAAAAATATATATTACCTTTTAATTCCACTTTCTGTAAGCATTTTTGTAACAGGAATGTAATGAGGATCTGGCGTGATGGCTCAGTGGCTAAAGACTTGCCTTGGAGGCACTGAGATCCCATGTCTGATCCAGGCCAAAGTACAGAGCCAGAAATCCAATCCAGGTTTCCCACATGAACCAACTACATGGGGCATCCCTTGTTACCTCCCAAGGTATGCATTAACAGGAAAGCTCAAAGTGACAGCAAAACCAGGACCTTCACCTGGCACTTCTATAGAGCACATGAGCTTCCTAACCCAGTATTTAACTACTACTCCATGAACTTTCTTAAAGTTCCCTAACATATTGATTATCTCAGATTCCAATACATTCTAAAAGTTTATTAACACTCCCTTCCCTATTTGCTAGAAACCCAGTTCTTATTATTGAAAAACCTATTTTTCATATTTGTACAATTTTCGGACACCTACAGTTTCAGAATTGCTAACCCAGCAGGTACTGAGGCTTCATCCTGCTGGTTCATGTCCCAACTGCACCATGTCTGATCCAGCTCCCTGCTAGTGAGCCTGAGAAGCAGCAGATAGAGTGAACAGCCTTCCATGTGGGAGACCCGGATGGAGGAGTTCCTGGCTCCTGGTTTTGGCCTGGCCTCACGTATTGCAGAATTTGGGAAGTAAACCAGCAGATGTAAAAACCTCTGCCTTTCTCTCTGTCTTTCAAATCAAAGTTAAAATCAAAGAACTATTAATAGATTTTTTTAAAGATTTATTTATTTTATTACAGTCAGATATACAGAGAGGAGGAGAGACAGACAGGAAGATCTTCCATCCGATGATTCACTCCCCAAGTGAGCCGCAATGGCCGGTGCTGCGCTGATCCGAAGCCAGGAACCTGGAACCTATTCTGGGTCTCCCATGCGGGTGCAGGGTCCCAATGCATTGGGCCATCCTCGACTGCTTTCCCAGGCCACAAGCAGGGAGCTGGATGGGAAGTGGAGCTGCCGGGATTAGAACCGGTGCCCATCTGGGATCCCGGGACGTTCAAGAGGAGGACCTTAGCCGCTAGGCCATGCCGCCGGACCCCAAACTATTAATAGATTTTTAAGATTTTTGCACAAAAAGAAACTTAACTTTTAATTCCATTTCCTGCAAATGTTTTGAAATACCTCTGCTTTGTCCTAAATATGCTTTTTTCTTACAGAAAAATATATCTTACTCTAGATATTTTTGTGATTTGCTTTTTCCACTTATCAGTATATCCTCAGAACTATTCCCATATTGGCTATCAGACATCATCCTCATTTTTCTTTTTTTTTAACAACAGCATTGCTCCATTGCATGAATGTCCCCTATTTAGGCAATCGTTCTTTATACATGAACAATTACACTGCTTCCATTATTTTGCAATTGGACAATTTGTACATGAAAATCAGTAATTAAAGCCATTAAGAAAATGTAAATCAATATCCAAAGAGTTATCATTTTACCCCTGCTATGCACACGAAGGCAGTAAGTGTCAACTCAAATACGTGGAACCTGCCGCCACACAGGAGTCATGGACTGAGGTCCTGGCTGCTTTGTGTATCCGGATTCAGTCCTGACTCACAGGAATTTGGGGAGTAAAGCAAATTGGAGCTCTGCTCTCTTCTTTCTCAAATGAAAGTAAATTTTTAAAAATTAATAATGATGATATAAAAAGGAGAACCCCTGTATATTGCTTGTAGGAATACAAAAATATTTAGACCACTGTGAATAACAGTTGGGCTACTCCTTAAGAAGTTTAATAGAGAATTATCATTTGACCCAGCAATTCCATCTAGTGGGTATCCAAAAGAATTGAAAGACTCAAATGGATACTTGAACGTGGATGTTCATAGCAGACATATTATTCACAAGAGCCAAAATGCAGAAACGCAAGTCTATCAACAGAGCATGAACAAAAAGAGAGGACACAGTAGTTAGTGACGAAGACGCCCATGCCCCACAGTAGAGTGCCTGGGTTTGATTCCTGGCCAACGCAGACTAAGGAACATGGCGCTAATGGCTGAAATGATTGGGTACCTGCCACCCACACAAGAGATGTGGATTCAGTTCTTGGCTCCTACTTTCAGCTCAGCTACTGCAGAGCTGAGGCAGCAGATGGGCATTAGCATGCATTCAAAAAACTGCTTAAAAAAAATAAAATGTGAGGTCTGCATATGGTACAGCAGGTTAACCAGCCATTTCTTTTTGAATTATTGATGACATTTGCATAGTTGATCAGGGTGGGACCCTTGTTTACACATCTTTTCTTCTTCCCGTACATGGGGAAGAGAGCAATACAAGAGGAGAAACCATGCCCAGCTTACCAACCACCGCATTACCCTGGGAACTGAAGAATTACCACCCATTGTCATCCCAAGTTCCCCATTTTGTGGCATTTTCTGAGGGTTCTGCTCATGTGTTTTACGGTAGTTCTGACATGCTGCTGATATCGCTGCCCCAAGGATGAGGAAATCCTTCCCAGGTCAATTGGCTAACATAGTTCACCTCTGAGTCTCCATTTGCCCAGAAGTTTGCTCTCAAGCTTCACTGGGGTAGATTATCAATTTGTTCAGCACCAACGGGTGCTGCGACCCAGCCCAGCCCTGCCAACTACACCAGAAAGAGCTGCAGCCCAGTCAGAGTGACTCCCAATAACCGCCACTAGATCTACCTCCCAACTCTAGTTCCTGTGCCTGCCAGCGTACACAGTGCAGTAGTACAATCTGCCCCATATCTCATTGAGATTTCGTATACATCATTGGGCATTGAAGCCTAACTCAACCCAACCGACTCCACCCTCCAGCACACACTAATGCCAGTGGCTGCCACCACCTGTTCAGCCTGGTGTGCCCCTAGTCCTGGTTCCCTTGTTCAAGAGACCAGGCTTTTTCCCTGGATTATTTTCAATTTTCTTGTCAAAAGTTAGTTGGCTGTATATGTATGGGCTCCCTTCTAGGGTTTCTATTATTTTGTTCCATTGATCTTCTCTGTTTCTGTACCAATGCTAGACTGTTTTGATGACCACTGCCCTGTAGTATGTCTTGAGGTCTGGAATTGTGATTCCTCCAGCTTGATTTTCATTCTTCAGGATAGCTTTGGCTATTCGTTGTCTCGTTTTTCCAGATGAATCAATCTCTCTCTTTCTCTCTCTCTTATTGTATAGTTCCATAGGCTCTAGGATCTCTTGTCCTCATCCCCAATTCTCCCTCACCCTCCCACTAATTTCCCCTCTAGTATTACAGTGGTCCTTCATGAACAGTCCCAAGTCCATCATGCTGTTATTGAGGTGTTTCCCAACATTGTAGGCATGGACAGTGTCAGAGTCCAGCATCCTACTGTTCGTTAACTTCTTGTTGATGAAAATCTACCCTTTTTCTCCCTGTTGTGACCCATGTTCACTGACTCTGTATTTAGGGTGATGTATAATAAAGTATAGCAAAGACTGATATGTTCAGATGTGGAGACAAACTGCAGTATGTCTCTGCATCCAGACCAAAAACGGGCCCCCAGTGAAACAGATGAACTTTTATATCATCTTTTCTATTTTTGAGAAGAATGTTGTTGGGATTTTGATTTGTATTTATTTTTATTACAAATTCAGATATATAGAGAGGAGGAGAGACAGAGAGGAAGATCTTCTGATTTTTCACTCCCCAAGTGAGCGCAATGGCCGGTGCTGCGCCAATCCAAAGCTGGGAACCAGGAGCTTCTTCCAGGTCTCCCACATGGGTGCAGGGTCCCAAGGCTTTGGGCCATCCTTGACTGCTTTCCCAGGCCACAAGCAGGGAGCTGGATGGGAAGTGGAGCTGCCGGGTTTAGAACCGGCACCTACATGGGATCCCGGGGCGTTCAAAGCAAGGACTTTAGCCACTAGGCCACGCCGCCGGGCCCTGAATCTGTATATTACTTTTGATAATATGGACATTTTAATGATGTTGATCCTTCTGATCCAGGAACATGGTAAGTTTCTCTGTCTTTTAATGTTTTCTTCTATTTTTTTTAATGTTTTGTAATTTTTATTATACAGGTCTTCTACTTCTTTGATTTGGTTAATTCCGAGATATTTAAGATTCCTTCTCCTATTTTAAAAGGGACTGTACTTACATTTTCTTTCTTAGCCATGGAGTTACTTGTGTAGACTAGTACCATTGATTTGTGCTTATAATGTTATATCCTGCTACTCTGCCAAATTCTCTTTATGAGTTCCAGTAGTCTCTTGGTTGAATCCTTTGGTTCTAAGTAGAGAATCATGTCATCTGCAAACAGGGATATTTTCAATTCCTCATTCTGATTTGAATTCCTTTATTTATTTGTTTTTTAATTTTTTGGCTAGTAGCTCTGGCAAGGGCATCCAATATTATATTGAATAGCAGTGACAAAAGCAGACATCCTTGTCTAGTTCCAGATCTTAGTGGAAAAACTTCCAGTCTTTTCCCATTTAGTATGATGCTGGTATTGGCCTTTTTTGAATATTGCTTTGATGGTGCTATAGCATGTTCCTTCTATGCCTCATTTGTTTAAGATTTTTAGCAGGTATTGGATTTTATCAAAATCCTTCTTTGCATTTATTGAGATGATCATATGGTTTTTATTTTTCAAGTTGTTGATGTGGTGAATCACCTTCATTGATTTGCATATGTTAAACCATCCCTGCATGCCAAGGATAAATCCCACCTGGTCCAGGTGAATGACCTGCCTGATGTACTGTTGGATCCTGTTGGCTAGTATTTTGTTGAAGGTCTTTGCATCTATGTTAATCAGGAATATCAGTTTGTAGTTCTTTTTTTCTGTTGTGATTCTATCTGACTTTGATATTAAAGGTAGAGTTTGGAAAGATCGCTTCCCTTTCCGTTGTTTAGAATCACTTGTAGAAAATTGGGGTAAGTTCATCTTGAAACATTTGGTAGAATTCTGCAGTGAAGCCATCTATTCCAGGGCTTTTCTTTGTTGTGAGGGATTTAATTACTGATTCAATCTCAGCCCTTGTTATGGGTCTATTTAGTTGATTAATTGCCTCATAATTCAATTTTGGTAGTTTCTGTGTGTCCAAAGTCTATCCATTTCTTTAAGGTTATTATTTATGTAGTGTGTAGTTGCTTGTAATAGTTCCTAATAATTCCATGTATCTGAGGTACCTGTTGTTTTTTTCCTTTTTCATTGTGGAGCCTATTTATTCATCTTCTTCCTCTTTTTTTTGACTAGTTGGAGTAGTGTGGAATCTATTTTGTTGATTTTCTCAAAGAACCAGCTCTTTGATTCATTGACCTTATGCCTTGTTCTTTTGGTCTCTGGTTTATTTCCTCTTTGGTTATTTCTTTTTTCTTTTCTTTTTTTTTTTTTTCTGCTAATCTTGGGATTGCTTTGCTGTTGTTTTTCTAGCTCCTTCAAAAGTATGGTTAGCTCATTTACTTGGTGCTTTTCTAATTCCTTAACATAAGCATTGATTAAAATATACTTTCCTCTTAACACTGCCTTGGTCATGTCACATAAGTTTTGATCTGATAATGACTTCATTTGTTTCTAGAAAATTTTCAGTTTCCCCTTTGATTTCCTCTATAACCCATTGTTCATTTAGTAACATATTATTTAGTCTCCAAGTAGTTGCCTGTCTACTGGGATATTTTGATTTACTGGTCTGCAGGTTCATTCCATGATGGTCTGAGAAGATGCATGGTAGAATTTGGTAGAAATTGCTGAGGCTTGTTTTGTGGCCTATAACATGGTCAATCCTGGAGAAAGTTCCATGTATTGATGAAAAAAAATCATAGGATAAAAACTTCTGTAGATATCAATTACATTTGGTCTTGTGTTTGGGTAAGCTCTGCTGTTTCCCTGCTGTTTCTGTTCTGTCTATCTATCCATTGATGTTAATGGGATATTAAGTTCCTCCACCATTATTGTATTGTATTTTCTCCCTTTTAATCCATTAATATTTGTTTCACATAGCTAGGTACTCTGACATTTGGTGCATATACATTTATTTTGATGATTTCTGCTTGCTGAATGGATCCTTTGATCATTATTTGATATCCTTCTTCCTTTTAATGCTTTTTCATATCAAAGTCCATATTATCTGCTTATAACAATGGCTGTGCCAGCTCGTTTTTCCTTTCCATTAGCCTGGAATATCTTTTCCATCCTTTCATTTTCAGTTTCCACATATCTTTCTTGGCAAGATGTGTATCCTTTAGGCAACAGATGGATGGGTTTTGTTTTTTGATCCAATCTACTAATCTATGATGTTTGATTGATGAGTTTAATCCATTTACATTCAGGGTTAATATGGGTAGGCAGTAATTTGGTCCTGTCATTTTAGCAATGGGTTGTTCATTGATTGATTTAGTTTTCTATTGTCATTTTACTGGGATGATCTCCATATTTGCCTTTGGCTTTTGTAGGTGCTATTCTTTTTCTCTGTCAAGAGAACATCATTTGTAGGGCAGATCTGGAAGAGGCAAATTCTTTGAGGTTTTCTTTGCCGTGAAAGAATTTTCTTTCATTTTCAAAGACAAAGGAAAGCTTTGTTGGGTAAGTTATTTTGGGCTGACAATTTTTTTTTCTCTCCTTTAGAATCTAAAATATGTCATTCAGTTCTCTTCTTGCTTGTGAAATTTCCTCTGAGAGGTCAGCATTGTGTCAGGTTCCTCAATCTGTTAATGTTTTTCCATGTGTATATTTAAGGATCTTTTCCCAGGGTTCAACTGAAAAGAGCTTGATTATCATGTGTCATGATGGAGCTCACTTTTGGTCAACCATATTGGGAGTTCTGTGGCCTTTCTGTACTTTGTTTGCCAATTCTTTCTCCAAATTAGGGAAGTTTTCATTTATTACTTCATCAATACAAGTTTTTAAAATTGTTTATCCCCCATTTTCTGTATGTGTTCCCCAGTTAACTCTGAGATTGAGAAAGGTTTTTATTGCTTTGCAGGGGAGGCATCTATAATATTCACTGTACCTGTATCTCTTCTTTTGCTCCTGATCATTGCTATTCTGCTTAGCAGATTCCTCCCCTTAGGGCCAGTTTCTAAGCTGCGTCACTTAGAATTGTGTGCAGGTTAATTTTACTGATTGTGTTTGGTACCTACCTGGTTCTTTGTTTGCAGTCTCTTGTGCCACTCCCTCCAGTGAGTTTCAGTTCCAAGCTTTTGTGCTAGGCATCCATTATGGCCTTGATAGCTACTAACTCAACACTTTCCAGCCCCTGTGATCCTGTGCTGTGGCCACACTGTTGCCTGCACGGCCTTTCTCCCACTCCTGGTTCCAGCAGTGCCTAGGATTAGGAAACCACCATCTGTCCTAAATCACTGGGTTGTTGACAGTGTTGGCCTTGCTGGAACCTGTTGGACCCTAGGTCTGAGGGCCACACAGACCTATTTTGGGTTGAACCCATAGAATGCCAAGTCAGTACAGTTTTCCCTGTGAGACCAGTGCAATGTACTGAAGCAGCAGTCAGTTCGCTCCTGGCTTAGTGCATGCACAGCTTGCTATTGTTCCTCGAGTCTCACAGCCTTTTCCTCAGTACACAAAATGTCACCTGATGTGGCACTGGTGGGGTTCTGGGCCGTGAAATCCACCCTTTTCCTGTACCGCAGCCTGGGTCTGCTGCTCTGTCTCTGCTTGTGGTCAGGTCAAACAAATCAGCAGGATGGACAGTTCTTTTCCTGGGTTCACCTCCTGAGCTCCTGGTGAACTCCCCTTCCTACCTGGCCACTGGTGGAGTTCTGATCACTTTTCACTGGCTGTCACTGGGGCATCTGGTCATTGCAAAACCACTCTGTTGTCTCTGCTGCTTGCCCAGGTCTGTGAGTCTCCACAGTCTAATTTCTTTTTTGTTGTTGTTTTGTTTATTGATGGAAAAACAAGTATATTTTAATAGCTTTTATAGAATCAGTATCAAGTGTGCTCCTGTCTCTTGAAACTATGAATGGATTTTAATAGCAAACTTAGTATTTATGCGAAATACTATTAAATATGAACCCTCCAGCACTGAAAGTATAAAATCTTCAACTGTATGTCTTGTTGAAAATAAAATTACCAGCTAGGATATTGGGAAAACACAATTTTTAAAACTTCATATGTGGATATGAATTTACATACATATACACACACACACATATATATGTAATATATAAGTTGTATACATAATATATAAAATAGACACATATATGCATATGTGTGTATTTTTTCATTTTTGAGCAGAAAATGCAATTCCTCTAATCACTTACGATGTCATCTTCAGATGCTGTCTCATTCAGTATGGTTCTTGTGAGTACCTTCATATTTGTCAGTATCAGCATTAAATTTGGAATTCCTAATTCCAAATTTAGAATTCTTAGTACTGAGCAAAAATCATAGTTCTAAAATTATATGAGTAAAATACTACTTATTACATCAAAGGGAGATGGTAGACCATTAAATGGTGATAGATGTTTTGTGTAAAGGATTTGGGGCAGCAAAAGAAAGTTTAAAATAAAATCGTTTCTATTTACTATGGTTCTGTTTATTACATCCTCTTCTACTACAGCAGATCTCAAATTAGAACCAATTTGGTTACACTTTGATGCTCAGATCCCAATCTAAGCAATTCCACATTATTGAATGTGGCAGGACCCTAAAGCATTCAATAAGTTTTAATAAGTTATCTAGCCTTGTTAACACCCGAAGTTGCATGGTGAAGCCACTAGCTGACATAAGCAACCCATATTTGTAGTCGCTATGCTATAACCTATCCCATTAAAACATTTTTTGATGTATATTTTATTTTTGATATTTTTTACTTACTTGATTAGGGTGTGAAGGGTCAAGAGCTAGAGGAAAGTGGGTGAGATCATTGTTTTGACATTCTCTTTTTTCCTTCCTGTATCTGGGGGGAGGGGAGAGAAAAGGGGAGAAGCCACACCCAACATGGCCTGCTGTATCCATCCCAGCCTTTATATGTGCTGGTGCGGCCTGCCCCACCCCATACCCTGTTTTAGGGTGTTCATGTGGGTGCTGCAGTCTGGACCTGCTCTGCTTGTTCCCAGCCCCAGTACCAGTGAGCATCTGTGAATTCCATGGTCATGCCTAGCTCAGCCCATCACCATCCCAACTTTCAAGCTAACCTATGGCACTTACAGTTCCATAGGGTTGGGCCCACATATCCCCACAGAATCCAACTCCGGACCTGGTTCTCTTGCATGCTGGTTGGTGTCATGGCCCAGTCTAATGTGACCCATCCCCTGATCCGACACTCACTGTCAGGTACTGGGATCTAGCCCTGCCAGACAGGCCCCCAGCCATAGCTTTCATGTGTGCTGGTGTGTGGTGGTCAGCCATGTTCCATGCTAACAAGCCCAGCCCAGGACTTCCGTGTGGGCTGGTGCATCATTTTGACCCATTAATATCTTCAGGTCCCTCCCCTCCAAACCACCAGGTCTCAGTCCCCTCACTTATCTGCAAGTACAGTGGTCCTGTCGTTGGCTGTCCCTCAGGATTCATCCCTCACCTACATGTACAGTGGCCTTATCCATGGATGTCCCTAGGCAATAATTCCATACCCTCAAGACCCCAGAGTTCACTGCTGGGTGAACAGTAAGCAGAGCCTGGTGCCAGTTGGCACTCTGGCTGCCCACAAGGCCAGGATTCACCTACCACTTGGCAGCAGTGGATGGGGAGCTAGAATCCCCAGCTGGAAGCCTGGGCCCGCATGGATACCCCCAGCTACAGCCACGTGGCTGGGAGATCCAAACACCCGCGCCACTGCTTCCATGGTCCAATTTCTTGATAATACACCTAGGAAAACAACAGATAGTTACTGATACTTGGATCTGTCATCCACCACGAAATCTAGATGGAGTTTCTGGGTTCTTTTGTAGCCGTTTGTGGAATCAATCAACATATTTAAGATCTCTTTGTCTATCTTTCCTTTGCTTTCTCTCATTCTGCCTTTCAAATCAGTAAACTCAGTCTTTAAAATATGATAAATAAGTATATCCACACAATGAAATGTACTATTTGGCCATAAAAGGAACACATTTTAATACATGTTACACATAGTTGAACCTTAGAAACATCATGTAGTGAAATGAGCCAGAAACAAAAGGACAAGTATTATATGCCTCTTCTTACTCGAGGGCCATGGGCAAATTCATACAGACAACATCTTTTGGTACTGAATAGCAAATAACAGAAATTACACAGCATTGAATATGTATTCAGTGTTACTTAACTGAACACCTACAAATGGCTGAAATGATAAATATGAAAAAAAAAAGAAAAAGGGAAATTCATCTTTACTGATTTAAAACACCATTTCTTTCATGTGTGAGTTTTGATCTAATTCTGTACTTTCTGTTCTTTTCTACAGGTCTACTCACCTATTCATATGCTATTCACAGAATTTTCATCTCAAAAGTTTTTATATATTTAGATAATGGTAAGATAGCTGCCTTCACAGTTTTTCTTCTTAAGTGCTCTGGTGGCTTTTTTTTTTTTATTTAACTGAGGTATTTGGGCCAGCATTGTGGCACTGTGGGTTAATTTGCTGCCTATAGGTCAGTTTGAGACCCAGTAGATCCAATTCTGATCCAACTCCATGCTAACATGCCTGGGAAAGCAACAAAAGATGGCAAATGCTTGGACCCATGCACCCACATGGGAGACCTGGAAGAAGCTCCCAGCTCCTGGCTTTGGCTTAGTTCAACCCTATGTTGAAGACATTTTGGAGAGTGAATCAGCAGATGGAAGATCTATGTCTCTCCCACTCTCCCTGTACTCTTGCTTTTCAAATAAAGAACTATTTAAAAACAAAAGAGGCATCATTCGGCTGGTGGGTCTCAGGATGGGGCGTCTCATGCCTGGATCCCAGACGCCAGCCACCACGTGCACATGGTGAGCTGTCTCCGGGTGGCCAGTGCGCCATTTGGCGCCAGGCTCCGCCTGCTGGCCACCCGGCCGGGCAGCTCTGGGGTTTTGGTTTTTTGAATCGCTGCTTAGGTAGCTCCAGGGTGAACTCACTGAGCTTCTAGGATGTGAATCAATTGTAAAGATTCCCAATGACAGGATCTCTTCCTTTAAAAAACTTGTAATTGCTGAACAATGCTGACCACCAAATACCAGTACATTCAAAAGCTATGGCTCGGTGCTTGTCCAGCAGAATCATATCCTGTTACCTGACATGATGATGGATCAGGAGAAGGGTCACATTAAGCAGGGCCATAACATTAACTAGCACTCAAGAACCATATCCGGGGGTAGATTGTTTGGGGGATGTGTGGGCCAAACCCTGAAAAAAATTCTAGCCCCACTGGTTAGCTCGAGGGTTGGGGTGGTGATGGACTAAGCTAGGTGTGACCAAGGAGCCTGCCATCAATCACAGATAAAGGAACCAACAACGGTCTGGACTGGTCAAGGCAGCAGCACCCAAATGTGCATGCTAAAATAGGATGTGGGGTGGGCCGGGCTGCAACATTCACCAGCTCATACAAGGCCAAATGGAAGGCCAGACTTCCCCGGAACCTGGCCTAAACCCAATGGCATGTATGAGAACTGGGTCTGGGAGTGGATTTAGCGGAGGAACTTGGGAAACTTCCCTGGTGAGTCATAGATCCCGCTGGTGAACATGTGGTCCAGACCTGGGGGTCAGACAAGCCGGGCAAAGTACCTCCAACAGCTGGCTAATGTGTAGTCTCCCTTGGCACAAGTGTGGACTGGGATTGAATGCACTGAGCCGGGTCAGACTCCAACACCCTCTGGTGTCCTGGAGGACCAGGGTAGATGTGGGATGGACTAGGCAAGGTCTAAATCCCTATTGAACCATGTGTGAGCTGTATGTGGGTATGGATGAGCCATGGCTGGGCTGAAACATCCAACAGCAAGAACCAGAATGCGTTGAAGGCCAGCCAAGAAAAGCCACTATTCCTGCTAGGACAGGAAGTGAACTGAGTAGGTCTGGCTCATGGACCCCTTGGTATGTGCAAAATCTGGCATTGGGAGGGGTTCTTTTTTATTATTTATTTATTTATTATTTTTAATTCATTAATTACATTGTATTATGTGACACCGTTTCATAGGTACTTGGATTCTCCCCACCCCGATTGGGAGGGGTTCTGATGGAGCAGCCTGGGCAACTCCTCTGGCAGGACACAGACCCAGCAGGTAAGCACAAGAAACATGATAGGAAACAGCCCAGAATAGGCCATGAAAAGCTTCCCACTGGCATACATTTGGCATGGATTGGGGGCAGACCAGGCTGAATCAGTTCACGTCATCCACTGGCAAATCCAAGCACCAGAACAGTGTGGGTCGAGCCAGATCTGGTTGCAACAAAAGCCAGTGCACAATACAGAATGCCAAGGTGAGGTTGCCTGTACCAGATGTGGTTGCAGTGCCCAACCAACACACACGTGAGCACCAGGAAGGGAGGGGGCAGAGCCGGCGGGGGGGAATAAGGGGTGGTTCCCTTGCCGGACAGCTACTCCCACTGGATAGCATGGGCTGGGATGGGGGCAGACCAGACTGGGCAGGGCTACAACACCTGTGCGTCTCATGCAGACTAGATCAGGGAAAAGCCAGGCTGGGTGGATTATTCCTGCAAACAAAATTAGAGTGGGCAAGGGTTGTTTGGGCTTAGCCACAGCATCAGCTGGCAGAAGCTGGCACTGGGGGCTAATTCTTTCGTCAAACCACAGAACCACCTAGAGAGTGCATAATCTGGGGTTGGGAGATGCCTGGGAGGGAAATAGTGGGCTCCTCCCTCTTGGGTTACCACTCCCATGGGAGGGCACGAAAACTAGGACAGGGGCTGAGGTGGCTAGACAAATACCCAACAGCATCTGTGTGGGCTGGATAGTTGAGCTGGTTAGATGGAACAAAGCTTTAATACCCATTGACATATATGAGAGCCAAATGGGATGTGGGACAGACTGGACTACTGCTACACATACTGGCAAGCCAGGGTAGGGGGCGGGCCTGGTGGGGGTTATTGTGGGTCGCTCCAACTAGGCTGCAGCTCCCACTGGTTTACGCGAGGGCCAAGTATGTGCTGGGCAGAACCAGGCTGGACTGCAACACCCATTGGTTCCAGTGGAAGACAAAGCTGGAAACAGAACCAGCCCAGCAATTGCAACCACCAGCTGATCAGTGTGATGGACTGTGCCAGGCCCTGTGCTTGCTAGTACATACAAGAATCTGGTCTGGGAACACCTCAGACAAAGTTTCTTTGGAGATCTCCCCAGTCGAAATGCTGGACTCAGAACCCTAACCAAGAAAAGACAGAAGACAGAACAGGTCAATCAACCATCTTAGCTATATGTTGGCAGAGAAATACTGGGCAAATGGAGACTCTGCCTTTTAAATAAATGACAGAAATCTTAAAAAATCAAGAGTGTGAATCTAATTTTACAACACTTCATTATCCCTAACAGAGGATCTCTGTCCTCATTGATATTCTCTCCCATTCCTAAACCGTTGGTGTATTTTCTTTATAAATAAACAAGCATGTACATATAATCAAAACCATACACTGAGTGGCTTTTTGTGACTGGCTTCTTTCAGCTATAATGATTTCAATGGTTGCATATGTAAGTACTTAGCCACATTTAACTCTTTTTGAGATTGATTTATTTGTTTAAAAGTCAAAATTACAAAGAATAACGAACCAACCACTGGTGTACCACATTGCTGAACCCCAATGTTAACTTTCTCTATTTCTTTCCCTTCCTTTATTTTCTTTCTTTCTTTCTTTCTTTCTTTCTTTCTTTCTTTCTTTCTTTCTTTCTTTCTTTCTTTCGTGATGTTTACATAGCTTTTCAGGGTAGGAAGTGTCAAGTATAAGAGGAGAGTAAATGAGGCCATTGTTTCCAAATTTTCTTTTTCTTCTTCCTGTATCTAGGGTGGGGAGGAATAAGGGGAGAAGCCACATCCAGCCTCCCAGCCACTTCAGTACCCAAAGATAGGGAATGGCCACCCGATGTCATTCCAGGGTACCCAGTGTGGAGCATGCACTGAGGGTTCTGCACAGGTGGATTCGGTAGTTCTGAAATGCTGTCGGTCTTGCTAAACCAAGGATGAGGAAATCCTTCCAAGATCTATTGGCTGACATAGGCCACCTTAGAGTCTCCATTTGCCCAGATATTTGCTGTCAACACTTGGCTGGTGTAGCTGACCGATTTCTTCTGGCCTCCTACCTCCACTGTGGTACTAGATGTCCTCTGCAGGTTCCAATGGACTGCCACATCCTCCATGTGCTTCTGGGTATGCCATCTACTTCTCCATCTAAGCCACTGAGAAGGCCTAGTTCTGACACAAGCATTCCATAGTCAGACCACAGCTCCTGCGGTTCTCCCCATGGTTGGAGTTCTGAAACCAGAGGTTCAGTTGGGGGTATCCCCAAAGAAACCTCATGTTAAGTGATCCCAGACCTGACTCTAGTGTGTGCTTGCTAGTATGGGGTCTGGCTCTGTCATCCACATCAGCCTGTGCACACACTGGTAGTTGCAATTGCTGGGTCAGTTCTGTCTCTAGCTCCATCTCTTACATAAACCAATGAATGCTGCTGCCTAGCTCAACCCTGCCCACCACACACTGGGCCCTAATGTACATGAGCAGGAGCTGCAGTCTGGTCAGAGCCACCCCCGATAACCAGCTCTCAGCCCACCCCCTGCCCTGGTTCCTGTGCTTGCAAGTATGTACAGCAGACTGGTCCAGTATGTCCCACATTCCATTCAGCTCTCATACACATCAATGAGCACTGAAGCCTAACTCAACCCAACTGACCCCACTATTCAGCCTACCTATACTCATGCCAGTGGGTGCCACCACCTATCTAGCCCAGTCCACCCCCAGCCCTGGTTCTCATGCTCATCAGCGGGAGTTGCAACCCATCAGAGAGGTGCCATAGTTTCCCTGCTGGGCCCACTCCTGGTCCTGGATCTTGTACTCTGCAGGTGGTTCTGCAGTCTGGCTTGAGAGGATGTGCAGTCCTAGCACTTACCAGCTGATGCTGCAGCAAAACCCAACCGGCCTGCTCTTCCTCTGGCCTAAGCATTCCCCAGTGGATAATCACTTAGCCCAGCCTGGCTCTCCCCCAACCCAGTTCACACTTAGGCCAACAGGTGTTTCAGCCTGCCCAGCCTGGCCTGTCCCCATCCCAGTTCTCACACTCACCAGTGGGAACAGTGGCTCAACAGGGAAGTCCCCTTCAGGGGGACTAATAATGGGCTTGCACCCTCCGCCCTGAGTCTTATGTGTGCTGATGGGTGCTGCAACCTAGTCTAGCACGGCCTGTCTCACTTCGGCATTTGCCCATGGGTCCAGCGGTTCAACATTCAATCCAGCTCCCTGCCAGTGGCCTCAGAAAGCCAACAGAAGATTGCCTAAGTGTCTGGACACCTGAGCCCCTATGGGAGATCCATAGATTCTGGATGCTGCTTTTGGCCTGGCCCAACCACAGTTGGGAAGTGGACCAGCAGATGAAAGATCTCTCTGATCTCTCTGTCTGTCTCTCTCTCTCTCTCTCTCCCTCTCCTTCCTTCCTTTCCCACTGCTTTCCTCCCTCCCAGCCCCCAGCTCGTGAACTGAATACATAAATCTCAAGTTATAAAACAGCTTATCCATTTTACATTCCCATCAGATAATAAGGGTTCCAATTTTATCTGCCTCTTCACCAATACTTTTCTTTTGTCTTTTATTACCCTTTGCTAGTGAGTGTGAGGCAGTATCTTCCTGCACTTCTGATTTGCATTTCCTAATGACTAATAATGTTATCTTTTCATGTACTTTTCAGGCAAATATCTATTCAAATCCTTTGCCCAGTAAAAAAAGAAAAGAAAAAAAAAAAGATTTATTTGCTTATTTAAGGCAGAGTGACAGAGATCTTCTATCTGCTATTTTCTAAACAGACACAATAACCCCGGGCTGAACCAGGCTGAAGACAGGACCCAGAAACTTCATCTGGGTCTCCCAAATGGGTTTCCATTTTTCACAACCTTAAAGGGCACATGAGCAGGAAACGAGATAAGAAGTGAAATAATGGATTCCAATATGGGATTCCAATATGGGATGCCAATGTCACATGTAGTGGCTTAACCTACTAAACCATAATTCGGGCCTCCTAAAAAATCCTTCACCTATTTTTTAATTGAGTTCTTTTTAAATTATCGAGATACAAGAATTATTTATATACTGGAATACAAGTTCCTCAAAATATATGATTTGTGAATTTTTCCCTCCCATAGGTTGTCTTTTTTACTTTATTGATGGTGTCATTTCTAACATAATTGTTATGCATTTTTAAATTGTTTTAAAATGTATTTTTACTTGAAAGGCAGAGTTACAGATAGAAAGAGAAACAGAGAGATATCTTCCATTTGCTTGTTCATTCCCTAAATGGCTGCAAAGGCCAGAGCTGAGCTGAGCTGAAGCTAGAAGCCAGGAACCTCTTCTAGATCTTCTACACAAGTGCAGGGGCTCAAAGCCATCCTAGATTGCTTTCCCTGGCTATAAGTGGGGAATTGGGTCCGAAGTGGAACAGCCAGGACTCAAACTCGTGCCCAAATGGGATACTGGTGCCAAATACTGAAGCTTAGGCTACTATACAACAGTGCTGGCCCCAATATTTTGCATTTTGAAGAAGTCCAGTTTAAACTGGTTTTATTTTGCTGCTTTTGCTGATGATCCAAGGTCATAAAGATTAACTTCTAGTTTTTTACTGAAAGTTAAAGCTCCTGCATTGAGCTCTGTGACCTATTTTGAGTGAATTTCTGTGCATAGTATGAGAGAGTCCCAATTTCAGTTTTCCTCTAATGGTTGGATATCCAACTTGAAGTCCTAACACAAATTGTCATACATACTATTCCTTCCGTTTCAACTTCCTTGCACCATTATTAAGGTCCAGCTGACCATTTTCCTAACTATTTTTGTATATTTGTTTTTCCATAACTTAGAATTAGTCCACCATGTTCATGACCTTCCTTTATTTTGATTAGTGATAAGGTTAAGCGTGTTTCTTTTGTAATAGGTCCTGTCTGTCTAGGGCCTATGGGTGAGAAGCTCTAGCACTGAGATTTTATAGGGACAATGACTCTGCCATCACCTTCATTTAATGAATTAAAGTTTACAGAGAAACTACAAGCTGAATGAGATACTGAGACCTGATAAAGTATATGTACATCGAAATCATTAGGGGTAAAGGGCTCCACTTTAGCAACTTATTTTAATTCTCTAATTCCTAGCTGCTGCTTTCCTTTACGCTCTATGTAAATATCTCTTTCCATTAGAAGTATATGTTCCATGATAGCAGTGCTCCCAGTTCGCCAGCAGACTTACTGTTACATGCCCAAAGCATTCAAGACCTGGAGTATGCTAAACACTTGGCAAATACTTATCACAAACTTACTCCCTACTGGATTGACCAGTGTGATAACCACTGCAGGCAGTTTGTAAAACACAATGGCATGACTTGATAAAATAAGAGCAGGACAGACTGTATCTGGAATCTTGAGGTCCCAGACTGTTGGTGCTGGACACCGAGGTCAGACTGTCCGGACAGTGGCTGGTGAGTGAGCAAAAGTCCAAGATCAAGATTGAGGCCTGAAGGCAAGGGTCTGTAGTTGGGCAATGGCCCAAGGCCACAGAACTTGTGTGCTTTAAGATATACTTGAGACAGCTGTGTGCTGACTCTGTATTTGGGCCACTCTGTGGCTTCCTGATTATCAAGCATTGACTGGTTCACATGAATATGGGCTATCAAAATTTGTGCCACAACAATTCCTATCACTTGACTCCATAAGCAGTTCAATAAAAGTCTGAGGGAATGAGTCTTGTAGGTCAGTTTCCTTCCTCAGAAAAGAGGTGTTCCCTCTGGCTGCCTGCTTTTGCAGTTCTTATCTTGTGTGTGTCTCATTTCTTATTTTCTCAATTACACATTGCCTCCTTCCTTCTCCAGCCCTGTTCATGCTGTTGCTGGTCATGGTATTAAGGTCTGGATTTAGCATACAAAAAAAAAAAAAAGAAAAGAAAGTAATAAAAATCTGCCTTCTCTGAATACACTTATTGAATAAATCTGAAGTTGTCAACATTAAAATTAAAGGTACAAGATTAAGCAAAATTATAATCAGGAACTTCTAGACCATCTAAATCAATGAATGAAGGAAATAAGCAGTACTTTAAAAATTATATTAGCACAGGCCCAGCACCGTGGCCTACTGGCTAAAGTCCTCCCCTTGAACGCCCCGGGATCCCACATGGGTGCCGGTTCTAATCCCGGCAGCTCCACTTCCCATCCAGCTCCCTGCTTGTGGCCTGGGAAAGCAGTCGAGGACGGCCCAAAGATTTGGGAATCTGCACCCGTGTGGGAGACCCGGAAGAGGTTTCAGGATCCCGGCTGGCTTCGGATTGGCACAGCGCCGGCCGCTGCGGTCACTTGGGGAGTGAATCATAGGACAGAAGATCTTCCTCTCTGTCTCTCCTCCTTTCTGTATATCTGCCTTTCCAATAAAAATAAATAAATCTTTTTAAAAAGATTATATTAGCACTAAAATAAGGTTCTGCAGTGTGTATTGAACTTGGCCTGGCAGGACAGGAGTAAAATGGCCCAGTCCAGATCACCACACATCACCACTGTAGATTTTCAGAAGAATAAGCAGTAACTATAGTGTGTGGGGTGGATTACCATGATGATTTAATAATTTCATCATTCTAAGCTTGCCTTCGGATTTCCAGGGTCCCTCAGATTATCCCTCGTACCTAGGACAGGGAGAAGGTCTGGGGAGGAAATCAATTATGCCCCTGCAAAATTTTGCTTAGAAATTTCTCAGTCAATTATTGACTCACCTTATTTACCTCACACTCCAAACGCTTTGGAGGAAGTCCTCACCGCGAGGTTCTCAGTAGCTCCACCGTATCAGGGTCCCCATACAGGCCACCGATATGTCCCGACCAGCAGGACACGACGCTCAAACCCTGAGGGTGGACTGGGAATGCCGGGCTGCTAGCCCCCGGGCTGCTGGCCCAAGAAACACATGGACACACGTACTTGGTGGAAGAGTGCCCAATGCTCTTCATTTTACTCCTCATATATACACCTTCTTCTCTAGGGGAGAAGGGGAGGGGTTTCCTGGAAGTAATTATCTTCATTGAAACAGGGGAGGAACTAATCATCTATATTGAAACAGGGGAGGAACTAATCATCTATATTGAAACAGGGGAGGAACTAATCATCTATATTGAAACAGGGGAGGAACTAATCATCTGAACAGGAACAAGGGTGGAGGTTCTGTTCGCTTGCTTTACACAGGATGTTCTGGCCTAATATCCTGCTTGCTGTGGACCTGCTTGCCCAAGGCAGGCTTTGCAATGCAACAGGCTGTCAGGTAGGCCAAGTCTAAGGCCCGAAAGTCTGTGGCTCCTAACGCTGCAGTTAATATTTTCAATCTGAAATTTCTCATTAAAATTAATTGGGGTCCTCAGATATAGGCAACTGCCTAAGCTATCCTGTACCTAGGTAAATATTACACTGCTGGGAGAAAAGCTGCAACAGCTGGCTGGGCCTGGCTAATACCAACTCTACTCACAATATCAGTGTGCCAACATAATTGCTTATTTTATCATTTTTTATGGTTTATTTTTATTGGAAAAAAAAATTTACAGAGAGAAGCAACAGAGAGAAAGATCTTCCATCCACTGGTTCACTCCCCAAGTGACCACATGGCCAGAGCCGAACCAATCCAAAGCCAAGAGCTAGGAGCCTTTTCCAGGTGCAGGATCCCAAGATTTTAGGTCATCCTCCGAGCGACCCTGATAGTCATTGCAAGAGAGGGTGGGGATCCAAAGTTGGAACTAAGTAAGGACCAGAGAAATCTCCTCACACACATACTCCTAAACTCAAAAATAAGAAAGCAAACAATCTCATGAAAACTTTGGCCAGCCCAGGCTTCTGCTGGAGTGGCCCTGGGGACTTGTACTCATGATTGGTTCTTGGTTGGGTGGACGGATCCAGGCCAGCAAACTGGAATAGGTCGGAGGACCCTTGTAGGCATGTGGGTCCCAGGCTGGCAGATAGGGCTCCAGGCTGACATGATGGCATGGGCCTGGGGACTTACACAAGTGCTTAGGGCCACCAGGGAAGGCAGCGGAGGGAGTGTAGGGTCTCTGACATGATGTGCTGCTGGATTGCATCTGGGCATCTGTTTATGCATTTGGGACCCAGGCAAGTGGGCAGGGCTTGAGGGCAGCACGCTATCTCACTAGAAGACTTGGCTTGGAAAACCATTCACTCATGGGCATGGGGCTGTGGGTTGTTCAAGAAAGGGGATGTGAGGATGTGTGAGAGAGGGGACTGCTGAGGAAGTACTTACGGTGAGGAAGGATTTCTGGGGATTCCAATGGCCAGGTCACTTACTTGCAGAAAAGTGAGGGGACACAGACCAGGTGGTGTGGAACAGGGTCAGACCGATGTACCTACTACATGGTAGACCTGAACTGGGCTAGTTTGCGTTAATCACTGCTGACGACCACTCACCAGAGCACACGGAAGCTAGGGCTAGGGAACATACCTGGCAGGACTAGATCATAGAACCTGCCAGTGAGAGTCAGAACAGGGGATGTTAGGCAAAGCCCATGACACTAAGCAGCACACAAAACACCTGGGTTTGGGGGCAGATTCTGTGGGGGATACATGGGCTCACCACTGCAATACCCACTGGTTTGCTCAAGAGCTGGGGTGGTGAGGAACAGAGCTAGGCATGACCATGGAACTCACTGACATTTACAGGAACTGGGGTTGGAAGCAGAATGGGCTGGTCCAGGCTTTAGTACCCACAGGCCCATCCAAGAATTGGGTGTGGGACAGGCTGGGCTGCAACATCCTCCAGCATACACAAAGGCCAAGATTGGAGGGTGGACTGTACTGGGCAGGGGCTAGCAAATGATGACACACATGAGTTCCAATTCTGGCTGTGGACCTAGCAGGGGAGCTTGGGGAGCTCCCCTACTAAGCTATAGCTCACACTGATGAGCGCGACAGTAAAGGCTGAGTGTTAGGTCTGGCAGGGCTGCTCAACTTGTTGGCATGTGTGTGTGGGTTGGCTTGGGGAGCAGGCCGGGTTAGACCATTCTGCATCATCTGTTGGCAGGTGCAAGAGTTAGGATGGGGTGCAGGCCAGGTTGGATTGGGTCACAATACCACCAGTTCACATGGGGACCAGGACCTGGGCCTGGCTGAGCTAGACTAGGCTGTAGCACCTCCCAGCATGAGCTGGGACTAGGGGTTGGCCAGGTAGAGCCAGGCTGCTGTACCTGCCAACAAATGCCAGACTGCGTCACATGCAGGGCTGGGAGTGAATCTGATGGGGTGATTTGTGAAGCCTCCCATCCTGAGCCACTGCTCCAACTGGTGAGTGTGAGAACTGGCCTGGGCAGGGTTGCACCAAATTTAGGCCTACACGTGAGCTGGGTTTGGAGATGCTAGGCCAGGCCACTGCATCCACTGGCACATGCAAGAGCCAGAACAAATGCCAACTGGCTGGGCATTGCCACACCATCCACTAGCAAGTGTCAGGACAGGGTGCAAGATCCGGGACTGGGATTGGGCCTAATAGGGAAGTGCTCTTCTCCTCTGCTGGGCTGGAATACCTGAACATACCTGGCAGGACTAGATCATAGAACCTGCCAGTGAGAGTCAGAACAGGGGATGTTAGGCAAAGTCCATGACACTAACCAGCACACAAAACAACTGGTGTGCATGAGAGCCAGGGCTGGTGACAGGCCAGGCTGTACAAGGCAGCAACACCCATTGGCATATGTGCGGGCAGGGTCATAGAGTGGGATGGGCAGAGCTAAACTCCAACACACATAGGTAGTATACAAGAGCCTGATTGGGATGTGGCACTGACTGGAATATTCTGCTACACACACTGGCACATGCAGCAACTGGGGTTGGGGGTAAGCCTGGTAGATGTCGCCCCACTAGCCTGCAGTTACCACTAGTGTGTGCCAGGGTCAGGTCTATAGCACACTGGGTTGGGCTGGGCGGCAGCACCCATCAATTTTTATAGGACATGGGGCTGGGGATAGAACTGACCAGGCAACTACAAACACCAGTGTGTGCATAGGCTGATGCAGGTGATGCACTGAACCAGACTCTGTACTGGCTAGCACATGCAAGAGCTGACTCTTGCTCACCCCACATGAGGTTTCTTGTGAGACTCTCCACTTGGACCACTGGACTCAAATTTCTGACCAATTAGAAGATCACAGGATTTGTGGTCCAATCTTGCTAATGCCTATGCAATGAATGCAATGAACAGCATATTCAGGTGCCTAAGGGAGACATGACAGCCAGCCCATTTAGGCCTGCAGAGGATGGCGAGTGCTATGTAGGAAGAGGGAGAGCAGAACAGGTTGGACAACTCTCCTGGCTTACCTTTGGCAACAAGTGTCTGAGTAAGTGCATGTACCAGGGTACACTCTGTCAGCCAATGGTCCTTAGAAGGATTTTCTCAATCTTGGAGCAAGAAAAGCAACAGCATCTTAGAATTAGCAAGAGCGGGCCTGGCGCAATAGCGTAGCGATTAAAGTCCGCTCCTTGAAGGCGCCAGTTGGCCATATGGGCGCCGGTTTTAATCCCGGTGCTCCCGCTTCCCATCCAACTCCCTGCCTGTGGCCTGGGAAAGCAGTCGAGGACGGCCCAAAGCTTTGGGACCCTGCACCCACGTGGGAGACCCAGAGGGGGCTCCTGGCTTTGGACCGGCTCGGTTCCAGCCATTGAGGCTGCTTGGGGAGTGAACCATCGGAAGGAAGATCTCTCTCCCTGTCTCTCTTCTTTGTATATCCACCTCTCCAATACAAATAAATAAATAAATCTTAAAAAAAAAGAATCAGCAAGATCACTCAAGAATACTCCATATTCTTCTCCATAATAGTATTTCTAAGCTGACATCAAGTGGACATCCCCTATCCCCCGGTTCTAATGTAGTTTGGCATCTGGGAGTAGCCCCCTACACCCTCACATCCAATCTCCGCAATCCCACATACATAAGGAAAAAGAAGAAAAGGCAAATTGGAAGCATTATGTCCCACCCACCTTCCGCCAGCCAACAACCCTCACCAGTCCGATCAGTGATCTGTATGGGCATGCATCCTTGTCAACTATGTGAACAACACCAAAACTAAAATAAAAACATTTAAAAACAGGCTCACAGCTAGGTGGTGCTGGACATGCCAGGCGTGCTGTTTCAAGAGTAGAAGCATGTACAAGCTGGCACCGAGCAGGAGCAGACCCATTCTGGGGTAAAGAAAAGCTGCTGAGCTCCTCTGGGCCAGGCCCCAAGCACCAGTGTGGTGCTTGGGCTGGTTTGACCCCCATCCCAGATGAGACAAGATTGTTACAATTGTTGAGCACCTGCTGTGTTCTGGGCATCCCACAGATAAACTCCCCCAGTCCTCCCACCAACTGCAAGGCACATAATAAATTATTGCCACACTTTACAGATGGGGTAAAGGTGATGCAGAGATGTTAAGGGCCAGCAAGGCTGGCTCGAGAGCCCACAATTTTGACTGCTGTGAGACCCACTCATGCAGCCCTGGGCAGACATTACTAACTGATTGTGGCACTTGCCCCATTTATGGCTGAATCTCACTTCAGAACCCAGCCTGAAGCAACACTCCAGTAATCGTGACCAACTGACCTGCATTGACATTTTGCATCAAGTTTGGTTTAACTCCTTTGAGTTCAGTTGGTTTAGAATCCCCAGTCAGGAGCTGGCTCTGTCTCGCCCCTGTTAAGTTTTACCACCTTGGCCATCATTGTGCAGCTGGTTAAACTGCCTCTTGGGATGCTGCCATCCCATATCGAAGCACTGGTTCAAGTCCTGGATGCTGTTTCCAATCCAGCTCCCTGCTCATGCACCTGGGAAAGCAGCAGAAGGTGGGCCAAGTGTATGGGCTCCTGCCACTTATATGGGAGAACAGGATGGAGTCCCTGGCTCCCAGCTTTGACCCGACCCAGACCTGCCTGCTTTATCCATTTGGGGAGTGAACCAGTGATGGATGACCTCTCTCTCTTTCCCCTTCTCTCTGATTCCCTCGGTCTCTCTGTTTCCCTCTTTGTCTCTATCTCCGTCTCTGTCTCTGTCTCTGTCTCTCTCTCTCTCTCACACACACACACACACACACACACTTGTCTGTATCTCTACCTTTCAAATAAATTAATTAATCTTTGAAAACTTTTCCATGAGGAGGATGGAAGAAACTCCAGCTACAGCAATTAGACTAGAAAAAATTAAGGTGTACACAAATTGGAAAGGGAGAAGTAAATTATTGGAATGTTAGAATCCTGCTTCCTGGGCCTGGCGTGATAGCATAATGATTAAGGTCCTCGCCTTGCACGCACCGGGATCCCATATGGGTGCCAGTTCTAATCCCGGCAGCTCCACTTCCCATCCAGCTCCCTGTCTGTGGCCTGGGAAAACAGTCGAGGATGGCCTAAAGCCTTGGGACCTTGTACCCACATGGGTCACGCAGAATAAGCTCCAGGCTCCTGGCTATGGATCGGCATAGCACCAGCTGTTGTGAAATCATCGGACAGAAGATCTTCCTCTCTGTCTCTCCTTCTCTCTGTATATCTGACTTTCCAATAAAAATAAATAAACCTTAAAAAAAAAGAAGAAATGCAGGGAACAGCACATGGCACCCTGCAGTGACATGGAGGTAGGGTTTAGGGGAGCTGTAGAGTGCCCAGGACAGGGGATCTGGAAAGCATGTTGAACAGGTGAGGAGTGACTTCTGGGGGCTTCCGTGGACCAGGCCACTGCACTCATGGTAGGTGAGGAAGCTGAGACAAGATGGTTTAGAGGAAAACCAGAGGGCAGGTCTCAGTCAGGTCAAGGAGTCTGCTCACTAGGGAGATCTGGGCTGGGCTAAGTAGCATCGCCCACCTTGAAAGCCATGCATGAAAGTTGGCACTGTGGAACATGGATGGCAAGGATAGGCCATAGTAATGGCCCCTGAGTGTTGGGGAGGGGATGAGCCATGTCATGTTAGGCCACAGACCCCACCAGAACATGAGAGAATGATCAGCTTCTGTAGGGGAATTATGGGCTCACCTCTGTGGAACTGCAGTACATTCAAGCTTGCGGGAGAGCTGGGGGGTGGTAATGGGCTGAGTCAGGCTAGGCCATGGAGCTCAATGGCACTCAGGGGTACTAGGGCTCAGGGCAGGTTGGCCCAGCCAGGCTGTAGCACTGTAGGTACACACAAAGGCCAGGATTGGAGGTGGACCATGCCAAGCAGGGTTGCTGAACCACTGGCATGTGTGAGATTTGGGGTTTGGAGTGGGCCTGGGAGGGAAGCTTGGGGAACTCCCCTGCTAGATTGCAGCTCCTGTTAGGGAGCACAAGAGCCAGGACTGGGGTCAGACCAGGCTAGTCATGGCTGCAGCACTTGTTGGCATGTAAGTAGGCAGCTCAGGGGACAGGCTGGGCTGGGTCAGCCTGGAGCTCCCATTAAGATGCATGAGAGCCAGAACAGGGTGTTGGCTATGCTGAGCTGGGCTATGCTGCATCACCTAGTGGCAAGAGCTGGGGCTGAGGGTGGGCCATGCCAGGCTGGATTGAAGCACCCACTGGCATACACAAGATGTGGGGTTGGGATCAGGCCTGTTAGGGGAACTCTGAGGACTCTCCTGCCAAACAGCAACTCCCACTGGTGAGCACAAGAGGTAGGGTTGGGGACAGACCAAGCCAAGCAAAGCTTCAGCACCCATTTATATGTGTATGAGCTTGGCCTGTGGGCAAGCCAGAACAGGGTAGGCCACAGCACCTGCTGGCATTTGCAAAAGTCAGAATGGGTGTGAGGCTGGGCTAGGCTGCAACACCCACCAGTTCACATGAGAGTCTGCTCTGGCAGTGAGTCAGGCTGGGTTAGGCCATAGTATCTGATCAGTGATTTGGGACAGAGCTGGGTGCTGGGCTACAGCATCCCACATGCACACAAACAAGATCTGGGCCTAGGAGCAGACTTAGTAGGAGAACTTGGGGATGTCACATGTAGGCCACAACTCCCACTGGTGAGCAAGACAGCTGGGGCACCCACTCACGTATGTGTGGGCTGGGTTTGGGAGCAGGGAAGGCTGAGCTAAGCTCCAGCACCGTTGGATGTGCATGACAGCCAGATAGAATGCAAGATGTACCAGGCTAGGCTACAATACATGCTGGCTGACACGTGCAAAAGTTGGAACTGAGAACATGGTTTGTGGGGATTACTGGGGTCTCCCTGACTAGGCTATAGCACCTGCTGGGGTGCATGAGGACTGGACCTTAGTGGACCGGGCAGGCTTGGCTAGGCAACAGCACCTGTCAGTGTGAGAGATGAGGCTGGGGGTAGAACTTAACAGGTAGCTACATCCACCAAGACGTGCATTAACTGGTGTAGGTAATGGATCGAACCTGACTTTGTACCAGTTGACACACACAAGAGTCAAGTCTGAGGTCACCCCAGGTGAGATTTCTTGGGGGATTCCCCAACTAGACCTCTGGACTCAGACCCTGATTAAAGAGAAAATTACAATATATGGTCCACTTTGGAGTGCCTGTATCAGGACTGGATTCCCTCAGTTGCCGATGCCTGTGTAGTGGACATCATGCCCAGATGCACATAGGGGACATGATAGCCAGCTCATCTAGGCCAGCAGGGGACATCGAGTGCCTCATCAGATGGAAAGCAGAACAGGTTGAACAATTCTCCTGGCCAAACTTGGTACCAAGTGTCTGGGTCTGTGGATGCCCTAAGGTAGACTTGGCTAGCCAATAGACCTTGGAATGGTTTTCTCAGACCTGGTGCAATTAAGCTGACTTTTCACAACTATTAAAACCACTCAAGTAACACCCTAAGAACATTGTTCCCCACATGAGGATCTCAAAGGCCTCGTAGACTAACTGTCCCCCATTCTCAAGTACTAATGTAGTTTGACAGCAAGTAGTAGCCCCAGCCCTTTCCCACCCTGCAGAAACAGGAGAAATTAAAAACAAAAAAAAAGGAGCTGAAGACCCTGACACGATGGCTCAATGACTAAATCCTTACCTTGCAAGCACTGGGATCCTATGTGGATGCTGGTTCATGTCCTAGCTGCTCCACTTCCCATCCAGCTCCCTTCTAATTAACCTGGGAAAGCAGGAACCCTACATCTATCTGCATGTGAGACTCAGAAGAAGCTCCTGGCTATTGTTTTCAGATTGGCTCAGCTTCAGCCATTGTGGCCATTCGGGAAATAAACCACCACATGGAAGATTTTTCTCCCTGTCTCCCCTTCTCTCTGTAAATCTGTCTTTCCAATAAAAAGTAAATGAATCTTAAAAAAAAGAAAGTGGGAGGTGGGGGTCCGGTACAGTAACCTAGTGGTTAAAGTCCCCGCCTTGTATGCGCCGGGATCCCATACAGGTGCCAGTTTGTGTCCCGGCGGCCCTGCTTCCCATCCAGCTCCCCGCTTGTTTCCTGGGAAAGCAGTCAAGAATGGCCCAAAGTCTTGGGACCCTACATCCACATAGGAGATACGGAAGAGGCTCCTGCTCTTGGCTTTAGATTGGCTCACCTCTGTCTGTTGTGGCTATTTGGGGAGTGAATAAATGGACAGAAGATCTTTCTCTCTGTCTCTTCTCCTCTCTGTAAGTCTGACTTTCCAATAAAAATAAATAATCCTTAAAAAAAAAAAAAAAGAACTAAAGCATTTGTCCCACTCATCTTCTTCCATTCTCCCCTACCTCAACCCTCCCAACCTAATCAGAGGCTCATATGGAATGCATCCCTCTCAACTATGTAGACAATTAAAAAATTAAAATTAGAAAACTATAAGAAATTATTGATGAAATTAAAATTGCAAGAAATCAGAGAACATTGCATGTTCATGGGTTAGAGGGTTTAATTTTGTTAAGATGACAATATTCAAGGGCTTGGCGGCGTGACCTAGTGGCTAAGGTCCTCGCCTCGGGATCCCATATGGCCGCTGGTTCTAATCCCGGCAGCTCCACTTCCTCTCTGTCTCTTCTCCTCTCAGTATATCTGACTTTGTAATAAAAATAAAATAAATCTTAAAAAAAAAAAAAAAGATGACAATATTCAAACTTATCTACAGATTCAACAAAACCCCTCTCAAAACCTAGCTGTCTTGAAACATGCTTTTGATGCAGTGATGAAGTTGCCATTTGCGACGCCCACATTCTGTATTAGGTTGATTGGTTCACATGCCTTTCACTGTGCTTCTGGGGGCAGATATGACGTAGCATGTAAAGCTGCCGCCTACATCGCCAGCAGCCATCTGGGTAACGGTTCAAGTCCTGGCTGCTCCACCTGTGATCCAGCTCAGTGTTAATGTGCCTGGGAAAGCAGTGGGAGATGTTCTAAGAGCTTGGGTCCACGCAGCCACATGGGAAACCTGAGGAAGCTTCTGACTGCTGGCTTCAGACCAGCCCAACTCTGGCTGTTGCAGTTATTTGGGGAGTGAACCAAGGGATGGAAGATCTTTCTATCTCTCTCTGTAACTCTCTCAAGTAAATAAAAATTTTAAATTAAAACAAAGAAGAACCAGGAACTGCATCTGGGTCTTCTATGTAAATGGCTGGCGCCCAAGTACTTGAGCCAGGTGCATTAGCAGGGAGCTGTATCAGAAGTGGAGTAGCTGGATCCCAAACTTATGCTGTGATGTGGGGATCATTGTTGCAGGTAGCAATTTCATCTCTTGTGCCATAATGCCAACCCTAAACATTCACTCCCTCTTATTTTGTCTGTAAATGTTATTTAAATTTTGATTTTTAAAAAAGATTTTATTATAATTGGAAAGCCGGATATACAGAGAGAAGAAGAGACAGAGAGGAAGATCTTCCGTCCGATGGTTCACGCCCCAAGTGAGCCGCAACGGGCTGGTGCTACGCCGATCCAATGCCGGGAACCTGGAACCTCTTCCAGGTCTCCCACGCAGGTGCAGGGTCCCAAAGCTTTGGGCCATCCTCGACTGCTTTCCCAGGTCACAAGCAGGGAGCTGGATGGGAAGTGGAGCTGCTGGGATTAGAACCGACGCCCATATGGGATCCCAGTGCATTCAAGGCGAGGACTTTAGCCACTAGGCCACGCAGCTGGGTCCAATTTTGATTTTCTTTCATTTTCACTAGTTAGTATCATCTCCACAAATAGCATACTACAGTCTCAGTACTTGAACATACATTTTGGTTTTCTTAAGGAAAAAAACAAAAGAGTGAAATTTGTTCTTTTGTAATAAGATGAGATGAAATTTTACTTCCCTCATGTAACTAATAATGTTGATCTTTGTGTATTCATATGATTTATGTGATTACTTCCAATTGAAATGATTATTACTTGAGGAGCAGTTTAACTGGGTGGTTCTGGTACAGAGGCTGTCAATGAGAGGGCTGCAGCCGTCTGAAGGCTTGGCCAGAGCTGGAGAGATGCTTCCAAGACAGTTCACTCGTGTGGCTGTCACATGAAGCTTCAGTTCCTTGCTTCATGGACCTACACATAGGACTGCTCCGTGCCCTCATGACGTGTCGTCTGACTTCCCTCCCAATTACATGATTTAAGGGAACCCAAGGGTGAAGCTGCAATAGCTTTCATGATCAAGTGTCAGAAGACACAAACTGTCACGTCTCACATATTCCATTTCTTAGAAGTGAATCACCCAGTTCAGCCCACACTTAAGGAGAAGAGAATTAAGCTCTACTTTCACACACACACAAAAAAAATGCTTGAGAGGCAGTTATAGAAAAAGAGACAGAGACAGAGAGATCTTCTATCTGCTAGCTCATTACTCAAATACCTGGAACTGGGCCGAGCTGAAGCCAGGAGCCTGGAAGTCCATCTAGGTCTTCCGTGTGGGGAGCTAGGGCCCAAGCCCATGAACCATCTTCTGCTGTTTAACCGGACACATTAACAGGGGGCTGGATCAGAAGCAAAGCAGCTGACACCCCAACAGGTGCTCATATGGGGTACTGGCATCACAGTCAGGGACTTAATACACCATGCCACGGAGTCAGCACTTATACTCCACTTTTTTTTTTTAGATGATGTTAACATAGTTGATCAGAGTGGAATGGATCAAGGATTAGGGAAAAGTGGGTGTGATCATTGTTTCCAAACTTTTATTTCTTCTTCCGATTTCTGGGGGTAAGAAGGGAAGATAAGGGGAGAAGCCATACCCAGCCTCCCAGCCGCCCCGGTACCCAGAAAGATGGGGAACAGCCACCTGATATTAACCCAGGTCCCAATGTAGTGCATACTCCAAGGGTTCTACCCAGGTGGTTTTGATAGTTCTGAAATGCTGTCCATCTCACCAATCCAAAGATGAGGGAACACTTGTGATGTCCATTGGCTGACATAGTTGACCTTAGAGTTTTCTCCATTTGCCCAGATATTTGCTGTCATCATTTGGCTGGGTTTGTTGTCCCATTTTTTCTGTTCTCCTTGCTCTGATATGGTACAGATGTTCCCTGCAGGGCTCAGTGGGCTGCCTTATCCTCCATGTGGATCTGGGCCAGCTGTCCACTACTCTGTATTTTCCACTAAGGGGCACCAGTTCTCCAGTGGGCCAGGTTTCCAAGCCAGCAGACCTGGGCCCCACTGGACCCACACACACAGGGTTCATGGGCCTGGCATCCACTGCACAGGGGAGCCAATGACCCAAGTCAGGTGACCTGGGCCCCATTTTACCCCCAATCCCTGGTATGCTCCACTATTTTAAGGGTTGTAAATCTAAGCATTTGTGGATAATTTCAAACCCACCACATCGACTGAATCTGGGGAATTTACTGTTCATCAGATGACCTATAGCACTGCTTGAGTATCCTCGTGGCACAGCAATTGAATTTCCCCAAAGCATGGGATCTAAGAGAGAACAAATAGTTCACAGCATCTTTCACGACCCTAGTGTCAGAAGTTGCACTCTGTCCATTCTGCAATGTTCTACTCATTACACAGGTCAGTTCGATTCACTGTGGGATTGGACTGAACAAGAGCACATACATAGGGTCAGTGGTGGCCATTTGGACATGATCTATCACACACAGCCAAATAAAGCAACCAGCTCCGACAAGGTTTGCTGCAGAGGCCTTCCCCAAAAAGAGTCACCCAGGAGAAGACCCTAACAAAACTGGGCAGGATCACTAGAGGTCTATTCCTTGCTCAACTTGAAGACAGTGGGAATGGGCAAGTTTTTTTTTTTTTTGATCCTATTTCTAACTTTCACGTGTGCTGCTAAAGTGGTTGTAGGTGTTCTAGTCTCACAATATCCATTCAGACGAGCCAGGAGCTTCCTTAACAACAGGCATTAAATGCTTGGTGAGGCAAAATGCTGTTCAAAGCCACTTTTTGTTCTGTCATATAATAAAGACCTGAGTTTCCCGAGGAGACAGGCAGGAATGAAACGCAGCATCCCCCACCTCCACATCTGGCATTGTTTTAACATTCAGAACGCAAAGTCTCTATCAGGGAGCTCTTTTACAGCTGTTCTATTTATGTTGGGAGAAGAAAGGACCCATAGGCAGCCCAGTATATCTTTAAAGTATAAAACATTTAATTTCTATGACGTATAATAAGCCCCTGAGTTATAAATAAGGTGTTTTTGGTACTTGTTTCCGAAAGTTTTTTTTTAATCATCACAGCTTCAAATGTGATCACTGTTTATTTATTCATTTTATTTTGTTACAAATTTTATATATCTCCACAGAGGAATACTCTACAAATAGCGATAATACAAAAATGCAGACCAAGCACCATCCAGATGGAGACAGTGAGCATGAAAAACTTTTCTTTTTCTGTACATAGCTAAAATTGCACAAAGTGGGAATAGTCCCTGGAGAAAAGCTACAGGCTCAAAAATCTTATGCAGCCCGTCTTCCTTTATTGCTCAGTAACTCTGGCTAGACAAGTCAGGTTCCGGGCTTCACTAAGCTTAGAACGCAGCCCATTGGTCAGCTCTCCACACCGGCCGCCAGGAGCCTCACCACTTGCTTTGCTTCCTTTGTTTTTTCCTTTCGTTCGATTTAATATGCCTGTTACACATTACTTGTCTCTTCCACGAGGTGGGAACAGTCCCTTGTGAGCAGCTATCCTAAGCCCCATTTTATAGCTCATGAGAAAAGTTCAGGAAGCATATAAGTTAACAGCCATAAATTTTGCTGAAATGAAAAAAGCCAACTCAAAATAGCCTCAAGCAAAAGAGTGTTTTCTGCTTGCACAACTAAAAAGATCAAGAGTACAAGCACACCTGGATAAATGCATATTCATGTCAGTGTACATGATTCATGTATTCAAATTATTTTTTAAGATTTAAATATTTGCTTGAAAGGCAGGGTTACAAGAAAGAATAAACAGAAAGATGGGGCCGGTGTGGTAGCTTAGCAGACTATTGCTCCACCTGCATTCACTGGCATCCATATGAGCGCTGATTCATGTCCTGGCTGCTTCACTTCTTGTTTTGTTTTGTTTTTTTTTTTTTTAAGATTCATTTATTATTTTTATTACAAAGTCAGATATACAGAGAGGAGGAGAGACAGAGAGGAAGATCTGTCCGATGATTCACTCCATAAGTGGCCACAACGGCTGGAGCTGAGCCAATGCGAAGCCAGGAGCTCTTCCAGGTCTCCCACGCGGGTGCAGGGTCCCAAGGCTTTGGGCCGTCCTCAACTGCTTTCCCAGGTCACAAGCAGGGAGCTGGATGGGAAGTGGAGCTGTCTGGGATTAGAACCACACCCAGCACGTTCAAGGGGGGCGGGATTTAGCCACTTCTAATCCAGCTTCCTGGCCTGGAAAAACAGCAGAGGACGATCCAGATCCTTGGAACCCTGCACTCATGTGGGAAACACGGAAGAAACTCCTGGCTTCAGATCAGCTCAGGTCTGACCGTTGTGGCCATTTGGGGAGTAAATCAGTAAATCTTTGCTTCCAATTTTTTAAAAAAAAATAAACAAATCTTTAAAAAGAAAGAAAAATAAAGAAAGAAAGAAATAGGGAGAGGTAAACCATCTACTGGTTCATTCCTCAGATGCCTGCGATGATGAGGGCTAGACCAGAATAAAGAGAGGAACTTCATCCGGGTCTCCCACATGGGTGCATTTGCAGAGGCCAAGCCCTGGAACCATCTTCTACTGCTTTCTCAGATGCATTGTGCGGAAGCTAGAGCAGAGGTGGAATGTCTTGGACTTGAACCAGCACACACATAAGATGCTAGCAATCAGGTGTTGGCTTTACTTGCTACTCCACAATGCCAGCACCATCTACCACCATGCTTCTAATACAACCTGCAGGTTGGTATTGGGGGATAAGTGAAACAACCAAAGAAGATACAGTGCATTAATTGGGGGCAGCCATGAGGATATTCATTTGGATTTACCTTCAAAAATACCTTGCCAGTCAGTTGCAAAAAGTACAGTTAACTAAAAGCTTCCCAATTGTACCAGCTCTGGGGGCCATGCCCTCCTTGTCCCACCACCAGCCAATCACTAGATGTGGAGAGGTGTGCTAGGGCCGACTTACTGCTGTCTACCCATGGCATTTTCTGAGACTGCCAGATCTGATGGTGTTCTGAGCCTCTCCTTGCCCAGCCCTATTTCCCAGTTTGCATTGCATGAGCATCACCCTTTTTCTCCAGACAAAACGCCTAGTTCCGTCTCAGTGTCTTACTCCGTTAGGAGTCATCTGGCAGGGTACTTCTCTCTGGCTCCTAGCCGGATCTGAAACAGATTTTTTTTGCTTTGTCTGAATCCTTTTAGGTGCCTCTGTAGTGTTTTCCTGGTGTTCTAACACCCAGTGACTTCAGCTGTGCTCAAGTAATCCCTTCTCAGTGCTAAAGCCACTTTGTCCACCCTGACATGCAAAAAGTTCACAGTGTCTGGGCACAATTCTCTCACATCCCCTCCTCACCTGCACTTGATCAATGACTGACAGATCACGAGTTTCAATGTCAAGCCTTTTCTTCTGCAGTCCAACCTTCAGGAACATCTTACCCTCCAGAATTCTACAAGATTGAGTTGAAGCCACCCTCCCCGGAGCTTGGCTTGGAATCACACCTGGCTCCTCTCTTTTCTGCCACACGTGAGAACACTTCCTTAATAAGTCACCTGAGTCCTCACCTTAGTGCATACTTCTCAGGAACCCAACCAAGAGTCAGTTCCTGGAGCCTTAGAACCTGACCGGTGACTGTGTCCTGCAGAGCAGATCCTGATGGAAACTCTCCCCCTGCCCCATTAGGTGTGTCTGCTTCTGATCGTCACCAGCCCTGGTGCTTGTTTGTTTCCTAGGCTCGTCTCCCACACCTTTGTTAACATCATTTGTTTAAACCCTCCCCAGTCATCCTGCCACACATTTGAACCATAAATGTGAGCATAATAGGATTTTGTAACAGGGAGGGCTTCGGATGCAGCAGTAAAGACACCACTTCCGATGTCTGCATCCCATATCTAAGTTCCCGGTGTTGACTCGCAGCTCTGCTTCTAGTTCCAGCTTGCTGCTCAGTAGGCTAGAGTTCAAGACCTTGGGTTCATGCTGGCTTTGCTCAGGCACACAGCCTAGGCTGTTGAGGGCATCTGGGGAGTGAACAGCAGATGGGGGAATCTCTTGGTCAGTTTCAGTTTCACTTCTTTTCAAATAAATAGAAAATAGATACAAATGAAGCCAAATACAGATGCTTATCCACCTAATCCACCTACAGAATTTATACCACTTGAAAGATTTAGAATAATACGCAGTTTGATGCTATGGAATGATTGTCACTTTTGCCCATCCAGTTGGTTTGGCTCTAGCCTATATGGGTAATACTCTAACTTAGAGAAAATATTAAAACTCTGATTTGGGGGTTCCTGAAAGTGAGAATAAAGGTAATTTTGCAGCAGGAAATAACCAATAAACAAGTTGCAGTTCTGCTGTCTGGCATTAGATGGCAGCTGCATCCCATCTGGGGGGTTGCCCCTGATGTTTCTTAGCTCTGCTGGCCTAGCAAGTTCACTATTTCAATTCTAGCAAAAGCCAGTTCTCAATCAGGGTTTCCCCACACATTTCCAAGGTGGAAGCAGTTCTTGGTTTTCTGGGACCTGGGTACCTGGACTCCCTAACCTGCCAGGACCTGGGAAAGTTTCTGTTACTGTCTCTTTCCATGTGCCATCCCTAAGTGCACCTGTTGCCACACACCCAAACATTGGTGCAGACCCAAGAGTGTGCACCTCTGGGGAAATGTAGAACATGCAGGCATAGGGCAATCTTTCTGATGCAGAAAATATTTTGTGTTTGGGCTATCATTCCCCTGAATCAATGGCCTCCAAAATCACTATAGCTGGCCTCTCTCATTCTCTTTGGACTTAGCAAATAAAAGGCATCAGGCAGAAGCATTCTATTGTTAAAAAAACACTTTAAGTTACGATTAATTGAAGACTTGCGCAAATGAACTTAAGCCAAATAAAAAGATGGGAAAATGATTTTGTTAATAGATTTAAGAGCCACACATATGTGAATTTAGGCACAAATGTTTCCACGTTGAGTTCAGGCATGGCTAGATCCAGGGACTCCAAAAAATAATCAAGTATGTGAGGCCGACGCTGTGGCTTCGTAGACTGCCTCCGCCTGCAGTAACAGCATTCCATATGGGTGTCAGTTCATGTTCAAGCTGCTACACTACCTACGGCCTGGGAAAACAGCAGAGGATGGCCTAAGGCCCTGGACCCCTACACCCATGTGGAAGACTCAGAAGAAGATCCTGGCTCCTGACTTCAGATCAGATTAGCTCCAGCTACTTCAGTTATTTGGGGAGTGAGCTAGCAGATGGAAGATTTCTGTCTCTCTGTCTCTCCTCTGTAAATCTGCCTTTCAAATAAAAATTACATAAATCTTTAAAAAATAAAATAAATAAGTAATAATCTTTGTCTCCATCCACTTTTATTCTTTTCTGTCAAGCACAGCTCCTAAATGCAGAAAGACATATCTTTCTTCATAGTTGTGCCAAAACAACCCAAACTTAATTAGAACTTCATCTCTTGTCACAGAGACCTGGGAAATGATGTACCCATTTGGCTAAGTCAAGAGCCTGTTACCATAAAGAGCAGTGAATCAACATAACAATCAGTGGAATCTGATATCGTGGTATAGTGAGTGGAGCCATTGCTGCTGGCAGTGCCAACATCCCAGGTGACTGAGTGTTCAAATCCCGGCTATTCGACTTCCTATCTAGCTCCGAGCTAAGGTGCCTGGGGAAATAGCGGCCCTCCCTCACAGGGTTCCTGGCTCCTGGCTTTGATCTGGCCTAGTTCTGGCTGTTGCTACCCTCAAGATTGTTGGAAAACAGACCAGCAAATGAAAAAATCCCTCTTTTTCTCTCCTTTTCTCTGTCTCTCGCTCTCTTCTCTCATTAACTCTGCTTTTCAAATAAATAGATAAATGTTTAAATATATATCTATTGAAAAAAAAGATGAGAATTACAGAGACTTGGATCCTCAAGGAAAAAAAAAATAGTGCAGGAGGAGTAAAGCCAGTAGGGTGCTGTGATAGCAAGACAGCAAATTCCTTTTCCCTTTATATCCAATCATCTATTCATTCCTTCCCCCATCATTCCGAAACCATTTCAGGCAGTCCCACTCCCTTACTCCCCAGATAAAAAAATCTGAGTTTGCAATCTCCATTGTTTCCCTACTGAGGTCTTCTAATCCTTGGTTCTATTCCTTAAGGCTCTGATCAGTTCAAGATTATATGGTGATGTACGAGATCATTAATTTAGTCTGTATCTTTCCAATGGATGGTAATCTTGAAAAGGTCAGGGTCTTGGTGTCCCCAGAGCCTATGACAGTTACTGACACAGAGTAGGTACTCAGTAAAGAATAGTACATGTATACACTTATTCATTCATTTGAAAATCATCTATTCGGCTCTGAAGGATAGTAAGACCGGAGCCAGCATTGTGGCTAACCAGTTGATCCACCACCTGCGATGCTACCAACTCACATGGCTCCCAGTTGGAGCCTCAGCTACTCCCCTTCTCATTCAGCTCGTGCTAACGCACCTGGAAAAGCAGCAGCAGATGGCCCAAGTGCTTAGGGCTCTGACTCCATGTAGGAGATAGGAGATCCAGACGAAGCCGCCGGCTTCTGGCTTTAGCCTGGCCCAATTCTGATTACTGCAGCCATTTGGAGAGTGAACTAGTGCATGGGAGATCTCTCTGTGTCTCTCCACTTCTATTTTGTAACTCTTTCAAGTAAATAAAACGAATCTTTAAAAATAAGTAAATAAGAAGGGAAAAAAAGAAAAGAATGGCAAGAAAAATCCGACATGGTCCCTTCCTGGCCTCTACCATAGGAAGAAGCTCAGACACCTTGATCGGAGTTTGCAGTCCTACGGCAATGCTTGCTTCCAGAACACAGTACTCAGTGAAGTCTAGGGAAGCAGGATCTATGGGAGAAGATTCAGGAAAGTTTCTCAGAAGAAGTGTGGCACTGGCCTAACTTGGAGTAGCCTTTAGTGAGAAGAAGGAGTTGAGAAGGTCCCCTATGCAACACACTGGAAAACAAGGAAATGTAGTTGGTGAAGGTTAGGAGAGTCAGGTCCCAGAGAAAGAGCTAGAGGCAATATTCACCATACTCCACCCACAAGGATTGGTCTCTACAATTCTTCCGATAGCCTGCAACCTGAAACCACAGCTGTAGCAAAGCTGCTGCCTAAAAACAGAATCAGACAAAAAGATCCAGCTTGGCTGCAATAACATCAAAGCCATGGCCTACAGCTTATTAAAATAGGATTATATAAAAAATACAAAAAATAGAATTATAATTACTACAACTGATACTACTACTGCCATCACACACCTAGAGAAATTAGGAGGGTCAAACATGGAAAATCACCAAATTCCTGGAAATGATTGTGGTTTTCTGGAAAACTCAGCCCAACACTATGCCTCCAGATCATATAAAGGAAAGGTCCTAGACCTTGTGTGTTGTAGCTCACTCTACAGTTGACCCACACTGGTTCTAGAGAACATTGCTCCTCTCCTCTGATAGCCTCTATCTACATCTCAAATTCCGTCATACCCAGGAGATAAGAGCCAGGATGCATTGCCACACTCAACACAACACAGCCTAACATCCTGGGGACTTGACAGCCTCAGTCTCATTGCATTAACTCTCCATAACAGAAAGCACTATATACGAACAAAGTTATTTAGCTGAGCTAAGATCTCTTTTTAAAAAAAAGAGAAAATAAGGGTCCAGTATTATGGCACAGCAAATGAAGTTAATTGCTAACACAAGTATCCCATTTAAGTGCAGGATTGAGTCGTGGCTGCTCCATTCCCAATCCAGCTCCCTGCTGATGCACCTAGGAAAGCAGCAAATGCTGGCGCAAGTAACTGGGCTCCCGTCAGCCAAATGAGAGAACTGGATAAGCTCCAGACTCCTAATCTTGTCCTGGCTCAGTCCCAGCCATTACAGTCATCTGGGGAGTGGATGAAAGATAATTTTCTTTTTTTTTTTTTAATGATTTATTTATTTTTATTACAAAGTCAGATATACAGAGAGGAGAGAAAAAGAGGAAGATCTTCCATCCATCCTATGATTCACTCCCCAAGTGAGCCCAACAACTGGTGCTACGCCGATCCGAAGCCGGGAACCAGGAACCTCTTCTGGGTCTCCCATGCTGGTGCAGGGTCCCAAAGCTTTGGGCCGTCTTCGACTGCTTTCCCAGGCCACAAGCAGGGAACTGGATGGGAAGTGGAGCTGCTGGGATTAGAACCGGTGCCCATATGGGATCCCGGGGCGTTCAAGGCGAGGACTTTAGCCGCTAGGCCACATCGCCAGGCCTGAAAGATAATTTTCTCTCTCTCTCTCTGTATGTCTCTGTCTCTCTCTGTCCCCCAGGTCCCCTAGCTGTAACTCTCTGTGTTTTAAATAAGTAAGTAAGTGAATAAATAAATATTAGAAAAAGCAAAGGCTATATCTGTAGTTTTTTGGGGTTTTTTTTTTCGGGGGGGGGCATTGGACACACAAAACTGGCTCAAAAGGTTATGAAGGGTGGCGGAAGACCTGGGCCCCCTACCCACCACCTTTTGCACTGGGGGAGCATGACAGCTGCCAAATGGCTGACTCATGAGGTCCTGGGTTGCAGGATTGTGGGGGGAGACTCAGGGATGATGCCAGCAAGGTATGTGAGGCCCTTGATGCTCATGTTTAGACAGAAGAGCAAGCCTGGGTTTTTCATGTGCATCGTCCTAGGCAGGGAGGGACAAGGATGGGACAGCTCCAGGTTAGCATGCTGGTTTGGTATGCTGGTGGACTGGGCTTGGAGAACTTTGAAAGGACCTGTATCTTGTGTGTGTAAAGGGGTAAGGACCCAGGCTGGCACACATGCCAGGAACTTGGGACCCTAGTGGGCAGGCATAGCTTCAGGCCAGCATGCCACTCCACTAGAGGTTTAGGCTTTGAAAACATGGGCTGGGGAACCCATGTGTTCCTGGGCACAGGGTCTGTGGGTTTTCAGGGAAAGGGACTAGGGGAAGTGTAGGAGGGAGAACTTCTGAGGGAGTATGCTGCAAGTGAGGAATGAGGTCTAAGGGACTTCCATTGATAAGGCCACTGTGCTTACAGGGTAAGCAAAGGGGCTGAGACTGAGTGGTTTGGAGGGGGGAAGGTGGGGGACCTTTCTGGGTCAGACTGATATAAACCACTCAAGTGGGAGCCCTGAGTTGGGCTAGTTAGCATTGACTACTACCGACCACCACCCACAGGTACACACAAACACTAGGGTGGGGGACCTACCCAGCAGGGCTAGATTGCAGTATCCACCAGTGAGATGGGGATGGGTCACATTAGGCTGGGTCATGACACTAGCCAGCATGTGAGAAAATCAGGTCTGGGGGCAGAGTCTGTGTAAGATTTGTGGGCCCACCCCTGTGGAACTACAATTTCAGCTGGTTTGCTTAAGAGCTGGGAGTGAGTAGACAGGTTGAGGTAGGCAAGACTATGGAATCCTCTGACACTCATGGGTGCTGGGGTCGACATCAGGCCAGGTTGGTCCAGCCTGCAGCACCCACATGCACACCCAAGAATTGGGTGTGTGATGGACAGGGCTGCAACATCCACCAGTTCATACAAAGGCCGGGATGGATGGGGCGGACTATGCCAGGTAAGGGTCTAGCACCCACCAACATGTGAGATCTGGGTTTGGAGTGGACCAGATAAGGGAACTTGGGAAATTCCCCTGGTGAGCCAAAGCTCTCACTGGTGAGCATGTGATTCAGCCCTGGGTGTTGGTCAGGCTGAGCAGGGTAGCTCCACCTGTCAGCAAGTGTGTGGGTAAGTTCTGGAGGGGAGTGGACCAGGCAGGGCCAGGTCAACCTTAGCCCATAGGCATGTACAGAAGCCAGACTGGTGTGGGTCATGCCAGGCTAGGCTATCAAACCTACTGGTATGCATGAACCAGGAATGGGAATGGACTAGGCAGGACTAGGCTCCAGCACCTGCAACATCTGATATCAAAGGCCAAGATAGGGGATGGATTAGGCTGTGCTGGGTCAGAGCAACCACTGGCAGATGCAATATCTATGGCTGGGAACAGGCCTGGTTGGGGAGCTAAGGGAATGCTCCGGCTAGGCTGTGGTCCCTACTGGTGAGCTGAGAGTCAGAATGGTGACAGTGATCTGGGTTGGACATGACTGCAGTATCTCTCAGCATGAGTGTGGACTGTGTCTGAGGTATGTCAAACTAAGTTAAGTTCCAGCATCCACTGATTCTTGTGAGAGCCAGGGTGGGAGTACAACAGGCTAGGCTAACTTTCGGCTCCCACTGAGCCACATGAACACTGTCTGGGTGTGGACCTGGAGTGACTGAGTTGTAGCACCCAACAGTAAGAACCAGAATGGCTGGGCAAGGCTACTGTTCCTGCCAGGACAGGAGGTGGACTAAGTCAGTCTGGGCCAAAGATCCACTGGTCACCACCGAGAGGTGACCTGATAGAGGAACTTGGGGAACTCCCGGAGTCCAGCTCCAGCTGAGTTCGGGACTCGAGAAGGGTGCGTGGAATAGTCATAGAGAAGAAAAACAAAAACAAAAACAAAAATGAACCACTACAATTCCAGGATCATAATGGACAATGAGAGGAAGTTGTCTGTTTTATTTCTACAGAAGTCAAACTCTGGCACAGACTTTTTACATCAAGTGGGTGTTTTGAAGGAAAATTCTGCGTTTGTTACACCTTAAAGCAGGATGTTATCCATCCTGACCCTGTGGTCGGGAAGTTCTTAATAGACGGTGTGTATCAATCAGTAACACATTCCTACTATAATCCTCATCCTACAACTTAATCTTGAATCAGTTAATGGAGGAAATGCATCCCAGAAGGACGGAGCTAAAGGATGGTCAATGGGAGACAGAGACAGAGATAGCACAAATTGAAAAAGATCCTTTTGCTAAGACGTTATCAGCAACATCAACTTCCAAGCTCACCTTGATAGTAAAGACCAACTCCACAGAGGCAGACAATGCCTAAAATAGATTACAGAAATCTCAGCAGGGTTGTCTGGTGTGTCCATGCAAAGGGAGGTGGAGCTGCATTCAGGTGGTTGTAGAGGCATCCACTGGGCCCTGCCGTGCAGCGGGAAATTCATTGCGGTCCTGGCTGCAATGGAACAATACTCTTCACACCTTCATGTCCCCCACATCCACTAGATGGACCCCAGCGGGAAACTCCTCTGTCCCCGGATGCAGTCCCTGCAGGTGAGCACAAGAACCAAGTTTGGAAGCAGCCCAGACCAGGCCAGCTTACAGTACCTACCAGCATTCCTGTGGTTCAGGTCTAAGGGTGGGCCAAGCTGGGCCAGTTCATAATACCCATTGGCAGACCTGAGAAACAGGACAGGGGCAGGACAGGCTGGGTCAGGTCACAATACCAGGCAGTTGACATTTGGGCCAGGCCTGGGGTCTGGCTGAGCTGGGTTAGGCTACAAAACTCACGCAAGAGCTTGATCTGGGGCAGACTAGGCTGGGCCACGATACAGCTCCCACCGGCCAGAGCTGAGTTGAGGCAAGCCACGCCAGACTGGGCGGCACTCACCAGCACACTTGAGACCCAGTGGGAATGGGTTGCGAGCTGGTGGGGGTGGGGTAGGGAGCTGCTATGGGGGCTTCTCTGCTAAGCCATTGCTCCCACTGGTAAGTGTAAGAACTGGAACTGGGGGCAGGCAAAACTAAGCACTGATACAATACCTCTTGGCCTGCAAGTGCATTAACTGGGTTAGCGGAGAAGCCAGGCTAGGCTAAGCAACTGAATTGACTGGTGCATGCAAGAGCCAGAGTAAGTACAAGCTGGTTGGGCTTTGCCACAGCATCAGCTGGCGAGTAGTGGGACTAAAAGCAAATCCTCTCAAGCTAGACTGCAAAACCACCTAAAAAGTACAAGATCCAGGACTGGGAGTGGGCCCAGCAGGGAAACTGGGGACAGCTCTCTGATGGGTTACAGCTCCCACTGGTGAGCATGAGAACCAGCGCTGAAAGCGGGACTGGCTAGATAGGTAGTGCCACTTGCTGGCATGAGTGTGCGCTAAGTAGTAGGGTTGGTTGGGTTGAATTAGGCTTTAACGCCCATTGATATGTATGAGAGCTGAATGGAATATGGGATGGACTGCACCAGTCTGCTACACATACAAGCAAGTACAGGAACCAGGGCTGGAGGGAGGCCTGGTGGAGGTCACTGGGGGTTACTCCGACTAGGCTGCAGCTCCCACTGGTATACATGAGGGTCAACTCTGGGATGGGCAGGTTTGGGCTGGGTCATAAGAAAAGGGGGTGAAGGCAGAACTGACCAAGTAATTGCAACTACCAGTGTGCATAGGTAGCTGTGGGTGATGGACTGAACTGGATCTTGTACTGGTAAGTACACACAAGAGTCAGGTCTGAGATTGCTTAAGATGAGGTTTCTTTGGGGATCCGCCCCTCAACTGAACCTCTGGACTCAGAACTCTCACCCTGGGGAGCATCACAGGATCTGTGGTCTGACCATGGAATGGGCCTCGTTAGAGGCTTAGAAGGAGCAATGAACAGTATGCCCAGATGTACATGCAGGATATGGCAGTCCTTTGGAGCCTGCCGAGCACATCTGGTACCATAGCAGAAGAAGGAGGGCAGAACAAACTGATCAACTACTCCAACCAAGCATTGACAGCAAATATATGGGTGAATTGAGACTACGGGATGGACTGTGTCAGCAAATCAACCTTGGAAGGACTTCCTCATCCTTGGTTTAGCAAGATCAACATCATTTCAAAACTGTCGAAACCACTTGAGCAGAACCCCAGATTTGGGACTCTGGGGTGCTCCAGATTTGGGACTCTGGGGTGACACTGGGTGGCTGCTCCTCAGCCCTGGATACTGAGGCGGTTGGGAGGCTGGGTGTGGTTTCTCCTCCTGTTATCTCCTCCCTTCCCCCAGATACAGGAAGAAGAAAAAGAAAATTTGGGAACAATGGTCTCACCCACTTTCCCCTAGTCCTCAACCTTTCCCTCCCTAATCAAGTATGTAAACATCATCAAAACTAAAAGTTTAAAATAAATAACATTTTTTAAAGATTTATTTTTATTACAAAGTCAGATATACAGAGAGGAGGAGAGACAGAGAGGAAGATCTTCCATCTGATGATTCACTCCCCAAGTGAGCCGCAACGGCTGGTGCACGCCGATCTGAAGCCAGGAACCAGGAACCTCTTCCAGGTCTCCCATGCGGGTGTAGGGTCCCAATGCATTGGGCTGTCCTCAACTGCTTTCCCAGGCCACAAGCAGGGAGCTGGATGGGAAGTGGAGCTGCTGGGATTAGAACCGGCGCCCATATGGGATCCCGGTGCATTCAAGGCGAGGACTTTAGCCACTAGGCCACGCCGCCGGGCCCAATAAATAACATTTTTTAAAAGGATCTGAAGGAACTGTGATTACATCAGTGCTTTGTGGAATATCTGGCACATAACAGGCTCACAATAAACATCTGGATTCCTGAATAAAAATAACTGAAGTTGATACATTTTTTCTTAAGACAGAGAACTAAACAAAGACAAAGCCCAATAATAATCCAAGCAGGAGCTGGTGCTATGGCTTGAGCCCACTAAGCTTTTATCTGCGGTGCTGGCAACCCATATGGAACCCATATAGGTGCCAGTTCGAGTCCCAGCTGCTCCACTTTCAATCCAGCTCCCTGCTAATTGGCTATGGAAAGCAGTGGAAGATGGCGCTTGGATACCCGCATGGGAGACTTAGAAGAAGCTCCTGGCTTCAAACTTGCCTGGCTTCAGCCATTTCAGCCATCTGGGGAGTAAACCAGCAGCTGGTTTACTCTGTCTCTCAATCTCTCTCTGTAACTGCCTTTCAAGTAAAACTAAATAAGATCTTAAAGAGAAGGAGAAGAGCAAGGAGGAGGAGGAGGAGGAGGAAGAACCCAGATTCCTAAAGGCATACAAAAGTAATAAAGGGCAAAAGAAATTACTTTGAAACAGGAAGATTTATATAACCTCATCTGTGTAGCATGGAAATGTGCCCATCTTTCCATACCATTTGCTGCCAGGATCTGAGATTGTTACTAAGAAAGGAGTGGGAGGAGGGTGTTAAGGGAAACAAGATACTAGGCCAGGACACAAGCACCAACATTTGGGATCTGCACAAGGAGAGCTGGAATACAAGCCTCTTTCGTTTCTTAGGCTTCTCTCAATCATGGAGTTAATGACCTAAAAACTTGTGAAGAAGGACAGTTTACACTTGTTAGAAAGTTCAATCGCAGTCCCGATTTCCCCTCTAGCTGCGTTTGTGGAACAGCTATGTTCAAAAGAGAGAAGGGCTATAAATGGTTTACAAATTGGTGTGTGCGTCATAGATTGAAGCAGTTGCTGCTGTACAAGCTGGCAGCAGAATGGTGAATCAGAATCTGAAGTTCCAGAACAAGGTTTGTGAATTAAATCTCACAATGCCCTGTCCTTAATGGCATTCACCAGCTATGCCCTCACCTCCAGATCAGCCTCAAAAAAACATACCCCAACATGCCAACACAAGAAGAAATCACTTCCAGTCACTTCATCAGAGCCCTGTGCCAAAAGATATTTTTTAAGAATTATTTTTATGGGCCCGGCAGCGTGGCCTAACGGCAAAAGTCTTCGCCTTGAACGCCCTGGGATCCCATATGGGCACCGGTTCTAATCCCAGCAGCTCCACTTCCCATCCAGCTCCTTGCTTGTGGCCTGGGAAAGCAGTTGAGGACAGCCCAATGCATTGGGACCCTGCACCAGCATGGGAGACCCGGAAGAGGTTCCAGGCTCCTGGCTTCGGATCGGCGCAGCACCAGCCGTTGCACTCACTTGGGGAGTGAATCATCAGATGGAAGATCTTCCTCTCTGTCTCTCCTTCTCTCTGTATATCTGACTTTGTAATAAAAATAAATAAATCTTTTTTTAAAAATTATTTTTATTAGAAATACAGAATTAGGAGAGACAGGGAGATCTTCCATCTATTTGTTTACTTTCCAAATAGCCACACTGCTCCTATCCAAAGTCAGGAGCTTCTTTTGAGTCTACCACACGGGGCAAGGTCCCAAGCACTTGGACCATCTTTTGCTTCTTTCCCGGGCCAGGGGGCTGGTTTGGAAGTGGAGCAGCTGGGACTTGAATTGATACTCATATGGGTGCCAGACTGCAGAGCTCAGCTTGCTTCACTACCCACACCTGCTCCGCATCGAATACTTTCTGTATTGAGAATTTCTTAGGCTAAGGATCAGTAAATTTTAGCAAAGGCATGCTTAGATCAAGTCCCATGTGTAGAGGTTTTTTAGCTTTAGCTTGGTTTCGGTTTCACTAAGGCCACAGACTGTCCAGCAGGCAGTCTTACCTTACTGACAGAGACCAGAGCACTAACTCTCATGGGGACAAGACCAGGGTGAAGGCATGCCTCCCTCTGGTAAGGTCCCTGCCATAGGCAGGGATAGGTGTTTCTTTTTTTTTTTTTTTTTTGGATATTCAGGCTTTTATTATTCAAGTTATTTTACTACATTGAAATGCATGGTTTTTTTATTTTTTTAAATTTTTTTATTTTTATTACAAAGTCAGATATACTGAGAGGAGGAGAGATAGAGAGGAAGTGGAGCTGCCGGGATTAGAACCAGCGACCATATAGGATCAAGGCGAGGACCTTAGCCACTAGGCCACACTGCCAAGCCCAGGGATAGGTGTTTCAAATGTTGGTGTCTAGACCTGGTTGCCACACAGACCATGGAGATAAGCGATCATAAGCCTGTGTTAACGTGGGGTTGATCACTTGGCACTAGGCTGCCCGGCAACTAAAACAATTAACCAATGAATGTGTTTGCTAACAATTGTTTTTAACCTGCAAGTAATCTCAGACTTTCAATTTTATGTCACGTTTGATTTCTATACATACAATAAAAGCAGACTCAGAGAGGTACTCTGGGCTCTTGTGCTTGTCTTGTGTGCCAAAATTCAACCCTGATCCACGCTGCTTATCTTGTTATTCATTCATAACAATTCCTATTTCTACTTAATTCTTTCAGTGCCCCTCTGTCAGCCTTGTACTGTGTAGGGTTGTTGTGCGCTGGCATCTAGCGCCCATGCCAGTGGATGCTGTAAGTATTCTACATACAAGAAATCAATCTTTGTTCATAGCAGTCTTTCAAAGGAAGCAGTTATTAATTGTCATCTCACAATGGAAGCAGCTGAGGCACAGAAATTTTCTTAACTTACCCAAAGTCACATGTCCTGAAATCGTAAAACTAGTTAGAACCAAGGTGGTTTGGCTACAGCAAGGCCCGCTGCCAGACCCTGCTGCATGTATACTGATGGGTGCTGTTACATTGACCAGGCTGGCCGCCCCCAGCCCTGGCTCCTGTGCTCACTAGCAGGAGCTGCAGCCTAGCCTAGCCCAGCCTCCTCCCAGCTCGGCTCCCTTGAGTGTTGGTGAGTTTTGTGGTCTAGCCTAGCTTGGCCCATCACCATCTCTACCTCTTGTGAATGCTACAGTCTCACTGAGGTGAGCCCACAAATCCCTTTCAGAATCTACCCCTAGATTCAGTTCTGCAACCCAGCTTGATGTGACCCACCCCCTCTGAGACTCACAGGCCATTACTATGGCCTAACTTTGCCAGGTATGCTCCCAACCCCAGCTTTTGTATGTGTTAGAGGGAATGCTACTTAGCCCAGACCAGGTTTTCCATTTGGGCAGGCCCCTTGGCCTGACCCACATATGCCCTCCGGCTTCCCCTCTCTAAGCCATGCCATTTCAGCTCCTTTACCTACCCGTAAGTGCATGACGTGGTGAGTAGAAACTCCCAGAAGTTGCTCCTCATCCATCAAGCATGCTCTTGGTGGCCCCTATTCCACTGTGTCCCAGATCCCCTTCCCCAGGCCATCTGCAACTCTTCTGCTGCACGGCGGCGCACAGCATGCCTGGGAAGGGCGGCAGAGCAGGACAATGTGTTGCAGCTCAGCATCCCCTACTCCATCTTAAACATATATAAATGTATGTATGCATGTATATAGACATGAGAGAGAGAGAGAGAGAGAGAGAGAGAGAGAGAGAGAGAGAGAGAGAGAGAGAGAATAATCAGTATCTATGCTGGCATACAGGTAGAGTTGACACAGAGTTGTTATTCATGAGGTCCAGAATGCCTGCCAGCTCTCGGCTGCTCTTGTGCTAGCAGTAAAATTCTCACCTAGGTACAAAGCGACTCAGGCATTTGCCTACAGCTGGAGAGTTCCTCAGTGTTGCAGCCTTGAGTGGGGGAACTTTGTGGAACTTGGAGGCAAAGCTCTCATACACAGACTGATGCTTTTTCTCATGAGATTGGAGCACCTGTTGTGGGAGCTTTTCTATCTATCTCTATGTCTTTCTTTCCTTCTTTCTTCCTGGTAATTGGTTTATTTGAGAGAGAAAAAGAGAGGGAGAGAGAGGGGATGAGGGAGGAAGATCCATCTACTGGTTACCTCCTCAATGCCTGCAATATTGTACTACCTGGGTTCAGCCAGGCTAAAGCTAGGAGCCAGAATTCAGTCTAGGTCTCCCAGTGAGTAGCAGGGCCCCAGATGTTGACTCATCACCTGCTTCTGTCTGGAGTATTCACCAGCACTTAGCTGGAATCAAGAGCTCAACTGGGACCTGAGTTCAGATAGTCTGACACTGGATGCAGAAGCCCCAAGTAGCATTTCAATTTCCATGTCAAATTCTGTTCCAGTCCCCTTTTCTACCTTCTGAATGTGTCTGCCCTTTCATTTTTTACTCTGAATTAAAGCAGCACAAAGCCCTCACCAGATGTGGCTCCCCAGGTTTGGACTTCTCAGCCTCAGAACCATAAGGCAAAATAAACTTGTCTCCTTTGTAAATTCCCAGTCTCAAATATTCTGTAATAACATCTAAAAATTAATGAAAGGAGTCCAGCACAATGGCACAGAAGACTAATCCTCAGTCATGTGGTCCCAGCATCCTATATGTGCAACAGCTCATGTCCCAGCTGCCCCACTTCCCATCCAGCACCCTGATTATAGGTTGAGAAAGCAGCAGAGGCTGGCCCAAGGCATTGGGAACCTGCATCCCCATGGGAGACCTGGAGTAGGCTACTGGCTTTAGATCAACTCAGTTCTGACCATTGTAAACATCTGGTGAACCGAATCAGAAGTTGGAACACCTTCTATCTCTTCTCTTCTCTTCTCTTCTCTTCTCTTCTCTTCTCTTCTCTTCTCTTCTCTTCTCTTCTCTTCTCTTCTCTTCTCTTCTTTTCTCTCCTCTCCTCTCCTCTCCTCTCCTCTCCTCTCCCCTTCCCTCCCCTCCCCTTCCCTCCCCTCCCCTCCCCTCCTCTCCCCTCCCCTCCTCTCCCCTCCTCTCCTCTCCTCTCCTCTCCTCTCCTCTCCTCTCCTCTCCTCTCCTCTCCTCTCCTCTCCTCACCTCTCCTCTCCTCTCCTCACCTCTCCTCTCCTCTCCTCTCCTCTCTTTCTGTAAAATTTGTCTTCTAAATAAAAACAAATAGATCTTTAAAAGTTAATTATCTAGAGAAGGTACCGGGCCCAACACGGTGACCTAGTGGCTAAGTTCCTTGCCTTGAACGCACCAGGATCCAGTATGGGCACCAGTTCTAATCCTGGCAGCTCCACTTCCCATCCAGCTCCCTGCTTGTGGCCTGGGAAGGCAGCCAAAGACGGCCCAAAGCCTTGGGACTCTGCACCCATGTGGGAGACCTAAAGGAAGTTCCTGGCTCCTGGCTTCAGATCGGCACAGCACTGGCCATTGCGCTCACTTGGGGAGTGAATCACTGGATGGAAGATCTTCCTCTCTGTCTCTCTGTCCATCCAATGATTCACTCCCCAAGTGAGCACAATGGCCAGTGCTGTGCCGATCCGGAGCCAGGAGCCAGGAGCCAGGAACTTCCTCCAGGTCTCCCACGCAGGTGCAGGATCCCAAAGCATTGGGCCGTCCTCAACTGCTTTCCCAGGCCACAATCAGGGAGCTGGATGGGAAGTGGAGCAGCTGGGATTAGAACCGGCGCCCATATGGGATCCCGGTGCGTTCAAGGCAAGGAACTTAGCCACTAGGCTATGCCGCTGGACCTAAAATAAATCTTAAAAAAAAAAATAGAGAAGGTACCATCTAAGCTGCACTGAGCTATCTCAGGTAACAGCTCTTTATTTTTTTTAAAAAATTCGTTTTTTATTTTGATGATGTTTATGTAGATGAGAAGGATGCATGCCCATGTGGCTCACCAATCACAGTGGGGAGGATTGACGAATGGAGAAAAGCATGTGAGACAATTATTTATAATCTCCTCTTTCTTCCTATATCTGAGGAAAGTGGCAGGAGAAGGGGAGAGGATTCCCAGCAGTCCAACTACATCAGTACCTGGGAATAGGGGACAGCCACCCAATGTCATCCCATGGTCCCGGATGTGGAACCTGTTCTGAAGGTACTGCTTAAGTGATTTACACAGTTTTGAGATGCTGATGATTTTGTTACTTCAAGGTTGAGGAAGTCCTTCCAAGATCCATTGGCTGACATAGTTCACTTAGAGTCTCCACTGACCCAGACTCTGCCTGTCAAAGCTTGACCAAGAGAGCTGTCCATCCATAATACTAGATGTCCTCTGCAAGTCTCAATGAATCGGCTGTCATGTCCCTCATGTTCATCTGGGCATGCCATCCACTGCACGAGAGTTTTGCCATATGCACTCCATGGTGACAGCACAAATCCTTTGATTTTCCCCACGACTGAAGTTCTGACCCCAGAGGTCCAGTTGGGAGTGTCCCCAAAGAACCCTCACCAGAGGTGACCCCAGATCTGACTCCTGTGTGTGCTAGGCAGTGCAGAGGCCAGCTCACTCCATCATCCACATCAACCTACACACACACACACTGGTAGTTGCAGTCATCCTGTCCGTTCTTTCCCCTGCTCCATCTCATACACAAACCAATAGATGCTGTGGCTCAGCCTGTCATGCCCATCACACACACCCTTCACACACAACAGTGGAAACTGCAGCCCAGTTGGAGCGATCTCCAGTAACTCCCTCCAGATCTACCCCCAAACTCGGTTCCTGCACACGCTGCTTTGTGCAACAGACTGGTCCAGTTTGTCCCACATGCTATTTGCTCTTGTACACATCAATGGATGTTGGAACCTAGCTCAGCCCAACTGACCCCACAATCCAGCCTGTGGGTGCCACTGCCCGTCCAGCAAAGCCTGCCTTCAGCCTTGGTTTTCATTGCTAACTGGCGGGAACTGAAGCCCATCAGAGAGGTGCCCACAATCTCCCTACTAGGCACACTCCCAGCCCCAGATCCTCACTTTCCAGATGGCTCTGCAATCCAACCTGATAGGACTTGTCCCCAGTCCCAGCAACTACTAGCTGATACTGCAGCAAAGCCCAACCAGCCTATGCTTATTCTGGCTCATGCGTGCACCAGTAGATACAGTTGTTTAGCCCAGCCTGGCTCTCCCCCTAACCAAGCTCAGATGCAGGCCAATGGACTTTGTAGCCTTGCCCAACCTGTTTTGCACCCAGTCCCAGCTCTTGTGCTCACCAGTGGTAGCAGTGGCCCAGCAGGGGAGCCCCTGCATTCTCCCTACTGGCCTTACTCCCTCAGCCCGGAGGACTTACATGTGCTGGTGGGTGATGGTGGGTACTGGTGGGTGCTGTGACCCAGTCTGGCATGGCCCACCTCACCTCAGCATTTGTAAGTGGGTACTATAGCCTGGCTCGGCCTGGGGGCCTCCAGTTCCAGCTCATGCTGGTGGGTGTCTGTCCCATCCAGCAGGACAGTCAATGGGGGTCGCAACCACCTAGGAGAGAATGACTGGACAAGAGACACAAAGAATGGACAGCAAGACAGTAGGTCTGATCAAGCTGTCAGTTTATTGATTTCAACTGAGGGTTTTTATATTCTTCAGTAACTAAGGCTCAGGGAGGGAAGGAGAAACTGGGACGCAGGCCATGGTCTCAAGACCGATTGTTCTTGAGCAACCACCATATCAACAATAGTAACCAACTTATCAACAATAGCATAGGTAATCAGTAACAAGATGTCTGTAAGTACAGCATAAATCACATTCTGAAACAGTTGCTAGAAACAATTGAAGCTAAGCGTGTGATTAGTTTCATAACCTCTTTCCCAAGCATCTAGCCAACTGGGGGTTTTCCACTATCCCATAGGTCTATATTCAAAATGGCTTCAGTGTGGCTATAGTACATGGCTCCTGACAGGTGTCCTGCACAGTTAACCCCAAGGCCCAGCTCCAATATGAATTAACTGGTGCTGCACCCTGTCCTGGTTCTTACATCTGCCAGTGGGTGCTCTGAACTGACCCAGCTTGGCCACACCCAACCTGAGCCACATTTATGTCAGCAGTTACTATAAGCTGGCCTGGTCTTTGCTGCTTGCAACTTTGGTTCTTGCAATCACCTGCAGGGAATGCATCCTGACAGAAGAGTTCCCTAAACTCCTCTACCAGGTTACCTCCCAGTGGCAGATCTTATGCACACTGATGGGTCCTTTGCCGACCTCCTGTTCTGGTAGGTGCAGTGGTCTTGCCAGACCTGCCCACACCCATTCTGGCTCTTACTGTTGGGTGCTACAACCCAGTCCTGCCTGGCCCAATCCAAGGCTTAGCTCTCACGTGGTTCAACAGGTAGAGCTATTCCAGCCTGTCCTATACCCACCCTGGCTCCTGCGAGCACCAGTGGAGGCTGGAGCCTAGTACATACTATGTTTGGCACACCCCAGACCAAATCCACACCCATTCCGAGGGATACTGAAGCCACATCCAGGCCAATTTGCTGCCCCCATTCTGACTTTCACACTCACCAGTAGGAACTGCAGTCCAACCAGAGCATTCCCTTGGTTCCCCGACTAGGCTCACTCTCAGCCATAGATCTTGCATGTGTTGGTGGCTGCTCTGACCCAGTCCAGCATAAACCACCACTCAGCTTGGCTTTTGCCATTACATACTCTAGCCTGGCCTCGCTTAGCCTGGCCCACCCCATTCCCAACTCTCACTAAAGGTTGCTGTAGCCTACCTCTGCCTAGCCTCTCCCCACCCCTGGCTTTCACCAAACTGGTTGGTGTAATAGCCTAGCCTAACATGGCTTGTACCCCTATTCTGGCTCCAGCGCATACCAGTGTGCAATGTTTTGGTCCAGCCCTGCCTGTTCTGCACCTCCAGAGTCAACCCACATACCCGCTGACTAGTGGAACTACCTTGCCCAATCTGATCATCACCAAGCCCCGACTCATAAGCTTACCAGTGGGAGTGATGGCCCACCAGGAGTTCTCCAAGTTCCCCCAGCAGGCCCATTCCCAGACCCAGATCTCCTGCATGCCAGAAGATGCTAGGCCCTTACCTGGCACAGTTTGCCTCCCAATCTTGGCCTTTGAGTGTGCTGGTGGATGCCATGGCCCAGTCTGCCCTACACCCAATTCTTGGGTGGGTCTGCAAGTGCTGAAGTCTGTTCCCCACCCCAGTACCCATGAGTGTTGGTGAGTTCTATGGCCATGCCTACCTCAGCCCATTACCACTCCCAGCCCTCAAGCAAACCAACTGATATGGCAGTGATGGGTAATGCTGGGCTAGGTCAGAGCAACCACCAACACACGCAGGATTTATGGGTGCTGGTTCTAATCCTGGCAGCCCCGCTTGCCATCCAGCTCCCTGCTTGTGGCCTGAGAAAGCAGTTGAGGAAGGCCCAATGCTTTGGGACCCTGCACCCGTTTGGGAGACCCGGAAGAGCTCCTGTCTCCTGATCAGTGCAGCTCTGGTCACTTGGGGAGTGAATCATCAGTGTGAAGATCTTGTTCTCTGTCTTTCCTCCTCTCTATATACCTGACTTTGTAATAAAAATAAATAAATCTAAAAAGAATAATAATAAAAATATATCTTTTGTTTTAAAGGGTTCTGAAGAAGCTATTTTCTCAAGCCACAAGCAGGAGCTAGATGCGAAGCGGAACAGCTGAGACATGTACAGGTGCTCATATTGGATCCTGGCACTTGCAAGGGGGAGGATTAACTAGTTAAGCTATTGTGCTGGCCCGGTTTCTGCCATCTGAGTCATGATATATCCTATCAAGGCTGGCGCTATGGTACCGTAGATCAAGTCACTACCTGGGACACCTACATTTCATATCAGCATCCTGGTTCAAGTCCCAGCTCTTGTGTATTCAGTTCAGCTTCCTGCTAACATGCATTCTGGGTGGCAGCAAGGGATAGCTCCTGCCACCTACTTGGGAGCCCCAGAAAGGGTTCTTGGCTTTTGGCTTTGGTCTACCTGACTTTTGTGGATATGTAGGGACTGAATCAGCAGTGGGAAGATCTCTCTTGCTAGCTCTCTCATGTTCCCTTCCCCCATTACTCTGCCTTTCAAACAAATAAATAAACAAGTCTTTACAAAAAACTCTGCATAAGCCTAGTGAAAGCTCAGCCAAAAAGTCCATTAAGCACCAAGGCTCTGAGGGAACAGTGAGTCTGTTGGTCAAAGATGAGCCCATCACTCGAGGCCATCACCAAGCTAAAGAACAAAGAGCCAGAACCACATCTCTAAAATGTACAGCCCTTAGGTCGGCAACAGCACACGTAATCGTAATGCATTCATTATCACAACTGCATTAACTCACATCATAATATTTAACTCTAGCTAATGTTAAAAATGACTTTCAGTGCTTTCTCAGCAGGAAAAAGGGTCATGGGTCAGAGTCTTGAAAATATTGCAACGTCAATCGGCCATCGAAAACAAGCAGGAAGCCTGGATAAGTGAGGAATGGCCAAAGGCCACTTCAGCCTTATCTAGCTGTGAATCCCTTCTAAAAAGAAGTTTTTGCAAATCATTCACATAAATAAATATCAACTTTGGAAAGTTGAAATTAAAGAGCAATTGTATTATCACACTGTTTTGCTTAATGCTTTCTTACCTTTTTAAAGCAGTAGAACGCTGCTGAAACACAGTAATGAACATCTGCTGTGTTTGCCTTATCCTTTCTCAACTCAAATAGAGATTTATTTTATTTATATTTGAAAGAAAGTGCTACATAAAAACAGAGACAATGAGAAAGATCTCTCATCCGCTGGATCACTCCCAAAATAGTCACAAAGGTCTGAAGACAACAGGAGTCTTCTCTGGGTCTCCTACCTGAGTGCAGGGACCCAAGCACTCAAGCCATCTTCCATTGATCTCTTATGTGCATCAGCAGGGAGCTGAATTGAAAGTAGAGCAGCCAGGGCCCAGCACTGTGGCCTAGCGGCTAAAGTCCTCGCCCTGAACACCCCGGGATCCCATATGGGCGCCGGTTCTAATCCCAGCAGCTCCACTTCCCATCCAGCTCCCTGCTTGTGGCCTGGGAAAGCAGTCGAGGACGGCCCAAACCTTTGGGACCCCGCACCCGTGTGGGAGACCTGGAAGAGGTTCCAGGTTCCCGGCTCCGGATCGATGCAGCATTGGCCATTGCAGCTCACTTGGGAAGTGAATCATTGGACGGACGGAAGATCTTCCTCTCTGTCACTCCTCCTCCTCTCTGTATATCTGACTTTGTAATAAAAATAATAAATAAATCTTTAATAATAATAATAATAAATTTAAAAAAAAAAAGAAAGAAAGAAAGCAGAGCAGCCAGGACTCAAACTGGCACCCATATGGAATGTTAGAGCTGCAAGGCAGCTTCTTAAGGCACTAACCCTGTGCCTTCTTATCGTGTAAAATTCAAGAAAAAGCCTCTCTCTGGAAACCACCTTCTCCCAGTCACACCTAACTGTGGTGCAGGTTTGTGGCGATTAGTCCTGGCCTGGCTATGGCCAGTAAAAATAAATAAAATAAAATAATATTGGTAATAAATGAAATAATTTGCTTCCTAAGCTCTTCTTCCTCTTGTTTCATTCACAATTCTGGAAAGAAAACACAATGATATAGTGGTTTTTTTTTTTTTTAGAAAGACATTGCATTTCTGATTTGCATTTTTTTTAAGATTTATTTATTTTTATTGGAAAGGCAGATATACAGGAAGATCTTCCATCAGATGGTTCACTCCCCAAGTGGCCACAACAGCTGGAGTTGGGCTTGTCCGAAGCCAGAAGCCAGGAGCTCTTCTGGTCTCCCACACGGCTTCAGGGTCCAAGGCCTTGGGCTCTCCTTGACTGCTTTCCCAGGCCACAAGCAGGGAGCCGGATGGGAAGCAGGGCTGCCGGGATTAGAACCGGTGACCATATGGGATCCCAGCGCATGCAAGGCGAGGACCTTAACCACTATGCCATCGTGCCGGGCCCAATGATATAGTTTTTAAACCTCCTTTATACACACAAGAGCATGACAAAGACCACCACTATCACTATAGGATCTGCATGATGTCCACTTCTACGAAGTAAAAAGTAGAGGATAATACAGGACAGCTGATGAGGCAGCCAATGCGTATTCACAGGAAGGAATGATGGGGCAAACTGAGCAAGGCAGCTGGAATGAGATGGGCTTGCCTACTCCAACAAAGGATGTGTAAAACAAACTCTGACAGAATTTAAGGGATTTAGGCAACATGAACTATTTTTTTTAAATTTACTTCTTACTTGAAAAGCAGAGAGAGTGTGTGTGAGGTTGTTGTTCCATCTGGCAGCAAGGAGCAGTGCAACATTTCCCAACCGTACACCTGCTGCAGTCACAGAAAGGAGGGCGGGGTCTTTTCCCTCATGCACCTCACTGCCTCCCCTCCCTTGCACACACTCATTCTTTCCTACTAAGAGACCTTCATGGGTCTGCGATCCCCTCACATATGTAACAAACATTAGGGGCAACTGCAGCTCCCTGCAGTGTGGCAGCTGTGAGGGGTGCCCCTGCCGGGTCAGACCCAATGCAGGGGACTCAAGCCAAAGACACTGCTGGAAGGCAGTGAAGGAGTCCCTCGGCCTTGGGCGGCCAGTGCACCAAGTGGTGCCAAGCTTTGCCTGCTGGCCTCCCGGCAGCAAACTCTGGGGTTTTTAAGTTATGTGGTTGCTGCCTGGGGACACCCATGAATAAGGCCAGTTTTAATGTAGGTAAGAGGTCAGGAAAGTTTCAGGCATGCGTGGGGACTGAGACCAGATGGTTTGAAGGGAAGTAACCACAAGATAATTTGGGTTAGACTGATTCACCAGCCCAATTAGGAATCCAGAGATGGGCTGTTAGCATAGAGCATCACTGACAGCCACACACCAGACCACACCAAAGCTATGGAGGGGGGCCTGTTTAGGGTTAGGTACCATTACCCGACTGGGTGGTGGTGTGGTCACATTTAGCAGGATCAAGACACTATCCAGCATGCGAGAGAACTTGGTCTGGGGGTAGACTGTGGGATTGTGTGTACCCAACCCTGTGGAAATACAAGTGCCCCTGGTTAGCTCACAAGTTGGGGTTGTGATGGACTAAGCTAAGTGTGACCATGGCACCTGTCATCACTCACAGTTAAGGAACCCACAACAGTCTGGGAAGGTCAAGGCAGCAGCACCCAAATGTGCATGCTAAAACAGGATGTGGGATGGGTTGGGCTGCAAATGGAAGGGGGCCAGTGACACCTTCTGGCCTTTTGTCCCAGGCCAGGTACCATGGAAACCAGGGATTTTCTTTGTTTATGGAGAAATATCTTTGAGGTAAACCTTTAAAAGATGCTTCCCCCCCCCATTGATATGGGTCTCAAGTTTCCACTTTTCCTCCTGCCACTATAGCAGAGGACTAGGGTTTTTCTCTCTTGCTTTTCCTCTTGCTACTATGGCAGGGGGTAAGGGTCCTTTCTATCTCAGAGCCCCCTCCTGTCACTAGGATGGGAATCTCCTTTCTCAACTTTTCTTTTTAAATTTTCTTTGTTAATTTCTTTTTTCTTCCTGATGTTGATTTTGCTTTGTGGCTCTTCATTTAAGGGGATGTATAGTAGCTGTGTAATAGAGACTGTCATATCTAGTAACATGTTATTTAAATTCCTGGCATTGTAAATTTCTATTTTTCTTTCTATTGTTGATTTTGTATTATGACTTTTCATTTGAGGGGATGTACAGTAGCTGTGAAACGGAGACTAACATCCAGATGTGAGGATACAATGCAGTATGCATTTCTGCTATATCTTGACAATAGGAATCTGGACTCTCTGCCATTGTCCATGCCCGCAATGATGGACATATGACTGTGTATGAAGAACTATACTTTAGTAATGATATAGAGGAACTAGGTGGGGGGCGGTGGAATTGGGGCTGGGGTAAGGGACATACCAGGAGCCTATGGAACTGTATCATAAAAAGCTAATAATAATAATAAAATGAAAAAAAAAAAAGGACGGGAGTCTCCTTTCTCAACTTCTCTAATACTCCTTGCTTTAAAACGAAACTGTGTCCGCATGAAAATTCTTCTTTCCTGCGAAATAAGAATTGAGGTTGCTGCCATATTCGGGATCAAACAAGGCCGCAACACCAGCCAGTTCACACTGGGGATACTGAGGTGAAGTGAACCATCCCAGCCTGGGGTCAGTGGGAGCCAGGTTTGTGAGCTGAAGGAGTGGGGGATTTGGCAAGGCTTGGGTCACCTGGCCCTGGTCCTTGGACCTGCCTGCAAATGAAAAAGGTGGAGCAGAGGACACAGACTTTGATGCACGTGCAGACTATGGCAGCTCATTTGGTACAGTAGCGGAGGAAGGAGAACAGAGCAAATTGGACAACTACCCCAGCAAACAAAGACAGCAAAAATCTGGGTAAATGGGAACTTATGGTTAACTATGTCAGCCAATGGACATTGGGAGGGTTGACTCACCGTTGGATTGATGAAATCAACAGCATTTCAGAACTATCCAAATCACTTGGTCAGAACCCTCAGAACATGCACTACAGCGGGACCCTGGGTTGATATTAGATGGTGGCTCCCCATCCCTGGGTACTGGGACATTTGGGAGGCTGGGTGTGTCTTCCCTCTTTATCTTTTGCCTTTCCTTAGAGACAAGAAAAAGTGGAGAATTTAGAAACAATTATTTCACCCACTTTTTCCTAACCCTCAATCTAGTCAACCATGTAATCATCATCAAAAATAAAAATTTAAAAACATTGGAAGGGCCCCAGCTGTAGGCAACAGCCTAGGTTGCCTTGGGTCTAGACAAGTAAAGAACAGGGCTGGAGGCAGGACTTCCCAGGCAGCTGCACCCATTGGTATGCACATTAGCTGATGTGGGGGTGACGGAGCCTGACCTTGCACCAAATGGCGCACTTGAGAGCAAGGTCAGACGACCTCCCAAGGTAAGACTTCTTAGGGGGCTCTCCAACTACACTACTGCACTCAAGCCCCAACCTCAGGGAAAGTCACACAGACAGGTGATCCAACTCCAGAACACAAGTTGCAGGATTGGGTCTCCTCAGCTGCTGACCCTCATGCAAGAATAGAGTGCATACCCAGATGAAGATGGAAGATAAGATACCCAGCTCATCAAAGCCAAGAGAAGACTTCGAGTAATTCAGTAAAAGAGGGAAGAACAGGTTGAACAACACTGTAGACCAGGCTCTACAACAAGCACCTAGGCCTCTGGGCACACTGTAGTAGATATGGACAACCAACAAGCCTAAGAAAGAATTTCTCACCTCTAGTATAATGTAGGCAACAACTTCTCAGAACAATCAAGACCACTCCAGTTACAGCCTTGGAACATTCCTTCCCACATTGGGGCCTCAAAGGCAACACCGAACAACCCTCTGTGTCACTGGGCATTGATGCAGTGTGATAGTAAGGAGAACCACATTTTTCTTCCCCTTTCTCCCCCACCCTCTGCTATGGACGCAACAGAGAACATTGAAACGCTTATCCTACCCAACTCCCCCTGCATCAACCAAGCCCCTCCATACTAACTAGGGGCCCACATGGGTCTACAAACCCCTCACCTGTGTAATAAATACTAAAATAACAATGAAATTTTTAAAATTTCTTCAACGTTTTTATCTATATTTTGATCTTACAAATGATCATTTTTTAAATCTATTTTTCTGCAAGGAATATAAAAACACAAAATCTGCCAAATATCATATTCACACAAATCCCCAGAAAGGTTTTCTGTGTGGTCTTCACTGACGCAAATTTTTGTGAATGTTTCACCCTTACTGTTGAGTCTTTAATCTGTTTCATAAAAACCAAGCTACAATTTTTTTTTAAAAGATTTATTTATTTTATTACAAAGTCAGATATACAGAGAGGAGGAGAGACAGAGAGGAAGATCTTCCATCCGATGATTCACTCCCCAAGTGAGCCGCAACGGCCGGTGCTGCGCCGATCCGAAGCCAGGAACCAGGAACCTCTTCCAATTCTCCCACGCGGGTGCAGGGTCCCAATGCATTGGGCCGTCCTCAGCTGCTTTTCCCAGGCCACAAGCAGGGAGCTGGATGGGAAGTGGAGTTGCTGGGATTACAACCGGCGCCCACATGGGATCCCGGGGCATTCAAGGTGAGGACTTTCAAGCTACAATGTTTTTAATGCAATGCATACATCATACAATACAAATAAATTTTCTAAGAAAAGGAAATCTAGGCATTATTTAAAAAAATATGAGCAGATTGGAGAAGCAGGCAAGCTGTTGAGGCTTGGTACGTCTTATTTGCTCTGTGGTTTTCTGTGATTACATTTTTTAAAAAAAGATTTATTTATTTTGTATTGCAAAGTCAGGTATACAGAGAGGAAGATCTTCCGTCCGATGATTCACTCCCCAAGTGAGCCGCAACATCTGGTGCTGCGCTGATCCAGAGCCAGGAGCCAGGAGCCAGGAACTTGCTCCAGGTCTCTGACGAGGGTGCAGAGTCCCAAGGCTTTGGGCCGTCTTCGACTGCTTTCACAAGCCGAACGCCAGGCCAAGCCCCAACCGCCATCGCTACCCACTCCCGGTAGTCCCGGCTGCCCCAACAATGAATTTAAATACATAGTTTTAAAATTAGATGAAAGCAAGTTCATGGCATGTTTACTCATCCTTAGTCCACACCTTCCTAGACTGGCATGGTGTGGGTTTTGATCTTTTGTTGAAAAATTGGCATTTAAAAAACAGCAACCTCTCCCAATCTTCATAATTTTTTTTTTTAATCTATGTTCACCTGGTCTCCAATTGACCTCTTCAGCCAATGAGAACTGAGTGGGACTGTTTGTTAACGTCCTAACCATCTTGGGAGTATACTATTCAGTCCTGTGTCAACTAATTTGAAGGGCAGATGGCCAAATGTGACATGGCTCAAACTAGAAAAGGCTGAAAGAAAGTAGCTAGCGCAGCTCATGCAATTTCCAGGATGCTACAGACTCACAGATACCTAGGGAAAGATATTACTGATAAGGAGGACTGTAGAAGGACTTTGTGACCCTAGAGCACAGGATTGCAATTGATAGGATAATAGTTGAAAGCAACTGATTGGGTCCCATTCCTATAGTTAAATGGATATCATTTGCATGAGGACAGCTGAGTGGACAGCATGTGAATGAGAACACTTGGTGGGATATACAAAACAAAAGAGTTCTAAACAAAACTATAGAAACAGTTGATGCACACACAGCCCCCCCCTTGCGATAATGTAGCAACTAAAGTCCTCGCCTTGAATGGGCCCAGGATCCCATGTGGGTGCCGGTTCTAGTCCCGGCAGCTCCACTTTCCATCCAGCTCCCTGCTTGTGGCCTGGGAAAGCAGTCGAGGACGGCCCAAAGCTTTGGACCCTGCACCCCTGTGGGAGACCGGGAAGAGGCTCTTGGCGGCATATTTTTTAAAAATGTTTAATTTTTATTTTTTTATTAATTACATTGCATTATGTGGCACATTTTTATATGCACTGGGATTCTGGATTCCCCCCACCCCTCCCCAAACCCTCCCCCCACGGTGGATTGCTCCACCTTATTGCATTTCCATAGTTCAAATTCAGTTAAGATTCTTTCATTAGAGGTATTTACCAAGCTTACAGTCCAGCATCCTATTGTCCTGGTAAGTTCAATAGTTTCTTGGTGAGACCCTCTCTGGTCTGAAGGTAGAGCCAGCAGAGTATCATCCCAATCAATTAAAAGCCCCAACATAATATTTACAACCAATTACAACATTATGGCATTAATTGACATGGTATTGATTAACTAATATGTTAACAGGAAAATGCAGGTTCTCAACCAACCACAACCTGTGACCTCTTCATAGACATTTCCATTTTGGTTTATATTCAACCCTGTTCTATACACCTCAAAATGGCTATAGATTGCCATTCAGCTGTCTCATGTCTATTCTAGTTTTAGTATTTAGCAGTTTATAGCATTGAAGCATGGTTTCTCTGAACCTGGCTGTTATTTGGGTAGTCTAACTCTATAACAAGACATATGTCAACAGTTTAGGTGAACAGTTATAGGAGGGGTGTGCAGAGAAATCTTCAACACCCCAGTGAGGAGTGACTAATCTTTGTGTCCCACCCAGTGAGTTGTAAGTTCTTGGCGTCATATTGATTGGCATCGGCCCGTTGCGGCTCACTTGGGGAGTGAACCATCGAACGGAAGATCTTCCTCTGTTTCTCTCCTTCTCTCTGTATATCTGCCTTTCCAATAAAGATTCATATAAGTCTTAAAAAAAAAACAGTTGATGGTTTTTGTTGAGAAGCTCAACACCTCCTCTCTTATCCCGTAAGATCCTCAGTGTATCAAGTCTGATGCAACTAATAAACTTCGGCTTTGGACCATCAGTCAAAGTCCACGAATGTTATTATGAGCTCCGTGCACCAAGTCCACCACTGTAGGACAGCGATAGAGGACAAAATTACTACATATGAGGAAAGCATTCACACAAACCCAGGAAACACTAATGCCTAGAAAAGACATGAAATGACCTTCACTCTGGGTGAATTAATGAAGGCATACTATTTCATAGAACCAATCTATATGGATCAGGAGAGTGCTCACATTAGGCAGGGCCATAACATTAACTAGCACTCAAGAACCATATCCAGGGGTAGATTCTGTGGGGGATATATGGGCCAAACCCTGTGGAAATTCTAGCCCCACTGTTTAGCTCAAGAGTTTGGGTGGTGATGGACTAAGCTAGGTGTGACCAAGGAGCCTGCCATCAATCACAGGTAAAGGAACCTGCAACAGTCTGGACTGGTCAAGGCAGCAGCACCCAAATGTGCATCCTGAATAGAGTGTGGGATAGGCCGGACTGCAACATTCACCAGCTCATACATGGCCAAATGGAAGGCCAGACGGTGCCGGGCACTGGCCTAAAACCCATTGGCATGTATGAGAACTGGGTCTGTGAGGGGATTAAGTGGAGGAATTTGGGAAACTCCCCTGCTGAGTCATAGATCCTGCTGGTGAACATGTGGTCCAGACCTGGGGGTTGGACAAGCTGGGCAAAGTAGCTCCAACACTTGGCTAATGTGTAAACTGGTAATGGAACAGGATGTACTGGGCAGGACTGAGCAAACCTTAGCCTACAAATGAAACTAGAAACCAGGATGGAGCACAGGTCATGCTGAGCTAGGCTCTTGCACCTACTGGTTTGCATGAGTCAAGGACGCTAAGCCACAGTGTCTAAGGCAGAGGCCAGGACAAGTGAGGGACTGAGCCAATCAGAATCAGAACAACCACTGGCATGCGCGTGATCTATGGCTGGGAACAGGCCTGGTTGGGGAACTAAGGGGACACCCTAACTGGGTTGAGGTTCTCACCAAGGGGTGCGTGTGCTGGAATGGGGACTGCGCTCTAACCAGGAAACAGTTGTAGTCTCCCTCACACAAATGTGGACTGGGACTGGAAGCACCAGGCCAGATCAGACCCCAAAACCTTCTGCTGTCCTGGAGGACCAGGGTAGATGTGGGATGAACTAGGCAAGGTCTAAACCCCCTACTGAGCCATATGTGAGCTATATGTGGGTATGGACGAGCCATGGCTGGGCTGAAACATCCAACAGGAAGAACCAGAATGGGTTGAAAGCCAGTCAGGAAAAGCCACTGTTCCTGCTAGGACAGGAGATGAACTGAGTAGGTCTGGCTCATGGACCACCTGGTGTGCGCAAAATCTGGCACTGGGAGGGGTTCTTTTTTTTGTTTTGTTTTAGTAGCAATGGTATATATTTAAGAGCCTGGTATACGGTATATACTAAGATGGTCTGGTAAAATAATTGTTCTCAGTTCAGCTATCTTATATTCAGGTCCAAGTTGCAAATGAATTGTGGCAAATTACTTTATTTCTTTGAGATTCATTTTTCCTTAGATGCAATATCAGAAGAATAATGACAATATGTCACAGTTTTGATGGAAGATAATTGTGTATAAAATAAAAATTGTTTTTTTTTCGTGCTGACAGCTAATTTTATTTTATTTTTTTTTATTCATTGATTACATTGTATTATGTGATACAGTTTCGTTGGAACTGGGAATCACCCCACCCCTCCCTCCACCCTCCCCCCACCCTCCCCCCCTTGTGGAATATTCCACCTTGTTGCATATTGGGAGGGGTTCTGATGGAGGAGCCCGGGCAACTCCTCTGGCAGGACACAATCTCTGCAGGTAAGTGCAAGAAGCAAGATAGGAAACAGCCCAGAATAGGCCATGGAAAGTTTCCCACTGGCATACATTTGGCATGGGTCAGGGGCAGACCAGGCTGAATCAGTTCATGTCATCCACTGGTAAATCCATACACCACAACAGAGTGTGTGTCGAGCCAGATTAGGTCGCGACAAAAACCAGTGCACAATATGGAATGTCAGGGTGAGGTTGCCTGTATTGGATGTGACTGCAGCACCCAACCGGCACGCGGCAGAACCAGGAAGGGAGGGGGCAGAGCTGGCAGGGGGATTAAGGGGTGGTTCCCTCGCCGGACAGCTACTCCCACTGGAGAGCGTGAGCTGGGATGGGGACAGACCAAACTAAGCAGGTCTACAACATTTGTGCGTCTCATGTGGACTAGATCAGGGAAAAGCCAGGTTGGGCTGATCATTCCTACTGGTGCAAGCATAAATTAGAGTGGGTGAGGGTTGTTTGGGCTTAGCCTCAGCATCACCTGGCAGAAGCTGGCACTGGGGGCTAATTCTGTCAAGTCAAACCACAGAACCACCTGGAGAGTGCATACACCAGGACTGAGAGCAACCCAGGAGGGAAATAGTGGGCTCCTCCCTCTTGGGTTACCACTCCCACAGGAGGGCATGAAAACTAGGACAGGGGCTGGGGTGGCTAGACAGAGAGGCACTCAACAACAGCCATGAAGGCTGGATAGTTGAGCTGGTTAGATGGAACTAAGCTTTAATACCCATTGACATGTATGAGAACTGAATGGGATGTGGGACAGACTGGACTAGTCTGCTACACATACTGGCAAACCAGGGTAGGGGTCAGGCCTGGTGGGGGTTAATGTGGGTCGCTGTGACTAGGCTGCAGTTCCCACTGGTTTATGTGAGGGCCGAGTATGTGCTGGGCAGAACCAGGCTGGACTGCAACACCCATTGGTTCCAGTGGAAGTCGGGACTGAAAACACAACCAAACCAGCAATTGCAACCACCAGTTGATCGTGGAGATGGACTGTGCCAGGCCCTGTGCTTGCTAGAACACACAAGAATCTGGTCTGGGAATACCTCAAAGTTTCTTTGGGGATCTCCCCAATCGAAATGCCAGACTCAGAACCCTAGCCAAGTAAAGACAGAAGACAGAACAAGTCAGTCAACCACCTCAGCTATATGTTGGCAGCGAAATACTGGGCAAATGGAGACCCTATCATGGACTATGTCAATCAGTGGATTCTTCAACGACCTCATCGTGTTCAGAGTGGCGAGACTGGCAGCGATTCATAACTGGTGAACTATCAAAACCACTTGAACAAGTATCTCAGAGCATGCCCCACGTCGGGGACTTGGGGTGGGTGGGAAACTGGGTGGGGCTTCTCCCTCCATATCCCCCTTTACCTCAGATACATGAAGGAAACAATATGGAAATAATAATCTTACCCACTTGCCTATAGCCCTTGAACCTTTTTACCATAATTAACTATGTAAAGATTTTCAAAAATATAATTTAAAAAAATTTTTTTTATAAAAAGAACCAATCTATAAAGATCATGAGTTGGACATGACGTGATAGCATAGAGGCTAAAATCCTTGTCTTGAAAGTGCTGGGATCCCATATGGTCACCAGTTCTAATCCCGGCGGTCCCACTTCCCATCCAGCTCCCTGCTTGTGGCCTGGGAAAGGAGTTGAGGACGGCCCAAAGCCTTGCGACCCTGTACCCACGTGGGAAACACGGAAGAAGTTCCTGGCTCCTGGCTTCGGAATTGCCCAGCTCCAGCTCTTGTAGCCACTTGGGGAGTGAATCATCGGACAGAAGAACTTCCCCTCTGTCTCTCCTTCTCTCTGTATATCTGCCTTTCCAATAAAAATAAATAAATCTTAAAAGAAAAAAAATTCATTGGAAAGCCCCAATAATAGACTGAGTAAGGCAGAATAAAGACTTTCTTGCCACAATGGGGAAACAATCAAAAAGCTGGAGATGGGACTGAATCAAGCCCCCCAAAAAGTATTCAAGAATTAGGAGACACTATTTAAAGGCCAATATAAAAGTTATGGTAGTTCCAGAAGACACAGAAAGAGTTGGGCTTAAAAATGTGTTCAATGGACCAGTGGCTAAATCCTCGCCTTGCACACGCTGGGATCCCTTATGAGCACCAGTTTGTGTCCCAGCTGCCCCACTTCCCTTTCAGAAACCTGCATTTGGCCTGGGAAAGCAGTAGAGGATGTCCCAAAACCTTGGGACCCTGCACCTGCATGGAAGACCCAGAAGAAGCTCCTGGCTTCAGATCAGTTCAGTTCCAGCTGTTGTGGCTACCTGGGGAGTGAACCAGTGGGTAGAAGATCTTTCTCTGTCTCTCCTTCTCTCTGTAAATCTGACTTTCCAATAAAAATAAATTAAATATTTTGAAAAAATGTGTCCAATGAAATAATAAACAAAAATTTCCCTAATATGGAGAAAGAATTGGGAAACAAACTACAGGAGGGGAACAGAACTCCCAATAGGCTTGACCAAAAGCGATCTTCACCACAACACATGATCATCAAGCTCTCTTTAGCTGAACCCAGGGAAAAGATCCTCAAATATACACATGAAAAAACATTAACATATAGAGTTACCCCAATTAGACTCACTGCTGACCTCCCAGAGGAAATTCTACAGGCAAGAAGAGAATCAAATGACATATTCCAGATTCTAAAGGGGAAAATAAAATTGTCAGCCCAGAATAACTTACCCAGTAAAGCTTTCTTTTGTCTGAAAATGAAAGAAAATTCTTGCAAAGAAAATTTCTTCCAGACCTGCCCTACAAATGATACTTAAAAATGTTCCCTTGATGGAGAAAAGGAATAGCACCTACAAAAACCAAAGGCAAACATGGAGAACACCCCAGTAAAATGACAACAAAAGACTAAATCAATCAATGAACAACCTATTGCTAAAATGACAGGACCAAATTACTGCCTACCCATATTAACCCTGAATGCAAATGGCTTGAACTAGTCAACTGAGCATTATAGCTTAGTGGATTGGATCAAAAAACAAACCCCGGGCCTGGCGCCTTGGCCTAGCGGCTAAAGTCCTTGCCTTGAACCTGCTGGAATCCTATATGGGCACCAGTTCTAATCCCGACAGCTGCACTTCCCATCCAGCTCCCTGCTTGTGCCCTGCAAAGCAGTTGAGGATGGCCCAAAGCGTTGGGTCCCTGCACCCATGTGGGAGACCTGAAGGAGGTTCCTGGTTCCCGGCTTCGGATAGGTGTAGCACTGGCCGTTGCGGTCACTTGGGGAGTGAATCATCGGACGGAAGATCTTCCTCTCTGTCTCTCCTCCTCTCTGTATATCTGACTTTGTAATAAAAATAAATAAATCTCAAAAAAAAAAAAAAAGCCCATATCTGTTGCCTACAGGAGACATATCTCATCAACAAAAGTATACAGAAACTGAAAGAAAAAGAATGGAAAATGATATTCCAGGCTTATGGAAAGGAAACATAAGCTGATGTAGCCAGCCTTCTATCAGATAATATAGACTATGACGTGAAAAGTATTAAAAGAGAGGAAGAAGGACTCTACATAATGACTTTAGCCATCAGGCTACTGTCCTGGGCCCAAACTCCTGAATTTTTAGTTAGCTGGGAGGTAGCTGAGGACCCAGCTTATGGTTGGTGTTTGAAATGAGAACAGTCTTGGAGGGCTGAGTCCTTAATCTTTGGACTCCTAACGCAAGTATTAGTTCTGCTAAGTTTTCTGGGTGATTGTGACAAGTAACCTCTTTGAACATCAGGTTCCCTATCTATATAACGGATAATAGCAGCACCTCTGGGCTGTTTCAAGGCATTCATGAGATGATAAAGCATAAAGCTCACTGCCTATCCTGTTAAAGTGCTCAAAAAAATTAGCTGAAGTTTATCAATAGTATTATTTAATAAACTTTTGTACCAGGACTTCCTAGTGATAGAACTAAATAATAGGTATCTCTTAGATAAATATTTGTGTCTGGTCCTCCAGTCTTTAAGTAGGAAACATTTTCTTTTTTAAAATTGTGGACATGTTTGACGAATGAATAAGAACTAGGAGAGAACAAGTTGAGAAGTAAATGACACGAGGGTTTATACTATTGCACCATTATTTTTTTTTCTCCCGAGTTTTAGATCCCAAAGCTGTTTTGTAAGATTCTCTAGATGAAAGGTTCTTTTCTTTTTTCTTTTCTTTTTTTTTTTTTTTTTTCATAAGAAACACTCTGGAAAAACTTGACAAGTGAGTCGTTTGGAAATATTGACTTGAACTGTTGCTTAATGTTTTGTCTGTGTTGTAGGGCATTCAGTAACTCAGGTCACTGAGTTGCTGCGAAGGATTCTCTATGAGCTCCTGGGACTGCTTATGACAACATTGCCAAATGTCATCCGAGGGGGAAGTAAAAGTTAGGCCTCCTATTCCTGCAAGACCAGGAAGCAAGAAATCAATGGACGTGGAACAACAAACAGCCTGCGAAAGAAGGAGGTTTTATTTGCTCATGAAGATTATACAATTGCTCTTTCTCCTTTCCTCTTCTACCCTTTCTGCTTTTCATTCTCCAACACCACCTGGATTTAGTTGGCTGGACTGCTAAGGACAAAATGTGCCTGCATTTGCTTTGAAATGTTATCAATGCAATACTCAACTGTAAATATCTCTTGTGAAGTACCTTTATTCAGTTTTAATCTCTCAATTACATAAACGCTGACCATGCTAGTTGCCTGTGCATAGCTTAGTCTGGTACCACGAGTTTATCTTTAACCCACTTTGCACGTCATGTTTAAAGTTTACTGAAATGTGCGTCCTAGCTGTTGGCTTTCCTTAACTAATATTTACTTGTTAGAGCAGCAGTGATGTGCTTTGCGGAGCAGGCAGGATCTCAATGAAATCCTCCTAAACATCTTCTAAAATCTTAAGCCTGGCATTTTTTGTTTGCTTATAAATGACACTTTCACTTAGGATGGGAGCAGAGGAGACAGAGGCAGAAAGGGAAAAGAAGGAGAGAGAGAAGAGAGAGAGAAGAGAGAGGGAAAGACTGAAGGGAGGTACCTCCCAACATTCTCCAGAAATGGCTCAGTAGTCATCCCTGAAATCAGGCCACACACCTTTTAAAATTTTTCACTAATGAGGCAGAAAGTCCTTATTCTTAGGTTTTAACCTGTGGTAAAATATATACAAACCTAATCATTTTAGCCATATTAGGTTATAGCTCAGTAGCAATAAAAACATTTGCATCGTTGTGCAAATCATCACAGCACCATCTCTAGAAATATTTTGTAGTTTCAAACTAAAACTAAAATTAATTCAGCCATAATTTCTCATTTGTCCTCTCCCTAACCCGTGGTCTATTTTAGTTTGTGTCTATGAGTTTGACTATTCTACATGCCTCTTGTAAGTGGGATTACACAAGATTTGTCCTTCTGTGATCTAGACTACTTCCTTTAATAGAGTATGCTTAAGTTTCATTCACTTTGTAGCACATGTCGGACTTCCCTTCGTTTTGGGGGCTGTTGGTATTCCATGGCATGCAAGTACATTTCGCATTTTGTTTATCCATTCATCTGTCAGTGGGCTGTGCCCACCCTTTGACTCCTGTGAATAACACTGCCAGGAATGTTGGCGTACAAATATGAAGAGACGAAACAAAGTTTATAGAAAAATCTGTGTAGTATTTTCATTCCATTTGTGTATGAACATTTTAATTTTTTAAAAAACATGTATTTATTTATTTGAAAGGAAGAATTAGAGAGAGAGAAGGAGAGATAGAGATCTTCCATATGCTGATTCATTCCCCAAGTGGCTGTTCAGCTGGTGCTGGGCCAGGTCGCAGCCAGGAGTCGGGTGTTTCTTTCAGGTCTTCTGTGTAGCTGGCATGGGTGCAGGGACCTAAGGATCTGGACCACCTTCCACTGCTTCTCTGGGCCCATCATCAGAGAGCTGGATCATAAGTGCAGCAACTGAGACTTGAACTCACGAATTTGGAGTGCTGGCACTGCAGGCAGAAGTTTAATGTGATGTGCCACACTACCAGGCACATCTACATACTTCTTGAAGTACCCTTATACTTGTTTCAGGACTGGCTTTCACTTTTTTGCAGTATATATCCAGAAATGAAATCATTACAATTTGTAGTAATTCTAAGTTTATTTTTCTAAAATTCATGTTTTAAATCTAGCCTTATTATATATTTGAAGATTTGTTTACTTATTTGAAAGGCAATTCTGTGACTATGTAGAGGAGAGAGAGAGGGAGGGAGGGAGAAAAGAAGAGAGAGAAAGGAATCTTCCATTCGCCAGCTCACTTCCTGAATGGTTACAATATTATACTGAGTCGAAGCCAAGAACCAGGATTTTCTTCTGGGTCTGCCACATGAGTACAGGGCCCAAGGACTTGGGCCTTCTTCTACTGCTTTCCTAGGCACATTAGCAGGGAGCTAGGTTGGAAATGGAGCATTCAGGACTCCAACCAGTGCCTGTAATGGACACCAGTAACTCAGATGGTGGCTTTACTGCTTATACCACGGTGCTGGTCCCATTACATCTACCATTATTTTCTAAATGTGTTAATTTTTTGGAGCTTAGGAAATACATTAAGCAAAAAATAAAAATTAGTCACCACTCACAGATAACCGCCAATAGCAATACAGTATTTATCCCTTCATACTTAAAACTAAAATTATCTGAAAGGCAGAATTACAGAGAAAGAGAGAGGTCTTCTATTTGTCAATTCTTCCTACAAATGGCTGCCACAGTCTGGGTTGGGCCTCGCCAAAGCCAAGAACCAGGAGCTTCATCTGAGTCTCCCACACGATTGGCAGGGGCCCAAGTACCTGGGCCACCTTCCACCTCCTTTCCCAGGCCATTAGCAGGGAACTGGGTCAGAAGTGAAGCAGCTGGGACTTGAACTACCAGGTGGCAGTTTTACCTGCTACATCATAATCTTGAAATACCGGGTGGCAGTTTTACCTGTTATGTCATAATGCGGACCCCTCCCCCCAAAAACTTTCTAATTTATCCAATTGTCTTTGAGCAAAATTTTAAAACATTATATTTTAGGACTGACATGGTGCTCAGCAGGCCACCCTCTGTCAACAGAGCCAGCATCCCATGTGGTTCTGGTTCATGTCCTAGCTGCTCGATTTCCCATGGCCCAAAGCCTTGGGACCCTGCATGGGAGACATAGAAGAGGCTCCTGATTCTTGGTTTCAGATAGGCTCAGCTCCAGTCATTCTAGCCAGTTGGGGAGTAACCAGTGGTTGGAAGATCTTTCTGTCTCCCTTCTCTGTAATTCTGCCTTTCCAATAAAAATCGATGAACCTTTAAAATCACACACACATTTCTTGGGGTGTAGTGGTTAAGATGCTTGCCACAGCTCCCTGCTAACGCAGACCCTGAGAGGCATCAGTGGTGGTTGAAGTCCAGGGCCTTGGCACCGATGTGCAAGACCTGGCTTGAGTTCCTGCCTCCTAGCTTCAGCTTCAGCCCAGTGTGGCTGCTGTGGGTATTTAGGGAATGAAACAGAGTACTGGGGATGCTACTCTCTCTCGGTCCCTCAAATAAATGGAAAAATTAAAGAGCCATTTCTAACCCTCTCAGCAACCTTCTAAGCAGGTGCTGTTGCTCTCACTGACACATGAGGCCACAGTGGCTCAATGAGCAGAAAATACAATGTAGTGAATGGGGGAACTGTTCAGGTGGAAAGGCGAGGTTGCAGTGTCTTCAAGCTTCTTGGAAGAGCACGAAACGAGAATTCAGCTAGAAACGCAGCGAGCTCCACAAAAAGGCTAAAGTTGGACCAGTGGATTGCCCTTTCTCAAAAGTGGACAGGAGATTAATGACAAATTTGCAACTCCTTCCTGATTTGACCTTTACTCCCATGACACACCTAGCCTGGCCCTGCCCTTGCGTTTCTCAAATGTCAGTGCATCATCAGAATCCTAATTACGGGAAAATTCCTGGGGCAATCTACTTTAGAGATTTCAGAACCAGCAAATTCAGCCAAGGTTCTGAAATCAACATTTTAAACAAACACTCAGGTGACCCTTGGACAACACTTTGGAATCACTACATTGGATCCTTGGACATCAATCACTTTAGAATCAAATGCTCAATGTGGGCTACGATGGGGACAGACCAGACTAACAGGGCTACAACATTTGTGCGTCTCATGTGGACCAGATCAGGGAAAAGCCAGGTTGGGCTGATCATTCCTACTGGTGCAAGCATAAATTAGAGTGGGTGAGGGTTGTTTGGGCTTAGCCTCAGCATCACCTGGCAGAAGCTGGCACTGGGGGCTAATTCTGTCAAGTCAAACCACAGAACCACCTGGAGAGTGCATACACCAGGACTGAGAGCAACCCAGGAGGGAAATAGTGGGCTCCTCCCTCTTGGGTTACCACTCCCACAGGAGGGCATGAAAACTAGGACAGGGGCTGGGGTGGCTAGACAGAGAGGCACTCAACAACAGCCATGAAGGCTGGATAGTTGAGCTGGTTAGATGGAACTAAGCTTTAATACCCATTGACATGTATGAGAACTGAATGGGATGTGGGACAGACTGGACTAGTCTGCTACACATACTGGCAAACCAGGGTAGGGGTCAGGCCTGGTGGGGGTTAATGTGGGTCGCTGTGACTAGGCTGCAGTTCCCACTGGTTTATGTGAGGGCCGAGTATGTGCTGGGCAGAACCAGGCTGGACTGCAACACCCATTGGTTCCAGTGGAAGTCGGGACTGAAAACACAACCAAACCAGCAATTGCAACCACCAGTTGATCGTGGAGATGGACTGTGCCAGACCCTGTGCTTGCTAGAACACACAAAAATCTGGTCTGGGAATACCTCAAAGTTTCTTTGGGGATCTCCCCAATCGAAATGCTAGACTCAGAACCCTAACCAAGAAAAGACAGAAGACAGAACAAGTCAGTCAGCCACCTCAGCTATATGTTGGCAACGAAATACTGGGCAAATGGAGACCCTATCATGGATTATGTCAATCAGTGGATTCTTCAACGACCTCATCGTGCTTGGAGTGGCGAGACTGGCAGCGATTCATAACTGGTGAACTATCAAAACCACTTGAACAAGTATCTCAGAGCATGCCCCACGTCTGGGACTTGGGGTGGGTGGGAAACTGGGTGGGGCTTCTCCCTCCATATCCCCCTTTACCTCAGATACATGAAGGAAACAATATGGAAATAATAATCTTGCCCATTTCCCTATAGCCCTTGAACCTTTTTACCATAATTAACTATGTAAAGATTTTCAAAAATTAAGTAATAAAAAAAATAATAAAAAAAGAATCATATGCTCAAGAGAGTATGAATCAGGGCATTTGATTAATGAGAACACAAATGTCTCCCTGACTTCCCAAACGTACCAGAGAGCAAGGGACTCTGAGTTATCTCTACAAGAATTGCACAAGCACTTAGCACAACCTTGACTCAGCATACCAGGAACTTGCTCATCAGGCCTCCAGCCCTACACTGCCCATGCGCTGCTGCTCTGGGAAGACTCACTGTCTTCTGTGGTTTTCGGCAGAAGTGGCCCTCACTGAGACCAAGAACAAGCTGACTCAGCCTTGGACACTACCTTTACCACACACCACCCATCTCATGCTGGGTGACATGGCCCTTGTAGAATGTACTTCCTCACTTAAGCAACAAAAATTTACTGGGAACTGTTGTGCCACGTGATATGCCAGGTGTTGGCGAGAGAGAAGAACCTGTGCACTTCCAATCACTCAGACGGACCAGCCAACACTGGACTTTGTTGTGTCAAAACTCATTCTCCAGCGCCCTTCACTGCTCCCCTAATCCATTCCAGTCTCCATGGAGCAGAATTTAAATATGAACCTGAGTATGTTGTTCCCCTACTTTAAGCTTTCCAGATGTTTTCAATAAGTTCTTAGGATGAAGCCAAAATTTTTTTGTTGATTAAAATTTTTTGAAGTTTAAATTACACATTGCCTATAACCAATTGTCTTGAAATGTTTGCAGCAGCTGAGACTCAAACTGATGCCCATATGGGAGGCCGGCTTGGTAGTTATGCCATGGGGTGGGTCCCATCCCTTATATTTTCTTTCTTTTTTTAAAAAAAGATGTATTTATTTTCATTGTAAAGTCGAATATACAGAGAGGAGGAGAAACAGAGAGAAAGATCTTCCATCCAATGATTCATTCCCCAAGTGAGTGCAATGGCCAGTGCTGTGCCTGTCTGAAGCCAGGAGCCAGGAACTTCCTCTGGGTCTCCCACACGGGCGCAGGGTCCCAAAGCTTTGGGCCATTCTCGACTGCTTTCCCAGGTCACAAGCAGGGAGCTGGATGGGAAGTGGAGCTGGCGGGATTAGAACTGGTGCCCATATGGGATCCTGCGGTATGTTCAAGGCAAGGACTTTAGCCGCTAGGCCACGCCGCCAGGCCCCATCCCTTATGTTTTCAGCCTTACCCTTAGAGAACACAATTCTCCTATTTTGGATGTGGTCTGCTTGTCCTGACAGCACTTATCCCTTATATTCTACCCTCACCATTTGCTCTCCAGTCACCTTGGTCTTCCTGGAGTCCCTCTGTGGTCCCTGGCCTGAGAGAAGTCCTCACTAGTGACCCCAACAGCAGATATGAGTTGCAAGATGGGTATTAGGGATCAACTCCTGCAAGAGGAAATGAGAAAAAGCAGAATGGGCAGAGAAAGAAAAATTGTAAAGCAAGTCTGCCAAAGCCAATCTGGTGGCCAGTCCCAGAGCTGACCAGCCAACTGGATTTGTATGCCCTGCCTTGCCCGGTCACTGAATGTAAGCCTCACCAGTTAAGCGTGACTGTGATCTTAGGCAAAGCACCTCTCTGTGCCTACCACCCCACTAGTACTCTTAATCAACCTTTATCAACCTTAGGGCAAGGAACAGCCACATTATCTGGGAAACCTTCACTCAGGCCTCTGAGCTCTCATAAAACACCATCCTGTTCGATTCCAGCAGTCACTGCTTTGTAACCATGATTGATTGTCTGGTGGATGTCTGCCTTTGCTAAGAAACTGTATGTCCTGTGCAGACAGGAATGGTCTGTTTGTCTCAGAACTTAGCCAATGCCTGGCATATGGTTGGGGCTCAAGGAAAACGTCTCAAGTTAAGGGATTAAGATTGGTGCCATGTCTTGCAAACATATGATTCTCCCAACTGCTTGGTGTGTATTTGAAGCTCTCATCCAGCTCACAGGAAGAATATTCATGATCATATCAACTATGTTCTACCTTTAATAGCAAGGAGACTGCTTGTGCTTGAACCTCATCTAAGAGAGCAAAATAAAAGCGAAGTTCAACCTAGGATGCAATCATCATCACAGCTACGATCTGAAAACGTCCGAGAGGCTCGGTGCATTGTCATGGGCAGTTCAAACTTCCTGAACAGCTGACTTAACCTGGGCCTCATTTGTAAAGCGGGCATATATTGCCTGCTCTTCTGGGTACAGAAGTGCTTTGCTGACTGCAAAACATGGTATATAAGAAAGCAGGGGTGCTTCCTCCTCCTCCTCCTGTGATCTCACAGGACCAGATTGGCAGAGAACATATTAGGGAAGTGCTAAGGTCTTGTATTTGGCAATGATGAAGCAGGAATCCTTATAAATGGGCTGTGTCCTGGGTGTTGTTTTTTTCAGTGATGTAATAGGATTTGTGTTCACCTTCTGAGGTTTTCCCTCTCAGTTCCCTGATCAGGGGTGGAGAAACAGAAAGCACCAATGGTGGACTAAAAGGGACTTTAGTTACAAAACATATGAGTCAACGTTAAGCATTAAGCACGTTCCAGAGGTCAAAAGGTGTTTTTCTCCCTCGTTGGGCAGGGTAGGTAACAGCACGATACAGGAGGAAGTGGAATCCTTAGAGGGGTTCATTATAAATACCTGGCTATAGAGATGGAGGCTGAGAAGGAGCTGGTGTAGATACAGGTGCTGAAGGTGGAATCAACAGACTAGAAACTCAAATAACTTTCCAGGGCCCTCAGTAGACTGGTTTGCTAACACAGAAGCAATCAGAGTTATCTCTGGTTCTGCTGGCTGCCCCAGTCTTGTCTCCTTTTGCCCCTTTCCTTGCAACCTGGTTAATCATCACGTATGGCATTCTCTTGACAAGAATAACCGGGAGTAAACCACAGCCTTCGGTTCTAAGCTTTGGTTTGTACACAGTTACCACCCTGAGCTTTCTGTGTAGTGCCTGAAGCAGGTGTGCCTAGCTCCATTTTACACGAGGAAACTAGGTTTACACAGGCTTTGGGTAAACAGTGGCTGGATGCAACCGTATTAAAACCCGGGGCTCCTGCTCCTGCCTTGCACAAATGTGTACATGGTTTTTGTCGTGATGTGGGAACTCCGGACTGTTTTTTTGGGCCCAAAAATACCTAGACTTCCAGAATTCCCAAGACAGGAAGGGATCTGAGGGAGTTTTTGCAGATGGAGAAGCCGAGACCAGGAGGAGAGAATGCTCCCCATCCCAATTGGTGGTGTCCCACTTACATCAAAGCCTCTGCTTGTGGCCACTCTTCTCACTGCCTGTGCCATACCAAGCCTTGCCCTGCACTGGCTCTGAGTGAGTCAGAAAAGGTTTTGTCGGGATACACTTTGGCCAAATAATAATTGCCTTCCTTCCTTAACAAATATTTACTGAGTGCCTCCAAGGCGCTGTGGATTTGTGAAGAAGAAAAATACTGCGCTTGCTCTTCAGGGCCTTACACATTCATGGAGAAGGGAGTGTAGAGTATCCTGACTGCACAACAATACTTAAAAAAAAAAGTGGACGCGATGGAGGTGGCAGAGGTCCAGCAGTGCCTGCCCACCTGGTCCCTTAACGCTCCCAGCACCCTAAGAGACTGTGGGCAGTTCCCCCTGTGCTATGAAGGCAACTACGTTCACAAGGGGCCAGACTGGCACAATCAAAGCTAGACTCCTAACCTCCACTTCCTACCAACCTCCACTGAGGGCCGGGAGCAGCGTGGGGCCCTGGATGATGAAACTCAGAGAGAAGACTGCACCATCCCACAGCTCGTGTCCTTGCAGATGTTGGCTGCTGGGGCCGGAAATGCCTCCAGAGCGAAGCTGTAAACCAGCCCTGAATTCTCAAAAGTCGAACAGACCACCACCCCTGTCCGGCCTCCACCTGGGCCTCCACCACCACCCCCGTCCCCGCCCCAGCCCGTCCCCCAGGCAGAGGACAAAGAGCCCGCCCAGCTCCTGACAGAAGCCAACGACCGCTCCCGCCTCCTGCCCAGCCCCCGCGGAGCATTGTGGGATTTGTAGTTCAACCGACTCGCAACAGCGGCTCCAAAAATGACAGCAAAAACTACAAAGCCCAGGAGCCAGCGCGCAGGTCGAGGCGGACTCGGTGGCGGTGGGTGTGCGGGCGCAGGGGCCAGACGGTGCGGGCGCAGAGCGCAGGGATGCGGCTGCGGACTCCAGAGCGGAGCAGAAGCTGCAGGCGCGAGCTCTAGCCCCTGGTTGTGAGGGGCTGCCAGGCGGCCACAGGCACGTTGCATGCACCTATTGGACGCAGCCTTTGCTAACCCAGCGGTGCAGCTGCCTTTGGTGCTGCCGTGTCGCGGTGGAGGGTGCTGGTGGAGAGATGAGTACCGAACCCCAAAGCTGGGCTGGCACCTCTCGCTGAGAGAGCCCTGGGCTGGGCCGGGATTGGCATAAAGGCGCCTGCCTCGGGCTGTGCAGGACGTGCTGTCTTTTCTGTTTGTGCCAGGATTTCTCTCGGCAGGCGCGCGATGCAGCGAGCTGCAGCGCTGGTCCGGCGGGGCTGCTGCCCCCGGACCCCGGGCTCCTGGGGGCGGCGGAGTCAAAGCAGCGCGGCCGCTGAGGCCTCGGCGGTGCTCAAGGTGCGGCCCGAGCGCAGCCGGCGCGAGCGCATCCTCACCCTAGAGTCCATGAACCCGCAAGTGAAGGCGGTGGAGTACGCGGTGCGGGGCCCCATCGTGCTCAAGGCGGGCGAGATCGAGCTGGAGCTGCAGCGGGTGAGCACTGGCGCTGGGGTCCGTGGGGGCGGATGGCCCGAGAGCTAGATAGGGGGGCGCCCAGGGAAGCGCGGCGACGACCCCCTGGCGCTCGCACCCCTCCCACCCCAAGGCCGGCACCCGCATTCAACATTCCCCACCTTCACCCACGAATGCCGGGCACCTGGCACACAGTAAGGCCTTCCAACACGGTTCACTTGTTGAGCTGAATTCAATAATGGAACGGCCCGTACTGCCAGGAGCTGCACATGTTGGTTACGTGTCCTAAGCAGTGTGGAAGCAGGATCCACCGGGAATGAGGGCAACACATTCTTTGAAGAAAGCCAGCCTAAGGAGGGCTGGAACGAGCCTGCCAGGCGCAGTGGTGGGAGGGAGGCAGGCAGGCTCTGAGCAGAGTTTGTTCCCGAGGAGAGTGGGGGCGTGAGGCGGGACACCCCTGCCCCCCATCCCCGCCCCAGGAACCTTGGCTAGCTGCAGCCTCTTTGCCTGAGGACAGTGACTGCTGGTGGGAAGTTGGAGGGCGGGGTGTTCTTGGGGATTTGATAAGGTGACTTCCCCCCCCCCCCCCCCCAGGACACTGTTCAACTTGGAATTTGTCTGGGATCTTGGCTTCTGTTCACAACTGCCTGTAAAGTGACCGCAGGACCAGGCAGGGCTGGGTGTAAAAGGTAGCCTTGTAGTATGTGGGATTCTCCCTTGGATGGAGTTACAGAGGCAGAGTCCAAACAAAACCCAAAAACGTTATCTAGGAAAGGAAACACTCCTAAGAATTGAGGTGGTGGCGACTGACCATGAAACAGTCGCTCAGATGCTTACTCAATATAGGGCTGACCCAGAATGCCTGGTATGGGGGGAGGACTCCTGGATCTTTTTCTCAGAGGCACCACATCCCAACCCAGTGTCCCAGGGGTGAGGTGGTCACATAGTGTCCCTTGAATACTGGGAGGTAGCCTAGAAGGGACCATGACCCTTAGTGCCCGTTCGCATGGGGACTTGGGACATTGGATGAGCTCCTGGCTTGCTAAGACGTCATGGGGACATCTAGTTCTGCTGACTCAAGACAGTGAGCTGGACAACTCAGAGTCCAGTGTCCTCTGCCGACTACGGGCTAAGTTTAAAGCCTGGGATGAAGAGTACCAACTCGGCTTCTGTGCCTCTGCGCCCTGGGGAAGTGGGCACTGGGCAGGGAACATGGGTCTTCCCTGCAGTGCCCCTTGCTGGTATGTGGCAGGTAGCAGCTGGCCTCCCCTTGAGGCGGTGATCTGTCAGCTAACACAAAGTTGGGATGCCAGTATTTGGGTTTATCATATTACAACTGATTCGAAGGATCTCCACCGTTCGCTAACAAGCAGCGTCTGTTGGTGCCTTGAAAGATGAGCGCAGTGGGGCGCTTCCTTTGCTTCCAGGGAGCTGATTGCCATACTGCTGCCTGGTTGGACTTAAGCCTGCCTCCCCCAGTTCATTAAGGGTTGGTGGGACATTTTAGCAGGCAGAGCAAGCATGAGAGTGTTCCAAATGGAAACGATGCTATGAGCAAAGGCAGGAGCTTTGCAAGTTCTGGGTGTTTGGGGAAAGGAGTTGGTGGTGCTTAGTAGGTGGTGTTTAGGTGCTGGACCCAGGATTTGATGCTGTGTTTTGAAGGGAAGTAGGAGCCAGGAGGGTTTCCAGCAGAGATGTGGCTCAATTGCAGGTGGTCATATTTGATCATTGGACCAAACATTCCCTGATACTCCTTCGTAACCCTGCACTTGTTGAGAAAGTTCTTTCTGTGCACCGACATTCTTGGGTGCTTCCGCTCAGGCCCATTCTTTTCTCACTGAATTGAGTCTCAGTTATGTAGCCATTCAAGTGCTGGCGCTCCAACCGTGGCCCAGCCAGCATCGCCTCACTTAGACATTTCACTGTTTGGAGAAAATTGCTCTTCACTTGGCTAGCTCAAACAATGGCGCCTCTGAGACGGCTGTGTCTTCCCAGGCATATCTTGGAATTTATGCATTTATTGGCTTGCCTTGGCTTTGCATGTCTTTGGTGTATCTACCTCTGTTTTGAACTTTGGTGACTAACATGGGATTGATGTTACAAGAGGTTTGCTTTGGTTAGACAGGGATGTGTAGACTTTAGGTGAATCCCATATTATCTCCTGGCCTTTCAGATTCCATTGTTTGTAAAAGGGGAGAAGTGGTCTGGCTGATCCAGGGTTCCCCCTGCTCTGAGTTTTGTATCTCTTTGTCTTGAGGGCCTCAAAATAGCCCTTATGGTAGTACTAGGGTCTTTCTGCTGCCTTGAAGAACCGTTTTACCAGGCGTTGTGCAAACTACAGGCTGTTTGGCTTGACATACGGCTGTAGCGGTGGACTTTGGGGTGGCTAGCGTGACTGAGTTCTTGTCCTTTTTGCTTCTCAGACAGGACTGCCTGAGCCTGGAGGAGGAGGGGGAGTGACTGAGGATCGTGAAAGGGGCCATTCTCCTCCAGGCCCGCCTGTGCACTCTCAGGGCGGCCCTGTTTCTCCAGCAGCTGTGAGGCAGAAAACCTGCTTTAGCTTCTCATTGGGAGCTGCACTTAAGCACTAAGCTATAATTAAAAGGCGTATTGAATTGAAAAGATCTGACAGTTCTTCCTCAGCCTTCTCTAACTTCCCTTTAATGAGGCACAGGGGTTTGGGGGTTGGCACAGGTAGACGCAGGAATGGCTTCACTTCTTCGGCTTACAAAAGTGCTCATGGTTAATTGTGGCACAGCAGGTTAAACCACGCCCTGTGACACCAGCATCCCAGCTGGTTCGTGTCCCAGATGTTCTACTTTCAATTCAGCTCCCTGCTAATGGCCTGGGAAAAGCAGTGGTGGATGGAGTACTTGGGCCCCTGCCACTCCTGAGGGAGACCCGGATGAAGCTTCTGACTTCAGCCTGACCCAGCCCTGGCTGTTGCAGCCATCTGGTAGTGAATCAGCCCAAGGAAGATTTCTCTCCCATCCCCTCCGCTCCAATGCACCTCCCTTCCTTCTCTCTCATCTCCTGACTCTCTTTTCCCATCCTTGCCCACCCATGTCCCCAATTCTACCTTCAGATAAACGTAAAAAAAAAAAAAGTACACACAGTCAAGGTAAAGCATTCAAAAAGCTGTCTGTGGTGACGTCAGCGTGTGTGACATCCACTTGACTGGAGCACTTGACTGTAGTTAGCAAAGAGCTAAGATTGGTGACCCCAGAGGTGCCAAGCTCGGGTGTTGTTGAAACCTCACTCGGCTTCTATAGAGTTGGGTGCTACTTTTTTTTTTTCTGAGACAGAAAAAAAATGGGCTCTCACCCACTGGTTCCCTTCCCAGATGTTGCCGGTTTGTAGATTGGGAGGTAAGTTGGCTGTCAGTCCCAGGGCAGAGCAGGGTGTAGAGTGATAGTGCCGTTTGGGGTTGGGGCTGAAGGTGGCAGCTGGGAGATTAATCCAGGTCTCCTACAAAGGGGGCAGGAATCTAATTATTTGAGTTGTTACTGCTGCGTCCTGGGTCCCACAGTAGCAAAAAGTTGGAATCAAGAGCCAGAACCAGGAACCAAAGCCAGGCATTCTGGTGTAGGCATTTTAATTGCTAGGCTTAAACACCCAGCCCTACACATACCTGAGAACAATTTCTGAAGGCATCCAGTAAGATAAGCCCTTTACCTGCCCAAATCAGTGGATCTGCACCCTCTGCCCTTGTGTGCCCCGGGCCTCAGGCTGTTGCCCTTGGTTTGCTCTTCAAGATGAGGCCAATGTGTTTCTCCTAAGATGAGTTGGGGAGACATCAGCGAGAACATTTTGAACGGCAAAGAACCAATTAGGAAAGTACCAAGAGTTGCTTGGGGACAGGCAGTGCTGAGGGTCCTTGTTCCCCTGCCTTCTTCTTGAGTGTGGGGCATACTCTGTGGGCTGGCTTCTCCCTGCCAGGACTCAGTCTTGCTCTTGTGGATAACCCTGTTTGGAGTTCTTTGTGTCCGCCCAGCTTCAGCGCGTAACTCTCATGATGTCCCGCCTCCCCCCAGAGTTCAAGGTCCGTGCTCTGCATTCCTTCAGTGGGAGCCCTTGCCTCACTGCCCAGTCAATGCTATGGTTTCTTCCCACCTTGGGCAGGTCTGGTGCTGTGTTTGCATGTCCCTGTTTTTAGGAATGCTGGAGTTCAGCCAGGGTCCATCTCTCTCTGGAGCTCTGTGTATGACCACCCGCATGCCACATTGCCCACCATCTCCCTTTTTTGGGCTCGGGAGGTCCAGAGCTTTTCTTCTAATACGAGGTTTCTGGGGCCTGGCCCTTCTCTCCCACCCCTACCCAAACCCTTCCCTTGCCTGCTTCCTGTTCTTCACTAGCCTGGACTCTGTAGAGTGACATCTTCATACGTACTGCGTGCTCCTGTCCCTGGGCATGCATGATCGAGAGACATTAAACAAGAGGGAGGCTCTCTGGGGAGTAACCATCGTACCTGGTCCCCACCTAGATGTTACATGAAATGGTGAGAGCCATCTGCTGCACAAGGAAACTCTATTGGGCCTGTTTTATTTTACTCCCAGCTTTATGGAGGTGTGGTTGAAAGAAAGAAAGAAAAAGTATACATAGTCAAGGTATACAACTTGATAATTTGACTGATGTTGTAAACAGATGACGGCTTAATCTATAGATCCATCACCACGTGCAGTTGCCTGCTTTTGTGTGTGTGTGTGTGTGTGTGTGTGTGTGTACACAAGGGTAAGGGAGTTAAGAATTACACCCTTAGCATATTTCAAATGAGTGAGAAGGTGTTACTAAGTAAGTCACCATTTGATCCCCACCACTTACGACGGAAGCTTTGGCCAGACTTGCCCTGTTTACTCCATCTCCCAGCTCCTGGTAACCCCTGTTTCTGCCCTTCTGTGACTTCAGACTTTTTCTAGTCCCTCTTTCTATATATGGCATCAGATAGTATTTGTCTTTCGGTATCTGACTTAATTCTCTTAGCAGAATATCCTCCACATGTTGTATGAAGTAGCCCTTTTTGTGGCAAAGTGATGTTCCACTGTGTGTGACATCCACATTGTATTTCTTAACTTCTGTTGATTTTTTTTTTAAGATTTACTTATTTTATCTGAGAAGCAGATTTACAGAGAGGAAGGAGACATGTTCCATCTGCTGGTTAGCTTCCCAAATGGCCACAATGGCCAGAGCTCAGCCAACCTGAAGCCTGGGGCCAGGAACCTTGAGCCTCCTCCAGGTCTCCCACATGGGTGCAGGGGCCCAAGGACCTGAGCCATCCTTTGCTGCATTCTCATGCCATAGGAAGGGAGCTGGATCAGGAGTGGAGCAGCTGGGCCTTGAAGCATATGGGATGAAGGTGAGGTTGGAAAGCTACCGTCAGTGCTGCAGTGAACATGGAGTGCAGGTATTTTAAGTTACTGATTTAATTTCCTTTGGATGTGTACTTGCAAGTTGCATTGAGTCATGAGTTAGTTCTTTTAACTTGTTCAAAAAACCTCCATATTGTTTTCCATAATGAATGTTCTAATTTGCAGTTTCACCAGTCTTACTGGATACCCTCACCAATAATTATCTTTTAACTTTTGGGGCCTGGCACAATGGCTTGGTGGCTAAATCCTTACCCTGAATGCAACAGGGTCCTGTATAGGTGCTGTTGCATGTCCCTGCTACTTTGCTTCCCATCCAGGTCCCTGATTGTGGCCTGGAAAAGCATTAGAGGATGGTCCAAAGCCTTGGGACCGTGCACCCAAACGGGAGACCCAGAAGAGGCTCCTGGCTTCTGATTAGTTCAACTTCAGCTGTTGGCAGCCACTTGAGGAGTGAACCAGCAGATGGAAGATCTTCCTCTCTGTCTGTCCTTCGCTCTGTATATGTGCCTTTCCAATAAAAATGAATAGATTAAAAAAAAAAAAAACTTTTGGATTAGTAGGTGTCCTAATCCAGGTTAAAGCATATTTCACTGTGGTTTAGATTTGCATTTGATTAGTAATTTTGAATCTACTTTTTGTGTATCTATTTACTATTCAGGTCCTTTGCTCATTTTAGAATCAGGTTTTTATTATTCATGTCTTTACTTATTTTGGTGTTGAGTTGGAATTCTTTGTATATTTTGGATGGTAACTCCTTATCAGGTAACAGTTTACAGATACTCCTGTCCTGTAGGTTGCCTTTTCTTTTATTATTTTCCTTCGCTGTCCTTTCCTTGGACCTGATAGAATCATCCATTGGCACCATGACGCTGGTGCTGTGGGTTGGGAAAGACAATGACACAGCCATTTTTTCTTTTCTCTGGTAATACTCTTTGAAATATGCCATCCCCAAAGCCTAGGGTCTTCTCCCGTGATACCTGCCTGAACCAAAGTGGTGGGAAGTGAGTCCCCCCTGGGTGGGAGTGTCCTCAGTGCTGCACGCAGAGTAGCTCTCACATGCGTGGGCTACGTGCCTGTTAGTCCCTGTGACCTGGCCCTTTGGCTGGGCTGGGCGATGTCACCATTGGGTGGACCAACCAGGCCTGGACGAGTCACTGTGTGCAAGAGTCTGCCTAAGGCTCCTTGGTCTTTCCCAATCCCTGTAGACTTTGAGTGGCCAGACACAAGAATCTGCACAGAACAGTCTCTTCTGTGTGGTGGCTCTTGGCTGGACATGCTGGGGCCCTTGCCCATTCAGAGGAGCCAGTTTCCTGTCCCCTAGTTCATCCATCAAAGCAAAGTGTCCAATGTCCTCAGGCACCTAGACCCAGGAAGGGAGATTTGCAGTGTTTCCAGGTTCCATGTCAGCAGGCTCTGAATTGGTTGGGTAATGCCAGGCGAGGGCATAGGAAAGGAACTTTAGGGCTCCAATCTAGACATTATTCTCTCCCTGTGTTGGGCTGGCCTGGGGCCCGCAGCTGTGTGTTGGTTGCTGGCCTGGCCCTCCCACCTGTGACAGATTTATTCTCCACTGAAGAATAAGCTGTGCCTGTACCACAGACATGGTCAGTTAATCAGACCTGGGGGCTGAGGCGGTTCAGTTAAGCTGGCTGAGTGTCTCACACCAGGAGCTAGGCTACTGCCAGGCGGGGAGGAGGTTACGGGGTGGGCTGAACCTGCCTTTTTGTAGAGTGGCTTGGGTTTCTACCCCACCCACAGCCTTCTTGGCTCCTGCCTGTGCTGCCAGCCAGAAGAGGCTACAGCCCCACAGCCTGAGTCTCCCTGGGCTGTCTGCTCTCAGCCTTGCTCGGGGGCAGTGGATGGGCGCTGCTACTTACCTGTCCTCCACACACACCTGCTACTTCTGAAGCCCTGGGCATAGTTTGCCCAGCTCAGTGGAAAGTCCAGTGCAATGACTCAGGTGGCTGATCTTCCACCTCCAAGTGCCAGGATCCCATAAGGATGCCAGTTCATGTCCTAGCTACACCACTTCCCATCCAGCTCCCTACCTTTGGCCTGGGAGGGCAGTGGAGGATGGCCCCAAATCCTTGGAACCCTGCACTAGCCTAGGATACCTAGAAGAAACTCCTGGCTCCTGGTTTCGTATCAGCTTAGCTCTGGTCACTGAGGGCATTTGGGGAGTGGTCCAGTGGATGGGGGATCTTTGTTTCTCCTCTCCGTAGGTCTGCCTTTCCAATAAAAATAAATGACCTTTGGAGAGAGAAAGAGAAAGAGAGAGAAGAGACACAAGGGGTTAAGTGTTCCTCCCTGCCACACAGAGCTCTTAGAAGCACCTTGCCGCTGCATCTCCGTGCCTTATGACTTAGGACTCAAGGGTGATAAAAAAAAAAGAGTTAGAAAAACTTACTTCATTTTCCAAGCCCACTGATGACAAAGAAAACAAAGTGTTCTGAACTTGTTTTTAATTTGTGCATGGCATGAAATGGAGGGGGAAAAAAATAAGTGTCGAAACCATAGACGTGCATCTCTAACGTTTGTGTTTGGGGTGCCTTCAGGCAAAGGGCAGCTGGAGGTGGGAGGTGGCCAGGCCGCCGTCCTGCTCAGGTTGCCTCCTGGCACTGCCACCTCCGTGCCCTACCCCCGCTTCCTCTGCCGTGACCCTTGGGCTGGCTTTGTGAGAGGGTGATATTTGTACTCTGCCAAGTGCCTTCACGCGGTTTATTTCAGATTATCCTGTCAGCCACCCTAGGAGGTCTTTGAACCTGTTGTTGGTTCCAAGTCTTCCAGGGCTGGTTGTGCGTTTATCAGGCAGCTGGATGGAATCCTGTGTTTACAGGTCCTCACAGTTCTGTGCATTTTCATCTTTGCTGTAGCTAGGGTGTCCCTGTCTCCCCCTCAGCAATGTCACAGGGATCTCTTGAGTCTCTCTGCTCTCCTTTCTGGGTTAAGCTCATTTCTCATGAGTGGCCTCCCTTTTGCTCTTCAACCCATCTCTTGGTCGCTAGAGTTTTCTTTTTGTAATAGGACAATCAGTTCCCATTCATCATTGTGCAAAGCCGGGGTTGTACGGAAATAACCCTAAGAATTCCCTGCTGATCAGTGTCTTCTGGAAGTGAAGGGGTCCTCAGTGCCCCTGGCCGTGCTTGGGGTTCCCTCTCCCTAATGTTTGGCATCTTCTGTGCAGATACTGTTTGTCTCCCACCCGAAGACTCCCTCTGGGGGCCTGCAGGCACCTCAAACTGCTCTGATTGCCCAGGAAAGCTTTCCAGCCTTTCTGAAAAGTGGGAGCTCTCTGGCAGTGGAACATAGTGATTAAGGAAAGAGATCTTGGAGTCTGGCTTCCTGGGTTCATCCTGGTACTTGCCCTGATCGTTGACATGCCCTTGGATGTCTGTGTAATTAAATCAATACTAGTTCTACCTTGTTGGGGTGGTTGTGAAGGTTAAATGGGACCAGGCATGTCATGTCTAAAACTCGGTAAGGCTCAAAATAGGGCTGCTTATTAATATCCTCCGGGTGCATGGCTTGGCCTCCGGAATCCAGTGTATGAATGTCTAAAGAACCACCTGTTGCTTTCTCTCCACTCAGGGTATCAAAAAACCCTTCACTGAGGTCATCCGAGCCAACATTGGGGATGCCCAGGCCATGGGCCAGCAGCCAATCACCTTCCTCCGACAGGTGAGTCTACCTGTTTGTCTGTCCAACCCCCTCAGGACCCAGCAGGCACCAGAATCCCACAGGGATGTGCTGTTGACTTGCAGCTCTTCTTATTAATGTTTGCCGGTGCTCCAACTTAACCTTCTCTCCTTCTAAGGTTATTCAGAATCCCACACTCGTTTTGGGATTACTTTGGGATAGGAAGCTTCCAGGAAGGTGCATGACCCTGAATATTGAGTAGTAGATGCTCAGTGGGCAAGAACAGCAGTGGGGTGGACAGCTGGGTAGGAGAGAGGAAGAAGACGAGGTGATTTGGTGGGTTGAGCTGGAGCTTCCAAATGAGACACCCTGAATTTGGGTGTTGGCTGTGTCCTTTACTAAGCAAGCAGCCTTGGGCATGTGGAGCTCACCAGAATGTGCCTTAAAGGGCTTCTGGGGTCACCTTGAGATGATGAGTATGGTAGCCTTCCCCTTATCCAGAGGAGAGTCTGGGGCTCTGCTGCCACGTCAGCTGCTGCTTGTCGGGCTGCTCCCAGTGTGGTTCATTCAGCTCACTGCTCATCCTTCAGGTGGAGGCATGGTTTCAGTGTCTTAGTTTAACAACAACCTCAAGGATGCTGCATCAGAACTGGGATTGGTGGGCCTGAGAGGGAAAAGCAGGGTGAGAGAATGAAATGAGGCAAGCTGAACAAAGGCAGGCACCCCTGCAGTGTGGAAGCTCGTTCTGTGTGGTTAAGGTTCACCCTTTGGGATGGGCAATGACGTTGAATGCTAGGCACCCATTGGGATGCAATGACGTTGAATGCTAGGCACCTGTTTTGATTTTCTTTGCCCAAGTCTCTGACTCTGGGGGTGGTACAAAGGAAGTATGACCCTGCCCTGTGCCCTGGGGTAGTGGGGAGCTGGGGGGTCTCAACTTGAAGCCCCTGTGGGTAATGGGGGCCACTGTATCATCCGCTCCTGTGGCCACTACTGTTGACCCTCAGAGCATGCCAGCTGCCTGTGAGTGTAGAAATGGATCAGAATGACTGTTTCCAAGGAGGTGGAGCAGGAGGACATCAGAGGCCCTGGCTGTGCTAGAAGCACACACTTGGAAGGAGGGGGTCTTGGGTCATGCGTAGGCCTCAGCCTTTGCTGGCTAACAGGCAAGTCCCCGGATCCTGTCTCTGCATCTGACGATGGCAGGTCCAGTTCCTCTGGTAGCCTTCATGCACTTCTCTGGTCTTTATTAGTACACCTTGTGGGGAGGGGGACAAGCTAGGTCAGGGCCCGTATCATGCCCAGTCCAAGAACCCAGGCATGGGCTGAAGCACCTGGCTGGTAGCAGAGGCATGAGCCCTCATTGTCAACCCCGCTTTCCCAATGCACCTGGCTCAGGTGCTGAGCTGCCAGCTTAGGCTTGCCTGGTGAGCTGAGGTTAACCAGCACCTTTACACACCTTTCCTAGTTTAATCCTTTTAATTTGTGAGGTTAGGAAGACTCTCTCTGTAATGGAGTTGAGAAAGCTGGCTTGGTTTACAGATGACGAAGGAGGAACCCAGGGTGTGAGGATGCTGAGGCTGTGAGTTGGGAGGGGACCTTTCTTTACAGCCTTATCCCTGTCAGTTGGGCTTCACCTGCCTGCCTAGCTCTGGCCTCCTTCTCAGAAGACCCCTGGTTTTTATGGCCTGGTATGTGGGAGCTCACTGTCCTTCATGGACCAGTCAGAGCCTGGGGCTGGACAACAAGCCTCACTTGTTTTCTCCAGAGCCCCTTCTGGACCTCCAAGTGCAGGTCACGGTGCACCCTAGCTCCCAGCAGTCACCCCTGCCATGCTGCAGAGAACCCACCTGAGCTCCCAAAGGCTGAGCTGTTAGTAGAGAGCCCACTGTCCTCTGCCCAGTGTCCCTCGTGTCCAACGTGGGGCGCTGGGGGAGGGGTACTGGGAGCCCAGCCTGACCTTTGTTCCCCCAGGTGATGGCACTCTGCACCTATCCAAACCTGTTGGACAGTCCCAACTTTCCAGAAGATGCTAAGAAACGAGCCCGGAGGATCCTACAGGCTTGTGGCGGGAACAGCCTGGGTGAGGCATCAATGGGCGGGTCCCCGGGAGCATGGAATGAGTGTGTATTTCCAACACAGCTCTGGGCCCCGGTCCTTCCATGTGTGTGAGTGTGTGGCTGTCTGAATGTGTATGGAATGATTGGTGCACAGAGTCAAGGAAAAATAACATTCCTCTTTACCAAAAATAAATTGAAAGAGTTACAGAGGGAGAGCAATCTTCGACTCATTGATTCACTCCTCCAGGTGGCTGCAGTGGGCTGCATCTGGGCCAGTCCGAAGCCAGGAGCCAGGAGCTTCTTTTGGGTCTCCCATGTGGGTGCAAGGGCCCAAGGACTTGGCCCATTCTCTGCTGCTCTCCCAGACACGTCAGCAGAGAGCTAGATCGGAAGTGGAGCTGTGACTCCAACCTGCTGGCCACCAAGGCAGTGGCTTTTACGCCCCCGACCCTCCCCTGCGTCACAGCACGGCCCCAGTAGCGTTCCACCTCTCATCAGTGCTTTTGGTCTTGGGTGCTGGTGCCTGCATTTTACTGGATTTGGGTTTTATGTCTGGGAGCCAGTTTCAACAGTTTTTGAGCTTTCAAAACAGATTTGACCCAGTGGTCAGTCTCAGCAACAAAGGGACCAAGGGGCCATGGTGCCCGGTGTCCCCGCCCCTCTGGACACATCCCATGTTTTGATGGCTGGGGAGAAGCAACTTGGGAGCCCTCTGGCCCTGTTTCTTGTGGCCTCCTTCAGGCCGACTGTGCCAGCTGCTGCTCCTGTTCCCTGGCCTTTCCTCTCCTTTGTTGGGAGCTCACACCCAGCTGTCCGCCTCCTGATGGAATGGCCAGGAGGCCAGAGCTCTGCAGGAAGGCGGCCCTGGAATGTGCCCCCTCTCCGTGTGAAAATGACCCTCACTCCCCCGTCCCTGCTCCGATGGATTTCCTGCTCTGGCTTTTTGTTCTCATCTCATTTTCTGCCCTGTTTCCCTCCATTTCCTTGGCTCAGCATCTATGCAGGGAATCCACTTCTGTCGCCCCGAGGAAGCTGCTTGTTCTTACAGGACATGAGATGGGGGTGCTGTGACTTGCTCAATAGGGGGGTCAGGCCCCCCCACCCCACCCCGACACACACACACACACACACACACACACACACACACCATGGTTTCAGTCATCTTGCTGACTCCCCCCTACCTTGTTATGCTGTTTCTCTTTTGACAGCCATGTGCTGGAGTTTCGGGTTGTAGCCTGTAACACACACACACACACACACACACACACACACACACACACACACAACCCTTCTCCGAGTTTGCACTGTCCTGGTCATGTTAGGAATTTTCACGATTTACTCAAGACCCCAGACGCCAGGGAGCCACACCGGAGATTTTTATTAGGTGTAGAGAGAGACCTCATGCGTGTGGAAGGGGGCAAAGGCAGAAAAGGGGCAGAGACTGAGGAAAAGAAGGGGGTCTCCTGCCATAGTGGTAGGAGGGGGGTTTCCAAGGGACCCCAGCCAGGGAGAGAGAGGGCCGCAAGCACCTGGAGAGGAAGAGAGAGAGAAATCCACAGATAACACAGGGGTATTGGGAGTAAAAGCCCAGGGGATTGGGGTAGCCTGTCAGGTACAAATTGGGTGCATTACTAAATAGCGCGAGACTTTACAGCAGTGAAACAATCCAAAAATTAGGGGAACTGAACCCTAAGGGGAGCAACTATTTAAAGCAGCAACAGGTCTATGATGGGTGTGTCATCAATCTTCAGAGGCTGACGTCCCAAGTCGCTCCTCACAGGTCAAGTCCATCTGGGGAAGGGCAGTCCCTTGCTTTCCTGCCTGCCAACCTAGATAGGTTTGGCGTCAGTGTCTTGTGGTCCTGGACCTAAAGCACAGGCTGGTAAGAGGCCTGGCCATCGGGCTCCTCGTTTCCTGTGTACTCTGCCTGTTGTAGTGGTCAAAGGTCTCTCATGGCTGGGGGCCTAAAAGTCCCGGAAGCCAGATGCAGGAGGGGTGATGAGGTGCAGGGAAATGCCTACAGGAAGGGATGGGGAAGACATAGCCTGGCTCCCTCACGCTAGGCCTCATCAACAGATTTTTGCGTTTGTTAGCCAGAGCTGGGCCTCTGGGGTGTGGAGGTTGTGTCCATGGAAGTCTCTCAGTTGGTACAGATAGAGAGCAGTTGAGCACCTGTGGAAGAAGGCGCTCTTTGGTCCTCTTATCCTTGAGCCTGGAAGTACCTTGTACTGCCGCCACCCTCTAGTGTTTTCAAGGAAGATTGACAGGTGTGCCGAAGCCCCTCCCCCTTACCAGTCCTGACCTTGGAAGCAGAGGCAGTGTGGTTTTTCCAATAACAAAGACATGGGGGGTGGGGTGCTGCTTTCTGTTTACTAAGCTTTGGGCAACTTGAGCTCTCTCCTGCTCATTCGACAGAAAATAGAACCTGTCAGAGTGCCCTAGGGCCACTCTGACCCAAGTGGGATTTAAAATACTTTTATTGATTAATTCATTTTTTCCTAATTGAGGTTTTTATTGGTGTCGAGGATCAATACACAGATATTTCAGTTTGTACACAATTCTTTTTTTTTTTTTTTTTTTTGGTTGAAAGTAAGTTACATAGAGAGTGAGGGAGAGACAGAGAAAAATCTTCCATCTGGTGGTTCATTGCCCACATGGCCGCAGTGGCCCAATCAGTCAAGCCAGGAGCTTTCGGGGGTTTCCCTTGTGGGTTTAAGAGCCTAAGCACTGGGGCCCAGCGCAATAGCGTAGCGGTTAAAGTCCTGGCCTTGAACGCGCTGGGATCCCATATGGTTGCTGGTTCTAATCCCGGCAGCCCCACTCCCCATCCAGTTCCCTGCTTGTGACCTGGGAAAGCAGTCGAGGACAGCCCAGAGCCTTGGGACCCTGTTCCTGCATGGGAGACCCAGAAGAGACTCCAGGCTCCTGGCTTCGGATTGACTCAGCTCCAGCCTTTGTGGCCGCTTGGGGAGTGAACCATTGGATGGAAGATCTTCCTCTCTGTCTCTCCTCTCTATATATCCACCTTTCTGATAAAAAATAAAAATAAAAAAAAGAGCCTAAGCACTGGGGCCATCTCTGCTGCTTTCCTAGGCGCTTTAGTAAGGAGCTGGATTGGAAACAGAGCAGCTGGTGTCACAGGTGGTAACTACCCATTGTGCCACAAACTGGCCCCTGTATACAGTTCTTAATGTAAAATTTTAAAAATTGAAAATCTAAAAAAATATACATATATATTTTAACAAACAAAAAAATTATATTTTAATATTATATTAAATATATTAATATGTAAGTATATTAATATATTTTATAATATTAAATTATTATATTATTATTATTATTAAATTATAACAAACAAAAATTATTCCAGTGACTTCCCCTACCCCTTGTGCCCCATCCTACATCCTCTGACTAGCAGCATCCCTACCCCTCTGGCCAGCCTAAGTGGGATATATATATATTTTCTTGAATATGTGTTAATTTATTTGAAAGGCAGAGTGACAGAGAAAGAGGGAGAGAGAGGGAGAGATCTTCCATCTGCTGAGTCCCTGCACAAATGGCAGCCACAGCTAGGGTTGGGTCAGGCTGAAGCCAGGAACCCAGGGCTCCATCTGGGTCTCGGACGTGAGTGACCAGGGCCTAAGCACTTGGGCCATTGTCCTCTGTTTTTTTTTTTTTCCAGTCTCATCAGCAGGATGTTGGGCTAGAATTGAGAACCCGCGCTCATAACCAATGCTGGTGCTATAGGTGTGGCTTACAACGTCACCCCACACCCCACCATCATGGGAGATTTTAAAATTTATTTTTCAAATATACATGTATTATTTAATTATGTGAAGGGCTAAGGGTAAACATACTGTGATCTGCTGTTTCATTCCCAAATGGCCATAGCAGCCAAAGCTGGGCTGTGGTAGAAGCTGGGAGCCAGGAGCTTAGTCCACAAGTGGCAGAGACTCAGTTACCTGTGTATTTCTCACTGCTACCTTTCAGGATCTGCCTTGGCAGGAAGCTGCAGTCAGGAGCCAGAGCCAGGGATCAAACAGGCATTCCTATACTGTGGGATGCAAGATGGTCACTAGGCTAGGTTTCTACTCCCCAACTGGAATATTAAATATGGACATGAAGCCTTGAAATTCACCCCCGACAGGCTTTTCTTAGTCATTACAGCATCAGATTCCGTGGAAGCATGCATGTATAGCGACGTGGTAAAAGCATGGGAACCCCAGTTCTAGTGAAAAGATTTATTTATTTAAAGTCAGAAGTAGGGGTGTTCCATCTGCTAGTTCACTCCCCAAGTGGCTGTAACTGCTAGGATTGGGACAGACTGAACCCTGGAGACTTTTCTGAGTCTCCATTGTGGGTGCCAGGGGCCCAACCATTCAGGCCACCTTCCACTGCCTGTCCCAGACCATTGACAGGGACAGAGTCAGAAGTGCGTTGGCACTGACACGGATGCTGACATCCCATGTAAGGCAGTGGCTCTTCCCCTATGCTGTGTAGCAACCTCTCTGCTGATTTCCTTTGTCGTAAAACATATAGATGGTGTAGGCACCATGTGACTCATTGGAAGCCAGGGCCTAAAATAATGCTAAACTTAAAACAGGCGCACACTGGGGGAGTGAATGACCGAGTCAATGGTTAGATGATTGGCTGGATGGATGGGTGAGGCCCAGACAAATGTTAAGCAGCTTGTCACAGTTCCAGAGTCCAGAACAGTGGGAGTTGGACCCCACCCAAGAGCCCTACCCTACCGTTCATTCTTCCCCCCCGTGAGTTGTGTGAGTACTCCCTGCTGCCTCTGATTGCCATCTTGCTTGTTCTGTTCCAGGATCTTACAGTGCCAGCCAGGGTGTCAACTGCATCCGTGAAGATGTGGCTGCCTACATTACCAGGCGGGATGGCGGTGTCCCTGCAGACCCAGACAACATCTACCTGACCACTGGAGCTAGCGATGGCATTACTGTACGTGGGATATCCCATGTTATCACCCAGGGCTCACCCACGTGAACCGTCTTGCATGTTGGGGCCATGCATTAGAACTGGCTAGTTCCAGGGCAGTGGCCTGGTGAAGAAGGATGGCCACTGCCCTGGAAATCAACAGTCCTTGCCTCCTCATTGTTAGATTCTCAGCACTTTATGTCCCCGGAAGGCAAAGAGGCAACTGGTTGTGGTAGAAGAGTATTGAGAACAGGATAACAGAGGAAAGGAAGTGGGAGGGGTACTGTGAGTGGGGGTCTGATGAGATCCCGCCCCTCCGTCAGTAGGCATCAGCCTATTTCTGCTGTTTGGTGGGAGGGGGACGTGAAGATGTGCAGAGGCCAAAGTCCACAGCAATAAGGTAGATTTCAGTGGGCGGAAGAGCCCTGGTTTATGTCCAGGTCAAGCAGGCAGCTCTGAGTCAAAGCCAGCAGGATCTTAGACCATAAAGTGGCGTAGTAGGTGACATCTTCAGCCTCAATTTTCACCCAGGGCACACCTCACACGTCAGTGAGCCATGGGGCACCCTAGGGTTCCATGCTGGAGCCAGGCAGCATGCCAGGCGCTGGGGAGGCCTTGGGTGTGAAAAACAGGCCTCGATCCCTCCCCCACTGTAGTGCTGGTACACAGCAGCATTGAGATCACGACAGTGAGCCTCATGGCACCACTTCCACAGGAAGGGAAGGTGGGGTCGGGGCAGAATCCCTTCCCGGGGAGGCTGAGCAGACAGAGAAGGGGAACAAGTGAACTGGCAGAGGCCGGAGTGGAAGCCAAGAGTCCAGTGAAGGAGGCCACGTCCAGGGTCACTGTTCTGAGAAATGGAGAGCCAAGGAAGGCTGTGAAGGGAGGAGCATGGAATGATGCTCTCAAGTTGATGTGTTGGCTGGGAGTGGGTGTGGTGGGTGTGAGGAGCTTGGAGGGGACATGTGGAATTTGGCCCACAGGAGATGCAGCCCCGGGGGTCCTGTGAGTTGCCCAGAGGAGGCGGAGCTTGGGTGTCCATAGCCACCATTCTCTTCAGCGCCTCTGTTCTGCCTACCCTGGGAGCAGTGAGCTGGGTTTGTCTCGGGGCCTTCTCTCCTGTTGTTTGAGTGCTTGATTTCCTTTCCCATAGTCCTTCCAGTGAATTCAGCACTTGTTGAAGGAGGAAGGAAGCGGGCCTAGCCACGTGAAGTGATCTGACCACTTTCAGTCAGTTCTTAGGACATTTGGAATTGTAGCACTAGGGCTGCGGCTCCAGCCTCATGCTGTGGGGGGGGGGGGGGGTCTCAGAGAAGCCCTGCAGGGGCCAGGGGCCTGGAGCAGGGGAGGGAGGGACCCACATGCTTCTGTGAAAACAACCAAACAGTTGCGTGTTGCAAGGAACTGAGCCTGAAAAGGCTTACCCCCATGTGTAAGGTGGCGACTCTCTGCAGAGGGTTTTGGCTTACTAATTAGTTGTTGCCACCTCCGCGAACACCGCACTGGATTTCCATGGCTTGGTTTCTCTCCACAATCCCTCAATCCCTGAAAATGGGTTGAAGCGCCATCTGGTGGCAGTAGATGAATATTTTTATCCCATTTCTGCACAGATTCTTGGACCACACCCCCAGACACCCCAGGGCAGGGTTTCAGGGCTGAGTCAAAAATGATTGTGAAACACGGCCAGTTCCGGTTTCAGAAGTACTGAGAACATGCACTAAGTACTGAGTCTTAACTATCTGCCACACATTGAGCTCAGAACTCTTTGTGCTTCCAACAGCCCTAGGAGGTACAGACTTGGGGCACTGACGGTGCTTGCACAGGTTACCCTGGGCTTAGGGCTTGTCTGCTCATCAGTTTCCAGGAGTGGGAAGTGGCAGGGGCCTCCTAAATGTGCTGTTTCCATTGCAGACAACCCTGAAGATCCTCGTCTCCGGGGGTGGCAAGTCCCGAACGGGGGTGATGATCCCCATCCCACAGTACCCCCTCTACTCGGCAGTCATCTCCGAGCTCGGCGCCGTCCAGGTGAACTACTACCTGGATGAGGAGAACTGCTGGGCCCTGAACGTGAACGAGCTCCGGCGGGCAGTTCGGGAGGCCAAAGACCACTGTGACCCCAAGGTGCTGTGCATCATCAACCCTGGGAACCCCACAGGTCTGTACTTTGCTCCCTTGCTGGTTGCTTGGGTTCCGTACATCCGGGCACTACAGAGTTCAATGCTGTGCGGTCCTCCCTGCCCCGGTTTCCTACTGCCGTTTGCTAACACAAAGCCGCCACATTTGCCTCCAGAGGTGAGCAACTGGAGGCGTTTGCTTGGGTGGAGTTGTGTGTTTTCTTTCCTGTCCTTACGTTGGTGAAAACTGTCCTCCTGGAGATTGTTTACATCACTCAGCATCCGTCGGAGGCCTCGTTTGACCTTCCTTCCCATTTGTTATTCAAACTGCTGTTCAGGATGCTTGTATGTGCATTTTTATGTGTTGCGTCTTGTCCTCACTTTTTGACACAGCACCTCTGTGTAGCTTGAGGCCTGAGAAATATCATACTAAAAACAAAAGCAAATATACCCTGTTTAAAAAAAAGAAAAAAGGCTGTTGTTTCTAGAAATTGAAAGGTACCCCATTTTGCATATTTTTCTTTAAGGAAAAAAAAAAAAGGTGCACAGCTCTGCGGTGTTCCTCTGTGCCTGATGCTGTTCAGAGAACAAGCACTCCTGGCGCCTCCTTTGCTGAGCAAATCTGGGTCGGGGCCAGAGCGTGTTGGAGCTGATTGTTCCGCTGCTCGGGAACATCAAATGATGCCTCAATCAGCTGAGGGCACCACTTGAATTCCTGAGTGCTGAACCGGCTGCAGCTGGCAGGAACCCTGGTCTGTTTACCACAGCTCCTCTGCGGGGGAAGGGGCTAAGACTCTTAACAGTGATGAAATAGTTCTCACTCAGGGTAGGAATCCCAAAGGGAGCGCCCCCCCCCCCAGAGCTTCCCGAGTCCAAGCCAAGCCCCTGACTCTCTCTCTGAGCATCTGTTTTGTGCCACAGGGGCCGACTGAGAACTGCTGCCTAAGATAGTGGTCTTGCAATTGTAGCTTGTCACATTACAGACTGCCAGGGCCCAGCCCCATGGTTTGTGATGTGCTCAGGCTTGTAAATTTGCATTTCTAGTTAAGCTCCTGGGTGATAATTATGCTGGACCACACTTGAAATAACAAGTCCAACAGTAATTCAGGAGAGACTCATCCGGCTTGTGTTCTAGTCAGTACTTTCCCGATTGGGTGTTTATAGAAATCTCTCGCCCCAGCTGTCTGGCAACAAGTAACTGCCAGAGATTTTCCTGTTCTAAGTAAAAGCACTTTGTGAGTGCGCATCCAAATAAGCAGTTTTGATTTTTAGTATTGTTGATTCGTGCGCACAGTCCAGGGTCCTAAATATGTGACAGCCCGTCATCTCCCAGGAAAGAGCGGGTGGCAAATAGAAACCCACCTGTGAAGTGTTTGTGTCTTGTTTGTGCCACACGCTGTGGCCAGTTTGGCTGAAAGGTGCCAAAATGGCCTGGGCTGTGCCATAGGAGTGGCCTGCTTCAACCATTACCTACCTGCTGAGCAAGTGGAAAGGGAAAGCCTCTCCCATAGTGGTACCCACAGTCCCAGGCCAGCTCTGATTAGCCAGTTAGGTCACCTGTGTGCTCCTGAACTAGTGACATCACTGTGATGCTGATGAGCCCGGTGCTGGGGTCCCTTGCAAGACAGACCTGATATGTTGCTCTAAGAAGGATAGAGTGTTCAGCAGGCACATGCAGCAAGTGATCCTGCCACTTTGTGACAGATTGCTTTGGTCTAGCTTCTGGTGCGAAGCACTTGAAGACTATTTGCAACCTTTGGCTCAGACTCCGAAGCTGGGCACAGCTGCTCCTGGCCCCACGAAAGCCATGGGACTTGCTTCTCCAACACGGTCCCTGCATTTGCCCCTCTACATGACTTTTCTGTCCCAGACACTGGGGAGAAATAAGCACTGTCCTTATCCTCAGGTTTGTATCATACACATCCGTGGAATTATTTACTTACGTTAAGTCTCATTTCCTCCGTTGGTCCAAAGGTTTTTGAGGACCTCTTAGCATTTTTAGTGCACAGGGCTTATTCTGGTGCTCAAAAACTTGCTCCCAACGGAATATTATTTGGCATTACGTAAGCATGAGAAGGCAAGACCAGGAGGATTTGCAGGCAGATTCTGTCCTGCTAGTTGTCCATGGAAACAGCTGCTGTTTCCCTATAGAAACCAGGACTGGCCATGCCCCTGGAGCCCCACAACCTGAGCTTGTTTGAAGCCTGCCTGGTGCCTGCACGACAGTCTCTTAAGAGTGTGTCTCTTGGGAGAGAAATTGATCCATTACTTAGGTTAGGCGTGAATGGTGGCTGAATCAGGTCACACCCTTGTAAGAGACATGTGTGAGGGGCTTTAAAAAATCCGTGGGAAGTGAAATTAATCTATTTTGATGCAAAAAAACTGCATAATTTTTTATAATATACATTTTCCATGAACTGTTTGAAGACCTACTGTGTGGTGTGTGTGTGCCTACATTGTTGCATAGATAAAAATATGCATATCTTAGTTCTTATCTATTTGAGGGGTAGCAGGAGAGAGAAGTGTGTTCCAGTTGATGGTTCATTCCCAAATGCCTGCCGCAGCTGGGGCTGATCCTGGCCAAAGCTAGGAGCCTAGAACTCAGACTACTTCCCACATGGGAAGCAGGGACCCAGTTGCTGCTGGAGCCCAGCTCCAGTTGAGTTCAGAACTTAAGGAGGGTGCTTGGAGTAGATGTAGAAAAGAAATGGACCGCTACAATTTCATGATCACAATGGACAAAGGCAAGAAAGTTGTCCCCTTTATTTATACAGAAAACTTCACAAACTCTGGCACAGGCTTTTGACGTCATGGTCAAGTGAGTGTATCCCAAGAATAATTCTGCTATTTGTTTCATCTAAAACCTCAATAGAAGTTCCTACTACAATTTGTATTTCTGCAACTCAATCTTGTATCACAAAGAAAAGGAGAACCTAAAGATCAAGGAAAGGATGAAACCTTAACCACAGATCCCTTCATTTGCATAGGGTCAATGGGGCCAGCCAAGACAGCATGAATAATAAAAGGCCTTTTTGCAAGTTATTAACATTAACCTCCAAGCTCACATTGATAGTAAAAAGCCAACTCCACCACAGCAAACAATGCCTGAAATGGACACAGGGTGGTCTCCTGTCCATGCAAAGGAAGGTGGAGCTGCATTCAGGTGGCTGTAGAGACATCCGCTGGGCCCTGCTGTGCAGCGGGAAATTCCTTGCAGCCCTGCTTGCAATGGAACAATACTCTTCACACCTTCGTGTCCTCCACATCCACCCCATGGGCCCCAGCATGTTGTCTCCCAGAAGGTGTATTAGCAGGAAGCTGGACTTAAAAAGTGCAGCTGAGCCTCAAACTCAGGCACTCTGATAGGGGGTTCTGGCATCCTACGTGATGTCTTAACCATTTGTATCAAATGCCCACTGTTTTCATAAAATTTATATATTCCACATCCTTTATATCAAGATATATGTGTTTACATGGAAGTAACATGTGCATGTGTCCATATAAAAATAGCATGTGTGTATGTATCCATACACCTCCGTAATGCATGTGGCTTCCTGTATACCCGTGTCCATACTGGCCTTTGGTAAGAAGTCTGGAAGCCTCCTGGTAGTGCTGCTTTCCCGGAGTTTACTGGGAACACACCAGGCAGTCCCAGAGCCACGCTCAACGTGGATCTCCGGAAATAGCGGGCAAAGGTCATTTCCGAATTGTTGCCTTCGTTCCTTTCTTCACTTGTTCCTGGGGTGTTTCCGGTGAACTGCTGGGTTAGTCTCTAAAACAGGGGGTGAATGTTTCCTCTGTCAATGTTGAGTTGAGTCTTGAAAGGAGATCAGGCCTAGGAAAGCTTGAATACTCGTCCTGGGTCTGCGGCAAGGCCTGCCACCGCAGGAGCAGCCAACAGCTGACACCATGGCTGGTGGCCAGACTCACTCATTGGCTGATAGTCCTTGAGCACCTGCCGGGTCTGACTCAGGGAACTCATACATGCTCCCCGGGAGAGGAAGTCTGGTCATGCCACCCAGCTACCAGTCAGTGCAGTTCTCAAAGTCATTGGCTGCCGGGGTATAGTCAGAGGAGCACCTAAGCTCATAGATTTATTTTCCTGTTCTTTTTGGCACGTTTGGCCTTTCTGTCCTCCAGCATGCGCACACACACACTTGTCTTGAGAATGACAAGAAAGCTCAATGTGAAATGTTATTCCCTCCGCATACCCAACTTGAGTGAGTGAAACAGATGGAACCAAACCAGAGTCCTTGGAGACTGAGCCCACTGCCACTCACAGCAGCAAGAGAGGGTGACTCTTGGGCTCTTGAGAGAACACGGGACACCCGTGGGATTCTCTGTGGGATTCTGACCCGGGGACCACTTAAAAAGCATGACAACGTACATTCTGGTTTTCTTGGGGATTTTATAGGCCAGGTACAAAGCAGAAAGTGCATAGAAGAAGTGATTCACTTTGCCTGGGAAGAGAAGCTCTTTCTCCTGGCTGATGAGGTAAGAGCAGTGCTAGCCCCCCGTCCCAGGGGAGGGGGAGCACCCTTTGGGGGATGGGTCTAGCCCTGATTTTCTGCAGCCAGAAAGAGGGATTTGGGCCAATTGGTGAGCATATTCAGTGAGGCTATGACCTAAGTTATTCCTATATTGATTTAGATTTTTATAAATTTCAGAATTTAATCCACATTACTTTAAGCTTAAAATAATAATAATAATAATGAAGTGTGACTTGATTGAGAGACTCAGACTGGATCTTCCAGGTTCACTGCTTTTCCCATCTCTCTGGTAGCTACCTACTCAGGCTTGTTATCTTCCCAGTCTAGAAAGGGGGCTTTTCATCCTGAGTTCCAGCAAACGTTTGAGAGTTGAGCCTCATGGGTTCAACTTGAGTCATGCCCTCTCTGTTGAACTAGTCAGTGTGGCCTGTGGCTTGCATCATGCAAACTGGCCGGGTCCAGAGCAAGATCTCTGCCTTGTGTCCAGTCTCCACAAACCACCCAAAGAACGATGGCTTTCCCAGAGGGTAGACCAAGGTGCACTGACCCAAGAAGGGAGTGTGAACGCCTGGTCCCTAAAGCTGCAGTTCTGAGCCTTCTGCCGCTCGCATGCCTGTCATTTCATTCACACAACAGCCCTGAGGAGTTGAAGCCCAGTTCTGGAGCCCAGGCCTAGCCATTGTTTTCCTGTTTTACAGATTTACTTTATTATTTAATTGAAAGTTATAGAGAGAATCTTCGGTCCACTGGTTCACTCCCCATATGGCTGCAATAGCCAGGGCTGGCCCACACCCAGGACGGGAACCTGGAATGCCATCCGGATCTCCCGTGTAAGAGGCAGGCTCATCATTAGAGAAGTAGATCAGAAACGGAGCGGCTGGGACTCGGACCAGTGCTCATATGAGATGCCAGAGTTGTAAGCAATGGCTTAACCTACCGTGCCATGATGCCAGCCTCTGCAAGCAAAAAAATTGAGGCTCCCCCCAATCTCATTTTCTTTCTCTCTTTTTTGAAGATTTATTTATTTTTATTAGAAAGGCAAATATACCGAGAGGAGGAGAGACAGAGAGGAAGATCTTCCGTTCAGTGGTTCACTCCTCAAGTGAGCCGCAACGGCTGGAGCTGAGCCAATCCGAAGCCAGGAGCTCTTCCAGGTCTCCCACGCGGGTGCAGGGTCCCAGGGCCTTGGGTTGTCCTCAGCTGCCTTCCCAGGCCACAAGCAGGGAGCTGGATGGGAAGTGGGACCGCTGGGATTAGAACTGGGGCCACTGGGATTAGAACCGGCGCCCATATGGGATCCCACACGCATGCAAGGCGAGGACCTTAACTGCTACGCTATTGCCCCGGGCCCGACATCTCATTTTCATTTTATCTTTTTTTCTGGCTGTTGCTTCTGGCACATTGCCTTGCTGCCTTCCCTCCCTAGTGTCCTCCCGCCCCCACATACACACAGCTTTCCCAACAGACTTGCGGTAATTCATAGTCAAAGGGCCGGAGCTTCCGGTCTTAAAGGAGAGGAGGGGTAGCAGAGAGACCCGAAGTGTTCCTTGTGACCTGTGTGCAGACATGCCCTCGGGGTCTGAACGATGGTTCTGGCCTTGTCTGAGACCAAGCCACAGCGAAAGCTTCTGCTTCCCTGATTCCAGACCAGGGGGCAGGCAGAGCCACATGTTTGCCTGCCAGACTCTGGGTACAACAAGGGACAAAGTTGGTGTATATGCTGCTCTGGCAAAGAAAACCCAAAATATTTCCAGACTAAGTGTGGTAAAGGAAACATCCAGGCTAGTGCTTCGAGTCAGCAGGCCAGAGAACAGGTGCAGCAACTGCTCTGGTTATCTTTGTTGTCAAAGAAAGTAAATGTGGTACTTTAAGGGGCCGTTTTACTTGAGAAGATGGACGGCCTGGGAGGATTGCTGGTCGGATGAGGTGGCCAGGAAGCTTGAGAGTGACTGGGGAAAAATTGAGCTCCTGAGCTATTAATGCTCAGTGTCCAACCTGAGGCCATCCTCCTTGTTTGTTCTGGAATGTTCCTTCAGGCATGTTGTGGCTCATCCCTGGAGGCGAAAAGACTGGCTGGTCCATGCAGGACTAGGTCTTGACGGCAGGCTAACCCTCTCCCCAGGCTCTGGCCCCTGGCCACCCTTGGCAGCCACCTGCCTCTCAGAAGGACTCTCAGTGACTGTCCCTGTCATGTCCTTCCCTGCAGGTGTACCAGGACAACGTGTACTCTCCGGACTGCAAATTCCACTCCTTTAAGAAGGTGCTTTATGAGATGGGGCCTGAATATTCCAACAACGTGGAGCTCGCCTCCTTCCACTCCACCTCCAAGGGCTACATGGGCGAGTATGTTGGTCCCAGCCTCCCTCCCACCATCCTGGGCCTGCTTGACCTCAAAGCTGCCTCCTCCTCGGCTGTGCCCTGAAGTCTACCCACTTGGACAGAGGCGAGATGGCTCTTCGCTGTGGCCTCTAGTGGTTTAAGAAGTAGGAAGAGACAGGCTGTGCCTCCCTGAGGGTGTGTGGATAACGCCTGTACAGAGGCTGAAATAAGATGAGGTGGTGGCCCAAAGGATGCGGGCTGAAAATGATGGGCCTGAAAACAGCCCCACAGTAGCTGCTGACACTTGCCAACCCTCTAACCATTGCTGCAACATTGGAGTCTAGGGAGTGAGGGAGAGCAGATTGAGTGGACAACGATATTAGGGTGATGACCAAGCTCTACAAGGCCACCCAGCTCTGGGTGACCCCAGGGGCCAGGAAGTCAGCTTCAGACTAGCATTTGTTCCTTCAGCTAACATTTGCCAAGTATTTGCTACGATCTTGGCAGTAACTGCTACAATCCCTGGTTTCACAGAGTTCATGTCCAGGTGAACAAAGAGTAAAATCATGTGTCAGGAAAAAAAGTAATCAAAGAATTGTTAGGAACCTGGAAGTGGGGATGGGGGTCATAGGCTGGAAGACCACAGCCCCAGTGGGCTGCTACGCTCTGAGCCGCAGGGCGGGGAAGGAAGGAGCTAGGCAGATACTTGGGGAAGAACATTCCAGGCAGCGGGAGCACAGTGTGAAAGCCCTGAGCTGGTGTGAAGAGCAAGGAGGCTGGACTGGAGCAGGCTTGGGCCAAGTGGCAAAGGTTGAGACCCGAGAAGTGGCAGGACGCAGATGACCTGGGCCACTTTGATTGCTTTGCGCTTTTACCCAATGTGATGGAAGCCGCTGGAGTGTATGGTCACAGGTGTGCTCTCCCCTGAATGGTGTTTTCCTATGCTCCTGGTTGCTGTGGGGCTGGGCAGGGGGAAGAAACAGGGACTCTTGGCAGAAGGCTGCTGCAGTCCTCCTGGGTAAAGATGGGCAGAAGATCTTAGAAGCATTTGGGAGTGGAGTTGACAGGAGGTGCTGAAGGAGAAGAAGGGTGTGAGAGACACCAAGGGTGAGTCCAAGGTTTCCCGTTCAGGCTGCAGGAAGGATGGGGCTGATGGGATCAGCAAACAAGATGGTTTGCTCTTGGACATGGTACGGTTGTCAACAGCTGTTTGGTGTCCAGGTGGAGACGGGTATGTGGGAGACATGGTGTGTGGGTTGTTAGTGTTGTCTCATACCAAGGAGTGTCTGAGGACTGGGCTGCAACCCCCGGTGCCCAGAGAATGAGCGAGGAGAGTAGAAAGTGGCAAAGGATCCCAAGAAGGAGGGAGCAGTGAGCCAAGGGGGCAGCCAAGGGCATTTCTTTGGTGCTGAGTGTTGGCGTGTAGAAGTTTCTCGGTTGTTAGGCAGGAAGTCTGCAACTAAAGGAGGAGATACCCTGGCCAGGTCAAGAGAGCTGACCTGGCTTTATTTGATATGCTCTCCTGGACTCCATACACTGAGTGATTCTTTCTCAGCAGATCTGTTGTCTATTAGCTTATTTGTGATTGAGATGATGAGCCTGCACCTGCCCCTCATCTCTTCATGCTCCCGGATGTTGGTATGCTGAGTTCTGCCCTGCTGTTTGCAGTCCCGAATCATCTAGGATTAGACAGCTCTGCTCAGCTTGATTTTCTGCTCATTAGCAGAGGATTACCCAGGACACTCTGCCTCTCTACAATTGTTATGGGAAGCCTTGCTGAGGTGCTGCTCAGAAAGCTGCCTTGGAATGTCCAGCACGGGGGAGTCAGGTGGAATCTCTCATTGCCAGTTCAGTTCAGCAGCGAGATCACACAGGTGCTGTGAGGTTGGAGGTGGGGCGCACACAGGGAGGTCACCGGGCCTTGCAGTGTTCTGTAATTAATCATTGATCTGAGCCACCAGACCAAAGCTCCCAAAGGTACGGCTGCCATTGTCGATCTGGCTTAGAGAGTTTTTAAAAACTCATTTCACAAGCCTGGCTTATTTTTGTATAATTTGACGGTTTCAGCCAGATGTTTTGGCAGTAAATGACAAGACTGAACTTGAAGTGACTTACTCCAAACCGCCATTTCAAAAAATCTGTGTTGGTAAAAAGTACAGGAGTTTGATGATGTCAGTGGGGCCTGCCTCTTGGCTTCTGGCTGTGTCTGTTTCCTTTCTCAGCTGGGCCCTTCCTCTGAGCTTGCCTGTGCTTCAGGCAGCCAAGACAGCTCCAGGCGGATGCTTGTTGGTACCCACCCCCGGAGCCTGTGTTGAACAAAGGCCAGACTATGTTGCTGTGACCACATAGCCCAAAACTGCAGTGACTCCAACAAGATGGAAGTGTAACATAACCATCCAAAGACGGGGATCATCCAGAGATGGCTGCGCTCTGTGGAATCCTTCAGGATTGGTCTTCTCAGCTGTGGTGTTGGTCCCCAGCACTGGGGCCAGCTCAGTGTGTCCATTTCCCAGGAGTCAGGGCAAGGGATCGCTCACATCCACCTTCCTGGGCCTTAGGTGGCAGAGGTGGGGATGGTTGTGGGTTCTGGCCGTCCACGTTGGCACCTTATTGAGGTCTGTGTGCCGAGTGGCTTCTCTCTGTCTCTCTTACCCTCTTCCTCTCCTTCCCTCCCTCCAGATGTGGCTACAGAGGGGGATACATGGAAGTGATCAACCTGCACCCTGAGATCAAGAGCCAGCTGGTGAAACTGCTGTCTGTCCGTCTGTGCCCGCCAGTGTCTGGACAGGCCGCCATGGACATCGTGGTGAACCCGCCTGTGCCAGGAGAGGAGTCCTTTGAGCAGTTCAGCAGGGTGAGTGTGTCACTGCTGCCAGCCAGGTGGCAGGTGGCTAAATGAATGTGGCCCCTGGGGCTCCCTCGGTCTCCTTTGCTGCCTCCCAGACCCCCCAGGAATTGATGAAGTTGGAGGATGCAGTGGGCTGGGGCTTCAAGAGGGAGGACCAGGGCTGCATGTGGCAGGTAGACTATTCTTCCTCTCCTCTTTGAGGCACCCAGTAGGAAGGACCTGAGTCCTGGTGACCCCCCCCCCCCGGGGGGGGATTTTGTCACTGAGCTGAGGAAAAGATGGAGGTGTTTGTGGGCACAGCATGGCTTGTAGGCCACTGGCCTCTCTGGCCCCACCAGGATTCCTCCAACCCCATATGATCCAGCCCAGGCTCTCTGATGGCAGCTGACAAAAGCCTGACTCCCAAAGACTTTATGAACTACAGAACCAGCAAGTCAGGTCCCCAGTCTCCCATATAAAATAACATATGACCAGCAGGTGACCGTCCTGACCCCTCTCAGGTGGTTGGTGCTATGACACCTGTCCCAGGCAGCATGGACAGTCAGTCCCTAGCATCCATCCCACAGGTCACCCCAAGCTGAAGCTCCATTCCTGCTATACACAAGTGTTCCCCGTGTCTCTGTGAGCAACTCGTGACTGGTTTGTGCTCAGAGCTCAGAGCCTTGCTGTCCAGGTGCGTGGCTGTGGGAGTGTGTGGCACAAGGCCCTTCCTCACACAGGCCCAGTTGGCCTCTGTGTGGATGAGTCACGCTGGCTTCTCTGCTCACCTGCAGCCTTGCACCTGCTTACCCCTCCCCCACCCTACAGTCAACTCTGGTCTTGCACAACACCCTGGCTGAGAGTTCCCTGAAGGAAGTGGCTCTAGGGCATCCCATCTAAGGCCACCCAGTCTGAGGGACAGGAATGGTCTTCCTCTCAGGAATGACACAGAGCTGTGCCCTGGCTTTGTCCTGAGGGTTGCCTTGTATTCATGGCTTGGGGCAGTCTCCTGGGCGTGACATTACACACCTCCATGACTGGCTGTGGATATGCACACATAAGCCTGCCTTTTGTCAGTCCACCCAGTGACTCCTCCCAGTGGCTGGGAGCCGTCCTTGTCTGCAGTGACTAACTCCTATGCCCTTTGTCTCTCACCAGGAGAAGGAGTCCGTCCTGGGGAACCTCGCCAAGAAAGCGAAGCTGACGGAAGACCTGTTTAACCAGGTCCCAGGGATCCACTGCAACCCCCTGCAGGGAGCCATGTATGCCTTTCCTCGGATCCTCATCCCTGCCAAGGCCGTGGAGGAGGCTCAGGTCTGGGGCGCAGTCCGGCTGGCTCGCGCTCTCCCCTGGCTGGGTTGGGGGGACGGGCTGCTGCATGCCCTGGGGAGCAGAGGTGCTACTGATCCTGTGGTCCTGGACCTTGTAGTCCTCTCCGTCAGATGGCATGTACCACAACAGCACAACAAAGGGCCCAGCTCAAGCACAATACTGTAGTGGTGGGGCACACACAAGGTGAGCCCGCGTCACTGGAGCCCAGAGAACACCGCTGCTCCAAAGGGAGGGACTCGGATAAGACGCAACCAGACGACAGCACCAGGCACTTCCCAGGCTTATACACCTGTCACCTGGGTGGGACCACAGGCCCCACGTGGAGGATTGGGGCAGAGGGGTTTCTGGAATTGAGGTCCACAGCCCACCCCCAGAACCTCCCAAATGCCTGGGTTTTACATCTGAGTCTGGGCCCCAGCCACAGCCTACAGCAACAGAATCACTAGTGCAGGAGAATCCGGCAGTGGTTGAGCAAACTGCAGTGTGTGAGCATCCTCAACAGCCTCCCCCTCACAAGCTTGCTCCCCGCCGGATGCAGCCCAGGGCCCTGATCTCACCGGACACACAGGAGGCCACCCTCCGACCTTGCTGAGCAGTCCCCTGGGAAGAAACAGACTGGCATTCCTCAGGGAACGGCAGAGTGCCAATGCCGCAGCCATCCTGCAGTGACGTCAGGAGTCTGGTCTCCTGCTCCAGCTACCCGCATGGTTCTTTTCCTCCCGGAAGGGAGGTGGGAGGAGAAAGGTCTCACCATTAGATCACCTGCTGCTTAGGTGGCATTGGCTTTGAGCGTTTGAGTGCTCGTACGACGTGAGGCCAGCAAGTACTTTTCACCCCTGCCCCCACAGGCCCATAAGATGGCCGCAGACATGTTCTACTGCATGAAGCTCCTGGAGGAGACAGGTATCTGTGTCGTGCCTGGCAGCGGCTTTGGCCAGAGGGAAGGCACCTATCATTTCAGGTACCATGGGGCCAGGGGGTAATGGGAGCACAAGATGAGAGATGATGATATGTGGAGGCCTGACCCACGCCACCCCATCCTATCCTGCCACAGAGCGAGGCTCAGGCCTTCGCCCACTGAGGCAAGCTGGGTGACCCAGGGTCATCTGCCAGAGGCTGTCCTTAGCTGTTCTGCCACTTGCCTTCACTGCCTCTGTCATGCCAATGGTTGTTATTTATTTGCATGACCCTTTGAAGTTCTCTGAGGGCAGTGATGGCCTGCAGGTGCTGGGGACAGTGCTCTGCATGGCCCCACCCTGCCTCTTAAGGTGCTGTACCTACAGGGGTGGGGATGAGCCCTGTCCTCCACATGTCACAGCCCTGTCCGCCACACGTCACAGCCCTGTCCCCACATATCACAGCCCTGCTCCCAAACATCGGAGCCCTGTGCCACACACTGGGTCCCTGCCCCATGCACCAGGGCTCTGTCCCACACACCAGGGCTCTGTCCCTCACTCCCTCACCGACCCACCCTCTTCCTGGTGCAGGTGCTAGAGCTGAGCTGGCAGGAGCAGCGCTGCAAGGGCTCCTTGGCCCGTTCTGTTCAGAACAGCATCTTTTCCATGCAAGCTACTCTCACAAGTCTCCCATAACTGACGCTAAAAGGAATAGTCTTAAGCTGGTGGCACGTGGAGCCAAGCCCTGACTTACAGTGATGGTTACCGGGAGTGTCCCCAGAGGAGCAGCCCACGTCTGGGTGACAGTTTCACTCTGTCAGGAGCACCTCAGCCATTGCTGCAGACTACTTCAGGAGTGGGCTAACAGGACTGGAGGGGTTACCATGGCAATGTGGGGGTGCTTCCCCTCTTATTTTCACCAGCTGGCTCTCCTCTGCCACTATCCCCAGTCACTTTCTGCTGTCCCCTGCCCAGGCTACCCTCCCTCTGGCTCCCTACCCCCCTGGGAATGCCTGTAGGGGGAGGGAGTTATGCGTGGACATTGTCCTGCTGTTCCCAAGTAACTCTAGAAAGTTCTGTGTAGCCATCAGAATGCTGTGCAGGCCTCCTGCAGTAATGGCAGATTTTTCCTGGCTAGTTTAAATGTCTCGCCTAGTTTTTTGATTTTAGGCGTGCGTGTCAGTCGAGTAGAGAGACGGTGTGGAGGCTAGGGCTGCGATTCCACACGTGCAGGCGCTGTCTCAGGGCTTCTCGCCCACATCTACTCACTCTCCCTGCAGGATGACCATCCTCCCGCCAGTGGAGAAGCTGAAGACGGTGCTCCAGAAGGTCAAGGACTTCCACATAAAGTTCCTGGAGAAGTACGCATGAGCTCGCTGTGGGCCCGGGGAACCAGGGGGACCTGTCCTGGGCTTGGCCTCCCGCCACCCAGCCTGGCCTCCCCCAGCGGCTCTGCCGCAGGCCTCAGTTGGCCCAGGAGACGTCTTTCTTCGTGCCTTGATGTTGGGAGCACTTGTCTTCTGAGGAAACCTTGGAGACCCTGTTTCTTGCTGCAACTAAAGTAGAGGGACTTGCTCAGCAGGTGTGGCTAAGGGTCTCGAGATCTCTGTTAGTGTTAATGCTTTGGGAGCAGTCCATTCGGGGTTTCCCACAACCAGAGTGAGCCGTGGGGGTTGTTCCAGATCCAGACTCCAGCAGGTGTTGGGACATGCCCGACTTCACTGCTGGACGATTGGAAATCTAAAACTCAGCAAACGTGATCTGCAAAATAAAACCCTTAGTGGTGTGAAAAATCTAGTCTTTCCAACAGTAGGGCCCACAAGTCCGTGGGGACTGAGCCTGCTGCCATGAGGCTCACCATTTCAAAGAGAAGCAAAGGCAGTGGCACCCAGGTCGGCCTAGGTTGTGGTGGACAGCGGAGGAGACTGCCAAAGGTCAAGATAATCCTGCAAAGGATGACTGGCCTAAAGCCTGCACTTCTGAGCTGCACCAGCCGCCAGGGAGAACTCTGCCTAGCCACTGTTTTAGGGACGAAGGATCCTCTTGGACATGCCGAGCCTGGGACCCGTGTCCAGGAGGTTACCCTGGACTTCAGGGTTACAGATACAGCCCAGAAAACTCCCAGTTAGAGGGATGCTGCCTGGTAACCATCTCACCGGTTACCCAATCAATGCCAGTGCTGTCGCCAGGGCCTGATGGCCCCTTTACACCAACGCCCCCTGCTGGCGGCAGGAGCGACAGTGATAGACTGAAAATGTCCTAAGCCAGGAGGAAGGGATTGAATTGTTTCAAACTGAGTTTGGCCCGTCTTCTGGCTCTCCGTGGGTGAAGGGAACAGAGCTTGGCAGCAAGAGAGCAGGTGATCTGATCTGACTGGAGGTGTTTTAACCAAATGCAAAGAGCTCTGCCTTCACCTTGGCTCCTGGCTCTACCTAACCCCTGTCTAGGTGCACTGGTCATCCCTCTGGGCCAGGAGAGGGGCAGCCACCAAGCGCGCAGCCTCCATGGCACTAGCATCCTCGCTGGCCCACATCCCAAGAGAGCAGGTGCCACAGGCAACAGCTCCACTTGGTGTTCTCCTCCCTTTACTGGGAGCCCTCCGCTGACCTCCTGCGGGAAGTCGGGGAAGCTGTGCCAGCTCAGGAGCCTGGGGACCCAGCAAGTCTCCAAGTAGACTGGAAGGAGCTGGGCAAGGGAAATCACAAGAGGTCGCGAGGTGAGGCCCGCAGCAGTCCCGATGCGGTAACTCCCACACTGGGTGCGTGCTGGGGAAGACGCTGAAGACCGCAAACTGCCATTGCGCTCCCCAGGAAGGGGGTGGCCAGCATCTCTAACAGTAAAAGGGAGTATTTCAGAACTTCTTTCCAGAAAAAAAAAAATTGAAGAAATTCCACTTGTGCTTACAGTATGGTACATAAACCAGGACATGTCCTAAGGTCATGAGTTCTCTGGTGGAGAGGTTACATAGTAGAAGCTAGTATATTTTTTATATTTTTGTAACAATTGCTTTTTTCATGGGGAAGGGAGGAAGGGTTAGCATTTGTAGTCTTAACAAACCCAGTCATTTTTTTACAAATCTCTTCAGATTATAAATAACCCCTTTACAACTTTGCAACGTTTACATGATTTTTTAAGATATGGTTTGCTTTTGAAACAAACAAATGATAAGGTCAGCCGGGGTGGATAAACATCAGGTCGGAGTGCTGACCATCGGTTACCGTGGTGCCTTTCCTGTCTGGGCACCACCTGGGAAAGCTATCTGTGGCTTGGGGTTGCACTTTGGGTGTACAGCTGGGAACCTGCTGCTGTTCATCCGGGTACCGGCAGGGGGATGTGCCCCAGGCCTGGAGTTCAGGCCGCGTTCCAGGCCCATGCATACAAGTATACGGGAGGACCAGACTTGGGCCTGCTTTGGCTGTTTTTCAACCCCGGGCTCTCACAGGCATCTCCCAACAAAGGTACCTAATGATAGCTGTTGCTGGAAAATTCTAAACAATAAAGTATGTGTCCAAAATGGTGCCTGCGTTGAGCTTTCCTGTGGTTTACCTCTGGGAATGGAGTACAGAGCCCCCACTGCACAGCTTCACTCTGTCTTGTGCGTTTCTGGCACAGCCTGAACGCTGGAGTTTTTGTAAACTCCAGTAGCAGCTTTTCAGCTTCCATGTCTTAGGGTAACCCCTAAGATCCCTGGAATTCACCCCCCAACACTTCTTTTTTTAGGTAGAGAAACTTGGGGTTAAATAGATGAAGACTATGGCTTTCTAGAGGAGGATGTTAAAAGAAGTTACAGCTTCATCACAGGGTTGGGGCCACTGGCCAGAAGGGGGAGCTGGGGAGGAGGCTCCAAGGAAGCACACGCAGGGGTGTTTGTCTACAGGAGAGACTTCGTTCATTTACCCCAGCCTTGTTCCATACCACATCAATTCTAATGTGTAGTTCGGGAATACAGAACTTTCTTCCCTTAAAAAGCCAAAATCTCTGTTCAAGGAAAATTGGAAAATGTTTTTTAAAATGAGGACTCTCCATTGGAAACCATAGAAACTCGTGGGGTAGCTTAAGCAGGAAAGAGAAAAGAGGCGTGTGCTTCCTCAGGTAACTCCTAGGGGGAGCTGGCTTTTGTCCTGAGGGTCCCTCTGGGCAGCAACACTCACCAGCACACACAAAACCCGTTGCTGGGATCGTGCCTGGTAGGAGAGCGTGAGGAACTCCCGTGCTAGACTGCATCTCCCACTGATACGTGTAAAAGCCAGGGCTAGCAGCAGGCTAGACCAGACTGGGCTGCAGCACCCATTGGCGTATATGTAAGCTGGGTCTGAATGCAAGTGAGGCAGGGTCAGTCTGCGGCACACAGAGCAGCACAATTCAGAGCCAGAACAGGGTCCATGCAGGCCAGGCCAGGTTGGACTGCAACATTTACCAGTTCACATCAGGGCTAGGACTGGGAGTGGGCCAGGCTGGGCTAGGCTGCTGTGCTCAACAGTAAGAGTTGGACTGGGGGTGAACCTGGCTGAGTCAGGCTGCAATACCTGCTGCCAAATGCCAACACTGGGGTGGGTCATTGAGACTGCATTGTACCACCAGCTAGCAAGTGGCAGGACGGTGCAAAGCATGTCAGCTGGACCACAATACCCCATGGCAGATACAAGATCAGAGGCTGGGAGCATGCCTGGCAGGGGAACTATGGGCACTATGTACCTGTGGTTGGTGAGTGCAAGAACCAGGGCTGAGGGGTGGACCAGGCTGGACAAGGCTGTACCACCTGTTAGCATACATGACAGCTGGCTGTCTGGGGATGGATGGGTCAAACTGAGCTAAGTTGCAGAACCCATGGATGTACACAATAGCCAGCTGGGATCTGGGCTGGGCTGGGCTAGGCCAAAGCAGAGGCTGGCACATGCAAAAGCCAGGGCTGTGGGTTGGCCTGGTGGGAGTTATTGGGGGTCATTTTATCTGGGTTGCAGCAAGCCCATTGCTATGAGTGAAGACAGTCTAGTGGTATGGCTGGGCTGGGCTGCAGCACCCATTAGTTCATATGAGTTACAGGGTTGGGACAGAACTGACCGGGCAGCTTGCATTCTGCCAATGCAGGTAATAGGCTGAATCTGATACTGCACTGGCTGATGCACACACAAGTCTGAGGTCACCCCAGGCAAGGTTTCTTGGGGACTCCCCAACTAGACTTCTGGATGCAGACCCTGGCCATAGGGAGAATCATAGGATGTGTAGTTCAACTTTGGAGTGTGTGTGTCTGTGTTGAGACTGGGCCTGCTCAGTTGCTGATGCCTACGTTGTGGACAGCATGCCCAGACGCACCTGGGGGACATGACAGCCAGCTCATCTAGGCCAGCAGGGGACATCAAGTGCCTCATCAGAGGATGGAAAGAACAGGCTGAACAATTCTGGCCAAACTTTGCAGTATGTTTCTGGGTCAGCGGATGCACTAAGGAGGACTTCGTCAACAATAAACCTTGGAAAGGTTTTATGAACCATGGAACAACACAATCAACAGCTTCTGAGAACTACCAAAATCACCCAAGTAACATTCTTAGAACACTCTTAGCACATCAGGGTCTGTAAGACATCATCAAATGACTGTTCCCCATTCCTGGCTTCTTATATAGCTTGACAGGAAGGAACAGTCCTCTCCCTCCTCTCCCCTGCTGACACGGGAGAAAAAAGAAAAAGGCTGAAACTATCCCACCCACCCTCCTTCATACATGACCCTCCCCACCCTAATCTGAGGCCCACATGGGCACGCATCCTTCTCAACCATGTAACAACATTAAAAAGAAAATTGGAAAAAACAGTTTAAGAGATTTATTTATTTGAAGGGAACAATGAGAGAAGGAGGGAGGGAGGGGAAGAAAGAGGAAATATTTTCCATCCCTGGTTCCCTCCCCTGGATAGCGGCAGTACCTGGGGCTTGTGCAGACCCAAACCAGGAGCCCAGAAGTCCATCTGGACCACCCACGTGGGTGGCAGGTGGCAGGTGGGTGACGTGGGTCACCTTTCTTGGCTCTCCCAGGCACATTATGAGAGGATGGAAGCAGAGCAAAGCTCTGATGGGGAGTGCCAGAGACACAGGTAGCAGCTCAGCCTGCCAGCCTCAACCACCTCTTAAAAAAAAAAACAGACACAGAATCCTAGCGGTGCTTAGAACCCGAGAATAGTATACATTTACATTACACACAAGTGCAAAAAAAGAAGTTCTGGTTATCCATGCAAACACATACGTGTGAAAAAGCTGAAAATGAAAATCAAGAAGATGTGAAACTTGCAATCTTCCAACGACAGCAAATCAAGCCTAATATTCTGGACCAGAAACACGTCCTTTCTCTCCTTTTTTGGAGAATGTTTTATGTGGTTGACAGATATGTGTATGTGACGTGTCTAGCTTAAGATCCTTTTCTCCCTTGAATATTATAACATTTTAATAAAATGTCTGGGGCTGCCATTGTGGCTCAGTGAATTAAGCCACTGTCTGAGACTCTGGCAACCCATGTGAGTGCCAGTTCGAATACCAGCTGCTCTGCTTCTGATCCAGCGCCCTGCTAATGTGCGTGGGAAAGCAGCAGGTGATGGTTCAAACACCTGGGCCCCTGCCATCCACGTGGAAAATGCAAATGGAGTTCCAGGTGCCTGCCTTTAGCCTGGTCCAGCCTTTTCTGCTGCAGCCATTTGGAGAGTGAACCAACAGCTGGGGATATCTCTGTGTCTGCTTCTCTCTCTTTGATTCTACATTTCAAATAAATAAATAAAGATAAAAATGCCTGATGAGCAATTTCCTGGCTATCATATCTATGCCATGTGTGACTATTAGTTAATGCCACTCTTAAACATTTGGGTGTGACATAAAATCATCTTCCAGCTCACTCCCCTCAAAATGTCTACCACTGGTACAGTGACCCAACTGAAACCGGGAGACAGGAACTCCATCAGAGTATCCCACGGGAGCAGCATCCCCCGCAGCCTTTTCGGTGCATCAGCAGGAAACTGGAATGAAGCAGACCCAGTGATATGGTGTGCCAGCAAGGCAAGCAGGGTTTAAGATTGGAGTGATAGCAATTTGTGCTTCATGTCCTCCAGGTAGTAAACAGAGACACCCCCACCAGGGAATCCTACCCTTCATTTCAAAAGACCAGTCTAACCTGTCTCCACTCCCTCTCTGGCTCCTTTGACTCCCTTGCCCCAGGGAGCAGACCTAGTAATGTGAACAGCTGTCCTATCCTCACCCACACCTCCATTTCCGAGGAATTTCCCTACCCCCTAAGAACACCCCAAAACCCCAAACTACAAAAAGCCCATCCTGCTAAGGGCCTGGGCTTCTGCCATACGGTCCTCTATCTACACACTGGCAGACGGCCACAGTTTTTAAATTGATTCAATTTGGTTGTGAATTTGCTCTCCATTTCTCAGTTTCTCTGCCTTTTTCCCAATAGCGTAACCCACTGTACCACAACTCTAGTTCCTACAAATGGTATTTTTAAAATCTGTGGGGAAATGTAGTTATGAGTTTATTTTGGTATCCAAAACTTTTTTGCTTAATACATGTATGCTTCGAAAAAGTTACACACGGGGCCTGACACAATGCCTCAATTGGCTAATCCTCCCCCCTCAAGCACCAGGGTCTCACATAGGCACCAATTCATGTCCCAGCTGCTCATTTCCATCCAGCTCTGCTTTATGGCCTAGGAAAGCACTGGAGGATGGCCCAAAGCCTTGGGAACCTACGCTCATGTGGGAGAACTGGAAGAAGCTTCTGGCTCCTGGCTTCGAATCAGCTCAGCTCCACCCATTGCGGCCACTTGGGAAGTAAATCAGTGAATGGAAGATCTTTCTGTCTCTCCTTCCTTGTGTAAATCTGCCTTTCCAATTTTAAAAAAAAACCTTTAAAAGAGAAAATTATAGGTGGATTTCAAATTTTTCTTGCACCAAAATAAACCAATGCATTAAATTAAAGACTGCTTTTCTATCAGTAACTTTTGCTTTTGGTTACGATTCATAAAATTAAAGTGTTCTTCATCAGACCCACAAGCTGGGGACTTTATTTCTTATCCTTCCTTGCAGCTATATATGACCATTTAATGGGACATAAGTAAGAATGTATTATTGCTAAGAACTTCTTTTAAGCAATTATCCTCCCTCCTCGCCCCTCATTCCTTTCCATTCACTGCTTGGAGTGCCAACCATAACTGGTAAATCCTAGTCATGACAGCAGGGCTCCAGGCTTGAGGCAGGTGTTTGACCACAGCAGAGTACCTGGGTTCAAGTTCCAGCTCTACTCTCGAGTCCAACTTTCTACTGACGTACACCCTAGAAGGCAACACAGTGGGAGACCCAAGTTTAGTTTCTGATTCTGACTTCGACCTGATCCAGCACCAGCAGTTCTAGGAATTTGGGGAGTGACCCAGCAGATGGAAGATTTCTGTCTGCCTTTAAAATAATAAAATTAGTTAACATTAAAGAGTTATCTACTATTGTTATTACTGCACTCTTAAGTCCTGAAGCACAACCTTTGCACTCTCAGAAACACTCGCTGGAGTTAAGTGTTGTCTCATTTTTGTTACCATAGTATCTTTACTGAATTCATTCTTAGAGAAGTTTAAGTTTCTTCTTATTTGTTCAGCCCCACCAACCAGGCAGCTCTGCCTCAGGTCCAGTGCTGGGTGACAAGGATACCCAGGAAGTAAGGCAAGGTCTCCACAAGAGATGAGAAATGAATTCAAGCAACCTTTAGAAATTGCATTTTGGCACTATCAATATTAAATATATATAAATGCCCACTCTAAAGCTATAGTAATCACAACAGGCTGATATTGCTGAAAAGACAGTTAAATAATGGAACAGAATAGAACCCAGAAATAGAGTACTTCTACTATGGCATAAGTAGTCCACATACTTACACACTGGCCTTGGTCACTGCATTGACAAAATGATCTTTGACAAGCATGTCAAAGTAATGCAATGGGAATTGAAAATATCTTCAATAGCCCGGCGGCATGGCCTAGCGACTCAAGTTCTTGCCTTGTGTGCGCCAGGATCCCATATAGGCGCTGGTTCTAATCCCGGCAGCTCTACTTCCCATCCAGCTCCCTGTTTGTGCCCTGCAAAAGCAGTCGAGGATGGCCCAAAGCCTTGGGACCCTGGACCCGCGTGGGAGACCTGGAAGAAGTTCCTGGCTCCTGGCTTTGGATCGGCATAGTACCGGCCGTTGGACTCACTTGGGGAGTGAATCATCGGACGGAAGATCTTTCTTTCTGTGTCTCCTTCTCTCTGTATATCTGACTTTCCAATAAAAATAAAATAAAATAAAAAATATATCTGCAATAAAGTATCTTCAATTAATGACTCAATTCCCTGAAATTCAAACAGGCGAAATATAGTGAAGCTCAATGCCTTTCTCTTATTCATACAAAATTGTAAATAGATTTCAGACTCCAAAGTTAAGAGAGAAAATTATAAAGCTTCTAGAAGGAAACAAACTGTCTTTGCTATTTTTCTTAGAATAAAGAATCACAAATCATAAAATCAAAAATCAATATATTTGGTATCATCAAAATTAAGAACCTCTGGGCCCGACATGATGGCTCAATGGCTAAATCATTATCTTGCAAGCGCCAGGATCCTATATGGGTGCTGGTTCATGTCCTAGCTGCTCCACTTCCCATCTAGCTCTCTGTCTACGGCCTGGGAAAGCAGTCGAGGATGGCCCAAAACCTTAGAATCCTGCGTGGGAGAACCAGAAGAAGCTCCTGGCTTCTGGCTTCAGAAAGAATCAGCTCTGGCTGTTGCGGTTATTTGGAGGAGTGAATCAATGGGTTGGAAGATCTTTCTCTCTGCCTTTCCTTCTCTCCGTAAATCTGATTTGCCTTTCCAATAAAAATAAATATTTTTAGAGAATATAATCATTATGTAAAACTAGTGGCTTCTTACAAAGTGAGATATACATCTACTTCCTTTCCTAGCTACATTTACCCCTGAAGAAATGGATGTCCTCAAAGGCCCAGCCTAAGAAGACTCTACAGGGGTCCCTGTCGCCGTACTGTGGTCTGGGGATCTCCAGGCAGAATGCTGAACTAGTTCCAGGTTCACTTAATTTATTTGCCATCTCAGGGACACTTGGACTGCCTGTTGGCAAGTAGCTAAAAACTACTGTTTCAGATTTTTTCCAATTTGTTTACTCTCCCCTCTTATTTCGTCATGTCCTCAAACACAAACCCTTTATTCCTTTTTCTTTTTTTGCATAAAAAAGTGATAAAAATTATTCAGAAGGTGAGGAATGAACCTGTGTTGTGTGCTAAGGAGTTGATTAGCGCTGGTTGGAATGGGCGGGAACAGGAACTGGGCTTGTGGCTAAAAACACCTAGACTAATTGGACTCATCTGTATTCAATATCCTGGCGAAATTAGGACTTGGCCGAGGAAGAGTATATAAGGAGAGGTGAAGGAGCAATAAAGAGAGATTCGCAGAGACTTCCACCATCACTGGTCTCCTGTCGGTGCTTCATCCCCAGACCCTCTCCCTGTCCACGTTACTGGCTCTGCTGGTTGGAGCAAACATGGGCCATATTCAGGGAGAGTAGTCCGGGAAGGGAAGGGTGAGAGAGAGAGAGAGGTTGCTACCTTCCATCTTCACAACCTGTCTGTGGGAAGACAGCGCACCAGAGCCACATGTTTTTTTGTTTTTTGTTTGTTTGTTTAAGATTTTTCAAGATTCATTTCAGGGCAAACTTGTGGCATAATAAGAAAAGCTTCCACCTGAGACATTAGCGTTCTACTTCAGTGCCAGTTCATCTCCTGGGTGTTCCACCTCTGATCCAAACCCCTGCTAATCACCTGGGCAAGTAGCAGAAGATTGCCAAGTGTTTGGGCCCCTGTACCCATATGGGAGACCTGGATAAAGCTCTTGGCTCCTGACTTCAGCATGGACCAGCTCTGGCCATTGCAGTCATGCGCTAAGTGAACCAGAGAATGAAAGATTGTTCTTTCTCTCTTGCTCACTCAGTCTCTCAAGAGTAAGAAAGACTATGCTCTTATACATACAGCTGAAGTTTATAAGTGACTGACAGCCAGGGCTGGGCCAGGTCAAAGCCAGGTGCCAGGAAGTTTATCCAGTTCACCCAGGCTAACAGGGACCCAAGTACTGGGGTCATCCTCAGCTGCCTTCCCAGGTGCATTAGGAAGGGGCTGGATCGAATAGAGCAGCCATAACTTGAGTCAGCACTCCAATACTGAATGCTTGCATCACAAGCGACAGCTTACCTGCTCTGTGAACATGCCTGCCTCTGTTCCAAGTCATAGAACTGTGGGATACATTTGTCAAAATTATAAAACTTTCTCTAATGAATTTTTTGTGTTTCATTGTAATGAACTTCAACAGACTTAGCCAGTGTAGAAATTCTACCTCTGGGAATCTATCCTAGAACATTTCTGCACTTGTGATAAATACTTGTACAAGAATGTTCCTGCTAGCATCGTTAGCAATAGCAAAAGGGGGGATGAAATCCGAGTATTCACTCCAGAGGGCTATGCAACTGCTAAGCATATGACTGCTTCTGTCCCCCCTGATGGGAAAAGCCACCTGGGAGACACTGCTGACATGAAGCAGCAGTTGCAGTGGACATCAGCAGGGCTGTGGTTGACAGGGACATCCCTCCTGACCATCTGTGGGGAATTTGCTTCCCTCCCCAAAGGAGCTGCCTTATTCAATTGAGTTGTACCGTGGGTTCTTTGGGTAAATCAACAAATTCCCTCCCAGGATTAATAAACTGGAAACAAAGTCGAATTCTCCAGCAGTCCAAACTACTACAAACCTGGAGCTTGTAGCCAGCACTGTGACATAGTAGGTTAAGCCAGCACCGCAGGTGCCAGTTTGCATCCCGGCTGTTCTACTTCCATTCTAGCTCCCTGCTAATAGTCTGGGAAAGCAGACAAAATGGCACAAGGCCTTGGACCCTGTACCCACGTGGGAGACCTGAAGGAAGTTTCTGGCTCCTGACTTTGGACTGGCCCAGCTCCAGTTGTTGCAACTATTTGGGAAGTGAATCAGCAGATAAAAGACCTATCTCTCGGACCCAGCTGCGTGGCCTAGCGGCTAAAGTCCTCGCCTTGAATGCCCCACCAGGATCCCATATGGGTGCCGGTTCTAATCCCAGCAGCTCCACTTCCCATCCAGCTCCCTGCTTGTGGCCTGGGAAAGCAGTCGAGGACAGCCCAATGCTTTGGGACCCTGCACCCGATGGCAGACCTGGAGGAGGTTCCAGGTTTCCGGCTTCTGATCGGTGCAGCACCGGCCGTTGTGGTCACTTGGGGAGTGAATCATTGGACGGAAGTTCTTCCTCTCTGTCTCTCCTCTCTGTATATCTGACTGCGTAATAAAAATAAATATATCTTTAAAAAAAAAAAAAACTCTCTCTCTGTCCTTTTCTCTGTCTGCAACTCTGCCTTTCAAATTCAAAAAAGTAATAAAATAAAGAGCCTTTTAAAAACAAAGCAAAACAATGTGGAGCCCAAGTCCTGAAGACACACCTGGATGGTGGCTTCATGGAGGAAAGGGACTTTGCTAAGGCACCAGAACTGATATGCCAAGATCTGTCGTCCAGGGCCACAAAATGCTTTGCCCTGAACTGCATCCGGTATTTCGAAAGGTCACTGCCATTTCCCCTTGTTTGGTCAGCTCTGATTTGGGATTCGGCTAGCAAACTCTCCTCTTATCCCGTGTGAGTTGGAGTTAAGTTTCTATTGCCTTCAACCAAACCATATACTAGTATATAGTTAGGATAGAACATGAGTTACACATATACTGGGTGTTTCTACACATAAAATTCTTGGCTTGAATTTTGGCGTAGAGGCTGGGAGACAGAAATGGTGTGGCCGTAACCACCCACTGGCATCATAAGTTCTATCAGAGCAAGGCTTGCTTAAAGCTACGCAGTGTGAATTTCAAACAGGGAGTGGGCCAGGGTACCCTTCAGACTACACTTAAACAGCCTTAGATGGGCACATCATCTCTGTTCTCTTCAGTGCAAGCGATCTCTCACAATGGTATTCTGAATTTGGAAAGTCTTTAAGAACCATTCTTACAAATTCCTTACTCTTCAAGCTCCTTAAAGGGTATGAACCCTTATTTTGCTACAGATCCATCAAATTTACTCATCTGACTGCTTTGTATAGTCTGTGTTCCTGGGAAGATGTACATCAAAGGCTTTTAACTTTAATGATTTTTTTGAAAAGATTTATTATTTATTTTTATTGCAAAGTCAGATATATATAGAGAGAGGAGAAGAGGTAGAGAGGAAGATCTTCCATCTGATGATTCACTCCCCAAGTGACTGCAATGGCTGGAGCTGCGCCAGTCTGAACCCAGGAGCCAGGAGCTCTTCCGAGTCTCCCATGCAGGTGCAGGGTCCCAAAAAAGCAGTCCCATCCTTGACTGCTTTCCCAGCCCACAGGCAGGGAACTGGATGGGAAGCAGGACTTCTGGGATTAGAACAGGCACCTATATGGGATTCTGGCATGTGCAAGGCGAGGACTTTGGCCACTAAGCCACCGTACCAGGTCCTAATGATTAATTTTATAGAAGATTATTGTTATTAGAAAAGTATGAAATACAGTTAAGAAGCTGAAAGAGAAAATCACTTATTTAAATGAAAGAGAAACAGAGTCACACACACACTCACTCATACAGAGAGAGATTTTTTATTTGCTAATTCATTTCCCAAGTGGCAACAAATAGGTTAAGCCACGGTAAAGCCCGGAGCCAGAAACTACACCGATATCTCCCACATGGGTGACAATGGCTCAGACACTGGGCCGTCATCCGACCCTTTCCAGGTGCGTTATTCGTGACTGATGCAGAGCAGCCAGGGCTTGAACCAACACTTCCATGTGGATCCCAGCATTGCAAGCAAAGGTTTCTTCCATGGCACCACAACGACAACTCCAAAGATGTCCTTTTTAAAGATGCGTGTAAAATTACGTAGGGATGGGGCTGGCATGTCAGCATCAGCATCCCTTAGGGCGCCAGGTCAAAGTCCCAGCTGTTCCGCTTCCTAGTAAGGTCTCTGCTTACGGCCTGGGAAGGCAGTGGGTTCCTCAGGCCCCTGCATGCATGGGGGGCACCTGAAAGAAGCTCCCGTCTTCCAGCTTTGCCTCAGCTCAGCTCTGGCCATTGCAATGGTCATTTAGGGAGTAAATCAGCCTATGGAAGAGCCCTGTCTCTTCTCTCTGAATATCTGCTTTTCAAAGGAAAAATTATGTAGGGATAAATTGTAGTTATGTCTCAGATTTCTCTTAAAATATTCCAGGGAAGAGAGACATCAGTTAAAACAAAGACCAGGTGGGACTTGCACTGTGGTGCCAGGGGTTTGCAAACAATCATTCAATGTGACTTGTTATTTGTACTGTCCTATCATCTCTAAGATAAAAGTCGGAAAAGAGAATTTCTGGATTAAAAAGAAAACACTTTGGCACCAGGGGGAGCTGGTTGACCATGAATTCCCCTGGCAGTTCATACTTTTCTGTGTTTTAAAGTGAACCCCTCTGCCCTGGCAGATTCAGCTTTGCAAAGCACCTGGACTCACAGTTCCTATTTGACACCTCGGGAACCCCAAATCCCTAAAGGGGACTCTCATCTTGGAAACCCCACTCCAACCTCCTGCATTCTTAAAAAAATAATTTCTATTTATTTGAAAGGCACAGCAAGAGAACACACACACACGTAGACAGAAGTAGTTCTTTCATCCGCTGGTTCACTATCCAAGTAGCCACAGGACTGGGCCAGGCTCATGCGAAAAGACAGGAACCCCCTTCGAGCCTCTTACGTGGATGATAGTCACCCAAGTACTTGGGCCATCATTTGCTGCTCTGCTAGATGCATTAGCAGGGAGCTGAATTAGAAGTGGAGCTGTCGAGCCTGGTGCCAGGCCTAATGGTTAAAGTCCTGGCCTTGAACGTGCAGAGATAAATATGGGCACCCGTTCTAATCCCAGCAGCCCCACTTCCCATCCAGCTCCCTGCTTGTGGCCTGCGAAAGAAGTTGAGGATGACCCAAAGCCTTGGGACCCTGCACCCATGTGGCAGTCTTGGAAGAAGTTCCTGACTTCAGATTGGCACAGCTCCGGCTGTGACAGCCAGTTGGGGAGTGAACCCAGAAGATGGAAGATCTTCCTCTCTGTCTCTCCTCCTCTCTGTATGCCTGTCTTTCTTTTCTTTTTTCTTTTTTTTTTTTTTTTTTAAAGATTTATTCATTTTATTACAGCCAGATATACAGAGAGGAGGAGAGACAGAGAGGAAGATCTTCCGTCCAATGATTCACTCCCCAAGTGAGCCGCAACGGGCCGATGCGCGCCGATCCGATGCCAGGAACCAGGAACCTCTTCCGGGTCTCCCACGCGGGTGCAGTGTCCCAATGCATTGGGCCGTCCTCGACTGCTTTCCCAGGCCACAAGCAGGGAGCTGGATGGGAAGTGGAGCTGCCGGGATTAGAACCGGTGCCCATCTGGGATCCCGGGGCTTTCAAGGCGAGGACTTTAGCCGCTAGGCCACGCCGCGGGGCCCGTATGCCTGTCTTTCTAATAAAAATAAATAAATCTTAAAAAAATAAAGTGGAGCAGCCAGGACTAGAAGCATTGCAAGCATTGGCTTAATCAGCTGCATCACACCAGCTCCTCCCCTGCATTCTTTCATGTGGACAACTGACACTTCCCGTACTGGTAAGGCATCATCTCCTGTAAGTCTCTGACAGGTCATTTCAGTGAGGATGGCTCCACCTTAGGCTCCTTGGCTATGACTCGGCCAATTATCGCATCATCTGCACCCTGACCCCAGAGATTGCCAAGAGAGCCCCACCCCTGGACTTCTGCAGCAAGTGGATGAAGGAGCTGCTGCCTTTGCCACAGAACATCATGCTGAAGTAGAATCCTCCCTGGACTCCCTGAAATTCCTTCATCCCTCTGAGATACCCTGAGCTGTAAGATGGGTACCTTCCTACCAAATGGGGCTGGTGTGCGTCTTGTCTGATGGATCACACATGAAACAGCAAGCACCCAGACTGAGACATGGAAACTTCCGGTGATTTTTGTCAGGAGGCTACAACGTGGAGGTGAGGTGCGTCCAACTTGTCAAGCCTGTTAGTCCACTGCACTGTTTATTCTCTTCCTCAATATATAGATGCATCTGTCCTTTTCCGGTCTTATCACCTGACACTCACCATGACCAAGGATTTCTGGGAAGCTGTATTTGGGAGATGACAGCCCGAGATTTATCTGGGAAAAATCTATTTCAGCCATTTGACTCAGTTGTCACAAAACAAGTCACATTTCAGGCCCAAGGAATGTAAACTCGTGTTCACCTACTATGGGAGTAGACCTGAGCCATGGCTCTAGGCATGTGCTTTGAACCCTGGTAGGAAAAACAGTAATCGGTGCTTGGCCAGCTTCATGTCAGGAAGGGCTCAACTGGTTGCCAAGTAACAGGAAACCCAGTTCAAACAAAAGAGGAATTTGTCAGCTGGTGAAATACAGGCCAGTCTGATTCACAAGGATTAAGAATCAGTATGGGGGGCCCGGCGCTGTGGCCTAGCGGCTAAAGTCCTCGCCTTGAACGTACCAGGATCCCATACGGGCGCCGGTTCTAATCCCGGCAGCTCCGCTTCCCATCCAGCTCCCTGCTTGTGGCCTGGGAAAGCAGTTGAGGATGGCCCAAGGCCTTGGACCCTGCACCCGCGTGGGAGACCTGGAGAAAGTTCCTGGCTCCTGGCTTCGGATCGGTGCAGCACCAGCCGCTGCAGCTCACTTGATGAATGAATCATCGGACAGAAGACCTTTCTCTCTGTCTCTCCTCCTCTCTGTATATCTGATTTTGCAATAAAAATAAATAATAAATCTTTTACAAATATACATAAAAAAAAAAAAGAATCAGTATCAGGTGTTGTGCCCTCAAGCTGTGGCTGCATGAGAACAGTCCAGAAACTAAGTAAAGGAACGAGCATGGCGGCGGAAGTGTGGCAGACAGGTTAAGCTGTGTCTTAGGATGCCCACGTGGAGTTCTGACATGAGTTTCAGCTACTCTTCCAATCCAGTTCCCCCCTGATGCTCCTGGGAGGGCAGCAGGTGGTGGCTCTAGGGTTTGGGTTTCTGACACCCAGGTGGGAGACTTAGCTGGACTTGCTGCTGACTTGAGCTTGGCTCAGCCAAGGTGGTGATGGACATTTGAGCAGTGAACCCAGGGGAGGACTCTCTCTGTCCCTCATTCAAAAAAAAGAAAGTGTCAAGCGTATCTGCATTCCAACATCCATTGTGACAATGGATAGCAGACTGCATTCAGCCCAGGGCTGCGGTTGGCTGACTCCTGGATTAAGAATACAACCCAAAAAAATGGAACTGAATAAAGATGTAAAAAAAAAAAAAAAAGCACATCCAAAAATATCCATTCAAATTTCCAAACTCTCCAGAGTAATCTGCCTTTTCTGCTCTCTTTAAGCAAACGGTGGCGAGGTGACTGGCCTGGGCTGAGCATCCTGTCTATGTGGCTAGAACAAAGCGTCTCTTTGTGGACCTGCTTAGTCCATAAGAGACTCAAACCCAGGACCTTAAAAAATGTGTAGGGTCGGGCAGCGCAATGATGTGGCCAGCTAATCCTCTGCCCTGTCGCGCCAGCATGCCATATGGGTGCCAGTTCGTATCCTGGCTGTTCCACTTCTGATCTAGCTCTCTGCCTATGGGCTAGAAGCGCAGCAGAGAATGGTCCAAGACCTTGGGACCCTGCACCCATGTGAGAGACCCGAAAGAACTTCAGATCAGCTCAGCTCTGCCTGGGTAGTGAACCAGCAGATGTAAGACCTCTCTGTCTCTCTTTTTCTCTCTGTTAAACCTGCCTTTCCAATAAAAACAAGTAAATATATTTGTTTAAAGATTTACTTATTTTTATTGGAAAGTCAGAGTTATAGACAAAGGAAAGATTTTCTATCCACTGATTCACTCCCCAAGTGGTCGCAATAGCCAGAGCTAAGTCTATCTGAAGCCAGGAGCCAGGAGCTTCTTCCAGGACTCCCACACAGGTGCAAGGTCCTAAGGCCTTGGGCCTTTTTCTACTGCTTTACCAAGCCACAAGTAGGGAGCTAGATGGGAAATGGAGCAGCCGGGACAAGAATCGGCCCTCAGATGGGATTCTGGCTGATGCAAGGCAAGAACTTTAACCACTAGGCTACTGTGCTGGGCCCAAAAATAAGCATATCTTAAAAACAAAAGCTAAAGTGTAGTGTATGCTGGCATGTTGATTTACTACAGTTCTTGCTTTTTTTTCTTTCTATAGTTCTTTCTCCCTCCCCCCCTTTTTTTTTTTTTTACAATTTCTTGGCACTCAGGATTATTCATGGTTTAAGACCTTTGGACTTGCTTGCTTTGTTCTTTTCCTTTTTTTTTTTTGTTTTTCAAGATTAATTTATTTGTTTGAAAAGCAGAATTATGAAACAGGGACAAAGAGGGAGAGAGAGAGATACAACGAGAGAGAATTTCCATGTGCTTGTTTACTCCCCAAATGCCCACAATGGCTGGAGCTGAGCAGGTCTGGAGGTTTCCCATGTGGGTGCAGAGGCCTAATCTGGGCTGTGTTCCACTGCTTTCCCAGACTCCATTAGCCGGGAGCTGCACTGGAAGCGAAACAGCCAGGATTAGAACCTGTGCTCATAGGGGCTGCTTGGGACCAAAAGTGGTGGCTTTTACCCACTATTCCACAGTGCCAGCCCTTGAACTTTCAATGATACCATATAATATGTGGTGTCTTCTCTCCCCAAGCGGCCACAACGGCCGGTGCTGTGCCGATCTGAAGCCAGAAGCCAGGAACTTTTTCCTCCAGGTCTCCCATGCGGGTGCAGGGTCCCAAGGCCTTGGGCCTTCCTTGACTGCCGTCCCAGGCCACAAGCAGGGAGCTGGATGGGAAGCAGGGCTGCCAAGACCAGAATCGGCGACCATATGGGATCCCGGCGCATGCAAGGCGAGGACCTTAACCACTATGCTATTGTACCGGGCCCAACATAGCAGGTTAAGCCACCACCTGTAGCAGATGCTTCCCTATGGAGGGCTAAGTCATGTCCTGCTTGCTCTGCTTCTGATCCAGCTCTTGCTTTTGCCCCAGGGAAGGCAGCAAAGAATGTCCCAGGCGCTTGAGTCCGTATCCATGTGGGAGACCAGGGCAAAGTTCCTTGTTCCTGGATTTGGCCTGGTCAGTTCCAAACATTTGCAGGTATTTAGGGAGTGGACCAGTAGATGGGAGATCTGCCCCCCCCCCCCACTCCCCGTGCTCTGCCTTTAAAATGAGTACCTAAGTATTTTTAAAGATTAAATAGAGATCCCTCCGCTTTAATGACTGCTGTTTTGATCGGTGCTGCTCCATTAATTAGATTCACAAGACGTCTTGCGTGTGAAATAGATGTTGGTCAGTGTCAGCGGAGTGTTAAGCAGCTTGACACACAAAGGCCTTCTGCAGGCTTCGTGTTTACCAGATGTTAAACAGTTGCAGGAATCTCGCAATGCAGTCAAAGGAAGGAGGCAGAGGGTTGCCAAGGAGCCACGGACGGCTGCCCGAGCTGCACGGCTCCTGTCTCCTTGTAATCTGGCAAGGAGCTTGTTCTTGCAGCGCACAGCTGCTTTTTCTGATGCCGAGAAACGAAGCAGTCAGAGGGCAGCACCTGGCCACCAGAAAGAACTTCTCTAGGCTGCTGGCAGATCCAAACACTGCTTGTCCGCCGCTCTTGGGTTAACGACTCTGGGTAGCTCATTGATATCTGGAATCAAGTCAGGGAGGACCCAGAACCTGGGTGGGATGGGGGTACTCCAGAGCAGATGGGATGTTACCATGCTGTCCTGTCACCCCATTGCCATCCCTACTGGCAAGCTTTCTTGGAGAACCTGGGAATAAAGATGGTTGGGGACAATGGACCAGCAAGCCCTTTAGGGGCTCAGGGCTCAGATATGGGTGAGAGTTGTAGACTAAGTCTTGGGAAGCTTGAACAAAGCCACAACCAAGGAAAGCCCAGGTGCCAGCCAATCCAGTTGCCCACAGAGGAAACCCACTTCCCAGTGGGCAGGAATAGATCATAGAATTTAGCAGTGGCATCATGTCACACTGGGTTACGCTGCCACTTACATTGCCAGCGTCCCATGTAAGCACCAGTTCAAGTTTATTGCAGCCATCCAGAGTGTGAACCAGCAGACAGATCTTTCCCTGCGTACCCCACCCCCACCACCATGTGTCTCCCTCTCTCCTTCCCTCTCTGTGACTCTGCCTTTCAGATAAATACATCTTAAAAGAAGAAAAACTTGGTGTTGGACACACTGAGTGTTTTCTCAGAGGGTGGTCCATACAGGGATTTCCCTTCTCTCATTCAGACCGTCATTGTTTACTGCTGCTTTGGCTACATGCCCACCATTTCAGGAGAATCTTACAGGGACAAATTGTACTATGAGAAGAACGAGCCATCCAGCCACACCAAAAGAAGCGGTGCAGTGTAACTACACACCACTCAGGAGGCGGCTCCCTACAGACTCCTTTGTAGATCTTTGCCTTGGCTGAAGTTTGTGCAGACTCCTTTAATGTATGGGTTTGATTCCACTTCTCAGCTACCTTTGGGCCTACTGGACTTAAAATTATGCCTCAACAAAGTAAAAAAAAAAAAGTAAGTAAGCATATCTGGGAAACAAAACATTTTAACATGAAATCCTGGGTTGTGATGAGGTTAAGAAAAAACTGATGGCATCCTATACGAGTGCTGGCTCAAGTCCCACTGCGTTACTTCCTTGGTTTTTCTTTTTTTGCATTTTATTGTATTTATTTATTTATTTGATAATCTTACTTAGCTACTAACGGTACAAAGGGTCAAGGGCTACAGGAAAGTGGGTAATACCATTGTTTCCACACTAATATCATTTTTTTTCCTTGTATCTGGGGTCAGGGGAGAAACAAAGGGAAAAGCCCCACCCAATCTTCTTCCCATCCCAGGTCCCCGATGTGAGGCTCGCTCCGGGATCTTTGATAGTTCAACAGGTCTGAATTGCTGCCTATCTTGCCGTTCTAATCGTGACAAAATCTATTCAGAATCCACTGGCTGACATAGTCCCTTCATGGTTGGGGTTCTAAGATCAGCGGTTCAGTTGGAGGGATCTCTGAAGAAACTTCATCTGAGGTGATCCCAGACCTGATTCTTGTGTGAATTTGCCAGTACAGGGTCCGGCACAGTCTGTCTCCCCAGTCAGCTTATGCATATGCTGGTTGTTGCAATTGCTGGGTCAGTTCTGTTTCCAGCCCTGTCTTCCACGTGAACCGATGGGTGTTGCAGTCCACTTCGATCCTGTCCATTTCATACTCGGCCCTCACGCAAACCAGTGGGATCTGCAGCCTAGTTGGGGCGACTGGTTCCGGGGTGTGCCAGACTGGGCTAGGCTCCAGCACTCACTGGTGCTCACAGAAGCCAGGGTGGGTGTAGGAAAGGCTGGGCTAGGTCTCTCACCTGCTGAACCATATGAAAGTTGGTCTGGGTTTGGACCAGACAGGGCTGGGCTGTAGCACCAAACACTAAGAGCTGGAATGGGTAGCCAGTCGGGCATGGGCACTGTATGTGCCAGGTCAGGAGGTGGGCCAAGTCAGGTTTAGCCAAGAACTCACTGGTGTATGTGAGATCTGCCACTAAGAAGTCTGATAGAGGAACTTGGGAAACTCCTCTGTCAGGACACCGTCCCTGCAGGTGATTGCAAGAACCAAGGCTGGGAGCAGCCAAGACCAGGCCAGGTTACAGTACTCACTGACACACATGTGAGTCAGGTCTGGGGGTGGGCCAGGCTGTACCTGTTCAGAGCACCCACTGGCAGATGTGAGAGCCAAGGTGGGTTGCAGGACTGGCCAGGTTGGACCACAACACCAGCCAGCCAGTTCACATTAGGCCTGGGACTGAGGGCAGTCCAGGCCAAAGCTGGCTATAGCACCTGCCAGCATATGCTGAGATGAAATGAAGTAAACCTTACCAGACTGGGCTGCAGCACCCACTGCTACACATAGGACCTGGGATGAGGGGTGAGCCCAGTAAGGAAGTTGCATGGCCTGCCTGTTGATCCACTGTTCCCGCTGTTGAGTGTGAGAGCTGAGACTGGGGCAGACCAGGCTGGGCAGGGCTACAAAGCCCATTGGCCATCAAGTTGCTGGGTTAGGAGGATAGTCAGGCTGGGCTAAGGGACCATATCCACTGGGTTTGTGCCTGAGCCAGAGTAAATGTAGGCTGACTGAGCCTTACCACAGCATCAGCTAGCAGTTGCTGGAACTGGAGGTAGGTCCTGTCAGACTAGACTGCAGAACTTTCTAGAAAGTGCGAGATCCAGGACTGGGAGTGTGCCTAGTAACGAAATTGCGGACACCTCTCTGATGGGCTTCAGCTCCTACTGGTTAGCATGAGAACCGGGGTGGGGATAGAGCTGACTAGACAGTAAGTGGCACTTGCTGGCATGAGTATGAGCAGGAGAGTGGGTCAGTTTGGCTAAACTAGGCTCCAACAGATGGACTGGACCAATCTGTTGTACATACAGGCATGCAGAGTAACTGATGCTTGGGTTGGGCCTGGTGAGGGTGATTTGGGTCACTTCATCTAGGCTGTAGTTCCTGCTGGCGTGTGAGGTTTGAGTGTACGGTGGCATGGGGTGGGCTGCGCTGGAACTCAGCATCCATTGCCTTGTGTATGATATGGTTCTTGGGACAGAACTGCCCTGGAGGCTGCATCCACTAGTATATGTGCATCCTGATGTGGGTGATGAACTGAGCTGGACCCTGCCCTGGCTGGCACACACGGGGCGGGTGGCAAGGTTTCTTTGGAAACCCTCTCAATTGGATCATTGGACTCAGTACGCCAACCACAGGGAAAATCGAGAGTCTGAGGTCTGAGCATGGAATACATGTGTCAGAACTGTGTCTCAGTTGCTGAGGCCTGTGCAGCGAATAGTATGTCCAGTTGCTCCTGAGGGATATGACTAATCATTGCTGCCTGCAGAAGACAATTGATCTCCTGGAGGGCAGAACAAATTGGACAGTTCTTCCAGTCAAGCTTTGACAGCAAGTAGTTGTCAAACTGAGACTGTATAAGGTTGGCTATGTCAGCCAATGGATCTTGTGTTTTCTCAACTTTGGATCAATAGAATCAATTCTCTGAACCATGTAAACCACGTTAAGCCGGACCGTTGAAACATGCTCTACATCAGGGACTCTGGTATCTTTGGCTATGCGACATCCCCAGGGACTTGGCAACTGCACATTGTTCTTCTGGCTGTATGCAGCTGTAGCAACTGTCAAAACGTCTTAAAATAAACAAACTGGGCTTAGTAGGTTAAAATTTTGGGCTCCAAAGGATATTATTAAGAAAGTAAAGACAATCACGGAATGAGAAAAATCTTTGCAAATTGAGTACCTGGTAAGAGATAAAATGTGCAGGTGGGTGTTATGGCATGGCAGATGAAGCTATCCCAGGCAATACCTGCATTTCCATATCAAGGTTCTGGCTGAGTTCCTACTGCTCCCCTTCTGATTCAGCTTCCTGCTAAATGCCTGAGTCTCTGTCACCCATGTGAGAGACCAGCATCCAGCTCACATCTCCTGATTTGTTCTGGCCAAGCTCTCAGTGTTGTAGGCATTTGAGTGGACAAACCATTGGATGGAACCTCCCTTTACTACTCAGCCTTTTAAATAAATGAAGTATTATTTTTAAAAGAGATAAAGTGGGACCCGGCATGATATTGTTGTGGTTAAAGTCCTCGCCATGCACGTGCCAGGATCCCATACGGGCGCTGGTTCTAATCCCGGCGGCCCCGCTTCCCATCCAGCTCCCTGCTTATGGCCTGAAAGCAGTCGAGGACGGCCCAATGCTTTGGGAGCTTAGACCTATGTGGGAGAACCGGAAGAGCGCCAGCCACTGTGGCCACTTGGGGAGTGAATCATCGGAGAGAAGATCTTCCTCTCAGTCTCTCCTCTCTGTATAACCGCCTTTCCAATAAAAATAAATAAATCTTAAAAAGAAAAAAAAGTGCAGAACATTCATGCACTAAGAATCTTACTAAGCCAAGCAAAGACCTGGATGACTCTTATATACCGCTAAGTGAAAAGGCTATATGGTTAATGATTCAGAATATGGAAAATTCTGAAAAAGCAAATCATTTAGTTGTTCTAGGGCTGGTGTAATGGTACAGTGAGTAAAACTGCAGCCTGTGGTGCTGGCAGCCCACCCCAGCTCTGGTTCAATTCCTGGTTGCTCCACTTCCATTCAGCTCTCTGCTAACGTGCCTGGGATAACTTTACCATGGCCTATATGGAAGACGGCTCCTGCAACCATTTGCAAGACCAGGAAGCAACTCCCAGCTTTGTTCTGGGCCAGTTGTGGCCATTTGGAGGCAGAATCAGTGAATGGGTTTTCTGCTTCTTCCTCATTCTGTAACTGCTTTTCAAATAAACATAAATATGAGAAACAAAATGGTTCACATATTCAGAACTGGCAAAGTAGAATTTTTTTTATGATGGTGAAACTCTGTTATTGTGCTAGATATAGAAAACTATGTATTTGTAGAAAACCATCGAACCTTTAATATTTCGAGTGAACCTATCCTGCATTTTATAGACTAAGAAAATCATTTAGAAAATCTGAGCAGAGACTCTAAGATGGACTATGCTAGCCAATGGATTCTGGAGAGATTTCATCATGTCTGGAATGGTGAGATTGGCAGCAATTCAGAATTATCAAAACCACTTGAGTAGTGCCCTCAGAGTATGCCCCACATCGGGGACCCAGGGATGGGTGGGAGGCTGGGTGGGGCTTCTCCCTTGTCCCCCCTCTTCCCCCAGATACAAGAAGTAGACAAAAAAAAAAAAAAAAAAAAAAAAAAACCACCTGGAGGACAAAGGTGGAAGATAGGGAGAGGATATTCATATTTTTATAGAAGATAAATAAAAGGTGTGCATACCTGTGGTGCAAGTTAAGAAAAAATCACTTAGGAAGGAGGGCAAAAACCAGATGGAATGTAGTGTCCAAGCCTCTACACTACATACACACACACACACACAGGCAGGGATTTCACTGAAGGGAGTTGGGCAATGATCTCACTAAGTTTGGAAATAGTCTACACAATAGAGGGCCAAGACAAAGGGACACAACATTACACTCATCTGTAAAATTGCTCCCTAGGTGGTTATGAGCTAACCACCCTGATACCGATACATGTGTGGGTTCACCTGGATTTTTTTTTGTGTGTGTGTGTGAAAGTATTCTTGGTATAAATTGTGTGGAATTTTGAGCTGTGCTTGTTCTGTGCTAGTGACATGTGGTATCATCTTATGCTGGGCAGCACCTAGTGAGCTGCAGCTGCCGGGCAGCCACACCTAACATTGTGTTAGCAGAATATTCTGGATACAGCTAGTTATGGAATTACACAAGAGGCTCAAAGTAAAACAGGATGTGTCAAGAGAATTTCGCTTAACTGTAGGGTAATGAAAGGGTATGTTTAAGGTAGCTAGAATGACCTCAGGTGTTTAATGTTACGTTAGGTCAATGAGACACATTTTCAATTCAAGGTATTTCCAACATGTATTGGGTTACAGCCCCAACCTATGCTGGAAAAATCTGTACATTGAAATGAACAATGTGGTGGATGGCACATGGTGTCAAGTCTCCGACAGTGTTTCAGGCATTTGCAGTAGCAGCACTGGTGGAAACAACTTCTACATATTACATGCTATTCGTAACACACCAAGGTGTTAAATTCCACACTCACATAGCAGTATTGTTTTAGACACTACTATCAGAAACAATTCTCACACCTGAGCCTTCAAATGGGCGGGGGGGTGATCGGAGAGATAACCTACAAAACACTAATATCTTATGTAAACTATCCAGGTCATGAAAAGGAAAGTCAGACTTGTCACTGGCTAGTTCATGCCAAGCATGAGGACTGAATATGTAGTATCCTGGAGTTAGTTACAGCAGAGCTTGAAGTACGCGTGTAAAGAGGGTTCACATCGTTAGCTATCAGGAATACAAATAACTTCACACGAACTGATATGGCTCTAAGTGAGCAGGAGAAGTACAAAGTTGATGCAGATGAGAAAACCTGGAGCACTCCAACAATGCCAGGGTGATAAATTGGTGCAGCCACGTGGGGGAGGGGTGGCAGAGGAAATTTTAAAAAAAAACCAAATACCCCCTGATGGAGAGAGAAAACAGAAAGTTACTAATCCACATGCTACTGAAAAAGACGGCCTGGTGCCCATGCCCACTAGCATCTGAGGGCACTGGAATATTGAACTGAATTTTATGGTAAAGTCGTATCCTTGTAAGGAGTTATTTGCTATGTGCTTACTCTCTGCACAGGTGCTGTACAGCAGAGCAAGCAGACCAAGCCAAAGATCTTGACAGGCTTGCCACTCCAAATAATCTCATTTGCTATAATAAAGCTCCTGGATAGACGAATTGAAACAAAGACTGCACTGCACAGGTTTACAAACCTTTATTGGAAAGGCTACAAACTTCATACCATAACTGCATTTCTTAAGCTTAACATGGCTGCGGGGAAGTTAACCTTGAATACAAAACTACTCTGCTGTTGTATCTTGCCCAGGCTTGTTGTAAATTTTTTTGTACAGTGGAGGTAGAATGGATTGGGCAGTAATTTAAACCTCACGTCTTGAGTAGTGTCAGGCTGTAATAGATCTAGATAAACCGCATAGGGCATTTAGGCTCAGGGACGTCATTAACACAAAAATCCTAAATTTTAGTTTCCCATTTGCTCCTTTACAAATGCAAAGGACGCATTTGATGTTTTTTTTCCCCCCCAAATGTGTTCTAAAACTATTACTCTAAGGAGTAAGAACACAACATCCTTTTTATACTTTCCCCTGATTTTTTTTCATACCAGCCCATCTTTTCCGTAAAAGGTTATAGGAAATCAAAATAATAACTTCCCCAAATTTCAAGTTCGAATATTCAACTTAATGGAGACAGAGCAACTTTTAACTTAACATTTAATGAACAGAGCATTTTAACAGGTTCTATGCAGACATGGTTCTACTAATGATTTGCTGTTACCTTATTTTTAAAAAGGGGAGTAGGAGGGAAGATACAGAGGCCTGGGCTAGCCCTAATAATCAGGATCAAAACTCAGGAGTCACATTAACTTAAATGTCTTTGACTCTACAAGTGACTCTACAAGCATCAATTAAAGCCCATAAAGCCTGTTTCTATCAACCTGTCTTCACACTGTAAAATGAGCAGGTGCCTGAGGCACAGGCTTCAGGCCAATAGATTAAAGGTTAAGAACCAGAATGAAGGATGCATTCTCCAGTTTCATACATTTTACAGTTCAGAGTATGTTGTTCTTCCTAAAAATGTGAAACCAAGAATCATTTACACCAACCGCTCTTTATTATCAAGTTTCAGAAACCTTTCACAAAAAAAACGAAAAAAAAAAAAAAAAGAAAAAATAAAGAAAAAAGAAAAAAAAAAAAAAAAAAAGAAGAAAACCACTTTACAACCACAGCTAATTTAATTTTCTCCATTGTTCCCAGTCAGCTCCAAACCCATTGTGTGCAAAGCCCATTTTCCATGCATCTAAATGATAGATACAGGCTATGAAATTCTTTATTCTATTTGTAGCAGCTTATGTAGGTGCAGCCAAACACAAAGCTTCAGGACAAATTTTACAACTTTACAATGTGGGATTTGAATTTAAAATATGAAACATAAAATCTACACAAAACTGGTAAAAATCAAGCAGATACCAGGACTGAAACTTATAACCCATATGTGAAAGGGAGTCTTATTTCCTTTCAAGTGCTTTATTCTGCTACAGAACAGTCAAAATGAAGATGTAAAGCTTTGTGTTAGTTTAAATTATACACTCTCTGTAGATACTATACCAATTTTAAAAGTTACACATAGACCAGCAGATGTCCATCAGTTCATCTGGATTGATCCGACACGCCAGCTGGACAGCTGAGAACAAATCAGGCACACGGGGAGGACACTCCACCTGTGTCATCTGTCTGCAGTTTACTGATGGGCACACTGCACTCCAGGTCCGTGATGGCTGCTGCTTTCCTCATCAGAGCTATCATTGTAGGCCTCCCGCCTCTGACCACCTCCTGAGCCCCGTGTGCTATCAAACTCCTGAAGCTCCACTTCTTCGGTTTCTCCAATGATGTTAGGAACTTCTGGTCTAGATGGAAGAAGATCTTCTAGTTCCTTAATTTAAACAAACAGAAGGTTAATTGTAACATTCAGATTAATTCCTTTTGACTAAACCAAGGAGTATGCCACTGTGAGAGTTAAGAAAAATCAGCTTTGTACTTTTAAATCAGAACACAAACTGATAATTCACAGGCCAAATCTGCAGAAATCTTTTGTATAATCTATCTTTTGCTTAAAACAAAACAAAAAAAACAAACAAACATGGAACAAGCTGCTGATATTTAACCACCACAGAATTCCACAGCAAACAGCTTCCTGAATCCTGCAGAGGGGGATGGGGGATGTCCAGTCATCCTCTGAATGACTGGGCTCCAGGGAGTCCCAGGGCCACCACCACCAGTTGGCTAAACTCCTCCCAAAGTCCCTATTTGGCTCAGTAAACATTTACACCAGCAATTCTTACTGTTATAACCAGGGAGACCCAACAATTATGCAAATATTTAAAAAGTAACCTCCTGTGATCTTAGTGTCAACACAAAATTAAAAGCGACAAAGTGCCACAACTACTGCAAAACTTTAAGTCATCTGCTTAAATTTAAAGCACACTTACAGATAGCTTGTCTGGGTTGATCCAGTTGTTCTCAGGAAACTGCACATCAAATTTTATATAAAGATCACCCTTTTCAAAGGGATTGCGATATTGTGGCATTCCTTCACCTCGAACTACACGAACACATCCTATTATTTGAACATGAAACCACGATGAGCAAAAATGATATTAAAACAATTGATGGATAAACATTAGAGACATTTACAAATTAAAATACTTAGAAACCTGGATCAGAAAATTTGGATTTACCTGGCTCAATTACTTTGCCAGGAGGATACTTCACCACAATCTGACGGGCGTCAAGGTGCTTAAATGTAAACTGAAATCCACATAGAGCTTCAACAAGCCCTATTTTATATGTCATGTGCAAATCATTTCCGTCTCTCTGAAACACCTGCAGACGAAAGCACACAAGAAACACAACACCTTAGGGCCTGCCATGATGGCTCAATTAGCTAATCCTCCCCCTCCAGGCACCTGGATCCCATTCAAGCACTGGCTCATCTTCTGGCTGCTCCACTTCCCATCCGGCTCCCAGCCTGTGGCCTGGAAAAGCGGCAGATGGCCCAGAGCCTTGGGACCCTGCTCCCACATATGAGGCCTGGAGGAAGCTCCTGGCTCCAGGCTTCAGATTGGCTCAGCTCTGGCCACCTGGGGAGTAAACCAGCAAAGGAAGAATCTTGTGCCTCCCCCCTTTCCTTGTAAATCTGCCTTGCCAATAAAAATCTAAAAAAAAAAAAAAAAGCACACACAACTTGTTAAAAGTTGCACACCCATACTCCATTCTACTATGTTCACTGAATCAAGTCTTTAAAGCACAATTCCACTACTCAAAAGGTCAATGTCCCTGATTCCCTAATTTTTTATTAGGAAAGCTAGCCATTAAAGTAGTATGTTGGAAACTTCGATTAGGAAGAAAGGAACTGGGAAAACAGCTGCACACAAAAGCAGCAGGATTGAGGCTCCAAAACCACACTGGGTCTACCCTGCTGTTACAGTTCATTTTCTGCCTCTGGGCAAAAAGGTACAGAAAGCTCAGCTGGGTTTCAGCAGAACACACATGCCCTGGTAACACCCCCCAGGTAACAGGGGTACGGCACGGTTCAGGACCAACATAGGGACACCGAACTCCAGGGGCTTAGTTCTGTGCTTTACACATGCACAAACCCCCTTTTGCTCGCTTAAAACCCAGAATGTGTTTTTGATGAGTACAAATTAAACAGCAAATACTAAATGAAGTTAGCTCACTTAACACTACACTATAAAGATGCAGGGTTACTCAATATGAATGAAGAATATTTCTGAGCTTCCAGCATGTAAGGGGAAAAAACATCAATTTCACACATGCCCAACTGTAAATTTTGCTTAGGAGAATTTACAAATATGTACACAACTTTCAAAAGTCAAACCAACCATAACCTCAACAGTGATTCTCTGAAGGTGGTTCTGGACCAGCAGTGTAGGCAGAACTCGGAAACTTGCCAGGAATACTATTACTACGACCCACTCCCACACTCACTGCTGTAAACCATGGAGGTAGCTTCCAGAAAGCTCTAGATTCCCCACTGCTTAACCTGCTGTACTACAATGTGGTCCACAAACTTCAGTTTTTTTTAACTTACTCATTTTTTTTTTTTTGAAATATAGTTAAAGAGGGAGGGAGACAGAGTTCTTCCCCAATGGCCAGCAACTAAAATGTCAAAAAAAACGCCAACTGAGCAAATGACAAACATTTTAAATTATAAGACACTAAAGTTGAGTTTCAGAAACCTTTTTTTAAAAGATTTATTTATTTTTACTACAAAGTCAGATATACAGAGAGGAGGAGAGACAGAGAGGAAGATCTTCCGTCTGTTCAATGATTCACTCTCCAAGTGACCTCAATGGTCAGTGCTGTGCCGATCTGAAGCCGGGAACCTGAAACCTCCTCCAGGTCTCCCACGCGGGTGCAGGGTCCCAAAGCTTTGGGCCGTCCTCGACTGCTTTCCCAGGCCACAAGCAGGGAGTTGGATGGGAAGTGGAGCTGCCGGGATTAGAAGCGGTGCCCATATGGGATCCCGGGGCGTTCAAGGCAAGGACTTTAGCTGCTAGGCCATCGCGCTGGGCCAGAAACTATTTTTTTTTTTTTTTTAATTTTTAGAGCCATCAGGGTGTTATGTCGGGGCTTTTAATTGATAGGGATGGTGCTCTGCTGGCTCTACCTTCAGACCAGAGATGGTCTCCCCAACAAGCCATTGAATTTGGGCAACGAGACGCTGGACTCTATGCTTGGTATATGCTTGCAATGAAAGAATCTCAACTGATTTTGAACTGTGGTAATGCAGCAAGGTGGAGGAATCCACCATAGGGGGAGGGTTTGGGGGAATCCCAGTGCATATGGGACTGTGTCACATAATGCAATGTAATTAATTAAAAAAGAAAAAGAAAAAGAAAAAGAAAGGTATTCTATAAAGTTCTCTGAAAAACTTAAAAAAAAAAACAAACAAATAAAAGTCATCAGGGGGCCCGGCTGCATGGCCTACCGGCTAAAGTCCTTGCCTTGCACGTGCAGGGATCCCATATGGGCACCGGTTCTAATCCGGGTGGCTCCACTTCCCATCCAGCTCCCTGCTTGTGGTGTGGGAAAGCAGTCGAGGACGGCCCAATGCCTTGGGACCCTGCACCCACATGGGAGACCTGGAGGAGGTTCCAGGTTCCCGGCTTCGGATCGGCGCAGCACTGGCCATTGTGGCTCACTTGGGGAGTGAATCATCGGATGGAAGATCTTCCTCTCTGTGGCTCACTTGGGGAGTGAATCATCGGATGGAAGATCTTCCTCTCTGTCTCTCCTCTCTGTATTATCTTTGTAATTAAAAAAAAAAAAAAAAAAAAAAAAAAAAAAAAAAAAAAGCCATCAGGGAAACCCCTGCCATTTGTAGGCCTGGCAATATATATGGAAAAGCAAAATAAAATTTATGGCTTGTGGCGGGATGAACTATGACTAATACACCTCAAAAGGATAGAGCAGTGGAGCCAATCACTAACCTGTGAAGGAGACAACCCCAGAATCTTTACCTCAATACGGCTTTGCTGATCTCTACTGAATTTTTAAAGTCATTTTGAAAATCCATTTTATTTGTAAAAAACACACATTGAGTGGGAGCAAATTTTAGTGTAAAGTAAGAAGTTGACTATTCTGTGATGGAAAGAGTTTCAGAGGAACTCCTGAGCAAATGCAACCAGGTACAGAGCCAGAAATTATTAAAGGCTTTTGCAAATTCATAAATTTGGGTGAATACCCAACGAGTATTTCATAGCTAACTCCAGATATATTCTGGCGCACAATACGCCTTTGGCCATTCAATATACAGGGAAGAGACTCATCTAGTTAAGCCTCCAACTGCAAATCCCATACAGGCGTCAGCTCGACGCTCATGTCCTGACCGCCCTACTTCCTAACCAGTTCCTTGCTGATGATCTGGGAAAGCAGAGGAGGATGGCCCAAATCCTTGGGATCCTGCATCCGAATGAAAGATCCCGGAAGAAGCTTCCAGCTTCCAGCTCCAACCACTACAGCCACCTGGGGACTGAACCAGTGGATGGAGGAGCTTTTTGTGTTTCCTTCTCTTGGTAAATCTGCCTTCCAAATAAAAATAAGCCACGCCAAACCAAACAGGGAAGGAGTAGATGTTATGGTACAGCCAGTTTAGATGCTCCTTGGAACACCTGCATGCCCTTTAACAGAGTACAATTTAAATACAGGCACAATGGTATAACCAGAACAACATGTACTAGACAACCATACTGTTGGAGTTGTTCATTTTGCCCTAACCTAACTATAAATACATATAATACTAAAACCTTGTCTAAAGGCGTATCACAGTGGAAAACAAACTGCCTTAGATTATCTGGTCCAATGCCCTTCTCTCTCCCCTCCTTCTTAAAAAAAAAAAAAAAAAAGATTTATTTTTATTGGAAAGTCAGATATACAGAGAGGAGGAAGAGACAGAGAGGAAGATCCTCCATCTGATGATTCACCCTCACAGTGACCACAACAATCAGAGCTGCACTGATCCGAAGCCAGGAACCCGGAGCCTCCTCCAGGTGGCCCATGCAGGTACAGGGTCCCAAGGCCCTGGGCCCTGCACCTCCAAGCCACAAGCAGGGAGCTGGATGGGAACCGGTGCCCTTATGGGATCCGGGCGCGTGCAAGGCGAGGACTTTAGCCACTAGGCCACTGCGCAGGGCGTTCTCTCTCCCTTTTAAAGACTTCATTTACAGAGGGAGCTATTTCACCCACTGGTTCATTCCTAACATGGCTGCAATGCCCAGAGCTGAGCTGCTCCAAAACTAGCAGCCAGGAGAAGTTTCTGGATCTTTCACAATGCCCTTATTTTCATAAACAAGGACACTGAAATACAGTGTATAAACTTAAGGTTATAGTGCCTGTCACTGACCTGCTCTGTTGGTCTCACATGTACTCGTTTGTTGTATAAACGAAATGAGCCTGAACTCAGCCATGTTACACCGACAGTTTCATCCAACTTCAGCATGGCTCCAGAAGCCCAAACAGGTCAAACCTATTTCTCACAAGCAAGACACATTTTTGTAACAGAACAAAATGCAAATAAACAATAAAGGAAATTACCTCATGTTCTTTTTCCTGCAGTAAAAGAACAATGTCTCCTGGTTCCACTCCTGGAGCCTGGTCTGCCTCCCCAGTGAAGGTGATCCTCTGTCCATGCTTCATGCCTTTGTCCACATGGACTTCCAGAATCTTCACCTCCTTAATCACCTTCTTCCCTTCGCATTTTTTACAGCGGTCCTTTTCATTAATGACCTCTCCTGCAAAGAGGGAACAGTCAACAACACTGCACTCAAGACAGCTCCTGATAATGTCCTTAGTTCATTACATAAATGTTCTGATTTTTTAAAATGTATTTTTACTGGAAAGTCAGATTTACAGAGAGAAGGAGAGACAGAAAGATCTTCCATCCACTGGTTCACTCCCCAAGTGGCTGCAAAGGCTGGAGCTGAACCGTTCTGAAGCCAGGAGCCTCTTCCAGGTCTCCCACCACACAGGTGCAAGGGGCCGTCCTCCAGTGCTTTCCGAGGCCACAAGCAGGGAGCTGGATGGGGAGTGGGGCTGCCGGGATTAGAACCAGCACCCCCATGGCATCTCAGTGCATACACGGTGAGGACTTCAGCCACTAGGCCACCACGCCGGGCCACTGAATTTATTTCAACCTGCAGTTAAATTCCTGTGTAAAGTACCATTCTCAATACTTAAAACAGGATCCAACTACACATTATTGAGTGCTATGTATCTGAACACTGTTTTGGTTTCTGACTTGAACTCTGAATGATTAAGCAATGCTGAAGTGTCTACTTCTGCAGGCGATAGCTTAACACCCTGTGCCAGAAGGCTGGCCCTAAGGGAGACAGACCTTAGTTTTATTTTCAAATAAGTTTAGTATCAGACAGAAATAATCAAGATTAAAAGGCTAAATATAGGGGCCCGGCGGCGTGGCCTAGCAGCTAAAGTCCTCACCTTGAACGCGCCGGGATCCCATATGGGCGCCGGTTCTAATCCCGGCAGCTCCACTTCCCATCCAGCTCCCTGCTTGTGGCCTGGGAAAGCAGTTGAGGACGGCCCAATGCATTAGGATACTGCACCCGCGTGGGAGACCTGGAAGAGGTTCCAGGTTCCCGGCTTCGGATCAGCGCGCATCGGCCCGTTGCGGCTCACTTGGGGAGTGAATCATCGGACAGAAGATCTTCCTCTCTGTCTCTCCTCCTCTGTATGTATATCTGACTTTGTAATAAAAATAAATCTTTAAAAAAAAAAGGTTAAATATATACGTTTTCAAAAACTAATATCACGGAGGGAATATCACAGAGCTCCATTCTGCCTGCCAACAGTAGCCAGGGAGCGGGTACAAGGGAACCCCTGAGGGAACAGGGAGTTCAAAAAATCTAACTACTCAGTCCCTCACTGCTGCCTCCTGTGGCCACGTCAGTGCTGCAGCTTATTTCAGACTAACGCGGCTTCCGTCTAGGGTTCTTCCTTTACGGAGGCACACCGTTACCGACAACGTCCCCAAGTAATCGGCGACCGTTGACTTTTTGTTGGTCCTGGGTACTTTTCCACTACTTTTAAGACAACAGAGCTTTTCTACATACCTTTCTGCAGTATTTGGCCATGGAAACACATAAAACTATTTAAAAATTACATCACTTTGTAGTGGCCGATACGGGCTGTTTGATGAACAATGGTTTCTGTAATTGCAAAGTTATGTTCTACAAAGCACCAGTTCCTCAAAACAGCACTGGGGCATAGGGGAAGATTTCACTAAACCTTGTTTTTTGATAACAGCAGTTAATTAGCATATTCACCAGAATATGCAGCTTCTTAAACTGTCGCATGACTTAGAAGAGCAATTTGGAAAGGGATTCTCCAGGGCCACGCTATCCAATGCGCCAGACACCATTCTGATTCTTGGCAGGGCATCGGAACACACCCCATTTGGAGTGCGTGGGCTTGAGCCTAAGCTCTGACTGTACTGTGGCTTCCTAATGCAGGCCCAGGGAGTCAGTGAGGCATGGCTCAAGCAACTGCATCTCCCCACATTCATGGGAAACCTGACCTGAATGCTTCTGGTTCCAGCACAAACCAGTCTTGGCTACTGTGGGCATTTAGGGAACGAGCTACTAGATGACAACTCTCCCTCTAAACATATGTTGAAACAGGAAAATTCAGGTCCTCCATCAGCCCAGACACACTTTAAGGACTTAATAACCAAAAGTGTCTAGATGCTACTACAATAGGCACTGAAAACACAAAACATTTTTACACTACATTAAAAACAGTAACAACAACAAAAAGCACCCTCTAGTAGATAGCCCAGCTCCAACAAAGGTTTCCTACAGGCTAAAGAGGAAAGATACTTGTTTTACTGGAACACAGCCATTCTCATTTGTTTACATATTGCCACTGCCTATAAGCACTAAGGGGCAGAGGTTAAACAGCTGTGACAGAACCATTTGGCTCACAAAGCCTAAAATATTTACTTTAGTGGGAAGAGCTTTAATTCCAATATCCATCCTCAAAAAGGTAACCAAACCTTCCAGTGAAATCCTATACTTAACCAGGATAACTAAACAAGCTGCTATATCTCATTCATCAAATTTTAACCTTTTCAAATAGCGAGACAAAAATCATCTTGCCCATATTTTCCGAATTAAAGACTTCAACTTCGTCAATGCTTATTAATTTCTTTTACAACTTTTTTGCAATATGAATATAAATATACCTTCAAAGAGAAGATTTCGGTATTCCCGACCCAATCCAACATGAAGCAAGTACTGGCATGCGTACCTTCTCCATTACAGTCGGAGCATACAGACTGCATCTGCTGTACCATTCCTGGAGCCAGCTGTCTGATCATGATGCGCACACCTCGACCTCGACAAGCAGCACACTTCTGAACTGCTCCAGACTTCCCACCTTGGCTAGAGAAAACAAAACCATGTCAGGTTCTTCTCAGTACACTGCTCTAGTCAGCCATAACAAGCTGTGTTTTTCACTTTCATTTTCAATCCCAATGACTAATATTTAAGTTAATTTCCACAGAAAACAAAATACTCTGCTGGGTAAAAAGTCTGAATTCACATTTTTTTTTAAACCTGGTGCCACTGCGAGAACAGACTGTACTGTACAAAGTGGAATGCACACACACTCACCCACTGCACGCACTGCAGAGTACATTCTTGCTAAGCTGTAGTTTGGTTGTCTTGCCATTATACAGATCTTCTAAAGACACTCTGTGGAGGAAACAATCAGATTCAATCCAGTCTTGCCATTTGCTTAAACATAAAGAATAGTTGATAAAATAAATTCCACTAAAACTCAGAATTAAAAAACACCACAGAGTAAGTCAATTCAGCCAACTGAGGCTTTCTTTCGCAGCTCAGGTTAGCAGGACACCAAGGCTGTGGACAGTAAGCATGGCGCTCCAAGCCAGGACCTATAGCAGCAGGCCAACAGCTACCGGCCACAATTTTGGACAAAGTTGATGACTGCAAAAACTCAAGCCTCAATCTTCATTTGGCCTCAAGCCTGAGCCCTTTACCTAAGTAACTCCTAACAACTTTCTTCCTGAAACACGTACAATTATCACCCCCATTTTATATGCTAGAACTGAGGCAGTTTACCTGCAGGAATCCCATAAGTCTCTGGCTCTAGGATCAAAGCTCTCAGGCTACAAAGTTGCATTACCGCTCAAGGGAGGAAGCTAATATCTGTACACTGTGACAGAGAGGAGGAAAGAACAGGGTTTCCAAAGAGAATCTACATGCAAGTCTTAATCTACCAAAATATAAGCCAAATTAATGTTGCTAAAAATTGTTCCAAAATTTAAAAGGATCTATTTAAGTCAAATGGCAAATTTATTTTCTAAAATCATCAATCAGTATACATTAAATTATGTGCAGCTTTTTGTTAGCCAGTCATACCTCAAAAAAGTGACACAAAACAAACAAAAAAAGCCAAAACACTGTTGCACCTGAGTGAGAACCCTGGATGAGGCTCCCTGCTTCGTTCTGGCCTAGACCTGGCCTCGTTAGCCATTTGGGGAGTAGAGCAGCAGGTGGAAGTGCTTTCTCTCCTTCTCCCTTTCCAACTCTGCCCTTTAAGTACATTTTTAAAAATCCTAAAAACAGGGCCCAGCACGGTAGCCTAGCAGCTAAAGTCCTGGCAGCCCTGTATGTGCTGGGATCCCATATGGGTGCTTAAATGTGTCCCTGCAGCCCGGCTTCCCATCCAGCTCCCTGCCTGTGACCTGGGAAAGCAGTCAAGGACAGCTCAAAGCTTTGGGACCCTGCATCCGCATGGGAGACCTGGAAGAGGCTCCTGGCTTCAGATCAGCTCAGCTCCAGCCATTGTGGCCACTTGGGAAGTGAACCAGCAGAGGGAAGATCTTCCTCTCTGTCTCTCCTCCTCTGTCTCTGACTTTGCAATAAAAATAAACAAATCTTTTTTTAAAAAAAATTGAAAACAACAAAAAAATCCAAATTTTATTAGGGCCCAGCACAATGGTTCAATTGGCTAATCCTCCCTTGCAATGACTGGGATCCCATAGGGGCACCAGGTTGTGTCCCAGTTGCTCCACTTCCTAGCCAGTTCCCTGTTTATGGCCTGGGAAAGCAAAGGACGGCCCAACTCCTTGGGACCATGTACCCACAGGGAGACCTGAAATAAGTTCCAGGCTCCCAGCTTCAGATCAGCTCAGCTCCAGCCGTTTGGGGAGTGAACCAGAGGAAGAAGATCTTTCTTTCCTTCTCTCTGTAAATCTGCCTTCCCAATAAAATAGATCTTAAAAAGAAACAAAATTTTATTAAGAACACATAACTGGCAAAACCTAACTTATGTTAACTCATTCATCTATTTTAGAATCCTAGGAATTAAAGAAACTAAAAGACAGTTCATATATTTTTGCAAAACACCTATACTATTTTTGTTATTGCAACTTTGAAAATTATCATCTTAAATTAAATCATATATTACAAACAGTACAAAAACACTATTTATAACTATCATAGCCTTAGACAAAGGAAATAGGTAGGTCCTGTTCATACACATATACAATCACATTCAGGACACAGACCCTATATTCTGAAGAAAAATCTGCATCTCAACAAACAGGCCAAGAAAATCCAGGTGCAGTTAACGGCCTGGCAAAGCTGGCACTTCATCAGTGAGGGATAAACCGGCACAATCCCTCCACAGGCAACATAGGAGTTCTTGGCCTCAAAGCACTGACGGTGGCCCGTGAATCCCTGCCAAAGACAAAGCTGTGCATCAAGTTACCCAGAACAGTGTTTTTTAGAGGAAGATACCAGGATATCCTAATCAGTGAGTCATTTAAGTAAATCATGGAACAGAATGTCATTCAAAATGTAACACTTGAAAATGTTAAAAGGAAGCAGCATTTCATACGTAGGATGAAAAAAACCCAAAAGTGATTATGAAGAACCACGATGTATGAGCATACTCTTGACTTCTGGACTGGTGCAACAGAGAAACTAAGGGTAAGTTTTAAAAATCCAAAAACATTTTAAGTTGGAGTTAGTTTATTATTTACTAATAAAACAATTACTGACACATAAAAAAGCTAACGAGGTAAGAGACCCCCAAATTCTGCAAAGCAAAATAGCTATTTTCATTTTGTAGAAGGCTCAGGATTTGTAGTCCAAGACCAAGGTCAGACACCATTCACACCCTGGAAGGTCAATGGCAGGCTGGAAGCCAGCTAACTCCATAGGTACAAATTTAGGCAAGCTGGCACAGAGGAACGAGTAACGACTGACTGTACCATGGCAACAAACCCGGCAATCACTTCCTGTGTTAATGTAGGCAGTGACCTGGATTTCAATATTCCAAAGAAAACCGTCTGCACACTCCGAGTCTTAGAGCATCTAGAAACACGTGGCCACATCAGGTAACAACCCTCTTCCCATCCAGGAAAATACCAAGCATCCTTTGAAGAGGTGCATCAGAATGCAAACACCTGGGTTATTAAAACCTGTTTAGTCACCCAATGAAGACAGGAAAGCCACTCACTTCAGGGGATGCATCATGTCCTCCCCTCTCCTCCTGCCATTCCGACTTCTGCTCTGGTTGCCCATGAAGCCGAACAAGCCCCCACCGAAAATGTGAGAGAAGATATCATCCATGCCGCCGCCGCCGCCACTCCCTTCTCGAAGCCCTTGCTCTCCGTATCTGTCATACAGTTCTCGCTTCTCAGGGTTTGAGAGTACCTCATAGGCAAAGCTGATTTCTTTAAACTATGGGCAACAGGGAAAAAAGAAAATAAAAGGGTTTATTTCTTAGAAATCTACAATCCTTGTAACCCCGATAAAAGCTACATGCTACCTTTGGTTTGATTCTGGGGCCATTCATCACCTAACCCTGCTCAGAATGTTACCACATTTATTATAATACTAAAATACTTCATTCACTTTGCATAAATGGATTCCACCCTGTCCCACCATGCCCAGTTCATTTTTTTCAAGAACAACTACGTTTAAAACAAAAACCCAAGGGCCAGAAATAAAGTAAAAATCTTCCAATCACTTACTTTGTCTCCAGCATTTGGATTCTTATCAGGGTGGTATTCCTTGGCTAACTTCCTGTATGCCTTTAAGAGAGATTTTTTTTGAAAAGGGTTACAAACGCGAGTTTAAATATCTGTCATAACTAACTTATCTGCTTTTGTGAAAAGCAATGTTCTGAAGTCATAACCCTGCAAAAACATCCTCTGTTTGTGCACTGCTCATCTCACAAAGTAACCAGGAGCTGTACTTGAAAATAGGTTCCACTGAAGTGAAATACCAAGATATCAAACTAAAAAAAAAAAAAAAAAAACTGAAATAGTAGCCGATATTTTTACTGTCAAATGTCTCTGATGGCCAGGCACCAGGCTGCGATAAATTCAAGACAAACAAGCGGTAAGCTCTAGAGGGTGCAAAATACTGCTAACATCGACACTCAAAAATCCCTGCCCTTGAAGGCTGCAGCCTCGAAGGAGCAGGAGCTTCCTCGGCACCACAGGAGAGTTGAACTTGCACGCATTCGCAACGGGGGGGGGGGAGAGGGTCGGGACTTGAGTTCTCAGGTCCTCCATTCCTCCATTCACACAGACTCATGAATTATATAACAGGCTAGCATTTCCGGTCAGGCAACAGGAAGTCCATTTTACCCCCTACCGCATCCGTCCCAGCGGCTCCCGAGCAGCCTCCTTTCAGGTTACTAACACGGACACCGCGAGCCTGGGAGGATGCTGCGGGGAGGCCTCGTGAGACGGCGCGGCTGCTCTTCCACCCCGAGACGGAAACGGGGGTCGCGGCCTGGCGCGCGGCCGTCGTGAGGCCGTCCAGCCTGCCCTCCGGGGCTGGGCTTGGAGCCCACGGCCGATCCCACAAAGTGGGGACGGAGCGTTGAGATCACCTGCCCCCAGCAGAACAAAGCATCCCAGCACCGAGCCGCGCTAGGGCGGCGAGCGATGGAGAGGAAGCGCGGGAGGAGCTCCGGGGCCCCCAGCCGGACCCCGCGCCGCCGCAACCCTCGCTCCAGCCGGTTTTATTATTTTTTTTCCGGGGCGGTGAGCCGGGCGCGCGGAGGGCCGGGCACGGAGGGGGCACCGGGGGAACGGCTCCGCGGCGTGTGTGCGCAGCGCTCGGCCGTACCTGCCTCCGCCGCGGGCGGCCCAAGGTCAGCCGGGGCCGCAGCGTCCGCCGGCGCCGACCCCGACCCCGGCCCCGACCCCCGCCCAGCCCGCGCCGGCTCGCGGGGCCGCCCTACAGCGCGGCCTGGGCCGCCCCACCGCGCCAGGCCCCGCGCCCCACGCCGCCCCGCCGCCGCCGCCGCACCTTCTTGAGTTCATTCTCGCTGGCGCCCGGCGGAACGCCCAGGATGTCGTACAGCTTCGTGTCGGCCACGTTCGCCATGGTGACCGGCCGGGCAGCGCGCAGCTCAGCGAGGGGGGCGACGCGGACAGAGACGAGCCGGGCCCGCGAGCGGCGGCGGCGCAGGCCGAGGAGACGGCGAGGGGGAAGCGGAGGCGGGGCTGAACCTTGACCCGGCGCACGGCGCGGCGCGACGTCACCGCTCGGGGCCGGCCGGAGCCGTTGGGGCCTGCATGGCGGGGCGCAGGGTCCGTGCTGGGCCGGGCTGGGCTGGGCCGGGCTGGGCGCTCTGCTCGGCTCCGGGCTCGGCTCCCCGCGCCTCGGCGCCCCCAGGCTCCCACCAAGACGAGCTCTGCGCGGGGCTCGGCCCACCCCGGAAGGCGTGCGTCGCGGCGTCGCGTGGTGAAGACCGCGCCGAGGGCCGAGGTGATGGGGCGGCCGGCGGTCACCCTCGGCTCTGACGGGGAGCACCTTGGGCCCAGACTCGCGCGGGGGACCACTCTCCCACCCCCTGGGCCTGCAGTACCAGTAGCCCCTTGGGACCAATTTAGTTTCATCTTTTCTCCTGCGGCCCCTCAGTCCGTACTTTCCAGTGTTTTCAGGGAAACCATCTCATTCATAAATATCCTCCGTAACCAGGAGGCTGCAAATTTGCCTTTGAATTTCGTTTTTCCGGGGCTTTCTTTGGAAACCCCTTGTCTGTATCTAGCAAGACTGTTAAGGCACCACCACATGTTCCGTGAAGTTAGCAAGTCCCTTAACCCCAGTGCATCTGTGTCCTTTGTGCTTGGTTTGTGGCATTCGGGTTGAAACCCAGGGCCACAGGTCGCAGGGAAGCACGTGTTTTTAAGTCTGACTTGATCTGTCTGGCTCCTGTCGGGGTACATACACCTAGTGGTGGATGATCGTTGATGAACTTCACCTTAGCTTGAGCCCTGGCAGTGTTGGATCTGCTTTGCGTCTACTTTGTGCTAAGATGTGCAGAAGCCTATGTGGTTGGAGGAGACTAAACAAAAGTGCCTTCCTTCAGACCAAGAGCAGAAAAATCAGTCGTTCTTGTGCGCTGGAGCCTGAACTAGTGGCAGAGACCTGAGCATCTCGGCCGGGTTAGTCTTTCTTCTTTCGCATTGCCCCTGACCTAGTTGCTACCAAGGACTCTGAAATTTAACCTGTAAACAGTGGGGAGTTGAAGACAACTTCCCCAGTTCTTCCCACCAAGCTCTCCCTTTCCCTCGGCTCCCAATCTTGATTCCACAGCTTAGCGTCCCTTGTGTCTGATGTGAGTTCCCAGCCTGTTGGCTTCTGCCTCTTGGGGCCAGGTGTGCCGTGTGGCGGAAGTGGAGCCCGGGCCCCACTAACAGGCCGTAGGTTCAGTAGAGCGGTTTCTCTCTATTCCACAGCGTCTGGCTTTCAATGCGATGAAGGCCTCAGTCGTGCAAATGCACAAACACCATGACTGTTTAAAGGCTGACCCTCACATCTCTGTCCTTACACACTGCTGTGAAATGCCATTACTCCAATTCTGTGTGTTTCCAGATGTTCATAAGAACGAGGATGAAGTGGTGAAGTGGGATTGTAGATGGGTAGCCTTTGCTTGCCAAGTGACTTCGCTTTTCTGAGGTTGTTGCTTCACGTGTGAAAGGGGGACTACATATCATCGATCAGTTTGAGGATTAAAAAACAAATACAGGGCCCGGTGCTGTGGCCTAGCGGCTAAAGCTCTCACCTTGAATGTGCCGGGATCCCATATGGGCGCCGGTTCTAATCCCAGCAGCTCCACTTCCCATCCAGCTCCCTGCTTGTGGCCTGGGAAGGCAGTCAAGGACAGCCCAAAGCCTTGGGACCCTGCACCTGTGTGGGAGACCTGGAGGAAGTTCCTGGCTCCTGGCTTCGGATTGGCGTAGCACTGGCCATTGCGGCTCACTTGGGGAGTGAATTATCGGACGGAAGATCTTCCTCACTGTCTCTCCTCCTCCTCTCCGTATATCTGACTTTGTAATAAAAAATAAAATAAATCTTAAAAGAAAAAGAATGAATACATAGGAAGTAGTGACAGCAGGAGCCAAAGCAGGTGCTAGCTGGTGTTTTGCTCTATGTGCCTGCTTTCTGGCCCTGTTCGTTTAAATGCTGGCTTCCCTAATGGGATTCCCCAACTACCTAGATGTCCCTGCTTGCTGATTACTCTTTCTTCCTCATTTCTCCATAAGTGCTTGTTCTTCATGAGAATGTGAACTGGGAACTCCACTGCAGCCTTCATGCCTTTTCTTTCTGCCTCTGAACAGTTAAAAAGGAGCTGGATTTTCCCGTTTGTTTCAGTTTTACTCACTTTTTTTTTTTTTGCTAAGGGAAAGAATCCGTAACTCAGTTGTAGTTTCTGATCTCAGTGCTGACTCTAAACCAGTCATCACAGTTCCAGCTCAAGATCGCCTGCATTTTCGTGCAATATCTTCCATGTCTAAGTATTAATTGCAGTTCCCACTGCTGTTTGCTTGTGTTACAGGTCAGCGAACCATCACCTCCGTGTGCCTTGGCTTGTACATGCTGCTTTCCCTGTCATCGCAGACCTGAGTTAAACCTGCCTTGGTGTGAGCACTGGGAGGTTTCAGCTCCTGACTGTCTTCCAGGTAGTTCATTTATTTTCGCTCCATATTTAGCTAATGTCACGAAGGGATAAGGCCTTTATCTCATGTCTCAGACACCGTAAAATGCTGAGTCATAGTGCATCTCAGGCTGCTCTCAGTAGGCAGTGATTTAAGGTTGGGCTGGGATGAGTTCAGATTTCTGGCAGGTGTGTATCGTTCCGGGCCTTTATTTTGTTTTGACGTGCTTGTGTAGCTGTGGGTTGGGGTACTGAAAGGTGAATAAGGACTAGGGAGGGTGTGTATGGATGCAGCGTTTCTCAAGGCCATTCGTGCTGCCCAGAGTAATCATACAGGATGGTGTCCGTTCCCTTAGACTACCCCGTGTACACCATGCAGGCACTGGGGGCCAGTAGTTTCACTTTCTCCCTTTAGCTAGTTTTGAATGTATAGAGCAGTGAAAGTATTTTTTTTTCCCAGGGGAAAAGAAGTAAGTACTTAATGACGCTTGGTGGGAGAGTATAAAGGATCACCAAATTGACGATTCTATAGAAGAAAAAATTAGTACTGTAGAAGGAAAAACGGGGAGCTTTGGATTGCTGGGTAATTTCAACATTCGCAGAGCTTCAGCTGAAGTATTCAGTGATGGCGCTGAATAGGATATTTTAGCCTCACCTCTAGTGCTTCAAACCTTACAGTGACGTATTAGTTGAAGGATCAATTTTTTAAGAATAATTGCAGCGGTCTGGGAAACTGGGCAAGTTTACATTTCTAACCATTTGTAAGGGAGAAAATAGTGAAGGAAGATATGTTTGTATGTTCATTTGTTCTGTAATGAATGTATTATGTCAACAAATAAGGATTGTGGACCCAAGCCATGTTTATTCAGTGCTAGGTACAGTCAGGAAAAAAGCCAACATCCCAGGCACTGTGGAACGTACATGCTGGTGGGGAAGGCAGATGGTAAGCAAAACAGTCGGTGTATTTCAGTTGCCACATGTGCTCTGGAAGAAAAGGAGAGGCTTCCTTGATAATGTGACAGTTGAACCACAGTGTGAAAGGAGTGAGGTAGTTAGTTTTGGAGATATTTGAGAAAATTTCTCAGGCAGTGGGCCCACAAACATGCCTGGCTTGTTAAAAGGGGTGACCCAGGTGTCTGGGAGAAGCTAAGGTCAGAGGGCTTCTGTGCCACCCAATCAGAACCGTTATTTTTTTTGATTTTTTTTTTTAAGATTTATTCATTTTATTACAGCCAGATATACACAGAGGAGGAGAGACAGGAAGATCTTCCGTCCAATATTTCACTCCCCAAGTGAGCCGCAACGGGCCGATGCGCGCCGATCCGATGCCGGGAACCAGGAACCTCTTCCGGGTCTCCCACGCGGGTGCAGGGTCCCAATGCATTGGGCCGTCCTCGACTGCTTTCCCAGGCCACAAGCAGGGAGCTGGATGGGAAGTGGAGCTGCTGGGATTAGAACCGGCGCCCATATGGGATCCCGACGCGTTCAAGGCAAGGACTTTAGCCGCTAGGCCACGCTGCGGGGCCCAGAACCGTTATTTAAAAATTCACTCTGACATGGGAAGCTGTGGAAGGATTTTTAATTAGAAATAAGTTGTATTTGTATTTTTTTTTAAAGATTTATTTATCTTATTACAAAGTCAGATATACAGAGAGGAGGAGAGACAGAGAGGAAGATCTTCCATCCAATGATTCACTCCCCAAGTGAGCCGCAACGGCCAGTGCTGTGCTGATCTGAAACCGGGAACCAGAAACTCTTCCGGGTCTCCCATGTGGGTGCAGGGTCCCAAAGCCTTGGGCCATCTTTGACTGCTTTCCCAGGCCACAAGCAGGCAGCAGGATGGGAAGCAGAGCTGCTGGGATTAGAACCGGCGCCCATATGGGATCCCAGGGCATTCAAGGCGAGGACGTTAGCTGCTAGGCCATGGCGCTGGGCCCGATAAGTTTGACTTTAAACACTTCACCATGTTAGCTGTGTTGAGAAGCCATTGCCATGAAAACTCAGGAGAGAGATGACTCGGCCAAGGTAGGAAGAGGTGGAATTACTAATGAATGGTTGGATTTTGAATATATTTTGAACTTTGAGCTGACAGAATTAAATGTTGCGGGACAATGAGGGTTGGGTGAAAAATAAATGTTCCTGTTAAATTATTCACATTGAAAGAGATGTTCAAGAAGCATTTTTTAGTTTAAATTTTTATTTTTAGTATAAAATATGCAACAATTTAAAATTTATTTATTTTAATCCATCCACTGATTCACTCCCCAAGTGGGCCGCAGTACCCAGAGCTGAGCTGATCTGAAGCCAGGAGTCAGGAGCTTCTTCCATGTCTCCACATGGGTGCAGGGTCCCAAGGCTTTGGGCCATCTTCAGCTGCTTTCCCAGGCCACAGGCAGGGAGCTGGATGGGAAGTGGAGCTGCTGGGATTAGAACTGGTGCCAATATGGGATCCCAGTGTGTGCAAAATGAGGAGTTGAGCTGCTAGGCCATACCAGGCCCCAAATATGTAACAGTTTTATATTATTGGGACTAATGATGTCTTTATACATGTGTACAGTAAGGAATAATTATACCAGGATAATTACCCTTCCAACTCATACTTTTTTTAGTAGTGAGAATATTTAAAATCAGTTCTTTTAGCAACTAAAAGAATAAGCACTGTTACTGACTGTGGCCATCATGTTGTACAGTAGATCCTGAAAACTGATTTTCTTATCTAACTAACACCGTATGTGTTTTTAGTCAATGTCTCGCCACTCCCCCATCTACCTACGCTGTAACTACCAATCTAGTTGTATAATTTGACTTTTTAAAATTTCACATGAAAAAGATCTTCAAAGTGTTCATGGAAAAATGTGTATTATGGCAAAACTATATGTGGGCTTCAAAAATTCTTGCACCAAAAAAGGTTGATCTTTTTTTATTTGATTCTCTCTAAACATTTTTGAAGTATTGCTTTGTGAGGTGAGGTCATGTAAATTTTTCCTTACTGTACCTTGCTTCACTTAGCATGATGTCTCCCAAATTCTTACTATTGTCAAAAAGGAGAAAGTGTCCTAAAAGGCAGAGAGCATTCGCATGTGCCCGTATTGTGTTTTCTGTATTTATTCATCTTTTGATTGACATTAGATTGATTACATATTTTGACTACTGTGAATAATAATGCAATGAACGGGGAGTGTGCACATATCTCTCTTTTTAAATATCTATTGTTATTGAAAAGGCATATTTACAGAGAGAAGGAGACAGAGAGAAAGATCTTCCTACTGGTCCATGACCAAATGGTTACTGCAGTGGCAATGGCTGAGCTGATCCGAAGCTAGGAGCCAGGAGCTTCTGGGTCTCCCATGTGGGTGCAGAGTCCCAAGGCTTTGGGCCGTCCTCAACTGCTTTTCTGGCCACAGGCAGGGAGCTGGATGGGAAGTGGGACTTCTGGGATTAGAACCGGCGCCCATATGGGATCCTGGTGCATTCAAGGCGAGGACTTTAGCCACTGAACCATCGTGTTGGGGCTGTGGATATCTCTTTGATGTATTGATTGTTTTGGATGATTAGTCAGTAGTGGGATTGCTGAAGCCTAGGGTTTTTTTTTTTTTTTTAAAGATTTATTTATTTATTTTGGAAAGGCAGATTTAGAGAGAGAAAGAGATAAACAGAGAAAGACTTTCTGTCTGCTGGCTTACTCCCCACATGTCATAAATACTGGTGCTGAGCCAATTTGAAGCTGGGAGCCAGGAGCTTCCTCCAGGTCTCCCACACAGATATAGGGTTCCAAGGCTTTGGGTCATCCTCTATTACTTTATCAGGCTACAAGCAGGGAACTGGATGGGAAATGGAACATCCGGTACTTGAACTGGCATCCATATTTTTATTTGATAGAGTTATAGAGAGAAGGATACACACACACACGCACACACACACACACACACACACACACACAGGTTTTCAGTCTATTGATTCACTCCCCGAATGTCCACCGTGGCGGAGCTGAGCTGGTCTGAAACCAAGAGCCAGAGTTTGTTCTGAATCTGCCATGTGGGTGCAGGGGCCCAAATACTTGAGCCATCCTCTGCTTCTTTAAGACGGAACAGGGAACTGTATTGAACGTGAAGCAGCTGGGGCACAAACCAGTGCCTGTGATGCCAGCACTATAGGCAGAGGCTTAGTCTATTATGCCACTGCGCCAGCCCCAATCCTATAATTCTATTTTTTCTTTTGTGAGGATGCTTCATACTGTTTTCTACAATGACTGTGCTAATTTACCTTACTGCCAGCACTTACTACAGGCTTTCCCCCCTTTTTTTTCACAACCTCATGAATATTTGTTACCTTTTGTCTTTTTGGTAATGGCCATTCTAACAGATATGAAGTGGTATCTCATTGTGGTTCTGATTTGCAGTGTGTAAGGACAAATTTTGATTAAGCAGTTGGGTTTATAAAAAATAGAGTTAGAAGGAGGGGAGTCTAAAATAGAGATGTAAATTTGGTACTCCTTCAATATATTGCTGATTGCGTATAATGTAATATAGAAGAATGTCTCAACAGCCCCCCTTGAATAACAAAATGAAATCTGTGTAGGAGAATTTTCTGTTTTCCCATATTTGTAGTAGTGCAGTTCACAATAGCTGAGTCATGTTACCATCCCAAATACTCCTCAGCTGATGACTGGATGCAGAAAATGTGGCACATATACACTATGGAATGCTGTTTAGGCATAAAAAGAGTGAAAGCTGGTGGGGCCTCTCTGGGCGAGGCTGCTGCCAGTGCACACAGGAGCTAGGGCTGGGTGCAGGCCAGTCAGCACTATGGACCTCCCCAGCCCATCTTGGTGCACCCTCAGTGTAAGCCCCATCCTCTTAGATGTCACCTGACAATCAAGATGGGGAGACTGGGCCCGGCGGCGTGGCCTAGTGGCTAAAAGTCCTTGCCTTGAACGCCCCGGGATCCCATATGGGCGCCGGTTCTAATCCCGGCAGCTCCACTTCCCATCCAGCTCCCTGCTTGTGGTCTGGGAAAGCAGTCAAGAACAGCCCAAAGCTTTGGGACCCTGCACCCGTGTGGGAGACCTGGAAGAGGTTCCTGGTTCCAGCTTCGGATTGGCACAGCACTGGCCGTTGTGGTCACTTAGGGAGTGAATCATCGGACGGAAGATCTTCCTCTCTGTATATATCTGACTTTGTAATAAAATAAATAAATCTTAAAAAAGAAAAAAGATGGAGAGACTGCTAAGGAAAGCCTGCAACAAACCTGTGAACACAAATGGTCGTTACGAGATGTTGGGAGGGGTAGGAGAGGTGTGGGAGATTTGGGTAAAAATGATGGGGTAGCTGGGAGTGATTCATTATTATTACAGACAGGGTGTGTAATATAAAGTGTTAATGGGAAGACTGGGGAGTGGAAATGGGAACTCTGTTCTACTTTACAGTTTTCCATATTTTTTTTTTAAGATTTATTTATTTTATTGCAAAGTCAGATATATAGAGAGGAGAGACAGAGAGGAAGATCTTCCGTCCGATGATTCACTCCCCAAGTGAGCTGCAATAGCCGGTGCTGTGCCAATCCAAAGCCTGGAACCTGGAACCTCTTCCAGGTCTCCCACATGGGTGCAATGTCCCAAAGCTTTGGGCCGTCCTCGACTGCTTTCCCAGGCCACAGGCAGGGAGCTGGATGGGAAGTGGAGCTGCCGGGATTAGAACTGGTGCCCAAATGGGATCCCGGGGCGTTCAAGGCAAGGACTTTAGCTGCTAGGCCACGCTGCTGGGCCCACAGTTTTCTTTTTGTTCATTTAAAACTTCTGAAACCAAGTTTATATATAAATAGTGAAATCTTATCTGTTGCAACAAATGGGTCAAGCTGGAAATCATTATGCTTGGTGGATAAGCTAATCCCCCAAAGACAGATCTCATATGCTGTGCCTGATCTGTGACAACTAATGCACAGAGCACAGTAAGCATGGTCCCTGTGAAAGCTGCCTCCTGGGAATTCACTTCTGCTACAGGGAGTGTCGATACTCCTGAGTAACAGTAGGATTCTCCCCCTTTTTTTTCTTTTTCCTCTACTTGTTATATCACTGTATTGGAATGTAAAGCTTACTACTGTGACGCGAATGAGTATGCCATTGCAATAATTTGGGGAAAAAAGTAAGAGGGGAAGAAGGGTTGTGGAGAGGCAAGGGAGGAGACCCTGTGCTTCTAAATCTGAATGGTGAAAAATATGAAATCTCAATTTATATAACTAAAAAAATCTTCATTTCCCCTTCTCCAAATGGGAGTTAATTTTTAGTAAGGTAAGGATGTTACTTTAAAAAAGAGAATCCAAAATAATACTAGTTTTAGAACATTTTTTTTGAAGATTTATTTATTTTTATTGGAAAGGCAGATATACAGAGAGGAGGAGAGACAGAGAGGAAGATCTCCCATCCGATGATTCACTCCCCAAGTGACCCCAACAGCCGGTGCTGCACCGATCCGAAGCTGGAACCAGCAACTTCTTCCACGTCTCCCACCCAGGTGCAGGGTCCCAAGGCCTTGGGCTGTCCTTGACTGCTTTCCCAGGCCACAAGCAGGGAGCTGGATGGGAAGTGGAGCTGCTCGGATTAGAACCGGCGCCCATATGGGATCCCGGCACGTTCAAGGCGAGGACTTTAGCCGCTAGGCCACGGCGCCGGACCCCTAGAACATTTTTTAATAAAAAATTTAATTTAAAAGAGAGTGAGAGAGACAAATCTTCCATCCACTGGTTCACTCTCTAGATGGCTAAAACAGCCAGCACCGGGCCAGGTCAAAGCCAGGAGCCAGTGCCGTCATCTGAGGCTCGTGTGGGGGCAGGGAAGCCCAAGCACTTGGGTCATCTTCCACCACTTTTCCCGGGCTCTTAGCAGGGAGCCTATCAGTAGTGCAGTGACTGTGACGTGAACTGGCGCATGTGTAGCATGCTGGTCTCGTACTACACAAGCCCCAAATTTTGGGACATTTAACATGGTAAACAGCTAAGTTATGAATAACCTAAGAGTCTAATCATTTTTATGTACTTGTTTTTTCAGTTTTGTACATAAAAACATCATTTTGATATGGCATAATTTTATTTATGTTTGGAACAGTCCTTAAAATGTCTGTTCAAGGCAGAATGAATTTGCTTAATAAGATTTCCATTCCCTAAGCATCAGAACAGTCATGCAAAATCTGCAGTGACATTTTAAGTGTCAAATCTTTCTTTTAGATAAAATGCTAAGGAGACTTCAACATTGTCTAATTGGTGGAAAAAGTCATGGTTAAGAAATAGGTGAATAGAATACAAAAAATGCTCTGTTCTGACTATACCATCAAGGTAGCCACAGTCTGGGATTCTGTTCACTTTTTAGAGGTGCTTTTCTTTGTCCTTCATGAATTTGGGTATAAAACAAATAGCAGAACCAAAGGCAATAAAATGCTGGCAAGCCAGTGATCCAGAAGTCAGGAAGCTCATTCGCAGGCGAGCAAGAAGAAATTAGGTGGACTGAACTAGGATGACAACAGTGAAAGTGGAGAGTAGTGGATGAATTTGGAATGCACTGTATTTTGCTTTTTATTATTTAAAGCATTTTTGAAAATTTATTCTCTTACTTTTTACTTATTTGAAAGGCAGAGTTAGGGAGACAGAGATATCTTTCATCATCCGGTTCACTTCCCAAATGACTGTAACATTCGGGGCTGGGCTAGTCCAAAGCCAGACCGTCCAGGTCTCCCATGTAGGTGCAGGTAAAAGGATCTGAGCCATCTTCCGCCACTTTTCCAGGTGCCCTAGCAAGAAGCTGAACAGATGGTGTGTGACAGAAGCGGTGCAGCCAGGACTCGAACTGGTGCCCATACAGATTGCCAGCATTACAGGCGTACCTTATCCAATTACAGCACAGTGCAGTTCCGTCATTTGTAAAAAATGTATTGAAAGGCAGAGCTTCCATTCACTGATTGACTCCTCAGCTACCCATAACAGCCAGGTCTGGGTTAGACTCAAGCTGAAAACTCAATCCAGATATCTCATGCAGGTGGCAGGGACCCAGGTACCCTTGAGCCATCACTGACCACCCCTAGGGTAAACATTAGCAGGAAGCTGGAATCGGAATCGGTAGCAGAGCCAGGCCTCAAAGGTAGGCATTCCAAAGTGGGATGTGAGGGTCTTAACTGCTCCAACAAGTGCCTTCCCCATATGCTGTACTTCAGAGGTGAAGCCTGGAGGTGAGATCGTATCTGAACTTTATTACTGTTTCCAGAGATTTTCCCCCTCACATTCCTAAAGATTTTATCTCAGATCACCAGACTATATTATTTGCTACCCTGTGGCATTGACTTTAGGGGTGGGGAGTTTAAAATTTGAATTATTAATTATCCAAATGCAGTTTTCTTGATTCATACAATTTGTAAATCTTCCCAAATTCTTGTGTTTTTCACCATAAATGACTTCCATCAGTTTATGTCTTAAGTTAGAAAATCTGATGTGATTCAGTATTTTTTTTTTCCAACCTCACATCAAGTGAATCAGCAAGTCCTATAGAACCAGCATCACAAACGATTGATAAGGCAATTAGTGCATTCGTTAAAGTGCCATTTTGGGGCATCTGCATCCCCTGCCAGAGTGATTCCTACCTCTAAAGTCAGTCCTCCTTGTTTCTTAAAACACTTACTTCCTGGACCGCTGTCTCTTGAGGCTCAGACTCCATTCCTGTCTTACCTGTTGCCTCTTTCTCTTTATATAAAAATGGTCTTCCCTTGAAGTAACATCCAGTAATCTTGTCCTCTACCCATTCTCTCAATACCACTCCCTGACCATGGCTTCTTGTCTTTCCTTTCTCCTTAACAGCTGGACAACAACAGTCATTAACCACATCAAGAATGTGCAAGTCATTGATGAGAATGAAGCAAAGTCTCTTGAGTGTCTAGAAGGGACAGATGGTGTCTGACAGCAAGATTTTGTTTATATGTTTGAAAGGCAGAGTTAGCAGGGAGACAGAGGGAAAGATGTTCTATCTGCTCCCCAAATGATCACAAGGGTGGGCAGGGGCTGGACCAGGCTGAAGCCAGGAACCAGGAACTCTGGATCTCCACATGGGTGGCAGGTGTTCAAGTATTTGGGCCATTCTCCACTGTCTTCCTGGAACATTAGCAAGGAGCTGGATCAGAGGTGGAGCAGCCAGGGCTTGGACCAGCACTCCAGTATGAGATATGCTATGCTGTATTGTTGGGGACAATATGATTTTAGTGAGGCTAGTCGTGAGAGAGAGAGAGAGAGAGAGAGAGAGACAGACAAGATACTGAAGATACTGAAACGGGCTGCAAGTATCCTTGGTGACACCTTAATCATTGCATCAGTTGCCTACCCCTGAATGCAGTACTGTTGACTGACTGTGATCCCAATTCTATAGGACTTCCTATAGAAGTCTTATAGTGGGTGTAAGAAAAAAGAGAAAACTGAAATCAAATCAGATTTTTGACATTAAATTGGCAGTAAGGTCATTTACAGTGAAAAACACTAGAGATTGGATAGGTTTGGTGATTGGATGAGTTAAGCATTTGGTATTTTGGTGGTTTGAAATTTCAATATCAGTAAAGATGTAGACTAAGGAATTGGAACTAATCAGATGGAGTTTGGGAAGGAAATTTTGCAAGTAGATTTTTCTCTGGTGGCATTCAAAGCCTGACGACTAGCTGGAGTCATCCTCACCCTTCAGAGGAAAACCGAAGCTTGGGGAGGCTGCAGGTTTTCATTGGGAACAGGAAGAGGAATATTCAGAGACATTGAGGCTAACAGCATTTTGATAGCTAACGCATTCCCCAGGAGGCAGAGGAGGCGTTCCACGTTTATGGTACTTTAGGACCCAGTCCATAGTAACTTTAACATTACTCATGCTAGCCAGTATTGCCTTGAAATATTTTGAATCTGGCATAGTCTGGTTGCATAAACTCTAAGGAGGATTTATTATAGAGCCTTAATTGTACTAAAGTATATCAGACATCTTCCAATTCTGGCTTAATTTGCAGTCCCAAGATTTTTTTTTCTGAATTTCTGGTGTGGAAGGATTGGCCAGTATCTTGAATGAGAAAGGAAAACAGTTGAGCAAAAGACCATGACTAAATCTAGAGAAGTGACTTTGAGAATTGGGATATGTTCTAGTTTTATCTAGCTCAACTTGAATATTTCCTAGACCATTAAGTCTGAGCATTTGGGTATCTTGCTTGCAAAAGAAACTAAGCTTTAAAAATTTTTATTAGTACATTTATGGGATTCAGAAGCTAAATTATGTAAGAATTACAGGAATGGAAATCAAGCTACCACTTCTATCCTTTTATCTTGACTCAATCCCATATTTCTTATATTTCCATTATCAAAATAAAGTATAAGTTTTACAAGGTTACACAAATAAAATTGGCATTTTTTTCTTTTTAAAAGATTATGTATTTGAAAATCAGAGTTACAGAGAGAGGTGAGACAGAGGGAGAGGTCTTCCATTCCTGCTGATACACTTCCCGAGTAGCTTCAACCACTAGGGTTGTGCCAGAAGCCAGAAACTCCTTCAGGGTCTCTCAGGTAGGTGCAGGGGCCCAAGCACTTGGGCCATCCTTCACTGCTTTCCCGTGCCATTAGCAGGGAGCTGGATCAGAAGTGGAACACCCATATGAGATGTTGGCACTGCAGGCTATAATTTAACCCCTTAGTATTTTCCCTTAAAATTAAAAAGAATATATGTGTATCCACTTATTTATTTGAGTTACAGAGTGACGGTGAGGAAGAGAGACCTTCCATTTGCTTGTTCACTCCTCGAATTCGTGCAGCACTTAAGTCGAGGCCAGGCTGAAACTAAGAACCAGAATTTCATCTTAAAGCACATGAGCAGGAAACTGGATTGGAAGTAATATGGAGAACAGGCAAGAAGTTAGATAGCAATAAATAAGCTCGGAGATTTCCTGCAGTTTCTCTCTCAGCCTGGTACTTTAACTGCACCCCCTCACCTGCCAGCCAAGTACACCCACTTTCCAAGACCCACCTGTATCTCACACAGCAGGAAAGAGATGCCACAATGAACATGGAGACACCACGTGTCTCCCAGGAAACCACACACATGTGAAGACACCACGTGTCTCCCAGGAACCCTCACACACGTGGCGACACCACACAACTCCCAGGAAGCCGCACACACACGTGGAGACACCACGTGGCTCCCAGGAACCCTCACAGATGAGACACGACACGGCTCCAAGGAGGCCACACACACGAGGAGACACCATGTAGCTCCTCGGAACCCTCACACGTGTGGAGACACCACGCAGCTCCCAGGAACCCTCACACACATGGAGATGCCATACAGCTCCCAGGAAACTTCACATATGCTAAATGCTGCCCAAATTTAACCCATTTGTGTATTCTGTTAAGTCACAACCTTCTACCCCATAAAAGGGTCTATTGGATATAGGAATGGCCCTTCCATTTTTGGCCGCTTTTTTTTTTTTTTTAAGATTTTATTTATTTTTATTGCAAAGTCAGTCAGATATACAGAGAGGAGGAGAGACAGAAATATCTTCCGTCTGATGATTCATTCCCCAAGTGACTGCAACAGCCAGTGCTGCACTGTTCCAAAACCAGGAGCCAGGAACCTCCTCCAGGTCTCTGACACAGGTGCAGGGTCCCAAGGCCTTGGGCTGTCCTCAACTGCTTTCCCAGGCCACAAGCAGGGAGCTGGATGGGAAGCAGAGCTGCCGGGATTAGAACCGGTGCCCATATGGGATCCTGGCGCGTTTAAGGTGAGGACTTGAGCTGCTAGGCAATGCTGCCAGGCCCATTGGACGCCTTTTTTTGCCATATGTTTCCTCATGGGCAACTATCTGGCCCTCTCCTCCTGGAGTTGCCTGCCTCACACCTGACTGTGTACTCACTGTTGAATTCTCTCATTTATCCACCTCACTATGGCTGTTTCCAATTTTCACCTCACAAAGGGTAAGGATGTAGGATAAGAATTGAGAAATGATTCATACAATAGAAGTAGAGCTACCAGGACTCAATCCATTGCTCTGTTATGGAATGCCAGTGTTCTAAGCAGCAGCTTAACTCAGTGTGCCACAACATTTGCGCCTAACATTTGTGTTCTAATCTCCACCAGAGAAGGAAGCATGCATGGGCTAGTTGCTCTGCTTCTGATTCAGCTGCCTGCTAAAACACCCAGCAGAGAATGGCCCAGGACCTTCTGGATGGAGTTTGTACCCTTCGTCCTCAGCCTGACCCAGCTCTGAATGTTGCAGCCATTTTTGGAGTGACCCAGTAGATAGAAGACTTCTTTGGTTCTGTGTGACTCCTTCTCTGTAAGTGCCTTTCAAATAGATAAAATTAAAAAAAATTTTTTTTGAAAAGAAGAATACAGATTAATATATACTGCTCTGCACTGGTTTTGTTCACTTAAGAATTCTGAAATTGTTCCATATCTGCAGATAGAGAATTTCCTCATATTTTACTGTTCTTTCTTTTTTGGTGTAACAATACACATTGCACCATTATTTATTTAGTTAGTTCTTTATTGGTGGTACTTGGCTTGTTATCTGGTAATTAAGATATGTATCTATGCCAGAGATTAAAAATCCTCAGAAGTTATTCTTTATCTCCCAAGTTTTAGAAAATTAGTTCTTTTGATTTGTGAGCAGTTGACAAGGCTGAATTAAGTTCTGAACTTATTTTTGTTACGTTAATTTTTAAAGGGAATTGTTTTATATTTTCTTGAACAGAAAAAAGTTATCAGGCTATCCTGGAATTAGAGCATTCTCAGGGGATTATTTAAAGCCAGCAGCCACTGGCATCAGCATTTGCCATTTGAGCTTGAAGTCATTAACTTTCTCCTATGATTCAAGGAAAGATACCTGGGAATTGTGAGAACAGTAGCTTTGAATTACAGTTTCTAGGTCAAAGTAATGGAGACATTACTGTAGCTGTGCTTTAGCTGTGAACTTGGCTGGTAGAGCTTTCCTATTAAGGAAACAATCTACTATAGTGAAACTGAAAACACAACTTCAGAAGGCTGTGGAAGCCCTCTATTGCTCTGAAAGCAAGAACCCAGTGAAATACCCTTTGGAGCGATCTCTGTGGTGGAGAAATGGTGGTGGTTTACATCTGTTTCTCCCTGGAATATGATCCCATTTGAACTCTTTACCTGCTAGATTAGTAGAACAAAAAGAGAACATTATGAATGAGCTTGAGGTGCCATGCCATAGCTCTGCTTCTGTGAGACTCCCTTAAGAGCTCCTGCACCTGTCTTCCCAGCAGGATGAATGAAGTCCTCCACGTTTGTTACGATCACTGTTGTTCTGGGAAAGGCTTATGTGTTGTGACTATTCCCTTTGTTGAGACAGGCATCAGTACCAACATTTTAGGGATATTCTCTTTCCTCAAAGATACCCTGGAGCCAGCACCGTAGTAAACTAGGTTAAGCCTCCACCTGCAGTTCTGGCACCCTAAGGGGGCTCCAGTTGGAGGCCTGGTGGCTTCACTTCTAATGGCCCAAGTCCTTGGACCTCTGTACCCACTTGGGAGACCTAGGAGAAACTCATGGCTCCTGGTTTCAGACTGGCCTAGCTCCAGTGTTGCAGGCGTTTGGGGAGTGAAGTAGTAGATGGGAGATCTCTTTCCTCTCTCTGTTACTTTGCCTTTTAAGTAAAAGTAACTTAAAAAAAAGATGCAAGAACACTTTTCCAGCAAATGGATTCCAGAATTGGATGGACATGGAGGAGTATGGAGATGGGAGATAAACAATATTGTTAGGTTTCAGAATATTCTGTAAGGGGAAAGACAGGGTCATCTCCAGATCGTGCAAAAGACCAAGCACTGTGGTTTTATGTCCCATTAATGTCCCAGATGTGGAAATTGTTTCAAGATTTAATTTTATTCACCTGTAAGTTTCATGGAAGCAGGAACTGTTGCTCTCTTGTTTTATTTCCTCTCCTTTAAAACAATGTTTTCTACATAGGTAAATAGTCAATAAATGTTTGTGCATGGAATGAATTAAATTTAAAAAAAAATTACTTATTTATTTACTCATTGGAAGGACAATGACAGAGAAAAGGGGGAATCAGAGATGGAGCAATCTTCCCTCAGTCCGTGCCTATAGAATGGGTGGTAAGGATCCAGGGACTCGGCCCTCATCAGCGGCTTCCACGGTGCATGGGCGGGAAGTTGGATTGGAAGCATGGAGCAGCCTGGAGCTCCAACTAGCATTCTGATACGGGATGCAGGTGTCCCAAGCAATATGACACCTGCACTGAATACACTAATTCTTATGTGAAATATTAATGTGTTCACCCATTTATTCACTTTACAAACATTTATAAATTTTAAATGTATTCAGCTTTTATGTATTTTAAATGTATTCAAAAGGTGGGCCCGGCGGCGTGGCCTAGCGGCTAAAGTCCTCGCCTTGAAAGCCCCGGGATCCCATATGGGCGCCGGTTCTAATCCCGGCAGCTCCACTTCCCATCCAGCTCCCTGCTTGTGGCCTGGGAAAGCAGTCGAGGACAGCCCAATGCATTGGGACCCTGCACCCGCGTGGGAGACCCAGAGGAAGAGGTTCCAGGTTCCCGGCTTCGGATCGGCGCGCATCGGCCCGTTGTGGCTCACTTGGGGAGTGAATCATCGGACGGAAGATCTTCCTCTCTGTCTCTCCTCTGTATATATCTGGCTGTAATAAAATGAATAAATCTTTAAAAAAAAATGTATTCAAAAGGTAAAGAGAGAGAGAAAAAGAATGAGATTCCATGAATTGATTTACTCCCCTGAATGCCCACAATAATTATGTCTAGCGCAGGTTGCAGTCAGGACCTCCAGTCGCCGTCTGGGCTTCCCACGTGAGTGGTAGGGATCTGAGTACGTCAGCCGTTGCTTGTTGACTCTGAAGATGTGCATTGTCAGGAATCTGACTCAGAAGAAGAGGATCCAAGACTTGACCCAGGCACTCCAATACAAAATGCAGACATCCTAAGTGGTGCCTTTTTTTTTTCCTCTTTAAAGATTTGTTTATTTTTATTTTTATTTGAAAGACAGAGTTATGGAGAGACAGAGATCTTTTATCTACTGTTTTCACTCCCCACATGGCTGCAACAGCTGGAGCTGAGCTGATCTGAAGCCAGGAGCCAAGAGCTTCTTTCAAATCTATATGGGTGCAGGAGCCCAAAAACTTGGTCTGTCTTTGTAGCACATCAACATGAAGCAGGATTGGAGGTGGAGCAGCCAGGACTTGAACCAGTGCCCATATAGGATGTGGGTGCTGCAGGCAGAGGGTTAACTAGCTATACCGCGATGTCAGCCCCCTAAGTGATGCCTTAACCTCTGAGCTTAGTGCCTGTCCCTCTGCAAATATTCATTAAGTGAACTGTTTATGCAGATACTGTTCTAGGAACTTGGGGGCAGGGAATCAGTGAACATGCAGATTTGATCCCTGCCCTTAGTACTTCTTGGTGATCAGTAAGTAAGCTATAAAATAATATAAAATGAGATAGTAATCAATAACTAAGGGGCGAAATCAAGAAGAGAAACTAGAGTCTGTTAAGAGAGAGATCTGTTCTTAAAATTTTACATACAGTGACTAGAAATAATACTTGAATAAATCCCCGAGGAAAGGAAGGGAGCACTCGTATGTGTGAGGTAGAGCATTCCAGCCCCAGAGGCAACAGCACGTATACAGATCCAGGTAGGAGCGTGCCTCTGACAAGTGGGGCAGGATGCAAGGGAGGAAAGAGTTGCCACAGAGCCTCATGCTCTTTGCGTAGACTTGGGCTTCTACCCAGAGTGGGTTGGGAAGGCATTGAAGGATAGATACTGAACAGAGAAGCAATATTCTGGAATGGACATTTTCATAAGATATTCTGATTATCAGCTTGAGAATAGAAGGACGAGTAAGCAGTGCAGACATTAGGAAGCTGTTCCACCATTCCAGGCTAGAAACAATGGGTCAGTCCTAGAACAGTGTTGAAGGCAACACAGAACGTATCAACTTATGGATTTCCCGTGAGATGTAAAGACAAAAGCGACATGAGGATCAGTGTGGGCAAAGAGACTTGGAGTTGATATTGAGTCATGCAGAAAATTGTGTTGAAACAGTGTACACATGTAAAGCAGAAATATAAAACTCCCTAGAAAGAAGTAATGCAAAATAGCATGTCCCATTCAATTTCCTGGTTTTATGCGTGTGCATGGCTAGGACTTACAGCGCTGGATTATGTACACCTGGAATGCCTAACCCAATGAACTTCAGGTACCTTCTGGGGAAGGTTTGTTGGTGTTTACTTAACTGTTTTTCCTTTTTCTTTTCTCTTTTTAGCAAGGTATCTGGCATAGGATAAACATTAAATACCTATTTATTGAACAGTTTTTTTTTTGAGCGTATTCACAAGCACAAATACTTTTTCAGGCTGAAACACACATTGCAGGTCATGCTAAGAACCATCTGTCCTTGGGCTTTGTAGGTACTTGTTAAAATTAATCGTTCCTCTGCATTCCTATTGAACGTGTATTCTTCAAATGACCCCTGTCGATTCTAAGTTGTATATTTGAGCATTTATTCTGTAATAAATTTAATTTCACAGAACCTTCATATTCTGTTTGTTTTAAGAAGTCTGCAAAACAGCAACAGAATGACCCTAAACACACACACAGGATTCCCTCGTTTCATTGCTCCAACATTTTGGATGTGTGTGATGCAGGGACTCGGGAAGGGATTGTGAGGAGTTAGATGGGCTAATAGGAAGTTAGGTCAGGTCCTTGTCCAAATGAAAACAGGAGCAGAGTCCCTTTAAGAGTGGACAAAATGGGACTGCTGTGATGGCTCAATTGTCTAATCCTCCACCTGTAAGTGCCAGAAGCTGATATGATTCATGTTCTGGCTACTCTTCTTCCCATCCAGTTCCCTACTTGTGGCTTGTGGAATGCATTGGAGGATGGCCCATGAAACCTTGGGGTGCTGCACCCATGCAGGAGATCAGAGGAGGTTCTTGACTCCTGGCTTTGGATTGGTTCAGCTCCAGTTGTGGCCATTTGTGGACCAGCAGGTGGAGGATCTTTCTGTTTCTTTCTGCTTCTTTCTGTAAATTTGCCTTTCTGATAAAAAAATAAATCATTTTTATTTTTTATATTAGTTGTATTTATTTTTGATGATAGTTGATTAGGGTGACAAGGGTCAAGGGCTACAGGAAGATGGGTGAGATCACCATTTCCACTTTCTCTTTTTTGCCTCCTTCCTCTATCTAGGAAAAGGGTGGGGGGACAAGGAGAGAAGCCACACCCATCCTCCCAAATGTCTCTGCACCCTGGAGGACAACCACCCAACACCACCCCAGAGGCCCGATGTGGAGTAGCCAAAACACTTGTTCCTTTCCAGATGTTGCCTTTTACCAATACTTATTTTATCCTGACAACAGGCTAGATGGCTAGATGCGGTAACCAATTCCAGCCCTCTAATGGTTTTTGGTTTTTATCATGAGAATAGGCTAGACAGAATGAGTAACTTTAATCTTCTGATAGGGCTTTCCCTGTCTTCTGATTGTTAGCTGTTAATTTGATCCTCCCCTAATTGATTAAAAGTAGGGCCAATCAGAGAGAGTCACTTTGTGCCTACAACAGCTGGTAGCCTCAGGATTCGCAGGCAACTCCTGCCTTGGAGTTCCCCTGCTGCCTCTCATGTCAGGAAGTTCCCCACTTCAATAAATCTTTCTTTGCTCAGTGTCCATGTCTGTGTGGAAATGCTTCAATGTGATCCAAGAGCCGAGAGGTCACCGTATCATGCTATAACAGCAGAAGGAGCTAAGTATTGCCAACACCCAAGCTGTGTGCACTTCTCAAATCCCACCGTCTTCCCTGTTGATCCAACATGGCTGAAGATAGCGCACTCACCACCATACAGCAAAGTCTCACTTCCTGTCATGCTCTAAACAGCCAGGACATCTTGGAAACCCAAAGCCTGTCTCCTTCAGATTTTCAGTCAAGCCCTACTCCAATCACCTCCCATACATTATAAAAGGATATCATCCAGTCCAAATAAGGACAAGTCTCTCTTAAGACTGCCAGTACTCACTCCTCTAAGTATGTACTGTCTTTTTGCCTTCAATAAATCCTGCTCTTCTGTTCATCACAACTATTTCTGGTTGCATTCCTTTGTGTGTGTGTGTGTGTGTGTGTGTGTGTGTGTGTAAGATTTTACTTATTTGAAAGAGATTGACAGAGAAGGAGAAATGGAAACTTTCATCCACTGGTTCACTTCCCAAATTGCTGGAGCAGAGCCAATCCAAAGCCAGGATCTGGAAGCTTCTTGGTCTCCCATGTGACTGCAGGGATTCAAGGTCTTGAGCCATTGTCTGTTGCTTTCCCAGGCCATAATCAGGTAGCTGGAGAGGAAAGAGAACTGCCAGAATACAAGCTGGTGCTCATAATTGATACTTGCAGGTGGAGAATTGGCCTGCTACACACTGTGCTGGCCCCATTATGTAGGAAGTCCAGCTGGAGCGCTCTCCAAATGCAGCTAGTGTTCCCAGTCCCCCAATGTCATTTGGGGATCTCCATCAATATAACACTTTCTTTTGTGGCAGAACACCCAGTACCCATCCAGTTGCTTCCATCACAGGCAACTTTTCTTTGATTTCACCCTGAGTTCTCCTTTGTCATTTCTATCCACTCGTGTTGTTTAGTGCTTACTGCTCCTAAACTAACCTTAGCATGGTGTCTGACATGACTTCTGGTTATCAGTGGTAGAACTTTCAAGGGAAAGAAATCTTTCTAGATCTGTTTCCATTTTAACATTTTCCTACCCTGATTCTCCTGAAACAACTGAACACTACCTAGCAGACACTTCTTTTAAGTACATGGCAAGTACTCCTAAAATTTTGAAACACTAATCATCATACAAAATACATGGAATAGTGGAAAAGCAAGTAACTGAGCTGACTTATTTGTGCAGTTTTACACGTATCTTATTAAACTTTTCAGTGTCAGCCATGCCAGTAAGAATATCACCCATGACTTTGGTGCAGTTGCCTTGTGGCCAGTCCTTACCTTGCATGTACCAGGATCCCATATGGCTGCCAGTTTGTATCTGGGCTGCTCCACTTCCCTTCCAGTTCCCTGCCTGGGAAGTAGAGGACGGCCCAAAACCTTGGAACCTTGCACCCATGTGGGAGACCTGGAGTTCCTAGCCCCTGGCTTCGGATTGGCTCAGCTCCAGCTGTTGCAGCCACTTGGGGAGTGAACTAGTGGGTCTTTCTCTCTCCTCTCTGTAAATCTGACTTAACAACAACAATAAAAAAGAAATAAATATATTTTTTAAAAGAATGTAAACCACAATACCATGATAGGGTAAGTAAGGACTGTGCCTAAACTTCCTCAACAAGCAGGGGCTTCAGATTTGGTGTTAGAACAGAGTCCTGGCTTTCAGGCTGCCTTAGCAGGTGCTGGCTAATGGGTATATAAAAGTAAACACTATGTTTGCCAAGCCTCACCAAGCCTCGTAGCCCTCTCAACAGCCCCTTGTTTTGTCTTTGTGTCATTTGTATAGCAAAGGGATTCATTCATCTTGAGTGCACGGGAGGAAGTATGTACAGAAAGAGTCTGAAAAAGCCTTATTGTGCCTTCACTCTGTCCGACACTGGTGGGGATTAGAGACACAGTCATGAATAAAACAAACAAAACCTGGGCAGGCATTGTGGTACAACAGGTTAAGCTGCTGCTTTGGATGCTGCATCCCATGGCTGAATAGCACTTTGCGTCCTGCCTATTCTGATTCAGCTCCCTGCTAAGGCACGTTGAGAGGCAGCAGAAGATGGCCCAAGTACTTGGGTCCCTGCCACCAAATGAGAAACTAGGATCAAGTTTCTGGCTCCTGACTTAGGCCAAGATTTGGTTGTGGCCATTTGGAGAGCCGACCAGCAAATGGAAAGTTTCTCTCTGTCACTCCCTGTTTCTCTGTTGTTCTATTTTTCAAATGCATACAACTGCTTTAAAAAAGATTTGTTGGGTCCGGCGGCGTGGCCTAGTGGCTCAAGTCGCCTTGAAAGTGCCAGGATTGCATATGGGCACCGGTTGTAATCCCGCTGTCCCCACTTCCCATCCAGCTCCCTGCTTGTGGCCTGGGAAAGCAGCCGAGGCCAGCCCAAGGCTTTGGGACCCTGCACCCGCGTGGGAGACCCAGATGAAGTTCCTGGTCCCCGGCTTCAGATCAGGAGTGTGTAATAGCTATGTAATAGAGACTATCATATCCAGATGTGAAGATACAATACAGTGTGCCTCTCTACTTCCAAATCAAAGATGAGCTCCCAATGAAGCTGTTAAATATGTCTTAACAGTAGGATGCTGGACTCTTGCTGTTGTCCATACCCACAATGTCAGGATACACTTAAATAGGAGAATGATGGACTTATGACTGCTTATGAAGGAATATACTATTGCAACAACATAGTGGAAATCAGTGTTGGGGAGAGGGTAAGGGAAATCCTAGAGCTTATGGAACTTTAACATTAAAAAAAAAAGTTTGGCCACATCAAGCCTCTCCCAACCTAACACTGTCCCTTCCTGACTCCAAATCAGGAACAAGTGTTCAAACCCAAAATACAAAAGATCATTTACTTCCCTATTCGGGATCATCCCCACCCTCCCAGCTGCATGTATTCTCAGGATAACCCATTGTGACCCTAAGTTACCTTCCTGGGGTGGAGTTTGTGAGAAGTGTTGCCATTTTGAGTGTGTGGGGGGGGAGAGGGCGGAGTGTGTGTGCAAAAAAACCAAACAAACCCCAATCCCATCAGCACCTGTGAAGTCATCAGCTGGGTGCAAACTCAAGTGCTGTTGTGAGGAGAAACTGTCGGCCTCACTGCAGCAAACGTGGCAAAGGCGTCTGCCAAGCTGTTGCTGGAGAATCAGCCAGCAGAACCTCCGCCCATTGTACTATCTTCCTGTGCTTGAGCATAAGCGCCCAGTGAACCTTGCCTGGGTTGTGCATTGGCCTCTTAGCAATTGCTATTTGCAAGTGAGGCAAAGAACCTGGAGTTGGTAACAATTATGTAGTCATTTCTTTCCAACATCTGTGTTATAAACAGGTCTTCTGATTTACACTGATAAAAGTCATGCCTTTTTAAAAATTTTCTCACAAAATAATGTAGTTTCTTTGGTCCTACTCGGCTTTTCCCAAATCTTGGCAGTAGTAGATGGCTTCCTCTTTCAAAAGGTGAGATTTCTGGCAGAGGAATTGCATCCAAAATACATAAAGGAGTCACAAACTTAATAAATTACCAATAACCCTATTAGAAATTTTTAGAGTTGAGTAGACCTTTTTTTTTAAAAAAAAAGATTTATTTATTTATTTTTACTGAAAAGGCAGATACATAGAAGGAGATACAGAGAGAAAAAGTTTCCATCTGCTGGCTCACTCCCCAAGTGGCTGCAACGAACTGGAGCTGAGCCAAACTCAGGAATCAGGATCTTCCTCCAGGTCTCCCACATGGTGCAGGGGCCCATTGCCTTCCCAGGCTACAAGCAGGGAGCTCGATGGGAAGCGGAACAGCTGGGACACGAACCTGTGCCTATATGGGATCCTGGCACATACAAGGCAAAGATCTAGCCACCAGGCTATTGCACCAGGCTCCTTGAATAACCCTTTTATGAAAAAGGATCTAAAAATGCCCAGTTGGTACATGAAAATGTGCTCAACATCAGTGGTAGTTAGAATAATGTAATTGAAAAGCACAATGAGGTGCCAGCACACGGCAAAATCAGAATTAATCCTTTTGAAAAATGCAACAACGTCCTGGGAAACGGGGCGCGGCCGGAAAGGGGGCCGCCCTCTAACCCATCACGCAACGCACGTTCGTGGGGAACCTGGCGCTAAACCATTCGTAGACGACCTGCTTCTGGGTCGGGGTTTCGTACGTAGCAGAGCAGCTCCCTCGCTGCGATCTATTGAAAGTCAGCCCTCAACACAAGGGTTTGTAAGAATAAACAAATAAAAAAAAATAAGAAATATGTTAAAAAAAAAAAAGAAAAATGCAACAAAATAAGATGAAAAAAGTGACAATACCAACTACTGATGATGCTATGGAGAACTGGAACTCCAGAATATTCCTATTGGGTGGGAAAAGTGGGGCAAATCTTTCGGAGGATGGCTTGGAAAGTTTTAGCAAGTTAAACATATACCTAATCATATGGTCTAGCAACCTCAACACTAGAACAACAAACACGTTGATCATGAAAACTATACAAGTATTTATAGAAGCTTATAATTTAGACACTGAATAAAAATATGCATAGCATAATTGCTCAAAACAGTAAATAAACTGCTTGTTCTTTAGTGTGTGAATGGATAAACTGTGATAGAGCCTTACAGTGGGATTTTGGTCAGTAATAAACAGAAACCTACTGATCTATTCAGCATGAGTGAATCGAAAGTACATTACAAAAGTACAAACAAGCAAGCAGCCACACCCACAGGATTGCATTCCATCTGCACGCTGTTCTGTCAGAAGAAAGGCCATGGGGAGTGAGGACTCAGCATTTGCAACTGGTTAGGATTAGGGGAAGGTTGGTATCAAGGAACAGCATGAGAGAATTCTGAGGGTGACAGACTGTTGGGGTTCAATAAATCCAAGCGAGACTCCAAGGTGAGTGAGATGACTTTATTGCCTATTCCAAGGGGCAACCTCTTACCATAAGCAAGAAGCACCCCGAATGAAATAATCGTGGGGTTTTTATAGTAAAAGAATCAAAAAGCTACGTGACAGTGAGCAAGTACATGATTAGGGGCTAGCAGTGACACAAAACAGAAAGCATGCGACAGGAATTTACAACCTATAGGCTTGGGGGTCCTGATCATATCACTTCAACGCAAACAGTAATAAAATAGCATGCCTTGAAGGTAGCTTGTCTTTCCCGCAAATCCAAAACCTCCAAGACTATCCCTATCACCTGCCTGCCTCCTGGTCTTTCAGCAGCTTTGCCCATAACAGGATGCAGGTGTCTCTATGGAGATTCCAGACTTCCAGGAGTACAGTCACCTTTACAATTAACCCTTTCAACAGATCTGTTTTGTGTCTTGATTGTGATGGAACTGACATGAATCTGCTTGTTTTGCAATGTGTAGCATTATACTCCAAAGAAGATTTAATAGTGCCTTGAAGTTTTTAGAAAAACTCTAATTTGACACATGACATTAAGAAATGTGTGTGTGTGTGTGTGTGTGTGTGTGTGTTTGTATATTTGGTGCCCCTGTTTTCTAAACCCCTAGGATGTCCTAAATCTACTCTTGACATGTTAGGAAGATGGTGACTGGTGACGGGCTCGTGCACAGCCTCAGGGTGGAGGCTGGTCTCCAGGGAGTCTAATCGTGTGATCCTAACTATGAGCCTGACTGTGGCAACTGTCAAGGTGCCCACTCTGGAGAGGCCGGAGGATCTGAACATGGAGTTTGAGCACCGATAACCAAGGTTCGATCCAATTCAGTGAAATCTTTGCAAACCCCTGTGAGTACAGGGTTCTTTGAGCTTCTAGTTTGGAGAACATGTAATGCTGAGAGGGTGGCACATCCCAGCTGCACAGGGCTGGAAGCTCCTCTTCCTGGAACTCAGCCTATGTACTGCCTCATCTGGGGTGTATTTGCATTCTTTATATTAAACTGGGCAATGTGCATGTTTCCCCAAGTTCTCTGAGCTCCTAGAGAATGATCACACCTGAGCAGGGAGTCACAGGACTCCCTGATTTATAGCCAAGTTGGGAACTAGGGCCTACTGCCAATGATTGGCATCTCATGTAGGGGAAGGCTGTGGCTGAGCCTTATTCTGGAGGGTCACTGTCAATGCTGGATAGTCAATGTCATAGTTGAATCAGTTCACTCAGCTGTTCTCCAGAGAGTTAATCACTGTGGGGAAACCACTATCTGGTGTCAGAACTGAAATATTCTGCAAGTATTGAAAATAATAATAACATAGAAAGGAAGTAAGATTTTATCTCCTCCTTCAGACAAGTAGGAAAATTAGTCGTCAAATATGTTGTGGCAATTCTAAAAAGGCAGGATGGACCCATCCCCAAAGTCTGGTTTGGATATATCACACATAAGTGCTGCTGAATATGACCCCCAAAGTCCTCAGTGTTGCAGTGACGGGAAATGGGGCTTTGTGGGAGGGGCTTTGGAATCGGATGTGGAGCTCTCAGGAAGAGAGCAACACTCTGGAGATGAGAGAGGGTTAGTTACCATGGTAGTAGATTGCTGTCTTTCTTCCTTTCTCAGCATGTAACCTCCCTCTGACGTGGGCCCACTTGCCCAGCCTTTTATGCAAGACGTTGAGGCCCTTTTGAGACGTGGACTAGATGCCAGTACCATGCTTTTTGACTGCCCAGCCTGTAGAACCAGTTGTCAAAATAAACCTCTTTTCTCTGTAAGTTATTCCTTCTCAGTGTCTGGCGAGGGCATATAGTTCATAAATGGTGCCTTCTAAGTCTGAACACAGCAGCCTCCATCAAGCTGTGCTATAAGGGCATTCATCCCATTCAAGAGACCAAATCCCTCGTGACCTAATCACATTTCAGAGGCCCCGCCCCTTAATACCATTAAGTGGTGATTAGACTTCGGCTTATAAAAATTTTTTTAAGATTTATTTATTTTTATTACAAAGTCAGATATACAGAGAGGAGGAGAAATAGAGAGGAAGATCTTCCGTCTGATGATTCATTCCCCAAGTGAGCACAATGGCTGGTGCTGTGCCGATCCAGAGCCAGAAGCCAGGAACTTCCTCCAGGTCTCCCACACAGGTGCAGGATCCCAAAGCATTGGGCTGTCCTCGACTGCTTTCCCAGGCCACAAGCAGGGAGCTGGATGGGAAGTGGAGCTGCTGGGATTAGAGCCGGTGCCCGTATGGGATCCTGGCGCGTTCAAGATGAGGACTTTAAGTGCTAGGCCACGCAGCCAGGCCGGCTTATCAATTTTGATGTCATCAAATTTGAGATCATAATGTGTGTTTTGCCATGTTGAGCTCCATTGTGAAAGTCTTCAAAAGGCTTTTAAAAGCTTAGGAACTTGGTTTGATGCTGGTTGTTTGCATATAATCCTCTCTGGATTCTTGAAGCTCCAGTATGAGGTCTGCATGCAATTATGTGATTCTGCATGTGGGTTCTGACACTAAATTTCAGTGGTAGCATAATCTAGAAACACTACAAAGATATTTTAAAGTAATTTCATAAGTTTCAAACTGAAGGCTGAATTTTCTTAAATATATGTAACACTGTGTATATAAAATAATAAAACTAATGCTCTGCTAGCGTTAGTAGTGCACCAGAATGTAGACGTTGGATAAGTTCTGACTCCCAGAGTGAGCATCAGCTGAGGGGGCAGGGGCAGGGGCGTGCACTTATTTCAATGGTGCTGCTGTTGTTTTCACTTAAAAGGATACTTGTATACTCCTTTTGAAGTATCCTGAGGAAGCAGGTATCTATGAAAATAATTGTTTAGATTCAAACTTACTATTATTATTTTTATTTAAAAGATTTATTTAATTTATTGCGAAGTCAGATATACAGAAAGGAGGAGAGACAGAGAGGAAGATCTCCCATCCGATGATTCACTCCCCAAGTGAGCCGCAACAGTCGGTGCTGTGCCAATCCGAAGCCAGGAGCCAGGAAATTCTTCCAGGTCTCACATGTTGGGGCAGGGTCCCAAGGCCCTGGGCCATCCTCGACTGCTTTTCCCAGGCTATAAGCAGGGAGCTGGATGGGAAGTGGAACTGCCGGCATTAGAACTGGTGCCCATATGGGATCCCGGTATGTTCAAGGCGAGTACTTTAGCCGTTAAGGCTACCATGCTGGGCCCTATTATTATTATTTTAAAGATTTGTTTTTATTTGAAAGGCAAAATAACACAGAAAGAGAGAGAGAGAGAATGAAAGAGAGAGAAAGATTTTCCATTTGCTGGTTTACTCCCCAAATGGCCACAATAGCCATAGCTGGACTAGTCCAAAACCAGGAGCCTGGAACTTCCTCCAAGTCTCTCAAGTGGGTACGGGGGCCCAAGAGTTTGGACCATTTTCTACTGCTTTTCTAAGCACATCAGCAGGGAGCTGGATCAAAAGTCGAGCAACCAAGATTCAAAACAATGCCCATGTGGGATGCTAGCACCCAGGCAGAGGTTTAACCTATCATGCCATGTTGTCAGCCTATTATTTTGTAAAGATGTACTTATTTATTTGAAAAGCAGAATGATAGAAGGAAAGAGAGAGAGAGAAAGAGAGAGAGAGAATCCTCCATTTGCTGGTGTACTCCCCAAATGCTTGTAACAGGGCTGGGCTGGGCTGAGCCAGGCCTAATTCAGGAACCAGGTTTCTCACGTGGGTGGCAGAGCCTCAAGTACCTAAGTTTTCCTCAGCTGCCTCCCAGGCCCTTAGGAGGAAGCTGGATCAGAACAGGAATGGTTGGGACTTGAACCGGATACTCCAATATTGTTCCAACTGGCAGCTAAACCTACTGCACCACAACATTCACCACTAGACACAGGTTTTTTTTTTTTTTTTTTTTTTTTTTGAAATCCCCAAATCAACAGAATCACCCTCACTTCAGAATATAAAAAAATAATTGCCCCCTTCCTTCCTATATCCATGCTTCTTTGCTGTGTGATTTTCCAGTTCCTCTCATCAAACTGTGAGGTCCAATTTTCTTTTTTTTTTTTTTTAATCCCTTGAATCTGGGCTGATCTTCAACATATTGCTTTGGTCCTTTGAATAAGGCAGAATTGCAGTTCCAAGTTCAGGTCTTGAGAAGCCTTGACACATATGTGTTCTCTGCCTTGGAACCTGCTCAGGTGTCATGTGAACAAGTCTAGGCTAGCCAGACTTGAGACACTAGACTTGTCACTGTGTTACCTCATTTTAACGTTGAGTCAACTGCCAGGCATGTCAGTGAGGCCTGCCGTCAGCCTACCTGCCAACCAAATTAGCAGCTGAGTACAGATTGATGGGTGAGCCTGGGCAAAGCAGGAAGAACTACACAGCTCAGCCTCAGGTACCAACCCACAGAACTACTGACTAAATACATGATTATTGTTTTGGGGAGTGATTAGGCAGCAATAGATAACATACATCTTCTTTTCGTGGAATCAATTTTGTTGTTTTTGCAAAATAAACTCTCTTATCTAAGGATGAAGACTTAGCTAAAGATATTTAAGATGACTAGATAGGGTTGGGCATTTGGAATGGAATTCTGATATTGCTTTGGACACCCACATTCCATACAGGAGTGCCTGGATTTGAGTCCTGCCTCTGCTTCCCAGTTCAGCTGGCTGCTAATGCGCACTGTGGGAGGGAGGCAGCAGGTGATGATCCAAGCACGTGAGTCCTCGCCCACCTTCATGAGATACCCGGATTGAGTTATGGGCTCCTGGGTCTGTCCTGGTCCAGTCCCAGCTGTCGTGGGCATTTAGGGAGTGAATCGGCAGATGAAAGAGATCTCTCTTGCTCTTTCTAATAAAATGGAAATAAATAAATAAAAATAAATAGAGCTGTGGATGGCATTTCCAACTTGTTTGGTACAAGAATGTTGCTGAGATTAAGTGATCATCCTTCCAAGATGATTACTGTGGTTATTTTAGTGAGGAAGAAACTTTGTCATTTGTATATTAAAATATATCTGTGGAGAATCAAGATGGCGGAATAGGGGAAGGACACGTTTAAACAGACAGAGAAATATTAACCAGTGTGAAGCAGAGAGGGCACATTCCAGGAAACAGGAGAGGACAGAACAACAGCAGAGGGGCACCTGGAGACTGACAGACACGGGAAAGCAGCGGGCACAACGGCGTGGTGTTGCAGTGACTGATACCCCAGTGTCATTCAGTGAGTGGTGATCAGAATTGCACTGGCAGCCAGAACTCTACCAGTAACCAAGTGGGAAAGGACTTTCACCAGGAGCCCAGGAGATGAACCCAGACAAAGAATTGCCCATGCTGCTGGTCTGTTTGATTTGACCAGGAGCAGAGACAGAGCAGCAGATCCCAGAGGGGCAATGAGAAAACAAGATAGATTTCACAACCCAGTCTACCCTCTAAAGCCTTATCAGGCACCATTTTGTTTAATGAAGCAAGAGCTATGGACAGGACTGCTCAGGCACGGAGCTGGGAGTGAACTCATTTCTGACTCAGTTAACTCCAACAACGTGGCATCCTACAGGTTCCACCCAAGATAGATCTGGGTAGCTCTCAGACCTGATGGCCAGTAGTTCAAGAACTCTAGTAGTGGCACATCAGACCCATTTTTTAATGTGTTTACTTTTAGGTTAGGTTTTTATTTTAAGGCTTTCTAGTTTTATTAAGGCATAATTGAAACATTAAAATTTAACATAAATCAGATGACTTTATATCATGGCTATTGTGAGGAATGCTTACAATGACCCTGGAAGTGAAGCTATCTCTTCAACATACTGATTTGAATTTTCTTTGGCTATAAGAATACAGCCAGAAGTAGGCTTCCTGAGCCTTATCACAATCATTTTTTAAATTTTACTTATTTTTATTATTATCATTTTATGATACAGTTCCATAAGCCCTGAGATTTCCCTTATCCCCTCCCCAATTCCCTTCCCCCTCACCTAGTTCCTCTATATCATTACTATAGTATAGTTCTGCATACACAGTCATATGTCTATCATTGCAGGCATGGACAATGGCAGAGTCCAACATCCTATTGTCAAGATATAGTAAACAGTTTCATTGGGAGTTCTTTGTCTGAAAGTAGAGATGCATACTGCATTGTATCCTCACATCTGGATATGATCGTCTCCGTTACACAGTTACTATACATTCCTTTAAATGAAAAGCCACAATGTAGAATCAACAACTGGATGAAAAATACAAATTTACAATGCCATGAAGTTAAATAATGTGCTGCTAGATATGATAGTCTCCATTAGACAGTTACTATACATCCCCTTGAATGTGGGATATACTCAGGAAAAGAGTGGGAAAGATGGGAGAGAAATATTCTATTTTGATCTTGTGTCATGGGAGAGAGAGCTCACCCCTTCTGACCATAAACCTGGAAGGGAGGATGGCTACATGATTCCATTCCCAAGTCCTGAGTGAGGGAGAGTACGTCTCGGGAAGAGGTCTTAATATGGACAGGCAGACAGATGGTAATAGATGTGGGGACAGGGCTCCCAAGGTGACTGCACATCCCATTTCACTCCCCCGTTGGAAATGTCCACCCCTCAAGCCTAAGAGTTGCTGAAGGATAGTCATTACATCTTCTATATCTACTTCCTGCTGCTGAGGCGCATAGGCTTTTCATTACCCAGGTGTCCTCTACTGGATCCATCTCACAGGCCCCAAAAATCAGTGCCAGTAGCTGTACTCCCGCACCTCAACATCATCACTCTGAAAAGTCACTGGCCTCTAGACAGACAAGTCCATCAACTGGCATGTGCCAAATGGGAAAGAAGCCAACACCTCGAAAAGGAAGATTGCACTCTGCTGCTTCCCAAATTCTGGGTGATGACAAGACTGTTCCTATGCAGACTCACAAATTATCCAGCTCCAGTGTAAGCACTATTACTGTCCCTTGTGAAGAGCACACCACCATTACAGTAGAGGTTAGAGACTCCACCAAGCACTGCACGGGCTCTGGATGTTCCGTGCTCCTAGCTTCAATCAGTCTCGACCCTGGCCTTTGTAGCCATTTGGGGGGTATACTTGCAGATGAAAGATCTTTCACCCTGTCTTTCTGTCACTGTGCTTATCAAATAAACCAATTAAACATTTTTAAAGGAAATGGGTGAAGTTATGGCACCAGTAGCAGCATACAAGTTAGCCTCTCCTGGAATTTCAGCAACATTTAATTGAATACATATTTCTCATATTTTCATCAGTTTGGTAAGTGAAACTGGTATTTCATTGTTGCTTGAATGTAATTTTGAGAATAGTTGATTAGGATCCAACATGGTAAGCTAGTGGCTAAAGTCCTCACCTTGAATGTGCCAAGATCCCATATGGGCACTGGTTCATATTCCAGCTGCTCCACTTCACATCCAGCTCCCTGCTTGTGGCCTAGGATAACAGTTGAAGCTGGCCCAAAGCCTTGGGACCCTGCACCCACGTGGGAGACCCAGAAGAAGCTCTTAGCTCCTGGCTTCATATAGGCTGAACTTTGGCGGTTGAAGACAGGAAATCTTTGTCTCTCCTTTTTCTGTAATTCAAATAAAAATAAATAAATCTTAAAACAAAAGAATAGTTGATTATCTGTTCTTATTACTTTTCCATGTCTTTTGTTCATTTTCTATTTGGTTGCTTCTCTTAAAGTTAGAATTTATACTAGTGAATAATTAAAGATGCAAGCCTTTTGCCTTATATCTACAAAACATTTTTTCAGTCTACTGGTGGATTTTTCATTTTGTTTCTTTAATCTTTTTCCACATTGAGGAACTTTGCTTAATCCTGTTACCTTTTCTTTTTAGTTTTTGTCTCTGGAACCTTGCTTATACCAGTGTGAACCACAGGGATACTGGTGGAGGAAACCTCAGCCCCCAAGGATGTGTGACAAACCTGCAGTGGTGCATTGGATTGCATTGTCAAAGAAGAGAAGCCTCTAGAACTCGGGTTTGTGCTAGTGGTGCCCGCCATGGTAAATGCTCGAATCTGGAGAAATCACAGCAGAATGCCTGACAATGTGAAGTGATAAAGCAGCACCTTACTCGGCAGGGAACTCCTAGCTGACTTTTTACAAAGGAATTTCTTGAGTATTTTTTAAAAAACATCTAGTTGAGTTCCAGTTCTTCATAATTACTTGAAAAAAAATCCACTAAGTATTTGATGGATGAAAACAGAATAGAGCAATAAAGGCAGGAAGTACATGAGGCCAGGGATCTGAACCATCGGCCACAACAGGTAAAGAGAGAGACCCGTCTGAGTGCTGGCACAGTGAACTCAGCAAGATTTCCTGACGTCACAACAGCTGCTGGTCCTGACATCAGAGTCCTTGGCACGTGTGTGCAGAAAGGTGTACGTGGATGACTATAAGTTCAACAGGTCAGGCCTGCTTCCCTTCAGGGTCTGGACTAGGTCAGACTCAGCTAGAACAATTGCAAGCAGCCAGTGGCCTGCAAGCTATAAGGCAACTACTAATACTTGAATAGTAACTGCATCTCTCTAACTGCACGCTGTCCTCCTCTCTCCCCTGCGACTTGACTTCCTAATAGTTACTACCTTTAGACCTTGCACTGGGATATGTGTTTCCTTTTCTTCATTGTTCATTTGAAAAAGCAGAGAGGAGAGAGGTAGAGAAAGGGGGGGGGGGAGATAGAGATAGAGATAGATAGATAGAGAGAGATAGAGAGAGATAGAGAGATATTTCCCACCTTGTCATTCACTCTACAAATGCCTGCAACAGCCAAGGCTGACCAGGTCAAAGCCAGAGTTCCACCAAGATCTCAGGGACCCAAGCACTTGAGCCACCACCTGCTGCCTCCCAGGATGCACGTTAGCAGGAAGCTGGATCGGAAGCAGAAATGGGACTCCAGCCCACGCACGCTGATGTCTCATGCAGACTTCCAAGGCTGTGTCTTAATCTCTGCACCAAATGACCTCCCCAATTTTTAAAAATTTAAGCCTAAATTTTGTAAATTTAGTGTTTGTATTGATTTTCTATTTTTGCATCAAAATATCACAGACTTACCAGCTTTCCTGTGTTGTCCAGAAGTCTAAGTGCAGTATATTTGAGGGTTTCTGTTCAGGAGCTCCCTGAGCCTGGGTTTGCATTTCCTGTTAAATATATCTTGACAGTAGGCTGCTGGACTCTCTGCTGTTGTCCATACCCACAATGTCAGGATACACTTAAATAGCAGAATGATGGACTTATGACTGCTTATTGAAGGAATATACTATTGTAACAACATAGTGGAAATCAGTGTTGGGGAGAGGGTAAGGGAACATTAACAGGGAGGTAGATCAGAAGTGAAGTCAGGGCTTGAGCTGGCATTCCCTGGGGATGCCAGGGTCATAGGCAGTGGCTTCATTCACTGTACCGCAGCACTGTCCCCTGGAATAAGGTTTGAGAAAACTTGCTATAATCTTCTAACATCTGCCTTCAGCCATTGCACTGTTTACCGTGCACTCAGAAGTTTCATTCTTATTGTCACTGTGGGTGATTTATATTGTATTTATAATAAAATATGCCGAGGGTCAACAAACTATGGGCCAAACCTGGCCCTTCCTCTGTCTTTTAAAAGAAAGTTTTATTGGAACACAGCCGTAACAATCCCCTTACATTTTGTCTATGGTTGCTGACACATGAAACATCAGAGTTGAGTAGCTGGAACAGATGTCAAGGATTGCAAAACTGGAAGTCTTTACCATCTATCCTTTTACAGAAAGCATTTGCTCACTCCTGAAATGAATTAACAAATAAAATGACTGTCACTGTAAAGGTCTGCTCAGGCAGAGCCCATCAGCCACACGACAGGGAAGCCAGCTTGTCCATTAGAGCTGTGGCCAAGACGAGGCAGACAAAGCATGACTGTTTTCCAGCCATAAAGGGGGAAAACAAGGTGGAGACCATGAGTTACTTCCTCCTTTTTGCCATCAGGGGCAATGAATGCACTGAAAGTGTCCGATCTAAATTGCTTCCCAAAGTACAGACATTTCAGTTAAGTATGTTTGACTTATTCAGGTAGAGAAGTATAAAGATGTACAGGGTTTGCTCACTGGAGATTGAGACTAAGATCCTTGATGCTATTATCAGAATGTTTGCTTCTTTTCCAAATTCCTGTGTTGCAGTTCCGATCTACAGGTTGATGGCATTGGGAGATGGGGCCTTTGGAGAGGCGATTGATGGCCCCTCCCAGCATGAGGATGTGTTGAGAAGGGACCCTCCATGGATCAGGAGCAGGCTCTCACCAATCTTCAAGTCTGTTGTTGCTTCCAGAACTATGGGAAATTTCTGTTGTTTCTAACCACTCGGTTTATGGTGCTGTGCTATAGCAGCCTTGAGAGACAGAGGTGCTCTGCTGAGCCTGGAACCAGGACCGTGGAAGCTGCCGTTCCTCGTCCCGGTGTCCCACTTTGACCTTGGCTTCCTGCTCATTGGTACCATCTGCCTACTCCTAACGATGGCTTTGAGCAACAGATGGTTTTTGCTTTTATTTTGACTACTGCTGGTATTGCTTTTCAAATGAAAAGAATATAAACATCAGTTTAAAAAGAGAGAGAGAGAAAGAGAATTCTCTCTCTTCTCCCTAAATTCCCAACTTGTTCCCAGGAAGTGATTTCTGTTCATAGCCATCTCATCACCAGCATTCCAGGCTTTTTAAATTTTTTTTAAAAAAAAATATTTGTTTATTTGAAAATCATATAGATAAGGAATGAAACACACACACACACACACACACACACACACACACACATCTTCTTCTTCTTCTTCTGCTGGTTCTCTGCAATGATCAGGGCTGAGCTAGGCCAAAGCCAGGAGTCAGCAGCTCCTGCCAGGGTCTCCCACATGGACGGCAGGAGCCCAAGCACTTGGGCCATCTTCTGCTGCTTTCCTGGGCCATAAGCAGGGAGTTGGACTCAAGGCAGAGAAGCCAGGGCACAACCCAGCACCCACATGGGAGGCCGGCATCATAAGTAGTTTTCTTTGCTGTGATACAATGCTGGCCTCATCCCAGATGTTTTCTTTGCAGATTGAAACACACATTCTCATTTTTAGACACAAATAGAGCAGCAAGGCGCAGCTTTCCATTTTCATAAACATTATACTGAGGAAAAGATAGGTTTTGTAATTGACCTTTTTCGACCCAAGCAAAGTGCCTGTCAGAAGAATGGCAGTGAAGCACTTTCCACTTTGTCTGTAGTCTTACGCAGTGTCTAGTTTTCCTTTTCTAAATTACATTATCTATTGGGAGGCACATGAAAGGGTTCAAGGCATAGATCATAAAATAAACCACTCGTTCCTGAGAGGTGGTACCACCCCACGCGCTCTTCACTTCAGACACAAGAACTCCGCCTGGCTGTGCCCGGGAGTGTTGTGACTTTAAGTCATAGAGTGTTGTCCTTGGCCAGAACCAGATCAATTTACGTTTGGAGTGGTTGTGGAGTGGAGGTAGGCAAGACATGGAACTGTGCTTTGGTTGCTGTGTTGGGACTCAGGCGATAAGGATAGTCTGGCCACAGGCACGGATGCTCTGAGAGGGGCCTTGCCTGTCTGGGGCTCTGTGGCATTCCCACACAGCAGGACACAAGCAAACACTCTCTGGAATCCTTGCACTCTAGCTGTCCATGGGCCGGCACTGGCCTCTTTATCCAAATGGCCCACTCTGCTTCTACTTCTGGGATACGTGGATGCAGGGCTGGGAGAAGGGAAGGGAGACATTGCCACAGTTCAATATTCGGGGCATTTCCGCTGGCTTCTGTGCTGGGGGCTACTGGCTCCTCCTCTCCACCTTTGTCCGCTCCCTTCTAGCCCCAGTGAGTCAAACAGCCCTTCCTGACACATTAGATGTAGAAAAATTCATCAGAAATGCTCGAGGCTTCCTTGTCAGGCGTCACATTCCCAGGGATCTCTATTTACGGACATCTTTTTCTTTCTGTCCCCCTGTGTCCCACCAGCGCACACTGACCCCTGTCTGGAGAGCTGGCTTCTGTGCTTTCCTGCCTCCAGTCCACTGACTTCAGACAGATGGACAAGATCCCTCATGAGGCCCAGACCCAGCACGTGTGGCTTTGATCTTAGGCTCTGATAATACTTAATACACAACTATTTTAAAAAAAAAAAAAAACCATTTGCTTATTTCTCTGTGAAAAGCAGATTTTACAGAGAGAGAAAGATAGTTTCTATCTACTGGTTCACTCCCAAAAAGGCCACAATGGCTGGAGCTGAGCTGATTCGAAGCCAGGAGACAGGAATGTCTCCCATGTGGCTTCAGGGGCCCACAGACTTGAGCCATCCTCTGCTGCTTTCCCAGGCCATAAGCAGGGAGCTGGATTGAAAGTAGAACAGCCAGGATGTGAGACCGGCACCCATATGGGATGCTGGCGCTACAGGCCCAGGATTTGCGTCCAATGCTACCATACCAGCCCCGGACACAGTTAATTTTATGACAATAAATACAGAAAAATCAGGATACCGTAAGCTGAAAAAAATCAGGTCTCATTTAAAATTTTTACTTATTTATTTACTTATTTGAAAGAGTGGCAGGGAGAGAGGGTCCATCCATGTGTGCTGTCTGTCACAAGTACAGCAGAGTCGCTCACCTACAGGCTGATGCTTCCTAACCAGTTCCGCTCCAGATTAAGAGACCAACGTGGAGACACTGGCTCAAGACAGTATGGTGACTGAGAAGTGCTGTGACACAGGATGCTGGCAGCCTGGATTGGCCAGAGTCCAAAGGGCTCAGGACCAGACAAGCCACAGCATCATGCTAGGTCTGAGGCTTGGAACCTGGACACCTGCTGCAGATGAGCCCAGAGACCTGAGGCTGGCGAGCTTGGAGTTCTCATGGCCAAGACAGTGGCACAAAGGTCTAGCCCAGCTCTGGGGAAAGAGGCCAGTCTGCCTTCTGTATTTCTTCTCACTGGGCTGCCCAGCGTGGACATGGGTCGTCCCCACTTCTTCTATGTGGATTTACCCTCACAGACACATTCCAAAGAATGTGTGAGCAGATTTCTATTCCTTCATCTAGTCAAGCTGACACCTAAAATTAACCATTACATGCTTCAAATTTAGGCGAACATTCGCCCATGTAATTTGAAATCTCTAGAACCGTGTAGAATCCCTCGGCAGCAGGCAAGACAGGGACAGGCTGGGAAATGACTTTGCTTCTTGCCATGAGCGGTATTGAAATAAGAACTCTCTATTTTGGCAGGAAGCTTGGAAAGTATTATCCCAAAGTAGTGAACCTATAAGGAGTGTTGTTAATCTTTTTGTGTTACTTTACTCTAAAAATCTGTACACTCATGGCTGTAAGCTAATTTTATGCAAGGTTGGTAGATGGTTCATTTTGCTGTGGGTATTTCTTTTCCTTCTTCCACTTTAAAAAAACGTATTATTGAAGTTGATTTTATGAAAAATTTCTGCACATCTGAGAGGGACAAGAAAAGATCCTCAAATTCTAATGCCCTCACAAGGACCAAAGACTTCCCCTCAAATTCCATGTCCTTGTAAGAGATCGGTCCTTCATTATGGGTAGGGTGACTCCAGTGGAATCCAAACCAGTCAAATGATTTGAAATGGGGGCAAGGAGGAAGCAAAGGAAGGATGGTCACGTGGCAGGGGCTGGACTGTCCTTTGGGAAGATGCCAAGGTCTCAGTCAGGGGCTGGATCAGGATACATTGCAACATCGACGGGCCTGGCAGATCAACCGCTACATGCTGAAGGGGTCTGACAGCAGTGACCCAAGTCTGACCTGGGTCTCTCTCCCACCTCTCCAGCTGAATGAGATTTTGGCTGTATACCTGGATACAGCGAAAGTAGGTGTCCCTGTGGCCAAATGTGTGTTTCTCTTGATCTTGTTCAATGTAAAACACAGCTGGATGGTCAAAGTGGCCAGGCACCATCTACCCTGGCTTCTAGTACGGAGCGTTCCTTTCTGTGTCTTGCTTTGGTGCCACATAATTCACCACAGCGACAGATCCAGGAAATTGACTCGCAAAAGGTTTGGACTCCTTCTCACACTTAGAAGAGAATCACCTGGTGCCGGAGATATTTGATATTCTAGATAAGGACTCAGAAATTCAACCAGCTGCAGAGAGGCACCAGTGGGGAAACTAGGTGTCGTAGAACATGAATGGAAGAGGAAGAGGAAGGGGCGAAGGAGCAGAAGGAGGAGGTTGTGGTGTCCCCTGGGATTGCAAAGCTCAGTGGAAACACAAGCCCCCATTGTCAGAGTTGCTCCTTTAGGAGAACATGGAGCTCAGAGCTGGAGGGGCTGGCTAGCTCTTGGACGGGCTCTCAGGTGGCAGGGCTCTCAGGTGGCCTAGGCCCTTCGGCCAACCACGGGCTTGGAGCCAGGTGGGTTGATCTGTCCCAGGATGTGGCGCAGGTCTGAAGGGGGGCATGGTTCATCAATCCACCATGTGCTCGGAGCTAGGTGGTTGTTTGTCCAGGAGGAAGGGCTTGGATCCGAAGACTTAAGCCCGTTGGCCTACCGGGTGCTCTGAGCTAGAGACGCTGACTAGCCTCTGGGGAGGGTCTCCCAGGCAGCAGGGCTCACGTTGGGTGGCCCAAGGACTTTCCCCGGTATCATTGGCACCCCAGGGTGGTTTGTCTAGGCTGCAGCATCCTCAGACACACCCAAGGATACAGTGTGGGGCAGACTAGGCCACAACAGTCATTGCTCATATGCAGGATGGAGGGGGTATCCTATGCCTCACAACCAGTGGACACGGGCAAGATCAGGGTCTGGGAGTGGGTCTGGAGGCAGAAACACACCTGATGGGCCATGGCTCACACTGGTGAGCATGTGATTCAGGCATGGGTGTGGGTCAGAATGAGCAAGGTAGATCCATCTTTTGCAAGTGTCTGCTGTGGTTTTGGAAGGGAATATACTGGGCAGGGCCAAGCCAACCTTAGCTCACCGGCACGTGAAGCAGACAGGCTGGAATGCAGGGCATGCCAGGCTAGGCTATCACGCATGTTGATTCGCATGAGTCAGAGATGGGAGCTGAGTGGGCATGGCAGCACTACCAGTGAGTGTTGGGAATGAGGACAAGCTGGGTTAAGCCAGGCTGCAGCATCACTGGCAAAGGTCAAGACAGGAGATGGGGTATGCAGATCTGGGTCATGGCAACCACTGGCATGCACAAGAGCTAGGCTGGGAACAGGCCTGGTTGGGGGGCTAGGTTGTGGTTCCCAGTGGTGAATGCGAGAGCCACAATAAGAGTGTTGGTCTGGGATGACATGGCTGCAGTCTCCCTCAGCATGGGCATGGACAGGGTCTGGGGTGCTCCACACTGGGCTAGACTCCAGCATCCTCTGGTGCTTATGAGAGTCAAAGTGATTGTAGGACAGGCAGAGCTAGTTTTCCACTGCCACTGGGTCACATGAGAGTTGTGTCATGGTGGTGGTGGACTAGGTGTGTCTGGGCTGTAACAACCAACAATAAGAACCAGGTTGGGTATGGCACAGCTGGGTAAGGCCAGTGTTCCTGCCAAGACAGGAGGTGAACTAAGGCAGCCTGGGCCAACCACCCACCAGTGTGCACGAGATATGCCATTGACAGGGGACCCAATAGAGGAGTTTAGGGAACTCTTTTGTTACACATGGAACTGTCCCTGCAAGTGAGCACAAAAACCAAAGCAAGGAGCAGCCCAGTGCAGACCAGGTTACAATACCTGATGGCAAACGTGTGGCTCAGGTATGGGGGTGTGCCAGGCTAGGCAGTTCATAACACCCACTGGCAGATCTGAGAACTGGGATGGGGTGCAGGACAGGCTGGGTCTGGCTGCATCACCAGTCTGTTCACATTAGGGCTGGGTCTGGGGGCTGAGTGTCCTGGGTAGAGTGGCAGCTCCAACCAGGGTGAGCTACAATGGGGGCACACTGGGCCAGACCAGGCTATAGCACCTGCCAGCAAATGCCCAGGTAAGCCGAGACATGCCAGAATGGGTCACAGCACACACCAGCACACATGAGACTTTGGCAGTGGTGTTGAGCCCGGTTGGGGAGTCATGGGAAATCCAGTGCTTGGGCCACTGCTCATGCTGACAAGCATGAGAGCTGCTACTGGGGACAGACCAGGCTGGGCTATAACACCTGTTGGCCTACATGCGAACTGGGTTAGGGAGAGAGAGAGAGCCAGGTTGGGATATCTGATTGTATCCACTGGTAAAGGCATGAGCCAGAATAAGGGCAGGGGGTTGGGCTTTGCACAGCATCAACTGGCAAGCACTAGGACTGGGGGGCAAGGCCTGTCAAGCTAGACTGCAGAACCACCTGGAGAGTGCAAGATCCAGTGGGTCCATAGGGAGGTTGTGGGCTCCTCTCTGATGGGCTACAATTCCCGCTGGTGAGCATGAAAACCAGGACTAGGGGTGGGCCTGGCTGGACAGGCATTGGCATCTGCTGGCATGAGCATGGGGGGAGGGTAGAGATGGTTGGGTTGATTTAGGCTTCAATGCCCAATGATGTATACGAGATCTCAATGGGATGTGGGGTAGACCAGACCAGTCCACTGCACATGCTGGCAGGCACAGGAAACAGAGCTGGGAGGCCAGTCCAGTGGGTTGATTGGGGGTCAGTCTGACAGGGCTGCAGCTCCCCCTTGTGGACATTGGGGGCTGAGCATGTGTTGGGCAGGGCATGGTTGGGCCACAGCACACATTGGTTTGCTGAGGATGGAGGGCAAAACAAACTGATCAACTACCCCAGAGAAGCTTAACAGCAAATATCTGGATTAATGGAGACTCAAAGGTGGACTATGACAGCCAACTGACCTTGGAAGGATTTCTGCATCCTTGAAGCAACAATATCAGCAACATCTCAGAATTATCAAAACCACATGAGCAGAACTCTCAGAAAATGCTCCATGATGGGGACCTAGGGATGGCATCGGGTGGCAGTTCCCCATCCCCCCGGTATTGTGGTGGTTAGGAGGCAGGGCATAGTTTCTCTTGTGTTCCCCTCTCCTCGGTATATGGGAAGAAGAAAAAGAAAATGTGTAAACAAGGGTCTCACCCACTATGCTCTGATCCTTGACCCTTCCTACACTGATCAACCATGTAAACATCATCGGAAAAATAAAATAAATAAATAAATTTAAAAAATGGAGAGCATATAGGTCCATGCTTTCAGCTTGTGGTGCTTAATCCATTTGAATTTAATGGGTCATAGAAATGGAAACTTAATTTTTGTGGGGATTTCCAGCTTGGCACTGCTAATCTAGACTTTGTGGTGTTTTCCAGGTTTCCTGTTGTTTTTCCAGAGCACAAGCAGGAAGTTGGAAGGAAACTGGAGCAACTGGGTACCAGCCGGTGCCCAAATGGGATCCCAGAGCATGCAAGGTGAGGACTTTATCCATTTAAAGAGTATTATTGTTTTTTATTTTTTTCTTTTTTCGAATAGACTGGGATACCCCCCCACCAAACTCCCACCCCTGACAGATTCTCCCCACGTTACCACAATAGTATAGTCCTTCACAAGCAATCATAAAGCTGCTTCAAATCTTGGCAAGTCACAAATGTGTATTGCTTTTTTGCCCGTTTTTGTATCCTATCATATTGCAGTTCTCCGCCATTATGCCATTGCTCTTCAAGAACTAATACATATGGACTCTGCTTCTACTCTCTGCTAAATTAAACTTGAAAAAAGTTTGAAACATTTGTCCCACCCACCTTCTTGCATACTTCAGCCCTTTCTGCTCTAACGGGAGATCCACATGGGCATGTCTCCCTCTCAACTAGGTAAACAATGTTAAAAAGAAAGTAATGTTTTTAAAGATTTATTTACTTTCATTGGAAAGGCAGTTGTACAGAAGGAGGAGAGACAGAGAGGAAGATCTTCCGTCTGATGGTTCACTCCCCAAATGGCTGCAATGACTGGTACTGCGCCAATCCGAAGCCAGGAGCCAGAAACCTCCTTCCGGGTCTCCCACACGGGTGCAGGGGCCCAAAGCTATGGGCTGTCCTCAGCTGCTTTCCCAGGCCACAAGCAGAGCGCTGGATGGGAAGCAGGGTGCCGGGATTAGAACCGGCGCCCATTTGGGATCCTGGTGCGTTCAAAGTGAGGACTTTAACCACTAAACTATCGTGCTGGGCCTGAAAGTAATTTTTAAAATAAAGAAAAATCTAATAAATATCTTAAAAATGCAGACCAAATACCAGTGTCTAGAAGACAACGGCTTGTAGCAAACATTAGGACCAAGTGGCCTTGAGCCACTTGAGGAGGACATGATTGTTTCTGTTAGGATTACAAAATAAACTTGTAAAAGAAAGTAGTTAACTGTATCAAAACACTTGATAGGTGTCTCAAAATTATTTTAAAAACTGAACCTCGTGCCCAGCAGCGTGGCCCAGCAGCTAAAGTCCTCGCCTTGAACGCACCAGGATCCCATATGGGTGCCGGTTCTAATCCCGGCACCCTGCTTCCGATCCAGCTCCCTGCCTGTGGCCTGGGAAAGCAGTCAAGGATGGCCCAATGCCTTGGGACCCTGCACCCGCATGGGAGACCCGGAAAGAGGTTCCTGGTTCCCGGCTTCAGATCGGCACAGCATTGGCCGTTGCAGCTCACTTGGGGAGTGAAATATTGGAAGGAAGATCTTCCTCTCTGTCTCTCCTCCTCTCTGTATATCTGACTTTGTAATAAAATAAATGAATCTTAAAAAAAAAAAACTTTTTGAACCTGGATTATACAAGAAGTTTTTTAAATGTATCAAAACATTTGATTTTAAAAATTGTTTGAACCTGGATTATACAAGAAGTTTTTTAAATGTATCAAACACTTGATATATATCTCAAAATTATTTTAAAAACTGTTTGAACCTGGATTATACAAGAAGTTTTTTAAATGTCTGAAAAGCAAGCATGGGAAAGTATGATAAATATTGAAAAACTAGTAAAATTTGGAATGAATGGATCTTACCATAATGAGAAACAGAGAGTAATGGGTCTTTGATTGGTTAGAGATTCCAAAAGAAACATATTTGGTCTTTTGGGTGACGACTGGGGGAAAGAATGGCCTTAACAAGTTTAAAGAGTTACTGAAAAGTTGCAAAGTAGTGCAGAGAGTTCAGTTGTAACCCCCACCCAGTCCTCCCTGTTGCTAATTTCCATGGCCATGGCACATCTGTCACCGTTAAGAAACTAACCCCAGGCCCAGCACTGTGGTGCAGTATGCCAGCTCTCCGCTTTTGATGCAAGTCCTTGCTCATGGCCGCAGGAAAGCAGCCGAGGACGGCCCAAGGGTTTGGGTCCCTGCTAGCTATGTTGGAAACTACGATGAAGCTGCTGGCTCCTGCCATTGGTTTGTCCCATCCCTGGTTATTATAGCTATCTGTAATTCTGCTTTTCAAATAAACACACAATTGAAAAAAAAAAAAAAAAGCAACTGTGAGACACCACTGTAACTTATCCCTTGGCTTTATTCTAATGAACTTCCTCCAGTAATGTCTTCCTTCTGTTTCCCAAAAGCATCCAGAAGACCCCATTATGTTAGTTCCACACATCCTTGTTCTGTGCTTGGTGACAGCTTTTCCAGTGTTCCCTGATTTTTCCTGACCAAGACAATTTTTTTAAAAAGATTTACTTACTTACTCTAAAGGCAGAGTGACAGAGAAGGGAAAAGGCAGAGAGGGTTTTCCATCTGCTGATTCATTCCGCAATGGCCACAGTGGTTGGGGCTGGGCTAGGCTGAAGACAGGAGCCAGGAGCTCCATCCAGGTCCCCCATCTAAGTGGTGGATCATCTGTCACTGCCTTTTCAGGCACGCTAGCAGGAAGCTGACTTGGAATCAGAGCAACTGGACCAGAACCCGTGCTCTGCGCCACACGCTGGCCCTGAACGTGACAGTTTTGAGATGTACTGATCATCATGTTTCGTAAACTGCCTCTAGGTTTGGGTCTGAGATTTGCTAAGTTATAGAGTTAGGGGGTTTTAAGAGGACCTTTTCAGAAGTGATGGTCATGTTAACCTTAATTGCTGGGCCCCAGCCTTCTTTGCCTGGCGTCTCCACTGCTGCCAAAGCCTTTTCATTTGGAAGAAAACATGTGTTCTAGCAGTTAAGTTGATGTTTCCGACTCCCTCATCTCCTATGGGACTTTGTTCCCCTTCTGATTCCAGCTTCCTGCCTACACACATTTCCTGAGGGGCAGTTAGTCATGGCTCAACCAATAAGGCCCCCGGCAATGAACCTGGAGCCACACACTGAGAGCTCCAGGTTGCTGGCTTTGCCCAGGACTCTCCAAGGAACCTCAATTCTTCCCTTATACTTTGGTGCCCAGGAAATAAGAATCAGGCGTTGGATGTGTTCGTTGCCACTGAGGCCTTCTCAGTGGACAGAATTTGGAGGAACATTTGCACACACATGCACATTAATCTGTCAGAATCCAGCATCTCTGTGTCTGAGGCTATATTAAGCTAAATATGGGGCCCGGCACAGCAGCCTAGCAGCTAAAGTCCTTGCCTTGCATGCGCTGGGATCTCATATGGGCGCCAGCTCATGACCCAGCGGCTCCGCTTCCCATCCATCTCCCTGCCTGTGGCCTGGAAAAGCAGTTGAGAACAGCCCAAAGCCTCGGGACTTTGTACCTGCATGGGAGACCCATAAGATGCTCTTGGCTCCTGGTTTCAGATCAGTTCAGCTCCAGCCATTGTGGCCACTTGGGGAGTGAATCAACCAACTGAAGATCTTCCTCTCTATCTCGCCTACTCTCTGTGTATCTGAGTTTCCAATAAAAATAAATAAATCTTTTTAAAAAGATGAATATGAATTCCTCCTCACGTTGACTGTTCTTTTCAATGTATACCTCTACAACAAATATGGGAAACTTCCTCTTATCTGACAGAGTCAAGGAGGCAGTGTTCTGGCCAAACAACTCTCGCAGATAAGTGAATTACAAGATGTGATTTTGGCGTGCCTTCAGTCTTCTGAGAATCAGGTTATAACACTAAAATTATTTCTTGGGATAACAACAAATCTTTTTCTTTTTTGTGAAGTTTATTTAGAGGTGAGGAAGTCACAGAACCACGTTCATGGGCAGAGTGGGCAGAGGGGGAATGTGGGAGAGAGATGTTTCTACTTTCATCTTGTGTCTGTGAGGAGAGAGTGGGCACCCTTCCCCAATGCCTGGCTTCTCCGATGCCTGGGAAAAGGAGTGGTTACATGACATGACCAGGGAAAGGGGGCACAACCTGGGTTAGCAATCATTTGATTGACAAGTAGGCGGACTGTATTACACAGGGTGGGAGAGGTATGACTTCCAACTCATGAGTCAAAGCTACCTGCTTTTCCCATTTCATTCCCCTCTAAGATTTCCACCCCCTGTTTTTAAGGGTTGCTGCAGGATGCAGCTTTATCTCATTTTCTGTAGCTATTTCCTGCTGATTAGGGGCTTGCGTGTGCTCAGTTTGGAAATTTCTCCCTGTCTCATCTAATGGACCCATTTTACAAGCCACTGCAAAATGTATAGCCGGTGCCAACATCTGTGTCCCCCACATTGTCACTGCCACTCTGAGAAGTCGTTGGCCTTTTTCTGAGGGCCGCAAGTGGTTTGCAGGAGCAGGCTGACTCATCATTTGAGTGCTCCCGGGCCTGCCCCCTCCGCTGCACAGGAGTCAGTACAGCATGCACTGTGTGTTCCAGTGCCAGGGCACACACTCTGTTCCCCTGTCCCCGAGTTGGAGATCCTGCTGCGTCTGGTACTGATGGGACATGAAAGTCCAGATTTCTTGGCAATGCCAAAGACCATCAGTAAGCTCCCCTCCCCCCACCTCGGGACCCTGGCCTCACGCCCCTGGCCTCAAGTCCTTGGCCAAGCTTAATGGTATACTACATGTGTGGCCCGCCTGGAACCCGTGAGGCCCCTGGCTTGTCCATTCCCAGACCATTGCTTTGGTGTACCTCAAGTGCTATCTCCTCATTACCCACAAGGCCTCTGGCATACTTGTTCCTAGATAAATCTGTCCAGGGCCCCAACATTAGGCTCCTGGATGGCTGTTCCCAGACCTGTTTGGTGGCATGCCACAAGTGTGACCTGTGCAGGACCCTGGACTTTTGAAGAGGAGTTTGATATCTTCAACTGATTTGCTGGGGTAGGCAAGCTTATCCGTCATGCTTACCTAGTCAGTATGCGGCACAACTACAACCCCAGGCTGCCTCCCTGTTAGGTCAGGCAGAAGTTTTGGCTCATGTGTCACAAGTCTCAGGCCCCTTTTGAGGGAGCCTGGAGCCCCAGCACAGCATGGATCCAGCCCCAGATCCCGTTTTTATATGGCTAGGAAGCTGCCTCAGCCCGATATCTGCAACACACCCCCACATGCTCTTTCTGCAAGTTACAGCAATTCAGCACAAATAAATGAACACAAAAAGGAACTACAGCCAGGGGAAGCTTCCTAAGAGGAGTGGAGGTTCTCGTGGGGCCATTGACACTGAACCGGAGCTTAGAGGCCACCAGCTTGAGAATCTGCCCCCTTCAAACCAAACATACGTGTTCACACACACACACACACACACACACACACGCAAGGTTGAGAAAGGTGAGCTCACAGGAGGAATGGATACATTGGAGAAGAGCCACAGAGGCAGTAGCTGAAGAGTGACCTGAGAACATAAGATCACTGAACAATAGGAAAAATGACCTGAAGGACTAAAAAGTCAAACTTGATGAAAGTCACACATCTCCAGGATCGAGTAGCTCCTTGCTAAGCAAGCAGGGGACAACGTGGTACACCTGGAAATATTTCTTCTATTCATTCAGATTGTCATGAGCCACGTACTCTTTTTATTAAGATTTATGGTTTTTTTTTTTTTTTTGGAAAGCCAGATTTACAGAGATAGAAAGACAGACAGAAAGATCTTCCATCTGCTGGTTCACTCCCCAAGTGGCCGCAATGGTCAGAGCTGTGCATAACCAAAGCGAAGAGCCAGGAGCTTCTTCCTCCTCCAGTTTCCTACATGGCTGCAGATTCCCAAGGCTTTGGGCCGTCCTCAACTGCTTTCCCAGGCCACAAGGGAGCCGGATGGGAAGTGGAGGAGCCAGGACAAGAACTGATGCCCAAATGGTATTCTGGTGTACACAAGGCCAGGACTTTAGCCAATAGGAAGGATATTGCGCTTGCTGAGCCATTTTTTTTAAAAAAATTATTTTTCCGATGATGTTTACATGGTTGATCAGTGTAGGAAGGGTCAAGGATCAGAGCATAGTGGGTGAGACCCTTGTTTACACATTTTCTTTTTCTTCTTCCCATATACCGAGGAGAGGGGAACACAAGAGAAACTATGCCCTGCCTCCTAACCACCACAATACCGGGGGGATGGGGAACTGCCACCCGATGCCATCCCTAGGTCCCCATCATGGAGCATTTTCTGAGAGTTCTGCTCATGTGGTTTTGATAATTCTGAGATGTTGCTGATATTGTTGCTTCAAGGATGCAGAAATCCTTCCAAGGTCAGTTGGCTGTCATAGTCCACCTTTGAGTCTCCATTAATCCAGATATTTGCTGTTAAGCTTCTCTGGGGTAGTTGATCAGTTTGTTTTGCCCTCCTTCCTCAGGAAACCAATGTGTGCTGTGGCCCAACCATGCCCTGCCCAACACATGCTCAGCCCCCAATGTCCACAAGGGGGAGCTGCAGCCCTGTCAGACTGACCCCCAATCAACCCACTGGACTGGCCTCCCAGCTCTGTTTCCTGTGCCTGCCAGCATGTGCAGTGGACTGGTCTGGTCTACCCCACATCCCATTGAGATCTCGTATACATCATTGGGCATTGAAGCCTAAATCAACCCAACCATCTCTACCCTCCCCCCATGCTCATGCCAGCAGATGCCAATGCCTGTCCAGCCAGGCCCACCCATAGTCCTGGTTTTCATGCTCACCAGCGGGAATTGTAGCCCATCAGAGAGGAGCCCACAACCTCCCTATGGACCCACTGGATCTTGCACTCTCCAGGTGGTTCTGCAGTCTAGCTTGACAGGCCTTGCCCCCAGTGCTAGTGCTTGCCAGTTGATGCTGTGCAAAGCCCAACCCCCTGCCCTTATTCTGGCTCATGCCTTTACCAGTGGATACAATCAGATATCCCAACCTGGCTCTCTCCCTAACCCAGTTCGCATGTAGGCCAACAGGTGTTATAGCCCAGCCTGGTCTGTCCCCAGTAGCAGCTCTCATGCTTGTCAGCATGAGCAGTGGCCCAAGCACTGGATTTCCCATGACTCCCCAACCGGGCTCAACACCACTGCCAAAGTCTCATGTGTGCTGGTATGTGTTGTGACCCATTCTGGCATGTCTCGGCTTACCTGGGCATTTGCTGGCAGGTGCTATAGCCTGGCCCGGCCCAGTGTGCCCCCACTGTAGCTCATCCTGGTTGGAGCTGCCACCCTACCCAGGACACTCAGCCCCCAGACCCAGCCCTAATGTGAACAGACTGGTGATGCAGCCAGACCCAGCCTGTCCTGCACCCCATCCCAGTTCTCAGATCTGCCAGTGGGTGTTATGAACTGGCTCAGCCTGGCACACCCCCATACCTGAGCCACACGTTTGCCATCAGGTATTGTAACCTGGTCTGCACTGGGCTGCTCCTTGCTTTGGTTTTTGTGCTCACTTGCAGGGACAGTTCCATGTGTAACAAAAGAGTTCCCTAAACTCCTCTATTGGGTCTCCTATCAATGGCATATCTCGTGCACACTGGTGGGTGGTTGGCCCAGGCTGCCTTAGTTCACCTCCTGTCTTGGCAAGAACACTGGCCTTACCCAGCTGTGCCATACCCAACCTGGTTCTTATTGTTGGTTGTTACAGCCCAGACACACCTAGTCCACCACCACCATGACACAACTCTCATGTGACCCAGTGGCAGTGGAAAACTAGCTCTGCCTGTCCTACAATCACTTTGACTCTCATAAGCACCAGAGGATGCTGGAGTCTAGCCCAGTGTGGAGCACCCCAGACCCTGTCCATGCCCATGCTGAGGGAGACTGCAGCCATGTCATCCCAGACCACCACCCTTATTGTGGCTCTCGCATTCATAGGAACCACAACCTAGCCCCCCAACCAGGCCTGTTCCCAGCCTAGCTCTTGTGCATGCCAGTGGTTGCCATGACCCAGATCTGCATAGCCCATCTCCTGTCTTGACCTTTGCCAATGATGCTGCAGCCCAGTGCTCACTGGTAGTGCTATAGCCTGACCGATGCAAGTCTGCTCCCATCTCTGACTCATGCGAAACCAGCATGCGTGATAGCCTAGCCTGGCATGCCCTGCATTCCAGCCTGTCTGCTTCACGTGCCGGTGAGCTAAGGTTGGCTTGGCCCTGCCCAGTATATTCCCTTCCAAAACCACAGCACACACTTGCAGAAGATGGATCTACCTTGCTCATTCTGACCCACACCCATGCCTGAATCACACGCTCACCAGTGTGAGCCATGGCCCATTAAACAAGTTTCTCTGTTTCCCCCACAGATCCACTCCCAGACCCTAATCTCGTCAGTGGATGCTCGGCTCTTCCTGGTCATAGGCTACCCTCTCCAACCTGCACACGTGTGGATGTTGTGGCCTGGCCTACCCCACTCCGTATCCTTGGGTGTGTCTGAGGGTGCTGCAGCCTAGACAAGGTAGCTGCCAAATCCATCTCTTGGTTCTACTTTCCTATTGACTTTCTGAAATACTGCAGTATGTGCCACTTTTTTTTTTTTATCCATTTTATTGTATTGTTGTTGACAATCTTTACATAGTTAACTATAGTTGAAGGAAAAACAAGAAAAAGAAAAAAAAAAGGTTCAGGGGGATAGGGAGGTGGGCAATGCTATTATGTCCATATTGTTTCCATCATGTATCTGAGGTAAAGGGGGATATTGAGGGAGAAGCCCCACCCGGTTTCCCGCCCACCCCCAAGTCCCGGATGTGGGGCATCACTTTTGAGTCGAGTGCGCTAGCAGAGCTTGAAACCCATAGGGTTGATGCCCAGCAAGCCAATTAAATCAACTAAGAAAACTGAAAGTCAGTTGGAGAAGGTGGCACCAATATCTTGACCCAATGCAAGCAAGAGGTCACTGTACATCCTGTCTGCTGTTCAGATCCTTTGGCATTAGTATACTGTCATTTTATTCATCTTTTCCATATTTAAAGTTAAAAACTCGGTGGGACATCTTCAAGCTCCTTCCTACCCAACTCTAAAGGAAAGATACTCACTGGAAGAGCCAACAATCTGTTTTTTAATGCATGAGATTATGACTGGCGCTGTATTTTTGGAGGATTTCAGTATCTGCCTTGCTGTTTCATTAGCTCTTGCTCCTAAGGCTTCCTGTGAGTGGGAGCAGAGCCCAAGCGAGCCGCTCTGATTTCATGTAGAGAAATGAAGCCCCTCTGTTATTTCGAAAGACTGCTTGACTTGGTAGAAGTGTTTCTTGTCATAAGCCCCTGCTTTTGAATTGGGAAAGGCATTCGTTAGAAGCATCATCTACCTTGCTCCAGTGTCGGCATCTGAAGCTGGGCTGAAAGTTCACAAAGCAAATCCATCTGTAAGCACGGCAAGTCTTTCATAGATAGCGGCTTTTCTCCTCAATTGGTTCAGACTCACAGCTCTCATGCAGCAGCGGCTCTGCCCGGGAAGGCTCCGAAGGGATTGCAGCCCATTAACGGCTTGGCGGAACCGCAGCTTTCATGCAGCCTTCCGTCTAATCTTCCTGCCAGAAAGGAACCCGCAGGGACTCAGGTGCCAAAATTGTTGCTGTAAAATTGGAAGATGATAAGGGAAATGACTTCAGTGATAAGCCACGTGTGTCAGGCCCCCAAACATCTGGAATGCTTTTCTGTGCAAGGCAAGATGATGAAGTACTTGGTTTCTGGCCTTAAGGGTCGCAATGTGGGAGAGGAGCAAAGGCTAAGGTAGCCCCAGGCCTGGGCCCCTGCCAGCTTCCCTGTGTGAAGGACATGATGTTTGGAGGCGTTGAAGGCTGATCTAAAAGCAGGTCAGGCATGAGTGAAGGCAGCTTGGCTTGGGCCAGCTCATTGTCCACAGCCAGCGGTTCAATCAGGCCAAGGCCACAGCAGACTCATGTGGGTTTAGATCCGGGGAAGCAGGTGTAGCTCATGTTCAGAAGTGCCCGGGAAACTTTGCAGACACGAATTCTCAGCCAGCCGCCAACGTAGTGAATGCAGGGTAGGAGGATGGGGCTCCGGAGATCTGAGTTTGGGAACCGCTTGGAGGACCTGGGAGAACGGCTTCAGGCTTAAGGCCAGGCACGCCTGGTTTTGAATCTTGTCCAGGCAACCTCAAGCAAGCCTGTTGACCCTCAGCTTCAAAACATCCAAGAAGAACAACGTTGGGGGAAACCCGTGAAGCAGCACATACTAGAGGCCTCCAGGGGGGTGGACTCCACTGGGCACACTGCCACCATGGGCTGCCCACTCCTTCCCAACCTCAGCATGTGATGGCCCTGAAACCACCACTCCAGGATCTCTGTGAGCACCGGGAAACCTGAGCAAAGCATGCTCACATGGCTGCAAAATGGGTCAGGAGGGTGGCTGAATCCCGGAGAGGCTATGTGCGGCCTTCTAGTTATTTCTAATAACCTTGGACTGAACCTCATTCTGTGAGAGACCAGCCAATCAAACAGCACAAGCAGGTGCTTGGAACTAGTCAGGCAGGCTGGGGAAGGCCTCGCGACTTCTGCTTCCTAGGCAGACAGCTCATGACTGGACTCAGGCTTGCAGGTCAGCCCTATCTTTAAGGTTCACTCGAGCCTCAGCCAGCTGGGGGAAGGCGTGGCCTGAAGGCGCCTGCTGGCCTGGCATTGGTGCTTTTCCACCTTCTGACCCAGAGGCAAGTCAGGACAAACAAGGTTGAGCTTCCTAGACTGACAACTTTGCTTTAAGCCTGGAGTCCCCAAAGCATCATTTTATACACTGTTAATCACTGTGATTTACTGAGTACTTGCTTTGTGCCAGTCACTTTTAGCCTAGTAACAATCTTACTGGGACACCCTGTGACATGGGATCATTTATCCTCACTTCACAGATAAGGAAGAGCTGGGTAGCAGAGAGGGTATAGGTTAGTAAGCAGGGCAGTCCAGGAGAACAGAGAGAAGTAAGAGGAAGGAGAAACTTTGTGGCAAAGGCCTTGAGTCAGAAAAAAAAAATCCCACTACAGTGAGTTTGAGGAGAAAGGTAGTGTAGCAGCTGTTCAGAGGCTGGCAGAGCAAGGGCTGCCAGGTGAGAACCTGACTGGGTTACAGTGATTAGGGCTGTTATAAGAGCAGCAGGAGGAGTACCTGCCAGTAAGCATGAGAACCAGGGCTGGGGGTTAGGCCTGCCTGGACAGGTGGTAACACCCAGCAGCATCAGTGTGGACTGGAGAGTGGGGGCAGTCGGGCTGAGCTAGGCGGCAACACCCATTGATGTGTGCGGGAGTCAAACGGGATGTAGGACAAACTGGGCCAGCCTGCTGGGGGTGGGCCTAGTGGGGGTTATTGGGAGTTGCTTCGATGGGGTTGTTGTTCCCACTTGAGGGCCAAGTGTGTGGTGGGCAGGGTTAGGCTGGGGCACAGCATCCATTCGATTGTGTAAGAGATGGGGCTACAGACAGAACTGACTCAGCGACTGTAATCACCAGTGTGTGCACAGGCTGATGTGGGGGATGGACTGAGCTGGACCCCATACTGGCTGGCACACACAGAAGTCAGGTCTGGGGTTACCTCAAGTGAGGCGTCTTTAAAAAAAAAGATTTATTTTATTTTTATTATAAAGTCAGATATACAGAGAAGAGGAGAGGCAGAGAGGAAGATCCATTGATCACTCCCCAAGTGGCCGCAATGACCAGAGCTGAGCCGATATGAAGCCAGGAGCTCAGAGTCTCTTCTGGGTCTCCTACGTGGGTGCAGGGTCCCAAAGCATTGGGCCGTCCTCGACTGCCTTCCCAGGCCACAAGCAAGGAGCTGAATGGGAAGTGGGGCCACCGGGATTAGAACCGGTGCCCATATGGGATCCTGGCGCATGCAAGGTGAGGGCCTCAGCGGCTAGGCTACCACGCTGGGCGCTCAAATGAGTTTTTTTTGGGGGGGGAAGTCCCAACTGAACTGCTGGACTCAAAACTTCAATCACAAGGAAAATAGCAGGATCTCTGGTCTGATCGTGGAGTGCATTTGTCAGAGCTGGGCTTTCTCAGTTGCTGAAGACGGTGCAGTGGATGGCATGCCCAGATGCACATGGGGGATCTGGCAATCCGCGTGGGCCTGCAGAGGACATCTAGTACCATAGCACAGGACGGAGGGAAGAACAAATTGGACACCTCTCCCAGCAAGTATCTGGGTGAATGGGCCATTGGAAGGAATTCCTCATCCTTGGAACAATGTAATCAATAGCATTTCAGAATTATCGAAACCATTTGAGCAGTTCCCTTGGCGCACGCTCCACACTGGGGACCCTGGGATGACATTGGGTGGCGGGTCCCCTTCCCTGGGTACTGAGGCAGCTGGGAGGCTGGGTTCAGCTTCTCCCCTTCTCCCTGCCTCCCCTGTCCTTCCCCCACACACAGGAAGAAAAAGAAAATTGGCAATAAGATCTCATCTATTTCACCTATTCCTCGACCCTTCCCACCCTGGTTGATGTTCCACATGGGCATGCATCCTTCTCATCTATAAACATCATCAAAAATAAAGTGAAAAAGAAAAAAGAGCAGCGGGAGGGAATGATGCTGTGGCACGGTGAGCTAAGCTTCTGCTTGCAAACCAGTTCAAGTCCCAGCTGCTCCACTGGAGATCCAGCTCCCTGCTAATGCCTCCTGGGAAGGCAGCGAAGGCTAGCCCAAGTGTTTGGGCCACTGCATCCGCATGGGAGACCCGGATAGAGACCCTGGCTCTGGCTGGCCCAGCCCTGGCCGTTGTGGCCACTGACAAGTGAACCTGTGGCCAGGAGATCTCTGTCTTTCCTTCTCTCTCTGTAACTCTGCCTTTCAAGTAAACAGATAAATCTTCAAAAGAAAAGAGCAGCAGGAATCAGCTGACATTCTGTTTTTAATTTTATTCTCATTATTCAATTTTTAAAAATATGCATGAGAATGGGGAGAAAAGGGATAGCGGATCTCCACGTGCCCTCATCCAGTTTCAATAATTACAAACTGTCATGATTCAAGCAGCGAAGGATTGGGGAGCTTTATGTTGAAAAGAAACCAGCCCTTGGGCTGCTGAGAAGGGAGCAGGTGGGCGTGGAGGAACTGCTTAGCAGGCACTGTGGTGGTCCAGGGTAGAGGGAGGGCCAGGTCGAGACGCATGAGGCAGGCTGTGGGGATGAAGGTGAGGGGGCAGGAGCAGCATCAGAGACAAAGATTACAGTACCACAGCCGATCTGCTGTCAGGCAACAGTGACAGAGAAGTGGGGACTAGAGAATGAATAGATGAGAAAGGAGGGGAGTGGGGCCAGGCAGGCAGCCAGGGCCTTCTCAAGTCACCCGAGGTAGGACAGCTGCGTAAGTTTTAGAGCCCAGTACAACAGGAACGTGGGCAGGAAGAATTTCAAAATGTGACCCCGGAGAGATCAGCCCAAGGCAGGCGCTTGTGTCCCTGTCACACAGCTGCCAAGCTGGAACTGGCCTGCAGGAGGAGCCTGGCAGATGGGATCAAAGCCGTCCCAGAGGGGTGAGGGGGCCATCAGCCATGGGCCAAGCCACTGCCAGAGCACCCCGACTGCCTCCCACTGGCCACTGCCTTGTCCAGGGGGCCGGTGATCTCTGGTTTCCTCAAGCTGATCCTGTCAATTGGCAGTGTGGCAGTGCCCTGACATGGTCTGTGCCACAGGATGTGGGCCTGACACCCACAGCATGTGCTATGGAGGCTCATGTGCAGGAGGTCTCAAGAAATCCCAGGTGGAGTTCTAGAAGACTGGCAGCTCCCCATCCCTTCACACAGGGGCACAGGCTGGGGAGCAGTGAGGGCTGGTCCCCGGATTTGGCTGGGATATGCCTAGCACTCAATGGCAGATGTCAGAATGGCAGTTGGAGGATTGGGTCTTAGGTTCAAGCAGAGCCGTCCTGACTGTGGGCAAGAGTGAAGGTACCAGGGAAGACGGGCAGGGGCTCTGAGAAGCTGGGCAAGGACAATTTCCAGCACTGAGGGCACAGAAATCTTCTCCCGTCCTTGCTGTCAGATGGGCACCTTGCTTCTTTGGGGTCTCCAGGTTTGGCTATTACTCAGAGGAAAGCTGCGGTCAACACCTGGCCCAGATTCTGTCTGAAAATGGCCTTCTGGGGCAGCACCTCTCCGAGTCCCACCCTGACCCCTGGAGCAGCAGCAGACCACAAATGATCTAGACTCACCAGGACTGGGTCACTTGATGCCTCCTTACACCACAGCCCTAGCTGGCCAGCGGTGGGAAGGCATGGAGCGGGAGGTCCTCACATCTGACCATGTGTCCTGTCCACGTTTTCTGGGTCTTCTCTGTGCCGGTAAAGCTGCAGGTTTGGCGGGGGATGTTACCGGCTCCTGGCTCCAGCTTCCTGCTAATGGAGATCCTGGGAGGCAGCGATGACAGCTCCGATAGTCGGGTTCCCGTCAGACTTGAATTCCCAGCTCCCAGTTTTAGCCTGGCCCTGCTGCAGCCACTGTGGCCATGTGGGCGTGAACCAGCAGACAGATCTGCCAAAGTGTCTCTTGCTTTCCCTCTCACATAAATCAACATAAATCCAACCAATCCTTCCCACTCAGCGGAGGAGAAAGTAATAGCTTAAGTTTCAGGGTCTAAACTTAGCAGGTGGGTGTCCAGATGCATCGGCGCTCCTGCCTATTCAATGCCACCTTACAGAAAGGCTGCCCACGCTCCAGAGGTGCTCCTGGAAGCCACTTGAGCTTGCATCATGAAAATCAACCTGAGTTTCCAAACACAGAGATAGGTTAAATGGATCAGATCTGCCTGGCCTGTGTAGCTCTAGGTTCCTCAGCCTCGTAATGGCTTCAGTATCACTCTTTTTCAGTAACTTAGTGGCTCACGTCCTCACCTTGCATGTGCTGGGATTCCATATGGGCACCGGTTTGTGTCCCGGAGGCACCACTTCCCATCCAGCTCCCTGCTTGTGGCCTGGGAAAGCAGTCAAGGACGGCCCAAAGCCTTGGGACTCAGCACCTGTGTGGGAGACCCGGAAGAGCTCCTGGTTCCTGGCTTCAGATTGACTCAGTTCAGGCCATTGCAGCTGCTTGGGGAGTGAATCATCGGATGGAAGATCTTCCTCTCTGTTTCTCCTCCTCTCTGTATATCTGACTTTCCAATAAAAATAAATAAATAAATCTTTTTTTTTTTTAAATGAAGGTCAAAGGAAGCACATGGCAGCTTGCTATCCTGTTCCCGGGAAGGCAGAAGAAGGGAGAATGAGGCATCTGCATGGGTGCACAGCCTGCTGGGAGTATCCGGGGGACGCTGTGGACTCCGGGTGTGCCTGCAGCCCGCCTGAGCCCGCTCCCAGGGCAGGCCCCCCGCTGCTGGCTGTGCTCCAGCCGGGAGCCGACAGCAAGGACTCGCAAGCAGAAGATGGATCGTCCCCGATATCGACACTGACACTCCAAATTGGTTCCAAGCACAAGGATGTTCTGTAACGGTGCCGCTGCTGGCTCTGTCACCCAGCTCCATGCTCCAAACGTTTTCCAACCAAATAAAGAGGCCGTAATGGCTATCAAACTCGCGTCCGGTGTAATTACCATAAATCATTATAGATGAGTTCTAATATTGCTGGGGGCAGAGATGCACGGCCGTGGTCATGGGAGACAGGACCAAGCGTTCTTTCACTAAGGGAATTGTGATAGCGTGTCCCTGCTGCCACCCGTACCTTTGCTCAGAAGAGGGGGTCTGTGGCCAGAGGGGCTGTGTTTGTTCCAGGTGCTGTGGAAGAACCGGCGTGCGATGCCGTTGCCGGAGGACAGCAGTGGCCACGGTGGCCTCAGGCAGCGCTGGGTAAGCAGTAGGGACCACCAAGGTACGAGTTGGCCTTGGATGAGCACCATCTAATAGCTTACCCCTTAAGGCCTGGCTGTTACTCCCATTTTACTGATGAGACAACTGAGGTATGGAGAGAGTTCAGAGCTCGTCCCAAGTCATGCAGCTGACAAGTGGCCTGGGGAAGCTGGACTGGGTTGTGAGTTTCCCTGAAGTCTACTCACTTCGAATCAATTATTATTTCAATAGTTAATTTAACGATCTGTTTATTGGAAAGGTAGAGTGACAGAAAGACACGCACACACAAGTACACACACACGAATCTCCATCCACCGGTCCTCCCCTGGGACTCCATCCAAGCCGTGCCTCCCACGCACATGACCAGGAAGCTGAGTGGGAAAAGGGAGCAGGTGCGCTCAAACTGGTCACGCCCCCAGGGATGCAGATGTGATAAATGGTGGCTCAACCTAGCATGTCGCAGCATCAACTCCTCATAGGGATTGTCAGCCCCTCCTGAGAGTTTCTGCACCAGAAGGGCTGCCGGGACGGTTGGCTTGGGGGAGGCCTCTAGCACGCACTGTACAGTCCTGTCTGGGACTCCGCCCTTGCAGAGGGGCGTGTTGCTAGAAGCGTGAAGTTGGTATTCTGTGCCGGACCCAGCCCCTCAGCCCTGCGCTCTCCTCCCTCACATGGCCTCCTGGGCGTGCGGGGTGTGTGCGTGGGGTCACTCCAGCACCCAGCCAGGCTGCCAGGCTCAGCAAAAATTGCATCCACCTTCAGATCACAAGGAAAATCACTTTAGGGTGATTATGTGCCATGTAGTATTTGAAACTTAGAAAAATTCTACGTATTACATACACACACACACACACTCAGATGGCACCTTCCTGGCTGTTTCGTCTCACACCTTATCCTCAGCCCTCCGTCCAGGAACGCCTTCCCACTCACACCCGCTGGGTCCTCCGCACGGGGCGGTCCCAGCTTTACCTGAGACAATGGTGTGACCAAGCACAGAGCCTTGCGCCACACAGGATCTGCAGAGGAGGAACCGTCCTGGCCTGGGACAGAGGGCACAACGCCCTTCAGCCACAGGGTTGGGAAGGTGTCCTGGCGGCCTGGGGCAGAGGGGACCAGGACGGTGTGGTTTTGGAGGAGGACTTGAGGGAGGGGCTGGCAGGGTGGTCACGCGGAGCGAGGACTGGGGTTCGGGGCAGCCTGTCGGTCTGCTCAGCCTCGGGAGCGCAGTCCCCGGAGCGGCTGTGCCCGCTGCCGGCCACCAGAGGGCGCGCGGGATCGTGAAATGACTTCTCGGCCTCGGCGCCCAAAGAGCGTTGGCTCGCCAGCCAGAGGAGAGCCGTGGCTTTTGGGGTTCGCGATGTATCCTTAGGACCCACTGCCAGGGCCAGCACCCAGAGGTGCTCAGTGTAGGAGGAGGGGTGCACTGTGCCGGGGGCAGTCCACCGCAAAGGGACACTTTGACAAAGACCAGGGCTGCTGGCGAGTGCAGAGCCCCGAGGAGGGGCTGCAGGAGTAGCTTTGCCCTCCTTGTATTGCGGGAGGGTTGGTCCAGACAGAATCTGGGAAGCCGATGTGGTGGGAGGGGACAGGAAGGGGCGGGGGTGTGACAGCGTCCAAACGGGGCCGCCATGCTGGGGTCGCTGGACTCCTCCTGTCTACACCGTTTTGCATTCCCGTAGTGGCTTAGCCACCGCGTTCTGGTTTGTCCTCTAGCCAGTCTTGGACAGGTGTAGAAGCAGGATTCATTTATATTTCTGCTCGTTAGAGACAGGAAGTTGAGACAGACCCCACGAGCAGCCCAAGGTGGCTCAGTAATGGTGCGGGAGTGGGGCTGTGGACCGGAGGAGACTCAGTGTCCCGCATGCCCAGTGTTCCAGTTGGGTCTCTGTTGTGACCTTTGAAAAGGGTGGAAACTCAATCCCGCTCGTTGGACAGGGAGGGAGTGGCCAGGGTGGTGGTTCCATGGTGTGAGCTGTGTCTGTGAGGCTGAGTCCAGTTTCAGGCCTGGGGCTTCGGGGAGGCACAAGAAACAGGCTGAGCCACCCTACCCCCATGCTCCCTTCCTCCTCTCTCTGGCTGGGGGCGGGGGGCTGCGGGAGGGGAGCCAGGGCTTCTGCCCCATGGTGGCTGTTGGGATTGTGTGTGAGAAGGTGCCAAGGCCCTCCCCTGCCCGGTCATCTCCAGGCGCCTCATCGGGGCGTCCTGTCTTGCTCACCAGGCAGCTAGCTGACTGCCCCGAGCTGCTGCAAGGACCCTCATTTGAGCACTTGCCTGAGAGAACCTCAGGGTGGGCATTGGTAGAGCGGTTTGAGCCCCAGCTGGTTCACTTCCCATCCAACTCCCTGCTAATGTACTGGGCGGGGGGCGGGTAGCAGGGGCTGGCTCAGGGGCTGAGGCCCCTGCACCCACCGGGATGCCCGATGATACCCCTGGGCCCTGGCTGCCGCAGGCCTTTGAGGAATGAAATCAGCAGATAGAAGATCTCTTCCCCGCACCCTTCTCACTTTCTCTGCCTTTCAAATAGATGAAAATAAATGAACTTTTTAAAAAAGAGGAATCTGCCTGCGAGCTCACATTTTTGTCCATGTACAGAAATAACTCCGCGAGGATGCTGCTCTTCAGTGGGTGCCGCTGCGGGAAGCAGGGTGAGACTCCTCACAGAATTCTGCAGTCCTGGCCATTGTCTGAACTTTTTCTAACAAGCTTAGCACTTGAAAAAAAAAAACTTTAGAACTGCCCTGCTGGAAGCAGCGAAAATCATAAACCGCTGAATTAAACAGTCCCCACCAGCCGCTGTAGGCGGCTCCTGGTCCATCCTGGCAGCTTGCTGCACGAAGGCGGTGGGTGCTGGGCCTGGCTCTGAGAGCAGGGGAGAGCTTGGGCACCATCCAGGCACATGGGCCACCATGCTCGGGTGGCCTCAGAGGTGCCTCTGTGTGCACGTAGGCCTCACCTCCTTCTAGAACACTGCCCAGTGCTGGTTGGAGTGAGTCTTGCCTCAAGCACCATTCCCAAGGGGCCCTCACAGCCGAGCTGTTCCCCAGCGTCCCCTACACCCGATCCAGCTGGTGTCCTGGCGGATGAGGGCCTTGGGCAGCCAGCAGCGGCCTCTCTCGTTACTTGAGGAAGGGGAGAGGGTCTTCCTCTTCTGTGGGCCCACCCCCCTTGAAAGCAGCTTAGGGAGCATGAGCCTCGGCTCACCAGGCCCCCGCTTGGTGGCAGGTGTGGACCTGGGGCTAGAGAAAACCACGGGCCAGGGTTGAGGCCCAGGTCACTGCTGTGCGTCTGGAAAGGGAGACAGCGGGTGACCTGTTCATTGTTGTTCTTCTTTTTTTTTCTTACACTTGTGCTCTGCCTTTATTTAATTCAGGTTTGAAAATTTATGCACAGCTGGGGCAGGCATGTGGCCGAGCAATTAAGGTGCTGGCACCTCACACCCAGGCGCAGGTTTGGCTTGCGCCTCTGGCGTCTGACTTGGGCCTGATGCTCGTGTGGCCCCTGAGAGGCGGTGGTGATGGTACCACTCCCGTGGGAGAGCTGACTTTTGGCTGAGGTCCCAGCTAGGGTTTGCTGCTGGCATTTAGGGAGTGAACTGGCAGATGGGAGCCGTTCTCTCTCTCTCTTTCTGCATCTAAAAAAAAAAAATTAAGTTTTTCTACAGCATCACAGATAAAATCAGGAGAGGAAGAGAGAACTAGAGATGCATAAAAAATAAGGAGGAAAGGAGCGAAGTCAAATAAGGTGAAGCAGGAATACAGTGAAAAGGAGCAGGTGTCAGAGAGGCAGAGAGTGAGGTGGGGGCAGGGTGGAGGAGCCGCTGCAGGCCTGGCCCCAGCGAGGCAGCAGCCAGCAGGCCTCACACAGATGGGCCTCACAGCTGCTCCTGGGTTGCCTCCAGATGGCCTGACAGCCTCCTTCCCAGGCTGCCTTCCCAAGGCCCCTGGCTGTGTGGGCAACCCCAACACCTCTGCTGGCAATGAGGCCGCAGATGCTGGAAGTGACCTCGGCCCAGAGTCTCCAGGCCAGAGCAGCTGTCGGGGAGTTAGTTCTCCCTGGAGCTCTCTGCATATCTCATGAGCAGAGGCGCGCCTGCCTTGTACCAGCTGCTTGTCCTGGGGTGTTTGGATGGCAGCAGCGTTAGACATGTGTGACACCGCCTGCAAATAGTGAAAAATGGATGGGCCTGCTGCCCCTGTAGAACTCTGCTCTCCTGATACAGGGGTCCTCTCTCGGAGGTTCACGTTGCACACAGCTTTATCTGGTCGAGCAGACTCTGTTGCCTGAAATGCAAGCAGCTGGTGGGAAGCGGGGAGGTGGGAGACGCTGCACAGTTGCTTCTTGGATGCCTAGGTCCCTGGGTGGAAAGCCTGCAGTCGAGCTCTGCCCTTGTGATCTGCCTTCCTGTTGGTGCACACATGGGAGGGCCTGCCACCTATATGGGAGACATGAATAGTTCCTGGTCCCTGGCCTTGACCTGGCCAGCCTTGCTGGTTTGGGCACTTGTGGGGTGAATGAGCAGGTGGAAGGTATCTCCTCTCTCTGTCAATGTTGTTTATTGGTTAAGAGCTCACACCCCGAGAGTCAGCCTGCACAGGCTGAAGTTCAACTCCACTGTTGATGGGCAGAGGGCCTACAACAAGCCACATCACATCAGCTGCTGCAAGCGTGATCTGGGAGGAGACATTCAACAGACGAGGCGGGAGGAAAGCCCTTTGCTCCGGCGGGGATGAGCACACAGATGCCACGGACGCAGCAGCTTCCCTCCTGGCGAGGAACACGACAGAAACGGATCCTCAGGTGGGTACAAGCCTGAGGACTGAAGTGTGGGACTCGTTCCCCAGGACAGCTTCCACATGGCAACGGCTCCCGAGTTCTCAACATCGGAGTGGAAGTTGTGGTGTTTCTGCAGCCGGAAGGGAGGCACGAGTGAGAATGGTAATGTGCACACACATGCAGCCGAGTGAACGAACCCCGTGACAGTGCGCATGTGCAGGTATGGTGGGACAGAAGCAGGCACAGCAATGAATGGAGGCAGAGGCCCATGCCGGGCGTGATGGGGAGGAGTCCAGGGAGGTTCTGAGAGCCAAGTCTTGGGTGCACAGGTGTGAACACAAATGCGTTGTCTTAACCTTTGTAAACATTTCCAATTAAAAGCTTATAATGTGGGAAAGGATGCCTGGGTGGATTTGTTGAATTCAACACAAAGGGATTGTTTCAGAAAAAGCCGAAGCGACATGGGGAAATGGGCTCATAGCATACAGAGAGCTGAGGCACATCCCAGGAGCTTTGTTCACAGGGTGACCAAGAGGAACAAGTTTAGAGGCTGACAGTTGTGGTGCAGAGAGCTAAGAGGCTGCCCAGCCTACCAGCATCCCATATGAGTGCCAGTTCGAGTCCCAGGTTTGGCCTGGACTCTTGTCCTTTGGTGAGTGAACCAGTGGATAGAGAACTTCTCTCCCTCTCTCTTGTATTTTGTATTTCAAATAAATAAACCTTGTTTCTATTTTTTAAGAGGAACATATTCACTAACCTTTTATTTATGAGATATTTGTGATGATTTTCAAAGCCCTCAACATTGATCTTCATGGTTCAGTAGTAGAGAAATTACTAGGTTAATGGAGGTACTTCTTTTTAAGATTTATTTAGTCGAAGAGCAGAGCAAGGAAGAGAATCTTCCATGTGCTGGTTCACTTCCCACATGGCCACGGCATCTGGTGCTGGGTCATGGTGAAGTCAGGAGCCTGGGGCTTCATCCAGGTCTCCCGCGTGGGTGCAGGACACCAAGCACGTGGGTCGTCTGCTGCTGCTTGTCCAGGCATGTTAGCCAGGAGCTGGATGGGAAGCAGAGTAGCATGGATGCCCTTGTGGGATGCCCGCATCACAAGCAGTGGCTTAACTTGCTACGTTAAAGTGTTAGACCCTTAACAGTGTTACTTCTAAAGAATGTCACCAACCTGAGGAGATCTATTGCAAATCAGTTGGTAGGTGGAGAGTAACATCCTGGTTTGGTAGATAAATATGAACCAAAGAGATTATCCCACAGATGTGGGCAGGTAGGGAGTGCTGGCAAAAGGATCTGAGATTTCTTTAAAAATATGTTTCTTTTTTTTGAAAGTCATAGTTGCAGAGAACAGAGAGACAGAGAAAGATCTTCCATCTTCTGATTCAGGCCTGGGCCAAGCCAGGAGCTTCATCTGGGTCTCCCACAAGTGTGGCAGAGACCCAAACACATGAGCCATCTTCTGTTGCCTTCCTTAGGCCGTTGGCAGGGAGCTGGGGCAGAAATGGAGCAGTTGAGATATGAACCAGCACCCATACGGACACCAATGTCACAGGTGTTGGATGGCATTACAAAGCCACAGCCCTGGCTCCAGGGGAGGTTTTGACATCACTGTCCAACTGCCCTGCACCCGCTGGGGTGTGACCATTGCGCCCTGCCTATGCAGAAGCTCTGGCCAGCACAGGAGCTCCCACAGAACAGCCAGCCATGGCCGAGTGATGGCGTGCTCTGCACCACCAAGCCCCATGCCCTTCCATGGAGTGGAGACGACAGTTCTCCAATGTTCCAACTTAAAACTAGAAGCAACTGGAGATATCCAACGTGACTGTACGTTGTCTCCTTGTAGGGCTTCTTATGTCATTATAATAAAATGATCAGAAGCCATGGCACTTCCAAGATTTCCATGGAAATAGGTGATGCTCAAACCCCACCCCAAACTCTGCTCCTCTGAATGCTCAAGTATGCCTCAACCCGAACAACACCCCAATGTCTCCTGAGAGAATAAAAGGTGACCCAAACCTTGTTGGGGGGAATTTTCTGAGTTCCTTTGGCTCTCTCCTGCCATTTTCCTTTGCTTTAAATAAATTCTGCTCTTCTGTACACTTCTATACCTCTTCCTAGCCTTTCTTCTTCTGATGGAACCAAGGCCTAAAGCAAGCCTAGCCAGGACCACCCTACAAGAAATGCAGGAAGATCTGGGGTGGAAGAGGGGCCTGGTGGGCTCTATGCTACACATCCGGAGCGATGAAATCTTCAGCTTTGCAGGGAAGCCACGCTGCTCTGCTCGCTCCAGGTGCTGTGCCACACATAGATATTTTGTGGGATAGAAGGTCTGTGGGATCGTTTCTTAGGGTAAATCAAACGCGAGGCTTAGTCACGGTTGGGGTCAGCCTCCAGTAGGACCCAGAGCAGTGGAGGGGCAACAGGTGCTCTGAGGGCTTGCTGAGGCTGCAGCCCGGGGAGAGGATGCTGCCTCCCCATAGGCAGAGGATCTGAGGATCCCAGCCAATTTCGCTTAAATTTCAAAGACTAGCAAGGCTCTAGTTGATGTCTGGATCGTATCTACAACTGTGAGGGCTGGGGAGGACAGCTTTTGTGACCCATAAAACCCAGAGTGTCTGGGGAGCTTTGCCAAGGTTGCGTGGTAACTGCGCTACTGTGGAATTCGAAGCCTGCGTTCCTGGGCTGTGGGTCCTTGCTACTCCTCAAGCCGAGGCAAACCGCATCGTGTCAGCCCTTCCTTGCTCTTCATCTGTGAGCTTCCCAGGGGCTTCTGGTGATCACTTTGTTGCGGCTTAGTAAACCAGAGGGGGTTTCTTAGCTCATCTTTGAAGTACCTGTGTTGTGTCTGAAGTTGAGCAGGTGCCCATCCTCGGCTGGACCTGGGCACACAGATGCACCCTCTTTCCTGCAGGAGCTCACAGCCAGGCTGGGGGTCAGGGAGCAGGTGCTGGCAGGAGGAGGCTGACAGGGGGCTGTGAGAAAGCCGATTGAGTACTTTGGCTGCCCGGTGCCTTCAGTCTGATCCTGGGCTCCCACAATCACAACCCTGAAGGAGCTGGGGTGGAGGATGGGGAGGAGGAAAATGTCCCTCATTTGCAGTGACAGGACTCCAGGCTATAAATAGCAACAGAAATAGAGCAGAGAGGTCATTTTCTAGCTCATGTAGACTTTTTCTTCCATCCGAGACAAGCATTTTGATGATTCTATCCGAACTCAGAAAATCCGTACCGCCTCCGTAGTCCCCCACCCCTGTGTCTGCAGTGGCCCTCAGGGCTGCTGACTCTCCTGGGCTGGGGGTCCTTGTCCGGGGTGTGCAGACCAGTGGGTATGGAGGAGGGGCAGCCACCACCCAGGCCCCCGTCCTTCCTCCCTTTCGTTCTCATGCAAAGTACCTGCAAAACTCATCAAAGGCAGCAGCTGAATGGGAGAAATTGATTAGCCGATCTGGTTTGCATAATGCAGTCATTGGCATTAGCAAATTAAGTCAGCTTGGCTTCCCTCATTGCCAGGCTGTTCGAGAGACGGAGAGGAGACACAGGCTCACAGTCCCAGGCCTGGCAGTTCTCCGGTGATCATTAGTAACAACAATCAACTGCTAATACTACTCTACAGCGATTCCTTCCAGTCACATTTGCAGGCTTGGTTCTGGCATCTAGGGTAGAGTTAGTGGGGGAGCCTCGCTCTCCCACCTTGATGAGCAATGGAAGGGGAGCCCTGGCAGGTGGGCAAGCTGCGGAGGGGCAGGGTGTGGCCAGCCACCTGCCCGTGCCACCCTTACCATCCATCTTGGTGTCCTCATGCCAGCTGAGCTTAGGCGAGAGCCAGGACTCGGGCAGTGCCTTCACCACAGCCTCCCTGGCAGGGGCCCCGGTCCTCACCATGCTGGAGTGAATCCGATAAAAGTGAACACTTGTGGCGTCTGCCCAGCCAGCAAACACTTTATAAAAGGGTGCTTCAAGAATGTCATTGAGAAATAGAATTCAAAGACTAATTTCAGTGAAAAATATTTAGAAATTCATTTAGAAACACATTTCTGCATAATGTGTTAGCCATACACATTTTATTTTTTTAATACATTTTATTATTATTATTATTATTTTATAGTACAGTTTCGTATTCCCTTATCCCCTCCCCAGTTCCCTCCCCCCGCAGTTCCTCTATATCATTACTAACATATAGTTCTTCATACTCAGTCATATGTCCATCATTGCGGGCATGGACAATGGCAGAGAGTCCAGAATCCTATTGTCAACATATAGTAAACAGTTTCATTGTAAGTCCATCTTTGTCTGGAAGCAGAAATGCATACCACACTACATCCTCACATCTGAATGTTAGTCTCCATTTCACAGCTACTGTACATCTCCTTAAATGAAAAGTCATAATACAAAATCAACAATAGAAAGAAAAGAGGAAATTTACAATGCCATGAAGTTAAATGACATGTTACTAGATATGACAGTCTCCATTACACAACTACTGTACATCCCCTTAAATGAAAAGTCGTGATACAAAATCAACAAATAGAAATTTACAATGCCTGAAGTTAAATGACATGTTACTAGATATGACAGTCTCCATTACACAGCAACTATACATCCCCTTAAATGAAGAGCCACAAAACAAAATCAACAACAGGAAGAAAAAAGAAATTTACAACACCAAGAAGTTAAATAACATGCTATTAAATGACTAATGTGTAGCTGAAGAAATGAAAATCAAGAACCTTCTTGAAGAGAATGATGCTACTGTATGATATACGAGTCATTGAATGATTTAATCAGAAGGAAGTGTTTTGAAGAGATGAAACTAACAGAGAATAACCAAACCCATGTGATATAGTTTCCGCTAATCTTTGTTGAAGTGTGTCTCCTCCAGACAATAAGCAGATGGGTTTTGTTTTTAATCAAGTGTACTACTCTATGATGTTTGATTAAGCTTAAGCCATTTACATTCAGAGTTTAATATACATGGGTGTTACGTTGGTCTTGTCATTTTAGCAATGGGTTGTTCATTGGTTTAGTCTTCTGTTGTCATTTTACTGGGATGTTCTTCCCGTTTGCCTTTGGTTTTGGTAGGTGCTATTCCTCTTCTCTGCCAAGAGAACATCTTGAAGTATCATTTGTAGGGCAGGTTTGGAAGAAGCAAATTCTTTTAGCTTTTCTTTACTGTGGAAGAATTTTATTTCATTTTCAAAGATGAAAGAAAGCTTTGCTGGATATGTTATGCTAGGCCATCAATTTTTTTCTTTTAGAATCTGGAATATGTCACTCCATTCTTTTCTGGCCTGTAGAGTTTCCTGTGAGAGATCTCCTGTGAGTTTAATTGGCATTCCTTTATATTGTCAATTGATTTTTTTCACGTGCACATTTAAGGATTTTTTCCTTATGTTCAATTGAAGAGAGCTTGATGATCATATGTCGTGGTGAAGATCGCTTTTGGTCAAGCCTGTTGGGAGTTCTGTGCCCCTCCTGGATGTTGTTTCCCAATTCTTTCTCTAGATTAGGGAAATTTTCTTTTATGATTTCATTAAAGACATTTGCAAACTCAGTTTCTCTTTCTGCATCTTCTGGGACTCCCATAACTCTTAGATTTGGCCTCTTAATAGTGTCTTTCAATTCTTGAATACTTTTTTTGGCCTGATCCAGCTCTGCTTCCAGCTTTTTGTTTGCTTCCCCCTGGTGACAGGAAATACCTTCCAATTCTGAGATACTTTCTTCTGCTTACTTCATTCTATTTTGGAGACTCTCCACTGTAGTTTTAATTTGCTCTACTGTGTTCTTAATTTCTGATATACCAGCCTTGATTTGCTTTATTGCTTCCTTAAATTCTTTGAACTCTTGCATGAACTTCTCATTGTTGATCAGAATCTTTAAAATGAGTCTTATGGATTCTGTGTGCCCCATTTTCTTGACGTCTTCCTCAGTCAACTCTGAGGTTGGCATAGCGTTTTGCTCCCTTGCAGGAGAGTTTTCGGCAATATTCATTGTGCCTTTGTCTCTTCTTTTGCTCTTGATCATTGTACTTCTGGTTAGCAGAGTCTTCTCCTTGGGGCAGGTTTCTAAGCTGTGTCACCCACAGGTCTACAATGCGATTCTACTTATTGTGGTTGATACACAACTTTTTGCTTGCAGCCACTTGTGCCACAACCTCCAGCGAGTTCCAGTTCTGGGTTCTTATGTCAGATTTCCACTGTGGTCTCCACAGCCCCAGCTCTTGTCTCATCACTCACCACCTCCTCTGATACCGTGGTGAGGCTGCACTGTTGTCTCTGCAACCTTTCTCCCACTTCCGGTTGGAGCAGGTCCCAGGGTTAGAGAGACACCAGGTGTCCTATATAATTAGGTTGTTAGTGGCTCTGATCTTGCTGGAACCTGTTGGACATTAGATCTAGGTGCCACACGGACCTATTTTGACCCGTACGATGCCACAGTCAGTATTATTTTCCTGCGGGACCAGTGCAATCTCGGACCTCAGCAAGTTCTCGCGAGATCAACACATGCATAGTTCACTGTTGTCCCCTGCAGTCCCAAAACTATTGCCACTGTGCGCAAAATGGCAACTGCCGTACAAGCACTAAGGTTCTTGATTTGCTGGCCGTCAGATCTGAGGGCTATCCAGACCTGCCCTGGGTGGAACCCGTAGAATGCCACGTCGTTGCAGTTCACCCAGACAGAAATGAGCTCACTCCCAGCTCAGCACATGCTCAGTCCTCTCCCTCGCCCTTTCCTCCTTACGCAAAATGGTGCCCAATTCAGCTCTAGGAGGCTGACTGGACTGTGAAATCCACTCTGTTCTCATACTGCCCGTCTGAGATCTGCTGCTCTGTCTCTGCTCCTGGTCAAATCAAACGGACCAGCAGAACAGACAGTTCTTTGTCTGGGTTCACCACCCGAGCTCCTAGTGAAAGTCCCTTCCCACCTGGTTGCTGGTGGAGTTCCAGCTGCTGTGGAGTTCAGATCGCCGTGCTGGAGTATCAGTCACTGCAACACCACACCGTTGTGTCCACTGCTTTCCTGTGTGTGTCAGTCTCCAGGTACCCCTCTGCTGTTGTTCTGTCCTTTCCTATTTCCTGAAATATGTCCTCTCTGCTTCATCCTGGTTAAATGTTTTTCCGTCTGTATAAATGTGTCCTTACCCTATTCTGCCATCTTGATTCTCGGATCTCAGGTTTCTAGATGCATTACACAGAGGAAGACAGTAACAGTAACTACCTTCCTGAGTGACTATTAGGGCTCCAAGACACATTTCAATAGAGTGCAACATCCTGAGAATTCAACACATGCTGACTGGTAAAGGCGGGGACAGGAGTGAGGAGAGTGGAAGTGATGGCTGGGCAGCCGCAGTGCATGTCCAGACCCAGCTGGGATCAGACATGAGGCCCCTGTCTCCTCTTCACCTCGCAGAGAAACCCAGAGAGCAGTGTATGCCTCCTCCGGCCCCACCCGCGCTGCCGAAGACTGGCAGGTGCACGTGGGATGCCTGGGACCAGGGTTTTATATTTGGCAACTGCCATGGGAAGGGAATGATGCTGGAGAGGGTGCTGCATTCCTGAGAATCCGAGTTTGTCAAGTGACTGAGTCTATTCTGGTGAGCCAGCCAGAGACGTGTGATTTATTGACATTTCAGAAAAAGCTGTCAGCCCATCCCAGTCAGCTCGTTCCAACGGAGGTGCAGCTCTCCCATCCTCCTCCTTGCTAGAGCTGGCACCACAGGGTGGGGGACCCTGAACCCATCCTGCTGCTGGACCTCCACCCCCTTTCAGACGGTCAGTGAGAACTCAGTGGCCTGGGGCCAGATGTAGCTGGGAGAGGAAGAGGTTAAGTAAGCAAAGTTGTAGCCAGAGACTGTTCGACGCGGTGGGCAAGGTGCAGCTGTAGGGGCTGGAAGTTTCGACTTGGACCTGTTGCAGCCCTTTTATCCTCCTGTCTGTCCATCTGTGATTCAACACACACCGAAAGGAGGGTCTGACTTCCCAAGGTGGTTCTTAAGGTCCCAGGTCTGTCTTCAACCCTGAGGTGTGACTGAAGTCCCCACCTGGGCAGCATCTCAGGCCACCCAGAATGAGGGAGAGAGAGAGAGGAAAAGAGAGAGAGGATGGACATGTGTTTGTATATGAATGCATGTGAACATGTGTGTGTGTGTGCATGTATGGGCATGTCTCCGTGTACATGTGTGTGCTATGTGCACAAGTGAGCCAATGCAGCATGCGGGTACATACGAGTAAACCTGCACGCATGTGCTTGTTACACACATACATGTATTTGGCAACACGTGTGGTTGCCAAATGAGGTTCTCAGATCTAGGACAGAGGAGCGCTAGGTGCCAGCTCATCTGAGTCAGTGTTGTGTTGGGCGGAGCCCTCCAGCACTGTCACTCCCCTTTGGCCTCTGGGCTGTCTGAAGATGCTCTCAGAGCCCCTGATGACTTGAGACATTGGCTGGGAAGCAGGCCTGGGGCGGAGGGTCAGGTCATCTGGCTTGGCTTGGAGTGAGCCAGATGTGGCTTGACCCAGAAAAACATCAGCTGCAGGTCTTGTTTTCAGCAAAACAGAAAAGGGCACACATGTTGGCAGCAAGTGCCCACAGGAAAGGAGGTGGGCTCTTCCTGTAATTCCCCGTGTGTACCAACTGGGTAATCTACAATTAAATTCAGTCCCAACACCATCCAGTTCACACAGACTCCAAAGTTTCAAGCTCAGTATCATAAGCCTACTCCCTCTCCCCCACGTCAGGTGCCAGTCACCCAGAATCTCTGTCCAACCTGATTACTCATCGGGATCTTCCAGCTTGGTGGCAGGGACCCAAGAACTCCAGCAAGCTTCTGCTGCTCCCTAGATATACCAGCAGCGAGCCAATTGGAAGTGGAGGACCTGGGACTTGACTCGGTGCCCATACGGGATGCCAGCATTGCCAGTGACAGCATAGCCATCAGCACCATAATGGTAGCAATGGATCATTAATCTCCAACCTCATCCAGCCTACTCCTCTCCAGAAATGGGCAGAGAGGAACTGAGGCAGCAATGATTTTGTCTTTCTGGGAGTCAATTTCATGCAAGGAGCCCCGCTGAATAATCTCTTTAGAACATAAAGACTCCCAATATTCAGGTTTTGGGAGCTCTGGCTAGTGGCCAGGAACAAGAATCCAAAAAAAAAAAAAGTCCCTTTAATCACAATATTACATTCTGTGAAACACTGTGTTTGATACATTAGCTATAGTTTAATATTGATTACATAGTGAAGCAAACTAGCCTGTGTTGCATCTCACCTGAAGGCACGGAGAGTTACCCGCAGTAGAGCTGCTCTTTGCTCAGTTTGAGCTTTGGGAATTGGCAAAGGGGCAGCGGGTGCACACACCAGCTCCTATTTACCAGACAGAGGTTGTGCCTAGCACACAGCACGTGCTCATGGTGACATGGTGCCCCTGAGAAAGGAAACAGCTCCACACCCTGATCTGGGCTGAAAGGTTGCCTGGCATCTTACCTTGTGTGATTTAAGGGAAGCTAATTAACCTGGGGAGTGGAACAATATCTACCTTACCATGGTGCCGTGAGGCCAGAAACAGAGTAGCACAGACAGTATTGAATGAAGAGAAAACCCTCACTAAGTACCATTTCCTTCTCCCTCTCCTGCATTTGATAAACCTATTTGCATCACACAGAGGGGCGATGTTGCAGGGATAGGTAACCTGCTACACCATAGGGCTGGCCTCCAGCCGGGGCGTTTTGGAGCAGTTCAACTGACCTTTTCTCCTCCTTTGGATATTTCTCATCCTATGGCTGTTGTTTGGCCTCCTGTGAGCTCTCTTACATCACAGGAGCCTCTCTGATCTCCTCAGCTGGCCTGGAGCCTTCCGGCCACCACATTAGATGTGTCTGCTTCACGGTCAAGGTGCACTTGATGAGGACCGGACCTTTTGCCTGTAGTGGCTGCAGCCCTGGGCTGCCAGCACAGCTGAAACCCACAAAGTTCAAATGGGCCAGCTGGCTGTCTGAAAGTTCTTTGCTTAGCAGCTTTCATTTGGAACCCATCACTATTCGTCTAGTTAACATACAGCTAATTAGGGGTGGGGCTTTGTCACTGCCCTGCAGGTCTCCTTATCACTCACTGTATTTTATGGTAGCTGCTTACCTCGCATCAGCTTTCTCCAAGAGTGTCTAGCGCCACATAGTTGGGATCCTGGTCTGCCCTGTGCAGTATTGCAGGCTCTGTGCCCGACCATCAGAAACATACAACCAGCACACTACAGTCATTGTTGAAGAGGGAAGTCAGTTCTGAGCACAGGTCCAAGGTCAAATGCCAAGGAGGAAATAAGGGGCAGGGAACCACAGGTGACAGGTGGATCCATGCAATCAAGGTTTGGGCCACACACCATCGGCAGGCAGGGTGCTGGGATCTAAGGGCACCGAAAACAAAGCTCTCGCTATGGGGCTGGCTCCAGCACTCACCCCAGCACCAAGAAGACACTCACCTGGTTGCCAGGGATTGACTCCACACCCACAGATTTTCAGAATTCTCAGTGAGTGCTTACAGACCCTCAAATGTAAAGGGCAACATTATGTAACATTATGTAAGTCAATGAAAGAGACAGAGATGTGCCTGTTAGATTCTCTGGCTACAAGCGAGGAGAACAGACTTGGGATGATGGAAGTGAACATGTAACCAAAGGCAAAGTAGAAGAAGCAGGTTTGGGATGGGCAGCAACAGCACAGCTCAGATGTCCTCTGATGGAAGATTGGTGTCACCTGTCTTCAACAGGTGAATGATGGTCCTGGGGAGGTTGCATAGAATGGGCAAGGAGGTGCTCCCATAAGGGATGAGCATTCGTGGATGTTGGTACCCTCAAGTAGATAAAATTGATGCTTGTTCACAGAAGGAAATCTAGGAAACACAAGAAAGTAAAAAGTAGGATCTGATGTCATGCTTCTGTGGGTTAAACCTTTGCCTGTGATGCTGGCGCCCCATAGCACAGTGCTGGTTCATGTCCTGATTGCTCTGCTTCTGACATTGCTTCCTGCCAATGCACTTGGGAAAGCTGCAGAAGGTGACCCAAGTACTTGAATCCTTGTCACCCATGTGGGAGATCAGGATGAAGCTTTTGGCTCTGAATTTTGAGCTGTTTGAATATGGCTATTGTGGACGTTTGGGGAATGAACCAGTAGATGGAGATTTCTTTATCTCTGCCTCTCCTCGCTATCATTCTGCCTGTAGTAACCATCCAAATATACACATTTGTATTTTAGACCCAAGTCTTTTTCTGCTCAGTTTAGCTGGGAGGCAATACAGAAAATTAGTCAAGATAATGAGTTCTGAAGCTGCAACACTGGGTGACTTCAGATATGCAGTTTGACCTAGAGAGCTATTGTGGATAAAAGAGAGGTGTTCTGAGGAAAAATACAGCAATGTCTGTCAGACAGTAAGTACTTAAATGCCGATGAATGCTCAACAAATATTTGATGTGATTAACCTCACAGAGAATCTATTATACTGCCATGTTGTCTGTCCCAGCTCTTCCCTGGAAACCCTTGGGTTTAACTTATCTCAATTTGGGGCTTCAGGTATATCATCCAATATTTCAGGGAGTAATTATTTATCTGAGGGACAAGCAGAGAGTTTCCATCTGCTGATTGATTCTCCAAAGAACCAGGGACACCACCCAGGTCTTGCTCGAGCCATCACTTGCTGCCTTCTGAGCTTTGCGTTAGCAGAGGCTGGAGTCAGGCGCGGAGCCAGGATTTGAACCTAAGTAGTCTGATGTGGGATGTGTGCAAACACCTGACCCCCTAGGGAGTACTTTTTTTCCCCATTCCATGTCTTAAAAGCAAAGTTAGCATATAGATTATCTGGAGTAATTTGGGAAGTGTGGAGGGGAAGAAGACAGTGCACTTAAAAGCAGATAAAGCATTACATCAGATGGAGCTGACTGCTCATTCAGGTCTGTTTGTTTTCTTCTAGTAACAGTATTCCCTTGACCCCTTTTCTTTTGAAAATGCTTTCCTAACCCAGGTGGTATGAACGGCTCTGTCTTGTTGACAGTCTCTGCCTTTTTGAAGTTGTAGGCCTAGCCAATTAGAGGTTCCCATTGGCCTCAGAATGTGGTTTTATAATTGCTGCTGACCTCGGGTTCTTGAAATTTTTGTCTTTGGAATGAGGGGGCTAAAACGATGTGAACACATGTTTGCCACGTGGAGAGAAGCAGACACCTGCAGAGATGCAGAGATAAGCCTGGAAGTACCCAGTCCCAGCCCCAGAAAGCCTGGGTTTTTGCAGAATGTCTGATTTCTGTGACTTTCCAGTATTGTTCCAGCCATGCAAACTGTATAAATTTCCATTTATTTTTTCTTAAAATGAGTTGTGTTGGGCTGTTGTTATTTTTAAGTCAAAGAATCTTGACTCATGCTTTGTTTTAAAAGGAAGGTGATTGTGTAATCATTCTTAATTTTGTCCATTCTGCCTCTAATGAGAAAGAATGTCTTCCCCACCTGGGCAATCCTCCATGAGCATGGGAACCCCAGACTTTTGGGGATGGGATTTGTCAGTTTCGTATCAGGATATCCTTGGGGCTTTACTCTGTCTTAGTGATTGCTGATGTGATGATCCACAGCATTCACTCCATCCGGCGAAATTTGATTCTCTCATGTCTTTGGAGTTGTTTGAAGAAACAGTGGTTCCTTTTATCTCTTCTGGTTTTCTTGGAGCTTGTTCTATTCCCTTTCATCTCGAGCTCAACACCACGGAAAGCTGTAATGGACTGAGATCCTGAAGTCTGCATGTATACATAAGTATACTGGCATCTTCCAAGCAATCAGAATTGCTTGGCACCTGCCTAGTGTTCTTACTCCCTTTAACATCACAGGCTTTTTTGTGTGTGTTTTTAAAGATGCCTGGCTGATGGTGGGGCTTAAAAAGTCTTCAGTGTTTGGTGGAGGTGCAGAAAGAAGGCTGTTCCTACTTAGAGACCCAACAGGCTCCTATTGTACTGCCCGCCTGCAGACTTGCCGGCCAGGCACTGTTTGGGAAGCCTGCCCACCTTCTCAATCTGCCCCTCTCGCGTTTCATCAAAATGCTCAGAACACATCAGGGGAACTTTCGTTTAGTCAATTTCAGTGCCAGACAAGTCGTCGTTTGTTGTTTCCTACATTCACTCTCTTACTGCTTTGAACCCTCTACCGGGGGGTGCCTTATCTAGGGGCAAGGGCAGCAGACCTTTAGCACCCTGTAAGAACACCGCAGGACACAGTGGAGAAGGCTCTCCAGGCCAGGGTGAGGGGTGCAGGGCCCGGGCGGAGCCTGTCATCAGTGCTTAGGTGAGAAACCAAACAGAAGCCACTGTGTTCCCTGCATGCACTTCCAGAAAGGTCTAGAGTTGTGACCTATTTGGGTTTTTAGTTCACAGAACTCCTAAGAAGAAATGAAAAAGGGTGTTTTCTCTCCTCTAAATAGTCCTTGACAAATCTTCACTATGTAGTTTGTTCTTGTTTTTATACTTTGTTTTGGTTCAGGATTAGGTAGTTGATTTGAGACCTCTGTTCTTTATTCTTTTTTATTTTTCTCTTTTAATTTATTTTGGAGAGAGGGAAGCAGGGAGGGAAAGAGAAGGAGAGAGGAAGAGAGAGCTTGAATGGGGAACAGAACCTCCGTCTTTTGTTTCACTGTCCAAATGCCCACAACAACCAGGATTGGGATAGACCTAGGCTGGCAGCCAGGAATTCAGCACAGGTCCACTGAGTAGAAGAAACACTGCTCATCACAGCTGCCTCTCAGGGTCTACACTGGCAGTAACTGTGCTCAGAACTAGAATCAGGAGTTAGGCATGCAGCATGTGGGTGTCTTAAACAGTGGATTAAATACCTGATCCCCGTTCTTCTTCTTTTCTATTTTTCATATGTATTATTCTTTTTCTCACATGTATTTCGCACCCACTGTTTCACTTTCCAAATGGCTGCCACAGTCAGAGCTGGGCTGTCCATAGCTGGGAGCCAGGAGCTTTTTCTGGACTTCTCACATGGGTGCAGGGACCCAAGGACTCCTGTGTCGCTGCTTTCCCATGCTATCAGCAGGGAGCTGGATCAGAAGTGGAGCAGCCAGAACTTGTGAACTGGTGCCCGTTTGGGATGCTGGCACCATGAGTGGAGAACCAGTATGCTATACCACTGTACCCTCCCTGTTCGTTTTAAGAAGTTGCTTACCAATATAAGCTTTGCTCTTAGTACAGCTTTTATGGCTTTCTATGAGTCTTGGCTCAATGTATTTGTGCCTTCCTACGTCTCAAGACAGCTTCCAATTTCCCTGGTGATTCCTTCTCTGGCCCGTTAGTAGAGTAGGCTGCTGAATTTTCACATAACAGTCGTTTTTGTCTCTGGCTTCATTTTCCATGGTTTCAGTTACCTATAGTCCAAAACTACTAAATGGAAAACATGAAAAATAAGCTGTGTGCTAAGCTTTAACAAGAAAGCTCACACTGTTGTGCTCTGACCTTCCTGAGAAGTGATTCATCCTTCGGTGTGGCACCTCCACATAGAGTGCACTGTCACCTGTGAGTCATTCTGTAGCTGTCTCCATTGTCAGCTCAGTGGTCATTGTGTCACAGTACTTGTGTTGAAGTAGTCCTTATGCTACCCAATAGCCCTGAAGTGCAAGCGCAGTGATGCAAGGAGGCAGTGGACCGGAGGACCAGTGGGAGCGCTGTGCTTGGCTTTGGTTCTAGCTACCGCTTATAAGCACTCACTCAACATGTCCCCGGAGGATGGATGAAGGCAGCTACTGTATTTTTCAGTTTTCCTTTTGCTGTTGGTTTCTAAGTTTCATTCTATGGGTGAGAAAATATGCTTTGTGTGATCTCAACTTAAATTTGTTGTTTTGTTGCCTAACATGTGGTCTGGAGAATGTTCTGTGTCCATCTGAAGGGTTTTCTGCTGGCAGTAGCAACAGAACTCTCTCCTTGACCAAGTTTAGGCTCCTACAACAACCTAAGCCTTGACTTAAGGTATCTGTCCCTATTGGGCCAATATCATCCTATGATAGCAAAAATCTTGTTAAGTCTGTTTACAGATCTTTCTCCCCTTACCTTCAGGAGCAGCCTACCATTGATACTGATCAAATTTCTTATCATCCTCATCCACCAGGTAAAATCCAATAGCCTGGGCTTGCTCAGCAAGAATCCTGAGATTACCCCGCCCCAGCTTTATTCCTTATTGCTTTCTTGTAGTAATTTTTCATCCTCTGACCCCCACTTAGCCCGTTGGCTGTATTGTCTTGTCTATGTTGTCTTCAGCACAGACATGGAGGTCATTTCCATGCTGAGGTCTCTTTTCTTCTATTATAATCATTCCTGAATAAAATCTCTCAAACTACTTTCAGGTTCTGGTTCTCTTTAGCATTGGGAAGATGTTTTAGGAATATTCATGTAGATACACATAAATGTACAAGTGCCCACACAGCCTCTTTTTGGCTTAATTTGTTGGCATTTGCAAATATAAATGCTACCATACAACTTCAGTACAAACTAGTCACCCAGTCATAGCTGAGCAGAAAACCTCCAAAACTTCCAACTAGTGCTGTTCTGAGCCTGCCTGGAGCTCCAAGGCATCAGCTACACACACCAGCTGCATACCCCACCCAGCTACATACACCAGCTACATACCCCAGCTGTACACACCAGCTGCATATACCAGCTACACATACCAGCTACATCCATCAGCTGCATACCCCACCCAGCTACATACCCCAGCTGTACACACCAGCTACATATACCAGCCGCATATTCCAGCTGCAACACCAGCTACATACACCAGCTATGCACAAGAGCTACATACACCAGCTATGCATACCAGCTGCATACCCCACCCAGTTACATACACCAGCCCCAAGGCCCCGTCAAGATTCAACTGAAGTTCCTGAACCTCTCTCCCATGCTTATCACTAATTCTGACTTGAGATGATATCCTGAAAGACCTCATATTCCTTGATTGATTCTTGGTACAACAAAAAGTACATCATCTTAAGAGATGTCAGGATAAATAATCCTAATTGGTCACTCTCAAAAGAAAAGGACATCAAGTGGCTGACAAGACAGGAAGACATATTCAAAATAACTTATCTTCAGAAAATGCAAATGCAATGAAATAATATCATACCTCACATCTGTTAAAATGACTATTAGCAATAAATACATTGGCAGCACCTGGCACAGAGGTGAAGTTGGTGCTTGGGATGTGTGTATCCTGCATTGTGGTGCTTGAGTAAGAATTCTAACACTTCCTGATTCTAGTTCCTGGTTACTGCGCATCCTGAATGACAACGGGTAATGGCTGGGCTGAAGCTAGGATCAAGCCAAGGGCCCAGAACTCAATCCAAGTCTTCATGTGGTGGGTCCAAGGACTTGAACTATTATCTGTTGCTAGGTGTAGCCGTAACAAGCTGAATTGAAATCAGAGTCTTTGGGACTCAAACCATGCACTCTGATGTGGACGCAGGAATCCCAAATGACTTTATAGAAAATAAAATGAGTATCTGAAAAAGAGAGGGAGACAAAAGAAAGAATTTGTTGGTTCACACCCCAAGTGACTACAACAGCTGGAACTGGACGAGGCCCATCCAGGAGCTAAGGACTCCCTCTGGGTCTCCCATGGAGATGACAAGGATAAAAGCACTTAGGTCATAATCCATCATTTTCCCAGATTTATTAGAAGCTTGCTGGATTGGAAGTGGAGCAGCTTGGACTTGAACTGACACTCTAATATTAAATGCCAACATCATAGGCAGTGAATTAACTCAGTGTGCCACCATGCTGGCTCCCTAGCTGGCTTATTAAACACCCGAAGATCACCCAGATTTCAGACATCTTCCTACAAAATAACTTTATCTCTTAAACCCATTTTCTATGAGTTTTGAAGTACCCTTACAGTTAGTAACAATGTACTATATTGTTGAAAATTGTTCAGAGTTAGATCTCAAGTATGCAGGATGAAGGAAACATGGACTGCCCTCAATTATTTTTGAAATGTTTTGTGAATTGAAAATTTCTTCAAAATAAAGTTACAAAATAAAGACAGGCATAAATTATGTGCATGCACTGTAATTAAGGGATCTTTAGATACCGTCAAACATGAAAAAATAGGATATAAGTAAGTTAAAATTCCATAGATGGATAGAAATATGAAACAATTAAAACTATAGCAAAAAGCTACAGGAAAAAATTATAGGGGGAAATAAAACTATAGGAATAGAAATAAATAAATTAGGAAATGGACAACCAATAGAAAAATAATTTAGACTACAGGCTAATCCTTGGTGAAGGTCAGTATGGTTACAAACTTTTAGCTGACTGTGATGGAAAAAAGGAGAAAAGATAGAAACCTACTAATACTAGGAATGAAAACAGTGATGTTGTACATTTTAAAGATGTTCAAAAGAAAATAAGAGAATATTATGAACACCTGAAAGCCAGTAAAATCAGCAACCTAAATAAAAGTTATAAATTCTTTGAAAGTAGCCTCAAGAAATGAACGAAAAATTAAATAGCTCTATTTGAATTAAAAAGTGAATGTCTCACTCAAAAGGTTCACACAAATGGAATTGCAGGTTTAGATGATTTCAGTGAATGTTGTAAAACACTTAGGGGTGAAATAATACCAATTCTTCACAAAATCAAAAAATGCAGAAGGAAGTAAAATTCTTCCCCATCCATTTCATGACCTGGGATTGTCTTCATAGCAAAATCAAAGACATCTCCAAAACCTTACAGATCAATATCCCTCATGAATAAGGATGCAAAAAATCCTTAAGAAAGTACTTGGAATTAAAGTTAGGAAGACGTATATACGTATGTATGAACAAGTTATAATATATGAACAAGTGAGTTTAATCCTAAGAATGCTTTAATGTTTAACATTTGAAAAGGTACTCAATTTAGTTTACCATATAAAAGAGGAAATGCATGTAAACACTTCATTATATGCAAAGAAGGTTTTTGATAAAAGTCCACCATCTGTACAAAATAAAATCTGTTAGGGCCGAGGCTAATTCTGAGCCTGCAGCTCTGGCATTTCTGCTAAAGGCCTGGGAAAGCAGCGGACTTTGGCTCAAGTCCTTGGGTCCCTGCACCCACGTGGAAGACCCAGAAGAAGCGTCTGGCTGCCCAGCTTTGGATCAGCCCAGCTCTGGCCATTGCGGCCAATTGTCAAATGATACAGTGGATGGGAAATCTGCCCCTCTCTCTGTAATGCTGATTCTCTTTTCTTTTCTTTTTTTTTTTTTTTTAAAGATTTATTTATTTATTTTTTTTATCACAAAGTCAGATATACAGACAGGAGGATAGACAGAGAGGATGATCTTCCATCCGATGATTCACTCCCCAAGTGAGCCGCAACGGGCCGGTGTGCGCTGATCCGAAGCCGGGAACCAGGAACTTCTTCCGGGTCTCCCACGTGGGTGCAGCGTCCCAAAGCTTTGGGCCGTCCTCAACTGCTTTCCCAGGCCACAAGCAGGGAGCTGGATGGGAAGTGGAGCTGCTGGGATTAGAACCGGCGCCCATATGGGATCCCGGTGCGTTCAAGGCGAGGACTTTAGCCGCTAGGCCACGGCGCCAAGCCCTGTAATGCTGATTTTCAAGTAAAATAAATAATTTTTTTTTGGTGTGGCAAAGGTTTTTTAACTTTAAGTTGAAAAAGAAAATATTCTCACAAAGAACAGATTCAGCTTACCAGCTTTGAGGAAATATTCAAGGTTTTGTTGGTATAAATAAATCTTTTTTTAAAAAAAATTAAAGTGCCTGGGGCCCAGCATGGTAGGTTAGTGGCTAAAGTCCTCGCCTTGTAAGCTCCGCGATCCCATACGGTTCTAATCCCAGTGGTCCCGCTTCCCATTCAGCTCCCTGCTTGTGGCCTGGGAAAGCAGTCAAGAACGCCCCAAAGCCTTAGGACTCTGCACCTGCTTGGGAGACCTGGAAGAAGCTCCTGGGTCCTGGCTTCGGATTGGCTCAGCTTTGGACATTATAGCCACTAGGGGAGTGAATCATCAGATGGAAGATTTTCCTCCCTATCCCTCTTCCTCCCTGTATATCTGACTTAGTAATTCAAATAAATAAATCTTTTTAAAAACAAAATAAAGGGCCCGGAGCCGTAGCCTAGCAGCTAAAGTCCTCGCCTTGAACGCCCCAGGATCCCATATGGGCGCCAGTTCTAATCCTGGCAGCTCCACTTCCCATCCAGCTCAATGCTTGTGACCTGGGAGAGCAGTCGAGGACGGCCCAAAGCTTTGGGACTCTCCACCCATGTGGCTTTGGATTGGCATAGCACCAGCCGTTGTGCTCACTTGGGGACTGAATCATCGGACGGAAGATCTTCCTCTCTGTCTCTCCTCCTCTGTGTATATCTGACTTTCCAATAACAATAAAATAAATCTTTAAAAAAAATGAAAAGGCAAGCTACATAAGCAAAAATTTGTTACCTTGAGCAAATCAACAGAAATAGCAAAGAAATTCATATATATAGAGATATATTTGAATAAAGATTATGAATTATATTCAAAATACTTAAATAAAAATATAAAAACAAGGAGAGGGTCACATATATCTGATACAAATCTTTATTCAGAATATATAAATATTATTCAAAAATAATTTAATTTTTAAAACTTTGCCAAAATAATCTGTACAAAGTTTGACCAAAGAAGATACATAATTACATGTACAGATGTACAACATTAGTTATCAGAGAAATGAAAATTGAAACAATGTGGTATACTCATTTGCATGATTAACATTAGTTACTCAAGTGACTGAGTACAAATAAAACAAATGGAACTCTCAGACATTGTTGATGAAATTGTAAAATGTAATTTTGAGAAAACCATTTGGTAATTTTGTAGAGTGATTTTGTAAAGATACTTTGTAGCAAGATAATTCTCCGCCTATGGTGTCAGCATCTCATATGGATGCTGGTTTGTGTGCCAGCTAGTTCACCTCCGCTCCAGCTCTCTGCTGTGGCCTGGGAGGACGGCCTAAGTCATCGGAACCCTGTGCCTGTGTGGGAGACCAGAACAAAGCTCGTGATGTGCTCAGTTCTGGCTGCTATGACCGTTTTTTAGAGAGTGAACTAACAATGGAAGCCATCTCTTTCTTTCCTTCTCTCTGTAAACCTGCCTTTCAAACAGAAAGAAAATAAATCTTCAAAAAGTATATGTTATTTTGGGCTTGGCATTTGTGGTGTACTGGATTAAATCACTGTATGCAATACTGGCATTCCATTTGAGAGCACCAGCTTGAATCCTGACTGCTCTACTTCTGATCTAACTTCGTGCTAATGCAGCTAGGAAAGCAGCCAAAGGTGGCCGAAGCATTTGTGCTCCTGCCATCCACATGAGAGATCTGAATGGAGTTACAGCCTCCTGGCTTTGGCTAGGCCCACTCCTAGCTGGTGCAGCCATTTGGGGAGAAAACAAACAGATGGATAATATTTCTGTGTCTTTTCCTCTGTCTCTCTACTTTTCAATGACAATCTTAAAATTTTCTTATGTGAAACTTAGAAAACAAACATCTACTCTGCGGTGATAGAAAACAAAGCAGTGGTTGCCAAGCATCGAGGAAAAAGGCTCCAGGACATCCTTGGGGGTGATAAAATGGTCGACATTTATGATGGGTGCACATATATTTCAGAGCTCGTTGAACATGACTTGACTTACATGCATTTTACTACATGTAAATTAGACTTAGTTAATTAAAAATTTCGTGTTATCTGTGGTTTGTGGAAAATTCTCAATCTGAGAACTAAATCTAATGTGGTCCTGGATCTAATCTTGCAGAAGCTAGCAGAAATCCTTTCAGGAAAGAGGTAATGGGGTACAAAGGGGTAGATCACCATGTGGGATGCCTGCTTTCCATACTGGAGATGCCGGTTTGAGTCCTGTCATCCTACCTGCTTTCCTGGTACAGCTTTCTGGCAAGCAGCAGGTGATGGTTCAAGTACTTGGGTTCTTGCCACTCAATGTGGGAGACTTGAGCAGAGTTCTAGGATCCTGGCTTCAGCCCAGCCCAGCATTTGCTGTTTGTGGGTTTTTAGGAGAGTGAATCAGCTGATAGAGTATCTGTTTTTCTCTCTCTTTCTATTACTGTGACTATTTAAAAAAATCAGAAAATCAGCAAGCATCCAAAAAATATGATGAGTATGGGTCAACGAAGACAATAATAGAATTGAAGCCTCATTTTAGGAATTACAGGACACAGAATACAAGGTATGTTTTCAAAAGGTTAAGGAGGGAAAGAGAATTAAACACACAGAAAAGGAAAAGTACTATTAAAATTACAGGCAGGTTTAAAATAGAACTAAACAGAAATTTCGGAAATAAGTGATAATGTTATTTAAACTAAGGACTCATTGAATGGTTAGAAGATTAGATGAGGTTGAGAATATGTATCACAAATAAAATATGAAGAGATGGAACTATTTAAAGATTAAAAGCTGTGAAACATAGAATTTTCCAGAATTGTTAAAAAATACATGTTAGATTCAAGAAGCATATGGGATTCAGAATAATAACATAAAAATAAATCCACATGTAGACATAGTGAAACGTAAAAGCAGATTTTCATAAAATCACTTAAGAAGGAAAAGAAAAACTACGGATACAGGAATTTAGATTTACAGAAGAAGCTGAATGATCATGAAATCAACAGAGGGGAAACAGTTGCCAGTAGAGAGCCTCACACACCTTTCAGCTCTGCCCAGCGATGAGGGGCAAGTGGAGACCTGCGGAAAAACAAGTGAGAACATCACCAGAAAAAGTGTCAGCAAGGAAAGTGACCACAAAAGCAAGACACGGGATGTGGCAAGAGAAAACGAATTGATGCTGATGGAGGAAAACCTAAATATTTCCCATAAAATAAAATGCTGACCTACAATGCCAGCCTCAGAACATGATTTCTTAAGCTGGGCTCTGGGTTTGTGGCTGCTCCTTATTCTTAATGCATATTCCTAAACCTTGAAGCATTTTTTTTTTGAAATAGAATTCAACAGCTTAGTTGTAGTTAAGAACAGAACAAAAATATCTTGAGTCCAAGAGCATTGGCAGTTGTTGCCCAAGGCCTGCCGCCCTTCACATCCCTGCAGGGGACCCTCAATTACTTCCAGTGGCATTTTGTGCTGTCACAACTGTTAGTACTACTCTAGAGGTCAGGGTGCTGCGGCTTCCTGTAGCCACAAAAGGGGCCACAAGCTACAAAGAATTAACTGGTTCAATCCATGCAATAATGCTGAGAGTGAGACACTGTCCTTTAGGATACAATGTTTATATATTTTTTTAAAATCTAATTTTCTCCTTTCTTTTCTCTTAAAAAAAAATCACATGGTGACTTTGTACCCAGTTTTCAGGTACATAACAATTTTCAGTCAGTAAAGATGCTTGAAAAAGTCATCAGGAAAACAATCAATTTCATCAATGCACAGAATAATGAATGTTTTGAAAGTGTCCAAGAGTTAATCTTTGGGTGGTTGTTAAAGCTTCATGAACAAAGCCACTGTAGGCTGCATTTGGTCATGCTTTAAGATGAAGTTTCCATGAAACAGTTAATTGCTTCCTGTCTCTTCAAGAAAGGGACAAAAAAGGTAACTGAGAAAGAAGCTGTTTCTGTTTCCTTGTTAGTGGCACATTAGTATTCGACAGTGGTGCCACACTAAATTCGGGGGCTGCTACTGAAATGTCGGCGTTAAATTCCAACTTTACACATTGGGCACGCTGCCGAAGGCAGCTCAGCATGTGAACGTGTAGATTACGGCCCAACAAATCAATGCTCTCCAATTGTTGGTTTCTGTAAACCTACAATTAAAAACAGTATGCAATCACTTTCTTTGCCTACCTGATGAGAGGAAGAGAAGCAAGCTATTTTTTCCCAGGATTGGGAGGTGAGAACACCAGCTTAAAATAGAAGCATCCTCCAATACACCCTTTAGGACGTGGCTTTTGATAAAAGCAGTCCCTGCACATCTCTTGGCCTACTGCCGACCTGCAGCTCTCAGGGCAAACCTTCCACTTTTTTTTTAACTACTTTCACTGGCAAACTTACACTTCCTAAGGTTTATGTATTTGAAAGGCCAGAGGGATGTGAGAGAGAGAGAAAGATTTGTTACCTGCTGGCTTACTCCCCAAATGGCATCAAAGGCCAGGTTTGGGTCAGGTTGAAGTCAGCAGCCTGAAGCTCCATCTGGGTCTTCCACAAAGATGGCAGTGGCCCAAATACCTGGGCCACCATCTGCTACTGATGCTAGATGCAGCAGCAGGGAGTGAGATCAGCAGTGGAGCAGCTGGGACTGAAACCAGTGCTCCCATATGGGATGCCAGGATCACAAGTGGAGGCTTAACCCACTGTGGACCCCCCTGCACCCACAACAAAATTAAGTTTCTTGAGAGTACTTGGTTTGATGCTGTAGCATTTCCTTTAAAAATCTGCAAGCACTTTGGCCTAATGAAGAAAAAACATGAAATCCTCAAGCAAAGAGGCAGTGATAACACAGCAAGGATTTAACAAAGTGTTGTGGTGAGGATTAAGCTCTTGGAAGGTAGGCCTTCCTCCCAGCCCCGCAGCTGATGGGAGGCTGCCGGAGCACTTCTGGCACAGGCCCGGTCAACTGGCCCTCAAGAGTGGCAGTATGTCAGAAACGATTTAGGATACAGTTATACCCACAAAGCAGGCACACAGGTTTTCATTCAAAGGAAGACTTATGGAGATACAGCTAAGGATACAGTTTTATCATTTACAGTAGGTAGCTCTGCTGTTAGCAAGCTACTGATGTCCAAATAATAAAAAAGTTCTGTCTTTCATGAAAACGATTTCTATTTCATCACAACAGAAAATTCTCTGTACAGAAACATTTTGCTTAGACTTCTAATTTTAGGGATAGGGTGGATCCTGGACACATCCAGCTTTTACCCTTGTTTTCTGAGCCAGTTACCAAGAACCAACCTTTCACATCAAGACAGGCCCTACAGTCCAGGAAATTGAGAGTTAATGTTATTGGAAATTTGAAAGTTATTGAATAATGGGAATACCTTCATAGAATCTGAATAGAATGTCATCTTTTATTTCTTTTGGATAACTTCATCTTACTCCAGGAATTGATGAGACTTAAAAGGACACTTTGCTAGAGTTTGGATTTAACTGTAATCACTGTCTTGCTGTCTTGAGGGGGAGAATCAGTCCAGTGCTTGTATTTGTGGCAGCAGAGGCTGAGCCACTTGCGCAGGAGGGGGACCAGTCTCCCTGTTACTGCTCCTTGGAGCCTGCTGGTTTCATCAAAAGGACATGCACATGACTGGTGAGGTTTCCCTGCAAGCGGAAAGCACATTACACTTCCCTCAGCCATTTTCACCCCAAGAATGACGCTGGCATGTGTCACTGCTTCCCTCTTCTAGCTTTGTATCAATTACCTACAGTTCCATTAAAATTCACCCCAAAATGTAGCAGCTCCAACAATATGACCTCAGTGTATGTGAGTCAGTATTGAGCAGAGTGAGGCCCAAGGCCACTGTCAAGGCACTGGCTGCACCAGGGGTGGAGCCTCTTTCAAATTCATACTCTTGATGATTCAGTTCTTTGAAGGCTATTGCAGATGACAGCCTGTTCCACGTTAGCTGCTAGCTGGAAGTCTCCGTTTCTCATTCCACAGGCCTCTCTAAAAGCATCTTGGGACAGAAATGGCTCCATCAGATCAGAAAAGCTCGTGAGAGGGTAAGAGACAGAATCCAGAACCTTTCTGTCAACTAATTTCAGAAGGATCTTTGCCAAGTGGCAGTGTGTCACCAGAGCTAGCTTTCAGTGAAGTACAGTGGATGTAAGAGTATGACTATCAGCAGGCAAGAGTCACCAGGAGCCATCTCAGAAACTGCCTTCTGCGAGCTTTGAACTGAAAGCTGATGACTGAGGCAGGCACTGGGGACAGCAGTTAAGACTATGCTTGGGTCCTTGTAACAGGATATCTGGGTTTGAGTCCTGCCTCTACTTAGGATTCTACATTCCTGCAAATGTGCACCTTGGGAGGCAACAGGTGATGGCCTAAGTGATTGGGTACATGCTACCTACATGGGAAACTTAGGCTGAGTTTTTGAATCTGGGCTTCAGCTTGATCCAGTTCCAGCTGTTGCAGGCATTTGGAGAGTGAACCTACAGATGTTACATAAAACAGGCAAAAATTTTAAAAAGTTGATGACCGAGACAAATTGCCTTCGTACAAGAAACTTGAAAGATACAGGATGAGTTTGAGCCACTTGCAGTCAGTTTTTTAATCGTTGTGTTCGTTTTTAGGGCTCAATTGTCTTACACATACGGCAGAGTGGTAGAAAAATTGAAGATACAGAAAAAAAACTCTGTTCACACAACTTTTTTTGTTTCAAGATTTGTGAATATTTTTCTGAAAAGCACTTAATGTAACATGACAATCTCATCAATGGAAGAAATAAAGCCAAGATTTGAAAAGCCTGGTTCAATACCTGAAGTTCTGATGAAAATTCTTTCTGGCAATCAGCAGCTACTTAAAACGTTTCAACAAATCATTTACCAGCTCAGAGGCCTAATGGCATCAGATGTTACAGAATGTGGCAAAGCTTGGAAGGTGAGAGCCCTTGTAAATAAGTGTTTCTTGATACTAAATAGCACAGAAAGAAAAACTGCTCTGTAGATTTTATTCTTCTGTGGCGCTCTGATCTGTATCTGATGACTTGAATTCAGAGGAGTTTCTGCCTTTCTTTGCTCTCCGTTTGTTGCACAATTTTCTCTACAGGTAAATTCTATTTATCTGTCTTCACTAAGCTGATGCTGTGACCCGGGTATTCTGCATTTCCAAAGGACAGCCTGTTCGGACAGCCCACTCTGCACACTGTTCACTGCTGTGTCAGTGACTGGATACAACTAGCTGGATCCGGCAGGCAACCTAAGACACCTGTGTGTGTGTGTTGTCCAGCTCTTCATTTGAAGCTTACTTGAAAACACAAATGATACCAGTTGTAATAGCTCCATGTTGCTTTTTTGAAAAAGTAATTAATTCAAAGCGCCACAGAGTAAGACACTGATTCATTCCCCAGATGGTCATAACGGCCAGCACTGGGCTAGGCCAACGCTTCTTCCAGGTTTCCCACATGGGTAGCAGGGGCCTAAGCACTTAAGCCATTTTCTGCTGCTTTCCAGGAAACTTCAGAAGGGAGCTCGATTGGAAGAGGAGCAGCTGAGGCTCAAACTGGTACTGATATGGAATACCAGTGTTGCAACTGGCATTGCAAGGCGGTCCTTTAAAAAGCTTCTATTTTTGATTGTTTTGGAAGCCACTAGATAGAAAAAAAATGATCCTACACTCTTTGGAACTGCTGCAGACTTACTGAGGCAAGAAAATGAAAACAGTTTTTAAGGGTCAAGATTGCTACAGTAAAGAATCAAATCCAAGAGTAAGTACATGTAAATTCTATGATCCAGAGGTTCATAGCTAGTAACAGTTTATTGTTTTTTGAAGGGTTCCTTCCTGACAGCATATAAACATGCTCCCCAGTCATCATGTCTTTGGCTTTGATAGTCATTAAGCCAACCGCAGAAATACATAGAAAACGTAAAGCAAATTCAGAATTTAAATTACTATTAGGAGTATATAGAAATAAGTTAATTTTTCATTAAGAAAAAGTCATCTCCTTAAGATATTAGTTATATATCCCAGGTTAATTTAACATTTTAATGGCTAAGAACTCAAAATCATTCTTCAAAACTCCACAGATACAGCACACAGATGTTTAATTTTCTTGCTTAGATTTTTGAGAGATCACAAAAACACTCAGGCTGTGTCTGGTATCAAGTCAATAGATTGTTAACAAACATTATTTATTAAGAATTCACAGTAATTGTCTTACAGTTTGCAGATGCTAAGGAGTCATGGCAACAAGCCAGAGGATAACATGGTGTTACATCTATAAACAAAGAAAGATGGCGAAGTATAAATGCTCTGAAGAAAACTAGCACAACACATTACATTTCAAAATCAGAATGACTGACAAACTTTATGGAACATCTGGCCTGTTTTAGGACTGCTTGACTTACAGCCGGCAAAAGCAGGGTGACAGCTGAAAAACAAGGAACAAGCCCTGGGGACGGATGGCTGAGGCATGGTACTCACTTGTCTTGGGCTCCAGTCTTCTCGTCAATAAGGTTGCACCAGATCATCCTTCTTGGATCCTTAAAAACACTGAAGAACCCACGTTTCTTCTGGATCTCTTCAGCATTACTTTAGTATGTTTAATAAGGTAACAGGGCCAACACAGCAGATACCATTTTGCAATGACAGCAGTCTCCACTGAGAATCACTCCTGGGATTGTGACCAGGCTTTCCCTGTCCTGTCTCATCAGTTGACACAATCCTAAAGCAAAGATGCATCCTCCTCATCAGTCAGAAAAATGTTTAGAGAGGGACATTTAGGAAGTTTTTTTACTGCTCAACAATACAAAATGACAAAGACATTGACAGATGTGATGTTAAATCAAAGCAGTATTTGATTTAAAATCTTATGTGAAATTATTTTCTTTCTGTTCAATCTCCATTCTTTCCCATCCCATACAAAAAGAATACCTTTTTATTCCAAAATACTTAAAGTGCTGAGATTAGTAGGTTACCTTGCAATTTATGGGCAGTGAGGGTTGACATTATGTGTTAAATTTAGAATGGAAGATAATGATGACAATATCAAGAAAGTGTATTTAACCCTGTCCTTGAATTGAATAGCTCTTCCAAGAACCGTATTTTGTTGGAAGATAATAAGGAGTCTTCAGAAAGTTCATGAGAAATGTTCTTAAAAAAACTATGCACGTGTTTAAAGAATTTTTTTGGTACTAAAATACTTACCTTTTGATTTCATTTGTTTTCCAGGAACTTTTTGAACTACCCTTATATTTGTCAATGGGGTAGTGTGCAGGAGATTGTAACTTCCACCAGATGGCTAAATTTTATTGCCAAATTTATGGCTTTTGCTCTAATTAAATAATCTGTAAAGCAGTTTCATTGACCTCAAAGATGAGGAGTATATATACAAAATTAGCAGTATTCTAATAATAGCTTTAACCTTGATAGCTCTGTTCTCTTTCCCTACACCCCACCCCAGATGTAGCTAGGAATGAATGGGGGGAAGCTCCTTGGAGCAATGATGCACAGTGGTCCAGCACAGGCTGAGCTGCTCATCGTCTGGTTTGTGCGCTCACGGGCGTGTGATTTACACCTCTGTGACCTTTGTGTACACTCTGCTCTGTGTGTTTTAAGTTGAGGCTATGATGCTCCTTATAAAGATTCTTACAAAAAAGAAGCTTCTGCTGGCAAGTTTGGATTTTCTACAGCGAAAAGAAAAATTTTGCAGAATATTTAGAAGTAAATACACTATCCAAACGTCTCTTGAAACTATGCATTTCTCTGTATGTTGTGAGATTTTTCAAACTCTTTTAAAAAAATCAGGATACAAAGTGAGAAAATAAAAACATTACAATTATACATAATGTAGTTATGCACACGGTCATAACTATTTTCTACTATAACCTAGAGATTAAAATGGATATATTTTTACATAGGAAGTAATTTCCTTTTTGCTTAAGATCACAGTTGGAGTAACTATGAAAGGCAGTTAAAAAGTTGACTTTCCTAAGTAACCTATTTAATGTCTGAATAGCAAAATTATTGAAAAAATTCAACTATCCAATTGGTTTCTCATGTTAGTTCTCTGAATAGTGTGTTCTTTAGTTTGTTTTGCTTTCCAAATTGTATTTTTTTCAACAGGGAAACATGCTAACTTAAAATTAAATAATAATATACTCTGTGTATATTATTCTATCTCCTGCACATTTAATTTTATAAAATTAAACATGTCTTAAAAACACATCTTGAAGCAGTATGTGTGTATATATTTAAGGTTAAAGCTTTCATGAATCTAAGAGAACATATCTATATATATTTAAAAGACTCAGTGGAATTCAGTGAAGCCCCAACTTCTCATTTGAGAATTTACAGGAAATACAGAAATGAGAATTATTCTATTATTTGTAATTTGGTAAACAGGTTCCTTTTCCATATATATACATTTTTAGATCTCAAATCTCAATACATCATAGAAGGAACATGTAACAAGGCATATGATTTATGCAGTGATATAAAGCAATAAATATAAGGTGAGAAACTGATAATAAACTAAATACAGTTAACAAAGTCTTATGAAGACATAATCAAGTTCTTTACAACAAATTGTATACAGCCCCATGATACACTACCTATATTCAAATCTACTAATGTGAATACTGAATGAAATCTGTATTTAGTTTGTCCAGTATCAAACAATACCAAAAGTAAAAACAATGAGTTCCATATTATGTTTAAAACTTATCATTTTATATACCATAAGAAACGTAACATCAAAAATGCTGTTTAAAAAAAGGGAAGTTGTTACTTCAGCTAAGAGCTAGAAAAATGTACTATCCCATGTTAAGATGCAATTTAAAAGTTTACAGTTGCTCAAGAATTTCCCACTAACTTCCATAAACCTTGGTTCCTGTATGTCGTAAGATAAAACCCAGTGCTAAGTAATCCACAGAAACAACAGGAAATAGATTGGTGATTGGAATCATTGCAAATCACGTAATTACTTGCTTCCCCAAAATGAATGAAATGACTGTTTACTGGAATGAACAGGCTTTCACTGGATATGACCAAATTCGAGCAATTTTGAAGGCTTCCTAGAAAGCTGTTGTGTTTCTCATATTTTAGTTATAACTGGTGATGATAATGGTATACATTGTGGGGTTATGAAATTTTCTAGGGTAACTTACACAAAATATAAAGCTGATAAATCATATCATTTACTACTTCTCACAGAAAAAGGACTGAGAATCAAGTAACAAAAGATGGAAGTAGAGAAATAAGTCCAAAAACAGATGGATGAAATACAACTCTGAGTCTTAATTGGCACTTATCACAGTAACTAGCTGTAATTTCAACACACTTCAGAAGAAAGGCTTATGCTGAAGAGTGCGGCAAATGAACCACTTATTTTTATATAAAAAATCAAAAGCTAAAATTTCTAAGTTCATAAAACAAACCGACTTAAAGAAAAATAATACGAATGTAAAGGAAAATCTTCTTTTTCAGTTTATTTTTGGATCAAAATATTGACAGCTGTATTATCAACAGCAGCACTCCTGCTGTTAATACTGAGCCAGCCTGGGCCGGACACGAGATGGCCACTCCCCTCTCCTAGCGCCGTGCAGCACCACACGGTGGTTCACTTGTATTGACTGAACACGTATATACTGCCTGATACAATGAATAGGTTAACAGCAAATAAAGGTTTTCCCAGTTTTGCCAGGGGAAGGGGACTTGTTGCTGGAAACAGCATGGGTATTCTGTGGGCTGCATACACACGCGTGGAATGACCATGTCACCTTAAGTCGAAGATTAAAAGTCGATGGATATGGATGCTTGTGCAGAATCTTCTCGCCCCCTGACATAAATTTCACAGGGAATCTCCTCCATTACTCTGTCTTCTAGGGCTTGTTCAGGGCATTCATGTGCCTGTTTAAAAGTGTAGCTACTTTTTTTGAAGGTGCTATTAAATGTCTTCATTGGCTGTGGTTGTGCAAAATCATTGCGGAAGGGCAGCTCCATGGAGCTGAGATTGGTCCTGCTCTGTTTGACACTGGCTGCTTGCGACCCACAGTGATGGTCGTGAATGCACCGGGAGGCAGTGGAGGAGCGCCGCAGCTTCTGGTAGTTGTCCAGCTCTTCCGACAAGTCTGCCAGGTCCGCAGAAATTTCTTTGTCCCTTAGTGAAAACAGTTCATAATGAGGAGGATCAAACACTTCTTGGAACCCCGTTTTATTAAAAGCAGTTTTGCAAGCCATGACCTTTTTTCGAGGCTGCTTCACTTGTACTAAAATAGAAATAATGAGAAGGACCAAGACAATCCCTGATGTAATGCCAATAATTGTTCCGTGAGTTTTAGTGATTTGCTCAAACACTCCTGCTTTTTTCTTTTCTGCAGAGAGAAAAAGCGTTTTCAAAATTTGTTAATATGAGTCTCAGCACAAGCTGGTAAGGTAATTTTAAGTAAAAGAGAACACTTGGGTCAAATATGCCCAAGGCAACGCAACTTCAAAACAGGTTTTTAAAACAAGATTTAAAAATCCTACAATGATTTCTGGTTAAACACAATGTAGCTTGACCGATTATAGGAAAAATAAAGTACTTGCTTCCTTTACTCAGAAGGTACACAAATGCATACAACTTGTGAATCAGATGCAAAGAATACAGGAAGTGGCACAGTAAATACTCTCGTTCTACTAAACATAGCTTTCTGCTGTATGGTAGGTTTCAGCCATGCTTAAGGATACCCTTTATATTTCTACTGATGACTACAACAGAACAACCAACACGATCAGGCTAATCCAGCCACCTGTTTCATGTTCTGTTTGATTATCAGAAAATACTTCAAGTACTGAAGACACCACATACGATTATATCACTTTGTCATATATTAAAACTATTAGGCTCTTGAAAGACAAAACTTTACGTATTTATTTTTCAGAACATATACAAGAACTATAGCATGAGGAATTTTATGGAAAATTTTTAAAAAAGCAGTTTTTAGAATGGATCTGTTTTTAGGGTATAACACTGAATCTGTCAATCGATTTTTTTTTAAGATTTATTTTTATCAGAAAGGCAGATTTACAAAGAGAAAGTGAGACAGAGAAACAGATCTTCCATCTGCTGGTTTATTCCCCAAATGGCTACAATGACGGGAACTGAGCCAATATGAAGCCAGGAGCTGGGGGACTCTTCCAGGTCTCCCATGAGGGTGCAGGGTCCCACGGCTTTGGACTACCCTCTGCTGCTTTCCCAGGCCACAAGCAGGGTGCTGGATGGGAAGCAGAGTAGCTGGAACGTCAACTGGAGCCCATATGGGACTCTGCTACTTGCAGAGGGAGGATTAGTCAACTGACTAATTTGATCCTATTAATTCATTATTTTTTAACAGAGATGTCTTCCATCCACTGATTCATTTTCCATATGGCCAATCTGAAGCTAGGAGGAAAGTTTCTTCCAGGTTTCCCATGTGGGTACCGGGGCCAAAACAGTTGGGCCACTCTCTCCTGCCTTCCTAAGCACATGAGCAGGGAGCTGATGGTAAGTGGAGCAGCTGGGACCCAAACCTGTGCCCATGAGAGGCTGGATCTGTAGGCAGAAGCCTCTTAATTATGCCACTGTCAGCCTTGATCTTTTATTAAATAAAATATTCTAGGCTACCTTTTAAATGATCTAGACAATGAATAAGATATCTTCAGAGTACAAAAGTCAAATTTTGACAATAAGGGCAGAAAGTATCACGACACACTTCCAACTTTTTTGCAAACAACAACAAAAGTTTTTGTTGAGAGTATTTCTTTGTGCTTGTACCATATCCAAGAGATCTACGATCCACTGACAAGAACACTTACAATTCTCCATTGCTGCTAATCAGCTACGCTAGGTAAGGTTTTAGAAAAAGGACATTTAATGTATCTTAATTAAAAGCACATTATTTTTTCTCAAAAAAGTTTGGTTTTTGCATAGTACTCACCTTTACAATGATTTTCATCCCAAGGGTATGCACAGTTTTGAATACCATTGCAGACTAAAGAATTATTGATGCACATGTTGCTATGGCAAAAAAAAGTACTGCCTGTGCAGGGAGCTGTAGGGGACAAGAAAATTACGTCGCTACAAACAGCAAAACTACAAAAAGCTTTTATTTTACTTTTTAGTGTCTGATTTTGCAAGAGTACTTTCTGACTGCAAAGGACCTCCCATAAATACACTCTGTATCACACAAACAATATAAGAGCCAAGATTCTGATGCAGATTGAAACGTTTTCTAAGGCTGGGCACCAGCCTTTTTACTGTAATGATGACATGAATTATATTCTCATAGCTCTCATGGGTCTAGTATATGGGTCAGGTAATGTTTTCAAAACTTTAAAAGTTGAGGAAGATGTGGAGTCAGAATTCTGTGTACATTGCTGGTGGGATTGTAAAAGGTGTGGCTGCTGCGAAAACTGGCAAAAAGTTAAATCAAATTCTCTTAAGATCTAGTACTTCCAGTTTTAGGCATAAACACAAAAGAACTGAAAGCAGGAAGAAAATACATTCTTATTATGTCCCATCCCGAACTCCACTCATTATATTAACAGGGCTGTTCACAGAAAATACCCACCTGTCCCAGGGGTTTTTCTTCCTCCCTCTCCCCCTGTTTAAAAACTACTCTCTTTATATTGACTTCCACAAATAACAGACCATGTATTTGTCTTTCTAGGTCTGCCTTATTTTAGTTAGTGTAACGATCTCCAGTTCCATTCACTGCCACATGGAACCTGATCTGACCTTGGTCTGTTCTCAATTGTGCAACATCTGAGCCCTTCAGGCACTTCTGTCCCAGCCTTGGACAGACGGTAACCCTTTGTCTTCCTCCCTTTGGATCAACTATACAGGAACTGTTAAAAATCAGCACATGAAAGTTGCCTGCATCCCCATGTCTATTGTGGGGTACTCACAATAGCTAAGATAATGAATTCACTCAGATGCCCATCAACTGATGACTGGATAAGAAAATGTGGTATATATACATGATGGAATACTATTTAGCCATAAAAATGGAATCCTGCATTTCACCATTATGCTTAGTAAACTAAGCCAGTCCCCAAGAAACAAACACATTTTGCAGACTTGAGGTAAGTAACATACAAAGCTCTGAAAAAAGGAGCAACATATATGAGCAAAACTGCCATTCTGAGATTTGATTATTGCCCTTGTCTATATTTTTTAGGAACAGTCGTTTTTCTACTTACTACTTGTTGAACTCTGTGTTCAGCAGAGTGTTAGGCTTGTGTTTTTAAAGAAAGCTGAAAGTGTATCACCGAAAAAAGCTAAGGAAATTGGAAGGGAGAGTGCCAGAGAGGGAGGGGGATAGGCTAGGGTGGGAAGTATCACTACCCTCTTAGAACCACATGTGTGAGATCCAGAACATCTGTTCTTAGATACATTCTAAAAACACTGGAAGCAGACCTCACACTTGCGTATCAGTGTTTCCATCAGCATTATTCACAGCTGTCAACAGCTGAAATCAGCTTAGGTTTCCACTGACAAATGGATGAAAAATGGAAATAATGGAATATTATTCAGTCATAAAGAGAACTAAAACTCAGAGAGATACTATAATAAATGATGTCTGAAACATGCTAAGTGGAATGAACCAAATGCTCCATTTAACCTAAGAAGTGTTTGATTATATATTATTTACTACGGGACAATACATGATTCTACTTAAATGAGGTACCAAAGAGCCAAATTCACAAACGCAAAGGAGCAGTGTGGTACAGGGACCTCGACAAAGGGAAATAGGGAGCTCGTGCTTAATGGTATGAAGTTTCAATCTGCTATAATGAAAAAGCTCTGAAGATAACGGTGTGTGGCTGTACAACATGAATACACCTAATATCACCGAATTAACTATGTACAAAAGTGACTGAAATTTTGTTACATCTATTTTACATGACAAACAGGCAGAAAATCCTTTCTTTTATACTTTAAAATATTTCAAAGGCAGGGATGGACATCTGTCTGCTGGTTTACTCCCCAAATACCCACCATGGCCAGAGCTGGACCAGAATGAAGCATGGAACTGGGAACTTATTCCAGGTCTCCCATGTGGGTGGAAGAACCAGCCACTTGAGCCATCACTGCTTCCTCTCAGGATGGGCATCAGCAGAAAGCTGGAATCGGGGCAGGAGTCAGGCCTCAACCCCAGGACTTCAACATGGGTGTCTCAAGCTGTATCTGAACTGCTGCACAAATAATGACCCCTAGATTAAAAAAAAAAATCTTAAAAAAATGGGATGAGTATCCTGTAATTTCTTATTTTGTAAAACCTCCTCCCTTTTTTTCAAGGTGGGATATCTTTTTCCTTAACAGTGACCACTCATTCATCTTCCAAGATCATCTCAAATATTACCTTGTGAAAATCCCTGAGTTTCCTTGGTAGCTAACCACTTATGTTTGCTCTTGTTATAAACCCTTCCACCTGGCACTTCCTGTTGTACACATGAAAATCTCATTAGGATTCAACGTGCTTACTTCTACTAGGAAATATGATCCTGGAATGTGTGGACTTAAGTCCAACACAGCAGTAGAAACTCTTTTCAGTGCAATATTTTCCCATCAAATAAGTTTGTAGAGGTAATCCCTTCCCAAAAGGCCTCAGTGCTGAAGCTGAACTAATCCAAAGCTGATGGCCAGCAGCTTTTTTCCAGCTTTCTACATTGGGTGCCTGGTGTCATTCTCCACTGCTTTCTCAGGCTATATGCAGTGAATTGGAAGTGGATTCCAGGACTCTATCTGGCACCCATATGGAATACCACTCTGGCAGGCAGAAGCCCAGCCCAACACACCACAGTGCTGGCCTCTCAATACATATTCTGTGCCATTTTTTCTTTGGATAATGTGATTATGTGATTTACATAAATGCAATAAATATTTCAATAAAACGGAAAGAATTTCAGCTGATTATTTGAACATAACATCAGGGCCAGAATTTCGCCAACCTGGTTAAGATGGAGGTCAGTTATCCCACATTAGAAGCCCTGGGTTAGTGTCCTGGCTGCAGCTCTTGACTCCAGCTCCCTGCTAATGTGCATCCTAGACAGAAGGCGGCCATGGTGGCCCAGGTAATTGGGTTCCTGCCACCCACTTTGGGCCCTGGTTCATCCCTAGCCCTGATTACTGTGTAGGTGTTCGGTGAGTGAGCTGTCTCAAAAATTAAAAAAAAAAAAAGTGAGAAAGGTAAAAATAAAATTATAATCAAAGAAAACACATTTATCAACTAAAAAATTCCATATTAAAAAATGACTTTTATTTGAAAGGTGGAATGCCATAGAGACAGAGATATCTTCCATCTGCTGGTTCAGGCCAGCCGAGGCCAGGAATGCTAGTCTGGTCTCCCATTTGTGTGGTAAGGTCTCAAGTACTTAGGCAGTTTTTGGCTGCTTTCTCAGGCACATTTTCAGGAAGCTAGGCTAAAGGTGGAGTAGGTACTCTGAAACAGAACACTGGTGCAGGAAGTGCTGGTCCCAGATTTTACAGTTTTAATTCTAAAAAATCTGCGCTTCATCAGAACTGAACATTGGAACTGGTGTGATGGCCAAACTTGGTAATCCTCCACCTTCAAGCACGTGGAGGCATTCCACGTGGGCACCAGTTCATGTCGGGCTGTTCTGATTGCCACTCAGTTCCCTGCTTATGACCTGGGAAATTAGTGGAGGATGGCCCAAAGCCTTGTGACCCAGCACCCATGTGGGAGACCAGGAAGAAACCCCTTGGCTCCTGGGTTGGAAAGGGGTCAGCTCTGGCCATTGCAGCCATTTGGAAGATCTTTGTCTCTCCTTCTCTGTAAATCTGCCTTTCCAACAAAAATAAATAAAAGAATTGAACATTATACTGATAACTTGAATATTTTATAGTTTTTTCAACATGAGAGAAATATGAACATTTTTTTTGACTAATAAGTATTGGTTCTTTCCCAAATATTATTTTTCTCTTAATTCATATACAAAAAAGAGTCACAGGGAAGCTGCCTGGCCTAGGAACTAAGACACTGGCTGGGATGCCTTCACCCTGTCAGCATGCTGGGATTTGAGTTCCAACTCCACTCCTGACTCTAGCTTCTGGTCGGGGCTCACACCCATGCGACAGACCTGACTGTGGTAGGCATTTAGGTTAGTAACTCAGCAAATGGGAAGTCTGTTATCAGATAAGAAATAACCTTTAAAAAGACAAGAATTTAGTATTTTTTTTTCCCCTCTGAAGAGACTCTCTTTAACATGCAGCTGCAAGAAGTTTGGGGCTGTTTAAGTAATATCAGTTATAAAACTGGTATTTAATAACTACCTGTCTCATCCCACTATTTCTTTCTAATTTCTGAATATGGGCTAGAAAGAGTTACTACTTAAACTGGGCTCCCAGAAAGATCCTAAAACATTGGTTAAGTGTAGTGAATAGAAAATACAAAAAATTGCTATTATAAAAATCAATCAAAACCTCTTTAAGTAAGATAGGATTCTATAGAAAGTATTATTCCTCCAAGTTCCAGGGCAGCAGATTACTAATCCATGGTAGGTCACTGGGAACCAGGGCTTGTTTGCCCCTGCCCCTATTAACTAACCCCCAGATAATTTAGGCATGACTTCTTTATTTACAGATGCTTAAACAGTCTCAAAGCCACACTTACCACAGAATTTCAACTACAGTAACTACAAGTGGTTTCACGATTTAAGAGTCTAAAACTGCCAAGGACTAAGTAATTTGGCACACAGAGCCGTCCAGTCCATAGTGGAAAAAGCAATGGGCTAGTCTCAATATTGTTTGTTACTAGTTCTTCTATAGACTCTAAGCAATACCACTCCTACCCTCAAGAGGGGAGTGGGTCTCTGTTTTCTAATGTAATGGGAGTACTTCTAGTTTTAAAATTTGATGACTTCTGAAATAAGCAGGAAAAAAGTGGCAGTATAGCAGCCGAGACACTGCACGCCAGGGCCTAGATTCCAGGCCCTGCAGCCTCTGAGAATGCAGCAGGTGATGGCTCGGGTAGCTGGGTTCCTGCAACTAACACGGGAACGCTGGACCAAGTCCCCAGGCACTGCAGGCACTCGGGAATTGGAGCTCTCTGCATCACTCTTTCGCATAAAATAAAACTAAGTAAATGAAAAACTGATACTATGAACTTAATGATCTTAATCACACTAATCTTCTCTAAGTACAAAAGCATATATACCTGATAATTTACTGAGAGATTTAACTTGTTAAACTATATTTAACTTGCTAGACTGCTGCAATAAGTGTTTTTTGCTTCAAAGCTCACTGTAAGGTATTAGTTATAAATGTATAAACCTTTATGACTTCAACTGAGCTAAGAGTGGCTTTTTAAAATAAGAACCGAGATTATTGGTTATTGATATGTGATACTAATGATTTGCTTCAATTCAAAACTATCATAAAACGGCTGAACTGTCTTTATAAGTAAGGAATAAGTGACAAAAATAGTGCCAGTTATGAAACAGTCTCTACTTAGCCGGAGGACTCTACTTTCTGCTTTTTCTCACTACTGGGTAATGGTGTGGGAATGAGGGGAGGCTTAGGATTCCAGCTCCCCCCTACTTTTGATGAGATGTGGAAATGATGCTTAAAGATGGCTCTGTCTGTCAGCTAAAACCTGCAGGGGACCTGTAGGCAATATGTCACTGAAAATCACATTATGGATTTATTCTAACAAAAATATCTTCTGCTGCTTTCACAGTTTTAGTCCTAGAAATTATCCACATACTTTCTTAAAGAGCAAGGTACATATTAGTATTCAGTGCCTGGGAAGAAGCTAAACATATCCTGATTGCTATTCTATACCAGCCATTTTAACAAAGCTATACTATTTTAGTCACATCTGCAATCTACCATGGGTAGGCATGAAGTGAATCTCTCATGCAGAATTAACTCAAATAAACTTCTAAAACACTGTTTTCATGGTTGGATTCATAACGATTAAAAATCATTGCAAGCTTAGAAAAGAAAGAGAAATAGCTCAATAACTTCAATTAATGATAAACATGTAAAAATTTACTGAATTGAGATATGAAATTACTTTTCAAGTACAGATTTTAAAACTGGGACTTTAAAAAATAAAAATCTATGAAATCTCTTATTTTGATCACTCCTATGGTTTCTTTTTTTTTTTTTTTTAATTGGAAAGCCGGATATACAGAGAGGAAGATCTTCCATCCGATGATTCACTCCCCAAGTGAGCCGCAACGGGCCGATGCGCGCCAATCCGATGCCGGGACCAGGAACCTCTTCCAGGTCTCCCACGCGGGTGCAGGGTCCCAATGCATTGGGCTGTCCTCGACTGCTTTCCCAGGCCACAAGCAGGGAGCTGGATGGGAAGTGGAGCTGCCAGAATTAGAACCTGTGCCCATATGGGAACCCGGGGCTTTCAAGGCGAGGACTTTAGCCGCTAGGCCACGCTGCCGCGCCCGATCACTCCTATGGTTTCTTAAGAGCACATTTCTTCTTGGGTAATAAAATTAAATTAGGACATGTGGCTAGATCTACAGAAGTCTTATAACTTCGTCTTAAATATCAGTTAATATGAAAGATATCACTTATGGGAGACTTTTCACCAGTTTAATGAAAATATTTTAAAATATTTATTTTATTTATTTGAAAGTGGAGGGGAGAGTGAGAAGTGATTCCATTTGTAGGTTTATTTTCTAAATAGCTGCCAACAGCTAGGCTCGGTCAGATCATAGCTAAGAGCCAGGATCTTCTTCCTGGTCTCTCATTTAGGTATCGGAATCCAAGGGCTGTCATCCATGGCTTTCCCAAACATATTAGGAGGGAGCTGAAGTGGATCAGAAAGGGAGCAGCTGGCACCTGAACCAGCACCCATCGAGAATATCACATTGCAGGCAGCTCCTTAATGAACATATCTGAACTAATGGAGAAATCACCAACTACATACACGGAAAATGCCACAGAAGTCATAAGCAGTGGAACTAAATCACCCTAGAGGTTTTGCTATATAAGATTTTGATGGGGACTACCTAAAAGAAATAAAATGTGAGCCAAAAATACGAACAAGAAGTCACATTCAGGAGTAAAAATAAATACATAGGATTTTACTAACATAGTTTTATTCAACCAAACTGATCTATGCAATACAGGTAACACAGAAATCCCTAAGGCTGTTAACCTTAGCAAGGATGGCCTTTGGCTAGCACCTGTGAATTTACCTTCCTTCATTCACTGACAAAGGTAGCCCTCAGTACCTAGAGCATCTGTAAACCTTTCCTAATGACAAACACCTATTTGCTTTTGGGACTTCAGAATTTTGACACCTGGAAAGCAAAGGTGTGCGCCTAAGAAGGCCCAATGAAAACCTTGGGGGATGAGTCTCTGACGGATTTCTCTAGGCAGAAATACTGCATACAAGATACTGCTTTCATTGCTGTTAGAGAATCAGGCACGCTCTGATTGGCCCTCATGGAAGAAGCCTGTGCAAGATGTTCTTGACTCTAACCATCTTTTCCCTGGCTGATAAACTCACTGTAATCAATCTGAGCTATGAATGCAAACACATTCTGGGTCCTGTAAATTCTAGCAAATAACCTAAGAAAACAATATTCAAAACATGTTCATCTTAACTTGAAATTAATATATAATATTATTAATGGGACACTTTACTTACTTAAAACCAAGTCTGAAATCTGGCAGGTATTTTTGTAAATATGGCTCATATCAAGTTAGATTGATTACATTACAACTACTCAAAACCTGCACTGTGCTATCAATCTTACAATTGTACCACACTTATCAGTTTGGATGTAAAGCCAAAATACCTGTTATGCTTATGAGCACAATGGATAAAATATAACATAATTTCAGAATAAATGTGATAGAAACCTATACCCTCGGCTATTTCTGGGACTTTGACATATGTATCTAACGGGCAAACAACGCCAACAAAAATAAGGCAGTGATGAAGAAATGAGGCAACAAAGCTATAAACATACAGAAAAGTAAAATGGCATAAGTCTTTTGTTATTACTGGTTGCTTAACTCTCCAAGGAAAAGCAAGAGATTGGTTTCAAAAAAAAAAGCAAGACTATCTGCTGTCTGTAAGATACTCACATTAGATGTATAGATGCCAAAATGAAAAGTGAAAGGATAGGAAAATTCCATGCACAGCTACTAAATAGCACCATTAGTGTCCACACTAATGTTAAACAAAAAATGGACCTTAAGTCAAAGCTGTTACAGGTGACACAGTTGACAGGAATTTGGATAAAAGGTTCAACTCACCAGAACAATATTAAAGGGGCTGGCATTGTAGTGCAGAATGCAAAGCTGATGTTGGTAGTGCCAGCATCTCATATGGGCTTCCAGTTTTGATCCAGCTCCCTGCTAGTGCGCCTGGGAAGTGGTGGAAGTTAGCCCAAGGGCTTGGGTCCCTACATCGACATGAGAGACCAGAAAGAAGCTCCTGGATCCTGGCTTCAGTCTAGCCCATCAGTTCCACCAAAAGCAGACAACTGGGGAGTTAAACAGCTGACAGAAGACCCCTTCCTCTCTCTCCCTCTACCTCCCCGCTGCCCTTCAAAAATAAATAAATCTTAAAAAAATATTATAAACATTCAGGTGCTAGAAATTACATGAAGCAAACTGATAGAGGGACAAATATTTGGGACTTCAACACCGTCATTTTCAATAATGGGTGAAGTCATGAGACATAAGATAAACATGGAAATAAAACATTTGCATAGTCTAAACCAACTGCACAAGGTGGACACATAGAAAAAACACTCCACCACACACAGAATGAGGCTCTTCCTCAAGTGTGCACTGAGCAGTTCATCCACATGGTCAGTCAAACATGCCTTAATGCATTTTTTTTTAAAGATTTTATTATTATTGGAAAGCCGGATATACAGAGAGGAGGAGAGAGAGAGAGGAAGATCTTCCATCCGATGATTCACTCCCCAAGTGAGCTGCAACGGGCCAGTGCGCGCCGATCCAAAGCCGGGAACCAGAAACTTTTTCCGGGTCTCCCACGTGGGTGCAGGGTCCCAATCCATTGGGCCGTTCTTGACTGCTTTCCCAGGCCACAAGCAGGGAGCTGGATGGGAAGTGGAGCTGCTGGGATTAGAACCGGCGCCCATATGGGATCCCGGTGCGTTCAAGGCGAGGACTTTAGCCACTAGGCCATGCCGCCGGGCCCCTTAATGCATTTTAAAAGCATGAAATTAGTTCCCAGAGTGATAGCTTAGAAGCTAAAGTCCTTGCCTTGCATGTGCTAGGATTCCATATGGGCGCCGGTTCTAATTGGCTCAGCACTGCCCATTGTGGCTGCTTGTGGAGTGAATCATCGGACAGAATATCTTTTTTTTTTTTTAAAGATTTATTTTTTTATTTTTATTACAAAGTCAGATATAAAGAGAGGAGAAGAGACAGAGAGGAAGAGCTTCCGTCTGACGGTTCACTCCCCAAGTGACCGCAACGGCCGGTACTGCGCCAAGCTGAAGCTAGGAACCAGGAACCTCTTCCAGGTCTCCCACGCGGGTGCAGGATCCCAAAGTCTTGGGACGTCCTCGACTGCCTTCCCAGGCCACAAGCAGGGAGCTGGATGGGAAGTGGAGCTGCCGGGATCAGAACCTGTGCCCATATGGGATCCCGGTGCGTTCAAGGCGAGGACTTTAGCTGCTAGGCCATGCCGCTGCACCCAAGAATATCTTTCTCTCATCTCTGTACATCTAACTTTCTAATAAAACCAAAATAAATCTTAAAAAAGCCTGAAATTACATGAAATTTCTTTTCTAATCACAATGGAAAAAAATTAGAAACCAAGAACTGAAGAAAAATGGTAAAATCTACAAATTTGTGAAAGTTAAGCTGCACATCTCACACTAATTTCAAAGTTGTGATTTCAAAGAAAACAGAAGGAAAATTATAAAACACCTTGATATAAATGAAACTGAAAACACAATAAAGCATATGACTGGTAAAGGCAGTACTGAAAGAGACATTTCTAGCTGAACTGTAAGAAAACGTCACAATTTTATCCTTCAAAGGACTGGAAGAGCGGGCAGAATCAAGATGGCGGAATAGGGGAAGGACACGTTTAAGCAGATAGAAAAACATTTAATCAGGATGAAGCACAGAGGACACATTCCAGGAAACAGGAGAGGACAGAACAACAGCAGAGGGGTACCTGGAGACTGACACACACAGGAAAGCAGTGGACACAACGGTGTGGTGTTGCAGTGACTGATACTCCAGCAGTATTCAGCTGACGGTGATCTGAACTCCACCAGCAGCCGGAACTCCACCAGCAACCAGGTGGGAAGGGACTTTCACTGGGAGCTTTGGAGGTGAACCTAGACAAAGAACCGTCCGTCCTGCTGGTCCATTGGATTTGACCAGGAGCAGAGACAGAGCAGCAGATCTCAGATGGGCAGTGCGAGAACAGGGTGGTTTTCACAGCCCGGTCAGCCCCCTAGAGCTGAATTGGGTGCCATTTTGCATAAGGAGGCAAAGGCAAAGGAAAAGACTGAGCAAACACTGAGCTGGGAGTGAGCTCATTTCTGACTCAGTGAACTGCATCAACGTGGCATTCTACAGGTTCCACCCAAGACAGATCTGGGTAGCCCTCAGACCTGATGGCCAGCAAATCAAGAACTGTAGTGGTGGTATGTCAGGTGCCATTTTGCGCACAGTAGCAAAAGCTTTAGGACGACAGGGGGCAACAGTGAACTGCACATGTCCTGAGCTCGTGAGAACTCACTGAGTTCTGTGGATTGCACTGGTCCCGCAGGAAAATAATATTGACTGTGGCATTATACAGGTCAAAACAGGTCCGTGAGGCACCCAGACCTAACATCCAACAAGTTCCAACAAGATCAGCACCATCAACAACCTAGCTATATAGGACACCTGGTGTCTCCCTAATCCTGGGACCTGCTCCAATCGGAAGTGGGAAAAAGGTTGTACAGAAAATGGTGCAGCCTCAGCATGGTATAACATGAGGTGGTGGAGAGTGGTGAGCCAGGAGCTGGGACTGTGGAGACCATGATGGAAATCTAACATAAGAATCCAGACCTGGAATTCGCTGGAGAGAGTGGCACAAGTGGCTGCAAGCAAAGAGTTGTGTACCAACTGCAATAAGTAAAATCGCATTGTAGACCTGTGGGTGACACAGCTTAGAAACCTGCCCCAAGGAGAAGACTGCTAACCAGAAGTATAATGATCAAGAGCAAAAGAAGAGACAAAGGCACAATGAATATTACTGAAAACTCCCCTGCAAAGGAGCAAAATCCTATGCCAACCCGAGTTAACTGAGGAAGACATCAAGAAAATGGGGGACACAGAATTCAGAAAACTCATTTTAAAGCTTCTGATCAAAAATGAAAAGCACATACAAGAGTTCAAAGAATTTAAGGAAGCAATAAAGCAAATCAAGGCTGATATATCAGAAATTAAGAACACAGTACAGTGAATTAAAAGTATAACGGAGAGTCTCCAAAGTAGAATGAAGCAAGCAGAAGAAAGAATCTCAGAATTGGAAGATATTTCCTGTCACCAGGGAGAAGCAAACAAAAAGCTGGAAGCAGAGCTGGGTCAGCCTAAAAAAGTATTCCAGAATTGAAAGACAGTATCAAGCAGGCAAATATAAGAATTATGGGAGTCGGGCCTGGCACCATGGTCTGGTGGCTAAAGTCCTCGTCTTGAACGCACCGGGATCCCATATGGGCACCGGTTCTAATCCCAGCAGCTCCACTTCCCATCCAGTTCCCTGCTTGTGGCCTGGGAAAGCAGTTGAGGACGGCCCAATGCATTGGGACCCTGCACCCGTGTGGGAGACCCAGAAGAGGTTCCTGATTCCCGGCTTTGGATCAGCGCACATCGGCCCATTGCGGTCACTTGGGGAGTAAATCATCGGACGGAGGATCTTCCTCTCTGTCTCTCTTCCTCTCTGTATACCTGACTTTGTAATTAAAAAAAAAAAAAAGAATTATGGGAGTCCCAGAAGGTGCAGAAAGAGAAGCTGGTTTTACAAATATATTTCATGAAATAATAAAGGAAAATTTCCCTAATCTGGAGAAAGAATTGGGAAACAACATCCAGGAGGGGCACAGAACTCCCAACAGGCTTGACCAAAAGCGATCTTCACCATGACATATGATCAACAAGCTCTCTTCAATTGAACATAAGGAAAAGATCCTTAAATGTGCACGTGAAAAAAATCAATTGACATATAAAGGAATGCCAATTAAACTTACAGGAGATCTCTCACAGGAAACTCTACAGGCAAGAAGAGAATGGAGTGACATATTCCAGATTCTAAAAGAAAACAATTGTCGGCCCAGGATAACATATCCAGCAAAGCTTTCTTTTGTTTTTGAAAATGAAATAAAATTCTTCCACAGTAAAGAAAAGTTAAAAGAATTTGCCTCTTTCAAACCTGCCTTACAAATGATACTTCAAGATGTTCTCTTGACAGAGAAGAGGAATAGCACCTACCAAAACCAAAGGCAAATGGGAAGAACATCCCAGTAAAATGACAGCAGAAGACTAAACCAATGAACAACCCATTCCTAAAATGACAGGATCAAAGTACCACCCATGTATATTAAACTCTGAATGTAAATGCCTTAAGCTCAATCAAACGTCATAGATTAGTAGACTGGATTAAAAAACAAAACTCATCTATTTGTTGTCTAGAAGAGACACACTTCACCAACAAAAATTAGTGGAAACTATATCGCATGGGATTTGATGTTTTCTGTTAGTTTTATCTCTTCAAAACACTTTTTTCTGATTAAATCATTCAATGACTCATAGATCATAGAGTAGCATCATTTTCTTCAAGAAGGTTCTTGATTTTCATTTCTTCAGCTACACGTTAGTCATTTAGTAGCATGTTATTTAACTTCTTGGTGTTGTTAGTTTCTTTTCTCTGCCTGATGTTGATTTTGTTTTGTGTCTTTTCATTTAAGGGGATGTATAGTTGCTGTGTAATGGAGACTGTCATATCTAGTAACATGTATTTAAATTCATGGCATTGTAAATTTCTATTTTTCTTTCTATTGATTTTGTATTATAACTTTTCATTTAAGGGGATGTACAGTAGCTGTGAAATGGAGACTAACATCCAGATGTGAGGATACAATGTAGTATGCATTTCTGTTTCCAGACAAAGATGGACTTACAATGAAACTGTTTACTATATCTTGACAATAGGATGCTGGACTCTCTGCCATTGTCCATGCCCTTAATGATGGACATATGACTGTGTATGAAGAACTATTCTTTAGTAATGATATAGAGGAACTAGGTGGGGGGGTGAATTGGTGGTGGGATAATGGAAATACCAGGAGCCTATGGAACTATATCATAAAATGACAATAAGAAGAAGAAAATTAAAAAAAAAAGCTGGAAGAGCAAAAGACAATGTAAAAGTAATAAAGTGATAAATATTAAAGATTTAAAAAAATAGATATGAAAACCTCAAAAGTTGGTTCTTTGTTAAGACAGTAAGACTGATAAACCTTTGGCTACAAAAAGGGGTCCAGTTGTAAAAGTCAGAAATGCAGGTGGGAACTATACTGTGAACCTTGCATACATACAGAGAATGAGTGATGTTAAGAACAATCGTATGTCAAATATAACACATCGTTAACCTACATTAAAAATTCTTAAAAGCATATATCTCACTAAAACTGTACCACAAATAAAAAATCTAGTAAATCTTACCACTGTCAGGGGCTGATACAGTAATCAAAACCTCTCAAAAAGAAAGGGTATTCATGATGATTTCTACGAAACATGAAAAAGTGTAACAACAATCCTTCAAGTCTTTCAAAAAGCTGAAGGAATAGAAGCACTTTATACTTACTCCATTAAAGTTAGCACTACCCTTATACTGAAGCTAAAGATACAGAAAATGAAAATATACAGCAATTTCCATTATGGAAATCCTCAACAAAATACTACTACAGAATTCAGCAACATGTAAAAGGATTATACACCATGATCAGCTGGAATTTTTTTTTTTAGCAATTCTGTAAATATTTTATTCAAATTACAGTTTGAGATGCCACATCTACATTCACAGCAGTTTCTTTCTTTCACATATATATATGAATATATATATTTATTTTAAATTTTGAATTTTTGAATTATGTGGTACAATTTCAAATAGGCTGGGATTCCCCAAACTCCCACCCCCAATCTTTCTTTCTTGTTTGTTTTTTAAAGACATCTATTTTTATTTGAAAGGCAGATTTACAGAGAGTAGAGACAGAGACAGAAAGATCTTCCATCTGCTGGTTCATTCCCCAAATAGCCACAATAGTCAGAGCAAAGTCTCCCTGAAGACAGGAGCCAGGAGCTTGATCAGCTGGAATTTATTCTTAATATGCAAGGATTGCTCAATGTACAAAATTAATCAAAGTGACATCACACACATTAATTTAATGAAAGGAAAAATCATACATGATGATCTTAATTGATAAGCAAAAGGGTTTGACCAAATCCAATATTCTTCTGTGACATAATAATAGATCAGGACTAGAAGGAAATTTCCTTAACAATGATAAAGGCCACGACTAAAACACTCACAACTAACATCCTAGTCAGTCCAAGTTTTTCCAGTAAGATCAGTAACAAGAAAAGATTGCCCCTCCCACTTCTATTCAACATAATTGTGGAGTTCTATCTAGCACGAGAAAGCAAGAAAAGGAAATAAGGCATCCAAATTGTTAAGAAAAACACAAAATTACCCCTAAATGCAGATAATATGGCATTATATGCAGAAAATCCTAAAGATCACACTCCACTGCCAATGAATTAAGTAAAAATATAGGATGTAAAATCAATAAATAAAATCAATTGCATGTTTTCTAAACATTAACAATAAAAAACAGAAAAGGAAATTAATAATCCCATTTATATTTACATCAGAAACAGTATACAGCTAGAATTAATGTAATGAAGGTGAAAAAAGATTAGTATGTTTAGAAATACATCTGCAGGAAGAAATTACAGAGGACTAATGGGAAGGTATTCTATATTCATAGACTGGAAGACTTAACGTGAATTAGTTGGGTGGGCAAAGCCCTCTGAGATAGTAGATGTCAGAGAAAGTGTAGGTGAAGTTTATTGGTGGGGAGATGAAAAACGCTAAGACGAAAGTTACCAACCAAGGAACTGGGAAAGAGGTGGATCCTAACAATGTTATCCCTAAGCAAGAAGAGAGGAGGAGGCGGTCCTTCCTGGGTTGCACTAGGAAGAAAACCTCCCCTGAGGGTTTTCCAAACATTATCTGGAAGAAGTGTGGCTGTAAAGGTCGCTTTGCAAAGACTGTTTCGGGCTGCCAGGTGGGACCAGAGACTCTGGCACCTGGTGAGGAAGAGGAGAGCAAGCAAAGTCAGCAGAACTTGAACAAGCCTGACCATCTCAAAGAATTCTAGAAAAAGAACAAAAAGAAACTCATCTGACAGCTGAGACTGCGAGTGACTCGGGCAAGAGGGCCAGGCACACATCCTGACAGCAAGACAGCAGAGGGTAGAAACAGCAACAGCAGCACAAGAGCCGTACGGAGTGACAGGCGGAGGAGCAGGACCGATGGGGGAGAGATTAAGCAGCCAGCAGGCCTGTGCTGGGAAGCCCTAGCTCCTGAAAACTTCATGTGGCCTGCTAAGCCACTGACCTTGCTCCCATGGGAGATGGCTTTTTTTTTTTTTCCTGCAGCATGCAAGCTGAAAAGCAACTGCTTAGCTGTTACTGTTTCCTTATTACTCCTGGTTCCTTTGCAGCGATCCCAGCAGAGCACCCATTCATTCACCCAACTTCCTTTATTCCTGGAAGAGCCTGTTACCCTCCCCAGCTGCTACTGCTTGGGCTGAATTCCCACCAGGAGTCTAGACTAAATCCACAGGTCCTGTTGTGGAGTTATATATGGCTGTGTTTGGAAACGGTGATTTGCCCCCTTCCCGTTGGTCTGACTTTGGCCAATTTGTGGGTAGCCTGTGGCATCTAGCACAGGGAAAGAAACGGGCTGGCAACAGAAAGGAGAGCACTTTTTCTGCTCCCCAATACCATTCTCCTGTGCTAGAAATGACAGCCAGAAATCACAATCAGGAGCATTTGCAATGTGGTTACGCTGGTGTATGACAGCTCAACAGACCACTGTACCAGCGAGCTAACCCAAGATCATCACTCTCTGTTGTATCTGCGATCACGTGAGTCAGCTGGTTCCACTTCAGGTCCCTGCTTAAATTCCTGGCAGTTAAAAAGAGAAAGGAAAAATCACCAAAACCCTTCAGAAAGGGTACTGGCAACATCTAACTACTTGTGACTTACAGCTTTTGATCAAGACGTAACTTCAACCACATTTAAAATACATATTCCACGAATAAAGGAATTGTTATTGTTAACAGGTACAAAATATCTGGAGTAACTCATGTGATAGACAGCCTGAGTAAAGATGGGACAATGTTCTGCACAGCTAAAACAGAAAATAAGAATGGTCTTCTATGGGATGATTTCCAGTACATATTGGTAAGTGAAAAATGCCAATCCAGAGAATACTGCTGCACTCATGTTAAAAAAGGATGGGTGAGATAAGCACAAACATACCCACGTGCCTGTCACGAAGGCCTACACAGACCGAGTAAGAACAGCACACCAAGAATGAGGGGACGAGCCTGGGGCAGTTGAGACGGCACGGAACACACCTTTCAAATCTTTTTGTGTAACTCAGGGAACAAGCGTCATATCCAAAATAAGAGCAATTTAGAGTAACCATGGTGTGACAGGAGGCAACAAATACAAACAGTCTCAAAACTGATCTAAGCAGATTATAAATAAGGTGACATGACCACACGGCGAGAGAAAAACAGTCAGATTAAGGAACTATTTTGACAGTAATGCTAAAAAGAACTGCACACAGACAAAATACTCTGATAGGAAATGTGTCACAGGGATAGGGTTAGTAATCCTGTAATTATGTGTATAATAGGGTAGAACAATTTTTTTTTATATAATTAGGGTTGCATTTCTTACTACAAGCAAGGGACCCCTGGAAATGTGAATGGTTCTAGGGTTGTTTCAGACAGTGGTGCCAGAAAGCGAAGGATTAAAAAATAATTGTGTACACTTACATAAGAGGCAATCTCGAGAAAGTCCTAATGACTAAAGCTTGATCTCTAACCAATAAAATAACATATTATGGAAAAGCAGCATTATAATGTAACAGAATAATAAAATCCTTATGAACTCACACTGGTTTAAGTAACTGAATAGAGTGAAGCTGAGCTGGCTCTTACAAGAGAATTCTAATAAATACATGTAGAAAGGATCGTGGAACTTGAAAATTAGTAATAACTATACAGGTAGAAAGCACCACTGACCACTGCAATGAATGAGTGCAAGGTTACTCGCATGACCTCAAAGAAACAGTAATTTGACAGTGCAGACACCCTTCAGATGGCACCTTAATGACAGGACTGAAGCTCATGCCCCTGGCAGTGGTCAGTCAGTGCTGTGGACTCCTGCTTCACTGGTATGATCTGCTGAGAAAGTCTCAGCATTTCTGTGGTGTTCCTGACAGCAACGCATATCCTTAATGGAATCCATATGAAAACACTGGACAAAAGTCAAACTGATGAGTATCTGCACTAAATAACTTCTTCGCGCACTCTTCAAACGTATCAGTATCATGAAAGACCAAGAAAAACTGACCACCAAAGACAGAGCGGAGCAGGGACGCAGGGATGCAGGACACCTGAAAGCAATATAGGAAACACCACCGGCAGAACTGGCGGTATCTGAATGAGATCCACCGATTAGGCAGTTGACACTGTATCCATGCTCACTTTGCAGTTTTGCCGTGATTTTGCCAAGACACAGAAGAACTCTAAGGGGAATCTAAGCAAAGTACATATGAGAATGCTACAATTGTTATGACTTTCTGAAAGTTGAAAACTTAAAAATAAAGAAAAGAGCATGTTTAAATTTGGGGGACTGTGATTTGGTATGTTCATAATTATTTACCAAGCTGAACAAATATTTCTAATTATTATCTTTATATCAGATAATCTTGAGGAAGTGTCTCTACAAACGTGTAATGCTTACCATTTATTTGAGAAGTGTAGTGATTATTTTTAGCCGTTAGGCCATGCCGCTGCCCCCCCATGTGGTGATTATTTCTAACCACGACAGTGAACTCCTTGAGAACAGACTCAGATGCCTACATCCTCTGTAACTTGTAGTTCCACCAGGTTAATGTTCACTAAGTATATTGTAATGGAGTAAAAATTATGTCAAATATTTCAATGATACATGAATTAGTTACTTACGCTCAATAAAGGAAGTAAAGAGCATTCTAAATCTGCTAAGCCGGCTGCCTTCATCTGCCCACATCCGTATCACTCCAACTCCTGTTTTCAGCATCACGTCATTGGCCACAGTGCTGCAGAACTTAGCCTTCAGATTTTCAATAGAACTGCTTCCATCATAGACTGCGACGAAGTTTCTCTTGCATTCATTTGAGTGCTCCATTTGATAATCTAGGAACCTCAGATAAATCTGCAACATTAAAACAAAAATACTGCTTCACAAAAAGATCATTTGCGTTTTTCTATTATCCACCGACAAAATCACAGACTGAATAGTATAGCTGAAAGAAAAACATAATAGACAAAAGCCTGAAGCCTGAGTAGTTAATAGAACTAAAAAATTGGTTCTTTCATAATGGGAACAACCATGAAGAAACTGGAGTTCTGTGTTTTGATTATAGAGAAAGATAGCTTCTTGCTCCAGTGAGGCATAACTAGACTACGGATTTCCCTTTTGCAAAAGCAATTTCAAGGGCATTCAGCTAGAGGTTAAGATGCAAATTAAAAGGCCTAAATGACTGTGTCCGGGTTTCACTCCTGGCTCTGGCTCCTAAGCAGCTTCCTGAAGCGAATTCAGAATCTAGAACGTAGTAGTGATGACTCAAGTAATCGGGTTCTTGTTGCTCACATGGGAGACCTGGATTCAGCTGCTGGCTCCCTGGATTGGTTCCAGCTTTTTCCCTTAGGAGAAAAAGCAGTCTCATGGTACCAACAAAGAACAGTCACTCATAATTCTATCAAACAGTGCGATTAAACAGTGAGCTTCTTTCCAGTCTGTACATTTTAAAGCCTAAGTTTCACTGTAATATGTGTAATACACAGAAAGCCTGCCTTTGCTGTTACACATCCAAAGTGTTCTTTTACAGTCTATACTCTGTACAGCCATATTCACTCCTAGGTTTTTCTTTCAGGATAGAATTCCTGTTTCATACCTCCTTTTTTTCAAAGATTTTACTCTTTAAATAACTATGTCAACATTTCAGACAAAATATGAACTATACCATCCAAATAAGTATTATTAGCACCGTCTTTAAACTTTACAGACATTTGGCTACTTAGCACTAAGATTTCTTAAAATACATTTGGTCCATTCTTGTTTGAAGATTTCCTTTGCATGGTGGGCTTACAAGGACTTTAAGCATTAATGTCTGGAAGAATCTAATGAAGTCATGTCATGATTTATAGGTACAGAGACTCAGCAATGTCACCAGGTTACTAAAGGCAAGGATCTGAGTTCTGATTGGTCTAATTCTGAAGTATGTGTCATTCCCAATGTATAGTGTGTCTTACACATTGACATGTCATATTCTCCAGTTGCTCCTATGTGACTCTGCAATTTAAAGAAAATTATGAGTACAGAATGAAGATTTTCTCTGAATTCCATTTGGTTGACGTAGCAAAAAACCACCTCCATCCTTTCAGGTGCTACATAAAACAAAAAAGGTCATGTCACACAGCTTTTCTTTTCTAAAATACTTTGATGGGAGAAAACTAAAAGCAATTAATTAACAAATATAGTTCAAAAAGTTAAGTTTACTTTATTGAAATGACCAGTATGCCACTTTCATGAGATTGATGAAAAATGACTAATGAAATAAGATTTTCATTTAAAACTACAAAGTTCATCGGGATATATTTTAGCATTAACGTGTTTATATATAAATACCATATTTATGTAGATATTTACCATTGACTCTCATTAACTTTTCAATTATTCTGTAATCAAACCACTCTGCTCATGGTTCTATGATAGTGAGCCATCACTTACACTGTAATCATAAGGTCTTCCAACAAGATTACAAGTTAAATTACACCCCACACAACTCTTGCTTATAGAAGGTAATGAGTTAGTGACTGGATTTCTAAAATTGAATTGGCAGAACCAGGTATGGCCAGTCAAGTATTTACTTTCTGCTTTTATTTCAACAGCAAGATACGTACCCTTCAAAGATATATATCTATATCTATATAGATATATAGATACCTATATATAGATATAGATATATATCTCAATACTTAAATATAAACATTGTGATAAGAATGGCATTCTTTCCTATTATGAACCAGTTAATAATTCAACCAATTTTCAGAAAACATTTTCAGAAATGGAACCCTCAGAAAGTTACCACTGATAAATGGACTACAATACTTGGATACGCTGCATTGTCAAAACACTGACATCTTTTTTAAAGAGTATTTCTCTTGAACATCATCCATTAACTGTTTCATCTCATTTTGAATACCCGAAAGTTATGACCTGTGTAACATTTTTTCTTTAAAAATTTAAAAACCTTTAAAATTTAAAATGAAAATTCACTTAACAATAAAATCTAATCACATTCCCATGTCAACTGTGCATCAAATTTTAACCGTTAATTTTCAAAAAAGCAGCATTCTCTAGCAGTCAATACTTGAAATACCTCCAATTTATATAAATATGGAATTATTTCTTTACAAATACTTCAATGAAGAGTAAGATCTAAGAAACAATGTTTGAGTTTATTTAAAGTATTTAATTCTTGTACTGCTAATGTTCTCTATTTTCCCAATATTCTTCCTAATTAGCTATTTTGAATGATTTAATTCCTATACCTTTTGAAAATTTTTGTAAGATTTATTTGTTTTTATTACAAAGTCAGATATACAGAGAGGAGAGACAGAGAGGAAGATCTTCCGTCCGATGATTCACTCCCCAAGTGACTGCAACGGCCGGTGCTGCGCCGATCTGAAGTCGGGAACCTGGAACCTCTTCCAGGTCTCCCACGTGGGTGCAGTGTCCCAATGCATTGGGTCGTCCTCGACTGCTTTCCCAGGCCACAAGCAGGGAGCTGGATGGGAAGTGGAGCTGCCGGGATCAGAACCGGTGCCCATATGGGATCCCGGCATGTTCAAGGCGAGGACTTTTAGCCACTAGGCCATGCTGCCGGGCCCTACCTTTTGAAATTTTAGGAATCTTTAAAATCACAACTGATGGAGGCCATGCAGTAGGTGTGTATAGCACGAAGGTGTGAAGAGAACAGCTCCCTGACTGGCAGGGCCCGGGGAGCTACCAGCTGCTTAGCAGGGCTAAGTGGATTCATCTCTGACCACCTAGACGCAGTTTTCACTCCCCCTCGCATGGACTCTCAACCACCCCACTATGTAATCTAGTGAGGCATTGTCTGCCCCTGTGAGATGGCTTTTACAACCAACATGAGCTTAAGAGTTAGTGTTACTGAGGATGTCCTGGTGAGTGGGCCTTTAACTACACACAGGAGTATAATTAAGTCTGTGCTGTTTACCCATTGCCAGAAAATCTGGCCCAGATATTTATCATGCTTTCAGGGGAACGGCTTGATAAGAGGAACCCTAAAAGTTATCCTGTTACTGTGACCCTAAAAGGCCATACTGCTATGACGAAGAATATAGCTACTGTAACCCTGAAGCCTATCCTGCTAAGGCAAAAAAATATGGTTACTGTGGTCTTAAAGGTTAGCCTGTCCTTGCAATTCTTTAGAATATAGAAAATGTAGCTGTTTTAGTTGTTTTCATAAATTTTTAGCTAGAGGAAATACAGGGTGATTTCACTAACATCATAAAGATATATTTTTGATTATTGTTTGATCACTTATGAAGTTGTAGAGCCTGCAGTTGTAGAGGAATGTAATGTTTATAACTTTTTGTCTTAGATCTTCATGTTTTTTCTCTCTTGATGTATTTCTCCCATTTAGTGATAGATAAGTTGTAGAATAAGAATTGCATTAGGAGTGTATTACTGCATAAGATGTGTTGTCTACTGAGAAACTCTTGGTTGCAACGTTGGAATGGATAATGCCTTGTCTAATACTGAAACAATTTGTAGAATTGTCTTTGGAAACACTCACTCATCCATTGTAGAGTTGAAACTTAAATAGAGTAACTTAGCTCATTGCTAACTGCAATTCTTTCCGCCGTTTTTACCCTTGCTTTACTTGTTTGGTTAACAAACTGTGAGCTTACAGACCTATGGCCAACTAATGTCAATAATCCTGATCCCCATAGAACAAGGCCCCAGTCCTTTTAACTCATACAAGATAGGGGTCTGGTTGATGCAGATGGCGCCTAGGTTATAGCCCAGACCTGAGGAGAGCAGATGAAGACTGGCAAGCCAAGATAAGCAAGGAATGTGGAATCCTTCCTCAATCATTTCTCAAGAAGTTGTAAATTGTGCCCCCCTGAAGCTATGTTAATATGCCCCTAAGAAAAAACTTTGTACTGCTTCTATATAAATAAAGCGGACAGCTTTCTCGCTTTGTCCACTACGATCAAGGAATCTGGTGGTCCGTCTCCTTTCTTTCTCTCTTCAGGCCTCATCCACGCACCCTTCCCGAGCTCCGAACCTCGGCTGGAGCTGGACTCCGGCACACAACATTTTGAAATATTTTAAATTGCATCAATTACAGAAAGAAATCATCATTTGCACATTCTCCTAAGGGTTGTCTGGCTTCCTTCTGCCTTCAAGACAAAATCTTCCATGAACATTGCTGCAGTCTCCTTCCACACACAGGCCTACACCGTTGCTGTGTGCAGCACATTGTTTTCAGCTTTGCCAAAGATCATCAAACTGCTTTCTAAAGTTGTAACAAACTTAACAGCTACAGCAAGAATTCCATTAAAAGGATTTCATTCCCCTCTGCTGCAGCCTCTTGTGCTGCTCCTGTGCAGTCAAAATCGCCTCCAGCCTTCATCCCTGGTGACCACGGTCTAATTCCTGTCCCACAGCTGGCACCTAAGTCAAATCGTCACATATTTAGCCTTTTTGGAGTCTAGATTCTTTCACCTGGCATGATATATTTGAGAATTTATTTTTATTGCTGAATGTATTTCACTATACAGATGTATCAGTTTATTTTGAAAATAGTTAAATAACTGGGTCGCTTCCAGTTTCTAGCTAGTAAACATTTACACAAGGGTTCCTTGTGTGAACATCAGCTTTCTTTTTTCCTGTATCTATGTCCAGGAAAGACTGCCGAGTCATATGGCACTTTCATAGGAAGCCAGATGTTTCCCAGAGTGGCTAAATGATTTTACATTGCTGCCAGAAATGTACAAGAATCTCATTTGCTTTACAGTTCCCAGCACTTGGTGTTAATTTTCTTAAAATTGTGGTTTCTTTTTAAAACAAAGGGAATATACTGTCACAAGATGATTTTAATTTGAATCTCATAATGACCAAATCTTTGGTGAATGCCAGTCAAAAATCTGCCCATTTAAAAACTGATTTTTATTCTGAGCTTTGAGTTATGGACACTTTGCAAATTTGCAGATGTTTTCTCCCAAGTTTGGGTGCTTGTCCTTTCAAGAAGCAGCTATCTTTCACAAAGTTCTAAGAAAGGAATACAGTTTATACATTTCTCCTTTATGGATGTCCCTTTGGTGTTATATCTAAGAACTCAAATTCAAAAATTTTCTTGTAAACATTTAATGGGCCCGACGCAGTGGCCTAGCGGCTAAAGTCTTCGCCTTGAATGCGCCGGGATCCCATATGGGCACCAGTTCTAATCCCAGAGGCTCCATTTCCCATCCAGCTCCCTGCTTGTAACCTGGGAAAGCAGTCAAGAATGGCCCAAAGCCTTGGGACCCTGCATGTGCGTGGGAGACCTGGAGGAAGTTCCTGGCTCCCGGCCTTGAACTGGCTCAGTTCTGGCCATTGTGGTCACTTGGGGAGTGAAGCACTGGACGGAAGGTCTTCCTCTCTGTCTCTCCTGCTCTCTGTATATCTGACTTTGCAGTAAAAAATAAATAAAAATCTTAAAAAAACATTTTATGACATCATTTGTGTCATGAAGTAACAGGTATAGGTCAGGGTCCATTTTATTTCAAACTGTCCCAGCACTGTTGGTTGAAGATTACACTTCACCACTGAGCTACCTTCAGATCTGCCCAAAATCAACATATTTGTATAAATCACATTTCCAGACTTCTACTTTGCCCTTTTTTCAGTACCACATTGTCTTGGATGCTGAAGTTTTACAGAAAACTCTTAAAATTACATAGCAAGTCTCCTACCTTTGTTCTTAAAATTATTTTGACTTTCAACTCTTTCCATAAGTTCTAGAAGTAGCATGTCAATATTTATCACAAATGTAGCTGGGACTTCAACTAAAATTGCTTTCCTCTCTATACATCAACCTTGAAAGAACTGGCGTTTTAGCACTGGTGAGCTGTCAACACATACTAAGAGCACATTCCCCACTTGCGGTTCTGTGGCCCCTGCCTTCCCTCCCCTGTCCCATCATGACTGATAAGTTTTCAGTTTACAAATGCTGGGCATACTCAATATCGGGAGAGTCTGTTAGTTCTGAATCATACTATTTCATTAATTTTGAGCTTCAATGACTTGCAGCTGGTACACACAAATTAATTTTTCTATACTGGTTTTGTGTCCTGCAACCTTGCTGAAGAGATTCTTTTGTTACAGGAACTTTTTAATAGATTTTGCAAATAGACAATCATACATCTACAAAATAACAATTGCTCCCCGTTTTGAAAAAAGATCTTAGTTAAATGAGATGGGGAAGGGGAGAGAGCACCTTTTAAGCCCTGATTGATTCCTCCAGTAACTTTAACAGCTAGAGTTGGGCCAGGCCAAAGCCAGGAGGCAGAAGCTTCATCTGGTCTCCCACAAAGACGCAGAAGCCCAAGTGCTTGGGGCATCTTTTGTTGCCTTCCCAGGTACATGCATGGAACAAGAAGGAACTGCACAGGTGCCTACATGGAATGCCAGCATTGAATGTGGCAGCGTACCCAACTCCTTGGACCACCCTCCGTGGCTGTCTCAGGCATATCAGTAGGAGCTGGATCAGAAGTAGAGCAGGTAGGACTCAAACCAGGATTCCAGTTATCCAGGGAGAGGCTAATCTACCTATGCCACAGCTGCAACTTCTAACGTGGTGTTGAACAGGAGTAAGCGTGCTGTCTTGAAGGGGAAGGAATTCGAGCATTCATCACAACATGTTGTGACAGCCACTGGTTAGTAAGAATTGTAGATAGTCGATGAGTCCTCTGTTAGACCTTTCCTGAGGTTTTGGTCATGAGTGAGTATTAAATTTAAATAAGTGAAAAAAATATTTTCTAGTCTTTTACAAGGTAAAGTACACTAAATTTTCAAATTCTGAACCAGCCTTGCTTTTTCTGGACTAAATCAAAGTGGTTGTGCTGGATGTTTTAGATATTACTTGACTAGTTGTTGCTAGTATATTGAGGATTTTCGTATATATTTTCTTGAACGCTCATCAGTTTTTTTACATTTTACTTGTGGTATCAGTAATATGTGTCTGATAAACTTGGAAGTGTACCTATGTCATTTCCTGAAGTGTGTGAAAAACAGATACTATATCTTCCTGAAGTTTTCAGAACAATCTGCTAGTGAATCCACTCCGCCTTGGCATTTTATTAGGTCTCTATGAATCTCATGTTTTGGATAAGTATAGGATGATTCACGTTATGTATTTCTGAAAATGTCTGGACAGTGTACCTTTTGAAGAATTTGTCCATTTCACATAAGTCATCTGACTTCTGAGCAAAAGCTCTTATTTTTTAAATGTTTCTTCTTTACCAATGTTTTCTTCTCCTAGGATGTAAATGATACAAACATTAGACTTTCTGAAACTGCTTAATGGGTTCCTGAAGCTCAATTTGTTTTTAACCTTTTTTTAAACTTCAGATTAATTCCTACTGACTGACTTTTAAGTATACCTCCTCTCATCTCCAATCAGCTGTGGTGCCTATAGAGCATACTTTTAAAAAATCTTCATGTATTTTTCCTTTTAGCTGAAAATTTCTACTCTTTTTTTTTTTGGTGGCTTCATAGGTCCTCTCAAGAAAAATTAAATTATTTATCTGGGAGAGGTACTGAGAGAGGGAGAGAAAAACAGGCATGTCTTATCCATCTGGTTATCCATCCATCTCCAAACGGCTGTGACAGCTAAGCACGGGCCAGGCCAACACCAGCTTCATTGTCTCCCACATCAGTGATTGCGTCATGTTCCCAGGCCACTGGCAGGGAGCCAGATCAGAAAGGCAGAGCAGCTGGGACACGAACCAATGTGTGTACGGAATGCCGGTGTTGCAGTTGGTAGCTCTGCCAGCTACGCAACAATGCCAGTCATTGCAGTTAGATTTCTATGTTGCTTCACTCTTCCCAGGTTTACCTTTACCTTACAAAGTAGTTCTACTGATACTTTAAAAGTTTTGGACACTCTGTTAATTGGATCCTTTTAGCGCTGTGATCTGCAGAGTGTCTTTCATTTAGGAATTGACCAGATTTTCCTGGTCTTTGGTTGAATAAGAATTTTCTGGAAATTTGAGAGGGAGCCTCCAAGTACATGTGCCTTCATCTACCAGTTCACTGATCAAACAGCTGTAACAGCTGCAGCCAGATCTGGGAGCTAGGGAGGCAACCCAGGTTTCCTATGTGAGTTACAGGGACTCCATTATTTGAGACACCACCACCACCTTCCAGGATCTGTGTTGGTGAGAAGATGCAGTGTAGAGCCAGAAATGGGAATTGAACTCAGCCATTCTGAAGTGGGATGTGGGCATGTTAATTGCAAGGCTAAACACCTGTTTGTGTTGTAGTTTTGCTTGCATCTGGATACTACAGTTTACATAGTTTGAGTAAGTCCCCCACATGTTCATATGTCATAAGCTCTGTCCTTAGTGTAGCAATGTTGATAGATAGTAGAATGTTCAAGAGGTAAGAGCTAGTGGATGATGACTCATTATATGACGTGGCTCCGGGTAAAAATTAATGCAGATCTCTTAGGACACCACCTAATTCTCAGAGTTGTTGGGAAAGGAACAATCATGGCCCCAGTGTCTCTCTTGCCCTACCTCACAGCATGACTGTCATAGTCTTCTCACACACACCCCCACTATGCCATCCTCCCTGTCATGTAGTCCAAGCATCTCCACCAAACTCCTAACCAAGGGGGTTATGCTCTTTGACTTCCAGCCTCCACAGCTGACACAAATACTCTACACATTACCTAGCTTCAGATCTCTTATCATAGCGTAAGAAACGGAGTAAGAGTCTCAGACAGCCCGAATATCATTTTGTGAGTTGTGGATTCTGCCAAGACTGTATAAACTGCTGATTTTTGTTATTTGTATTGTTTCATTAGGCAATCAAATGAGGTTTGGATAGCAAGTTCTGTCTCACTTTGTGGGGGTGGCAGTCCCAATATTGGCTCAATTTTCAAAGCATTTGTGGTCTATGTGGGTTTGCTGATTCTCACTTTAACTGCATTGTCAGGATCTGTTCTGACAAGCATTAGTAGATGTTCAAACTTTCTTTGTTAGTCTTGGGCACGGAGCAATTATAAGAAAGGTTTAACATATGCTGTAGAGAATATACAGGTAGTAAGGCAACATATCCATACTGTGTCGGTCTTTGTGCCTAGTCCTTCTATGCTTCATCTGCTAATTACTGATGCAAAAGAATTACCCACTGCAGCTGTAGATTTCTCAACTTATCCTGGTGAACATCCATTTATATTTTGTGTATTTTGAGGATACATTAGTATATACAATTTTAAGTTACTTTATCTTCCTTGTGAATTACTGATGTTCATGATTTCCATTTTTTAATAGTTGTATCAGCTCTCTTTTGATACCTGCCTGGCATTCCTATTCTATTTATTTTTTTACTTTCAAAATTTTCTTGTAAACAGGATACACCTGGATTTTTATTATAGCATTTTATTCATTTATTTTTTTTTCTCAGAAATACCCTTGTTTTTCAATGAGGCTAGTAGGTTATGGAAATTTAGATTAAGAAATAATTTTTCTCTACACACTTCAAAACAATCTTCTGTTGTCTTTAGGCTTTCATTTTTCAGAAAAGGTGTTTTCTTTTCACACAGTTAGAGAGATGGTTCTTTCGTCTATTGGTTCACTCTCTGAAACGGCTGCCTCAGGTAGCACAGAGCCAGGGGCAATCAGGAGCGTCACCTGAGTCTCCCACGTGGTTGGAAGGGGCCATCTGCTGCTGTGTTCCCAGGCACTGGATCTCCAGTGGAGCAGCCTGTGCAGAACCAGCGGCCATACGGGATGCTGGTGCTGCAGGTGTCAGCTTTACCCACCAAGCCACATAACAACCCCAGGGTTTCTATTCTACTACTGATACTTTTGGGTGTCAATCTTAGAATTATCCCTTTGAGAAAATCTTTTTTTCCACTCTGCTTGTTTTAAGAATGTGTCTGTCTTGGGTTTCAATGTAAGGTATCACTTAGAAACTTTTTTTTTCACTTGCCTGGAGTCATTATTTGTCATGCTGTTAATCAAATCTTGAAATATTTTCTAGTAACAGCAAAACAAAACAAAAACAAAAACAAAAACAACTATCACTCCCTCCTAGCACTATGTTTTAGGTAATTTCTTCTGATGTATTTTTCAGTTAACATACTTTGCAAGAAATACCTGCTACAGTCACGAGGGGGAATGGATGGGAAGAATTGCCCAATAACTTTAATGTATGGAAGTTCTCTCTACCTTCATATTTTTTTCCTTAGATACTGAAAACTCTTAAGTTCTTGGGGAATCTGAGAAACTTCTGTTTGTTAACTCTTATTCATGGTGGGTTATGAACAGAGATTCTGCAGATTTTGGGTTGTCAGCCTGCTTGCCTTCTATTCGATGTAAAATTATATCCCATATCTTGATAAAGGTTAGGTCTAGGTATAAAGTCTTAAGAGAGATGCCAGCCTCACTAGTATCTTAAAAAAGGCTCAAGAAAGCAAATCTGGCACCAACGTGTCGTAGTGGGTATCTCTTTTTGTGTTCTATCCTTTCATGTTCTACTTTGTGGGTTCCAGCTTTATGAGAAGAAGTCTCAGAGGGTCACAGAAACCCTACGCCTTTTTTTTTTCAGTGTGTGATTAGAACTTGGCATATCACCCCTCCTGCAACAACAGGTTACTGAAATCAGCCAAGGTAATCTGAATCATCAATATAAATGCTCTAATTTATAGCTGTCTTCGTTCATTTCTGGAGTATACATATGATTCTAAAGGGATATTTACTCAATATTTTCCATTTTTTTTAACAGCTAAGTTTTCTGGGTATTTAAACTACAGTATTTATCATGACTGTAGAGCTGACTTTCAGGGTATGTTCTCCCACTCTTTCCCTCTTCTTTTTCCTATTTTTATACACATATACATTAAACGTAATTTTAATTCCATTGATTTCCCTAGAATAAATTAAAGGCAGAAAGCAAAAGCAGTTAGCAAGCAATCTCAAGCTGTCAGAGTTATTTAAAAACATTCTTGTCTGCAGTACTTTTCAATAAAACTCTCCATGATTATCAGAATATGGTACAGTAAGAGAGAACTAATTCTCAACAAGTTTGTGTTTTACACTGCTAGGGTCACTGTGTGATCTTTGACAGGTTACTTAAACATCTTGCAGCCTTTGCGTCCCTATAAAATAAGGCTTTTAGGAATCCCACTGATCAATACCCGCACTCACCAATCACGAATCCACAGATTTTAAGAATCTTAGTCTTTTAAGATTAACACATTTAACATATGTATAATGCTCCTGAACTTTACATTTCAGTTTATTTAAATAAAACATGAATCTTAATAGCACCCTCAAAAGTGACAAGGTTTTAAAATGCTTAGTATCAGATTATATAATGATGATCTTTTTTGCACAAACTGAAATAATACATCTAACAAACTATCTCGTTACACATGTCCTCTGAGGTGACCCGTTAGATAGCAATACCTTAGCTTTTGGAGTGGCCTTAATTGTCCATATGCAATCAACTGCTTGGCCAGGTTTTGTTTTTTCTTCTTGTTCCACCTGACTAGAACGTACTATTCCATCAGCTCCTGAGAGCTCAAACTGGCAATCTAGAAGAAATAAATCAATGATGTTGAAAGGAAAATAAGATTGCTTCAAAAAGTCACAGGGAGAAAGAGGTAATATACTAAACCTGGGATGGGATTTAAAATACCTCCTAGGTAGGTAAAATCTGGATCTGTAACAGAAAAGAGAAGAAAGTCACAGCATTGAAATAGTTACTGCACAGCCAACATCTTAAGTTATTCCTAAAGCCTCAGTAAACACCAAGGTAAGAGAATTTTTCAACAACATTGCATATATATAATTGGCCACTTGGAAACTCACTTATATTTATGCTTTTAATTCCACGATATATTCAAATGTATTTATGTTACTTGAAAGCTCACTTCAATGGTCAAAAACAGTTGCCAGACAATTATATATAAAAAAAGTTTGCACAATACAGTGGACTATTATACACCCTTAAAAAGAAATATAATACCTTTTTGCTCAATCATATTAAATTTACCTTCTAAATTTTTGTTTAAAGAATAATTACTGTCTTAAGACACTACAAATCTACTTACCACCACTGAATTGTGAACTGAGAAATGATTAAACAGTAAACTTTGTTAAATGCATTCTACTACAATAAAAATAAGTCAATACAACTAGAAAACTGGTATTTTAAAAGCATGTGAAACTCAGACAAGAACTTTATTACGTCACATTTCCAGAATGAAAACGCTGAGGAACTGTCTCAGAATCATCAGCCTGGCAAACCTATTTAAGCACACACTTCACTGTAAATAAGTGGATGCTTCATTCTTTTTTAAATTGTTATCTTTAATCCCAGACACTGTAGGAAGTTATCGAACTACATACTGAAAAAGTAGGAAAATATTATTAGCTTAATTTACAAAAAATCTTGTAGACTGTTCTTTTAAGACTAAACTTTTCCTTGCTAAAAGGGAAAAACCAATATATATTTCACACTAAATCCTTTGTGGAGAAATGTCAAACAGAAATTTAAACGGGATCAGGGAAGGGAGAAAGTCATAGGTACTATCTGGCAAATTAATAAGAATCTCTTCATAGGTAGGCATGAATTCCAGAATATTGTAATCATTGCTCTGGAATATATATAACTGTAACAGTTATCGCCTGAAAGTGACAGTTCATTAGGAGCTTCCATGTCAGTAATTACCACCAATAGCTTAGAGAACTTTACTTTAAAAATGCTAACTTCTCAGTATTGTTAATGGATTTCAGAAAAAAATTGTAATCCAGTCCTGGTTTTGCTATTATGTAATTCAAAAAAAATCAGTTTAAACTGGCTTATTATGTAATTCTCCTGACATTTCTGTCATTACTTTAAAATACTGTGTACAGAAACTGAGGCATGATGAAATGCAAATAAATGGTAAAAGTCTAACTCAAGTATTTTATAATTTGTATTTAACTATATGCCATATAAAGATGCTCTCATGATATTTAAAACTAAAGGAAAGAAACTGTTTTTCCTCAAATTAAGCATTTTTACATGTATAGCTGGCAAATTAAACCATTTTTCTGTCATTGTAACAACATATCTGAGGTAAGCTACTTTACACAGAAAACTAACTTATCCAGTGCTGGAGGGTTCACGGTCATGACACCTCCATCAGACTGGCTCTGGTGAAGGTGTCAGTGGGAGTGGCATTAAAATGGAGATCATAACACACACACACACACAATGAAGCCAAAGAGTATGGACTGTTCCTGCTTCTCCTATGGGGTCCCATCTCTTAAAATGGCCTCACCACCTGTATAAGCACTACACTGAGGACCAAGCCGTGAGGACAAACCACATACAAACTATGGCAATTGGCTGACTTTTGTTTTTTAATGTCTAACAGCATTGTTTGATTCCTGCTTTTTCTGTTTTAAAATAATCTTCCATGAGAAAGAGTTAGAGATGAAAGACAAAGATTGATCTTCCGTCTTTCATCTCTGTAACTCTCTCTGGCTTCTGGCTGTCCCAACCAAGGGAGGTGAAGCCAGAAGCTAGACTTCATCTAAGTCTCCCACGCGGCTGGCAGGGGCCAAAACACTTCGGCAATTTTTCCACTGCAATTCCCAGGCCACTAACAGGAAGTTGGTTTGGAAGTGGAGCAGCAAGACAGGAACCAGCACCCAGGTGGGATGCCAGCATCCCAGGTGTCCATTCTACTTGCTGCGCCATTAAAGCTGGCACCTATTTTTTTTCTTACAAGAGGTCTATACTTACAAAGAACCAATTCATGTGTAAAATTTTGAAACAATGTCACAATGACACTGAAGTTTCAATACTTCAGTTAACTGGTATAACAATATAAGCAAACATCTGACCAATAAAACCAGATCAGTTATTTCAATACAGATTATTGGCTCTTAAGTTTATGTGAACTGCTACAAAAGGCAGAATATTCCATGTATAGCCTAGTCAAACATTTACTTTCCCTGGCATTTTTTAAAAGGCTCACTAGTTACTTTTTTAGATTTTTATTTAAAACAATTGTATTTATTATTGAGGCACACAGATGGACAGAGTATTCGTATCTACTGGATCACTCTCTAAATACCTGTAACAGCTCCAGGCCAGAGCAGGAGCCTGTATGCGAAAGCAGAAACAAGGTCTCTCGGAGTAAGTTGTTCTGGTTGCTGGTTGGTCTTGTGGTGGATCTCTTGCATGCATTTGTTAAGGGATCTTAAAAAGAAGTTAAATCTTTAGTCCTAGTAGGGTGATCAGCAGGCCACAACATAAGAGGAAAGAAATGCCCGGGGGCAGTCAGCTAACAACATATGCAAGGATCCTTTTGAGGGAACTCCTTTTACGGACTAATACATTCTGTCGATTTTGGAAGTTTCCAATTCAATCTAACTACAAGTATTTATCCACGTATAGCACAAGTTATTTGTGATAGCACAAATAGTATCTTGTACAGGAAGGCAGTAACCTAATGCAGTTTGGTCATTCAGGGCTACATAAGCAAGGGACTCTAAAGATTCTAGTAGCTAAAGAAAGGGAATGAATAATTGTAATGCTGTAGAAAAGTTGGCAAAGGGACGTGGACAATCCAGTAACACAGAGCAAGAAAATAATAGCAAAGAGGGTTCTGCAAGTTTGAACTACTTGCAGGTTCATTTGAAGGCTCTACTGGTCTGGTGTCAATTTATGGGAAGCAGGTTGCTCAGCTATTGTCTGCTGCTTGTTGTTTGATTCTGGTCACTTTGATCTTTGTGCTGGGGATAGATGTGAGATGTACTTAGCAGGAGGGTTAGTGGCTTTTTTAAAATTAAGAGATATAGTTCCATTAGTTTATGGTTTCCAACTAACTTCTAGAGTTAATTAGGAATACCAGAAAGTTTCTTTCAACAAGTTGGAGATAATTTTAAGTTGGAGTTTTTTCCAATAAATTCAGCCTCCCAGCCTCCCAGCCTCAGGTTGTATATGTAGACTTTATCTACTGGGAGTGTGCTGTTCAAAAAAATCTTTGATAAACTTAGTATTGTGTTGTATAATGTTAATGACCTACTTTCAGGGAGCTTCCTTTATAGAGTATGGACTGATGAATTCCTTCATCTAGGTACACAGGGTGGTGGTACTGATCTCAAAAGACGCTAACTGGGATGGTTATCTAGCTGAGAAACTCACAACCTACTCTCAGGTCTGAGTCTGAGTTCCAGCTCCAGTTTCCAGCCAATGGACATTCTGGGAGGGAGCAGGTGATGGCTATCAAGTATTTGGGCCCCTGCCACTCACATGGCAGTCCTGGACTAAGTTCCTGGATCCTGGCCCTGGGTCTGGTCCAGATCTAGCTGTGTGGGCATTCAGGGAACAATCCAGTGGATAGGGATTCTCTCTGTCTCTAAAAAGAGAAATAACTTATGCTTCCCTGTAGGAATATAATGGACAGATCTTGAGCCACGGCAGACTAAATGCTACCTATGTTATTGCCAACTGGGTTTATTCTAGCAGTCCAGAATGGACATGTGGATGAACGGGCTGGATTTTACAATCATTTTGAATTAGTCTGCCTTGTCTATCTGCTGCCATGGCTATGGCCTAATGACACAGAAACACTTAAATTGAATATTAAAAACACGCAAACAGTAATGAGCACATACAGGTACCTCCATGGTTTGGAAAGCTGACTAAAACTTCATTCCCAGACTCAAAAGAGCCACTTGGCAAGGGAAAGTGACGCATGGCACATAAACTCCTGGGAATATGATGGGAGACATTTGAGCAGAGAGGGCAAGCCTCCTAATAGTAATGCTGTCCGCACTGCATCATTTAGTTATTCCAATGGGGAGTTCCTAAGGGTTAAATTTCCTTTTGTGGATTGGGAGAATGGGGTATGAATTTGGGTCTACAAAAAGATGTTGCTTTTCCCTAAAACAATACTCTTCTCCCCTCTTCTTATATCATCAATAAAGTCACTTGGTCCTTTATTAACCGAGAATATAGGCCAAGGGTTTGAGAAATGGTAGAAACTAGGGGAACCTTCAGAGGCCATGGCATGTAAGATCTCCTGGAAGTTGTCTGTTACCTTATTTCCTTTGCTCTTGTCTGTCTGAGCAGATCGCTGGCTCTGATTTTTAATGACAGCTGGACCTTTGGAGCTTGAATTATGTTTAAAAGGACAAAGGCATGTTCTATACTCTTAATGCAGTATCCCAAGAAAGTCAGGAAGTCTGTATCCACAGTATGCCAAAATTAGGAGTCCTACCAAAAGAATACCTACTGTCTATACAGAGATTGGCAATGTTTTATTTAGCTATTATGGCTTGCTCTGGTGTGGGCAATAGAGTTCAGCCTGCAATGTGAACCTGGACTCAAAGAGGGACCCTTGTACTCTAGAATTTCATGCCAGGAAACTAACTTCTCATTCTAAGTGGAGAGAGATGTGGTAACTGCACTATCCTGAACTCAGGACTAAAGTGAACTGTGTCTGTTTTGAGAAGATTTGTTCCCATTAGAGGGCCACTGAGTGGAATCAGATGAGGTGATTTTTAGTAAATTGTGCATAGGCTCAGGCATCAAATCAAGGAAAAATTCAGTTGTCAGTGTGGGAAGTAACTTGCAAATTTCATAAACCGTGGTTCTTAGTATAGGGAAGAGGCAACGTCAACATGCTTAGAAGAAATGTAGGATCATGTTTAGATCCACAGGTGTCAAGAGGTAACCCCAACATTTAACTAACATCTGTCAGAACTGAAGTTTTTCCATTGGAATCTTATAACTTAACAGTCCAGATTATAGAGTAAGTGGATGATATTGGCAAGGCTAGGACAGGGAACACAAAAGCAGAGTACTGTGCTATACTGGAAAGCTAGATCAGCCTGAAGGATTTGAGAGAAGTAGGATAAAGTCTTCAAATATTTCCTTAAGGATGGACTGTCTGGGTATACTCTTTCTAGGCAAAGGCAAAGAGGTGCTGGCTTGTTGGAGTCTACCAGTACACTCAAAAAGGCACCAGAAGTCAGCAGCTAAAAAACTATTGGCAGGGGAAAACACTGGGCAAGGGATCAGGGATCATGGTGTATTGGAATCCAGGAATACAGGTTATTCCTGTATCCATAGCTGAATGGATCTGAAGTCTTACACAAATATCCAACTTATTTCATTAGGTTTGCAAATGAGAATGACAGGACAGTTCCAAGAGTTCAATGCATCCCATTTAGAGCTTTAGGGCTGACGCGGGTACTGGCTGATATTGGAGAAGTGCTTATTATATCCACCTGATTTCAACTGGTGGTGATGAATGGATATTGGACTGTGCCTTCAGGCAAGCGTGGGCAGAGTAAGAGTGACAAAACAGGAGGAAAATTGAGTACAGACTGCCTCTATGATGTCACAGGAAAGGTCTTCTGATGGGGATAGTCTGGCATTACCTTTCCCCTTAGGGAGAAGGACACAGGGTAGCTTTCTAAAGTCTTTGAGGGAGAAATGGAGGCAATGGAACATTTATATAGACTTATAAATACATACATATATATCACCTATAAAGGCTTACATTAAAAAGTAAATACATAACTTATGGTTATAAGTTATATAAATGCTATATTATATAAATGCTATATTGTTGAAACAGTCACAGGATTGAACACTTGGGGACAGAATGGGTTAAGTTAAAGATTTTGAGATGAAGAGAAAAAGAAGTAAAGACGGAGGTAGAGATTGCAGTGATGGTGATGTGGCCATAAACTCAGAAATGTTGGCTAGCCACTGAAAGCAGTAACAGGCAATAGAGTCTCTCTAAAAGGCCTAGTAAAATTAACTTCACACCAGATTTTGGACTTCTGGCCTCTAGAACAGAGAATACGTACTTTTTTGTTTAACTTAACCAAATTTCAGATTAATTCTGACAGCCTCAGCAAATGAATACAGCAAGAAGTGAATTTCAAGCACAACTTTGCAATGAACTTTCACAGCTGTTAGATGGCGCAGAAGGCATTCAGACTCAGGTGTGGAGTCCTCCAAGTACAGAGCAGTTTTCTATTAATCGCTACATTTTCTAGAGTAATCAAATGAGTGGTTTAACAGATCCAATCGGAAAAACCTACTAAAATAACTTTTGTGGGGAATTATGAAAGACAACTGGCTTATTAATTTTGACAATGTATTTAACATTGCTATGAACAAAAGGTAACATCTGATGCTTCAAAACCCAAGTGATATGGCTCAATTTTACTGTTGTTATTTTTAGCCTTCAATCTTCATGATTTAATATTTATTTAACTTGATAAAATATCTTTTCTAATCTTATGATTCCAAAATCAGAGATACTCAAAATTAAAAATATAATTTAGTATTTACCTGGAATAAATGAGTATTTTGCTCGAAATCCCAGTCCTTCAAGTTCTTCATCAGAACTAAACTTAATCCACATGAACCTCCCTGTTGATCTAATTAATGGAGGGCTTTTCATGCCACAGTAACGATCTATAAGAGGGGAGAAGCCAAAAGGGCCGTCTCGAATTTCCAAGTGATCAAATCGACATTCAAATGATGGCTCTATATAATAATGTTCATCAAAGGTCAATTCTATTCTTTGACGTGGAGCAGCTAGAAAACAACAAAATCAGGGGAGCACAAATTAGAATATAAACATGCTGACACAAAAGACAAAAAGCAAAACAGTCTGACTAAGGCTCATAATGAGAATTGTTATATAAGTCATAATAAATTTTATATTTTATGATAAAAATGTTGCTCTATAGAACTACAATAAATTTTTCCCTTTGGCATATGATACTTATTAAATTAGCTAAATTTACTCAATTGATTAATGAGTTCAGAAGCTAATGCTTATTTCATGATATCATGTATCATGATATACAAAAAGAAACAGAAATAAAAACAATTCACTAATGTAGACAAAAATTTCATAAAGTCCATTAATGGATGCCACTTAAGTCTCCTATCAAGGACATTTTAAATATAAAGTTCTTGTAAAACTGCAACTATTACTTTGTTAATTGTTTCCTACATAGAAATCTGTCTATCAATCCAGTAATTTAATTCAAAATACACTACAAGTTTATACTTTGTCCAAGCTGGTTTAAAGTAAAAGTTGTAAAAATTTACTCAACAAAAGGTAGAAACTGGTCAAATACCTTCCAAAATGTAGATACATTCCTTGTTTGGGGGGTACGAATCAGGATAATTTGGTGACGCGAAATGACCTCCATTGCTGGTTCGAATCCAAATGCCACACTGTGTTGCTGGACTGTGCTTGATTCCAATATTTTGTCCATCTCAGGAAAGAAAACATTATTCAAAACATTAATCATAGCAAAATTGAATAACATTTTCTCTCTCTCCAATGTTCCAAGTAGCTGCCCACTCTATGTTACATGCTTATTTCCCTAAGAACCACTGCCAAATTTTAACACAGTGAATTTGAATGCAACAGAAGTGAGACTTGTAAGGTTATATACTGTGCTTGTTGGAAAAAAATTGCTAGAGAGTAACAATGTTGTCAAAAAAGATAAAAGAATGTTGTGTCAGAGAGAGCAGGAAAATAAAATGTTTATATTCTACAAGGAGAAAACTACATGTGAGAATTTGGTAAAAATTAATATGAAATAATAAAATTCTGTTTTGACTTGTAAATAGAAGGGTTTCTGGAATTAATTTCTGACATGGCATCTTTGTATTTAACACCAAAATCAAATAATTTTTTAAGATTTAAAAAATTAAAAATTACACTGGAATTTCAGTTAAAAATTACACAACTCTGTCTCTTCCTCAAATTTTAATGCAAGAGTAGTGAGAGTATTTCTAATGGTTTAAATGCTAATGTACAAAGTAGCAGAATAGTAACAACTATTACAATAGGAAGTGGAATGTGGAGCGGCTTTTTAAAAACATGAGACTGCCCAGAAATTTATTTAGAATCTGTTCCACTTCCAATACCTTTGTATAAATCTACGACGTTACTGATCTATTACAATATTAGAAAACCAGAAAACACTGTTTTGAAAACGGTGAAATAGTGTTATTGAACTAGAGAACTACAGGTACCTGAGAGTGAAAAGATCAACTTGAAAACAGGGAACTTAGTGAATGTTAATAGACTGTGTGATACTCTCCTCTCAGCCGCCTCCTGCTGAACTCTCTGAAGGCCTTTTGTTAAAATAAAAGCTTCTAAGCAGGAAAAAAGACTGTTCTCTGAGACATTCAATCACTCAATGATATGGACTCAAGAGTGTCCGTACTTTAGGTTACTAGACAAAGTGAAAGCCAGGGTAAGTCACAATCCCTAACACACTAGCAGACAGGTAGGTGGCCATCAGTTTTATGATCCTTCTCAAAATGCAAGCAGGTATTCCAGGATCAGACATTTGAAGAAAGTCTAACATGAAAAGCAAAGCAAAACCAACAGCAGTGGGGGGTGAAGGAAATGCAAAGGATTTGAAGAAACTCTTTAAGAAGAGTTTTAAAAACAAAACTATAATCTCCTCAAAGAGAAAGAGAGCAAATTATAGTCATAAAACAAGAACAAAGATACTCCCCAAATGAAAATGAACAAAAAAACAGATCCAGTACACAAGAGGGTCCAACACAGTGGTGCGGAAGATCGAGCTACATCCCACACTGGAAAGCTGCTTTGGTTTCTGGAGACTTTGCTTCCAATCCTGTTTTGTGTTGGTGTGCCGGGGAAGGCAGCAGAAAATGGCCCAAGATCCTGGGCCCTTGCCAAACGTGGGAGACAAGGATGGAGCTCCCAGCCCCTGGTTTCAGCTCGGCTCAGAGACGGCAACTGCAGCTATTTGGGTGGTGAACCAGTGATGGAAGACTCGCCTCTCTCTCTTCCTTTCAATAAACCCTTGAAAAACGAAAGCTTCCAAAAAGGAAAAAAGTAGTAGTATTTTAGAGCAGAAGTTGCAAACTCTGGCCATGAGCCAATTGCACCTCCTGCCTGTGGCTGTAACTGACACGCCCACCATTTGTGTATTACTGTCCTAGGCTGGCCTTCCTAACAGGAGAGTTCAACAGCGTTGCAGCAACTGTAAAACCCATAAAGTTTTACATACTATAAGATAAAGCTGAAGAAGTCTCTCAGAAAGTGAAACTAAGAGACAGCAGAAAAGACAAAAAAACAAGAGGACAACAACCAAATAGAGATCCCTAAGAAGGAATAAGAGAAAACACAGAAAAACCCTAAAATTTAAACAAAAATAAAAAAATAAAAGTTTCCCAAAGATATAATTCATGTATAATGTAATCCTGAATACTGATCTAACCAGAATGATAGATGGGACGGATTGTAAGTATGTGGAAGACCTAGACACACATCTTATGTGATGAAAAATCAATATGAAATGTCTATGATGGAAATAATCAAATAACAGTGAAAAGTGTTATTAAAAATAAAAAGTACCAAAAGAATCCGTTAAAATAATCATTTTCCTGGATCAAGAAATGGGATAAGATCAAGGATGAATTCTTAATTAAAACTCTAGTATATTTTGATTCTTATACTTATATGTAATTTAAAGAAATAAAAAGATAAGCACTGGAAATGTCTTAATCTCTGAAACAAAAATCTGGCTCAATCGCACTAAGTTAGGGTGGCCATTTAGTGCAGTAAGACGCCAAGCTGGGACAGCTGCATCCCACACCACAGCGTCCAGCTCTGAGTCCTGGCTTGGTTTTTGATTTCAGCTTCCTGCTAGCACACACTCTAGCAGGCAGGAGACGATGGTTCAAGTTACTGACTCCTGACACCCAGCTGGAAGACCCAAACTGAGCTCCTGGTTCCTGGCTCCCACCTGCCCAGCCCTGGCCTTAGTAGGCAGCTGGAAGACTGAACCAGTGGAATGAAGTTCTTTCTCTCTGATTCTGTCCTTCAAATTAAAACAAGCAAAACTGCAGTATTTGAACTTTCATTAAATTAGAAAATTCATTAACATGGGAAATGGGAGTTTTATTTTTGCTTAGTGTGAAAATATGAACCTAATATTTGGACACTACCCACATTATACTGGATCAACTAGTGTTGCCAATTTTTAAAACTTATCAGGGCAGGACTTCATGTTGGAAAATTACTCCAAGTGAGTTTCTCCTAAATCCAACTGAACTGGGGTTGATGGTTAATAAAAAGCCTTAGGCCACTGCGATACTGAGGATTATGGAAATAGTAAACAAAACCTGCATTTCTTTCAAAGAAGCCATCCCCCCAAACATGCAGTGCTATCACTGTAAGTACTTTACCTGGGGTCTTCTGTGCCACAGCAATCCCTTCCACTACAAGCACTGTTACTAACAACACTAGAAAAATAACAGAAAAGAAAACCAGTTACAATATTCAATCAGTATTACATTTACTCAGTATATGGAGGAAAATCAGTGACAACAAAGAAAATCACTTTCTTCTATTCACAGTATTTGTAGATATTAAATGTTCTTTTCTCATTTACTATTTGACCCCTAAAGCAACCTAAGATATACTAGATTTTATACTTATTTATATAAACACTAATCATTGATACAATCTATAGCATTCTTTAACCAGGTTAAGATTTTTTTTTAATTACATTTTTGGGACCGGCACCATGGCTCAACAGCTTAACCCTCTGCTCTGTGACGCTAGTATCCCATATGGGTGCCGGTTCCTGTTCTGGCTGGTCTATTTCCGATTTTAGCTCTTTGCCTGTGGCCTGGGAAAGCAGTGGAGGATGGCCCAAGTCCTCAAGACCTTGCACGCCTGTGGGAGGTCCAGAAAAGGTGGCTTTGAACTGATGGAATCACCCTGTCTGGTCATTGGGGCCATTTTGTGAGTGAACCACTGGATGGAAGACCTTGTCTCTGTCCCTCTTTCTGTGAATCTGCCTTTCAGATAAAAAGAAGTAAATCTAAAAAATAAAATCATTTTTAAAATGTAACACCCTTTGCTAGCTTTAACCCTTGCTCAATTTACTATACTCCATCCTAGAATGTACATGCATTATGGCTTACTCTGCAAAGCGCTGTGCAGTGTAAGTCCAACTAGATTATCCGATGGCTCAGAACACTTGCAACAAGAATGGAAGGAAGGGGGCAGCACACTCCTGGAAATCAACTCAGTTACGGTTGCGCAGTATGATGTGCTGTTGTGTTACAAAAGCTAGCTATATTCAGACATCAAAGCTATTTTTATCCTAAGCCCAACATTTCTGAAAACCAATCGGCAACATACTGAATAATTTGTGTTTTGAAGGTTGTAAGAAACATTTTACTACTATGAATAGTGCACTCACTCTTTCAATGGAGGACCTACCAGTCTGGTATAAACAGCTGTGTGAACTGGAGTTCTTATTCACTCAGTCAGCAGCACTTACAACGGATTGACTGGGGAGAAGGTGAAGAATGCAGCAAAATGGCTGGGCTGGGAGCTGTGGAGGGCAGGTCTTCAGCCCGGCAGTCAGGAACCACTGCATCCCACCCAGATGTTACTGGGTTTTATTTCTGGTTCTGGCTCCTTATTCCAACTTCCTGTTAAAGAGGACCCTGGGAGATGGTGGCGATGGCTTCACCGGTAGTGTTCCTGCCAACCAGGTGGGAGAACTCCGCTGAGTTCTTGGATTCTGGCTTTACAGACATTTGCAGAGTGAGCCGGTGGAGAGGGACTATCTCAGTTCCTGTCCTTGAATACATTTTAAAACCTTTAACAGTAGATGAATCTACACTGGGGCTCAAATTTTGCCTTGAGCCAGGTGTGAGGTCTTTTCAGCTCAGTTTACTTATTTATAAAATGTGGATGATTTATTAATAACATCAACTTCATTAGTAGTAAATATGTTTACATACAACATTGCAAACATTAAACGAGATGATGGATCTAGTACCTTTTTCTGCCAAATACTCTGATACTGGGATAAACTAGCATTCACAGGGAGCCCATAGATCTTTAAAGCCAATCTACAATACAAGGTCAAAGAAGATTTAGTAGAGGTTAGGCAGAAAGCACAATGGAAGCAGAGAGAACAGAGCCATTTATTTTGCAGGGAGTTAAAGGGAACACAGTGATGAAAAATTTTGCAACTTCTAAATATACCCAGACAACAAAATATTAAGCTTCTTACCACTGCTTATACCAACAGTGCCATGATGTACATGCAGAGCAGAAAGTTGGAGTTAAAACTACACCTGGTGGATTATTTTACTACAAAACACAGGGGACAATGTAGAGAGAAAGGGTTGTAGGGGTGGAGGGTGGGACGGTGAGAGGGAGCAAGCCCTATGCCTGCAAAATTGTAAAATGGAAAACAAGAATAAAAAATTTTTGGAGCACACAATATATTCTGGTTGAACATTACAGGACTTGAACTTGGGAGAGGGAGAAAAACAACAGCTTAAACAGAATCATGCAGGCATGAGCATTAATCAGGTGACAACTCGAGGCACTGAAGAATCTGCTAGCCTTGACTGACAGTCACTTAGCCCAAAATGAACATCTCCCACCCCAAAGTCACCAATGGACAAAGGTAGGTTACGGTCCTCGCCATTCGTCTTCTGATTATCTGACCTCTTCATCTTGGACTTCTTGCACTTGCTGACCCGTGTCTGCTCTGACTTCCCCCAACAACTCCAACCTCCCTTCCCTGGGTTGCTAGCAGTGTGGAAGGGCTCCTGTTACACGGAAACAATTCCTTCTTTTAAGTCATACTCTTTGTGGGAAACATTAAAAAAAAAACCAGAAGATTTATGACCAAAGAGAAACACAGGGTAATGTATTAGATATTTGATCATTCAGCAAATTCATCTGTTTGGTATGAATTTATCTTGTTAAAAGGCACTTATTTCCCAAGGTATTCTGATGATAAATAACTGGCCAAAATGTTGTGCTCAGTACACCTCAGTACACCTTTCCCTCAGGAGTCACAGGCAAAACTATGTAGCATTTTTCACATTTACAGTTCAATTTTAAAACAAGTAACCCTAAAGTCAGGCAGGGCAAGAAATCAACAAACTGAAACTAGAACAACAGTATGACTATAAAAAAATTGTGCCAATAAAACAGTAGAATGAGCATTTGTAAAATAGCATATTTATGAAACATTCAAAGAAAATTTAGAGTAGAACAATCAGATTAAAAATGATATTACAAGTCAAGTACACCCACTGTATTCTTTTCCACTTAACTGAAAGGGCTGTTGGCAATTTTCTTTTTCCTCAAATAATTACTATTCAAAGCTCAACCAGTCAGATAAGCTGTGTCACTGAATATAAAAATGATAATATAAAGAGTAACATAAATTTGCACAGCAATTGGGAACAGGAATATTTACTGGTACACTTTCAGGGGAGAGTTGACTTTATTATTCTAAATTCTACATAATAAACACAGCTTATCAGGTTGTATAAAAGGATCTGTATTCACCTGAGCTACAATCAGATTGATATTAACACCGATTCCACAAATGTCAAACACTGAGATTACTGATATGTGAAGCAGTTCTGTGCTGTTTTGTTCCGTCTTTAGTCCAAATCCATGTGCCACTACTACCTCATCCTCTTAGCAGAAGGATCATTAATTCCCAGGTCAATATATCTGAATTCAAAGATAATGTATTCAGGAAGATACTAATTCCTTAAGGTAGATACCCAAATGGAAACCATTCTCTGCAATGGTGCAGCTTGGGTATGCAGAGGACTGCGTGTCGTCTGACTCCTTAAAAAGGCAGTGTTTATCATTTACGATCAGGTTTAATTCAGGCCTTGTAACCTCCTGTGTGCAGCCCTGATTTCAGTCATGGAGACAGGTGCTGTTCAAGGTGCTGGGACACAGATGAGTAGAAGAGCCACTGGCCTTGCTGTACCTTTTATAAATACCCTCATTCACCACTGTTCTAGCTCTAAGCAGAGAGCCTTGTCCCTGGCCCTTCCAAAGACTTTATTTTAAATTGTTTATTAAAAAAGGTCACAGTTATTCTTTTCACTGTTTCTCACTGCAGCAACTATGGCCATTGCAAAAAAAAATTGCTGGAAATACAGTAATATAATTGTTTATAGTTAATGCTGTTTGAAACCTAGAAACTCCAGTAGAATAACTTGGGGAATATTATGCCTACTACAGACAACAAGAGTAAAATAAAAACAAATGAACAAATAGAATACAGACATAATATACTTGTAGATAGTAAAACAATGTTGTAAAAGTGACAATTCTTTAAGTCATATTTATCCATATTTTAATCAATTTTTCAGACAGCTTTTAGGAACTTATTAACAAATTATTTCTGATTTTCATTTTGAAAACTTCTTATTGACCCAAAAAAACCTCAGAGATAACACAAATACATAAAATTAAAACAAAAATAACAACTTATTGTAACATCACACTCATTTAAAAATACAACAGTAGGCCTAGCGCAATAGCCTAGCAGCTAAACTCCTCGTCTTGCATACTTGGGATCCCATGTGGGTGCCGGTTCGTGTCCCAGCTGCCCTACTTCCCTTTCAGCACCCTGCCTGTGTGTGGCCTGGGAAAGCAGAAGATGGCCCAAGTGCTCGGGACCCTACACCCGCACCGGAGACCCAAAGAAGCTCCTGGCTTTGGAGCAGCTCAGCTCTGGCCACTGTAAGCCACCTGGGGAGTGAATCAGTAGAGGGAAGATCTGTCTCTCCTCTTTGTAAAAATCTGAATTTCCAATAAAAATAAATAAATATCAAAAAAATACAGGAGTACAGGAAGAAATAGATTCGTTAACAAACACCTGCAGTTCGCACTCCCTAAGAGGGAGGGTGATGAACCAGACAGGTCTTTCCCAGGGCGTATAGATAAGGAAACGAAAGGAAAAAAGCTCCAGAACAGAGACACACTCAAGAATTTATTAGATTATATATGCAGCATCTGAATTTCTTGGTTAGAGCTGTTTGGAAAAGAAATCTGATCTGTACTTCAAGTTGCACACAAAAACAACTAGATTTTAAAAGAGAGTTCACTTACTGAAGAGAGAGACATAAATGTTTTAAAATTTTACATATTTTATTCATATTTATACATAATTGATATATCATACAAAGAGCATCTCTAAGTTTGTGAACTTAAAAAATAAGGTGAGGGGTGAGCACCTGGCCTGGTGGGACTGCCGGCTGAAGGGGCAGCTCCTCTGTCTCCAACCCAGCTTCCTGTCCACATGCCCTGTGGGAGGCAGTGGGAATGGTTCCAGTGCCAACCACAGGCGAGATCTGGATTGGATTTTGGGCTCCCAGCTTTGCCCAGCCCAGAAAGAAGTTCTCCCTGCTTTAAGTACAATAAATAAATAAAAGTGAATTTTTTTTTGTTTGCATAAGTGTTCGAGAGAGAAACAAGTCTCCCATTTGCTAGGTCACTCCTGAAATGTGTGATGTGGTCAAGCCCCTGCCAGACTGAAGCCAGGGCCCAGACTCCTGACACGTCTCCCACTCAGGTGGCAGGGACCCATGTGTTCCTGCTGTCTCTTAGGGGGTGCAGAAGCTGGACTTCATGGCAGAGCCGGGACTCAAACCCAGGCACACCAATATGGGATACAGCAACGGGTGTGTTAAATGCCCAACTCCCACTTACTTTTGTAATACTTCATTTATAAGTTACAAAAAACGGGAAGAAAAATCATGCTAATAAAAAACACATGAAACACAAAAACAAAATAATTCAGTCTATATTTTAAAAATCAAAATTCTAGTGTTGGTTGACATACGGGAAATTAACATACAATCACATCCTGCCAAGGGAGTGTAAACTAGCACAACCAGGGGTGGGTGCGGGGGGAATATGTGCCAAGACTTTTAAAAGCGCATGGACTGCACCCCATAACCCTAAGTCCAGGTTTGGTAACGCAGTCACTGTGACAGTGGTTCTCACCATCTGGAAGGCCTGGGTGGGAGGAGGCATGTGGAATCCCACAAACCCCAATCCAGGATGATGCTGGAGGTGCTTCACCTGGCATCACGCTCTGAGGAGCTTTGAGAAACAGGAGAATGAGAGTTTATTTAAGCAGAAAGAGGCTGTTTGTTCTCCCATGGTGGTGGGAGGGACAATATGGATGGGATAAGCCAGGGCCAGAGGTAGGCAAAAACGAGTTTGGCGACCCAGCGCAATAGCCTAGTAGCTAAATTCCTCCCCTTGCATGCGCTGGCAAAGGCAGCTCCACTTCCCTTCCAGCTCCCTGCTTGTGCCCTGGGGAAGCAGCAGATGGCCCACAGCCTTGGGACCCTGCAACCACACAGAAAACCTAGAAGAAACTCCTGGCTTCAGATCAACTCAACTGCAGCTGTTGTGACCACTTGGGGAGTGAATCAGCGGAAAGAAGATCTTTCTGTCTCTCCTTTGTAAAACTGAATTTCCAATAAAAACAAATCATTCTTTTCTTAAAAAAATGAGTTTTGGGAATGATCTTCAGGTGAACATGATTTATTTTCTTATTATGCCTCTAACAGACACTTCCGGTAGCTTCTGGTAACACTTGTCGTGAACTTCTTTCGTTTCTACACAATTATCTTCACAGCATCTAAAACCTGACGTCCCTAGAGCTCTTTCCAGACTAATCTTACTTGACAGCACTCATCACTTTCACCGCTGTTACTATTTGACAACTCTGGCTTGTCTGGGTGTTGCTGTCTGATTTTTGCCTACTCCTATAAAGTTAGCTTTAGAATTGACATGAGTAACAGAATAACCCAAGCTAAAGGCTTCAACAAACTAGAGATAAGCAGTCCAGATCCCAACCGCAGGCTGCACTCCTGTGAGGGAGTTTAGCTCATTATTCAGCTGTGACTTTCATTTCCAAGGTTACCTTACGGCTCAACATGAATGCTGAAGCACCAACCATTATTTCTTCAGGACAGCTAACATGTCTGTATTCTGGCCAGCCACGAGCACATATACCCCTAAGAACACTTTCAGGGGGCCAGTGCTGTGGTGTAGTGGGTACATCCAGGAGGCTGGCATCCCCACATGCATACCAACCTGTGTCCAAGCTGCTTCACTTCCTACCCAGTTCCTTGCAAATGGCCTGAGAAAGGCAGAAGAAGATGGCCCAGTGTTTGGGCCCTGCCACCCACATGGGAAACCTAGAAGAAGCTCCTGGCTTCGGCCTGGCCCAGTGCTGACCATTACAGCCAACTGGTTAGAAGATCCCTTTTTCCCTCTCTGCAACTCTTTCAAAAATAATCTTTAAAAAAATTGCCAGAATATGCAGTTATTTCAAAACCCAAAAGTTTAATCAAAAGTACTTCCCCCTCAACTGTACACACCATTTTCTATTTGCATTTAATTGGCTGGACTTAGTCACACGGCCGTACCTAACCCTAGGGGAGCTGGTTTGAGCAGTCTTATGCTTTACCAAATCTTTGGAGAACTGCTTAAGAGTAAAATGTGTCTGCAGAGATTGCCACAGTTACAAAGTATACAGCAGTCGATGCAGTTACAAGAGATGAGCAGATCACATCACGATCTTCATAAGATGGTCCCACCGAGGCTCCTCGTGTTCAGAGTGAATCCACACTCCTCACGTGGGATGGCACCAGCTCAGGCCTTGACCGCCATCTCCCGCTGCACAATCCTTCCTCACAACAAACTCTCGCCTTAGGGCCTCGCTGTGCCTTCTGCTTAGAATCTTCTTGCATGGCTGGCTCTGTCCCGACGGGATGGTCTTGTGAGGCTTCCTGATTTCTAAATAATGTCTGCATTCTGCACTTCACCCTGTGTTGTTTACCTGGCTCCTCTAGCCCTGAGCTTGTTTCTTGACTTCTTTCTTACTTGGGGAGGGGCTTTGTGTGACGCACGGATGAGAAGACTGCCTGTTCTATGACAGCACTCAACGACCGTTAGACGAAGGCACGCTGGTGTGCTCACACCTCTGTCACCACGGCTCTGCACGGACAGGCACAAGTCTTTAACAGGAGCCAGCTGCTTCTCCCTCGGAGCTAGGTAAGGGGCTGGGAAAAGAACTAAGATCTCCCTGCTGCTTCCGACAGCTAGCTGCTACTCTTTCCTTATGCTGGCTCAATTTGCCTTTGCTTGTGATTTAATGAACACCTTTCTTTTTTTTTAAAAAAAAAGATTTATTCAGTTTATTACAAAGTCAGATATACAGAGAGGAGGAGAAACAGAGAGGAAGATCTTTTGTCCGATGATTCACTCCCCAAGTGAGCCGCAACAGCTGGTGTGCGCCGATCCAAAGCCGGGAACCAGGAACCTCTTCCGGGTCTCCCACGCGGGTGCAGGGTCCCAAAGCTTTGGGCCATCCTCGACTGCTTTCCCAGGCCACAAGCAGGGAGCTGGATGGGAAGTGGAGCTGCCGGGATTAGAACCGGCGCCTATATGGGATCGCGGGGCATTCCAGGAGAGGACTTTAGCCGCTAGGCCACGCCACCAGGCCCAATGAATATCTTTCTAAAGCCGTTCTGATTCCAGCGCTTACATGGTAAACATAATCTACCACAATCTAACTACCTGCTCATGACAATTTTCTATAGTGAAGAGAGTTCAACCATAGTCCACTACTTCTTTTTGATAGACTAGTTTGCAAAAAAGAAACAAAACAACAAAACTGTGCAAATTTAGCCTATCTCAGTCTTACTAAAGTAGATAGATGGTGAATTTAAGACTCGATCCTGCCTCCACATGCAAGTCACACTGCCAACAGTTTTTTTTTTTTTTTAAAGAAACCCTACCTGTAGGGATCTTATTCCTGCAGAACACAACAAACTACTTATGGGTCAGAGTACACAGACACATCAGCTTTGTAAGCTCTGTTTTCACTCTAGGAGTCTCACGACATCCATGGCAACCACCATCAAGTTTTAACATGATCAGAACGTGGTTGAGAAAGGACCTGGTATCTTCCAGTGCTATCATTTTCAATGCATCACTCTAGGCATGCTCAAAGCACGTGCTTTAATGTCATTTTTTCAAGAAAGAATTACACACTTAGATTAGCATACTGCACTCCATCAATGTTGCTGAAAAGTGAGCTCTGGGGGATGCAAAGCCACTACCTTTTTTTGGGAAGTATTTTTCAGAGTTTCTTCAAAGCCGTGCTGCTCTTAAAAGACAACCTGAATTAGAACATCTAGGCTCTTTCTTCCCCACTCAAAACCCTAATAACTGAGATCACAAAATACTTTGACCAGAATTTGTTTGCAGCACTCAGTTTTCTTAAGATTTAAGTTTGGCCTTAAAATGCAGATAAACTGGTCCTAGATGAATATTTTCTATAATAAAATCACTGTTTTAAAAACCTTCTGCCGGGAGCCGGCATGGTGGCTCACCAAGCTAACCTTCCTACTGCACGTGCAGGCATCCCATATGGCACTGGTTTGTGTCCCCACTGCTCATCTTCTGATCCAGCTCTCAGTTTGTGGCCTGGGAAAGCAGAGGAGGGCCCACGTGGGAGACCTGGAGGAAGCTCCTGGCTGCAGATCAGCTCACCTCTGGCCATTGCAGCCATGTGGGGAGTGAATCAGCGAATGGATCTTTGCCTCTTCTCTCTGTAAATCTGCCTTTCCAATAAAAACACAAACATCATTTAAAAAAAACCCTCCCAACTGACAGTGTCAGTACAGTTCTATTCAACACTGAATGAGAAAGGCCAAAAGGCTGATATTAAAAACAAAATGTTACTATTAAAGGGGTGACTTTTCGACATGATATTTACTTCTCCAGCTTATGTTCTTGGATGCAACTTAAACATGAAGAGCAGGAGTTAACACTTGCCGTATCAGACAAGATTTTTTTAAAATATAGTGCCAAGGGATATCTGGGCTGTTACATCACACATTTAACCACATTTAAACTCACTTAAGTGTCGCTGAGTCTAGGAGTGTGCAGAATGAATAAGAACATAAAAAGGCTTTATAATCTTGATGTACTTTCATGGGATAATAATGCTTAGCTAACTTTGACCAATGTTAGCTCATTTTTGTATGATATGGAGGAATCAGAAAGAGTTACAAGCGAATTATCCAGTTTCAGTAATACTGCCCACTAAAGGTTTAAAAGCCCAGCAGAGTTATTCTTCGTCCTCACTGCTGAAAGTAAAAGATGAAATATCAATGGCATCTTCAAGAACCAAGATTATTTTCTATTTTAAAGCTCACATACTCATTACGGCTGAAGTGCTTTAGTAGAAACTGACCATAATATTCCAAACACGGCTATTGGCACGTAATATCTACAATTACACAAATGTTAAACAGCTGTTTCAGAAAATAACTTATCCCACATTGAAGCAATTCGCCTTTCAAGGATACTTAAGGGACAGTTTTTCATGCCCAGCGGCACACAAAGGATTTTAGCACTGGAAAGGCCAATATTGTTAAAAGGTAATTTTTAAACCTTAGAATTTTTTTTTAACATAGAAACAAATGCAACAACGAAACCTAAATCCTGCCTTCACTCTTGTCTTTCTGGCTCCAAGATTCCCTCAGAGTCAACTTCTTGATGCACACTGAATCTTCACCAACCTAATCCCAGTGTTCAGCAGCAAATACCTACAAACACTCAGGGACAGCCTGCTTGCCAGTAAGCTCACAACAACACAACAACAACTTGACAACACTTGTGTTTGACACATACTCTCATTAAAGAAAGGAGACCAATACCACATTGTTTTCACTGTAGCTCTGCCAATACCATCAAATTCTTTCCTGAAAGGTATAACCAAAGGCTTTGCCAGGGTGGCCAGAGAGGGCAGTGTGTACCAACGGTAAAGACAGAAAAGCCGCAAATCCCTTCACCAGGGGAGGAGGCTACACTCCGCCCTGGCCAGCTCAGGCCGGCCAAGTTCTGCAGGTACAGCCCACGGACCCACGGGACCGCCTCCCGGGGCGACCCCTGGGATGGCCCACCAGGACGGCCCTGACCAGCCCACTGCCGCCGGGCTGAAATTCGGACAAGCAGCACCATCGGAAACCGCCTTGCGTGCCATTTCTTAAGCTCAGAAAGACCTCGATGCTCCAAGTGCATGAGGAGTTACACATACGGCTACAGGCTGTCAGAGCTTCTAGCCAAGGGTCACAAGCATTTATGAATTGGCAGGCTTCTTCATCACCCACAACGTCCTAAGCACAAGCTGTACCTATTACGGAAGTACGTAGTGTTGGCTAGTTAGACGTTTCAAAAAGCCGAAATACCAATTACGAATTTAGAAGTAATCTGGGCACTAATTTGTCTGATACCAAACCAAAATTACTCATTAACTCCCTACGAAAGCAAATTTTTAAAAAAAAGTGTCGATCCGAAGTTAAAAAAAAATAAACTACACAAGGCATACGGTCCCTGTCTCTCTATGTAAAAACATTACAAACATCCATTTTCAATCTAAATCGGAAGTCCTTGACCGACTAGTGCTGCTACTGCATACCCTCTGAGAACTGAAAGAAAAGGGTTTAAACAAAACGGTTTATTCAGCTGAGTTTCAGAAGCAAGTTTGTGGTGCCACTGGCTTGGATCAGCTACGCGGACACGCATTTATCTCCATTCCTTCTGGGCAACGTGCAGCGGCTACGTGCGTTTTTGGAGCCCGGGGCTGGGAGAAGCAAAGGCGAGCGGCGGGGTGCTGTGCGGGCTCGGGCCGGGCAGCGGGGCGTCCCGGGCAGCCGGGTCCGCAGTGATGCCGCAGCCTTCGCGGCCGCAGCAGGTGGCACCCTCTGCCCGCCCCACGCGTGTCCCTTCGGGGTTTCTATTATTGGCGCGGAATCACTTTTTACTGTGACTTTTTTTTTTTTTTTTTTGGTCTTGGTCACACACCGGCCTTCGCTTCGCTGACAACTTTACAAAGCAATCGGAGGCAATTCCGCCCACCGCCGGGGCGCGCGGGGGATGGGGGGGAGCAGTACCTGAAGTGCCCCCCAGCGAGCGTCGGAGGACCCTCCTAACGGGACGACCACCTCCCCCATCCGACCTCCTCCTCCTGACGACCCTCCACCCGCTCCAGCCTGTCCGCCACACACGCAGGGCTGCAGGTGCAGCGCGGGCAAGGCGGTCGCCGGCGGAGCGTTCGGAGCCGCCGCGAGCCCCTCAGACAAAGAGCCTCCTCGTCGGGTGTCGGGTGCCGGGCAGGGACGCCGAGGCTCCGGCCGCGGCCCGCAGGGGGCGCCGTCCACAGCCCCGGGCGCTTACCTTTGAGGACCGAGCAGAGCTGCTCCAGGGCCATGATCCCGACCGGCCCGGCGCTTCGCGAAGCCTTGTGGCGGCGGCGCGAACGGCGCTGCGCGGCGGCTGGAGCTCCGCTCCGTCCCTGCCGCTCGGGCCACCAGGACGCCTCCCGGCGGGACAGGGCTTACAGCCCGCGGCCCGCCATGGTCCTGGCCCCAGCGGTGGGCTCCGGCGCTGCCCTGGGTCTCTCCGACGGTCGCCCCGTGCCCAGCCCGGGAGCCGAGGAGCGCGCGCGGAGGCGAAGGCACGGGCCGAGAGCAGCTGAGCAGCTCCGCCCGCCGCGGCCGTGGCGCGGGCTCCACTCAAGTGGCGGGCGCCAGGCTCATTTAAAGCTGGGAGCGCGAGCGCCGCGTGCCGGCCGCGCGGCCTGTGCGCATGTGCCCGCCCTCTCCCCGGCCCCGCCCGCGTGCCCCTCGCGCCCCTCCTCGCCTCGCCGTCGCCTTGGCGGGTGTCCACCCGCAGCCGGGGCGACCGTTAGTGCTGGGGCGGGGCGGGCCCGGAGGAGGGACCCCCGAGGACCGCGGCCCCCAGAAGCCGACCCGGAGGGGGAGCTGCCGCAGGCTCCGGGGAGGGGGCAGCAGGTGGTGCGCTCGAGGCCTCGTGCCTCACGGATGGGGACGGACACCCGCTGCCCTGCCCCCCACCCCTCGTCTGGGCCGCTCTGGCCCCACCGGTCCCCGTCTCCTCCGTGAGCCCCAGGGGGCTCCGACCCCCAGGACCTCAGTTCAAGGTCAAAACTCCGCCGGCCTCGGGCGGGGAAGCTGGCTGCTGGCGCAAGCGGCCTGAGCGCTCCCTAGGTCAGCACGCCCAGATCAAGCACTTGACATTCCCACACACTTCCTGCTGTGGCTCGCCGAGGTAGGCATTTTCGTGAACGGAAAAAAACCGAGCGCAAAGAGGTGCAGTGTTTTGTCCTGAGCCACCGAGTGAGTGAGTGAGGGAGCAGGGCTCTCTGCCCCGTGAACGCCAAAGCTGGTGCTGATGGGTCGTTTCGCCTCCCCGATGAAACTTTAAAACACAGCCTGCGCAATTGGTACTGTGATTCTATTTTCTGAAAAACGCTGATTGTCCTAAAATTCCATTGCTCATGTATCACCTTACTCTCCCGAGCCCTGCCCCCCCGGACACGAACCTGTTGGACGTTAAGTACATGTGCTTAGCAATGGTTGTCACTGGAGAAAGAACCAAACGGAAGTCCTCCCATCCTTGATTGAATATTTATGCCTGTACTTGACAACTAGTTGGACTTCCAGACCACTGGAAAAAAAATTCCAGAGGTCCGAGGCTCTTTCTCCTTTCCTTGTATCCCTCCTGGAAAGGCACAAAAGTGTCATTCTCAAGGATTCCAAGTGGAAAAATGTACGTGACACAAATTAATATTACGCTGTTTTGCCTTATGTCTTCTATAATGTGAAAATTTGTGTTCCTGAGGACAGTCATCTGTCATTACATTAGGATTGCATACAAGAACAACTAGTAGAAAACATCGAAGAAGCCTTCCCACAGAGCATAGACGAGGACAGTAAGCTATTCCGGCTATGAAGTGTCAGTCACACTTAATGATGGACAGTAAGAATTGAGAGGATGGAGCGATTTCAACTTCTGGAACAATGTAGATTCTTCATGCATGGCGATTGAAGAGAAAAACTCAGTGTGTGTGATGTCATCAGAATGCTTGGCGAAGGAGGTGTCTAGAATGGGAAGGCCGGATGGCAAGCTTGGAGGAGAGCACCCCAGGCAAGGGGAAGGGGTGAGCACCGAATTCGGGGCGGACATGTTTAGAGGGGAAGGTTGAATAGGGTGGGCTTTGATTCTGGAGAGACTTGAACTCACGGGGGTCTGGTTCCAAGATCCCCATGGACACCCAAGTCTGCAGGTGCCTCGGTGCCCCGGAAAATGGCACAGCATTTGGATGTGACTTGCGGATTTCTCCTGTGTCCTTTAAGGCAGCTCCAAGTCCCTGAGGAAATGGGAACAGTATGTAAATAGTTGCCATACTGATTGGCTTCAGGAATCCTAACAAGAAAAAGAAGTCTGTGTCTGGTGTAGTCACTTAAAAAATCTGAGCAGTTTCCACTTGAGGTGGGTTGAATCCACGATGAAAAAACCAAGGATTCAGAGATAGATTGTACTTGCATGAATGACAGGGAGAGGAAGTTACTTGTACTTGATTCAGTATGTCCGAGGAATAGTTTCTTTTTTTAAAGATTTATTTATTTTTTATTGGAAAGTTAGATATACAGAGAGAAGGAGACACAGACATAAAGATCTTCCATCTACCGGTTCACTCCTCAAGCAGCTACAATGGTTGGAGCTGAGCCAATTGAAAGCCAGGAGCCAGAGCCTCTTCCTGGTTTCCCACACGGGTGCAGGGTCCCAAGGCTTTGGGCCGTTGTCCAGTGCTTTCCCAGGCCACAAGCAGGGAGCTGGATGGGAAGTGGGGCCACCACGACACGAACCGGCACCCATATGGGATCTGGGCGCATTCAACGTGGGGACTTTAGCTGCTAGGCCACTGCACCGGCCCAGAGGGATAGTTTTGTTAAAATACAAAGGTTTATTCTTGGGCATTGCATGATGATGACTCAGTTGACTAATGCTCCTCTTGCAGCGCCGGGATCCCACATGGGGCAGTTCACGTCCCGGCTGCTCCATCTCCCCATCCAGCTCCCTGCTGTGGCCTGGGAAAGCAGTAGAGGACAGCCCAAACCTTGGGACCCAGCAACTGCATGGGAAACCCGGAACAGGCGCCTGGTTCGAATTGTCTCAACTCCACTCATTTATACATTTAGGGAGTGAAACAGTGCATAAAAAGTCTTTGTTTCTTCTATCTGCTTTCCAACAAAGATAAATCTTTAAAAAAAGGTATATTCCCACCTACTTGAAAGTCAGATACAGGTACAGAGAGAGCTATTCAGTGATTCACTGTGCAAATTACAACAGCTGAGGATAGATCAGACTGAATCCAGGAGCTCTCCTGCGTACACAGGAGTAGCAGGGACCCAATCACTTGGGCCCTCATCTGTGCCTCTCAGGATGCACTAGCAGGAAACTGGATCAGCAGCAGAGAAGCCGGGACTCAAACTAGGACTCTGATATGGGATGTGGGTATCCCAAGTGGCAGCTTAACCCACTGTGCCACAACACCTGCGCCTCGAGGGACAGTTAGTGTAACTAATAGAGATCCGCGGAGGTTAATCTGACAGTTCAGTTGAGGATGTAATAAAAGACGAGAGACTAGAGACACGGTAGCAATACAGAAAGTAGATGCAAAGTGCTTCTTCATTTCACTTATTAGCTCTTCCTGGTAGTATCATTTCGATAAAACCTAAAGAGGCATCTCTCCTGGAGTGTATGTTGGCTTGGGAATAGGTTGTAATTGAGAATGCTCATTTTGTGGCTCCCTTTTAAGACACCTTTTAGATGTACTGGTGTGATCCTCTGTGGTAGATTTTTCGAGGAATGTGGTAAAGCACAGATCGGTGCTACTGTGTGACCGTGTCAGTAAATCCAAAGGAAAGCAGTTTGCATCTGTCTCAGCTGAGGGGTTCAGTGTTGGAGTATTTGTTTTCCTGGATGGTCACCTAGGAGCGCCTAGGCTGTTCCAAGATTACATGCCAGTTTCCAGGTGGCTGAGACACTGTTCTTTCACGGCATCCTAGCTGATACTCCAGGGTGGATTTCGCCTCTACGGTCCCTCACAGAATCAATCCTATAGCTTAAATGGTTTTCTCTGGGCAAGTCCCCTATAGCTCTTGGATGGGGGTGGCATTGGTTAATCTTTAGAATGAATCATTTTTTTTTTTGAAAAATATGAACTGTTTTGTACCATTGTTTGTGAGACAGATTGATGTCAACTGTTTTTTGCTGTATTTCAGCAGGGCTAGCCGTTTATTAGATGGCAACTTCGAAAGGCAGGTTGGTTTGTTTAGAGTTGGATATTGACTGAATATTTTATGTCTCTCCAGTGTTGGTACGTCTGAGTCCTAAGTTGCAGTGTGGTTGTGATTTAAGATGGGGCAACTATGTAAATATTAAGGTTAAATGAGGCTGGTAGGATGGGCCTTGGATCTGATTGAATTACTGATCTTCTAAGACGATGCACCAGGGAGCTTAACCTCTCACTTCATACCCAAGCACCAAAGAAAGGCCCTGTATTTCAGAGTACCAGTTCAAGTCTTGGCTGCTCTGCTTCTGACTTAACTCGGTGCTAATGTGCCTGCAAAAGGAAATTGAGTTCCTGGTTCCTGTCTTCAACCTGGCCGAGCTGTGGCTGTTGGGCCGTGTGGGCTGTGAATCATGGATGGAAGTTCTCTTCCTTTTTCTTTCTCTTTCTTTCCCTAACTGCCTCTCAAGTAAATATTTTAAAAATAAGCCAAATTTTGATAATGTGGGAAATCAGTTTATACTAAAATGTGAGTCTCAGAGCACTTTACTTACAGAGTGAAAAGGTGGGAGCAGTAATGATGAAACATAATATAAAAAATAAGGATCATAACATCTGAAGAGTTGTCTATTATTCAACTAGAGGGATTTTTTAAGGAAGTACAAGGATGTAAAGTTTTAGTTAGTGTGCCTGGGTCGCTATGACATAATAGCTATTGCATCCTGCTGGCTTCAATAGCAACTTATTTTCTCACAGTTGTTGGAGTTTGGAAGTCCAAGATCAAGCTGCCAGCAAAACAGGTTTCTCTTGAGGATTCTTGCTGGTTTGCAGAGCACTGCCTTCTCCCTGGGTTTTCTTGTGGTCTTGGTTCTGCACACGGGCATTCCTGCTATCTCCTCTTAAATCACTAGTTCAGAGTTGGTGTTGTGGCAGCGTGGTTAAGATGCCGATTGGAATGCCTTCAGCCCATTTGGGAGTGCCTGGATCCAATCTAGCTCTGCTTTCCATCCAGGTTCCTGCTGATAGACACCATAGGAAGCAGCAGATAATAGGTCACGTCCTCGGGTCCCTACCATCCATATCGTAATCCTGGGTTGGGGCTCTGGGCTCCTGGTCTGACTCAGCCTAGTCTGGTAGTTGGGTCTGGATATCTCTGACAGATTAGAATATCCCAACTTCTAGAATTTTCATTATTCTTTTATCATTTCTTTTATTACAGTTTTCCAACTATAGAATCCTTAAACAATAGTTTAATTTTTCCTATTTTTGAACTTCTGTTATATCTTGCATTCTGGCTAAACCTGGTGTGTTCTGAATGGAATTACTTCGTTAAATGTTATGGCTTCTCATACTTCACGACATAAAAATCCATGCTGATGGTCATTTTGGCATTTATAGCCTTTGGTCATTGCATTTCTGTACTTATTTCCTAGAGTATATACAGAAGTTTCTCTAAAGTAGAATTGGTGTATGGATTTACATGTCATTAACTTCAACATATACAGATAAAAAGAAGGGGCACTTTTTAAAGTGATACAAGTACTTTATACCAAAGTCCCCCAAACAGTATATGAAACTTCTTTTTCATTCCATGTCCTGGCTTCTTCCATCTGGTGGTTCACTTCCTATGGAGATGGGCTGGTCTAAAGCCAGGAGCCAGGAGCTTCTTTCGGGTCTCCTATGTAGGTTCAAGGTCCTAAGGAGTTGGGCCACCTTCTGCTGCTTTTTCAGGTCATCAGGTGTGAGCTGGATTTGAAGTGGAGCAGCTGGGACTCGAACTGGTGCCCATATGGGGTGCCGGCACTTTAGTGGAAGCTTAACTACCACGCCATAGAACTGGCCCCTAATTTATTCTTGAAAGGCTATTTTTAATTTTGCTACCCTATAATGTTACATCCAAAGGAAATAAAATCTGCATATGAGGAAGTGATCTACAACCCTATATTTATAGCAGCACAATACACAATATAGAGAACACATGGAAATAATACAGATACCTGTCCAAAGAAGAATGGATAAAGAATCTGTGGTATATCAACTCCACGGAATACTACTAAGCCATTAAAAAGAATGAAATTATGCCATTTGTAACAATATGGTTCCAACTGGACCTGGTGTGATGGCTTGTCCTCCCTTTGCATAACACCGAGATCCCAAATGGGTGCCAGATCATGTCCCAGCTTCTCCACTTCCCATCCAGCTCCCTGCTTATGGCCTGGGAAAGCAATGGAGGATGACCCATAGCCATGGCACATACAATGCCATGATACAGTTAAATAGCAGAATGTTGGACTTATGACTGTTGCTGAAGGATTATACTATTGTAATAAAATAGGAGAAATGGTGTATTGGAGGATTAAAATGGGCAAGGACAGGGAGGTGGAGGGGGAAATCACTATAGCTGTAAAACTGTATCATGCAGAGTAATAATATTAAAAAGACCCAAATATGTGAGTTTTATCTCTAGATTCTTTTATTTCCCATTTTTCACTGTTTCTCTGTCTCATTGTCAGTATTATACTGTATTAATCATTATAAACTTTGTACTGTTATCTAGTAGTTCATATCCTTGTTCTTTTTCCAAGATTGTCAATGAACTACTTCAGCAGTTTTGTCAATAACAACAGTAAAAACGCACTGGGATATTGAGTGACATTGTATTTGATATCTTTGAAATTTCTATCCACAAACATGGTATAGAGTGTCCTTATTGAAGATTTTTTATTTTAAAAAATTACATATTTGAACTACAGAGAGAAAAGTGTATCTTCCACAGGATATATTTAAAAAAAATATATTTTTCTTTCTTTGAAGGGAAGAGTTATAGTGAGAAAGCAAGCTAGCAAGCAAGCCAAAGAGTGAGCAAGCTTCTGTTCACTGGTTCTCTGGCTCGGACTGGGCCAAATGGTAGCCAGGAATTAAGACTTTCATCTGGGTGTCCTACATGAGTGATAGAGGCCCAGGCACTTGGCCATTTTCTCTTGCTTTCCCAGGCACATTAACAGGAAGCCACATCAGAATTGGAGAAACTGGAACTTGAACCACTACCCAAATGGGCTGTTAGTTCTGTGGGCAGTGGCTTGCCTGCTATGTCCAAACAGTGGCCTCTGTTGAAGGTTTTCTAAATACGTTTCAGTAAAGTGTTATGATTTACCTTGTGTTTTACTGATTCCTAGGTATTTGACCTTTTCATACTGCTGTTACTGTTTATTTATTTAAACAAATAAGTAGATTTTTTTAGTATAGCATTGATATATAAAAAATGAAGTTGATTTTAGAGTGTTTAACTGTTTTCCTGAGTACCTTTACTCTTTTTCAGTGTGTGGCATTCCAGTTCTTTCTCATCCTTGTTGGCACTGAGGACTAGCAGTGTTCGTTTAGCAATTGTCATAGGTATGTAGTGATTTTATCATGCATTTTGCTAATTGCTAACAATGTCGAATATATTTTCATGTTCTTATTTGCCCCTCATATTATCTTTGTTGGAGGGTCTGTTCAGCTTCTTGCCCACTCTCAAGTTTTTTTGCTTTGTTGAATTTGGAAACTCAGTATTCTGGAGATGTCTTTTTGGATATGTGATTTATAAATGCTTTCTTTGCATATTTAGTATTTTTATTCTTTTGACCGTGTCGTTGGCATGCAAATATGTTTTTATTCAGAGGAAGTCATACTCACTAATGCTTTTTCTTTATTTTATTTGAATATTTAAAGTTTTCTCATACTATTGTTTACATAATTGAGAGGGATATACACTCATATGGGCCTGTGATTAGGAGGGTGGTTTGGGTTTGAGGAAGGTTCATGGGATAAATCAGTTTTTTTTCTCTTGTGTCCATAATGGGATCACAGGAAAGGCGCCATTCCTTGCTGTCAAACTACATTAGCACCTGGAGGTGGGAGACAGTCATTTCATGACACTTTAGAGACTTCAATGCAAAGGGTGTTACTTGAGTGATTTTGATAGTTCTGAGAAACAGTTGGTTTCATTGCTAAAGGCTTCAGAAAATGTTTCCAAGGTCTCTTCATTGGCAATGTCCACCCAGGAACGTGCTACAAAGCTTGACCAGGAGATTTATCCAACCCGTTCTGCTTTCCATTCTCTGACAAGGAAATTGATGTCTCCTGCTGGCCTAGGTGAACAGACTGTCCCATGTGTATCTGGACATGCTGTCCACTGCAGAGGCATCAGCAACTGAGGAGGTACAGTCCCAACACATGTACTCCCAGGTTGGGCCTGGGATTTTCTCTGTAGCTTGAGTATGAGTCAAGTGGTCTAGCTGGGGAGTCGCCCAAGAAATCTTGTCTGGGGTTACCTCAAACTTGACTTGTGTGCACCAGCCAATGCATGGTCATATGCCTGTTCATTTTTGCCCAGCTTTATAATCACATGAACCCATGGGTGCTATTGTCTAACTCAGTCAGTCCACCACAGACCTGATCCTTATACATAGCAATGGGTGCAATGACCTAGTTGGGGTAACCCTCCAATAACTTTTACCAGTCCTGCCTCCAGTTAAAATTTTTGCATGTGCCACCTTCTGCTGTGGCCTAGTCTGGCCCAGCCCATATCCCATCTGGCTCTCATGCACACCCATGGGGACTGCAGCTTAGCTCAGCCTGACCTGCCCCCAGACCTGGCCCTCACATATACCAAAAGTTGCTGCCACCTTGCCCAGCCTGGTTGGTTCTCCAGTTGGTTCCACCTTGTCAGCCTGGTCCTCCCCAGTTGGTTCTCATGCTCACCAGTGCGAGGTACAAGTTAGTCAGGGGAGTAACATCTGTTCTCCTGCCAGGAATGTTCCCAGACTCCAATTTTGCACCTGCCATGGGGTATTGTGGTCCAGCCTGACATTACTTGCACCCCTTCGCAGCACTTGCCAGCTGGTGCTGCAGCCTAATTCAGCTGGCCCACTCACATTCTGGTTCTTGTGTGCACCAGCAGCAGCAGCATTCTAGCCGAGCCTAGCATGCCCCAAGTTCCTGCTCTCGCCGGCAAGTGCAGTAGCCTAATCCAGCCTGGCCCATCACAATCCTTATGTGAGCTGGCCGGTGTTGCCTTCCAATCTGCCTTGGTCTGCACCCAGTCCTGGCTCTCACTTATGCCAGTGTGTTTTGTGGACTGATCCTACCTGGCTTGCCCCAGACCTGGCTCACATGTATGCTCATAGGTGGATTGGCTCACACATATGCTAACAGCTAGATTGGAAGTATAACAGCCAGGATGTGAACTGTTGCCCTAGTATAGGTTGCTAGCATTACAAACAGTGACTCTAATTTTTCTATCTGAAATGACGTTTAAAATATTTATTTGCTTTTATATAGGAATGTGTGTGTACGTATTGGCCACGTATCCTGCAGCTTTGCTTAAGTCATTTATTTGTTCTGGCGCTGTGTGTGTGTGTGCGTAGCTTCTACATAGTCATATTTTGTGCTAGCAACAGTTTATTTCTTCCAACTTACATACCACTTTTTTTTACTTGTTAGTTCTGGTTAATATTTCTAGGACCATTTTAAAAAGTGTGTTAGTGTGAATAGGTCATCCATTGCCGTCTCTCACCATCAAGCATATTTTTAATTGTATGTAATTTAAGAGTGACCAATATTTTTTATTATTAAGGCAGATATCCTTACCCTTTATTATTAAGGGATTACTTTTTTTAGAAAGATTTATTTTATTTTTATTACAAAGTCAGATATACTGAGAGGAGGAGAGACAGAGAGGAAGTGGAGCTGCCGGGATTAGAACCAGCGGCCATATGGGATCAAGGCGAAGACCTTAGCCACTAGGCCACACCGCCAAGCCCATTAAGGGATTACTTTTTAAAAAGATTTATTTATTTTAATTTGAGGTTTTTTTTTTAAAACAGACTATACAGAGAGAAAGAAAGGTTTTCTCTCCATTGATTGACTTCCTATATGGCCACAATGGTCAGAGCTGAGCTGAGCTGAAGCTGGGAACCAGGGTTTATTCCTTGCCTCAAACCTGGGTGCAAGGGTCTAGGGCCTTAGGCCATCCTCAACTGCTTTCCCGGGCCATAAGCAGAGGGCTGTGGAAGTAGAGCAGCTGGGGCATAAACCAGAGCACATACTGGATTCTGGCTTGTGCAGGTGGAGCATTAGCCTGCTTATGATTTTGCTGGCCCCAAGGCAGTTGTATTTAGTTTGCATATACTTTTTAAAAATCAAGAATGGATATTAGATTTTGTCAAATCATTCTTTGTTTACTAAGAAGATGGGTTTTCTCGTTCATTGTTAATTTGCTGCATATTATGCAGGAACTGGAAGACAGAATTAAAAGTAAATGTAGACTTTATTTCTCTACTTGAACTCCATCAAATTAAAGATGGTTGGAATCTTATCTGTTGGGCTAGGTTGATTGATAGTGTTTTTCAGGTCATCTTGATGTTCTTTCTACCTGCTTTTTCTGTTAGGTATTTTAGAGGACTGTTGATATTTCCTGCTTCCATTGCACGCTTGTGTTTCTCTGCTGTCAGCTTTTACTTTACAGATTTAATTTGTACACGTCTGGGGTAGTTATATGAACAGTGGAGTCAACCTCGGTGAAGATGCTCTCCTTAGAGCAGGCTGACCCCCCTCTTTTTTTTTTTAAGGTGGGACTGTCTCATGACAGTGAAAACTATTTTCTTCTTTTTTTTTTTTCAGAAGAATTATTTATTTTATTGGAAAGGCAGATGTACAGAGAGGAGGAGGAGAGAGAGGAAGATCTTCCGTCCGATGATTCACTCCCCAAGTGGCTGCAATGGCTGGTGCCGTGCCAATCCGAAGCCAGGAGCCAGGAACTTCCTTTTGGGTCTCCCATGTGGGTGCAGCGTCCCGCGACCCTGGGCCGTCCTTGACTGTTTTCCCAGGCCACAAGCAGGGAGCTGGATGGGAAGTGGTGTCGCCAGGATTGGAACCAGCAACCATATGGGGTCCTGGCGCATTCAACATTAGACTCAATCCTTGATTTTTGATGCAGGGTCTAAACACTACATTATAGCATCTATAACAACATTCAGATTTTTCTATAAGAGTCTGTTTTGGCGATATTTTCTAGGAATTGGTTCATTTTGTGTAAACTTTTAAATTCATTGCCACAAAGTTTTTCTCAGTTTTCTCATTTTTAATGTTTGTTTTATCTAGTGCTGACTTTTTCCTTTCCTTAACTTAGGAAAAAAATTTTATTTGAAAGGTAAACAAACATTATTGTTATTCTTATTTTTAAAGGTTTATTTGTTTCCATTTTAAAGGCAGATTTATAGAGAAAAGGAGATACAGAGAGAAAGATCCACCATCTGCTGGTTCACTCCCCAAGTGAGCCACAATGGCCAGTGCTGCGCCAATCCGAAGCCAGGAGCCAGGAGCTTCTTCCAGGTCTCCCACGCAGGTGCAGGGTCACAAGACTTTGGGCTATCTTTGACTGCTTTCCCAGGCAAATGGGACATGAACTGGCAACCATTTGGGATCCTAGTGCATGCCAGGTGGGGATTTAACCAATAAGCTGTTGTGCCGACAACAGAGATTATTAAGGTTTCCTTACTTCCTCTAGTTCCCCAAAGAAGGAGGATCACAATAAAGAGCAAGAGAAATGTCAGAAAATGTTAACTTTTTGTTCATCAACATAATGGGAAACAGACTAAAAGTCCCAGCATCTATATAAGTTGTCATTGCAGATTTGTGGTCCTTTAAGGTAGGTATCATTCACTATCCTCACACGGATGAAGACGCTGAAGTGCAGAAAAGTGACTGATACAAAGCGACTAAACGGAGGAGTTCTCTTTCCGCTGCAGTATTCAAAATCAATGTGAAGTCATTGTCACTGATTCTCACTGTTGTGATACTCTTTTAATCTGATGCCCCATGATAAATGACCTTTAATATTTTGTTTGCAGATATATAAGTAGGATTAAAGTCATTGTGTATTTGATTATCATCAGCAGTACTACTTTTGGTAGATCCTGGCTTGAACGGGAAGAATTACGCTGTACCAATGACAGATATTAATTCTAATTGACTTTAAGAAGTAGTACCTGGCACAGGGTTGTGGGTCAGCAATTGTTTACTGAATTTAACCTAGCACTGCAGTCAGGAGGGTCCCATCTTGTCTTTGACTCATAATGACATAACTGAAAGCCAACATACCTCAATCTCCTTGTCCAGAGAATTGATTTACCCATTTTAACTGCTAAGGTGTGTTCATGCTCCCAAATGGTTATTTCAAAACTCATGACAAACTATTTCAATAAGGAATATTTATTAAGAAGATACATGATCATGCTATGTTTTGGGTAAACCACTAAACATACTAGTCAGTGAAATGCAAAGAAAAAAATCAGAACAAAATCATTTTCAGAGAAGTTTTGTGTTTTACAGTGATCACATAGCCATTGACACATTAGAAACTTATTATCATTGATATACACACCATTTCCTCAGTCTTATATCTAAGTCTTTTGAAAGTAACTTTTTTTGGCAACATTTTGTTCAAAATAAAAAATTTGCATTGAAGTCTGAATGTAAATTAGACTTTTCCAAGCCTCTGAGAATAGAAATGATTTAAGATCTGTAGATTTAGTTGCTGTCTAAGTAGTTTCTTCAAGAAATAAAATACTCTTCATTTATCACATGGTATCACATGAAATTTTTCAAATAAAAAATTTTAGGGCACATGAATCCTTGCAAGATGCTACAGTACAGTCTGTGTTAATATGTGTTAAGTAATCTTTATATGAAATGTCAACCTCCAAGAATTTAGGTTTTCCCAAATATATTTTCTCATGCCTGATGCTAAAATTCTGTTGAGTCTATAAACTTTACTAATTGGTTGTAGAAGTCTAGTAAAATCAAGTAAAATAGTCATAATGACAACTATCACTTGTTGAGCACATATTCTATGCTAGGCACCGACCATGTTAAGCACTTTGCATATATTGTCCCATTTAATGTTTACAATACCTCAAACAAGTAGGTGTTATTAACTCCATGTACAAACAACAACACAGAAGTTTAACAGAGATTAAACAATAGCCAAACTAAAAACTCAGTATTAGAACCAGGAGTTTAAGGCAAGTCTGTCTTACTGGGAATCCAAAGCCGGAATACTCAATTATTGTACTTTATCCCACTGCTGAGACTCCTGACCCACTCTAATGAAAGTGAATGCCTGACACTAATTTCTGCAATACATGTGCAAAAAGTGTAATCTGCGTCATTAGAATAAGAGGTAAGACCAATCCATGTGGCACAGAAAAAAATCCTGTCCATTTAAATATTTGTATTTACACATCTTTTTCCACTTTCAGTACTCTAATAAGATTATAAATATGTGAATACAGACATGCAACACTGTCCACAAAGGAACAAGAATATACAGAACCCAAATTTTTGCATACAAAGTGCTGTTTTAAAAAAGGACCTTGTGACATGTCAGACACATTTATTTGAATACTTACAACAATTACCATGGATGTAATATAAATAATGTTTAAAATCTCCTATTTTCTTCTCTATGCCGGCATTTAGTGTTTCAACTAGTCAAGAGAATAGCCACTCCATCATGTAATGTTAAAGGCGAGTCACATAGCATCAAAATGAAACCGATGGGCCTCTTGTCGCTTTTCTCTGTCATCTGCTTTCTGAAAAAGAATTTAAGACTATATATAAGAAAACGTGACAAGACTGAAATACAATTTCTGAAATATAAAGTGATTGATTTCTTAAAAGCCCTTAGATATTAGTTTAGGTATGATGATATGATACAATAACCTTTTAAAATATTTACAGTTTGCAGTAGCTATTTTATAACTAGCAAGTGAATTTGAAAACCACCAAGAAGTGTTGCTTAAATACTTATTAGAAAGTAAGGAGCAAAATGTTATATTATCTAAGGGCATAACCAATTCTTGCATTCACCTCCTCCATTCTTAGTACTGATATTAAATGAACCTTAAGTACTTAAAGTTAGTTTTTGGTCAACCTATCGATTTAGCAGAGAATTATTAAGCCTTTCCACCCAGCAGAGCGCTTTGCATGGTGTTTTTACATGTCCTGTGTTCTAACCTTAAAACAGTAGTGCTGTAATTAGATCTCCTGAGAAATTAATTTTCTACACAGGTCAAAAGCTATATAATACCTATTATTTTATTTATTAATGCATTAGAAAGGTAGTTATGCACAAAGAGGGACAGACATATATAAACACACATTTATACCTTTAAAATTCTTGAGCTTTGTTTGAAAGGTAGAGAGGAGAGAAGGAGAAAGAGACAGAGATCTCCCACAGATTGTTTTATTCCCCAAATGCCTACAACAGCTGCGCTGGGGCGGGCTTGCAGCCAGGAGCCAGGAGCTCCATCGTAGTTTCCCACAGGGTGGCAGCAACCCGCATGCCGGCTGCTTCCCAGGGTATGTAAAGGAAGGAAGCTGGGATCAGTAGGAGAGCTGGGACCTGGATCCAGGCACTCCACCGGTGCGGGTGTCCAAGGAGCACCTCAACTGCTGCCCCCGAGCCATGGCTCTTCATGCTGTGGTTTTGCTAATGTAAGGAAGTGGCTTTTTTATTCTTTCTGTAAAGTAAATCTTGAAACATTTATCAGAAAGATTAATTCACTCTCTTTTCATACGCTAAAAGAGCAGCTAAGATAAAATAATGGTAATTCTACTCAGTAAAATATAATTTCGATGGGCACAACTCTCCAAAGAAAGAAACCATCTGTTTTGGTGACATAAATAAGTTGTTTTTGGGGAGTAGTACTGGAACGCACTCATATATTTAAAATATATACTCACATATAGAAAAAAAATGAGCTTTTATAATTTATACCTGAAGTGCTAACAAATTATGATAATTATCATTTTCATCATATATATACTACATAAAAATCTACCCTTTTGCCAAAATTCTGTTTTCAATTATTTAGGGCTTTATCCTAAAAAACAGAGATCAGTTTATTAAAACGAAGCATATTTGATAGAAAAAAATGTTTATTATCTACTGTTTAGTGGCTAAACATTGGGGAATTCATGGAAATTCTGGAAAAAGAATGTCCATAGTTTTTTTTTTTTTTAAGATTTATTCTTAGTGGAACGTGGGATTTACAGAGCGAAGGAGAGACAGAAAGATCTTCTCTCCACTGGTTTACTTCCCAAGTACACAGTGCAGGAGCTGAACCGATCCAAAGCCAGGAACCGGGAGCTTCTTATAGGTCTCCCGCATGGGTGCAGGGTCCCAAGGCTTTGGGCCATCCTCTACTGCTTTCCCAGACCACAAGCAGGGAGCTGGATGGGAAGCAGATCAGCAGGATATGAACCGGGACCCATATGGGATCCTGGCGTGTGCAAGGCGAGGATTTTAGCCTCTAGGCTCACATCACGCCCTACCTTTTATCAGTAGATAATGAATACTGCACAAGCTCATTCAATCATTTTTCAGGCTACTATGAGACTACTTCTAATTCAGATTCTCTAAATACCAGGTGATTTAAGGGATGATCACAATTACTGAACATCATCAAACGTGCTAGTCCTCTGTGATGTGTTTGCATTGGTAAGAGATGCTGCTAACTTCTTGGAAATAGAAACAACCATCAACGATGTAACACTCTGGGGACGGGCATTTGCCACAGAGGTTATGCTGCCCCTCGGAACACCACCATTCCATAGCAGAGTGCCTGTACGACTCAAGTGATGGATGTTCAAGTACCTGCATTCCTGCCATCCCTGGGGGAGACCTGGACTGGGTTCTGAACCTCTTTTTCAGCTGGCCCCATCCGAGTTATTGTGGGCATGTGAGGAGTAAACCAGCAGCTGAGATATCAAACATGTAAATATGGCCAAGCATTCCCTTAAAGCAGCATACCTCACTTTTTTCCCCCCAAAGTTTATTTACTTCAATGGCAGAATCTCTCTCTCTTTCTCTTTCTCTCTCTCTCTCTCTCTCTCTCTCTCACACACACACACACACACACACACACAGAGAGAGAGAGAGAGAGAGAGAGAGAGAGAGAATATCTTTCATTTGCTGGTTCATTCTCCAAATGGCTGAACTGGCTCGAGCTGCACTGGTGTGAACCCAGGAGCTTCTTCTGGTCTACTGTGAGGGTGCAGGAGTCCAAGGATATGGGAAATCTTTTGTTGCTTTTCCAGGCCATTAGTAGGGAGCTGGGTCAGAAATGGAACAGCTGAGAATTGAGCCAGCACCCATATGGGATGCCAACATTACAGGATGAAGATTTACTGGCTACACCACAGCGCCAGCTCCTATACCCCACATTAAATTACATGCAGGATAAACTTAAAAAATGACAAATCTCAGTCATGTGAATAAAGTTGAAAACACTGTTTTACAAGAGCAATCTCTCTCATTGTTGCCCTCTGTGTCTTTCAAGTAAATCAAAAACACTTAAAAAGAGAAAAAAAAAAAAGAGGTGGGGGAAGGCTGGTGTTGTGGCACAGTGGGATAAAGCACTGTAGCAAGAATATCAAGAAGGTATAGTGTCCCGGCTGTCCTATTTCTGATGCTGCTCCCTACTGTTGTGCTTGGGAAGTAGCACAATGTGGCCCAAGTGCTTAGACCCTTGCCACCCATGAGGAGAGCCAGATGGAGTTCTTGGCTCTTGGCTTCTGCATGGCACAGTCATGCATGTGCGGCCATTTGAGGGGTGAACCAGCAAAAGGGAGATTTTTGGCTCACCCTCTCTTACTCTCTCTGTGTCTTTTAAACAAGCAAATTTCTTAAAAATAATAACGCATTACTTTAATAAACCAGATTTAATGTGTAATTTAAATGAACAGACCTTTTCCTGCCAATGTAAAATGCCAATTATTGCCAAGATGAAAACACAGACACCAGTGAGAGCTATGGCCGTCAGCAGAACAATGTTACTTGGTGTGAGGTATAATTTGGCACTCCAGCTGTAGGTGAAGAGAGAAAACAATGACAAATTTTAATTGAAAATAACACATTTCCATTGAGATGAAAAAGTAAAATAACCTATTCATAAATCAAACAGTGCATTTATTCATTTATCCATTCATTATGTAGGACAAAAAGTGCTAAGATCATTGATTCTGTAGAGGTCATATTTTATACAGAGTTGAAGTAAATGTTTTATCATACGTATTGATATTTTTCTCCATATTTCATCCTATGAGAATTATTCTTAAATAAGCTTATCAATGTGCACTTTGACAATCTTTGACATATATTTTACATCTTGATTGATGTGAATTTGAAACCTTTAACTCTGTGGCTCTTAAGGCTATGTAGCAAGTGGTCTAAGACTTCTGTATTCTCTTCTTTTTTTTCCTTGTCCACATATGCAGTATGATCAACTAAAACAACTACCAAATCTGAGGGGTTTTATATAGAGAAAAACCTTGTGAAAAACCTCTATCATTTCCATGTCATGAAATGTTACAGAGGGATCACATTACTATTGTAACTCAGATTGAGACATCTTACAAAATTACTTTTTGTCTTTTGCTGCCATTGGCAGCATACAGATTTAATGTCTTTGGCACAAATCAAACTGGCTCTTTCCTTCTAAAATAGTCATATAACACAAAAGCCTGATTCATGTCTTTGTCATCAATACTGCAGATAGTTGCATACATAGGGATTTTTGTTCTTGGAAATAGCTAATAGATGTGTTTCCATTTTAAAAGCTAAATAAAGGTAAACTCATTCTGATGAATAGCAAGCTAGTCATTATTGATTTATTTTGAGATAATTAAAATTTGTTGATCCATAAGTTAACCTCTAGTCAGTAAATTTCAAAATTACACCTTAAATAAAAATCAATTTGGTTTTATTAAGTACATCAATTTGATAGGAGCATGTCTTTGAAAAGAGCAAAAGAAGTGAAAAATGTTGAGATTATGGAGGTGGGAACTATGACAGAATTTTCAGGAAATCAGATTAGTAAGTAAACTAAGAAAACAGATTTGTTAGTCAAGGTCAGCTATTTTCAGTACTTTACTCACAGTGAAAAGGTAAGTCCTTTTATGAGATTGTTTTGAAAGTTCTTTTTATTTCTACTTTTTATTTATGCAAATGGAACAAATTGCATCTATTTCATATATGCAGTTTTGAGAACAAAATGGTGCTTCAGTCTGCCCTCCCTCCTTTCTTATTTGTAAGTTTTGCAATGACACGCTTCTTGAGCAAAAGACCCTAGTTTAGTGGGAATATAGACAACAGCTATAAGTAATAATTGAATGAAAAATGACCATGGTGTATGGTGTATTTAAAAATAATCAAAGATCATGAAAACAATGGTAGTATAAGATTCCCAACCACTGATTTGACACTTGTGGAACACAAAGCTTTACGAAGTATATTTGCAGCAACACTGGCACAGTCAATTCCCCTTCCTTTCCCTCCTCCTTCCTTTCTTGGCTCTCTCTCCCTCTCCTTCCCTGCCTTTTCCTTTCCTCGTCCCTCTCCTTCTATTTCAGTTCACACATACAAGGGAGGACATGTTGGTATCTGTGTTTGGCTTATTTCACTCAGCATGATGCCCTCCAATTGTGTTCAATTTGTTGCAAATGGTGTAAGTTCATCCTTTTGAAAGCAGAACATTCCATAGTGTGTATGCACTACATTTTCTTTATTCAGTCATCTAGTGGTAGATACCATGCTTGGTTCCAAATTTTGACAAACACAGTGCTATGATTCTCTCTTTGATGCAAAGTGTTCCTGTCTTTTGGGTATTATACCCAGTCAGTCGGACTGCTGTCTAATAAATGGAAACTCTATTTCTAATTTTAAAAGAAATTACACCATAGCTGTGCTAATTTACATTTCCACCAACAGTGTGTAAGTGTTCTTTCTCCGCATACTCGACAGCATTTGTTGCTCTGTTGGGTTTTAGCCATTCTGACAGGGGTGAGATGTTATTTCTTTGTGGCTTTGATACCCTTCTCTGATGGCCAGTGGTGTTGAGCATTTTTTATGTTTGTTGGCCATCTGTTTTTCCTCTTTTGAGAACTGTCAAGGTCCTCTGCACATTTCTTAACTTGATTGATTCTGTTGTTTACTTTTTAAAGTTGCTAGCATATTTTGGATACTAATCCTTTGTTAGAAAGGCAGCTTGCAAATATTTTCCCCATTTTGTGGACGTCTTTTTCTGTCTATGAATCCATTCTGTCTCTGTGCAGAAGCTTCTGAGTTTGTTACAGTCCCATTTGTTTCATGTTGTTTTCACTGACTATGCTCTGGGGGTCTTGTCTGAGGAGTCATTCCCTACATTCATGTCCTGGTGTGGTTCCCCCACAGTTTCTTCCAGCAACTTCATAGTCTTGGGTCTAATTTTATAAGTCTTTGATCCATCTTGAGTTTGGTGTATGGTAAGAGGTATGGAAAACTGTTCACATGTACACATTCAGTTTTACCAGCACCATTTGTGAAATTATCCTTATTCCACTGTATCATCTAAATACTTCTATTAAAATAAGTCAGCTGTAAATATGGGCATTAATTTCTGGGCTCTCTGTTCTAGTCCAATGATTTATTGGTTTTTATGCAGGTACCATGCTATATTAATTACTACAGCTTTTAGTATGCTTTGAAGTTAGGCATTGTGATGTCTCCAGCTTGATTTTTCTTGCTTAGAGTTGCTTTGGGTATTATTCTGGGTCATTTGTGAATTTAGAATTGTTTTTATTAATTCTATAAAGATGTCATTAGCATTTTGATGGGGGCTGTATTGAATCTCTAGGTTGCTTTAGGTAGTACACACATTTTAATGATACTGATTCTTCCAACACATGAGCAAGAAATATCTTAGCACATAAAGATTTTTTTCATTAATGTTTGATAATTTTCATTGTAGAAGTCTTTTACCTCTTTGGTAACATTTATTACTAAGGAGTTGATGTTTTTTTGTGGCTACCATAAATGAGATTTCCCTTTCTGTGAATTTATTATTAGCATGTAAGAAGCTACTGATTTTTTGTATGTATATTTTGTACCCTACAATGTTACTGAACTGGTTTATCAACTCTGATTGTTTTCTCACAGAATGTTTAGGTATTTTGATGTTCAATGTGTCATCTGCTAACATGGAAAATTTGACTTCTATCTTTTAATTTTAGGTCTCCTTGCTAAAATGGTTCTGCTTTTAAAACAATTTTTAAATACATTTTAAGAAATATTTATTTATATTGAAAGGCAGAGTTATAGAGCGCGAGCGAGAGACACATAGAGAGATCTTCCATTTGTTGGTTCACTCCCCAAAGAACCACAATGGCCAGAGTTGGGAGGACGTGATGTCAAGAACCAGGAGCCTCTTCTAGGTCTCCCACATGGCTGCAAGAGCTTTAGCTCTTGGGTCTTGCTCCATTGATGCCTTGGCCACTAGCAGGGAGCTGGATTGTTAAGTAGAACAGCCAGGACTTAACTGGCACACAAGTGGGATGCCGGCACAGTAGGTGGAATCTTGATTTGATAGGCTGTGGCACTGGCCCTTAAAATAGTTTTTAAGAATCAGAAATACAGATTATTTTTGGCCAAAAAAAAAAAAAAAAAACGGACAAAAAAGGCTAGTTTTCAGTTTTCTACTTAGAAGTAGTCTCTCTGACCAGAATCTCATAATCTTTTGAGACAAATACATAATATCTTGTGAATCAAAATAGTTGTATACTTCACATACTCTGCTGTATTCTATTTTTTATTTTTTATCTTGAGATTGTTCTAAGTGTCCATAACAGTAAATAAAAACAAGTCATCATACTGAACAAAACAGAAGTGCTACATTTTATATGGTTTCAAATTCAATGCCTAGATTTTCAAGTTTTGTTCACATAGAATATAAACGTACTAAAAAGAACAAAACAGAATTGAACCAGGACTAAGTGTTGCTATTGGTGTCACCCTATTTCAAGAATAGAGTTCCACTAAGGTTTGTTTTCTGAAGGAATTTGATTCTGAAGTCCATATATCTACTATAAAATACATCTATCCAATGGAGTACTGATAAACTAGCTCCCTGGGGTGGTCATCTTTGTGACTTCACTGAATCCAGATGGGAAGAAATGCACACAGCTCAGGAGGTGGCATGAGCTGGCACAGCCCAGGGTACAGAGCAGGTGATTACCCTGACACCCATGTGGGAGACCCAAACAGCATTCTTAGCTACTGGCTTTAGCGTGGCCTACTCTAGCTTTTACAGACATTTGGCGAGTGAGCCAGTGGTTGGAAGATCTTTTCTCTCTTTGTTTCTTTTCCAATCTCATAATCCAGTCAGCAACAGAGTTAAGCTTTTGCAGTACAAGGTCAGTTGACTGCAAACTTTCTGCCAAACCAATGTGGCATGTCTGAATATAGTACTTCTCAAATAATTTACATATCAATGGGTATTAGAAATATATAGCATCCTGAAATTTTAGAATTTATAACGGAAGACATTTATTTAAGGGGACTTTGTATAAATCTTTAATCAGTTAACCTGCTGCTTTCCTGATAGGATTGAATTTGTTCTTCATGAACAATGTCAGGAACCTTTTGTATAGGTACACTTACGCACTTCGTTTGCTGTGTGCAAATGAATAGGTACTGAGGAGAACAGAACGAGAATGAGAGTTTTAAAAAGGCATAACAGTAGCTATGATTCAGAGCTGACAGCATTATTTCATTTCAAGAAAGGACATTACCTTCGAGGGACATTGTGAGGATATGGAATGACAATTAGCTGGGAATTTGGAATGATTGCAGTCCACTCTTGTTTCCGTACAGACTAGAAAAACAATTTATACCAATTTATATCATATAATATCAAGAATACTAAAAAACACAATTACCTCAAGTAAGGAAAAATCTCTTTGAGAAAATGAAATCCGAGGTATTGATTAGCCTAAGTTTACATACATTAAACTCCAAACAGGGCTCTTCTACCATCTGTTGGAAAATTTTCTGATCTGTTCAGGGAAGGATTATGTTATGTCTTATGAATCCATTTATTTGGCAAATAATTTTGACACTTACATAGTAAGCACTGTTCAAAGTGCTTTGTACAAATGATGGTTGGATGTAATATACAAGTTAGGAGGAGACTGAAAATAAAAATAATTAATACACATACCTATTTATGTATGAAACAGGCATAATATTTTACAGATTAGTGAAAATTATTTTACTTATATATGTTAAATGGTAAAACATGTTAGGAAGAAAAGCAGGAAGGAAGGATAAGAAGTTGTGAAATTTAAGGGAGAAAGGAGGTAGAAACATTTTATGACATCTTTAAAATAATTATGATAAGCTTAGATAGGTTATTATCAACTGAAGTTTGAAATGTTTAAATTGAAGATTCAACTGAATTCAAGTTATACAACATAAATATTCAAAAAGTGAATATATTAAATCACAGGCTAAGTATAAACAAACTAAATTTTCCTTACCCTCTCTCCAGATGGACGGGGAATACCAACATAAAGATGGTCAAGAAAATTTGCACTTCGACCTAAGCCAAGAACACTGTATGGTAGTTGGAGGGCTAAATGTGCTGACTGGCTGAGTTGTCCAGCTAGATTTATTAAAGAAAAACAAAAGACAAAAAATATTATTGGAAACAGTGTCCCTATGAAATCTTAGAAATTCAGGCATTACAATTTATTTCTTACACACAAAAAATATGAAATGAAATAGCCAATCCAGTACTATACACTTTTATGAGATATAATTCATATACCATAAACATAACCCTTTAAAATATACAATTATGGGGTTTGAAGTATACTAAAAGACTTGAGCATCACCATAAGCCTTTTTTTGTTTTGTTTTATGATACAGTTCCATAGGCTCTGGGGTTACCCATGTCCTTCCCCACACCATAAGCTTTTTTTTTTTTTAAAGATTTATTCATTTTATTACAGCCAGATATACACAGAGGAGGAGAGACAGAGAGGAAGATCTTCCGTCCAATGATTCACTCCCCAAGTGAGCCGCAACGGGCCGGTGCGCGCCGATCCGAAGCCGGGAACCTGGAACCTCTTCCAGGTCTCCCACGCGGGTGCAGTGTCCCAAAGCATTGGGCCGTCCTCAACTGCTTTTCCCAGGCCACAAGCAGGGAGCTGGATGGGAAGTGGAGCTGCCGGGATTAGAACCGGCGCCCATATGGGATCCCGGGGCTTTCAAGGCGAGGACTTTAGCCGCTAGACCACGCCGCCGGGCCCACCATAAGCTTTTAAAAGAACATTTTCATCATTTAGAAAGAAGCCCAAATTCTAGCTATAGGTAATCACACCTCCGTTCTGTCTGTACATTTGCCTACTCTGAAGATGCCATGGATGCAGTCAGCCAAGATGTGGCCTTTTGTGCCTGGCTTATTTAGAACTGGTTCCAAGGTTTACCCATTTTGTGCTATTTTTCAATACATTGAAGTGCCAGGAAATATTCTGCTGTATGATATATTCTATACTCTGTTTTACTGACCAAGACATGGACATTGTTAATTTCTACATTTTGGTTAGCATACTCCTTGCTAACACTTCTTAGTGTAGGTCTTGATTATGGCCATCTTTTTATTTTTGATGATAGCTATCTTATGAAGTAGGATCTCCCTGGAGTTTTTATTTGTATATCAATGATTTGGAACTTCTTTTCATATGCTTATTAGCTATCTTCACTCTGTGAGGTTAGGAGTGATCTCCTTTTCCGTTCTGAAATGTAATGATTTGGATGTTCTGTTTTCCAATAAAATTTTGCAGCTTTTCAAAGTTTCTAAAGTTTTCTAGCTTCCCAGAAGTTCCTTTCATTATTTGGATCCTTTTTGTCTGCTCCATCTTTGATCACAGATTTAGTACCTGGATGTTGTCAGCAGGTTGCTGTTTGTGGTTGAGGATTTCATGAACTTATTCTTTCCTCCTATATCTACCCCTCCACCATTAACAAAATACTATCTAGTCACCCATGTTAAGACCACCAAGAACTTAACTCTTGAATCAAATCAAATAGTCAACACTCTTACGATGGACATTTTCTGGGGATTGGTTATTTCAGATAAAATACTGATAATACTATTGGGATGGAGACTTTATTGGAGTTCCATGGAAGTCAGTATTGGCTGCTGGCAACAATCCTCTATTCCTAAGTCATTGGGGGGCAGGTATTTGGCCTGCTGGTTAAGATGGCCACAATTCATTTTGCAGTACCTGGGCTCAGTGCCTGGCTCCACTCCTGTTATACCTGGGGCACGTTCTTGGTCCCCAGCTTCAATCCTGGTCTACCTCCTGCTACTACAGAAAAATTTGGGGAGTGATTTATTGGATAGGAATTCAATCAATTTCTTTCTGTGTTTCATACACAGACACAGTCTATCAAATTAATTTTTAAAAAGGAGAATGGGTGTTTGGTATAGCAATTAGGATGCCCCTTTGTATGCCCCACATTCCATATCAGAGTGCCTGGGTTTGAATCATGACTCTGCTTCTGTTCCAACCTCCTGCTAATACAGACCTTGGCAGGCATCAGGTGAGGACTCAAGCGGTCAGCTCCCTACCACTCTATCTGGGAGGCCTGGACTCGGTTCCCAGCCCCTGGTTGTGGCCTGTTTCAGCCCCAGCTTTGTGGGTGAGTCAGCAGAAGAGACATACGTGTTCTTCTCCCTCTGCCTTTCCAATAAACACATTTTGTTTTTTAAAAAGATGAATGTAAAAATAATTGTATGGAAACTTTAAAAAGTCGATCTCTACTATGATTCACTTTTACAGAGTATGTGTACTTGCTTTTGTTGTTGTACATGCTTCACCTGAGCGGTTCGGTGGAAATGTCTGGCCTGTGGCCCTGAAGAGCCACAGAATTATTTGTTCTGGCCCTGTCAAGGCAACTGAGGGCAGGACTTGAAATACATCTATAGCAGGCTAATTTTTCAACTGATAATTGTGCATGACCCATGAATGTTGTTATAAATACTCAAATGGCCCTTACCAGAAAACAATTCCCTACCCTGGATGCTAATTAATGTAGAAATACTTTAAAATTCATGGGAACTCTGCTGAACATCATCAGTATTACTGAAACATAGGAAATAACTGGAAAATACATACGCTTGATTGTTTGTATAGTCCTTGTGTTGGAAATCTTAAGATGTAATGGAAAGGAGCATGGATCTAGGGTCAGGCATTTACACAACTGAAGCGATGCAGCTGAAGTTGTGAAGCCACACACTGAACTGCAGAAACTGTAGAATGAATTTGACTTGTGCAGTTTTGCTAATGCAATAATACCTAAGTGTCTCACACAGTAAACACTTAATAAATGCTTTATTAACAAATACATTTGAGATGAATTAAAATTAATCATAATGATTTTATGACAGTACTAAGTCACTTAACAGACATCAAGTTAGTGTTATAAACTATTTTTCTAACATTACCTGAACTAATTTCTTTTTTTTTCTGAACTAATTTCTAAACTAAATATAGAATTTCATCAATATTACTCCACTAAACATTATACAACAAAAATTTAAAACTGCATAGAAAATAAGAAAACCATTATAAAGAATAATCAAAGGAAAATTAGCTAGAATCTTGTAAGAGATATCATTATATTTTCGTATGCTTAGTCACATACTTTTTTCCACATACATGCACAGATAAACACATCTTAGTATATTTCAGTAACAGTTTAATTGAATATTACTTTGTTAATATTTATTTATAATAAAGTTTTAGTAGAGATAGATTAGCAGAAATATTATGATACAGACATTCCATTGATTAAGGGGAAACCAAAGATAACATAATGTAAATGATATTATTGTATGTACCCTTAAAATCAATTTCTAAAATGTTATCTATGCAGACATTATAAAAACAATTTCTTCCTAGCTGTAGGGAACTGCCTAGCTTGCTTTGTGCTTAGGCCAGGCTAGCCCAGGCTGCAGCACACACAAGAACAGCACTTGAGAATCGGGCCCGGGGGTGGGCCAGGCCGCAGCACCTGTCAGCACATGCAAAGGCAAGGACTAGGGGCAGACTGTCCTGGGGAGCAGCCTAGCATCTGCCAGCACACGAGGTCCTGGTCTGGGAACAGGCTTGGTGGAAAAACTTGGGAAACTCTCGTACTAGGCTGCAGCTCCCATTGGTGAGCACAAGAGCCAGCATTGGGGAGAGGCCAGGCCAGGCAGGGCTATACCACTTTGTTGGCATGTGTTGGGCTGGAACATGTGGGAGCTGGGATGTCTGTGGTATGTGCGGGGCTAGACTACTTCACTTGTTGGTTCATATGAGAGTCAAAGATGGGGGCAGGTTGGGCAGGGCTAGGCTGCAAACTCACTGGTGAGCATGAGAACCAGGGCTGGAGGCTCGCCAGGCTGAACAAGGCAACAGTACCCATTGGTATAGGTGTATGCTGGGTCTGGAGGTGGGTCGGACTGAGTTAAGTCACAGGGTGCTCACTTGGGTGTGAATGAGAACTCGATGGGACGTGTGACAGGCTGGACTAGACTGCTACACAGGCTGGTACAAGCAGGAATGGGCTGCGGGTAGGCCTGGTGGGAGTTACTGGGGGTTGCCCTGATTGGGCTGCAGTTCTCACTGAGATATGTAAGGACTGAGTTTATTATGGACTGGGTTTGCATAAGAGATGCGGCTGGGGCGGAACTGACCAGGCCACTGCATTCACTGGTGTGTGCATAGGCTGATGAGGGTCAGGGACTGAATGGGACCCCACACTGGCTGGCTCACCCAAGAGTCAAGTCTGGTGTCACTCAGGTGAGGTTTCTTGGGGAACTCTCCAGCTAGCTCACTGGACTCAAATCCAAGCTACAGGGAAAATCAGTCTGACCTTGAAGTGTGTGTATCAGGACTGGGCTCTTGGCCAAGCTTTGTAGCAGGTGTCTGTCTGAGTATTTGTATGCACTCAGGTGGACTTGGTCAGCCCAGCAGACCTTGGATAAACTATCTCATCCCTGGAGCAATGGAACTAACAATATCTCAGAACTACCAAAACCACTCAACACCCCTGGGACATTATTCCTCACATTGGGTCTCTAGGATGACATCAAATGACTGTCCCCATCCCTGGGTGCTGATGTAGTTTGGCAGCAAGGAGCAGCCCCTTCCCCCCCTTCCCTGCAGATAACAGGAGAAAAAGAGAAAAATTAAGAAACATTTGTTCCAACCCCTCTTCCTGCATGCCTCAACCCTGCCCCCCTAGTCAGTGGCCCACACAGGCATACATTCACCTCAGCTGTGCAAATAATGTTAAAAATAAAATATTAAAAAATGAAAGAAATGATTTTCTGGCCTATGAATTAAAATGTTAATTTTTCATTATTGGAAATTTCTTAGTCTTTCACTAGTATAAAGAATGTGTTAGTGAATATCTGTGCATCAGTATTTGCAGCAAATTATTTTCTCATATTGCTAGATATGGACTAGTTGAATGGTAAGTAAAAGTTTGAAAATATTCTAGTTTTTTTTTTAACTGACTTTATATATCTGACAGGGAGAGACAGAGATTCTCCATCCATTATTTGATTCTGTAAATGCCCACAATAGTCAGTGCTGGCTCAGGTCAAAGCTGGGAGCCAGAAAAATGCATCTGGATCTCCTACAGGCAAGAATTTAGGCCATCATGTGCTGTGCATTAGCAGGAAACTAGAACAGAAGTAGAGCAGCCAGGACTTGAACCATCACTTCAGTATGGGTTGCCACTGTCCTAAGTGACCTAAGTATACCACATCACTGGCTCCTGAATTATAGAAAACCTCTTAATATAATACAATATTTTAAAAGAGAGACTATTACTACTTTAGCTGTCTATTAGCTTTCAGTGAAAATATTCAATCTGTTCCTTTTTAAAAAATGAAGTGGAATTCACATAACAACCATTTTTACTGTAACACTAAATATGCCTAGTATGTACACAATGTTGCACAAGCATAATCTCTCTAGATAGCTGGTTTCAAATCCCATTCCGCTCACCTTGGTAACCTTTGATTTCAGTCTTTGTGGACTTGGCTACTCAGAATTCTACTACATGTGATCATTTATGTTTGCTTGCCATCATTTAACACAATGTTTTCAAAGATCACATATGATGTAGCAAATACTATTCTTCCTTCCTTTTTAGGTATGCATATTTCGATTTATTTATTCATCACTCCACCTGATGGACACTTGATTCTGCTTAGAATTTGAGTATATACTCAAGGGGAATTGGGTCAAAAGAAAGTTCTAGGTTTGATTTTTGAAGAATTCCTACAGCAGCTGCATCATTTCTTTTTCCCAACAGTAATGTATGAGGGTTCCTATCACATCCTCACTGACACTTGTTAAGTTCTTCCCTTTCTATTAACACTGTAGTGATGGTTGTGAACTACTGTGGTTTCCATTTATTTCCTTTATGACAGTAATGTCAGTTGGCCATTTATTTCTGTATATTCTTTGGAAAAATGTCTAGACTCTTTTCTTTGAATTTCTGTTGTTGAATTGTGAATGTTCTTCATGTATTCTGGTTACTAGGAACTTATCAGAGAATAGATGTGCAAATATTTTCCACCATGTAAACCAAAGAGTTGCTGTATCATGTTCTTGAAAATGTTCAATGCACATAAGGTTTAAATTATTATGAAACCCAATCCATTTTTTTATGTTGCTACTAGTGCTAAGACTCCACTGGCAAGTTGGAGGAAATGCAAATTTGCACATTTTTTCCCCAAGAATTTTACAGAGGGCAGGCATTTGGTATAGTAAAGTTGCTGCTTGGGACTCCTGCATCCCATATGGGAGTACCTGGTTCAAATCCTGGCTCTGCTTCTGATCTGGCTTCCTGCTGACAGGCTGTGAGCTATAATGAAATCTGAGATCCTGGCTTTGGAGCAGATAAGCACTGATTGTTACAGCCTTTTGGGGAGTGAACGTGCAAATACAAGATTCATTCTCTCTCCCTGCCTCCCTCTCTCCCTCTCTGCCTTTAAAGTCAAATAAAGGGGGCAGCCCTGTGACAGCGCAGGTTGAGCTGCCACTTAGATGCTGGCATCCCATATGAAAGTGCTAGAAGTCCTAGTTCCACCACTCCTGATCCAGTTCCCTGTTAATTATGTCACAGCAGAAGACAGTCCAAGTGCTTGGGTTCCAGCCACCACAAAAGGCCAGAATGTATGTCATGGCTCCTAGCTTCGGCCAGACCTAGACCAGGCTGTTACAGCCATCTGGAGTGTGAACCACTGGATGAAAAATTAGTACCTTCCTCTCTCAGTCCCTCTGCCTTTCAAATAAACATGTACTGTTGGAACAATAAAATTATAATAGTGAATTTATTAGCTCTTACATTTAATACATTCATTTGTTCTTAACTGCCAGGCTAGATGCTTTATTTTTTTGTCTGTTCTTGTAATATAGAAGGACTTATTGAAGAGACTATTCTTTCCTCATTGAATTGTCTTGGCATCCCTGTCAAAAACCGATTGGCCATAGGTGATGAGTTTATTTCTAATCTTTTAATTCTGTTTTCTTGGTTTATATGTCTATCTTCAAGCCAGTGCCACTACTTACTATTGGTGTAAACTTGTAGTAAGTTTTGAACATGTGAAAGTTAAGTTCCCCTAACTTTGTTTTTCTTTTTGGAATCCCTTGCTGTTCTATAAGAATTTGAACATTGTCCTTTTCTATTTCTGAATAAGATTGTTGAAATTCTGATAGATTTTCATGTATCTGTTGATTGCTTTGTAGAATACTGACTCCTTAACAATATTTAGTGTTTTAATCCCTGAACACAGGCTATCTTTCCATGTATTAATAACTTCTTTAATGTTATTCAGAAAAATTTTTGCATTTCCAATTCACAAATGTTTCAGTTCTTTGTTAAACTCTTTAGTAGATATTTCACAATTTTTGTTCTTTAAAATTTGCCTTTTAGAATGCTTATTGCTCGTTTATGGAACATAAGTAGTTCTTTGGTGTTGATCTTGTTGAATTTATCAGCTCCAGTAGTATTTTCAGGTTGATTATCTGCTGCTGCTTTTCCCCAGGTCCTGCTGGATTGAAGTGGAGCATCTGGGACTCAAACTGGCTTTCCTGTTGTCATAGACTGCACCTTTACCCAATATGCCTCAATGCAGCCCCTCCTGAGTCCTTTTTTTTAAATTATGAAAAGGTATTGAATTTTGTCAGATGTGATTTTTGCATCTATTGAAAAGATGATGTTGTTATTTTCCTTTGTTCTGTTAGCATTGTGTAAATATTGATTTTCTTATACTGAACAATCCTTTTCCTGGGACAAACTTTACTAGCTTACGATATATAGATCCTTTTACTGTGTTGTGAATTTGGCCTGCCAGTGCTTCGTGGGGGGTTTCCCATCAGTGCCCATAAAGGATCTCAGTGTGCAGGTTTCCTTCCTTGTCTAATCTTTGCGTAAGGGTGGGTTTACAAAGAGGGTAGCAGAGAATGTGTTCCTTCCTTGTCTCTCTCTGTAAGAGTTTGAGTGATTAATGTTAGTACTTGTTCAGTGGCTGGTAGAATTCACTCAGTTGTCTGTTCTGTTTAGGGAGGTTTTGATTTCTGTTTGTTTCTTTGTTTGGTAAAGGTATTGAGGTTACCTAAGCGGTTGATGTTACTGGTTTGTACTTTTCTCTTAACATCCCTCATATCCTATGTCCATTTTTTTTTGCATTAGTTATTTTCCTGTTCTCTTTTTTGTACTCAATTTAGCAAAAGGATTTCCAACTTTGCTCATTTTTCTGAAGAGGCACATTAGAAGAAAATACAGAGGAAATATTTCAGGACATTCGTCTGAGTAAAGAACTTCTGGATATAACAACAGAACAGGCAAGCAAATAAATAAAATGATAGCAATAAATAAAATAAAATAAAATAAAATAAAATGATAGCAAACTAACATGCTTTGGTACAGCAAAGCAGACAAACAATAGGGTGAGGAAAAACCCCACAGAATGGGAGAACATACAAGGGGCTTCAAAAAATTCATGGAAAATGGATTTAAATGCAAACTTTATTTTGTTATGATTTTGAAATACAGGCAGTTTCTTTTTATTACCCATTTCTGCTGAACTTTTTGAAACCCATTAACATATGAAAACAGTTCAAATGATAAGGGTTTGTTTTTTAAAATATGAGGAACTCTAACATTTAACTCAACAACAGCAGCACACACACACACACACGCATGAGCACACACAAAATAATTTGAAGATGGGCAAATGACCCAAATGTTTCACAAAAGAAGATATACAAATGGCCAACAAGGATATTTTAAAAATCTCAATATTGCTAATGGTGAGGAAAATGGAAATCAAAGTCACAATGAGATATCACCACAGTTAGAACACCGATTATCAAAGAGACAATGGGGAAAGGAGATTTTAATGAGAATGTGATTTAGCACAACCATTGTGTAAGGCAGTATAGTGATTCCTTACATCACCAGAAAAAAAAATCTAAAATAGGAAGGGATTAATTAATTAATATGCCTGATACCGCTATACTAGAATATTTATTGCACCTCTGTTTATAACAGCCTAGATAGGGAATCAAACTAGGTGTCCATTGGCAGATCAATGAATAGAGAAAATATGGTATAAACAGTGGAATATTACTTAGCCCTGAGAAAGAATAAAAAATTCTGTTACTTAGAGCAGCATGGACAGAAGCAGATGATATTACATTTAGTGAAGGAAGTCTGGTGCAGAAAAGTAAATGCATGTTCTCACTCAAATACAGATGCTAAAGTTGTTCTCATAGAGATTAGAATGGTTACCAGGAACCAGTGGGTGAATGGTTACAGTGGTGTAGCTTAGAGGAGTAACTGCTAATGTTCTATAGCAGGATGGGATAAGATTAGATATTTGAATATTTCAAAATAGTTAGGTCTGAATGTTCCTGATTTAAAACCTTGATATTTGTTTTACTGCTCTATAGATTATATATGTCCAAGGCAACTGACATGCCAGTTAGCTCAATCTGGTAACACTGTACACAGGTATTAAAATGCCACATCATATCCCATATGAAAAAATGACTACATGTGACCTAAAAGGTTAAAAATGACTTTACATTAAAAATTAAGCCACATTTTGTAAGCAATATTGAGAGGCTTAATAGGTCCTAAATGCTGATGCTTTTCATATATTTAAAATACTTTTGCCAACAGTTGTATTATTTCTTTAGAATCAGGAAGTTGAGAAGTTAAGACAATCTGACCCACAAATGGGCCCGACTGGAATCCATCATGCTAAGAGAAATGAACCAATCCCAAAAGGTTAAATACCACATGTTTGCCTTAATCTGAGATGAAAAGATGACAACTTGGAAGATAGTACCTGTATATTGTAATATTAGTGCAATCTCTAACAACCTGTATCCAATGCAATAAGATAAAGCGATATAATCTATAAACCAACAATTAATGTCAGAATACTTAAGATCTACATCAAAAAACTGTAAAACCTACTATACCCTCAATACGCTATGTTAACCGGTAATGGGGAGGGAGTGCAGGGAAATCTTTCAGGACCATAAAAAGAGTGAGAAAAAAGTACAATATAGCCTATCAAGATCAAATCTGGTAATTCATAGACAACAGACTCAAAGCGGCACTAAACAACAATAAAACTACTATACCAATGCATGAGGGGGGAATCGGGTGCAATCCTGACAACTTCTTAACAGGAGGTCATGTGCATGGAGCAGGGGGGCACTCCAGAGTGGAGCAGGTGGTAAGGAGGAAGCTTGGATCCCAACCACGAAGACTCCCAGACCTTCACCACAAACTATTAATACGAGCAACAAGGACTATATCCCAACTGCCAAGGAGGCCACAGGGAATTGGATGCCCTCGGAGGCCGAGTACTCTGAGGTCACCCACCCCCAACCGGAGCTTCCGCTGGGGATGAAAGAAGTCCAAATACTACCGTGCAAAAACCAACGTCATCGGAAAGACAACCAGAAGCCCTGAGTGGTCCGCAGACACAGAAGAACAATAAATGTCCTTCGGGACCAGGGAGGAGAGCTTTCTCTGGTCCGAGCCTGGCTCCACCTCTGGACCCCCACCCTCCCTTGCAATGACCATCAGGATCGCTCCGAAAACCCCTCTCAGCAAACAAACAATCATACAAACTAAAAAAAAACTAAAATAAATAAACAACAGAAAGTAGAGCTTGAAATCTGACAGGAAAGAGCTGGCGTGGATTGGCTCATGCCTCGCTGGGGGGACACAAAGATTAGTCACTCCTCACCATGGTGTTGAGGATTTTCCTGCACACACCCCCCCCCAAAAATGTTCTGCACCTTAAATGTCGACAAATGTCTTGTTAGAGTTACAAGCCAGTCTAGATTATCCCAAAATCTGCCAAGATCAGCAAAATTATACTTCAACACAACAAATGGCTAAATACTAAAATGAAATAGACACGGGACAGCTGAATGGTACCTTATAGCCATTTTAAGGTATATAGCAGCCGGTCCTGTATACAAACTAAAATTGAGATGTCAATGAGCTAATCATAGGTTGTGGTTAGGACTTGCTGTTTTTTTTTTTTTTTTTAACATACTGGTTACTCAAAACCATGTCAATTCCATAATGATGCAAATTGCTGTTGATGTTATATTGGGACTCTTAATTGACTGTGATGATATTCGACCAGCTCTAACTTCGGACCAGAAATGGTCTCCCCAAGAAACTGTTCTCCCCAAGAAACTGGACTCCATGCTTGGTATATGTTTGCAAGGAAAGAATCTTGATTGAATTTGAACTGTAATACTGCATCAAGGTGGAGGAATCCACCAGGGGGGGGGGGAGGGGAGAGGTAGGGGGATTCCCAGAGTATATGGAACTGTCACATAATGCAAAATAGTTAATAATAATATATATATATATATATAAAGACAATCTGACCCAAATCACACAGCTACCAAGTGGTAGAGGATGGAGCTGGGATTTAATTTCATTAATAAAATTCCAAATCCCATGCTTTTTCTTATCAATTGAAACCTTATCTTCAATTGAAACAGAAGTGTGATATTTGTTTTACTGCTCTATAAAAAGCACTTCTAATGACAAAAACATTCTTTTCCAATGCCAGTTGTTGTTTTTACCGTTAGCATGTCTACAATATTTGTAGGGTCTAGAAATGATCCGGAAATCTGTAGCATTTTAGACACAAGCGTGGATTTCAGTTAACATGGCATTTGTTCGTCTCTGATGCCTAGGCTCCAGCCATACTTCACTGTTATAGTGTTCAAGTTCCTATTCTATACCCAAAGCCTGCTCTTTTGAAGCAGTTCTGGCTCACGAAGCTGACTAATCTTGTTAATTTTCAATGTTCTTTGCTGAGGAAGAATGTAATCTGATTGTATCTCTGCAGGATAAGATTAGGCAGAAGACAACGCTCTGGGAATAGACTAGCATTTGACACTAAAATAAGCTCAGCTTCCCTGGCTCAACTAGGTAGTTAAAAGGGTGATACAGCGTGAAAAGGTTACAGTTCTCATTGTAGAGCTATGATAAGAAAAACATCATCCCCCAGCTGTAGGTAACTGCCTAAATTGTCTTGTACCTACGCAACCAACAGCTGGCAGGCACTCTGGGTCTGGTAATGCCAAATCTTATATTACCTATACCAGTGTCCCAGAATCACTGCCTATTCTATTTTTCTTTTTTCCCCCCTAAATATTTACTTTATTTTTATTGGAAAATCAGTTATACAGAGAGGAGAAGAGACAGAGAGAGAGAGAGGAAGATCTTCCATTCGTTGATTCTCCCTAGGTGGCTGCAACGGTCAGAGCTGAGCCAATCCGAAGCCAGGAGCCTCTTCCAGGTCTCCCATGTGTATGCAAGGCTTTCGGCTTTCCCAGGCCACAAGGAGGGAGCTGGATGGGAAGTGTGCCCACTGGGACTAGAACTGGTGCCATATATGGAATCCCATCATGTGCAAGGGGAGAATTTTAGCTGCTAGGCGACCATGCTGGGCCCTCTATTTATTTATTTTTTTAATCTATCAGGGAATGGCGGGGGATGCTGAGCCAGGACACACAGCCCTAACTCCCAGGTGTACTGTACCATTATGCTGTCTGGGTGGGTTGGGGCCTGTAGATTGCCAAGGGAAGGGGATGTGGGGACGTGTTGGAGTGGGAGCCACTGAGGGCCTGTTTCCCAGCTGAGCAGTGACTTCTGGTGGCTTCCATGGATGAAGCTACTACACTCTCAGGTAGGCAAGCGAACTAAGATGATCTGCCTGTGGGAGACCTGGACTGGGCCGAGCAGCATTGCCCACTGCCTGCTGCCACATGCAAAAGCTGGGGCTGAGGGGCATGCCTGACTGGACCAGATCACAGTACCTCACTAAGAGTGTAGGAACAGGAAGTGGGCCACACCAGGCTGGGCTGCAGCACCCATCAGATGCAAAAGAACTGGCAGATTTCATAGGGTACTTTAGGGCTTTAGCAGCGCTGCAACACCCACCAGCTTGTGTCAGAGTTGTTGTTGGTGGTGTGTTGAGCCAGGCTGGACTTCAGAACTCATGGACACCCCATGGTGAGCCAGTGCTGGGAGGAGGCTGGGTTGGGACAAGCTGTGCCACCTGCTGGTACATCCCAAGGCCAGGACTAAGGGCAGATCATGCTACGCAGGACCATAACACCCACCAGCAAGCCTGAGATCTAGGGCCTAGGAGGAGAAATTGGAGAACTCCTCTACCAGGCTGCAGCTGCCACTCGGGAGCATGGAAGCTGGAGCGAGGGGTGGGCTGGGCCAGGCTAGGCTGCAATAGTTGATGAGAGCTGAGATGGGGGTGGGTCATGTTATGCTGGGCTGAAATATCCATTGGAACATGCAAGATCTAGGCTGGGAATGGGCCTGGTAGGGGAACTTTGGGGACCCCCCTGCTAGGCTGCTGCTCCCAGTGGTGAGTGTGAGAACTAGGTTGGGGGCAGACAGGCTGTGCAAGAATATAACATCCATTGGCATGCATGTGGGCTGTGTCTGAGGGTGTGCCAGACTGAGCTGGGCCCCAGCACCCATGGAGTCAAAATGGGTGTGGGATCTGCTGGGTCATATCAGAGCTGGGTCTGGGGGTGGGCCAAGCTGTACTATGCTACAGCACCTGCTGGTGAGAGCTGGAATGGGTGTGAGCCAATTAAGCTAGGCCATAGTATTCACCGGTGAGTGGCAGGACTGACGCCAGGTTATGTCAGGCTGGGCTGCAGCACAAGTCATATTCCGGGTGGGGAACAGGTCTGGTATGGAGAATTTACCTGTTAGGCTGCAGCTTTTGCTGGAAAGCATGAGAGCCAGAGCTGTAGGCAGGCCAGGCTATGCAGGCCAGGCCACACATTCTTTGCCATACTTGTGGGCTGGGTCTTGTGGGAGGATTGGAGTGGGTCAGTCCTCAGTACATGCTGGCATGAGTGAGAGCCCAGGAAGGAGTTCAGGGAAGGCTGAGTTTGGACCACAACACCCTCTAGTTCACATGAAGGCTGGGGCTGGGGTAGGCCAGGCACCTGCTGGTACTTGCAAAAACCAGAATGGGTGCAGCACCAGCTGGCTAGGGCTAGGGATGAGTTGTGTCAGGCTAGATGGCACTACCCCCTAGTAGGCACAGGATTCTGGATTGGGCACTCCTCTGCTATGCTACAGTTCCTGCTGGTGAGCATGAGATTCAAGGCTGGGTGTGGGTTAGGCTGGACTGGGAGGCAACACCCAACAGTGTGTGTGTGTGTGGTCCAGGTCTAGGGGTAGGTTGGGCTGAGCTATGCCTCAGCACCAATGGATGTGTGCAAGAGCTGGATGGGATGTGGGTCAGGCTGGGCCAGGACACAGCATAAACTAGCACATGCAAAAACTAGGGCTGGAGGCAGGCCTGATGTAGGGGCTATTGGGGGTCACCCCAAATAGGCTGTGGTATCTGCTGGTGTGTGTGAGAGCTAGGCCTGTGGTGGGTTGGGCTGGGCTAGGCTGGAGCACCTGCTGGTGTGCATTAGATGTGGCTGGGAGCAGAACTGACCAGGCAACTGCATCCACTGGTATGCGCGATGGCTGGTGTGCTTGACAAAATGAATTTGCACTGGCTGACATACACAAGAGTCAAGTCTGAGGTCACCCCAGGTAAGATTTCTTGGAGTACTCCCCAACTACATCACTGGACTCAAACCCCAACTGCAGGGAAAGTCACAGGATATGTGCTCCGACCTTGGAATGCATGTGTCGGGACTGGGCCTCCTTAGCTGCTGATGTCTGTGCAGTGGACAGTGTGGCGATGCACACGGGGGACACGACAGCCAGTCGCGCAGGTAGAGTGCTTAGTCAGAGAACAGAAGGCAGAAAGGTTGAATAACTCTCCTGGCCATGTTTTGTAGCCGGTGTCTGGGTCAGTGGATTACTGAGGTGGACTTTGTCAGCCAATAGACTTTGGAAAGATTTTCTCAACTCTAGTGCAGTGAAGCTGACAAAACTATCAAAACCACTCCAATAACATACTAAGAACATTATTCCCCACATTGGGGTCTCTAAGATGACATCAAATGACCCCCCCCCATTCCCAGGTGCTGATGCAGTCTGAATGCAAGGAGTGCCCCCCTCCCATTCCTCCGCTGTGGACACAGGAGGGGAAAAAGAAAGAAAACCCTGAAGTATCTGTCCTACCCACCGACACTCCCCACCCTAACAGGAGGCACACATGGGTGTACATCCTTCTCGACTATGTAAACAATATGAAAAATGAAATTAAAAATATTGCTCCATATTATGTAATTTTCAATTATATTTTCCTATTAGAAACAGTATGGTGTTAAAATAGAAAAAAATGTTTCTCTTTGAAAATTTGTAAAATTGAGCATGTCAGACTGGATAATAATATAAATAACAGAGGTTTACAAAAACAACTGTGAGAGAAATAGTATATTCAGACAGTTTTAATATTAAATATATTTCATTACATAGGGACTGTAACATAGAAATAATTTGGCCAATATGGTATCTTCTTAGTAAATGGCATACACTCTTTCTTTTCTATTTTTTAAAAAATTTATTTATTGTTATTGAAAAATCAGATAAATATAGAGAAGGAGAGACAGAGAGGAAGATCCTCCATCTGATGGTTCACTCCCCAAGCGGCTGCAACAGCCAGAGCTGAGCTGATCCGAAGCCAGGAGCAGGAGCTTCCTCCAGGTCTCCCTCACAGGTGCAGGGTCCCAAGGCTGTCCCCGATTACCTTCTCAGGTCACAAGCAGGGAGCTGGATGGAATGTGAGGCCAGCAGGTCACGAACCAGCGCCCATAAGGGATCCCGGTGTGTGCAAGGTGAGGACTTTGGCCACTAGGCTACCGTGCTGGGCCCCTGTATTTTTGTTTTTAAAGGTTGTTTCTGTTTGTTTGAAAGTTTTAGAGAATTGGAGAGTGGAGGGAGGAGGAGGGAGGGGAAAATGTGAGAGCAGGAGGGAGGAGGGGGTCAGGGGGGAGAGAGGGAGAAAATGAGGGGTGGGGGGAGAGAGAGAGAATGAGAAGATGTTCCTTCTGTGAGTTCACTCTTGCAGTGGCTACAATGGCTAAGGCTGGCCTAGGAGCAGCAGTCAGGAGTCAGGAGCTTCTTCCTGGTCTCCTACTTCGGTGCAAGGGCCCAAGCACTTCAGCCACAATGTTCTGCTTTCCCAGGTGCACTGGCAGGGAGCTGGAGTGGGAATGAAGCAGCTGGGACTCCAATCAGCACCCATATGGGATGCTGGAGTTGCACATGGTGGCTTTATGCCACAATGCTGGTCCCCATTTATTTTTTTTGTTAATGACCCGTTTTGGTTTCCTAGTTCCCTAAGATAATTGTGTGTTTATTATTCTGTTGCATTCTGCCTTGTTTCCAAGTGTAAATGATAGATGCTGTCATAATCAAGATTCTTTCTAGAATCTACATTTCTAGAAATGTAGCCTGATAAAGAAACAGAGCAATACTATGTTCTAGGTATCGACACATTGTTTTTTATATACCAATCTAATCAAGAGTAATTTGGGTTCTATTAAAATCAATGCTTCAAAGCTCTTTTCATACATTTTTAAATGTTTAATAAAGCATTTTTATTAAAAATTTTAATGTTTAGTAAAGCATTAAAAAATTCATTTCCCCCTGCACTTCCAGTCTATTTTGATTGCTAGCAGGGTATGTTTCTGATATATTTATTAAAATCTTCCTTTCTATCACAATTATTATAATCCCTTGTTCCTAAATGGCAGCTGAAGGTAGTAATTTGTATTGTTTATTTGATGAAAACCTTTTATTTTAGCCAGAAAAAGTAACTGTTTATCGTCTACTCCGATAATACTATTTCCCTGATATTTTAAAATAAGTCACATTTTGCAATATGATGAAATCAGTTTTAAAATCTACAGTCATTTTAGAAATTTTATGAAAACATTTAATCTGAGACCACAACTTGTCCTAAATATTTTGAATAGCATAGAGTATCACAATTGTTAAACATTGATGATTTTCAGTAACATGTTAGTGACCATTTTTATATACAAAAATTATCAACTATGCTAGCAGTGGCCAAGGATAGCAAATGATGCAATATAAAATTTTGTTTAACATTTACATTCATTGTTCAAGTATTTAATCAAATATTTAGAGTTAACTCTCACACATAAAAGAGTAATGGCTAACAGGTTAGCTGTTGTCAACAATTTAAACTTGTCTGTGCAATATCATATAATAAGCTGACCCTAGAAAAGACAAAAGAATAGACTTGGAATCCAGGAAGAACCAAGTTTGGACTTAAGTTAAAAAAATGGCATTTAATTTTTTTAAAAAAAGATTTACTTATTTTTTCTTTTGTGGGAATATATGTAAATGAAGTGAAGTCTGTATATGAGAAAGTGACCTGCAACCCTATATTTATAGCAGCACAATTAACAATAGTGAAGAAATGGAAACAATCCTGATGCCTATCGAAAGAAGAATGGATAAAAACCTGAAAAACTGTGGTCATCCACTCCATGGAATACTATATACTCATTAAAAAGAATGAAATGCTACCGTTTGGAACAAAATGGCACCAACTGGAGGCCAATATGTCCAGTTAAATAAGCCAGTCTCAAAAGGACAAGTATCATAAGTTCTGACATAAGACAACCTTCAGGCAAAATCCAACCAAACATATAGGAAACCAAGTATATATGTATATTCTCACAGATGAACTGTATAATAAATAGCACACCAGGCAGTGAAGATATGTGGCAGTATGCACCTCTACTCCAAAATAAAAGGAATCCCAATGAATCTGTTCATAGGATACTAGAATGTCTACCATTGTCTGTGCCTACAATTGCACGATACACTTAAATAGCAGCATGTTAGACTTGTGATTTGCTTAAGGATTACACCATTGCAATATGGGGGAAAATGTTGAGGGGGAAATGAAGAGGGATGTAGAAGACATTAAAAGATGGAAAAATTTACCATGTTCCTGGATCTACATAATCAACATCATACATACCAAAAGTTATATAAGGATTATATATATAGGGTCAGAGTGATCCCAATCGAAATTGCCTCAACACTCTTCTCAGAAATAGAAAAGAGGATACAGAAATTCATCTGGAAACACTAGAGACCATAAATAGGCAAACCTAGCTTCAATAATAAAATCAAGCTGGAGGAATCACAGTTCCAGACCTCAGATATATTACAGAGCAGTGGTCATCAAAACAGTCTGGTACTGGTCCAGAAACAGAGTAGATCAAAGGAACAGAATAGAAACTCCAGAAGTGAGCCCACACATGTACATCCAACTAATCTTCGACAAGAGAACTGAAAATAATACACTGAGAAAATTTTGTTTAACAAATGCTCTTGGGACAATATCTGCTTGCAAAAGAAAGAAGCAAGACCCCCACCTGTGACCTGATACAAGAGTCAGTTCTAAATGGATAAAGGACAAATTTAGCCCCTAGAAAGCATCTGACTATCATTGGATAATAGAATCAATTCATTTCGTCACTCCTCTGTAGTATTTTGGAATTATTTCTGAATTTAGCTTCTAGACAGCATGAAAGGATACAGTGATTAAATGTGTGTGTGTGAAATATGAGGTAGAACTTTCCAGCAGACAATACTGAGGAACTTCTTATCCAGTTATTCATCTTGGTACTGTGTTTCCAGGCATATCCTATTGGCTTGCACATGATATGCACTCTGTAGATGCCTGATGCAGTAAACTGAAGGTCTGGTAGTAAGTAAAACACAGAATTTGTTCAACTGTTTAACTTCAGTTTCTTTGAGATCTATGGCATGCTGTTGAAGATGGCCTTAAAAATATGCTATCTAAATTGTGGGATGCAAAGAAATCTGCAAGGAAAACAGGAAACTGATGACTGTGGTATTACGGAAGACACACGGTATCTGAATGCCAAGACATGTATCATAACACTGGTTTGTTTGGTTTTTTTAGTAAGTTCCTTAATGCCTGCCCTTTTAGCTCTTTGTTTATTCATGTAAAAAGCTTGCTGCATGAACACTGTGTGATTTCCCACAGAGATGAAAACGGATACACACTTTACCCTGGAAATGTCCATGGATACAACAATGAACAATACAATTAAGTGTTTCCTTATCTGAAGTGAGCACAGCTAACAGTGTGTGGCCATTGTAACAGTTTATAACTTCTGACGTACATACAAATGCATTGCAAGATCTAAAGCATAGTGCAAATACTGGTTTTCATGATTACCTTATAATCATTCCTTACAGTTTCTGGGTTTTTTTTTGGCTTGAATTTCAAAATATTAGTTTCCAAAAAATAATGTAATAATTGTTCACGGTCATGAAAATTTTGTAGTTTTTTTTCCCAATTTCCTATATTTTGAGTAACCTAAGAAATGCAGAACCCTGGCTGAAGCTATGTCTGTTAATCTGTTTCCTAATTATGCATTTAGAATGTTACGGGTTTTTTTTTTGGTCTCTTCTATGTTGTTAAATTTATATATAACTTTCCTATCACAAAACCCAATAATTAAAGCATTACATTTAGTAATTTTGTTACCATTATGCCAGTCTGTTTTCAATCACTACAAAAAGCAAACCCATTCGTACATATTAGCAGTAATTTTTTCCTCCTTCCAGTCTCTGCCAACTACTAATCTTGCCTATGGATTTGCGTATTCTAAATACAACCATCTAACGTGGCTTTTTGTTTCTTCTTTTACTTAGAATCAACTTTTACAAGATACTGTGATACATAGCATGCTTAATGCTTTTATGGTTGGCTAACAGGTTTTTCTATGGATATATCACATCATTTGGTTTATCCACTCATCAGTTGATGGGTATTTTTTTTTTTTTGTTTTGTCTGTTTTTTTTTTTTAAGATTATTTAAAAGGCAGGGAAAAAGAGAGAAATCTTCCATTTACCAGTCCATTTCCCAGAATGGCCCCAAGAGGCTGCCACTGGGCCTGGCTGAGGCCAGGAAAGAGGAACTTCATGCTAGTCTCCCATGTGAGCAGCAGTCAAGATTCTGAATACTTGGACCATCTGTTTTTCTAGGTGCCTTAGTAGGAAGCTGTATTGGAAGTCAAGCAGCAAGGCACTCTGATATAGGATGCCAGTCCCATGCACCAGAGCACCTGTCCCCACTTTTTGGACAGCTGTGAATACTGTTGCAATGAATCATGTGTTTTCAGTTCTTTTGAGAATGTACCTAGGAGTGAAACTGATGGGGAATATGCTGTTTAATTTATTTTAAATAATCTGAATTTGGTAACTGCTTTTCTATACCTTAATGCACATCAGAATATGATGAGGGAATGGCAAAGAGCCATTAACAATGCATGTTAAAAATAATGTAAAGAGAAGCCATAAAAGCAATCCACAGCATCCATAAAACCAAACTGCGTCAGGTGTTATGGCCTGTGGAGCTCTAGGTTAATGGTCAGTGTTCCTTTTCAACTGCCTTAGGGAGGTAAACTTTCCTGAGGTTATGGGCGGTTATGATTCAGATGTCACTCAAATAATCTTTTTGTTGTTTTTAAACTGGACAGCGTTTTATAAATGAGTTATCTGAAGAGTGTGGCTCATGCACACAGGAGGGCTATGCCTTTTTGAAGTGCAAAACAATGATCCTTTTGCTCTAACGGACCTTTTTAAGTAGCAACAAAAAAAGCAGAAGGCAGGACACCTGCTTAGTTTGAGAATGGAATAAAAGACATGTAACTACTTTACAAACCAAAGAGAGATTTTAAAAAATTAATGTTCCTAAAGTGCAAAATAGCTTTTTACTGAAACATACCATTTTTTTTAAAAAGATTTATTTATTTGGAAGACAGAGGGGAGTGTGAGACAGAAAAAGATCTTCCATGTACTGATTTATTCCCCCAATAGCAGCAACAGCCAGGAGGGAACCCAAGAGCGAGAGATTGCACTCTGGTCTCTATTATGGCTAGTAGGGGCTTAAACAAGTACTTGGGCCATTTTCCACTGCCCCTGCAGGCATCAACAGGAAGCTGGATTATAAAGCAAGCAACCAGGAATTAAATTCACACTCTGATAAATGGGTACTGACAATTTAAGTATGATCTTACCTTGCTGTGCTATAACGCACTGACACATGACTTAAAAATAATTAAATACCTATTAACATGTTAATGCAACTTGAAGAGAGGCACTTATTAGTTAACAATGGACAAAACCCATAAAATACATTAAATTTACAATAATTTCTTTTACATTTTAAAAAAGATTTGTTTAATTTATTGAAAAGGTAGAATTACAGAGAGGGAGGGACAGAAAGAGAAAGATTTCATCTGCTGGTTCACTCCCCGAATGGCCACAACAGGCTGGGTAGGGCTATGCAGCGGCCAGCAACCAGAGCCTTTGCCAGGTCTCTCCTGTGTCACAGGGGCCCAAGGACTTAAGACTTCTCCACTGTTTTCCCAGACACATTAGCAGGGAACTGGATCAGAAGTAGAACAGCCAGGACTTGAACTGGTATCCTTTACAGGATGCTGGCATTGCAGGGTTAACCCATTATGCCCAGCATTCAGTCACTTATTTTACATGGACTAACTTCTTAAAGCACCTGACTAAGGTAACTGTTCTCACTTTCTGCCTTTCTGTATTGATTTCAAGTCTGCACTGCCCTCAAACATCTTTCTTTATTGATGCATTTCTATCTTTTTAAATTCTAATACAACTTTTCCTCTGCAGTTATTATCTTTTAACAACAAACCAGGAGCCAACGAAACAAAATTCTGTAGTTTACAACTGCAATGATGCTATTTCTCCCGATTGGGTGGGTTAGTGGCACTGTCTTTTTTGGGGTTCACTTAGCTGAGTGGGGATAACTGCACGGCCCTCTGGAGTGCCTTTCAGACTTAAGGAAGCTGGAATAGTAGTCTTCACATGCAGTCTCAATGCAGCAGAGCAGAAAGGCAAGTCCCAGTGTGGCGGGGTTTGCCTTAGTCATAGCTGTGATATCATACTGGAAAAAGCTAAGTCACTGTGGGAGACGACCGCCGTGATATGGGGAGGTATGAATCACTGGTGGCTGTCAGTTTAGTACTTAGCATCTGACTTTCAATTACAGAAAGGTTGTGTTTTCTTCATTTTTTTCCCTCATTTTTCAGCTTGGGAAATTTCAGTTGATATCTCTTCATTAGTTATCTCCTTGACTGTCCACGCTCCTAAGGAGCCAGTCAAAGGCATTCTTCATTTCACTATGATGTTTTTGATTTCTAACATTTCTCCTTTACATTAGAGTCTTTAGCATCTTAACCATAGTTATCTTAACTCCTCAGAATTACACTTTCAAAGTCTGGCCACTGATCATAGCTCCTTCAACTACTTCTTTTGCTTTGTTCCATCTTCCGATGCTTCAATTATACACATTAGTGTATTTCACACTTTGAAAGTTTCTCATTGTTCTTGAACATTAATTTTTTTCCCTTTTCTCATTTTGTGCTTACATTTTAGTTTGCAAAAACTATTACTGATATGTTTGCAAAATCATTTATTCTTTGGTGATGTGCAGACCAGCAGATTACTAATGAACCCATCATTAGCATTCTTTATTTCAAGAATGTTACAGGGCTTTTTTTTTTTTGAGGGAGTTAAGATTTATTTATTTTACTTGAAAGTCACAGTTACAAGGAGAGAGGGAGAGAGAGTGCCCGTATGGGCTGCTGGTGTCACAGGCAGAGGATTAGTTTGCAATGCCACTGCACAGATCCCCCATTATAGTGCTTTTGATGACTATTATTTCCTTTTGAGTCTTAGAACTTTATCACTATGCCAAGAATATAATTTGTTGACAAATATATGCTTTTTCCATTGGGACATATTTATTGGGTCTATTGTTGTGGCACAGTACATTACAACACCATCTATGACATGAGTACTTTATCATGGAATAATGGGTCGAGTCGCTCTTGTTCCAGTGCTGATCCAGCTCCCTGCTAACGCATCTGGAAGCCCACAGTCTGCTTTAAGTGCCTGGGCCGCTGGCACCTGTGCAGACAACCCATTTGTAGTGCCCGGCTCCTGGCTCTGATCTCACCCAGCCCTGGCCATTGTGGCTATTTGACAGGTGAACTAACACATGAAAGAGTGCTCTCTTTTTCTCATCTCTGTGTCACTCTGCTTTTCAAATAAAACAAAAAAGGCCATTTTTGTTATATTAGGCATTTAAAAAATTTTTGTCTGTTTAACCCCAAGCCAATGACACATCTGAGTCTGGTTCTGATGTTTGCTTTGTCTGTTTAGACTGCTGTATTGGACGCTGTATTAAAGTTGAAGAAAGAAGATTTTCAGTGTGAGGTTTTATTTTAATCTGGCTAGGATTTGGGCTGTGTTTAGTGTTTGCTATAGTGTAGTGGCCAGCATCTTCAACTTCCTCTAATCTCTTTGCTTTTGTCTCCGCTGTTACGTTGGACTTCATTAGGAACTCTTCCTAAGGTACAGTCTGCTCTCAGCGATGTCAACACAGGGCAGTTTGTTAACACTGTTATCATACAGAGTCTTGTTTTGGTGGTAAGGTGTTGGGGAAGCAAAGCATTTTATAATCTTATAATTAAACTTCACAGTTCCTTAGCAACTCTGGATCTCAGGTGAGATAGTGTGGAGGGCTGCAGTGAGGCTAATTCCTCCACAGAAGCCACTTCTCTGTGAGCATAGTTTTGTCCTGAGGAATGCTCTGGGTATATATATTTCAACATTGCTATTCTTACCTTCACCCCAACACAGGGGATTTTGAGGGATCTTCCTTATGAGAATCTGATAGAGTTTCTAGAAGTAAAACCAACGAATTAACCATGGGGTCCATTTTAAATGTTTTTCTCTCTGTTTTTATTACAGAGATTTTGTATTTAGATACAGATAATATCGATAAGCTCTATAGTACAATTTGTCCTTATTAGTCTCAGAATTTACACTTTGATAGGTAGTAAAATCAGCGTGTTGTTAGTGACTTTAACAAAAAGTTGTAATAAAAATGGCGAATTTTTTTGCGCCATTAAACAAAAAACGTTTTTATCCTTTTGCAGATTTACTTGAAACAGTTATAAGATGAACAATTGGAGGGCAAGTATTAGCCTCCAAGTTTACCAGGTACAACAATGCCATATCTGGGCTAGTGTTGTAGCACAGCAAGTTAAGCTACTGCCTGTGAGGCTGGTAACTCGTATGAGTGACAGTGAGTCCTGGATGCTCTGCAATTGATGCAATTCCTTGCTAATGTACCCGGAAAAGCAGCAGAAGATGGCTCAAGTGTTTGGACCTCTGCACCCATGTGAAGGACCTTTGGCCAGTCTTTGTGGCCACTTGGAGAATGAACCTAACAATGAAAGATTTCTGTGTTTCCCTCTTTATAGCTCTGCATGTAAAAATAAATAAATAAATTCATTTTAAAAACAGAATTACTTTGAAATTTACATTTACTGCACAAAAGTGTAAGGGCTATCAAGTTAGAGGTGCGCTATAATGATGTACTTGCACACAGAAGAGGTTACAAATTAAAAGTATGCTATACATCTTCCTAGTATAGAAAGATAATCTACCTTATACAGATTAGTAAGCAGAAAACAAAAATGTTGTATTCTTAAACGTCACTTTAGTTGACATGATGGGGATAGTTATATAGGCTCCTAAATAGTTATTCAATTTTAAACCACAGAAAAAGTGGAATACTTACATTTCAAACTTTGTGTATATTTTTAGTTGTTTTTACAACTACTTATTTATGAGGTCTCTAAATGTGGGCACTATAAGCCCCTCCACCCCCAAATTAAGGTTCTTAGAAATTTAAATTCTGGAGAATCAAGATGGCGGAACACGTAAGGACACATTTAAACTTATGGAGAAACATTAGCCAAGGTGAAGCACAGAGGCCACATTGCGGGAACTAGGAGAGGAGAGAGAACAACAGCAGAAGGGCACCTGGTGACTGACAGACACAGGAAAACAGCAGACATGGTGTGGTGTTGCAGTGACCAATTTCCCAGCACCATTCAGCAAGAGGAGATTGGAACTGCACTAGCAGCTCGAACTCCAACAGCAACAAGGTGGGAAGGAGCATTCATCAGGAGCTCAGGAGGTGAACCCAGACAAACAACTGCTTGTGTTGTTGGTCTGTTTGATTTCACCATGGGCAGAAACAGAACAACAGGTCCCAGACAGGCGGTATGGGACCAGGGTGGATTTCACACCCAGTCCACCCTCTGGAAATGAATTGGGCGCCATTTTGTACAGGAAGGCAAAGGCTATGGTCAGTACTGTACATGCACTGAGGTAGCAGTGAACTCATTTCTGGCTCAGTGAACTGCAACAATGTGGTGCCCTACAGGCTCCACCAAAGATAGGTCTGAGTAGCCTTCAATCCTGACAGCCAACAGATCAAAAACTCTAGTAGTGGCACATCAGGTGCCATTTTCTACAGTGTGGAAAAACTTTAAGACTGCAGGGACAACAGTGAGTAGCACATGCACAGAGCTGGGAGTGAACTCATGCTATCACAGGAGGTGGAAAGTGGTGAGCCAGGAGCTGGGGTTACAGAGATCATGGTGGAAATCTAACATAAGAACCCGGACCTGGAACTTGATAGAAGGAGTGGCACAAATGGTTACAAACAAAGAGCCTTATGCCAACTACAATAAGTAAAATGGAATTGTAAACCTGTGGGTCACACAGTTTAGAAACCTGCCCCAAGGAGAAGAATCTGATAATCAGAAGTACAATGACCAAGACAAAAAAGGAGACAAGGGCACAATGAATATTACTGAAAACACCCCTGCAAAGCAGCAAAACCCTTTGCCAACCTCAGAGTTAAGAGAGGAAGACATCGAGAAAATGGGGGATACAGAGTTCAAAGCACTTGTTACAAAGCTACTTATCAATAACGAGAAGTACATAAAGCAGGCGTTCAAGGAATTTAAGGAATACGGAAAGGAATCAAGTGAAAGCTGATATATCAGAAATGAAGAATACAGTGGAGCAAATTAAAAGTGCAGTGGAGAGTCTCCAAAATAGAATGAAGAAGGCAGAAGTAAGAATCTCAGAATTGAAAGATATTTCTTGTCACCGGGGGAAAAAAAACAAAAAGCTGCAAGCAGAGCTGGACCAAACAAAAAAAAGAATATTCAAGAATTGAAAGACACTATTAAAAGGCTAAATACAAGAGTTATGGGACTCCAAGAAGGTGCAAAAGAAAAACTGGGATTAAAGGTGTATTCAATGAAATAATAAGGGAAAATTTCCCTAATCTAGAGAAAGAATTGGGAAACAACATCCAGAAGGGACACAGAACTCCCAGCAGGGTTGACCAAAAGCGATCCTCACCAAGACACATGACAAACTCTCTTCAATCCAACATAAGGAAAAGATCCTTAAATGTGCACGTGAAAAAAATCAACTGACATGTAAAGGCATGCCAATTAAATCCACAGGAAACCTCTCACAGGAAGCCACACAGGAGACCTCTCACAGGAAACCACACAGGAGACTTCCCACAGGAAACCACACAGGAGACCTCCCACAGGAAACCACACAGGAGACCTCTCACAGGAAACCACACAGGAGACCTCTCACAGGAAACCACACAGGAGACCTCCCACAGGAAACCACACAGGAGACCTCCCACAGGAAACCACACAGGAGACCTCTCACAGGAAACCACACAGGAGACCTCCCACAGGAAACCACACAGGAGACCTCTCACAGGAAACCACACAGGAGACCTCCCACAGGAAACCACACAGGAGACCTCTCACAGGAAACCACACAGGCCAGAAGAGAACAGAGTGACATTTTCCAGATTCTAAAAGCAAAAAATTATAGTTTGCCTCTTCCACACCTGCCCTGCAAATGATACCTAAAGATGTTCTCTTGATAGAGAAAAGGAATAGCGTCCACCAAAATAAAAGGAAAATGTGAAGAACATCCCAGAAAATAACAACAGAAGACTAAATCAATAAACAACCCATTGTTGAAATGACAGGACCAAATTATCACCCATTCATAATAACCCTGAATGTTAATGGATTAATGTCATTAATGAAATGTCATAGATTAGTAGACTGGATTTAAAAAAACAAAACCCATCTATTTGTTGTCTACAGAAGACATATCTCACCAAGAAAGATCAGTGGAAACTATATCTCATGGATTTTGATTTTTTTTAATTTAGTCTCATCTCTTCACAACACTTTCTTCTGATTACATTCTTGAATGACTCATAGATCATACAGTAGCATAATTTTCATCAAGAAGGTTCTTGATTTTCTTTTTCATTTCTTCAGTGACACATTAGTCATTCAGTAGCATGTAATTTAACTTCATGGCATTTCTAATTTCTTCTCTTCCTCCTGTTGTTCTGTTTTGTAGTTTTTCTATCAAGGGGATATACAGTAACTGTGTAATGGAGACTATCATATCCAGATGTGAGGATACAATGCAGTATGCATCTTTACTTCCAGACAAAGATGGACTCCCAATGAAACTGTTTACTGTATTTTGACAATAGGAGGCTGGACCCATTGCCATTGTCCATATCTGCAAGGATGGACATATGACTGTTTATGAAGAACTATGCTATAGTAATAATATAAGGGAATTCAGTGCAGTCTGGGTAGGGAGCTTAGGGAGGGGGCAAGGGAAATCCCAGGGTCTATGAAACTGAATCACACAATGATAATAATAATAAGAAAATAAATTAATTAATGGTTGTGACAGTTTAGGGAAAAAAAAAAAAGAAATTTAAATTCTGCAGCCCCATACCAAATCTACTTTACTGAACCTCTGGTCCTAGGACCCAAGATAGTGTTTCAGTTTCTAGGAGATCTGATATGTGTTAAAGTTTAAGAAACATTCTAATCAAAATGAAAAAAAAAGAAAACATATGAATTAAGGAGAAAGCAGTTAGATCACCAATTTATTAGGCCTTCAACTTATTTACCCTAATATGTTTACAAAACCTTGTGAAATAGTAATTACAGATTTTTAAATTCTAAGTTTGGAACCACCATAATAAAGAAAATATTTGTTCTCTGAAGATTCAATGAAAGATTTGCTGTATATAACTGACAGAAACAGAAAATAATATTTTAGAATAACTATCATCTCTGTAAAATTAGTAAAACTTCTTGAGGAAATGTTCACTTTGCGCATACTTACACTGGAAATATTCTTACTGAATTTCACTTTGTACCACATACTTATTCTCTGATTACTGATGGTAACACAATATAAATGAGGAGCCAAGCAGTATGGTGGGATGAACTGAGGATGTATCAATCATGTCCCCAAAGTCTTCTAAATGGATCCCACAAAGCTGCTCAGATATGCTGCAATTATCATGATCTTGACATTGGTCTGAAGTGTACAAATCTTCAGTGTAATCTCACTAGCCCTTTAATGAAAGGACTTACATTGTATGGTTTGTGTATTTTTATCAAGGGATATAGCATGAATTCAAGATGGCTGGTCATGGAAAACAGGTGTAGCTGAGTTCTAAGGATAAGACCCAGTGGAGTGGAGAGCTGGAAGAAGAGAATGGCTGGGCAAGGTGACTGAACGTCCCTGGAGTCCAATGGAGGGAGGCAGCTGCCACGCAGGCAAGGAAGAACTGCTGAAAATGCTCAGGATTGCAGCCGGCAGCCCAGGAGGGTGAATGCATAGTGCAACCAGAGTTGCAGAGAAAAAGCCTGGTGAGTTTTGAACCAATACAGGAAGACTTCTGGTGGGAGTCTTCGTCTTCCCCAAGGAGATGGTTGGAGGCAAAGGAATTCAAAGGACAAAACACTGGTGAAGGAAAACAAACCAGAGGAGGAACTCACAGGCACAGGTTTGAGTGACTCCCTGACTGAGGAGGACAAGACACTGGGAAGGGTGCAGCTGGGGAGTGGACCAATTGAGACAGGGAAACGCAGTGTGAGAACTGAATCTGTCCACTCCTGGAGGATCTGTACGCTGACCCCCAGAGAGATACTGGGATCACTGAAGAGGGAGACACAGGATCTCTGGGGGACAGAGCATGGACTCAGACACCAAGAGGTGGGAAATTGCGGATTCCTGGTCACATAAAACAATGGGGCACAAAGCTGAGGCTCTTGTTGTGTCTTCCTGTCGCTTGTTCCAGCCACACTGCTGGTGCTTGTGTGTTCCACACCAGTCTGTGTGTCCCTGAAAAAGGCAGGTCATGGAGAACCCTTCCCAAGCAGGTGCACAGAAGGTGTTCCTATGCTTCAGCACCTCCTGGACCCCAGACAGTTATCCCAGAAAACTCCAGTAAAACATTAGAGACTGAAGGCCCACAGGGGCACATATATTATCAATAGCAACAAAAGCCCACTGATCCAGAAGGCCATGGGGAAAGGTAGAAAAACAGGAAGTAACAAAGATGAGGGAGCTAGCACTTCTCTCAAAAATGAAAAAAAGATGACATCAATCTTGGAGCTGCAGGATGAAGACATTAAGGAACTCCCAAACAGGGAATACAAAAAACCCATCATGAAACTCTTCAAAGACAATGATACACAATGACAAGAGTTCAAGGAATTTAAACAGTATATCACCAGAGAGATAGATTCAACAAAACAGGTTCAAACTGAAATATTTGGGCTAACACAATAGAAAGCCTAAGCAACAGAATGAATGTTTTAGAAGAAAAAATATCAGAATTGGAACATAATCAATTCGAGAACACACAACTAATTAAACACTGGAAGAAAATCTGAATAAAGCCAAGAAATCTATCCAAGAAATGCTGACAATCAAAAAATCAAATATCAGGATTATAGAAATTCCTGAAGATGTGGAAAGAAAGGCAGGATTGTGGGAGATATTCGATGAAATTATAGTACTTCCCAAACACTGGGAACACAGTGGAAGCCAAATACAGGAAGGGCAGAGAATCTCAACCAGATCTGATCCAAAAGACCGTTACTCAGACACACCGTTGTCAAGCTCCCCAAAACTCAAAGTAGGGAAAGAATACTGAAACAACCACAGAAAGGATCAGATAACATACAGAGGAAAAGCAATGAGAATCACTGCCAACTTCTCAGAAGAGACCTTTCAAGCAAGAAGAGAATGGAGTAATATTTTTCAGATCCTAAAACAGAAAAATTGTCAACCTAGCATAATATAGCCAGGAAAACTCTATTTGTATTTCAAAATGGAATAAAACAGTTTCAAAGTAAAGAGAAATTAGAATATGCCAACACTAAGGCAGCACTGGAAACACTGCTCAGAAAGGTGGCTGAAGTTAGAAAGGAAGTTATTCATAATCAAGGAAGGCAATGGGGAAGATCTTCCCATTAAATAACAAAAAAGAAACCAGAGTTAAAAAGAGACTCCAACACAGAAACACACAAACACACCAGGACTTAATTGCAACCTTTCAATATTAACCCTGAACACAAATGGCCTAAACTCATCAATCAAAAGACAGAAATTAACAGAATGTATAAAAAAGCAGGACCCATCTGTTGCTTACAAGATACAAGGAAGCTGAGAGTGAAAGGATGGAAAAGGACATTTCACACCAATTGAAAAGAAAAGAGCCAGTGTAGCTATTAGATATAGACTTCAGCATGAAAAACCTTAAAAGAGATAAAGAGGAACATGACATAATGATAAAGGGAGCCATCCACCAAAAGAAATAACAATAATAAGCGTATATACAACAAATAGGAGTACCTAGCTATATGAAACATTTACTGATGGACCTAAGGGTATGCAGTAATCCCAATACAATAATAATGGGGGACCTTAACACTCCATTAATAGATCGACAAGACAGAAACCTGTTGTGGGATAAAGAGTTGATTCGTGCTCGTTGGGATGGGCAGGAACAGGAACTGGGCTTGTGGCTAAAAACACCTAGACTAATTGGACTCATCTGTATTCAATATCCTGCTAAACGAGGGTGTGGGGGAAGAGTATATAAGGAGAGGTGAAGAAGCAATAAACAGACTTTGCAGAGACTTCCACCATCACTGTGCTCCTGTCAGTGCTTCATCCCCAGACCCTCTCCCTGTCCATGTTACTGGCTCTGCTGACCGGAGCAGAAACTCAGCAACAGATCTCACATAAACAAGGGATTATACCATAATACTGTTAATGCAGAATTTGTAATTTAAAATATCCATGAAGTGTAAATCATTTTAAAATTCTCAAATGATTCTTTGATATGTATAATTATTTGTAGCATGAATTGTTGAGTTTTGTACCTTTTCAGATATGGAATCTATAGATTTATTTCTATTTATTTGAAAGCAGAGCATTAGATATCAATTGAGAGAGAAGTCTTCCACCTGTGGATTCACTCACCAAACAAATATCCACAACAGCTGGGTGTAGGTCAGGCCAAAGCCAAGGAGCCTGGAACTCCATCTGTACCTCCCATGTGGGTGGCAGGGGCCTAAGAACTGGAGCCATCACTGCTGTCTCCCAGGGTACACATTAGTAGCTAGCTGGACTGAAGCTGAATGCAGAGGGGACTCAGTCCCAAATTCTCTGAAAGGAGACAGGCTGTCCAAGATGGCAACTGAACCAGTTGTACCACAGTGCCCATCTAGGGACTAATGGAGTTAATGATTTTGATCTTTGATGTAAAGTATAATATCGAACTTGTAGCCCTTATGTTAAGAATCAAAAGTTATAATTTATATAATAGTAACCTACCTTGCAGTTATTTTGTTTCAGCTTAAAAATATGGCTGGTTAGAAATTTAGCACCTGACCAGGTAGCCTAGCGGCTAAAGTTCTTGCCGTGAATGCACTGGGATCCCATTGGGAGCCGGTTCTAATCTGGGTGGCCCCACTTCCCTGCTTGTGGCCTGGGAAAGCAATTGAGGATTGCCCAGTCTTGGGTTCCTGCTCCTGCATGGGAGACCCAGATGAAGCTCCAGGCTCCTGGCTTCAGATCGGCTCAGCTCTGGCCATTGCAGTCACTTGGACAGAAGATCTGCCTCTCTGTCTCTCCTCCCCTCTGTATATCCGCCTTTCAATAAATAAATAAATAAATACATTCACACACACACACAAAATAAACTTTTTGGAAAGTGAAAAAAAAATACAACTATTACAATGTGACAATATATTTTTCTGCCTAAAAGTGAAATAAAATAATATGTATCTTCTAGATTTTAATGTAGGTATTTCATTTTTAAATTTTTATGGCAAAATGATTACTTTTATTATTAATGATATATATTTCACCCAATTTAGGGTTCAATAATGAATGTTACTCGATAAATATACATATGAAGGTACTTATTTTTTATTACAGTTCAATTACTTGAGCATGTTTCTATATTGTTGTTAATTTTTTCCAACCCTTATCCAGGCAGAATAATTATGATGGGTTATCTGGCTTAGAAATTAAGACATTGGTTGACATTTGTGCCTTAAAAAAGTATCTAGGTTTGATGCTTGGTTCCCACTAATGGAAACCCTGGGAGGTGGAGGTGATGGCTCCAGTGCAGCTTTCACTCACATAGGAAACATGGACTGAGTTCCCTCCCACACTTTGGTTTCTAGCTACTCCTGGCTGTTGAGAATCTCTGAGGACCATTTTTCTGTCTTAAATAAATAAATCATAGTGGCCAGCATCGTGGCATAGTTGGTTAAGTCTCGGCTGGTCCACTTCTGGTTCAGCTCCCTCCTAATGTGTTCGGGAAGCAGTGAAGGATGGCCCGAAGCCTGGGGCTTCTACATGCATGAGACCTAGGTGGATTTCCTTGCTCCTGGCTTTGGCTAGTCATTAGGGGAGAAATCCAATGGATGGAATATATCTGTCTCAGTCTAGATCTCCATCAGTCCGTGAATAAATTATATGGAAGAGATGGTAAGTTCTTTTCCTCAGAAAGTATGTCACAGAAAGTTAGAAGAAAACTTGTAGTTTTAGTTACAACTCATAATGAAATGATTTTAACTCTGTGGTACCAAAACCACTCCACTGTATATATTTCAGATGAAATGTGAGTAATATAAAACTTGAGTATTACAGGTCATTTACCAAAAATTTTCATTTTTGATTCTCTGACATATTATGCATGTGAATTATACTAACTTTATGCATGAAAAAAATGAGAAAATATATAATTTACATGGTAAAACTGAATGAAGTTTTTTTTTTTAAAGATTTGGTTTTAAGTTTTATTGGAAAGTCAAATATACAGAGAGGAGGAGAGACCGGAAGATCTTCTGTCTGCTGATTCACTTCCCAAGTGGCTACAATGGCAGGAGCTGCAGCAATCCAAAGCCAGGGGCCTGGAGTCTCTTCCGGGTCTCCCACATGGGTGCAGAGTCCCAAGGCTTTGGGCCGTCCTCGACTGCTTTCCTAGGCCACATGCAGGGAGCTGGATGGGAAGTGGAGCAACCAGGATCAGATTCAGCTCCCATATGAGATTTCAGCGCATTCAAGGTGGGGACTTTAGCTGCTAGACTACTGCACCAGGCCCTAAGTTATTTGATAGACAATTGAATTTACTTTTACACTAGATTTTTAGAAAAGAAAAGTTGTTAAAGAAGCTGAGACTGGGCCAGGTTTCTAGCACAGTGCTTAAGATGTTCCTGTGATGGTCACACCCCTTACCAGAGTGCTGGGTGGCAGTCCCAGCTCCTCCACATCTAATCAGTTTCCTGCTAGTATACACTCTATACGACAGCAGGGCATGGCTCTGGTACTTGGTTCCCTGCCACCCACATGGGACTTCCTGAATGAGTTGTGGGCTCCTGATTTCAACCTGGTTTCAACAGCCAGTACTGACTTGTCGCTATTTGTGAAGTGAATCAGTGGATGGCAGTTTTCTTGATTTGTCTTAGTCTCTCTGCTTTGCATATAAAATAAAAGTAACATTAAGAAAAGTAAAAAAAAAACAAAACACAAAAAACACAAAAACAAAAAACCAAAAAAACCAAAACAAACAAAAAAAACACACAAGCAGAAATTATACCAGTAAAGCTTCATATGTTTTAAAAAGGAATTTTAGGGGCCCGGCGGTGTGGCCTAGCAGCTAAAAGTCCTCACCTTGAACGCCCCGGGATCCCATATGGGCGCCGGTTCTAATCCCGGCAGCTCCACTTCCCATCCAGCTCCCTGCTTGTGGCCTGGGAAGGCAGTCGAGGATGGCCCAATGCATTGGGACACTGCACCCGCGTGGGAGACCTGGAAGAGGTTCCAGGTTCCCGGCTTTGGATCGGCGCGCATTGGCCCGTTGCGGCTCACTTGGGGAGTGAATCATCGGACGGAAGAGCTTCCTCTCTGTCTCTCCTTCTCTGTATATCTGACTTTGTAATAAAATAATAAAAAAAAATAAAAAAAAAAATAAAAAAAAAGAATTTTAGAACACAGATTCAAAAGGAATTTACTGAAATTCTAAATAAAATGAGTAATGCTAAGACATGTTCGTTAGAAGCTGTCCTTTCCACTTAAACACACAGACACACAAACATGTGTTTGTAACAAATCTGTTTTCTTAATTGTTGTTTGAAAACCTTTCATCATAGTAACAGGATCTTGCAAGGTCAATGTTGAAAGTATACAACCTCAGGCAAAAGTGGTTTTCCCACTGGATAAAAATCACTTTTGCTTAGCTTGCTTTAGAAAGACACTACAGTAGTTATAATGCTAGCTGTGCTTCCCATGAAGTTAAAGTAGGTGGAAAGGATGAACAGTGGAGTGGAGGTGAATTCCCTTGGCTTTCTTCTGATACTAGGTATCAAATGCAGTACGCATCAAATGTAATTTGAAGAAGTTAGAAATTTAGCAATGTTAACAGATGTAAATTGAAGGAAAAGCAACCAAGCCTCACCATCTTTAGTGAGAGGACCAGGAAAGCAGCAGCTTCGACCAGGAAAGAAGACAGAAAAATTTTACATAACTGATCCTGGGCAAACTCTGATGCTAGCAAAGGGTACTAACCAGGGTTAGATGGTTACTCACATTACCAATGATCATCATCTTCCTCATTTTTGGAGATAGTGGAGACAACAGGGGCAGTCTGGCCTTTCATTCCTACCCTAAGGTAATGAAGTCAAATGACAGAGATAATGAAAGAAGAAATGTAGGATCATCATGGGGGAAGAGCAATGTATGCAAGTCATGTACGACAGCTGAAGTAAAAAGGGTAAGGCTGGTACAAGTGTAAGTGTATGTAGAAGTATATCTAAGTCTAAGTGGAGAATGGAAAACAGATGCAAAGAAAGCAAGGCTTTAATATGCCATTCAGGGTGGTGGTCATGAGTCAGGCACATGGTGAAAGGCAGTATTTATGTGTTTATAATACCTAGAGCACTCACTATAGAGGTTTAAAAATCAGTAAACAAGCTACAAAATACAAGATAAAATGGCAAGTAATCTATAAAAAAAAAGAAAAAGCAAACAGCAATATATAAAATGATGGACCCATGTCATTATTCCAATTATTTATTAAATGCGAATGGCATAAATAATGCCATCAAAAAGAAATGGCAGAGTACATTATTTCAAGTTTTATATGAAATCTACTTTATCAGTTCTTTTTTTCACGGGTCATGCTTTTGGTGCTGCATCTAACATTTCTTCACCAAATCTGAGTTTAGTAGATTTACTAGGTTACACTATAGAATTTCTATACACTGTGTATTATTATCATTCATGTCTTTCAGTTATTTTTAGTGATGTGTGCAGTGTATATTTCATATATTTTATATATGCATATATAATTCTATAAAATTTGCTGAAGACTCTTAAACTTATGGTTCGATTTTTACATTTTATCTACCAACTGTACATTTTCTCACACCTTGTTCTAAATCAATGATACACGCCATTCACAGTATGAGAAAATATATTGTACATTTTTCCCTTTCTCCCAATTCATTGACACATTCTTTTCTTTTCTCTCCTTTCTCCTCTATTTGACTTCCTCAGTCAAAGATTTGATCCTTACACATGTGTTGACCCAGTTTTCGAAGTATAGGGTCCAGCACAGTAGCCTAGCGGCTAAAGTACTTTTCTATGATTAGGTTTATTATGTGACACCCTCATTAGGATCTCTGTTCACGTCTCTATCCACACTATCTACAGAAATAGTACCATAATATCCAATAAATATTGGTTGAATGAATGAATAATAAAAAACAGGAAGGTCAATGTGATGGACAGTTTCTTGGGGGCTATTTAAAGTTGGTCAGGAAAGGTCTCTATCAGGATTCAAACATAAGTTGAGCTGTGAGTAATGGGAACTCAGTTAACTGAATTTATAATTAATAATAGAAGCACAAATATACACAAGATGATGGCAGTCTGTGCTAATAGTGCAGTGATGGAAAGAAACTGACCAGTTAGGATTGTGTTGAATCAGGATTAGCTTGATTTTTATGGAGTAATATGTGAGAGGTTAAGGAAATGAAAGTGAGAGTGAATCTTAGGATGAACCAGTTAAGCATTATACTAAAATGCAATAGGGTTGACATAAAAAAGTTGTGTGTGTGTGATACCATTATACTTATGTGAGGTGTTCAGAATAGGTAATCATATAGACAAAACAGCTTATGGGTGCCAGACGTAGTGGGGCAGGGATTATCTGCTGATAGGTATGTTATTTTATTTTGATGTTGGTGACAATGTTCTAGAACTGGATAGCAGTCTTTTCTATGCAACTTTGAATATATTAAAAACCACTCAGGGGTGGGCAGGTGTTTGTCGAGTGGTTAGGAAACTGCCTGAGTCCTTGCTGCTTCTTTTCCATCCAGTTTCAAGCGCTGTGGAGAAAAGGCAGTAGATGATGGCTCTAGTACTTGAGTCCCCGCCATTCACATGGGAGTCTTGGATTGAGTTCCATGCCACTGGCCTCTGCCAATCCCAGCCTTGGCTGTTATGGGTATTTGGGGAATGAATATTTCTCTCCCTCTCTCTTTGTCTGCCTTTTAAATAAAATGAAAATGTTAAAAAATGTATAAAGTCACTGACTTGCACATGTGAAAGCATGGATTTATGTTATGTAAACTATACTTCAAAAAATGAGTCAGGAATTTTGGCTTGAGTAACAGCAGTGTAGCCATCTTTTACAGAGAAAGATGAATGGGGCTTAAACTAGATGTGGCAAGATGGGTGATCTTGTGTTGTTTGCATCCAACTGGAAAAACGAAGTTGGAAGTTTAAATACTAAATGCTGGAGACATCTGACACTTTCTAAAGAATTTTTGATCACCATTATTAGGGTGTGTTACTAGTAACTTGCTTGGATCCATGCAGTCGGTGTGAATAACACGAAGGTGTGAAGAGAACAGCTCCCCTGCTTGGCAGGGCCCAGGGAAGCTTCCAGCTGTTTGACAGGGCCCGGCAGATTTCTCTCTGACCACCTTGACGCAGTCTTCCCCCCTTTTTGCATGGACACTCAACCACCCCACTAAGAATTCTGTAATCTCTTGAGGCATTGTTTGCCCCTGTGAGATGGCTTTTGCAACCAACGTGGGCTTGAGAGTTGATGTTATTGACAGTATCTTGGTGAGTGGGCCTTTAACTGCGCACAGGAGTACAATTAAATCCATGCCATTTCTGGACACCTTATTGTGTGCCTACCCATTGCCCTGAAATCTGGCCCAGAGATACAGCATGCCTACTGGGAAATGGCTTGATAAGAATTTTACAAACTAATGGATGTGATGGGCAGGCTGAAATTGCTATGACAAAAAATATAGCTACTGTGACCCTAAAGGCTGAGCTTGCAGGCCTAATGGCCAACTAATGTCAATGGCCCCAATCCCCATAAACCAAGGCCCCACTTATTAACCCACAGATAATTTAAGATAGGGGTCTAGTTGTCACAGGCGGCACCAAGGTTAGAGCCCAGACTTGAGGAGAGCAGGTGGGGGCTGGCAAGCCGAAATAAGCAAGGAATGTGGAATCCTCCCCCATTCATCTCTCAAGCTATTGTAAATCGCGCCCTCCTTGAGGCTATGTCAAACTGCCCCTAAAAGAAAACTCTGTACTGATTCTGTATAAATAAAGTGGACAGCTCGAACTCGGCTGGAGCTGGACTCAGGCAGTAACTGGCAGAAGAATTCAGTGATGTCGCTCAAGCATCCTATGATAAATAGAACAACCCCCACAACAAAACTTCTCCAGCCCAAAATGCCAGTAGGATGCCTGGAGCAACCCTGACTTGGGCTATGGAAGTCATAAATAATATTGTGACTTTAAAAACCCATGAGTATCCAGTTTTGATTTGGGGATTTCTTTCACATCCTTCTGTTTATCTAAATTGTAATATTATTTGCCAGGGATTTTATGGCACTGCAAACAGAAAGATGAATTAGGAAAGGATTTGAAAGTTAAGGAGCTTATGTTTCAGGAGGGAAGACAGAAGATGCAGATCCAGATGGTCTTAGGCTCATTTCCCCTCTTTTATTATTATTATAATTTGAAAGGTGAGTTAGAGAAAAAGACACATACAAACACAGGGAAGCTGTGAGGAAGACAGGGAGAGAGAGATGTTCCATCTGCTGGTTCACTCTATAAATGCCTGCAACAGGTGGAACTGAGTTGATCCAAGGGACCCAAGGACTTCAGCCATCTTCTACTGCCTTCCCACGACATAAGCAAGGAGCCAGACTGGAAGTGGAGCAGCCATGACTCAATTGGTGTTCCAATGGGATGCTGCACACTACTGGCAGAAGCTTAGTGTGCTCTGCCTTGCCAGCCCCTCCTCTATCTTTTGATGGCTGAACAAGGAGATGGCTAAGTAAGGCTGAGACTATACAGGTAGATTTGTCACTGTCTCAAATATTAGAACTATCTGCTCATTTCATCAAACATTCTTATAAGTATTTTATATGATTGAGGATATTATAAATGATATAATTTATTCTTTCAATATTTTGGACACATATTTTCCTCAGTTTAGCTGAGGGCTTAAATTTTTGTTCATGATACTTTACTAAGAAATTTTGTTAAAGATTTATTTGTTTTTATTGCAAAGGCAGATATACAGAAAGGAGGAACGAAGAGATCTTCTGTCTGATGGTTAATTACGCAAACATCTGAAATGGCTGGAACTGATCAGATCCGAAGCCAGGAGCCCAGAGTCTCTTCCAGGTCTCCCACGTGGGTGCAGGGTCCCAAGGCTTTGGGTCATCCTAGACTGCTTTCCCACGCCACAGGCAGGGAGCTGGATGGGAAGTAGGGCTGCCAGGACTAGAACTGGCGCCCATATGGAATCCTGGCGCATGCAAGGCGAGGACTTCAGCCACTAGGCTTCCATGCTAACTTTCCCTAGTCCCCCTTTTTAAAAAAAAGATTTATTTATTCATTTTTTAAATTGGAAAGTCAGATATACAGAGAGGAGAACAGAGAGGAAGCATTTTGAGATTTTAAAAAAGTGAAAGTTCTCTCATTCATTTAAAAGACAGTGATGGGTAGTGCATATTATTTCTTAAAGATGAATTCACTTATACGAAGGAGAGAACAGCAAAGAGAAGAAGAGACAGGGACGGAAAGAGAGAGAGAACAAGCATGGGCTTCCATTGTTGGTTTGGTTCCCGAAAGGCCTGGTCCAGGCTAAAGCCAGAGGGCACAGTTTTAAAAAGCAAGTAAAAATTACATTTAGAAAGACTGAAAGTAATCAACAGGCATAGACATGGATAAAGGAGCAGTGATTGTTTTGTAATCTTGCTTCCCCAAAGAGAAGTTAATTTGATGTACTCGCTATTACATTTTTATTAATGAAATTTATTCATTTAACTGTGTATATAATACTATTATTTATAAAGATTCATTTTCATTTTCACCAGTAAGCTTAGATTTTTGTTTTTGGCAATGTGATGATAAACTGCAAAATGTGTATCTGGAAACTGCAAAGTAACATTTGTCTTTTTCATATGTTAATGACTTGACTGAAGGCATCCAAGTGCTCCATAGCTTCCGGATGGAGCTGCAGTCACTGGGAAGACCAAGACAGGACTGGAGTGTTAGGACTTCTCTGGGCAGGAGAATGGGGCTGAAGGCTGAGTGGATCACCACTTCTCAACGCTTTAAACATCTGTGCTGATCTGGCGGTCTGTGTGACATCCTAAAGGACTGGGCTCACAAGCTTCTCAAGAGCTGAACCCCTGGAGGTCTTTGGAGGGTGGTGTGCTCCTTCACACATGGCCTTGTCCCATAGGGACCATACCCAGACCGTATGTCTTGAAATATAATAAAACAATAAATGAAAGTGTTTCCTTGAGTTTTGTGAGTTGCTAAAGAAAATTAAATGAAGGGGTTATGGGAATCTGAATTTTCAGCCATGACTTGGTCAGAAGCACTGATGGCACACTCTGGGCTGGTGATTAGCTTTGCAAATGCAGAAGAGGCAGTTTCATAGGACTGAGCGCCCTCTACTTGTGGAATCTGAAACTATCTCTAGGCAGGGGCATAACACTAAGTGAACTGGAGGATGCCAAGCTAGTGACCATTTCATAACTTGAGTGCTAGCAGAGAAAAGAAGCACCTGTTTTGAGGATACAGAAGTCTTCTACATGGAACTTTGTGCTGTGACAGCAGAAGAAAAACCTTTGCTACGCAGGTGTCTAGCTCTGCCTGAGTTATAATATCTTTACGAAATGAAATATCTTCATCTTATTTTCCTGTATTAGGGAATATCTTAGGCGGCAGCAGCATTATCCACACTTGAAAGTGCAAAATTAACTGATGAAAGATAAAATCATCTGCTCCTGAGGCCCTTTTTTATACAGAGTTTAACATGCACATGGACAAAAACGTATATATGCAGCTTCTTTAAATTCCTTACATCTTCATTTTCAGTTTCCTCCGTTTTCTTTGACAGTGGTTATTTAAAGCATTGGCTATAACTGTGCAGCCAACTTCTCAGATCTTTAAGCCAGTTTTCCCTCACTACCATTTATTTAGTGTTTGAAAGGTAGAGTTAGAGAAACAGGGACAAAGAGAAAGACGAAGGGAGGAAAAAAGGATGAGCAGAGAAACCGATGTGAGAGAGCCAGAGAGCTTATCCTTCCTGGATCCCTCCCCACATCGCTGGAACAGCTGGGGATAGGCCAGGCCACAGACAGGAGCCTGGAACTCCCTGTCTGTCTCCCACATGTGTGCAGGGGCCCAGGCATTTGCAACATCTTCTGATGCCTTCCCAGGTACGTTCAGCAGAGAACTGGATCAGAGGGGGAACAGTGGCGGCTTGAGCTTGCACTCACATGGGATGCTGGCATGACCGTAGCCCTAGCCCCAGCTAGCCCTCTCTTAGGAAAAGGTTTTATACTGAAGCAGCAATGACAAGTTAACCAGTTGTCAAAAGCAGATATCCTTTGCTCAGTTTTACATGCCTAGACAGCATATCCCTTTATTATTTAAATGTATACCTAGATTTTTTCCCCTTATGTTCATATATCCAAAAACCTATGTTTTCAGTGTCTATTTCACATGTGGACCAACCGGCAGTACTTGAGATTGTAGTATTTATTAATTATATTCCTAATTTCTAGTTCTGTTTTGTATGGTGAGTTTAACTAATTTACTCCTTGGCTCTTTTTTTTTTTCAAGGTAACTCAAGTAATTTCTGCTAATCTCAATTACTTCAACTGAAAAATGAAGACAATGAGTTGGCTCCATCACAACAGGAATTTATAAATAATTATACATTAGCATTTGTTTGAGGACCACTTATAACCTGCATCAAACTACAGAAAGACCAAGTGTACATAAAAAATTTTATTAAATAGTGAACAAAAGTTGCCACCATTTTACCTTAACCATATAATGACCAAAAGTCTCTTTATATATTCCGTACGTTGTATGTAGTCTTACCTGAGCCATTTTTCAGATAGCCGTTTGCGTCTACAGTTGTATACATGATATAAGGTCCTGGCTGATTCACGCCAAAGGGCTGCAAAAAAGAAAAAAATATTAAACCTTGGAAAGTAAGTGAATGACTTAAAGTTTTAGGAAAATACATGTTAAATAAAGAAGAACCTTCTTACAACTAAATATTACACAGATGAAAATTCCTTAAAGAATACTGCCATGAAGAGGCACAGATTCAAAAGCAAATTCAATTAATAGAAAATTACTAATTAGAGGTTTGATATTTGTATTCATTTAGCTTATTGTTTTAACTAGGTATTTCTCAGGGCCAATATAATGTGTGTGTGTGTGTGTGTGTGTGTGTGTGTGTGTATCTGTGTCTTAAGTTTACATATTTTACTTGAAAGTAGTACATCTAGAAGGAGAGACAGTTTCCATCTGCTGGTCTACTGGTTGAGCTGAACTGAAGCTGGCAGCCAGAGGCTGGCTGGTTTGTTTTTTTTAAAGATTGTGTGTTCTTTATAAGGGTGAATATTTTAAGTGAAAATTTTTCATCATTTGCAGTTCCACTGAGAACAGAACTACAACAGTGTTATGACATTTCTGTTGAACACAGCACTGCTTTTCCCTTCAGGGAGGGAAGGGCAGATTTTTCCAATAAATATCAAAATAAATAAAATACATCCACAATAATTGCAGTACAATAAAAAAACAGATGATTAGTTTTGCCACATTTAATCTGCTACATATACACAATACATCATTTTCCAGTTCACAAACATCTGACGGTTATCCGACTATCAGATCAGACTATCAAGTCTAATTATAATGATAAGACTTATCTACAATTTGTATATTGTTTCCTCTTTTTGGAACATTCCTCAATTCACCAATAAAATGCTATATTCCTTCTCATAAGAAATCAAGACTGATTAAATAGCATATAAAGAAACATACGATTGCATTGATTTAGGAAATACTTTAAAATTTTTTGAAAACTTTTTAAATTGTTTTATGATACAGTTCCATAGGCTCTGGGATTTCCCTTGCCCTTCCCTAAGTCCCCTCTACCCTTACTGATTTCCAGTATTACAATGGGTGTTCCTTCATTAATAGTCCTAACTCCATCACTCCACTACTGACGTGTTTCCCAATGTAGGCATGGACAGTGTCGGAGAGTTCAGCATTCTGTCAGGATTTTTCAGTTGTTTTGCTGAAAGTCCATCTTTGGTCTGGATGTAGAGAGACATAGTACACTAAATATGGAACGCCTCACGAATTTTCTTGTATCATGCAATTTTACTATACATGCTGCCAAAGTGAGCACAATTTTCTGAGACCTTTTGACAAAATGTTAGCCATTATGGTGGAGGAGTTAATGATATTTAAATAGGCTATTGATGTTCTAAATATGATTTCCATCCGTGAAAGGTAAGAAACAATGATTTTTTTGTTATTACAATACCTGCCTGATATTTTAAGAATTGTAGACATTCATATGCTTCTAATGGCCATGAGAAAACAGGCTGCTTTAAGGATGCAATTCTTCATAAGACTACTACTAATCGATCAGAACTACCATATTACTAACTGAAGAAAAGATTTGTGAAGAAATTCACAAAGCATTGAAAATAACTCGGTCACAAAGTATTTTTGCATATGAGATGAATATTACATTTTGTGTTGTTACATAATACTTTCATGGAAAATACTAAAATTTTATATCTATATTCCTGTGTCGCAAAGGAGCAAGAAAAAGCAATGTTCTTTGGCTGTCCACTTATTTTGGCGGGGTGGCTTAAAGATTTATTTTTATTTAAATGGCAGAATTAAAAAGAAAAGGAGAGAGAGAGAAAAAGAGAGAGAGAATGATCCTCCATGTGCTGCCTCACTCCCTAAACGATTGCAATGGACAGGGCTGAGCTGGTTTGAAGCCAGGAGTTTCCTCTTGGTCTCAACTGTGGGTGTTGGGGGGTCCAAGGACCTGGGTCATGTTTTGCTGCTTTCCCCGGCAAAAATGTAGGTAGCTGGATGGGAAGTGGAGCAGCTGGGATAGGAACCAGTGCCCACATGGGATGCTGGTGCTATATATGGAAAATTAGCCTGCTACAGCACTGCACTGGTCTAATAGGTGTCCAGTTTTAAAGAATCACAAATATCTAGACAGAAATTAAGCTATCTTCTTCATGCAACTGTGAGATTGTGGAAGTAGTTTTATCATAAAAATATTCTATAAGATATTTCAGTTACAATTTGTTGTCATTGAAATATAACTGCATGCATCTATATTACTTCCTTTTAAATAGATTATGCTGAGACTGACTACTATAGAGCATCATTATAGTACAGTTTTCATTCTACTGCTGATTAACAATGGTTTTCATTTTTTGTGCAACCATAAACATGACAACATTCTTAGATATGGCACCTGATGCATAAATGCAAAAGCTTCGGAGGGCTGGCTACCTAAGAGGTAAAACTGCTGAGGCATACAACACATGAATCTTCCAATCTTTCAAGCAGTGCAAACTTTGTCTTATCCTAGTGTTACCACTTTATTGCAGTACATAAGAGGTACCACTGCTTCACAAATTTAGCAACTATCACTTAAATGTGGAATACACTTCCGTTTTTAAAAAAAATTTATTTTCATTGCAAAGTCAGATATACAGAGAGAAGGACAGACAAAGGGGAAGGTCTTCCATCTGTTGACTCACTCCCCAAGTGGGCGCAATGGCTGGAGCTGAGTCAATCCGAAGTCAGGAGCTAAGAACCTCCTCCAGGTCTCCCATGTGGATGCAGGTTCTCAAGGCTTTGGGCTGTCCTCAGCTGCCCTCCCAGGAAACAAACATGGAGCTAGATGGGAAGTGGGGCCACCAGGATTATAACCAGTGCCCATACGGGATCCTGGTGTATGCAAGGCAAGGACTTAACAGCTAGGCTAGCACGCCGGGCCCAGAATACACTTTTTAAAAAACGATTTATTTATTCTTATTGGAAAGTCAGATATACATAGAGGAAGACAGACAGAGAAGATCTTCCGTTTGATGATTCACTTCCCAAGTGACTGCAATGGCTGGTGCTGCGCCGATATAAAGCCAGGAGCCAGGAATCTCCAGGTCTCCCACACGGGTGCAGGGTCCCAAGGCTTTGGGCTGTCCTCAACTGCCTTCCCAGGCCAAAAGCAGGGAGCTGGATGGGAAGTGGAGCTGCTGGGATGCAAACCAGCACCCACATGGGATCCTAGCATGTTCAAGGTGAGGACTTTAGCTAGGCCACCATGCTGGGCCCCAGAATACACTTTTTTAATAAAAATTGTTTTTGACCTCTCTAGGTTTATTTTGCTGGATAGAATATGCAAATATGATATCCATATTTTAATCTTGTTTTATTATAGAGAGGCTTGGAGATATTTAGGAGGTTATATTTATCACTATCTTATAACCTCAAATTTATTTTATGTACATAATCTATTATATATATAGGAAGACAGGTGGAAGGGAGAAGTCACTAAACAATTTCTTAAAATGCATTAAGAGTTTTAAATTATTTATTCCAGTTTGAAGTATTCTGCATACATCTCAACTTCTTAATGTGAAAACTAAAAAACTATTTTAGGAGCCTGAAGTATGGAAATGTCAGTTAGTAGTGATAACAACAAATCTGTGAAAATAGCAACTTCCTTCTCACACTTCTCCAAAATAGTTCACTTAGTGATTGTTATGGACTGCATGTCTACATCCCTCAAAATTCACGTTGAAGCCTTCATCTCTATTGTGATTATATCTGGACATTGGACACTTGAAAGATTTAGTTAGATGAAATCATGAAGGCGGGATTCTCATGATGGGATTAGTGATTTTTAAAAAAGGGGGCTTTATTCATTTTTATTGAAAGGAAGATAAACAGAGAGGAGGAGAAAGAGAGGAAGATCTTCCATCTGATGATTCACTCCCCAAGAGGCCACAATGGCTGGAACTGAGCCAATCTGAAGCGGCTCTCCTACTTGGGTACAGGAATCAGGCCATCCTCCACTGCTTTCCCAGGCAACAATCAGAGAGCTGGATTGAAGTGGAGCAGCTGGGACACGAACCAGCACCCACATGGGATGCAAGTGCCACAGGGTGGAGGATTATTCTACTGATATTTTTATTGTTTGTGTTTTCCACATAGATGGAGTAAGAAAAAAGGGAGTAACTACATATGGGTATAATTTCCTACACTTGATCTTAGCCAAAAGGCCGAGAAGTGATGGGTATAATTTCCTAAAAAAAATTCCTTATTTATTTGACAGGCAGGAAGGCAGGCAGAAAGGCAGAAGTGCTCTATCTTGCTTCACTCTCCAGATGCCTGTAACACCAGCAGTGGGCTAGGCTCAAGCCAGGAGTGGGAACTCGGTCTAGTTCACCATGTGGGTGGAAGTGGCCGAAATAGATGAGCCATCGCCTGCTTCCTTTTTGAATGCACAGGAGGTGGAAGCTGGACACTTGAACTGAAGCTCCAACTTCCTGGTTTTGGACTGGCCCAGCTCTGGGCATCTGGGCCATTTGGGGAGTGAAACACTGGATGCAATATCTCTATCTCTTCCTTCCCGTCTCTGTAACCCTACCTTTCAGATAAATAAATAAATCTTTAGAAAAAAATAGCTAAACTGAACTGATGTGAATAATCTAGGTCTGACATTTATACTTTTAGTAGTCTAAGCAGTTCTTGCTCAATGAAATGAGTTCCTAAAAACAAAAGCAATGTTTTATCTTTGAACTTTTTGTTGATCCAGAATGTATTTTCAAAAAATGTTAACTATCAACAAGGTTTCAAGACAAGGAGTTATTTCTATAGGTGCTGTGTATTATATCCCATCATCTAACAAATGCTTCTTCTATGTCAAAATTTTAGTACACATTTCTCACAAGCTTTAAAATTTCTGTTTAATTTACCTGACAGGCCAAAGTACAGAAGAGGCAACACACACACACACACACACACACTCACATAAGACCTTTCATCTGCTGGTTCAGTCTGCACATGCCCACAAAGGTAGGACTGGGGATGCGCCAAGAGCTCCCTACAGGTGTTCCAAGTAAATGCAGGGATCCAAGCCCAGGGCCATCTTCCACTTCCCACATGGGAAACAATCATGGCATTCCTAAACCTTGGCTTTGGCTTAGACGCTGTGGGCATTGTAGAGTGAATCAGTAAATGGATGCTGACTCTTTGTATTGCTTTTTCTTTTTTTAAGATTGCTTTAACTGGAAAAGCAGATCAGGTTTATGAACAGAAGGAGAGACCGAGAAGTATTTCCATCTGCTGGATCACTCCCCAGATGGCCTCAATGGCTGCAACTGAACCAATATGATGCCAGGTTTCCTATGTGGGTGCAGGCTCCCAAGGCTGTGGGCTGTGCTCTACTGCTTTGCCAGCTCATAAGCAGCGAGTTGGATGGGAAGTGGAGCAGTTGGGACATGAAGTCATGTCCATGTGGGATCCCAGTAATTGCAAGGTGAGGATTTAGCCATTGAGCCATTGCACTGGGCCCTTTCTGTATTTCAAATAAAATGAAAAGCAGAAATGTCTGATTTTTTTTGATTCAGAGAAGTTAAATTAAATTAAATAATATTAATTTCTCCATTTTTTTCCTCATAGAAGGAAAAAAGACTATTCCTGGCTCCCATGTCTGATTCCACGATGTGATATATTGATGTAATGCAGTCTGTTGTATCACACAGATCTTTCTACCCGCATGCCTATCTGCTGATATAAACTTGGATCTGGAATATCCATTTTCTTCACAGACTATCTTTTTCAGTAGCCTGTCTAAATCTTGATGGTTTCTGTGTCGATGCCAAATACATGATTATCCAATTTGTTTCTAGGTCTGGGTTCCTACAGTGGAGTCCACCTACATTCTAAATCATTGGCTCTGACTGGTAATACAAAAGTGGAAGAACATAGAAACATATTATTATATTTGGAATAATCAATACTAGGTTTAATTATGTGATATAAATTTAGATCCTAAAATACTAGAAAAATAATTTTTTTCTAAGAGGGCTTTATTTTCTCCAAGGTAGTTTTTCGTTTATCTTGCCCATATTTTAAATAAATATTCATTGTCATCTTTCCTTACCTTCGTTAATATTAGAACCATTATCAAATCTAGTTCAATATGAAATTTTCTACAGTTTCTTTGGAGAACTCCCTAATTGAACTGCCAGACTCAGAATCCCAACTATGAAAAGCCAGAGGACAGAACAGATCGATCAACTACCCCAGCCATATGTTGGCAGTGAAACACTGGGCAAACCGAGACTCTAAGATGGACTATGTCAATCAGTGGATTCTTCAGCGACCTCATCATGTTTGGAATGGTGAGATTGGCAGCAATTCATAACTGGTGAACTATCAAAAACCACTTGAGCAAGAACCTTGGAGCATGTCCCACATCAGGGACCTGGGATGGGTGGGAGACTGGGTGGGGCTTCTCCCTTAATATCCCTCTTTACCCCAAATACAGGAAAAAATGTGGAAGTAATACTCTTTGCTGTGGCCCTTGATCCTTTATGCCCTAATTAACTATGAAAAGATTGTCAAAAATAAAGAAAAAAAATGGAGTTAAAAAAAAGGACGGACACTTAGCCAAAATAAAGACAAATTTATTGTACTTTGGCAGTTAAGGGTAAGGAATAATAAATAGATACTTGAAGCAAGGTAAAGAAAAAAATTACTGATATAAGGAGCATGGGAAGAGGAGCAGATTTCCGTAGGGTAACGAGACTTTCATTGAGGAAGTCTCTGGAAGGTACAGAGTTAGCAGTTTTGGTGAAAAGAATTACCAAGTGACTGATAAAGTCCAAAAAAACTTTTAAAGAAAATAAAATAATCAAAACATTACTTGGATATTTAAAAACAAAAAAAAATCAAGAAATATGAATAAAATATCCCTAATTCTCAGAATAAAATATTCTGATTCTCAGCTATTTATGTGGTAGCTTTCACTAAAATATTGAAATCTTCATTAATTTACAAAGTTTTAAAAAGATTTATCTGACTAAAATGGCAAGATAATTAGAGTTCTAGTCTTACATAAGACAATTGGAACTCAAGCATTTGATTGGAATTTACTGTCCTTACTTCTCCAGAGATATACAGAGACACAGGAAAAAGATTACATTTACAAATAACAGTAGTTTTATTCATTGACTGATTCGTTGTTTATAGTCCCTTATGATTTACCTAGATGAATTCCTTTGATTTTAACAAGTCTTTAGGATGTGATAAGTTAAGCAGAGTAATGGTCTTCCTAAGACCACATTCATCATCTGACATGGTGATTTTCAGAATCACTTGAATATATGCTCTTTATTGTAAAGAATGATTTGATGACAAGTGTGATTAAGCATTTCAAGATGATGAGATTATACTGGATTATCCAGGTGGGCCTAATTCCAAAGGTTACCATGCATATCATAATGAAGGTTTCTTTGGTTGAACATAAATAAAATATACATAAATGTGTATGTGAGAAATATCAGAAAATCTATCGTGGAATGCCACTCAGACTCATAGCTGACTTCTCACAGGAAATCTTATAGGTAAGAAAAGACTGGAGAGACATAATCCAGATCCTAAAAGGAAAAAACCCTGTTAACTCCAAAATAATATTCCAGCAAAGCTTTTATTTGTAATTGAAAATGAAATAGAAATAAAATAATTACAAAGCAAACAGAAATTGAAAGACTTCAACTCTACTAGACCAGTCCTATAAATACTGCTTAAAAATATACTACAAAAAGAAAAAAAGAATTACACCTACCATAACTAGAGAACAAAAAAGTGGAGAACATGTAAAATCAGAAAAGAAATCTAAACTTAACATTGAGAAATCCAATGCTAAAATTACAGGACTAAATGGATACCTGTCAATATTAACCCTAAATGCATATTTACATCATTCAAAAGACATAAATTAGCTGACTGGCTCACAAAACGGGACCTATCCATCCGTTAGCTACAAGAAAGACAACTTACCAAGAAAGGAAATATAGAAAATTAAAGTGAAAAGAAGGAAAAGGATTTTCCAGGCCAATGGAAAGAAAAAAATTAGCTGGTGTAGTTACTCTAAGACAATGTAGACTGCCATGAAAAGCATTAAAGAAGACTAAGAAGGACACTATATAATGATCAAAGGATCCATTCAACAAAAGCAAATAATGGTGATCAGTGTATACAGCAAATGCTAGGGTTCCTGGCTATGTGAAGCAATTGCTAACAGATTTAAAGGAAGATACAGACTCCAAACAAGAAGAATGGAGGAATAACTTCAATGGACAGATGGATGAGACAGAAACTTAGCAAAGAAACAACACAGCTCAATTATACAACAGAACAAACAGACTTAATAGCTACAGAACTCTTCATCCTACAGACACAGAACACATTTTTTTTACCAGAAATGGAACATTCTCTAGGATAGACCATATTATAGGTCATTAAGCCTCAGAAAGCATGATAGAATCAAAATTATGTACTTTCTCAGAACATCAGGGAATGCAATGAGAGGCCAGCCAGTGAAAAACATGCCAGAAAATATGCAAACACTTGGAAACTGAACAATATGGTGGTGAATGAATAATAGGTTAAGAAGAAAGAAAAAGGAAACTGGAAAAATTCCATGAAACAAAGGAAGAGGTCAGCACAACATTTCAAAATTTATGGGCTGCAGCAAATGCAGTTCTGAGAGGGAAGTTCATTGCAATTAGTGCCTATATCAAGAAACTAGAAAGAAGTTAACTATACATTTATTTGTTAGTAAAGATTTATTGATTTTTATTGGAATAGCAGATTACACAAAGGACATACAAAAAGAAAGATCTTCAACCCGCTGGTTCAGTCTCCAAGTGGTCACAATGGCTAGAGCTGATCTGATCCAAAGCCAAGAGCCAGGAGTTTCTTTTGGGTCTCCCATGTGAGTGAATGGTCCCAAGACTTTGGACCGTGCTTTACTCGTTTCCCGGTCCACAAGCAAGGAGATGGATGGGATGTGGAGCAGCTGAGACACAAACTGGTTCCCATATGAAATCCCTGTGCATGCAAGGCAAGGACTTTAGTTACTAGCTACTGTGCTGGACCCGGTAACAATACATTTAAAGGATCTAGAAAAACAGCAAATTGATGGCAAAAATAGCAGGAAAAAACCACCAAAATCAGATAAGAAAGAAACAAACTTGACAACAAAATTGATAGACAAGATCAATAGGGGCTGGTACAAGGGCTCAGCTGTCTTACCCGCTCCGCTGGCTGTATGCACTGGCATCCAGTATGGGTTCTGGCTCATATCCGGATGTTCCACTTCTCATCCAGCTCCCTGTTTGTAGCCTGAGAAAACAGTGCAGGATGGCCCAAATCCCTGGGACCATGCACCCTTGTGGGAGACATAAACTGGGCTCCTGGCTTGGGCTTGGTTCAGCTGTTGTTTGTGGTCATTTGGAAGTGAACCAGCCAATGGAAGATTTTTCGGTCTCTCCTCTCTGTGACTGTGTGTGTCCAATGAAAATGAAAAATCTTTTATTTTTCCTCTAGTTTTCTCTTTTAAAATGTATTTTTATTTTGAATTTTTGAATTATGTTGTACAGTTTTGTATAGACTGGTATTTCCCACCAAACTCCTACCCCCAACAGAATTTTCCCCATTTTTCTACAATGGTATAGTCCTTCATAAGGAATCATAATTCCATCAGTCTCTTATTTAAGTGTACTCTGACACTGCTGTTACAAACAATGTCAGACAGTCTAGCATCCCTTTGTCTACACATTACTAACAGTTTCACTGAGAATCCATCTTTCATATGGAAACAGGGATGCATGTTACATTATACCCCCACATCTGGATATGGTAGACCCCAGTACTCCATCACTATACATTTCCATAAATGAGAAGCCGTGAAACAAGGTCAACAACTGGTATGAGTGAGAACAGCAGGCACCACACCCACCACCACCACCAAAAAGATGTGAAGGAGCTCTACAATAAAAACTATGAAATATTAAAGAAAAAAAGAAAAAAAGAAGTCATTAAAAGATGGAAAAATCTGCCATGCTTGTGGATGAATAGAATCAACATCAACATAATCAAAATGTCCATATTACCAAAAATAACCTACATATTGAATTCCAATAAAAATCCCAACAACATTCTTCTTAAGATCTAGAAAAGATGGCTCAAAAATTCATATGGAAACACAAGAGACCATGAATAGCCAAAGCTGTCTTAAATGATCAACACTTGCTGGAGGAATTTCAATACCAGATTTCAAGACATACTACAGTGTATTGGTAATCAAGAGCCTGATACTGGGTACAAAAACAGGGAAGATCAATGGAACAGAGTATAAACCTGAGAAATGAGCCCACACATCTATAGCTAACTAATTTTCAACAACAGAATTAAAAACAGCCAAGGACAAAGGATAGTCTCCTCAACAAATACTGTTGGGATTATTGGTTATCCACTTGCAGAAGTAACAAGACTCCTAACATTTCACCTCATACAAAAATCAGCTCTAAATATATTAAGGACCTAAATCTGCACCCAGAAACCATAAATATACTAAACAAACACAGGAGCATCCCATAAGGAATAAGTGTAGAAAAAAAATTCTTGGAAAAAACACCAAAGCACAGGCAGTTAAAGCCAAAATAAACTAATGGCACTACATCCAACAAAGAAGCTCCTGTACAGCAAGGAAACGGTCAATAAAATGAGAAGACAACCCACAGAATGGATTGCACTTTACACAACAGATAGAACATAAATATCCAAGATCTATAAAGCTGCAGGAACTCAACAAGAGCAAAACAAACAATCCTGTTAAGAAGTGGGCAAAGGATATGAGCAGAAATTTCTCAAAAGAAATTCAAAACGCTAATTGCCACAGGAAAACTGCTCAGTTTCCTAGCTACTAGAGAAGTGCAAATAAAAACTACAATGAAGTTCCATCTAATTCCAATGAGAATGGCCTAATACAGAAATCAGGAAAATACCACAATAGTTGGGAAGGATATGGGGAAAAAGGTACCATGATCCATTGTTGGTTGGAATAGAAACAAGTACAACCACTGTGGAAGTTAGTATGAAGAGTGCTCAGAAAACTGAACTACCTATTTAAGTATCAGAAAATTTGTACTTGTGACTTGTACAAGGGACTATTGCGATAATGTGGTGGAAAATTGTAGGAAAGCAGGATGGGTGAGAGGGGGAATGAGTCCCTAGATCTACAAAACGTATTGTGGGAAAACAATAAAAAAAGAAACAGACAAGCAGGGTAAGCATCATGATGTAACAGTTAAGCTGCTGCCTATGGTGGTCACATCCTATATGGGTGCTGGTTTGTCTTGGTTGCTCCACTTTCGATACAGCTCCCTAGTAATGTGCCTGGAAAAGCAGCAGATAATGGCCCAAGTACTTGGGCTCCTGTATGTGCATTGGAGACCAGGAAGAAGCTCCTGGCTCTTGGTTTCAGAAGCTCCTAGCCACAGTCATTGTGGCCATTTAGGGACTTAACTAGCAGATGGAAGACTCTCTCTCTTCTCCTTCCCCTTTTCTTCCTCTCTTCCTCTGGGTGTGTCTTCCTTTGTAATTGCCTTTGAAATATATAACTTTTTTTTTTAAAAAAAGAATAATAGAAGATTTAAAAACTCAGATGCAATGAGAAAAGACAAATGAAGGTTGGACAAATATTCATCAACCGCGGAACAATTACCAAACTTATACTATATATCTAGTTAGGAATGTAAGAGGGGAAAAGAGAGAAAGGAACACAAGGAATATCTGAGGCAATAACAGTTGGGAATTTTCTAAAATCTATGAATACCACATCAGAATTAGGAAGCTCAGAAAAGAACCAGGATAAATATTCATACTTTATACCCAGCCATATTATATTCCAAGTGCAGAAAATCAAAGCCAAAGAAAAAAAGTCTTGAAACAAACCAAACGAAAAAAAAAAAAAAAACAATAAAGATGACTAAGTGATCCATATATGTCCATGTCACAATTATGAATGCTCATGTGAGATTGGGGCCTCAATTTATACTAGTAATAGTATCAACACGCAGGGCTACAGGTTTTTTCTTCACTAATTCCCAGTGGCCTAGGTATAAGAGTGAATAAGAGAAAGACTGGATAAACCCAGTGTTGGAATTCCTCCAGGAACTGTTGCAGTACTTCACAGGCTTAAAGGTAGTTGTAAAAGAATGCAGATATGTAGTAGCTTGATACAGAGAGCAGTAAAGAGTAGGGTGGCTAATCAAAGCCTAGCAAAAGATTCACAGGGCTGAAAGTTGGCTGTGGGGCCCAGCGGCGGTGTGGCCTAGCAGCTAAAGTCCTCGCCTTGAACACCCCGGGATCCCATATGGGCGCCGGTTCTAATCCCGGCAGCTCCACTTCCCATCCAGCTCCCTGCTTGTGGCCTGGGAAAGCAGTTGAGGACGGCCCAATGCTTTGGGACCCTGCACCCGCGTGGGAGACCCGGAAGAGGTTCCTGGTTCCCAGCACTGGATCGGCGCAGCACCGGCCGTTGCGGCTCACTTGGGGAGTGAATCATTGGACGGAAGATCTTCCTCTCTGTCTCTCCTCCTCTCTGTACATCTGGCTTTGTAAAAAAAAATAAATAAATCTTTAACTAAAAAAAAAAAAAGAAAAGAAAGTTGGCTGTGGTCAGAGTTGGATAAACAATATTGAGATTACAGCAGTCCGTATCACCCACTGGCAAATCCGATCACCAGATCAGAGTGTGGGATGAGCCGGGTTTGGTCGCGACAAAACCAGTACACATTATGGAATGCCAGGGCGTGGTTGCCTGTACTGGATATGAATGCAGCACCCAACCAGCACACATGAGATCCAGGAAGGAAGGGAGGGGCAGAACTGGCGGGGGGAATAAGGGGCTGGTTCCCTCGCCGGACAGCTACTCCCAGTGGAGAGCGTGGGCTGGGATAGAGACAGACTAGACTATGCAAGGCTACAACACCTGTGCGCTGCATGTGGACTAGATCAGGAAAAAGCCAGGCTGGGCTGATTATTCCTGCTGGTGCAAGCATAAATTAGAGTGGGTGAGGGATGTTTGGGCATAGCCGCAGAAGCTGGCACTGGGGACTAATTCTGTCAAGTCAAATCACAGAACCACCTAAAGAGTGCATAAACCGGGACAGAGAGACCTGTGAGGGAAAAAGTGGGTTCCCCCTTCTTGGGTCACTATTCCCGTGGGAGGGCATGAAGACTGGGATGGGGGCTGGGATGGCTAGATAGAGAGGCACTCAACAACACCCGTGAGGGCTGGATGGTTGAGTTGGTTAGATAGAACTAAGCTTTAATACCCATTGACACGTACAAGAGCCAAATGGGATGGGGGACAGACTGGTCTTCTGCTACACATACTGGCAAACCAGGGTAGGGGGCGGGCCTGGTGGGGGTTATTGTGGGTCGCCCCGACTAGGCTGCAGCTCCCACTGGTTTGTGTGAGGGCCGAGTACGTGCTGGGCAGAACCAGACTGGACTGCAACACCCATTGGTTCCAGTGCAACTCGGGACTGAAAACAGAACCAACCCAGCAATTGCAACCACCAGCTGATCGTGGTGATGGACTGTGCCGGGCCCTGTGCTTGCTAGAGCATACAAGAAACTAGTCTGGGAATACCTCAAAGTTTCTTTGGAGATCTCCCTAATCGAACTGCTGGACTCAGAACTCTAATCAAGAAAAGACAGAAGACAGAGCAGATCAATCATTCATCTCAGCTATATGTTGGCAGCGATATATGGGGCAAACGGAGACTTTATGATGGACCATATCAATCAGTGGACGACCTCATCGAGTGAAACTGGCAGCGATTCATAACCGGAGAACTATTAACACCACTCGAGCACATATCTCAGAGCATGCCCCACATCCGGGACTCGGGGTGGGCGGGAAACCGGGTGGGGCTTCCCCCTCAATATCCCCCTTTACCTCAGATACAAGATGGAAACAATGTGGACATAATAGTATTACCCACTTCCCTATCCCCCTGAACCTTTTTTTTTTCTTTTCTTTTTCTTTCTTTAACTGTAATTAACTATGTAAAGATTGTCAACAACACAATAAAATAGATTATAAAAAAAAAAAAAAAAGAAGTGGGACACTGTTACATCAGCTTCACATCACAATTGTGAGACCGAGGAGATAAATTTTTTTTTTTTTTAATTTCTACCCTTGATCTTTAACAGTCCCAGTCCCAGATATGAATGCTTCAGCTGATGCTACACTCAGGTCATTCAGCTGCCCATTTTAATCAGGAGGCTTCCCTGGCTCTAATTTTATGTCTCTAACCATTCACCCAGGCTTCTTCCCTAGAGGATAAAGTCATGAATTCCAAGTGACATTCTGTCTAGGTGGAGTTTTTGTGAAGAGATCCAGCCTGAGCTCAGCTTTGCCTTCCTCTCTCCAACTCTGTTTTCCTCTCCCCAGTCTCTGCCACATCATGGTATAAGATTGTGTTTGTGCGTGAAGATCCAAGGCATTCCTCCCTCCTCTCTACAGCTCACTGGGGACCTCGGAGCATTTCAGCATCCTCTAAATCTGAAGATGCTTAAAGGATTGAAGAATCAGGGTTGAAATTGATGCAAATTAAAAGAAAAACTGGAATGGTTACAAAGGTCAATACATATAGATGAAAAGTCTTTGGCCACTGTGCTCTGATTTGAACAGGAATTCCTGTAGATATTTATATCTGAAAGTCAAAGTTAGTGCAACTAAGAGGGTGGAACCCAAATGTAAGCACAGCACAGTGGGAGGCTCTTTGGCCACACACTAGAGGGTGTGGTCTACGGAAGTAGTTCTCACAAGTGGATTGGTTACAAAAATCAAGGTGGACCTGATCACTGCCTACTTCCTGGCCACTTGGTGACCCTTCCCCTGCACACCTCATGTTGCTGCCATCCCTGACTTCACCATGTGGCCAAACCAAAGGTGGGGGGCACTTGATTTTGGATTGTGAGCCTTCAAATCCAAATAAACCCCCTTTCTTCATAGGTAGCTTTTGCAGCTATTTTGTTACAGTGAAAAATCGCTGATGAGTAATTTCTGAATGGCTTCTTTAGATTTAAGAATATTTTTCAAAGATTTTCCAAGACAGGTAGCACCATTTAGAGCTGATTTGGCATCCTGACACCAAGAGCTGCTCCTGTGAGACATCCCTAGGAATGGCAAGACACCAGACCAAACAACTGGCAAATATTTATTCTGGTATATTCTAAGATCCACATGAAAAATCTTGGACTCAGTTGGAGGCAAAAATTCAGCACCATAATAGTCAAACAGACATATATCTGTGAATTCTTTGTGCTCACTGCCTCCTTAACAACTGCCATTACCAGAAATTCTTGTATCAGTCAAAACTAGAACTCACAGTCAACTCAGGGTGTTACTACTAGCTCAAAGGAAACCCATGGGATTAGGGTGGGGATATATTTCTCCTCGTTCTGAGCTGATGATCAGAAGAATAACAAGGCCCAGGATTCAGATGAACTTTGTGTTCTTCTCCCTTATTGGTTATCTTTTTTTGAGTTATTTCAAAGTGGGGTAGGTATGAACCCAATCCAATGTGTAGATCAGCAGACAAGAATACCAAAGATTCCCCCTGCTTATCTGACTAAGTGGGGAAGTTATCTTTCAGATCCAGCCTGGGGTCGAGGAGATAAATTTGAATAAGAATGACTTAGTCTTATGTTTCAAAACGCAGATGGAGGAACATGGATGGGATTAGTACCTGAACAGTCTTTTCTGTAGCGCCCACACCAGTAGCAATGCCAGCCTCAGAACTACTCAGCTTCTAAGTTAACTCAGGTGATAAACAACTTTGTATGTTGTGTACATTTTCCCCTTACACTCATGTGGAGTCACACCCAGTGTATCACTTCCTACTACGATATAATGTCAAAGAAACATGAAGAAGGACCAAATTTTCACAAGTGGGCATAGTGTATAATGCTGTGTAATGGTGTATTTATTTCTCTTGTATTTGTGATAAAACTGTGATTTGAGATGTCAGTGAGCATGGAAGTGATACACGCACAAAGCAGTTCAATAGGATGATAATTTCAAAGAATGTCATAAGAGGATGGCTTTGAGGCAGATGCATCACCTTCAGAGAAACTCAAAAGTTCTACACTGCAAGAATAACCATCATAACAGCAGCTCTGCATGGTATAGATATGTTACTTCTCAATGATCTTGTCTTTGTGAGAATCAGCTTAATTTTGAATATTAAGCAGAAAGATAGTTTATAGGTTTTCGAATTTGCTGGGGTTTAGGTGTGGGTCACCAAGGGCCCAATGTGACTAAAGGCTTGGTCTGTAGGGTGGTGGCATTACAAGATGGGGGAATCTAGTGGAAGGACTTGGGACAATTGGGGTAGGCCATCTAGAGGCTCTGTGTGACACCAGTTCCTAAAATTTTTTCTTCCTGGCTTCCTGACTCAAGCTACAATTGCTTGCTCTCACACATCCTATACCATCCATCATTTGCCATGAGGTCCTAAACGAGAAGGGAGCCAATGCTGGTGCCTGTAACGGCTGGGGCTGGCCTGAGGACACAACCAGGAGCCAGAAATTTAATCCAGGTTTTCTATCTGGGTGTCACGAAGCTAATTAGCTCAGTCATCACTGCTGCACCCCAGGGTCCATGTTAGCAAAAGCTAGAGTCAGATGTATTGTGTACCTAGGCACTTTTGATATGTGACACAGATATGTAAATAAACCTCTAGGCCAAAGCCTTACCTTGTCAAGTATTTTGCAGTACTTAAAGTGAAACTAATACAGAAACATAGTATGCGTTATTTAGCTCTGCCTTATTGAAATAAGCTGAAATGAGTGAGTTTGGGGCCAGTGTTACAGTGCAGCTGGTTTGGCTACAGTATGCTTCACTGTCTTCCCCTATCAGAGTCCCACTTTGAGTCCCAGCTGCTCGGCCTTCCATCCAGCTTCCTTTCTGTTAATGTATCTGGGAAGGCAGTGAAAAACGGCCGAAGTACTTGGGTCTCAACTACTAACGCAGAGACCAGATGGTTTCTCCCTGCCTTTCTTTGTAACTGCCAAACAAGCAAACAAACAATAAATCTTTTCTAAGGTTCAGGGAGTTCAATTTCCAACTTTATTCTTTGTATGACTAGGTAATGAAAGAGCCACTGAATGTAGATATGGTAGGATCTGAATGTTTCATTTTAATTAATGCTTAAATACATCTCTGTAATGCTGTGCTAGAACATGCGTCTGAGGTGCATTTGGAGGTTGCTGTAGTCCCTGTAGGACTGACACAGGAATTCACGGAGCGGAACCGAGTGCTGGCTGCTAAGACTCATAGCTGGGTCCTACCTAGAACCTTTTCTCAAAGGGGCTGCCTTGTATAAACTATAACCCTTTCCTGAGAGCTGACTGCACACAGGTTCTGACAGACGCACACAGCTCTGTCTCTTTGCCTCAATTGTGGCCATTTGTGAATGGCGACTCATGTGAGAGCTGCTTGTGCAACCCAGACGAATTTCTGCCAATTCTGTTTCTGAATACAGGAGCAATCCTTGGGTCGGATCTGTTTTCACTCATGTTAAAAACTGAATTTTATACCTAAAATATTTAAACACAAAATATTGCTAGTGTAGTGGTTTAAGAAGATAGTGAGAATATGAGACTATAACATGGGATGAGAGTATATGAATATGAGAATATGAGACTGTAACTATAGCATTAGGTTGTAATTCCACTATTTAATAATTCTGTGATGGGATAATTTAACTTTCTGATTTACAGTTCTCCAGCAAGCAAGGTTACTGAAACAAAGACCTAAGTTGATCATTGCTGTTCACTTTGGCTTTCAAGTTAAGTTAATATTCCTTATCAAACTTCATATGAACTGGCTACTTCAAAAGCCATGTCTAATTAGTTTCACATTTTGCTGTTTCATTAGATAGCAAGTCAATATTAAGGCTATACCAAAAAAGTCACTGATTACTAATATATGAAACACCTGGTGCAATGTGATAGGTACACACATAGGACATAATTCTTGATGTCAAGAGATTACAAGTATTAAAAATGCCAAGACATTCAGAAAATGTCTCTAAGGATATCAGAAAAGTCTACATAAGAGAGGCCAGCTTTAAGGTGTGAGGTGTTTTTGGGAAAGTACTTTACCTACAGTAACCTGTAACTTGTAACAACTATATTGTATAAAGCTGTTATGTGGAAAATTTTTACAGAAAAATTTATAACCCAGAGTTAAGTTTACTTACTGTTATCTTACGAGGACAGTCATTGGAACAGAGACCACTAAGCACTGTGGAAAAACACAGAACAAGCTATTAGTACTGTTATAATGCAAACTGATATGTAAAGTGAACTTCAATTTTGCCCCTAAATTCATTAATATGCTCTACTGATCCATGATTATAAGCACAAATCATTTTAATTTCTTTAGATTGAAGCAAATTAAATTCCTCTTTATCTACTTTATGCCAATATTTTAGGAGTATTTATTAAGCTCTCAAGATGATGCTATTTTGTATACTCCATAAGTTAGTTCAATTATGATTGTATCATACCATACCCACTGTTGCCTCTATTTTCCAATTAGTTAAATTGCAAGGATGACTTGCAATCTGACAGAGGTCCCAAATACAAATCAATGGAATAATACAGTAACAAATAGAATTGCTAGCACTTATATTTCATTTTAAACTGTACTTCTTTTCACTTATCCAGTCAAACTTTGTTGGTTAATAATTTTGATAATCCTCAGTATGGAGAGCATTATAGAGAGCATAACTATAAAATAATGTTGAAATCCATGCACAACAGGAATTTTAAAAAATTTAATTAGTGAGAAAATTGCATGAATTTCAAACTTTTTGCTTCAGAATGAACTTATCCTTCTAATGTTTTACTTACTCATTTGAAAGGCAGGGAGACACAGAGGACGCAGAGACAGAATATGCCTATGTGCTGGCTTACTTGTTAGATGCCTGTAACAGCTCTGGGGCTTGGTAGGGGCCAAAGCTGGAGGCTGAGAATGCAATCCAGCTCTCCTGTGTAGGCGACAGTTGGGACTCAGCTACTTGCTTTACCAGCAAGATGGAAATCAGAACCTGGAGCTTGGGATTGAATTCTAGGTACTGCAATGTGGAACAGGCACATCTTAATTGCTAGGCTAAATGCCTGCTACCAAAACTTCTGAGCCCCTTTTCCTTGAATTTTTTCTTATATACCTTCATAGTTGTTCAAGGAAGGAACAAGATTGATTATTCAATAAATGATACTGGATAATTAGTTCCTTGAAGGAAAACAAACACAGAATTTTTCTCATAACACAAAACTTAGATTTGGCCAAGACACAATAATGAAAGAACTCATATTTCAATAACAAAATGAGCCAATTCAATTGAAAAAATGCACAAAAGCATATGAACAAACATTTCTCCAAAGATATACACATGGCCAATACGCTCATGCAAAGACAATGAATATCATAAGTCATCAAGTAAATGGAGGGAAAAACTACTGAAATTACCCATCTTCAGTTACAGCAAGATTATTTACATTAACCAAGAGGTTGACTGAACCAAAATGTTACTGCAGATGAAAGAACAAATAAAATATGGAAAATAATACAATGGACTACTATTCAGTCTTCAAAAGGTAAGAAATTCCATCACATTTTACACATGGATTGATCTTGAAGCCATTACAATAAAGGAAACTTAATCACAAAGAAAAAAATAATTTGCCTTCCATATCACATTTTGCACTTGGCATTCAACTAAATGGAAATCAAATGCACTGGAAAAACAAAACAAAACAAAAACAAAACATCCTGCATCTGCACAAAGCATGGGCAGACTTTGTATTGGTCATTATTTCCTAAACAATCTAGTGCAAATATTTATACAGTATTTATACTGTATTAGATATAAATCATCTAATGATGATGCAAGGCATATACAGAAGGATGTTTACATGTCATATGCAAACACTATGCCATTTTATGTCATAATGACAGGGTTTAGGTAGTTGAACACTTGGAGGTTCCTGAAGAATGCCACTATGTAAGAGGCACAGAAGCGCTGGGCTGCCAACCATGACCTTGCCCATTGGACCTTATTCACCTATATAGTAAAGAATATCCATTTATAATTTCTCATAATAAATGAGAAAAAAGTAAAGGGTTGCTCTGAATTCTCTGAAGGTATCATGGAACCCTGACATATAATCACTCAGAAACAAATACAGGATATGGCCTGGGACTTGTACTGTGGGACTGAGCCACAACCTTGTGGGACCTAAGCTCTTCTTCAGGTATAAAGAACTGATTGATTAGCTGGTGTATGTGTGTGTATGTATAAAACCCAAACATTTTTATGACTAGAGGTTAAAACTTGTTAGAAGTGACTATGAAATGACAAAAAGAATAAACAGCCGCTTCCAGCACCTAGAAAGTATAATGTTACAGACTCAATGTTTGCGGCCCTTACACATTTGTGTCTAAGCCCTAACCTCCAGCAAGGCTGTATTGGGAGGTAGAAAAGATTAATGGTTAAGAATCGTAAGGTACAGAATGAGTATTTTTTCATTATAAGAACAGACATAAGACAAAAGGCTGTTTTCTGTCTACATGCAAGGCCACACATTAAAGGTTATGTGAACAAACATTGGATGGCAGCCATTTACAAGCCAAAGCAAGGCCTCAGAATGAAATCTACCTTGCCAATTTTTTGATCTTAGACTCTTTAGCCTTCAAAACCACGTGAAATAAATTTCTTCTGCCACCAAGACTGTGGTATTTTTTTAAAGTAGCCTGAACAAATGAATACATGCACGTATTTACTTTTAATTTTACATAAATTAAATCATACAAAACACTTCTTTAATAATTCACTGCTTTTTGGGTTAACACAAACTTTTTTCATTTGAACCTTTTGATTCTTTACCTCACAGCCTACTTTATTCTGTTAAAAACACTATTGGAAGTTCACCCTTACAGACCTGGTGTAATTACATCCAGCTCTTTGCATAGCTGTCAGTTTCCTTGGGCCAAACTGATAGAAACAGAAATTCTGGGTCCAATCTTAAAGTTTTTAGTTTACAAAGTGAAATCAATCCCCAGAAAAGTGACGAAATACTGTTTCAGCAGATATTCACTGATCTCCTGGTAAGTACCAAGCTTTGAACAGGAATTTGTTCCACCTTGTATCAAGTCTGTGAAATTAAGTGTAATTGTCTCTATCCTGTCTCTCTGTTTTTTTTCTCCCTCAAGATGAAAGTGAAATTTGGGCACATATATTAGTCAAGGTCACAGTGAATGGAACTTGTTTGCAAGATCATGTGACCACTGCCTTTAATAAGACACTAATTCATTTAAAGAACACATTACTCTATTATTATGCAAGATGGGAAATCGATGAACCATTGGATTACTTTCTGTGTAAGATAAAATGTCTTGTTTAGCATAGTTTAATCCTTACTCTAAATTATACAGTCTCATTATATGTATACATATATAAAGTCTATTAAAATTTTGTTTCTGTGTCTAGTTTTGTCTTTTGGAATGCTTTCTGTCAAATTGAAGTTTCATGTTATCAGAAGGGGATCAAGATTCAAAATATTATGTTAACTTTTCCACATCTTAGAACTTTCTTCTATTGATTAAGTACAAAAAGTCCTACACGTCATTTATATATGATATAAGAAGAGATACCTACATTATTAGTAGAATGTGCCTTAGCTTTTGTAAAATAGATTCAAAAATAAACGATAGTAATTCTTGAGCTTAATTACCATGCTGATTGATAATAGCTCAGCTAGAAATTCAGAACTCCCAAATTACTATTATAAAGGCTAACTAGTTCTCAGTCTGAAATAATTATTTCCTCTACAGACCTTGAGTTTCTACCAGTGACTTCTACATGGCACCTGCTGTAACAGGAAGGCAGACTTAGTGTAAATGGCTTCTGGGTTCTCCTGGTAATGTATGTTCTACACGGAAAGAAATTATGTCACTAGCAGTTTTCAGTATCATACTGCTTTTATTATTATACTGTTCTAGAACTTAAGAGAAAAATGTTTAGCTTTGGCGTTATCATTAAAACTCTCTGTGACCCCCAGGTCAGTCTTCCTATTAAAGAAAAAGAGAGAGAGAACATAGCCATTCACATACATATGGCTTAATCTCATCTTCTCAGAATTCATGAGATAATGAAATTTAAAAATTTCTGAAAAATGGGAAAAGCATGAGATTTCTTGAAATTTACAGAATATATAAAGAACATTTATTCTCATTTTTTTAGGCCATTAATGTGACAAAATCATCAGAAAATTATTCCAATCATAATTTATTAAAATCATATACAAGTCGTTAAAAAACGAAAAGAACTAAATTATACACTTTTGAGAAACACAAAGTACTATAGTCACAGATTATATAATGACATTTTGGCCAACAACAGATCATGTAGATAAGGGTGGTTTCATAAGATGATATCACCTCATGACATCATAGCAATCCTGTTTTATGGGAATGTATTCTATGACCTGTGTATACAACCAGATCACCTACATGACACATTTCTTAGGATGCACCCTACCAGGTGAGACATGTCTTATCAGTTTTGATTTGTATAGTGTTTGCATTGTCTCTGTCCTCTAGTTTCTTCTTGGACCACATTATTCATTTTAGCTCTGCAGGACGTGAGTGTTGATTAGAGTAAATCTCAGAGGACTACCTGACACTGACCCTGGCTAGAAACCATAACTACTCAGGCATCCTATTCATCCAGTACAAGAAATTTCTGTCAAGTTGGCCTTTACTAACACAAGGCGAAGTCATGGGCAAGTTATTTCACTCCTTCTCCTCGCCCCTTTATTCTTTCAGGAAGATCTTTAAAGTAATGCAGTTGGATGAAATGATCTGTTCATAAAACTCTCGAATTTTATTATTCCAAAACAGGGTTTGTTTTGCTTAACGTTATATTCTAGCACAGAGAGCAGTATTTAGGAATTAAAGGGTCTTTGCATAAGGCTGCTTTTGTTTGGTATAACCACCTAGAAAGGGGGAAGGTCTGAATACACAGGGTCTGAATGAATGGGGCTGGATCCAGGATGATAGATCCTCTGTAAGATAAGATATGCGAAGCTGAACCAGGGGAGTAAGTGGTTATTCTGTAAGGTAAGTGCTCTTTCTCCTTACACAATACATAACATGTAGGTTGAATATCCCTCATGCAAAATGCTTGAAATCACAAGTGCTTCTGGATACTAGATTCTGTGGTTATTTGCATATACATAGTGAGTTAGCTTGAGGATGGGCTCCAAGTCTAAACATCGAATTCACTCATGTTTCACGTGTACCTTATACACACATCCTGAAGGTAATTTTATACATTTTTAGAGCAAATGTATACATTTTGGCTGTAATCCAGCATATGATGACACGTATAGTTGTGGTAACACATCAGCCCTCCCCAGTTTTTGAATTTTAGTTTAAGTATGCTCAAGTTGTATTATTAGAATAAAAGGTAACTGTAGGCATTTAACCTAGGAGGTAAAATAATGGTTAGGATCCTAGTTCCTTATCAGAGTACCTAGTTTCCATTCCTGGCTCTTGCTCTAATTACAGCTTCCTGCTGATGCAGACCTGGGAAGACCGTGGTGAGAGCTCAAGTAATTAGAGCCTTCCACTCACGTGGAAGACATGATTGTGTTCTATTTAGTTGTGGATACTTAGGCAGAGCCAGAAGATGACAGCTTGCTATGTTTTACAAACTAAAAATCAAAAATATGAGAAAACCTATTAAGGATATTATCATATGAAACAACATACTGACTAATTGGCAGAAGTTGAGACATTATCTTCTGCCTTCCAGGGTAAAAATGAATGGGAAAATGGAATCAGAACCAGGGCTGGACTTGAACCTGGGTGCTTTAATAGCTAAACTGCTGAGTGATCTCCTGCCTCTCAGTAGGTAATTTGCTGGTACTTCTCAGTAGTGCCCAAAGTGACTCCAGAGCATCACACACAAAACCCCAAACGAATGAGTTTAATGGGTGAAACAAAACAAAAGTGAGAAAATCTGCTAACCTCTTTCTTCCTTTAACTGCCTTTTTCTCCTTTCTCCTGGGGGCACAATGAACACATGACGCACTACAGGCAGGGAGCTGGGTCAGAACTGGAGCAGCAGGGACTTGAACTTGTCCTTATGGGATGCTGGTATCACACGTGGCAGCTTTACTGGCCATACCATAGCACTGCCCTGTCATTTACTTATATGACTAAGCATCTGCTACAGCAAAGAACTTACAAAGTCAAGCATCAAAGCTGATGATGTCGGATGTCATCGTATTAATTAGTAAATCTGCAGTAAGGATAGAAAGTTCAGTTGCACTGTTTTCTAAGAGCACAGAATGGAATTTTCTGCATAAGAATATAAGAGTGGTTTTAGAGCTTGAATTAAAGAACTTGCTGAATGCAGAGATAACATGATTTGTCCGAATACATACAAATTAATGCCTCTTTCACTTGTTATCTCTGTTTCTTAATGTCCAACATCTGAAAGCATTCATCTTCATCCAGACATACTTATTAACATATTGCATTCAGATGAAGTAAATAATTAAATAAAATGTGTTTTCTTTTAAAACACTTCACACTTGAAATAAGTAGTTCTTTAAAAAAAAACTTATTTTTTATTTTGCTTGAAGGTCAGACTTAGACAGAGAATGAATGAATGTGAATCTTAAATTTGCTGGTTTATTTCCCAAATAGCCACAAGAGCCAGGGTTGTGCATGGCTGAAGCCATGAGTAAGGATCTTCAGCCAGCTCTCCCACATGGGTGCAAGGGGTTCAACTAATCAGGCCACCCTCTGCTGCTTTCCCAGGTGCATTAGTAGGGAGCTGGATGGAAGTAGAACATTTGGGACTTGAACTGGTACTCATATGGAATGCCAACATGCCACGTGGTGGCTTTACCCAACTACTTCGCAACCCTGACCTTGAGAGAAATAGTTCTTTTAACTGACAGTGACAATACTATCACAGTGTACCACAGAGTGAGATGCATGTACAAATGATAGAAATTAGTTAAACCTTAGTTTGGAGTGATTCTCAAGTAAGCTTGAAAAAGTGAGGGAGAATAGGATATTTTGGAGACTAATAGTATGCTATTGTTCATTAGTGATTTGATTCTATTGACCAAGTTCAAGGACAGATCTTTTGGTAATGTTTTTTTGCTTTAGAGATGGTATGACTGCTGATGAATCTCCCTTTGAGAACCACACTTTGCATCAGTTAGTGACTATGCTGGAATTAGTAATTTCTACCTACAAATACCAAACTCTTACTCCAATAGTCCATTGCTAAACTAATGAACTGACCCAGATTATTTAAATTATATACATTCTAGAGTTAACAAAATTTAAATGGATTTGTCTTTTTATCCATAATCTTTAAGAAGGAAAAACATGCTAAACTGTATAAATTAATAACATAGCCAATTATACATATTTTTAGCTTTAAAACAGTCAACTAATGTCTGTTGAAGACAGCAAAGGAGAGGAGATGTTTAAATGGCTGATAAAAAAGTAACAGAAATGATTAAATGAATGTATTAGTATTTTGTGGCTGCAGTGATAATAAAGATGAGAGTTATTTCAGTCCCTCCAAGTCAGACTAAATTTGCTATTTAGAAAGGAAGATTACATATTTTGTCATTTTCTTCTCGAAACAGGCATTCATCATTTTGTTATTCTGTGTTCATTTCAAAACTGCAATAAATATTTTTATAAAGCAGATATGGTATTTCATTAACAAAAGATCTGATAACAGCTATTTTGGTATTGACTATAATAATAAGACACCAAATGTCACCTTCCAAAACTAAATTATAATTAAAACAAACTTTGAACAAACTAGCAATAGGATGAACTTCTTTAATATGATACAGAATATACCTAATGTTGTACTGAGTGGTGAATGATGGATTTTCTTCCTAAGATTGGAAACAGGGCCTCGGCCTGGCTCAATGGCTCAGTGACTAGATACTTCCCTCGCAAGCACTGGTATACCATATGGGTGCTGCTTCATGTCCTGGCTGCTCCACTTCCCTTCCAGCTCCCTGCCTGTGGCCTGAGAAAGCAGCAAAGGATGGCCCAAAGCCTTGGGACCCTATACCCCCATTGAAGAAGCTCCTGGCTCCTGGTTTCAGATCAGCTCAATTATGGCCATTGTGTCTACTTGGGGAATGAGGCAGAAGATGGAAGATTTTTCTCTTTCCTTCTCTCTGTAAATCTGTCTTTCCAATAAAAATAGAAAAGTATTTTTTCAAAAAAAGAATTGGATATAGGGTAAGGGCAACTAAGTTACTCTACTACCCTCTTGTAACACATCGAGTGAAATTCTAGCCAGCACACACACAAGAGACAGAAGACACACAGACCAGAAAAAAGGAAACAGAATAGTCCTGCCTGGTAGATGCATGCCTGTCTATGCAGAAAATGCCAAAGAAACTAAACAAAATCCAAGAGCCAATTAAGTGACTTAAGGTTGATGAATAAAAGATCCATGTACAAAAAGCAATCTCAATCACCATTTAGTAAAAGCAAACATGTGGAAACCAATAAAGTGTGTACTCATTAAAGAAGATAAAAATAGTTGGCCATACATTCATAAAACATGCACATGGTCTTTATGATGATCACAGGAATGAAGTAGTAAGAGACAGGGTGATAAGACTGGGAAGAGGGCACAGTGTAGAAAGACTTTACACAATGAAGAAAAGAGGAGACAGGCTTTTCACCGCTAGGAAAGATAATGCACAAATACATGAAAGACTGAAGACAGCCCTGAAGTACTAGATGACACAAGATGAGCAGTAGAATGCTACCTTATGAAAAGGGGTTATAGAAATAGTCATTATTTGTCTCATACAGAGTACAAGCAGGAGTCGAGGACCCTACGGGCAGAAGGTAGAAATCTGATCATAAAGAACGACATTAAAATAACCACCAAAATACCTTCCTATGAAATGCCAGTTAGCTACAAATGGGACAACTGAATTTAATGTGGAGAAACCTGGTAGCCATTAAGATGAGCAGGCAAGCAAGTGTTAACATCAGCTGGGGGGACAGGTGTTTTCTGCCACGAAGCAATGAGTAGTGCACAGCATTGCTTCCGCAGCTCCTTGCAGTACAACTTCTGAAAGGAATTCCTGTTCTGAGTTGGGCAGTCCGGAAGCCAAGTTATCTTGTAGAGTGTAAAACCTGCATTGTTTAAAACTGATAAGCCTCTGCAAAATAAGACTGAGGAACTGTTCCAGACTGATGAAATTTGAAAGAAGGTGTGGCAAGTATGTGTGACAGATATTTGCAGACAGAATCCTAAACCAGGAAAAGCTGCTGAAATCTGAATGGGATCTATGTATAGACAGGATGGGGTACTGAAGTTTATTTCCTGATTTGCAGATTTGTTAATAAGTTATATAGAAACATGCCCTTCCTTTTTGGAATGTTCAATTTGAGAGGAGAGAGAGAGAGAAAGAGAAAGGAAAAACAAAGGGTCAAAAACTACTCACCAATGACTTTAACAAAATAAGCATCTGCTTCAAAGTTATTTTTTAGTGTATGGATGGCAAAATCATTCTTTGTATATCCTTTACTTAGCACTACAATGTCCAAAATTCCCTGGAAAAAACAAACAAAATGGTAAGAACTAGTAGACCAACTAGAACGTGATCATTACAGTGATCAGCGGCAGATTCACCAGTCTCAAGGCATGATTTTGCAGTAGTTTAATACAAATAAACACTCACTGATAAACTATTTTCATATTTGCCTGAAGTGATCACTCATGTTGCCAATATTTTTGTTACCTGTGCTATTTAACATCAAAAGGGGTTTTCTTTAATGAACCCATTTGCTTTTGTTATGTTATCTACATTTTTATGGTCAAGTAAGGGTGAAAGCAGAAATAGAAGTGGATAGCAAACTCAAACACAGAGGACAGCTTCAAACTCACATCTTCGTAAATGTCAAAGAACGTGGCAACCATGGCATCTCTGATTTGATTGAGGTCCGTTAGCTCCCAGTAGACTTTGAACATTCGATGCACTTCCTCACAGCTTGCGTTATTACAAGGGACATTCTCCAGCAAAAAGGCCTGCTGATTGCTGAATGACAAAGGAGAAGCACTTAGTGAACATACCATTTCAGTTCTGTGCAGCATTAGCTGTGCTGAGTTTCCTAGGATCAAAGCAGATGGTCAACCGTGTATAGTAAAACTGAATGAAAAAAAATCTTTGACTCATTGACTATTGCACTGTGACACACACATACCCCATAAATGGCTATCCATTTCCAATCTAGGGCGGCAAAAACCTGACTTTTGAGGCTAGGGAGTTGCTAACATCTCTGTGTGGAGTTTCCAAGTCATCTGTCTTTTCTCCCTTGGTACTCCACCCTCACTGACCACTCTTGTTTCTCCCACCAATAGCCCATCAGAGTTAAGGTTTCTGCATAATCCTGCTGTTTCCAATGGCAGCTCCATTATAACAGTTAAATCATCACTTATGTTAATGCAGTTATTGTGAGGTTGTTGCCAATTTCTCTCTATTATACTCACACACATATACAGGGAAATTATTTTTCTTGGGAACTTGTACAAGGGTTGACACAGATGACCGTCATCTGGTCAAAGAGTATGCCAAAGTTAAATAAGTGAATCCAAATGGTTCTCTATAAAATATATCAATTTATACTTTCAATAATGTGTAAGTTATGTCCTTCAATAATGTGTAAGTTATGTCCTTCATATATTGTCAACGTATGCAGCATTGCTTCTTACTCTTTCTAGCTGAACAGTTTAAATATAATCTCATTGTTTTGATTAGGAGGAAGAGTGAATATTATTTTTAGGTTCTTTGGATTTTTTGTTTCTTCTGTGAACTGGTGCTTACAAATTTTTTCTTATTGATATTTAGAGCTCATCCTTGTTAACTTCATATGCTACTTCAGACGAATGCTGAAAGGATGAAATGAGAAAATGCCTGGTGAAGTGTTTAACACAGTACCTGAAACATAGCAAAGTACACATTCAAAAAAAACAGCTGCAACTATTATTATATAGCATTGTTGCTGCAAACATTAGTTCATAGTCTTATTTTGTAAAACATTGTCTGACATCTTTGATGAAAAGTTTTCTGAGATTTCAGTCATTTGCACCAATATTTTTATTTATGGCATATAAGAAAGGTTAAAGAATGTCCATCAAGCAGATGAAAAATGATATCAAATAACAATCTATAAAATAATGTAATGGAAAGTACTGGAAAAGCAAATATATACTATAATTCTTTGAAATTTAAACTTGGAGGCCAGTGCCATGACGTAGCATGTTAACTCTCTACTGTGACCCGAGTACTTCAAATGGGCACAGGCTCAACTGCTGGCTGCTCCAATTCCAATTTTGGCTCACTACTAATGGCCTAGGTAAGTAGCAGAGAGTGGCCCAAGTACTTGCGCCCTTGCATCCACAGGAAGACCCGGAAGAAACTTCTGGCTTTGGACCAACTCAGTTCTGGCTGTTGTAGCCGTTTCAGGAGTAAACCAGCAGATGGAAGATCCTTCTGTCTCTCTTTTTCTCTGTCTAATTTGGCCTTTGTCTCCCTCTCTAACTGCCTTCAAATAATTAATCATTGAAATGATATTAGATTTTTTAAAAAATATTTATTTTTATTGGAAAGGCAGATCCATAGAGACGAGAGACAGAAACTGCTTCTATCCGCTGGTCCACTCCCCAAAGTAGCGGCAAAGGCTGGTATTGAGCATATCCCAAGCCAGGAGTCAAGAGTTTCTTCCGGGTCTCCCAAGTGTGCGCAGGGTTCGGCCATCCTTGACTGCCCTCCCAGGCCTCTTGAAGGTAGCTGGATGTGAAGCGGGGCAGATGGAACAAGAAACGTTGCCTACATGGGATCCTGCTGCATGCAAGACAAGGACTCCAGCCACTAGGTAATCCTGCCGGGCCCATTCATTAAATTTACTGCTTATGGTTACCACTAGTTAAATAAAATAAGATGTAAAGATGACCTACACTTCAATTTTTTGAATAGGCATACTTTTCTTATTTTTATTTTAAATGTTTAATTGACAAAGTCTGCTTATTTTAAAAACCCCTCAAATTTTAAAATGGACGAAGATCTGAATAGACATTTCTGCAACTATGATACACAAATGGCCAACATATATATGAAAATATATTCAACAGCATTAGCCATCAGAGAAGTACAAACCAAAATAACAATGAGACATTATTTCATAACTATTTATATTTTTTCATAATATGACTATGATATAAAGAGCAATAATAACTAGTGTTGGAGAGAACATGGAGAAACTGGAGCCCTCAAACATGGCTGGTAGAAATGTAAGATGATACAAATGCTTAGAAAATAACCTGAAAATTATTCAAAAGGCTAAAAATCATATTGCCACTGGACTCAAAATTCCATTCCTATGTATAGCCCCCCCGAATGAAAACATATGTTTAAGTCAAAAGTTGTATGGATGAATTTTCACAGTAGCATTATTTGCAAGAGTCAGAGGGGAAACCATGCAAAAATATATCAACTGATTAATAAAATGCAATGAAACATTATTTGTCCATAAAAATGATATATTATGCTGATAACCTCATGAATCTTAAAATCATGCTAAATAAAAGAAGCCACTGACAAAGACCCACACATTATACAATTCTCAATAAAACTACTGTATATAGGGCCCGGAGGCGTGGCCTAGCAGCTAAAGTCCTTGCCTTGAACACCCTGGGATGCCATATGGGTGCCGGTTCTAATCCCGGCAGCTCCACTTCCCATCCAGCTCCCTGCTTGTGGCCTGGGAAAGCAGTCGAGGACGGCCCAATGCATTGGGACCCTGCGCCAGCGTGGGAGACCCTGAGGAGGTTCCAGGTTCCCGGCTTCGGATCGGCGCAGCATCGGCCCGTTGTGGCTCACTTGGGGAGTGGAACATCGGATGGAAGATCTTTCTCTCTGTCTCTCCTTTCTGTATATCTGACTTTGTAATAAAATAAACAAATCTTAAAAAAAAAAACTACTGTATATAAAAAAGCAATATCCCAGACCCAGGCATATAAACAGAAGGTGGAGTAGTTGTATTAACAAAAGGCAATATAGTCTTTAGAACACAGAATATTACTAGAATAGAGTAACTTTATAATAAAAAGGAGTCAGTTCTTTCAAAGAACATAAAACCATAAACGTATATCTAGTAACATGGCAAGAAATTACATTAAACACAGAACGGGAGAAAGTTAACAAATTTCACAAGTATGGTAAAAAATAATGTATCTCAATAATTCATAGACTGAAAACACTTGGTTTAGCCAGTGTTCAAGCAGACTTGAAAAACATAATAAAGCAGTTTGATCTGACTATATTTACTGAAAACATACTTACTGCAACATCAGGAAATGCAATCTTTTGAGGAACATATTATATATTTATCAGGAATTAATATTCTCAGTCACCACAAAATAAGAATCCACAAATATAAAAAGAAATTTAAGGCATATGATATATGTTCTCCGATCATAACAGAACTTAAGTTAGGAAGGATTAACAGAGATACTTCGCAAATTGAACCACAGGAATGAATTAAAACACAATCATAAATAAAAAGGGAACTCAGAAGTACTTTGAAAATGAAGACACAACATATTAAGATTTGTGATATGCCACTAAAGTGATATTTAGAATCATTCCTAATACTAAACACATTAAAAAACACAGGTCGCAAATTAATGACATATTTCTTTAAGCAAATAGAGATATAAGAAGAAATTAAAAGTGGAGTAAGTATAAGGAAGGAAATAACTTAAGTAGAAAACAGCAAAAGCAGAGAAAAAAATCTATGAAACTAAAAGATGGTTGTTTGCAAATAGCAATAAAATTGACCAGCCTCTAGCTAGAATCGCCCTTGGAAAAAATCGTTAAAACATCAGTATCAGCAGTGAGAGTTGATATCATTACATATCACTGATTATAAAGTATAAAATAATATTATTATATTAGTGTGTTTCTATTGCTATATCAAAACACTTTAAGTTGAATACTTCCTTAAAAAAAAAAGAGAGATCTGTGGCAAATAACTAAAACCTTATTGTTTCCTCCTACAAACTGGGTAAAAATGACAAGTGCCTCTTTGAGTCCTGGGAGAATGAAAAAAGAGGATATATGAAAGTAGCTAACACAATGTCCAGCTTGTAGGAGAATCCAATATACTCAATTGATTGTCACCATAATGCCCTGAGGGGTTAGTAAAAATAATCCAGCTGGTTGTTTTCTCTCCAGAAATAGATAGGATTTAGTAAAGTATTTCATTTTATGAAAGCCTGTGACAGACATCTTAAACTAGATTCATCTACATAATTCATATAAATATTTTACATGACTCCACAACCAGTAAAGATACTTCCAAGTCTAAACTGAAATAAACTTGGGGAGCATATCTGTTTTGTAATGTTTCTTTTGCAGATATTCTTGTAAATTTTAGAAAATAATGTCATGATTGAGAGTAAGGAGGAAAAGATCCTCCATTTATGATATAAAAATCACTTTGAAATCCTGAATTAGAAGAGTATAAATCAAATAACAATGTTTTAACTTTGTAATATGGCAAGTCAAGGAATTAATTTCATTTTCCAACATATTTCAACAGGAATGGCTGTAGTCTTCACTCTCCAAGGCTCTGGCTACATTGAATTACATTATCATCACATAATGTTACTGAATTTCCTTTTGATATCATATATGATCCCCCTGAAATCAGTATCTGAAACACTTAATTCTTGGTTTCCCACTTGAGTCTTGTAAGTAGGGATTTGCTTATTAAAAGTGCTAAGGATGTAAAACAGAAAACAGATTTAGCTCACAAGCTTCTGCTCTGCTCGGGTAAGGGTCTAATATGAAACCGTGTCACAGGAGTGTAGCATGAACACAAGAGGTAAATGATGAGTCCGAAGAGAGAGACTTTGGGGTCAACTTCAGCATTAGCACTTTCCGAAGCCAATGGCCCAATGATGTTATCACCATCTACCAGGCCTCACTTCTTAAGGGTTCCACTGGCAACAGATTTTCAACAGGGAAACTTAATGTCAACAAAATGAAAAAAAAATTGTTTAAGATGCCATTGGGAAAGTGAAAAGATGATCAACACAATGGGAGAAAAAAGCTTAAATAGCATAATAATGGATCTGTATGTAGAATATATAATATTGTTACAACTCAATAAAAAGTAAATAATTCAATCTAAAAGATGGGAAAGAATCTGAACAGTTTTCCAAAGGAGACAAATGACCAATAAGTACATGCAATAAAATCAGCATCATTAGCCATCTGTTAAGCCAAACCATAGGAAGATAACACTTCACACTCACTAGAATGGCTATCGTGAAGGCTGAGGGGATGCATATTTGGCACATTAGGAGCCCATATCCCAGATTAGAGTGTCTAATTTGAATCCTGGCTTCTCTGATTCCAATCCAACTTCCTGCCGATGCTCATTCCAGGAAACAACAGATGATGGATCAGCCAGCTGGCTCCTTGGCATTCTCATAAGAGACCTAGACTGAAATCCAGCCTCCTGGCTTCAGTCTGGTCCAGCCATGGATGCTGCTGGTTTTGGGGGAATAAATCAGTAGATAAAGATTTCTGTCTGACTATCAAATGAATGAGAACAAATTGAGGGCAGGAAGCACATAATTGCTAGTCAAGATGTAGAAAAACTGGAACCATTGTGCACTGTGTGGATGGAAATGTAAAATGGTGCCGCTCTTTGGGAAACAGTTCTGCAGTTCTCAATACATTCTAAAAATGTGTTTTACTCCTAAGTAAACCTCAAGAGAAATGAAAACACACCCACAGAAAAACTTGCTTACAACTATTCACCAGAATTATTCATAATAACCAAAAGGAAAAATGATCAAAAAGTCCATATAATGTAATGTTTGCTGACAACAGAAAGAAGTTAAGTAGTGATATATGCTGCTACATAGGCAAACCTTGAAAACATTACACTTAGTCAAAAAGGTGTATCATAAAGTACTGCACATTGTATGATTGAATTTTTTTTTTAAAAGATTTATTCATTTTATTACAGCCAGATATACAGAGAGGAGGAGAGACAGAGAGGAAGATCTTCCGTCCGATGATTCACTCCCCAGGTGAGCCGCAACGGGCCGATGCGCGCCGATCCGAAGCCGGGAACCTGGAACCTCTTCCAGGTCTCCCACGCGGGTGCAGGGTCCCAATGCTTTGGGCCGTCCTCGACTGCTTTCCCAGGCCACAAGCAGGGAGCTGGATGGGAAGTGGAGCTGCCGGGATTAGAACCGGCGCCCATATGGGATCCCGGGGCTTTCAAGACGAGGACTTTAGCCGCTAGGCCATGCCGCCGGGCCCGTATGATTGAATTTATATGAAATATCCTAAATAGACAAACATGCTGAGATAGAAAGTACAGTAGTGATTTCCTAGCACTGGAGAGGGTGGGAAGAAACATGGCAGGTAGAAAAAATGACAAAGGTAATAGGAGTTTAATTTTATAGCGATGAAAATGTTACAAATGTGATTCTAATGGTAGATGCATAACTTGATAAATGCAGGAAAAACCACTATATTGTGTAAGAATATGGTAAACATGTGAATTGAATGGTGTTTGAATTGTGATTCACAAAGTTGTTTAGAAAAATGAAAGTAACTGCAGAAAATTTAACTGTACGGTAAATGTCAGCACATCAAATGCCATATCAAATATCACTTCTCTGTATAAGCCAACATTCATACATCCAGGTTGCAGTCTGAGGGTGGTTTTAATTTCAAAGGCCATAAAATCAGCATGGCAATACACTACCACTTGACAATGTTTGGTTTATTCTGGGTTGTTAATGTGCTACATGCATCTGTCTTATTTCTCATTAAGAAAGGTAGCTGACGGATCATTTAACTTGAAGTTTGATTTTCTCCTTGGCTGCTCTTAGAGCTTGAGTGTCCATTTTAGTCATTTCTACTTCCACTGAGTTCTGTTCTAGAATGTTCTGAACTCTTCTCCTAATTTCCTAGTTTCATTATCAGTCTAAACTCACAGAGAAGAAAAAGAGCTACATTTTTTATATGGCAATTTGAAGAAAGACAGTTCTACAGAACTAGGTAGAAGAGAAACAAATTCTAAAGAATCACAAACAAACATTTCATTTGAGTGGCTGCTCTGAAACTCATGTTCCCTACTGGTAAATGCAGAATGGATATAAAACTTCCACTCTAAAATACTACAGATTATTGGGTGTTTAAAACATACATTACTGACAAAAATCTTCAAATAAGGCGATTAAATTGATATTCAGAGTAAAACTGACTTAAGCTTTTGGCAAAAGCTGTACCTTAATTTCCAAGACACTATTTCGGATGAGATTCAGTAGGCAGAAAGAAAATGTTTCCCGAATGAAAGAAGGAAGTGAGCATCTCTTCTAGAGCAAGTCTGATTTAAAGGGAAACTTATGGGATCTGAGTCTGAGAATGATGAACATTCTGGCAGATAAATGGTTAGTGAAAGATCTTACCATGTCTTATCTTTAGTCAAAGGCATGTCTAATATTGGCTAATATGGTGGCCACTACTCTTTTTTCCTAGGTATAATATTTGCCTAGGAAATATATTTGCATTTTTTATTATATAAAATGAAATATAGTAGGCATTTTCATTTTCGTTTGGGTAGTGATATAAAAAGCCTACTCAGATTTCAAGAATGCACAATTCCTGTATGCCACAACTCATAAAGTAAATATACAGAAGCAGCAAAGAGAGGAACGTTCTATTTTAGCTCTATTATAGTTGGTGAGACCACGAAGAGGTAGACAAGGAAAAGAGGGAGAAAATGGAAAATGGAAATAAAGAATGGATTTCCCATTTCTGATTTTGGAGATAGTTGCATCACCTCAGATCAGCAGAACAGCCACAACAAGCTTAGCAGAGAGATGACACTTTCCAGGGTGCCAGAGCTAGAACACACAGAACAGTCCATCAGGTGGTTACACAAGTATGAGGTTTGCAAACAGTGACTAAAATAGTCCAAATTAGACAAAGACAATGCAGACTGAGAATAAAGGGCTAAAAACAACCCTAGAAACATCAATATTTAAGGTCACCAGAGAAAGTCTCAGGAGAAAAGGACAGGAATAGTTAGGGAGGATATGAACTCCAGAGGAGTTCAAGGACTGAGCCACCAACATCCAAATGCAGGTAAGACCAAGTGACATAAAAGGCTGAGAAGGGCCCACTACATTTATCACCCAGAAGTCACTAACTGGTTTCAAGCTAGGCTTTTAGTAGGCTAAAGTGTGACTGTGGCAAGGCGAGGCATGAATCTGAGATATTAAAAACCCGAGCTGAATTAAGTTTAAAAGAGTTCAAGCAAGGAAAAGAGTTCATGAGTCAGGCAGGCTGTTCCAGATGTGGGTAGGAAGCATTTAAAGACAGAAACTACTACTGAACTTCAGGGACAGCTGGACTGTTTACAGCTGGTGTTTACCGTAACTGGGAAAGGTCTGATCAGCTGGTACTCTGTGGCCGAAGGTATGCTGCAACTCAGCTATTTGTTACAAAGGTATACTCCTAAATTAGGCTTTCAGTTTACGAGGTTGTGGTACAGAGATTTCCTCAGGACAAATGTGATTTAATTTGAGAGAAAAATAAAGTAGGGGGAGGGATCTGGAGTCCAAAAAACAATGTTACGTGGTCCCCCTGCCCCGCTTCTTTACATTGAAGGGAAGGAATGTAAGAGAGAATGAAATGAGATTTTTAGGATAAAGGAAAGGGGATGACTGATGCAGCAATATACAAGAGGCAGAACTGAAATGGAGAGTTTCAGAGAAAAAAAAATCAATGAGAAAAATGTTATAATAATTTAAGGTAAGAAAAAAAAATGAGTTGAAGTAGAGAGGCAACAACACAATTGGAAGAGAAAACAAGCCTGAAAATCATATTATAAATGAGGATTATAGTTACTTGGCAGAGAAGAGTAAAATGTAATTCCTAGTCTAAAATGTTTGGGTCCATGAATTGGTCTTTGTGATAAACAGGAAAATTATGAAGAAACTGGATTAGACGAGAAAGTAAGTTTGGTTTGAGGCAAGGCAAATTTGAAGAGATGGTCAGACATTCCCCTGTTACGTAAGACAAGGTCTGACATGAAGATGCAGCAGCCATTCACGTGGAGAAACCAAGACAGAGCACACTATAAGCTTGAGTAAGAGAGTCAAGGGAAATAAAGGGGAAAAAAAAATCAATAGGTCTATGATTAGACCTTGCAGAATGTCCTCAGCGGATAGACAAGGAATTATAAGAGAAAGTAACCCACAGGTGTAGAAATATATTTTAAATAAGAAAAAAAAACTATCACTCAACAGAAGTGAATAATTTGTTTGAACATATGTTTTTACATAAAAATCAAATATAATATGACTTTAAAAAAAGAATGTAGGACAACCCAAGAATCCTATAAATGAGATTGGTCAAATCAATCCAATGAAATATTTTGAAATTATTAAAATGGTATTATAAAACATGAGTGAGTGACATGTTAGACTGTTCACAGGCAAATGAAGAGGTTATAGAATTGCACTGATGGTATGATTTTACCTTGCAATACAAATAAAGCACCGTAATCACACTGATGAGGACACAGAGGCAGAACAGAAACAGATATCCATAATGTAACGGGGACTGTGAATTGATGGGTGAGAGTTTTAGTATATGTTATCCTACTCATTTGCATGTATTTTTCTAAACTAAGTAGTAGCAACTAGTTGTTCTCTCCCATCACCTACCTTACTTCATGGTATAGTCTTGGCATTACCTTATGTTAGGCTTGTTAAGACTTGCTGTTTAGCATCTACGTTCCTTAATTTTTCTCATTTACACTTTTCTCCTTAGAACCCAGAAGTCTGGATTAATAGAACAGGCACTCAGTATATAAAGTCAAACACCAAAAGCTTAACATATTGTCAACTCTTTCCTAAATTAGCCTACGTTTGAGCTGATCAACTATGATAGAATTATAGGAAAAGTGTGAAGAGAGGCGGTATGTCTGGTAGGAACATAATCCATAGTAAGAGCTTGAATCTGAAGACAGACACCTCTCTGATTGTCTACTGAGATATTCACGAGGCCCAGAGAGGGCTGGCTGTAGCACTGAAAAGTGGATGAAAATGAATGGGACTAGACAATGTGGCTGATTTTTATAAAATAATAATCTTGTAATTTACTTATGTACACAATTGCATCTTCCAATAAGCTCCTTCTACATCACTTATTTCAATATAATTGCACACATGTTTTGATTTCTTCTTGAGGATGCTAACATTCAATGTCAGCAGTAAGTCTGGACTTCAGTATTACTGTTCATATGGGTAAATGGACTGTGGTAAAGGAATACATCCTGGGTTCCTTCTTAAGAAAATAAACTTAACTAACCCATGAGTATGGATTATCCACTAGAAATCACAAGATATCGTGTCACTTCAGCCAAATATTTGCTTTGCTTTACTTCTCATCCTGTGAAAGTTATCTCTTCAGCACCTACCCCTAATCACTTGTGGTCTGGTGCTTTTCAACCCATAAATCAATTCTGTTTTAATGATTACCTTAAAATAATAATGTGTCTGTCTTTTAATAGCTGGCTGATACACTATTTTGTACAGAAATCAACATACAAAGAAGTGACATTTAACTGAATCATACTTTTTATATGACATATTTTAGTGAGACATAATTCACACATCACAAACACCATTTTAAAGTATAGAGTATAGTGACAAGGTTGCAAAACCATCATTATTAGTTACGTTTTATCCCATCATACAGAACTCACCATCTGTGCTAGTCTCCCTTCCATACAGGCAATTCAGAAAAAGAAATTTCTTTCTTCTTCTTTTTTAAAGATTTATTTTATTTTTTATTGGAAAGTCAGATATACAGACAGGAGGAGAGGCAGAGAGGTAGATCTTCCATGTGTTGATTCACTCCCGATGTGGCTGCAATGGTTTGAGCTGAGCCGATCCAAAGCTAGGAGTCCAGAGCCTCTTCTGGGTCTCCCATGCCGGTACAGGGTCCCAAGGCTTTGGGTTGTCCTTGACTGCTTTCCCAGGCCACAAGCAGGGAGCTGATGGGAAGCAGGGCTGCCGGGATTAGAACCAGCGTCCATATGGGGTCCCAATGCATGCAAGACGAGGACTTTGGCTGCTAGGCCACTGGGCCTGGCCTCAGAAAAAGAAATTTCTAAAATGGTTTAATATTAGTAAGAAACTGAACCACTCAGACTACCCCCCTGTGACTGAGCAAGGACAAAGGACTTAAGACAGATTTTAGTCCTGTGTACACTTGACTGACAAGAGATTCCAACCTCCTGTATTTTCCCTTAACCAGCTTGATCCTGCCTGCCATGATCATTAGCACAGCCTCTGCTCAAGAGTTCAACCTTAGTCCAAATCCTCTCAACTGTATCAATGGCTCAGCCTTAGTCCAAGTCCCCTCCACTATCCTAAGAATTCAGCCTCAGCTCGAGGACTGTCCCACGCCCCACTCAACCATCTTACCCTGTGTAAGTTTCCGTCTTGTATGACAGTGTGCTCTCCCTGCATCCCCAGGTAGCTTTCTGCCACGAGTTTGCCAGGAGTAAGTCCCTCTCAGACCCACCCCTCCAGAAAGCAAACAAACAAGCAAAAAGCCAAGCCAAACAAACAACACAACCCTGTTCTTGCTGTGAGCTCATGTTTTGCTTCCTCTTTATTTTGCTTTTCTTTTCTTACACCGGGTATGTGTTTATAACCTACTCTAAAACCAACTTCTATGAAATACTAGCTCACGAAGGCTAAGAAACCTATATAAACCCTAATACCTGGTAGAAAGAACTGACTTAATTTAATTTTCTTGGGAAAGAGCTGACAACATGCTGACTTCAGATAATTACCTACCTTATCAAAGGGCATTATCCCATCAATGAAATGCATTAAAATAAGATTAGGCCTGGGAATGTATACGTAATCACCTATTAAAGCTTTTATTAAGCAGAGGAAAAAAACCATTTAGATAATTAACTAAAACTTGGGTGGGAGAAGAAGCTGATATAACTGCTTCCTTTAGAAGAACAAAAACTTTTTGACATATTTTCTTGGCTCTAGCTTGACCCCAAGTAACCCCAGATTTAACCCCTGCATGTTTGTTACTTTTTAACACTTCTCACAAATTAGATAAAATTATCTTTCCTTGGGGCAACTGGGATGAGTCAGATGGACTAGCAGCAGTGAGGTCAGGTTCCTGTCACAGTGAGAAAAGAGGGAAGAGTTCCTACAAGACTGGACAAGTTGCTTGTTTCTTCCCAGAGGCTGCCTTCAGCAAGAGAAAGTACCAACCCCATGGCTCTCAGTTTCTAGTTTTATCATGAGAATAACAAAGAAAGAGGGATTCCACTCTTCTGAAGTTTTGGTGCTTTATTAAGGATAAACTAGAAAGGATTATGAATTTGGTCCTCCAATAAATTTTGTGTCTATTGTTTGGTTATTTCTTGTTATATTGTACCTTTTAAAATAGCAGAGAAGAACCTTAAATACCTTGGAATAAAGCTAACCAAAGATGTGGAAGACATGTGTGATGAAAATTAAAAAGCATTAAAAAAAGAAACAGAAGAAAATATTAAAAAATTCCGGAATCTATCAACATCATCAAAATGTCCATATTACCATATGTAATATACAGATTCAATGGAGTACCAATCAAAATCTCAAGAATATTCTCAGAGCTAGCAACAATGATGCAAAAATTCATATGGAAACACAAGAGACCATAAATAGACAAAGCTATCTAGAAGAATAAAAATAAAGCTGGAGGAATCACAATTTCAGACCTCCAGACATACTATAGGGCAGTAGTAAGCAAGAGTGCCTGATACTTGCACAAAAACAAAGAAGATCAATGCAAACAGAGCAGAAACTGCAAAAGTGAAAATCATAACAGACCAGTCAATCCAGAAACTATCATCTTGATTCCAACTGGATGTACAATGTTTGGCATACTAACTATCATTATATAATGTGTGGTTTAATGGCTGCAGAAGTCGAGTAAGACTGGAGAACTCTACTTTTCCTATGTAGTCTTCTATTTCATCCCATAGTATAAAGCACATGTAGAGGGAGAACCACACAGACTCATGTATGTGTGTGAGCTAACAATTTAAGAGTAATTCTGTCACTTTTAGATAATTTCAAATCCTAATTTGCAATTCTGCTATACACAAGAATATAAACAGGCAGGCTGTGATTATGGATGACTTTCATTTATTTCTAGAATTCATATAAATTTGTAAGAAAGTTTTGTATTCTGTTAAACCATGCATGGTTGTGCTATATATTAAAAAGCAAACAATCTCTTCTGCAAACAAAAGCCATTCACGGTCATGAACAAGTCAACAGTGCAGAATAAATCAGTGTTATTCAACACTGTGATGAAGGTGCTTGCCAGTGCAAATAGAACAGACAAAGAAAAGCTAAAATAGTTACATAACAAGGAATGCAATTATCTTTACTATCAAATGAAATGATCTATCTATACAGGAAATCCAAAAGAATGTACAAATTACTTAAATAAGAAAATGGAGCAGCGATGATGAATACAAACTTCACATATGAAAAAAACGCCTCTGGGGATGATGTTTAATCTAGTGATTATGGGACATCGCGTCCCATACTAGAATGTCCAGCTTCCTGCTGAAGTGGTGATGGGTCAAGAGACTTGGTGTCTGCCCCACATGTTCCTGGCTCTGGGCTTCAGCCTGGGCTAGTCCCAGCAGCTGCAGGGACCCGGAGCGTGAGTAGCTAGAAGGGAGTTGTCTGTGCTTCTCAAATAATTAAAGAAAAATCCACAAACATGCAATGCATGCCTTTTTTTTAATTAATTATTTTGCATTATGTGACAGTTTCATAGGCTCTGGGAATCCCACCACCCTTCCCCCCAGGTGGATTCCTCCACCTTGATGCAGTATTACAGTTCAAATTCAATCAAGATTCCTTCCTTTCAAACGTATACCAAGCATAGAGTCCAGCTACTTATTGTCCAGATGGGTTGAACAGTTTCTTGGGGAGACCATTTCTGGTCCGAAGTCAGAGCTGGTATAATATCATCACAGTCAATTAAGAGTCTCAATATAACATCAATAGCAATTTGCAACATTATGGAATTGACATGGTTTTGAGTAACCAGTATGTTAAAAAAAAAAAAAAAGCAAGTTCTTAACCACAACCTATGATTAGCTCAATGACATTTCAATTTTAGTTTATATACAGGACCAGCAATACATGCTTTTTTATATATCAATAATAATCTTTAGAGAATATAATAAGGTTATCAGTAATAACAGTGAATCTCTTAAAATATTTAGGAAAGATTTAGTGGAAGCTGTGCAAGGATTTTATGAAAGTGCTAAAAATTAAGAATACTTAAATAAAATGTGAATAAATGTTAGCAACCAGAACATTCATCACAAATATGTAAATTCTTCACAAATTAATCTGTTAATAGAACCAAATTAATGATAAACAGAGGGTCTTTTTCTTTCTCAGATAAAAACAATCCTAAGTGGAATAAAAAAGAAAAAAGGTTAAGAATTCACTCTTCTGAAGAAAAAAATTACAATAGGACCATCTCTCCCTATCTAATATCAAACAGTATTTTGGATTGAACATAATTCAGATAGAATTAGTGCAGAGACGGACAAAGTAAGGCTGCAGAATAGAAAGGACAGAATTAGAACTGAGTTCAAAGAGAAACTTGGCGTACAACACAGGTGTCGCACACACTGGGTAAAAGCAACCCACTGGTGAAATACAGGACAAGGAGCTGGCCGGGAGGAAAAGAACACAAGCAGATCTCCCGGATACAATGTACAAAAATACATCTTTTGTTACAGCAAAATCCTATCCATGAAAAGCAAAATCCTAAAAGTTGTGTGGCGAAATATGGGAAAATATTTTGATGACTATAAGGTATATTATTATTACCTAAATAAGATCAAGAAACATCAGACTATATATAAAATAATTTGTATTCACTTTTTTTGTGCATTTAGAGAATGAAATTAAGTATCATCATCTCTAATCTCTGGCTTTATAATTGCATAAGAAGTGATACTATTTATACCAAGAATCATGGTGCCTTATATACAAAGGCAGACATTTAATGCCAGGTTATATATGCAACAGAGCCACACAGATCAAAATAGACACTCGATGCACGTATTTTTCCCAATTATAAAAATTAAATAAAAACATATTTACAATATAATGATAATAGCAATGTAATGTAAGAAGTCTTAGTCCAAACTTGCAACAAAATAAACTGCAAAGTATCCACAAGTTGTTATTAAGAACTGAAATGTGATGAACCAGTTCAGGTGTGACTTAGTGTAAAATACAAGACTATTTCAAAATCTGCAGAAAAAACTATGCAAATTTATAAAACCAGCTATGTTTTAATTTCATTTTTCAGGTACATTCCACAGTATGCTTGTGCATAATGATTTTGAAAAACAGGTACACAAATGTTAGATGTAGTAACAGAAATGTGTTTTGAAGAAAATATTAATTAATTCAGTATTTTCCTAAGAGTGTGTGTGATGTATAAGCATATATAATTATTTTAGCTCTTATACTTGGGAGAGGAAAGGGCATGATTTTATTTCCCGCTCAGAATTGTCCATAATTGGAAAGAGTACCCCTAGCAAGCAGTCTACCTTTAACATTGTCACTCAATTATATAGAATAAGGCAGCAGAAATTTGCTTCAATTTTTAAATAAAGCTTTATGTAATTAGCTTCCACTCATTGTCCCACTTCATAAAGGGGAGCTAAAGTTTATGTACATTTATGGGTCTGAGTTTTGTCTTCTCTCGCCATTTAAAATAGCCTTCATAAAAGAGATTACCAATGGGGTTCCTGTGTATGAATTGTTAAGTGCTTAACAGACTTTTTTTTTCTTGTAAATAAGAAAAACACAAGGAAAGGTAGAGAGAAGACAAGACTTACGGGGGTTTCAGAAATATCTGAATAATCTGAAGCAATCCTAATCAAAAAGTAAGGATTTCTCTAAGTAGTTATTTCTTTTCTTTTCTTTTTTTTTTTTTTGGTCAAAAATTTATTTATTTTTATCGGAAAACCAGATATACAGAGAGAAGAAGAGACGGAGAAGATCTTCTGTCTGATGGTTCACTCCCCAAGTGACCACATTGGCTGGAGCTGAGCCGATCTGAAGCCAGGAACCAGGAGCCAGGAGCTTCTTCTGGGTCTCCCATTTGGGGGCAGGGACCCAAGGCTTTGGGTCATCCTCTACTGCTTTCCCAGGCCACAAGCAGGGAGCTGGATGGGAAGCGGGGCTGCTGGGATACAAACTGGCGTCCATATGGGATTGTGGCACATTAAAGGCGAGAACTTTATCTGCTAGGTTATGACACCTAGCTTTCTAAGTAGTTATTTTCAAGGTGATCTTTTGCTAAAGATCAATTTAAACCATTGTCATTATTTTCTTTTTTGGTTATATTGACTGTGCGGTATTGTGTCTAAGAGTTTTTGAACTAACCCTAGTTCACAAAGATTTTCTGTATTTCTTTTCCAAAACTTTTATAGTTTTATGGTTCAAATTTAATTTTTTGAATTAAATTTCATAAATGGTGCTAAGTTTAGGACAACGTTCTTCCTCTACTCCCACCATAAAGTTTAGCTGTTGTGGTACCACTTAGTAAAGATCATCTTCTCTTTGTAAAAAATCAGTTGGCTGTACTTCTCTAACTTATTCTATTTATCAGTGTCTACTGCCTTATCAAAACCACTCTATTTGTATTTATAAATTAAATCTTCAACCCAGGTCATGTGATTCCATCAATGTTATTTATTCATTAGAAAGTTATACTTACAGAGACATAAAGAAGGAGAGAACAAGCGTGCGAGAGAGAATGAATGAATGAATTTTCCCTCTCCTGGTATACTACCTAAGTGGCCGCAATGGTCAGGGTTGGGCTAGGACAAAGCCAAGAGCAAAAAGCTTGTTCTTACTTTCTCATGTGGGTGCAGGGGCACAAGCACCAGGACTACCTCCCACTGCTTTCCCAGGCCATTAACAGGAAGCTGGATTGGAAGTGAAGCAGCCAGGACTCAAACCAGTGCCCACATGGGATTCTGGCATAGCTGACGGTTGCTGGACCCTGGAAATTTTTAACATTTCATTTAAAATTTTTATTTATTTCAAAGATACGGGGAGTGAAGAATGAGAGAAAGAGTGCAAACAAGCACTCCTACCCTATGATTTATTCTCCAAATGCCTGCCAACAGTCAGAGTTTGGCTGGAAAGAAGCCAGAGGCTGGATATTATAGCCAAGTCTCCCATATATGTGCCAGGAACTCAACTAACTTGACCACACTCAACTAACTCCACTAACTCAACTAACAATGACTCTTAGTAGCAATACAGATACTATAAGTGCTGCTCATAGTAGATCAAAGGAAATAAGGAACACATTATTGAAAACCAGAGGAAAGAACAGCCTTATTAGTGAAAACAGCTTTGCTGATTTGTCCTACAGTTATATAAAAAGCAGAATTATAAACAGAAGTGAAGTATTTAAGGTTGGTATAGTTTCATTGTACTAAAAACTGAGGAGAGAGAAAGAGAGAAACTGAAGGAAGCATTTTTCATCAAAAAAGTATCAGAGCTTGATTTTGGAAATATTTGGTTTCTACAGGAAAAAGGTGAAAACTTACAGAAGGGATTGTCAAGAAAACATGCTCTGGACAAAGTCAAGGACATGACTTGACAATCTTTTGTCAGTGCCTTGGAAAGACCAAAGTTCAGCATATTCAACCACACATGGAGGTCTCTGAACTGGTATACAACTTACTGTGCTGCGTCAGCTTTCTCAGGAGAAAATAGAAACAGAGAATGACAGTGGGTTAAGTTGCTACTTGGAACACCTGCATTACCTGTCGAAATGTCTGGTTTAAGTCCTGACCAGCCTTTCCATTTCTTCCTGCTGGCTCTGGCCCTACCCAGCACTAGACATTGTGGGCATTTTGGGAGTGAATCAAGAGATGAAAGAGTCTCTTTCACTCTGAGGCTACTTCTCCAATTAATGGCAGTCCTCTGATACAGAAAGAAAAGTGAGACATTTTTGAGAAAGTCATATCAGCAGAAACATTGCTAGTGACAGGCACAGAATGAAAGGAAAGAAGTCTGTCAGATTACAAAAAACTCTGTACATAGCTTGATAAACTTATGCAGGTGTAAATGTGCTTATATCTTTCATGAAAAGAAACCAACAAAAAAGGAATACTCCAAGGATAAATCAAGCATGGGTCCAGCTGATGGAAGTAAGCCAGAGGTTTATTCCAGGCAAACAGAAGCACTGGATGACAGACACAAGAGACAGGGATTTATTTAAGAAATTGGCTCACTGAATTATGGTGGCTGAACATTTCTAACACTGGCAGTCAACAGAAGACACACAGGAGCTTATATCTATACATAAAAGATTCTTTTTCAATGAAAGGACATGAAGTAGTGAAATATCCAACAATACAAATGTACTTAATGGAGTGTGCCTTGAATTTTGAAACTGAGGCCAGTGTCCCTTGTATCATTAATGTTCTCCCTTTTGGAAGGTGAGTAACTACAACTATTGCTCCATACTTAACACATCACTATATTTTTGAAAGCAGATAACTGGTTTATTAGTTTCACAGGTCTACAGATAGAGAGCAGTTTGTTCCTCTTTCTATGGACAGCTGACCTTATACTGAGACACTTAGCTGTGCTAAATTCAGATCACAAGAAACTGTGGCATATATACGCCACAGAATAGTACACAGCCATTAAAAAGAATGAAATTCTACTATTTGAAACAAAATGGTCCCAATTGGAGACCATTATACTAAGTGAGGTATGTTAGTCCCAAAAGGTCAACTACCATATGTTCTCTTTGAAATAAGGCAACCACCATGCAAAATGGAAAGAAAATTGATGTTATCGGTAAACAAGTATCTACATATATTCTCATAGATGGACTGTATAATGGAGATTAGCCTACTGGGAAGTGAAGGTACGTTGCAGTATGCATCTTTACTTCCAGATAAAAAGAGGACTACTAATGAAACTGGTTAAAAATACCTTGATAATTCTAGATTTTCTACCATTGCCTATGTCTACAATGCCATGATACACTTAAACAGCAGAGTGCTAAACTTGTAACTGTTAATGACGGACTGTACTAATGTAATAATACAGCGGGAAATGGTGGGAGGGAAAAACAGAGAGGAAGAAAAGGAATGAGGAAGGGAAGAATACCAACGCTTATAAAACTGCATCCTGGAAAAATAATAATAGTAATAATAAATGTTTAAAAGAAGAAGAATTTTAGCATGTGATTCATTAGTAAAATCTTATCACAGAAAAAAAATGGACCTTTACAGATTTTAAAGGAGAATCTGGAGAAAGGCTAGCCGGCACAGTAGAATGTGCTGTTTGTCACTGCTGAGGCAGCGAGTCAGAAGCTCTCAAAATATAATTTGGCATCATTTTATGTTGGCACACTATGTTAGACTAATATTTTCCTTCATTTGAAGTGCAAATGTTATTGGACAAGCAAGATACTATGATCATCAATGAAGTGAAATGAAAGTAAAAAACATGCAAGATATTCTACCTTGGAAGAACTGATTTCAAAAAAAATCACATCACATTTTCTTACTCAGGCGGCAGCATCAATTTTAGGAACTTCAGCAATAAAATGAATAGTATGGTTAAATTTAGTAACTTATAAACCAAGTGTTTCTGTTCTACTTATTCAGCAATTTCATCAAATATCCTTGGTAAACATACTGAAGCATTTTCTGATCTTCAACAAGCTGTGATTGTAGGTAATTTATCTACCTAGAGGTATTGTTTAGTACCTAAAAATCAGTTAGCGATTCAGGTCAGAAGACATTTGTTGTAAGTTGTAATGTTAGAAACAGGCTATGCTTAGTAGCATCTGAACAGATGGAAGTACTAATATAGTATGTGCGACAAACGTATCTGGAAAAACTATTAGGAAATACTTCTAGGTAGAATATTTAAGTAATATTTTTCTTCTGTTGCCATTAAGGAGGCCTGTCAAACTTGTACATCTATGATAAAGAATGCTGAATAACCTCATTTCAAACAGAAATTATGAGCTACAATTTGATTTAATTTCAAGTGATAAGGAAACTATCTGATATACTGCACACTGAAAATGAAAAACTAAAGTGGTTGAAAATGTTCAGACAGACTTAGGCTCCTCAGCTTTGTGTAACTTCTGGAATATAATGTAACCTTTTCCTGGTGATTCAGAGACATCAATGCTAAGCTAAAATTTTTTTATAAAGCAAGGCTTCAGATAAAAATACAGATTATGGGCACGGTGTGGAAGCCTATTGGCTAAATCCTCTCCTTGCAATCGCTGGGATCCCATTGGGTAACAGTTGGTGTCCTCACTGCTCCACTTCCCATCCAGCTCCCTGCTTGTGGCCTGGGAGAGCAGAGGAGGACGGCCCAAAGCCTTGGGACCCTGCACCCACATGGGAGACCCAGAAGAAGCTCCTAGGCCCTGGCTTCGAATTGGCTCAGTTCCGGACTTCATGTCCACTTGGGGAATCACCAGCGGACAGAAGATATTGCTCTCTCTTTTTCTCTGTGGAGCTGAGTTCCCAATAAAAATAAATAAATAAATGTATAATAAAATACAGATTACAACTGAATAGACAATTATTTAACATCATCAGTGAAAGTCTTCTGCAATTACTCTTGACAAAATCTCAGATGTCAGTCTGCTGCTAGTCATTATCCATTTTATGGTGACTTGAGTGTGTATCACTGATACATTTAAATAGTAGTAGCCACATAATCCCATTTGATGGCAAGCAACTTTGAGAAACACTTGTTCTGGAATATACTGATGGATTTTTTTTTTTTTTTTTTACTGTCTACAACACAAGGAACTGTTGGATGTCATTTATTTTTCATTCTTATTCCCTTTTTTCCTAATGTCAGAGTGACTTTTCACTCTGTTCATAACACTACTTGAAACCTCTGCCCCACATCTGCTACTTTTGCTTATTTCCTTTTTGCTTTTGCCTATACCGTTTTCATTTTATGAAAGAAAAGGTTTGGATTTTGAAATTTTTTACAAAGCAAAAAATTTATCTTTGTTTGTAATTCACAGAGACAGTGGGAGAGGAGATTGCACGTGCTGGTTCACTCCTCAAATGTTAGCCACAGCCAGGGCTGGGAGAAGCTGCACCAGGAACCTGGACTGGCGGCTGCTTAGGTCTACAGTGGGCTGTAGGAGCCCAAGTCCCTGAGCCATCACCTGCTGCCTCCCTGGCAAGTACCAGCTCAGAAGTGGAGCAGCTTGGATGCAGACATCCCAAGTGGTATCTTAATGTTTACATCAACTGCTTATTCCATGGATTCTAAAAATTTTGAGCTCTGAATGGTGACTTATCAGCTGTGTGATATTGGACAAGAGGATATTTTCATATGTATAAAATAAAAATAATGTAGACTGAGTGGTCCTGATTCACTATACTGGAAGCTGAAAGTGTTTTTAATTCAAGTTCTGAAGTGTTTGCATTACCTGCGATGAGATTACTTAGGATGGAATTCAAGTCTAAGCAAACAATTCATTTATATTTTATATACTTACTTCTTATGTACAAAGCCTAAGGGGGATTTTAAAGAATATTTTAAATAATTTTTTGTGAAATAAGGTTTCATGGTGTGCTATTTCTTATTTGAGATGTCTTATCAGTACACAGCTTTAAGGTTTTGTAATATTTTGGAGTTTGCATTTCAGGATTTTTAGATTATGTATGCTCAGCCGATTCCAGTCCACAAAAACCTGCATGTTATTAAAATCACTTTATAAGCTAAAGATGTTTTCTCCCTGGTCTTAGCTAACAGGAAATATTTTGCCACTTACTGCTCTCTGAAAGAGGTTTTGGATGTTCTCCTGGCTGATGCTCAAGGCTCTCCTTCACGGCCAAAAACTTTGTTGTTAAAGCTGAATCAAGGCTGGATCTTCGTAGGACACGGAGTTTTGCTAAAAGTTTCATCCACTATGTAATTTATTAATAATACTCTTCTTAAACGTATTAATATCCTGATTATAGCATGTGGGGGTGATATGAATGAGAATAAAAACTAGGAATCAGACTTAAATATTTTTAAATTCTGAAAATAAGGAATATGAAGTAAAAATGCCTGACAAAATGATATGTCTAGACTACTGTACCATGTTAATCAAGACACATAATTATGACAAATGAAATACAATTTATTTTCCTTCTCTGAATTTAAACAATGACCTAGCAACACCTAGAACATTAATATAAATGCTTGTCAAATATCCCTACAGAACCCTAACAGCAACTCTAAATTTAACTTTAGATCCAATTTTACCTATGACATTATGGCAGTTAGTGAAGTACTTATGGAAAAATTCTTCCTAACGCAAACATAAAATGAAATTTCTGGTATTACAAAGATGAGCCTGAAGTTATTTAATTAAAACCCTTAATTTTTGTATTACTTTTGAAGTAATTTTTGAAAATTAAAAATTGTGACCAGAAATGATTCATGACAATTGTTTAATTAGATTATTAGTACCAATACTCATCATTATAATTTATCCTCAAATTTTTTGTAACAAAGCTTTAAATTCCAAACTAAAGATTTGCAAAATAAAATATTTTTTAGCTTTATTTTGTAAGTTATTTTTTAAAAGCAATTTCTAAAACATAATTTCATTTTTATTAATGTTTAATAATAGATTGTTGGAAAAAATGCTATTTGCCTATCTTAAAGAGTCAAAAATTCTGAAAACAGAACGTAGCCATGCTGATGAAACACAGAAAATGATAAACAGAGACCACCAAGCAGGAACGGAACAAGCACAGGATAAAAATACAAAACCAATACTGCAGTGCAGTGGCACAAATGTAAAACAGTGATCTTCACTCATGCTGTTAAAATGTCTTTATAAATGCAATGATGTAGGTATTTTTCATACAATATTACTTCAAAGGCTAACTTATGACAAATTAAGTATTTAGCTTGAAATAAAAAGCAAGTAGCAAGCACCCTGCCTCCCCCAAACCCTTCTTTTCAAAACAAGGAATACTACAAAATATGTGAATACACTATGGTTTCAGAATTTCTTTTCATAAAATATGTTACAGATCTTATTCTTATTCACATAGTTAATCCTATCTGAATTTCAAAATCTTGAGAAAATAGAAACAAAATTCTTCAGATAGCATCCTCTGAAATTAGAAATATCAACCAGCACTAACAATCAGCAACATAGCAATCTTGGAAATCAGGTAAAAATTACAAAATGCTTTTTTCAACAACAGTACGTGATCTTACCAGGCAGCATCATGCTGAATTCGTCTAGACACAACCTGTCTCCTGTTCAAATAGACTATTCCTCATCTACTGGTTGAATGGATATATCTGTACTGAAATCTATTCTCAACATTCATCTAATCCAAGAGAACAGAAATGAAACTGTAAGTAGTTGCTCTTACAAAAGTATCAAGGTTATTATAAATAAGTCTGATGGCATTTAATAATAATGCTTCTCACAGAGCTAGTGTTCACTGCTGAATTAGCTGTTGATAAAATTATTACTGAATAGTAAAGGAGCTTAAATTAATAGTTGATGATTAAAAAAAGAAAATATTGACAAACAACTTACGTGAATTGTAAATTATCCATGTATTTTACTAGACATGAGTAATCACAGATCTAAATTTATTTAAGAAGCAATTTAATATTTTTCTGAATAGATCTAAAGTCCACAATAAAGCAATTTTGCATTTTCATATGCTATTCTACATTCTAAATGTATAATAGTAATGTTCAATTCAGATATTTCCTTGGTTGTATTATATTTACTTTATACGCATAAGCTATCGGTATATAAAGTGTAACAACATGAAAATCATGTTCCTGGAAAATTCTGTAAACACAGTGTGGAGCTGTTATGACTTAAAGCAAAATCCCAAGAAAAGTTTAAGTACAGATCTTCCACTAATAATACACTTTTTTCTGAAAGTCAGATTTCTAGACATTATTGCTATTGAAAGCAGTATAAGTCTTATTTTTTTTTTTCTGGAGGACACTGTATTGCATCATGAGTCTGACAGTTAATGTGCAGCTGAGTCATTACTGATTCCAGGGTCAAGAAATGATTTCATGATCAGAACAAACCACAGAGAGATAAATGAAGCAGGAGTCAGAAATAATAAGGGCCTCTAGTTATGTGCTGATCACACCATAAGCTATTAATCTCCAGGGGCAGTCATATTTATGGAATCTGCCAAAATTATACTGATACTTCTATACTTAAAAAAGAGTAGCTGCAGCATTCAAAATCCATGATAATATCCTAAATAACAATAATCACATTAGAATTTTCAGTGTTATTACAAAACAACATTTTCTCAGTCAAATCAGTACATGCTGAGTATCTTACTGGGTAGTTAATTCACTTTCACTTCATTTAATTTTGACCATAACTCCATAATGGAGGTGCAATCATTGCTTTGACTTTATAGAAGAACAGTTTCGGTCAGCTTTTCCAAGGTTACACAGATGGTATGTCAACTTTCAACCCACCATTTTCTTTAGTTTCTAAATGTAATTGGGTAACTTGCCTTTCAATTTTTTTTATATCTTTTAAAGATCAAGTCCTTTGAATGGAAATTAACTAATTAAATTTAGATTAGAGGGTCATTTTTGTCTTGCAACTCTCTGCTCCTTGCTGAGAGAAGTTCAGGGATCAAACCAAGAAATAGTAACTGAGCCCATCATCTCCTCACTTAAGGGACTGCACTCAGAGAAGCAGCTTCACGGAGGTTTTCCAGTCTATGCCATCCCCATACCTTCCAGACGTATTCTTCAGTATGGCCAAAGCATCTGGATAGCCGTCCATGTTGTAATCTCCAATATGAAGGGTAATTGGCATTGATATTTCCGTTAGTCGTTTTTCATTCACAAATGGCACAAAGCCCCAGAGTGTGCCCTTATTGCTGAAATTCTGCAGGACCGGAACCCACTACGGATGAAGAGAAAGAACATTAGATTTTCAGTAACCTTAGAATAAATATTCAAAATTGGCCAAAGAAACCATCAATTAGAATTTTTCAACATAAGCATTTTAACCCCTGATCTGAACAAAATGGTGGGTTACTGCAACTTAAAAGTAGTCCCAGAGTGTATCACTAGTCATCTTGGTACACAGCTGGTACACAGCCAGAGGGTTTACGACTCAGTTGATATTAAAATGCATCTAGTTGTATTGTCCAGTTTAAAATTCTCACTGAATGAATTATAACCTCAAAAGAGTATTTTTAAAAATCAGTCATCATTATCTAATAATGATGGCATTTCAAAAGGACCAACTGAAGAATATGAGAGTCTCCTTGATTCTCTTTCATATGAAGAATCTCCCAAAAGTCCATGGAAAACACATATTATGAAAAAGCTATGTGTGGATTTCAAAATTTTGCACCCAAATAAACTTGTACTGTGTTGTTATGACATGTCTGAAGGCACTAACCACAAGGCATCAGGCTGAGAAGAGCCCCTATCAGAGCAACATTAACTGTGATAAATGTACAGCAAGAATAAATATAAAAAATATAAAATGAGGCTGGGGTGGAAGAGTGGTTAAATCACTGTTGCTTTACAAAAAGTGCCTCAAAGAACAGCAGCCTGAAACTGGAAAGCTCAGTTTCAGAAGAGATGAGACAAGCAGGAAGCCTGAAGAAGCAGACCATCTATATCCATTTGTGAGGAAAAACTTAATTTTGTTGTGACACCCTAAGTCAATGCTAATTAAGGCCGAAACAATGACACCACAGACATTATAATTGGTTCAGCTTAAGCAATTTCTGTTTACACGGGAGCTGTTGTGGGTGAAGAGGGGGATGTGGGGAAGGGGTTTGATCGATTCCACCGGTAGTTCACTCCTCAAACATGCACAAACGCTGCAATAAGCTAGCCCAAAGTTGCTGGGTTGGAACTCAGTCAGGTGTTCTGTCTGGGTGGCATGGAGTCCAATTACTCAAGCCATCACTGCTGCTTCCCAGTGTAAGTATTTGCAGGAAGTTTGATTCAGGAATACTGAACTCGGGCATTCCAGTGTGGGGCAGATGCCAACCACCTGTCCCATGCAGCATTTTGTCACAGAACTGAAACAGGTTGCAGCATGGCTTCATGATTCTGAAGACCGAGCACAACGAAAACAATGAGCAGCAAGAGTGAAAAGCAGGTCAATGAAAGCAAAGTGTGGTCAAAAATAAATGTCATGGAAACAGTTTTTTGGAATGCTTAAGGCATCTGGCTTGTTGACCTTCTAGAGGCGAAAAGAACAATAATATTTGTTTCTAAAAAAATTAGTCAAAGCTTTAGCACAAAAAATGCTTGGGAAAGCTTTACCAGAGTCTTCCCTCATAGCCACAATGGTTCTGTTTATTCCTCTCATTAAACAAGGGCAATTTTTTTTTTTAATTTTAATAGGAAATCATCTCACAACCCTGATTTGGTTCATTCTGACTTTTTTCCCCGAACTGTACATATGTTTAAAAGACAGTAATTTGTTTCATTTAATAACATAAAAAAGACTGCCACTGACAAGGTCAAATTCTCAGGAATTTGGGCCAGTTCTGTGTAGAGGGTTAAGCCTCAGCCTGAGGTGGACATCTCACTTGGACACTTTGTCCCAGCTGCTCCACCTCTGATCAAGCTTCTTGCTTGTAGCCTGGGAAAGCACTGGAGGATGGTCCAAGTCCATGGGACCCTGAACCCATATGGGAGACAGGAAGAAGGCTTTGCATCAGCCCACTCCAGCCATGGTGGCCATTTGGGGGTGAGCCAGTGGATGGAAGAGCTCTCTCTTTCTTTCTCCCTTTCCTTCTCTGTGTAACAGTATCTTCCAAATAAAAATAAACCTTAGATAGGAACATTTTCAGTAGTTTCAAGTTCCTTAGGTATAATTGTTTTAAAGTAATCCTTGAACTAGACAGTTCTTACATTTAGACAAAGTTCTTATTTTAAATTTTTATCTTACTTCCATTTTCTCACAAACTCTTTGAAGTGCCCTTGTATATGTAGATGATTTTATTCATGACCCCAAACCAAGAAGTTCCCAAGGCTCCCCAGACAACACTGCCGCAACTAACAGATGTTTCTCAGCCAAGCAGTATGAGCTTTCTCACTACAAGAGTAAGAAGTTAGACTTAAAAATTCTTTCATTTCTATATTTATTATAACAGAATAGACTGATTTCAAAATGAGCTTTTGGAAATTCTTTTCTCTCATGATTGCACAGATCTTCACCTTTAAAATAATTTAATGTACAACTACAAATCTGAGGAGCTAAAACCATGCCAATAAAATTGTAGATGTTTCCACAATTAGCTTAGAGTACAGATGCAGAATATGACCTGGAAATGCAGCAACAGAAGCTGGCACAGGTGACTTGAAATGGCAGGAGGCCAAACACGCCTATAGATTTCTTTTCCTTCTAAGCAGATAACTCATTTACATGGCTGCGAGCAGAACTACATTAAAAATGGCTTGTGGAGCTGCTGTGTCGTGTAGCAGATGTTGCACTTGACATTGTCATTTTACATTGGTGCTTCACTTCACTTCCAATTTACTCTGCTGATGACCTGGGAAAAGCAGTGTTTGGGACCCTGACACCCATGTGGGAGGCTGGGATGAAGGCTGTGGCTCCTGGCATTACTTTGGTTCAGCCCTGGCTGCTTCAGTCCTCTGGAGAGTAAGCCAGCAAAGGACTCCTCTCTCCTTTTCTGGAACTCAGACTTTCAAGTATACAAATATCTTCTTAAAAACTGGCTTCTTAAAAGAAGGCCTCGTAAACAAGGCATATCCAACATTTGACAGGTTGTCTGAAAAAACTGTAATTTTTATACTATTTAAAAATTGTTTTATAGAAATTTTAATGAAAAAGAATGACACACATGATTATTAAAATTAAGTTTTTAAAAAATGTGGTTTTTATTTTTAATCCCTTTTGCATTCTTTTCTGCAAGAATCAAAAGGTATACTGGGGCTGGAACTGTGGTTCAGCATGTAAAACCATTCCCTGTGACACCGGCATCCCATATGGGCTGTGGTTTGAGTCCTGGATATTTCACTTCGTTCCAGTTCCCTGTTAGCACGGGAAAGCAGCAGGACACGGCCCAAATGTCGGTGCTCCTGTCACCCAGGAGACCAGAGGAAACTCTGGACTGTGGGGTTCAACCTGGCTCAGACCCAGCTATTGTGGTCATCTAGGGAGTGAACTGTAACTGTGTCTTTCAAATAAATCAATCAATCTTTAAAAAATATAGTGTTTCATATCATCAAAATGCTTTAATAGTTTTGAGGTTGGAAAAAAATCTGTTGGTTTTGCTTTGGAAGAGGATGGGAAATTTCACAAAACATCGTTACCGCAAATTTCTGAGGATGACAGTTTATTAATCAGGATAAATTCCTATTGAGGTAAATGTATTAAGGCCTACAAAGTAAAAGGAAATGTTCTTTACTGTAAAATTCCTTAAAAAAATTTTAAGGACTTTGGTAATTAATCTTTCTAGAGAAATATCTGAGTAGGTCTGAAATAATCTTTTTCTTTAAAAGACTTTTTCATTCAGTTGAAAGGCAGAGTGAGAAAGGCAGGATGCTCAAGGGAGATATTTCAGCCAATAGTTCGATCTCTAAAATGGCTATTAGCCACCAATCCTGGGCCAAGTTGAAACCAGAAGTCAGAAGTTCCATCCTGATCTTCTACATGGGTAGTAGTGGTCTAAATACTTAAACTAGCATCTGTTGCTTTCTCAGGAGCATTAACAGGAAGCTGGATCAGAAGCAGATAGGCAGTGTGACATGGTAACCCTATATCGAAAGCAGAGGTTTAACCTGCAGTGTCAAAACACTGACCCAAAGTGAAAATATTTTTGCAAGTTTTTACTTTTTCAACAACTACAATTAGTTTTAAATATCTATGAACCAATAATGAGGTATTACTGTAAGTGATTCATACTTTAAAAAAGTTCAAGATAATCAAACTTCTGGTTTTACTAAATACTTTCAGTTATATGAAGATTTTTTTAACTGCTTCCGGATAAAATCTATCCTGAATTTTATAGCTCCCAAGGGCTATAAAAGAAACATGCTATTCTATCATTTGTTACTCCCCCAAAAGAAAATAAAACAGATTTATTCTATTACCATCATAACCTCTCACTCCTATATTAATCCTCCAGTTTGACTATCAGATTCTAAACTGTACTCATGAGCTATGGGTAAAACTAATTGTCGGAGAAAGAAGGAAATCCAGATACTATAATAAATGCAAAATTCGTGGGGTAGGCATTCGCCCTAGCTTAACATCAGCATCTCACAGCAGCGTGCCTTTGTTTGCTTCTCTGTTGCAGCTGCCATGCTAGTTTCCTGTTTTGCAGACCACGGGAGGCAGCAGGGACTGCTTAAATAATGGAATCTTGCCACTAATGTGAGATCTTGATTGAGTTCCTCATTCCTCACTTCAGCTCAGACTAGTCCTGGCCATTGATTGGACAGTAAACCAGTTGATATCCCATCACCATCATCCAAAACAAGGTTATGAAACTAGGTATAATGTATTTCTAGGTAATTCTGTGTCTAACAGTGTTTGACCATATTTCTGGCATTTAAAATGCTAACAGAACATAGGATCCAGAACTTTTTTGATCTAAAGATTCATTCATTTCTTTATTTAAAACACAATGTTAAAGAGAGAGATAAATTTTCCAAATGCTAATATACGCCCCAAATAGTCACAAGGGCTGGGATTGGAGCAGACTGAAACCAGGCACCCAAAACTCCACCTGGGTCTCCCCCGAACGTGGCAGGGATCCAAGCACGCAGACACTCTCCTGTTGTTTCCCCAGGTACATTAGCAAAGAGATGGAATAGAAGTGGAGCAGCTGGGATTTGTCTGCTGTAAATATGGGTTGTGCCATTGAATCAGAGGTAATTATAAAAGCACATTTGCCATCAACATATAGTAATAAACAGATTTAAGAGTGCTTCATTATATTGAAATAAGGAAGCCAATACCTTACTTTTGAGTTTCTATCCTGATTTTTCAGATACCTTGTTTAGCTGTTTGAAGATTTTTTCAAAGTGTATTAATTGGTCATAATGAAAAACTAGTGGACATACCTGCTTTGCTCCAGAGAGTGCTAAGTAGATGATGCTTTTGTGGCAATTTTGATCCTCACAGCCGGGTAGTAAGTGATCCATGTGTCCATCTCCATCTGCCAAAGGAAAGTTCATAAGCCCATTAACAGGCACAAAATCAAGTTTTCTTGTATGACAGGTTAAATGCTTTTACATTCAGAGTCTACATCACCTCGGTTAAAAATGAAGAATCTGACACATGGCTTTATAATGAATGTGATTCTATTAAAAATCCCTCTGTTCCTTGCTATATCTTTATCTGGACTGCATGCTTATCTTTGGTTAAATATTTATCAGAATTGGAAGCAGAAATTATATCAGAGTGTAGCTAAAATCATCAATTTTTAAAAATGTAGCTTTTTTACTTATTTACATAATTATTATTATCACCACAGGAGAAAAACAAGCACACTAACAGTAAATTGCTACATGGTCTACTTCTAATGTGAGACTCTAGAATTTATACATATTTCAAGTGTTTTTTATTCAGCATGAACCTCAAGTGCTATAATCTTCTCAGTAGTAGTTTTTTTTTTTTTTTTAAGATTTATTTATTTTTATTGGAAAAGCAGATTGAGACACAAGAGGAGACAGAGACAAAGATCTTCCATCTGCTGGTTTATTCTCCAAGTGGCTGCAATGACAGGCTGGAGCTGAACCAATCTGAAGCCAAGAGCAAGAATCTTTCGGGTCTCCCAGGTGGGTGCAGGGTCCGAAGGCTTTGGACAATGCTGTATTACTTTCCCAGGCCACAAGCAGGGAGCTGGATGGAAAGTGGAGCAGCTGGGACATGAATCGGCACCCATATGGAATCCCAGGCATGAAAGGCGAGGATTTAACCAATAGTTTATTGCACTGGGCCCCCTCAGTAGTATTTTTAAGAATAAAAAATGCAAATGAAGAGAATACAAATTTTTTTTCCAACTGTCTGCTTTTTACAAAGTTGCACATCGTTTTGCAAACACCTCTAGAGTAATAGTTCCTGATGAATGTGAAGTCAGTTGTTCTATTGAATCCTGCTCCCCCACTTTTTTAAGATTTACTTATTTTTATTGGATTATTTTATAGAGAGAAAGAGACATGCAGAGAAAGATCTATTGGCTGGTCCACTTTCCACGTGGCCTTCATGGCTGGAGGTGAGCTGATCTGAAGCCAGGAGCTTCTTCCAGATCTCCCACTTGGGTGAAGGGTTCCAAGGCTTTAGGCTGCCCTGTACTGCTTTCCCAGATCACAAACAGGGAGCTGGAAGGGAAGTGGAGCAGCTGGGACATGAACCCTTGAACATACAGGAACCCGGTCTATGCAAGGCAAATACTTTAGCAAAAGCTAAGGCACTGGGCCCCACTGATTCCTTCTTCCTACTGTCTCTTCTACTTAAAGGGGTTTACAAACAGAAAGGTAAACCTACTTAGGGAGACATTCAGAAAGGATTCGTCATACAGCTTGTAAATTTAGGGGCTGATTTTGTTTCTTTAATGAATCATTTACTTGATAATGTACATTATGTCATTTAACATAGATGTAGATGATATATTTGGAAAAAAATAAAAGTTCAATCAATACAGAAATTACCTTTATAGTATAGGTTTACATGTTTATATGTTAGAGATGTATAATAGGTCTAGCATATCTCCAACAATGTATTTTTCAAAAATTAAGCCACGTTGGATAAAAAGCTAGCTGCTGGAATCTGACCTTTGCTGGAAAAAAGGAAAATGGCACAGAAACTAAAAAATATATTCATATCATTTAGTGTAACTAAATGACTTAATTATTTGTAGCCCTCATAAATAATACTAATAAACCTTATTTATAGGCTCAACAATTACTCAAATCAATATATGAAGAACAACCTCAATTACATTATCTAAATTTAGACTATTTGAGAAGTAAATGTTGCAAAGAGATACTGTTCTAGTTGAAAAGCAAAAGGTTTTCCAAGAAGATAAATAAGTATTATGTCTCTAAGTGACATATAAAAAACAGCTAGCCAAGTTGAAAGAATTAAACACAAAGACGTTATTTATTAGCTGGCTCTACTGATACTTAGGTTTCATTAAAAGCCAAGCACATCAGGAGAACAGCACTAAGTGTTGCCCTTCAGTTTACCTCAGTGACAAAATACTCAAATTTTATTCTTATTTCTACTTCCCCTTTCCCTAGTTCTTCTTTCACGTAGTTTCATATTTCCCATGAATAATATGACCACAAATTAAACAATGTTTATATGAGTAATGAAAACACCATAACCATGTCATTGAGTATAAATAAAGAGTAATATTTTATATATGCATACACAAAAATCTAGGACTCCATGCAGGGCGCTGCTTTTTAGACTAAGTGTAAGCGATATAAGTGTGCATTTTATGTTATGAGGAAATGCTATAACTAAGAGCCCAACTTCAAGACTAAAAGGAACTTGCATTTTTCAAGGAAACATTTTTCATAGAATATCATGTTTCAGTTTTCTGATGTGTTTTAGAATATCTTTCTAGTAGAGAACAGAAATAAGACAAAGACTGCTGATTAAGCATTTAACAAGACTTTTCCATGGTTCACATTTTGCTCCATTTTTAAAATCATTTGTGTTGATTCTCCCCCTGAAATATTTATTTACAAACCATGCATACAATTACACGTGTATTTCCAATGAAGAGAGATTCTTCTAAATAGTCATAACAGTTACCATTTAAGATACATGCCTCTACCTTCTTTCTATGCTCCAACTTTGCCTATTGATCTAATAGTAATACATGTAGGGGGGTAGGGGTAAAGTCGCCAGTTAGGGCACCAGCATCACATATAAGCTGATTTGAGTTCCAGCTGCTCCACTTCCCATCTAGTTCTCTGCTAATATATATCTGGGGAAAGCAGCAGAGTATGGCCCAAGGACTTTGGCTCCTGTACTCATGTGGGAGATTCAGAAGAATCTCCTGGCTCCTATCTTTGGACCAGCCCAGGTCTGCCCTTGGTGACCTTTTCGGGAGAGAACCATCAAATGGAAAATCTCTTTCAGCTAAGAACTATAATTTGTTACACCAAAGCTCATATAAATAATGTCCTTTAGGAAGTGACCATGAAGAAAGTGATGCCGGGGCAGGTGTCTTGTTTAGCATTGTGACATACAGAGACATTATGACCGATCCCACGGAAATACAAAGAATTGTCAGAGATCATGGGAATAATTTCATGGAAACAAGTTTGATAACCTAGAACAAATGGAGAAATGCCTAGGCATACACATGACCAAAACTGAATCATGAAGAAATAGAACAACTAATGACAGTAATAAAAAGCCTTGGATGAAGAAAAATCCAGGATTGGATAGTTTACTGTGTAATCGTACCAAATATATAAAGAATGAACACCATTGTAACTAAAGTATTCCAAAAATTAGGAAAGAATTCTTTAAAATATTTTATGAGGTCAGTTTTATCTTAATGCCAAAACCAGAAAGACACAACCAGAAAATTGTAACCGTATATGTGTGGTGAAGAACGATGCAGGGGCCTCAATAAAATGTTAGCATGTTGAATCTATACCACATTAAAAATATTATTCATCATAATCAAACAGACGTATCTGAGGGATGCAAGAATGGTTGAGAATATGCAAAAGAGTAAATATGGCAGACCACATTCTACAGTGAAGGGTAAAAAGTCATATAACCATCTCAACAGATGGAGGAAAGACATTTTATAAAATCTAACACTTTTTCATGAGACAATTTAACATCTGAAAAAAATCAGGTACAGAAAGAATGTATCTCAACATAATAAAAGGTCACATATCAGAATCTAATGGCTAACATCATATTGCATGGGTAAAATTTGCTGAGAGCTTTCTAACATCTATAATATGATAAAGTTGCCCTCGACACTACTTTTATTTAACACAAGATTTGGAAGTGTCAGCCACAGCAATTGTGTGTGTGTGTGTAGTGGGGCAGGGGAGAGGAGGTGTTATACAAGTAAAAAGAAAAAAGGAAGTCACATTTTCATTGTAAATGACCTTATATAAATAAAACTTCAAAAGCTCCAGGAAAAAAAATAATAAATCTAACACATGTTGTATAATTCAGCCTACAGCACACAGTAGCAGTTATACACCAAAAGCAAACAATCTGAAAAAAAAAATCAAGAATGTAACATTATTTTTAATGGCCATAAAAAATTACTAAAAATATAGGAGTAAAAACAAAGAAGTGAAAGACCTCCTCTACAGTGGAGTTTATACCACGCTGATGAAAACAGAGAAAGAAACCAGAAGCGCCATTCACCCCATGTGCAAGGACTGGAAGAATCAATATATACCCATTCATTCTAGCACTTGTGTAAAAGAAATATCTGGTAAAATCACACATCAATTGCTTAGGAAACATGGATTCACTGAGGTATCCTCAGAATGTTGACTCATACATTGGATAACATCAAAAATTCACATTTATTCACATCACAGCACTAGCACCATATAAGACTTTCAGATACTGGGAGGCCGTCAACTCAATGGTAGGTCTATGTTTTGCAGAATTCCCAAGTTTTGTTTGAAAGGTCGCATTTTACATTAGCACAAAACCTTGTCAGTTATTTGCTTGAAGTGACAAGTTTGGTTTTTTTTAGAAGAAAATGAATCGCTAGTTTGTCAAACATATGCTTTTAAGTACAGAAGTGTGTTATATTATTACAAAAGAAAATCAAATGAGTGGCTAGTTCAGCTTGCAGCTCAGTAATACCAATATCTTTTAGCAAGACAACCATTGCACTTGCTATGCAGCATAAAGTATTTTGTGTTAGTTCTTATTCCCCATAAAGAATTTGGAGAAAATATACTTACAAACTTTTTCCTTATGACCTCTAAGTATTACTAATAACTTTCACAGTTCTTCCCACTCTGGTTTTAACTTCATGCTTCATGTCCCACACCACCCTGTTTTCTTTAGTAGCTTTGGACAAATATTCTTATTTTTACATGCTAGCTTTATCTGAAATTTCTTTCCATATTGAATGTGAGTGTTGATTTTACTGAGTTCAGTTATCCCGTGCTAATTATTGAATGGTGTATAACTTTCAGAAGGCACATTCAAAGTCTTTATCTTTTATTATCTAAAATTGTAAAATTATGAAAAGAAGTATAACCTGGCAATCATACGGGATCACTGTGAGAATTCTAAGTGGAAGAATCTGGAAAATATTACAAGTCAATAAACAAACATGGAGAATTTATCTTTCATTCTCTTCTCTATCACTTTGTTATCCTGTGTGGTCACTGCAGAGGTGACCACGCTTAGCAGATTGACACCAGAGTGAAAGTGTTTAACTCTTGGAAGGACAAAATGCTGCCAGCGAAAACAGTGAAACACTTGGTCATAAAAACTCAAAGCAATACTTTAGGATTTGCTGAATATTACTCCATATGGAGAGAAAAAAAATTAAATGGGATGCCTGCAAATTCTGAGCTACAATCTGGAATCCTGAGTTCAATGGCAAAAATAAATCAGTGTATTTTTTTTTTTTTTTTTTTAAAGATTTTATTATTACTGAAAAGCCGGATATACAGAGAGGAGGAGAGACAGAGAGGAAGATCTTCCATCCGATGTTTCACTCCCCAAGTGAGCCGCAACGGGCCGGTACGCGCCAAACCGATGCCGGGACCAGGAACCTCTTCCAGGTCTCCCACGCGGGTGCAGGGTCCCAAAGCATTGGGCCATCCTCTCCTGCTTTCCCAGGCCACAAGCAGGGAGCTGGATGGGAAGTGGAGCTGCCGGGATTAGAACCGGCGCCCATATGGGATCCCGGGGCTTTCAAGGCGAGGACTTTAGCCGCTAGGCCATGCCGCCGGGCCCAAGTGTATTTTAATTATAAAGTAGAACATGGCATGACAGCTCATGTGGAAAGCAAGTCTAAGTGTCTTCTTCCATCATCTAGAAAACTGACTGACAGGTGATGGCAGTATACAAGAGAAATACATAAAAGACATATGACCAATTGATCATACATGATTTTAAATAGAATTCAAGGCTTTAACTTTTACTAAATCAGACCCAAGTTTAACAGGATTTTAAAAATTTCATTTCTTGCTAAAATAGAACTAGAATATAGATGGAATTACAGCTTTCCCATCACATTTGTCAAGAGACATTTGGAAGACATGACAGTTTGTACATTGCCCTATAAAACTACATTTAGGGCCCGGCGGCATGGCCTAGCAGCTAAAGTCCTCGCCTTGAAAGCCCCAGGATCCCATATGGGCGCTGGTTCTAATCCCGGCAGCTCCACTTCCCATCCAGCTCCCTGCTTGTGGCCTGGGAAAGCAGTTGAGGACGGCCCAATGCATTGGGACCCTGCACCCGTGTGGGAGACCCGGAAGAGGTTCCAGGTTCCCGGCATCGGATTGGCGCGTACTGGCCCGTTGCGGCTCACTTTGGGAGTGAAACATCGGACGGAAGATCTTCCTCTCTGTCTCTCCTCCTCTCTGTATATCCGGCTTTCCAATAACAATAAAAAAAAAATCTTTAAAAAAAAAAAACTACATTTATCATTCATTATTAATATAAGGCTGGAAACACAGGTAGGACGAATAAAAAGTTGCCAAAAACCTGTTTTCTTTTACATCTACTAAAAGACATGAGGAATATCATGTTATACTTTTCAGAGGGCCAAATCATTAGCAAAGCAAAATTATGACACAGAAATATATTAAACATGGCACAAAATAAGTATAATGGACTCAGTTGTTTAATGAAACAAAAAATGTTCATAAACCAAATGATAACAAAGATACAAGTACTATATCAATCAAGGAAAAACAAGAGTCATTCTATCTATACTATTTACAAGGAAGGAATAAACTTCAAATCACTTAAAATATTCATTTTCAAATGATATAAATGATAGATTCACAACTACATACATAGGCTTACTTTGCTTCAGACATTAAATAGCATGTAGGTTAATTTTATATTTAGCTCACATAAATACAAAATGAATGCACCTATGAAACAGAAGCCAAGTCTGTACTGTGCCAGGCTTTACAGAAACGTCTTCAGAAATATGCAATGTTACAAAACATGAACATAATCAAACACAAGAACTGTATTTCTGAGACTACTGGTCAGAACAGACACGGGAGGGCTGGGAAGTATAAAATGGGAACAAGGATACAGAATGCCAACAAGATTTCTCAGTTTTTGAAAACACACATTTCTAAATGAGAAAACTAAACTATTTATGACACATAACAAGATGTTTTGAATTATGTATACATTGCAGAATGGTTAATTCCTCATTGCATCACCTCATTCTTTTGCATTGAGAATGCTTAAATTTGTTCTAATAATTTTCAAGTATATGATACATTGTTAATAACTGCAGATATTAGGTTGTACTTAACATAAATTTAGGCTTTGTGAATTGCTGCGCAACAGGACTCTCGTGGCGACTGTTTTTTCTCCAAGTACTTGGAGAAATCATTCTATTTATTACTAAGACTGAAATGAAAAAGCATTTTTCCTTTTCATTTAATCCCTGAATATTTTTTAGGCTTCAAAAGTGTCTCCTGAAAACCTTTCTGTTGATGCTGTTCTGTTTTGCTCTAATTCCTTGGTTATCAGGCCTTGATGAATTATTTCCCTCTTCCGGATTTTATACAGCAAAGTCATTTCCTCTGCTTCTTGTTCTGACCAGCCGTGGTTCTTGCCGTTATGTGAATCATGGCAGAAGACTACTCTCTTCATGAGTATGGCAGTAATGGGATAGAAAGGCCCAGTTCCAGTCCTGTCACAGTTCACAACCATAGAAATGCCTCCTAAGCATTACATACAGTAATAGCCTGGTTTATCTTACCTTACTAGCCTGAAATAGGACGGGAAGAAGGGTAGACTAGATTATTCTTTTTTTTATTAAATTTATTCATTAATTACATTGTGTTGTAATTACATAGAATCTGGGATTCTCCCCCCACCCTCCCCCCGTGGTGGGTTCCTCCACCTTGTTGCATAACCATAGTTCAAGTTCAGTTGAGATTCCCTCTTTGCAAGTATATGCCAAGCGTAGAGTCCAACATCTTATAGTCCAGTCAAGTCCAACTACTTATTGGGTAGACCCTTTCTGGTCTGAGGGCAGAGACAGCAGACTGGTCAAATAAAAGCACTAACATACCATCTGCAACAATTAACATCGTTATGGAATTAATTGACGTGGTACTGAGCAGTCAACATGTTAAAAATAAATGCGATTTCTTAACCACTTTCTGTGACCCCCCATTCACAGTTCAATTTTAGTTTATATACGACATATGATATAACATCCATAACATAACATGTTATGCTTAACAGACTATTCTTAAGATTAAAACCCAGTATCCATTATTTTATATTAATTATCACATGTGCCATAAAATTACATTTTTAGTTTTCCTTAACAAAAATACTGTATTTATGCATGGACATAGCATAATTTTTCTAAAGTGCCCACGTATCATGAAAAATGAGGAAACAGTTCCATTAATAATCCTTTAAGAATTGTGAATGTATCTTTAAGAAATCGATCGTATTATTTAAAATTTGAAGGGGCCAGCACCATGGCTCAAACAGGCTAATCCTCCACTTTAAAGCACTGGCATCCCGTATGATCCCATATGGGCACTATTCATGTGCTGCCTGCTCCAACTGCTGTGCCAGCTTCCTGCTGGTGACATGGGAAAGCAGTGGAGGAGGGGACACGGAGGAAACTCCTGGCTTCAAATCAGCTCAGCTGCAATTGTTCCAGCCATTTGGGTAGTTAACAAGTAGACGGAAGATCTCTCTTTCCCTTGCTCTGTAATTTTGACTTTGAAAAAAACAAATTTCAAAAAAAGAAAATAAAAAGAAAAACATCTAAGCCTAGAAGGACCTAGTTCCAATCTCAGCTGTCATTTGTTGGCAGTGTGCCCTTGGGCAAGTGATTTATCATTGCTTCGCCTTAGTTTTGTTATCTGTAAAGAGCAGAGTACTTCAAGATTATCCTGCAGAGATGAGATGATGGTCACACTAGTAAGCATGCATTTAGTGTTTGCCTATATACAAAACACTGTTCAGTGCTATTCATGTATCATTTCCTTTAATATCTACTGTGTTATTATCCTGTACTAAAAGAATCAGATGCCAGAGGTTAAGTAGCTTAATTTAACTCTGATTCCGGAATTGGTAAGAGGCAGACCTCAACTGAGGCCTGTCTCCTGAGCACATATTTTCTGTCTTTGTTCTTTACACAGCACATTAAGAGTTGCACAATTGGCAGGTACTGTCGGGTAATGAATGCTCAGACATGTCCAATGGTGCCACTACAGTATCAAAAGCAGCTGCTTTACGTAAGCAAAGAGTCATCAGAGCAAAGTGGAAACAAGGGAACAGCCTCTTAGTTGCTGTTGCAGAGCCTCGATGTTGAAGAGTGTAGCCCTTTGAAGAGTAAGGAATGGCTCCTACTAACATGGACGTTGAGAAGACCTGCTAAGACGGATTTTCTGAAAACTGCCTATGCTCATCTTTCATCGAACTATCAATTGTCATGAAATGCACCTTTGAAATAGCACCAGTAAAACTCTACATAAACACGGTCTAGTCTAAAGATAAAAAAGGATAAAATTTCGGAAATACATAGATTGGCTGGAAACATTCTTTCAAAATACAAACATTCTGGTGATGAGAGTATTTTAAATGTTCTTAGTTTTTTGGCTCTATGAGCATCAGAAAACTAGCAATTTTAGTTAAAACACAGTTTCAATTCTGTTTAGAACTATTGTTATAATTTCTACTTGCACATATTTTAGATCAGCAATGAAATGACCAAATGCATAGTTTTTAAGCTACTCAATAACTCTGTTATTTGGGTATCAAATTCTCAGGTCTCAGTTTCTTGTCTTTAAGAAGTAGGCCTTTTTCCCTCACGTGAGTAAATGATTCTAATGGAGAGACTATTTGAGCTACCTCTGAAAAACCGTTTTATTGGTTCATTGTGAGCCTTGTGCCAATGGGATTGAGGCCGATAAAACAGCTGATGAAATGACATTTCATCATTATCATGTTATTCACTTTCAGATGAGAATCTTTTATTATTCATCATTTTCAAAAGACAAATATAAAACCAAATATTAGAAAGAATCTTATAGCAATTATGATCTGCCTTTCATGACCACTAAACAAAACCTTTCAGCCAGTGACAGATGTAAGGATCCTTTTCCATAATGGTGATTTATTTACATATTTCATACACATTTCCCTAACTATTGATGCCTTTTATTAAACCACCAGTGAAGAAAATATAAGTAATTTCTCAGTAAATTTAAAATATGCAATGTTAGATAAAAAATTATGTCCTTAATTTCTATCATATTTGAGATGAGAGCTGAACCTCAGAAAAGTCACAAACCACATGTCCAGGACCAGATAAAGAGGATGAGCCAAGCTGACACCTGCTACACGATCCTTCAATTGTACAAGCTCATGTTCTTATTCTTAGAAACAGGTTATAAGTCAATCTGTTGGGCAAGACACTGCATTATGTCAGGATAATTGTTCAGGCTTTCCAATCGTCTTCTGCTGTATAGCAGTAGTTGATTCAAAGGTACCAGAGTCTCATTTTATCATAGCAATCTACATATACATGTATCGTAATTAGAAAGTATTCTAAATAATATTGTTAAGCACTGAGGAAAACATGCAGGCTTAGAATTAATAGGCCCCTAAAAAATAGCAAAGAAAATTCTGTCCTTACATTATGAGGCAGATTTCTGATACTATACCAAACCACGATTCATAAAAGTAAAATCAGATTAACTTGGCTATATGAAATTAATCATTATTTTTTAAGATAATATTAAGAAAATGCAGATAATCCCTAAATTAGAAAACATTTGCACACCACACATGTGATAGGATAGACAACAGAACAAAAAAATGGGATTACTTTGTCTGAGCCGCAAAGGGAATGGGTTAACCTATACAAGGCACTAGTAAAGCACATACTGAACCCACTATCTATTCTCCAGCTACCTTCTACTCATCCATCTATCCACCCATCATTCAACTCTTTAGTAGCTGGAAATTAAACCTACCTACATCTAAATAGTACACTTGGGTTTTACTTATGAATGTGGTATTTATACTGAAGGAAAATATTGAGCTGTAGATGACAGAAAATGAGGTCAATATGGAATTGGAGCTGTTTGAAACAGTGGGGAGTACTTCTAAAAAAGGAGGCACCAGGCTCTTCACATTCTCAAGCCCATATGCTGCTCTGAGAGCAGGGAATTCCCCTTAGGAAATAGATATAGGTTTGAATAATTTCTAAGAAGAGCCAAAGGTGTCTACAAAGAATCATTTTTATAATACTAAGGCCATTAAATAATGAAGAAATGTACACAGTGAAGTTCAAAGGGTAAATTTCTGGGTTGCTCTACTTATAACATGTTCATTCTTTTTTTATTTTTTTTTGTTAAAGATTTATTCACTTTATTACAAAGTCAGATATACAGAGAGAAGGAGAGAGAGAGAGGAAGATCTTCCGTCCAATGATTCTCTCCCCAAGTGACCGCAACGGCCGGTGCACGCCAATCCGATGCCGGGAACCAGGAACCTCTTCTGGGTCTCCCACATGGGTGCAGGGTCCCAAATCTTTGGGCCGTCCTCGACTGCTTTCCCAGGCCACAAGCAGGGAGCTGGATGGGAAGTGGAGCTGCCGGGATTAGAACCGGCGCCCATATGGGATCCCGGGGCGTTCAAGGCGAGGACTTTAGCCACTAGGCCATGCTGCCGGGCCCCACAGGTTCATTCTTACGATAAAGTTATAATGTGTCGACATGTTCCAATTAAGTTGTGGATGATGTTGGAAAGTGTTATTTTCCATAAAATCCATTGTATTTATCTACAAAATTCTAACAATACTGAAAAACATAATATTAACCCATAGAATTTTTAACTGTTTTACTATTCAAAGGGAAAATTACATAGTTCTAGCAATATGTATTACAAAATGCCAAGTACAGTAGAGTTCTGAGCCAGAAAAACAACTCTGAGCTAGGAAGATGAGAATGTATCATATATAATCATAATATAGCAAGGGACACAAAATACTGGTCTTTGTTATATCTATATAGCTTAAAAGAAATAGGCCAATCTGCTTTAAATGCTGACTATGTTTAAAAATCAAGACTCTGAAGCATCAATTGTACAATTTTTAAATGAATTACCATTTCCAATCAAAATGCATTCAATATATTCATCACTGTCACATCTGGTATGCCTCCCTCAACTAGATGCCTCATATACATCTCGGTTACAAAGCACAGATTCTCAGTTACAAAGCAGAAAGTCAAGGGATAATCACTTTTGCTATGGTAGCCAGCATACTGTACTTGCAACAGTGACATGGAATGAATGAAAATACAAACGGGTTGGACTTAGTATCTGTTTGAAAAAGCACCACAAAATTAGAATACTCTAAGAGCTTCTTATCACTTTAGATGTTATGTGTACACAAAAAAATCTCAGCTTTACTAAAAACATAACTGTATTGACAGTACTGTCTTTTAAAAAATATTTATATGTATTTATTTGAAGGGCACACACACACACACACACATACAGTGAGACAGGTAGACAGGATTCCTTATCCACTAGGTCACTTCCCAAATGGCCATAAGGCTTAGGCTGGGACAGGAGCCCCAAGTTTCTTCCAGACATTGACATAAATGCAGAGGCCCAAGCACTTGCGCCATCTTCCCACATTTCCCATGTGCTATACAGAACTAGATTATGAGTGGAACAACCAGGTCTCCAACTGGTACCCAAACACTATGCTTGCATCACGACTGCAGGTTCAGGCTGGTCCACCACAATACTGGCCTCTGGATCGCCTTTCGTTGATGGAACAGGGACAGGGAAGGCTGAGGGAGACAAAGGTCCAGGAGGCTAGAGAAAGAATTCCATATTCTGGCAACTCCGATTTGGACCATGTGAGAACCATACTGGCAGTACGAAGAAACCAAACGGGTATTATGAAATTGTAAGAATACAGGTGTCCAGGTAAATGTTAAATTAAAAGAAACACTATTCAACGACCTCATCGTGCTTGGAGTGGTGAGATTGGCAGCGATTCATAACTGGTGAACTATCAAGACCACTTGAACAAGTATCTCAGAGCGTGCCCCACATCCGGGACTTGGGGTGGGTGGGAAACTGGGTGGGGCTTTTCCCTCAATATCCCCCTTTACCTCAGATACATGAAAGAAACAATATGGAAATAATAGTCTTACCCAATTCCCTATAGCCCTTGAACCTTTTTACCCTAATTAACTATGTAAAGATTGTCAAAAAAAATTATTGATAGTGTATTAAAAAGTTTCATAACTATTGACTAAAAAAAAAAAGAAACACTAAAGACAATGCGTGTTTGTTGTCCATTGGTTGAAATTCAGAATTAAATAAAAGAGAAACATGAAGATGAATAATCACACTTTAGAAGGGTCCAAGTAACCCACGTTACAGTTAGATGCCTCCTTTGAAATCATTAATTATCTATTTTAGAGATTCATGACAATTTTTAGTTCAATCACTTAAGTTTCATCAAAATAATTAAAAATGATAAAACATCATTAGTTTTCATGATGCATATGAAATTCAGAAGTTTTTGTTCATATTAAAGGCTGAATGTACCTAGGACATATCCTAAACATGGGTTCTATTCTTAAAAAACCAGTAAGTTACTTTAACTAGAATATCTACACACTTAGGTAGATAATTCATCCAAAACAACTCATTTGGTTTTTACAATGTAAGTCACCTTGCAGGGTGAGGGATACAGAAGAGTGAGTAAAACGCACCACTGCATATATGCTGGTGTGTGTGCATAAGTGGAATGCATACCCTGCCACTGTGTGCATGGCTATGGAGATAAGGGGTCTTGGAGGGTAGGGTTTGTACGGGAAAATCTCCAAGAGGAGTTGAAATTTTAACAAAGCCAAAACGTGGTGAAGCAGTAAAATATGAGGATTATCTGGAAGATGAGAATGCCATGCAATGGATTAAGCAAGGGCCCTCAGGAGCAACTGTTTGAAGAACAGCTTGGAGGCCAGAATGGCTACAGTACGTTGGCATTCAAAGGCTCAGGGAGAACAGACTAGATGCTCTGGATAAGCTTTGTTTACCCTTTATTCATCCTTTAAAAGGTAATTTGAACAAGAATAAAAGTGTTAAAAACCATGTCCTCCAGTATTTGTATATCTGACTTGTATTTTGTTTCAGTGTCAAAAGCAACAAACAACCCAAACTTCGCCACGTCTAATACACAACTATTAGTTAGTACACCTCATCCTACTGCTTTCACATCTTACCAAATGAAACAAGCATCCAGACAGCTATTCAAATGAAAACACTTGTGTGGCTCTTCTCCATAGGGCACGTAGCACAGGGCCTCCTGTAACTTCTGGTAAGTGCAGGTGGTAGTTCGAGTTCCAGCTACTCCAGAAAAAGCAGTAGACATGTCCTGAGAGCTTAGGCCCTACCACCTATGCAGCAGACTCAGAAGCTTCTATCAGCTATTTGGGAAGTGAACGAGCAGGCAAAAGGTTTCTTTAACTTAAACCTTTCAAATAAATTTAAAAACTATAGTTCAAAATAGAGACTCACACTGAAGTTTCTACTTTCTACCGCTATTGAACTTCACGTGCTTGCCATACTGGGTCTATCGCTATGACAGTAAGTTGATTCAGTAGCTGAGTGAAGAGCAGCAGCAATGTGAAAACCCAAGGGAGCCTAACAAAGACTTACAAGAAAATTTATTTTGCTATTCGTTTAACTCCAACCCTGTGCTTCACTGACATTTGCTATTCACAATAGCCTTGTGAGGTAAATACTATGTCGTTTCTATTTTATTTCTTATATTTTTCAAAGATTTATTTTTATTGGTAATGTACATTTACAGAGAAAAGGAAGTATAGAGAGAAAGATCTGTCCACTGGTTCACTCTACAAGTGGATGCAACAGCCAGAGCTGAGCTGATGTGAAGCCAGGAGCCTGGATCTTGTTCTGGGTCTCCCCTGCAGGTGCAGGGTCCCAAAGCTTTGGGCCGTCCTCGACTGTTTTCCAAGGCCACAAGCAGGGAGCTGGATGGAAAGTAGAGCAGCTGGCACACACACCAGCTCGCATATGAGATCCTGGCACTTGCAAGGCAAGGATTTAGTCACTGGGCCATAGCGCTGGGCCTGACATCATTTCTATTTTATCAGTAATGAAACAAGTAAGTGAACCCTACTATATTTTATTTACATAACCATTGATGAACCTAGGTTGAAGTGTTTGTTCAGAAAAAGAGAACAGCATGGCAAGAATCAACTTCGGAGCCTGGTGCAATAGCATAGAGGTTAAAGTCCTCGCCTTGCACGCGCCGGGATTCCATATGGGCGCCAGTTCTAATCCCAACAGCTCCACTTCCCATTCAGCTCCCTGCTTGTGGCTTGGGAAAGCAGTCGAGGACGGCCCAAAGCTTTGGGACCCTGCATCCGTGTGGGAGATCCGGAAGAGCTCCTGGCTCCTGGCTTTGGATTTGCTCAGCTCCAGCCATTGCGGTCACTTGGGGAGTGAACCATTGGACGGGAGATCTTTCTCTCTGTCTCTCCTCCTCTGTATATCCGCCTTTTCAACAAAAATAAATAAATCTTTAAAAAAAGAATCAACTTCGGACATATTTAGATGATATTTATCTCTACATTGGTCTCATATCATATAAAAATCCTTGAAAAAAGATAAATGAGAGCCATGAACGTTTTAGAAGTTCCTAAATGATAAGAAATGATGACTGTGTGAAATCTTATGGAATACAGAAAATCACATTTTCTTTTTGGGTTGGTCATTCGTTATGGATGTCACTGTTGCTTGGGATTATAACGCAATTTTAATTTTTTTTTCTTTTTAACTGTATTTATTTGAAAGGTTAGAGGGAGGGGAGAAAGAAAGAGACAATTTCATTTTGTTGATTTACTCTCTAAATAGCTGCAGCAGCCAGGCCTGGGTCAGGCTGAAGCCAGAACTTCGTAATTCAATCTGAATCCTCCAGCTGGGTGACAGGCACCCAGATGACTGAGGCACCACCTGCTGCCCTGGAGAGCCCCAGGAGCAGGAATCTTGAATGAGGTACGGAGCTGGGATTAGAACCCAGGCACACTGCTATGGGATGTGGGTGTGTCAACTGGCAGCTTAACATATCATGCTCCAAAATGACTTAATAATCATATATCTAAAAGTCAAGTTTCAAAAACACAGATTAACTACTTCAAGTGTAAGTGTATTGTTTTGATACAAAAAAACTGAGCACTCCTAATTGAAAACCTAAACTGTTTTGAAACTGTTTAGGTGTCTGTATCTGATTTTATGTAATAGAGGTATACTAATACTAGATGGACTAGATGCAATACACAGATGTACTAGCATAAAGTAACTTCCAGATTATGTGTATAATGTGTCCTTAAATATGAAACACAAATTCACTGTTTAGACTTGCATTCTAGCCTCAAGAACTATCTTATTATAGTTATGAGAACACTTTAAAGCAGAACAAAAATGTGAAATCTGAAACACTTCTGTTTCTAAGCGTTTGGATAAGAGAGTCTCAACCTGCACATGAAAAATTTGGTATTCACTAGAAAAGCCTAATGAAAATTTTTGCTTCGCACATTATACCTGAAAATTGGATTAAGTTATATTTTTAAAACACACCCTTATTTTACTATGGAGCTGACCTCTTGCCATGCGTAATATCAGAACAGGCAGCTTTCAAATATTTACTCAGCCCTGAAGACTCTAAAGCCATTTTTTGAAGACATCAGGAAGAAAGGAAAAATTTAAAAGATTAAAAACAGTCTTACCAAAATCTGCAAAAGCTGATTGTCCAATCACCAGCATATTTTGAGGTTTTTCAAGTATACTACTGATAGAGAAGTTTCCATCCTGTGAAAGGCATATAATTGTGATTATTCCAACATAATCCATTCATTTTCCAAGTATAAAATACAACATTTTAGTTGATACAGGGAAATTAACCATTTGAGGCTTTTATTATAACGTACAAAATTAATTCCTCTTCTTCTATTCCATTTTTATTAGAAAACAAAAGAAACTGCCATGAGTCGAAAAAGAATACACAAATCTGAAATGTCTTCCTTGCTGTCATTTCTGGTATAATAAACCATCATCACAGTTTGAGACATAATTATAGTTGTCTACTTTCAACGATTATGAATTGCTGTGAAGATGTAGAAGTATAAAAGCTGGTTTCTTTCTTCCAAAAGTTTCCAGTCCAGTTGGAAGGCAGGACTTGAGTCAGAAAGAAAGAATAATAAGGTGACATATAAGCAGTACAAGTAGTTAACAAAGACATATTTATGGATTCCAAGAGAAGAAAAAAAATGTGTTAGGGACAATTAGAAAAAGAAAACAATCTTCATGTAAGAGGAGAATTCTATTGGTCTTAAATGGCCAGTTCCTTACTGACTCACTGTTATGTATCAATGAGAAGGATAGCAAAAGATCCCAATAGCTGCCAGGCACTAAGCAGAAACAGCTTGATTAGAAAAGAAGACATGAGATTGCTGATTGCAGTTATTCTGTCCAGAATTAAACAGCACACATCTGACTTCAAGAGCAATACACATTTCTTGACATTGCTGCCTTTCCTTCCTACAATTTTTGATTACTACACAAGAAAAGCGATCAAACACTGAATGTAGAATTTGGAGTCCTGATGTTGTCACAAATACCTCTGCTGTTTGATATACTGATTGTCATTTCTATACATTTTTATTCAGGATGGCTATGTATATACTTCAACATTATTTTTTCTTTTGTTGCTCCTCTAAAGATACTTATCTATAAGCCAACTCCTTAAGAAATCATCTCTGCAGGGCCCGGCGGCATGGCCTAGTGGCTAAAGTCCTCGCCTTGAATGCGCCAGGATCCCATATGGACGCCGGTTCTAATCCCGGCTGCCTCACTTCCCATCCAGCTCCCTGCTTGTGGCCTGGGAAAGAAGTCGAGGGCGATCCAAAGCCTTGGGATCCTGCACCCGCGTGGGAGACCCGGAAGAGGTTCCTGGCTCCTGGCTTCGGATCGGCGGAGCACATGTAGTTGCAGTCACTTGGGGAGTGAATCATTGGACGGAAGATCTTCCTCTCTCTCTTTCCTCCTCTCTGTATATCTGACTTTGTAATAAAAATAATAAATAAATCTTAAAAAAAATCATCTCTGCAGACCCACTGTTACGACAAAAGCCCCAAATGAAACATAAAAGTACCATGAATAAGCAAATAAAATCGAACTGTAAAAATTTACCAAACATTTTAACACTGCAATATCCCATGGACAAATCTATTCACCCTAACATTATTAAAGTATTTTATGTACTTTTGAAGTGATTTTTCTACAGAAGTCTTTATTATAAAGTACAATAAACCTCAGCTTCCCCTCTGGAAATAGCAGGGGCCTGCAGTTACTTAAGAGATGATATAGCAAAATTGTTACATGTCTACTTCAAATGTTAAGTGTTTGTATTTTATCTTTACAAAAGCATAGCATTATATAGAGTTGACACAATGTTTCTTACATGAGTGGAAGTATTTCTCTCAAAATACAGCAGCCTACCCTGAGATACAGGTGAACAGCAATCCAGTATAATGACTCAGGTGAATGAATCCCCTTGCTATAGGCCTGTGAAATACAGTAAGGATAGCTAGCAGTATACACCCTCACCATTCATCCCTACATAGAAACACCGTAAACTTCCCAGGTGACAGCCTCCTATGTCTAAAATGTCACATTCCCTGGAGAAAAAAGTACATCACTTTTCTAATTAATGAAGAAAGAATATGCAGAACACCTGCTACGCATGACAGAGCTGGAGAAATGACAATGATTTATTTAGATAAAGTTCCCATATTATTTCTCTGTTTTTTTCCCTCCACTTGGCAGTACAGATCTATACCATTTAATTTCCTTCAGGTTAGTATCATTTTCACATTTCGTATTTCACAAAAATGACTTAATGAACTATTTCAATATTATTACTTTTCCCAGGTTTATACTTTTAAAAATGCTGATTTAACTTATTTGAAAGACACAGTACAGAAGAGAGTCGGGGGGGCGGGGATCTACCCATTGGTTCAGTCGAGGAGCTAAACGCTGTCAAACTCTGTCAAAGTTCCCACATCGGTGGTGGAGGACTCAAGACAGAGTCACCACCTGCTGACACCCAGAATATGCATTAGTAGCAAGCTGGAGCAGAAGCTGAGAAGCTGGAACTGAAACCAGGTACTCCAAAATGGGATGCAGGCATCCCAACAGAGAATCAACCCACGTGCCACAATATCCACACTCTGAAGTACAGCATGGCTAAGTTAGTTTCAGAGATGAAACTGCTACGCAACTGCTTAACACGGGAACATGACTATGTGATTATTCTTCATTCCCATGCCACATACACAGAATATTGTGGTTGTAAGTGCACTCGATTAGGGGAAAGTTTAGTGGTTCTAGTTCCAGTTTCCCCGGATGTTGCATCATTTGGCGATGTCACACTGCTCTGGGGTTTGTTTCTTCAGCTTTTGAAGGTATAAAGATACTGTCTAGCTGCTGAGTTCTGGAGAAGAAATGCAGGGACAGACAACAAAGTGCTTTGTAGCGCAGTACGTCAGGCATCTAGTGGACAAGGTAGTTGTCGGCATTTTTTTTCACTGTGTCATACACTCCAGTGTCTGCCCTTTTTCAGAAGACTGACTTTATCTGAAATGCAGAGTAACAGAGGGTGAAAGAGAGAAACAGGTCTCCCTTTGGTTCGCTCTCTAAATGCCTGCAACAGCAAGGGCTGGACAAACCTGACGTCAGCAGCCAGGAATTCCACCTGGGTCTCCTATAGGGGAAACTGGAATCCAAGCACTAGCTTTATCATCTGTTGCCATCTCAGGCTCATTAGCAGGAAGCAGAGTCCTCAAGATTTGAACTGATACCCTAAAATGGAATGCAGGTGCCCAAGTGGTGGCTTAACCCACTGTGCCACAATGCCAACCTGTCTGTCCCGTTTTTTACTGTTTTCTTATGGAGGTCACTGCTTTTAGTTCCAGGTTGGTTTAACACTCTAGGAATTTGGCTGCAGCAATGTCTTTTTCTTTGTTTACTTGGTTTCCAGATTTCTTGGGCAAGAGTAGAAATTTCAGAGTGTGCCCTGTGACTAGTGGGGACAGAGCTGCCACAACAGCTGAAAATACCATAGTGGGGGAGTTGAGGGGACACATGGTCTGGGGACAAATTGGAATGGGGGCCACAGAGGGTTCATTTCACATGCACAAAATGACTTCCAAGGGCTTCCACAAACCAGGCCACAACACCCAGAGGTAATCAAAAGGGCAGAGACAGCGTGATCAGAACGGGGAATCTGGAGGGCCTTCTTGGGTCAGGTCAAAGCACCTGCCAGTGCGCCAAGAGAGCTGGGGCTGGGGAAGGACCAGTCAAGGTTGGTCATGGCAATAGATTGGGCTAGCCATGTTGGAGGGCAGGTCTGGGAATGGTTCTTTGTGGTTGCCCCGACCAGGGCACAGCAGCCACTGGCACATGTGAAGCCAAGGACTGGGGGCAGGTCAGGCCAAGCTAGGCCACAACATCTGCTGGTGAGTGTTGTGGCTGGAGGCCAGTCATGTTGGACTGGGCTATAGCACCCTTGTCGTGTAAGAACTAGGGCTTGGGGGTCGGGCCGATACGGGATCTTTGGGAACACCCCTCTTAGGCTGCAGCACCTTCTGCTGCAAACAACAGGCAGAGCCAGGGGCAGGCCAGGCTGGACTAAGCTGCAGTATTCACCAGTGAGAGCTAGTAATGGGGAGAGGTTGGCCTGGGCTAGGTTGCAGCACCCACCTGTATGTGTGAGAATCAGGACTGTGAGTAGGCAGAGTATGGGTTTATAGGGGTTGCCCTGACTAGGCTACAGCACCTTCCAGGAACCAGCAGAACCAGGGCTGTGGGTGGGCCAGTCTTGGCCAGGTCATAGCACCCACCAACAGGAGTGAACAAACTGGAACTGAAGGTGGATCAGGTAGGAGTTCGCTTTGGGGTCACCTGGACTTGGCAGCAACATACTGTTGAGCATATGAGCCAGACATGGGGGTAGGCCGGGCTGGGCTAGACCGCAGTATCCTCTGGTTTACATGAGAGTCAGGGTTGGAGGCAGAACTAACCCAGCAGCTGCAACTGATATGTGCCTTGGCTGCTGCAGGGGGTTAATTTGCTGCCCAAATTGCCTCACAGGAGGCTGAGATGTGAGGATCTCCCAGGTGAGGTTTTGTGTGGGCTCCCCAAAGAGACCACTGCACTCAGCCCAGACCTCAGGGAAAAATCACATAGATACGTGGTATGACCCCAGAGCACATTTGCAGGACTGGGCCACCTCAGTTGCTGACTCTGGTGCAAGAATACTCAGATGCCCAGGAAAGACAAGACAACCAGCTCACCTAAGCCAGTAGATTCCAAGCAATTCATCAAAAGATGTAAAGAAGGAAAGGTTGAACAGCACTCAAGGCCATGTTCTACAACAAGTATCTGGGTCAGTGGACATACTAAAGTAGACATGGACAATCAATAGCTCTAAGAGAGTTTCTCGACTTTGATATAAGGAAGTGAACATTTCAGAACACACTCAGGCATTCTTCCCCGTGTCTGGCCCTCAAAGAAGACATCAAAGGACAGTCTTTTTCTTGGGCACTAATGTAGTCTGACAGCAAGGAGCAGTGTACTTTCTTGCCGCTTCCTGCCACCCCCATCCCATCCTGCGAACACAGAAGGGAAAACTGAAACATATATCTCACCTACCTTCCAGCCCACCCTGACTCGCTCCATCCTAGTCAGAGGCCCAAATTGGTCTGCAACTACATCAGCTTTTTTTTTTTTAAGATTTATTCATTTTTTTTATTATAGCCAGATATAAACAGAGGAGGAGAGACAGAGGAAGATCTTCCGTCCGATGATTCACTCCCCAAGTGAGCCACAACGGGCCGATGCCGCCGATCCGATGCCGGGAACCAGGAACCTCTTCCGGGTCTCCCACACGGGTGCAGTGTCCCAATGCATTGGGCCATCCTCAACTGCTTTCCCAGGCCACAAGCAGGGAGCTGGCTGGGAAGTGGAGCTGCCGGGATTAGAACCGGCGCCCATATAGGATCCCGGGGCTTTCAAGGCGAGGACTTTAGCCGCTAGGCCACGTCACCGGGCACTACATCAGCTTTTCAACAAGTGTTAAAATAAAATAAAGTAAAAAAACTAATTAAAAAAAGAATAGAAATTTTAGGGACAGATCCCCTAATTTTGTCCCAGTTTGTTTGTTATCCTCGTTGCTAAACTGAGTTTTCCATTTATTTCTGCAATGTATTTTGTAGGATTTTCGTAAGAATTAATAAGATAGTTCACATAAAGTACTCAGTATGGTACCTAGCAGATAATACACATTTAATTAACAATAACTATCATTAGCAATAGTGATAGCAGTAGTAATACCATTATTTCTGCTATTACCCTGGTAACTGAACTGACCACTTCTGAGAAGGGAGACTTTTTCTGCCATTTTCCACTGGATTTCCAACCACAACTGCTATGTTGTAACCAGTATCCTTGCATGACTGACTATGAATTATATTTTTAAACATTTATTGCCAATAATGCAACATTAATACTGTTAAAAAATTATCAGGAAGCAGTATGTGATGACTACTCTGTGACTCTACTCTTACTCACTCTGGTACCTCTTTTGCGTCAGCGATCCACTGGCAATATTTGCAGACATTTCTGACCATCACAGTTGTAGGTACTCACCAGTAACTAATTAGCAGACACTAATGATAGTTCTATGCAAGCTACAATACATAGGAAGTTCTCCTCCACAAGAGATTACCAAATGATGATAGTGTCAAGGTTAAAAATTTGGAATAAAGGGTATCTGGCATTGCCATTTTTAAAAAACATTTTTTCTACTTTGTTTCTTGTGCACTAGCCCAACATTTTAAGCTTCCTTGGAATGCCTCTATTCTAAAATAAGGTCACTTCATTGTTTTTTTCTATTTCCGTTCTAGGCCACCAGTACACATTCTAAATTACTGTTGCATTAATATTGATGCTCAGTTTGCTCCTTTAATCATTCACCTCATTCTAGGTGACTATAAATTCTAACTAAGCTATCTCTATTACTTAAGACTTTTTACATCAACCTATCTGATATGCAGAAGCCAGATTAACTGCTAGTCCATGAAAACTTTATTTGTCTGTCTTCCTTAAAAAATGTAATAGCTTATCAACACATTTTTAAAGAATCAAATTACTTAGTTTAGAAATACGGCCTTTGCTGATCTTGTTTAAACCAATTTTTCTAAGTTTAGCTTTTAATTTTGCTTTTATGTTCGGGCTCAAATCAGCCACTCTCTACTTTTTCCGTCTGCTTTCTTTCTCACAATCACTAAAACCCTGCTCCCCTGGACAAGCCACTGCAAGTGTCACATCTTTCCTGAAGCCTTCACAGTAACTATGGGTGGAAAGCAGCTACTCAGTCTCTCCTGAAGTTTAAGATTTGTACCTGCCATTACAGTGGTCAGAACCATCTACACTTACACCTCAGCACCCTTCTTGTACTAAACACCCTGATCACCTCTGCATCTCCCAGAACATGATCATAACACTGTGTCTACATCAGACATTCTAAAAAAGATTTGTTGTAGTTATCACTGTTACTAGCTAGTATCTTTACAGCTTTTGCATTATTTTTGGTGGATTAATGTCATACGATCAGATGAGCAATCGCTGAAAATAAACATTTATTTTATAAAAACTGTACATTATCTCAATTATCTATATTCCTCTTAATTTGTACTTAATGATCTACTTGTGAACATGTTAACACTGTTTTGCTTCACTATGGTCAGTTTGAGATAACTTTCTTTCCTTGTAGAGTTCAGTTTTAGCAAGAATCCCAAATTTAGTTTACCCCCAGTTTTTTACTCAGTATTTACCCAAATTCTTTATCAACGAAAATCACCCAGCTAATATCCAATCATTTGGCCTCCATTCAGCAAGAACTTTGTTAAGCATAGAATTACCCTAGGTATTAGTAATTTCCCACACAACAGCCACAACTCTGTTCCTCGGGGTACTGAGTTTTCCCTTTGTATTTGGAGTACACATTGATCTCTTTTTCCTATTGCAAAATTCATAAAGTCCCCTTGAGTAAAATCTGCCTTAGTGCTTCACTTAATCTTCACAAACATTCTATAAAGCAGGGATTATAAAACCTAATTTCCATGTGAGGAAATTGACAGATGTTCCTGAGTTGGCCACTGGATCCACTAGCAATCCTATTCTTTACTATGCAACTTAAAACTCAACTTACATTTAAGGTGGTTTACTCTTCATTAATTACTCTTTCTTGTAATCTATATCAAGCTAAAACTCAAATCAAATCGTGATATCAGTTTGGGAGCCTTGCTCTCAAGTTAAAAAAAAAAAAAAACCCACTGGGAAGACTTGTTCTTAATCCTTGTCAATTTGGCAGTAACTTTAGTGTGGTTCTTACTTCTATATATATGCCTGCAGACAGAGGAAAAATTAGCCTTTAAAAAAGGCTTTCTTCATATACCATCATGCTGACAAATTAAATGACAATAACCTCTCTCAACAGCTGACAGCCTAGCAGGGGTCCTGTTAACATGTGCATTAGGGCAGACTGATTGGCTTAATTGGCAGTCATGCCTAAAAACCTGCAGAGGGGTTGGTGCAGAATGAATCATTTTCTTCAGCAATATTTAGTAGTTTGAATGCAGCAAAACGGCCACAGGCTCTTAAAGTTGTTCTGCTTATTGTTGAAACCAACGGACCAAGTGATTACTTTCATTTTATTTTCTAGAACTGTGCTTTTACAGAAACCATCATTTAAAAATGCTTAGAAGGAAAAGATTTCTTACCAAATTTTCCCATATTTCAAACTGGGGTTTACCAGAGCTAGACAATGTCGTGAGGAATAAATCTAGAAGGAAAATAAAGGAAATGTAAGGTTCATAGTTAAACTGATGGGTACATTAAACACCAGGAAGAAATACAAAACATCAAACCAATTACTAACAATTATATTTAAACATATTTTAAGTTACACTGTAACAAAAAGAAAGTAGGTGATCTTGGGCCAGCGCAATCAAAGAAATTGATTTGGTGTTTATCTTTCAAAAAATTCCTTTATTTTCAAGAGCAAGAATGCGTAGCATTTTCTGAAGTACACTTTTTAATCATTTCAACTGCAAGTTGAAAGGTGGTTTTATTATAATCACATTTTGCACTCTCACCCTAAAATTCAAATTTCATCTATGTATCATGGTCAAGGTTCAGTATTATTTTATCAAGTATTTCAGCACCCAAAATATTTAGTATTAATGTTAAATGAAAACTAAAATTGTTTCAACTTTTGAATAACAAAAGCTTGCTTTACTGGAAAACACAAGAATCTTAATAACTATTTGGAAAACAATAGGCTAACAGTCAATCAAACTTCCTGTAATACACAGGTCGGATGAACTAATAATTCTGAAATACTTTCATAGAAGCAACCTGATTTAGTGAATAGTAAAGGTTTTACAATTCTGAGGAGCTGGATAAGGTAATAAGCAGTTAGATCAGGTCCCTGCTAGAGTGAGAAAGAAGTTTCTTTGTGAGTGAACATTTGCTTCTTCCCGTAGGGTGCCCTGAATGAGACAAGGGTGCCAATCTTACTCTCTGAGTTTCCAGGTTTAGGAGAATAGCAGGAAAGCAGCAATACCACTCTCCTGAGTTTCCAGCTTTATCATGAGAACATAAAGAAGTCACTTACCTTACTCTTCTGATGGCATTATTGCTTTATCATGAGTAGACTACACAGGACTACAGTTCTGACCTTTGGTGGGTTTGATTGATTGATAGCTGCTATTCTGTTCACCCAAACTGTCTTGCAGCTTGCTTTCTTGGAGCCTCACCCCAGCCCTTAACCTCCTGGCTGAACACACACACTGAGCATTACCTTTGTTTGACACTGCTCTGCTCACTGTACTCAGTGGAAAGTCTTACACATACGGAGGTAGCTTCCTTCATCACTGTCTCCCCGTGACTGGGTAACTCTCAGGGGGATTAAATGACATTTTTTATTCTTTAAAAAGTGGAAATTACTCAGCGTGACAGAAGGCCATGACTATTTTAAATAAAAGATTTTTCTCCCTCATATCAAATGTGCTTTGAAAACTATCATTTACATTTTAATGTTTTCTGTGAGGGTTTTACATGGAATTAATGACAATGATTTGTGTAGTAATTATAATGCAAAGACTTTAATAAAATCCCCAGAAAGATAATTTTTTCACTCTTATAATGAGCTAAATTAAGAACTCCTCATTCCAGTGGGAACCATCATGTCAAAATTTCTGCATCATTTTCCGTAAGGTAGTTAGATAGGAAGTTAGAAATTAGCCTGTGTGTATGTCTTTGTGTATGTGAGGCTAATGAAAGAAAAGTTTCCTCAGGGAGGTAAGTAACAGTCTTGGAAACACAGCTTAGAAGCAGCCCAGTATTTTACACTACAAAGTCCTGCTCACGCAGGGAGCCTCAGCCTTCCCCATAAGAAAAGCTCTAGCTGAATCCTCTCCATTCAACCCCTAAGTGGTTTCTCAGCTTGGTTAGGCAATAAAAACTTCACAGAGTTCACCCAAAGAAGGCTTGGTAGGGGAAGTGCCTGGGCTCAGAGTCATGTTTACCCAGTCTGGTGATACTGTTGCCAATCAGCACCTCAAAGAACTGTGGAACCTCCAAACTAGAACCACTTGCATAATGCACAAAGTGCCAATCACTTCATTGGAGTGTTGGAAGAAGGTAGGTATTTATGGCAAAGCACACAGCAAAAAGCAGGGCAGCTACTGTTTAATTCCCAGGCTCCCCAAGGAGTTAGGAGTAAAGATTTCCATAGATAGAAATTGTGGCTTCAAGGTGCATGATCAGCCCAAATCCAAGCTCTTGGATTGTCAGTGGAGTTTGTGACTTTCCTTTGATTGGTCATTGATGCTGTGATCTTTAGGGAATTTATGATGGCCACATGAGCTCAGTTGGTCTGGGGACTCTGTGAAGGCGGCAGTTAGGCTCCTCCACCCAGACCTGGAATTCCCCTATAGAAATTATTTCAGGACACACTTGGCCATCGAGGTTCTTATCTATTTGAAATGTGAATGACTCCTTGAGTCTGGTGGTAAAGAACCTTAGAAGGTCCCATAAGTGAATTCCTTTTGGTAGAGAACAGGAAACAAACAAACAAACAAACAACTTAGGTTAATGGAAGCAGACAAGAGGCTGGGTGCTGCTTTTGCATTATAGGGATCTGGTGTCAACTGAGTAGACATTTTGATAGGAATTTTATCTAATTTATACTCAGGAAACCATTTGTCCTGGAGAACAAAGTGGAAGCAAAAGAGAAGAACTAGACCCCATTCCCTTATAGTCTGCTCTGAATACAGGCTGTGTGCTTCTAAGCTGTAAGCCTGGCCTGCCAGATGTACTCTCTCCATTAAACCAGTTAACCTTGCTTTCTTCATTCTGATTAACTGGTCACTCTCCCAGATTCTGTCTGGAGCGGTATCTGTCCATTTTGATGGATGCCCCATTCCACTAAACCTTGCTACCTCACTTAACACTCCTCTGTCTCATGTCTGAATTCTTCATTTTGCAAAGACAAAAACCTACTCCACTCATCTCCAGTAACATTTCCATCATACTTTGGCCACTAATATAGAAGTGTAGTCTTTTATGAGCATTATCACTTTCTCTGATGCCATATAAATACTCCCAATGAATTTTATCTCCATATTCATTTAGTAAATTCTTAAAAAAGAAACCTGAGGTTTTTGTGATGACATTCCAATTTGGTCTTACTTTTCCGTGCAGTCTCTTCACTGCTATGAGTATGATTAAAAAACAATGGCACAGGGTCCGGCGGCATGGCCTAGCGGCTAAAGTCCTCGCCTTGAAAGCCCCAGGATCCCATATGGGCGCCGGTTCTAATCCCAGCAGCTCCACTTCCCAGCCAGCTCCCTGATTGTGGCCTGGGAAAACAGTTGAGGATGGCCCAATGCATTGGGACACTGCACCCGTGTGGGAGACCCGGAAGAGGTTCCAGGTTCCTGGCTTCGGATCGGCGCGCACCAGCCCGTTGCTGCTCACTTGGGGAGTGAATCATCGGGTGGAAGATCTTCCTCTGTCTCTCCTCCTCTCTGTATATCTGACTTTGTAATAAAATAAATAAATCTTTAAAAAAAAACCAATGGCACAGATTGACTTTCATTCTTTTTCTTCGAGTATGTGTAGCAAATCCCTTAATATCAATTAAAGGTTGTCTTAACGATGTTTCTAGGTTTATTTCTTGTTATCCTCTCAGAGTTATATTCCATGAACAATACTGTCACCAGATTGCATCGTAGTCTTTCACATCTATTGTGTACAAGCAATCCTCTGTGCTGCCCTTCTATACAGAGCCAGCTGATGAGTTAACTCTTTAGAACTGGCTCAAATGCCTCCTTCCTTCCTAAGGAGTTGCCTTTCCAGGGGCTGGTTCTGTGGCATAGTGAGTCAACCAGCTGCCTGTAAGGCAGGCATCCCATATAGCATGGAGTAACTGTTGGAGTTACTTGCCTCTTCACAGGCATACTTCTGCCACTGTCACTCTCCAGTGATACTTCTATTACAGTGACTATTAAAACAAATCGTAAATTCTTTCATATATTCTTTGGTTTTGTTGTTCCTATTATTTGGATATGGTATGTGTTCAACTGATTGTTTAATAACTAAGGGACAGAATGCTATATGCATATTGTGATTCCTGAAATCTTGCTTGGATGCTCGAAAAACAGTTACTCTACTATGCCTTTAAATGGACATTATTGGGTCTTGTGTGAAATCAATTACTTAAACTTCAGTATGCATGATGACAGTGACTACGATACTTAAGTGTTTAAAAGCTGTTCTATTTTTTGGAAGAAGTAAAATTCACAGAAAGTGAAATGTTGGAATTTATTACAGGAAAAGTTGTTAAAACTGAAGAAAACCTGTTGAAACTCTTAAACAATTTGCGAATAAAGGAGGAGCCTTATTGCCAGTAACAGTTCAAAGGCTAAATGTCACACTAAGCAGCACTTTCAAGGGACTGGAAAAACTTTCCTGTACACACACATGAGCTAGGTAGAGACAGGGCAAGTGGTGGATGATTACTTTGTCACTGATGTCACATTCATCTCCATATGTATTTGCATAAAAGGTGATAAATTAGGAGCTTCTTTTTGCTCCCTAAACACCTGGGAATTTTGAGAAGTGTAAGACACCCTGCTGACTCTATTTCCATAGTTTCACTAGCTACTAATTTAGAACCTTGAAAAGTAGTACAAGTTAGATGAGGGAATGGAAGGAAAACATATAAAATCCTTCTTAAGCATATCATTTCATTATTCAGTTATGCAAAGAACAAAATTGATTATTCACTCTCAGGAGAAATAGAGAAAATTAATTATTAACGATTCAATATGAAGAGTTATGCTTCAGATTTGGAATGAGCTAGCTGCTAGAAAAACATTTCAGTCAACAAAGCCATAAAGTTCTCACTGCTCTATATTGTTCAGAGTACTTCATACAATTAAATGGAAAGCATTCAGAAGACATTCATGGACACTGTAAGGCTCCATCCAGGTTCCCTCTTGGAATGGAGATCTGATTGACTCAGATGGTGGAAATACTGCTAGTAGACACCTAGATTTGCACTCAGCCTTTGCAAAAGCTTTTGAGGATGACTACATACAAAATCTGATGAATTCACTCAAACTGAGGCCAACTCTGCAGGATATTTCTGCTCTCAGTGCTCTGACTGCTGGATTGCAGCTGCACTCTTGCTCCCCTTCCTTACACTGGTACCAGCTGCAAAATGTAGTCTTCTATCACAGGAATCTCACTCTCAGTCCACTTCCCAGAGACCTCAACCAGTAACAGTTGATGACAAAGGTGATCCCGAACGCTTCCCCTGACACAGGCTGGCTGTAAGGATTCCCTCATGGGGGGGTGAGCCTAAACAGCCCCACTGGTAGCACTGGTTTTGCCAGTGCTGTCTTGGCATGGTATTTTGTTGGAAGATAATGCACTACCTGAGAAATGGGGTAAATTAACTGTAGGAACAAATGGAATTAGATATTTTAGATTCAAAGGAAGAAAGAGAAGAAAGGTACAAAGGCTGTGCATGGTAGCTCAAAAGGAAATACGCAAGTTAAAGGGGATAGAGGATTACATGACAGAGAGATTTTCATCTCTTTGTTGGGAGAAGGGCAGGATGGACCAGACACACTGAATTCCCAGATTCACTTAAAACGTCAAGGTCTGCTGAAGTAGCCTACCATTCACATTAAACGGCTAGCATTCTCTCCTATTCAGAGGCAATGAACTGTCTCCCCCCCCCAAAAAAAACACTCCAGTTAAAAAAGAAGGGTTAACTCAGACATTGATCTGGCAAGGAATGTGAAGAGATACATCAGAGATAAAGAGGCTATTGCTTGAACTAATTCAGGACCTAGGTAACGTGGTAGGCAGAGTTCAGTGGAGTATGCACATAAAACTATACTATGTGAGTGCCTGGTCAGGGTAGAAAGTAGGAAAGATGGAGTGTGGCATGAAGAGTTGAATTGGCCATTATGTTGGATCCCCTTATTCCTTGAAGTGATTAATTCTCTCTCTCTCTCTTTTTTTTTTTCTTTTCTTTCTTTCTTTTTTTTTTTTTTTTTTTTTTTTTTTTTGGTCTTGGAGGTGAACTTTTAAATGTGAACAGAAAGGAAGGTAGTTTCAGCTGTGCTTGAGATACTGGCTTGCCCACATACCCTGTCAAGAGAGCATTGGTTTCAGTTCTGGCTTTGCTTGTCATTCCATATTCTTGCTAACACATACCCTGGGATGTAGCAGTTGAGGGTTCCTGCAACTAAATGGAAGATCTACACTGAGTTTGCAGCTTGCATATGGAGCTCGTCCAGGGCTGATAATGGTGGATATTTTTACAGTAAATAAGAAGATGCGTGAAAAATCTGCCTGTTTGAATTTTAAATAAATAACATAAATAGGGTTTTTAAAACATGCAAGAGAAATTGCTGACATCAGTGGTACTGACTTGAAGAAACACTCCATAAGGAAAGATTCAAGCAAGACTTAGTGAAAAATTCAGGATGCACACACTAAGGCTAAGTATTTTTCCATTATATTTCCTTAAAAAGTTAAAATAGTGGGGTCCAGCACAATAGCCCAGTGGCTAAAGTCCTCACCTTGAACATGCTTGGATCCCATATGGGTGCTGGTTCTTATCCCGGCAGCCCCGCTTTCCATCCAGCTCCCTGCTTGTGGCCTGGGAAAGCAGTCTAGGATGGCCCAAAGCCTTGGGACCCTGCACCCATGTGGGAGACCCGGAAGAAGTTCCTGGACTCAAGGCTTCTAACTGGCTCAGCTCCAGCCGTTGCAGCTACTTGGGGAGTGAATCATCGGACAGAAGATCTTCCTCTCTGTCTCTCCTCCTCCTCTTTGTAGATGTGCCTTTCCAATAAAAATAAATATATCTTCAAAACAAAACAAAACAGTGTAACATGAAATGCTTTACCCTTAGAAAATACACAGTCAAGTAAGAGTACACAAAAACATTAGATGATTTATACTTCTGTGGTAAAGGCCTGTGCAAGGTCAGAAAAGAAAAACCTTGCCTTGGGAATGGCATGTAGCCATTTGCATGTAACTATTTCAGTCCTTGCTCATTTGCACAATGATGCTAGCCAACAGCAGAACAGCACTGAGCTCAGTTGGTGCGAGTAAAGAATATTACGTGTATAAGGATAACTAGTAAACCTTATCAGTAACTATGTATATATGTGCAGTTTTGATTAATTTCTATAGTCACCAGGTAGCATTAAAATATCCAATCAAAAATGTGCGTAACTATCTATGGAAGACAATAAAGCTAAAACCATATATATATGAGAAATTTGTTTCTTTGGCCATGCGGCTGGAGTTGAGGAGGAGCTAGGAGGATCGGGTGGACGCCTGAGCGTCTCAAACCTCGGGCAGCCATGCTGCCCGGGGTGCTCGGGTGCCCTGCCACGAGTCCAGCCTAGCACAGCCAGGCTTACCACCACGTACGTAAGTACATGGGGTGAGCCGTTCGCGGGCGGCTTCCTGATCTGCTGGAATCCTGGTTTGATGGCCCTCTTTTAGGAGTGGGAGGGTTGTCCCAGGGCTCTGAGAAGCGGATCTGGACCTCCTCAGCGCACCATGCGGCTGGAGTGGGGGAGGAGCTAGGAGGATCGGCGGACGCCTGAGAGTCTCAAACCTCGGGCAGCCATGCTGCCCGGGGTGCTCGGGTGCCCTGCCAAGAGTCCAGCCTAGCACAGCCAGGCTTACCACCACGTACGTAAGTACATGGGGTGAGCCGTTCGCGGGCGGCCAGTGCGCCATTCGGCGCCAGGCTGCGCCTGCTGGCCACCCGGCCAGGAAATTCTGGAATTTGATTCCTTTAATAAGCTACAGGAGTCACTCCATGCTGAACCCACACTTCTCTGAGAATGTGTATTAGTCCTTAAGAGTCTCAATGGCAGTAAATCTTCCTCTGAAGAACCTGTAGTCACTTTATAGTGCAGATTACCAACACCAGTCCCTTCAAAAGCAAAATTCTGGGCTTGTCCAGCAGGATACCCCATTACCTGATAGGAGGAGCGATCAGCAGAGTGGTCACAGAAGGCAAGACTATGAAATTGTCTGGCATTTGAGAACCATACTCGGGGCTAGAATGTGTCAGGTATGGGTGGACCAATCCCTGTGCAAACTCTGACCCCACTGGATGGTTTAGAAGGGCCGGAGGAGTCTATGCAGGAGGCATGAGAGTCTATGGGGCGCGCTGGGCTGACCCAGAGCAACCTCTGGCATACTTAACACTGGCTGGGAACAGGCCTGGTTGGGGAGCTTGGGGGAGGCCCTGCTGGGTGGAGGTTACCAGTAAGGGGCGCAGGAACTGGAAGGGGGCTGAGTTCTGGTCGAGTCACAGTTGTACTCCCTTGGCACAGACATGTATTCGGACTTGATGTACCATGCTGGGTTAGACCGCAACACAGTGTGGTGCTCTGGAGGACCAGGGTAGATGTGGGACGGACTCGGCTAGGTTTCAACCCCAACTGAGCCATAGATGAGCTATATGTGGGTATGGATGAGCCGTGGCTGGGCTGAAACTCTCAACAGCAGGAACCAGAATGGGTTGAAGAGCGGTGCTGGCCAAAGGACCTGCTGGTATGCGTGAAACCTGACCCCAGGAAGGGGTCTGATGGAGGAATCTGAACAGTTCCTCTGACAGGACACTGACCCTACAAATAAACGCAGGAAGTATGGAGGTAAACAACCCAGAAGAGGCTTTGGAAAGTGACCCACTGGCATACATTTGGCTCAGGTTGGGGGCAGACCAGGCTGAGTCGGTTCACGTCATCCACTGGCAAATCCGAGTGCTGGAACTGTGAGGGGGCCTGGCCAGGTTAGGTTGCGATAACAACAGTACAAAACACCAAATGCCAAGGTGAAATGGCCTGTGCCAATAGGGAATGCAGCACCCAACCAGCACACCTCCCACTGATTTAGGTGAGGGACGAGTGTGTGATGGGCAGAGCCGGGAAGAGCTGCAATACTCATCGGATCCAATGGAGGTCGGGGCTCAGAATAGAACCAACCCAGGGGTTACAACCACCAGCTGATCGGAGTGATGGACTGTGGCGGGCACTGTGCTTACTAATAGTACATGTAGGAGCCTGGACTGGGAACACCTCAAAGTTTCTTTGGGGATTCCCCTGAACAAAATGGAGGAATCAAAACATTAACCAAGAAAAGATGGAAGATGGAGTAGATCAATCAACCACCTCAGTTATATGTTTGCAGCGAAAAACTGGACAAGGGGAAACTCTAAGATGGACTATGTCAATCAGTGGACTCTGCACCAGTCTCATTGTACCTGGATTGTTGCTGATCTAATTGATCAAGGTGACGCTCTGCTGGCTCTGCCCTCAAACCTGAGAGGGCCTCCCTAAGAGGCCGTTGAACTTGACTGGACAAGTGGGATGCTGGACTCTGTATGGTGTGAGCTTTTAATTAGGGAGTCTCGGTGGAACTTGGGCTGTGGTTATGCATCAAGGTGGGGGGACTCACCATGCGGGAGGGGTTTGGGGTGAAGGGGGGAGAATCCCAGTACCTATGAAATTGTGTCATGTAATACACTGTATTAATGAATAAATGAATAGAAAAAAAAAACAATGAAAATGCAGCAAAATGGATTCAATCAGAAAGTAAAAGAAGCCAGTCTCAAAAAGAAAAAAAAAAAAAAAGAAATTTGTTTCTTTGTTTAGAGCTCAACCTTTCAGATGCAAATCCAACTGAATCTTATATTGCCATAATGACGATGATGATAATAATAATATTTCTTGCTAAAGTCCTGAGTGTCTCCTCTCTGTTATCAGAAAATCTTTAACATTTCAACTATCTGTATTTATACCTTGAAAGGAATAATCTATTGAATTTTTTAGGATATAGTTTTAAAAAACTATTTTTATTTGAAAGGCAGATTTACCAAGAGAAGGTGAGACAGAGAGAAAAACCTGCAGTCTGCTGGTTCACTTCCCAGGTGGCCACAACAGACAGAGCTGACTCAACTGGAAGCCAGGAGCTTCTTCTTTTTTTTTTTTAAAGATTAATTTTTATTACAAAGTCAGATATACAGAGAGGAGGAGAGACAGAGAGGAAGATCTTCCATCTGATGATTCACTCCCCAAGTGAGCTGCAACGGTTGGTGTGCGCCGATCCGATGCCGGGAACCAGGAACCTCTTCCGGGTCTCCCACGCGGCTGCAGGGTCCCAAGGCTTTGGGCCATCCTCGAGTGCTTTCCCAGGCCACAAGCAGGGAGCTGGATGGGAAGTGGAGCTGCCGGGATTAGAACCGGTGCCCATATGGGATCCTGGGGCGTTCAAGGTGAGGACTTTAGCCGCTAGGCCACGCCGCCGGGCCCCAGGAGCTTCTTCTGAGTCTTCCACGGGGTATAGTGTTCCCAAGGCTTTGGGCCATGCTTCACTGCTTTCCCGGACCAGAAGAGGGAGCTGGATGGAAAGTGGAACCACTGGGGCACCAACAGGTGCCCATATGGTATCCTGGCATGTGCAAGGTGATGGTTTAACCACTGATCCATCATGCTGGGCCCAAATCTTCTGATTTTTAATCTTTATTAAGTACAGCATAGCCCTTTTTTTTTTACATTTATTATTATTGCTATCATTTTATGATACAGCTCCATATTCCCTATTTTGGCCGGTACGATGCTACAGTTGGTATTATTTTCCTGTGGGACCAGTGCAATCCACTGATGTCAGAGAGTTCTCACGAGCTCAGCACATGTGCAGTGCACTGTTGCCCCTTGTAATCCTAAAACTTTTGCGACAGTGTACTTAATGGCACCTGACGTACAACCACTACAGTTCTTGATCTGCTGGCCATCAGGTCTGAGGGCTACCCAGACCTGCTCTGGGTGGAACCTGTAGAATGCCACATCGTTGCAGGTCACTGAGTCAGAAATGAGCTCACTCCCAGCTCAGCGCATGCTCCGTACTTTCCCTTGCCCTTTCCTTCTTAAGCAAAATGGCGCTCAATTCAGCTCTAGGGGGCTGACTGGGTTATGGAATCCACTCTATTCTTGCACTGCCCGTCTGAGATCTGCTGCTCTGTCTCTGCTCCTGGTCAAATCAAATGGACCAGCAGGACGGACAGATCTTTGTCTGGGTTCACCTCCTGAACTACCAGTGAAAGTCCCTTCCGACCTAGTTGCTGGTGGAGTTCCGGCTGCTGGTGGAGTTCAGATCACCATGCTGGAGTATCAGTCACTGCAGCACCACACTGCTGTGCCTGCTGCTTTCCTGTGTCTGTCAGTCTCCAGGTACCCCTCTGTTAGTGTTCTGTACTTTCCTATTTCCTGAACTATGTCCTCTCTGCTTCATACTGATTAAATGTTTTTCCGTCCGTTTAAACGTGTCCTTACCCTATTCGGCCATCTTGATTCTCATAGCCCTTCTTTGCAAGTGAAAGGTTCTCTTTTTAAAGCTGGCATCAAAAGTGCTGTGGTTTGGGTATGGTTTGATAGTACAATAGCTCAAGTGCCATAAGCCTAGAATTGATGTGGCAGTGCTGAGGTGGGAGAACCTTTAAGTGGTGGGACGCAGGGGTAGGTCATGGGGGCACTGGCTTTGGAAGAATTTACTAGTGGTAATACTCCAGCTACTGTGAGCATCAGCTAGTACAAGCCTGCTTCCTCTCTGGTCTCTTGCAGCATCTCTCTTTCTCGAACTGCTGTCACTGTGATGCCACTGTCATAAGAGCTGAGCAGATGTCAATGCCCTGTTCTTGAATCTTCAGAACTGTCAGTTACATAAAGCTTTTTTCGCGCCCGGCGGCGTGGCCTAGCGGCTAAAGTCCTCACCTTGAACGCCCGGGATCCCATATGGGCGCCGGTTCTAATCCAGGCAACTCCACTTCCCATCCAGCTCCCTGCTTGTGGCCTGGGAAAGCAGTCGAGGACAGCCCAATGCACTGGGACCTTGCACCCGCGTGGGAGACCCGGAAGAAGTTCCTGGTTCCCGGCATCGGATCGGCGTGTACCGGCCCATTGCAGCTCACTTGGGGAGTGAATCATTGGACGGAAGATCTTCCTCTCTGTCTCTCCTCCTCTCTGTATATCCAGCTTTGTAATAAAATAAATAAATCTTAAAAAAAAAAAAGCTTTTTTCCTTAGGAAATACTCAGCTTTGGATATTTTATTACAGCAACTGAAAACGGACTATGCTAAAAATAATGCATCAGGAATTTTAGAAAGTTAAACCAGAAGTTTAACTGTGCGAACTAAATTGTATTAGGAAAGTCATCACAAAGCTTAATGATTAATAATAACATAGTATCCTGTCAATACACTATGATATAAAAAATTTAAAATTGTGATTTCTGGCACTGTCTATTCCTTCTATGTGACTATCTATGTTGAAATTTTAAGAAAAAGTATTTCAATCAGAATTTTTATCTTAAATTCTTAAATTTTTTTGAAAGGCAAAGTTATAGAGATTCCCACTTACTGGTTCACTCCCCAAATGACCATAACAGCTAGAACTGGCCGAGTCTGAACCCAAGAGCTTCTTCTGGGTCTCTCACATGGTTGTAGGAACCCAAACACTTGGTCCATCCTCTGCTGCTTTCACAAGCACACTAGCTGGGAGATGGATTGCAAGTGGAACACCCAGAACTTAAACTGGTGCCCAAATGATAAGTTGCAGGTAATGGAGGTTTCAGGTAGTAGACTCACTAAGGCTCAGTGCTGGTCTCACCAACGGAAATTTTAAAGTAGTATTCATAATGTCATTTCTAAAAAAAGTAATATTATTGTGGCTTGGTTTAAAAAATATTGTTAATAAAATATTTGTCACAGTTTCTGGGAGTTTCAGGCATATCCACCAAGAATGTTTCAAAGCAGTATTTCTATGCTTGGGCTAAGAGGATATGCCAAGCTCTTGTTTATATCTGTCCAATAGTACTTCCATTTTTCTTAGGTCAATTTATATTATAAGTGTAGCCTAACAGAGTGGAGAAAGGGTATATTTAAAATAAGACTCTTTCCCCTCATTTGTTAATTAAAAGAACACTGAAAGGACTAACAGAAACCAATGAAAGCCAACAACTTTGTGCAGCAGCTGTTTAAATACAATTTTTTGAGGTATGCAACCCTAACTTAAGTAACAGGGCCTAGTACAAATGAAATGGTCAGTCAGTAAAGAGGCACTGGCATGCAAAGTGAGTGTCTCAGAGGGCAGACACAATGAGAAGCAGGGGACTCAGTGACCCAAAAGAGTTCACCAGTGACTAAAGAGGACAGCACCTAAATTCTAGTAGATTGCTATTGTTTTGGTGATATAATTTTTAACATAAAAACTTATAGGCTTAAAACAGTAAAACTTAATTCAAAACATTTGAAATGTAATGCATACAAAAAAAATTTTAAATACATCTGCAGAATGATTTTGGGTCAGACAGAAATCCCAACGTGAAACCTCTAAATGTTAATGGCATAATTACATATTTGTCTGCAGAGATCAAATCTTGCTTGTCTTATTTCACAGTATTAAATAATTCTGTCAGGGATCAACATTGTGATTCAGCAGGTAAAACTGCTGCCTGCTATGCAGGCGTTTCATATAAAGCCAGGCTTGTGTGCAGGGTGTTCCAATTCCAATCTAGCTCTCTGCTAAAGGCCTGGAAGCACAGGAGGATGGTCCAGCTGCTTGGGCCCTTGCCACTCCTGTGGAAGACCCAGATAGAATTCCAGGCTCTTGTCTTTGGCCAGTCTCTGATCAATTTGCTGTGGCCATTTGGAAATAGAATCTTAGATGGAAAATCTCTCTCTCATCGTCATTGTCTCTTCCTCCCTCTAACTCTTTCAAACAAATAAATAAAATCTATAAAAAAAAAGTCTTTCAGATAATACTCTTTACTAAAGTACTAATTCAGTAAGATGATACCAAGAACATGTTTGAGTGTGTTGTCTTCATAGACAAGATACCATTCTTAGGAAGATGTCTAATCTTGGAGGAATCATTTTAAAATTTCACTTTGACTTAGACATATCTTCCCTTTCATTCCTATAACGTGCCTCCAAGAAGACGACAGCTCTGACTATCTGACTCTCTAACTTGAGAGTCCAAGTTAGGCAAAGTCAGACTCAGAGCTGTAGTCTGCAGTACAGGCACATCACACTGCTGAAAGCTCTATACCAGGTAAAGAGTAAGTAAAATCCCATCCTAAAATTCACCAGGATCGGAAGTACTTAAAAGTACATCCCAGCATGTATATTATGAACATGAAAATACTGCATTGAAACAATAACCTCCAAGTCAGGCTGCTAGCAGTAAATATTGAAAGGCTCTATTAACTGTGTTGAAATAAAATATCTAACAAGGTCACAATGCACATTTGTGAAGTGTTGTCAATGAGAACTGGGCAAATTCTTAATACATTTTTTATTCTAAGACTTGCATATTGAACTGTTGAAAGAAATGCATTCAAAATAACTATGAGTGAATGATTTTCAAAGACACATTGATACTTTCAAGCCTAGTATTATATGTAACACATACTATAACTCAAAATCACATTTTTTTTTTTTTACGTCTGTGACGCTAGGAACTTTAGGAATTTGGGGAAATACTAAAGTTTCAATATTTTTAATCATGGAAGGTTTGTATTGGTTAACAGACATTCATTCAGAATTCCAATATGAAAGGCCTCTTTACCTCCACGGAAAGCCTTTTTTTAGAAGGTAAAGACCTCAAAAAAGATGCTAATACTTAGTAATGAAAAGAATTGGAGCTAGAAACTTAGTATCACTATGGTTTCCTAATTTTCCCATCAACTCTCATTTATGTCCAGTTGCTTGCAGTCATTTCAGCCTGCAGTTGGGTCTCCTTTTTCCACTGGCCTCTTTTATTCCCAAACCTCATCCTTTCTTACCACGTCCACCTGTGCTTAATACTTGCCTACAAAAGCTGTACTATATGAAAAAAAAGTGTTTTTCTGGCAGCTAGAACATGGGATGCTGAATTTTTCTAAATGAAAAGATTATATATCAATATATGCTAAAGTTACAGGGTGTCCAAAATAATGCATTTGTAAATACATTTCTGTGTGAGCTGTTTCATTTTTAACAGAATTCTAAATGTTCAAGCTATGCTGGGCACTTACACAGGGCTTTAAAGTTAGAAAAGAAGCCCCCATTTTCATCACAGAAACAGTGGCCAGGTATTTAAAAATCAAATGCATTGTGAAGGTAATTTGTTTCTGAACTAGCACAACTGAACCAAGATGATGAATGCCCTAACACTTAGGCGAAGCAGCTACAGAGTCTCTCTCATACCTGCTGTCACACTAAACCTTAAAACACAATGCAGATGGCTGACTGAGTTTAGGAGCTTATTTCTTTTCTAAAACCAAGGGTAGTTACAAACGCAGAAAGAATTTTTTGAAATGGTTTAAACTCATAATCACTGAAAAGCAAATCTCTGAGAAGAGGCAGTTAAGCACCTTTCCAGAAACGCTTAAGCTCTGCGCTATCTGTTCCTTCTAGCTGTCCTGTTTCCTTCCTGTATACCAAAGAGGAATATTCTGCAGTTTACAATAACAGTAACCACAATGAGATATCCTGTCTATATTATTTATACACACAATGTATTATGTGTGGAATAAATTATGTGTGGAAAAGAGTATTTTCTAGTATGCAGAGATGAAAAATTCTTGAAGGAAAAACATTCCATTAACCATAAAGGAAAAGCCAAAGTCTTAACCACCTGGAGGAGATTCACTCTTCTTTATAAAATGATGTGGTTAGACTAAACAATCTTTGAGACTTTTTTTCACAACATATTCACTTGCTCATGCAATATCTTTTAAGTTATCTTTTATGTTACTGACACCCAATACAGCTTTAGAGACAAACACCAATGTTGCATGCTGCATACTTATGAGGAACTCTGTCCCAGAGGTGTGGAAACAAATACCATGAGGCAAAGGCAGTGTCTCTGCCAAAATCACAAATGTGTATTTGTGAGAACAGAGATCCTGCAGGTGCTCACCCCTACAAGGGGTCTGCAGAGGGCTTCACTGAGAAGGTAACATGGGCACTGACCAGAAACTTAATTAGTTTTAGAAATTATTAAACTCAAGTTAGTGAAAACATAACACTAGCAACACATGAAATTTTATAGTTTGTGAAGCTTTTCATATAATAAGTCAGTTGGAATCAGATTATTAAGAAATTTCAGATTCAAATAACTTAATATAGTTATTCCAAAAAATCAATTATATATGGCTTATTGTGCTACAATAACATACATACTAAGTACTTTCGACAATCACAAAATTGCTGGCACACCCATTTCAGCTGTACACAATCTGAAGTTAAAAATAATTCTGGGGCCCAGCAGCGTGGCCTAGCGGCTAAAGCCCCGGGATCCCATATGGGCGCCGGTTCTAATCCCAGCAGCTCCACTTCCCATCCAGCTCCCTGCTTGTGGCCTGGGAAAGCAGTTGAGGACGGCCCAATGCATTGGGACACTGCACCTGTGTGGGAGACCTGGAAGAGGTTCCTGGTCCCGGCTTCGGATCGGCGCGTATCGGCCCGTTGCGGCTCACTTGGGGAATGAAACATCGGATGGAAGATCTTCCTCTCTGTCTCTCCTCCTCTCTGTATATTCAGCTTTCCAATAATAATAAAATCTTTTTAAAAAAATAATAATAATTCTGAACAATGAATAATTCTGAGCACTTCCTTCACATTACAGTGTTTAATAAAGCATGCTCTAAATTTCACATGAAATTACAAATATATTTCTCTTAAAGCAGAAGCACAACAGCAGTTAAACATAAAAATTAAAATATATCAAATGTATTAAAATGACCTGTCAAACAGCTACTGAAATAAGAATTAAGAAACTCAATGTTAACTATAGCAGTGTAACTTAAACAATCTGGAAAGCAGAGAGTTGTAATGCAAATAGTAAACTTCACAGTGACTAATTAACCTCTAATCAACCTTACTGCTCCCTAGGCTTCTCTGCTACTGCAACACAAGAATGTTATTTATAGATCATGCTCAGAATGTTCAATTTAATAAGAAATAACTTAACCTTTCTTTGTTAATGTCAAAGGGTCTCATATGAGAACTGGAACTTTAAGCATTTGAAACTGAAAACTTAATCAAAACAATACACCAGAAGGACAAAAAGGAATGGCTTATTATGGGAAAATTCTTTCTTAAGATTTATTCATTTTTATTAGAAAGGCAAATCTGTAGAGAGGAGGAGGTGAGAGAGAGAGAGAGAGAGAGGGAGAGAAGGAAAAAGGAAAAGAGATGATCCATCTGCTGGTTCATTCCTCAGTGGCCGCAACGGCCAGAGCTGAGCCAATCGAGAGGCAGGAGCCAGGAGCTTTCTCCATGTCTCAGACATGGGGGAAGGGTCCCAAGGCTTTGGACCATCCTCTACTGCTTTCCCAAGGCACAAGTAGGGAGCTGGATGCGAATTGGGCAGCTGGGACATGAGCCAGTACTCATATGGGATCCAGGTGTGTGCAAGGTGAGGATTTAGTCACCGGTCTATCATGCTGGTCCCATGTTACTCCATCCTGACCTTGTACATGGCTGGCAAGGGAACAAGTATGTGGGTTATTTTATGCTGTCTTCTCAGGTAAATTAGCAGGAACTGGATCAGAAGCAGAGCAATTGAGACTTAACGGGTCCCAATTTGTGAAAGTGGGTCTTCCTGGCTGCTAGCAAGGCAAGCCAAGAAGATCTGAATCTATCGTGTCTATCAGGCACTGGTCACACAGAAGGAAGCACATCACCGCTCCAAGCTCTGCAGCCCTGGCTCAGGTACTTTGTGTAGGATATGCAAGCTGTAACAATTACGCAGCTCTCCAATGAAGAGCCTAAATTTATTTGAAACCTAGTGTGGGGAAGTCAAAGCCCAAGAGTGTATTCAAAAACCAACGGAAGTTGAGTAGAAATCAATGAAAAAAATCCCTGTCAGCTTTATGAAAGGAAAATCACAGGCCAACTGGTCCACCACAGAGAACCAGGGAAACAGTTGCAAAAACACTTTCTGGGATCTGAACAAACCTACAACACCAAAACTATAACACTAACCTGCAAAGGAGTCCAAACTAAATTACATCAGATTTTAGAGCCATTTATGTGCCCAGGTATTGTCAGAAACAACAGAAAATGAGTTGCAAATTATAAAGTCTTAATAGCTAAGTGTGACCAGGCAGAGATAGAGCCTTATTAACATTGATGTCATTGAGAATGTTTGGGTGCATATGCAAAGCTGCAGCCTTTAAGGAATAATGTGAGACTTCAGATGGCAGAGGAGACACTCTCCATTAAAGCACTACAGTTAGTCACTAAACGATCAAATTCTGATAATCAGTATGTGTTGGGGCAGCGCGGAGGGGGTGAGGGTTGCTACGAAGTATAAGAAAGGGGGCAAGTGGGCGGTTCAACAGGCTAATCCTCCTCCCTCTGGTGTTGGCATTCCCTATGTCCTGGCTGCTCCACTTTGGATGCAGCTCTCTGCATGTGGCTGGGAAAGCAGCAGATGATGGCCCAAGTCCGTGAGACCCTGCATCCACATGGGAGAACTGGAAGAACTCCTGGCTCCTGGTTTTGGATCACCTCAGTTCTGGGTATTGCTGCCATTTGGAGAGCAAACTGGTGGATGGAAGACCATTTTTCTCTCTTTCTCTGTGAAAATCTTTCAAATTAAAAAAACAATTTCAAAAACCATAAGACTGTATCCACTATTTCTTGATATCTGGCTGCTGACAAGTTTGACCTTTTCCCCTGCACACCACACCTGGGCAAGCTGACAGGAACAACTGGGAGTGAACTCAGTTGACGTGGGCCTGCAGTTCATAACATGGAAGCCCTTTGCCCATGCACAGTAACCTTACCCAAGCCCCAATCCCAAATCATAAAGCAAGGAAACAAAGATCTCTAAGCAAGTCTCCTTTCCTTGCTTGCTTCTTTTAAAATCATTTTTTTGAAGATTTTTATTTTTATTCAACATGGGTGCAGGAACCCAAGGACTTAGGCTATTCTGTATTGCTTTTTCCAGGCCACAATCAGCGAGCTGTATGGGAAGTGGAACAGCCAGGCACGAACTAGCACCCACATGGGATCCTGGTGCTTGAAGGGGAGGATTAATCAACCAAACCATTGCACTGAGCCATCTTTGCTTTCTTAATCAATCTGCAGGTCACGTTGGAAGGATGGTCCTCATACTCTCAGACAGCCTCATTATGTGAATAGCAGACTTTTTCAGTCTGTTGATAGGCATACCATTCTCAACAACTGACTCAAATTTTGGAAGGGTAAGTGCTGAAGCTTACTTCTTTTGTGAGATGGACTCAATATTTTTCTAAAATGACCAATTAGAGAAAAAAATATGATGTGTATATGAGAAAAGAATACCAAAAACCTGGTGATAGAAACTACTGTGAGAGGACCAAGATATCAAATTTAACAAACACTTTAATCTTGCCATTCTAAGAACATTTAAAAAAATAAGCCAAATAATACTTAAAAAAAAACAAATGTTCATGTCATAAGAGAAAATATCAGTAAAGAGATAAATGATAAATTAAAATTATTGCTAAAAATATGTATGTTTAAAAAATTCAGAGGGGCTCAACATTTAGATTTCAACTGGCAGAAGAATCCGCAAACCTCTTAAATTGAGAGAACATTAAAAGTGAAAAAACAATAAAAAATGAGGCAAAATAAACATGGGATTAGGGGAATGTGGGACAAACATGATATGGAAGACTATGGAAGACAGGGAAAAGAGAAAAGAATATAAAAAATATTTGAAGAAGTAATGTCTGAAAAATCTCAGATTTGATGAAAGGCATTAACTTACATACCTAAGAAACTAAAATGCATCCATGCACAATTAACACACAGAGATATACGACCCAAGATCACATTAAAAAATGTCAGTCACAGAAAAAAAGAAAAACCTTAAAAGGCGTGAAAGGAAAACAATTTGTTAGGTCTGAGGAATTCCTAGCAAGATTAATGGCTGACTTCTCAGCACAAACCATGGATCCCAGCAGGCAAGATTGCAAATTCAAAGTGACAGAAGGAAAAACAGCAACCAGAAAGGCAGTATTCAAAAATTTTTTCCACAATTATATATCTTGGAAAAAAGTCCAAAAAACAGGCTTTACAATCATGTTTAGCTGTGTGATTTATGGACCTTTGGTCTCTATTTCTTCTATTATCCACAATATGGGTATAATATTCTAATTTATTTTAAATCAACCTCAGGTCTAAATAGGAAAAGGATGGCGTCCGACACACTGCTTTGCACTAAGGTGCCTACCAAGGAGCCATCTCTTATAGGTATAGTGATAAAAAATGCCCAACACTGACTTTACAGAATTTACAGGGTCTCAGTGAGAAAATACCTAATAACCCAAACACAAGCAATGGAAAAGCCACCGAGTCACATATCTCTGTTCACTAAAGGCACTAGCTCCTTGGTGCTCTAATTCAAGACACAGCCTACGCACAATTGACAGGTTGCTCAGGAAGAGACCCAGTGTAAAAGCCGCTTTCAAGTCAAGAAATCACAAGTCGCTAATGGGGAATAATGGAGCGAGTGAACCAGTCAGGAGAGGGAAGGGAATGACAACAATGTTGGAGGAGGAGCACATCCAGAATGGAAATAGCGCTGGCACTTTCGGGTAAAAGACGCTCAAAATGCTCAGGAAGAGATGTGGAAGTCCACAGGGTCCCCAGCGTTCCCGAGATCTCTAACAGCAGTCAAGGACAAATTCTCCTGAAACGTCTGCTCCTCTTCCACCAAGTAATTTTCATGGGTGCCCGAGCTCTTTTTCCTCTGAAGGAATTAGAAACCTGCAGTATAATGCTATGAGGCAACGTGCAATATGCTATCTGCAGGGCCTAGTAGAGCTGATCTGTCCTGTAAGCTCAGGAGTGGGTCACTGAGAGTTTGGAGAGATCCTACAAGGATAAGTAGCAAGTAGATAACAGCCAAACTTGGTTCTTCTTTAGGGCTGACTGAATTTTTCTCGCCAAAGGTGGTTATTGTTGAGAGTGCCTTTATGCTATCATATTCAAAGCTTGTCATTAAATATTAGGCCATACAACTATAACAAACTATCATGGATTTTTACTGTTTGAAGATTTGGGGATTAAGCAAAACATGGGCAACCAAAACACATTAAAAATATTGGTGTCGTTTAACACATATAGGTTAGAATTTAGTTCTCTTTAGGTAAACTGAAATTCTAATTATGAGAATGGTTTAGGACACATTTCTTTGGGTAAACATTTTAAATAATTTGGTCTGCACTCTGATATTAGTACTTACTATTAGTACTTATTTCTGTGTGCAACTAAAAATGATCTACTCCAGAGTATTAGGTTTGCAGTACCAATTATTTTATGTTTAGTAGTTCACACCCTAAATGTTTTTGGAGGAAACCTATTTCTTCCTTTTATCTGCAATATAGTTTTAGTGGTCATAAAAGATTAACTTCAGAGCCTGGCAGCATGGCCTAGCAGATAAAGTCCTCGCCTTCTATGCCCCGGGATCCCATATGGGCACCGGTTCTAATTGCGGCAGCTCCACTTCCCATCCAGCTCTCTGCTTGTGGCCTGGGAAAGCAGTGGAGGATGGCCCAAAGTCTTGGGACCCTGCACCCGCATGGGAGAATAGGTTCCTGGTTCCCAGCTTTGGATCAGCACAGCACCGGCCGTTGCGGCTCACTTGGGGAGTGAATCATCGGACAGAAGATCTTCCTCTCTGTCTTTCCTCCTCTCTGTATATCTGACTTTCTAATAAAAATAAATAAATCTTAAAAAAAAAAAAAAGATTAACAGGGCCTGGCGCGGTGGCCTAGCACCTAAAAGTCCTCACCTTGAACACGTGCCGGGATCCCATATGGATGCCAGTTCTAATCCCAGCAGCCCCGTTTCCCATCCAGCTCCCTGCTTGTGGCCTGGGAAAGCAGTTGAGGACAGCCCAAAGCCTTGGGACCCTGCACCTGTGTGGGAGACCCGGAAGAAGTTCCTGGCTCCTGGCTTTGGATCAGCTCAGCTCCGGCCATGGAAGCCACTTGGGGAGTGAATCATCGGAAGGAAGATCTTCCCCTCTGTCTTTCCTCCTTTCTGTAAAAATCTGATTTTACAATAAAAATAAATAAATTTTAAAAAAATTTTAACTTTAACCTAAAAGGACAGAAAAATTTAAGGTTAGGCCTAACTAAAATATCTCAAAGATAAACTCTGTGCTGCTTTCAAGGGGGAAAAAAAGTGTGTGTTTGAAAATAGTATATATTGGTAAGTTACTGATTGACTGTAACTCTAAGGAGTTTAAACTTCAGGAGTCCCTGCCTTGGCTTATTCTATGCTCCTGCTAGATTTGCTTTATAATCTGTCGTTAACTGATAAATTGTCCTCACATGTTAGCATTTATCTTAGGAACAGAATTCCATTTCATTTTTGTTTTAAAGATTTTATTATTATTGGAAAGCTGGATATACAGAGAGGAGGAGAGACAGAGAGGAAGATCTTCCATCCGATGATTCACTCCCCAAGTGAGCCGCAACGGGCCGGTGCGCACCGATCCGATGCCGGGACCAGGAACCTCTTCCGGGTCTCCCACACGGGTGCAGTGTCCCAAGGCATTGGGCCATCCTCAACTCCTTTCCCAGGCCACAAGCAGGGAGCTGGACGGGAAGTGGAGCTGCCGGGATTAGAACCGGCGCCCATATGGGATCCCGGGGCTTTCAATGCGAGGACTTTAGCCGCTAGGCCACGCCGCCGGGCCCTCCATTTCATTTTTTAGAAAAGATTTTATTTACTGGACAGGCAACACAGTGGAGAGAGGAGACAGAGGGACAAATCTATTGTCTTGTTTGTTTACCAAAGCAAGAAGCTAAGAATCCATCCAAGGGTGCCAGGGAATCAGTACTTGTGCCATCTCACACTCTTACTGCAGGCCTATTAGCAGGGAGGTGGAATCAGGGCAGCAGAGACTCAAATCAGCAATCATGGGACTGCAGTGTCATTAACAATAGTTTAACCCACTGTGCCACAATACTGGCCCCTAGAATTCTACTTTAAGCCCACAACACACAGGAGTACTGGGTACTGTGCATGGTACGGGCATTATGTGCTTTCTGAGAGTGTTTATGATCTTATTACAAGCCACAAACACTGTAATTGAGGTTTTGCTTCAAGATTCCAAACTGAGGGCTGGCACTGTGCTGCAGCTGATTATAGCTGTAGCACCAGTATGCTGTTTCACAGTTCACATCTGAGCCCTGGCTTCCTGGCTTCTGATGCAGAATCCTGCTAACTCCCCTGGGAGGGTAGCAGAAGATGGCCCAAGTACTTGTGACACTATCACTTAACAAAGGAGAAGAGGATGGAGTCCCTGGCTCTTGGCTTTAGTCTGGTCATGGCTGGACATCGGAGGAATGAACTAGCTGATAGAAGATCTCTTTACTCCTCTTCCTCTTTCTTGTTCTTTCAAAAAACTGTCTTTTAAAAAAACCCAATTGAAAAACAAAAAGATGGCTTCTTTAGCAGAAACAAACCATGCTAAATTACTTTTACTTGTTGTGCCTCTTAAACTTAATTTCTAAAAATGGGTACTGACAAGCAACGGCCAAATTTAAGCATCTGACGCTGTGGATGACACCTGAAACTTCTTGGTGCTAAGGAAGTAGAACAAGATATCTTGTAGTTCAAAACTAAAGCTCAGTGTTCTTCCAGTAAGCTTTTTAAAAAGCAGTAATGGAAAAATTAGCTTCCTTGGTTTAAGGGACAAGCAAAAATGATGGAACTAAATTTTTTTATACAGTTTTGCTTTAAATGCCAAAACACATCATCAATTAAGGGTCCCAATTAGATTCAGTAAATTTCTACTAAGAGAAATGTGAACAGCTTAGCCAAAATATTTTCAAATGACTTATTTAAGCTGAATGTTTATTTCCATATTCTTAACTACACCACTATAATACTGGCATATCATGCACTGCTTGGAGAGTCCATAAGATATTCTCACTTCCTTAAAGGCCCTGGAAGATCAAACATTCTACTCAGGGGAAGAACGCAGGGAAAAAAGCTCGATACCAGTTTACCTTACAACTACACCTGTGAAAAGGTAACTGGCAGAATTCAAAACATCAGCACAGATCTCACTTGTGACTCAGAGCAATCCTTAGGTGTTTGGAATACATAACAGAAGTGAGACATTAAGTATTTTTGACAAACAAAAAAGCATGGTTTTTTTTATTTTAAATTGTGTTTAAATGTGTTTTTGTTAGCATATAATCAGTTATAGTCAAATATATAGGGACGCAAATACTGTTTTAAAATGGAGTTTTCTATTTCAGAGCTCAATTAATACTAAAAAATACTAAATTTCAAGATGTGAAAATAAACCCAAATTCAAGAAATTGCATCCATTTATAATGCAGAAAATATACTTATTGCCTCATGTCTGCTGTAAGCAGTATGCAGTCCTGGATATCAGATTAAGACCACATCTATATTCAGAAAGCTGGTGCAAACAAATATCAGGCCGTGCAACACAGTCTGCTACTAATGTTGCATCAGTCTCTCGGTAAAGCATTGCCTAAAGTTTCAGATATCTGATGACTCAATTCATAGCTACTCAGTTTTCTAGAGGATATTTCATTCTTACTTTTTAAGATTTATTTCATTTATCTGAAAGGCAGAGTTAGAGAAGGAAAGAGAAAGAGATCTTTCATTCTCTGCTTCACTCTCCAAAAGGCTGCAAAAACTGGAGCTGGGGCAGGTTGAAGCCAGGAGACAGAGGCTTCATTTTGGTCTCCCATGTCTGTGCAGGGGCCCAAGCACCTGGGTCATCCTCTCCTGCTTCCCAGGTACATTACCAGGGCGCTGGATTGGAAGTGTAGCTGGGGGGCTCAAACTGGTCCTCATATGGCATGATGGAGTTGCTCAGAGTGTTTTAACCCACGGTGCCAACAACACCGCCCCCTGGATATTTTGCCTTTATGCTACTCTTAGAGGACAGCAGAAAATATTCAACCACTTCTTAAGTACACTGGTGGGAGAGGACGAGAGAAGAAAAGTCTGTATTTTCTCAGAGGAAAAGATACTCTGCAGATGTTCATACTCAGAACAACCACACTGCTAAGTACTGAAAGACAGCAGGTACAGCTGTCAAGTGCCGCTAATGTGTGGGTACTGCTCCAAGAGTAGCAGGAAGGGGGGATGGGAAAGGAAGGAAAAAAAAAAGGGAAGGAGAAAAAAGTGAAGGGAATAAGGCAGATCATCTGCCATGTACAAGAATGAGAGGCTACAAATTCAAGCTGTGATGAGAAGGAGTAAGTGAAAGAATTAAGAGAGTTTGTAGACTTCAATTTAGAATATGAGATGGGCAGTACTGAATCTAAATGATTTTGATGTATTTTCCTTAGAGAAAGACTACAAGCATGTGTATACAGATAAGATTAATGTGTCTGCACAGAAGAGAATGAAACAAGCTATTTTTAAGAGGGTGTGAAGTGATGTAGTATGGACAGAGAGCAAAACGGAAGCTGGAGAAAGAAGGGGTGGATATGAAGCAGTGGAATCAGTTCATGAACTGCAGGTTCCAATAAGGTCCACCAGTGTTGCCAGGAAGGCAGCAGGCTAGCAGACTAGGAGGCTAGGAAGTAGCACTGGTACAACCTGGTGGTGATTGGGAAGACAGCATGAATGAACTGAGATGTTGGAGGTAGGGAAGTGTTTGGCTGGTTCACTTCTGCAGATGCTGAGATAGCTAAAACAATGTCAGAAATGCAGACAGTTATCCAGTTATCCAGTTATCAGATGTTAGTAAAGGAAGGAGAAGATGATTGCTACAGAATTGCACAAGTAGGCCAGAATCAATTTCAATGTGGAACTGGGGAATAAAAATCCTGATCTCTTAGCAGCAGAATGCATGTGGTATATTCCATTTGAGACAGCAAAGGGGATGTTTCTAACAACTATGAAAAAGAATGTGGGTGAAAGAGTTAGCTGTGGATACATGTTCAAGAAGATAGGATGGAAATGCTAGAGAGAAAACCCAGTGGGATTTACAAAAATGAAGGGCTTTACAAAGACGAAGAGGATAATCACCCTTACCAGGAACTGGTGGTACAGCTGTCAATGTACTGAAGGAGTCTTGAGATGAAGCTTGAAAGGTAGACAGGAATGATGTAGACAAGGAGAGCTTGGTAGTTCACAAGATAAAGCAACAGTCTTCATGCAGGGGCTATTTGGAACATTTGGTAACATGCTTGGCTGCTATTAGCATTCTGAGGAAGAGGCCAAGCACATTGCTAGACTGCCTACAAAGAATGGAGCACCTCTTCATAAGAAAGAAGTCCTTGGCTCAGAATGTTGCTGGCGCCACAGTTGAGAAATCCAGAGGTAAAGCAAACAGTCAAGGCATAGCAATGAGAAAAATTACAGAATGCTCGGGAAGAAGCAAGTTTGTTTAGCTGAAGCATAGGCTGCCGTGGGGGAACAAGAGCTAAAGCTGGAAAGGAGGCTAGGACCACACTGCATGAGGGCAAAAGGGGCCACCAGAAAGACAGCCGCTGGAGGACTCTGAGAGCAAATGTTACATCATGGGGGGAAGGGGACTTCTCTAAAATTGCAACCTTACCAATACTTTGCTTTTCTAGTTTATAAGCACTTAGATGCACAAATTTAATTAACCTTTAATTGTTTAAATATACCACAACAGTAAGGACTTAGGTGAGACACCACATTCTGAGTTGACCAGGCACTCAAGCAAGCAACTCTGAAATTAAGATTCTAAGCAACATTTCTTTAAAAAAAAAATTTTTTTTAATCTCATCCTTAGAATAGGATGAGATACATTTGGTTATACAACATGATGTTATAAGATGCATGTAAAACCTTCACTATAGTGAAAAAGGTTTACTGATATGTTGTCTCATATAGTTGCCATTGTGTCAAGGGGAGTTATAAACTACCGATTTAGCAAACTAATACAATACACTAAAGTATAGTCTTCCATCAAGAACACTATGGTTTATGAAGACTAAAATCACTAGATCCTTAAGACTTACACTATATCCTGCTACTCTGTATCCTTTTACCTCCATGTTCTCATCCCCTACCTCCAGACTCTGATCCTGGGAAACATCGTTTTATTTTACTCTCTGTCTCTATATTTCAACTTTTTTTTAAGATTCACATATGAGTAAGTGTGATATGTAATAGTGTTCTTTTTGTGTCTGGCTTACAGAATTTAGCACAATGGCCTTCATGGGAAAGGGCAGGATTCTGTCTTTTTAAAAGGCTGAATAACATTTCATTCAGTTGGGTGTATATACCATTGGGTTGTATTTTATTTCTTTAAATAGACATCTAAGCTGATTTCCCATGTTTTCTACTGTGAACAATTCTGTAATGAATATGGCACTGAGGGTATCTTTATGAAGTATAAATTTCATTCACTTTGGGTATATAATCAGAAGAGGATTAGCTGAAACATAGGGTAATTGAATTTTTAAACATATTTAGAAAGTCCATACTGTCTTCCATAATGATGGCATTAATCTACATTCACATTTACAACATCCAAAATATTCTTTTGTACATATCCTAATCTCGTTTTTGGTAAAAATCTCGTTTTTGGCAAATCTCATTTTTGGTACTGTTAATAGGAGTAGATGATATTTACCAATAGTTTGCATTTGTATTTTCCAAGTGATTAGTGACGTTGACCTCTCTTTCATATACTTGCTGATAATTTTCATGTCCTCACTGGAGAAATATTTATTCAGGACACATTTTGATTGGTTTATATCATGTTGAATTGTGTGCATTTATAAATTTTGTATATTCACTCCTTATTTGATATATTGCTTGCAAAGGTGTTTTTCCAAATCTGTAGGCTGCCTTTTCATTTTTAATATGACATTGCAACCCCCTGCCAACTACTAAAAATAGAGAAATATGCAAATTTTTAAGTTCTTCTAGCTCCCTTTCAGTGTCTGTTTAGAAGTGCTCAGAGACAATGAAATGGCAGGAAGCAGATAAATAGCACAAATTCCTCCAGAAAAAAAAAGATTGTGGAAAGTGTATTAATTAAAGCTAAAACATGGGACACTAAACTTCTTCGATCATTGCAATTCCTCCTCAAGAATCACCAGGAAAGAGATCCTCATTAACAACACAGGTTTGGTATTCTGTATTTTTTTTTTCTGCTCTGTAACTTTGTTGGTTCATTTCAGTCAACAGTTACTTTCTGATATGATGATAATTTATGAAGGTCTGAACAGAGCCAAAAAAATCCGTTTCTATGAAGAAAACATTAACTTAAGTATCCTATTCTGTTTCTCTCCCTGAAAATAAATTAGATGACAAACAAGGTCACAAGGTAATTATGCCCCCAAATGAATCAGATCCTTTCTGACAAGCAAAGAATTGGACCTGCTGGCAGGCATTCTGTTCACCATGATAACCACAAAGCCTGGCTGTCACTTTCACCTACCTTCTCCAGGGTACCAAATGTAGTCTGAGTGACAATAAATAGCTAATACCATTTCAAAAATACTGTTTATACTCGGGGGAAGTTTATTTTATTTACGAGACATTTATCACAGAACCACATGCATGGATCAGGTTAGCTAGGACTCACAATGGAAGACTTTCCCACCATCAGGAAGTTAATAGCATCTCCCCTGTACTTTTAATCAGATAAGTGTTTTTCTTCACAGATCAAATTCTGAGGCCTAGGAATACTGTGACAGACTGTGAAGGGTATCAGAAATATCATTACCAAGATGCAAATTCATTTACTGCTATCATCTACTAACAGATAGTACATGCAGGCGGAAATAAAATAAATAAGTGGAGAAATACTAGAGAGAGCTACTTTCATTATCTTTAAGAAAGAACATTGTAAGAGACAAAGCTTTGTAGGCAATAATTTCTGTCAGACAAAGTTCAGAAACTTTCTTATCCATCTGTTATCACCTACAATAGTTTCCCTTCCTTTTCATGTAGCATATAGTTGTAACTCACATTTTAAAAATCCTGTAGTTAGCCTATGGGTCCCTAATAAAAGTAATGATTTTGTTTTGTTTCATATGATAATTGCCTTTTTGTTCAACTGGGAAGTCAGTTTTCTAATACTTTCAAAGATTGAAGGCTACATATAATTATATGATTCATTTTCCAGATATTAAGTAAGTCATCTCTGTCAGCGGGGTCATGCATTCTTCTTAGTATGTATGCTGTATTGTCAGAGTCCAGTGATAATTGGATGGCATTTTCATTTTATCTGTGCTTATAAAAGAATGGAATAAAGGAACAAATAAACTTTATTGTATATCTGTGCTTCAGGCACTGCCTTGGATATTTTACATGTTTCCTCTCATTTGATTCTGTATTCTACAAGGCGGGAAATATTTACATTCTCATAAAACTCAGGATAAATAATTTGCCCAATGCTTTCACTGGTACAACCAGGATTGTGTCCACTGTACTGTACAGCCTTTCTTCTTAACCACTGCAGTCCCTGATGTGATCACTTTTCTTACTCATTCATGTATGTATCATCAGACACCAGCATTTCAGCAAGAACCAGTGCAAAAATGGTGAACAAGACAGAGTCACTCTCTCCAAGGATTCATATACTCACGAGGAATGAAGGAAAGCAAAAAAGCAATTCTAACACAGTACTGGATATTGTATCGTGGGTTAAGGTTGGCCTCACAGAAACGAGAAGACTTAGTTAAGCTCGGAAAGATATGCCAAAGTCAGCCAGATGAAGAGGTGGGAGAGCTAAATGCATCTGGAGCACATCCAGGCTCTATATTGCAGGAAGCATGAAAGAGATGGAGCTCGGAAGCGCTAAGACATTGCACAGAGATCAGAGTACAAAGGCCCTGTGAGCCAGCAGAAGGAGCATGGAATTCCTTATTCTAGTTATGAGGTGTCACAGTGACCAGTTTTGAAGTTTATATATTTTTATTGAAAAGACAGATTTACAGACAGAAGGAGAGACAAAAAGATCTTCTATCTGATGGTTCACTCTCCAAATGCTTCTAAGTGCCAGAACTGAGCTGATCTGAAGTCAGGAGCCAGAGCTTCGTTTCCCAGGTGGGTGCCCATGCTTTGAACTATCCTCTACTGCTTTGCCAGGCTACAAGCAGGGAGTGGGATTGGAAGTGGGGCAGCTGGGACATGAGCCGGTGTGCAAATGGGGTGTTGGCACTTGCAGGTGGAGAATTATCCAGTTAAGCCATTGTGCCAGTCCTGTCACGTTGAGATTTTAAACCAATGTATTATAAGATCATATCTCTACATGTTAGGATGTTATCTGGAGGCTGAATTGTGGGGTTGTGGAGGGAGACTGACAGCTTCGACAGCAGTGATAACACCGTAACAAAGGCAGGAAGAGATTATCTGTGGTCTAAATCCAGGTAGTTGTAATGGAATGCACAGAAATTAATGGTTTCAAAAGTTTCTTAGGAGGTTGAACAATAAAGATTTGGAAATTGGGTGTGAGGAATATTAAGAGGGGAGACTGAGAATGATTCCTGAAAATAATGAACAAGTGAGGAGAAGTTCTTGGTATCCACCTGTGATGGGGGGCAGTCAGTTGATGGCCAGCACCTGCTTGTCAGGTTAAAGGACATTGGACAGCACCCCACCCATCCTACCTCCTGTGGAGGCTTCAGAGGCTCCTCCTGCACACCCTGCCCCTCCTCCTCCTTGCGCCACTGAAGTTGACTGACAGCATGGAAATGGCTCAGGAGGCTCCTAGCACCTGGCCCCATTCTGCCTCCTATTGTGCTCGGTTAGGTTAATGAACTGCAGGAAAACTTTGGGCTCTAACAGATCACTTCCTTCCTCCATCACTCAGTTAACTGAATGTATGGAAACTTTGTTCTGTGTGGCTCTCAATCTGACTGGAGGATGAGAATTTATATACTCCTGACTTTGGCAGCCCAGCTTGAGGCAGTGTAGCTTCAGGAGTGTAGCAGGAGCTGCTGGTGCCAAATCGGGTGCCACATCTCTTGCCACTCCACAACATCTCAAAACAGGAAACAGCAAGACTTTGAAGGAAACTGTTTCGGAGTTTGAAATGCCTATGTGTAAGAGGAGTTGTATGGTTTCTCGGACAGATCTGAGATAAGAGATGTAATCTTAGGATTCAGTGTTACTGATGTAAGCTATGGAGTCAATCAATTAAGTTCCCAATAGGAGAGTGATATTAAAAGCGCAAAGGGTTGAGTAGAAAATTCTGGGCTTTACCCCCACAACATTTTGAAAAGAGAAAACCAAGTTTCAATGTGATCAAAGAAGAGAGGGGTTATGATGAGACACTGTAAGAGACAGATTGCCTCATGGATAAATAGCAGAAAAAAAAGAGAGGAAGTTGAGTCAGGAGTTCTGGGACATCAAGATTAAATAGGTCCACTGGATGACTGAAGGTGGGCACAGAAACAGCTACTCAATGGAACAGACAGTAAAAGATGAAAATCAACTGGAAAATGGCCTGGGCAAAACATTTTTAATGAAGCCAAAGACAATTAGTTCATTAAAAAACAGTGACTTAATGCAGGTCTGACAATGCACCCTTGTCAAATCTCTAGACACAAGAAACCACGCCAGCATGTCCTCCTCTTGCACTGTTTGCCGTGGTCCTTTGCATTTCACTCTGAGACGAGCTCTCACTCTCCAAACTCCCACATTCGTTCTGAAGCTGATACTGCTTGGTATCTTTCCCACACGGTATCTCATTTCTGTGTCTGTTCATGACACAGATGATACTTCACAAGGACACATTTTTTGTTCCTAAGAGGCTGAAAACTCCACATTTGCAAGAATGGACAGTTTTATTCACAAACGCACGTGGTATCTACATGATGTTTGATGACTGAATGAGCAAAGTAGCACATTTTTATAGCATAAATCTGAAACTACAAATTCATTTTTATATACAGTGCTTTCAAATAGTCATTATCTTTCAGTGGTTCAGGAAACAACTTCATCAGGATTTCAAATTAGAGTATTCCATATACAGTATGAGTAAGCCTTGTTAATTCCTGTAAAAGAATATTTATAAAGAAATTCCTACGTTAAAATGCAGTCCCTACAGGTGAGTGCAAGAATCAAGGCAAGGAGCAAGCCACCCAGACCATGCCAGGTAACAGTACCTACCAGCATACACGTGGGTCAGGTCTGGGGACAGACCAGGCTGAGCCAATTCATAATATCTACTGGTAAATCTGAGAACCAGGACAGGGTGCAGGAGCCAGCTCAGGCCGCAACACCAACCAGTTCACATTAGGACCAGGACAGGGATCATAATGGGATGGGATGAGCTGCAGCACCTATCAGGAGGAGCTGGAAACTTGGGGGCAAACTTGATTGAGCCAGGTTGCAGCATACAATAGTGTATGATAAGGTGAGGTGAGCCATGCCAGCCTGGGTTCAGTAGGTGCCATATTTTTGCACCCTGGGGGCCAGGGTGCTGGTGGGGCTCAGGTCACCTGGCCAGGATCCTGCCCATAAGGCAAGCTGAGTTCATCAGCCTCGGGGTAGGGAAATCCAGTAGGGCTTGGGTAGACTGGCCCAGTTGCTGGGGCCCACCTATATATTTGAGTGCTGGTTTGGTGAGCCCCAGGGGCGAGGGATCTGGCAGGGCTTGGGTTGCTTGGCCTGGGTCCTGTGCCCACCTGTGCAGTGGGTGCTGGATTATTGAGCCCCAGTGGAGCTTGGGTCGCTAGGCCCAGATCCTGGGCCCACCTGCATGGTAGGTGCTGGGTTCATGAGCCCTGGGGGTTGGGGACCCAGGGGAGTCCGAGTTGCCTGGCTCAGCTTCTTGGCCTACCTGACAGGGGGGTGCTGGGTTCCTGAGCCCTGGAGGCAAGGGATCCAGTGAGGTTTGGGTCACTTGGCCCATGAAACCTGGGGGTGGGGGATCTGGTGGGGCTCAGGTCATCTCACTTGTATGCTTGGACCCACCTGTGGGAGAGGTGCTGGGTTCATGAGCCACAGGAGTGGGGGAACTGGTGGGGCTCAGGTCACCTAGCTTAGGTCCCTGTGCCTGCCCGTGAGGTTGGTGCTAGGTCCATGAGTCCTGGGGGCAGGGCGGCCATTGGGGCTCAGGTAGCCTGTCCCAAGTCTGGGGGCCAGCCTGCAAGAATATGCCCTCCTTAGTGAAAAAGGCAGAGTAGTGGATGCAGAACCTGACAAACATGGAGACTCTTTTGGAACTGTAGCAGAAAGAGAACAGCGAACTGGACCACTACCCCAGCCAAAGGATGACAACAAAAAGCTGGGTAAATAAGACTTGAGGTAAAAAGACTTGAAGTCGACTATGTCAGCCGACGGACACTGGGAGGGTTGCATCATCCTTGGTGAAATCGACAGCATTACAGAATTATCCAAACCACTTGGTCAGAACATTCAGAACATGCATACACTGGGACCCTGGTTGACATCAGGTAGCAGTTCCCCATCCCTGGGTCCTGGGACATATGGGAAGCTAGGTATTGCTTTATCCTTGCCCTTCCCACAGAAACAAGAAGAAATAGCAAATTTGGAAACAATGATTTCACCCAGTTATTCCTAACCATTGGTCTTTCCCATCCTAATCAACCATGTAATTATTATGAAAAAACAAAAAGAATATTTATAGAACCAAACATGGTATAACTAAGTATATATAGATGTGCTATAACTATTTTCCTACTAAATTTTCCTATTAAGTAAGAAACATTTAAGGGGCCAGCACTGTGGCACAGTAGGTAAAGATCAAGTTTGCAAAGCAGCCATCCCATAGGAACACGTATTTTTGTCCTGGCTGCTGCACTTTAGATCCAGATTGCTGTCAATGACTTAGTAACAGCACAAGACGATTGGCGAAGTGCTAGCACCCCTGCCAATCACGAAGGAGACTTGGATGAACACAGCCCTGACCTTTGTGGCCATGTGGGGAATGAAAAAGTGGGTGGAGGGTCTCTCCAAGTAACTCTTTCAAATAAACAAATACATCTTGAAAATAATTAAATAAATAAAAGTTCTAGCGCCACCATATCAGGATATGGGGTAGTTTCCTGATTTTTATAAATTATACTCTCTAGGGGAAACAAAAGGGGGGGAGTTACTTAAAAACTAGGCTGTGAACAGAAGAACCCAAAGGTGTACACATTGGGATCGCTGGCCAGTGCTCTTCACAGGGTTCTGGCTCTCGGCACCCAAAGCCTTTGTTCATGGTTCTTAAATTCAGTGTTCTTCCGTGACTATGTGTATTTCGCAAAAACTTCCATTTGGTGTCAAATACCCGATTAGGTACACTTATTTCATTCAACATCAATAGCTTCTGAGAGTCAATTTACTGGTTAGTGATTTAAATGACCTAACTGGTCACCCACATAAAGAAGTCGGTTTAATTACAAAACACAAATGAGCATCAAATTTTTACCTTTCTACAGAACCAAGGAAGAAATTTGTAATGTATCTATGGACTGAAACACAGTTGCATTTTCAATAGATGGAAAGTAAACCATATTTCAAGGAATAAATGTCACCAACAATGTGAGTCAAAGCCAGAAATTCTATGGTATTACTTCGACGAATATACTGTACTATTTTATGAGTAACATTAGAAATGTTTTTTAAAAGATAACAAACAAATCTTATTAACTACATACTCTATGAAAATATGAGTAAAATAACACTTGTTACACTTTATCTTCATATTTTTAAAAGACCACATTTGCAGTTTATGTTGCTATTTACTCATAACACACATATACCCACTTATTGCGCCCCCCACAAAGGTTCTTCTAGTTTGTCAAAGCATAGCATGTCAGCAATATGTTGTATGATGTACCTTCTAATTTTTCAATAGGTGAAAACAATTAGATTATTCCAGAATGTAAGACAGTCTATAAAAAGTGACTGAGCTTTTCAAAAATGTTATTATATTCTGTTTCGTAACAAGGTGACCCTACGGTTAGATCAAAAAAGATCATGGAACAATAAGTACTAAATATATGTGGATGCAGGTTTTGCCTAGATCCAAATAGGGAAGAAAAGAAATTATCGATAATATGCCTAGGCTAATTGAGAAAATGTGAGCATGTGCTGGGTATCAACTGATAAGAAGGAATTACCACTAACCTTCCTATATTGGTAACGGTATTTCTGGTATTCTTCCCAGGTGCTTACTAAATATTTAGTGTTGAAATGGGAAGATGCCCACAACTCATAAAGTTTAGGAGGGAAATAACAGCAGATTTCTGAGCTTCTCTAATGTGTTCATTCATTTACAGAAACCGATGACACTATGTAAAACTCTCACAAATACCAAAGATTTCAAAAATTAGAAGACCCAAGTACCTGAACTTTTACCTCCTGTCTCCTAGGACGTGCAACATCAGGAAGCTGGAACTGGAAGCACAGCCAGTACTCAAATCTAGGGGTCTGGTGCACGAAGTGAGCAGAGCAAGTGATATCGTAACTGCTACACCAAATATCCATGCTCTAATATTCTATGCTCAGATAGACTTTCTGTGGGCGGAGTGATGGGAACAGGGGTGGCTGTCCTTGGATTACACCATGGTACTAATAATTAGTATTCACAGCTATGAAATAAGCCAGCATAACATTGCTATACCAGGATATTATTGTATAGTCTCTCTGAAAAGTGTTTACTCCATGAGCCAATGTGTGTAACTATCAGAGGAATTCCAGCAGACCTGCAGTAACACCTTTTCTATTACTGTTTCTCTAGCGCTTCATCTTTATCAAAGAACATAAATGATAATATCAAAAACAATCTCCGTTTTTAGCAAACATATCTCTTCATCTCTGCTGATAAAGATCAACTATTATTCAGAACAGGATTTGAATCAGTTCAAACTGAATGCATTTAGAAATGATTCATAAGATAGCTTTGTGGTATCCTAAGGCTATTTTAAGCTGTACTTTTAGAAAAAAAATGAACAAAAGTAGGGAAAAATGTTACCATTGTTTTCACTATCTTCTTAGATTAAAAAAGCCAAAGATTCTAAGATTTGTTTATATTTCTGATAAATCCCTGGTGGTTTTTTAGAGAAAGACCATTAAATAATGTGTGTTTGAACTCTGGCAAACAAACAATGGTTTCATCAATCATTTCCTTTTTAAGCTGTTACATTTCTAGCTAAAAAATGCATACCAATTAAGAGCAATTTGAACAGTTAAAATTACACTGTACTATAAAATTGTTTGTATTGAAGCCTATGTTATGTTAGCAAAAATGTGACTATTATACAGTAGTTATCAATCAAATCTCTATTTGGTGCCTGGCATTATTCTGGGCACAGGAGAAGCAATAATGGAAAACAGTCCACTCTCCTACAGTTTACATTCCTGCATTGGATGAAACAATAAAAATAATAAGTATATGGTATTTCAGCAGATACAAGGATGTTGGAGTGATGGAAGTTCATAGTTTTGAATTATTCACCTAAGAAAATAGCAGAAGAAACAGTTATAAAAATTTTAAAGTTTTAATATCTGAGGCCAACATAATGGGTAAATCTATTATCACACCAGTATCTGATATAGGTGCTGGTCCGTGTTCTGGCTGGAAAATTTCAAATGCATTGCCTTGCTGATGGCCTGAGAAAACCAATGGAAGATGTCCTAAGAGCCTGACACCCTCCTATCCATGCAGGAGACCTGACAGGAATTCCTGGTTCCTAATTTTTATTTAGAACAGCTCTAGCCATTGTGATCATCTGGGAAGTAAACCAAAGAATGAAAATATCTTTGACTGTGCCTGGAACACTTTCCATTAAATAAACAAATCCTTTTTAAAAAAGTTTTAATTCGATGTTTAGTATAGCTTATTTGCCATAGTCATGCTATTTTTAAACAAGTGAAAATAAACTGCATTTACTGTCCTTTCCTTCTCTTATTGCTCTGCACTCATTCTGTTCGAAAATCCAGCCATTTCCATGTCCTCAACAGTGTAGAAGATCTCTAATCTTTAGGTTCTGATCTTGACCTATTTTCATAAACCATAGCATCAAACTGATACCTGCCTGCATATATATCTTATTCCCAAACATATCTTTATTTAAACTTAAATTTGTCCAAATAAAAAATATCAAGAGAAGTAAGCCATGCAACTGACCTCAGGTACTAATTCCTAAGTAATTTCTTTCTCAACTTGACTTTGAACATAGTTTGGACACTGTCAGACAAGGACCTGCAGTCTGGAATTTTGAAAAAGCACTTATCTTTTAGTCGTTAGAAGAAGTGAAATGACAATATGGTTAATTGTTTGTGGAATAAAGTAATGTGCCAGAGCTAACCTAAGTGACAAATGGCATTTCGGCTCATTTGAAATGGTGGGCTTTATTTTCTTAAAACGGATTATTGAAGTGAATGAGACCATAGTGATCAGATCACTATGCCAAATAATTTACAGAGTATTAAACAAATTCAACCTTTGAAGATTATTTCAAAAGCTGTTTAAGACATGAATCAGAATTCCCAGTGGTATGAAAGTCTTTTGGGTGAAAGGATAACAGAATATTAAAGTAGAAAATTTAGGAAGAGCTAGCAAGCAACAAGGGAGAAGAGCAACTCACAAAGGAAGCATACTGAAATGGTTAACTTACATATTAACAAAAACTGCATTTCAATCACCTGAAAACCGCATTTTCAAATCATAATGACATATCACTTTTTACACATCCGACTAGCAATCATTCAAAAAACAAAAATGTCTTGCATTAGCAAAGGCAGCAGAGATGAGCACAATCATAAGCCCTGCTGCAGAACCACACAAAAATTAAGCTAAAGTTTCCAGTAATTTAGCCAATTATTTCACGTTCAGAAATTCTACTATAGGAATGTTAGAGAGATGAGCAGATAATAAGGCATCAGAGCCTTAAGTTTGGTAAATAAAAATGTAAAAAACTGCAATTAGAAAGAAAGGAAGAAAGAAAAAAAGAAAGGGAGAAAGAAAGAAAAGATTTATATTACAACCACAACCTGGATGAGAATCACTGAAAGTCAAATTATTTGGGCAATTATATAAAAAAATAAGGAATAATAATGTAGCAAAAGATTAAGCTGTACTTACTATTCAGAACTCATTTTACATTAAAAGTCTTCCTTCCTTTAGACTGCCAAATTATGTATCTTCAGGAACAAGTCACTATAGACAATGAGAAGCATGCAACTCTCCACTGTATTTTTATGTGCTAAATTTTCAGTTCAACAGTATAGGGTTTTAGGTCCCAAGAACAGTTCCTAGTACTATTCCCAGCCAGTTCAGTGTACCTCAGTTTGTAATGAATAAGCACTTAATTCATTCTGCCACGTATCACAGGTAGACCTGTCATATTCTTCCAGAAAACACTTAAAAGAACCTTTATTGTTGTCAGCAACCTCCAGGACTGCTTCATTCATTCGCAGTTAGTATGTTGTATAAAAATGTCACTGTAAAATCCAATTATGTTTGAAAACTGGTAAATAGCAGGCAGAACAGGAAATGGGGGAAAGACTCGGGAATTTATCTTGTCTGTCACAACAGTATTGCAGATGACAAAAGAGATGATGGGATTGCCTTTTTCTACAAAAAAAATTCCAATTAATAATATATGCAGAGAAGCCACAGATGTATGTCACATATTTCCACCTTCTACTAAAATAATGGGTGTGGGTGTGATGATCATCACAGCTATTAAAATCACTGGAGTGCATTAGAGTTGATGACCCATGCTGAGGAAAAGTGGGCTGCTAATTGATCAATTTTAAGATCATAAAATAAAGAGAACTTAAACTATGTGTTTCCTAACAAACTAAAGCAACATCTAGAAAGCATTCCTGACACTGCTTGACCCAGTGGAGTCTGACTGTTACTGAGGCACTGAATGTAGTAACTATATGCCAGGGGAAACACATGAACAGGTACTATGCTACCAACATGGAGATACAATCAGAAAAATGCAGACTAAAATTTTATAGCACAGAATAACAGACCCTGTTTTAGCTTCTGGTTTGAAACTGTGGCATTTTGGGAACTTGAGTCTCTAGATGTGCATTAGCAGGAAGCTGGAATTGGGAGAAGAGGTGCCATTTAAACCCAGGCACTCTGATACAGAAATGTAGACAACTCAACTGGATTGTTAACCACTATGCCGAATCCAAAGCCCACAATGAAGAGTATAATCTTATTTATTAGTGATAAACATGAATGCATATGTAGATGGATTAAAATCTACAATTAAAAGATGCAGACTGAATGGATTAATTAAAAAATTAGAACCAAGAGTATGTTAACAGTAACAAACTGACTTCAGCAAAAAACAAATAAAGGGATGGAAAAAGACATGCTAAGCAGCTAGAAATTAAAAGCTAGCATGAATAAACTACATTTTCATGAAAAAATTGAATTCAAAATTTTAAAAAGGAGACAGAGATTGAATCAGTAAATAAATCCCTCTCAACCAAGGAAATTTCTGGGTCGGAGGGCTTCGCTACAGAATTCTACCAAATGTTTCAAGAAGAAATATTTAAACCCCAATCCTCCAGAAGCTTGTCCAAACAACAGAAAGGGAGGTGATTCTTCCAAATTCTTTCTATGAAGTCCTATCACCTTAATACCAAAGCTAGATGGAGACATAATTGAAAAACAGAACTGCAGACCATTATCCTTGATGAACAGAGACAAAAAGATCCTCAACAAAACTAACCATAAGGATCCAACGGTACATCAGGCAGATCATTCACCCAGATCAGGTGGGACTTATCCCTGAATGCAAGGATGGTTTAATATCCACAAATCAATAAATGTGATATACCACATCAACAAAATGAAAAATTAAAACCATATGATCATCATAGATGCAGAGAAAATCCAGTACCATTTCATGCTAAAAATGTTAAATAACACAGGCATAGAAGGAACATTCTACAACACATGAATATACAAAATACTGGATATACAAAATATCCAATACCAGCATCATACTAAATGGGAAAAGACTGAAAGCTTTTGCACCAAGATCTGGAACTAGACAAGGATGTACACTCTCCGCACTGCTATTCAATATAGCATTGGAAGTCCTGGCTAAAGCTATTAAATGGTAAAACAGGAAAAAAAATGAAAAGGAATCCAAATCATAACTGAGGAATTAAAATCTCTGCTTGCAGATGACATGATTCTACATAGGAGAAGTGAAAGATTTGATCAAGAAACTATTGGAACTCATAAGAGAATTTGGCAGGGTAGCAGGATATAAAATTACTGAACATAAATTGATGGCAGTAATATACACAAATAAGTCCATGGGTGAGAAAAAACTTGTAAGTACAGAATTAACCTAACCGAAGATGTGGAAGTGCTTTTGATTAAATTTAACAAAATATTAAAAAAAGAAATAAAAGAAGATATTAAAAGATGTAGAAACTTACCATATCATGGATCAGTAGGATCAGCACCAGCAAAATGTCCATATTTCCAAAACTAACATACAGGTTGAATGCAATCCCAATCAAAATCCTAACAACATTCTTCTCAGAACTAGAAAAGACGATATAAAAGTTCAACTGGAAACACAAAAGACCATGAATAGCTAAAGCTATCCTGAAAAATAAAAATTGAACTAGAGGAATCACAATTCCAGACCTCAAGGCATACGGCAGAGCACTGGTTATCAAAACAGTCCGGTACTGGTATGGATACAAAGACGATCAAGGGAACAGAACAGAAACCCCAGAAGGGAGTCCACACATGTACAGCCAACTAATCTTTGATAAGAGAACTGAAAATAATCCAGGGAAATAGCCTGGTCTCTTCAATGAATGCTGTTGGGACAACTGGATAGCAGCCTGCAAAGGTAAGAACCAAGACCCCACCTGTCATCTTACACAAAAATCAGGTCTAAATGGATCAAGGACCTAAATCTGTACCCAGAAACCATTAAACTACCAGAAGAAAACACAGGAAGCATTCTTCAAGATACAGGAATGGGGAAAGACTTCTTGAAAAAAGACACCAAAAGCACAGCCAGTTAAAGCCAAAATAAACAAACGGAAGTACAAGTCTAAAAAGCTTCTGTGCAGCAAAGGAGCTGAAAATACAGTGAAGAAGCAACCAGCAGAACGGGAGAAAATCTTTACACACCACACAACCAATAGAGGACTAATGTCCAGGATTTACAAAGAGCTTCCGAAACTCAACAACAGCAAAAATAAACAATCCTGTGAAGAAATGGGTAAAGGAAATGAGCAGACATTTTTCAAAAGAACAAATTCAAATGGCTAACAGACATATGAAGAAATGCTCAGGCTCCCTAGCTGTCAGGGAGATATAAATGAAAACCACATTGTTGTTCCACCTAAGTCTAGTGAGACTGGCCTACATTCAGAACTCTACTAGAAATACCTGCTGGTGTGGATGGGGGAAGAAAGGTACCCTCCTTCACTGCTGGTGGGAGTGTAGGGTAGTATGGAGGAGTAGATAAAGAAAATGTGGTACATTTACTCCAAGAAATACTACTCAGCCATTCAAATGAATTAAATTCTACCATTTGCAACCAAATAGTACCACTACAGCCCATTATGCTCAGTGGTACAAATATCACATGTTCTCTCTGATATAAGGCAACATTCATGTAAAATACAAGATCAATAGCCATGATGTTTTTGCTACATCTGAGAGGATCTGATGTTATTATTTTCATTCATTTAAAATAGTTTTTTTTTATTTACTCATTGACTCATAGGTCACAGAGTAGCATCATTTGGTTCAAAGGGTTTTTTAGTTTCTTTTGCATTTATTCAGTGACACATTGGTCATTTAGCAGCATGCTATTTAACTTCATGTTGTTGTTAATTCTACTTTTTCTTCCTGTTGTTGATTTTTTAATGCATTTTCATTTAAAGGGATGTATAGTAACTATGTAATAGAGACTATCATATCCAGATGTGAAGATACAATGCAATATGCATCTCTATTTCTAAATCAAAGAAGGGATCCCAATGAGATTGTTAAACATATCTTCACAAAGGGATGCTGGACTGTCTGCCATCGTGTGTACCTATAATGTCAGGATACATTTAAATATTTAAATGATGGAATTACAACTGTTTATGAAAAACTATACTACTGTGATGTTATAGGGGAAATCAATGGGAGGTGGTGCGGAAGGGAGAAGGGAAACCCTAGAGCCTATGGAACTATATCATAATAAAATACATTTAATAATAATTAAAATTCTAGCAAACAACCTAATATTGGAACACAAAGAAGTAGAGAATAATCAAACCCAAATTAGTTGATTATTGAAGAAAAAAGAAAGATCTACATAAATTTTAAGATTGCAAGTAATTTTAACTCTTAACACAGAAATACAAAGGATCACTCTAGGGAGTATAATAAAGAATTGTATATTAACAAACAGAAATGGATAAATTTCTGGACATATACAACTTCCACAACAGAACCATGAGGATATAAGACAATAGGAATAAATTAATAATAAGCTGCAAGATGGGAGTCTTTAATGCTTGGAACCCAAAAAAAGAAAAGCCAAGTAATAGATGCTTTCACTGTTGCATTTTAGTTTCAAATAACTTTTTTTTCAAACTATATTAATATAATGAAAGGAAGGGAACATTCTACATTTACTCTACAAAGTAGGATTAGTCGGAAACCAAAATCGGGACATAACAAGAAAAGAAAACCGCAACAAAACTTCCCTTTGAACAAAAATTTCTATAAAATAATTGTGAATAAAATCAGACAGCCCATAAATAAGACTACACAGCACAATCATGTGGAATCTATTCCAAAGATTGAAGGATGTTTCACCATACTCAATTCAATAAGCACAGTTTATCACATCAACAAAATTACGTATAGGGCCTTGGTGCCATATCTCACCATGTTAATCCACCACCTGCAAGCCCCATAACTGTGTAAGCGTGCCACTTTGTGTCCCGGTTGCTCCACTTCCCATCCAGCTCTCTGCTTGTGGTCTGGGAAAGCAGTGATGAATCGTGCAAGTCCTTGGGACCCTACACCTGTGTCGGAGACCTGGAAGAAGCTCCTGGCTCCTCGCTTCAGATCTGCTTGGCTCTGTCTCTGCAGCCATTTGGGGAATGAACCAGCAGATGGAAAAGCTTTCATTCTGTCTTTCCTTCTCTCTGCAAATCTGCTTTTCCAATAAAACTAAGTAGATCTTTAAAAAACAAAACCCTATAGGATACAGGATATAAAAACAAAATCGTCTAACTAGACACAGATAAAGCATTGCACAGAATTTCTTCATGATAAAAAGTCTAAGAATAACACAAACAGGTAAAGAAGTAATGTACCTAACATGATAGAGGCCAGAAATAAAAAACTCAAAGCTTACACCACATCAAGTGGGGAAAAGCTGAAATTGTTTTCTCTAACACGAGGAACAAGACAAAACTGTCCATTTTCACCATTTATTTTGGAAAGGTAATGGATGCCTTAGCCAAAGCAATTAGATAAGACACAGAAATAAGAGGTGCTCAATTAGTCAAGAAGGAGGTCAAATAATCCGTGACATGATTTTATATTAAAAAAAATGACCAATTAGCAAACAAAAACACAAAAATGTAGATTAAATGACAAAAGAAAGTTGGTAATTTATAAGGAATAAAATTAACATTTAAAATCTGTTTTACTTCACACAGCAGCTACCAGAAAGTAAAAAAAAAAACAAAACTTCAGAATAAATTTAAGAAGAGAAGGAAATGACTTGTATAATAAAATTACAAAATGCTGACAAAAGAAATTGAAGATGATACACACGAAATGAAAAAAGTTCTTATGTCCTAGACTTGTAGAATTAACTTTGTCAAAATGTTCATAACTTCCAAAAAAATCAATAAACACAGTGTAATGCCTAGATAAACACCAGTTATATGAGTCAACAAATTAAATCCAAGATCAAATATGTGTGGCACCACCAAAAGAAATTCAAATAGTCAATGCTATTCTGAGCATTATTAATATCTGACTTCAAAGCATCCTACCTAGCTTTGGCAATGAAAATATTGCCATTCAAAACAGAAAGAGAACCACGGTACATAACAGAAAACCCAGATATAAATACCTACATTAATAGCCAACAGATTGTGGACAGCGGTAACACGTACATGTATTGAAAGGATCTTCAACACCTAGTGTTGATTAAACTAGTTATCCATATGCAGATGAAAGAAAACAGACCATCACTTCTTACCCTATGAAAAAACAATTTAAGATGGATCACAGAAAAAAAAAAGATGGATCACAGACGGAAACTGAAACTACAGTACTTTGAAACAAGAAGAAAACACTGAAAAAAAGTTTCAGGACATTTGTCTGGGCAAAGATATCTTTTGGCTGTGACTCCCAAAATACAGGCAACAAGCAATATTTGACAAAGAGGAGGAGAACAAATGAGAGAAAACATATGTAAATGATCTGATAACATACTAATTTCTAGAATGTATAAAAAATTAAATAATTATATAGCCAAAAATAAATAACGCAGTTACAAACTGGGCTAGGAGTTAAATAGACATTTCTTAGGAAGATAGGAAAACTGCTCATCGGTATATGTGCAAACCACCAATCAATAGGAAAGCATAACTGAAAACCACAATGAAGTATCATTTCATTCTGATTAGAATGGATTTTACAAAAAAAGGAAATTAAACTAGAAAATGTCATTAAAGATACAGAGGAAGGGGAACATTCACATATTGTTGATGACAATGTAATTCTACGATGCGGTCATCATAGAAAACAGTATTGCAGTTCCTTTAAAAAAAAAACAACTAGAAATAAAACTGTTAAATGATCTCTAGCACTGCACTACTGAGCTTATATCTAATGTTACTAAATCATATGTTAAAAAGACATGTTTATTGCAGAATTGGTCACAAAAGTCAAGATAAATTAATACAAAAATGCACTGCCTGATGAATACATAAAGGAAATGTAACAAATGTGAGGTGACTGACAAACAGAAATTCTCAGTTATATGCAAGGGTTCTTCTCAGAGTTCATGGAAAAACAGAATTAAAGATAAGCTCATTCAGCATAAATTTTAAAACAGATGTGTAATTTTTAAAAACATTTACATATTTACTTGAAGGGCAGAGACAGAGAAGAGATAGGAAGGCAGAGTAGACTAGCCAGGTTAGGCCACATCAGGCCAGCCAAAACCAGCAGCCTTGAACTCTACTGCGGTCTCCCAAGGGAATGGAAGGGGGATAAACAGTGGGGCTACATTCTGCTGCATTTTTTCAGACCTTCAGTAGGGAGCTGGATCAGCAGTGGAGCAGCCCAAACTCAACATGGTATTCACATTGAGAGGCTGGCATCTCAAGCAGTAGCTTAATCACAACACAGCCACCCCAATCCTCCACCAAATGTAGACTTAAGATTGTATTCATCTGAAAGGCATTTAGAGACAGAAACAGAGATAAAGATCTTCTAGTTGCTGGTTGACTCCCCAGACAACAAGGACTGCGCAGCGTCAGGGAGAAGCCAGGACTTTCAGTTAGGTCTCCCATGTGGCTGTGAGGGCACAAGCACTTGGGCCATCTTGAACTGGTTTCCGGGAACAGTGAGCTGGATCAGAAGTGGGAGAGCCAGAGCTCCGAATGGTACCCATGTGGGATGTGCATGCTGCAAGTGAGGCCACAACCCCAGCCCACTCACCCCCATAATTATTTATATATATATATTTTCCATGAACTTACGAAGCACCTTCGGATGTGGAAGCTAAAACATGATCTTACAGAAGTAGAAAATAGAACAGTGGCTATCAGAATCTAGGGAGGGTACAGTTGAAAACAAATATTTCATATTTTTGCAACTCACCTGCTGTAAAATCTTGAGTCATATCAATAAATGCATGAGAATGTGGAATTCGCATTTTGCTTTCCGTTGTCAGCGCAGGATGCCAAGATAAATTTCTACATAGGAAAACAAAAATCACATTTTTAAGATAAATATCTAATGAACACAGTTTGAAAATGCAAAAATATTCATGAATGTAAAATATTTTGAAGTTATTTTGAAATATATTCCACATATCATAAAACCCACTCTTTTGTAATTATCATGGTTACTAGTGTGTTTGCAATGTATCAACATCTTTCGACCTGAAAACATTTTCATCATAACCAAATGAAAAACCTACATTCACTGGTCCCTCTTTAATTCCCCCTCCCTCTAGCACCTAGAAACTAGTAATTTGCCTTCCACCTCAATACATTTCCCTATTCACGATATTTCCTATAAGTGGAATCATACAAAAAAAGGACTTGTGGCATCTTACTTTCACTTAGATTGCTTCAGAAAATTTCAGCATTTCTGCTCTTTTTATGGTGGAATAATATTCTATTATCTGGCTATGCATATATATTTTTAGATAATAATTTTTATTCATTTTTAATGGTTTATTTTTGTTGGAAAGTCAGATATACAGAGAGGAGGAGAGACAGAGAGGAAGATCTTCCATCCAATGGTTCACTCCCTAAGTGGCCACAACGGGCTGGTGCTGATCTGATCTGAAGCCAGAAGCCAGAAGCTTCTTCCAGGTCTCCCACATGGTGCAGGGTCCCAAGACTTTGGGCCATCTTTGACTGGTTTCCCAGCTTACATGCAGGGAGCTGGATGGGAAGTGGAACTGCTGGGATTAGAACCGGCATCCATATGGGATCCCAGCACGTGCAAGACGAGGACTGTAACCACTAGGCTACGCTGCCAGGCCAGATAATAACTTTTAGTTTAAAGGTAGATTTTACAAAAAGAAGGAGAAGCACAGAGAAAGTTCTATCTGCTGATTCAGCCCTCAAATAGTTGTAACGGCCAGAGCTGAGCCTATCTGAAGCCAGGAGTCAGGAACTTCTGCATCTCCCATGCAGGTGCAGGGTCCGAAGGCTTAGGGCCATCCTTCACTGTTTTCCCAGGCAACAAGGAGGGAGCTGGATGGGAAGTGGAACAGCCAGGGCACAAAGTGGTGCCCATATGGAATTCTGGCACTTGTAAGCTGAGGATTAGCCAGATGAGCTATATTGTGCCAGCTGCTGATCACCCATCGTTTTTCCAGATTTTATTTATTTTTATTGGATTTACAGAGAAAGAGTATACATATTTTGTTCATCCACTCATCTGCTCAACATTTTGATGTTTCCACTTTTTTCTTCCATGAATATTCATATGTAAATTTTCATACAGTCAGTTTTCCAATTTTTTTGGTATAAATGTAACAGTAGAAAGAATTGCTAATTCATGAGGTAACTTTTTGAAAAACTGTTAAACTGTTCTCCAGATTGGTGCTACCATCTTATATTTGCAACAGCAATGTAGCCAGGTTCCAGACCTCTACATTTTTGTGAAGTTATTATCCATATTTGCAGGTGCTGAAGAGGGTGTGAAACAGTAGCTCAGAACGGTTTAATTTGTATGTACTTTTCTCTTGTTTAATCCTATTGCAAATGTCTTCATGTGTCTTTTTGAGCATTTGAATATTGTTTTGGGACAAATGTCTACTCAAATCCTTTGCTTGTGCTAAACCTGCAGTTGTAACTGTACTTTATGGATTGCAGACACTAGACCTTTATCCTTTACCTGACTTGCCATATGCATGTTCTCTGAGCCTGTGGGCTGCCTTTTGTTCATTGTAGCCTTAGTTTCAGCTTTTGAACAATAAATTTGAGGAATTCCACACTACCTACTTTCATTTTGTTGCTTGGTCTTTAGGTATCATACTGAAGTACTGACTAATGAAAGGTTGAATAATTACCTATTTCCTTCTAAGAATTCTGTAGTTTTATTTGTGTATCAATGTCTGTGATTCTTCTGACTTAAAAAAAAAAGAGAGTAAGAAAACTGGGGCCAGTGTAGCAGCATAGTATGTAAAGCTGTTATTTGTGATGTTCATATCCCATACGGGTGATGGCTCATGTCACGTCTGGTCTACTTGTAATCCAGTTCCCTTGACGGCCCCAGTTTGGGCTTTGCTACCCATTTGTGAGATTCAAATGAAATTTCTGGCTCATAACTTTGGCCTGGTTACATTATGGTCACATGGAGAGTGAACACAAAGACAGCAAATCTGTCTCTTGTCCCCTTTATCTTCCTTCCTCTTTCTCCAACTCTTACTTTCAAATTAATATTTTTTAAGACAGTAACAGACTTCATAGCTTATTTGATTACAGAAAATAATTATTTTCTTTCAAAATATTAATTCCAAAGGCTTTAACAACGCAGCAGAGATCAATGCTTTCAATGTTTTTTCTGCCAAGGATTATGTGGACGTTGCAGCATCACTTTTGGGCCACACCAACTATCAACTTTCAAAAATCAGATACACACTTACTAATTTTTAAGTCTTGCCTGCAGTTTTCTTGGCAGGACCAAATGAGATGCTTTCAAAGGACTTACACGGCTTATGGGCTGCACTTTCCCCACCACTGCTTATACAAATCAGTAAAGGCAGAGCAAACAGAACTGCGGTGTATGTCCCACACTGGAGTGTGTGAGTTCTAGACCTGGCTCTAGGTTTTGACTCCACTTCTCTGCAAATGAAGACCCAAGGAGGCAGCTCAAGTCATGGAGCTCCAGACTCCTCCTGCAAGACTTCAATTGCTTTTCTGATGAGTGGCTTCGCCTTGGATCAGATCTGGCTGCTGCCGGTCTTGGGGGACTCAACAAGCAGCGGGGAGATAGTTCTGGGGCGCGTATGCACTCGTGTTTTCTTTCTTTCTCTCTGTCTTCATCACTCAAATAATATTAAAAACACTTTTAAATGAAAACTGTGAAAGTTACATAAGGGTAAATCTTCATGATCATTGATTTGACATCAGGCTCTAAAGGACTAAGGATTAAGCAAAAAAAGGATTAAGCAAAAAAAGAAGAAAACAGATTATTAAACCAATCAAAGTTAAAAACATCTGTGCAACAATGGACACAATCAAGAAAGTAAAAACACACTAATGGAATGGGAGAAAATACTTGCAAATCATATGCAAGGATCTAGTAACTGGATTGTAAAAGTACTTTCCCAACTAATTTCAAATTTGACAAAGGGCTAGACATTTCTTCAAAGAAGAAATATACACAACCATCAAACACATCAACAGACGCGCAATATTATCAGGCACTAGAGGAATGAAAATCAGAACTACAATGAGAAATTATTTCAAAACTATTAGGATAGTAATAACAACAATTAAAAAAAACCAAAACATCAAGAGTTGAAGGAAATGTGAAAAAAAAAGCCAGAAATTTATGCATTGCTGTTAGGAATATTAAGGAATTGGGCCCAGGGTGATAGCCTAGCAGCTAAAGTCTTTGCCTTGAATGCACTGGGATTCCATATGGACGCCGGTTCTAATCCCAGTGGCACCGCTTCCCATCTAGGCCCCTGTTTGTGGCCTGGGAAAGCAGTTGAGAATGGCCAAAATCCTTGGAATCCTGCACCTGCATGGGAGACCTGGAAAAGCTCCTGGCTTTGGATCGGCTCATCTCTGGCCATTGCAGCTGCTTGGGGAATATCTTCCTTTCTGTCTCTCCTCCTCTGTGTATATCTGCCTTTCAAATAAATAAAAATAAATCTTAAAAAAAAAACCCGAATGCAAAGTATTGCAGCTGCTTTAGAAAATTGTTCGGCAGCTCTTTAAAAAGTTAAATTAGGAATTACTACATGAAGTTACATTTCTACACCTAGGTATAAACACAAAACAGATGAAAATAAGCACCCAAACAAACACTTTTACATTTTAGTAGAGCTATTCACAACATCAAAAAGTAGAGATATAGCATTCAGCCAGTAACAGTGTGTTATACAGACAAAATGTCATGCAAGTGACCCTTGGTTTTCTACCTATCCTGTCATAGTTGGTGCAGAATGAAAACGTTGAAACAAAAATTGCCCCAGACCTTCACCACAAACTATTAATACGAGCAACAAGGACTATATCCCAACTGCCAAGGAGGCCACAGGGAATTGGATGCCCTCGGAGGCCGAGTATTCTGAGGTCACCCACTCCCAACCGGAGCTTCCGTTGGGGATGGAAGAAGTCTAAACACTACCGTGCAGAAACCAACGTCATTGGAAAGACAACCAGAAGCCCTGAGTGGTCCGCAGAAACAGAAGAACAATAAATGTCCTTCACGACCAGGGAGGAGAGCTTTCTCTGGTCCGAGCCTGGCTCCACCTCTGGACCCCCACCCTCCCTTGCAATGACCATCAGGATCGCTCCGAAAACCCCTCATAGCAAACAAACAATCATACAAACTAAAAAAACCTAAAATAAATAGACAAACAACAAAAAGTAGAGCTTGGAATCTGACAGGAAAGAGCTGGTGTGGATTGGCTCATGCCTCGCTGGGTGGGACATGAAGATTAGTCACTCTTCACCGTGGTGTTGGGGACTTTCCTGCACACCACCCCCCCCCCAAAAAAATGTTCTGCACCTTAATTGTTGACAAATGTCTTGTTAGAGTTACAAGCCAGTCTAGATTATCCTAAAATCTGCCAAGATCAGTAAAATTGTACTTCAACACAACAAATGGCTAAATACTAAAATGAAATAGACACGAGACAGCTGAATGGTACCTTATAGCCATTTTAAGGTATATAGCAGCCGGATGCGGCCCGGGCGCGAGGGTCCCTGCCACGATTCCAGCCTAACACAGCCAAGCTTTCCACCACCTGCGCAGGTACATGGGGTGCGAGGCTCTCGGGCGGCCAGTGCGCCATTTGGCGCCAGGCTTCGCCTGCTGGCCGCCCGGCCAGGAAGTTCTGGAATTTGGTTTCTCTGATATGCTGCATGAGACGCTCCGTGCTGAACCCACAGTACTCTGAGAATATGTATTAGTCCTTAAGCTTTTCAAAGGCATTTAATCTTCCTCTGAAGAACCTGTAGTCACTTTATAGTGCCGATCGCCAACATCAGCTTACTTAAAAGGCAAAATTCCGGGCTTTTCCAGCAGGATGCCCCATTACCTGATAGGATGAGGGATCAGCAGAGGGGTCACAGAAGGCATTACTATGACACTGACTGGCATTCAAGAACCATACTCGGGGCTAGAATGTGTAAGGCATACGTGGACCAATGCCCTGACACTCTGACCCCATTGGACGGTTTAGAAGGGCTGGTGGAGTCGATGCAGGAGGCATGACAGTCTATAGGACGCTCTGGGCTGACCAGAGCAACCTCTGGCATAGTTAACACTGACTGGCAACAGGCCTGGTTGGAGAGCGTGGTGGAGGCCTTGGCTGCGTGGAGCCAACCACTAAGGGGCACAGGAACTGGAGGGAGGCTGAGTTCTGGTCGGGTCACAGTTGTAATCCCTTGGCACAAATATCAATTCGGCTTTGACGCACCATGCCGGATTAGACCACAGCACAGTTTGGTGCTCTGGAGGACCAGGATAGACGTTGGACGGGCTCGGCTAGGCCTCAACCCCATCTGAGCCATATATGAGATATGCGTGGGTATGGACGAGCCGTGGCTGGGCTGAAACTCTCAACAGCAGGAACCAGAATGGATTGAAGAGCGGTGCTGGCCGAAGGACCTGCTGGAATGCGTGAAGCCCGACACCATGAAGGAGTCGGAGGGAGGAACCTGAACAGATCCTCTGACAGGACACTGACTCTACAAATAAACGCAAGAAGCATGGAGGTAAATAACCCAGAAGAGGCTTTGGAATGTGACCCACTGGAATACACTTGGCTCGGGTTGGGGCAGACCAGGCTGAGTCGGTTCACGTCATCCACTGGCAAGCCCAAGTGCTGAAACTGTGTGGGGGCCTGGCCGTGTTTGGTTGCGATAAAAAAAAAAACAAAAACAAAAACAAAAAAACAGTACAAAACACAAAATGCCAAGGTGAAATGGCCTGTGCTAGCAGGGAATGCAACACCCGACCAGCACTCCTCCCACTGGTTTAGGTGAGGGACAAGAGTGTGATGGGCAGAGCCGGGGAGAGATGCGATACTCATTGGTTCCAATAGAGGTCGGGGCTCAGAAGAGAACCAACCCAGGGGTTAAAACCATCAGCTGATCGGAGTGATGGACGGTGGCGGGCACTGTGCTTACTAGTAGTACATGTAGGAGCCTGGACTGGGAATGCCTCAAAGTTTTTTTTAGGGGGATTCCCCTGAACAAAATGGAGGAATCAAAGCATTAATCAAAAAAAGATGGAAAATGGAGTAGATGAATCAACCACCTCAGCTTTATGCTTGCAGCGGAAAACTGGACAAGGGGAAACCCTAAGACGGACTATGTCAATCAGTGGACTCTGCACCAGCCTCATCATACCTGGACTGTTGCTGATGATATGTTGGTGCTTCTAATTGATCGAGGTGACGCTCTGCTGGCTCTGCCTACAAACCTGAGAGGGCCTCCCTAAGAGGCGGTTGAACTTGAACTGGACAAGTGGGATGCTGGACTCTGTATGGTGTAAACTTTTAATTAGGGAATCTCAACGGAACTTGAGCTGTGGTTATGCATCAAGGTGAAGGAATTCATGATGGGGGAAGGGTTTGGGGTGAAGGGGGGGGAATCCCAGTACCTATGAAATTGTGTCATGTAATGCAATGTAATTAATGAATAAATGAATATTTAAAAAAAAAAAAAAAAAAAGGTATATAGCAGCCGGTCCTGTATACAAACTAAAATTGAAATGTCAATGAGCTAATCATAGGTTGTGGTTAAGAACTTGTTTTTTGTTTTTTTTTAACATACTGGTTACTCAAAACCATGTCAATTCCATAATGTTACAAATTGCTGTTAATGTTACATTGGGACTCTTAATTGACTGGGATGATATTCTACCAGCTCTAACTTTGGACCAGAAATGGTCTCCCCAAGAAACTGTTCAACCCATCTGGACAATAAGTAGCTGGACTCTATGTTTGGTATATGTTTGCAAGGAAAGAATCTTGATTGAATTTGAACTGTAATACTGCACCAAGGTGGAGGAATCCACCAGGGGGGAGGGGCGTGGGGAGGGGTGGGGGATTCCCAGAGCCTATGAAACTGTCACATAATGCATAATAATCAATTAAAAAAAAGTAAAAAAAAAAAAAAGAAAAAAAAAAAAACAAAAATTGCAGCTCTACTGAACATGTGCAGATTATTGCTTATCATTTAATTCTAAAGAATTTGTAGACAAACTTACATTTTATTAGGTATTACAATTTACATTCTTTTCTATGGCCATGCTACCCCAAATGTGCCCAATCTTATCTAATCTCTGAAACTAAGCAGAGTCAGGCCTGGTTAGTACTTGGATGGGAGATAATTTACATTCTATTAGGTGTTACAAATAACCTCCAGATGGTTTAAAGTATCAAAAAATTGTGTATGTCATACCAAAATATTTTGCCATTATATAAGGGACAATGCCATTATATAAGGGACAATCCCCTATGGATTCCAGGGGATAATATAGACAGAATGGAATATTACTTGGCTATAGAAGGACTGCAAAACTGATATACAATACAATATGGATGGACCTCACATAGGCAGGATATGAAAGCAGGCAGAAACAAAGGCTGCATAATGTATAAACCCATTTCTATGAGATAGTCACTAGTAAATCCATAGAGATTAAAAGCAGTAAGTGGTTTCCAAGGGATGGTGACAAGAAACAAGAGAGAGTGACTGATTAATGAGATCAGGATTTCCTTCTCGAGTGATGACAAGGTTGTGGAAATGCAGCTGATGGTGGCAACACATTGAAAGTTAACAAATGACACCAAATTGTACTTAATAACCTGCATAGCTAGATTCTATTGTAAGCATAATTGTTAGTTTGTTAAGTGAATTTTACCTCATTTACACATACATATAAAGCAACCAATAACAAGTTTCATTCATATATCACCAAGCCAGTGTCTCCTAATGTTAACATGTAATATAACCATAGCATAATTATCAGAAGCAGAAGATAACACTAGGTAGACTACTATTAACCACAGAAGAAAGAACAAGTTTAATCATTCTCTATAGTCCTTCATTATTGAGAATATTCTCATGTCAAAGGCACTGTTATCTATCAATACCATGCTTCCTTCAAAAGTCTGTTTGTCCTGTGTTCCGAGCACATTTCTATACTAACAGCACTTCGCCTGTGTTAAAGTTGCTTGAGGAGGCATCCACAAGGCTTATCCAGGATCTGGTTCCCATGGTCGGCAAGTAAGTGGGAACTGAACCAATGTCTCAGTAGCATGTCCTACTCTTTCATGAGAATTTGCTATGTAATTCACAGTATGATATTCCATTCCAATTTGGAACCAAAGATGCGACTGTACCACACGGAAATTTAAGACTGTTGAAGTCCAGCTTAATTGACAACATGGTATCCAATTGACTGGACAGTAAAGATTTGATGTCTTTTGAAATCTGACACATGTGGCAAGTGTAATTGAGGGAAAAGAATAACAATTCACAGAGTCACAATTTTTTCTATATTCAAGTGTCTTTTTTCTACAAACAGTAACTGACCACTAAATGCTTCCCCATGACCTTCCACACTCATTTTATTGCATATCGGCCCTAGCCCATTTTAATGTAAGCAAGACTGTAAAATAAAAACCAGGAAATTCACATAAATTATTTTAACATTTTAATGCAAAGCCTATCATATAAGAGCATAATATTCAGAAACATAAAAATAGAAAAATTACAATTAGCATCTACACTAATTTAACCAAGCAATTCATTTGATTATTATTCTTTCATATTATACAAGATAAGAAATCTTTGAAGTATTATCTGTTAAATCCAATTTCATAGCGGTCAATTTCTCTTTCTTCCATGGTTGCATAACTGCTAGTCATTAAGAATTTTTAATTACTAACAAAATTATCAGAATTAGGTGAAAGTGTCTGATTAGTTTGTCTTTCACTTCAGCAGACTTTTGTAATTTTCATAATTAATACAGACCAACAATGAATTTAAAATACGGGTTTTTATACAGTTGAACTCATGAGGTTGACAATGTGACACTATTCTTAGTAATCATCTGAGCAATTATTTATACGATTCTCTATAAAAAATTTTAATACACTACTTTGAAATAACTTGATAGCTAGTTTTGGAAAATCTCAATAAACTCTGGGCATTTTATTCTATTAGTTATTTAACCAAATATGTATCTGAAAAGAAGAATGCAGAATTCTGACATAACAAATCATAGTGTGATATATTTTATGTCAAATTTAACATAAAAAATGAGTTTTATTTGACCCATAATAGTTCCTAAAAGTTTTAACTTCATTACCAAACATAAAAAGAAAAATCACAGCACACTCATCAGATTTCATATAAAAATCAGGTTTTCCCACTTTTTTCCGAATCAGAAGGTATGGGAAACAATTTGCCCTTATCAGATACTGCTAATGCCTATAGGCAGCTTAGGCAACAATCTTCCCAAATTGCTATATTCACTTTGGTTTATTGCCTGGTAAATTTGAATAGTTGAATTTCTGACTCCTAATAAGATAATAATTATAATTATAATCATGATTTTTTTGAACATTTCAAATCAAGTTCTTCAAGTTCCTCAGAGCACTTTGTTTTATATTTATTGACTATGCCCTGTAAATTTACACTGACACTGGGGATCCACAAAATCCCCCATGAGCCTTGGGACCGCCTGTGTGGTGGGTGTTGCACCCATGAGCCTCAGGGGTGGAGGGTCTGGCTTGGTCCTGGGTCTCCTGGCCCAGGTCTTAGGGCCCACCTACATAGTGGGTGTTGGGTTCATGAGCCCTGGGGGTGAGGGGTCAAGCAGGGCCTGCGTCTCTTGGCCCAGATCCTTGGGCACACCTGTGCAGTGGGTGTTGGATCGGTGAGCCCCAGGGGTGAGGGGCCCAGAGGTCTTGGTCTCCTGGTCCAGGTCACCAAGCCTGCTTGCACAGTAGGGGCCAGGTCTGTGAGCCCTGAGGCTGGGGCTCCAGTGGGTCATGGGTCGCATGGCCTAGGCCTTGGGCCTGCTTACACACTGGATGCTAAACCTGTGAGCCTCAGACACTGGAGTGTGGAGGGCTCTGCGTCTCCTTGCCTAGGTACTACAGCCTGCCTACATACGTAGTGGGTGCCATGTCTGTGAGCCCTGGAGGGTGGGGGTTCCAGCAGGGCCTGGGTCTCCTGGCCTAGGGCCTTAGGTCTGCCTGTGCAGTGGGGGCTGGATCCGTGAGCCCCAAGGGTGGGGGACCTGGAGGGACCTGGGTCTTCTGATCCAGGTTACCAAGCCCGCCTGCATGGTAGAGCCAGGTCCATCAGCCCTGGGCCATGTGACCACCTGTGAAGCAGTTATTGAATCCACGAGCCCAGTGTGTGTGGGGAGGGCCAGCATGGCCCTGATCACCTGGCTCAGGTCTTTGAGCTCACCTAGGAGAACTGGTCCTCTTCAGTGTAGAGGATGGAGTGCTGGATGGCAGACCATGGTGCACATGGAGGACATGGTAGCTCACTAGGGCCTGAAGAGGACATCTGGAACCATTGCAGAGAATGGAGAACAGAACATATGGACAACTACCCCAGCCAAATGGTGACAGCAAATACCTGGGTGATTGGAGACTATAAGGTTGATGGTGTCAGTCAATGGACATTGGAAAGGATTCCTCGTCCACAGATCAGTGAGACTGACAGCATTTAGAAACTATCACATCCATCTGGGCAGAACCTTTGGAATATGCACCTCTGTGATTCTGGGTTGATACCAGGTGGCCCTTCCCTTTCTTCAGGTACTGGGGATGATTAGGGGACTGAGTATGGTCTATCCCCTTATCTCCTCTCTCCCCCCCAGAAAAGGGAAGAAGATAAACAAAGCTTGGAAACAGTGATCACAGCCACTTCTCCCTGACCCTGGATCCTTCCCACCCTGATCGACTGTGTAAGCATAAACTAAAATAAAAAGAGAAATAAAAAAAAAAATCTACACTCACATCCCGCAAAGGCAGTAGCTACCTTAGGCTTTATATTATATAAATGTTTGTTTATCATTCTGATGATTTCCAATGTGGAGAAGAAGGAATTGTTTGCTTTGGTTGTATCCTTTAAGAACAGCTAAAACTGAATATATATATATACACACATACATACACACACAATTATGTATCAGAATTATTTCACTTAAAAATTCATAGATGAAAACAAAAATCATTTTTCTTAATACCATTAAAGTTGCTCTGTGTATACCGTTTTCAGCAATAAGAATCCCAACATATTTTTTAAGCAACTGAATTCATTTATACAATAATCTTTTCATATATGTGTTCAACTGTATTTGAAGGTTAAGGTCACAATTACAAACTTCTCTGATTATAAAGGAAGAAGCAGCAAAGATGAGAAGTTGGCAGCTCTAAACTGTGTTGAGTCTATCTTGTGACATTTTTTGACCTGTGTAGAAGATTTCAATTGTAAGCTTCTCCTAGCCACAGAAAACATAAGAATGGCAACATGTAATACTAGATAGCCTCACCCTTCATCTCAAAGAATAGTATTTATCAAAGGATGAAATTAAATATAATTAATGTCAACAGTAATTTTTGGTTGCCCATAGTAACCACTCTTTGACATGCCTGCCTGGTAATCCACCCAATTTTCAATTATTATTATTTTAGAGCCAATAAAACCAGGTATTAGGAGACAAGCATGGCATGAAGAAGCTGTCTGGCCAAAATTATTATTTATTGTTATTTAGCCCAGTGCCCTTCAAACATTTTTTCTTAGATATTCTCTGAAAGGATTTTGAATATCTATGTAGTCCCGAATTTATAAAACCATTTCTAATACAATGATCTAGCACTTTTCATAGTGTAGTTTCAGTATAGATGATCTCTGAAGTTAACAGAATTATTGAAATGTTAACATAAAATAATAAACAATTACTTTCAAACATGTATCTGATGGAATATAAATACAAAGTGGAGTCATTATTTATAACTACCAAAAAAAACAGGACTTTAATATCCAGAAACTGTACTTTTCCCTGAATCCTTTAATTTGAACTTCTATTCCAGTTTTATAAAGAATTTCATTATGGGCCTGGCAGTGTGGCCTAGTGGCTAAGGTCCTCGCCTTGAACGTGTTGGGATCCCATATGGGCGCTGGTTCTAATCCCGGCAGCTCCACTTCCTCTCTATCTCTCCTCTCTGTATATCTGACTTTGTAATAAAAATAAAATAAATCTTTAAAAAAAAAAAACAACAAATCTCTAAAAAAAAAAAGAATTTCATTATGAAGTAAAATGTTTTAAAAATCTTAAGTCTTACTAGTAACAAATATTAAGATAAATTTTCTGAGCAAAATCATGTCTGAAATCATTTTTTAAATGATTCTCAATGTTTATAAAGATCTATTTGAAAATGAGTTTACTAGTGTCTAATTTTTGAAAATGCATATAGTTTGATAATAAAGGTACAATTTGAAGAAACATATTTTTTAAAAAAGCAGATGAGTATTAAACTATATACATATACATATGTGTGTGTGTTAATGCTAGGAGTAAGATCCAGCTGAAAGCCTATTCCTATTTTTCAGTTTTACAGATATAAATGTTAAGAAACCTGTTTGATTAGCCCTGGCATGATAGCGTAGTGGTTAAAGTGCTTGCTTGCACGTGCCGGGATCCCACATGAGCACCAATTCTAATCCTGGTGGCCCCACTTCCCATCCAGCTCCCTGCCTGGGACCTGGGAAAGCAGTGGAGGACAGACCAAAGCCTTGGGACCCTGTACCCGTGTAGGAGACCAGGAAGAGCTCCTGGCTCCGGGCTTCAGATTGGTTCAGCTCCAGCTGTTGCGGCTGCTTGGGGAGTGAACCATCGGATGGAAGATCTTCCTGTCTCTCCTCCTCTCTGTATATCTGACTTTGTAATAAAAATAAATAAATCTTTAAAAAAAAAGAAAAAGAAACCTTTTTGAGGTAAATTGGTAAGTATGAATGAACAGGCATTTATTATAGCAATGATTCAATTTTTTGCCTAGTTACATTGAAGTGGAAATCGGCTGGTGTGTGCCTAAAAACCAAGCTCACAAGGACCCAGCAGTCACACGCTAAGAAACCAGGTTTCACAGGAACAGCAAGGTCAGGTGAAGACAAGAACACTGAGAGTAAGAAAGTAGATAAGGAATGCTGGCTTTAACAGCTTGGCATTTCCCTAGGCTCGTTATAGCCCCAAAGCTAACCACTGTGTATTTGCTTCTGTACCCCGATTGCTTGTCCTAACCACTGCCAAACAGTTCATGCAACTGCTCTATAAAAAACAGTGACGGGGGTGGGTTCCAGGATGGGGCATCTTGCTCGGATCCCAACTCCAGCCACCAAGTGCACGTGGTGAGCTGTTCTCGGGCCTGCCTGGGTTCGGGGGCTCCTTCCTTTTGGGGTGAGTACACTGAGGGGGGAAGTCTCCGTGACTGGGTAGGTCTGGGGCCCACCCACCGCCCTCATTGGGCGGTGAATGGGATTGGGGAGGGGCGCGACCTTGGGCCTGGGGGTTTAAAATTCCAGCAGCCTAGAGGCTGTTGGTGGGCTCCAGGATGGGGCACTCCAGCTACCAAGTGTACATGGTTAGTTTTGCCCAGTGTGCCATATGGCTCCAGGCTCTGCTTGCTGGCCGCCTGGCCAGGGAGCTCTGGGATATTGGTTGTCTGAATCGCTGCTTAGGTAGCTCCAGGTTGATCCCACTGTGCTTCTGGGATCTGAGTCAATCCTAAAGATTCCCAATGGCAGTAACTCTTCCTTTGAAGAACTTGTAATCACTTAACCATGCTGAGTGCTGAACACCAGTTCATGCAAAAGATAAGGATCGGGGCTTGTCCAGCAGGATATCCTTTTACCTGACATGATGATGGATCAGGACACTGGTCACATTAGGCAGGGCCATAACATTAACTAGCACTCGAGAACCATATCGGGGGGTAGATTCTGTATGGGATGTGTGGGCCACACCCTGTGTAAAGTCTAGCCCCACTGGTAATAAGCCCAAGAGTTTGGGTGGTTTTGGACTAAGCTAGGTGTGACCAAGGAGCCTGCCATCAATCACAGGTAAAGGAACCCTCAGCAGTCTGGACTGGTCAAGGCAGCAGCACCTGAATGTGCATCCTGAATAGGGTGTGGGGTAGGCCGGACTGCAACATTCACCAGCTCATATATGGCCAAATGGAAGGCAAGACTGCGCCAGGCACTGGCCTAAAATCCATTGGCATGTATGAAAACTGAGTCTGGGAGGGGATCAAGTGGAGGAGCTTGGGAAACTCTCCTGGGGAGTCATAGCTCCCGCTGGTGAACATGTGGTCCAGACCTGGGGGTCGGACAAGCTGGGCAAAGTAGCTCCAACAGTTGGCTAATGTGTAAACTGGTAATGGAATGAGATGTACCAGGCAGGACTGAGCAAACCTTAGCCTACAAGCGAAACTAGAAGCCAAATGGAGCACAGATCAAGCCGAGCTAGGCTCTTGCATCTACTGGTCTACGTGAACCACAGTGTCTAAGGCAGAGGCCAGGACAGATAAGGGACTGACCCAAGCTGAGTCAGAGCAGCCACTGGCATGCGCGGGATCTATGGCTGGGAACAGGCCTGGTTGGGGAGCTAAGGGGACACCCTAACTGGGTTGAGGTTCCCACCAAGGGGCGCGTGTGCTGGAATGGGGGCTGCATTCTAACTAGGAAACAGTTGTAGTCTCCCGTGGCACTAGTGTGGACTGGGATTGGATGCACCAGGCCAGACCAGACCCCAACATCATCTGGTGTCCTGGAGAACCAGGGTAGATGTGGGATGGACGGACTAGGCTAGGTCTCAACCCCCTACTGAGCCATGTGTGAGCTGTATGTGGGTATGGATGAGCCATGGCTGGGCTGAAACATCCAACAGCAAGAACCAGAATGAGTTGGAAGCCAGCCAAGAAAAGCCACTATTCCTGCTAGGACAGGAGGTGAACTGAGTAGGGCTGGCTCATGGATGCCCTGGTACGTGCAAAATCTGGCATTGGGAGGGGTTCTGATGGAGCAGCCTGAGCAACTCCTCTGGCAGGACACAATCCCTGCAAGTAACCACAAGAAGCATGACAGGAAACAGCCCAGAATAGGCCATGGAAAGTTTCCCACTGGCATACATTTGGCATGGGTTGGGGGCGGACCAGGCTGAATCAGTTCATGTCATCCACTGGCAAATCCGAACACCAGAACCAGAGTGTGGGTCAAGCCAGGTTTGGTAGCAACAAAAACCAATGCACAATATGGAATGCCAGGGTGAGGTTGCCTGTACTGGATGTGACTGCAGCACCCAACCAGCGCGCGTGAGATCCAAGAAAGGAGGGGGCAGAGCCGGCAGGGGGATTAAGGGGGTGGTCCCCTCACCGGACAACTACTCCCACTGGAGAGCTTGAGTTGGGATGGGGACAGACCAGACTAAGCAGGGCTATAACACCTGTGCGCTGCATGTTGACTAGATCAGGGAAAAGCCAGGCTGGGCGGATTATTCCTGCTGGTGCAAGCATAAATTAGAGTGGGTGAGGGTTGTTTGGGCTTAGCCACAGCATCAGGTGGCAGAAGCTGGCACTGGGGACTAATTCTGTCAAGTCAAACCACAGAACCACAACTCTCTCAATCACAGGGATTGAGAGAGACCCGGGAGGGAAATAATGGGTTCCCCCCTCTTGGGTTACTACTCCCGCGGGAGGGCATGAAAACTAGGATGGGGGCTGGGGTGGCTAGACAGAGAGGCACTCAACAACATCCGTGAGGCCTGGATAGTTGAGTTGGTTAGATGGAACTAAGCTTTAATACCCATTGACAAGTACAAGAGCCAAATAGGATGTGGGACAGACTGGACTAGTCTGCTATACATACTGGCAAACCAGGGTAGGGGGCGGGCCTGGTGGGGGTTATTGTGGGTCGCTCCGACTAGGTTGCAGCTCCCACTGGTTGATGTGAGGGCCATGTACGTGCTGGGCAGAACCAGGCTGGACTGCAAAACCCACTGGTTCCAGTGGAAGTCAGGACTGAAACCAGAACCAACCCAGTAATTGCAACCACCAGCTGATCATGGAGATGGACTGTGCCGGGCCCTGTGCTTGCTAGAACATACAAGAATCTGGTCTGGAAATAACTCAAAGTTTCTTTGGGGATCTCCCCAATCGAAATGCTGGACTCAGAACCCTAGCCAAGAAAAGACAGAAGGCAGAACAAGTCAATCAACCACCTCAGCTACATGTATTGGCAGTGAAATACTGGGCAAATGAAGACTCTATGATGGACTATGTCAATCAGTGGATTCTTCAACGACCTTATTGTGCTTGGAGTGGCGAAGATGGCAGCAATTCATAACTGATGAACTATCAAAACCACTTGAGCAAGGATCTCAGAGCATGCCCCACATCCGGGACTTGGGGTGGGTGGGAAACTGGGTGGGGCTTCTCCCTCAATATCCCCCTTTACCTCAGATACAAGAAGGAAACAATATGGACATAATAGTCTTACCCACCTCCCTATAGCCCCTGAAACTTTTTACCGTAATTAACTATGTAAAGATTGTGAAAAATATAATAATAATAATAAAAAAAAACAGTGACAGGAAGAGGACCCGGGCCCAAGCATTCTGGAGTGATCCAGCCTGGTGCCCTCTGGAGTAAATACATGTTAATTCCTTTCCACAAGTGGTTACTCAGTCTCTGGTGGTCGATTTTCACAATAATATGCGTGAAAACCAATTATGTGTTACCAGAATTTATTGCAAAGGTCTTCTTTGAAGCCTTTGAAAGGAAGGAATCAGACAGACTGACTTGCAAAAGGATGTAAGAATTCATTCATTAGAGCCATTCATTTGATCAATTTTTGATAAGTATACCAAAGAGTTACCAAACAACTGGATTATACTAACTACCCTGCATTTAGAGAGATCTTGTATAACCAACCATTCACACCAAAACTTCTTTTACTCTATTACTCAACAATTTTGTATGTTGAACACAATACAGCAAAATGGTTTCACATTGTCATAAACGTTAGATACATATTTCCATCAAAATCACCCTGGAAATTTAATACTAAGAAAATATGCTAATCTTCTGTGGATAAAGGTGTTATGGTTATGTGTGCTTATACATATACATGTGTATATGATATTCATGAATGAAAATGTGAAAACAGAACTGGGGAAAAGATGAAGATAAAATAGCAACTAATTCTTAGTTGGTAACTACTGAAAATAGGTCATAAGTGCAATATATGCAAAGTGAATATATCATACATTCTACTTTCATACACAGTTGAGATTTTCCAAAATAAAAACTTCAAGATCTGCTAGCTAAGCGCGTTCAATTTGGGAAAAAGATCAATTAGAGGAAATGCTTGCTAAATAACCCAATCTGCAAAGTTAGCCCTTACTGTCAAATCAATTTCTATCAGAAAGAATTTGACCTTGACTTTTTCAATGCAAATAAGTGTGTGAATGGGTTTTAAGGAATATTGGTAAAATTGCTGAGAAATGACAAAGTATATGTTGTAGAACAGTCAAGATTAAAACAATAATTTATGTATTTTTATAAAATGTTACCTAATTGGATAATAAAGCAATATGCTATTCATCATTAGTTACCACTTTTCAATGCAATGTAATGTACCTAAAATAACTTAGTTATAAAAAGCATGACAAAAGACAGACCCTTTATACAGTAATTGTGCTGCATATTCAATTCTGAGGTCTAACTTTAGAATTACCTAAAAATTAAGCATGAGAGTAAGAAAAGGCACTCTGATTTTATCAAATTTTTCTGACTTTAATAAAAACACAAAAATTTAATTGTCTCACAAGCTGGTATGAAATTTTCTTATTAATTGACTAAAAAATCCAATAAATTTCCTAATTTAAAAAAATGCTTTACCTTAAATGGTATTTTCTTTGTATGGTTTGAGAAAATGCCAATTATAGAAAAATACCTTTCGATACAAAATAAATTATACAAAAGTTTTATACATGGGTTTGACAGGACTGGAGGACATTCTGTTGTTTTGTCTCATGTATAGTAATCATTACTCAAAATTACTTTGGCAGAAAACGTATCTCAATTCCAGTTAATGATATGCCTTAAGGAAAGCACTAAGAATCACTGCTGATGTCTGTCTTTGGGAATTTTGTGTTTCTTTTGTACTCTTTTTTGTTTGCTCTCCCCAGATTATCAACAATATACTTTTCGATAGTAATTAGGGAGCAAAGAGGAATTATTATTAGAACAAAACCTGGTATTGCCAGCACAACCTCACAATAGCATTTCTGCATTTAGAATACTTCATGAACCAAAATATTTGATTTTTTTTAATCAAAATTTTTCTTAAAGTGAAAAATGCATGAAGACAAAAAAAAAAAACCCTTGAAGTTCTATATTAATTCGTTATTTTGATTAATCATAAAAGGTTTATCTTTCTTTGGTACCTACACATTTTCATTTTGCAGGAAATGCATCATTAGTAAGAATCAGAAAGTGTAAAGAATATGGCAGATTAATGTGGAATATGAGGAAGAGAGTAAAAATGGGTTAATCCTCAGGCATGTTCATTTTAGATAACCACACCTATGAAACCCAAAGATTTTAGGAAATGATTTGCTTAGTACAACCTGTACCCACATACTCCTTAGCAAGTCCTTACACAGTCTACTGTACATTAACACAGCTACCACACTGAACTTCCAAAGATGGACACATATTTCTTTTTTTAAATGATCTTCTGGCTTTCAGTTTTGCCACTCCCACACCATTTCCCACAGAATTGAAAAAATCCTTTAATCTGTTTTGATCAGCAGCAAAGCTGCAGAATGAAGGTAGTGCGTGTACAGAAATGAAGGCTTCCCAAGTGGAAGCTTCATTATTAACCATTTATTTCCATATTATAAAATGGTCACTTAACTGTTGAATGAGCCTTGTTAGCCACTGCTAACCCAATAAAAGAAGACCATTTAAACAAAGTGTCAATCCTGCAGTTAATACATGTTTTAAAATCCAAACAGGTTTGTTTGAGAGTCTTTCTTTTCTTCCTTCTCATCCAACTTGGAGCCACAAGGATGATATGTAAACTGTGTGATTCCATGGCACGCCTCTTCTGAAGGGGCAAGGTGGACTATAGGTAGTTCTCTGCTGTGTTGCAAACATGGAAAGGTAAATAAACGTGTTCTATAGTCTTCAGTTAAACTATTCCTTCTCAGACACAGAAAGCAATTAACCATGATGTCTGTCATGAAAAGCTCCTTGCTATCACAACTGCTACCACAATTATGTATTAGGAAGACTGTTCTTTATTTTTTTATCAACTCCAGAGGAATTATCATGAATTTGAAATTCAAGTTTCCAGAAAGCTCTCTGTAAAGCTTTTCTGTCCCCGGACAGGAAGAAAGGCCCAGCACACATACTGGCAAAGAACAAAGCATATATGAAAAGATTACAGTACTTACAGGAGTGGTATGTATATTTTTAAGCAACTATTGGCAAATGGAACAAAGATAAATAAAGCTTATTAACATGTGGAAGCCAAAATGCCTAAGGTGGAAGATTTCATCAAGATAATATCTAAACTTCCCAGTAAAATTATACCCTTCCAATTCCAAAACATTTAATCAATATTTAAACAGCAACTTGTACAGTTTGTATTGCTAAGGTAGAGGAGGGTAAAAGCATTAAGTAGGCGTTATATAGAAAGCAGTTACAGATAAGAGTCAAACTGCTAGAGAGAGCTTATGTGCTGAACAAATGCTCTTTTAAAAATCTTTAGGAAACATTTCCAATTGGGGCAAGTCCCTGTGGTAAAGGGAGTAAACTGTCCCTTGTGGCCCCTGCATCCCGTAGCAGAGTTCAGGTTAGAACCTCCATTTCCTGTTAATGTGGCAGGACAGGTAGCTGAGGGTGGCTCAAGTCCTTGGGTTCTTGACCCCTCGTGGGAGACCCAGACAGTTTCTGGTTCCTGGATTCGGCTTGGCCCAGTCCCTTTTGAGGGCACTTGGAGAACAAATTAGTGGCTAGAAGTTGTCTCTCTCTTTCTTTCTCTCTCTGTGTCTCTATCACTCTGCCTTTTAAATAAGTAAATCTGTGGGGAAAAAAATGAAGAGGTAGGTGCTGTAGCACAGTATGTTAAGCTGCTGCTTAAGATCCTACTATTGGGCCCGGCGGCGTGGCCTAGTGGCTAAAGTCCTCAGCTTGAACGCACCGGGATCCCATAGGGCACCGGTTCTAATCCCGGCAGCTCCACTTCCTATCCAGCTCCCTGCTTGTGGCCTGGGAAAGCAGTCGAGGACAGCCCAAAGACTTGGGACCCTGCACCCACATGGGAGACCCGGAATAGGTTCCTGGTGTCCAGCTTCGGATTGGCGCGCACCGGCTGTTGCGGCTCACTTGGGGAGTGAATCATCGGACGGAAGATCTTCCTCTCTGTCTCTCCTCCTCTCTGTATATCTGACTTTGTAATAAAGTAAATAAATCTTTCAAAAAAAAAAAAAAAAGATCCTGGTATCCTATATCATAATGTTGGTGTGAATTCCAGCTACCCTGCTTCCTATCTAGTTTCCTGATCATGTACTAGGGTAGAGTGGTGGTGGTGGGTCAACATGATGGTTCAAGTCCTTGGGTTCTTATTATTCACGTAGGAGATCTGGATGGAGTTTCTGGCTCTTGGATTTGGCTTTTCACAGCCACCTGTGAAGCATCTGGGTAGTGACCCAGCAAATGCTGTTTGTCACTCTGCCTTTCAAACAAATAAAAATCTTTAAAAAGAATAAAAACAAGTATTTCCAATGAGTTGAATTTTCACCAATGGTTGAAGCAATCAGTTCATACAGGCATACAGTCTCTACAGTCCTACAGTATAGATAAAATTAGTTAGATGGTTATAATATGTACTCACCCTCCTAATAGTATCTGTGACTGGCTGGATTCATTTGTAACACCAAATACATCAGGAATTAAATCACCATTGAAACTGAAAAATAAACGTTTAAAATATTAAGCAGGTACTTCCTTAGACTGGCACTTCTATTGCTGCTTATTAAAGAAGATGAAACAAAATAAACTTTGGGAGGTATGTACATTACAATGTTTTCTAACAATTAGCTGTAATAAATCAGAGGTCTACAGATGTGTTATCTCACTTCTAAGCCTCAGTGTGCAATCCTGTCCCTGAAGCCCCAAGTCTGCAGAGCTTGCATTGTGGTCTGGCACTGGATCAGCACTGGGGTTTCTGGGGACTGCCTCTCAGTGACAGCACAGGGTGGAGCTTATTTCTAAGCCATGCTTGACTTAGAGTGTCACCAAGACACTGACTTCTGTGTAGAAGTTTGGGGTCATCTACAACCTCTGCATGTTCATTTACATCCTTCAATGCTAATTTCTAGAAACTTACTTTAGAATCATGACCAAATTTACTTATTTACACAATCGTAGGAGAAGTTGATCCTTTGTTGACAAAATTAATACTGGCCATTAAATACAACAAGAACAAAGGAAAAAAAAATATACAACTCTAAAATAAAACAAGCTGAGCGCCCTTAAGGAAGTTAACAGCTCATACAGCCAACAGGCCCTGACCTACCTTCAATACTAACTACAATACTAATAACTGTAAGGCAGGCAGTACTGAACAAGACTGTGGACATTAGACATCTAAAAGTGAATTCTACCTCATTACTAAATATTCTGCCAGAAATCTGTATTAAATTATAACTCCAAAAAAAAAGAGTTGTTAAAAGGACAAACATTTCTCCTTCATGCAGAAATCTTTAAAAACTCCTGAAAGAAGCCTGCATAGCTCATATCTGTCAATCAAATACAGCTTTATTTAAGAACAGCTACTTAACTCTTTGACAAAGTTAACATTAACAGGAATTGAAAATAGATACACTTCAATCTACAGTAACCAAACAGCAGCATACATCTTTTCCATCTTCAAAAACAATGCATTTTATTTTTCTTTCCTCCACCTTGACAAGCCTCCTTTAATCAAGATCATAGGCTTGTATAAGCTTCAAGAGAAAGTGAATTTAGAATCTACTTATCAGGCTGATTTCTATGCAAAAGATTTGTATATTTGTCACCTTAAAATCATACCAAAGAAAGCAAAAACTTATACTTACTCCATAATCAGTGGTTCATCCGGAAAAGTCCTATTAAGCACGGTCATATTGTTAGGATCTGCAAGGAGAAAATGCACAGAAATTAGACGACATTTCACATTAGCTTTCTCTCTGTTTTTATGCAAAAAATGCTTTCAGTCAAGGTTATCTCTTAATTCATATATTATAATTAATCAAACACCAAGAACCAAATCTAAATGGACATCAAGACTGAAAAGACAAAATACTGACAGAATCCATTTAGATTGAACAGGACTACAATGGCTTTGTTTTTCTAATAAAATATTTAGTTATTTGAAAGAGTTACAGAAAAAGAGGCAGAAACAGAGAGAGATCCTCTACACACTAGTACATTGCATGCATGGCTACAACAGCCAGGGCTGGGCCAGGAGCTTCAGATGGGCTCCCATGTGGATGTCAGGGGAGCAAACACACCAGTAATCTTCTGTTATTTCTCCTGGGCCATTGGCAAGCAGCTGAATTATAAGTGGAGTAGCTGGGATAAGAACTGCATCCCATATGCCATGCTGGCATCCAAAAGCATGGAGGCCACAATGCAAGCCCAAACACCTGGTGCCTTTTGAAGATTCTACCTGGGTAGCTTGTAGCTGCCTTTCAATCATACAATTTACCAAGGAAATCATGGGTAATCAACGAGGTTTGCTGTAAAGAAGTCAATATACCCAAGACTACTTGACTCTGACACACCCACACTCGTACAAATTGGTACTTCATACACGGTACTCCTTCCTAAAATACTTCTTGTGTGTAAAAATATGGCGATTACTACCAAATTCATATTGCCATATGTGACAGTAAACACAACTACACTTGTTCACCTTGGAATTTGGTTTAACGAACAAAGTTGTCTGTTTAGGAATATATATAGAGTTTCAGGCAAGATTTACGCTTTGTGGGTGGTTACAATAGTCTTCCTACGGCTATTTTAAAACCGTTTTTGTGATTTTCTGTCACAGATAGCCTATACACTGAAACTATCATTTTCCCAGATACTCTTAAACCTGAGACGCTGAATAAAAGTTAAGCTTTAACAACTAGATACACTGTGAGTTTTAAAGGGAGCAGTGAGTCGAAGGATGTGCCTCTGTTATTGCTAAGTTCTCACTGTCTGCTCCTTGAACTTGCACGTCTCAGAGGCTGGCTGCAGCACCCCATTTTCTGGTGAGAATCACTGTAGGCATAGCAGTATTCCAGTGGGGCTAAGCGCATGGCCGAGTCTAACGGCCAGAGGAGCCAGCAGCTTACTTGCTGCCAGAGAATAATATTCCTGAAAGTTCAATCCAGAGCTTATTGGGTAGCCGTCACGGTATTTCTATATGCTATTAAAATGTTTTGGTAAATCTCTTCAATAAGTCATCAAGGGTGGATTTCATTCTCTGCAATTAGCTCAGCACAATTCTGAGCTGAAAAATCAAATAAGAAAATGGATATAAAACCAATTTTTAAATTCCTAATATTCAAGAATAGTATTTTTTTAACTGATCTTAGAACAATCTTGTTATGCTAAGAACACCTAGTATTGGGGCTTGGCGGCGTGGCCTAGTGGCTAAGGTCCTCGCCTTGATCCCATATGGCCGCTGGTTCTAATCCCGGCAGCTCCACTTCCTCTCTGTCTCTCCTCCTCTCAGTATATCTGACTTTGTAATAAAAATAAAATAAATATTAACAACAACAACCAAAAAAAAAACTTCAAAAAAAAATTAAAAAAAAAAAAACAAAAAAAAACCTAGTATTGAGCACAGCACAATGGCTCAGTGGCTAAAATCCTAGCCTTGCACACACCAGATTCCATACGGGCATCAGTTCATATTCTGGATGCTCCAATTCCCATCCAGCTGCCTGCTCGTGGCCTGGGAAAGCAGCAGAGGATGTCTCAAAGCCTTGGGACCCTGCACCCATGTGGCACATTCGGAAGAAGTTCCTGGCTCCTGGCTTTGCATCAGCTCAGCTCTGGTCATGGAGCCACTTGGGGAGTGAACCAGCAAAGACAATTTTTTCTCTGTCTCTCCTTCTCTTTATAAATCTGCCTTTCAATAAAAATCAATCTTAAAATACCAGATAATTTTTTTCCATCTTTTAAAAAAATATTTAATGAAAAATCATAAATACTCTTAAAACAAATTCACCTAATGTTTGATTTTGTCCCCAGAAGATAACAGCTCCTAGTTCACTGTTGCCACGATTTTTGGGAAGATATGTCAGCAGGACATCCATTTGTGAATCTCCATCATAATCCCCAGGCACTACACTTGTTATCAATTCACTGTAATTCCTAAAAGAAAGCAGCATTCAAAAATATGCATACAAGTTATTGAAGAGGACATAATCTGCACTTCTTCCATTCAAAATATTTTAATCCAAAATTTAAAATTCTGCAAACTGATTAATCTTAATGTCTTCCTTATTATTATGATTTGAGAGGCTTAGGGAAAGACAGTGAGATGGGTTGGGGCATATGAGCACTGGCACAGTTTCCAAATGCTTGCAGGGACTGGGAATGGGCCAGGCCAAAGTCAAGAGACAGACACTCAATCTAAGTTTCCCACATGGGAGACAGAGAGGCAATTACTTACATCATTACTGCTGTGTCTCAGAGTCTGCACTAGAAGGGCGGGAAGCCTACATAAAGGACATTTTGACCTTCCGCCCAGCTCTTCTCTCTTCTGACATTATCAGCCAGGAATGTATAGCCCATCAGTCCAACCTAGCAGTTTCCATTTAGCTCTTCAGCATTTATTCTTAAATGTGAATATACACCTTCCATTTGAAGGAAATGTGACTATTATATCACATCAAAACAGTGAAAAATAGAGCTAACCAAAGAGCACCAAAGAAAATCTCAAAATTATACCTGGGAAAAAATTATGCCCACATAAAACAAACAGCAGGTCAAAGGAAACAAACAGCAAAAAAACAAAGCAATAAAAATAAAAAATATTTCAGATAATAACAGCAAAAATCTATACAGAGCCAGCATTGTAGTGCGGTGGGTTAAGTTAGCAGCAGCAGTGCTGGATTCCAAAGCTCAGTGCTGGGTTAAATCCTGGCTACTCTGCCTCAGATTGATGCTAATGTGTCCGGGAAAACAAAGGAAGACAGCCTGAGTGCTTGTGTCCCTGCCTTCCTTTGGCACACTAAGATGGAGGTCCTGGTTCCTGCCTTCAGGACTGGCTTTGACAGGGCTGATGTGGCCATCTGGGAACTGAACCACAGTATATAAGACTGTTGTGCCCAGATTTTGAGATCCCCAGAAATCACCAGGAATCTGAAGTTGATCCAAGTGCACAAGAATGGTATATTCAAGTTCAGCACATCAGAGCCTGGGTTCTTGGTTGAGGGCAGCAAACTGGTCGGCCATGACCAACACCCCTTACCAGAGTATGGCCTTGAACAGCACATTCACAGGGTTTTTATAGGGGCAGTCCACAACAGCTTGACAAGGGGCAATTCACAATAGCCTGCAAGGTGAGGGGAAATATCACACATTTCCTACCTATCCTGGCTGGACAGCCCATGCCTCCAGCAACTGAGCACCCACTAAATTACTTGGAGCCACCTTTGAGATAACCAGACTTAGGTGGGTCTTGATTCATAAGAATTGGGGCCCATCAGTGCTAAGGGTCACATAGGCCATTTGGCCAGCAAGTTCACAGTTTCTTAGTAGCAATGAGCCATGAACAAATGGCTGGGATTTTGATACTGAGGTTCTTTAAGATCTCCCTCTGTCTGTTATTTGCTTCTTCTACCTGCCATCTGCCATTCAAATAAGCACATAATAATAATAATAATAATAATTAAAAAACAAGGTCTAGAATATAAAGTTGAGAAAATTTTCCGGAAAAAAAATGAAAAAAAATCAGAAAGAAAAAGAAAATAAGACAAAGAAACAAAAGAGGGACCCAAGTAAACCTGTAAGTTACGGATATAAATTCCTAAGAGAAAAACATAAGTACTGTTAAAGTCCCCAAGATGAAGACCTCTCCCTTAAATGGGTCTACCTAAAGCCCAGCATAACAGCTGAAAACCAATTTACAGAAATCTACACCGTCATGACATCAGAGCAAAGGGGATACAGAAAGGTCTCAGCATCAAACATTAAAAATAAAACAAGATATATTTGGAGGAGCAGGAGAAAGAATAGGATTGAAGCTAGAACATGACAGTGAAAGTATTAAAAATGAGTATGGAAACATGAAGGACTTGCCATGCTTCCTTTTTCAAACATCCCCCAAAGAATGTACACTAGGGAAGTAAATGGAGAAATGAATAAGAAAGTGACACAAGAGTCACTTTTAACAAATCAAAAAACAGCGAAGAGAAAGTCCCAAAACTGTAAGTAGGCAGGACGCTGGAGGAACGGTAGAAGTACAGGCTGGGTAGAAGCCACACAGGACCCATTGGGGAAAACAAACAGTGCACAGCAGACATATAGCAGTCATGAGGAAAAAACAGGCAAAAAATTCAGAATACATACATAGAAAAGCATACAATCTTTTTCACAAAGCAAGCATTTTGTAGAAATGGGAAAGATGGCTAACAAGTGAAAGGTTGTGTACTACTTGGTTCTGACATGTTGTTAGGGCATGTGTTAGTGCAGCGGTTAGCACAGTACTGGGGAGTCTGAGTGTGTGCTAGTTCTGCTTCTGTTTCCATGTTCCTACTCATGGAATGACAGGTACTTGAGTCACTGCCATCCATGTGAGCAACCTAGATTTGAGTTCCGAGCTCCCACCTTTTATCTGGCCCAACCCCAACTGTTGCAAGCAACTGAGGCGGCAAACATTTCAATGAAAAAATAAATCTCTGCCTCTTAAAACGTATAAAACATGAATTAATGGCTAAGATATAAAAGAATGATTACTAACTCAAATAAAAGTTGAAACTACGGTGTGACAAAAGCACAATTCAAACATGTTAAATGGATCCTAGCAGTAAAGCAGTTCATGAAGTGGGAAAAAGAGGAACGAAGGTCATTTTTACTTTGAAAAGTATCCCTTCCAGGCTGCTGGTTCACTTCTAGTATATAGATTCAATTTTGTTTCTTTCCTACCCTAAACATCCTACTATCCAGTACCCAAAAACATTTCTCAAAAGGGACGTGTTCCTGTTTATCCATTTATAACTTTCCTCTCCCTTTTCTAATTGAAGATCAACTTTTTTTTTACACGTTTCAGCTTTAATTAAGCATTGTAATGTTGTAGAGTCTGAGCACCAATTATCTCTCAGAGGAATTTTTAAAGGTTTCCTAAATCTTCCATACATTAATTCATCCTACACACAGTTAAGAATTAAGTCAATTAAAAATACTGTTTCCCTTGTCAGTTCTTTGTACCAGAACCTGAAGTGGTCTTTAGCTTCTCCTGGGCCCCAGCTGAAACTCCTTAGCATATTTATGAAGGTCACTCTGCCCTGATTTTATCTTCCCAGTTCGGAATGCTCAGTTGTGCATACTCTTCTTTTGTTAGACATATCTTTCTGTACCTCTTCACAACTGGTGCCTTTAACTGCCATCTTTCAATGCTGTTTCCAAGCTTGAATGCCTACAGCTAATTTTTATTCATTTCATTCATACATGGTCAGGCTCTCTGGAAGCTGTCACCCTGGTTTGCAATGACCCATCTCTTCTTCTTTGAATTCAGACATCAATCAATCCTTTTTTTCTTGTACTTTCATCATCCTGTTGGCTCACCACCATGGAAGGCTAGGACAGGGTGGGGGGGGTCACTACTGCTTGTAATGCCAATCACACAAAAGAAAAATAAACTAGTATTTGAACATTTAAAAGAATCCAGATGTTAAAAGCCTGATCTGAAGTTAAAAAAAAAAAATCCTAGACTTTTATCAACTAGCTGTCAAAAAACAAACAAAACCTTGAAGGGGTTCTTTTGCTTCACTACACACCTTCCCTTCTGCCACACTCAACTGGCAACATGAAGAGTTTCCTGTGAGTGATCTGCTTTCAAGACACACAAAAAGAGGAAGCATTCTCAACACATTCAAGGAAGCAAAGCAAGACAGGACATTTCTAATGGAAAAGACCCGAATCCACACAAATTAATACTTTAAGCCGATTTTGAAGCTTTAGTAAGTTCATGTTTTTTTCCTAAGAAGTTGCTACTACAAATAACCAGGAGTTCTGCATCACAACACCATGTAATGAGACTGCTTTTAAAAGCCTTCTAACCAGCCACTGCACATGTGTTTTTATACCAACAACTAACATTATACAGAAACAAACACAATCATACTTACATCAAGGATAGGTTTACTTTTGGTTTAAAATAGGGTGCGTTCTGGTCTGCCAAAAAGACGACTAAATTATTTCCTAAGAGAAGCAAATATATATTAGAGAATGTTTCCTGGCAGACATCCTGTAAATAGTCACAAGCTTTCTGAACACTGTTCTCCACAAAAACAAACAAACAAACAAACAAACCCCTTTCATTAAACTTCAGTTCATTTGCCTTGTAAAGGATAGTCCTATTCAAAAGGATAGGGAAACGTTTAAATGCCATATGGATAGTTATGAATGATTCATAACTCAGTTGACTCATACTGCCCCTGAAAGCTCCAGGATCCCATATGGGTGTGGGTTCAAGTCCCAGAAGCTCCACTACCAATCAAGCTCCCTGTTGGGGCTTGGGAAAGCAGTGGAGGACGACTCCAGGTCTAGGACTCTGCACCTGCATGGAAGGAGCTCCTGGCTCCTTGCTTTGGCTCAGCTCAGCTCTAACTAATGTGGCCATTTGTTGGAGTGAACCAGCAGATGGGAAATCATTGTGTCTCTCCTTTCCATAAATCTTCCCGAAAAAAAAAAATTTAAAAATCTTAAAAAAAAAAATTGAACTGCTATAGACTTACTGAATTTTGAATCCCATTGGTGGCTTGTCCCAGCCAGACCAAATGATTTCACGGGCCTATTACAGCTGAATGGCCAAACTTTTTCCAGCAATAATCAAATAGAATGCATATACTTAACTGTAGCACAGCTCAGTATTCACAGCAATAAACAGATGGGAAGCATGAACTAGTAAAAATGGTTGATCAAGACAAACTTATGCCAATGAACTCTGCCTAGAAGTCAGACTGGTTGTTTCTTTTGGGATTCTTTTAAATCAACCAATCTTGTTGGAGCTGTCTTGACAAGACACAACCACTGCTCCTCAGAGATGGGTTTGGCTCCTCACCGAGGCAGCACAATGAGGAGACAGAGACAGCCTACTGACAAGGCCACAATTAGGCAAGGAACAGAAAAAAACTGCATTCTTGGAGTTCAATGAGCACTCCTTGGGACATCCTCTCAAAATTGTTCAAACACAGGACATTCTTAAACACAAGTCTTTGTCTCCAGGTTGGAGAAAGACCTGCAGGTTTGGCAGAACGCAGCTTCTCGCCGTAAGAGGAGTGATACAAAGTCAGGAAACACCCACAGAGCACACGATGTTCAGGGGTCCTGGAAAGGGACTCAATAAGTTTGGGTCAGGGTCTTTCCGGTCAAGTTTCTTTTTCTTTCTTTTTCTTCTTCTTTTTTTTTTTTTAACAGATTTTTCTGGGCCTTACCTTTAAGTGGCACCTAATTTTCTAAGTGCTCAGTAATGTTAAGAAGCCTACCCTGCCCTCCCACCCCACATCAGGACCAAGATTTTCACAAAAAGTTTTAGTGATGGCTAAAGCAAAAACCGAAAACAAAACAAACAAGCCTCCCCAAACCCACAAAACGGAAACAAACAAACAAACAAACAAACAAAAAAAACCACACTTTTTTGAAGGGTCAGGTGTACACAAAGGACTAGCCCCTCAGGGAGGTAAACACATTCCAAGGAGGCACTGTGCTTATAGGTGGTCCCTGCACAACAAAGGTTCCAAGAGTTGTGGGAGTGTTCGGTGCCTTGAAGACACTTCAGCCTCAGATAAAGCTGGGAGCCTCAGAAAGGCAGGAGTGGGTGAATCAGGTAAGTGGGGAGGTAGGGGCAACTTCCCTGGGAGAGCAGCCTGTCAAGTTCCATTTTTACAGCTCATCCAAGAACAGTGCAGGCTCCTTGGCAGAGAACATGGAAGCAAGCTACAAAGACTCCTGGGAATCAAGAAGAGCTGTGGAACACAGGTGATTCCACGGGCAGGAAGGGGCACGTGGAGGGGAGGGTGCTGGCTTCTAGGGAAGAAAGGCAAAACACAACCTGGTTGTTGTCATGGCTTTGGAAGACAGGTCAAAGTGTGGGTGGCTGGATCAGGACATGAGCTGCAGAAGATGGAGATGGGGGTGGGGAGCAGGTTGTCAAGGAAGCTAGAGATGAAGGGTGGGCCGGGAGAGACGGGCCAGAAAATGCAGAAGGACCTGTCGTCCCGACAAGGGATATGGGAACACCGGGATGGGCGCACGGACAGCGGACATGGGGAGGGCCCGGCAAACACTGACTTTCGCGCAGCACGAAGAGGTCCGTCTGCTTGTCGGAGTTGAGGTCCCCGAAGGCCGCCAAGGTGCCCCAGGCCTCCGCCCCAAAGAGCTCGGCTGTGACGTTGTGCAGTGCCCGCGCCGGGGCCGGCCCGACGCCCAGCAGCGCGAGACCCCCGAGGAGAGGCGCCAGCAGCACCCAGGTGCTCGGCAGCCGGCCCGCCGCCGCCATGGCCGCCCCTCGGCCCCCGCCCGCCGGCTCGGCGGCGCGCTTGACGGCAGCCGCAAAGCACCGCGCGGACAGCCCGGAGAGACAGCACCAGCCCCGAGGCGCCCCGGAGCCGCCGCCGCGGCCCTTCTCTCTTCCTCAGGGCTGCCTCTCTGACGCGGGGAAGGCCGTGGAGTAAGGGCGGAGGGAAGCTAGCTCCGCGCTCACTTCCGGCTGGCCCGACAGTGTCGCGCGAGAGGGCGGGGCCGGCCAGGCGGTGCTGACAGGCGGCCCCGGGGGCGGTGGCCCGAGCGGCGACCTGAGGGCGATGGCGGGGGCGACGGGGCTGATGGCCGAAGTGAGCTGGAAGGTCTTGGAGCGAAGAGCTCGGGCCAAGCGCTCAGGTTTGGCTGGCGGGGCGCCCCCGCTTACCCCCACCCAGTGGGTGGTGCTCCACCCCCCAACCCCTGGGGCGGGAGGCAGGTGGGGGTCCCGGGAAAGAACCTGTGCCCCGTGTGTACCCATTAGAAAGCAGGAGGTGGCCTTGGGCTTGTTGCCCAAGGAGGTGACTGCCCCCTTCTCCTCTAAAAATAAGTTGACGCTCTGTGTTGCCCACCAGCTTGGTCCGTGAGTGTTCCTCTTCCAAAAGTAGTGGCAGTTCCAACTTTGCCAGGAGCCTGGCCCCTAGAAAACTGGGGGCCACACACATTCCCAGGCGACCCCCTGTGTGTGATCCTCTTTAAAAATAATAATAGTAATAATAGTAACAACTTCGTTTTTAGTTATGGCTATGACCTGTCTCCAGAATGCCGGCAACCACTTGTTGCCTTATTTTGTTTCATAGAGGCGTTCGCATATCCCACTAGCTCTGAGCCCAGAAGGACAGAAACTGAGGGAAACAGGATAGAGCCAGGATCCTACTAAGTCAAGTTGAGCATAGTTGGGTCCTTAAGGAAGCTGACCCATTCCCTAAGGGCCACAGGACCTTTAGTTTCCAGTGGTGTTTTTCAAGTCCAGGACCATAAAGGTCAGACAACCTAGTGCAGGCAGTCAAAACAGCTCAAGTATCCTGAACTGCCTTGTTCAAATCGCCAAGTCAGGACTTTAAAGTTAGCACTTGTGGGTGATTTCTCTTAAGAGCGGATTGAAAATATCGTTACTCCTGGCTGTTTGGATATATTCTTCAGCAAAAACAAAAGTGTTCCCATTAGCAAGAGAAATGGTAGAATGAAAAGCCTTTGAATAAAAGACTTCTCTTGTAAATGATTCATGGAATATATATATATATATAATTGTGCAATGTGAAAGGCATTGATAGAATAATTAGCTGCAGTTGCATTGATGAAAAGATTTGTTTTTCTGCTCTGATTATGTTTTGAGTTCTTTGAGTTTGTGAAGTTTTGATTGTTGGGTGTGCATGATGCCTTTTTTAGTTTATACAACGTGGTCTAGTTTTATAAATCATGACCCAATCTTTGTTTATAGTTTTATCCAGGTTTTAAACCTGCATAAAGTTCTGCACTTGTGTACTTATGTAAAGCTACCACTGACAACACATGAAAGATTTTCTGAAAAATCAGTCCTGACTTACATGTTAAAGTCCGTAACTGCTACTTGGAGTAGTCGTGTGTATTTTTGTTTCAAATTTTTTTTTTCTTAGAATTTTTTTGTGTCACATGTAAGTGGTGAATAGACTTTATAATGTCTATCTGGGCTATGAAAAGAGGGATTGATTGATTATGTCTGGACAAGGAAAGTAACCAGAGTTTTCTTACAGGAAGCTGAGCCCTGCCCCCAACGTATTTCTGTAGCATTTTTCTTTCTCCTCCATATGCACTTAGTGTTTCTTTTCTTCTCCAGTCTTCATTTCCTCCGAAATGCATGCTATAACATGAAGCTTTGAAAACCTGACTTCTTTTATCAGACAAAAACACTTAAATCCAGTTTCAAGTGCAAAGTAGATAGTATCGATGCTGAATGTTCCTTTGTGTTTACATCAGAGTAAAACAAGATAGCTAGTTGAAAGTTATTAGTAATGCTTGAAGTTTCAGACTCTTCTGTTATTTTGAAATACAGATGATAAAGTTACTTGACTAAATCATCTGCTCCCTGTGACATTGAAGACCATTGATTTGATGGTATCTGTTACTGTTAGTGTCTCGGAGTGGAGGTTGCTTTGACACTGTGTGCTAACCTGACTCTGGCAGGTGCTCCTCACAGAGTTCTGAGCATTGTTACATAGTAGCATAATTACTGCACAATGGAGGATGCTACTCTTCTGTAACGGTTCATAAGTGGATCGTCTATGTTTTATGCCTCCTCCATAGCAGCATATGTAATTCATCAAAGGAAATCAAATTTTCAAGTCATAAAAGAGAAAATGAAATTACATAATGATCTGCAATTATTGCCTTTGTTGTGCACTGCATCATGTTAATAACCGCTCACACTGCTTTCAATTAATCTAATGCTGATTGCTTCTAACCTTTACTAAACAGTTTCGAAATTGCTGTAGTTTAGCCTGCGACGCTTGTGATTAGAGACAACAGTTTGAAATGGCCAGCTCACCTGATGCGGTCGTCTCTACTCCACCCACTTTCTTAAGGTCTGGTAAGTGTGAAGACCCCAAAAGGGTCACTTGGTAATTTTAAACAGCTTTGTCTCTGAAACAAACTTCTCCCTAAACTATTATTCTCTTTTTTTATTTCCTCTTATGTGGGCCCGGCTAAGCCCGAGCCCCATTTCTGCCAGCAGGTTTGCATTGTATTTTGAATGTTGCTTGTGGTGTGGAATTTGGAAGTGCAGAGCAGAGCTCTTGCCCTGATGCAAGGTGTTTGACCCTTGCAATTCTTTTGTATCTGGAAGCATAGCGTATGTTCTTGAATGATTTTTGTCTTTTTAGATAATGAAACTTCACAAATTAAGCATTTCTGATCAGCCTCTCAATCGTCTACTCTGCATCAACTCCCCATTGCCATAAACTTGCGCCAGGTCTTGAAATGACTGTTGTGAAGCAAAGTGCTTTCCTCTCCGTCCCATACATGCCCAGTGTCAGGGGCAGGTGTTGGCACAGTGGCTCTCAGTGTTGTTTTGACATGCTCCCTGGCTCCCCAGATAAATGCACAGGGTTTTGAACACAGTTTCAGGTGGATCATGGACCTAGGATTGACAAGGTATGGGTTCCTATGAGGAATCCAAGCCTTTGGATGTAGTTTTACTTTGCAAAAGAAGAAATAGGTTAAGTGATCGTGAATGAAATGTAGACACAAGTCCTGAGGCCCTTTTTAAGATAGGTTATGGTTCACCATGGGCTATTGAAAACATGTGGCTAAACTCCCTGGGGGGAGTCAGTTGTCATGAGCCTGCTCTTTTTCTTTCATGTGTCTGATGATGAATATTCAAATTTCAGGATTCCTTCACAAGTGAGGGTGAGAAGACCCTCCCATCCCTTATCCCCCCACAAACCCAGTAAGAATGAAACACTTTATGGCTTCATCATAGCCATTGTGAAATTATTCCTCTCTTCCAGAGGAGAATAAAATGGAAAATTTATATCCAGTCATATTTTAGCAAGCTAGAAGAGGCAGATTTTTCAGACAAGAACTATGAAACAGTTTAAGAAAAAAAATTGTTCAGTCAAAAGCAGAAAATACGAAGTTTGTAATTTAGGAACTGAAATAATCCCTGTTTGGTTGTCATTTACTGAATGACAGAATATTTCAACAGTGCTAAGAAGTGATTCTTTCGATGGAAAGACTAGAAGGGCATGTCTCTGGAGTGTTTTTACTTTGTTAAGCACCAACCTGTTTTCCATCTTGGCTTTCCTTCTAGAGTTGGTTGGATTTTCGCCACTAGAAAAGTCATTCAGTTAGGGAAATAGGATGCTTAAGATAAACTTTTATGCATCAGTAGTTCTAAGAATTTCCAAGTGCAAGAACTATGTTTGAACATTGTGTGGAATGCTTGATATATAAAAAGCTTTTCTACAACTATATTATTAAATTGAGATTGAATGCACTAAGAAGCAAAGTAGAAAAATGCCAGTCTTCAGTGTTTTAATCCATTTTAATGAGTGGTTCTTCATAAATGGTTTTCAATGTTTATGTTTTTTGGGGGCTATTTCTCTATCCACAACTAAGTGAGAATATAAAGTACTGCTTAAAACATTTGCCTGTTAAAATAACTACTACTCTGAGTGATTTGCGTTGGTAATCTATTTGCTGATTTAGAAATACATATATTTTTAAATGAGTTGTTTCACCATTCCAGTTCCTTGGGCATTATCATTGCAGAAGAGTGTTTTATTGCATGATTTAATTTACCAATCATTGTAAAACATGTTCTGAGTTTTACAGCTGAGCTTTTTGACTGTTAGTTTTGCCTACAATCTATCTGTTGTTGCCAAAAATGAAAGCCTTGACTTGTGGAACATCACTATGTACCTGCATTCGTTTCTATATTTTAACCATCCTGGATATGTTTGTGCTTTCTATGTTCTGTTACCTCAGAGCTTTTGTTGTGAGTTCCTGTGTTCTCATGTGTGCATGAAATTGTGCTTTAACTGCTTACGGGTCAGGGTACTGGGGTTGAATGTAAATTGTATTGACTGCTTGAATCAGAGAGATCTCGAGAGAGAAGTTGTTCTATAATGAGCTTCAGAGCACAATGTTCGAGGTGATTAATTTATAAAATTCAACAAGTGAAGTAAGTAAATAGTATTACTGATGAAGCTCAGTGGGTTCTTTCCTCAGCTTTGTAGAGAAATAAAAAGCCAGGAAACAACGGCAAAAGTAAAAGATTTTGTATTCAAATCAAAGAGACGGGAAAACACTGCCCCATGAAAAAGCAGGGAAACGGAGCGTCTAATTGGACACATTAGGGGAAACAGGTTGGACATTTTGAAAGTTTTTTTTCTTTCTTCAAGCATAAAGAGGGATATGGGGTACCCGGCTGATGAGGGTATTGATTATCGTGCCCTGTTCTGGGCGGTGGCCTGCAACCTCCCGCTCCCTCAGTCTGGGCAGAGGAGCAGAGAGAAATGCCCCTGGCTTTGGTTGTCTTGGCAGCTCCAGGGTCTTGTTTGTACAGCCAGTCCATCCAGTACTTGCACACAGTGAACTATGAGATGGAGCTAAGAATTGTCCCCCGCCCATCTCCTGCTTCAAGGCCCTAGATGCGACCTCAGTTAGTAAGCAAAGAATGGGTCATCTTGCACCTCACAGTGTTTTCTTTCTCATCTGGTCACTGCATGATCTGTTGCCTTAGCAAAGTTGACCAGCTGTAGCAATCACCTTGGAATTAAAGTTAATTTGCAGTAATGAATGTAGCATATTGGGATGAGAGAAGTGGCTTGACATTTTTGCTTTTATTCTTATAAGGCAAGGTATTTGAGAAGTTACTCCTTTTTTTTTTTTTTACATTTTATCTTTTTAAAATTTATTTATTTTTTTATTAATTACATTGCATTATGTAACACAGTTTTATATGCACTGAGATTCCCCCCGCCCCTCCCCAAACTCTCCCCCCATGGTGGATTTCTCCACCTTGTTGCATTACCATAGTTCAAATTCAGTTGAGATTCTTTCATTGGAGGTATTTACCAAGCATAAAGTCCAGCATCGAGAAGTTACTCCTTCTTAAAGCAAATCATCAGCTTACTTGTACCTTGGCTTCCTTAGTACCTCAGCATCGCATAAGTGGGTTTCAATATACGGCCTGCGTTCTTGCCTATACTTGTCTCTCTTTAGATTAATTATCTTCAACTTAATTTTCCTGGAATATCAGTACTTGATAAAGTTTGGTTGTGCATATAGGGCCACTCTCATTTTTTTTTTGTTTCATGCATTTGTCTAATACTGCTCTTTTTAGGCTTTTAGCATAATTTAACAGCCAGATATTAACACATTTTTTGCATCTGGAAGAGACTGTGGGTCTTAGGCTTGTGGATTTTATAGATTGTAACCCCCGTTTAAGACACTAATGGAGAAACACATATTATGTGTACAACTACGACTTGGCTCTCTGTTGTTTCCTGCCTGTTCAATCTTGAGTAACTTCCATCTTTAAAATTAAGGTCATAAAACTTACCTGGGGAAATTGCTGAGAAGGTTAAATAGTAATATTATATGGAAAATGCTTGAAGTTTAATTCCTGTTCAACAGGTTTTAGTTTGTCTCTTTCCCAAAACTATGTGTCTCTTTTTTTATGAGATTGCTGATGCAGATAAAATAATGAATTACACGTAGAGACATGATTGGTTAAGGGTCTCTCATTCGAATAGGTACCCTCCAAGTAGCAATTTGATTAAAGAATCCTATCATGCTACAATATACTTAACTTTAGTCAAATAATCCAAAATCTATAATTGATGGAGCTGTATTATTTAATGGTCCTTTCCTTTGTAATTTTAACTCTTGTTTTTCTCTAAATCATCTCATTTTTAACAATGTTCACTATAAAGAAATTTTTTCTGGCAGTTTCCGTGGAAATTCATACTAGCAGCAAGTAAAGCAGTAGTTTTCTTTTATATAGTCAGACGGTATTTTTGGCTTACATTGAGCTGTGCAAATGATTTGTTTACTATAGGATGGAATTGGACCTGCCAGCATGGCCTAGTGGCTAAAGTCCTCAACTTGCACGCACCAAGATCCCATATGGGTGCCAGTTCTGATCCCAGCAGCTCCACTTCCCATGCAGCTGCCTGCTTGTGGCCTGGGGAAGCAGTCGAGGACAGCCTCTCTCTCTCCTCTCTCCTCTCTCTCTCTCTCTCCTCTCTGTATATCTGACTTTGTAATAAGAATAAATAAATCTTAAAAAAAAAAGTTAGAGGAGGAGAGACAGAGAGGAAGATCTTCCGTCCAGTGATTCACTCCCCAAGTGACTGCAATGGCCGGTGCTGTGCCAATCCGAAGCAGGAGCCAGGAACCTCCTCCAGGTCTCTCACGCGGGTACAGGGTCCCAAGGCTTTGGGCTGTCCTCGACTGCTTTCCCAGGCCACAAGCAGGGAGCTGGATGGGAAGTGGAGCAGCCGGGATTAGAACCGGCGCCCATATGGGATCCAGGCTTGTTCAAGGATTGGACCTTAACAGCTGAGCTATCGTGCAGGGCCCAGACTGCTTCTGTCTTGTGGAAGACTGCTCTTCAGCAATGCTGGCTTCCTTTGGTCACTTAAAACACATCCCCTTTTCATGTTAGCTATTCCCTCTGGCAGGGTAGCTCTGTATATTGCTGTTTGGGTAGTGATTCCTTCTTCTTCTTCTTTTTTTTTTTTTTGCTTCCAGTCTTAAACTTATCCTCTTAGAAAGACCTTTTCAGCCTAGATAATTTTATGTGACCTCAGATTCATCACAATAATCTCTAATGTGTTTTTCTTTTATTTACTATTTTTTTTTCTTAGTTTTCTGGTTTGTCTCCATCTGCTAGTCTGCATGAAAGCAGTCTTGATCTGTTTTGTTTCCTAGAGCCTAGAAGAGCACCTGGAACATAATAAATGTACAATAAATTATATTGCTTAGCAAGTCCTATTATTTATCACAACTAATTCCTCACTGCCCCTTTTGAGATGCAATGCCATAATGTGATTTGTGTATGGACTTTAGTGTCATACAACTGAGCTCAAATATGAGTACTGATACCATGGGAACTGCATCTAATTGCTTTATTTAAGCTTAAAACTTAAAATTCATGATGTATGTCTAACATGAATTATTTTGTGGAGAGCAAACAGTGTCTATGGACGTATGCAGTAGTACTCCTAGAAATACTATTAATAACAATATTGGTTATTGTGTTGAGGGTGATAGCATTGACAGCCCTTTAAGCTGCTAGTCTTCGTTGAGTATTTAAATTTTGCAACATTCTGTGCTGTGTTACTGTTATTATCCTTTTGAAAACAAAACACAGGGAAGTAACTTACTAAGCTGATGAATAATCAGGCTGGGATGCAAACAAAGCAGAGTTCTGCTGCTGGCCAGTGCTGTCTTTCCCCCTTCACTGTCAGCAGTGCCTGCCACTTTGTACATAGATGGGATTAGTTTGCAATTTGATGATGTTATTTGTTCTCATTTGTTTCGGATTAATCTATGTGTATTAGGCCTTTTGATGTCATCCGTGTTTGTAACACAGATGCTTCTAACTTGGAGTGGGGTTACCACTCAATAAATACATCATTAGTTGAAAATAACTTAATTGAAATTCATTTATGCACCAAACTTAACCTAGCCTAACCTCTTCTTTCCATGTGCTCAGAACACTGAGATTAATTAGCCTACAATTGGACAAAGTCATCTAATGCAAAACCAATTTTATGATAAAGTATTGAAGCTTTCATGTAGTTTACTGAATTCTTGTTTGCAGAAATGCTGGTGACACAGTTTATTGTAGAGTGTCATGATCACTTGGCTGTCTGGGTACTGTGGCTGACTGGGTACTGTGGCTATCTCCCACTGCCCAACTTTGTACAGCAATATCATTATTACTTTGGGGAAGGATAAGAATTCTAAACTGGGCACGCAATTCCTAATGAGTATATATTGCTTTCAGACCACTGTAATGTCAAAAGATCATCAAGTTCAACCACCATTATGTCGGAGACCGTCTATACATTATCCCAATCTTTGCAAGTTCACAACTTCTGTCTAATGATATTCTGTCATTATCTCTTGTCACCTCTGTAACTAATATATCCTACAGGCTGCAGCCTGTATGATTTTTCTAAAATTAATTTTCTAAAATTAATTACTCCCTTGCTTAGTATCACTCATCAGTTCCCTCTGAAAGCATTGGGGCAGGGACTTAAAAACAAAAACACTCCAGAAGTGACATTTAAGTTGAAGAAGGAAATGAGCATCAAGGGAGAAATGGAGATGAGGACATTCTAGACCAGGATCTAGCTCGAGATGAGGACATTCTAGACCAGGATCTAGCTCGAGATGAGGACATTCTAGACCAGGATCTAGCTCGAGATGAGGACATTCTAGACCAGGATCTAGCTCGAGATGAGGACATTCTAGACCAGGATCTAGCTCGAGATGAGGACATTCTAGACCAGGATCTAGCTCGAGATGAGGACATTCTAGACCAGGATCTAGCTCGAGATGAGGACATTCTAGACCAGGATCTAGCTCGAGATGAGGACATTCTAGACCAGGATCTAGCTCGAGATGAGGACATTCTAGACCAGGATCTAGCTCTATCTAGATAGAACGATTGTTTTTTCAGGAACATTAGGAAGGTGGTTTTGGACCAAGCATTTTGAATGATAAGAATCAGTATGGCTCAAGGGCTGGGATGGTATATATGTGTCTGTGTGTAACACCTAGCATGATGCCACACACAAGGGAACGTGGCCTTTATCTGGTAAGAAATGGCTGTGGAGGCACAGATGCTAATGGTGTCACCAGTCTGTTTTCAGAAAATGTGGCTACTTGACTATATATAAGTACATATATAGGATAGAGTATATATATAGTGTGTGTGTATATGTATATATACACATATAGTTAGTGTGTGTGTGTGTATATATATATATATATATATGTATATGTATATATAGCACATGTTATGGCATAGCTTGCAATGCCAACATTTTTCTTTTTTTCCCCCCCCAGAGCATGATGGTTTTTATTGTCAAAGTTTCTTCTCTTTGAGTATTCCTACTGTTTTTTTAAATTTTTATTTATTTTTTAATTCATTTTATGACACGATTTCATAGGCTCTGGGATTCCCCCAACCCATTCCCATGCCCTCCCCCAATGTTGGATTCCTCCACATTGTTGCAGTAGTACAGTTCATATCCAGTCATGATTTCTTCGTTGCGAGCATGTACCATGCATAGAGTCCAGCATCTTATTGTCCAGATAAATTCAAAGGTTTCATTGGGAGACCATCCCTGGTCTGAAAGTAGAGCTGGCAGAATATCATTGCCTCCAAGCAAAAGCCACAACATAACGTCAACAACGATTTACCACATTATGGAATTAATTGACGTGGTATTTAGTAACCATTATGTTAAAAAAATGCAAGTTCTGGGCCCGGTGGCGTGGCCTAGTGGCTAAAGTCCTCACCTTCTATGCGCTGGGATCCCATATTGGCGCCAGTTCTGATCCCGGCTGCTCCGCTTCCCATCCAGTTGCCTGCTTGTGGCCTGGGAAGGCAGTCGAGGATGGCCCAAAGCTTTGGGACCCTGCACCAGTGTGGGAGACCTGGAAGAGGTTCCTGGCTCCCGGCTTTGGATCGGTGCAGCACCAGCCATTGCAGTCACTTGGGGAGTGAATCATCGGAGGGAGGATCTTCCTCTCTGTCTCTCCTCTCTGTATATCTGTATATATTAAAAAATGCAAGTTCTTAACCACATCCTGTGACTACTTCATTGACATTTCAATTTTAGTTTATACACAACCGGCTGCTATGCACCTTAAAATGGCTATAGGGTACTATTCATCTGTCTCATGTCTATTTTCATTTTTATATTTAGCAGCTTATAGTATTGAAGCATGATTTTTACTGAACTTGGTGAATTTTAGGATAGGATAGTCCAAAAAGGTTTATAACTCAAACATGCCATATGTTAACAGTTGAGGTGCAGAACAGTGTTAGGAGGGGTGTGCAGAGAAATCTTCAATACCTTAGTGAGGAGTAACTAATCTTTGTGTACTACCTAGTAAGGGATGTGTGAGTCCAAGCTGACTGTTTCCTGTGTGTTCTAAGCTTTCCTTATTGATCTCTGTCTATCTGATCTAATGGGGGCTCCGGAGCAACCCTGATGGTCATTGTAAGAGAGGGTGGAGATCCAAAGTTGGAACTAAGTAAGGTCGAGAGAAAGCTCCTCTCCTGAGTCCTGAAGGAAGCTTACTGTTCTTCTGTTATTGAGGACTGCTCAGGGCTCCTGGCCGTTGTTCCGATGACCTCAGATCCTGTGAGGAAGGATCTGGGCTTCTTCCATCCCGCGTGGGAGATCTGAAAGGGAATGGATGACCTCAGAGTTCTTGGCCTAAAAGAGCACTCCAATTCCCCGTGGTCTCCTTGAATGCCAGCATTTCTAATGGGTGTCAGTTTGTTTGCTGGTTGTACCACTTCCCATCCAGCTCCCCGATAATAGACTGGGAAAAGCAGTGAAAAATGCCTCAAGTGTTTGGGCGCTTGCCATCCATGTGGGAGACCCAGATGATGCTCCTGGCTCCTGGTTTTTCCCTGGTCCACCCCTCGCCTTGTGCCTGTGTCCACCTGTGGCTTAAACCAGCAGATGCAAGAGCTCTCTGTAACTCTGATCTTCAAATAAATTGATAAATCTTTAAAAATATATATCTTGTAAAAAATATATGTAGCAAAATGTTCGGATAGTTATTTTAATTATAATAATTTTGTCCATATTTTAAAAAGTGCCATTGACTATCCTGTACCTGATGCATAATCTGGCAAGTTACACAAAGTACTGAATGTCTTTGCTTGATTTTGGTTGAAAGGGGTACCTACTAAAAGTAGGATTGTGGGACATAGAAAGATTTCTTTTATCTATAATTACACAGTTAGGAAATACTGTAAGGTTTTGCAAAGGTCTGTTTTCAAATCACTGTTTAGAAAGCAAATCAGAGAAAATTATAACTACATATATTTACACTACTTTTGAAAAGTTGGCAAACGCTTTCTGATAATTGTTTGTAGTTTCGTGATACATTTTTAAGCAGTTCATACTTGTTCTTCTTTTTATCTGATTAGGCCTTGACACCTTCACGTTGTAGAAAGTTTTTAAAAGATGAATAGATGTTTACTATTTTTAATCTTTGTATTCTTTGCTTCATTTGGACTTTATTAGAATTTTTAAAATACAAATTGCTTGACTACTTTTTAAAAATTATTCTTTTTTAACATCTTAATTTCATTGATACCTTCTTTTTTTTTTGGTAAGGACTTTGCAAATTTTCTTGAAGAAATTACTCCTTAGAGCTCATGAAAGTTAACTGATTTTCCACAACACTGAGAGGATATTCATATATGTAGGATTGATATTAGTCATTGCAATGGGCTCTGATATGTTTTATGTTTCTTGTGTTCCTATATTTTGTCTTTCAAAATGAACATCATTAGGTTTTAATTTATTATATGGACATTTGCTTGTGTTTTGTTCTATTGTTAATAACATCTCACTATTTACCTATCCATTTTTTTGCCATTTAAATATTCAGATTTGTAGCTTAGGACTAAATTTTGCAAATATGTATAACCAAATTATAAAGAGGAACATGCTGTTTGGATGATAGATCAAGTCTTATTATTGAAGCTGTTCACAGAAACTGGAAAGAGTATGCTTAGTGTCTGGGGTTGGAGAGTTGAATATTGGGCAGTCATCTAACATAGTACAGCTTCCTGATATGCTTTGAAAGTGTGTTCATGTAAAATGCTTACGTTGTATTCTTTACTATGTTTTCATCTTCCTCAAGCAGTTGAATATTTCTCTGCATATTTAAATTTAATTTTCATACAGTTATGGGTATTTTGTAAGTTTGGCTAGAGATATCTGATGGTTAAGTAGAGGTAAACAATATTGGTGTGTAGAGAGGATGAAGTTGGCTTTCTGTGACTTTATGTACTGTTCTCATGAGGTTTTATCTTAGTGGGAATCTTATTCGTTTTTTATAATTCACATCTGAACTGATGACTTCAGATTTGCTGTGATTTCGGTCTTGCCCTTTTAAAACTACTGTCTTTGTGAATGTTTCTCTCATGATTTTTCACTTGTGTCATTAAGTTGAAGTTGTGCAAGTCCAATTCTTCACAAATTAAGAATAGGAGATGAAAACAAACTTTAATATTTTCTTCAATTTTAAATATTTTGATATAGTTGCTTGCATATCTATTTTGAAGATGAAAATTTTGGCACAATAATAGGTAATAGGGTCTCTTTTTTCTTTTGTAATTTGGTCATACATCTTGCTATTTTATTAAATATCCTTATTATTTCCTCTTTCCTTGGGTGAGAAAATAACAGTCCCCTTTTAAATAACAGTGACCTTTAACTAAATGATTCTAATGGACAGCACATTTAGAAGTCAGTTGCTTTTATCTGGAAATTTGGAGTGAAAAACCTGGAGTTCTAGAAAATTGTGTTGTTCATCTTGTTGCTTTGCTAAGTTTGGCAGTAAAGCCATTCCCATTGACTGAGATTCCTTTTAACTCAGCAGGTTTTCATGCTTCTAAATAACACCCCAAAATAAAGTTAATTATAAAATAATCATTTAACATGATTTTATTTGGTATGTCCAACATTGATAGGGAGCAGTAATTATTTTCATTGGTTGTTCTTTCTGTTTTGCAGACTTTGCCATTGAGTTTCTTCTCCCCCTTTTTTTAAAATGTATTTGTTTTTATTGGAAAGGCAGATATGCAGAGGAGGAGAGATAGAGAGGAAGATCTTCCGTTTGATGGTTCACTCCCCAAGTGGCCATAATGGCTGGACCTGAGCTATTCCAAAGCCAGAAGCCAGGAGTAGCTTCTCGGTCCCCCACGTGGGTGCAGGGTCCCAAGGCTATGAGCCGTCCTCTACTGCTTTCTCAAGCTGCAAGCAGGGAGTTGGGTGAGATCTTGGTGCTTTCTAGGCAAGGATTTTAGTTCCTACATATCACATCAGGCCCTGATCTTCTCTCTTTTTTTTTTAAAGATTTATTCATTTTATTACAGCCAGATATACACAGAGGAGGAGAGACAGAGAGGAAGATCTTCCGTCCAATGATTCACTCCCCAAGTGAGCCACAACGGGCCAGTGTGCGCCGATCCGATGCCGGGAACCAGGAACCTCTTCCGGGTCTCCCACACGGGTGCAGTGTCCCAATGCATTGGGCCGTCCTCAACTGCTTTCCCAGGCCACAAGCAGGGAGCTGGATGGGAAGTGGAGCTGCCGGGATTAGAACCGGCGGCCATATGGGATCCTGGTATGTTCAAGGCGAGGACTTTAGCCGCTAGGCCACGCTGCCGGGCCCTGATCTTCTCTTTTTTTAAAATAAGGTTTGACTAGCATGTTGACTTTAAAATCTTAGACCTTTACCTTTTCTTTTTGTTAAATAACCTTTAAATGATCTGCTAATAATGAAGACACTTCCAAGTTAAAAATTGTTAATATAGAGGCATTTAAAATAAAATTTTGCCTTATTTCACATTTCTGAGGGTCATTATCTTTTCTATATAGAATCTTTTCATGAGTTTTTACTTGTTCTTGGCATGATTTCAAAGATCCTGTTGTTGTGTCATATTATTTTCATGGAAAGACACAATGAAACTCAATTAATTTGTTTTACCCACTGAATCCCAATTCTCAATAGTATAGCTTGCAGCTTTGATAATCATTTGCTTAATGAACACAAGGATAAAAATCCTACCAAATAACCTGCTGATTATTAATGTTTGAAGGAATCAACAACTATTGGGGTTTTAATTTATCAATGGACTTCCTTTCCTGCTTTACTTTTTTTATACCAAATACTTATACCAAATGTAAGCATTTCCTAAATCTTTAACTCCACCTTTTTATCATTTTGTTATTATTTCTTGAATATTTCCTTCCATCTATATCCCTGCTGTCACGTCTTAAGACCCTGCAATGTTTGTTTTGACCAAAAGTGGACTCTTATGCCTTCAAACTACCATCATACTTATTTTTCAAAAGTTTGGATCTTGTGACATCTCTGGCTCTCTTCATCTAAGCGATAAATTGAAAGGCTTTCACCTGCTGTTCAGTACCCACAGTGTTGGACTTCTGCGTGCTGTTCCAGCCTCCATTCCCGTTTTCCCGCTCTGCTGCAGCACTGTTCAGGGGCCTGCGGCTCACAGCTGGGTTACTTTCTCTCTGGCTTCTGCAGCTTCATCGTGAGATTCCTTCTGCGTTATCTAGCCTTTCCCTGGAAGCGCCGTGCTTTTGATGATTTTGCCTCAGTGATCTATTTTCTTTAAGTATTTTCTGACAGCCCACTTCTCTGCATCTCATTTTTCAAAGAGTTGCTCTACTGATTCGTATCATGCTTTATACATATGTCTTTTACATGTAATGTGACTATATTGCAATTAGGTAATGTGTCTGTTTTTTTTTCTGGACTAGAATCTGTTTGGTCAGCGTCTTGTTTCTTGTAATTTGGCATATAGGGATTTGTGCCTTAAAATTGTTAGGTAGGAAATTTGAGTGAAATAATGAATCATACTAATTGGATTAGTGAAGCTTTGATATAGAATTAACTTTACAGTACTTTGTTGGCTTTATCATATTGCCTTTTTTTAATAAGAGTTTTGTTAAATTTTAATTGTTTTAATTAATAATTCATATGGTAAAAAAAAATCCTTCGGGCATGGCACAGTAGCCTAGTGGCTAAAGTCATTACCTTGCATACCCAGGATCCCATATGGGTGCCGGTTTGTATCCCGGTGGCCTTGCTTCCATCCACCTCCTGCTTGTGGCCTGGGAAATCAGTAGAGGATGGCCCAAAGCCTTGGGATCCTGTACCCGTGTGGGATGCCCAGAAGAGGCTCCTGGCTCCTGGCCTCGGATCAGTGCAGCTCCAGCTGTTGCAGCTTCCTTGCAGCTTTGATGGACACACGATCTCTGTTTCTCCTCCTCTCTCTGTATATGACATTCCAATAAAAAAGAAATAAAATAAATCTTTAAAAAAAATCCCCCACTGCTCAAATCAAGAATGTTTAAATATAGCTTTCAAGAAAAAAAGGTAATAAATGAAGTGATAAAGGAAAATAGTGCCTAAGTACATAATAACGTTATGGTTTGATTATGTTAAAGTTAGTGCCTTCTTAACCGTGTCATCTGTGAGGACAAACCATATGACTCCAACTGGTTTTGTACCTGCATAAAAGTCTTTAATAATCTCTGTATATTGGTTTTTGCCTTTGCAGAGGAAAAAGATGAAAGAAATCACATAGATGATTCATCTACATTGTTATGAAATATCAGAATTTTCACACATGTAGAAGATCACACATATTTGATTTAGAAGGCCTTGTGTATCTGCATAGAGTTTACCCATGATACCACAGAGTTTGTATTTGGCATTTACATTTTTTAAATATGGTAATAAAAGAGAATAAGATAATGCACTTTTAACTGAAGTGGAGAAAATTCAACATCCTGAATCCTACCATCAAGAATAAGAAGTGAGATGGAGACCAGCATGGGGCATGGCAGTTACAGGCACCTCCTGCAGTACCAGTTCGCGTCCTTGCTGTTGGACTTCTGATGCAACTCTGTGCTAAATGACCTGCAAAGCAGCAGAAGATGGACAAGTGTTTGGGCCCCTGCTCTCCCCCAGGAGATTGTGAGGAAGCTCCTGGCTCCTGGCTCCTGGCGTAGCCCTGGTTATCATGAATGGGAAGTGAAGCAGTAGATAGATCTCTCTTTTTCTCGGTCTCTCTCTCTCTCTGTGTCTGTCTCCGTCTCTGTAAGTCTGACTTTCAAATAAAATTTGAAAACAGTGATACATAACCTATTTCTTGGGAGAATCTTAAAAAAAACAGTGCTAAATAATGCCCCAGAGAATAATGCATGTTTTCAATGTTAGACTTTTTTAGATCAAAGGCTAGTTATTGTTATATTTGTAAAAGAAGGCTTTCTTTTTATTCTTGTACATTGCAGCTACCTTGAAACGGAAGTAAGAAAAGGATTAATCTAAGTACAAAACAGCTGCAGAAAGTGGTAAAGAATGGAAACATTCCAATAGTCAGCTGACATCAACAAAGTGTGGTAATCAATACTAAATTACTCACACTACACCTTCATGTCTTCGAGAGAATGTTCAGTAAGATTGATTTTTTTAGAAGCTGCTAATGCTACATTAAATAGATGTGATTTTCATAAGAAGAAATTAAACTTTTGTAGAGAGGAACTTAAGGAATATGCTTATCTTTTTGTTTGTTTCATTGTTACCTGAAACAAAGAAGCCATGCACAATTTAATGTTTAGATCTTACCTCTTCTGTGTACTACCAGTGTAACCTTGGTCGAGTGTCTAAACAATGGGTTGTTTCTATTTTTAAGATGACAATAGGGCCCAGCACAGTAGCCTAGCGGCTAAAGTCCTTGCCTTGCACGTGCCTGGATCCCATATGATGTTCTAATCCCAGTGCTCCGCTTCCCATCCAGCTCTCTGCTTGTGGCCTGGGAAAGCAGTTGAGGACGGCCCAGAGTCTTGGGACCCTGTACTTGCGTGGGAGACCCAGAAGAAGCTCCTGGCTCCAGGCTTTGGATTGCACAACTCCAGGCTGTTGAGGCCACTTGGGGAGTGAATCAGCACATGGAAGATCTTCTCTGTCTCTCCTCCTCTCTGTATATCTTTCCGATAAAAATTTTAAAAATCTTTAAAAAAATGACAATAATAGGATTCACAAATAAGGTTGTTGAGAGGATTATATAAAATCGTGCCTATAAGTACTTTGCATAATGCAAGTGCTTACACAATGCTATGTTTTATTATAGTGCAGCTAATAATGCTTTTATTATTTGCCTGTTCTAGCTCCTTAGTTAACATTGGACTGTATTTTTTATTGTTGTTATTTTCCTTGATACAGTTTTTTAGGTATAGCAATTCCCCCCTTACCTTTTATTGTCCTTCTCATTCTTCCCTCCATCACTATTTCCCCCCATATTATTTTTTTAAAGATTTATTCATTTTATTACAGCCAGATATACAGAGAGGAGGAGAGACAGAGAGGAAGATCTTCCGTCCGATGATTCACTCCCCGAGTGAGCCGGAACGGGCTGGTGTACGCCGATCCGAAGCCGGGAACCTCCTCCGGGTCTCCCACGCGGGTGCAATGTCCCAATGCATTGGGCCGTCCTCGACTGCTTTCCCAGGCCACAAGCAGGGAGCTTGATGTCCCCCCATATTATTACAAGGCATAGTCCTTCAGCAACAGTCACAAGTCCAACATTCTGCTATTTAGGTGTATCATAGCATTTTAAGTATGTGCAGTCGGAGAGTCTCAGAGCTATCAAACAGCATGTATCAGAACTATCAGAACTGTCAAAAGCACCCAAGTGATACCTTAGAACATTCTCCATATCACGGTTTCTAAGATGATGTTAAGTGGACATCTTCCATCCCTGATGTGGTTTGTCATCTGGCAGCAGTCCCTTCCCCACAGTAATGTGTGTCCCTTGCTCCTCCCATCACCCTATAGGAGAATGGGGAAGAAAAGGGAAAACTGGAAGTATTTGTTCCAACTACCTTTCCCCACCCCTCGACCCTCCACATGCTAATTAGTGGTCCTCATGGGCGTGCGTCCTTGTCAGCTGTGAAAACAACATCAAAAATAAAAACAAAACAAGAAACATTCTGTAGATATTTAAATCCGTTTGTTCTGTTGTGTGCATGAGCTCTGTATTTCCTTGCTGAGTTTCTGTCTGCTGGGGTCTTTGTTGCTCCACTGTATCCACCAGTTGCCAGGTTTCCCCTCTGCCATTTGTTTGCCCATTCCTGTGTCCTGGGATTATAGTCTCTGCTTCTCCGTCGCTAATCCTTCTCGCAGTCTTAACTTGTCCTCACCCTATTCCGCCATCTTGCATCTCTCCTAGACTGATGTGTTTATGTTTAGTCTGTCACGTTGCATATTGACAGTTTTCACTAAACTTTATGTTCTTGGTAAACTTTATGTTCTTGGTGACATAAGTAAGACTACCAAGTACAGAGCCTGGAGATCTTATTTTTGTTGTTAGCTCTGCTCTTAACTAGCTCTGAAATTTTAAAATTTCTTCCATTTAAATAGAAGCTTAGACCACATTTTGTTATTATTTAATTCTGCTTTAAAATACTATGATTATTCACCGCTGATTGCTAAGTGGGGCTGGGAAAAGTATTTCTAGGATCTTAAGGCCTATGTTTGGTTAATTTTACAATAGATTTTTTTAAGATAGGGAATTGATTAGGCTTGCTCAAAGTTGAAGTATTGATATAGCTTTCGATTTGTCTGTATCACGATGCAAGGGTCTTGAAGTCAGTCTTTGTGAACAAGATTCTTGATAAAAAGGCAGTTTCAGTTGTTTCATGGACTTTATTTTCGTGGCATTGTAGAGTTGGTTTTCCTTAAGAAAAGTAAGTTATTTGATTTTTTCTTTTTTGGCGTTCTCAACATCTCACATCCTCTTCCCTCTTCTCCACTGTTTTTTAAAGATAAAACATAAATGCAAATTGTGACTCAGCAGCTCTAGGGCAATTGTTGAAAATCTCCAACAGTAACAAGCTCAGAGGCAGGGTCCTTGCTACTGCAGGTTGGCCTGCACTTGAGTTCAGCAATGTGTGTTGAGAAGCAGTCATTTGTAACACTAGCCTGCAGGTATCAGGCTCTGAAGTAAAGCATAAGAATCCTTTTTGCAAAAAAAGTAAATTTCTTTTAATTCCTTTTTCCATGAACCTTTCGAAGTACCCTTGTAAATTACTGCTCATACAGATACTTTTGGAAGTGACTCTTATCTCTTTCTCGTTATCTTCCCAACAGAAAGATTATAGTGATATAGTAGATGTTCCAAGGAGCTGACTACCTCCAGTTTGTAGTGTTTTCTCACTAGATTGAGTGTAAACGATAGGCAGAATTGGCCGGCACTGGAAGTCAAGTTGATCTCCAAGCAGCACTCTCCACTCGCTGATCCAAATTAAATTTGCTTTTCTACTAATGTCTGAAAAACGGAAATCCTGGCTGCTTTAAGGTCTTAGAAAAGGTTCTTGGTGGTGGAAGAACAAGGCTAAGGTTTTATTCTGCCTCCTTTCTCATCTCATAAAGTTTACAGCTCATAATTTAAACAGAACAGCTAGTAAACATGTGCTGTAGAAATCCTTTTTTCCTAGATACTCTTGTAAGAATACATTGATGATCTTTTAGAGTGAACATAAATTGGGGACAGGTACCTCAAGTGCAGTAATTTTCTTTGAAATGTAGAAGCAGCAGCAAGCCGACTTCAAATTAACTACAAAATACTGACAAGTTCAAGGCAGATTTTCATTATAATTTCATGTTACAGAATTAGTTTAGTTTCATTTATAGTACTACAAGTTGAATACCTTAAATATCTACTGTCAGGACTCTAGTTTGAGTTTCAATTTTTTCCTTTAATGAGGTCTTCGTAACTAAATTATAATGTAAGTCTAAGTAGAGCAAAAATTTTGATAGCTTTAGTGTTCTTCCAGTGTCACCTTCTTTCACTTTTATATTAAGTAAAAAAAACTAATAGTCCATAAAAATTTACATTTAGAATAGACACTAAAAATTTTAGGTCAAATTATACATAGATGAAATAGTGCTTAATGAGTTAGTACTTAAAATATACCTGTTTTAATACAGTTTTATAATTTTAAGTGTGTACATTAGGATATAGTTTGAATTTCATTTTGATATCTCCATTCTAATGTGGGTATTGTGGTATAACAGTCATTTTAATTTTTTTAGTAAAAAGATTTATTTTACTTGAAAATCATAGTTATGGGGCAGGGAGAAACAGAGATGTTTTATTTGCTGAATCACTCTTCAAGTGTTTGCAACAGCTAGAGTCAGGTTGAGTAGGGTCAGTCCAAAACTGGGAGCCAGAAAATTTTTTTGAATTTCACAGATGGGTGCAAGGGCCCATGAAATGCAGCCATGCTTCACTGCTTTCCCAGGCCATAGGCAGGGAGCTGGATTGCAAGTGAAGCATTCAGGACTCCAGCCAGAGCTTGTATGGGATGCCCCCAGTGTAGGTATAGGATGAGCCTGATCACTGTGCAGGGCATTTGTCCTTGCTTCAACAAGAGGATTCTGAAATTAACTTAACAAAACAAATTATTCAAGAATTCTTTGATTTCCTATCTTAAGTCCAGTTCTGTCCTAAATAGTGGAGGTGACAGTTTAGAGCAAGGAAAACAATGTTTGATTCATATTATGCAGTTGCCTTACTTAGCCTGGTCCCCTACATCTCACTAAAAATCCTGTGAGGTTATATAATTTCTCTCACTTTTTAAATAAGATGAGCTAGCTCAGAGAAAAGTCCTAAAAGTTGCAAATTTACTTATCTGTAAGTGCAGACCATTTCTTTCTAAACTCTTGTACTTTCTAGGGTCTCTTAGGTGTTGAGACACTCTCACTCCAAAAATTTGTTGATATGCTGGGAGGCAGTGTTAAGTAGGTGACCTCTTTTTCCTGATTGAACAGGGAGACAGTTGTCATTCAGTTTGTTGGGAAAGTGGCTCAGAACAGAGCAAAGATAGGATAGGAATTGACAGCCAAATCGAATTTATTGTTGAAGAGAAATTTGTCACAAGTGGCCAATTGCAGACATGCAAAATTGTGCAAACCACAAAGTAGTGGCCCAGTGTTTCCTCAGATTACAAACTAAGCCTTTCATAGCTTATGGGTCTTGGAGCATTTTGAGGGGTTTGAGAGTTCAGAGAGGCAGGTGAATGAGTAGAGCTGAGGTTCTTTTGAGCAGGATTTCAAAGCTCAAGTGGACTTTTCCTCCCTGATTTGGGAATAGATGGATGGAAAGCAAAGTGGAGAGAAGGGTGGGGAACAATAGAAGACTCCAGGATCTTTTGACATGCAGAAGGAAGTCTCAAGGGGGCATTCAATCTGTTGACTGTAGGGGTGGCATAAGGCTGAGGCTTGTCTCTTCATTAAGGGGAAATGTGAAAGTTGCTTGTGAAAAATGTGGCATGGATTCGGCACAATTAAGATTGGCTAGGTAATTATTAAATTAAGAAAGACAGTTCATCATAAAGCCTCAGGACAGAACTGTAGCAAATTGCTGAAGTCTAGGATTGTACTGAGGTATAGAATGGAACATTCAGTGATGTTTCTGCCATGTGTTACTTAACCAGTGACCCAAACTTTGCTGCGTTTGATGGAAAAAAAATTAACTAGCATTTATTACATATAAACTGTGTTGTCTTTCAGAAATATTTCTAATTTAATTTGGGTTGTAAATGTCATGATTACATTTACTTTGTAATTTATAGCTTATTTTGTTTTCTGTAAATCAAGATTTATTCAGTTCATGTCTGTTGCACACCATGGTATTACAACTATGTTTAATTAGTAGTTGTACAATTCATATTAAATGCACTACTGAATTTTGCTAAGGTAAGCACTTAGACCAGGTTCACCAAAGTGGTAGATGATAAATGGAAATTACTCGAGTCCATTTTTCAAAATGCTAAATGACTTCACAGTGTTATTTCAGTAGAATAAAATGTGATCTAGGGTGGATGTTGATCCCAGTTGTTAGAATGCCTTTTGGGAACACCTGAATCCCATTGAGACGTACATGGGTTTGATTCCTCTCTGGTTCCTGATTCCAGTGTCCTGCTGTTGGGGAACCTGGGGGACTGTGGTGAGGATTCAGGGTGTTCAGTTCTTGCCAACCAAGTTGGAGACCTGGACTGATTTCCTGAAAACGAACCTGCTTAACGTAAAAGAAGGACCCAACCTCTTTTCTGTTTCCTTTGGCCCAAGGTGTCCTTGCCTGCCATTTATCAAAAGGAATTCACTGACTTGCAAGAGTGATCCAGCTGGCCTTCCAAGGTTCTAAGCACCAGACTCCAGGAATCATTTGCTTCTCCAGTAGATGGGAATCTCCATGGTCAGTGTTGTCCTAGAAGTGATTTATGCAGGGAAATTCTAGTTCTTGACAGAATGTAACTTCTACCTGATTGTAAACCCCAGACCAGCTGGAGCTTACTTGGCTATCGTAACAGCATCACTGATCTCTCAAAAAAGGATCATGGGTACTATTGAGCAAGTAGGAACTTGCGCACAAGCTAATCAGGCATTTCTCACCCCCAGATTCAATCTGTAAGAACCTTCATCCCTAACTCCAGGAATTAAGCAAAAGCTGCCCAGCTCCTTTGCAGTGAACTTTGCAGTAAATACCTACTTTCTTCCAAAATGCCAGTGTCAGTGATTGGATTTCTATGTGTTGGTGAATTGTACCCAGTTTGTGGGTTCTACAATGATGCCCCAATCAGTTTGAACTGTGGCAACACTCCCAGCTTTGGCTGTGGTCCAACCTAACCGTTATAGAGAAATTAACTGGCATATAGAATATTCACTCTATCTTTTTCAAAAATTTTAAATCCAAAAAAGTGATACCGCGATATACCTGCCATCAATTGTTTTTGTTTTTCCAGCAACTCGAAGGCATAATGCAATTTTAAGTGTGTGCTCTAAGTATTGAGCATGGCGTATAGTGAAATTCTCTTGCCCTCCATATATTCAGTTAATATTGGGCTAGGACTATCATTCAAGTCTTAGAAGTTTGTAATTTAAAAATTTCTCATGTACTATATGAAATAATGACTTTGGATTTCTCTTGAGAAATTATTTATGTTCAGATATTTTGTTTGCTTTTTAGTACAATCCACTTTAAGGCTGCATTTGTTTATTCTTGAAATGTGATGCTGCTATTGCTCAAATTATTTTTCACTCATCTTTTATGATTTCATTCATATTCCTCTTTATAAGCAGTAAAGTGGAACAGATTGTTTTGCTTTATGGTCACAGTTTACATTATTAATTACATGATTATTTATTATACTTAACTTCTATTTTGATGAATCGCTTTATTCATAGCAGCAAATTCAAAGTAACTGTTGGAAAAGTTTAGACATCAAAAAATAGTGATTTTATTTGTTCAGTAAGTATTTGTTAAGTGCTTGCTGTGTGCCTGGCAGTGTTGGTAACTAGGTTGTTGAAGTGAATAAAACAACAACTGTTGAAAATGTTAAATAACTTGTGTATCTTCCTCCCAAAAAGATGTTCTAAAAGCTTTTTGGAAAGATTGGAATAATTGGAATACAACTTTGATCTCATCAAAACCTTACAAAATCATAAGACATATAACAGGGATTCTACTCGGCTATAAATAAGAAGAGAAAATGAAATTACTAATTGAATGATAGGTATTGGTAAGGTCAACACATGAATCATCAACCAGACTTAATATACTTAAATAGATTTTATAGGACATGTTCCTTCTGTAAAGGTCATTGAAAGAACTTAATACCTTTTTATGAAAGCTGAAATAGAGATGGTATAATGGCCTTTTCACATCTCATTTGGGTAAGTTGAATAGGCAAATTTTATTTCCTTTTTATAAAGTTGTGTTATTCATGTATGCCATTTCATAGATAACATTTAAAGGTTTTTTTTTTCTGTTTTACTTTGCCTTACTGGGTATCCACTTGAGAGAAACAGACAAAATCTTGAGGGTTCAAATGAACTGTTATAATAAAAAGAGGTGTTAGTTAAAAGTTTGTATATATATATATATATATTTATGTATGTCCATATGTAATTTTCAAATAGTTTACGGTTTAAGGTAGAAAATAAGAGTAGAGATTTAGAGTTCTGACTTAAGTAAAGCATTTTTGGAGAACAATATGGTAAAAGGAAAAGAGCACACCTGTAGTTTGTAGATAGCCCTATGTTCAAATTTCATCTGCCATTTGATTATTTCTGTATAATCACGGCTGCACAGCTTTGTCAGATAATGAAATGGTTAATCTATCTAAATAAACATGTACAGTGTGTGGTGGGTAAGCAGTCAAATTTCTTTTTCCCATTAAAAATTATATGCATTAATGAATTACTATCTTCTGAATAGTATTCACACAATTAGAAGCATACAAGGGTACTTCAGGAAGTTCATGAAAAATGTTCATTATTGTCAATAGCACTTTTCTAAGAATTTTTTAAAAAAAAGATTTTTTACAATTTTTATTCAAGGCAAAACTAGAGAGAGACGAGGGGGAGAGAGAGAGAAAGAGAATCTATCCACTGCTATTGGACTCCCTAAATGGCTGCAGCAATGCGGGCTGGCCAGGCTTGTGTCTCCTAAGTGGGTATAGGGGCATTTGGGCCATTTTCAGCTGTTTTCTCAGACATGTTAGCAAGGAGCTTCATCAGAAATGGGGCAGCCAGGACTTAAGACACCTTTATGGATGATGTTGTTAAAGGTGTGCCTTAACATGTTGTGCCACAGCACTGGTTCCTCTATGAGCTTTCATATAATGTAAAAAAATCACTCTTCTCCCCCTTGTGCTAATCTTTAAAAATTGATATGTTTTTAAAATTGTATATGTGTGTGTGTGTATGTATGCGCATATATGTACAATTACAAATGTCGTTTGTATGGCTATGGTTATTGCTTGGTTTTGCAAAATATAGGCTCATGATGTACACATGTCTTAGAAGGTGTTATACATTTGTCGCACCATGTTGTTATGATGGCCTACTTGGAGGTATTTCATCAAATAGAGGTATTGCTTCATTCATTTGCTGTCCTATTTAGGGCACATTTATCAGTGTTAAAAATGTGCATCATTGAATTGAACAAAAAATCATAGTTTAAGTTTTATTTCTTTATTTCGTGAGGAGATATCAATGATTTTGAACATGAAAAAAATGTTGAGTCATTCCAGTATACTGGGAATCTTGACATGTGAAAGTTATTAAGTTAATAAGTATCCACTTTAAAGTGATGAAGATGTTTTCAAACTCCTTTAACCCTGGAAATCTTGCTCAAGGAGGTGAGACTTCATGATGAAATTGGATGTAGTGGCTCAGTGATTCTACATGGGATACACTAAACATAGATTATTGTTTTGTGGGAACCTTTGCTCTCTTAGAAGCTCAAAAATTAACCTTGAAATAGTTTAGTGATGAGCTGGTAATGTGGCTTGCCTGCACAACGGTTGTGTATTTTCATATACAAGCCTATCTCTTTACTGTGTTTACCTTGTTTACTCACCCAGAACCTTTCTCACCTTCCTCAGCTTCCTATATGTATTTATGTGTTCCCCAAATGTGCAAACCTCTTCAAACTATGGAATTCTCTATGTAATAAAACATACGCAAATTATGCTTAGTCATTTTTGTATTGTTTATTTTGGATTTTTTTTCCTCCACATCTTACTTCCATATATATTTGTAAATTTACAAAGCAAAGAATTCCCATATGCGCCACACCCAGCTTCATTGGTATTATCATCTCATCTACATATATTTGTCACAATAATCAACATTACATTATTCAATTTGAGGAATATTTTTTGAGCTCCTACTTATGAGGGAAAACATGTAGAATTATCTTTCTGTGTCTTGCTTATTTAGTGTGCTAGGATGTCTTTCAGTTCCATTATTTTACTGCAAATGAAAGGATTTCATTATTAAGGCTGCATATTGTTGCATTGGGTGTTTATATATTTTCTTTATTTACCTAATGCTGGAAATATTGGTTGAGTTCCTGTCTTAGCTGTCATGAACAGTGCTGTTATAAACATGGGACAGAAGGGATCTCCTTGATGTAATAATTATGTATTTTTTGATATATGCCCAATAATGCAATTGCTGGATCATATGAAAGTTTTATTTCTAATTTTTAAACAGATATGTATTATTTTCTGTAGTGATTACACTAATTTGTCTTCCCAGGAGGATTTCCCCTTCCTGTATCCTTTCCAATACTGTAACATCTGTTTGATGATAATAGCCATTGTCACAGGGTTGAGGTTTTTATTTGCATTTTCCTGGAACCAGCGATAATGTGTACTTTTTCCTAATTTATTGACCATTTATATTTCTTCTTTTGAAAACTGTCTATTCAGGTACTCTCCCCATTTTAAAAATAGTGTAGTTGTGTTTTTTTTTGTTGTTGTTGTCTTGTATTTTGAATTCCTTTATGTTCTAGTATTAATTCTCTTAACAAATGAGTAGCTTGCAAATACTTTTTCCCATTCCTTCGGTTTTATCTTCAGTCTAATGTTTGTTGTGGAGAGGTTTCTGCTTTTGATATAGTCTCATTTGTCCAGTTTTGCTTTTGTTGCTTGAACTTTTGGGTGTTACATAAGAAATCATTGCCAACACTTCAGTTGCCTTGAAATGTGTCTTTTGTTTTCTTCTAATAGTCTCATAGTTTTAGCATTTAAAATTTATGTCTTTGATTCATCTTGAGTTCATATTTGTATATGACACAGCCTAGGGATATAATTTTTCTATTCTACATTTATATATCCAGTTTTGACTTTTCTTGAAAAGACTTCTTCCTCCGATGTATGTTCTTTGCACCTTTGTAAAAATATCAGTTGGCAGTAAGTATGTGGATTTATTTCTGGGTAGTGTTTTGTTTTGTTGATCAATGTGTTAATTTTTTTATGCTAGTATCTTGGTAATACTATAGCTCTGTAGTACACTTTGAACTTAGATATTTTGATACCTTCCCGTTGAATTTAGTTTTCCTTGGGTATCCTGTTGGTATTCTGGATCTTTGGTGGTTCAGTATACAATTTGGGATTTTGCTTTTGATTTTTGTAGGAAATGTTGGTGGCATTTTGATAAGGAGTACACTGAATTTGCAGATTGCTTTAGGGATTATGGGCATTTTAACCATAATAAATTCTTCTAGTCCATGAGTTAGAAGAGTTAAGAATGTCTTTTTTTAATGTGTCTTTCATGACTTTATTTTCTTTTTAATATTTACTTACTTATTTATTTGATAGGCAGAGTGACAGAACAAGAGACAGATGGATATCTTCCATCCGCTGGTTCATTCCACAATGTCTTGGGATGTGCCAGACAGCAGCCAGGGGCCTGGAATTCCATGTGAATCTCCCATATTGGTGCCACGGTCCAAGTTCTTGGGTCATCTTCCACTGCTTTTCCTGGCACATGGACAGGGAGCAGGATTGGAAGTGAAGCATCTATAACCTGAACCTGTGTTCCAACATAGGATGGCCGCTTCAGAAGGGGCAGCTTAACTGCCTGTTGCCACAATGCTGCTTCCCCATTCTCTGCTGAGCATTCACTTCTTTGCTTAGATTTATTCCTAAGTGTTTAATTTTTTAAGCTATTTTGAATAGGATTTCATTTCTTTCTTGATTTCTCCTTTCAGCAAGATTATTATTGATATATAAATATGCTCTGCTGAGGCCATGTTATGGTATAAGAGGTAAAGCCACCTCCTACAAAGCAGATATTTCATATGTGTGCCAGTTTTTGTCCCTTCTGCTCCAGTTCCATTCCAGCTGCCCGCTGATGGCCTGGGAAAAGCAGTGGAAGATGTCCCAAGTGTGTGTGCTCCTGACACCCAGGTGGGTGACAGAGATGAGGCATCTTGCTTCAGCCATGCCCAGCCCAGGACGTTGTGGCCATCTGGGAATTGAACTACTGTAGAAACTGAACTTTATCTCTCTCGTTGTCCCACTCCACTGTTAACTCTGACTTTCAAATAAATAAATCTTTTTCAAAGCAATGCTACTGTTTTTATATGTTCGTTTTGCGTCCTGCAGCTTCTCTGAATTGGCTTATCATTCTGAACAGCTTTTGGAGTGGGTGGAATGTAGGTTTTACTTGTATATCATGTCCTCTGAAAAGCTGAATATTTTTATTTCCTCTTCTAGTTTTTATGTCACTTATTTCTTTTCTGTAATTTTGGTTGCTAATACTTCGAATACTATGTTGAATGAGAGATAAAAGTGGACTTTCTTGTTTTGTTTTAGACTTATGGGGAAATGCTTTCAGCTTTTCCCCCTCCAATATGATATTGGCTCTGAGTTTGTCATATTTAAGCTATGTTCCTTGTATACCTAATTTCTATAGTGATAGTTTGTAAGCATAAAGAGATGTTGAATCTTACCACATGTGTCTTCTGTGTTTATTGAGATGGTCATATTGTCATATGGTTGTGATTCACGACTGTTATTGATTTGTGAATGGTGAACTGCTCTTGCGTCTCTGGGATTAATCCCACTTGATCATGTTGTATGATCTTTTTGTTTTGATGTATTCAATTTGCTAGTATCTTGGTAAGAATTTTTGCATCTATGTACATTAGGATATTTCTATTTATATTTTATCTTTTTTGGTTTTGGTATCAGAGTAATGATGTCTTCATAAAATTTTGGGAGATTTATATTCTTTGAAATATGTTGGAATAATGTGAAAAAATGTTGGAGTTATTTCCCCTAAATTTTTTGTAGAATTCAGTAGTAAAACATTTAAGTACTGGAGTTTTTTAGGTAAATTTTTAAATTTATAAAGCATTCACCCAATGATTACAGAATGCAGATTCTGTAATCAACCCATGGAACATAGGCAAGATCATATATTAGACCACAAATAATGTCTCGGTAAATATGAAAGAATTGGTATCAAGTCATCCATCTTCTCAGGCCACAAAGAAAGAAAACTGGAAATTAAGAACAAGTTGAGCAATAGACAATTTACAGATACACAGAAGCTGAACAGTGTGCCACAACATACCAAAGAGTCATTGAAGACATTGAAAAGGATATCAAAATTGAAGCTAGTGGAACACCCAGAACACGTCAGATTGAACCCTGTGATACCATGAAAGTAGTATTTAGATGGAAGCTTATAGCAAAAAGATCTTACGTTAAAGGGAAAGGGCGCCGGTTTGGTAGTTCATGAGCTAAGCAATAGCGTAAAGTGCCAGCATTTCATGTGGGCACAGGTTTGAGCCCTGTCCACTCAATTTCTGATCCTACTCCCTGCTGATTGCCTGGGACAGCAGAGGAGGATAGCTCAAGTCCTTGGGTCCCTTGGGAGACCTAGAAGAAGCTCCTGACCCTTGGCTTCAGATCAGATCAGTTCTGGATGTTGCAAGTATTTAGCTATTTGGGGAGTGATCCAATGGGTGGAAGAACTCTGTCTCCATCTCTTCTCTGTGTAAATAAGATGAATAACTCGTTAAAAAAGGAAAAAAGATTGCAAATAAGCAATCTAATGCATTTCAAGCACTTATGAAAACAAGCATAGGAGCTGAAATTGTGATGGAATAGGTCAAATCATGACTTTAATCATCCCTGTCCCATGTCAGTGTGCTAGTTTAGAGTCCTGGCTGTTCTACCTCTGATCCAGCTGTCACAGGACACATCACTTAGTAAGGGGCTCTAAATGCTGATACTACTCACAACCTCCATACCAAGAAGGTCTTGTATTAGTCAAGTCAGATTATTCTGACCATACCTGCAGGTTGTGAAAGTCCTTAAGGTGACCTCAGGAGATCCTTTGCTTTTAGGGTGTAGCTGTTCCATTTTTTATTTTTTTGGAGCAGGATGTCGGAAAATTAATATATGTCAGGTCAGGAGGGGGTTAATTTGTTGAGTCCTGCTTCTGTCCTGTCTCACAGGGATTTTTGTTATTTACTGCTGCTTTTTTATTTTCACACAGTTCTGTTTTTGTTTCTTTTTGTTGTTGTTGTTTTTTGTGGGCTTTTTAGTCTTATCACTTTAAATCTTTAAAAAATCTTCTCCCTGCTTTTTTGAAAGGCTTGTTCCTGATTGAAAAATCCAAATCAGTAATATATCCTATATCTGTAAGATTGTAGAATTAGCTGCTTTCCATCAGCTATGGCAGAAGAAAAGTGTAAAATTGCAATTATAAGAACCGGTAGATTTTGACTTGTTTAGTTGCCAAAGGTAAATAAGAACTTTAAATGCAAATGAGAGCTATTTGTTGATCATTTCTGTGAGCTAAGATTCTAGTTTTACAGGTTTTAGTTATATTTCTGTTAGTAAACGAGAACCAGAGAAATATGAATTATGCTATTTGTGGGTTGTTTTTTTTGAAGATTTATTTGTTTTATTTGAAAGGAAGATTTTTATAAAGGCAGATGAAAAGCAGCTCATCTGTTTGCTGGGTCACTCCCCAATTAGTCCCAGTGGCCAGAGTTGAGCTGCTCTGAAGTTGGGAGTTACCTGATTTTCCCAGGCTCCCATGTGAGTGTGGAGTCCCAAGGTCTTGGACCATCCCATACTGCTTTTCCAGGACACAAAGTAGATAACTGGATTGCAAGTGGAAAGGCCGGGAAATTAGCCAGTACTCTTCTGTGATTCCAAAGGCTTGCAGGTGGAGGATTAATGTGTTGTGTCACCAAGTTTGCTCCTGCCATTTATGTTTTAGTTTAAAGTATCAATATCCAGTATTGGGTGATTTGTAAATTTTTCAAATGTGTTGCTTTAGACAGGGCTTTTATAGATATGCATATACATATAAAGGCCTGGTAATTGTAAACATTGTATGCCTGTGGTAGATTTGAGATCCTGCTTAAAATTATTATATCTGAAAATTTAAGTGAGTCAAATGTTACAATATTATTCAATGTGAATATATTGTCTTTGAAAATTATATTTTATTCTTTCTTTTTTTATATATATTTTATTCTTTCAACAGGACATTTCTATTTGAATCCTATAGCTCAGGACTCATTCCTAAGGCTTAGCATAAGTGGATGTTTCTATTTAACATTTTGTGAGTAAAATTCATCAATTGAGAGGCAGAAAGAGGATGAGAGCAAGCTATATTAGACTACACTCCCAGTGGATCCAGGTGCCTTGATACATCGAGAGCTGATTTTGTGCAAAGTGACAGGTGGAGGTCTTGCTCTACGCCAGGTCTTACTTTTGCCAGGAAATATCCAGTTGTCTCACAGCATTTGTGGAAGATTAGTTGGTTTTACATGAGTGGGCTCATTTCTTGGTTTTCTATTCTGTTCTGTTATCTTGGGGTTTTGTTTTTGTTTTTGTACGTACTAGTCTCTTGATTATCACTGCTCTGTAGTGTGTATGGAGGTCTGGAATTGTTCAGGATAGCTTTGGCTATTGGTGGTTTTTGTTTGTTTGTTTGTCTTTAATCATTTTTTGCAGCTTTGAGAAGAATGTTAGGATTTTGATTAGGATCACAATGAATCTGTAGATTACTTTTAGTAATATGAACATTTTGATGATGTTCATTCTACCAATCCAGGGAATATGCTAAATTTCCCCATCTTTTAATGTTTTCTCTTCCTTTATTAATTGTTTTATAATTTTCATTGTAGAGATCTTCCACATCTCTGGCCTGTGAACAGGGATAATTGACCTCTTTGTTTCCAATTTGTGATCCTTTAATTTCTTTTTCCTGCCTAATTGCTCTGGTCACGACTTCAGATGCTGTATTGAAAAGAGGTAGTGAAAGCAGATATCCTTGTCTGCTCACCTATCTGAGTGGGAAAGCTTCCAGTCTTTCCCTTTCAGTATGATGCCAATGTTAGGTTTTTTATATATTGCTTTGATTGTGTTATAGAATATTCCTTCTATGCCTATCTTGTTTAGAATTTTTAACATGAAGTGATATTGCATTTTATTAAATGCCTTCTCTGCATCTGTTGATAGTCATGTGGGTTTTATTCTTCATTTCATTTTGTTGATATGGAAAATCAAATTTATTGGTTTGCAACAAGTTAAAAGATCTCTGCATGCCAAGGATAAGTTGCACCTGGGTGAATGATCTGTCTGACATAGTGCTGCGTTCTGTAGGCTAGCATTTGGTAGAGCATATGCATGAGTGTTCATCAGAGATGTTGACATGGACAGTGACATGGATATTGACATGAATATTAATCAATATTAAGGTGATGTTGGTTTCACAGAAAAAAGTCTGGAAGGATTGCCTCCATTTCTGTTGTTTTGAATATATTGTAGAGGATTGGGTTAAGTCCTTCTTGACATGTTTGATAGAATTCTGTAGTGATGGCATTTGGTCCTGGACTTCTATTTGTTGATTGGGATTTAATTATTGATAACATTTCTTCCCTAATTATAGTTCTACTTAGTCTCTTAACTACCTCATGATTCCGTTTTAGCTAATGGTATGTCTCTCTGGTAATCTGTCATTTTTTTCCCCTCTAGGTTTTATGATTTGTTTGTTCAGTTGTTTATAATAGTTATTGATTATTCTCTGTATGTTTGAGGTTACCATGTTATAAACCTTTTTTTTGTCTCTGGTTTTATTACTTTTTTCTTTGTCTTTTTCTGATTAGTTGAGCAAATGATGCTTCTATTTTGTGGACTTTTTTCAAATAACCAGCTTTTGAATTTATTATGTATTGAATGATCTATCTGTTATTAATTTATTGAATTATGTATTCTTATGTATTTGAATTTTAGCTATTATTGTTTTGGTCTCTGATTATTGATTTCTTTCTTTTCTGCTAACTTTGAGTATATTTGCTGTCATTTTTTAAATCCATCAGATGTATTTTTAGCTTCTTTATTTGATGCCTTTCTAACTTCTTTTTTTTTTTTTTTAAAGATTTATTCATTTTATTACAGCCAGATATACACAGAGGAGGAGAGACAGAGAGGAAGATCTTCCGTCCGATGATTCACTCCCCAAGTGAGCCGCAATGGCCGGTGCGCGCCAATCAGAAGCCGGGAACCAGGAACCTCTTCCAGGTCTCCCACGCGGGTGCAGGGTCCCAATGCATTGGGCCGTCCTCGACTGCTTTCCCAGGCCACAAGCAGGGAGCTGGATGGGAAGTGGAGCTGCCGGGATTAGGGATTAGAACCGGCGGCCATATGGGATCCCGGGGCTTTCAAGGCGAGGACTTTAGCCACTAGGCCACGCCGCCAGGCCCCTTTCTAACTTCTTGATGATTGCTATGATTGCAATGAATATTCCTCTTAGCACTAATTTGGCTGTGTCCCTTATTTTTTTTTAAGACATTTTATTTTTATTGGAAAGTGAGATATATACAGAGAGAAGGGGAGAGAGCAAAAGAAATATCTTCCATCCACTGATTCATTCTCCAGGTGGCCACAACGGCCAAAGCTGAGCCGATCTGAATCCAGGAGCCCGGAGCTTCTTTCGGGTCTCCCAGGTGGATGTAGATTCCCAAGGCTTTGGGCCGTCCTCAACTGCTTTCCTAGGCCACAAACAGGGAGCTGGATAGGAAGTGGAGCAGCCAGGATTAGAACTGGCGCCCATATGGCAAGGACTTTAGCCACTAGGCTAATACACCAGGCCCACATAAGTTTTGTTATGTTGTTTTAATGCCTTCATTTGTTTCAAGCAATTTTTTAACTTCCCATTTGCTTTCTTCTGAACCTATTGTTTATTCAGCAATAGCTAGCTACGCAGGTCTCCTTTCTCTTCTCCTGTGATCGTGTATTGGGGCCACACTATTGTACATTCAGCCTTTCAACCACTCTTGGTTTTTAGTGGTGGTCTTCATTGGGGAGGTGCCAATTGTGTACTTTGTGGACCACAGGATAGTCAGTGATGCCCAGTTCTCTGTTTGTGCTCCCTTCTGGGGATTTTTATCTCCCTGAAATCTGTTAGTGGCTAGGTCAGAGAGCAACCATGTGTTATTTTGGCTGGAACTTGAGCAATATTACTATTATTTTCCTGGTGGGACTAGTAAAATGCATTTGTTTTTTTTTTGTTTTTTTTTTTTTTTTGTTTTTTTTTTTTTTTAACAATTCACTGATGTTTTTATTCTAAATAACTTGTTGATAATTTCCCCATATGCAGCCAATCAGGTATTTGTCAACTAGCCAAGGAAAACCACCATTCTAATACTCAATGCATCTTGAAGACACTCTGAAGTACACACACACTCTGGTTAGCTAAGCAGATCCTCGCTTCTTTTTTTTTTTTTAATTATTTATTATTTAACTTCATTAATTACATTGTATTATGTGACACAGTTACATAGATACTTGGATTCTCCCACCCCTCCCCAAACCCTCCCACCATGGTGGATTCCTCCACCTTGTTGCATAACCACAGCTCAAGTTCAGTTGAGATTCCCCCATTGCAAGCGTATACCAAACATAGAGTCCAGCATCTTATTGTCCAGTCAAGTTCAACGGCTTCTTAGGTATACCCTCTCTGGTCTGAAGACAGAGCCAGCAGAGTATCATCCCAGTCAACTGAAAGCTCCAACATACCATCAGCAAAAATTTACATCATTATGGAATTAATTGACATAGTAATGAGTAACCAATATGTTAAAAGTAAATGCGAGTTCCCAGCCACCTTCTGTGACCACCTCACCTATACTTCAATTTAGTTTATACACAACATATAACATTCAAAACATAACATGTTATACATAACATCATATCATCTTAAATTAAGGCAAACATGTGGTATTTAACCTTTTGTGATTGGCTCATTTCCCTTAGCATTATGGTTTCCAGTTTGGCCCATTTGGCCACAAAGAACTGCATTTTGTTGTTTTTAATAGCTGAGTAGTATTCCATGGAGTAGATGTACCATAGCTTTCTTATCCAATCCTCTGTTGATGGGCATTTTGGTTGCTTCCATGTTTTGCAATTACTGATTGTGCTGCTATGAGCATAGGAGTGCATGTTGGTTTCTCATAAAACAAGTGTTCTGGATATATTCCTAGGAGTGCTATTGCTGGATCATACGGTATGTTGAATTTGAGTTGTTTGAATATTCTCCATACTGATTTCCATAGAGGCTGTACCAGCCTGCAGCCCCACCAGCAGTGGAGTAGGGATCCCTTTTCCCCGCAACCTCGCCAACAGGTGTTGTTGGTGCTTTTATTCATGTGGGCCAGTCTTACTGGCGTTAGGTGGTACCTCATTGATGTTTTAATTTGGATTTCCCTTATTGCCAGGGAACTTGAGCATTTTTTCATATGTTTATTTGCCATTTGGGTTTGTTCCTTTGTGAAGTGTTTGCCCATTTCCCGTGCCCATTTCTTGAGTGGCTTGCTTGTTTTGACATTTTGGTTGTTTTGTAGCTCTTTGTATATTCTGGAGATCAGCCCTCTATCACCTATGTCATGTGCGAAGATCTTCTCCCATTCTGTGGGTTGCCTTTTTACTTTGTTGATTGTTTCTCTAGCTGTACAGAAGCTTCTTAGTTTGATGAGGTCCCAATTGTTTATTTTGGTCTCGATTTCTACTGCATTTGGAGTCTTTTTTAGGAAGTGAGGGCCTACCCCTAAGTGTTCCAGTGTGTTTCCAACATTTTCTTCCAATAGTTTGAAGGTTTCTGGATGTAGGTTTAGATCTGTTATCCATTTAGATCTGATCTTAGTGTATGGTGAGAGATGTGGATCTATTTTTTTGTTTCTGCAGGCTATTAACCAGTTGTCCCAACAGCATTTATTGAACAGACCTTCCCATTTGCCTGGATTGTCGTTTGTCTTTTTGTCAAAGATTATTTGGCTGTATCTGTGTGGGTTTCCTTCTGGTGTTTCTATTCTGCTCCATTGATCTTCCTCTCTATCTTTGTGCCAGTACCACGCTGTTTTGATAACCACTGCCCTATAGTATGTCCAGAGGTCCGGAACTGTGATTCCCCCTGCTAACTTCCTGTTTTTCAGGATGTTTCTAGCTATCCGTGGTTTTTTGTGCTTCCAGATGAACCTTTGGATCATTGTTTCCAGTTCCATGAAGAATGTTTTGGGCAATTTGATTGGGATTGCGTTGAATGTATATATTGCTTTTGGTAGTATAGACATTTTAATGATATTGATTTTACCTATCCAGGAGCATGGGATGTTACTCCATCTTTTGAGGTCTTGTTCAATTTCTTTTTTAAGTAGTTTGTAGTTTTCTTCAAATAAGTCTCCTACATTTTTGGTTAGATTTATTCCCAGATATTTCATACTTTTCTCTGTTATTTTGAATGGTATCTTGCTGGTTAAGTCTTTTTCCATCTTGGGGCTGTTCGCATACACTATGGCTGTTGATTTTTGTTCATTAATTTTGTACCCTGCCACTCTACCAAACTCTCGTACAAGTTCTAGCAGTCTCTGTATTGAGTCTCTTGGCTCTTCTACATAAAGAATCATATCATCTGCATATAGTGAGAGTTTGACTTCTTCGTTTCCCTTTTGGATTCCTCTGATTTCTTTTTCTTGTCTTATGGCCTCAGCGAGTACCTCTAGGACTATGTTGAATAGTAATGGAGAAAGTGGACATCCCTGTCTTGTTCCAGATCTCAGTGGGAAGGGTTCCAGCTTTTCTCCATTCAGTATGATGCTGGCGTTGGGTTTTTCATATATGGCTTTAATTATGTTGTGGATTTTTTCATCTATGCCTATCTTGGTTAGGGTTTTTAGTAGGAAGTGGTGTTGGATTTTGTCGAAAGCTTTTTCTGCATCTATTGATACTATCATGTGATTCTTGTTTTTCAGTTTTTGGATGTAGTGTATCACATTTATGGATTTGCGAATGTTGAACCATCCCTGCATTCCAGGGATGAATCCTACTTGATCTGGATGAACGATCTGTCTGATGTGTTTTTGAATTCTGTTGGCCAGGATTTTGTTGAGAATCTTAGCATCAATGTTCATCAAAGAGATAGGTCTGTGGTTTTCCTTCTCTGTTAGTTCTCTGTCTGGTTTTGGGATTAAGGTAATGTTGGCTTCATAGAATGAGTTTGGAAGGGTTGCCTCTTTTTCTGTTGTTTTGAAGAGTTTGTAGAGGATTGGGGTCAGTTCTGTTCGGAATGTTTTGTAGAATTCTGTAGTGAAGCCGTCTGGGCCTGGGCTTTTCCTTGTTGGGAGGTTTTTAATCACTGATTCAATCTCTACTTCAGTTATGGGTTTGTTCAGGTCGTTTGTTGCCTCTGGGCTAAGTTTTGGCAGGTGGTAGAAGTCTAAGAACTTTTCCATTTCTTGGTGATCTTCTGATTTGTTGGAGTACAGTGCTTTGTAGTAATTTCTAATTATGGCTTTAATGGATGCGGTGTCTGTTGTTATGTTGCCTTTTTCATCTTTGATGCTGTTAATTCTTGCCTTCTCTTGTTTTTTCTTTGTCAGTCGGGCCAGTGGGGTGTCTATCTTGTTTATCTTCTCAAAAAACCAGCTTTTTGATTCATTGATTTTGTGTATGGTTTTTTTAATTTCTATCTGGTTGATTTCCTCCCTTGTTTTGATGATTTCTTGTTTCCTATTGTGTGTGGGGCACTTCTGCTGTTGTTTTTCCAATTCCTGGAGGTGTGTGTTTAGTTCTTGTATTTGGTGCTTCTCTTGGGTCTTGACATGAGCTCCAATTGCGATGAGTTTACCCCGTAGCACTGCTTTGGCAGTGTCCCACAAATTTTGGAATGTTGTGTCAGAGTTTTCATTGGTTTCCATAAATTTTTTGATCTCATCTTTAATTTCTTCTCTGATCCATTGTTCGTTTAATAGCATATTGTTCAGCCTCCAAGAGTTTCTGTATTTCCTGGGGCATTTTGAATTGCTGATTTCCAGCTTCATTCCATGGTGGTCTGAGAGGGTACATGGTATGATTCCTATCTTTTTGAAGTTATTTAGGTTTGCTTTGTGTCCTATCATGTGGCCGATCCTGGAGAAGGTGCCATGCACTGCTGAAAAAAATGTATAATCTGTGGCCTTAGGGTAAAAAATTCTATAAATGTCAACCAAGTCCAGTTGTTCTATTGTTTGTATGAGCTCTGTTGTTTCTTTGTTGAGTTTTTGTTTTGTTGATCTGTCTATTGTTGTTAGTGGGGTGTTAAGATCACCCACTATTATTGTGTGCATATCTATGTCTCCCCTTAAGTCCGTGAGTAATTGCTTCACGTAGCTAGGTGCGTTTGAATTTGGTGCATATATCTTCACAATGGTAATTACTTCCTGATGGATCAGTCCCTTCACCAATATATAATGTCCTTCCCTGTCCTTTTTGATGTGTGTCAGATTGAAGTCCACATCATCTGAAATTAAGACAGCTACCCCAGCCTTTTTTTCTCGTCCATTGGCATGAAATATCTGTTTCCAACCTTTCACTTTCAGCTTCTTCGAATCTCTTCTGGTTAGATGTGTCTCTTGTAGGCAACAGATAGTTGGGTGCTGTTTGATAATCCATTCTGTTAATCTATGTCTTTTGATTGGTGAGTTCAGGCCATTTGTGTTAAGAGTTAAAATTGAGAGGTTGTGATTTTGCCCTGCCATACTTGTTTTTGTGGGTGTTGATATCTGTGTAATTGCCCTTCCTTGTATAGACTTTAGTGGGGAGATCTTCCTGTTTGCCATCTTTGCTTATGATTCACCTCCTTTTTTTCTGGAATTAGTGCATTTCTAAGGAGATTTTGTAGAGCTGGTTTTGTGCTGGCATATTCTTCTAATTTCTCTTTGCTGTGAAAGTATTTGATTTTGTTCTCAAATACGAATGAGATCTTTGCTGGGTACAATATTCTTAATTGACAGTTGTTCTGGTTCAGGATTTGGAAGATCTTTGTCCATTCTCTTCTTGCTTATAAAGTCTCTTCAGAGAAGTCAGCAGTGATCCTGATTGGTTTTCCCCGGTATGTGATCTTTTATCTGCTTTGTACTTGTCTCAGGATTCTTTCTTTGTCTTCATTGGAGTGGAACTTGAGCACCATATGTCTGGGTGAAGATCGCTTTGGGTCATATCTGCTGGGAGCCCTCTGACCGTCCTGGATTTGGGCTGGGTTCATGTTCCAAGTGTTTTGGAAGTTTTGCTGTATAATTTCGTCGAGCACCATTTGCATTCCTGACTCTTTTTCCGCTCCTTCAGGAAGGCCAATAATCCTAATATTCGATTTTCTAAGGTTGTCTTTCATTTCTTGTATGGTCTTATTGGCTTTGTTCAGACTTGTCTCCAGCTGTTTAATGAACTGGGTATGTTCGTTTTGTGTGTCTTCCGTTTCAGAGATCCTCTCTTCTGCTGTATTTGTTCTGTTGGTTAGGCTCTCAATTTTGTGCTCTAAGTCAAGGATTTTACTTTTCATTTGTTGTATTTCTGAGGCTATGTGGTTCTTGAATTCCTTGAAGTCCTCCCAATTCTTCTCATTGTCTCTGACATATTTTAACATTATTTTTTTGAATTCCTTGTCTGGTAGATCTTCTATGTCTTCATCTCGGATCTCCGAAATAGACATTGGCTTTTGATCCTTTATTGGTAGGGTGTTGGCACTCTCATCTGGATCATTACCTTTTCTGGTATTTCTTCCCATTGTGTTAGTGTTTCTTTAGGCACCAGTGTGCTGAGGGGTCTCCAAGCACTATCCTGTAGAGATCGGAGTCTGCAGGCGTGGAGTAGCAGGGTGTGGGAATTTTCAAGGCACTTTTGGTGCGTCTCCAGAACACTGGACCTCAGGCAGCCACTTCCAGGGCCCAGCAGATTCAAAGCGCACTCTCAGCTCGTCCCCTACAGGTATGCTACCACAGGGCGTGGGGGAGTGAAGGCACTCTCTGTGCGCGCCCCCTGTGCGCGCGATCACAGGGCTCGGAGGATTCTAGGTGCTTTCTCGGTGTGTCCCCAGTGCCAGGGACTGCAGGGCGTGGAGGTTCCAGGTGCTCTCTGAGAACGCCTCCTGCACGTGGGTCCGCAGTGCTCTCCTGGTTCGTCTCCCAAGCACGGGACTATAGGGCTTGGGGTGTTCCAGGTGCTCTCTGGAAGCGCCTCCTGAGCAGGCCCGCCCACCCCAGCTCTTGCAGGGGACCGACTGCCCCAGCGCTAGCACGGGACTGCCCAGCCCAGAGGCGTGCTTGGGTTCCTGTGGGATAGCACCGCCCAGCTGAGTGCCAGACCGCAAAGGCACGGGGGAGTATTCAGTATGCCTTTTGCCTTTCTCCCAGACACAGTTTTGGCAGTTTCAGGGCACTCTCCCGGTGTCTCTAGACGCTGGATTCTCGGGGGGGGGGAGGGGTGGGGAGACGAGCACCAATTGTGTTCAGGCTCTGTGCATGCCCCTGGGGGGGCCAACTCCCGAAGCCTCCAACCCACCACTGTCCCCACCCAACTCACTCAAACCTCAGGTTCTTGCAGTCTGCCTCTTCCTCTGGTGGGAACCCTCGCCGCGGGTGCGTCTCCTGGCTACTGGTTGCTGGTCCCGGCGGGTGTAGGCGGGTGTAGGCGGGTGGAACCTGGAGGCTGCGGCGGTCCCGGTGGGGCTTGGCGTCCAGGGTTGGCGGATGCCGGCGGGTCCCGGTGACTCAGGGTCCTGGTGTCCGCAGCGGGCAGAGGTCCTGGCGGGTCCTGGTGACCAGGGTGAGCAGATGCCAGCAGGTCCCTATCACCGCCGGTCCTCACGGCCACAGCGTCTGCGGGTTGGTCGGCGGCTTTCAGCGTCTGCGGGTGAGTCGGTTGGCGGCTTTCAGTGTCTGCAGGTTGGCGGCTTTCAGCGTCTGCATTCAAAGGTGACTCAGCAGGTCAGGAGCAGAAAGTCGTCTTCCCTGCCCTTCGTTTTGTTTTTCCCTGGTTGCTCTTCCGAGTTGTGTGGATTTTTTTGGTTCCACACTGTCCAGGGAGCTTCACGTTCTTCTCCCTGTAGTTCTATGCTGCTCCACTTACACTTTTGTCGCGTTCTAGCCCTCTCTGTCTGTGAGCTCTCTCACAGTCTTCCTCCTATGTCGGCCATCTTGCGAGTCCCCCGTAAAATGCATTTGTAGTATCAGATTGCACTGAAGACCCTTGGAAAGCCGACTGTGGGTTCTCCCAGAACTTACTGCCTGCACAGTTGACTGTTGCCCTGCTCCCAAGGGGCTTTGCCAGAATACTTAAAATGAGGCCAAATGTTCCGCCTGTATCAGTGCTGGAGGGCTGTGTGGTAAACTCCAGCCTCTGGTCTTGGCTGTTCACAGCGGCTCTGTTCTCTGTTTCGGCTGAAGATGTGATGCCAGTGATCAGTGGGACCCACGATGCCTTGGTGGGATTCACCGCCTGTGTTCCCAGTTTTCTTGCCTTTCTGCCTGTTGGTGGAGCTTTGGTAGCTGGTGGTGTTTCCACAGTTTTTGTTTTGTTCTGTTTTGTTTTTTTGTAATGAGAAGAACAGGATACAATTATTTAAGGGGAAATAGTTGAGGGCCCGGCAGTGTGACCTAGCAGCTAAAGTCCTCGCCTGAATGCCCCAGGATCCCATATGGGCACCGGTTCTAATCCCGGCAGCTCCACTTCCCATCCAGCTCCCTGCTTGTGGCCTGGAAAGGTAGTGGAGGATGGCCCAGTGCTTTGGGACTCTGCACCCGCGTGTGGGAGACCCGGAAGAGGTTCCAGGTTCCTGGCTGGCAACACCAGCCATTGCGCTCACTTGAGGAGTGAATCATCAGACGGAAGATCTTCCTCTCTGTCTGTCCTCTCTGCATATCTGACTTTGTAATAAAAGATAAATAAATCTTAAAAAAAATAGTTGAATAAACGATTCAGTATCCACAATATGAAAAATAAAGCTGCCATTTGAACAGCGTCTTAGAGTGACTTTAATGTATATTTCATGTTGGATGGGAACAAAATTCAAGTACGGCTCTCCTATAGCATGAACCCATTTTTAATAAAACAGGCAGATAAACTCTCACATCATGTGTGTGTATATGTTTAAGATTCTATAAATTGGGTCAATAAAGGCAGAAGTGAGCCAGCAATGAGATAAGATGCAAAAAGTGAATTTCCACATTAAAAATAGTATTCATAAGGGATTTGCATAAAGTTCATGGAAATTGTGTGCTTAGGAAGACTATGTATGGATTTCAAAAAATTTTGCATGATAAGCTTATTTCTTAACTGTTTTTCCGTGAGCTTTAAAATTTTTATTATTATTATTTTTAATTGAAAATTCAGATTTACAGAGAGGAGAGACACAGAGGATGATCTTCCATCTGCAGGTTAACTCCCAAGCTGCTACAATGGTGGGAACTGCGCCAATCTGAAGCCAGGAGCCAGGTGCAAGGTTGCCAGGTCTTGCTCTGTCCTCTGCTGCTTTCCCAGAGCACAAGCAGGGAGCTTGATGGGAAGTGGAGCAGCCAGAACAGGAACCCGTCCCCACCTGGAATCCTGGCATGTGCAAGGCGAGGACTCTATCCAGTAAGCTACTACGCTGAGCCCTGAACTTTTTTATTTTCATTGAAAACAAAGGAAAGACACAGAGAGTAAGAGCTCCCGTTGGCTGGTTCACTCGCCAGATCACTGCAGTGGCCAGAGCTGAGCTGATGCATAGCAGAAGCCAAGAGCTTCTTCTGGTTCTCGCACGTGGGATGCAGGATCCCAAGGACATGGGCCGTCTTCCACTGCTTTTCCAGGCCACAGGCAGAGAGCTAGCTGGGAAGTGAAGCAGCTGGGATGTGAACTGATGCTCATCTAGGATCCACGTGCTTGGAGGCAGAGGATTTACCACTTGAGCCATTGCACCTCTCCTTTATGAACTTTTGAAACATCCTTGTATATGATGATTGCATTTGTGATGTATTTTTATGTATGATTCTAATAATTTAAAGAAATTTCTTAAATGCACCAAAATGTTAGTGATAATTGTACTAATGTCATGCAGTTTTATATGTATTTATCTGTTATTTTTAATTTGAAAAGAAATTACTGTAATTCAGGAAGAAAATAAGAATCAAGTGAGAATTTGATTTATGGTATAATTCTTGTGAAAGAATAACCTCAAATTACCTTTTAAATAGGATTTACCTCCTATTGATACAGCTTCTTTACCTAAACATTTTTATGTGTATCATTTGTAACATTTTAGTATGTAATGTGTTGTTTCTTAAAGCTTTCCAACCAGAACTACTAAACATGTGTTCAGGCATAGATACATTTTTATAGTGTCATGCCCTCTTAGATTCACTTGTTATTTCCATACTTACTTTACTGATTTTTTCCCCTGCTAATAGGATTTAATGTATTCTGCCACTCAGTACCTTGTACTTATCTTTAATCATCCTCATGCCCTTCCTCCTATGCTGTAACCCTGGTAGCATGCTCCATGTATGGCGCAGTGTTACGTTTACACTGTCTTTATTAATTGAATGACTAAAATGTATTTGTCTTAGTCTATCATTGTGTATGAGGAAATGAGAAAACCAAGGGATCATCAAAGACTTGCCGAGTCAAATTTTTCCATGCAGTGAAGAAATTTGAGTGATATAATGTTTTCCCCTCATGTTTTTTACTCCTTTTAAAACAACTCAATTGGTGATTTTTCCAGAAAAATTAGATGACTCCATTTATTCTTAAATGCAGATTATTTTAGTTTTACATAGCTTGCTTATTCATATGTATATTTATTATTTAATTATGCTTTAATGTACATTCAGCTGTGTATGATTTTATTTCTTTCTAAAACCCTAGCTCCACCAATAGAGCTGTAAATAAACAGTGAAGCCATTTTGCATTCATATTCCATTCCCCAGCCAACATATCCCTGTGCATCTGTGTGCATGCATACAATGTATGTAACTCAGGATTATGTGGCTGATGTTGCTAGTACCTTTTTGACTTGTGAGCTTCACTGGCAATGTACGGACTCCAGAGCTTTATTTATTACATACGGACACCATGGGGGCCTTTTGATTCCTTCCCAATTGCTGGCCTGCTCACGTTCTTTTACCTACTAGAAGCTAATTGAATGCAAGAAGAAAGCAGGACATGGTTAGGTCCTTACCTCTGTGCAGGCTGAGGCACAGAAGCCTGATATTTTCCTATTTATGTTTGTAGGTCTTTCTTCACTTTGGAACCATATCCATTTGGTGCCATTTGGAAGAATGTTTTTAGAAAATCACTTCTCTCAGAACAGGTCATTTTTTACTCCTCACTTTTGTCCATAAATCATTTCTTTTCAACCAAAGAAAATCAAACTATTGTCTTTTCCTTACATTCCTTTACAGTGTTTACTATTGGCCTTAGTATCGAAGGTACTCCCAATACTCTGGCTTTAAATGGTATAATTGGTGTAATTATGTAATGAAAGATATGCTTTAATTATTTAAAAAAAACCCAAAATCTCATGCCGACATGATCCTCTCTAAGCCTCTGGTAAAGTATAGGGTCATTTTGTGCGCACTGTTATTATTAGTCTGTGTGGTATGCATTACCTGTGTTAATTGTGACCTTGAGGTGTTTATGATTTCCGAGTGCTTTTACAAGAATGAGAGTATTTTGTCTGCTATGAAGGTCAGATGTCTTTCAGTCAGTAGTTGAGAAAGTGCACTAGTCAAGTGAACAATTTTGTTTCCATTTTGTGAAAAATCATCATGATCATTGTATAATCTGCAGCATACTGTGCTAACACCTTGGAGTACTCCTCGTGACCGAGAAACGCGAGGAGCTCTGCTTGTAGTCCTGAGAATCAGGCAAGGGTGTTATTCAAGAGCTTCAATGTGAAATCTAGTTGAACTTGCTTAGAGAGGATGGTTTTGGAATCTATGAGCGTTATCTGTTTTCCTTGACGATTTGGGGTGTGATTATTTGACTAAAAGTAACCTGCTGAAAGCAACCATATTAGGAGTAAGGTTTGAACTTAAGGACACATATTATGTGTATTTCTTAAGAACTGCAAGTTATTGATCTTTTGGCCACCTTGTATGTACTAATGATATTTGTATTGTTGAGACTAGTGTACACATTACCTAATTTGATTCCGTACTGGGGTTGCGGATGGGAGTGTTTTGTGACATTTAGTTTTTCTGTATTTCCTTTCATGGTGCTTTTCCCAGCAGTGAGATATGCTAACTCACATATAGAAAGGATAATTGGGTTAGGTAGTACTTCTTCATTTCTTTACTTTTTCTTCTTCTTCTTCTATTTAACTTGGATAGATATTGCAGAATTTGATGGATTTTCATCTTTTTTTTTTAGGCTCAGTTTATGAACCTCTTAAAAGCATTAATCTTCCAAGACCTGATAATGAAACTCTGTGGGATAAATTGGATCATTATTACAAGATTGGTAAGCACAACCTGAGGAAGACATATCCTTAGTTAGTTGAGATTGGTATTTACTGAGTGCAGTGTAGAATGCATGTTATGTGGGTGATGTTCTGTTAATTGGATATTGTGGTAGTTTAAATGCTTAGGTAATTACATATTCCAGGTATGCATCAATCTTGGGTCTGTATAGGAATCTCGCAGGTCATATGTAGCTCGAACTAATTTAAGAACTGTCCCAATATCTTCTGTGCATTTAAACTTTGTAAGCATTACCAGATTTGAGAACTTGCTACTTATTCATACACATATATTTCATGTACATATTAACTCTTACTCATTTATGTTTACCTAGTTCCCATTTCATATACATTTCTAATTTGTTGATATATAATAGATAATTTCAAGTTTTATTATTATTAATTGCATTTCATTGATTTCTTTTTTCTTTTATTTTGCTTTTTTAGCGTGAGCCTGGCAAATTTAATACGAATAAGCGACTTTCAAAAAAAATTTTTTTTAAATTTATTTATTTTTATTGGAAAGGCATATATATAGAGAGAGAAGTAGAGAGAGAAAGATCTTCCATCCACTGGTTTATACCCCAAGTGATCACAATGGCCAAAACTGAGCTGATGCAAAGCCAGGAGCCAGGAGCCTCCTTTAGGTATCCAACTCAGGGTCCCAAGGCTGCTTTCCCTGGCTATAGGCAGGGAACTGGAAGCGAAGTGGAGTATTTTGGAGCCATGAACTGAGACCCAAATGGGATCCCAGATTGTGCAAGGCAAGGACTTTAGCTTCTTAGCTACTGTGCCAGGCTCCATAACTTTGAAATTTGTATATGTGGGATTTCTGTTTGCTTGACTCTAAATGCAAATTCCCATTCATTTTTTCTAAATTTACTACTTGTGTCATTTTGTGTCCTAGTATAGAAAATAACATTTAACTTGCCTTCCCCTACTAGATTTTTGTCTGTTTCAACCTTGTGTAAAACTTGAATTCTGTTTCTTTTGGTGAAGATTCTGACATTCAGCGGTATTTGGTGCCCTAGTGAAGATGCTGCTTGGATGCCTGCATCCTGTGTTTCAGCGCTTGGACTGAGTCTTGGCTCCCTCTTTCAGTTGCTGCTTCCTGTTAATGTGCTCCCTGGGAAGCTCAATTACCTGAGTCCTTGCAGCCCATGGGGAGCCCCTGATGTTCAGGCTCCTGACTTTGACTTGGCCCAGTACCAGCTGTTAACAGACATTTTGGGAGTTAATCTATAGATAGAAGATCTTTCTATAGCTATGTGTTTGCCCCTTCTTTTCTCTCTTTCAAATAAGAAAAAAATCTTGGCATGCTTTTGTGTATGTTGTCATTGTCTTGGTATTAGTAACTAAATAAATGGAGTTAGAGTTTTTAAAGAAATTTCAATTAATTATTTTGGACTATGGAAGTTGAGTTTTTACTCTGAGAAAAATAATGGCTTCCCTGGCATTCTGAGAAAAACAGTTATAAAATCAGGTTAATGTGCAATAAAGACAAGTAAATTTTAACTCTGATCGATGTCGAGGAGGAGAGTATTTTATTTTAGATCTTTGAAAAGCCATTCTAGAAACTAGTCAACACGCACCAATCTAGATTATATTAATTTACTGTATTTTGGAAAACCATGCCTATTGTAGTTAGAAGTAAAGCAGCTCCCGAGGAATGTGATTTTAGTTTGCTTGTTTTCTTTTTTGGGGATTATTTTATGAAAAGTTATAAAACATTTAATTCTAGACTTAAGCAAGATGTTCACAATTACTTGCTGGCTACTATGTTCCTTTTCTATAAAGATTCAGTTTTGAAATGTTATACATGCTTAATCTGTATAGATGATAAAGAGAAGGTACGTGTTCCTTTGCACACTAGGCTCTCATTAGTATCTGGCTACTTTGTGATCTTTCCTCCTCCTTCATGTGTTGGTAAATTACTTATAGTATTAAGATTGTTTTTGTGATTTAGCAGATATATGCTACTGTTTGTTGTACATTTACTTTAAGTTTCCTATTTAATTGATTTTTAAAAAATACTGTGATTGCTTTTTTTGGTGGTGTTACCTGATTTTAACTTTATATGACTTCTGTCTCTTATTAACTTGACCAGGATATGCTGAAGTTTCCATAAGTGCCTTAATTACCTGAGCCCTCTCCTCCAAACTTGAAAGAACCCCTCCTTCTAGGGTCAATTTACACTTAGGTTACAGGGACATGAAGTAATTTTCACATGTATTTTATACTACAGCTAACTTTAGAAACAGCAAAATTATTAGAAATAGGATAAGAAAAGCAAAAAGGATTAAGATCTTTCAGTCTAAGGTAGATGCCTAGATGTGTTATTCATTCTCTGACTTGTCTTCCTCTGCAGTCAAGTCAACATTGCTGCTGTATCAAAGCCCAACCACAGGCCTCTTTCCCACTATAACCTGCGGTGGTGATCAGAAGGCGAAGATCCATGACAGCCTGTACTGTGCTGCTGGGGCCTGGGCTTTGGCTCTTGCATACAGGTGAGCTGGTGTGGAACCAAGACAAATTGAGCAGTTGACTGTCTTTTGGTTGTGTTACTGACTCATTGTGTGACTTGTTGCTGCCCATGTCCCATTTGTGGCCTGTAAGCTTTCATTGACTAAGGGTTTACATTACATTGTTTCTTTGGTTTGATGAATTTATGGTCATTTTTTTCCTGTAGTTTTCTTAATCACCATGTCTTTTTTTTTTTTTTTTAAGATTTAATTCATTTTTATTGGAAAGTCAGACACCTAGAGAGGAGAAGAGAGAGAAAGATCTTTCATCCGATGATTCACTCCCCAAGTGAGCGCAACAGCAGGTGCTGCGCCAATCCCAAGCCAGGAGCCAGGGACTTCCTCCAGGTCTCCCACACAGGTGCAGGGTCCCAAGGCTTTGGGCTGTTCTCGACTATTTTCCCAGTCCACAAGCAGGGAGCTGGATGGGAAGTGGAGTTGCCGGGATTAGAACCGGCACCCATATGGGATTGTGGTGCTTTCAAGGCAAGGAAGGACCTTAGCCACTAGGCCACCATGCCTTTGCAAAAATGACATATTTTCCTTTTTCTCATTATGCTGATTATTTCTAATTATAGAAGGAATTGATGGTGAGTGAATTTTTTTTTTGTAAAGATATTTATTTTATTACAGTCAGATATACAGAGAGGAGGAGAGACAGAGAGGAAGATCTTCCGTCTGATGATTCACTCCCCAAGTGAGCCGCAATGGCCGGTGCGCGCCAATCCGAAGCTGGGAGGCAGGAACCTCTTCTGGGTCTCCCACGCGGGTGCAGGGTCCCAATGCATTGGGCCGTCCTCAACTGCTTTCCCAGGCCACAAGCAGAGAGCTGGATGGGAAGTGGAGCTGCCGGGATTAGAACCTGCGCCCATATGGGATCCTGGGGCGTTCAAGGCGAGAACTTTAGCCACTAGGCCACGTTGCTGGGCCCAATGGTGAGTGAATTTTTAAAGTCATAAAATTGGAGCTTTGGAGCAGGTTTTGGGTGTAGTGTTTACAATGCCAGTTGTAATGCCAGTGTGCCTTATTGGAGTGCCTACTAGTTCCATTCATTCTTGCTTCTAGCTTCCTGCTAACTTTGAATACTGAATGGCAGCAGTTCAATTAGTTAGGTCCCTACAACACACCTGGGAAGCCCAGATTCAGTTCCCATCCCTACAGTGGGAGAACTTGGGAAGAATATTTCCAAAGAACAGATGTGCAAATGTCATGACAAATTAAAACAAAACAATACAAAACAAAACCAAGCCCAAAGAACTACTGCTTTCCCAATTGTTCTACCGGGAACTAGTTCAAAAGCAGAGCAGCTGAGACTCAAACTGACACCCATATGGCATGCCTGCACCTGTGTGTGGATGGCCGCTTTATCCACCAACAGGAGCACTTCCTCCGAGGGTAAGCCAGTGTCAATATAGCTTAATGTTCAGTGCCTTCTGATTTGCCGCATCACATATACTGACTTATGCCTAACTAGAGTCTATCCATAGTAAATAATCAGAAACTATTCAATGGTGACTTCTTGCAAACCCATTTGCCTGGTCTCAAAAAACATTGGTGTCTGGGACCAGTGTTCTGGTTAAGGCTGACATGCCTCTGATGCTGACATCCTGTATCTTAGTGCTGATTTCAGTCCTGGTTGCTCTACTTTTCTTGTTCTTTTTTAAAAAAATATTTATTTTATTTATTTAGAAAGAATTAGAGTGAGAGAGGAAGAAATAGAGAGAATCTTTGATTATCTGTCTCACTACCCAAATGGCCACAATGGCTGGAAGTGGGCCAGGCCAAAGCCCAAAGCAAGGAAGAAGTTCTGCGCCTCCTACTACCTGGGTATGGAGGTGCACTTATGCCATCTTCTCTTGCCTTCCCAGGTGCAATTGCAGATAGCTGGCTTGGAAGTAGAGCAGTGGGATCCTGATCCTATACCCACTTGCAATGCTGGTGCTCCAGGAAGTGTCCTAAGCTGCAATGTCACAAAGCAGCCCCTAGGTGCTCTATTTTTGATTCTGTTAATTGTACTGAAGCAGCAGTAAAAGATGGCCCATGGACTTGGGCTGCAGTACCCATGTGGGTCACTCAGATGTGGTTCCTGGTTCTTCGCTTCTTGCTTTCGCCAGACCCATCCTCAGCCATTTAGCCACTTGGTGGTTGAGCCAGTGTTTGTCTAAGTTTTCTCTCTCCATTTTTGTGAGTCTGCCTTTTATTTAAATAAAACGTATGATCGTGGCTAGGTTAAGAGACTGAACAAATGTAACAACCAACTATAATATATAATTGTTGACTGGTTTAAACTTTAAAAAACAGTAAGGTACATTTTGGAGATAATTTGTAAGTTTTAATTTAGACTATGTGTTAGATAACATAATATCAATGTGAATTTTTTTGTTCTTAAGAGATACTTTTGGAGAATGTACAATTGAAGAATTATGATTACTTTCAAATACTAAGAGGAAAGAACTAATGACTATAAACCTATGTTATCAGCTGAACAATGAAAGTTTTATTCTTTATTCCATCTGTTTGAGGTTTTTCTTTCTTTTTATTTATTTGTTTTTTTTTTTTTTTTTGTAGATTTAAAGTTTTCTAAATAAAAGGGTGGAGGAAAATGGCATTACTAAATGTTAGAGTGTGGGCAGCTTGTGGATAAATGTCAGCCATTAACCTTTTTCAAAAAGGCTTCAAACCATCTGATAAAGACTTTAAAATCCTTACTTTACAGGATGCATTATTTGTGTGGCATTTCTGTCTTTAAAAATGCTTGTGTAATGAGGCAGTGGGGTAACAAACTGTAGAGCAAACTTACAATAAATTTTACTGCAACTTACTTTTTATTGACACTCACCATCCTGTTTTAAGATGTTAATCATTCTCTTGGGCCAGGCACAGTGGCCTAGTGGCTAAAGTCCCCGCCTTGCACGTGCCACGATCCCATATGGCCATTGGTTCTAATCCCGGCAGCCCCTCTTCCCATCCAGCACCCTGCCTGTGGCCTGGGACAGCAGTGGAGGATGGCCCAATGCTTTGGGACCCTGCACCCACGTGGGAGACCTGGAAGACGATTTTGGCTCCTAGCTTTGTATCAGCTCAACTTCAGCCATTGAGGCCAATTGGGGAGTGAATCATTGGATGGAAGACCTTCCTCTTTCTCTCTCCTCCTCTCTGTATATATGAATTTCCAATAAAAAAAAAATCTTTAAGAAAAGTTGCAACTTTTAAACAGAATCTTAACCTAGTTTAATGGATTTTAGTTGTCCTTTATTATTATTATTTTTAACAAGAGATATAAACTGGAGTCCATTGATTTGAAATTAAGACCTAAGAATACAAAACTCTATGCTCACATATACAGTGTATTTTGTACAGTGTGTTGAAGACATGCTTGACTCTGACTAAAGTCGCAAGATGGTATTAAACACATAGCAGATCAAAGAAAGCATGAATTTATCTTACCCTGTACTTCTTTAAATCCTCGTGGCCATTGCATGACCTAAAGTAATGAGTATTAAAATTGCCCTCATTCTATAATGATGCATTTTTTAAAATATCTTGATGGATTTTTTTTTCTAATATGGAATTATTGTTTAAAGTTTCAGTCAAATCATTGTACAAAATATATGCTATTTTAAAAGCCTTTGGCTTACTTCTTTAAATAAAAAAAAGGAAAATATGTACAGGATTCATCATAGGATTTTTTTTCTTAATTGCAGTACTTCTACATTTGCTGGGAAAATGGAATTTCACTGTGACAGAATTAGTAGACATCACGGGAACACAGGATTAGCCAGATAGTTAAATACTTAATTATAAAAAGCTTTGCTTCCTTGCCAGATGTATTTCCAATTTGTTTCATGAGTTATCTCTCTCACCCAGGCGCATTGATGATGACAAGGGAAGGACTCATGAGCTGGAGCATTCGGCTATAAAATGTATGAGAGGAATTCTCTACTGCTATATGCGTCAGGCCGATAAGGTAAAACACTGCGGTGCGGACTGGAGTTCTCACATCCTTCCGAAGGATTAATTTAACCAGTATTGCCATAGCATCTTCCAAGGAAGAATTACTTTAAAAGGTAAAACCATATCCTAGGGTATTCCAGAGAGTTTAAAGCAGCCTGTGCCATCCAAGCTGTGGATCTGAAATCCTGAAATAGACACCTTAAGCAAGAGGTGATTATAAATTATTACTTGAGCTTACTGTTGGTTCATGTTTTGCACCTGATATTTCCTTGATGAAGAGCTGATTTTTTTTTTTTTTTTGAACTTAACAAATGTCCTTAATTCCAACCATTATTTACTATTTGAAGAAAATTTATGTCAAATTGCCTTGGGACATGTAAATTTCTCTGGCTAAAATGAACTCTAAAATTTAAAAATATGGTGTTTTCTTCATTTACATGCACAATCCAGAAAGTCTAAGAAGCTGAAGTAGATGGAGTTATGTGAAAACTAAAGGTATCCAACAATTTTTGAAACTGTAAGCTGTATGTAAACATAATGTGCTGTTTTGCCTACTTATCTGTATCTCTGTGTCCCCATATGTTAATACAGTCAGTGCCTGTATGCATTAGGGCACTGTGGATCCCCAAGAACAACCCCAGGTTTGATGATTCACTAGCAGGAGTCATATGACTCGGTGCATACTCATAGTATTTGTTCTGGCTTCTTAAAGTAAAGGGGAAAAAGCATAAGGAGAAAAAGACTGGGGACCATGATTAGATTTAATAGGCTTAATTGCCCTGGCAACTAATCGTGACAGCACTTGTAAAACGTTATCTACCAGGTCATATAGGTGCCTTTTCCTAAAAAACAAAATTCTAGGTTCTCAAGAGTGGAATGTGTTGTTTAACATAACTTATATTGTTTTATAGAAAGAATTCAGGCGTAATGAGCCAGTCAGTCTTATGTAGAGAGTTTAGAAACACTTCTCAAATCCAAGTTCCTTCATATTGGCCAAGGGTATCAGTTCTAAGATGAGCAGTCTTGGGCCTACCATGTAAATTTTTCTCTGATCGGTTAGTGTAAATGAGTGCACTGATTACTGATCTGTGCAGTGCGTGTAATATTTGACAAATTACTTAACTTCCGGGCTCGGCAGTGTGGCCTAGTGGCTAAGGTCCTCGCCTTGATCCCATATGGCTGCTGGTTCTAATCCCGGCAGCTCCACTTCCTCTCTATCTCTCCTCCTCTCAGTATATCTGACTTTGTAATAAAAATAAAATAAATTTAAAAAAAAGCATATACTATATAAAAAAAAATTACTTAACTTCCCTGTGCCTCAGTTTCTTTGCATTGCTAATTATATGTACATTCAATATTTCCTTTGTAGAGTTGTTATAAAAATGAAGTTATGTATGAAAGGCAACTAAGTGATCATGCAGTCAATATTTGTTGTTATAACCATTAATATTAGCTGCTTTTCCTTCTGGACCATGCAGTCTGCATTTTAATGCACAACATTAATTACACAGGCAATTTTGAATGCAAATTTTTATCTTATCAATATGGGAAGTTTGAATTTATGCTTGGAAAGAATTTTAAAACTGATGGCATATCTTTTAAAGACCTGTATTTGAAGTCAGAATTTTTTAAAAAGTCATTTATATTCTGCCAGAATATGATAATGAGGAAGTTATTTGACAAAAAGTGTAAATTCATTCATATACTGACAAACTTATAACTTGTCAATTAATATTTGACTTTGCAAATCATTATTTCAAGGGTGTTTAAAAGTCTGCTGAGATAAAGTATTATATATTGATATACTTGTATTAATCAAGAATTTTTATTTTGATGTAGTTGTGGTAAAATTATTTTTTCCTCAGTGTGTCATGTTGCTCATGTTTATTTGCTATGTATCATTTCATGAATTCCTAATGTCTTTATTTACCCATTTTCTACCTAGAAAACAACAGACTTTAAATTGTTTAACAGAAGAAATCAATGATAGAGTAGCTTAGGATTCTTTGTGGCATAGTCAGTCAATTGTTAGCGGCCTTATCTAAATATTATTCGATTTTACTAATCAGTGAACACAATTATGGATTTTTTAAAATAGTCTGAGTGTGCTTAATCTGTTTTAAATTCCTTCAATTAAAATATTAGCATTCCTTTCCTTGTGTAGCCATTATGATAGACCAAATAAATTTTTCAAGAATATATGTGTCGTGCTGAGTTTTCATGTATACCACAATATGCCTGGGTTTTGATACTGTTGTGTTTATAACTGCCTTACAAATTTTGAAGGATCTTCAGTGCTATAATCTTCTTGCCCTAACATTTTAATATAAGAGAGGGTTGTAATTCACATGTGAGTCTCATAAACTGACTCAGAGATTGTTCCATTAATCCAACTCAGTCCTCACTTCTTTGTGCTCACTGTTCTGTTCCTCTACTCTTTGCCATTTTCCTCATCATCTATAGCAGTAAGAAATATGAACATATTTTAAATGTGAAATATTTTAAAGTTGCTACAGGACACATTTGTAATGTTCCTTTGGTATTAAAAACCATGTTTTCTGTCTTTTGAAGTGAAACCATTACCTAAAAGTTCTAGGGCTTCTTCACACTTACTGATGTCTCATGCCTTGCATGCTTCTTGATACATTTTTTAAAAACATTAGCTGAGCACCAGGCTGGAAGGCTCAGTGGCTAAAGTCCTCACCTTGCCCGTGCCGGGACCCCATAGGGGCACCAGTTCATATTCCGACTGCTCCACTTCTTATCCAGGTCCGTACTTGAGGCCTGGGAAAGCAGTCGAGGACAGCCCTAAGTCTTGGGACCCTGCATCTACATGGGAGATCAAGAAGAAGTCTGGATGATCTTTTTCTCTGTCGCTCCTTCTCTGTGTAAATCTGCCTTTCCGATAAAAAGGAATAAATCCTTAATTTATTAGCTGAAAGTAATGTTTTAAGTTTATTGCAATATGTAGTACAATTTATTGCAAATTGGAGTACATTATCATTGCTTTATATAATATAAACTAATCTACTCTTGATTAGTTTTATTGTCTTGATGAATATCTCAATTCCTAATCTCAGGTATGTTTTACACTAATGACTCATAAATATACATATATATGAGTCATTGACCATCTTTTCTAATGTATCTTTTCACAAAATTGCTGTGTATTTGCAAGGCAGAATTACAGTGAGAGAGGGAGAAACAGAAATCTAACATGTGCCTTCGACTTCCTGAATGGTCACCATGACCAGGCATGGGCAAGGCCAAAGCAGAAACCAGGAGCAGAATCCAGGCCTCCCACCTTGGGCGGCAAGACCTGCTGCGCTCCAGTTTTAGTGGCAGGGAGATGGGTGGAAAGCACAGCACCTGAGACCTGAGCTGATGCTTCCATGGGATGCCAGGGTTCTCGGTGTCCCTAGTTTCCTAATACTTCAGGAGATCATTGAGAGAGCTTCTCAGGTTGTTTTCACATGTAATTAGTACTTCAGGCTGCAGAGATTTCCTTTATAATAGGCTGTGAATGTTATTGTGCCTTATTATCTACTTAAAACATTTGTTTATAATGTTAAGTCATTTCTAATTAATGAGAAATCATTAAAATTTTATAAGCTTTATCCTTCCAGGATTCCCTCTTAAGATAATTATTTTCCTTTAAGCACACATTTCAAGGTTATAAAATATGAATGGATGACAAAATACCCAGCTTCGTGGTCCTATTGAGCAATTGTTTATTCATAATAGTAATAGTTTTCACAGAAAATCTAAAGTTAAAAAGCTGAACAGGGCCCGGCGCAATAGCCTAGTGGCTGAAGTCCTCCCTGTCATGCACCTGGATCCCATATGGGCCCCGCTTCCCATCCAGCTCCCTGCTTGTGGCCTGGGAAATCAGTTGAGGACGGCCCAAAGCCTTGGGACCCTGCACCCGTGTGGGAGACCCAGAAGAACTCCTGGCTCCTAGCTTTGGATTGCTCAGCTTTGGCCATTGTGGCCACTTGGAGAGTTAACCATCAGACGAAAGATCTTGCTGTCTGTCTCTCCTCCTCTGTGTATATCTGACTTTCCAATAAAAATAAATAAATCTTTTTAAAAAAAAAAAAAAACTGAACAAATGCTATTCTAGATCTATCTTTGCTTGAAAAGTTTTGTGCATATCATTCTTTATATTTAGTTCCCAAATGCAACACTGAATAAAATACTAATTAATGTCCTTTTGTTTTTGCCTGCTTTTTAGAGTACTTTTTGTTTGTAAATGATATACAACATGCCCCACTAATCTTCAAAATTCTAGAGTTTAGGTCTAATTTTTTTTTCTGAAATTCTAAATTACTGCTCTTGTAGCAGCTTTAAAACGCAAAACATGGTTACATAATTCTCCATTTGATAGTCTTTAGTCATCGACTCAAATTTTTCCCCTGACATAGTGATTCAGTGTAAGTTCTCCTACTGAATTCTTGAATGTCTTAAAGACAAATGACAAATACCACTTTTTTAACTGTAGCAGTACCTCTATTAAACTGGTAAGGCCTTATCCTTTTAGAGCGCTGTCAATTAGGAAATATATATTTTATTTCAATTTAGTGACGTTCTTGTGTAGGAGCCCAGAATAATGTTCAGGACTTTGAAATAATGGCCATGATAGTATCAAAGGAGTGCTCACATTGATTGCTATTTGTGTAGTTCAGGCTCTTGCATTTAAAATAGGGTAGCCACCTTCTTTGAGTTAATATTGAATGACTTGAGTACTCTGTCATAGGAAAGGTACATCCCTAACTGAATTCTCGTTTTTTGATTTGTGTGCAAAGGGAACTTGGGGAAAAAGATAAAGGTAAATCAGCTCTCCACAACAGTACTACTTAGTATATTTACTATGATAGGCAACATAATATTCTAAATTGTGTTGTCGTGCAGTATAGTAGCCAGTAGTCTCACCTGTCTGATTTAGCACTGATTTGTCACGGGTAGCTGGTAGATAGCAACTATGTGCACAGTGTAGCTTCCAGAGTTTTACTAGCTAGTAAGAGTCAAAAGAAAACTATTCCTCTACTCACAATACTTCTGACATCAGCTATGTATATTTTTCACACCAAAGAGAAGCACCAATTATCTTACAATTTAATTTTACTAAAAATTTTATTTATTTGGAAGACAGAGGACACAGACAGCGGTGTTTTTCATCAGTTGCTTCTCTTCCCAAGTGCCTGAAACCAGAAACTTGGAACAATATCCATATCTCCCCTGTGGGTGATAGGAAGCCAGCTACCTTGGCTCTCACCTGCTGCCTTCTGGAGTGTACATTAACAGAATTCTCTTAGCAGATTTGAGAGCAGAGGGCAGGAATCAAATCCAAGTACTCTGATATGGGATGGAAGAGTTCCAAGAAATATACCCCCTGTGCGAAAAACTAGGCCTTCTATAAGTTAACTTGATTCTGCCACAAGTTAAAGGGTCAGTCCTACAACACGGTCCCCACATTAGACAACAATTACAAATGGAAGCTCCCTGAAGGTATCTGCAATTTTGCCTGACTTAGATAAAGCCAGAGATCCTCATGATTCTCTTAGCAGGCTTTAAAAGTTGTTAGAGCAGTCCACAGAAGTCAGAGCACGTGCTATTTATCATTACTTTTACTAAAAGATACGATGAAAGATACAAATGAACTGGCTGATGATGTGATCTGTAGGACAAGATTGGAAAGTGTCCTGAGTACCTGACTTTGGTGCCTGTCCTCTGAGGTCTGCAGGCCTCCGCCATGTTGATGGATTCACCAACCAAGAAACTCCAAACCTGTCCTCCAGGTTTTTATGGAATATATATTATTCCAGCATGACTATTAAAATTGCTAGCCATTAGTTACTACGTAAGTTACTAAGAAGATTGGGTGAAATACGGGGAAGGGACAATCTTCTCATCCTGTGGTTGGATTCTCTGGTAGCAGGCAGCACCGTCTACCTCCATTCTGAAGCTGCTCCTAGGCCTATCAGCAGACCCTTCAAAGGGTGGGCATTGTATCACAGTTGGTTAAGCTGTCACCTGGAATACCTGCATCTCATATTCAAGTGCTGGTTCAAATCCCAGCTATGCTTCCTCCAACCTAGATCCCTGATAGTGTACTTGGGGAGAAGCAGATGGTGGCTCAAGTACTTGAGTCCCTGCTGCCGAGATGGGAGACCCAAATGGAATTCCCGGCCTTGGCCCAGATCTGCTTGATAGGCCACGAGATTGGTTTTTAAGGATGAGAAAATTTTATTTGAAAGATGGAGAAGACAATCGCGTTCTTTCTTTTTTCTTTCTTTTTTTTTTGCCTGGGAAATTTAGACTTTAATCAGAAAAAACAAATGACATGAATTATGGAGCTAATAGTGAATCAAATGAAAAAAAAAACTAGATGACAATGTTTAGTTTCCTTTTGCAGAAATCAGTGATACTACATGATCCTAAAGAGATACAACCCATTCGGCATTATTTGTATACAATGGGTACAAATGACAATAGGGTTCAAGATGGCTCCTTTGCCAAATAAAAGGAGGCAATTTTATAACCATCTAGGTATCGTCATCATCCCTTACATCTCTTCAGAGAGAAGAAAAATCATTGCCTTTACATAGAGCAATGCTTAATTGTATTTATTTTCTGTTTCCTATTTATCTTATCCTCTGAGATTTACACAGTACTTGACACGTTTGGCCAGGGAGAATTGAACCAGGCTCTAAGGAAATGGTTGTGTCTTTTTTGTTGTTGTTGTTGTTGACATTTGTGTGTTAGATCATTTATCAGTATAATTCTAGAATATATTTTCTGTCAAGTTAGTAAATATGGATGTGACCTGTGTTCTTTTAGAGCTAGTGTCTGAGCTGTGAGCATATGTACAGAAAGGAAAGTGAAAGCTTTTTCACAGATGCCTAGGTTAAAATCTGTGTTCCTTAGAGAAATTATATTCCAAGTTTGAACACTTAAGAATTAGAATGTAAAGTAAATCAGCATTTTACTCCAAAGTAAAATAAGATGCAAAGCCTGGAAAAAGCCATTTCTTCTTCATTGCCATGCTCGTGATTGCACTCGAGTTGCTATGCTTGCGTAGTAGTAGTTCACACTCATGTTAACTATTAAATTTGTAGTAATGAGCTTTGTTCTTTAGAATGGTCCCATTTCTGCCTTGTTCACTCTTCCTCCTAAGACTTTGCTTTCTGCATTAAAATATTTAATGAAAAATAGTATGTTTACTAGTCTTAGATGAATATGTGAATTATCAGCCTTATCTGAATTGTGTATTTAATTGCAGGTACAGCAGTTTAAGCAAGATCCACGCCCAACAACCTGTCTCCACTCTGTCTTCAATGTGCAGACGGGAGATGAGTTACTGTCCTATGAGGAATATGGTCATCTTCAGGTAAAAGGGAGAAATCACAACTTTTCTATGAGTAGAAATTTAAAGCTGTGTAATTTTTAAGAAAAAATATATTTTATGTTTTATTTAAAATGAAAGTTTAAAATGAAGCTTGAATGCAGAAAATAGTGAAATCCTAACCACAGGTATGGGTTAGTGACTGTAACTGATAATATATAACAGAAAATCACAAGTTTTTCTTATTTGCCATTCCAATCATAATATTTGAAATGTGAATAAAAGTGGAAGTGTGCCACTAGAAGGCTGAAGAAGAGCCTGGTGTCAGTGCCCTGAGAGGATACTTAGGTGAGGCCGGCAGTGCAGTTAAACTCTTTCCCACTGTATTGATGAAGATCACTGAAAAGTTCATGTTAGTCTCAGACTTTAAAACCAGAATATGAATCGCTTCTCTGCCTTTTGGCTAAGATCAAGTGTAAAACCAGAATATGACCTTGTCAAGGTCGACACTCACTGGACCTTGAGACTTGAGAAGTTAGGAGGCATCCAGGATAGACCGGAAATGCCAGGTACTAGTGGCACACATTGCTGCTTTGTCCAGGATTTCCTGGGCACAAGGAAGTTACTGTGCCAACTTTCTCTCAGTTGCCCAGAAAGGAACAGGAGCAAACTGAGGCAGACACAAGTCACCAAGACTATTAAAGAGAAATATTTATATATGTTAGGCTTGTCTAGGGAGAGATTTACATCTTCTTTTCAATGGACTTAAATTGGCATTTGCATTTTGATGGCTAAGTTAAAATTTTGGGCTGCCCTTTTTCACATTTAATAACCGCTTTATTGAGACATAATTCACATAACATAATTCACCTATTTAAATTGTATCATTCTGTGGTTTTAAGTATATTCACAAAGTTGTCACAATCAATCTTTGTCATTCCAAAAAGAAACCCCGAATTCCACAGCTCTAGGAAAAACACCAGTAAAGTATCTTTGTGTATTTACTAATTCTTGATACTCATATAAAGGGATTACATAATGTATGATCATTGATATGTAGTATCTTTGATTTAGTGTAATATTCTCAAAGTTCGTCACTGGAGTCCTCCAGAGAGACAGAGCTAAAAGGGTATGTGTGTGTGTGTGTGTGTGTGTGTGTGTGTGTATACACAAGAAGGTATTTGTCAGAGGAGTCAGGCCAGAGGACCATAAGGCTGACAAGTCCGATGCAGCCATCTGCAAATTGGGAAATTAAGGCTACCAGTAGTCCAAATTGAAAAAAAAAAACCCTCAAAACCAGAGATCCTGATACTGTAACTCCTAGAGGGACGACTCAGAAAGCCCAGTGTCCTCAAGAAAGCTGTCTTAAAGTTGGAGAACCTTGCATACTCATCCCAGGGCAGGAGAGCACATAAGAGAGAAGCAAGAATTTGCTCTTTGCCTCTTTGTAACATGGAGACCCCAGCCTACTGGATGATGCTGTCTCCTGTTGGCTTGAATCTTCCCCACTCAGTCCATTGGTTCGTAGGTCAGCCACAGCTGGACATGATCTTTGATAGCTTTGTATGTATTTCTTTACCCATACAGTTTGTGATCCAAACCTTCAGTGGTTATGCAAGGTTGGCGTGTGCTGTGGCCTCTACCTTTCCTCCTCCTTTATCTGATAATTTAATATTCCACTGAGGCGTCTATGACCTTTTTTTCATTAAAGTGGGAAGTAGCTATGATTTTGTGGTTTTTTTAGATTATGTATCTTTTTAATTAGTAGACTCATATTGATGAATACGAATGTGTTATAGAAATTCTGTGTTCTCTGAAGATAAGGCACATTCCAAGATGCATTGCGTATTGTTATTTCTGTGCTGGCATGGTTATAATGTCTTGCTTACCAAATAAGTTTTTACTCACCTGTGTTTGAGATAGATTACTGTTCTGTTGCTTCTTTTGGGGTAAAGCTGTTCTAAGGTAAAAGTAAATTGCACTCAGAGGTTGAAAGTATATGTTAGCAAAGACATGCTGTAGAGATACTTGTCAGTAGTTCTACTTTCAGCCACTTTCCTAATCAAGGAATAGGAAAGGGATTTTAGAATTTTACGTTCAAAGTTTTGATTTCATTGTGAATTAAATTTATACTTCCATTATTCCACAGGAAAGGAAATAGTTTTTGAGTGACAGTATTAAAGCAAAAGACTTGTAATTTTAGCTTGAACATTTGATTTCATAGTATATTTTTGTGTTTACTGTGACCTTTCAGATCAATGCAGTGTCCCTCTATCTCCTTTACCTTGTGGAAATGATTTCCTCTGGACTCCAGATCATCTACAATACTGATGAGGTAGGGTTTCCTCAAATTCTCTATAACTCATTTTCATCTCTGGTGATACCTTGCTTTTTTTTACTTTTAATAATGTGTTTTTAGTTTCATAAAGATGAATCATTCTTAGATTCATATAATCAGAAAATATTTTAGCTTTCAAAAGTGTTTAATATTTTAAATTCATTTTTTAGAATGTGCATTGTATAGGACTTGTAGTAAAGCTTTAATCCTTTATTATTTCAAATGATCAAATGTAGCTTCGGACAGTTTCAGGAACAATGGAAGAGAACTGCAGATACTCTCAGCATCCTCATGTCTTTTTGTAAGCCATCCTTTTAACAGCAAGAAGAAACATCCTATTGTACTGTATTGATTTGTAGACCTCAGTAGGGTTTCTTATGTTTTCTAAAAGAAGACAAATGCCATATTCTTGTTCTTAATGGGAAAATTGTAAAGAATTTATATTCCAACGTTGAGACACATTTATTTCACAGATAATAATGCTTAAACCACACTCAGGCACACATGCTGACACATTTGGAAATGTGCCACAATGAGGCTTTTTTAAAAACAGCTTTTATTCTTGATGTGGTTTGTATAATGAAAACTCCATTAAGAAGTAGGCATACTGTATAATTACATTATGTGCTAAAAACCCAAATTATCTTTGGACTGTACTGAGAGTACTAGGAAATAGATAGTCCTCCTGTCAATAGTTTGTAGTCTTGTACAACTTTACATTGTACACATTTACAGCTTTATATAGTGGATAAAGCTTATTTACAGGTCAAGACAAATTATGCAGAAAAATAATATGAAATTAGTAATTTCAAATATGGCTTCTCCAGATGATTTATCGTATAATTTCACCTTTCAATATATCCAATAAATCAGTTTTTTTTCTTTTTAAATTTTTTTAAGGATTTATTTACTTGAGAGAGTCAAGATGGCAGAATAGGGCAGGTCCACATTTAAACAGAGACTCATTAGCTAGGGTGAAGCATAGAGGGCTCATTCAAGGAAATAGGAGAGGACAGGCTGATGGCAGAGTGGGACGTGGAGATTGATGGGCATGGGAAAGCAGCAGAGACAACATTGTGGTGTTGCAGTGACCAAATACCCCAGTGGTAGTCAGCGAGCAGTGATCTGAGCTCCATCACTGGCTGAAACTTCACCAGCAGCCAGGTGGGAAGGAGAGTGCACTGGGAGCTCAGCAGGTAAACCCAGGCTAAGAACTGCCCGTCCTGCTGATTTGCTTGATTTGACCAGGAGCACAGATCAAGCAGGTGGTGTTAGGAACAGGGTAGATTTCACAGCCTAGACCCCCACCAGAGCCACATCGGGTGCCATTTTGTGTAGAGAGGCAAAGGCTGTGAAATGGGACTATGCATGCACTAAGTTGGGATAAAACTCATTTTTGGCTCAGTGTGTTGCAGCAATGTGGCATCCTACAGGCTCCACCCACCATATATCTGGGCAGCCCTAAGGTGTAATGGTCAGCAGATCCAGAACTCCACGAGTGGCACATCAGGCACCATTTTGAACAGTGTGGCAAAAGTTTGAGACTGGAGATACAACAGTGAGCTGTGCATGATTTGAGAGCAACTCACTTCCAGCTCAATGTGTTACACTGGTCCAACAGGGAGAATAATACCGACTTTGGCATCCTACAGGTCAAAATATGTCTGGTTGGCCCTCAGACCTAACGGCCAGCAGGTTCTGGCAAGATCAGCACCACCAGCAATCTAGTTATTTGGGACACCTAGTGTCTCCCTAATCCTGGAACCTGCTCCAGCAGGGAGGCAAGTTTTGTACAGACAGTGGTTCAGCCTCAACCTGATTTCACAGGAGGTGGAGAGTGCTGAACCCGGAGCTGGAGCCATTGAGACTGTGGTGGAAGCCTAACACAGCTCAGACCTGAAACTTGCTGGAAGGAGTGGCGCAAGTGACTGCAAACAAAGAGCCATGTACCAACTGCAATAAGTAGAATCGAACTGTAAGCCTGTGTGTGACACAGCATGTAACATATTGATATTAGACAGATAGTAGAGGGCTTGCATTAACTCTTTTAGTAATTGAAGCTCCTTCTATATAAATTTATTCTTCTGATAAATTTAATCCTTTATAAGGTGTCACTTGGGACCATATTGTTTTTAAATTGTGTATTAGATCCTGGATCAGAATTTCTTCTTGTTACTAAATATATTCTCATCATAGGACAAAGAGGACAAGTAGCTAGGAAACTACCATTCATTCTCTTCTCTATTTACTATCAAATTTTAGATTTGCCACACACTTTGTTTTTCTGAGGACTGAAGAATGTAGAGGTGGGAGATAGACATGTACATATAGACATGTACATGAGCATATGATATATATGTAGTGCTGTGTATTTTGTTGTGTATCTTTGGGTTTTTTTTAAAGATTTATTTATTTTTATTGGAAAGTCAGATATACAGAGAGGAGGAGAGACAGAGAGGAAGATCATCTGTCCGATGATTCACTCCCCAAGTGGCCACAACGGCCGGTGCTGTGCCGATCCGAAGCCAGGAGCTAGGAATCTCTTCCAGGTCTCCCACGTGGTTGCAGGGTCCCAAAATCTTGGGCCATCCTCAATTGCTTTTTCAGGCCACAAGCAGGGAACTGGATGGGAAGCGGGGCTGCCAGGATTAGAACTGGTGCCCATATGGTATCCTGGCACATTCAGGGCGAGGACTTTAGCCGCTAGGCCATGCTGCTGGGCCCGATCAATACTGGTTTTTTTTTTTTATTAAAAATGAGTACGTATGAAGGAGACGAAGTTTTGTAATTCTTCCTTGGCAAGCCTATTGTCTGTTTTACTTAATTGAAGAGTAACTCTTTATTTTACTTTTTAGAAAAGGCTTATTTATTTTGCTTGAAAGAATTACTGAGAGAGAGGGAAAGGAGAGGGATCTTCCATGGAAAATACCTCAACTGGGCTGGACTGGTCCAAAGCTGGCACTCAGGATCTTATTCCTGGTCTCCGACATTTGGGCCATACTCCACTGCTTTCCCATGCCATAAACAGGGAGGTGGACCAGAGGTGCAGCAGCTGGAACATGAACTGCCACCCTTATGAGATGTCAGCTCTGCAGGTGAAGGAGCGGCTTGCTCTGCCACTGACAGCCCTGAGAATGATGTTCACCTAAGTCATCACCTAAGTCAATGGAAATAACACATTTACATGTAATAACTGCTACATCGAATTCCCTGACTCTGCGACATTTATATAGATAAATCTACAGTTAGATTTTAAAAAATAAAATCATGTGGAAATGAGTCCAGAAAATCTTTATTTTAAATCGAAGATACACACACAAATTTGTATAGCAGTGTGATTTGTTTTCCATTTAGAGGTAGTATTTTCTTGCTATTATAATAGAGTTCGATTACATAAAAATATGTATAATTATGTTACAAAAGGAACTTCCTATACTTTGGTTGATCTCACAACTCTAAGTTGTAAGAATACATTGAGGGCTTGGCAGGTTCATGCCATGTGCTGTAGCTCCAGCATCCCATGTGGGCACTAATTCATGTCCCAATTTCACCACTTCCAACCCAGCTCTCTGATCCTGGCCGAGGAAAGCAGCTGAAGATGCATCCACGAGGAAGGCCTGAATGATCTTGTCCCCTGCTCTGTCTCAGCTCAGCTGTGGCCGTTGCGGCCATTTGGGCAGTGAGCTTCAAATGGAAGGCCTTCTCTTTACCTGTTTTTCTCTCTCCATAAAATCTGCCTCTCATATCAAAATAAATCTTTTTACAAAATGCATTGAAAATGATAATTTACATGATTAAATTTCTGTCTTCCCTTTCTGTGTTTGGTTTTCTTTTGTTTTTAAGATATTAACCTGTTAGTTATGTGTTTCTGTACTACATCTTATGCTAAATCTTACATGGAAGTGTAGAAACTGCCTAAATTGACTCTAATGTATCTTCTCTGGGATCATTCTGTTAACATGACTCCAATTTTGTTAGCCATTTAAAAGTATTTTATCTGACAAATTTGTGAATCAAACATATACATGTGAGCTGACACTCAGAATTTTCATTTGCTGGTTAAGTCCCCCTTAAGCATTGAGCGTGGGCCAGGGCTGAAGCTGGGAGTGGGAAAATTAATCTTGGTTTCCCATGAGCCATCTTTGCTCCGTATTGGGAAGAAGCTAGATCTAGGAGTTGGAGCTGGGAATTGAATCAAGGAGCTCCAGTGTGGCACATACACAACGACTGGGCTAACTGCCTGCTTTTTAGTGTGGTAGCCTTTAGTATTAATGAAGGGTCATAGTCAGTGTCTCGCCATTTTAGAAAAAAAAAAAATAGCCAAGTTGTTTTTCTTAAAAATTCTAAATTAGTGCAGTAGCTTAGTGGCTAAAGTCCTCACCTTGCATGTGCCACGATTCCATATGGGCGCTGGTTCATATCCCAGAAGCCCTGCTTCCCATCCAGCTCCCTGCTTGTGGCCTGGGAAAGTAAATGAAGAGGGCCCAAACCCTTGGCACCCAGCACCCATGTGGGAGACTTGGAGGAGGCTCTGGGCTCCTTGCCTCAGATCAGTGCAGTTCCAGCCGTTGGGGAGTAAATCAACGGATGGAAGATCTTCCTTTCTGTCCTCCTCTCTGTATATCTGACTTTCAAATAAAATTAAATAAATATTTTAAAAATTTTTTCCAAATTTTGGCTTAACAAACCTTTACTTGGAGCCTTCTATAGAGTTAGTTGTATTGACAATATAGTTTGTCAGGTGGTTCTGTATGTGTTTGAGTGTTGCCACCATAAATGAAAGTACATTTATGCAGGAGTTCCCGATCACTTATTCAGCTCTTGAAGAGGGCAGGATTGATTTAAGAGAGACTAGTTACATTAACAGTCAAGGGGAATTGTGTTTTGGACTCTGTTGGTGGATGTAATTGCATTTTGGATATACCATACAGGTAGAATCAGTAAAATTAAGTTATCAATGTCTAAGTAGCATGAGAAATAATGAGTAAAAGATCATACTGCAATTGTGGACGTACATATTTGGTTATTAACTGACATATTGGAGAACATGAGAAGAGGGTTAGGTGAATAGCAGTAGCATGGGTAGCAGTTGTTTTTTGGATCTGTTGTATTTGACATGCCAATTAGACAATGAAGTAGATGTAACTCAATGGTGATTGGATAAGCTGGTAGGAAGTTGAATAGTGGGGTCTTGGATGGACCCAAGAGCCTGGGAGCCTGTGATATGATGGCATAGTTCTTGGAACCCGACAAAATTAATTTTGGTATGTTATAAAATATAAGTTACAGAAAATACTAAGAGAATTCAGCAAGGGAGGTTATGAAGGAAAGATCAGTGAAATAGGAGATTGAAGTATTTTAGAAACCAATGGAACAAAATGTGTGAAGCAGCAGGGGACAATCGGCTAACCAATAATCTCTAGAGGTCAGATTAACACTGTTGTCATTGATTAATTTTTTAAATTTTCTTTTAATTTCTTCAGTGACATGTTATTAATTCACTAGCATGTTATTTAACTGCATGGCATTGTAAATTTTCTATTTTTATTCCTGTTGTTGATTTTGCTTATGGCTTTTCATTTAAGGGGATGTATAGTAACTGTGTAATAGAGACTATCATATCCAGATGTGAGGATACAATGCATTCTGCATCTCTACTTCTAAATCAGAGATTGGCTCCCAGTGAAACTGTTAAACATATCTTCACACAAGGATGCTGGACTGTCTGCCATTGTGTGTACCTGCATAATTACAGTTTCATTGTTTGTAACTGCAAAACCTACAATACCATTGTTTGTATCTGTAAAACTAAATTGCAGAATGATGGACTTATGATTGCTTATAGAGGACTATACTATAATAATATAGGGGAAATCATTGGGTGGGGGGATTAAGGAAGGAAGTAAGGGAAATTCAAGAACCTGTTGAACTGTGTCATTGAATTATAACAATATAAAATTGTAATAATGAAAGTAAGATGATAAGCAAACCAGAACAGTTTTGAAAGCGAAAGAGGGCAGTGCACCAGGAAATAGGCTAACTCGGGTTTATGCAAACATTGTCATGAAGTCTCTGCGAAAGGTGTCGGTAGGAACAACCTTGAAGGAGCAGAAGGGAGACTAGGCAATAAGCACCCGAGTTTTCTTTCTGCATCCCGGGGTACTGATGCGGTTTCTCCCCTTCCCTCCGGCCTACCCCCAGATACAGGAAGAAGAAAAAGGACATTGGAAACTTTCTCCTAATCCTTGACCATTCCTACCCTAATCAATAGTCCACCTGGGCATACTCAATTATGCAAATATCATAAAAAATAAAGTTGGAAAAAAAAAGATAGGATTGCAGAAATGAGATAACATGAAGACAGGGATGCAGCCTCAGGGAGGATGTTGTTTGAACTGGTAGATGAGCTGATAGGAAAGATACGAGAAAAGTGTTACAAGGCACGTGTGCTGTACAAACTGGGTATATGAGTGTGAGCAGGCAGTGACACCAGTTGCATTCACCTTTGATTGTTCCTGTTTTCTCAATGTGATATAAAGCCAGAATGGCACCCAGGTACGAAAAAGAACCATTCTGAAGGACAAAGGATCAGTAGGTCTCCCCATGAAACTGTTGAATTTATCTGGACAATAAGATGCTGGACTCTCTGCATGGTCCATGCCCGCAATGGAGCAATAATGACTGGTTATGAACTGTCCTGCTATAACAATATGGAGGAATCCAATATGGGGGCAAAACTTTTTGGAGGGGTTGGGGGAATCCCAGAGCCTGTGAAACTGTGTCGTAAAATGAAATAATAATAATAAAAATACTGTTTCAATAAATAGCATAGATGTAGGAAACGAGAAATGTGGCTTCATAAGTTATTCATTACTGTGGTCTCTGAAAGAATATTTTATCATGTTTTATTCTTAATTATGGAAATTGGAAGCTTGTGTACATAAATGATAAAAGCTATTTTAGCATTGTCATCTTTAGAGATTTTGTAGTAGATAAATCAGCAAAACAGTTCCTAATGCTAATCAGAGATTCTTTTATTATTTTAGGGGTATTCCAATCTAAAGTGGAAAACATAGGAAAAATAGTGCAGTAGTGAGGACTACACCAGTATTGCTTTTAAATATACAGATCTAAGTATTAGTTAGAAAGGCAAAGCAACAGAGATCGAGGGAAACAGTGATTTTTGTTTTGTTTTGTTTTTGTGATTTTGTTTTAAAGATAAATGTTTTCCTTTGAAAGTCAGAGTTACAGAGATAGAGAGATTGCTATTTGCCATTTTGCCACGGTGACTGGATCTAGGCTGGGCTGAAGTCAGGAGCAAGGGATGTTTTTTAGGTGCCGCGTGGTGGTACAGGCCCCTGTGCACTTGGGCCATCCTCTGTTGTTTTCCAAGCACAGTGGAACTTTGTCAAAATTGAGCAGCTAAATCTCCAACTTGGAGCCGTGTGGAATGCTGACAGGTGGTGACTTCACTGGCTGTGCCACAACACCAGCCTCAGATTTTTTTGTAAAATAATTTTTTTAAAATTAATATAAAGAAATCATTTTTGTGCATTCTTTAGTTTTAAGAAGATGACAATATTTTTCTCATGGTACTCCCCTGATTATTCTCCTGCCTTGCTCAGTTTTTGCAGACATGATTTTAATCTGCCAAATATTCACAGGCCTAATGCACCCCTAGTCACAATATTCAAGAAGTATAAAAGAGGAGGAACACAGTTTCATTCAAGTATAAACATACACTACCAATAATTATTACATCCCGAAATGACTATTTTATTCCTCTGCATTTTTTATATTCCTTAATACCTGCTGCAAATCAGAGGAAGTGGGTGATGTTTATCTTTTTGAGACTTGTTTCATTAAGCATGGTGGGTTTCCATTGCATCTGATTTCTTGTAAAAATCAGGATCTCATTATGGCTTACTAATTGTCCACAATGTATATACACCATATTTTCTTTATCCAATTTCAGGTAATGGACATCTGGGTTCGTTGCTATCTTAGCTATTGGGAATTGAGCTACAGTACAGGGACTTTCTATTCTGTAGTTCTACCCATGCATCAGCATTTTTTGTATAGATTGATTTTTATTTATTGAGAAAGAGAGAGAGAGAGAGAGATCTTCCATCCATTGGATCACTCCCCAGATGACTGGGGTGTGCCAAGCTGAAGCAAGGAGCTAAGAACACATGTGACTCCAACAATTTGGAGTCTCTTCTGCTTTTCCAGGCGTGTTGTGGGGGGAGCTTGGTTGGAAGCAGAGCAGCTCAATTTTAGCAAACAGCTCCTCGCCTTTGCCCAAGTTCTCAGTGTGACTCCAAGGCACCCATCTGCAGTGCACAGCTTTCACTTTCTGGTTTTCCAGATCCTCAAGTTGAAGCAAAGGTGTAAGGTTGGGTTCACAGGTTGTTTCTAGTGTTCTGTAAGCTGTACATGTGTAGACAGCCTTCTGATGTTTTAAGAATACCAGGGGTAGGGCTCGGCGGTGTGGCCTGGTGGCTGAGGTCCTCGCCTTGATCCCATATGGCCGCTGGTTCTAGTCCCGGCAGCTCCACTTTCTCTCTGTCTCTCCTCCTCTCAGTATATCTGACTTTGTAATAAAAATAGAATAAATCTTTAATAAAAAAAAGAATACCAGGGGTATTCTGCAGGCCCCGGTCTCCCAAGGATTAACTCCACAGCTTAGCTTGTTTCTCAGAGCATAACAGGATTGGTAATTTTGGCCTGATACATATAGCCACTGGCTTAACCGCAAGTTCCTGCTTCCTATTTGTCAAGTTATCTGCCAGGGGATTGGATAAAACTCAAGGGATTTAGGGTGGCCACTAGAGGATTGGATAAACACTGGGAGGAACTGAAGGGATTTAGGGTGGCCACTACTGGGAGGAGCTAAGCAGAGTATAAAAGAAAGTCTGGAGTTGCAATAAAGATCATTCTGTCATCGATCGGCATTGGGTGTACTGCGTGTTGCCTTGTCTTGTCTCTCTGCGTTGTCTGCGTTGCAACCCTAGTCCCTCCGCTCGGCTCGGATTACGTGGCGACGAGGGCGTTGCCAACAGTATTCAAAAGATTTGTGGAAAATATGTCTAAAGAAAATTAATTTATGAATTTCAATACATTGTAGCACCAACATTAACAACTTTAAATATCTTTTTCCTAAACTTTAAAATTATTTTTCTATGAATTCAATTCCCATTAGTAATTATGTTTAATGTAACATTTTTCCTCTCCCCATAGCACTTTCAACTTGAAGTTTATTCATTCTGTGTGACATCTGTTAACCCAGGAATCCTAATACATTTTTTTTTAAAGATTTTATTATTATTGGAAAGCCGGATATACAGAGAGGAGGAGAGACAGAGAGGAAGATCTTCCATCCGATGTTTCACTCCCCAAGTGAGCCGCAACGGGCCAGTACGCGCCAATCCGATGCCGGGAACCAGGAACCTCTTCCGGGTCTCCCACGCGGGTGCAGGGTCCCAAAGCCTTGGGCTGTCCTCGACTGCTTTTGCAGGGCACAAGCAGGGAGCTGGATGGGAAGTGGAGCTGCCAGGATTAGAACCGGCGCCCATATGGGATCCCGGGGCGTTCAAGGCGAGGACTTAAGCCACTAGGCCACACCGCCGGGCCCCTAATACATTTTACAAATCATTTTTATAAAATAGCTTTAATATTCTGTGACATGTAACTGCATTTAAAAGTCTATGTGCAGTACATCTAATGGGCGCCCATGTGCTTGAAATATGCAACCAAATGCCAAATGAAGTAAAAGTAATTTCTTCATTATCCAGTATTTAGCAAACACCTATTAGCAAACACCCATAGCATGCCTTCTTTTGGATATATAGACTTCATGAAATAAGTTGTTAGAGTCTTAGTGTTTTAAATAATGCTCTTCTTCAAAATGCTTATATATATTTTGAATAACATTTCTAAGTTTTTCAAAATTGATTAATACCTTGACATTGCTATCACTTCATTGATCTTATAATCAGTGAATTTATACATATATCCAAATTAGTACCTTTGATTTTTTTTACTATATTTAAATTCTTAAGTACTTACATTCATTAATTATAGAATGTTATTGAATAAATTTTGGCTTGTCATTGCTAATAAATGACATATGAATGAATGAAATTGATCTTTTACCTGGTTCTTCCTAAATTATGGCTCACTCTGAAGTCTTAGATTAATTCCTCCTGTGTTGTTTACTGTGGCTCCAGTACCTTAGAAAAAAGGGCGCTTGTTTCCTCATATGCTGAGTTGCCTGGAAATGACTAATAGTTTATCTTACTTTCTTTATTACCTCAAAGTGGCTGTTCTAAAAAGAATGAAGATAGTTCTTAAGAAGGGATCTGTTAGCTTCCTTTAATCAGAAATTGCTGCTTTTATCAGAAATATCAAAGACTTTTCAACTGGTTTTTGCTTTTTCCTCACTGATCAGAGTGCTTGTATAGCTCCCTCTACCTGACTATGGTTGCTGAGAAAACGGGGACTTTTTTTTTTAAGCATATTGTAAGTCACATATGTAACTAACATTTTCTGGAAGCCAAATAATAAAGATAGATGGAACTATTGTTACAATGTGCTTTCCTATGTACAGTATATGTAGAATAATAATTCAGTATTTAATAAACATGAAAGATTGTATAACAAGATATTTTAGATGGTGTTTTGCAATATCTTCAAATTCTGGTATGTATTTTACACTGAAAGTCCCTTTAAACTCTGACTGCATGGTATGTACTAGGTAGACATGTTCATTATGCCTACTTTATCTGCTACATGTGATTGTTTTAAAATTATGGGAAAAATGTTAACTGATTGGAAGACATTTGTCCTGTGAAGGAGCAATCCCACCTCCAGATTTTTTGTCTGTTTCCTCCATTCTGTATCCTCATCCAAAGTCATCCAACTGACTGTCTCTTGAAATTTTCACATCTTGGAAACCTTTTTTCCTATCCCAAATGGTAATTCATCCTTGCTTTGTTGATGGCTGTGACCTGTTGTTACTGAAAATTAATGCAACTTGCTGCTCATTGGTGATCAGAGCTTTTTATAATACTTTGGCTGTTTGAATAGTTATAATTTAAGTGTGATTCACATATTTTAATGAGGAGTCAAATATTTTCATTTCAGACATTGGGAAGCTTACATAACATGTTTTTTAAGCTTTGTTTATTTGAGGTCCCAGTGTGCTAACCTAGTGGCTAAAGTCCTCACCTTGCATGCACTGGGATCCCATTTTGGGTGCCACTTCATGTCCTGGCTGCCCCGCTTCCCATCCAGCTCCCTCCTTGTAGCCTGGGAAAGCAGTCTAAGATTGCCCAAAGGCTTGCGACCCTGCACCTGTGTGGGAGACCCGGAAGAAGCTCCTGGTTCCTGACTTTGGATCACCTCAGCTCTGGCCATTCCAGCCACTTGGGAAGTGAATCATCAGGTGGACGATCTTCCTCTCTGTCTCTCCTCCTCTCTGTATATCTGACTTTCCAATAAAAAGTAAATAGATCCTTTAAAAATTTGTTTATTTGAAAATTAGAGTTGCAGAAAAAGTGATCATCCATCTGTTACCTCATAATTCCATCCAAGGCAATTTGTTTTATTCTATAAATAAGATAAATGAAAAGAATAAAAGCTATTTTATTCTTTTTTAAAGTTTTATTCATTGTTTATTGGAAAGTGGGATTTACGGAGAGAGAAGCAGTTACAGACAGAAAGATTTTCCGTCTGCTGGCTTACTCCCCAAGTGGCCACCAATGGCCAGAGCTGAGCTGATCTGAAGCCAGGAGCCAGGACCTTCTTCCAGGGATCCCACATGGGCACAGGGTCTCAAGGCTTTGAGCCATTCTCGTCTCCTTTCTCAAGGCACAAGCAGCGAGCTGGAAGGGAAGCAGAGCTGCTGCGATGGGAAATGGAATAGCCAGGATACGAACCAGTGCTCATATGTTCTCTTGACACATGAAAGGCAAGGACTTTAGGCACTAGGCCACCATGCCAGACCCTATTTTATTCTTCAAATAAAACTAATTGTCACAAATTTTTAAAATATTTGTAGCAGAATAAAATAACTTATTATGAAGCAAAATTTATGTTTTGATCAAGTATGTTTGTTGCAAGTATATCTAGAAGAACTAAAAGGAAAACTTTTGACTTTCTCTTTTTACTATGCCATGAAATTTTCACTTTGTTTATTTAAAAACTTTAGAAATGCCTTTTATAGGCATTTTAAATTGTTCCACTACTTGATGTCCAGTGTAATAGGACATTACAATAGGACAATAAAAAAATCCCTTTTCTTTTTTTTAAAGTTAACTGCAGTACTCCAAACTTCGCAAAGCCTGTGACTTTTGAATAAGAGTTTTTTTAATTGGGATGACATAAATTACCCATTTCCCCCTGAAATTTTACAGTTCCTGAGTGACAGTTCTCTATTACAGAACACTTTTACCTGCAATAGTGTAACTGTTAAAAGAATAACTCCTCTCCAAGGATAAATCATTTTTATAAATTTAGATGTCAGGGTACAGTTTATATGAGAAAATAATTATTCATTGATTTTAGTGTTCCTGAAATTTATGACCACACATTATTGCTGTTGTAGAAGAGGAGTGTCATTTTCTTCAATAATATCAAAACATTAAAATGATAATTAGCTTTTCTATCAGCTTTGACAGAATGTGTATATTTATGCCAATTTCATTATCCAGGAATTTGAAAAAGCAGGAGTTCACGTCTGACAGTCCACACTGCAGAAAGCCCAAGCCTTGCTGACCCCACTGCTTCTCATAATCAGGCCATGGGGAAGAGAGGCTGGAGCCTAAATACCTAAGCGACCTGTGGAACTAATTTGCCCCACCAACCTGTGCTATAGATGTGAGAAAAAATATATACATATATTTGTGAACCCAAGCACATACAATAAAGTAACAAAAATGCACAACTTCTTGTTACTGGTGTTTGTAGCTCGAGGGAAAGCCCCCATGTAAGGATACATAAACATTTGTATAAACAGTCATGTGAGGAGCAAGCTGTAGCCATACGGAACAGTTTGTAATTGGCAAGGAGTATGGCTTAGCCAGGATTCTTGGCCTGTGGATTAGCCAATTTACATAATTTCTGGACTTTAGGTTCCTAGAGCCCTAACTCCACCTGTAAGATTTTTGATTCTAGGGCAGTAAGGTGGGATAGATAAAATCTAGAGTGTGAGAAAATGATTGTAGTCAGGAACTGCTAATTTAGAAAAAAGGAACTGGCCAGCAGATAACAAGGGCTTCAAAAGTTTGGTTAAAGATAGCGTTAAAAAACAACATGCAAACAAAGAAAGCAAAGGATTGGCCTATGTCTTAAAGTGACCAGATCCCACGCAGAAGCCTAGATCTAATACCTACCACCAGCTTCTTACTCCAGCTCCTTGCTAACTCGCTAAATCATGGAAATCAACAGTGACTGCTCAAGGAATTTGGCACCTACCACCTTTGTTGGATATTTTTGAGTTTCTGTCTTATAGCTTCACCTTGACCCAATCCCAACTGCTAGAGGTATAATTCTTACTGCATCCATGCCTCCATGTGAGTAAGTGAAATTACGATAAAAGACACTATTTTTACTTTGATTATGTATCATAGTTGATTTATAGACCATACATTCAAGTGATTTGATAATATAAAGAATAAATGTTAATCATTACAGCAATATCTTCACTGGGAACATACAATACTATTAATGTAGCAGCAAAATACCTATACTTCAGTGACTTATTTATTTGAAAGAGTTTAAAAAGGGGACGGGGAGGAAGAGAGAAAGTTAAATCTTCCATCCTCTGGTTCACTCCCCAGAAGGTTGCATCAGCCAGGGATGGACCAGGGTGAACCAGAAGCCAAGAGCTTCTTCCTGTTCTGAATGGCACTATCCCAGGTCACTGTCTTCTGCTCTTCCAGGTCATTAAGCAGGGATCTGGATCAGAAGTAGAGAAGAGGGATACGACTCAATGCCCACCTGTGCTGCCAGTGTCACAGGTGACAGCCTTACCCACTGCGCTGTTCCCCAGATAGTTGTGTTTGGTCTAAACCAATAGTGTGCAAATAAAACCGAAAATGCAGCTTTCATGACTGTACTGTCACATCACAGGTCATTTCTGCGATGAGATGTGTTTAGTTATTTTCCCTGCACACAGTTCTCAGCACAAACCAGCTTATAACCTAACTCAGTTCTGACACCATCTGAAGATGAAATTAGATTTCACAGTTTAGGGATCCATCCCCCCAGTGCTGTCTTTGGACTTTAGACACCAAGTATGAGTCTCACGTTGTGAAGTGTACTACAGCTTTTTCAAAGATCCTAACAAATGCGGAAGGCAAGATAGATGTTAAATGTACTGAGTGCAGAAAATAGTAAAATCCTAACCACAGCTGTGGATTAATTACTGTAACTAACAATGATATAAAAGAAAATAGCAAGTTTTTTATATGCCATTCCTTTCATAATATATTAAATATATATTACATATATAACATATGTGTAATGTCAATAAAGGTAGAAGTGTGCCACTAGAAGGCTGAAGAAGAGCCTGGTGTCAGTGCCATGAGAGGATACTTAGGTGAGGCCGGCAATGCGGTCAAACTCTTTCCCACCATATTGATGAAGATCACTGAAAAGTTCATGTTAGTCTCAGACTTTAAAACCAGAATATGAATCGCTTCTCGGCCTTTTGGCTAAGATCAAGTGTAAAACCAGAATATGACCTTGTCAAACTCGACATTCACTGGACCCTGAGACTTGAGAAGTTAGGAGGCATCCAGGATAGATCATGCGATTGCAAGTTCCCGAGACTTTGGGCCATCCTAGACTGCTTTCCCAGGCTATAAGCAGGGAGCTGGATGGGAAACGGGGCAGCCAGGACATGAAATGGCACCCATATAGGATTCCAGTGCATGCAAGGCGAGAACTTTAGCTACTAGGCTACCATGCTAGGCCCGATGAAAACATTCTTACAAAATAGGTATATATAATAGTCAACTATTAGAAGCATTCCCTTTAAGTTCAAGGACAGGAAAAGAATATTTATTATGTAAGTTTTATTCAATATTGTGCAGATAACCTTAGGTGAGAAAGAAATGCATATGAATAGGAAAAGTGGAAATAAAAAAATTTCAGTGGTGTTACTGTTTACATAATAAATCCAAGTGGACTGCTGTTTAAGCTATTAGAAATCATAAAAAAAAATAGCTTAGCCACAGTGCTTAGATGTATTTTTTCACAAGGGAGATTGTTTACTTATCTGTAGAGATTGATAACTGGTTTGGAAAATAAGCGTGATTTAAACTAACATTGCTGTTATTTACCAAGAAATGAACGTAACAGCAAATGGACAATATTGTACAACTTAAGTGGTAGCAAAGAAGAGGATTTGCATAAATACTAATGTAAATCACGTAGCTAGACACGCAGGCTTAATATTGTAAAACTAGCAAATCTTAAGCTTCTTGGAACTTGACAGATAAAATCTGAAATTCTTATAGAAGGATAAAACATGAATGGCCACTATGAAGAAGGGAAAGCAAAGGAGACTCACTTTAATGCCCTATCATACTTGCATGTCCAATATACATGGAATTAAACCATGTGATGCTGGTACAGTGACAAATAGCCCATAGACTAGAACTGAGAATCCCAAAAGAGATCTGGTACACACTTCAGGCTTACATATACATCAGGAGCTAGAATTATAAAAACGAAGGCCTCAAACAGCAGCACAGTGAACGTTTCAATAAGTGGTACTCCACTGTTCTTAGGAAATAACTGTGGCTGCCTCCATTTACATGAAACCCAATTCCAGGTGTGAATGATGAATGGGAAAATATTATACCTGCAGAACTGTGATGTTCAAACTTTTTGATCTCAAAATTTCTTTAGACTTAAAACTAAAAAAAACTTTATGGAAGTTTTATTTGGTATTTGTTTATTTTGCATGTGTCATAATCATTGCTGTAGAAATTTAAAGATGTATTAAGATGATTAATTTGAAAAAATCCATTTGCTAATGTAAATATGGTATTTTGTGAGAATAAACATGTTCTCCAAAATAAAAATGATTGAGTGAAAAAGTAGCATTACTCTACATTTTTCGATAGTTTTTGTTTTGCTCTTAAGGGAAGAAAGACATCTGGATTCTCCCAGCTGCTTTTCCCTTCTGTCTGTTGCCATATCACATACCACATAACCCCTAGAAAGCTCATTTTTACATTTTTGAGGGAATAACAATGAAAATATTTTGACTTCATGGTCTGTCCAAATTCCAGTATCACACTTTGAAAACCATTGTTGAGGATACTTTAGACAACTTTCTTCCCACTCCAGGCCAAAATGATGCCTTCTTCAATAAGACATAATAGTATAAACTACACACAAGGACAAATTCATGATTTTTATTCATTCAGGTAACAATTGTTCATCAGAAACAACAATAAATAAAATGAAAATAAGCTGATGAGAAGATGTTTGGAATACATGTATCTGACACAAGTTATGCATCTAGAATATATAAAGATCTGCACTAATAATCATTGATGAAAAGCCTAGTTACAGCAAATTAGGCAGCATAATCAAGGGAATTCAAATAAAATCCTGATGATTTACCAATTCATATTCATCATATTGGTGTAATAAAAGAGTTGTTTGATTCTAAGTATCTGCAAAGGATGCCAAGCTGTGAGAATTCTGTAAGTGGTTGGGCTGAGCGTATATTCCCATCACTATGTGGAGAACAATTTGGGAGCATCTAGTTAAGTGTAAGGTGCATTTTATGATCATGCTGCAAAACCGCTTTCAAATAAAACTATTGATTAGAATTTCCCTATTTGCATACCAGGGATAGGTTGCAGAAATGCCAAATTCTTAAATTCCAGAAGGTGTTTTGGGGGCTGGGCTTATTCTGTCTTCAAGTCCAGCAACCTCTCTGCCAGCAACCTTGTCTCATTACCTTAGTGTGCTGTACAGATTTACTTTTTGTGTGCTGTGAAGTCACATGGTTGGGAAGTTCTTTCCTGGAGACATTCTAAATGTTGATTGCAATAGTTGTGCACAAAAATGTGTTACTGTAGGAATTCAGTGAAGAAATGTAGAAGAGGGAAATGAGACACAGTCCTGTGAGCTATTAAAAGGTTAAGATTCCCACTCCGTAAATGAAAGTGCCTTTTGTTTGGTTCTTGTATCCAACTCATGATTAAGGTTCCCACTGTATAAATGAGAATGCTTTTCTTTGATTCTTCTGTCCAACTCATGATTACAGTTTCCTGCTAATACAGATCCTACCATTCACACAGAAAAAGCTGGATTTAGTTGCCTGCTTCTAGTGTTGACATCGACTCAGTTCCAGCTGAATGTGAACCTGAGTGTAGGAGCTTTCTCTGTTTATACCTATCTCTGTCTCTGCTGTAAATATTTTTAAATAAATGGTATATTTATTCATTTATTTAGAAGGTAGACTTTTACAGAGAAAGAAAGGAAGAGTTTTCCAACTAGTGGTTTGCTTCTCAAAGGCTTTAACAGCCAGAGGTATGCCTATGTGAAACCAGGAGCCAAAGCCTTCTCCTGGGACTTTGACATAAACACAGGGACTCCAGCACCTGGGCCATCTTCCACTACTTTCCCAGACACATCAGCAGAGAGCTGGATTAGAAGTGGAACAGCTGGGATTTGAAGCTGCATCCATCTTGGAAGTGAGTGTTACAGGTTTCAACCTCACCACTATTCCACTGGTGTTAGTCCCCAAATAGCTACAGTAGAAATTTCTGTGAATGCAATCTACAGTGGCATAAACCGCTGTAACTAAGTGATCAAGATTATGGTTACAAGGAAGAAAATGTATTAACATCATGAAACTTGGGTTATGATGCACTAAGAAAGTCACAGCAATATTTCCATTTTATTGCCAAAAATAATTGCCCTAAGTCCAGGACATGTGATCAGAAGTATCAAGATCTGAAGCCAGTTTTATAGCACTGCTGATTAAGCCGCTGCTGCCTCAGTGCCAACCTCGGATATCGCAATATGGATTAGAGTTCCAGTAGCTTCACTTCCAATCCATGTGTCTGCTAATGTGCTTAAGAAAGCTGCAGAAAATGACCCAAATGCTTGGGCCTCTGTCCCTGATGTGGAAGACCCAGTGGGCAATCCTGGTTTCTGGTTTAAGCCTAGACATTAATAACATTAATAACATTAATGGTTATTAGGAGTGTGGTACAACATAAGACCTCTTTATCTCTTGTTCTTTCTGTGTTACCCTACCTATCAAATCAATAGACATGCATTTTAAAAAAAAGTATCAAGGACATAAAAACCAGGGGAAGAGTGAAGAAGTAAACTAAGGAGATATGTCAACCAAATACTCTAAGGATTATAACTACTTTACGTTGGATTTCAGGAAAGGTTTTTCTGAGGTAAACTAAGGTTCCCCAGAATTTTTCCTTTTAAAGCAACTACTGTCTCTGGAAGAGGGAGGTGGCTCAGTCACACTAAAGAATGTAAAATAATAAAAGCCTTAAGGATTTAAGAACACACAAGAAAATAATTAAGATGGCAGAATAGGGTGAAGACACATTTAAACAGAGAAACATTAGGGTGAAGCAGAGAGGACACATTCCAGGAAACAGGAGAGTACAGACCAAAAGCAGAGGGGCACCCTGGAGACTGATGGACACAGGAAAGCAGCAGAGATAACAGTATGGTGCTGCAGTGACCAGATACCCCAGCGGCATTCAGCAAATGGTGATCTGTACTCCATTGGCGGCCAGAATGCCACCAGCAACCAGGTGGGAATGGGACTTCACGAGGTAAACCCAGACAGAGAACTGCCTGTCCTACTGGTTTGTTTGATTTGACCAGAAGCAGAGACAGGGTGGCAGATACCAAACAGAAGATGTCGGAACAGGGTGAATTTCACATCCCAAACCTCCACTAGAGCCAAATTGGGTGCCATCGCGTGTAGGGAGGCAAAGGCTATGGGACCGCACTACACATGCACTAAGGTGGAACCAAACTCATTTTGGGTTCAAGGAATTGCAACGACATGGCATCCTTCAGGTTCCACCAAAATAGGTCCAGATAGCCTCCAGACATGGCCAGCAGATCAAGCACTCCACAAGCTTCACATCAGGTGCAATTTGGTATAGTGTGCTGGGACAACAGTGTGCTGTGCATGTGCTATCATTCTGCATGAACCAGAACTAGGAAAAATGTTGTAAAGACAACAGAGTAGTAATAGCAAAGGATCACAGGAGGTAGAGTGCTGAGCCAGGAGCTGGGGCTATAGAGACCATTGTGGAAATTTAACATAAGAACTCTCTGGAAAGAAGTGGTACAAGTGACTGCAAACAAAGAGCCAGGCACCAACTGCAAAAAAATAAAATCAGACTGTAGACCTGTGAGTGACAGAGCTAACTCTGAAAACTCTGTAACAGAGAAAACTCTGCTAACCAGAAGTTCAATGACCCCGAGCAGAAGAAGAGACAAAGGCACAATGAATATTACTGAAGACTGCCCCATGCCGGAATGCAGCTCCAGCCGAGTTCGGAGCTCGAGTAGGGTGTGTGGAGTCGGCGATAAGAACAGACATGGACACCGTCACTTGGTGCCTCTTGTAACAGCTCAAGAAGAAGCTGTCCTTTTTATTTACTCAGACACATTACAAGCCTCTGCACAATTGTTTGTTCTGTTTTTACTTCGTGGCTAAGTGGGTAAGCACAGATGTTTGATTATTTTATTTTTCACTTTGTGGTCAACCAAGTGCTCTTGAAGGTAATTTTGTAAGTTACCATAATCATTTTCTTCAAAGCAAGCCACTACTCATTCCTCAGTAGTAGCCACTGGGTGACAGCCAGGGCTTCAAGGCCAAAGCACAATTACTAATACATTCCTACTGTATTTCTATTTCTACAACTTGCCCATCATGTAATGGGAGAAATATGTTACAAGGGAAAAAACAAAAATCCAAAAGTTTCAAATGTTAAATCCCCTTGTAAGTACAGGCTCTATAACCCCATAAACAATCAAATAATAATCAAAAGCATGTCTCTGATATTAATGAAATCACCCTATGATTCCTTTAGTTAAAAAATTATAAAAGCGGCTAAAACAGCTACATTTTCTATGCTCTAAAGAGTTGCAGGGACAGGCTAACTGTTTAGGGTCACAGTAACTATAGTTTTTGCTATAGCAGTTTCAGCTCATACTCCCATCACTTCCATTAATTTGTAAATTTCTTATCAAGCAATTCCCAGAAGGCATGCTACATGTCTGGGCCAGATTCTAGGGCAACGGATGGACACACAGTTAGGTGTCCAGAAACGGCATGGGCTCAATTGTACTCCTGTGTGTAGTTAAGGCCCGCTCACCAGGACATTATCAATAACATTAACTCCCTAGCTCACATCAGTTTCAGAAGCCACCTTGCAGGGGCAAACAACAATGCCTCAGTAGATTACAGGATTCTTCGTGGGGTGGTTGAGTGTCCAAGCAAAAAGGGGGTGGAACTGTGTCAAGGTGATCAGAGAGACATCTGCTGGGCCCTGCTGAACAGCTGAAAGCTCCCCTGGGCCCTGCCAAGCAGGGGAGTTGTTCTCTTCACACTTTTGTGTCATCCACACTTACTGGTCGGACCCCAGCACCCCTGCAAAGGAGCAAAAGCCTTTGCCGATCTGAGTTAACTAAGAGATGCATTGAGAAAATGGGGGATACAGAATTCAGAAAACTCTTCATACAGCTCATTATTAACAATGAGAAGCACGTAAAACAAGAGTTCAAGGAATTTAAGGAATATGTCCACACTGGAAATTAATCAAATGAAAGCTAATATTTCAGAAGTTAAGAATAAAGGGGAGCAAATTAAATGTACAGTGGAGAGTCTCCAAAATAGAACGAAGAAGGCAGAAGTAAGAATCTCAGAATTGAAAGATATTTCTTGTCACCAGGGGGAAACAAACAAAAAGCTGGAAGAAGAGCTGGACCAAAGTAAAAAAAAGTACTCAAGAATTGAAATGCACTATTAAAAGGCCAAATACAAGAGTTATGAGAGTCCCAGAAGTTGTAGAGAGAGAAGCTGAGTTTGCAAATGTGTTTAATGAAATAATGAGGGAAATTTTCCCTATTCTAGAGGAAGATTTGGGAAAAATATCCTGACGGGGCACAGAACTCCCAACAGGTCTGATCAAAAGCAATCTTCACCACTACACGTGATAATCAGGCTCTTTTCAAACATAAGGAAAAGATCCTTAAATGTGCACGTGAAAAAAAAATCAATTGACATATGAAGGAATGCCAATTAAACTCACAGGAGATCTTTCACAGGAAACTCTGCAGTCAAGAAGAGAATGGAGCAAAATATTCCAAATTCTAAAGCAAAAAATGTCGGCCCAGGATAAAGTACCCAGCAAAGTTTTCCTTTGCCTTTGAAATTGAAATAAAATTCTTCCATGGTAAAGAAAAGAATTTATCTCTTTCAAACCTGCCCTACAAAGGATACTTAAATATGTTTTCTTGGCAGAGAAGAGGAATAGCATCCACCAAAACCAAAGGCAAATGCGAAGAACATCCCAGTAAAATAACAACAGAAAATTAAATTAATGAACAACCCATTGCTAAAATAATAGAACCAAATTACCACCCATTCATATTAACCCTGAATGTAAATGGATTAAAATCATCAATCAGAAGTCGTAGATTAGCAGGCTGGATTACAAAACAAAACCCATCTATTTGTTGTCTACAGGAGACACATAGAACCAGCAAAGATCAGCAGAAACTGTATCTCATGGATTTTTATGCTTTTAGCTTCATTTCTTCAGAACACATTTTTTTCTCATTAAATTCTTCAATGACTCATAGATCATACAATAGCATCCTTTTCTTCAAGAAGGTTCTTGGTTTTCTTTTTCATTTCTTCAGCAACACATCAGTCATTCAGCAGCATGTTATTTAACTTCATGGTGTTGTAAGTTGCTATTTTTTCTTCCTGTTGTTGATTATGTTTATTGGCTTTTCACTTAAGGGGATGTTTAGTGACTGTGTAATGGAGACTATCATATCCAGTGTCGTGTTGTTTAACTCCATGGCATTGTAAATTTCTGTTTTTCTTCCTGTTGTTGGTTTTGTTCTGTGGCTTTTCACTTGGAGGGATTTATCATGACTCTGCAGTGGAGACTGACATGTCCAGATGTGAGGATACGATGCAGTGTGCATCTGCACTTCTGGATCAAGGATGGACTCCGAGTGAAACTGTTGGATGTGTCTTAACAATGGGATGCTGAATCTCTGCTACTGTCGATGCCCACAATGATGGACTTATGACTGTTTATGAGGAACTATGCTGTTGTAATGAAATGGGAGAAGTCAGTGAGGGTGATGGATTAAGGCAAGGGGTAGGGGAAATTCCAAGGCCTATGGAACTGTATAATAAAAATAGTAATAATATGAAAATAATAATAATAAAAAATGAAAAACAGATACCAGATGGATGGGAAAATATTTTTTAATAAGCATTTATCTTCCAAGAGGGCTTATGTTCAGTTTTTGAGCCTTTTCTAGCCCATGAAATCAATTGATCAGACCCTGCTAATTCAACCTAATGAGGGATTAATAAATCTGTATCAGTCTAATTTTTCAGTTAATGTTGTTGTATGATCCTTGACTGGTTATAAATATCCAAATAACCCTTATCAGAAAAAAGTTCCCCACCCATGAAGGGGGAAAATCAATTTACAAAACTGTATTGATACTGTCAGAAGGGAGATCCTGGAATGTTTCCAGTAGTAAGGGAAATTTATTAAATCAGTTATATAATATCCATCTTTTCCATTTAACATATATAATAAAAACGTCAGTTAACTTTATATTTAGTGTTTGAATTATTTCAGTGAACATTTATTAAAATCTTTATTTTCAAGGGCTTTCATTGAGACATTTGCACCTCACGTCTTATATAATTTCACCATTATCTTTAGTTTTTTTATTCCCAGATTGTCCTACTACATATTGTTTGTATTTGTATAAAAATTTTTAGTTAATACACAATAACCGTAAATATATATGGGATATAGCATGTTAATTTAATCTGTGAATTCAGTGAAGAATGAGCCAATCTGAATAATCAATATTACCTCAAACATTTGTCATTTCCTAATATAAGAACATTGAAAATTCTTTCTTCTAGATATTTCACAATGTATATAAAATTGTCATTGAGATTTTTTTCTTTATTTGAAAACTCATTTTATTTAAAAATATTTTATTTTATATTTTATTGAGGGAATGTGGTAGAGACAGAGATCTTCCATTTGCTGGTCCACTCCATAAATGATCAGTGCTGGGCCAGGCCAAACCCAGCAGCTAGGACCTTCATGCATGTCTCCCACATGAGTGGCAGGGGCCCAAATACCTGGGTCATCTTCTGGTGCTTTTCCTAGGCCATAGAAGGGCATTGGATCAGAAGTGGAGCAGCTAGAACATAAACCGGGTACCCATAATGTGATAGTGGTGGCAGATTTACCTACTTAGCCATAATACCAACACCTATATAAAACATTAGTATTAAATATAGCCACCCTGTAATAGTATAGGAAGCTGGAACTTATTCCTCCTGTCCAACTTCACTCTTGGACTTGTCAGCCAACCTTCTGTAGATGTATTTAAGGGCCTGATGCTTACAATTGACCTATTATTATACTGTTTTGTTAATACTGATTTGTTAGAGTCAATGCTATCAGTTTTATGTATATAGACATATATACATATATCTTTGCCTTTGGAGTTTATGGTAAACTAATTAGAATAATGTTCGTTTCTTCAATGTGAGAGCTTTTCAATGCTAATTTGCCATATTTCTTATCACACAACCTTTAATTTCATGAAGTCTCTCAAGATTTTGTGTTTTTCAGCACAGTATTACTTTAAATCAGTTTATCCCAAAATGTGGTTGACTGGTTCCTTTTCAGTTGCTCTGGTTTGAAAATATTACAGATATTTGAGTCACCGTTCTACATTTTTTTTAATATTCAGAAAATGCTGCAGACCACATTTATAACTGACTGTCCTGGTTCTTTTGGATTAGAAATAATTCTTGGGCCCAGCGTGGTAGTTCAGTGGCAAAATCCTCACCTTGCATTCACTGGTATGCCACTTGGTGTCAATTTGTATCCCAGCTGCTTCACTTCTCATCCAACTCACTGCATTTGGCCTGGGAAAGCACAGGTGATGGCCCAAAGTTTTGGGAACCTGCACACATATGGGTGACCTTTTGGTAAAAGTGCCTGGCTCCTGACTTCAGATCAGCTTAGCTCTGGCTTTTTGCGGCCACTTGCAGTGTGAATCAATGGATAGAAGATCTTCCTTGCCCTCCTTCTCTCTGGAAATATACCTTTCCAATAAAATAAATAAGTCTTTAAGAAAATAATTCTCCAGACGCTTTTTTTCAGAGTGGATTTCAAAGATTTAGACATCAAAGCAGTGCAACCCAAATTAGGTATCAGTATGCCAATCAAGCAAAGCTTAACTAGCAACACTGGGTCCATAAACTAGATACAGAATTGAAATGAATACTCACCACACCACAGTCTTGGAAATGATTAAGATTTTTATTTGTATATTCCAACAGTCTTGTTTTCTCAAGTGTCTAATTTTTAATCAAAGGGCAATATTATTTGTGTGGGAAATGCAACAAATTTACATGTTTGAGTTCTGAGAATCATGTTTTCAGTTTCTTATAAGAACCATTTAGAGCATGATGTTTTTCAATTTCAGATGTTTTGCATTTAAAAAGAGTAGTGTTAAACTAATTTATACTGTGTCAGAAGTCCCGTAGAGTTTAAGGTATAACCACATAATCAGTACACTAATGATTTTGTCCTGAATTATATACATATTTGCATTAATTGGTATACTAAGGGAAATGATTTCATCTTAATAACAGGTTTTTTCTGGGAAATGAGTTTAAAAAAATGTTTTGCACAGCTTGTGATACTTTGGAGTTGCAAATAAGGGGTAGTGAACCTGAATACTACTTAAAAAGGAGAAACAAACACATAAAGCAAAAATGAGTTGTGTTCCTACTATAAGTGTAGTGAGGGTTAAAGTCAGACACTCAAGCCAGAGAAGTTATGCCTTGGGGCTATAGGAAGATTCATAAAAAAAACTTTTCAGTTATTAATGTGAAGCTGTCAAGATTGATAAGACTTTTGACCAAACGTGTTGCTAAATGTCTCTTTAGAAAATTATTTATTTTTATTGGAAAGGCAGATTTTTACAGAAAAATGGAGAGACAGAAAGATCTGCCATCTGCTGGTTCTCTTGCAAAATGGCCACAATGGATCTGAGCCAGTCCGAAGCCAGGAGCTGTTCATGAGTCTCCCAAGTGGGTGCAGTGTCCCAAATTTGGGGCCATATTCCACTGTTTTGCCAGGTCTCCATCAGGGAGCTGATGGGATGTGGAGCAGCCAGGACTTAAACCAGCACCCATATGGGTTTCTGGCACTTGGAGGTGAAGGATTGGCTTGTTGAGCCATCCCTAAATACTTAATACTAAATTAAATACTTATTACTAAAATACCAAACCTGAGCTGCTTTTGTTTTCTTTTTAGATTTATTTTTATTGGAAAGGCAGGTATACAGAGAGGAGGAGAGATAGGAAGGAAGATCTTCCATCTGATGATTCACTCCCCAAGCGGCCTCAGCAGCCAGTGCTGCGCCAATCCAAAGGCAGGAGCCAGGAGCTTTTTCCAGGTCTCCCACGCTGGTGCAGGATCCCAAAGCTTTGGGCCATCCTCAACTGCACTCCCGGGCCACAAGCAGGGAGCTGGATGGGAAGATGGGCTTCTGGGATTAGAACTGGTGCCCATCGGATCCCGGCACATTCAAGGTGATGACTTTAGCCATTAGGCTACCGCGCCGGGCCTGAGCTTCTTTCTTAAAGGCCATCATTGTGGTGCAACAAATTGAGCCGCTCCACTTCCCATGCAGCTCTCTGCTGATGTCACTGAAAGAGTGATGGAGGTTTACTGGGGCGCCTGTAGTGCATGAGAGTCCGGAGGAGACTCCTGGCTCCTGACTCTTGACTTTGGCCTGTCCCCGGCCCATTATTGCTGTTTGTAGAGTGAATCAGCAGGTGGATGAAGTCTCTTTGTCTTTCCCTCCCATTCTATGTAACTCTGCCTTTCAAATGAATAAATCTTAGAGAGAGAGGGAGAAAAGCATAAGAATCAAGTTTGTTTTGTCTTACTGTTTTTGGAGGGTCACAGTCTGAGATTCAGCAGCCCCTTAGCCTGGCTGGATGTGTCTCAAGGTAGGATCACATTACTCGCTAGGAAATAAGCAGAAAGCCAACTCTTCCTCTATCCTTCCTGTGGTCTCTCCTGAGAGTGTTGTCAAGGGGCTGCACCTTTGCTCTGGAATCACTTGCTAGAGCCTCCACCCTTAATCCATAACCAGTAATTCATTAATGTGTAACATAAAGCTTGGGTGTTTAAATGTCTGCTTAAGTTTGAGGAGCTAAATTCTGTTCAAATGCAACAGAATTGATGTGAAAACTCACTAGTCATTGTGGCAGTATAAATATTGGGATTAGAGGAGATGCATAGTATCAAAAACATTTTAACAAATGTAGCTTAAAATCTAGTTACTGTTTATGTGTGACAGATGTTGCTATGGAAATAAGACCACCAGAGACTCGATAGCCACTTGTGGAAAGGAAGTAGCCTTTTTTCTAGAGAACATTGGCCAAAATCTCTCTCTGATGGATGAACTCCAAGGTTCTTTTGCCAGTAAGCTTTTCTAGGGTTAAATCACAGGTTTTTGCATGGGCGGGCAAGCAAGCAAGGGAATGCAGTAGCAAAGACTCAGCTGTTAGCCATGAACTGTCAGGACATTACTCCACAGTCCCTAGCACCTTCTAGTCTGCAGTGTAAGCTGTCCTCTACGTGACCTACGTGTGAGCCTGTTTTTATTGGGGCCTTTATGCAAGCCTAGTTTTGCCCTTCAGATAGTTGACAAGCATCGTATCTAAATTTTAGAAAAGGTGCTTCGTGCACTCAGTAGAGGGCATTGGCTTCAAAAGCTAATGTGGAACAAAGTTCTCTTAAAGGGTTAAAACAGAGAGGACTTCCTCAAAATGGAGCTTACCCCATTGATAAGAGTCCATTTCCCACAGGTAACAGCAGTATCTGTAGCTATAAAAAAGGCAGGAAGATTACATTTTTGGAGAAATAACAAACCCAAGACTTCCTATTGATTTAACACGGAACTGGCAATTTGCAGAAAAGGGTAATACATTTTCATCTCCAAAGTTTCAGTTTCACTTAATATTTTGTTTAGGTCATTTAGATTATGAATATTATATAGTATCAAAATAGTGTTTATATTTTTATTAATTTTTAAGATAATATTCAGTTTTCAGGAGCAGTAATAGATGTTTCATTAAAGAATTTTAGTGGGAGTATTGAGAGAATTTAGATTTTATTCCTGGACTGTATAATATTAAGTTTTTACACCAAGTAGGCTTTATAGAAATCTCAACAATATTTGAATGTTCATAACAATGCAGTAATCTCAGGAATTTCAAGATGTTAAAAAATGTGTGTTGGGAGACGAGTATGTATTTGAAATGCCGATGATACCTAATTGTTCTCTTCAGTGTCCTGAAGACCCTGTTATTGCATATGTCCTCATGTGTCCTCTCTCTTCTTGTAGGTCTCTTTTATTCAAAACCTTGTATTTTGTGTGGAAAGAGTTTACCGTGTCCCTGACTTTGGTGTATGGGAAAGAGGAAGCAAATATAATAATGGCAGTACAGAGCTACATTCCAGGTAATGTGCTGATTTCTGGGGTTTCCTTTTTTTTGGTAAAGGTTTATTTTTATTGGAAAGTCAGATATATAGAGAGGAAGATCTTCCATCCAATGATTCACTCCCCAAGCGGCCACCACGGCCAGAGTTGAGTCACTCTGAAGCCCGGAGCCAGAGCTTCTTCCGGATCTCTCACAGAGGCACAGGGTCCCAAGGCTTTGGGCTAACCCAAAGCTTTCCCAGGTCACAAACAGGGAGCTTTTTTTTTTCTAAATACATTTTATTATTGTTGTTTTTATTTTATAATACAGTTTCATATTCCCTTATCCCCTCCCCAGTTCCCTCCCCCCCCCAGTTCCTCTATATCATTACTAACATATAGTTCTTCATACTCAGTCTTATGTCCATCATTGTGGGTATAGACAATGGCAGAGAGTCCAGAATCCTTTTGTCAAGATATAGTAAACAGTTTCATTGTAAGTCCATCTTTGTCTGGAAGCAGAAATGCATACCACACTACATCCTCACATCTGGATGTTAGTCTCCATTTCACAGCTACTGTACATCCCCTTAAATGAAAAGTCATGATTCAAAATCAACAGTAAAGAAATTTACAATGCCATGAAGTTAAATGACATGTTACTAGATATGACAGTCTCCATCACACAACTGCTGTACATCCCCTTAAATGAAGAGCCACAAAACAAAATCAACAAAATCCGGGAGAAAAAGAAAATGAACAACACCATGAAGTTAAATAACATGCTACTAAATGACTAATGTGTAGCTAAAGAAATGAAAATCAGGAACATTCTTGAAGAAAATGATGCCACTGCCTGATCTACGAGTCATTGAATGATTTAATCAGAAGTGAGCTTAATGGGAAGTAGGGCTTCTGGAATTAGAACCAGTGCCTGTATGGAATCCTGGCTGTTAGCTGTTGCACTGGACCCTGGGGTTCCTTTTTGTTATTTAAAACCTATGAAATTTCAGTATGAATAAAAATCAAAGCCTTAGATTGGGACTGTGTAAATTTTTTTAACCATGTTAATTTTCTAACACACTTTTTCCACCTATGACTTGGTGAATTCCTCTTAAAATGAGAGTCTGGGAGTCCACTCACAGAGCCCTTAAATAAATGAGGACAAGTGAGAGGGCCCTTGCCCAGTCTCCTGAGGTATTATGCATATCAGCAGCCTTTATCATTAGTCTGCAGTTGGGTTTTTCTGCTTAACCATATCATTTTCTTTTTCCACTCCAAAATTATATAATTTGAAATGTCAAGCACATTGGAAGTTTGAAGCTCCAGTTGTATATGCGTTGCATGTAAAATTTCCTTCCCTGTTCTAGAGCTATTTTTATCCTAACCACAGATTCCTATACCCTTCAGTAATACAACATTCAGTCTTGACTGTAGACACTGTGCTCAACATCTTGAACTGTATTTTAGTGTGTTTGAAAAAACAGCAATAGTTGATGACTGATACTGTTAAGGGATTTCCTTTAATCCTTACTTTTAAATAGCCTTATTGATTCATGGTATTTTAATAAATCCTAATTTTATGCCTTGGAAGTCATGTTCTACATTGTAGCTCATCAGCTACACATTTAGGAAAAGATGTACTAAACGAAATGAAACAGGTCTTTGGCCCAGCAGTTCCGATGCTGCACGAGACACGTGTGTTACTGCCTGAGTTTGAGTCCCAGTTCTGCTCTGGATTCCAGTTTCCTGCTGATGTTCACCCTGGTAGGCAAAAGATGATGACTCAAGTGCTTGGCTCCCTGTTACATACGTAAGAAACCCACTTTGAGTTCTGGGCTCCATGCGTGAGCCGACCTAATCTTGATATTGGTGCACATTTGGGGAGTAAAGCAGCCTTTCTCTATTCTTGTCTGTTTGTATCTCTCATTTTCTCTCTCTTTCATATACAATGAAAAGAAGCAAGTAAATATTTAAAAAAAAATAAAGCAAATATCGTCACTGTAAGCTGGTTTGGGTTATTGATAATTACGTAACATAGAAGGAATAATTTAGAACGTAATGGTTAAGAAGTACCTGCAGCTGGATACTTTTTGAACAGGCAGACTAATCACATATAAAAAATAAGCTGATATAACATATTTACTAAAGTAAATACTGCTCCAGATCATTCAACGTATAACCAAAAGCAAGGTTTTATAAACTTTGTGTGCCTAGGTTTTCTCAACTATACAATGAAGCTCATAAGTTTCAAATTTTAAAGTTATTCCAATGGTTCAGTTAGTCTAGCTAAATGATGGGACTCTTTGGCATTAGTAAGAACTAGAGTGCTAGAATGCTTGCACATTAAAAAGAATTTTCCATTAACAAAGCCTGAAATTAAAAAAAAAAAGTTTTGGATTAAACCTGATACTCCTACACCTTTCTCTTTAAGTATATATATATATATATATATATATATATATATATATATATATTTTATAAGATTGACCATTTTTACAAACAAAACAGTAGCAACCAGTGAGGAAGTTCGAGTAATGTATGGAAGCTCAGTTCACACATTATACAAACTAAGAGACAGTAAATATAGAAAGATAGTATTTGTTACATTCGCTGACCACCAGGGAAAGAATAACTCAGCCAACTATATGAAAAGAATTGAGATGGCTTTTATTTCAGGGAACCACGGTCACGGGCTTCCCTTCCCCGTGCAGCAGAAAGGGCAGAAGTGAAGGAGCCAGCTGCAGAGGAAGAAGAGCACGGAGGAGACGGGGAAGGGGCTTTCTAAACTCTCCTTGATACGGAAGCCGAAATGGGGGTTGCCATGGCCCTTATTAGTGTGGGGATATGGGTCTGCCCCTCATTCTTGCAACGGTGGTCTCATTGCCTGAGGGGCCCACCAGAATTCCACCATCCATTCTGGGTTTGGTCAGAGGTGAACTCCGCCCTCCTCTGGTTACCGTGGTAACCATCAGTATTATATTTCTGACATCTTCCTAATCAAATTCTCAACATTCTAGGTATCAGTCAAATTATAAGAAAGTGAGTCTGATTAATTAGGCTGCGTTTTAAATGCTTATCTTATTTTTTAGTTGTCATTTTGAAGTCTCTTCCTTATGTTTTACTACTCCCTACGTATGTAGTGATCTGATCGCACTGACATTAGGTTCAGATTAAATTTTTTGTGTTGTTAAAGATTGATTGATTTGTGGATTCGTGAGCCCCTGGGGGTGAGGGATCTGATGGTGCTCGATTCGCCTGGCCTGGATCCTGGGGACCACGTGTGAGGTGGGTGCTGGGTTCATGAACCCCTACGGTTGGGGACCGGGTGGGGCTCGGTGTGCCTGGCCTGAGTCCTGAGGCCTGCTTGTGCATTGGGTGCTAGTTTTCTGAGCCTCTAGGGTGGAGGATCCAGTCGGTTCCCGTTGCCAGGCTCGGGTCCTGGGCCCACTTGTAAGATCAGTGCCGGGTTCTTGAGCTCCGTGAGTGGAGGATCCAGTGGGGTTCAGGTGGACTGGCCCTGATCCCTTGGCCCACCTGAGCGGTGGGTTCTGGGTTCTTGAGCCCCGGGACAGGAGTCTGGCAAGGCTTTGATTGCCTGGCGTGGGTTCTGAGATCCGTATGTGAGGTGCATGCCAGGTTTGTGATCCCCGGAGGTGGATCCGATGGGACTCAGATTGTCAGATCCTTTTTCACTGCCAGCGAGTGGAGGCAGACCCTGCTGCACGTGGAGAGTATGGTAGCCCCTTTAGCACCGTAGCAAAGGAAGAACAGAGCAAATTGGACAGCTACTGGAGCAAACAATAACAGCAGAAATCTGGGTGAATGGAGATTTGAGGTCGACTATGTCAGCCAATGGACATTGAGAGTGTTGCCTCACCCTTGGATTGGAGAAAAAGAATTTCAGAACTATCCAAACCGCTTGATCAGAACCCTCAGAACATACACACTACAGAGTGGGACTCTGGGTTGATATTGGTGATGGGTCCCTATTCCTGGGTACTGGGACGTCTGGGGAGGCTGGATGTGGCTTCCCCCTTATCTCTCCCCTTCCTCCAGAGAGAAGAAATAGAGAATGAAGAAACAATGATTTCACCCACTTTTCCCTAATCCTCAATGCTTCCCACCCTGGTCAACCATGTAATCATCTTTACAAAAAAGATTGATTGATTTGAAAGTTGTAGTTACAGAGACAGGGAGTGTGAAACACACACACACACACACACACACACACACACACACACACAGAAACAAACATAGCAGAGACAATCTTCCATCTGCTGATTTACTTCCCGAATGGCTGCAATGGCCAGGGCTGACGCAAGCCTAAGTCAGAAGACAAGAGTTTCATCTCTGTCTCCCACATGGTGGAAGGGGTCCAAATGATTGGGCCATCTTCTGCTGCTTTCCCAGACATTAGCAGGGAGCTGGATGAGAAGTGCAGCTTTAGGGAACAAAATCACATATGATGCAGGAATTGCAAGCAGCAACTTTACCTGCTGTACCACAATACCTGTTCCAAGAATGAACTACGTACACCAGAAGTTTCTCTGTGTCTTAAAAATGTGGTGAACTCAGAAAGAGCCTTGTGAGACTGTTGGGACAACCTACTTGAAAACTAAAGTTTTCTAAATCTTCTCATGTCCCTGAGGTACCAGTCCTCAAGTTGAACAATTAAGGATTTTGTTTTAGGGCTGAAAAAAACATCATGTGAGATTCTTTGCTAATTTTTGCAAAATTAATCTTAATTGTACTAGACCAGTTTTGTTCAGATGGCTGGGAAATGGCATTTGCCACTTAGTTTTGAATGATGGGTTTCCATTGATAATTATCTATGGCATAATATTTTATAACACCCACGAAGAACTTTAAGTTTTTTTTTTTTCCCAAATGTTTCTCAGTCCAGGTCACCACAAACCTGTTTTTGCTATGTCATTTCTGGTGCCAGTTGGATGTGTTTGGGAACAGCAGGAGAACTGTACTCCATGGTGCCTAGGAACACAGTGATGGCAGTGATGGGAAGGAGGCTGGTATTTTTCCTTACCGAGACCTGGGTAATGGAATATATAGCTGCTGCTGGGATCAAGTTATAGCATTTGGTCAATTGCTGCTATAGATTAGCTTTGAAGTCTCTTGGCCTAATTGGAACTGTATCTTTTTATACAGTTAATGCAATATTCTCCTTATGCTGTTCTCAGTTTCGGACAGCTTGAATTAATATATACGATGCTTTTCAACTTGTCTTTGGTTTATGCCCTGATAAACCCATCACTGATTGAAAATGTAAGTCAAAACTGGATTTAGGGTCTGTCACTGTGGCCCAGCATATTAAACCACTGCCCACAACACTGACACACTCTCCATGTGCAGTAGTGTCTGTGTCCGCATGCGAGGTGCATGCCAGGTTTCATGAACCCCGCAGGTGGGGGACCCGGTGGAGCTTAGATTGTCTGATCCTGGTCCTTGGACCTGCCCGCGAGTGAAAAAGGCATAGCAAAAATCCAAGAGCCTTGGTTTGTTTAATGCTTTGCTCAGATCCATGTTGATCTACTTTGGACTTCAGATTTGCTGATATCTCTTCAATCCAACTTCTTGAATTATTTGCCGTTTCTTAGATAAACTCCAGAAGCTTTGTTCTGTTTTATCTCAACAGTACTCCCTACTTGTTGAGCAGAATCCACTGTAACTGCAGTTCCGACCTTCCTAGGGCTTCAGTGAAAGGTGCTGTTGCTCTGAGTCATGAGGATTCTCTTGAGATTTTTCCTGTGCTGCCATTCCTTGCTTTCCTGATTTTTCTCCTGACTTTCCTGTAACCGGAAGTAGGTATCACTACCTCTTAGGGTATCCAGAGCTCTTTCAGGCTTCTTTCTTCTGTTCAATATGCAAGTCTTTCCATATCCTTCTATTTTTATTTCTACGAGAATGCTTTTGAAAAAAGAGTGGAAAACTGAATTAAAAGTATTTTGGTGCAAAAAAGTTTTAAGTCCATTCATGGTTTTATGATGCTATATACATTTTGATGAACTTTTTGAAGCGTCTTCAGTTGTTATTTTCCTCCATGCTATCTTGCCTGTTTTTAGTGCCAATTCTTAACACACAGTTACATATTTAAATAGTATATTTTTCAGCTCAAAATTACATTTATTTATTTGAAAGGCTGAGTTACAAAGAGAAAGAGAATCTTCCATCTCTTGAGTCACTCTTCGCTCCCCAAATGACCACAATGGTTAGGTTTGGGCCAGGCTAAAACCAGGATTCATCCAGGAACTCCATCCTGGTCTCCCAGATGCGTGGCTGGAGCCCACATAGTTGGGCCATCTTTTATTGCTTTCCTGGGAGCATTATCCAGGAGTTCTAACTAGAAGTGAAACAGTTGGGATTTAATTCAGCACTCCTGTGTGACGCCAGGGTCCCAGACAGTAGCTTAGCCCACTGCACCACAAAGCTGGACTCCTTTCCACATTTAATTCAAGTATGTTAATGTTTTAATTTCTCCCTTCTCTTAACGTAATGTTAAGGACCTTCCTGTTCTTTGAAGATACCTTTAAACCGATCCCTTTTTGTTTTGGAAAACAAATGAATATTATGGAATGTGAATTTTACTGTCAAACGTTAACCGGATTTTTGGTTGTTGGGAAGCAAGAATGAAAAACTGCATTTAATAAGTTAGTTATATGGACATGTGCCCATGTAAAAAGAAATACTATTGAACTATTAACTTCTAGATTACATTTTAGAACATAATTCCCTCTGTTACTTTGTTTGAAAACTTGCTTTAAAAGCAATGATATTTAAAATTTGTTTTTTTCGATTTTTTAATGTTCTGTTTACTTTTCATAAAAGGGAAAGCTGGCACTAGAACATTAGATAAATAACTTGTGGGACCATTTTACTCAGTTGAAGATTTTTTTCTTGGCTTTAATTCCATATAGTGATTATTATATCTAATAATTTATATTCATATTATAAAATATACAATTTCTATATCATATTATTTTTAGATGTAAATTATTACGTGTTTACTCTTAGCTCATTTTTGATGTTCCAGTCATTGAACTTCCAGAAAAGCTGCCATTGACCTATTCTGCTTCACTTTAATTGCTTTCATCATTTTGAACAATTCATGAACATACCTTGAGGCTGCAGTCCTGTAATATCCTGGCTCTTTTAGGATATGTGATTGTGTAGCTCATGTTGTTAAGGCATGGTATTAATTGCAGGAGATTATTTATTTATTTCTCACATCTGAGAGTTCCTTTTGTGGATTCTATGATGGGTTATAAATGCCTTAATCCAAACTCATCATCTTTTCTGTAAAAACTTTGATTTATGTTACAAATCACTTTTTTATGCACTTTCTCCCATGCAAATGCTAATTTATTTTCATCCTTGTAAGTTCACAACAAAAGATGTTTTCATACAACCATTAACCAATAGTGTTGGATTAATAATAGTCGTGTAGTATGTATATATTTGATGCCTAAAAATACAATAAACTAATCTCTGAGAATATCTTAAGTTTTTTAAGATTTGTTTATTTGTTTGAAAGGCAGAGTTACAGAGAGAAGGGGAGAATCGGAGAGAGTGAAGTTTTCTGTTTTCTGCTTCATTTCCCGAATGGTAGAACTGAGCAGTGATGGAGCAGGCGGAAGCCAAGCACGTGGAACTCTCTGCAGGTGTCCCATGTGGGTGCCTGGCGTGCGAGCACGTGGCCTTCTGCTGCTGCTTTCCCAGGTGTAACTGACAAAGCCGGTTCCAATGTTGAGCAGATAGGACTCAAACCAGCACTCATTATGACGTGCTCAAATCTCCCTAATTCTTTTAACAATGTGTATTTTATTTGTTGTTCAGATATCTCTCTAGGAGTTATCTGAGTTTGTAAATATGCATTGCCACAGAATTAAATAACCACTGGATCATAAATTAGCATAGTTATGAATTTCTGTTAAGTCTAATTATTTGATGAATTGCACTGGGAAACAAAGTTGAAATGGAGATAACTAAATAAACATTTACTCTAGCCCAGGTATGCCATTGTTCCTTTTAGAATGCTAGATATTCAGAAGACAATTTCCACTTTTGTCTCCTAGTTCTTTTTGCACCTTTGATAAGGAGAGAACCTTGGGCTGGCTACGTGATACTGATTGCAGTACAGAGTTTCTTATGTATGAATATTTACATTTTCATATTATTCACAGTATTGTAGTTACGTATATTCTTTCTCACTATCTTCCTCCTTTCCTTCCTATCTTGCTTTCTCATATATCAGTTTAATTTTTTTTTTCAATGATTTTTCTGTGTAGACAATATTTTAGGATAGGTCTGTTATTGGCAAAACATCTTTCTTTTCTTCATTTTAACAAGTTCATCTTTAAGATTTTCTTATTTTTCTTGGAAAGTAACATTCACAGAAAAAGAGACAGATAAGTTCTTTCATCCACTGGTTCACTCCCCAAGTGGTCACAATCTGCAGTGGCCAGAGCTGAGCTGATCCGAAGCCAGGAGCCAGGAGCTTCATCCTGGTCTCCCACATGAGCGCAGAGTCCCAAGGCTTGAGCCGTCTTCTACTGCTTTCCCAGGCCACAATCAGGGAGCTAGGGAAGAGAAATGGAACAGCCGGGATCCGAACCTGCACCCATATGGGATGCTGGCGCATGCAAGGCAAGGACTTCAGCCACTAGGCAGGCTATCACACCAGGCCCCTTATTTTTCTTTTATTTTAAAATGTCTGGATTTTGAGTTTCTAAAATGTCGTTTACTTTTTGTATTTATCTGTTGGCTTGAATGGCAGTATGACCTAGAGAGGTAGAGTCAGAGAGAGAGAGAGAGAGAGAGAGAGATCTTTCAACACTCCATCCAGGTCTCTCATGAAGGTGGCAGGAACTTGAGATATTGTCAGTTCCCTCCTAGGCGTGTTGGCCCAAAGATGGCTGAAGGTGGAGGCAGCACTCGGCCTCAGGCGGTCCAGCACTTTAACCTTTCCTGCTGCTCTCTCCTCCTTTTTTCCCTTAAGGCTGTATTTGCTGGTATAAGACACTGAGTAGGAAGTTCTTGTCCTTCAATTATCAAACTGCCTTATCCACTAGCCTTGCAAGTGGTTTCTTGTAAGTAATCATAACTGTCACTTTACTCTGTTCCTCTCCAGCTGTCTTGTTTGGCTACTTTCCCCATTTTTTTGTTTTGTTTTTGTGTTTAGTTTTCACAAGCCATTATGTTTCTTAACATGGATTTTTTTTTTATTATATTCTTTTTGATTTTAAATCAGCGTTTTCAATCTATAACTTCTTATCCCTTAGTAATTGGCAGTTTTTCTGCTGAGTGTTTTTGGACACTGCTCTCTTAATCCTTTCTTTAATGAATGTAATGACAGAAGTGTTAGATCTTTATTGCAGTCCCTGATCTCTGTTTGTCTTTTTCAGTTGTGTTTTCTCTTTGTCTAGAACACATATTCTGCGATTGGGCCTGCCCAGTGAGCTTCCCCCCCCCGCCACTAACTATATTTTTCAGTTCTAAAAACCTTACTGAGACATCTTTTTTGCAGTTAAACTCTATTGACCTTTTTTATTTGATATGTGCTTTTTCTGGTTCTAGCATGAGTGATTTTTGCTTTTCTGAGATTTATTTATTTGTTTGAAAGATAGGGAGGAAGGAAGAGACAGAGAGAGAGAGAGAGAAGCAAGAGAGCTCTTCCGTCCTCTGGTTTATTCTCCAAATGACTCAACCAGTCCAAAACTATGAGCCTGGAACTTCATCTGATCTCCCACGTGGGTGGCAGGCTCCACGTGTTTGGGCCATCTTCCAGTACCTTCTCAGGCACATTGTCAAGGAGTTGAATCGGAAGCATAGCAACTGGGACTTTTTTATTGTAGAACCCTGCCTTCACAGTCAATGGTTTAGTGTGCTGTGAGGCCCAACACTGTTCCCAGTATGAGTAATGTTTTTAGAAATTTAGGAGTTTTTGAGTATTCTTAAGACCATGGATCTTTTTAAAGTAGGTTTTTGACACCTCTCTGTCAGGATGAAGAGGGACATGTAAACTTATTATTGTCAGGTGGGCATATAAGAACAAGTTTCTTGTTTGAAATCCAAGATAGAGACTGCTCAGTGCTGCTGCATCTGAAAGGAATGCCTAGCTTCCTATTAGGCCTCAGCTTTTCGGACTGTGTCACCAGTGGTTCCCATTGGCCTCCGTCTATGTGATAGGAGGAGAGTCACCTTCCCATTGCACCTGCTGCGATACCGTCCCGTTGGGAGGGGAAGATTCATTTCAGTGCTGATGAGTGGGAGTGGAGGCTCTTCATGGAGTCACAGCTGATGGTTGATGTATGTGAATGGCGGGAAGAGGAATTCTTACCATTCAGATTGAGATGTCAAGGATGCCATCCTTGTACTTGTCTGCAAACACCATGGCTAATGGTTGAAGGTCTGAGCACAATGCCTCGGTAGATTCTTGAGTACAGAGGTCGGTGAAATAGGATCATTCTTTCCTGAATGATTATGATCTAAAGGTTCTGTTTTACTAAGCCATGTTCTTCAGTCTTTTGATCAGAGATCAGGTTCTTATTGGGGCTTTTTGTGTACAACTGTTGTTACTTCCCAGTTGTCTCCCTCTTTATAAGCATGAGACCATGTTTACAGAAGAGGTTGCAAAGAAATCCATGAAAGTTCTGACAGTATTTTATTCAACAACCTTCTTCTGAGACTTCTTGTGTTTGTTTTATATATAATGGACAATGGTTTTTTGTTATACTTAGTGAAAAAATAGCTAAAATTTGCCAAGTGCATCTTCCCATTACCATTTATTTTAAAAATAAGTATCTGACCTATTTACTATCCTGTAATGAAGAGTAGTATTTGCTTGAGAACAGCTGATGTAAAGTACTACAAAAAATGTAGGTCATGATGACATAAATAGCTTAGAAGAATTGTTCTGAGGACGTAGTATGCAATTAAACACTTGACAGGCTTTTTATTGCTGATTATTGAACTCAGAGGAGGAAGAATTGGCATTCCTCATAAGTTCTGGGTGATGCGGCTGTGCTGCTGCTCTGGGGACCTTACTTTTTATAATCTCAGTTTTGCTTTTGTTTTTAATGCATAATTGGTGATACCATTAATTTTAAATGATGTTAATGGCATATGTAGTTGCTTTGAGTAAGATTTAAAACTGTGTGATGTATAGTAGCTGTGTAATGGAGACTGTCATATCTAGTAACATGTCATTTAACTTCATGGCATTGTAAATTTCTATTATTCTTTCTGTTGTTGATTTTGTATTATGACTTTTCCTTTGAGGGGATGTACAGTAGCTGTGAAATGGAGACCAACATCCAGATGTGAGGATACAATACAGTATGCATTTCTACTTCCAGACAAAGATGGACTTACAATGAAACTGTTTACTATATCTTGACAATAGGATTCTGAACTCTCTGCCATTGTCCATGCCCACAATGATGGACATATGACTGTGTGAAGAAGTATACTTTAGTAATGATATAGAGGAACTAGGTCGGGGTGGGCAATTGGGGCTGGGATAAGGGAAATACCAGGAGCTTATGGAACTGTATCATAAAACAACAGCAATAATAATAAAATATAAAAAGGTGCACCCTAAAAAATGTGTAAAATAAACTTCAGATAGGATCAAATGTATCTGCAGATATTTATAAACTGACAAAAAAAATTGTTATGTTTTTAATGAAATGGATTTTCCCATTATCCAGTGGTATTGTATGCGACATTTGAGAGGCCAAAAGAGTAGGACATTAAGGTAAATGGTACTCATTTTATTACAAAGAAAAGAATGTAGCAAAAAATCAGAGATATGCTCATCAGCTGATTCTGTGTGAATAAAGCAATGCCTGTTTCATTTAATCCCAGAAAAAGAATATTTGATTGAGTACAATAAGCCATTGTGGTAAGCTTAACATTGGCAAAAGTCTTTTTTAAGACTCAGAGTTGACATCCAAAGCTCTGTTATATTGATCCAAACTAATGATGCTCAACCTGCTAATTAGTGTGTACATCATAATACGTAATACACTCGCCACTAAGTTTCATCCTTTTTGTGTGTGTGCTGTTGAGCTGGTGAACAGAAATGATACTGGAATTACAAGCTGTTTCTATCAATAGTATTATCATTAGTTTAGATGAAGGATGAACCTAGAAATATTTTTCCCAGAAAATGATTAGGAATAAAAAGGAAAAATTTAAATAGTGAAATGTCAGAATGAGGTCTCTCAGACATTCTTCTTGTTACAGAGGTTGTTATAAATGTTAATAAAGAAGCTAGGTTGTGAATATTCACAAATAATGATTCATATTTTGTAGCCTGATATTTCACAGTAATAATGTGTTTTCTTTTCTCTTCCAGCTCTGTTGGCTTAGCAAAGGCAGCTTTAGAAGCAATTAATGGATTCAACCTTTTTGGTAACCAGGTAAGAAATAAAAACATTGGAGGCCAGTGCCATGGTATACCAGGCCAAGCTTCTGCTTGCGAGACCAGCATCCCATATGGGCGCCAGTTTGATTCGCCATTTCAAGTCCCAACTGTTCCACTTCCAATCCAGCTTTCTGCTGGTGGCCTGGGAAAAGAAGCAAAGGATGACCCAAGTCCTTGGGCCCCACTTTGCACCCACATGGGTGATCTGAAGGAAGTTTCTGGCTCCCAACTTCAGACCAGCCAGCTCTTGCCCTTGCAGCCATTTGGGGAATAAACCAGCAGGTGGAGAATCTGTCTCTGTGCTTCTCTCCCTGTAACTCTGCCTTTATAATAAAAAAGAGAATAAATATTTTTTAAAAAATGAAAACTTTGATTATTCAAATTTAAGTTTAGTTAACTTAGCTATTCAGTCATAAATTATTTGCAGGATAGATGATGGGGCCTAGCACCTTAAGAGACTGTGTGCAAAGAGCCTCTACCTGCCATCTGCCCCCCAGCCCTATCCCATGTTAGAGTTCTGGAATTTGTTCCTGTCTCCAACATCCATTCAGCTTTCTGCTGCCCTGAGCCCTACAAGGAAGCAGGTGATGGTTCAAGTACCTGGGTTCCTGCTACCCAGGCAAGAGATGGATGGAGTAACTTGTTCTTGGCTTCGGCCTGGCTCAGCCCTGGCTTTAGTAGGCATTTGCAGGTGAACCAATGTGTTCCCTCTTGCTGTGTCATTCTGCCTTTCAAAGAAATAAAAGCAAATAAGTTTCTGTTAAAATAAAGCAAAAATATAATCAGAATCTCTGAAATTTACGTAATAGCTCATGCCTAAACAGGTTTTCTTTTGAAAATTTCAGTTTTCTAACTAAAAACCATGACTTAATTTTGAAAAAAAAAAAAAACAAACTCTTGAGAGCGCTGTTTTATTTATTAACTTTTCCCTGTAATCTCTTATGCATTTCTTAGGAGTTTCACATTTTTAAGTATTTATTGACATTAGATAACACATTTTTTTTCAGCTGTCTTCAGGTTGCTTATAGTTAATATATATCATTGGATATTTCTTGCAGAGCAACATTTGTGTAAAATATACAGTCGGAGAATTGGACATTTTGATCTTAGTATCGCCCTCAATTCCTATAAACAGATGTCTGAAATCTCATTTTCCAAAGGGATAGAAGGACTAATCAAGCTCTAATCAACTGACCATGGACTGATTTGTCAAGAGAAGGCAATGTAATGTCGAGGCTATCAGTCTGAATCAAAAATGTATCCTAATTTTCTTTAGCATTTTTGTGAAAATTCCCTTGATCGCAGGCAAAATGAGGCTTCTAGCTGATATCATAACTAACCCTGAGCTGTTAAAATCCTAAGTTGATGAAGGTACAGTTTAGGAAGCTACAAGGAAGTATCAAAAAGGGACATAGTTTTTGGTTAGGCAGGGAAAATTTTATATATCTGAGGTCTTGAATTTAATTAGTTTCAAATTGCAATATGGTAACGCAAAGCTCTTTTCCATTTGCACCCCAGCTTCCTCTAGCAGATGGGCTCTAGTTGTATTCAGGGCATGAGAAATGATTATACAGAAGATTAGAAAGAGAACAGTACCTGTTTCTCATCTGGATCCCTAAATGATGACCCTGGATTACTCATTTCCCATGTACATAGATAGATAAATAGATACATATGGCAAGACTAATTGTATTTTTTTAAAAGTAGGAGCAAGAGTTAAGATTACTTTATGCTCTGTATTTCTACAAATGAGTTCCTTGACTTTGATCCATTACTTATGTAAGTTTTAGCTTTCTCATATAACAGAGAGATAATGATAATAGAATCTGATTAAACATTTTCATGCAAAATCAATTTTTTTAACAGAATTATTGCCAAAAAAATCAATATTGTATCTTGCTGCTGTTATGAATGAAGTACTGATAAACTGAAGATGGGAAATTCAGAGTTCGGACTGACAGCCGCCTAAAGAGAGTATCTCAAGGAGAATGAGAGAAATCATGGCATAAACGAAAGTGGTGTAACAAAAATCTGAAAGATACAGGCTTTCTTACGCTACCTTCATTCCATAACAAATAGTGAACTGAGTATCAGCATTGGCTGTTACTCACTAGCGGCCAGCAGTACTTGTAATCTATCACATCCTTTGAAGTACCTGGGTTTTAGTGTATGTTAGTTTCATATCTCTGCATGCATTCCACTACATTTATGCCCTCTACGTATATGCCTAACTCAACTCATCTGTTTTTCCCAGGAAGTTTTTTTTATAGATTTCTCAACTGTAAGTCTAAACCACTGAAAATTGCTTTCTGTGCATCTAAATTCTGAGTTATAAATGTACTGCCAGTATTATTCCTCAGCTAGTTTTTCAGTTGGAATCTTGGATTCATTTGAGGAATTTTAAAAAGTTTTGACGCCTGGGCTCTACCCCCAGGGATTCTGATTTAATTGATGTGGGAGGATGCCTTGGCATTGAGGTTTCTGAAAACTCTCCAGGAATTCTAATATACAGCCAAGGATGAGAACAACTGCTCTAAGGAGAGTTCATTTTGGATCCCTGTTGAGACCATGTCCATTTTCAATGGAGCTTAATAGCAAATGTGTATAGAATTGGCCATCTCTTGATCATTTCAAATAGAAATAATTCCTTAAGCCACAAGAAGGGCTGCTTTACAGCTAGAGCCATTTCCTTTTTCACAGGATAGTCAAAGAATCAATGTCCTAGTTTTACAAATGTCCTTTTATCTTTTTTCCTGATGTACAGAATTGAGGAAAATTTTAGCATTCTTACCTGTATAACAGTAGAAGTAATAATGTTCCTGCTAAACAGTAGCAAATTTATAAGTGCATGTGATTTTTTGTTGTGTCATTCCATGTACTTGAAAGTGTTGTGATCTTAGTTAAACTTTGATAAGAACTGACATAAAGTGTTCTTCATCAAATGGAAACCCAAAGAAACAACCTCAAAACTTGGGAGATTTCATATCATGTGTGTCTTTAGAGTTATTTCTGAAGATTGTGGATACAGTGTTCTGGGGATTGGATCGTGTGTCCTTAAGTGATTTAATTTAGAGCTTTGAAAAAGTGTATGCCCTATTGGTGGTAACTCAGGAGAGGCACAGACCTTTGGAGACCAAAGGTTTCATCTCTAAAATATGAGTCTTCTACCTCAGAGAGTTGAGGTAGCTCTTCTCTCTCTTTTTATTCTTCCAACATTCACCTTGTGTATTATTCAAGAAAATAGCCCTTTGCCTAAAACTATGCATTTTCTACAAACTGTATAATAAAATGGCCTACAATTATAATGTTTAGTTTACCTTAAGACTGATTCGGAGTAGAGTCATGTTAAGAAACAGATACATCTTCTGTTGACGAGATCAACAACATTTCAGCACTATTGAAACCACCTGGGCAGAACCCTCCTCGTGTGTGCTATATTGGGATCCTGGATTGATATTGGGTAGCCAATCCCTATTCCTGGATGCTGGGATGGTTGGCAGGCTGGTTATGGCTTATCTCCTTATCTTCCCTCTTACCCCACCCTCAAAACAGGAAGTAGAACTACAAAGTTTGGAAACAATGTTCACACCCACTTTTCCCTAACCCTTGATCCACCTCACTCTGATCAAGTATGTTAATATCTTAAAAAAAATCCTCTTGTAATCTTCAGTATGGGAATCATGTATTTAATTATTTCAGATCTTTTCTGTATTAATATACTGACAAGTATATACACTTATCAATATTTGACAGTATTTTAATAATATTATTTAAGTAAATCATAGACATAGTAAGCAACATCTCTGAATTTGCGGTTTAAATCTCAGCTCTGCTTTTCTGAGACCCTGATGCTGAGGTTCATTTTTCTTATAGTTTGGGAATCCCTTTAACAATATGTGAGCCGAATTCCCTTTTAAGGAGAGGAACCTGGACTGTGAGAGGCCCTGCTGGAAGCGACTCTTGGATCTAATAGAAAAAGTTACTTGTTTACACACCCGTGCCACCATAACTATGGTGTCGAAGGGGATTCCTGCTCATTCTGGCATGCTGCTTTCCATATTCTGCCAGAAAGCCTGCAGGAACTAGCAAAAAAATCTGACAGTATTTAACATGGCTGGTTTTGCTTCCAGAATAAGAACAGAAATGGTCATGTGGAGTAGATCTACTGACCATTTTCTTATTGTTTTGGTTTTTGGTCCCAAATGAGAACAGCAAGTCCATTAGTCAGTCCCACTGAAATGAATAAAATTAGGAAGAGGAAGATCCAGACAAGCCTTCAAACCATTTTACTTTTCATTTAGACTGTGAGATCAGGGGTCATGGATAATATATATGGGCTTAAAGACCATCTCAAAGTATTTGTTCTGGTCTTGATAATACAAGAAAGAGGTAGTTGGGTCAGTGAGCCCCTTCCTCATTATTGACATTCACGTCCTCATCATGCTGGTCAAGTAGGATACTCATCTAGTGTTTTCACTAGTCAAAAACAGTTAAAGAAACCTAGCTGGGGAATAAACGTTGAGCTGTCAGTCTTAAAATATGTTGTGTACATGGAATGAGGATATTATAACGGGGTTGTGATGATTTTAAGCCACGGTAGAAGAAAATAAAATATCCAAAATTAATCAGGTACTCTGAAGTGACATGTACACGTAAAACACCCTTTCATATTCCTGACTTTGATTGGACAAATCAAGATACTGACAAATGAGCTGATGCCAAAATCTAAACGGTGATGACTAGAGTGATTGCTCATGTTATGCAAAGTATTCAAAGTGATACTGACATCTAGCTTCCTTTGAAACTTGCAGGCCTAAAATTAATGTGCCTGGTGATTTAAAGGAGGTGATAATTAAATCCTTGTTTGTGCTATCCTTTGCTGACTTTCTAAAAACACTTGTTTCTGGATGGATGATTGTTTCGTATTCCCTGGGTAATCTTACCCTTCTGAAAATCTGGACAATAATGCCAAAACTGTGGTATATATTTTAAAAGGGCAGATAAACAATAAAGTTAAGTGACCTTTAAGTTAAAATATGTGAGCACTCTTAGTTTATTTTTCCCTTTGGGCATGTTTCCTGGAGGCTGGCAGAAGAAAACTGAGGCCTGAATAAACACTTCATGAAATTAGATAAATAAACCATTTATGTGTGGCTAGAAAATGCAAGTTGGCAGTTAATGGTAGTTAGATAAGAGAGAGAATTGCCAAATTTTCCATTTCAATTCATTATTTATACAATGTCCCATGTAGATTGCATCTCTTAAAAATCCAGTTCCAGGGTAGCAATTTGGCGTGCAATTAACTTTAATAATTACTGGCCTAAAGATAGATTATAACTCTTAATTAATTTGTGTATTCATGGGCACCTAATGTATTACACTCATCTGTTTTCCTGCTGCTTTGTTCTAACCATCCTACTTCTGTTTTCTCTGAAGTTCCAATCCTAGCTTCAGCTCTCACAATCTCCATAACGTGCCCAAACATCCCTGGGGATGTTGCATAATTACTGTTCTTCCATCTGAGCCATGTGGAGCTTAGCCATGTATTGCAATGTACAGTTTTTCCATTTCTTTGGTAAATGTCTTGTTGAAGATTGTGTGTCACCAGAGTTAGTTCCTTGAGAACACAGGTCGTTGTCAGATCTGGTTTGTTTTCTACCAAGCGAGTGTATGGCACTCTGCTAGCAACAGCTTCTGCTGGAAGCTTTGTGGGACAAGTAAAGAGGCTGGGACTCTAAATGACGAGAAAATTTAGCATCGGTCTGGCTGTTGAGACACATCCTCACCCTCCCCTGTTCATGTATTAATCCACCTGTCAGAGTTAAAGATTTTGGAACTCGATGTTATAAAAGAGAAATCATTCTATTTTAAGAACTAATAATGTTCATGTATGAGCTTGAATTAATAGGAAGTATATCTGATGTGTCTGATGTTTGGATTTAAGGTTTGTTGCTACTGAGTTTTGAAGTTTCAGTCTGATTGGAGATATTTTAGTTTCAGGCTGAAATTGGAATGACATCCAGAAAGTCAAACTGAAGCAGCATGAAATTTATGGTAGTTCTCTTCCTCCCCCTACCCCACACTGTATGCTTTTCTGAATATTCTCTTATAATGAAAGCAGTCTTTGCATTTGCATTTCATTCTGTGCTTTCAAATGCATAGCTCCTCATTAAAGGAAGCCATGTTCACTTAGAATTCTGCTATTGAATGTAGAATCCACTACTAGCTAAATGCTGATTAACCCGATAGGCAGAAACATTGATATCGTCTCTTACATTTTCTTTTTCTTATTAACGATTCAGTTATTTATTTATTTGAAGGAATTATACACACACAAAGATCTTCCAGATGGCCCAATAGTCAGCTCTTTTACCAAAGCCTGGGGCCAGGAGCTCTATCCAGGTTTCCCACATGGGTGCAGGGTTGAGTCATGCTATTTTGGTTTCTGGATCATTAACAGGAAGGTAGGTAAGATGTGGAGCAGCCTGAACTTTAACCAGCACTCATAGGGGATGCTGGCATGACAGGCAGTGGCTTAACCCAGTATGCCACAATGCTGGCTCCAACACTGTCCGTTACACCTGTGCTGCTTGTCAAGTTTTGCTGTTACTTTTCAGAGTTTTTTCAAGCATACGGTAAATTTTATAACCTAGTGATTAAAACATACATTTCTGTATAGGGGTCTTGATTGTAAACCTTTGCTCTGTGTCTATGATACTTTAAACTTTTCTTTTAAAAACTTTACTGAGTAAAGTCAGTTTAATAATGTCTGCATCTGGGGATTAAAGAAGCCATGTGAAGTGTATACCACAGTGCCTGCCTGACACTCAGTAATTGAGACTCTCTTCATCTCTGTCAAGTGCTTTGTCTTATATCCATAGTCCTAGATTATTTTTAAGATTTTTTTTAGTCTGATTATATAGTCAGCATTCTTTATAAGGAGTATATAAATCAGAGTTTGTAAGTCTGAATTAGTTCTTGCTTTGTCTCTTGTCATGGAGGGAAAATATTTGCGTTATAATAATTATCCTTCATTGGTTATCATATAATTAATACATCACATTTGATTCCTCAGAAAATCATGGAAATGGAGAAATATAAGGCAATCTTTTGTGATTATAAAATTAATACATAATGTAACAAATTTGAGAAATACTAAAAATTTGAGAATTACGAGAAGTCCAAACATTCAAAACCTTTTGGAGCCCTACAATCAAATGCAGTCACTATAAAAATATTTTTGAGTTGCTGAATGTTCTGTAAGTCCATTTTCTTAAGGATTTAAGGATTTTTGTTTTTGGTTTTTTTGCAGGGCTGTTCTTGGTCTGTTATATTTGTGGATCTTGATGCTCACAATCGCAACCGGCAAACTTTGTGCTCACTATTACCCAGAGAATCAAGATCTCATGTAAGTTGTTTTCATGATAAATTGATGTGGACTGTCATTTAGGATTTGTGTTTAGTTCTCATTTGTTTCAGAAGAGGGCACCATAAAATGTTAGAGGTCATCCACAGAGACAGAAGACTTGATGGATATCGTCTTATTCTTCAGCCTTTTGAAGTCTTAGAGAGTGAACATTTCTGGAAAAGCTGTTTTGTCTTTTGAGTCTTTTGTAGAACAATAGAAAAACAGAATCATTTTTGAAATAAAGTAGTATCTACCAAAATAAATCATTTTTTTGTCATGGCGTATTTGAAAATTTTGTGGTTTTTTTGGATAAGATTTTTCATGTTCCTGTTTCTCTTCCATTTAATTCCCTTGTATTTTTCATTGGCTGATAAACTTTAATGTGCTTATACTACCTTATTTCAGATTTTCCTAGGAATTATTAGTTTTATTTTACAAAACACTCAAAGTGTAACAATTTAATTATTTTTAAATAGTCATGTTTTAAAAATCCCCAGTGCCTGTGAAACTGTGTCACATATTGCAATGTAATCAATAAAAAAATATATATATAAATTAATGCAAGATAATGATAGAAAAATAAAGCCCAGAGATATATAAGGGTCACTGATTTTAGCATTCATTCACATAATCTCATGGCAACAGTTTTTTTTTAACGTTTTTACATATATACATAATATTTTTATTTTTTGCAGAGCCAGAACACTATTGTTCATAATGATTGGCATTCTGTTTCTGTGAATGGACAGAATATAAATTTTAATGTCTGCTAACTACTTGCCTAATGTTGGACATTTTGTCTTCATTGTTATAGGCTGATTTTTATGAAAAGCCAAATTGTGATGGCAATTAGTGTTGACTTTTTGCATGCAAGTGTAACTATTTTGGAATTTGAGTCCAGTGTTAAGTAACGGAAATACTTTATCAGTGAATACAGTTTTGTTTCCTTTGTAAGGTTTATTGAAGCTTGCTATAGCAATGTCTGTCAGGCCCTTGGAGCAGAGCAAGCTCACTGTCAGTTACCTACGCTATCTGACTTTTCATCTCTGTGCCCTTCCTTGGGCTGCATCCATAGAGTGCCACGGCAGGTACTCACCCTCCTTTTCTTAACGTCCCCAGAACACAGATGCTGCTCTCCTCCCTTGTATCAGTTATCCTGCATTTGCCCTGGATGATGATGTTCTGTTTAACCAGACACTTGATAAGGTCATTAGAAAATTGAAAGGAAAATATGGATTTAAGCGCTTCCTGAGAGATGGCTACAGGACTTCACTGGAAGATCCCAACAGACGCTACTACAAACCAGCCGAAATTAAGGTATCAAAAGCTATTCCATGGATTGGCATTTAGCCTGATGTTTGTGGCACTTGTTAAGATATCTGTGTTCCACATCAAAGAGTTTACAGTGATGGTTTGATGGCTGCTTCAGCTACTGACTCCAGCTTCCTGCGAATATAGAGCCTGAGAGACACCAGTGATGGCTCAAGTAACTGGATTCCTGTCACTCATGTGGGAGACCTGGATTGTGCCCACCTGTTGTGGATAATGGGGATTAAGTCAGCAGGTGGGAGTGGTCTCCAGTTTTCTTGCTCTCTCTCTCTGCTTGTCAAATTAATGAGTAAATAAAAATTTTAAAAATTCCACATGGCTGGGACGGCAAGTCTGAGCAAAAGTACACATTTAGGAGGCTGGCTTATTGACTTCTATATTCTGACTCTGCCAAAATAGCAGTCATGGTCTTGAAGTAAATTAAGTAACTTCTTTGATCAGTATTCTTCATTGGCAAAATACTGGTATCTACAGCATAAGATTCTTGTGTTGATTAACTGACTTAATATAATGTATGAAAGGGCTTAGACCAGTGGTTGGCACATGGTAAGTTTTCAAGGTTAGCTTTTATTACAGGTGCAGCTCATTTGCTCCAATTGGGCCATATTGATTAACTTCATGAACAGTTTTTCTATTGAATATCCAGACATTTGCCTGTCTGCCCTATAAATTTTTCAAAGAACAGATTTTTTAAATTTTGGTTAACAAAAATGAGATTCATCCTTAAGTTTTCATGGAAAATATATATTATGAATAAACTGCATAGATTTTTTAGCACCAAAATGAATGTTTTTTAATCTAGTTTTTGTACTTTTTTTAAGTACTCAGTATCTGTTTGTTACCCATATTTCAGTTCATTAAGAAATTGTCTCATTAAAACTGATATTCAAGGGCCTGGCAGCGTGGCCTAGCGGGTAGAGTTCTCGCCTTGAACGCCCCGGGATCCCATATGGGCGCCGGTTCTAATTCCGGCAGCTCCACTTCCCATCCAGCTCCCTGCTTGTGGCCTAGGAGAGCAGTTGAGGACGGCCCAAAGCTTTGGGACCCTGCACCTGCATGGGAGACCTCTGGGAGGCCTCAGATCCGCACAGCACCGGCCCGTTGCGCTCACTTGGGGAGCGAATCATCGGAGGGAGGATCTTCCTCTCTGTCTCTCCTCCTCTCTGTATATCTGACTTTGTAATAAAAAATAAATAAATCTTTTAAAAAAAAAAATCCCTGATATTCAGGCTCAACACAATGGCTCAGTTGCTAATTCCTCGCTTTGCAAATGCCAGAATCCCATGTGGGCACAGGTTCATGTCCTAGCTGCTCCACTTCCCATCCAGATTCCTACACCCACATCGGAAACCTGAAGGAGGCAACTGGCTCCCAGCTTTAGATTGGCCTAGCTCCAGCTATTAAGGCCATTTGGGAGTGAGCCAGTGGAAGGAAGATCTGTCTTTCCTTCTCTCTATAAATCTGCCTTTTAAATTAAAAAAATTTAATCTTAAGAAACGACTTCATTTAGACAGCAGTCTTTACAGTATGGCTTTCAAAGTATTTAGTTTTAGAAACATATTTCAGAAGCGTTGTACTGCTACCTTCAGGTTTATGTTAACCACTTTTAAGCTGTCCTAAAAACTGTTACATGCCCCCAAAATTAATCGTCTGTGACACTGCTATAAGATTTTTGCTACAGTGGAACAGATTGAAAATTACTTTTGTAAGCATGTTCACAACTTTGAATCACTCACTGAGGGTAAGTAGTGTGTGCATGAGTCGGTAGATAGATAATATTGAGGCATCAGTAGACCTTGTAATTTGTTTGGCAGTTAACATTCTACTTTTCTAAAATTCAGCAGGCACTTAGGTGTTCTAGACAGCTAGATGAGCTATTTATTGTTTAATTTCACAGTTGATTATAATTTTGGGGCATTTGGAACCAATTTTATTACATACATGTTCCAAATTTTACAGTAGCATTGTTAACTATTTGTTAGGTTGGGCACAAGATGGACTTATCTCTGAAATGACTTCAAGATATTTCTTCTCTAGTTACTTCATTACCTGAGCTGACTTACAACACATTTTAATTATACCTCCTGCAACTTCCATCATGTATACTTGTAACTTTGCGTCAGTACAACAATCACCTGCTATGCCACTAAGCATCTCAAGGTGCCACCCCAAACCCGGGACATCCATCTTGGTTCATCTTCATCACCGCTTTCGCTGCTTGTCAGTTCTTCTGTGCCAGGAACTTTAAAGCATTTTTAACTTTTTTTCTTTTTTTAAAAATTTCAAATTACCAGCATTTTCCTCTTATTTCCTGCTCGATAGCAGGAAATATTTCTACATGGCTTCTTCTGCATTTTTCCTATTCATACTTATCTCCACACCCCTTGTCTTACACATGGTGCTCTGTTTTCTTCTTTACCAGGCTACATATGTATTCCATCATATTCTTCCTTACTTTCCTGGGAATCTCATTGAAGGTTAGTTTCTTTCTTTAATAGATGCATGGCCATCTCTATTTGTTTCTCTCTTCTCTGCGCTTCCCTTCTATTTTACTCCTCCAACTTAGCTTCTTTAGCATAAGTACATTGGGGCATATCATTAAACAAGCAAATAAAACCCCCTCATATTCTTACTTACTTTCCTGGGATTCTCATTGAAGGTTAGTTTCTTTAATAGATATATGGCCATCTCTATTTGTTTCTTCTCTGCTTTTCCCTTCTATTTTACTCCTCCAACTTAGCTTCTTAAGCATAAATACATTGGGGCATATCATTAAAGAAGCAAATAAAACCCCCTCTCAACTCCTTTTCCTATCTGCCTCCCACTGTCTTTCTCCTTGAAGCCACCTTTCCAAAAAGTGTGGTCTACACTTCGTGTGTTGGTTGCCTCCAGCTCACACTTGTTCCCTATGGTCTGGCTTTTCCTCCCAGCATTACCCAGGTAATCCATTTAGGTTACTGGATACTGGGGGTGCGTTTCTGACCTTATGCTACCAAATGACTCCTTGGCGTGGAATGTGTGAACCAAGTCTTCTCTTTTGGAACACTCTGTTGCCATGACCTATTCCCTCCGTAGTTCTCACTCACTTCCCTTGTCCAGTCTCCTTTCCTCTCCTGCCTCCTGTTACACATTGCTCTTCCCCAGGCCTCCATCCTCAGCCCAATTGGCCTTTCATTTCATTCCACTTATTCCTGAATCATCCCTCTGAGTGCCCTACCCATGGCTGCAGCTGCCTTTTGCCATCTTTACTTAAATGCCCTACAGTCTACCTGTATCAAACTTGACACTCTTCTGCCTGAGTCCCAGACCTGAGAGTCGTTCTAGGCTGCCTCTTCTAGCTCACATGTCTGTCATTCACCCATGCTGGCTGGCTTACCCCCAGCCCCATGAAATCAGGCTTCCTTTTTAAAAAAAAATTTCTGTTTTTTAATTTTTTTATGATATAATTCTGTAGCCTTAGGGCTCTCCCATCCCTCCCTTACTATCTCCCCTACTCCCCCCCTGATTTCCCTGTATTACCACAATTCTATAGTCCTTCAACAACTGTCAGAATACCAGAATGAAGGCTAGAATATTTAGCCACCTGAAAATCCCCTTTGGTGACACTTGGCAATTTCTCCAGACATTTTTGATTATGAGAACTTGGTGGGTGCCGCTGACATCTCTAAAGAATGTGGTCAGGAATCCAGGACAGCCCTTGCCCACAGCAAAGGTGTATTTGGCCCCAAAATATCAGTTGTACTGAAGTTGAGAATCCCCAATTCAAGTAATCGTCTTTTCTCTCTAGATTGCTCTGGTAACCTTACAAACAATTTGTTTACTTCTTACCCTACAGCTCTCTTCACTACTGCCAGCTGTCTGCCAAAACAATTAAATCTAATGAATAAATCTTACCCTGCTCAGCATTCCTCAGTCACTGTTACTTCCAGTCAGTCTCAGCCTTTATGCTTGGCCTGCAAGCCCTCTGACACAGCTGGCCCAGCCTGTCTTTTGTGCTTTAGTTTTCACTCCTTTTCTCTGCATAATCCAGAGATACTGAGTTGCTGGTACTATCCTGAATACACCTGATGTCTCTGCACATGTGTAAATCGTACTGTTATTGCTGTGTGTCAAGTTTTCTTGTCTTCCCCAAGAAGTCCATCCAGCATTAGTGGAAACATCTTTGCTACAAACTTCCCAACCCCCAGGAGAGGTTCACATGTTCCATTTTGTATGTTTCTGATAGACTATGTGCAGTCGTTTGGTACTGCTGGCCTCCCCGCTAAGCTGTGAGCTCTTGAAGGCTCTTGGCTTTTGTCTTCATAGCTCTCTGTCCAGTCGACACCAGGCATTAGTAGATAGTAATTACTTATTGATTGACTGCTCAAGGATGAATTGAATTAATGAGCTTTGGCAAAATAGGATCCTAAGAAATTTTAGGAATAACAGTATACTTATAAAATCAGCTGAATTTTAAAATATTACTCTAAATAAATCATTTCCATACACCTGAATTGTAATTTTTCTGATTTGTTAGGGGAATCCTAATGTTTTGTTTTCTGTTTTAGCTGTTTGATGGCATTGAATGTGAATTTCCCATATTTTTCCTTTACATGATGATTGATGGTAAGTGAGCTTTTACGTAGAATTAAAGCTATGGGGTATAAGTTACTCAGAGAAGAAAAATAAATATGACTTCTTTCAGTTAGCAAAATAAACTGTACTTCAATAATGCTTACTGCTCTGCATTTCTATATGGTTATGATTTCCTAGTGGGTATTAAATTATTAAAAAGTTTAAGAACACTCTGAAATATTTAAAAATGATACTGTATACTCTAGAACAGAGATCATCTGATTAAAGCTTAGTTTTCAAATTTAATTGCTAACAAGACTTTCTAAAAGGAATTTCTTGGAAATTTCTTGAATTTCTTGGAAAACTATCACACACATTCGCATAACAGTTTTAGTTTTACTCTTTAGTTTTGTCTTTTACATGGAACTGATGTAATTATAACTGGGCTAATAGATTTTTCTGTGGTAAAATCTTTGCAATGCTTATTCAACTCAGTTGCTAATGGGCTTTATATTTTATTAGGAGTTTTTATTTTTTTTTTTCCTTCTTACATTGTTTTCTTTCTTTCTTTTTTTTTTATTAATTACATTGCATTATGAGACACAGTTTCATAGACTCTGGGATTCCCCCAGCCCCTCCCTGTACCCTCCCCCCATGGTGGATTCCTCCACCTTGTTGCAGTATTACAGTTCAGATTCAGTCAAGATTCTTTCTTTGAAAACATATGCCAAGCATAGAGTCCAACATCTTATTGTCCAGATAAATTCAACGGTTTCCTGGGGAGACCATCTCTGGTCTGAAGGTAGAGCTGGCAGAATATCATCCCGATCAATTAAAAGCCCCAACATAACATCAACAACAACTTACCACAACATTATGGAATTAATTGACATGGTATTGAGTAACCAATATGTTAAAAAATGCAAGTTCTTAACCACATCCTGTGACTACTTCATTGACATTTCAATTTTAGTTTATATACACAACCGGCTGCTATACACCTTAAAATGGCTATAGGGTACTATTCAGCTCTCTCGGGTCTATTTTCTTTTTAGTATTTAGCAGTTTATAGTGTTGAAGCATAATTTTGCTGAACTTGGCAGATTTTAGGATAGTCTAAACTGGCTTATAACTCTAACAGGGCATATGTCAACAGTTGAGGTGCAGAACAGTGTTAGGAGGGGTGTGCAGAGAAATCTTCAATACCCTAGTGAGGAGTAACTAATTTTTGTGTCCCACCTAGTAAGGGATGTGTGAGTCCACGCTGACCATTTCCTGTCTGGTTCCAAGCTTTCCTTGTTGTTCTCTGTCTATTCCAATTTGTGTGTGTGTGTGTGTGTGTGTGTGTGTGTGTGTGTGTGTATGTGTGTGTTTGTGGGGGGCTCCGGAGCAACCCTGATGGTCATTGTAAGAGAGGGTGGGGATCCAAAGTTGGAACTAAGTAAGGACAAGAGAAAGCTCCTCTCCCGAGTCCTGAAGGAAGTTTACTGTTCTTCTGTTTCTGTGGTCCGCTCAGGGCTCCTGACTGTTGTTCCGATGACCTTGGATCCTGCAAGGAAGGATTTGGGCTTCTTCCATCCCGTGTGGTAGATCCAAACAGGGGTGGGTGAGCTCAGAGTTCTCGGCCTCTGAAGGCACTCCAATTCCCTGTGGTCTCCTTGGCAGTTGGGATGTCATCCTTGGTGCACGTACTGATAGTCCTTGGTGAGGATCTGGGAGTCTCCAGGGTTGCGATACGTGCCTCCTCCTGTCCACCTGCTCCACTCTGTGCATATGACCTCCCGTTAAGAGGTTGTCAGGATCGCTCTTGTTTTCCCCTGTATATCTTTGTAGTTTTACTATTGTCTAATGCTGATTCGAGTCTTTTGTCTATGAGTTACCTGTTATGTTACTGATAGGTTATACTTCATGTCTTCCTCACACATTCTAAGGAGTTGGAAGATTGCTCAGTTGCTAATGGGCTTTATATTTGACTTTTTAGGAGTTTTTAGAGGCAATCCCCAACAAGTAAAGGAGTATCAGGATCTTTTGACTCCAGTGCTTCATCAGACCACAGAAGGTACAGTCTTTTTTCCTGCCAACATTTCCTTACTGTCCTTTTGACATGTATAAAAGAATCCTGCATAAAATACTACACTTTGTATTGTATCGAAATATTGGATGTGTCTTACCTGACATTATAAAGAATAGTCTGCATTAAGTTGTTGGAATTTTTTTAAAGGAAGTCATTAGACAAGGATGGGGATAAATTCAGGAGTTCATGGTTATAGTAATTCTAAGGTAATTGCCAAGTGGGCAATGTTTTTTCATCTGCTTCTTATTTGTAAGTTCTTTCTTTTGTAGTTTTACAATAATATTATCTAGGTCACCAAAGATGCCATGGTAAGCCAAGTGTTTCCTGTCCTTAGAGAGGCTCCAGTCTGGCCTAAAGTTACTAGCATTACAGAGAACATTTAACCTCATCTTTGGAGTTGCTTCTAGAACATTTGGCATTTTGTTTGCAATGCCTGTTGTGGTCCTAAAATGTCATTTTTTGAGGGTTGAATTAATATTTTATAAGTGATCACAATGCTGAATTTAATAAGTAAGGTCAAAATGCACAGTTTTATGAGTGAGAGTACATTGATTTCTTTCCAATACCAGCAGCGACTATTAATGGAAAATAATTGATGTTCCTGTGTATCTGGAGAAGTAATTCTCAATGGAGCTCCAAAGATGATGTACTAGATATCATTGGGGTTTGGAAATGGTAAAAGTGTAAGAATATATTCTCATGAGTAGACATCTTTGAAGGAAGTTAAAATTGATAATGTGATTATTAAAACAAAACAAAGAATGTTTTGATGAACACAATATAATGTGTAACCTGCAATCATATCCTTGGAAATATTCCTTTGTTACATGCTGTTTGTTATATTCTTTGGGATTCTCCACAAATATCTTAAACACTTCATAGTTAGTCTCACCCTTTTGAATGTTTATAATTCTAAAAGTTGTGGATAAACATTGAATGCCAAGAAAATAATAATTTTAAAAGTCAATTATGTATCTGTTATCACAGCATGAAATAATAATACAGTGTTCTTTGTAACTCATGTAACATATGAAATCTTTTGTATTCAAAAGTAGATTATGATGCCTTTGAGGCAGGGTGGATGAATGGATGGAGAGAGACACACAGATAGCTCACCTACGGCAGAAAATCTGATATGTGGTAAACACTAATAATATAATGTTATAACCAATTCTTGATAAGATGTCCAAATCATCAGACTTGGGACCAGCACTGTATGCAGTCACTTTGCCTATTATATCACCGCACTGGCCCTGCAAAAACTATTTTTACCAGGTCAGGTGGCCATCTTAACTACTGACCAACTTTGCTTCATCATGATAATAAAAAATATAACCATGGGAGGAGACAGGAAGCTCATGAAACATGCAGTGTATGTCACAGCTTGTTATCCCAGTTGTGCATATGGGAACAAAGACCTACCCATAACGTGATAAAGGATCTACCTGTTAGTAACATGTACTGCCCATGTTGGATAAATATGATGTAAGAATCTACCCCTAGCCCCTGTGGGCACAGCTCTCACTCTCTCAAATATAGCTCAGTTAGCCATCCAATGTATACTTTTTCAGGGATCAGAAAATCCTACTGTGCTTTGTCTGTGTCCCATCCTCCAATTCTTTCTTGTGTTAGTAAGAACCTGGGTCCCTTGGCTCTAACACATTGAGGTGGTGGCTTAATTCCCCACAGGTTTCATCAAGCTCAGACAGTGTTGCTCAGAATATTCTCTTTGTCATAAACATTTTTACTAGTCAGATGCTAGAGACTAGTGGCTAAATAAACAAAATTTGAGGGAAATTGGTTCGTGTATTTTTTTTAGTGAATTAAGTTTACTATGCACTTGTGTTGCAAAAAGTCTGCTGCAACACATTGTTGTGTCATCCGTACACATCCTACTCCTTAATATTTTTGGTTTCTGCAAAGAATCTTTTTAAATGAATTTTGCCACAGGACAAAACAGATTGTTTTTTCTTGAATGATACTAAATGAAGGATAAGGGGCTTAATGTTAGCAGTGATTTATTTGCTTGAAGCAGTGTCTCAAGGTTATAATTCTTCATTGGACATTACAGTGGGTATCTTATTTGTGATGCTTCCACGGACTAACCCTGTTAAGATATCTCCCTATATAGTTCTAAATACTTAAATATTAAACATTTGTTTATATTGGTAATGGAGATTATGTTCCCATCACTGGCTAAAGTATGATTTATGATATGTTATCAAATTATTTTAAAAAATCAAAACAATCTTCTTTATTTTTAAATTGGCCATGAAATCAAGATAGTCCATCTTCTGTAGTTGGTCAAGTGTTACCACCTTTACAACCTTTCTCTTTTCCTACTTCTGATCATTGTAGTTTCTTGAAGGGAAGCCTAGAGAGGACACAGATTTGTTATATTTTAAATACTTATTTCTAAACCCTATAGGATATCCTGTGGTGCCAAAGTACTATTATGTGCCAGCTGACTTTGTAGAATATGAAAAAACAAGCCCTGGTAGTCAAAAGCGATTTCCGAGCAACTGTGGCCGTGATGGAAAACTGTTTCTTTGGGGACAAGCCCTTTACATCATTGCAAAACTCCTGGGTAAGTGAAGAAAAAAATTTTTTAACCTCATTATCAAGCCATTAGTAACTCTGTGTCTTTACTAACGTTTTTCATGAGTTTAAGAGATGTTTCATGCTATTAAGAAGTCTTTGGGAAAATTTTCTTTATGTATAAATGTATTAATGCATTGATATCACTGAATGATGATGAAGTCAAACAGGTGTATGTATTATGATCATTTAGGTGGCTTCATTCAGTAGTTAGATTTCTAGCAGATGTCTATGGATGCCTTAGTTACTGTTATATGAGGTAATAAAATTCTGATTTAATGTAACACTCCAACTTGGTCATAGCTTCAGTAAACCATTTGCTGTAAGGAATCGGTCATCTCAAAGTTCTCTTTTCCAATGAATACATATTGGGAATTTTCTGTTAGCTGCCCATTATCCATACATTTTGAAGTTCTCTTTTAGCTTTTTCTATAACTACCACTGCACCAGAGTACTTTTAGAAATGCTGCAATTAAAACAAATTTGATAAACAGAAAAAGGCATATGTATCATTCTTTGTGAAAATTTCAAATAATATTAGCATTTGCACAAAAGGAATTGTATCACTTTAGAGCCAAAATTCCTTTAAAGCAAATAGATTATGAAATAGGCCAATTGTAAATACTGTACCTGCACTAGAAGAACTGCTTTCAGTATGAAATACTGTTATTATCTTAGTTGTTTCTAGAATTATAGCATTATTTCTAAATTTGTGCTACAAGAGTAATCATCTTTGGTTTCTTTTTTTACATTCCATTAGTGAAGAGTATTTCAAAGGCCAGATTTCCAATTTGAGCTTTATACAAATGATATGTAAGAGCTGACAGAAGCTAACTAAAAAAGGGAAAATTAAAATAATGCTATTTTCAATATGCTCTCATCCTGTATTTTCTGATTCTCTGTATATACTTAATGCCAATTTAAGAACATGTAGAAACTTTCTCTTGATGTAAAGAGAAAGCTTTTTGACATGGAATTGATATTATTGATATAGATTTTGTGTTTAGATTTTCCAAAGGGGGAAAAAGTACACATTAGGTAGTTTCTGTAGAATCCAGTTGAGGGAAAGTTTATTTCTGGCTAGCATGTTATTTCTAACTTGGCATAAATGCCATGGTAAATGGTATAGATAAGCATAACATTAAAAATTTAATATTCAAGGTATAGATTTCTATATACTATGCTTGGAAATAATAAATAGACATTTATTTAATGACATTTTTTCCTGTGATTCTGAGACTAATAAGACCTGGTACTTGGGACTTGCAATTTTTTCCTGCTTTTTGCTGAATTTCTGGCCTGGGGTTAATATAATCAGAAAAAGTGCTGTTTGAACAAAGTATCAGGATGAAATTGGCACGCTTAATGTATAGGAAAGGCAGAATTGATTCTATTGCACATAAATAAATTGAGCTTTGAAAAAATGAAAAATATTTCTGAAAGCATTGGAACTTCCTTGTTTCAAAATAAATGTGTTCAATCCAGGCAACATTTCCTCTCATTAAGACCAGAATGAGCATAATTTCATACCTTCATTCCTGCTGCACCATAGAAAGAGCAATGGTAGGGCTTCCTTTAGAGTCAGTTTCCTTTTCTCTGGTGAGCTTCTAAATGAGGCAGTAATTCACGTGCAGAAAGTAGGCTGTTTGCTCTGGTCCCTTTTTGACATGAGACAAAGTGCATATTTGTTAGTACCCTGGTCTAGCCTGATGTCATCGGGAGATCAGCTTACTGTCTAAGATGAGGAAAGCCCCAGAGGATTCTGTCACTTAGTTGCTCTTAACTATTGTATACTTACTTCCCTCAAGATCCATCAAATGAATACAGATTTTCATTAAGATTCCAGGCACCACATTTAGTAACGAAGTATATTTTATTCATTAGAGGAAGTTCAGTTGGATATCTTCTGAACATTTTGTGTGCACTTAATTGGATTTACTATTTTTGCATGAAATTCTTTTAAAATGTCTTGAATATATGACACTCATTAACTCGGGCCAGTTTGTATCACAGTGAAATCTAATAGGAATATTTTTGCTCTAAGTATAGTTAAAGTGAATGGGTGCGCAGCAGAACTGTGTGACTTAATATGCGGTTTTCTGAAACAAGGCCTGTACTTTCCTACTGTCTTTTTACAAGGTAGTGAATTGGAGTAGACATTGTGGTTCAGTGGGTTACACTACTGCTTGGAATGTTTATGTGCTATATTGGAGTGTTGGTTCAGACCCAGCTACTTCTCCTTCAAGCTTCCTGTTAATATACACGGCATCTCAGTGGATGATATGCAAATACATGGATCCATGCAACAGATACGCAAGATATGTTCTTATTAAATGTTTTAAACAGAGAAGCTGTCATATAATTCTAACTGTAAGAATTTTTTTCTTCTACACTTCAGTTACTTTTTCTAATATATATGCATCTATGCATTAGTCATTGACATTGATGACACATCCAGGTACTAGTGAAAGATTCTAAATCATTAAAGATTATCAACTTACAATCTAAAGCAGGTAAAAAGAAGAATTTTTAAAGGGTCATTTATTTTTGGGCCTAGCACGTAGCCTGCTGGCCCAAGGCCTCACCTCCTACGTGCCATGATCCCATATGGGTGCCCGTTCATGTCCTAGCAGCCCTGCTTCCCATCCAGCTCCCTGTTTGTGGCCTGGGAAAGCAGTCGAGGATGGCCCAAAGCTTTGGGTCCCTGTACTCACATGGGAGACCCAGAAGAAGCTCCTTGCTGCCTGCTTCAGATTGCTCAGCTCCAGCCATTGCGGCTACTTGGAAGAGTGAAACATGGAACAGAAGATCTTCCTCTCTGTCTCTCCTCCTCTCTGTATATCTGACTTTATTTATAAATTTTTATTTGTATTTGAAAGGCCAATTTTACAGAGAGAGAATGAGAGAAAGAGAGAGAAGGTCTTCCATCTGCTGGTTCACTTCCCAAGTGGCCACAACAGCTGGAACGGGGCCAATCCAGGGCCAGGATACAGGAATTTCTTCTGTGCCTCCCCCTGTTAATGCTGCATCTCAAGGCTTTGGGTGTGGGCAATCACCCCGGGCCCTTGCCTGCTACCTATTGGGCATGGGACACCACCTACCTGAAGCACAGCTTCCATCCCTGTATGGGAAATGTGACCTCTGACATGACTGGAAGGTCAAAGGAAATAGACATGCCCTTTAGGCAATCACAGTGTTATTATTGCATGGGGGGAAGGAGGAGGACTGCTGGAAGATGCCCTCCTGCCTTCCCCTCCCTTAATCTTTAAAACTTGTAACTTGTGCATTATAGAGCAGACATTCATCACCAGCTTGTCTCCAGAGATTAAGGCTAATGAACACCATCACTTCACCCTCGGTGACTTTGGAGCCTGCTGGCAGGTTTAAACCCTGAGGTTTGGGTCATCTGTTGCTTTCCCAGGCTATACATGGAGAGCTGGATTAGAAGTGAGGCAACCAGGACATGAGCCAGCATCCTTATTGGGTGCCAGCACCACAACGCAAAAAATTACCCTGTTTTGCTACCATGTTGGCCCCAACAGAAGAACTTTTTAAGATGAATATTTTAAAGACGTTAATTAATACCGAGGGTTAAAACAAGACCTTTTGAATTTAAGCCTGGATTTTTGAGCAATGTTAATTAACTGTAAAATTTTCCCTCGTACACCCTAATTTTCACAATGAATTTTATGAAGAGTATTTTAGGGGATAAGTATTATTTCACTTCCTTAGATGATTTATATAAGAACCTTTTAAACTGATAAATAGAAAAAACTCATTTTTAATCATTTTAAGATATACGTAAAGTTCTCAATTTCATTTCTTGAGTCTTTTGGTATGTCATTATTTGGCACTTGATTTACTCTTCCTTAGAAACTATTTTAGGTGATTATTAAGTCCAAACAAAGTTGTAGCCATGTGGTATAAATGACTTTTCTGACATAATCATCTTGTTCTCCACTTCTCCCAGAGCTTCTCTCTCCCTTTTTCTCTAATCGTTTCACTGGTTTGAAAGGCAGAGAGCTCCCATCCACTGGGTTGCTCCACAGGTGCCTGCCACAGGCCCAAGCCAGGAGCCTGGGTCTCAGCTTGGGTTGTCAGTGGCAGAGAGCCCTGAAGCTGGATCGTTGACTGCTGCTTGCCAGGGTGCACAGTAACAGAAACCTCGAATCCAGAGAGGAGCCAGGACTCACACTCCTGTGTGGGTTCTATGTATCCCAGACAGCATCTTAGCTGCTATGCCAAATGCTCTGTCCCTTCTTTTCTTCTTTGTGTTCTTCCTCTGCCCTGATAGAAAAACCAGCCATTAAGGGATCATGAATTTAGGAACCAGATAATTGGGGTTTAAGTACAAGTTTCACCATTTCCTGCAGTTAAGATTTGGAGAATTCTTTTCCATGAACATCAGTTTCCTTATTTTTCTCTTATGAGAATAATCCTAAGGAGATGTAAATAAACCATTCACTTTAAGAGTCATACTGATTGAGCATCTCAGGTCTGAATATCTGAAATCTAGAGTGGTCCAAAGTTCAGATCTTTTTGAGTGCCAGTAATATGCACACCTGACATGTTCCAAACTGCCATCAAGCTAAAAATACTGTCTAAAATTACCTTCAGATGGTACATATAAGGCATATATGAAGCATGATTGAATTTGTTTAGATTCAGTACATCCTCAAGATAGATGTGATATCTTGAGATATCTTACATATATACATACACACACACATACACATGTGTAACTCCAAAGTCTGAAACCCTGTGCTCCCAAACCTTTCAAATAAGGGATACTCAACTTGTGCATACTAGCATGCTTCTTCTACCTTCTATTTTCCTTCTCCCCTTTCTTTCTTTTGTAGCTGCCATTTATGAGATAGAATATCTGAATATATGTTTTACACCTTTTGTGAGGCAGGGAACTCAGGATGCTAACATGCCCACCTTGCAGCTACTCCTAATGCCACTGAACCAATCATGGAAGAACATGGCTTCCCCAGTTACTGCTTTCTTTATTGTTTCATCTACTCATAGATTCTACGTCTGCTTACTGTCTGTTGGTCAGCTTGATACTCAGTAGCTCTAAAACAAGAGCTATAGGAAATGTTTGTCTCTAAAAACAATGTACTGTTTATGATATACTACTTCCTGTTTTCAGTGTTTGTAGCTCAGGTAATTCCATTTGTGTTTGATTTCATTAATCACATTTCTTGCCCAAATATCTCCCAAGATTAAAAACAACTAATTAAACCTGCAAGTTGCATGCCTTTTTTTTTAAAGCATTGGTCAGCTGTCCCCCAGTGTGTCTGAGGACATGAGAAACTGAGGTCTTGATTTTCATTGGTCTGTTGACCTCAAGTAGAATCACATGGTTTTGTTACTGATCAGTTAAAGATACAACGAATAGCTGGGAATGCACAGATACATTTCAACATTGAGGTTGCTAAGAGATTTCTCAGTGGTTACACTCCAGGAAGCTGGAAGCAGAAAAACATTGATTTTTGAGCACTTTCATTATCCTTGTTCGTGGTATCCACGTGATTGCCAGTGACCTACCGTGCAATTTCTGTCCAGCAGGCATTATAAACATCTTGAGGGCACATGTAGCATTAAAAGCTTTACGTAAGAAGTTGTTCCTTCTTTAGCTTATTTTATCAATAATTGGCCTTCCAAAAATTAAGGTGTTGTAGTTGAATTGTTATTAAGGTTTGGAAATTTGCATGAAATTGATATCATCCCTCATTTTAGTTAAGCTGAATGTCAAACTAATGATGCCTTGAGTCTAAAAAGGCTCTTCACACATTTTGTCATATGGTTTCACAGAAATGACTCTAATGGTGCCTACTTTAAAGTGTATCTGATTCTATACTCCTTAACAAGAAAAGAAAAAACTTTATTTGAGAGGCAGAAAAAGAGAGAATCGGACAGAAAGAGTGCCCATTCTCTAATTGATTCCCCAAATGCCCACAGCAGCTGGTCAGAGCTAAAGCTGGGAACCTGGAGTTTAAACCAGGCCTCCCATGGGGATATCAGGAACCCAATTGTTTGATCCATCACTGTTGCTACCCAGGGTCTGCGTTGGCAAGAATCTAAAGTCAGGAGCCAAGAATTGAACCCAGATGTCCTAGTGTGAGATGTTGGAGATCTTAACTGCTAGGCTCAATGCCTGCTTCTCATACTCTGTGTTTTATAGATATTATCGTTAAGTCATCTTCATAACTTCTTTGTATGATGGCTGCAGAGTGTTACTTATGAAGAAAGTTGAAGCCTACAGGAGTTCAGCAGTTAGCTCACAATCACGCAACTCATGACTGACAGTATTTATTGGTTAATTTGGAACTCTGCAGAGTGTTTATATCACCTGAAACCTCCATGTCATTAAATAGTTTATATGAAAACAAAAACAAGAATAATCAAATAGAATATTAAGTAACATTTTGTTTTCATTTGCATGGTAGCATTTAATCCTTAAAAGTTCATCTCTGTTGTGTAATTGAGTCAAACGATGAAATATAAAAACGTGGAATATTGTGCTGTAACATATGATTCATGTTTTACATTTTCTTTTCCCCCAAGCATTTCATAATTTCATAATGTGTTTCGTAATATGTATGTTGCTAACCTTTGTATTACTGCAGCTTAGAACCTGTTAGGCTTTGAAACACATACTTTTACTCTGAGAGTTATCTGTTGAACCTAGTTTGTTTTGTCTAGGACAATTTTGGTGCCATGACTTAAAAAAATTGATCTTTAAAATTTCCTTTATATGGTCATGTCATTAGAGAAGCAAATGCTTCATAAATTTATTTGCCCTGACATTTACTGTTTGAGATACATATGGGATATATTTTGTAAAGCTTTCCGTGTGTGAAAATGGAAATAATAAAAAATACTTGTTTTCTAAATTTAAAGAAATGAACCCTTACTTGTAGAATTACCTGATTATCTTTGACTTTGATACTCCCATTGTATACGTAGAAAGCTCTCTTATTCTTGCTGTTTTGTTTTCATTTTAAATATACTGTTGTAGGTGAAGTATAAATTATTGCAGGCTTACAACTGTTCACCAAAAATACCAAGGCTACTGAACTGACACAATGAGGACCTCAGTTTTCCCCCATGAGGAATGAAAAACAATGCAGTATGATGGGGGGTGGGGAGTAGGAGAGGAAGGACAGATGTTTTATTTAACCTAGTCTTATAATGATCCACTTTAACTATTATTCAAATTAAGTTGTTCATTATGGGAGTTAGTTCTTCTATATTTGTTAACAGGTTTCTTTCCTTAATTTGATAAGTCTGTTAAATGCTATTGTTTTCTAGGTGTTGTGATAGGACTCAGCCATAAATATGAACTTTGTGGTCCATGGGATTATATGAGAGTTCTTTAAAAATATTTGTGGAAAATAGAATTAAAAGATAAGCTTATTGTGTTATAAAAATTTTAATTTTTGAATATGGGGTCTGTAAAAAGCTCAATGAGAATTCATATTATGATTAAAAACAATGCACATATTCTAAGATGTTTTTTTATCAATGTTAATTTTTCATTTTAATAGCATTTTGCATAAACTTTAAAAATTTATTTGTAAGTACACATGTATTGCAATATTAAGGTAGAAGTATCATACAGAAAGCCATTAATGAAATGCAAAAAAATAGCCTTTGAAACAGTACATTAACTTGTTCATGTCAATTTTAATAAATTAGCATTTGTACTTTCCAAGTAGTTATGGTTTTTTTCATTTATTTATCACCATTTGTAATGACAAAATAATGATAAAATTTCATCTTTATTGTCTGACATTGAAGTAGTAACAGTAGAAAAATGTATGTGTTGGTTTTGGCAATTTTTTCACATCTCAGTGGTCATACAAATGAGACACAAAAAATGATTTGCTGCTTATGTAGAATATCAGTGTACTAATCAACCCACCATCGTGACCAAACTGCAATTATAAGCTGAATTTACGTGTTGATATGTGCCATAGTTAAGCCTATAATGGCTTGATTTACATTTTGCAAAAAATAAATGTTTTTCAAAGAGAAGGAGAAAATCACCTATAATAAGCAACCTGATTTGGGTTGAAAAATTGAGCATATCAAGGTCGATTTTGTTCATTCATTCCTCCTCCTGGTCTTTTCTTTGCAGAGTTACATAGAATGTCAGAGGGCAGCATTGACATGTGGTTAAGAGCACAGATTCTAGAAGCGCACTGTCTCAGCTCCAGCAGGTGCAAACCAGGAGCCCTTCTCATCCACACTCAGTGCCCCTGTTTTGTCATCTATAAACTGATCATGTTGTTGAGAGGATTAATGGATTAACATATGGGAAGTGCTTCCTGTCAGGAATGTAATAAACACTTGAGTGTTGCTGCTAGTACAGGCAGCTTCTGCTCCTCCTCCTTTGTCTTGTTAGCCTACACTTCATATTTTTTTAATTGTTATTAAAAGATTGTCTCCCTTGGTGGTTTAGTCTATTGGATAACTTTGTAGAATTGCGTGGACGGTACCCCAGAGTTGAAATATAATGTAGAAATACTCCCAAAGCTACAAAGAAATTTACAGCCATTCACTTGATGCTCAGTTTTGTAGAAGTATTCACTGCCTAAAAGCAGAGCATAGGGGTTAGCGTTTGGCCTAGCTGGGATGCCCCAATCCCTATTAGAATGCTCGGCACTAGTCCCAGCTCTGTTCTGGATTTCAATTTCCTGCCAATGGGAACCCTGGGAGGCAACAGGTTATAGCTCCAGTTTGAGTTGCTATCTTTCACATGGGAAACTGTTTGAGATCCTGGCTTCTGGCCTCACTCAACCAGTCCTGGCCTTTGTAGGTATTTGAGGAGTGACCCAGTGAATAAAATTGTGTATACTCTTTGTCTTTGTCTCTGGAATGAATAAATTGTTCCAAATAAAAAATATATGCTACTTAGATATAACGTGAGACATGAGCTGTAATTTTTTAAGTTTTTGTGTTTACTTAAGAGGTAGAGGAAGAATGAGAGTGCGAGCAAATTCCTATCTACTGGTCCACTCCTGAGATTCCTGTTGGAGCTGAAGCTAGGAGCCAGGAGCCACTAGCCAGGAGCCAGGAGCCAGGAGCCAGGGGCCAGGAGCCAGGGGCCAGGAGCCAGGAACTCAATCTAGGTCTCTCATTTTGGTAGCAGAATCCCAAGTGCCATGAACCATTATCGTTTTCCCACAAGTTCTGTATTTGCAGAAAGGTGTGTTTTCAGTGCCTGGTTATCAAACTCAGGCATTCTGATACGGACTTGATCCAGCTAACCTCTAGGTCAGGGATGGGGAGCTTTTTATTCTGTTAAGGGTATTTTGTGTATTTATAACATCATTTATAACGTGGTGCATGCAAAACTATCCATTTAAAAATCATCCTGCTCTAGGGATATATAGATTTGCTCAATTTTGACTCCTGCTTGTGGTTGCCTTGGCAGGGTCACAACAGAGAAGTTCATGGGCTTTATATGGCTTGCGGGATGAACATTCCTTACCCCTATACCACTTAAACCAAAAGCATTATTTTTAGTAGTTTTATTGAGGTACAACTAGCATAGCATACATTTTGTCGATTTAAAGTTTACTGTTTACTTACATTTAGCATAATCACGTAGTTATGCAACCATGATCAGAAACAATTTTTAAAACATTTTCATTATCTTGCAAGAAGACAGCCTATTGCAATCACTCCCTATTTTTCTCTCATTATTTTACTCTTTCTTTTGGTACTACTCAGTTATTAATCTACTTTCTGTTTCTTTGGATTTTCCTATTTTGGGCATTGTATCTACCTTGAATTGTAGGTACAGTGTGTAGCCTTTTGTTTCTTGCTTGTCTGTTGCATAGAATGTGCTTAATGTTCATCTAAGCTATAGCCTATGTTAGCATTTCACCATATTTTATTTAGTCATTCAGCAGTGAGTAGAAATTAAAGTTATCTCCATTTAAAGAGTATTATGAATAATGCTGCGATGAACTTTCATATAAACATAACTGCTTGACACATCTGTTTCTCTTGAATATATATACCTGGAAAAAGAGTTGATAGGTCATTTGCTGACTGACTACTAGATTTAATATTTTGAGTAACTCTCAAGCTATTTTCCAAACCAATTGTATAATTTTGCTTTTCCACCAACACCATATGGGGATTCAAACGCTTGTTCTTACCTGTTTAATTGTATCTATCCATATAGTAGGAACATGTATTGCATTAGGTTTTGATTAGTATTCCCAAAGTGATTATTGATGCTGAATATCATTTCATGTGTATATTGCTCATTAACTTCTCTAAAGATATTTCTGTTCAGACAGCAGAACTGTTTCTTGTTTAATTGATTGATCAATTTTAGAGAAAGACAGATTCCCATTGGTGGTTTTCTTACCAAAAGCCACAAGGCCACAGGATTGGGAACTAGAAACTTGCTCCAGGTCTCCCTTGCAGAAAATAGAAACCCAGTTTACTTGAGCAATGGTTGCTGTCTCTAATTCATGTTAGTAGGAAGCTGCAATCTAGAGCCCGAGAAGGGAATGAAGCCTAGGTATTTCAGTGTAAGCTGTTGAAAGTCTAACTAGCATCTTAACTGCTAGGCCAAATGCCTGCCACAAATACTGTGGCTGTCTTTAAATTGGGATTTTTATTATTTTTTTTAAAGATTCATTTATTTTATTACAAAGTCAGATATACAGAGAGGAAGAGAGACAGAGAGGAAGATTTTCCGTCCAATGATTCACTCCCCAAGTGAGCCGCAATGGCCGGTGCTGCGCCGATCCGAAGCCGGGAACCTGGAACCTCTTCCAGGTCTCCCACGCGGGTGCAGGGTCCCAATGCATTGGGCCGTCCTCGACTGCTTTCCCAGGCCACAAGCAGGGAGCTGGATGGGAAGTGGAGCTGCCAGGATTAGAACCGGCGCCCATATGGGATCCCGGTGCGTTCAAGGTGAGGACTTAAGCCACTAGGCCATGCCACTGGGCCCTTAAATATCATTTTTATTATTGTGAACATTCCCTGTGTATTCTATATACAAAAATCTTACACGATATATATTTACAAGTATTTTGTCTCGTACTGTGGCCTGTCATTCCCTTCCTTATGGTGTTCTAAAAGGTGCAAAAGGTTATAATTCTGACAAAATTCTAACCAATCTATTTTCTTTGCCACCTATGCTTTGATATGACAGATTTGTATATTGTTTTCTTTTGAGTGGAGTTTAATGTAGATGTCTGTTATAATTAGTTGGTTTTAATATTGTGCAAATACATACTTAAATATATTTATATTCTTTAATGATACATAATTATACAGATATGTAGGGAACAATGTGACTTTAATCTCAAAAAAGATATTTATTTGTTTGAAAATCAAAGTTACAGAGAGAGGAAGATACGGAAAAAGATCTTCCATACACCGGTTCACTCCCCAGATGACCTCAACCAGGAGTGAGGTGCTTCCTCCTGGTCTCCCATGTGGGTGACAGGAGCCCAGCTACCTGGGCCATCTTCTGCTGCTTTTCCCAGGTCATTATCAGGGAGCTCGATCTGATGTGCAGCAGCCAGGACACAAACCAGTGCCCCATTGGGATGCTGATATGGCAGGTGGCACCTTTCCTACTATGCCACAATGCCAGCTCCAACAGTGTGACTTTTGTACACATATTGGACAATGTGGATTAATCAGACCAGGGTAATTGGTACAGCTATTTCTTTGCTTTGGGAATATTCATATATGTCTCTGCTAGCTATTTTAATATACTCAATTGTTGTCAACCACAGCTACCCTACTGTGATATAGAACATAAGAAATTAATTCTTCTCATTCAACTTAACCCCTGTGCCTATGAAATATCTTCATCCTCTCCCCGTCCTTGACACTGTTTAGCTGGCTCTGGTAATCACTATTCTATTTTCAACTTCTGTTAGATGAACTTCTTAGTTTTCATATTAAAGGAGAACATGCAATATTTGTCTTTGTATGCTTGGCTTATTTAACTTTTCTTTTTCTTATTTTACTTCTTTTTATTATTGTCATTTAATGATACAGTTCCATAGGCCCTGGGATTTCCCTTATCCCCTCCACAATCCCCCCACCCCACTGAGTTCCCCTATATAGTTACTATAGTATAGCTCTTCATACACAGTCATATGTCCATCATTGCGGGCATGGACAATGGCAGAGAGTCTAGCATCCTATTATCAAGATACAATAAACAGTTTCATTCAAGTCCATCTTTCTCTGGAAATAGAGATGCATACTGCATTGTATCCTCACATCTGGATATGATAGTCTCTATTACACAGTTAAATCCCCTTAAATGAAAAGCCACAAAACAAACTCAACAACAGGAAGAAAAAAAATTAACAACACCATGAAGTTAAATAACATGCTACTAGATATGATAGTCTCCATTACACAGTTACTATACATCATCTTAAATGAAAAGCCACAAAATAAAACCAACAACAGCAAGAAAAAAAAATAAATCAGCAACGCCATGAAGTTGAATAACATGCTACTGAATGACTCATGTTTCGCTAGTTCCATCTGTGGAGCCGCATTTGACAGAATCTCATTTTTATGGCTGGATAATATATATTGTTGTATAAATAAGATATACCACATTTTCTTTCTCTGTTAATTTGTTAAGGGACGCTTACTTTGGTTCTACATCTTGGTTGTTGTGAATAGTACTACAATAACTATTTGAGTATAAATGTCCCTTTGACATGCAAATTTCAGTTCCTTTATTATTGTTCCTAATAGTGAAATAGCTGGAGCATATTGGGGTTCTATTCAAGGTTTATGTTTTTTTTTAAAGAAATACCGAGCTATTTTCAATAATGGATGTAGTAATTTACATTCCTTCAAATAGTGTAAGAGAGTTCCTTTTGCATTCTTGCCGATATTTGTTATGTTGTTGTCTTTTGATGATACCCACTGTGGCTGGGGTAAAAGTGATTACTCACTCTCGTTTTGATTTGCAGTTCCTGATAATTAATGCTGTGAAATTTTTTCATGTGTTTGTTGGCCATTTGTGTATCTTCTTTTGAGAAATGTCTATTCAGATCATTGATGCAGCAAATGCATTTTTTAAAAGATTTATTTATTTTATTACAAAGTCAGATACACAGAGAGGAGGAGAGACAGAGAGGAAGATCTTCCATCTGATGATTCACTCCCCAAGTGACCGCAACGGCCGGTGCTGCGCCGAGCCAAAGTCGGGAACCAGGAACCTCTTCCGGGTGTCCCACATGGGTGCAGGGTCCCAAAGTATTGGGCCGTCCTCGACTGCTTTCCCAGGCCACAAGTAGGGAGCTGGATGGGAAGTGGAGCTGCCGGGATTAGAACCGGCGCCCATATGGGATCCCGGTGCGTTCAAGGTGAGGACTTTAGCTGCTAGGCCATGCCGCCGGGCCTGGCAAATGCATTTTTAATAATATCACTTCCTCTCGCATTTTTCAGCTGATGAACTAATCAGTCCCAGGGACATTGATCCTGTCCAGCGTTATGTGCCACTACAGAATCAACGTAATGTGAGCATGAGATATTCCAATCAGGTAAGGAAATATTGCATTGCTTGGCTTTAGTTTATCCACAGATACTTACCACTTAATTGGGAGGAACATTTTATTCTAAATGTGTTCTGAGAGACAAGCTTATCTCTCTGCTGATTAGTCAGGATGTAGTTATGGTATAGGGCTGCTCATTGTGAGGAAGTGGGAATCATTGGATCCAACACTGGATGCAACGTTGGATCCAACATTTAGATCCTTCTTTAGGGTGGCTAAGTTGAAAATGCCAAGTGTGTCTGAGATGGTTGTAGTGCATATGAATGGCAAGGCTGATGGGAGCACGGGAAGTGACGGTGGTGAGATGCCAGGAAGGATCCTTGCTTGGTTTCTGTGACAGGATAGATGACTGACAGAGTCCATTTTAGCACTGATGGTGGCATGTCATGGAAAGAAATAGTTATTACATACTTGAAGTCTAGTAGCTATAGATTCAGACTGTGTTATGTCAACAAAATAAGTGTTTGCACTTTCAGCAAGATTGATGTTGACGTGAGCAAACCCTCAAGTATTAAATGATACCAGTAATGAGAACTGTTAAAATGATAGTGTTGTAGATTGTGTAAACTGCCTGAGGAGAAAGGGAATGAGTCTGGGTGTGTGCCTGGGATTCAAAGCAGTTACCATGCACTTAATAAGAACAGTATCAATGCTTACAAAGGGTACACTTAAAAACTGAAATGCCACTGCAATAAAAAAAATGCATATACATATCACATGTGCATACACACACACACACACACACACACACACACACACCCCAATAACTGCTTGTCTTAAAGAGTAAAAAGGAGAGCCAGTGGTTCTATTGGATGCTATCACAGTATTTCTTTGACCATTTTGCTGGTCTTCAACAAAATCTGTAAGCACTGTGGGTGGTGTATAGACAGAACACTTGTAAAGAAGTGTTAAGATTTTCTCAAAAAGATAAAAGAAAGTTTTCACTGACTTCTTAGCTGCTATCAAGGTAACATTTGAGATCAGTACACCGGGTAGTGTAAATGTATGGTCTTGAGATGTTCGTTTCTACATGAGGAATTCATACAATAGAGAATGCATCTAATTTCATATTACCCAGCGCTGTGGCTGTTAAAGCTATTTTAAGACCAGTGTCTGTCATTTGCATAGCATTTCACATGTGTTCCCTACTCCTCTAGGCTGGTGAAGCTTCAAAACCTTTTCTAGGAAATAAAGTAATAGTTCACAGACTTGCAGCATGGAGCTGGAGCCAGAAAACATCAAAGCATCTTATGTGCAGATGGTTAAGAAACTCTAAGCTACTTCATGCTTGACACATAAGGAAAGTTCTGTGTAATTTTTGGCACATAGTATGCTTGCAACTCTTCCTCTCCCACTCAAAGCTTATCAGATTATGAGTGAAAATGCACTCAACTTGTATTTTTTTTAAATCAAAATCATTTTCTAATTTTGCTACTAGCTGATCTGTGGCATGCCTCCTAGGTGGAACCACATCTTGGGTAAGAGAAGAGATCTGGGCTGAGGAATGGGACTCCTCTCCTGCAGCCAATGTGGCAGATTACATCTGTGCATATGGAATACAGCAGGCTAAAGCTATTAGGAGTGCATGTGTCCCAGCCTATTGAGAGCTTGGTTATGGTATGTAAAATGCTGAGATCCCCTTACTGCTTTCATATCCATTTGAAGCAGTAAGCAAATATCTATTGATGAGGCTAGGTGAGGTAAATTGAAGATATGCCTAGAATATTCATCCCCTCTGCTACAAATGTTGATGTTAGTGGCCACTCACTCATGACAGACTAGGTCTGAGAAGATTGACTAGATTCCATGAGTTTTTACAAGACTTCTTTTTATTTCCTCTGTTTTCACTGAATAGCATGTGAGGGTATGTGAACATTTTTACTTCAACCATAACATTCAGTGGCAGCTGTTTGACATAGAAGTTAACTCATTACTTGGGACTGGGATACCTCCAAACTGTGTTGGAGTGCCAAGGTTCAACCCATTGCTGATTCTAGACTAGTGCTTATCTACACCCTGGGAGAAAGCAGATGAGAGATACAGTGGTTGAGTCTCTGCTACCCATGCGGGAGACTTGGATTGAGTTTCTAACTTCTGGCTCTGACTTAACCCAGCTCAGTATTTGGAGAGTAAACCAGTCACTGAGAGACTTCTGCCTGTCTCTATGCCTTTCAAATAAATAAGATAAATAAAAATTAAACTCATGTTTTCAAGGAAAGTCTGTGTTTACCTCAAGTATTAGGATTCTGTTGTTTATTCATTTTTTTGTGCCCCAGTCTTCTGCTAGCACTTCCTTTCTGCTTGAAGAACTTTCTTTAGACATTATTTATGAATAGGTCTGCTACCAGCAAACTCCTTCGTGTTTCTTTGTCTGAACAGGTCTTCATTCCTGAGAGTTAGTTTGGTTGCATTATAGCTTACAGTTTTTATTTTTCGTATTTCAGCATTAAAATATTGTGCCACTTCCTCCTAGTTTCAGATGAGAAATTTCCTGTGTAACGTATCATTTCTGTCTCATCTGAGGGCTGGTGTGACACTGGATAGAGGGCCAGAAGATGTCAGGCTTAGCTAATGAGGAGGAATGTGCTCACTTGTTGGTGTCACTGATGTGGAGCAGGGTTTGGATCGCCTTGTTGTTGCTGACAGTAGGTGACATGGATTTCCTGGGTAGGTGACCAAGTTGGAGAGCACTGTATGGTTTGTTTGTTTTTTTGTTTGTTTGTTTTTAAGATCTACTTATTTTTATTAAAAATGCAGCTATACAGAGATAAGTAGATACAAAGAAAAACATCTGTCTGCTGGTGTTCACTCCACAAGTGGCCACAATGGCTGGGACTGACTTTAACCCAGAAACCAGGAACTTCTTCCTGGTCTCTCACTTGGGTGCAGGGTCCCAAGGCTTTGGGCCATCCTCTACTGCTTTTGCAGGCCGCAAGCAGCGAGCTGGATGGGAAGTGGAGCCTCTGGGACACCAACTGGTGCCTCTATGGGATGCCAGCACATGCAAGGTGGAGATATCACCACTAGTCTACCTGGTTAATACAGCTTGTTGGGGGCTTCTTTGCTGATGCTTCGGCTGTGTTGAACCATCAGTGCTCTGACTGTGAAGCAAATGTCCACTAGGACTTTGGAGCTGCTGCTGAAAGCCAACTGGCCACCTGTACCTCAGCTGAGAAGCTGCAGTAGAGCTCCCCCACTCTATCACTATATCCTTGTTGCTCCCCAGTCCTTCTGCTGGAGAGGAGACTTCCCATCTGTGCCTCGGGCCTCTTCTGCTCCATGCCCAGCGTAGATGGAATCTCCAGTGTCTCAATGCACTGCCATTTCTCAAAGGGCTCCAGGCAGTCCAGCCCCTTTCTAGCTCTGTGATTCCTTTAGTGTCTGTCTATGTAGGCCACCTTGTTCCTATGTCTGAGTTTTAATAGTTAATGCATTTTCATAGTCAGAAAATACATAGAAAATTTTCTATGAGTCAGAATGAAAGATTCTTACCTTTCCTGACTTGTCTTTCTTCCTCAGAGTAATTTTAAAGCAATAATGGTTATCACTTATCAAGCACTTATTTTTACATAATAGCTTTGTTAATACATAATTCACATGCCCTACCACCCACTAATTTATATAATTCAGTGATTTTTCGTATATTCATCACAGTCAGCTTAGAACATTTTATTATTAGGTGAAAAATCCTATTCCTTCTAGCAGTTACTTTCCACCCTACCCTAACTACTAATCCTGGGCCATTGTTGTGGCACAGTCAGTTAAGCCACTGCCTGCAACACTGACATTCCGTATGTGTGCCAGTTTGAGTTTGCACCTAGCAAAGCAGTAAAAGATGGCATGAGCGCTTAGACCTCTGCCTCACACTTGGAAGACTCAGATGGAGTTCTTGACTTCTAGCTTGAAAATGCCCAGCCTGGGTTGTTGAAATTACTAGTCTATTTTCTGTCTGTTTGAATTTGCCTCTTCTGCATATTTCAGCTGCATAGCTTCATGTAATAAATGGTATTTTGGCCTCTTCCACTTAGCCTAGCGTTGTCAAGGTTCCTCTTTGTTGGTGTACACACGTCAGTACAGCATTCCTTTTTCTGACAGAGCAACATTTCATTGTATGGACATACCACAGTTTTCTTCCATTCATCAGGTGGTGGCCATTTGAATGCACTCCACTTCTTCACCATTACGAATCATACAACTGTGATCTTTGACGCATAAATTATTGTGTGGCATATGTTTTCATTTTTCTGAAATATATATAGCTAATAATGGAGTTACTGAATCATATGCTAACTCTAGTTTAACATTTGCAGGATTTCCAGACTATTTTCCAAAGTAACTGAGTTTGCATTCCTACCAGTCCCATGTAAAGGCTTCAGTTTCCCTACATTCTTGTCACTATTTGTTATTGTCCATCGTTTTGATGATAATCATTGCAGTAGGTGTGAAGTTATATCCCATTTTAGTCTGTACTTCCTTAGTAAAAGTGAACATATTTGCATGTGTGTATTTGGCAGTTTTTGCATATAAATATAATCCTATTTAAGGAAATATATAACCAATATATTTAATATGTATAATTTGAGGAGATATATAATTAATCTTTTTGTTTTTAAGTTACAAGAGTTCTTTGTGTATTTTGGATATGAGTTCCTTATATGGTTGTAAATAGTCTCTCCAACTCAGGGGACTGTCATTCCATTTTCCTGATGGCAACATTTGAAATAGAAGTTGTTTTTTTTTTTTAATTTTGATGAAGCCTAATTTATCTCTTTTTTATTTGGTTGCATGTATTTTTGTTGCCACCACAAAGAAACCAATATGTAATCCAAGACTAAAGAGACTTATGCCTGTTTTCTTCAAAGAATTTGTTCCTACATTTACATCTGTGTTCCATTTTGAGTTAATTTTTTGTCATGGTATGAGATCTAGCTTTTTCCTTTGTCTTTGGATATCTAGTAGTCATCATTTGTTAAATCTGAACAGTACATATTTTCTTTTTCTTTTGTGTGGTAAAAAATAGATAATGCTTAATATTTTAGCCATTCATTAGTGTACCATTCAGTGCACTAAACATAATTACAGGGTTGTTTAACTATCACTGCTAGCTGTACCCAAAGTCTTTAAATCAACCTTAACAAAAACTTCATACCCATTTAAAAATGACTTTCCTTTCCTTCCTCTCTCTATCTCCCAGGAAAACTCTGCCATGCTTTGAATATTCAAATTCCAGATACCTTATAATATGCAGAATTACTTTCTGCTTTTCGCGTTATTTTATGAAGCATCATTTCCAGAAGAGTTTTTGTGCTTTTTATTAGTGTGGTGTTTCTCATCTTGCTTATTTTTTTGGCACCTACCTGGTGAATGTGATCCTGCTGTCCAATCAGATATTAGTGTGAGGAATGGCCTAGTTATCATTCTTGTCATGAGGAGTCTCCTCCCCTCACCACACCAAGAACACGTGACTGGGGATGGATTTTTTTGTCTCCTGGCTTGCCTCACTCTGTCGGAGAGATGATACAGAACTAAACCTCTGTCCCCTTTGCTAAATGCCAGTAGCTGAAGAGTTTTACTTTGAGGATGCTAATTACCTGACTCTGGAAGTGCTAACTACCTGAGCCAGTTCAGTCATTTGGAGAAAAGCCTTGCTTCTCTGTGGTTCCCAGCATAGAGCCTGGGATTGGGCACTGTGACCTTTACTCTAACCTTCTGTGCTGCTCTCCCTGTCTCCCACTTGCATTAAATGCCTGCAAATCTAGTGCCCCTCTGGGGCCGTTCAGGTTAGGTTAGACATTGTGTTTTACGTAGGTTTTCTCAAATATGCTTATTTATTAATACATTTCCAGTTGCTATCTTTTTATACTAGAAATTATTGAGATATCTTATATCTGGTAACTTTTTTTTCATGGATATGGCTTAAGTCTGTTTATTTTTTTTATATAAATAGCATCTTTTGTCTAGGTCTGAAGAGGAATGTGAGTTGAGTGCAGATGCCCACTCTCCCCTCTACAACCTGGAGTGTGACCTTGTCTCCTCTGCCTGAGCGTGTCCTTTTCTTCTACTCTACTAAGTGCTGCTTTCAATCTTGGTCAGGAAACCTCACACTGATCTGAGCAGGGTAGATACTCATTGAACATTTGTAATGCTCCTGAGTAAATGCAAACCAAGCAAGTTAAACACTAAGTATTCATATTGCAAGGTAAAGTATGAAGGATAATAATTTGCCCCAATTCTTCATTATTATTTGAATCCCTTTTTTAAGATTTACATATTCATTTGTAAAGAAGGGAAAAGCAGAGGAAGAAAGAGAAAAAGAGATATCTTTCATCCTCTTGTTCACTCTGCAAATGGCTGCATGGCCAGGACTGGATGAGGCCAAAGCCAGAAGCCAAGAGCTTCATTCACATCTCCCAGATGGGTTCGGGGGCCTAAGCACTTGGACAATCTTCTGCTGCTTTCCCAGGGATAATAGCAGGGAGCCAGGTCAGACATGGAGCAGACAGGGCTCAAGCAAGTGCCCTTGTAGCGTTCTGACATGGCAGGCAGAGGCTGCACCACAGAGCCAGATTCCGTGCTGCCCTTTTAGCTCTACATTCCTGTATTTGATTTGAAAAAATAAAGACAAAACAAAATAGTATGTTCTCCCACTCTACAAGTTTCTCCTCTTTAAACAAGCCATGCAGTTGGAAATCTGCCATTAAACCTGCTTTCCCATAACAGTTTGCATACACTGTCTTACAATACTTGTTGTTCAGTTATAATTGATGACTTACATATCTGCCCATTAGCAAAATCACCCAGTGTGAAAAAATATATTTTCTTCTTTATCTTCTCTGAAACTAGCTTGGTATTTGCCAGTGTGAGAGGTTACAAATGAGAGATGTAGAAGGATAACCACTGCTGGCTGTATTTCCAATGTTTAAAAACAATGTGCAAGTCATTTTATTTGCACTATGTTTTATTTAAACACATTTCCAAAATAAGTTTTATTACACCCATTTTACAGATAGATGTTGTGAGTCTCCAAGAGTTTTATGGTGAATTCTTCAAGTTCACACAATTGTCAGGTTGCAGACTTGACCAGTGCGTTCACTGACAAAGGAAAGGAGAGAGTGCTGTGCAGTGATTCCACAAGAGGTGTGAAAGTTAACAGAAGGAAGAACTCACTTCCTGCACAGTATGGCTCTGTGTTACATCACTGGAAAACAGTTGCCCTGTACTTCCAAATGCTGACCGGCCTATGGAAATTATCTGAAAACCTGAGTGAAAGGTGTTGTTAACATTAGTACAAAATATACATTGTTGTTCTTTCACACAGCATTTACGCTGCTGTAAGGATGTGACTGCTGCTTTCTTCTTCCTTGTTAGGCTTGATTGAGTCCAATTCATCAAATCATTGTTAAGGGATTTCAGACATTTAGCAAGCATTTTGGAGTGCTCAGTCCTTCTCCTCTTCCATCTTATTCTTGTTCAGAGACCGAGAATCTTCTGTTGCCATGGTAACTGATGTTTTGATTGAGATGTTACACTGTTCATACACCACCTCTGCAATGTTAATGTAAGATGATGTACATTAAGAGAGGTGCTTCTAGCTTTTGCTGGTGCCCCATATTTGGAAGAGATTGGAGCGCCAGGTCAGGAACTTACGTGCAACTGGCCATGTGCATTTCACTGATTAATTTTATTTTGCATTATCAGTATCCACATTGAGAAGGTGATCATGTAAAAGACATTTACTTACTGTAACTGGGGCCACTTCCTGGAGTTCCATACCAGGTGAACTGTTTTGAGATGCATGTGTATTAATTAGAATAGACAAGACCCGTTTAATGTATGTGGAATTCCTGATTGAAATGATCATATTTCAAAGTGAGAGCCAGGAGCTGGCATTTAGTATATCACAGTTATAATACCCCCATTCCATTTCATAGCACCTGGGTTGGATGCCAGTCTGACTTCCTGGGAGGGGGATGTTTGAGGGGTGCACCAAGCAAAGGCTCAAGGTTGGGTCCCCAACACCTGTTTGGGACACCTGAGGTCCCAGCTACTGTCTTCAGCCTAGTCCGCACCCTAGCTGTTACAGGAATTTGAGGAATAAATCAATAGATGGAAAATATCTCTCTCCTTCCCTCACACCTACTCTCTCTTTCTCTCCTCTTCTACCCTTCTCTCTTTGCCTTTCAAGTTGATAAAAATAAACAAATAAGAATTGAAAAAGCAAGAGCCAGCCAGAATTGTTTCTCCTTCCTTCATTTTGCTTTTAAACCAATTTGAGAAAAAAAAAAAGATTTTGCTTCTTGAGGTAGATCTTGAATGCAGCAGAATTTTTACGTGAATAGGCCAATCAGTTATCAGAAGTTATAGGAGAAAGTACTCTGCTATGTTAATATTCAAGGATAAAATAGAGAGGTTTCATTTTGTTGGCTGCTCTGCATAGCAGACTGGCTCAGAGCACAGCCGCTGGAGACACAGTGCATATTTTAAATCCAAATCTGTGTCTTGGTTTCCTCACATGTTAATTCAGAATAACTTTGTAGTTATAAGGCTTAAATAAGTAAGTAAGAGTGGAGAGTTTAGAATAGTTAGAATAGTTCCTGATTTATAAAAGTCAATAAATATTAGCTATTGTTATTCTGTTTGCGTATTTCTAACACATCGTTCATTCAGGTGCCAGCAGTAAATGAAAAAGAAAAAGTTGTATTGCTATTGAACATAACCCAAGGTGGAAATTAAAGCTATGGAAACAGTCCTTAAAAGCCCAGGTTCAGGTTTAGTTCTTTGTCAGTGTGAGATAATGTAGATGATAGATTAGGTGTTCTAGGAAGGGCAGACAAAGGAATCTATCAAGAAAGTTATAACAGTGTCATAGATATGAAAGTATGCAGAATTTGGACCATGAGAGGACGGTTAAAGATGGCTGACTGCTTGTCTGGGAAGAGCAGCAAACTGTTGGCATCTATTCAGGTGCAAAGCTTAAATCCTGCAATGTTCACCTGCATGCTTACCTGGGAAGGTCTCCTAACATCTCTAGAATGTGGTTCTCTAACCCATGAAATTATTTGGCTAGGTTTGATTAGTAAGTCTTCCAGCACTTTTGTTGCTGGCTCCCACAAGAACAGATTATTGATAACCTTTGAATAATTTTAGTGGGGTAGTGTGCCCGGAAGCCAGATTGTAGAGAGTTAAAGAGTGATTAAATGGAAGACCATCTGTTCTGGAAGTTTGGTTTGCTGCAATGCGAGAAAGGTGATAAGCTCATCCTAATTTAGTGGATGCATTGTGCAGCACTCTTGCAACATGCTTTTTTATTGTTGCTTCAAATCTATTCCATATTTTAAGGTTTCATTAATGTTACAGAATTTAAGGAATTTTTGTGTGTGGCTTAGTTTTATTTGATTCAATTGATGCTAATGCTCCAAAAATAATTTGACTAGCTTGTAATATAATTTCTACTTAAAGGATTAAGTAGAAATGTGGCTTGACAAAGAAAGTGTGGGGGGCAAAAAAAAATATCTACAAGCATGAGAGTGAATTTAAGGACTTAATAGTTCTTAAGAAGTTTTTATGATTATCTTAATAGAAGAAAATAACATAGTCAAGGCATCAAAAATGCTATGAAAGCCTAGCCTGAGTATTTCAAAGGTACAAGAGGTTATCCCCAGGTAATAACAGCTGCAGTCTTTATGGGAAATGAGTCCGTTATCAACTGGTATTTGTACCAGAACCAATTAAAATCAAATGCCTTGATCAAAAATATCCAGAACTGAGAAAAGTTTAATTGAAAGTAAAAAAAATAAATGAGCTTAAACACATTTAATAGCAGCATTCTAATTAACCCACCGAACTTATTAGAAGTTCCAATAACAGGCATGATGTATAATAAAATATTTAATCTACAAAATGAAGATTTCTTATAGTCATGTTTGAACTGTTAAAAAAAAATGGATCTAAGCCAGCAAGCAAGATTGGTGCTTCAGAATAAAGATGTACATGAAATAGTTTGATCTGCTAATGAATGTATATTTCTGGTATTTTGTCTGAGAAAAAAGTCACATTTATTCATAAGTATGAATTAATTTATGAACTTATCTCTTTTTTTCTCTTGTGTTGAATCCATTCTGCTTTCTAAATCTGTATCACTTCATCCAATTCTAACTCCACTTAATTTCATGGTCCAGGTTATTGAGGAATCACATGTGACTCCCCTAATCCAGAGAAGATTGGCCTATCGGGTCCCTTCCTCACTAAGGAGTGATTGTTTCCATGAAATTCTTGGAGATTCCCAGATGTTCTTGCTGTCAGGTTGTTGAAATAAAAATCAGTAATTTTGCTCAGCTTCTTAAGGCAGTATTTTGCATTTGTACATCATTATCATGGTAGTGCAAATCACGTAAACTGATGCACCCTTAAGAGAATTCAGTTCATGTTCTTCTTTTTTCTTTTTTTTATTGATTACATTGCATTATGTGACACAGTTTTATAGGCACTGGGATCCCCGCCACCCCTCCCCCCCATGGTGGATTCCTCCACCTTGCTGTATTACCGCAGTTCAAGTTCAGTTGAGATTCTTTCATTGCAAGCATATACCAAGCATAAAGTCCAGCATCTTACTGTCCAGATAAGTTCAACAGTTTCTTGGGGAGACCGTCTCTGGTCTGAAGGTAGAGCTGGCGGTTATAGAGTTAGATTACACGAAATGCAACCAGGATCAGCAAAATCATGCTTCAAATGCTATGAACTGCTAAATACTAAAATCAAAATAGACATGAGACAGCTGAATAGTAATCTATAGCCATTTTAAGATGTATAGAACCCGGTTGTGTATAAACTAATAATTGAAGTGTCAATGTAGAAGTCACAGGATGTGGTTCAGAACTTGCATTCTTTTTTTTCTCTTTTAATATTTTGGTTACTCAATACCATGTCAACTAATTCTATAACGTTATAAATGGTTACCAATGTAATGTCGGGGCTTTTGATTGGTTGAGATAATACTCCGTCAGTTCATGTTCGGTGACGCCTAAGCTTTGGGTCTGAGGAGTAGAGCAGTACATTTAATATGCCGATTAAAATGGACTGGTCTGCCTTGACAGCCATTGGAGAAAAGACCAATACGAAAGGAAGGGTTTTTATCCACAAGAGTGATTTTCCAAGCTGCAGATTTCAAATTTAGGATGAAAGCCTGCATTTATTTACTAAGTCACACACGTTTATTTAGGTCTGAACAAAAAATATATACATGTGTTAATCTATCCTTTTTCTTTTTTTTTTTTAAAGATTTATTTATTTTTATTGGAAAGGCAGATATACAGAGAGGAGGAGAGACAGAGAGGAAGATCTCCCATCTGATGATTCACTCCCACAGTGACCGCAGCGGCCAGTACTCGCCGATCAGGAGCCAGGAGCTCTTCCGGGTCTCCCATGTGGGTGCAGGGCCCCAAGGCTTTGGGCCATCCTTGACTGCTTTCCCAGGCCACAAGCAGGGAGCTGGATGGGAAGCGGGGCTGCCAGGATTAGAACCGGCGCCAATATGGGATCCCGGCGCGTGCAAGGCAAGGACTTTAACCACTATGCTATCATGCCAGGCCCTATCCTTTTTCAAATTAATAAGGCATTATGCGTTTTTGAGTATCCAGATGTCTAAGATTTTGTATGAATTATCTTTCTAAATACTAAAGAACACCACGTATGTTTGAAATGATATTTTAAGGTGATAGTATAATGACTCTGTATAGTATAGATCTAGCTATAAAATGTGTCCATTCTGCTTATTAACTGTGCAAACGTGGACAATTATATAACCCAAGTCTCACTTTCTTCATCTTTTAATAGGGATAATAATTCCTCAATCATGATGGTCTATAATGAAATGACATTATATGTAAATTTCCGAACAAATTATGTGTCACATTGTTACAGCTAAATATCATTGCAAAGTTTGTTATTTAAAATAACTTATTATATAAATAGTATTACCTGCTTACAGAGCAAAGATCCTGAAAACTGGTAGGAAATATATTTCCATATTTTTATTAATGTTATATGATGGCTTTCTTCCTATGTTGTAATTGCTTTCATGGATATTATTTTATATTCACTAGCACTCATTTACTGTCCAAATTCTTTTTTGTATTATTGCTAGAAAATATTGGTTTAAAAATTGTGTAATGCTTCTTCATGTGGCTGCATTGAAATGTCCTTTACTATTTAGCCTCATGCAAAAAATTTATATTTTAGAAGTTTATTCTAATAAGAGCTGGTAAAGATTTGATGTTTACTGCAGCATTGTAGGATTTTCAGAAGTATTGATGTGCCTAAATTACTTTTCATTAAAATGTGTATTTTAATGCTTTTCTGTTCCTACATGAAATATATTCTGTGGCATTGCTTGGTTAACAAAAATAAGGAAAAATATTATAGGATACAACAATTTAAATTTCCACTTACATGAAAATCATGATAACAAAAATCGCTTTCTAAAAGCATTTCTTCCCTCAGGCAAATTTTTGGATGTTGGGAGTGTTTTCTTTTTTAAAAGATTTATTTTATTTGAAAGACACAGTTACAGAGAGAAGGAGAGTTGGCTCACTCCCCAAATGGTCCCAGTGGTTGTAGCTGAGCTGTATCGGAAATCAGGATCCAGTGCCATGTGTCTCGCTTGGACAGGGGCCCAAGGACCTGAGCCATCCTCCATGGCTTTCCCAGGCTCTAAGCAAGGAGCTGAATTGAAAGTAGGGCAGCCAGCAGAGGACCTGGTGCTTTTATGGGATGCAGTACTGCAGATGGAATGCTTGGCTTACCATACCAGGATGCTGGCCCCAAATGTTTGTTTTTGTTTAGTTTTTGCTTGTATTCTTTCTTCTTTTTCTTTTTTTTTTAAATCGTGTGTGCGTGTAACATGGAGGAGCTGATTTCTGTTTGTTTCACTCAGCTCATGGTCATTTGCCTTACACTTATATTTATTGCCTGAACCTCCACATGTATGCAGGATATACTTAGGATATCCAAAATATAATGGGAGAATACTGAGATTTTAAGGCCATCATATTCTGTGAAGCCAAAGACAGATTGAAAATGGAATATGTGAGGTCATTCAAGCACAGATTCGCAACTGGAACCAGGTGTCTAACGGGTGCCCTGATGAGCCATAGTAATACACATTGTAGTGGAAAATGGGCATTTATTGCATAGGACTTACTTTTTTTTTAGGGCTTACATTATTAATGACATTTTCGTGGTTCCCATAATCCCTTATTTGTGACTAAGTTACCTGAGTCATAAGCAGCATTTTTTGGATTTTTGTGGCTCCTACAGTGATTCTATTAAATATTTACTTATTAATCAGTTATTACAGGTGACATATCAAACTTCATATTCAGTTTCTGTCATTTCTTTGTGTTTTTCATAAGTTGGGAAAATTGCTGGTTCTTTTACTTTTTTAATACTCAAGAAATTCAAACTTATCAATGTAAAATACTGCTGGTGTAACCACAGCCTTTTGTGGTTTCTATTGATTAGCATTGTGGGTGGCAGTGAAAAAAGGATAATTTGTGTTTGGGGGACTTTCTTTTCCTTTTTTTTTTAAAGATTTTTTTTTTATTGGAAAGTCAGATATACAGAGAGGAGGAGAAACAGAGAGGAAGATCTTCTGTCCAATGATTCACTTCCCAAGTGACTGCAACTACATGTGCTCCACCGATTTGAAGCCAGGAACCCAGATTCTCTTCTGGGTCTCCCACGCAGTGCAGGGTCCCAAGGCTTTGGGCTGCCTTCGACTGCTTTCCCAGGCCACAAGTAGGGTGCTAGATGGGAAGTGGGGCTGCCAGGATTAGAACGGTGCCCATATGGGATCCTGGGGCACGTTTAAGACAACTTTAGCCATTAGGCCACCGTGCCGGGCCCTTCTTTTGCTTTTTGAATTATTTTTATTTATTTGATTTTTGAATGCTTGTTAAAAAAGGTGAGGGCATTTTAGACCCATGTGGACCATATAGAATTTTTGAAGTAGTGTCAAAAGAGAGTATAGTGTCAAGCATAGAGTCATTTCAATAAATATTTCATGTTATAATCAATTTAGAGAAAATCAAATACTGAAGATTTAATCCATTAAATTTTTTTTCAAAGACTTATTTATTTTTATTGGAAAGGCAGATATACAGAGAGGAGGAGAGACAAGAGAGGAAAATCTTCCATCTGATGGTTCACTCCCCAAGCAGTCGCAATGGCTGGAGCTGAGCTGATCCGAAGCCAGGAGTCAGGAGCTCTTCAGGGTCTTCCATGCGGGTACAGGGTCCCAAGGTGTTGGGCCGTCCTCGACTGCTTTCCAAGGCCACAAGCAGGGAGCTGGATGGGAAGTGGAGCTGTTGGGATTAGAACTGGCACCTATATGGGATCTTGGTGCATTCAGGGTGAGGACTTTAGCCACTAGGCCACTCTGCTGGCCCCTGAACCATTAAATTTTTAAATCTCATTATAATATCTCTGATCAGGACTGTCCAGTAGAAGTTCAAGCAACTTTTTAATTTTAGACTGTTTTTTTTTTGTTATGATCAAAAGTTAGTGCCAATGGTTTTTTTTTAATTATTTATTATTTAACTTCATTAATTACATTGTATTATGTGACACAGTTACATAGATACTTGGGTTCTCCCCACCCCTCCCCAAACCCTCCCACCATGGTGGATTCCTCCACCTTGTTGCATAACCACAGCTCAAGTTCAGTTGAGATTCCCCCATTGCAAGCGTATACCAAACATAGAGTCCAGCATCTTATTGTCCAGTCAAGTTCAACGGCTTCTTAGGTATACCCTCTCTGGTCTGAAGACAGTAGACTGTTTTTTTTTTTTTAATTAGAATTTAGTTCCGTTAAAGTATTAGCTCTGGGTACTCATGGTTTTAACTTGGTACAAACACAGCTTATGCATCTGTTACCTTTTCTTGAATTGCATTTGGTTGCATCCAGTTCTTTAAACATGAAGAAAAAAACCCCAAACCTCAAACAGGTTCGTTTTAATAAATCCTTCCATATATGCGTTTTTCTGCTACTGAAAATTGAAAAAGCATATCAAAATTTATCTTTATTGCAATCAAACCATTCAAAAACCATAAAATTTAATCATTGCTTTTGAATGTTTGGGTCTAGCCACAATAAGTATCCATTATTTATGTAATGTTTCCTTTATATCTCTTTCCCACATGTACTTTGTACCTCAGTTCTTGGTCCAGGATTTCATCTCCTTTACTTCAATCCTCTAATACACATGAAAGTACTTGAAATTTACTGGTGCTGCTTCTCTGGGTCAAATAAAAAGAACTAAAGTATACTGGAGCTCATCCAAGTACATTCAAACTAATGATTTCATAATATTTTATTGATATCCTGATAGGAGAAAAATATCACAGTTAACATCAGAAATTATCAAAATTATTAGAATAGAAGTCCATCTGAGCATAGAAGAGCTTTCTTTATCTACTATGTAAAGTTACTAACAAGAGCAATATAAGAATAAGTTATATGCCGGCACTGAATCTTTGTCTTAATCCACTCCCATCCTAGCATTCTCCAAAGGATCCCATCCATGATATGGTCAGGGACTGTGTGACATTTTAACGTCTCACTTCTTGATTCACACTAAATTCCCCTTAAAATTAATGACATTGTTTTCTAAGCTGAAAATATGCAGATTTTCAGAGGTATCTCAGTTTTGCCAGCCTTTCTCAGATAGCAGGTTTATCCGTCTCCTCCTTTGGGACATCTGGAACATCTTCTCAGCTGTTGTGTTGTTAAGGCGGATCTTCTCCTGTAGAGGTTCGGACTTAGGTCCTTTGGTAACAGTTCTTCAGAGTTGAAGGGAGAGGCTGCTGAATGCTGAGAATTTCCTTCAGTGGCCATCACAAAACACTCAGGGTCTAGGCTGAGTGAAACTTTTAAATTTATTATTTTTATTGGAAAGTCAGATCAGATTTATGAAGAGAAGGAGAGATAAAGAGAAAGATTCTCCATCCACTAGTTCACTCCCCTAATGGCCACAGCAGCCAGAACTGAGCCCATCCAATTCAGGAGCCAGGACTTTTTTCTGGATCTGCATGTGGGTGCAGGGAGCTTTGGGCCATGCTTTGCCAGGCCATAAGCACCGAGCTTGATGGGAAGTCAAGCAGCTGGGAAACAAACTGGCACTCATATCGGATCCTAATGTTTACAAGGTAAGGATTTAGCCATTGAGCCATCGTGCTGAGGTGCCGGGTTAAGCATTTGTGTGGGATCTGTAGCAGTCCAGTTTAGCTCTTAGGTGTTGGAGCTCAGAGAAAGTGTCCTGGACTTCTAGTTACTCCTGGGTGGCTGGAAAAGAACTAAATAGCCCGGAAAGACCTGGAAAGAACAACCTTCCACAGAGAAGTGAGATGAGTCACTCCAGTACTTCCTAAGGATGGTATTTAACTAGAAATGTCAGCATATAATGCCTAAAACACATGTTGAAAGTCAAATTCAGAAGCTAAGAGAAAGACATATTCATATAGTTCCCGTAATTTCATGAATTTTTAAATAGATTTTACAAATCTCCACAAATGTTGAGCAAATATTTACATTTTGATATTCTACTTATGCATGTATGTGTTTTTGATGAGCATCTTTTTGTTTGACCTCAGTTTAAAATATTGTCCAGAGGCCGATCCATGGTACAATACTGGCATCCTGTGTAAGCCCTGGATTTAAGTACCAGCTGCTCAACTTCTGATCCAGTTCCCTCAACTTGAGCCTCTGTCTCACCTTTTGAGTCTCTGGGAGACCCAGAAGGAATTCCAGGCTTTTGGCTTTGGTCTGGTTCAACCTTGGCCATTGTGGCCATTTAGGGAGTGAACCAGCAGATGGAAGAGTGCTCTAGTGCTTACTCTCTCTCTCTCTCTCTCTGTAACTTAGACTTTCAAACAAATAAAGGATAGTCTTTATGAAAAAAAAAAAAAGATCGGATGCCTGTAGTTTATAGAAGTGGGTAGTTTATGAAGATAGATTGAAAAGGATATTGTAGGATGGTCACATGAATGGACACTAATTATGACTCTTGTGATCATATCATTAATCAGCAGCTGAAGAAACTCAAAAGTCAGCCCAAATAGAATTAAATGTGGTAATGATGAATGAATAATCCTATGTAGCACAGCATGAACCCTCCTTTGTACTTAAGTCAAAATATTAAAAGTGGAAGATAGGGTTTAAGTTTAAAGAAGAGTCTATTAAAATATCGAAAACCAGACTAAAGATTCTCCTGCATGTTAAGATCCTCATCTCCAAGTATGACATTTTTTAATTCTAGAAATCTAATAGAAGTCCCATTCCCAGCCATTAACAAACCTTTTCCCGCTCCATTAAATATATAAATATATAAATATATAAATATATAAATATATAAATAAATAAATAAATATATATATATATATATATATATATATATATATATGAGACAAGAGAGACATAAAGTCAAAAAGAGATCTTTCATCTGGTGTTTCACTCCCCAAATGCCTGGAAAAAAGAAAACAAACTGAGGACTTGCACAATAGCCTAGCGGCTAAAGTCCTCACCTTGAACGTGCCCTGGGATCCCATAGGACGCCGGTTCTAATCCTGGTTGCTCTACTTCCCATCCAGCTCCCTGCTTGTGACCTGGGAAAGCAGTGGAGAACAGCGCAAAGTCTTGGGACCCTGCGCTTGCATGGCAGACCTGGAAGAAGCTCCTAGCTTTGGATTGGCTCAGTTCTGGCTGTTGGGGCTACTTGGGGAGTGAACCAGTAGACGGAAGATCTTTGTCTCTCTTTTCCTCTGTAAATCTGCCTTTCCAATAAAAATAAATAAATATGTAAGAACAAAATAAAACAAACTAAGCCTGACTAAAGCTGGGCATCTTGAGCACAGTCACCCTAGATCTCCCACATGGGTAGCACAAACCCAAGTATTAGCAGGAGGCTGGAATTGAGATCTGAGCCAGGATTCAAACCCAAGCACTCCAGTAATGAATGTAGGAATTTATCCCAAGCAGAATATTTTCCTTTGTTGTATTTGAAACACAGTTACAGAATCAGAGAGAGGGAAGGGATCTTCCATCTACTGATCCACAAACCACTACCCGAAATGGCTGCAATGACCAGGAGTGGACTTAACCAAAGCCAAGAGCTGGGAGCACAATCTACACACTCTAGATTTCTGACATGGATAGCACTTGTGCTATTTTCCACTGCTTTCTCAGACACATTTGCAGGGAGCTGGATTGGACAATGGAGTAGCTGGGACTCTACCCAGTGCACATCTGGTATGTTAATGTTGCAAGCAGTGCTTTATTCCACTGCTCCACATTGCCAGTCCCCAAGCAACATCTAAACTCTTGTGCCATCCACCCACACCTTTTCTATCCATCTTTATATCGATGCTCATATTTTCATGCTGTAACTTCCCTGCTAATGTATTCACTTTAATTTACAATCATGGTTAAGTATTCCCTTTCTTTAAAAAAATTAAACATTTATCTATTGATGTATTTCCTCAGGTTTTCTCTCTCAAAACTTTCTTTCCTTCTCTTGCAGGCATCTTTAATGCAACAGTTGTACCATTTATATTTTTTCAGCTTTCTGTTATTCATTGTACTGTCCAACTCTCCCTGCTCGTATGGCTACTCCACTAAAGCCACATGCAGAAGGTTTTTGTTGATCTTGTAATTGATAAATCTCTTCATATTTTAGTCTGTTTGACCCGTGGACTATGGCATTATTAAACATTCTCTCGTCCTTTAAACTATGGAAACATGAAAATAACCGTTGGTCCGTCTTCTCCTGCCTTAGTTTCTGCTCCTAAATCCAGTCTTTTCAATTGTGTTTTGCACGTATTACCCAAGTCCTTTCACTTGTTGTTTCTTTCCCCCCATCTATAATCCAGGACACAATAATCTCTCCCCTGCATGTTCCGACCAATCCCAGGTGTCCACTCTGCGTTCTTGTTACAGTTGGCCAGGACACTCTTTCCAGCTCAGTAATTTGTCCTTGGGAGGAGTATGCAGTGCCGAAAGAGACAGTAAGACAGGTTTTTTATACTGTCCCCCAAGTCAGGGCCACTCTTCTTACATGACTCTCATATTGTAACAGTGGTGCATGTGTCTTTTACATTCATTTTCACTCTGAAGTCAAGCAGTGCATTGAGTAATTCTCAGTGCACTGAAAACTTTACCGTGCAGCCAGTAAGATGCTACAGTTTAACGTCCGGGGGCCTAGATTTTGTTTCTAAATTTACCACTCACTTAATGGGAGTATTTGCTGTTTCCCCTCTCTAGGCCTCAGTCTCCTCATCAATGAAGTGGGTAACTGATTTTATCAAGTAATTTAATTTTTTTATACAGATTCATGTGGAAACATTTCAAGATTGTGTTGTTGTAGCTGGAGTCATGCTCCCAGTCTGTGACTTCCGCCAGTATTCATCATTACCCACGTGTGTTACCAGTTGATAAAGCACATCCTGCCTTCTAAAGCCTGGAGTGGCATTTGGTAAATACATGGCTTAAGATGCCCACATCGCATTTTCAGTCCTAACTCAGCCTCACATCCAGCTTCCTACTAATATACACCTGGGAGGTACCATGACGGCTCATATGCCCGGGCCGTGCCACCAACATGGCAGGTTTAGACTGAGTGTTGAACTCCTAGCTTCCCCTTGGCCCACAACAGGCTTTTTACAAGCATTTGGGGGAATGAACCAGTAGGTAAAAGAGTATTTTTCCTGCTTTTAAAATAAATGAAAAAGCAAATTAAATAAATGGGTTTTTAAAAAAGATTTATTTATTTTTGTTACAAAGTCAGATATACAGAGAGAAGGAGAGACAGAGAGGAAGATCTTCCGTCCGATGTTTCACTCCCCAAGTGAGCCGCAACGGCCGGTGCTGTGCCGATCCGAAGCCGGGAACCAGGAACCTCTTCCGGGTTTCTCATGCAGGTGCAGGGTCCCAAGGCTTTGCGCTGTTCTCCACTGCTTTCCCAGGCCACAAGCAGGGAGCTGGATGGGAAGTGGAGCAGCCGGGATTAGAACCGGCGCCCATATGGGATCCTGGTGCGTTCAAGGCAAGGACTTTAGCCGCTAGGCCACGCCGCTGGGCCCCAAATAAATGTTAAAAAAGCAGATTCCCTCCCCCCTTTAGAAATCTTCCTTTGGACATAACGCACCACCTGAGATCCTTGGACGTGACACAGAAACACTGAGTGGCATGACTAGGTTTTGAAGAATATACTCCCCCCATCTGCCTCCATATCTTCTCTCATCCTCCTTTTCCTGGTGTTTCCTATTAGTTTCTTGTCATTTAGTTTTCCCTTTGATTTGATGAACTCCACGAGTCATGTTTCTCCTGCTGGGCCCATCTCATCATTTTATTCCTGGGAAATACATAGGAGCTTTAGTACTGTCATTTCCTTAAGACAAAAATATAGAAACATCCAGTTACAGTAGATATTTATAAAGGAGTAAAAGCAAGTTTATAAATACATTTGTAGTGACAAGTGTTCACTATTCTGTTCTAAGATAATTGTGATCATTGTTAAGAATTGCCATCAAAAAGCATTACCCAGAGTGGCAGGGGGAGCTTTATTAGGTTTATTCACTTGGGCATTGGAAACTGTGTCTGAGGTCAAGGAATATTGCTTCTGAAATTCATTTTTTTCTTCTTAAATAGAAAGATATAAAATTGTCAATCCAATATATAAATATGCTGAATGGACATTTTCTCCCTGGCCAGCTCTACTCTGGAGCCGTATTGTTATTCCTCTGATATTTCTACTTAACGTCTCTCTGCTTTCCTATTAATTGTCTCCATGTTGCTGCCTTGGCATGGTTGAAACAAGATGCTATTGCATCTCAGCCAGAGTGTGCCTGTGTCCAAATTGCAGAGCCTGTTACTTGGCTCCTACTAGAGAGGTACTGTGGGTACAGTGCCTGCACTTGAAATTGAGATGTGTAAAGCATCTGCCTGGTTTCTTCAGCTAATGAGGTTTTGCTGAAAAATGAGTATAATGAAAAAACTGCTAGATGTTGGCAGGACCTGCTGATGAAGGCTAATGAGCATAAATGAGTGTTCTGTAAGGCACACCCCACAGCAAAGGCATACAGTGTTTCAAACGTATTGCCCCAGAGGCAGGACAGGCTTCCAATGAGATGTGGCCTGTGTGTTTTTTTTTCCCTTCTCTGCCTCCTCCCTTGTCTTTCTTTCAATAAAATACCGATGCTAAGTTGGTCAAAAACAGGTTCTTTTCTGTATCTTAGGGTATATTAAAAATCAGAGTAATTAGACTGGCATCAATTTAGTGTTTTAATAATTAGATTCAAGGTTATGCCATGGATTCTTTAATAGTAGGAGTGAATGGATATCTTATTAAAGTGTAGATCACCCAGTTCTTTTTTTTTTTAGAAAACCAAATTCATTTATTTATTTTTAACATATATTTTTATTGCATTTCCTTTTTGTTAGAACTAATTACATTGCATTATGTGATACATTTTTTTATGCACTGGGATTGCCCCCGCCCCTCCCCCTACCCTCCCCCCACGGTGGATTGCTCCACCTTGTTGCATTTCCATAGTTCAAATTCAGTTGACATTCTTTCATTGGAGGTATTTACCAAGCATAAAGTCCAGCATCTTATTGTCCTGGTAAGTTCAATGGTTTCTTGGTGAGACCATCTCTGGTCTGAAGGTAGAGCCGGCAGAGTATCATTCCAATCAATTAGAAGTCCCAACATAATATTTCCAACCATTTACAACATTATGGCATTAATTGACATGGTATTGATTAACCAATATGTTAATAGGAAAATGCAGGTTCTCAACCACAACCTGTGACTTCTTCATAGACATTTCCATTTTGGTTTACATTCAGCCGTATTTTTTTTTCTTTTAATATTCATTTATTCATTAATTACATTGCATTACATGACACAATTTCATAGGTACTGGGATTCCCCCCCCTTCACCCCAAACCCTTCCCCCATCATGAATTCCTTCACCTTGATGCATAACCACAGCTCAAGTTCCGTTGAGATTCCCTAATTAAAAGTTTACACCATACAGAGTCCAGCATCCCACTTGTCCAGTTCAAATTCAACGGCCTCTTAGGGAGGCCCTCTCAGGTTTGAGGGCAGAGCCAGCAGAGCGTCACCTCGATCATTTAGAAGCTCCAACATATCATCAGCAACAGTCCAGGTATGATGAGGCTGGTGCAGAGTCCACTGATCATTCAACCGTATTTTATACACCTTAAAATGGCTTAGATTGCTATTCAGCTGTCTCATACCTATTTTAATTTTAGTCTTTAGCAGTTTATAGCATTAAAGCATGATTTTGCTGAACCTGGCTGTTTTTCGGGTGGTCTAACTCTATAATTCTAATAGGATATATGTCAACAGTTTAGGTGAGCATGTTTAGGAGGGGTGTGCAGAGAAATCTTCCATACCCCAGTGAGGAGTAACTAATCTTTGTGTCCCACCCAGTGAGGTATAAGTGCATCCCCGCTGACCGTTTCCTGTCTGTTTCTAAGCTTTCCTTGTTGTTCTCTGTCTATCTATTCTAGTTTTGTTTGTTTGTTTGTTTGTTTTGAGGGGTTTCTGGAGCTCTCCTGATGGTTATTACGAGAGGGGGTGGGGACCCAAAGTTGGAAGCAGGCAAGGACCAGAGAAAGCTCCTCTCCCTAGTCCCGAAGGAAGTTTACTGTTCTTCTGTTTCTGTGGACCGCTCAGGGATCCTGGTTGTTGTTCCGATGACCTTGGAACCTGCAAGGCAGGATTTGGATCACCCAGTTCTTAATCTGCGGTCTTGGACTTCTAGGAATTCACTAGATAGATTTCTTAGTGTCTTCAGATGAATATGCAGTGACTTAAATGCATTTTCCATAAAGCAGTATGTGTCACTTTAAAAAAAAACAGCAACAACAAAAGATTTTTTAAAAATTTTGTTTGAAAGGCAGCTACAGAGAGAGAAAAGAGGGGGAGACTGATAAGTCTTCCGTGTGCTGGTTCATCCCACAACTGTCACAATGGCCAGGGCTGCACCAGCCATAGCAGAATCCAGAGCTCCATCTTGGTCTCCTTCATGGGTCCAGGGACCGTTCTCTGCTGCTTTCCCAAGCAAATTGAAAGTAAACCAACTGGGACTTTAATCGGTTCTGTTATGAGATGCTGGCATTACCTGTAGTGGCTTTACCTGATTTGCTGCAGAGCTGGTCCCAGGAATATGTGTTTAGAAAAGGTCAAATCCACTCATGGATGGTTCTAGAATGTCACTGGATTGTCACTACAATCCGTATTTATTCTTACCTATGCCAAACTCCAGGGTTCAGGGATCCATAGCTGTCTCCATGACCTTGTAAAGGCTAGAGGGATACATCACTGATGTAAAAGTGTGTTGTGCTTGGTGCCCTTCAGTCTCCAAATATTCTTTACTGGTTTTAGTAAGTTTCTATATGTGAAATCAGAACTGCTCTAAAACTGAAATGTGCAAAAGGGAAATTTTGGTCTAATGCTCCAAGTATGTTTGTATCTTCTATTTTACTTAGTGTCTTTCATTGGCTGTGTGCATAAAATTGAACTGTTAATCTATTCTTCAAAAAAGTGAAAATTTGTATTGTCTTAAAATGCCAAGAAGGTGTTTTATAGAAAACATTTGGGGTTGAATTTTCTTAAAACCTGACCTTGAGTTGATGAAACATGGACCAATGAGACTTGATAACACATTGCTCCCACCTCTTCGTATAATGTGTGCCTTAAACAAGTGATAGCGTGTTTAATGTGTCAGCTTGACTGTGGGCTACCTAGATACTCAGTCAAATATTCTGGGTGCTTCTGTGAGAATGTGTCTGGCTAAGATTAATAGCCCTGAGCAAAACAGGTTGCCCTCTTTGATATTAATTAAACGACTGCCCATATGCAGTCATTTGAGTAGAACACCAAGACTGACCTTCCTGTTAGTAAAAAGAATTCTTCCTGTGTGACTGCCATTGAACTGGGCCATTGCCTTTTCTCCTGTCTTTGAACTTCAGTGGAAACATCATCACTTCTGGTGTCTTGGATCTCCAGTCTTCAGACTGGAATTATACCTGCAGCCTTCCTCCTTCCTGGTTTTCAGGCCCTTAGACTCAGACTGAAATTAAACCAATGAGTTTCCCAGTCTCCAGCTTGCCAACTAATCATGCAGATCATGTGAGCCAATTCCTTATGATAACATTCTCTTTCTCTTTCTCTCTCTCCCTCTCTCTCTTAGTGTCTGTGTGTGTATGAGAGAGAGTGTGTGAGAAAGAGACAGAGAGAGAGAGAGAGAGAATGAGTGCCTGATTCTGTTTCTCTGGATGATACAAACCACAATGAGGATGACCTATGAGGTACATACTACTACATCTGCTACGCTGACTCTAGGCTTGGTCATACCTACAGTCGGGTTGTACTCTATCACTAAAGAGATGTGTGACCTTTGGCAAGTTACTTAACCTCAGTCCACCTCAGTTTCCTGATTTTTAAAACAGATTCTTTTGAGACTACACAACAAAGTACTTGAATAACACATGGCACACAACAGGCTCTCAAATTTGTTAACACTCTAAGCATTCTTAACATTCTAATCCAGACTGTAAAATAACTATAAGCTCTGAAGTAAGGTAAGTCTCATCAGCAAGCTGTTTGTGATATTTCACAAGGAAGTTGTAAATGGACATCTGTCTCCCAGAAATGATGCAGTCTTCCCATTGCCCCCTCCCCAAATCGAAAAACACTGATCTTTGCTGATGAATCTCCAAATGACCCATATTTTCCAGTGGTCCTGCTGCCTCTAAGTGATTTACATTCAGTGTTTATTCCAAAGTTAAAGCCTGATGTTTAGTGATACTACAATTTAATCATATCCATTATAGAGATTTTAGTTCATAAGGTTGAATTGGCCTGGAAGTATTAAAAATATGAAAAGAACATTATTAAGTATTATAATAATTACTAAATAAAAAACTAGCAACTATGATGAATATAAAAATGTCATAAGTACTAGCATGTGAAAAGGGCACCTTAATGTTGTTACAGGTACTAAGAGTATCCTGTTTGTGTAGAAATCTGGAAAGTCTAAGATACAGAAACTGTAGAAAGAGACATGGTAATAGCAATTGTGTGGTTATTGGTTGGAGGATTGGATAAATTGGACATAGTGGGTCCATAGTGCAAATGAGAGAGACTCTTCCTTCAAAACTATTTCATAACATTAAAATATTGGAAGCCGGGCTGGCACGATGGCCTACTGGCTAAATCCTTGCTTTGCATGTACAAGCATCCCATATGGGAGCCAGCTCACGTCTCGGCTGCTCGGCTTCCCTTCCAGCTCCCTGCTTGTGGCCTGGGAAAGCAGCAGTGGAGGATGGCCCAAAGCCTTGGGACCCTGTTCACATGTGGGAGACCCAGAAGAAGCTCCTGACTCCTGGCTTCAAATCAGCTCAGCTGTGGCCCACCTTTGCAGCCACTTGGGGAATGAATGAACCAACAGATGGAAGATCTTTGTCTCTCCTTTCTGTTGATCTGCTTTTTCAATTAAAAATAAATAAATCTTCAAAAACAAAAGGAGCCTTCTGAATGAATTATCTATTGTATCTTGAGTCTGTGAATTAGCTGTTGAAAAAATTAAAGGAACAAGAAGAAAAGCTGAGATTACATTTACATGAAGGCTTCTCATATGCTCTTTGAAAGTTATTATACTGTTTTATTTATAGCTCACTATTGAAGAACTTGTAACCATACTAGTTTGACCTGATTTGACTGATTTAAAAACCAGAATCTAGACAGATGTACATATCGTATCTTAATTATGATAGTTTTAAATTTTGAGCAAGAGGAGTTCCAGTTTTAATACATACTAGCCTAATTTATGGGAAAGCAATAGTGCAATAGCTCTTCCACTGTACAATTCACAAATTTTAAGGTGGTAAGCTTGTGTTATGTGTATGTTTTATTACTGTAAAATGTATTTACTTACAGAAATGAAAATTTTTAAGACAGTACCTTTCAAACTACTCATTGTTTATTCTTAATTATGTTATTAACAAACGTATGCACTATTTTATACTTTATGGAAATACCCAAGCATGTAGCTATTTACCTTTGTTAAAGTATTCTTATTTATGTTTGAAAACATTTGCCATGTTTACCTGTGTTTTGCTAGTAACAAATGTAATCGGTTGTACTTAAAAGAAAAATTCTTCCTCCAGACCATCAGATGAATGCCAATTGCCTTTCTTTTCCTAAGGAGTATGTGCAACCTGGGTGAGAAAAGTGAGCAGGAAGGGGTTCTCCAGAAACTCATTCCATCTTCAAGCAGACCACTCCTATGCCTTCCAAGGTCCAAATAACTTTTGAAAGAGATGGCTTGTGCCAAATGACTCCTAGAGACAGTGTCCCCTCTTGCTGGACACATCAGGGTACCCTGATGTTTTTGGAGAGTTTTTAAAACAGGCAAGATGGGAAGAGTGAGTTTACATCAAAAAGGGACAAGAGGAAATGTCTAAATGTGAAAGGACAGCGGACAGGAAGTGGAGGTGGACGTGAGTGAACGTTTTTCTAGTGGAATGTTCTCAAATAAGTAGGAGACAACCAGGAAAGAGAAAGCAGCTAAAGCTAAACCAGAGAAACACTGGTTTTTTGAACCAAAGGGATAATATCCTGCAGATTACATAACTCTGTTTATTTGTTTACACATCATTCTTCTCTTTTCTTCATTAATTCAACCAATGTTTTTGACAACCTCCTGTACAAATCATTCACATATGAAAACTGACCTGATTATAAAGTGCAGAAGACAGGAAAAGGTAGATGAGAAGCAGAAAACTGGGGCTAGTGACCTCAGAGTTCTGTTACTGCAGTTGAGGAAGCAAGGCTAATGTTTCCTGAACTCTTATTTTATGGCAATGTTTTATGTTGTCCTTTAACTCTGTGATGTAATTATTCTTAGACCTAGTTTGCAGGTGAGAAAATGAGGTTTATTAAAGTTAAGTGGTAGGGCTAGTCACACAAAAAATAATGGTATCACTATTACTTCTATAGCAGATAAAAGTATGCAAACATAGCAGTAGCCAACATGGATCACTATCCGTGCCCTTGAGGAGTTACTTTGTGTTGGGAATGATAAGAATAAGACAGTGTCTGGAGTTGACAGGTGCTTTGAATTAGATAAAATAAAGCAAGGTGATAGAAAGGTGACGAATATGCCTGGAAAGATCAGATTTTGCCAGTTAAAGGTCTCTGTGAGGAAGGGATGATAGATGAAACCTACGGAACAAGAAGGTATACCACCCATTCTGTGGGTGGTAGTGAGCTAGCAGAGAGTTCAGGCAGTCACATGGAGTCTGGTAGAATGAACTGCTTCGAGTGGGTGGGTTGTAAGGCTGAGGCAGGTAGACCAGTTAAATGAACCCGGAAATAATGTGGTGACTTTGAGTAGAATGATACAAGTGGAGGAAGAAGTGGTAGTGCTTGTGTCATAGTGTGGAGAATTAATTAGGTCTGATTGGTAAGTGAACAGTGCTTTGGAGTAGTAAACAATATACTGTACTGGATAAAAGATGAATTGGATTGCCTTGTGTAGTTCCCATTTTATGGACTTACCGGCTATGGGATGAATAAATCTTTAAGCATTTTTTACTTTGGTTGTGTTTTTTTTTTCTCAAGATTTATTTATTTTTAACTGGAAGGCAGATTTACAGAGAGAAGCAGAGGCAGGTAGAAAAAGATCTGCCATCCACTGGCTCACTCTGTAAATGGCTGTAATGGTTAAAGCCAAGGCTATTCAAAGCCAGGATCCTGGAGCTTCTTCAGGTTCTCCCACATGAATACAGGGTCCAAAGGACTTGGCCATCCTCTGCCGCATTCCAAAGACATAAGCAGAGCGCTGGATTGGAAGTAAAAACAACCAGGACACAAACCGGTGCCTATATGGAATCCAGGCACTTACGGTAGAGGATTGAGCCATGGCAGCAACCCCTACTTCATTTTTCTCACCTGTGATTGAGGATAACCTAGAGTTTGAGGTGAGTTAATAATTTGATACAGCTACCCAGTGCTTGGATGGTTATATAAAGTGTTGCAAACTTTTATGGGTAACTAGACTATTATTGGGTATGAGGTTTGAAGAAAAGAGAAAAATCAAGGCTGGCATCCATTAATTGGCCAGTGAGTTCATAGTGTGCAGTCTTAAAGAGATAAGGAATGGGCCCAGCACGGTGGCCTAGTGACTAAAGTTCTCTCCTTGAACTCACCGGGATCCCATATGCGTGCTGGTTCTAATCCTGGCAGCCCCACTTCCCATCCAGCTCCCTGCTTGAGGCCTGTGAAAGCAGTTAAGGACAGCCCAAAACTTTGGGACCCTGCACCCACATGGGAGACCTGGAGGAAGTTACTGGTTCCTGGCTTTGGATTGACGCAGCATGGCCATTGTGGTCACTTGGGGAGTGAATCATTGGATGGAAGATCTTCCTCTCTGTCTCTCCTCCTCTCTGTATATCTGACTTTGCAATAAAAATAAATAAATACTTGAAGAAAAAAAGAGAGAAGGAATACTTTGGTTGTGAATAGGTTTAAGGTTCAAAATTAGTAGTTCATTTTTGTCCATTTCAATTTTATTTATTATATAAGGAAATCAGGTTCACTGCATGGACCTGAGATTCGAGTGTTTGAATTCCAAACCGGCCCTTTTTCTACTTCTTAGGAGGCAAAATCAGCAGTGATTAAATACAAACTCTGCAGTCAGAAGGTTTGATATGAATTGTAGCTCTGACATCTGTCTTTAGACAAGTTTCTCAAGACTTTTTTTGCCCCATTTTTTTTTTATCAATAAAATAGAAATGTTTGTCAAGCACTTCAGGCAGTTCCTAGCACATACATAACATGGTTATGTTACATGTTTGTTGTCATTATTAGTTTGTAACATTGAAAGATTAAAGATGTTTTGTGAAGAAATAATTCATATATATGATTAATATATATAAATGATTAAGATATATACTTATTACAAAAATATATATTTGATGAAAGAAAAAGCACCAAGAATGATTCTGAGAGTCTGAAGTAGAGTGGCCCATTAAATGAAATATCAGCGTATTTACAGGTGAAAATTTCAGTGTCCATCCAGACCATAGCATTAGGGACGGGTAAATCACATGAGGACGCCTTTCAAAAGCTGTATAGAATTCTTTGAGAAAGAACTCTCCACATAAAGATAGGATAGTGTCTCATCCAATTGTCCTGAAATGATGGGAGTCAGTGAAACCTAGAGCAGCATCACAGATATTACAGCAAAGCTCCCCAAAGAGAAGAGCAGATGTCCTGATAGGCATGGGAATAGCTAGCAATACACATGCAGCAGGAGTTGGTGCCCATTAGCCAGTGTGTCAAGCACTGCGCTCAGTGCTTTGTTTTCTTCTGAGTTAGGACCAGCTATTATATTCTCTACAGAAGTGGAAAACTTTGAAAGCATCTAAATGCCCGCACAACAGGAAATTCTTAAGTAATGGCAATATATTCATTTAATGTATTGCCCAACAGCCATTTTTCTAACGAGATTGGTCTGCCAAAGGAAGAAACCGGCGAAATACCTTTATGTTGTTAATGCTGCAGAATATGGTGGGTTCATTGCCCTTTGCTCCCAAACACACTCTGTGATGCTGGTCTTCTAAAAAGAGAATACCTTCATTAGTGCCCAACCAAGAGGCAGGAGAATAGAACTCAGATATGCTTTCTTGACTGGGATGTGGGAAAATTTTGTGGATTGGGTAGAAGAAAGGTGGTGTGTAGAAAGACCAGACAAGACAGGTTCTGACTGCAGGGGCTTGGAATCAGGCCAGCGCGGCAAAATGGACTTGTTCACAACCAGTTTTCTGTGTTCAACAGAGCCCTAGTATATTTGAGTTCAATGTCAAGATCTTTCTTCTGTCCATGCCCAGGCTGTGTAACCTGCAGGTCTCTGCTCAGAGTTTCAACCAACTCTTAAAAACAAAGCAGGAAATTTAAATATGCCACTAAGCCTCTTGTTAAATAAGTAAGACCTGGGAACTGTCAGGAAAACAGGGGATGCATTTGGCCTTGCAATGAAAATATCAGCTCCTATACCTAGACTACCTAGTGGAGTACCTGCATTTGAGTCCTGACCCCACACTTGATTCCAGCTTTTCCTGTTCATGCAGACCCTGGCAAGCAACAGTGACAACTGCTGGGTCTCTGTCTGGCACATAGGAGACCTTGACTGGGTCTGTTGCTGTCAAGTTTAGCCGTTGTGGACATTTGGAGAGTGACCAAGCAGATGGGAGTTTGCCGTCTCTCAAATTGATACATTAGTAAAGTAAGATGACATCACAGCTGCAGAGCAGGCATTGTGGACCAGAGGTTAAGCCATGACTTGAGATATTGGAGAGGCTGAGTTTGAGTCCTACCTCTGCTTCTGGTAGTACTCCTTGCCAGTGCTCATGCTGGAAAACTGCCTCAAGTACTTGAGTCCCTGCACTTATATGGGGGACCTGCATGGAGCTTGTTGCTGCTGACTCTGGTCTGGCCCGTCCTGCAATGTTGGAGGCAGTTGAGGAGTGAATGAGTGGACGAAAGAACTCTGTGTGTCTCGTTCTCTCTCTCTGTCGCTCTCTTAAATCTCTATTTCTGTATCTCCCTCCTTCCCTTTCAAATAAAGAAATAAAGCATCTGGAGGAAAAATCACATCTTTGAAGGACAAAGAAAAAAATAAGCTTAGATTGGGGAAACTCGCAGCAAGATTTTGAGATTAGAACATCAGACAGAAACCTGATAAAGGGGTATTCTGACTCAGTAAAAGTAATGGTTCAAAATCAGTAACAAGTTTATCTATTATGTAACCTATCTATTTGTAACTTACATGTATATAAACTTATCTATTATCTGTTTCTCCCAGTAACCTCTAAACTCTTTTTTTTTAAAGATTTATTATTTATTTTATTACAGTCAGATATACAGAGAGGAGGAGAGACAGAGAGGAAGATCTTCCGTCCAATGATTCACTCCCCAAGTGAGCCGCAATGGGCTGGTGCGTGCTGGGTGCAGGGTCTCAGTGCTCTGGGCCGTCCTCAACTGCTTTCCCAGGCCACAAGCAGAGAGCTGGATGGGAAGTGGAGCTGCCGGGATTAGAACCGGCGCCCATATGGGATGCCGGGGCATTCAAGGCAAGGACTTCAGCCACTAGGCCACGCCGCCGGGCCCGCCTCTAAACTTTTTAAGGAGGGAAACTGAGTTATATTCATTGCATAACATCGGAGTTTAACCTAGTGCCTTATATATTAGTGTGTTCTTATATATGTATATAATTTATAAACCTGAAATCAGAAATGATTACCATATTATTAAGAAAAATATCATGCAGAAAGAAGTTATTAATTGTATAAGGAAGTGGTCAGATAACTTGATGGATTTTAGAAAATAATATTGGTGTTTTGGAAAAAAATGGCAAATATGGAAAAGGTGTTTCTACCCTTGGTAGTAAAAAGAATAGAGCTGTGAGAGTTCCAAAGTGGGAATTTCTGTGTGAGTAGAGACTGGGTAAAGATTGAGTTATGATTGAGTTGAAGGCCCAAGATCCTTTCGGCAGATGGATTGTGAATCAGAACTTCTTTAACTGCTGGGAATTTATAATTAAACTATTCGTTAATCATCCTGTAGTACCTCAGCCAGACACAAACCAACATGCATATGTGTACTAGCCGTCTTATATCTGAATACTCAGAATGCTATCATAAAACAGGCCTATGACTCCAAAGAACGCCAATTTGCCAGGTAGAATCTATAAACTGATATTTATTATTATTGAAGTATCATTTGCATTCCTCCATTTGCTTTCACTTGCTTTTTATGTAAGAAGTCACTAGGGTCTTAATGATTATAGAGCATGGCCCATAATAAAATGTATCTTCCTCTTGATGAGGTAAATGCTAGATTTCATCCAAAAGTAAAAGGGCTTCATTTTTTTTTTTTTAGAAATCTTGATGATGTAATGACTGATTAATTTTTTCTGATCCTTTTAAGAAACACTTAATTGGAAGATCTTTATCAAGTGAAGTAGGATTTATAACACTTTTAGTGTACATTTTTTTGGTTAGGTTATTATATCATATTTTTTCTTGTATAGTTATTTAAATCACATAAAATTCTACCCAAAATGGCATTTTCATGATGATTCTGGGAACCATCTCTTTGATTGTATGATATTTACTGCTGGTTTATGTATTCTGATTTTTTTTTTGGCCTGCCATCATACGTAAATTATAGTGGCATATTGAGTACCTTAGAGAGAAACTGACTGATGGTAAATCAAATGTTTTATAGCATACTATTGGGAATGTTGAATCATTACTATAAAGTTGTATTTGATCAGGATTTTCAGAGCTCCTTGCTTAATGTTCTCTGTTCATTATATACAGGTTCAAACGTGCATTCATTTTAACCAGGTAGAATAAATCTTTTCCACAAAAATAGGAGTGTAAATATCCAACAGTATCTTTGGTTATAACTGTTAAGCCCAACAGCTTGTATTAAATGGACATAATGTTCATTATATGGTCAACAGGTCAGTTCATTTTGTACCGCAGGAGCTGCATATTTCAACCAAGCTATTTTGATGTGTAAGATGCCAAGAAGAAAGTGGCTAACAAGAAAGGGAAGAGCCTTATATATGGTTAAGATGTCAAATGAACAGTTTTAACTTAATATCATTTTTATAGGGGATATATAAATTGAGTTTTTATTTTTAGTTCCTCCTCTTCCCTTCTGAGTTAAATGATGGAAAATGACTGAGCTCCCAAATTGCTCTTATGCATCATTCAAAATAGCCTTGACAGTCTCACCCCTCTGGTAGTGATGAGATTTATGACTTTCCATTCTTTGGTGCTCCATTACTCTGTCCCCACCATTAAATTGATTAGTAGGCAGTGATGAGCAAGGAGAAGGAAGTGGCCACTTAGAGCCGGTTGGTGTCCATCATTTTAATGAACTGCCTAGAGATGGTTAATATTGTCCTTGATTCTCATTGTAGCTGATGATTGACCATATCTTTCAGAATGCACTTCTCCTCCCTTATTTTGTATTACAGGGTCCACTGGAAAATGATTTGGTCATTCACGTAGCATTGGTTGCAGAAAGCCAACGGTATGAAATACAGAAGAGTGATGTGTTCTTTTGTGGTGAGGGGAAGGTGGGAGGAATCATTGCTTTATGCATATTATACCGAGTATGATAGTAGAGATTAATTTCTTAGACCTCTTGTCAGGGTTTCAAGGAAGTCATTAATGTCACTTTAAATGCCAGCACAACAACATTCTTTTCACATTTAAAAATAATTTTGCTCACGTGACATGAATTTTAAAGATCAAGGCAAGTGTTGCCTCGGATATAGTTTTTGAGAAATGGCACATTGTGGTGATTCCCGTAGTCACTTCCCACTCTGCCAGTCAGCACCCAGAACTCCCAGAAGTCAAAGTCTCTGATTCCAGTGCAGCTGGCATGTTGCAGATGTTAACAAAGTACCGCCGTACACCCTGTTTGCTTTGCGTGCTTCTTTGCCTCAATTACTTCACAACTTCCCAGCTAGTAAATACAGTGTCTAAGTTTTTTTTCTCTATTTTATTTAGCCTTCAAGTTTTCCTCAACACATATGGTATTCAAACTCAAACCCCTCAACAGGTAGAACCCATTCAGATATGGGCTCAACAGGAGCTTGTGAAAGTAAGTAATTCTGCCTCTTTATGCTTTGGATTGGTGATAAAGATTAGTGGTTGGGCTTAGTTGTAGATAAGTTGCAAAGCTAAAGTCTGATCCTGAGATAGGATCATTTATGCTGAAGTTCAATTGCGAAGCCTGCATTATTGGATGTTGTCCCTATCAAACTCATTTTGTATGTATGGACACTACATAAGTAAGTCTCATTTTTAAAAAATAGGGTATGGAAACAATTCTCATACATATTTCACATATACAGACTTTACTTATACCCTTTGCGACCTCCCGCCCATGCTCCTAGCCTCCCTCCTCCTTCCTTTCTTATTTCTTTTTAAATTTTTATAATTCGATACCTTCAGTTTATTTTATAATCACAGGTTAACCTTCATTAAATAAAGAATTTGCCAAGTATTAACTAGAAAAACTGCTGTTCCTAATGAGTATAGATAAGGACCATAAACTGTATTCAAATTTCAAATTGTCAATTTTGCTCATCCATTACATTTTTTATAACGTCTCTGTATACTAGTTACCACAAATCAGGGAAGACATGTTTACCTTTTTTTTTTTTAAGATTTATTTATTTTCAGTGGAAAGCCATATTTGCAAAGAGAAGCAGAGACAGAGAAAAGAAAAAAAATCTTCCATTTACTGGGTCACTCCCCAGATGGCCGCAATGACCACATCTGAGCCAATCCGAAGCCAAGAGTTTCTTTCAGGTCTCCCACAAAGGCTTTGGATCATCCCTACTGCTTTCCCAGGCCATAAAAGGGAGCTGAATGGGAAGTGGACCAGTAGGGACATGGACCAGTGCCCATAATGGATGAAACACTTGGAGATGGAGCTCATCCAATTGAGCTATCTGCCGCCTCCCTCCTCCCTTTTAAAAAAAATACTTGCTCATTTACTTGAAAGAGCTACAGAGGGAGAGAGAGAGAGAGAGAGAGAGAGCGAGCGAGCGAGCGAGCTGCCTTCCACTGGTTCACTCCTTAGATGGCCACCATATGAGTGAGCAAGGCTAAAACCAGGCACCACGACTTTTTCCTCGCATAGCACAGGTCAAAAGTTTGGTAATATTGGATCTCACACTTAGATCTTTGTTCTAGAGTTGATTTCTGTATATGTGTTTCATCCTTTTGCTGCATAGATCCGTTATTCACAGCACCATTTTTTTGAAAAGCCTGTCATTTGTTAAAGGGTTTATTTTCAGACTGTCAAAGATTGATTGGCTGTAACCGGGTGTATTAATTTCTGAGACTTGCTTTCTGTTTCACTGGTCTACATTTTCTGTGAGTACCAGGCTGTTTTAATTATAACTGCCCTGTAGTATGTCTTAAAAGCTAGTATTAGGATGCCTGTCATTTTGTTTTTGCTGTTTGCACTTGTGTTAGCTATCTGGGGTCTCTTGTGTTTTCACATTAATTTTAGCATTATTTTTCTAGATCTGGGAAGAACATCATTGGTATTTTGATTCGGATCACATTGAGTCAGTGAATTGTTTTGGATACCATGGACATTTTAATTATATGAATTCTTATATGCACATGCAAGTTTTTCCCCATTATTGTGTCTTCTACTATTCCTTTCTTAAGTGTTTCATTATAGAATTCTTTCACACCCTTGCTTAAATTTACTCCACAATATTTATATTTTTTATATCTATTATAAATGTACTTATCTTACAATTTTTCTCAGTTATGACATTGTATATGTAAAGGCTATTGATGTATTTTTTTAAGATTTATTTATTTTTTTGGAAGTCAGATTTTACAGAGAAAGAAGAGATAGAGTGAAGGTCATCCATCTGTTGGTTCACTCCCCAAATGGTCACAAGAGCCAAAATTGTACTGATCTGTAAAAGGGAGCCTTCTGGGCTTTCCATGTGCTTGCAGGGTCCGAGGCACTTGGGCCATGATCCACTGCTTTCCCAGTCCATAACAGAGATATGGATTAGATGTGGAATAGCTGGGACACAAAATGCAGTGGGATGCTGGTGCCACAGGACAAAGGACTAGCCTGCTGTGCCACTTGTCCAGCCCCAAGGCTGTTGGGCTTTGTGTGTTGATTTTGTATCCTGCAACTTTACTAAACTCTGTTATGTTTTCCTATATTCTCTTAATGGAGTCTTTTGGTTTCCCTGTATGTTTAATCGTATTACCTTGCAAGCAGGGATAATTTAATACCTTCTTTTCCAGTTTGCATTTATTTGATTTCTTTTGCTTGCCTGATGGCTTTGGATAAAGTTTCCAGAACTATATTGAATAGCGGTGGTGAATGTGAACATCCTTGTTCCATGTTTTAGTGGAACTGTATCCAGCTTTTCCCAGTTTAATGTGAAGCGAACTATGGGTTTGTCATATGTTACCTTGATTGTGTTAAGGGATGTTCCTTCTGTACAAAATCTGCCTAATATTTTTGTCAGGAAAGGATGTTGTATTTTGTCAGATCATTGTGGTGTTCTGTCGGTGTACACATTATACACATACATCTCATTGTGGTCTATTATTAATCTAGGCTCAGCAGTTAAAGAACAACTTTATCTTAATTTTAGTAGTCATTTAATTATTCTTTGTATTTGGCTTTATTTCTTCCCTTTTTATTAACTATTAAAAGATTGTTCTCATTTGTAATTTTTCTGTGCAGCTACTTCTCTCTCAGCTTAGTGTTAGAATCTGAATTTCAATTAGATTAATTAGGTGAATTTTGAAGTAATATAATTATTGTGAAAAATAAACTTATCATTAATGTAGTTATTGTGCATATTTGAAATAGGATTAAAAGGGACTTATTTTTTAAAAGATTGATTTATTTATTTTAAAAGTCAGAGAGAGAGAGAGAGAGAGATCCTATCCACTGTTTTCTGCCCAAATGGTTGTAATAGCCAGTGCTAGGACAGACCAAATCTGAGAGCCAGGAGTTTCAAGTAAGCCTCCCATAAGGGTGGAAGGAGTCCTATACTTGAATCATCCTCCATTACTTTCCCGAGTCTGTTCGCAGGGAGATGGGTCACAGTGGAGCAGCTGGTACATGACTCAGTGCCCATTTGGCATGCCAGTGTCACAGGTGATGGGTTTTCCCACTCTCCCAGGACATCAGCCCCGGAAGATGATTTTTAAGGCCTTTTATATTCACTGTTTTGCAGATGGCTCCCTAAGTGTGTGTCAGTGACATGAAATGCTTAGTTCCCACAAGAATTTTGTAAACTACCATTTTCTGATAATTATTAGAAACAACGAAGAAACAGACTCCCCAGCATTTGGCACAAATGGTTACAGCTGTCTCTCAGTTGACCAGGGTTAAGTTGATTGGATTGATAAACACGGTTGTGGTTAAAACCTTGATGCTACAAAGGAATAAAAGCCTAGAGAAGTAAGAAGCATATTATACAGGAAAACCCAAAGTCGTGTAGTTGCCAGTTTAAGACTTAACTCACCTATTAGGCAGCACGAACTGGAACCTGCGTATCAGGTCATCAAGAGCTCCTCCAAGAGTTCTTAAGCTTCCCTTAGCAAATTTGATTCCCTCCCACCACCTGCTACCCTGTTGCCACAGCCTAGGGAAAGAGAGGGGTAAAAATGCAAGGATTCCTAGAGGTATGACAGTAAAATCACACACAGGTATACATTATGGAAAGCTGTTTTTCATGGTAGAGGAGAACAGAAGACGGTGAGACCAAGAGGGAACTGAGGAGCTATGTGACAGGGAGAGAGACAAGATGGAAAGGAAGAAAAGGATGTTGGACTTAAGGCTGTCACACAGCACACTTATTTTTCATTGCTGGCTGTTTTGACTCTCTCACTGAAACCTCTAGAGGATGATAAAGGTTGTTCTTCAGTTAACATACTCTCAAAGCAAATGAATGCAAATCTGTTTTTTAAGTCTGATTAATATTCACAACTTTTTAATAGAAGTGAAGCTATAAAAGAAAACTTGCTTTTGAGATTTATTTTCCCATTTTTAATTGTTATTATTTTTCATGATAGAGTTTTGTGGGAATAGGAATTCCCCCTCACTTCTCCTTCCCCCCTCCTCAGTCCACCTTCTACGAATTTGCCCTCATATTATTATAACAGTATAGTCCTTCAGGAATATGCACAAGTCCTGCATACGGCTGTTTAAGTGAATGATGGCATGAATATGTATATGCACTTGTAGAAAATCTTATATTCTGTCGTCAAGGTATATTTCCCCGTTTCATTGGGAACCCTCTTTTTATTAGGTGTGTATACTGTCATATACAATTCCTGGTATGCTAGTCTCAATTATATAATTCTATCTCAAATACAGGTCCATCTATGAGAACATATGTATATAATTTTACCAGTATATCTTTTTCATTTCTATTTTGCATGAATGTTGCCTTTTATTAGAGAGAATATATTATTAGTCCGTTGGGGATTGGCTGATTTCACTGAGAATAATGGTCTCCATTTGGGACCATTTTATTGTAAATGAGAGAATTTCGTTATTAATGCTTGTATAGTAGCCCTTGGAGTAGATGGATCATAGTTTCTTTATCCATAGTTTCTTTATCCAAGCCACTTTCGACAGGCCTTTGGGTTATTCCCATGAGGTCACTATTCTTCTGGATTGTGTTGCTATAATAGGATTGTAGGTCACGTTCTCATATGCAGTTATTTGGATATATTTCAAGGAATGGGATAGCTGGGTCATACAGCTGATCAATTTTCAGTTGTCTTAGTACTCTCCATGCTCACTTCCAGAGCGATTGTACTAGCCTACACTGCAACCAACAGTAGGTTGGCACCCTAGTACCTTTGGCTCCACATCCATGACAACAGGTGGTGGTAGTAGATTTCTGAATGTAGAACGATCTCACTGGAGTTAGTTGAAACCTCGATGTCATTTTTGTTTGTAGTTGCCTGATAGCTAAGAAGCTTCAGCGTTTTCCTCACGTCTGTCATCCATTTGAATTTGTTGTTTAGACAAATACCTGCTCATTTGAATTTGTGTATTTCTTCACAAGCTTGTTTTGCTCTTGTTCACTTTCTGAAGCTCTTTGTGGTCTCCCATCTGTTGTGTAGTGTGCAAAGATTTTTTGCCATTCTGTCTGTTTTCTCCTTATTTTGTTGCATTTCCTATGCAGTACAGAAACTTCGTAGTTTGATGTAGTCCCATTTGTTTATTTTAGCTTTGACAGTCTGTGCTTTTGGTGACTTTTCTATGAAGTCTTTTCCAACACCTCTATCTTGTAGAGTGCTTCCTCTGTTTTCCTCTAATAGTTTGATGGTTTCTGGGTGGAAATTTAGATCCTTGATCCATTAAGAGCTGATTTTTGTATAAAATGAAAGGTGGGGTCTTGCTTCTTACTTCTGCAGGCTGCTATCCAGTTGTCCCTATAGCATTTGTTGAAGAGACCAGGCTTTTTCCCTGGGTTTTTTTCAGTTCTCTTGTTGAAGATTAGTTGGTTGTAATGTGTGAACTCCCTTCTGGGGTTTCTATTGTGTTCCATTGATCTTCTACTGTTTCTGTACCAGTACCAGACTGTTCTGATGACCACTGTTCTGTAATGTGTCTTGAGGTCTGGAATTGTGATTCCTCTAATTTGATTTTTATTCATTAGGATACCTTAAGTTATTTGTGGTCTCTTATGTTTCCAGATTAACTTTTTTTTTAAAGATTTATTCATTTTATTACAGCCAGATATACACAGAGGAGGAGAGACAGAGAGGAAGATCTTCCGTCCAATGTTTCACTCCCCAAGTGAGCCGCAACGGGCCGATGCACACTGATCCGAAGCCGGGAACCTGGAACCTCTTCCGGGTCTCCCATGCGGGTGCAGGGTCCCAATGCATTGGGCCGTCCTCGACTGCTTTCCCAGGCCACAGGCAGGGAGCTGGATGGGAAGTGGAGCTGCCGGAATTAGAACCGGCACCCATATGGGATCCCGGGGCGTTCAAGGTGAGGACTTCAGCCGCTAGGCCACGCCGCCGGGCCCCTCCAGATTAACTTTTGTATCATCTTTTCTATTTCTGAGAGGAATGTTGTTGGGATTTTGATTGTGATCACATTGAATCTATTTGTAACTTTTGGAAACATGGATATTTTGATGTCCTTGCTTCTTCAGATCCAGGGACGTGGTAAATTTCTCATTCTTTTAATGTCTTCTTCTATTCCTATTGTTAATGTTTCGTAATTTTCATCATAGAGGTCCTCCGCATCTTTGGTTAGGTTTATTCCAAGGTGTTAAGGTTCTTCTCTGCAATTTTACAGGCAACTGTACTTAGCAGTTCCTTTCTCTGCCCTAGAGTTGTTTCTGTACTCTGAGACCATCGATTTATGTTCATTTATGTTCTATGCTGCTACCTTATCAAACACTCTTATTAGTTCCAAAGTCTCTTGAGTCTTTGGGTTTTCCCTTGTTTAGAATCATGTCATGAGTTCAATTCCTTGTTTCTCATTTGAATTCCTTTCATTTCTTTTTACACCTAATAACTTGTGTGGGGACTTCCTTTGCTATGTTGAATAGCGGTGGTGGAAATAGACATCCTTGTCTAGTTCTAGATCTTAGTGGAAAAGCATCCAGTATTTACCCATGTAGTATGATGCTGACATTGTTTCCTTCATATATTGCATTGATTGTATTGTAGAATATTCCTTCTATTCCTATCTTGCTTAGGGTTTTTATCATGAAATGTTGGTTTTTATCAAATACATTCTCTGCATTTATTGAGATGATCATATGGTTTTATTCATTTTGTTGATGTGATGTATCACATTTATTTCTGAAAAATGTAACATATTTGAGGGAAAGGGGGCTTCATCTAGTGTTTTGTGTTAGCGTTTTTGTTGTTGTTTTATCTTAGCTTAAAATAACAATGGTATTTACCAGAAATAGCTACTAAAACAAGATTATAGAAGTACCCACATCCTGTTACCTTTTTGTTAACTCAACTTACATATATATGTATTCACATTACAGGTGTGATTATCTTACCTTGTAAGATACACAGTTTACAAAATTCAATTATTAACCAAGAAGTATTCAATTTTGGGGGGTTATAACCAGTAATACAACTTTGTATTTCTTCTATTTTATCTCAGTATCAGTAAAAAAATCTATCAAAAACTCAGTGGGAGGCATTTATGTACTAGGAGTTGTCTCAGTGTTAGAAGAAGATAAGTTTGGGGAAAGTAGCTCTATAGTCACACACACCACATAATCCGTGAGTCATACATCGTTCTCAGGGAAGAGCTGTTTTCCATTTTATTTCTATGGTTGGTCACTGAATCCTGTGTTTTTTCAAGGCAAGTCTACTTTAAGCCAAAGAAAATTCTTCACGGACAGTTCTTGAGGACTTTAGTTTTGCAGTCTTTTAAAATTATTTTTATTATTTTCTATGGTGAAGTGTTACAGGTTAGCAATTCCTGTGTGCTTTAGCTTCCGTACACCTCTGCGCTGTAATGCGTACTGAGTGCTCGTCTCAGTGCAGGTGGCTGGCTAAAACCAACAGTGTCTAACTGCCAATATTCACAGCACATGAGGCACGTGGAGGTGCTCCCCCATTCGCCCGCCAGATTTTTCCCATCTACTCCTGCGGTGCTGTTCTCTGTCAGTGTGCAAATGCTGAAATACATGTGTGTACAATCACAGAATGAACAAAGGAACACTTTTGTAAAAACATGAGTTTTGTATACCATGAAGTTGTGATTTGAAATTAGTTCAAATCTCAATCAGTAGATGATGGAGAGTGATGGTTGAGTTCACCTTTAGAAAAATTTACATTATATTTCTCCCTCATTAAATGTAAAAATAAATTCCAGATTAAAAATGCAAATACTTTAAATAATTCAAGTATAAAATCACGAGAAGTAAAAGAATATTTTTAATGGTTACTGGTAGAGAAGTCCACTCTTAGATTAACAGTACCAAAGAGGCCATTCAGAAAATGATTGTTAAACTGAATATGGCATAAATAACTAAACTCCAAAGGTGCTTGTACAGTTACTGCTAGAAATTGACTGTTTTGAAATAGTACCTTCTAAAATGATGTCTGGCCTTCTGTGGAGTCATTCTCATATTTCATACCAAGAGGGAATAAGAATTAACTGGATAAAAATGCTTGGTTCAAGGGCTGGTATTTTTAATATGCCCGTGCACTGTTAGTACCAGTATAAATTAATATACAAGGACATTATGTTTCAAAGAAAATGTAGATTATCTTAGGTTCAGAAAATCTAGTAAATGACTCTGTAAGTATTAACAGCACATTATCCAAAAATGTTTAGTGACCTATTTTAAACTTAAAAATTATAACTACATTTATTAGGCAATATTTATCAAACACTATAAGAAGACTTGTTATTAGATCAGGTCATCAGCTTAGCAATTAATTCCTAATTCATTTTAAGAAAAAATATCTTTACCTCATAGAAATTTTAGCAAGTTTTCAGTCTTTTTTTTCCACTGCTACCCTCTCCTATTTTCTGATACCTCTACTGACTGTTGTTGTCCAGTTATTTTATTTATTTTATCATTTCAATATTGAAACAAGAAAATACATAGATTCATTGTAGCATCTTAAAGCTGGAATTTAAACTATATTAAGTTCAAGAAATGGGGCATCCATCAAATTATCAACCCATTACGTGACTGTACATACACTATGACATATGAGTATAATATGGCTATATGTTTTTCTGTGTGCTTTAAATAATCACTAACATCATGTATACTTTGGATAATTCTTAGCTAACACACAACATGCATTAAAGCAGAATAGTTGTTCAGTAATGAGTTCTAAGAGTAAGAATTGCTTTTAGCATAAGGTTTGAATTTTTCCTAAGAATCTTTATAGTCTGAAAAAAATCAACAAAGATATTTCCATTTTGATGGGAGAGATCTGAAGGTAGAAATTTAGTAGGTGATGTGGGTATCTTTTTGATGACATAGGAAACACTTGTCTTTTTTGCGTTCTTTCATGAATGAGAGTCATACATATTGCATATCTATGATGCTAAACTTGGGAGTGTTGTTAAGTGGATCTACAAACTTTGCTTTCAGATATCTGTGGCCCAGAATGCAAATTTACATCTTTGACTGGCTTGTTTTCCTTGGATAAAGTTTTTCCTATCTCTTTCTCCAAGAATAACACAACTTAACATGGCAATAGTCTGGTAGAAGGAAGCAGGAAACAAACAAAAAAAAAAAGCCTGGGTTCTTACCTGACCTTAATTTGCACCTTTTGTCTCACAGGCATATTTTCACCTGGGTATCAATGAAAAATTAGGACTCTCTGGAAGGCCAGACAGGCCCATTGGCTGCCTCGGAACATCAAAGGTGCTCATGAAATGACCCCCTACTCTACAATTCAACCTGTAAAATCACGTGCTAACATGTATCCACTGTCATGGTTCGTTATGCACTTGGGTTAATTATCTGAAGTATTCTTTTCTGCCGAGTCAATCTTATCCTTCTTAATCATAGCACAAGAATCTTAAAAGAATGAATGAACATCTTGCTTTAAACTTATTTGTAAGCCTTCCTTATGAAATACCAGATCATAATAATATCTACTCTACTTTTAAATCTTGTTTGCATCAAGAAACTAAATTTTCTTAACATATAGATTTCATTCAGAAGATTGATTTACTTGCTTATTCAAAATTAGATATATTTGAATTATTACTGAGACTTATCATATCTCACCTTTGTCTTTATTTTGTTCTGTATTTTTTTAAAAAAATTTCTTTCCATAGATTTACCGAATTCTGGGGAAGACTGTCGTTTGTTATCCTATCATCTTCGACCTCAGTGATTTCTACATGTCCCAAGATGTTTTACTACTGATAGATGACATAAAGGTAGCTTCAGATAACCTCTCTATTGAAATGAAATGACTTTTGTTTTACTGAGTTTAACATATGCTGCCAAATTGAGTGCTTCTGGGTGTCGCTGCTTCGAGGTTAGCAAAGTGTATGAAGCTGGAAGTAACACAGCATCTGCACAGCTTTAGAGAAAATGTCTCAGTTACATTCAGCATTAGGATAATGAATGGAGTCTGTCTTATGTAAGGTTGTTATGACATAACTTGTCATCCCTCTCTACAAATGGAATCATACACGCCTAAAATATAGAGTTCAAGAATGATCATCTGCGGGGATAAAATCATCCCAGTGTATCATCCAGAAGATTAATTCTCATTGCAGATTACTGTGGATTTATATTAACCGCACATAGAAGAGATCGAAGTGTTTTGAAAATGGCATTCATGTGCTTGTAATGATCACTTTTTGAGCAAAAGTTGAGTCAGCAAAATAGCTTTATTTCTTTATAATGTCTTATAAGACCTTCACTTACTCATCACTGTGTGAGTTAAAATCTCCTCCACATGCATTTGCACTTGTAGGTTTATGCAAGCTTTGAATTGAAGGCTGAACTCTGTAGCCAGACGACATGTCATAGAATCTTGGCTCTATCATTTTCCAACTATTTTTGTTTTGATCAAGCTGCTTATGTTCTCCATGCCTCTACTTTCACATCTATAAAACAGACTGCTACTAATGCTAATGTCTATTTTGAGATCATTAATGTATGTAAATCCCTCAGAATAGTGCCTCATCCATGGTGAAGTGTTTCATATGTGTTTGACATGAAAATGGTTAGACAGAGAAATAGATGGGTATGTAGTCAATTAAGGAATTCCTTGTGTATTCCTGATAGTCTATGTGAATTCAATCCAATCTCTTCTACTGCCATAAAACAAACCCACTGTGATGTGAAGTAAGTACCTTCTGGATGATAACAAGAATAATCCATGTTTCCTCTCTGCCTTCTCACAGATCATGCTTGAACTGTAATCTTCAGGCTAAAAAATAAAAAGAATGTTGAAGAGAAGAACTAAAAAGCACTTAAACATGTGCCATGTGATTAGAGACTGAAGTTTGAAATCAAAATTGTTTCTGGCTTAACCTTTAGTTCCTAAATTATCCTGGGCTTGGTTGTACACTCTCTTGTTAATTTGTTGGCTTTTTGTCACCCAGGTTGACGATACTGTGCTATTTCTACATCCTGTCTATTATTTTTTTGATAGAATGCACTGCAGTTCATTAAGCAGTATTGGAAAATGCATGGCCGCCCACTTTTCCTTGTTCTCATCAGGGAAGACAATATACGGTAAGTTAATGAAAGAGATGAAATTCATGTTTTCAATATATAAAGCCTATTTATTAGTCAGTTACCAGTTTTTGGATTCTTTAGTTCATATGCACATTTTATTTGTTTATGTTTTATAGAGGTAGCCGGTTCACCCCCATACTGGATATGCTGGCAGCCTTAAAAAAAGGAATGCTTGGAGGAGTTAAAGTTCATGTGGATCGCCTGCAGGTAGTCTTTTCAGTTTCACTATGTTTCTGCTTTCACTCCAATTAATCAATAATCCATTTATTTCTTAATATGTGTTCTACTGAAGAACTTCTTCTTAACTGTACCCACCTTTGTATTCCTGTGTTACCATGTCAGTTTCTTTGACATACCAGTCAGATACTGATACCATGGCAATGGTTTCCTAAGCATATTTTCTCACTTTAATTGCTTGTCTCTAGCCAGTTTTTGTGTTCAAGAAAACCAGGGTTCATTGTAATGAAATGACCTTGAACTTTTAGGTACAAATTGTTCTTGACTCAGTACCCTTGTCCAGTAGCATCCAAACTGGAGGTAATACTTGTTCCATTTGAAGTTCGTAACTCCCAACTTACAAAGAAATCCTCTTAGATTCCAAATTATTTCTATCAGCCTCTCTGTGAGCACTTATCTCTGCTTTGTGCTTGGATCAGTATGAATTAATTACTGTGTCATGAACCCACTGGGATTTTGTTTCTGTACTCAATCTCCTCTGCCTGGAATAGTCTTCCTTCCTTTAGTGTCTCTGGGCTTTGAATTCTTAGCAAACTTGAAAGGCCAGCTCTACAAACTGTCCAAGACCAGAAACAGTTCACTTCTGTACTATACTTTAATTACATTTAAACTGCTGAGATTATGTGCCCATTATGGTTTTATGTGTCTTATAATGGTTCTATGTGTCTTATTTTATGTGAAATAACCAGCATCCCAGGAGGTTTCACATAGTAGGTACTGAGTAAAAAGAAGAAACTTTATGAAGAAGGACCCATTATAAATGGCACATCCACATATTTATTCATTGGTGACTATGTTTTACACATGTGATTAAATTTACTTATTTTTTCAAGATTTATTTATTTTAAAGGCAGAGATAAAAAGGGATAAACAAATATCTTCCGTCTTCTGGTTCGCTTCCCAAATGGCCCCAATGGCTACAGGTAGGCCAGTCTGAGGCCAGGAGGTTTTCCCATGGGGATAAGGGTCCCAGGACTTGGGCCATCCTCTGCTGCTTTCCCACGCACAATAACAAGTGGAGCTATGACTCAAATTGACATCCATAATGGGGTGCTGGCCCAAAACACAGTGCCAGCACCTGATTTTACCTAAGGATTTAAACCTCCTTCTGCTATGTTGTGTTTTGGTTTTGCTTGCAAGGCAATTTCTTTCATTTTTTTTTTAATCTGATAGCTCTTCTGCTGAGTTTTGTGTTTTAACTCTCATGCTTTTAATTTTTCTTCTTCCATAATTCATGTTCTGTGAAATTTTTTATCTTATTTTTCTGAGGATTTTAACTGGTTGTTTTCAAGTTTTCTTCCCTGCATTTTCTCCTTCAGATTTCCTGTTCATTCCTTTAGGTTAGTGGTGTTGGTCAGATCTCTGGTGATCTTTAGGTTCCTATTCACTGTTAAGAATGAACAAGTGAAAGATTTGTAAAAATTTGTACATTTGAGGACCAAGATTATTGTCTTGATGAATTCGCTTACATGGTGGTCTGGTGGCTAAGTTCCTGTTTGGGAAAGGAAGCCACAGGTGCCTCTAACCTCTAGATATTTCTTTTCTGGATCTCTTCAGTTTCTCCAAAAATAAGCATCAAACATCATGCCTAGAATCATTTGCTTGGTTTCCATATTGTAAGAGCAGAATGGGAGAAGGAAGTCACTATGATGTTTAGAATTTGTCACTTAGTCTGTGGTCTGATGCACTCCCTGATGTGTGTGGAACATTGGAGTAAAGCACCTTAAGCAGAAAAAAGTTCTTCGAAAAATTCTAATGCTAGGGAGATGAAGACAGAGGGTTGTTAAGGAAACTAGAAACTATTTAAAGAAGCTAGAGGAAATGTGTTAAGGCCTTGCTATGAATAGTTAGTTCCTTCACCTTGCTCTCCGCACACCTCAGGGTTTTGAGACTCTTTTCCTATTTACTTTGTCTTAATGGATTTGTATGTTCGTGGGTTTATACCTGAAACATTTGTTTGACATTTTCTTGGGCTATCATGGAAGTACGGAGTACATGATGATCGTATTAACCAAAATTCTACTCTTGCTTTTATACTTAGATTTCCCTTCCATTCCAGGTTCTACCTAGATATATTTCTTATTTTGAAAATCAGACTTCAGAGAAAGAGTGCCGGTCAGTGCCCAGCCCTGGGTCAGGCTGACAGCAGGAGCCAGGAGCTTCATGTGGTTCTCCCGCTTGAATGGCAGAAGTCCAAGCCCGTGGGCCATCCTTGCCTGGTTTTGCTAGGCCATTAGAAGGGAGCTGGACCAGAAGTGGCCAGCCAGATGGGAGCCAGCATCCATGCAAAATTGCTGGTGTTGCAGGGAAGCAGCTTTACCCACTCTGCCACAATGCCAGTCCTGATATTTTTTATTACTCATAACAAATATTATGGATCTAAGTGAGAAAAAATATGTTATTAAAAACCTAGGAAATCTTAAGATAAAATTTTACTTTGTGCTATCCCATATTCTTAGATGGAGAAGATATTATAAAGATGTTACTTCACCTATATTAACTTATTTTGTTATCATATTCATCATTTCAGTGGGGTTCAACTAGATTTTTTAGACTCTCATAAGACTAAGGGCCAAAATGTAGATGTTAGGTGTACAAAAGGATGAAGAATTTTAATTAATATCCCAAATATTCAGATGACTTCCTTAAAAGTCTATCAAACATAAAAGGGAATCAGAAACAGGTCAGTGTTCATTAAAAAAAGAAAACAGCATTATCCAGAGCTTCAGATTATTTCTACAGTAATTTATTTACACTATAAATCTATCTTCCATATAAATACTAGCAGGCATAATAGGTGTGAGGATGAAATGACAGAGAACCACAAGGAAGCACAGACAATAGAAATAGCCCTACTTTGGGTCCAGATAAGTGGAGTCATCAGATATAAACTCTACAATGACTATGATCAGTTATGTCTAAGATAATTCATTGGAGAATTTTAGCAGAGACTGAAAATATAAAGAAAAATCAAATGGAAATTTTATATGAAAAACTCAGCGATTGAAATTGAAAATTATGTCAGACAGCATGATAGTTGCTTAGTATAATTGGTTTGCAGGATGTACGTAATGCAGAAAAATATTCCACATTACATATAAAAAAATGAAAATTACATGTGATCAAGGAAATCCCAATAATTGATAGTGATTTATAGATCTATTTTCAAACATTGGGGAAAAGAGTTCATTTCAGATGACTTAGATAATTTAATGTAAAAAAGCATAAGAATGTCTATCTTAATATTAACAAATGAAAATGTCAATTTTGACACGATTAGAAAGCTAGTTTCAGCAGTTGAGGTTGACAAATTCTCACTTTTGTGTTAAATTTGAGTTTAAAACAATTATACTTTGCTTTCAAGTTTTATACTCTGCCCTATTTTTGAGGAGTTTTCCTTTCATTTGAAGAGTAAGACAAATTATAAAGACAGTGTAAAGACAGTGACATTTTCTCTCAAGGCAATAAATTAAAGCTTTCTCTTTTTTTTTTTTTTTTTTTTTGCTTCTTTTAAAAGAAATTGTGCCACAGTGTGGCGTTTTAAAGATTGAAAAAAGGTCCTTTATCTCCTTCACCCTCTTACACTGAGAAAATTTCCACTTCTATATTGTTGTACGCAAGCTCAAATTAAGATCTTGATACGCTTCATCTAATCCTCTCTTTGCACAAATAGGGAGCCAGGGCCCTGAGTGAGAAAGCGGCTGCTGCAATGCAGAGACGAGTTGTTAGAGAGGAAGCGGAACTCAGGACTTCTTGCTGTGACGTGCTCTGCACTTCAGCCTCTGCGCTTTCACTTGCATCATTGTCTTTTTTGCAAAAGAGTCTAAGTGTCCATTTCATTGCTTCCTCTCTCTCTCTCACTCGCTCACACTCTCACTCTTTACATTTTAGTTATGCTTCAGAAGCTTGAGAATGGCTGACAGTTTTGCTTTTCATAATTCGAAGAGTTTTCTAGTTTTAAAAAAATAAATGAAAGTTCACTTGAATATTTCAAACGAAAGGCAGTCTATCAAAAGAAAAACTGTTTCAGAATTGCAACCATTAGTCACGCAAGCTTTCAATCTTTTGGAACCTCTTGTGTATTTAAATATATACTTTGCCATCTTTTTCTAAAAAAATTATTTACTTGAAAGGCAGAATTACATAGAAGGAGAGAGGTACAGAGAGAGAGAGAGAGAGAGAGAGAGAGAGAGAGAATATTTTCCATTTGTTGATTCACTTCCCAAATAGCAAATGTGGCAACGTTTTACCAGGCTGAATCCAGGAGCTTTATCTGTCTCTTTTACATGGATGTAGGGGCTCCCAGGATCTTGGGCCGTCTCCTGCTGCTTTCCCAGGTGCAGTAGAAGACAGCTGGATTGAAAGTGAAACAGCTAGGGGCTTGAACTGGTGCCATAGGGGATGACAGCAATGGATGCAATGGCTTAACAAACTATGCCATAACACCGACCCCTGCCTTTTAAAAATTGTATTAAAACATGCTGATCATTAAACTTACTATCTTAACCATATTTAAATGTAGAGTTCACTGATTTTTGTGTGTTCATGTTGCTGTGCAACTGATCTCTGAAACTTTTTTTAATCTTGGCAAGTTCATTAAGCAAGTCACCATTTCCCCCATCCTCCAGCCTTTGGGTAAATTGCTAGTAACAATGACAGCTGTCAGCTCTTCCAGAATTGTATTCAAAACCCTTTCACATTCCATATCCATGATGGGCAACTTTGATCATTCCTTGACCTTCATACCCCCCTGTCAGCTGCATTACAGGACATTGCCATGTCCCAACTGTGCCTTCTACTCCCAGCTCTCTGGAAAACTTCAAAATCACTAACAGTAATGACAGCTCCTCCCACCTTGTAGATTTTTCTACATTTTAGTGTTGGCTTTTCCTGTTTATCTTCTAGCTGAATCACACTTCATTTTTGCAACACAGCTCGATGTCTCCTCTTTAGTGAAGCCTCTGAGATGGGAATTAGTTTCCCCATCCCATCCCGTGTGCTCCGGTGGCTTTTTTGCTTGAGCCTGTCTATCTCTTCTGTCACTTTCTGTGCAGCTAGCTTCTTGTGCTGGCCCCTTTCTGTGATTTGTAAATGCTCCCAGGCCAAGCTTCATGCCCCTCTGCTTTCCCAGAGCACCCTGCTTGTTACAATTCCCTGTGAGAAGTGTGTGCATCCCAGACCATTGACTGAACAAGTAAACCAAATGTAGATGGGACTTGTTCCAGGGGAGAGAACAGCAAAAATCGGAGCAGATGGGGTCCATGGTAGGACGAAGTACAGTCTTGGATCATGTTGTGGTGGAGAGGACGTAGTAGCATATGATGCAGAATCTTCAAGCTGAATAACTTTTTGAATATTATATTGCATTGACCTGTAAATAACAATAGGTTATCACAACTAGAATATTAATGCACAGCCAACTAACCTTTTTTTTGTTTTTACAAAAGTAATCTTGGAGCCCTTTTTACCAGTTAAGTTCTAGAGGCTGTTCATGGAATGTAACATTATACTAAACAATCATTTCATAGGAAAATATTGAATAAAAAGTATTTCTTATGTTTCAATCTTACCTGTCAGCTTTTAGGATTAAGTAATTCCTGATTGTTTTCTTTGTCTCCTATCCCACATTAGTTAAATTTTATTTTCTTAGATTGTTTCCAGAATTTAACCATTTCACATTATCTTCAACACGAACATAATGATGCAAGCTCCTGTTACTTCTCTCTCAGAATTTTGCAGTTATCTGCTAAGTTCCTACTAGAACTAAGACACCTTCTTCCTGCTCTTCCTGGCCGTACCGTTCTGTTTATGGCAGGTGTCATAGCCTCCCATGACTTCCTCTTCCATACAAAATGAAACCCAAACCCTTCAAATGGTTTATGTTTCCTCCGTGCCGTGGGCCTGCTTCTCTGACCTTGTCTCCTGTCATTGTTCCCGCTGGTTTTATTTCAGCTCTTCTGTCCTTCTAACGTATACGAAGTATGTTCCTGCCGCAGGGCCTTTGCATCTGCTGTTCTCTCAACCGTGTACTTCCTTAGCTGAGATCCACACCGGTAACTGCAGTCCCTCCTGCAGTTTCTGATTACACGTTGTCTAGTACAAAAGTCCTTTCTAAACACCTGTGTAAAATGGCTAACTGCCTAAGTGCCTTACTTCTGCTGCGCACTTACAGTAATAATACACAAGGACATTTTAAAGTGCTCTTAGAATATTGCATTACAGCATTCATTATTTGGAACATCGTGCCTGAAGCCCAAGTATAAACGAGATTATAGAAAGTAGAAAATCTGCAAGAATTGGTTTCTAAAAATTTGCAGCACAAAAAAATTATCTCTAATTTCATCCTTTCTTGAACTTTTTTTTAAAAAGTATCTATCTATTTTTTTGAAGATTTATTTATTTTCATTGGAAAGGCAGATATACAGAGAGGGGGAGAGATAAGAGGAAGATCTTCTGTCTGAGGTTCACTCCCCAAGCGACCGCAATGGCTGGAGCTGAGCCAATTCTGAAACCAGGAGCCAGGAGCTTCTTCCAGGTCTCCCACGCGGGTGCACGGTCCCAAGGCTTTGGGCCGTCATTGACTGCTTTCCCAGGTCACAGGCAGGGAGCTGGATGGGGAGCAGGGTTGCCGGGATACGAACTGGCACCGCTATGGGATCCTGGCGCATGCAGGACGAGGACTTTAACCACTACACTATCACGCCGGGCGCCTGTTTGTTTATTTTGAAACTCAGCGTTACAGAGAGACAGGGAGAGAGAGGGAGAGAGGAAGAGAGGGGGAGAAGAGAGAGAGAGATGTATTTTATTTACTGGTTTACCTCGCAGATGTTTGCGGTGACCCTCCCTTGGCCAGCTAGGAGCTTCACCTGAGCTTCCCATGTTGGTGGCAGGGGCCCAGTCATTTAGACCGTCTTTCACTGTTCTCAGGCCATCAACAGGGAGCTGGATCCAAGGTGGAACAGCTGGAACACAAACCACTGGGCACATGGAATGCCAGCATCACAGACTGCAACTTGATCTACTCCACCACAATGCTGGCCCAACTATGAACTTGTTGAACTGTCCTCATATACATACATATACACATATACGGTTTATTGATTTTTCTGTCTCTTTGACATACCTAAGCTTCGATCTCAAGAGAAAAAAAGTATTTTATTTTGTTCATGCTATATTCTCAGAATTTAGCATGATCTCTGGAATATCGTAGATGTTCAATAAATATTTGCCTAGCAATTACATGAGTAAAATGCAAGGTATAGAGATTTGAACCTATATGTTATGAAAAATCATTCAGCAAATATTGTGCGCAGCTCTTTGTGTACACATAGGCTCTGCTCTGAGGTTGTTCATGGTCAAAGAGGGGCTTGGCTGTAGCTGGTTCACCCAAGCCTATATAGTTCAGGTGGACGTTGGGTTTTCCTTGCTCAGACTCTGTAAGGAGGTATTAGTGTCATTGAGGCTAATTTGTCTTGCCTGCAGCCCCAGCATGGTGGCCTAGCAGCTAAAGTCCTTGCCTTGAGCACGCCGGGATCCCATATGGGCGCCGGTTCGTATCCCAGCAGCCCCGCTTCCCATCCAGCTCCCTGCTTGTGGCCTGGGAAAGCAGTTAAAGACGGCCCAAAGTCTTGGGACCTTGCACCCGCATGGGAGACCTGGAGGAAGTTCCTGGTTCCTGGCTTCGGATCAGCACAGCGCCAGCCATTGTGGTCACTTGGACAGTGAAACATTGAACAGAAGATCTTCCTCTCTGTCTCTCCTCCTCTCTGTATATCTGCCTTTCCAATAAAAATAAATAAATCTTTTTTAAAAAAAAGTCTAGCCTGCCATCTGTAAGTATGTGTTCTTGACAAATGCCTTGTTGATGAATTTACGCAGGAGAAGGCAGTGCAGCTCTGGGAAGTTAGCTGACAAGGGCAACATTCCCTGTCTCCTGTGTCTTCACATTTGAAATGCATAGTTAGAAAATAAGACTAATATATGCTAATCAGTCTCAATTTAAGAATTCTCTTGTATTCTAAAATGTAAGTTATATTTTGCTTTTATGCTGTACATTCTTTTCAATTTTTCTTGATAACTTATCAGATAATTAGAAATTATGCATAATGCCAAAATTATTATTACTTGTGGGCTTAAACTCTTCACCAGGAATGACTAGTAACCATAAACTTTTCATGAACTGGTACTCACTCATTTTCTCAACCTACGATTGGGAACTATTAGGAAATAAATGTATCACATAAGGTTGTCATATGTCAAAATGCAAAGGAGGATTTACCTGGGCGATCAATACCTTCATCTTCTTGAAAAAAGTGAAGACCTGACAGTATCCCATGATTGGACAGCGCTGAAATGTATTGTAGCATTGGAATCCAAAGTACAATTCACAGTCTTCCCAACATAATTTTAGTATTTCATTTTTATTAGTTTTGAAATGTTCCTTTCTTTCAAAGAAAAAGTTTATTTATGTGTCTTGGAATTTTTTTAGAGAGAAAGGGAGAAACAGAAAAGATCTCCCACCTGTTGGTTCACCTTCCTGGTGGCTGTTAATAGCCAGCTCTTGACCAGGCTGAACCGGGAGCTAGAAGCCTCATCTGGGTCTCCTACATGGATGGCATATGGGACCCCAGTACTCACAAAGTGGCCCTCACAAATAGAGCTGTCTTTGCCTGCTTTTTTCCAATTCCTTAGTAGCTAGTTGGACTGGAACCCGAGCAACCAGGACACAAAATAACACTCACATGGGATATGGCATTCATTACACACTATGACACAACTCTGGTCCACCAAATTTCATTTTTAAACATTTTAATAGAAATTAAAATTATTTTAGTTCTCAGTTTTAAAAAATGGGTAAGAAGAGTTCAGCTCATGTTGACTTCCTTAGTGTGATCCTTAAACTTGCGCCTTGTGGACATATTGTATGCTGATAGGCTGTCATATTTTAGAATGTTTATTTCAGGAATTATATATTTTTTAAATAAATTTCTTTCTGTGACGTTTTACTTACCTGTAGAGGAGTATGTTCACAGGTCAGCAGAGTATTACCTAATGAATGTAAGAATTTCAAATGTTTCCTCCATAGACACTGATATCTGGAGCCGTCGTAGAACAACTGGACTTCCTACGAATCAGCGATTCCGAAGAGTAAGTCCCTTTGAACTATGTGGTTATCTCATTACCTTGAATCACAGTAGGAAAGCAGGAAATCTGAAGTGTGCTTTTTAATTTCCAGACTTCCAGAATTTAAGAGTTTTGAGGAACTGGAGCCTCCCAAGCATTCCAAAGTCAAACGACAAAGCAGCACCTCCAATGCTCCCGAACACGAACTGCAGCCAGAGGTCTCCGTCACTGAGTGGAGAAACAGACCCACCAATGAAATTCTTCAAAAACTGAATGTAAGGAAAACGCAGTCTCCCGAGGCTCTAACTGAGCGTGTGCTGGAAGTCACTCCCGGAGGCGGGTCATGTGTCTTCCTGGCCTCTCTGTGCGGGCAGCAGGTGATCTGGAGGTGGACACTCTGTGTAGCCCTAGTGCGGGGGGAGAGGTTGTGCCTTTGTTGCTTTGCTCTGACATGAACGTGAGCATCTTGGCGATGGTTAAAGAGTGCAGATGAGCGGCACTGCCTTGGAAATGAACATATTGTACGAAACATCAAGCGAGTGAAGGCGCTGATGCTTGCCTTCGTGTCCTCCACTCTGCTATTTCACTGCCCTGTCCCTCCATGCCTCACCGCACCTTCTGTGCGGCCCTGGGATTGCATTCTAATGCTTGCTTTAAGTCTCCTCTGTTGCTGAGGAGAGCAAGTCTCACACTGCATTATGTGAATGTTTTGGAGCTTAGCATTTCACCTTTCTAAGGTTACATTTTTTAATTGAGAAGATGTAGGAGTAGGCTCTAGTACTTATCAAACAGATAAATTCCACCAGTACATCTGTAAATACCCGAACACTCTTTGAGACATGCAAATCAAAGTATGTAGACCAGATAGAAACCCTTTTAGATCAATACCATATAGATCCGTGTGAATATGACAGAAAGCATATGGTAAGTGCCATACTATATAGACACTCTACATGTGTGCTCTCCGATCCTTCATCCCTGCACAGTCAGGATGACAGCAATGTCTTCTTCCACCGCAGCAAGCAGAGTTAAGAGGAGAATGGTTAAGTGACTGGACCCAGTCTCTAAGAGAGTCGCAGAATCAATATGAGTGTGCGTAGACAGCTGGTTTTTTGTTCACAGCTTATCTTGTTTCTTGGTAATTCTGATTATTAAGTTCAGCTACCCCAGGAAGCTGGCTTGTCTAACCTCTGTCTCCATGATATCTAAGATAAATTGTATACTGTCTTGTCTTTGGTATGATTCTCAATGACATTTTCTCTCTCCTCAGTTTCTTAGCAGTATATTTCCTCCCCACATCGTGTGGTTTTGTGATTAGTTACCCCCTGTGGTAATTCTTGTACTCATTTCGTTCCTGTTCCTCACAGTGATTTATCTTTTCAGGACTGCAGTTGTCTGGCTAGCCAAACCATCCTGCTGGGGATACTGCTCAAAAGAGAGGGCCCGAACTTCATCACAAAGGAAGGTAGGAGTCCATGTCCAGGAGAGCAAATTAAATAATGGGACCTCTTTATGCTTAACCGTATATTGCACGTGTCTAAAAAATACCTACTAAAATGTTATAGGTCATTTCCTCCCATGAAATGTTTCCAAGTGGAAAGTGTTCATTCCTACCCCGTGGAGTAGAATAGACTGTTCGATGCGTGAACCCCTAAAGGGCTCGCCTGCAGTGGTGCCTGATTGTTTCTCGGATAGTCTGAACAGTGCGGGAGCCTCGATCTGGCCTGTGACTGTTCACCTACAGTGACGCCATAGTTCCTTTTGACAGTTTGGGTCTCCAGTTTTATTTTTTTTCTAACTTTTCAAGAATTATATTTAATTGGTAGATCTATAGAAATTAGCTACCTCATGATCTACAGCAGCCGTTCACAAAGAAACATGGCATTTGACAGCATTGTGCTCTGGTTAGTTGGGGTTTTTTTTGGTTTGGTTTAGATTTATTTATTTTTATTGGAAAGTCAGATAGACAGAGAGGAGGAGAGACAGAAAGAAAGATCTTCTGTCCGTTGATTCACTCCCCAAATAACCACAATGGCTGGGGCTGGGCAATCTGAAGCCAAGAGCCTGGAGTCTCTTCCAGGTCTCCCATGCGGGTGCAAGGTCCCAAAGCTTTGGGCCGTCCTCGACTGCTTTCCCAGGCCACAAGCAGAGAGCTGGGTGGGGAGCGGAGCTGCCAGGATTAGAACCGGCGCCCATATGTGATGCGGGATGCATTCAAACCACTAGGCTACTGCGCTGGGTCCTCTGGTTAGTTTTAATAAAAATAAATCCTTTCTTATCATATCCAGTCCACTCTGAATTAAGAGTGAAACCCAATTATCCCTGAAATCTACACTTGATTATCAAGGCATCACTGGAAAGAGTGCTTGAATTCTGTATCATGATCTACTTCTTCATTTTATACTACAGAATAATATGGGAAATATTTCAGATACTTAAAGTGTAACTGCATAAAAGCCTCTTGCTTCATTAGAGGATACTCTGTTCATAGGTGTGTTTCTGATTGATTGGAATTGGAAATTGAGTTAGTTCCCTGAACAGCAGTGTAATTAATGATATTTATAGTCCTGTTAATGAACTACATGTAATTATTTTTAAAGGAACTTTTTAAATTATAATATTTTGCATTATTTTAGCTGATAACATTCTTGAGTATTATTAAGAAAAATCCCTGTAGAATTCTTCTTAGTCTTAATCAGTAAGTAGAAGCAGAATTTTAACATTTTGTTAGGAACCTGACATTTGGAATAATTATTTTAGTAGTGTTATTAAATAAAGCAAACTTTTATGAAATAGTTCATATTGAAAATAGTGATAGAATTGTTTTCAACTATTTATTTAAATGGCAGAGTTACAGAAAGAGAGGAAGCCACACACAAATACACACACACACACACACACACACCAGAGAGGGAGAGAAATAGAGAGGGAGAAAGAGAGAAGTACATTTGTGGCTTCACTCCCCCAATGGTCACAGTGGCCACGCTGGGCCAGGCGTAAGCCAGCAATGAGGAGCTTCATCCAAGTTTCCTTTGTGGGTCCAGGGACCCAGACACTAGGATCATCTTCCACTGCGTTTCCCAGGCCGTGCTCAGGGAACTGGATCTGAAGCAGAGCGGCTGGAGCCTGCACTGGTACCCATCGTGCTTTGCTGGTCTCACAGACAGCAGCCTCTGTGTTATTTATTTTAATCTTTTATTTATTTATTATTGTTATTATCATTTTATGATACAGTTCCATGGGTCCTGGGATTTTCCCTTATCCCCTCCCCAATTCCCTTCTCCCCCAACTGAGTTCCTCCATATCATTACTAAAGAATAGTTCTTCATACACAGTCATATGTCCATTACTGCGGGCATGGACAATGGCAGAGTCCCGCATCCTATTGTCAAGATAGAGTAAATGGTTTCATTGTGAGTTCATCTTTCTCTGGAAGTAGAGATGCATACTGCATTGTATCCTCACATCTGGATATGTTAGTCCCCACTCCACAGCTACTGTACATCACCTTAAATGAAAACTCGTAATACAAATCAACAATATAAAGAAAAATAGAAATTTACAATGCCGTGAAGTTAAATGACATGTTACTAGATACGACATTCTCCATTACACAGCTACTATACATCCCCTTAAATGAAAAGCCACAAAACAAAATCAACATCAGGAAGCAAAAAGAAAACAACAACACCATGACATTAAAAAATGTGCTACCCAGTGACTAATGTGTCACTGAAGAAATGAAAAAGAAAATCAAGAAACTTCTTGAAGAAAACGATGCTAGTGTATGATCTGTGAGTCACTGAATAATTTGATCAGAAAAAAGTGTTTTGAAGAGATGAAACTAATAAAAGCAAAAACATCAAAATCCAGGAGATATAGTTTCTGCTGATTTTTGTTGGTGAAATGGATCTCTTCTAGTTAAGAAATACATGGGTTTTGTTTTAAGTCCAGTCTACTAATCTATGCCATTTGATTGAGCTTAAGCCGTTTACATTCAGGGTTAATATGTATGGGTGGTACTTTGGTCCTGTCATTTTAGGAATGGGTTGTTCATTGATTTAGTCTTCTGTTGTATTTTACTGTGTGTTCTTCCCATTTGCCTTTGGTTTTGTTTGGTGCTATTCCTCTTCTCTGTCAAGAGAGCATCTTTAGGTATCATTTGTAGGGCAGGTTTGGAAGAGGCATATTCTTTTAACTTTTCTTTACTGTAGAAGAATTTTATTTCATTTTCAAAGACAAAAGAAAGCTTTGCTGGATATGTTATCCCGGGCTGACATTTTTTGCTTTTAGAATCTGGAATATGTCACTCCATTCTCTTCTGGCCTGTAGAGTTTCCTGTGAGAGATCTCCTGTGAGTTTAATTGGCATTCCTTTATATGTCAGTTGATTTTTTTCATGTGCACATTTAAGGATCTTTTCCTTATGTTCAATTGAAGAGAACTTGATGACCATGTGTCTTGGTGAAGATCACTTTTGATCAGGCCTGTTGGGAGTTCTGTGTCCCTTCTGGATATTGCTTCCCAATTCTTTCTCTAGATTAGGGAAATTTTCCCTTATTATTTCATTAAATATATTTGTAAAAGCAGTTTCTCTTTCTGCACCTTCGGGGACTCCCATAACTCTTACATTAGGCCTCTTAATAGTGTCTTTCAATTCTTGAATACTTTTTTAGGCTGATCCAGCTCTGCTTCCAGCTTTTTTGTTTGCTTCCCCCTGATGACAGGAAATATCTTCCAATTCTAAGATTCTTTCTTCTGCTTGCTTCGTTCTATTTTGGAGACTCTCCACTGTACTTTTAATTTGCTCTACTCTATTCTTAATTTCTGATATATCAGCCTTGATTTGCTTTCTTGCTGCTATTGCTTGTGTAAAATATTCCTTAAATTCTTTGAACTCTTGTATGTGCTTCTCATTGTTGATCAGAAGCTTTAAAATGAGTTTTCTGAATTCTGTGTCCCCCATTTTCTCGATGTCTTCCTCAGTGAAATCTGAGATTGACATAGGGTTTTACTCCTTTGCAGTGGAGTCTTCAGTAATGTTCATAGTGCGTTTGTTCTTCTTTTGCTCTTGGTCATTGTACTTCTGGTTAGCAGTTTTCTCCTTGGGGCAGGTTTCTAAGCTGTATCACCCACAGGTCTGCAGTTTGATTTTACTTATAGCAATTGGTACACGGCTCTTTGCTTGCAGCCACTTGTGCCACAACCTCCAGCAAGTTCCAGGTCTGGGTTCTTATGTTAGATTTCCACCGTGGTCTCCACAGCCCCAGCTCCTGGCTTACCACTCTCCACCTCCTGTGGTACCATGCTGAGGTTGCACCGTGGTCTGTACAATCTTTCTCCCACTTCGGATGGAGTAGGTCCCAGGATTAGAGAGACACCAGGTGTCCTATATAGCTAGGTTGTTGGTGGCGCTGATCTTGCCAGAACCGGTTGGACATTAGGTCTGGGTGCCACACGGACCTATTTTGACCTGTACGATGCCACAGTCGGTATTATTTTCCTGCGGGACCAGTGCTATCTACGGATCTCTCTGAGCTCTCACGAATTCAGCACATGCACAGTTCACTGTTGTCCCCTGCAGTCCTAACACTTTTGCCACACTGTACAAAATGGCACCTGACATGCTGTACTAGAGTTCTTGATCTGCTGGCTGTCAGGTCTGAGACCTACCCAGACCTGTCTTGGATGGAACCCATAGAATGCCACTTTGATGTAGTTCACTGAGTCAGAAATGAGTTCACTCCCAGGTCAGTGTATGCTCAGTCCTTTCCCTTGCCTTTGCCTCCTTAAGCAAAATGGCACCCAATTCGGCAGTAGGGGGCTGACTGGGCTGTAAAATCTACCCTGTTCTCGCACTGCCCATCTGAAACCTGCCACTCTGTCTCTGCTCCCGGTCAAATCAAACGGACCAGCAGGACGGACAGTTCTTTGGGTTCACCTCCCATGCTCCCAGTGAAAGTCCCTTCCCACCTGGTTGCTGGTGGGGTTCTGGCTGCTGGTGGAGTTCAGATGACCGTTAGCTGAATGTTGCTGAAGTATCAGTCACTGCAATACCACAGCATTGTTTTTGTTGCTTTCCTATATTGTCAGTCTCCAGGTACCCCTCTGCTGTTGTTCTGTCCTCTTCTATTTCCTGGAATGTGTCCTCTCTGCTTCATCCTGATTAAATGTTTCTCCGTCTGTTTAAGCGTGTCCTTACCCTGTTTCACCATCTTGATTTTCCACAGCCTCTGTTTTAAGCCATTTTATAACCTTGAAAGTAATGCTTATCTTTCCCTTAGATATTTGCAAGGTTTTAAATATTTTAGGTTAAGTACTAATATAATATTATTTTGTTTTTCTTTAAGGCCATAAAAATAAGTTCAGGGTAAAATAGTGAAGACCTTGTTCTGCAGCTTTAGCTCCTTTTGGGTGCTGTGTTCTGTTACTGTGTTGAGTTACTGACAAACACTGATCATGCCAGATGGCTTCTAAATTGCAGCCAAGAAATGAAACCCAAAGAGAACCTCAATAAAGTTTCACTGAGCAATTAAATGAAAAGTCATATATATATTCAGAGCTTATAATATTTATTCAGTTTGCTAATGATTTTTCTGTGTTCTATTTTTCTATTCTATAGTAAAATAAGATTGTGTCTGTTTAAAGCTAACATTACATATTAATAAAACAAATGAACTTTAAAAATTAAAATATTCAGTGCCATATATTCAGACTGAGTAGTAACAATGAGAAAATTCATATTAATATATCAGGTAGCTTAGAATATTAATGGTTATGATATATTGATATATATGATATATATCGATGTATAACATATATAGAATGATATATATGCATATACGTATACATACATATGTATCAGCTTTAGTGATACAAAAAGTCCAGAATGAGTTTTTAAAGAAAAATACATGTTATGCGTTTAGAAGCTTTCTTCAAAAAAAAACTCTGTTATCCAATGTCTAGGTACCGTTTCGGATCACATCGAGAGAGTCTATAGAAGAGCTGGCAGCAAAAAGCTTTGGTTTGTATTGGCATCCTTGTCATTATGTTGTATGTGTGTGTTGTTATATTCAGTGGCTTAAAGATAATGAACCAATCTTATTAATGTTTGCTCATTCTGATGATGCTGATTTGTTTTTAAACTCCAAGTTTACAGCATTACCACTGTCGAATTTCTAAAGATATACCTACGTTCCAGTATTGCTTGGCTCTCTCAAGAAGTTAAAGCAAGATGTCTGGCAATGAAGACCTTTTTGTGTTTGCATGTGGAGATTCCACCAGGATGATATATTAATGACTCTGACTGCTCTTCCTGTTGCAGCAAAGTGCTGCTGTAGGTTCCACTTAATGTTTAGGAAACCTGTTCTGTTATTAGAGAAAGGCATGAAAAAGACGAGTGGATTATTGAATCATAAGCAAAAGTAATATACCTTGCTGGTAATTCTGCCATAGTTAAATGAATCCCAGTGATTATAATTGTTCCATGAAAAATAGTCAATTTATTCAACAGTGATAGTATCTTCTCTGGCTTTTCACAAAAAAAAAAAAAAAAAACTATAAGCCAGTTTAGGTAAATATCCATAAGTTCACAATGAGGTAGATAAGCCTCAACACATAGCCTTGTGTGTTTTTTGAAAGATTAATTTTTATTGGAAAGGCAGATTTACAGAGAGAACGAGAGACAGAGAGAATGAGAGGCAAAGAGAAAGACCATCCATCTACTTCTGTATTTTTGTATAATCCTAACAATTTCACTCATAGAATCTAACAAATTTTAAAAGTAAAGTGTGCATGTATTTACATATATATGTGTGTGTGTTTGTTCTGAGACAACAGATAGAGAGATCTCTAATCTGTTAGTTCGCTCTTCAAACATCTGCAGTGCCTAGGAGAGTCTTAGTGAGTGAGTGAGTCCAGTCAAGAAGATAGAGTCTGGAACCAGAGGCACACATTGAGCTCAGGCACTCCAATGTAAATTACAGGTGTCCTAACCAGTAACTTAAACTATAGGCCTAATGCTTGTGCACATGTGTACGTGTTGGGTATGTGTACATATGTATTAAATGTATTTCCATTCCCATAATCCAACTTATCTAGATTTTAAATTATTCAGCTTCAAGAAGTATAAGCAACCTCACTGAATCTCAAATTTCTAGTTTCTAAAATGAAAGCATTAAATAACTTTCTACTAGTAGCAATTCAGCTCTGTGGTTAACAGGCCATTCCTCCACAGAGGAAGTAATGTAATAATCTTTTTGGTTAAGTCTCTCAGATGTTTACTATAAATTCTTAGTCTAGGGAGGCATGCAATCCAATAGTTGCTTCTTTGTCACCAGTAAATTGCAAGTGTGATCTGTAGTCTTATTTTTGGCCACGTTTATGTATAATATTTTCATTTTGGATAAATCATTAAGTGGCAGACATTTAGAATGCTGATTGTTATGTTTCAAAGAACAAACTCCTGGAAGTTTTATTTATTCTATTTTCCCTTTTATGGCTTTCTACTGACACACCCAGGTTGGCGGTACGCTATGGGGCTGCATTTACCCAGAAATTTTCTTCCTCTATAGCCCCACACATTACTACTTTTCTGGTACATGGGAAACAGGTAACATGCACAGAATTTGGTAATTCCAGCTGCTTGAAACGTGTGAGCTTATTTGCACTTTGAAGGTTAAACATGTTTATTGGTCTTAGAGTGTGTGGGTGAAAGCTTCTCTCGTCATAGGAAGTAAATGTCTCACTAATTTTGTCAGTTATTTTCTTAACTATCCATGTTGAAACTAAGAAATATAAATGCTGTTTATGGAATAAAAATTCTCCTGCTTTCATGGGTACCCTGGAAATTTAAAAATTTTGCAACTGGTTGCAACTGTGTTTTATTTTCCCCGGTCTAAATGTTCCACATGAATTTTTAGTTTTGGTGAAAAAAAACTTTATGTGTTGCATGTGCTGTGCTTTTAAAAAATCTGTTCTTCCTAAATTCTAAGATGTTTTTCCAGAAGTGTGAAAATAGCAGTGTTAATTCCTTTTCCCGACATTCTGGCTTTATCAAGAAAAAAAAATGTTGGTATTTCATTGTAGCACTTCTGAAAATTCAACACTGAGTCCCCTAATCCAAAAATTTTGTTCTCTGGGCACCAGAGAAAACATGATTTAAAGTGGTTATAAGACTAGACCACATGTACCTGTGACAGAATTCATTTAATAATGAATTGAAAATACAAAATTGGAGTAGATTTAATCCTTTCCATCCCCCCTACCCTGCCCATTAGAAAGAACAATTGAATTCCATTTGCTTTCTTTTCAGTTGAGAATAGTGTACCAATATGACATTTGGCACAGCCTGATGGCACAAGTGAGTTAGTCATGCCGCCCTTAATCTAGGTTTGACTTTGGGAAATTTTAGCTGTAAGGTCCAGTGTCTCGGGCTGATTGTTTCCTCCAGATGACTATGTCAAGACCCAAGCATGTGTATTTTTAAGGCTCCCTAATCAGGGGCCGCATTCATTTATCAACTTTTAGATTTGTGAACATCTGGCCTGCTCTCTTCTTTACCTCCAGGTCGGTTGTACGGCGTGCAGCAAGTCTTTTAAATAAAGTAGTGGACAGCCTGGCCCCATCCATTACTAATGTTTTAGTGCAGGGCAAGCAGGTAAGTATCTTCTTTTCAGATACTCACTGAGTCACAATCTCAAAGATTTCTGAGCAGGACCCAGCATTTGAAATCTAGCAGAACTCAGAGTCATAGACCCGTCACAGGCAGATGAACAGTGGTTCAGGCATGTCTAGAAAGACTCCTGCAAGCAAAAGGTGTACATAGTCTTAAAGATGCACATTTATGAAATGGGCCATTCCTTTTTCCTGCTGCACCTTCGAGCCGTAATTCTCAAATGCCAGTTAACTTCAGATCAGTGCCGATGCCAGTGAAGAAAGTGAATACCCACTGAAGTATTCTAGTCAGGTTTACAAAAGGCTGAGCAAAGACAGCTGACTAGCAAAGGACACATTTCCATCTCCTCCGTACGATATCCTCCTTCCCTTCAGAAATGTATTGGTGTTCAGGATCTGTCTGTCCTTTACCCTCTAGACCCTCTCCGCCTGCTCCTTCCCACTCACCAGGGCCATCCACGGGTAGCAGGGATCTCTGTCTCCTAGGGGCTCTCATGGGAAGCCTGTGACATTTTTTCACAGTGAGTCTCTGTCCTCACGGTACCTGTGAGCCCCGAGAGACCAGGGCCTGGGTCTTGTCCAGTGCGTGTCTCAGTGTGCTCTGCATGGGATCTGGCTTGGAGTAGGTACTTAGTGAATGTGAGTTGAATTGGATGTGGCTGCTCACTCTTTGTTCTCATTTCTGCTGGTTCCGATTACCTGGCTGAATCATCTTTTTGTTAGAATGAAAACCAGTTTGCTTTCTTTCTCTTGTTTGAGAACATTTGCTATGTGTTTCATTGTGTTTTTTCTGACAGCTAACTTCAGGATATCATTAGCTTTAGTAACGTAAAGCACTTTAACCTTCTTTAATAGAATCGACCAACTGCTCATATTGTAGTGCTGTTAATTCCTTAAGGTTGAAATCACTTCATCCTAACATCCAGCTTCTGGAATATTAGAATAGTTAGTTATTTTCCTGTAATGTTTAATAATAATTGAAAAATAGTTATACTAATTTTAAAAACCTCCAAGAAAATCAAATGATTTTTCATGTACTTGTATGTTGTGTTCTCTATATTGTTAAGAGGTAGGATTTCCAGCTAAAAATGAATCAAAGTATAGGAGGTAATGTTTCGAGTGCCTTTCTTCCCTAGAATTCTTACTTACAACTAGTCTTCTATTTTTTTTTCTGGTCCAAGACAGTGTTGAAAGAAAGTCAAGCAAGCTTTAAGAAGCTATTGGTTTTTTTTTCTTTTTTTCTTTTTTTTTTTTATTAATTATTTTGCATTATGTGACAGTTTCATAGGCTCTGGGAATCCCCCACCCCTCCCCCTCCCCTCCCCCCTGGTGGATTCCTCCACCTTGATGCAGTATTACAGTTCAAATTCAATCAAGATTCTTTCCTTGCAAACATATACCAAACATAGAGTCCAGCTACTTATTGTCCAGATGGGTTGAACAGTTTCTTGGGGAGACCATTTCTGGTCCGAAGTTAGAGCTGGTCGAATATCATCCCAGTCAATTAAGAGTCCCAATATAACATCAACAGCAATTTGCAATATTATGGAATTGACATGGTTTTGAGTAACCAGTATGTTAAAAAAAAAAAAAAAAAGAAAGTCCACAGGCCAAGCCAGAGTGCCGGGGCCCAAGTCGCAGCTCCACTTTGGATGCCAGCTTCCTGCGCATGCAGCAGGTAAGGGCTCACGTCCTTGGCTCCCTGCCGCCAACATGGGGGACCCAGACTGAGTTTCTGGCTCTTGGCTTTAGCCTGTGCCAGTTCCAGCTGTACTGAGACCTTGCTCTCTCCCTTTTTCTCACACAGACACTCCTTTCCTTGTCCTCTACCTCTCAAATAAATAAAAATATAATAAGATAAAAATTCACTGCAAGAAAAAAAAAAAGAAGCTATTGGTTTTCTTGTAGTATATTTGCAAGGTGTTAGTTCTACTGCATTTGAACCTTTGCAGTCACTGGCACCTATTTCTGGAAGGAAGTGAATTAGGATTGCCACATTCATTCTGCACTAAAGGAATTTTGCAACTCGTGGTTCTCAGATTCTATCCCTCTGCCTAGCAATTCCAGGGCCTACCCTGTAGCTATCATTGGCCCACTGCCCTTCAGACTAGCATGTCTTCCAGGACAACAGTCATAGAATCAAGTAGTCCAGGGGCCAACAGCTCAACTTCATGAAAAGACATGAGAATGGTACATTCTGAGTTTGGATTTTCTCCTTTAGGAGATACTGTCCCAAAAACAAAAGTAATAGTGTTTCTACCACACACTTTCATAAAGTCACCTCAAGTTCTCTAATATGAAAGAATACTTTAGATCATTGCTTCCAGATGCCAAACGGCTCTTCTTTATGTAAAAGCAGTCACATTGGGACTGACTGGTCGCTACCATTGTGATTTGGTAAACCAACAGTTCTGTTTTCACTTCCTTAAAAGTTTGGGACAAAAGACTGCAGATTCTGTTTCTCTCCTCACCTCTGAAAACTCACATGCTGTCTGATATGCTGTTCCTTTTCCTACCTCTCATCATGCATTGTGCATAAAAAAGAGATAAGACTGCTGGAGGCCGAATGCCAAAAATGGACGAAGAAAGAGAGCAGTAGTGCTGCCAGCGGTAACGGCACTTTCCACTCTTGAATTTCCTTGGCCATTTCCGTCTGTGCGTTTTTCTTTGCCAGGCTCCTGGCTTGGCTGTTCATTTCCCTCCACAGGTGAGAGATCTGTCATCACATATGTTAGCCCTCACTGGACGCCTCGCATCCTGCCAGGAAACGTGAGCGTACACAAGGGCCATGTGACCTTGCACCTGCCTCTGAAAAGGTTACAGAGTTTAAGAGCAAAAGCTTCTGCCTGAACCAATAAAAGAGCAGAAAGGTTTCCTCTCAAAAACAAAATCGCGTGGATTGTGCAGTAAAAGCAAACAATTCAAAATATTCTGGGTTCCCTGGGGGAGTTTCTAGTAATGAAGTCAGTCGTAATAGTTATATCTTAATAATTATTTATATCCATTAACCTTCACTCCCTAACTAGGGCCCTCACCTGCCCTTACATTCTAGTCCAGACTGGGAAACCAACAGGAACTCCACCGAGAGTCATTCGTTCAAAGCTATTTTTAATAAATAGCAAGAACAGTTATTCCACCTAATTCCCTAGCTTATATGGAGTAATTTCAGCCTGCCAGTCATTCTGAGCCTTGGTTTTTTTTTTTTTTTCTTTTGTCCCCTGGTAGCTAGATTTTTTTAATAATGAAATTCTGCCACTCATAGGTAACTCTGGGTGCCTTTGGACATGAAGAAGAGGTTATCTCTAATCCTTTGTCTCCGAGAGTAATTAAGAACATCATCTATTATAAGTGTAACACCCATGATGAAAGAGAAGCAGTCATCCAGCAAGAACTGGTCATCCATATTGGTTGGATCATCTCTAATAACCCGGAATTATTCAGTGGCATGCTGAAAATTCGAATCGGGTGAGTAAAGCACTTTTCCTTTGCTTAAAGAGAACTGTTCGGGTTGTCCTCTAACAGCCTCGACCTCTCCGAGGGGAGCAATACTCCAGATTTCCGGTGTGTATTTAGGAAAGCGTATCGTCTTAGCCATGGAGGGAGGCAGCATCTGGTACTGCGAAGAAATAAATGCTAGCAGCCTGAAGGAATCCTCATGTTTGTTTAAACTCCCAAGCTAGACATAGCAAAGGAACTGTATTCTCTAGTAAAATCAAACTAGATTTTTCAACAACTGCATCATGTAAAAGATTGAAGACAATAGTTGTTTAAATTTCTGTAAGTAAAGTGGATGAGGCTTAAGAGAAAAATGCTTTTCAGTTTAGGGGACGCACTCAGAAACTGCCTGTGTAAGAGCACTGTGCATCCTTCTACTACCAAAATGTAAATTTCATCTTTAATAGATAAATTTAGAGAAGAACTTGGAAGTAAGACCCTGGCAATCTTGAATATTCTCATCAAGAACTTGGAGAATTAGCATAGTATAAGGAAAGTTGAACAGGCTCTGGCGTTCACCTCGAATGAGTTCAAGTCCAGTAGCCTCGCTTTGGTAACAGTCTCAGGGTTTCCTGTGAGAATGGAATCACTCCTTTATTAAAATGTAATTTCTCTTAGATAGCTGTCACGTGAAGGTATCCAGTGGTACCGGAGTGTGCAAAGAATAACCTAGCACATGGGCAATTTGTGGAGTATCCTCAACTGTTTGAAAATATGAATTCTCATTTATTGAGGGCAAACTCAGGTGTGCACATGTGTGAGTGACAAGTAATGTAGCTGGCTCACTGTACATTTGGACTGCAGTGTCTGTGTTTTCTATTAATAGAAATCTTAACAATTGCCTGTCACAATTTGCCAATGTATCAATTTCTTGCATTGTTGTCAGGTTTTTGTTTTGTATAAATTAAAGCTTTTGTCCTTGTTATTTCATTGCTTTTATCAATTTATCTTCCTTTGTAGCATTTATTGCTTTTCCATTTCTTAAAAAAATGTCGCAGAAAAGAGGAAATTAGTTTAATGAAACCTTGTGTGCACAGACTGTGGCCCACCTCTGCCATATCGCATTGTCAATCGTATTTTACCCCCATTCCCACATATCACACCTCAGCCACACCCTCCTCTAGGTTTTTTAAAAGATAGTCTCGTTATATCATTAATACTTCAGTATGTGTTTCTAAAAATATACTTTTTCAAAGCCTAACCATGATGCCATTACCATTTTATCTGCAGATACTACCAGGCCTGCTTTCTTTGTTATATTTTGTTTTTCCCCTTTATAGTCAATGTTCTTTATAATATGGAATATGTGTGTGCCTATACTTGTAAGCAGCTTTGCTGTACTTACAGCATAATCTAAGGATGTCTTTTTCGTGTTAAAAGAGGCAACTTGAAATTTACCATCTAGCCATGCTCAGCTGTGCAGCACATTAGTATTAACTGTATGCATATTGTATTTCAGTAGAAATGCATATTTCATATTCATGTCATTTTTAAATATTTAACTTACTCCTGCATTTCCTACAAAAATTTCAGTCTATTGAGTTTTTCTGTTACTCATTTTATCCTGTTTATTAATTTCCCTTTAATTTCTTAGTTTTAATTTTGCATGGGAATATGAATCAGTTTCAGAAAATTAATTACCCATTTTTTCCTTATAAATTGCATATAAAAATTCCTTACTTATTTGGCAGTATCTGTATACCTGTTGTTTGGTTGGTTCTCAGTGTGGTAATTTAGTCTTTAATGAACGCACAAGTACATAAAGACACGTCTTGTAACAGTCTTCATTTCAGCCTTGTTTGACATAATGAAATGTCGGAAACAACCTAGATATACACACATCTTAAACTGTTTCATGGGAAATAGATATTATGAAAAATGTACATAGATTTCATTTTTTTGCACCAAAATAACTCATCTTAAAGTTCATTTTCTCTTTTTTCTCATGAATGTTTTGAAATAATACATGTGTTAAAATATTTAAAATACGTATGAAACAGTTCAATTGTTTTCTCCAGGAGATTCCTACTTTTTAAGTTGTATTTTTTCAGTATTACCTGAAAGGCTTACCTTACTGGTTTTTAGACTTTCTGTTTGATTTAAACCATGGTGTTATGTACATATTTCAGGTGAATTATTTATTTTTTTACTTCCTCTTTCTTTTGATTGAAAGTGAATTACTGTACTTGCATAAAACCTGACCTGCATGTTTATCCCTTAAACATGGTCTCTTTCAAAGTTTTAAAATATTCCGACTCCATTTTAGGAAATTAGAATTATAGTTAATTTGTTCATTGTGTTTGCCATAATATTTTCAACTCCAGCCTCATAGCCTACATTTGGAAGTACAGACATGAGTTTTTTTTTTTGTGAGTGGATTTTTGATGAAAAGTAACATGACTTTCAAATTCAGGCATGTAGGTTATGACTTCCAGAGAACTTTTTTTTTTCTGTTAGAGTAGTTAATGTTCCAGTCGGGTGAGCCTCTTCAAGAGATTGTCATCTCTACAGAGATTTAAATGAAGCCTAAAATAACTATTTCCCAAGATTTTACAATGCTATGTAAATCTTTTTTTTTTTTTTTAGATCTTACAAGTTCCATAGCACCTCCATTCTTGAATTCAGACCTGGCCTAAGGTTCTTACTCTTCATGGGAATATGTGTTTAGCGCTTGCTAAGTTTCCTTTCTGGATTTATATCAAGTACTCTAATCAGTGCCTTTCATCAAAAACAGAACAATTTTTCCTTAAATTGTGAGTCACCCAAAATAAAAATGTCAGGGTGAAAGCGTGTGACTTTGTAATAAACAATAGTAGAAACCTGTCATGAAGAAATTTCTATGAAACCTTAATTATTCTCTATTTTGAAACTTATCCTGAAATTGTGGAATTATATTTCCATTGTTTAGCATATTTTTACCTAACTCAAACTATATCCTCTCATATGAGTTTTTACAGGTTAGCCCTAATCATTTGAACATTTTTAGTTGGGGAAAGGTCTAATTTTTAAAATAAGAAGTGATTTATTTGAGAAATTCTGCTGAGAGTAAGGACTAGATTTTATTTTACTTCCTATATTTGCCACAGATTAGCTCATCAGAAATGCTCAATAAATGTTTGATTATTTGTCACAGTGGATATAACAAGTAGAATCAAGCAGTTTACCTTGAGTTGGTGATGGAAAATTTAGAAAAACAAAGGATACTATGTTTTTGTGCTCATTAGAAACGAACGACTTTTAAATTTGTTAAAATACTTGCTTTTTGCTACGTTTCATTGGAATTGGAGAGGCAATAATATGACCTAGTGGCTGGACACGAGTTGAGATGCACCCATCCTGCCCTGGGTTTGCTCCTGCTCTGAGTCCAGCTTCTTATGGATGCAGGCTTGGTGAGGTGAGTGTTTGCCAAAGTAATTGGGTTCCTGCCATCCTTGTGTAAGGTCTGGATTGGGTTTCTTGGATCCCAGTTTCCGCACCCAGGAGGAGGCTATTGTGCTAACTGGAGAGTGGGCTCATAGGTAAGAGTGCTGTCTGTCTTTTAAATGAATAAATATATAAAAGAAAATTCAGGTCACATCCTTCAGGATATGACCAATTTATTTATTTTTAAAATTAATTTATTTTTTTAAATGATCTTAGTTGATTAGGGTACAAAGGGTCAAGGGCTACAGGAAAGTGGGTAAGACTATTGTTTCCACACTAACATCATTTTTTCCCCCTGTATCTGGGGTCAGGGGAGAAACAAAGGGAAAAGCCCCACCCAGTCTCCCACCCATCCCAGGTCCTCCATGTGAGGCACGCTCCAAGGGTCCTGCTCAAGCAGTTTTGATAGTTGAACAGGTCTGAATTGCTGCCAATCTTGCCGTTCCAATCACGATGAAACCTATTCAGAATCCACTGGCTGACATAGTCTCTTCATGATTGGGATTCTGAGATCAGCAGTTCAGTTGGAGGGATCTCCAAAGAAACTTCATCTGAGATGATCCCAAACCTGATTCTTGTGTGAATTTGCCAGTACAGGGTCCGGCACAGTCCATCGCCCCAATCAGCTTATGCACATGCTGGTCGTTGCAATTGCTGAGTAAGTTCTGTTTCCAGCCCTGTCTTCCCCATGAACCAATGGGTGTTGCAGTCCAGCTGGATCCTACCCACTTCATACTCGACCCTCACGCAAACCAGTGGGAGCTGCAGTGTAGTTGGGGTGACGCCCCATAACCCCCACCAGGCCTGCCCCCTACCCTGGTTCCCATGCTTGCCAGTATGTACCGCAGGCTTGTTCAGTCTCTCGCACACATCCCATTTGGCTCTGGTGCTTGTCAAAGGGCATTGAAGCCTAGTTCAACCCAACCAACCTACTATCCAGCCCACACACATACTGGCGAGTGCCTTTCTGTCTAGCCACCCGTCTGCCCCTGTCCTGGTTTTCATGCTCTCCAGTGAGAGTGGTAACCCACGAGGGAGGTGCCCACTATCTCCCTACTAGGCCACTTGAACTTCTGGATTGTGCACTCTCCAGATGGCTCTGGCATTGAACTCTAGGCAGCACCATCCGAAGGTATGACCTAAAATAGGATGTGGAGTGGGCCAAGCTGCAACTGGAAGGGGGCAGACCGGATGTGGCCAAGCAAACTTCAACTCACAAAAAGAATAGAAATCAGGATGGAACACATGTCATTCCAACCTAGGCTCTTCCACCAACTGGTCTGCATGAGGCAGGGATACTATGCCGGAGCATCGAAGGTAAAGGCCGAGACAGGTGAGGGGCTAAGCCAATAAGGATATGAACAATTTAAATAGCATTTTGTTTATGTGAAAGTTTACTCGTACAGATAACAGGTATTACTATACAACATTTTTTTTCCTTTCGGTTACTAACAGAATAGCAAAGTTAGTCACCTGACAGTACAGACTCCCTTATGGGGTACCTCATTAAGCAGCGTTTTCAGTAGAGACCCCAGTAAAAATCATCCACAGGAATGAATAACACATGCGCACTATGCTGAAAACATTGCTGCAGTAGCATCCTCTGTACTTGTTGCATCACCGTAACCACAAATGTCACTTGCTGTACCTATGATATGCTTGGCAAAGGGCTAAGAATTTTTTATGTATGTTATCTGGTTTAATCTCTACAAAAAGTTGGAGACATGCTCTGAACCAACTTTTCACAATAAGAAAGCAGGTTGCTGAATCAAATTCATATTTTTGGAAAGCCAAAAGATCGAGATTTACACCCAAGTCCAGCGGGCTCCAGACATTGTTTCAGTCTGAAGCAGAGTGAGTGTGTGTGTGTGTGTGTGTGTGTTCATTTATGCATTCCATTCTCCCTGATAGGGTGTTTGATATTTCTAAAATTTTATGACATATGATCTGGGCTATGTCCAAGAATTTGTGGAACAGTGGTGATGTGCCATGGGCCTTAGATGTGTTTGATGTCTTGTTTGTCCTTGGATCAATACTCTAGGAATTTAGGAACACCATGGATCTTGTAGTTCAAGATCACTAATCTCAGAAATGAGATTTTTCTTTATCTGTATTCATCATGATACCAAGGAATGGGCATGATTTGGAACTGATTCTTCCACGGTAGCCCCCTAGCATACTATGAAAAGTTAAGTCATGCTAGAGGAAGCTTTTTACTTCCTTATATTACTGTAGAATAACAGTAGCAAATAGACAGTTTCATCGTCATAATGACACACATGAAACATTTTCACAGTATAAGCCTGCCTGCTTGTTGCTGGATCAAAATTAGCCAAGGAAGCCAAATGTAAGAACGGTTGAAAATGATTTACTTTGTTGTATTGTTAAGGTCAGTAATGCAGTAGAGGTAGGATTTTCACAGGGACTTAGCTGTTTTCACAGGTCCAGGATGAATGTCTGTGGCCCAAATTAATAGTGTTAATGTTATTATTGGGTCCAAGGGCTTTTAGTGGGGCCAGCAAAGGGAAAGGCAGCCAGATGTAGTCAAAGAGTAGACAGTGCTATTTAGCTCCGCTAAGGAAAATAATTCAACTCCCCTAGGGCAAAACCACCCTCACCACAGCATCAGGCCCTGTCCAGTAACTGGATACCTACCAATAGGATTGTTACAAGTGGATAAACCTGAATCTGATTCCCGCTTCTGCCAGTGTCTAAATTCTGGATACCTTTATGATCCTATGAGCATGTGTAGAAGTACTTTATTTTTATTCCTTCTCAGAGGAAGAAATAATAGTTACCAGGGACCCATATTCTGAGAGTTTGACCCCTGAATTATCTTATATAATCCTCAAAAACACCTGTGAGATGTGCTTACAAACAAGCTGTTTGAAATGCAGCGGATAATTTCCATAAGCGGTCCTGTCAATGGACCAGACACTAGGATATGAAACCAATGTGAGTAACTGCGGTTCCGGCTGCCCCCTCCCTCCAAGTGTCCTGGCCTGTGGAACAGGGAGACTGCTGCAGTCCTGGCTTCCTCTTGATTGTGGCGATTCTCGGTAAGAAGCATCACCACATTTTCCGAAGGGAAAATCCTCAAAATAACCAGTGTAGCATGTGATAATGAGAGTCTCTGTCTTTTCAAAGAACAGGTATCTCGGGAGGTTCTTCTTGCGCAAATCCTTAGAATCCACAGGAAGAAGCAAATCCCTTACACACACACACAATTTAAAAAAGAACAATGGGTGGAGGGACAGGGTTATAAAACACTTTTTCTCCCGCTGTGTTTTATGGCAATGAAATATCTCCAATTCACGTAACCAGCTTTTTACTAGTGTCCCTATCTTTTAAATGCTAATTATTTAGTAAGTAGACCGGTTGTTAGATTATATTCGGATACCATATTCTTTTTGAAACACCAACATCCACTAATATGAATAGGCATAAGGAGTTAGTATATTTACTTTAATCATGGTACGTCTTACCTAGAATTGCCCTGTACTGTGTATACTTTTATCCCTCTTGTTTATCCTCTCTCCTTGAGGTTTGTTTAGTTATTTTTAAGTTTTATTTTCATCACCCATTGCCACACTTGCTTTAAAAGCAATAGCTTCTTTCTCTTTCTCCAATGTTAATCCTGCCAATGTAATTTCCTCAGCTTCACTACTATCAGGCACTCCAGTGAACAAAATTAACCTGCTCACAGGAATGGTATTCTAGACTGATAATGATTTGATTTGCTGTCTCATTATTGATTTGTGCTCTAGCTTTCATGTTGAAATAGCTCAAGTTCCTGACAGGCCCATTACTGTAAAGACCTCCAATCAACCGTTTTCTGTGGCAGGTCTGTCAGTCAAGCTTTGGTGAGAGATAACCTAGAGGATATTTGTTATCAAGCCTTTCTCATCTCTGCTTTTCAGACCATCAGGACAGCTTCCTTGGCCAATTACGATCCACACGTATCTTGTCCCAGAACACATCCATGGATGCAGTGCTTAGAGAAAGCCACTGGTATCCTAGGTCCAGACTGTAACCCTGCCTGTGCAGTGAAGACAAGACATCACTAATATGTTTCCTGCACTCCTTCATAAACCTTGCAGGTTGATATTTGGTATGAAGTAAGGAAGTGATGTTGATGGAGCTGAGCTCTGCTACTTGTCTTCACAGTGATTAGATCTGTAGTGGAGTGAGTCATTTTTCTCCAATTACCAACTTGTCACCTTTTCCATATTAATATCAATCAAATAAGAATGTCTCTTCTAATAGCTTTCCTATATCATTTTATATTCTGCTTTAGTTAGCTTGGGCTGGCATTAAAAAAAAAACATTTCAGGTGACTTAAATATTTCCCCTCACAGTCAGAAGTCACAACTGTTTCATTCTTTTTCTGGTTAGACTTTGTCTTGAAAACAACCACTTTCTCACTGTGTCCTCATTGTGACGAAGAAAGCTCTTTAATATATCTTATTTGGATACTAATCCCAACATAAGGACTCCATCCTCGTGACATTGTGGTCATGACCCTGATTGCTTCTCAAAGACTCCATCTCTAAACACCAGCTTACTGTGTGTGTGTGTGTGTGTGTGTGTGTGTGTGTCTGTGTAAGGAGAGAAGTGATACAATCCCTGGTTACCAACGTGTTTGATGGAGAATCATTCTTCACTTGTGTAGCAGTTCACTTAGCAAATCCTTGTTACTACCTTGAAATAATCTCAAGGTGATTATTGAAAAGTTGTATCTTGCCAAAGATCCATAATTCTTTATGACTTTTTCTTCCTAGTAGGCGTCAACTGTCTGGTTTATACATAATGCCATATTTAAATGTACTCTATTTTCTGTTTCACTCTTTTTTCGGATACCTTGGAAAGAAAAATGGTGTTATGTAGTGCCCTCATTAACCTCACAACAAGCCAGTCTTTAGAAAGATAAGCTTATTGCAAGGATTGTACACCTCTTCGCACGTTCCAGCAATCCTGAGGAATTTGTTGTCCTCAAGTCAAACCTTGATATGTATAAAGGTTGATTTGGTCACTCCTCGTGTGTTTCTGCCACTTTTTTGTTTGTTTATTGGCAGGTAGAGCATGTCTCTGGTTCTTTAGACAAGCTGAATTTATAAAGATCTGGTCCAAGGATAACCTTCATTTTTTTTTTTGATCTCCCACATTTGATTGCTTGCTTTCTTTCTCCATTTTACATTTTGTGCTAAAAAAAAATTTTAAATCACATTTTGCAACCTTGTCTGTGGAAGTGAAGGTGAGAAGCCAAATTTCCCTGTGCTGTTTTTTATTGGTAGTCCTAAAAATGGGTAAAGTATATTAGATTTTTTTTATCTGTGATGCTCAGTTGGTAATTTAGTTACTCAGAGTCTCTGACAGATGTTTGTCTATGTCCAAAGCTGTTCTGCTGTTCTCATTCTAATATTTTCAAGAATTCCAAGATCTAAAAAAGGTTAATTTGGGCTAATATCTTTGAATGAATAAGTATATTTTAAGTAATATAACAAAAACATTCATGTTCAGTTTGCTTAAATGAGTGAAAAAGCGTCACCTTTTTCCTTGGTGATTTTTAGTGTAGCATTGTCTCTAATGTACTCACACATGTGCTGAGAGTTTGGATTTGTTAAATGGAAGAAAGATACCTGAAGAAAAACTTTTTTATTTCCAACTACCTTTTTTATGGTATTAAGGGTGTAAAAGGTAGATATGATAGACTATGTTTAGTTTTAATGACTCAAGTTATTGGAGATCATTGAAAAGTAATTCTTTAAAAAATAACAGTGTTATTTGTATTTTAAGAGGCCTCCTCCCCAAATTGATTAGGTGTGGCATTTGGCTAAGTAACTCCAAAACTTTGATTAAAATGAAAAATACTTTCCCTCTACATTGAGTCTGAGAAGTCACGAAGGAGGAATTTGCTAATATTTTTATGATTCTTTAGAATTTCAAAAGCCTTTTTATATACACTTTCTTATTTCTCTAAATTATTTCTTAAGGTAAATTAAAAGGTAACACTAATGTGCTCATTTGAAAAATAACTTGCCAGTGGGACACAGCTGTTAATTGTTTCTGATTTTCATTGTGAACAGCTTTAAATATTTATACTAGAGCTATTTGATAAATTCACATATTTCCATCACTTGTTAGTTATTTATATTTTGCCATGTTTTATTTTTAGCTGTAATATATTATAAAGAAAGTTCTAGACATCTTGAATATTTATGTGACTGTGAATATATATCTAAGAGAACGTTTTCCTTTCTTCTTTGCATTTTAAGTTTAATTAGTTTTTAATAAATCTAGTAAGTTGATTACATACTGTTTTCTCCAATTCAAATTAGCAATGATCCTTTATGATCAACAAATGCTCAATTCTTACACTTTCCTGATTATTCACAAGATTCTTTTTCTTCCCCCAAAGTTCTTGAATCAGAATTTAAGTCAAGACCCGTGGGTGGAATTGGTGGTTATAACTTTTAATCTAGATCAATATTGCTCAACCCTGCTTTTCCTGTCAGTTGATTGACCTGTGACCTGTTGAGGAAACCAAAAGGCAGTCTCCAGAATTTTTCCTGTGTTCCTTCCATCCTAAGTTGTCTCAAGTATAATTTTTAATATGAAGAAAGAAATAAAATGCTTTTAGTTCATGTCCAGACTAGAAAGTGAAACTAAGTGAAAATAAAAATTGAATTGTTTTGTCTAAAGCAGGATTCCATTGAGTAGTTTCTTGTAATGGAAATATTGTGCCAACTAATTTAATAAGCAACTTCAACATCAAAGTGTCCAAATAAGTATGCTTGTGTGTCATTTTGATTCAATACAGTCAGTAATAATGAAGATGAATCTGTAAAATATCCTAGTCTGGTAAAACATGGATTTCATCTAAATTTGAAGTCCAGCTAATAGGTGAAATACTTTGAAGTTGGCTAGTACACTGTTACAGTCTGAACTTTCAGAAATGGCAACAAAAAATAATGGAGAAGGTAGGAATTGCTGAGTTGCCTTAACCGTGGGCAGTAAAGAAAACAGCCTTAGAAGTGAGACATGACCTGTGGCCGCGTGGCCTGGCGCGGTAGGCAAGGACATATCCCAGGTTGATATCATTCCTGAATCAAACTGGGAAGACAGAACACTCTTTCCTACTGTTCTCTGCACTGGGATATATTTGCACAGTACCCTAAGAACACATCACTGTTATTTTACAAAGCACCCTTGGTAGAAGGACTTTAATATTCTGAATAGGTCTAGTTGCCTTATTTCATCTCTGTATCTGAAGTAACCATGTGGGTCGTCTGTCAAGGCCATGTGCTAAGAGAAGTATAATGTCACATCTGAGTGCAATGATTCAGCCCACACTTTTTGTTTGTTTGTTTTTTCAAAAAAACAGCGCACAAACACATCAACAGTGTTATCTGATTCATTCCCCCCAGTGTCCACATTTACCCAGTACTGGGAATAGCTAAAGCCAGGAGCCAGGAATGCAGTCCAGGTCCCATTTACATGAAAGGACTTATTACTGCTGCCTTCTAGGGACCGCATTAGCCAAACGTGAAGTCAGGAGTCAGAGCTAGGAGTTGCCAATACCCCAGTGTGGCACTTGGCTATCTTAAACTGACACGCTACATGAATGCCTGCTCTGTGACTCTGCCACTTTAAAATTTTCATTGCTGTAACCAAACACTTCTGAGGTGGACCGGTGCTGTAATTCAAAGATGAGACTGAGACAACATGGGTGATGATAGCCAGTCTTGAGAGCTGTGCTGTACTGCCTCTGTGATTTGGTGTTCACGAGGGATTTATGGATAAAGCATAGGATTGTGTGATGTAAAAGTGACTCCCTGACTTTTCCCAATGGTATCTGGAATTCTGGTTTGCCAAGCACATTATTATTTCCAGAGTTTTCTTTGACTTTTCACAACTTGTTTGAATTCTTTCCCCGGGATACAGAAAATGAAAGACATGAAACTGTAAACATGCTTTTTGATAGGTTCTCAGATGGAAAAATAGATTTCTTACACATAAAATAATTAAATATTGCTTTCTAAAGTGTGTTGGTTAGAGTAAATTCTCTAATTATAGCTAATGTGTTCTTGTATTTTTTTTAAGATTTATTTATTTTTATTGGAAAGGCAGATATACAGAGAGGAGGAGAGACAGAGAGGAAGATCTTCTGTTCGAAGGGTCACTCCCCAAGCGGCCGCAACGGCTGAGCCAGTCCGAAGCCAGGAGCCAGGAGCTCTTCCGGGTCTCCCATGTGGATGCAGGGTCCCAAGGCTTTGGGCCGTCCTCGACTGTTTTCCCAGGCCGCAAGTAGGGAGCTGGATGGGAAGCGGGGCTGCCGGGATTAGAACTAGCTCCTGTATGGGATTAGGTGTGTGCAAGGTGAGGGCCTTAACCGCTGAGCTATCGCTCCAGGCCCTTGTATACTTGTATTTCAAAGGCAGATATCCTCATTAGGTTCCATCCTGAAGAATGACTACAAAGTAAAGGAAATTGATTTGTAAAAAGTACTTTGTTACCCCTCGGAAAGGAACATTTATATAAAGACACATCAGCTAACTTTAAGAAAATGTAGTATGACAGCTATTCGCATGCAGTTGCTCTCATGCTGAACTGGATACAGTTTCGTTTGGCAAGAACCTAAACACTGATCGGCTTCCATGCTTTACAACCTACCCGTATGTGTAAGAGCAGGACTTCATTTTTAAGACTGATTGCACACCTTAGTCTCGATGGAAGTAATCCTATTACTTGAAGAAATTCAAAATGGCCTTTTTCTCCTTCTCCTCTCGTGGGTCAGTGCTGTCAAGGGCATTGCCAAGAAAAGCATGAGGTGGTTTTATTTCAAGGATTATGGATTTCTGCTTTCCTGATTTTGTTTCAGGTGGATCATCCACGCTATGGAGTATGAGCTACAGATCCGCAGTGGAGACAAGCCAGCCAAAGATTTGTATCAACTGTCCCCTAGCGAAGTGAAACAGCTGCTCTTGGATATTCTACAGCCTCAACAAAACGGAAGGTAGGGAAGGCCCTTTCTTACCTACAGGGCGCACCGTCATTTCCACTGTGTGTTTATGTGTGTGAAAGTAAGAAGAAAAGAAGAAGAAATAAAATGGAGTAGAATATATAAACAGAGAGTAGTTAAAATGTCTTCTGTTCAGTTGTGATTTTGTATTGATTGGAATTTTATGGTTTTTTCAGGTGGTGTTGATAGGCATTTCTTCATTTTCACTGTTTTGTGTAAAATGTAACTTCATATCCCTTCCGTTTCTTTTCTGAGCATGTGTAACACTCAGCCTCTCATCCCAACATTTTGGCAGCTGCGAGATCAGGTTTAATGGCGTAGTTTAAATATGCTAATTGTGACTCTGTCTCACCAACGAATCTTTAAACTTCAGAATTAAGCTCTTTCATGGACTTAACATATTAAGAACAGGAGCAAAACAAGGACATGTAAATTGCAGTGAACTGTCTGGCCGGTTAGCTCAGTTGGTTGGAACGTAGTGCTAGTAAATTGCAGTGAACTTATAATACAAGCTTTGCTATAATTATTTAGTTATGTCTTACATCGAGTAGGTTTGAACAAATGGAAAGTCATTCTTGCTGTTAGATAGGAGCACTCAATATTATATCAATTGTAAAATTGATGCTGTTCTCTTTTTTCTAAGTTTTTTTTTATTGGAAAGTCAGACACAGACTTTCACACATACAGAGAGAGACAGAGAGGAAGATCTTCTGTTCATTGATTCACTCCCCAAGCGGCCACAATGGCTGGAGCTGTGCCGATCTGAAACCAGGAGCCAGGAGCTTCCTCCGGGTCTCCCATGCAGGTGCAGGGACCCAAGGCCTTTGACGATCCTTGACTGCTTTCCCAGGCCACAAGCAGGGAGCTGGATGAGAAGCAGGGCCACCGGGATTACAACCGGCGCCCATAAGGGATCTTATTGTGTTTTAGGCTAGGATTTTAGCCACTAGGCTACTGTGCCAGGCCCAATTTGGTGCTATTCTAATTGCATTCCAACGAACTATTTCATGGAGTCACATAAGTCATTACAGAACTGGATATGGAAAAACAAACATGACATAATTGGAAAAATGTAAGAGATCATTCCCAACAGACATGAGACTGTACTGTTAAGTCTCTATTAAGTTATAACAATATTATGTTGCCACATAAGCAAATAATCCGGTTTAACAGAAGAGAAGAGTCAGAAAGCATACCAGGAACTTTTGTAAATTTACTGTGTGTTGAAGTAACATCTCAAATCATGAGGCAAAGACGGACTTTTCATTTGTTATTTCTTGAATTGCTATTACATTTTTAAAATGTATGTATTTACCTCTTTGAGACAGGGAGAGATTTCCCTGTCTGCTAATTCACTCTCCAAGCGCCTGCAGTCGCTGGCTATGGGCCAGGCAAAGGGCAGAATCTGGAAAAACAGTCTCTGTCTGCCATGCAGGTAGCAGAGCCCCAGTACTTGAGCTATCACCCGCTCTCTCCCAGGGTACACATTAGCAGGAGACTGAGATTGGCAGTGGATCTAGGACTCTAATTCAGACACACTGCTATGGGACATAGGCTTTCAGTATCCTAACTGGCCTGCCAAGTATGAGCTGTTTAAAGAAATTGTACTGGAACACTGGACAGGCAATTGGAAAAAAGGTAAAAATCAAATGCATGCTTTTGCCTTACCCCAAAATAAACTCAAATGGATTTGAAAGGTCTAAATGTAAAAACTGTCATCATTCAAGTGATGAAAGATATGGATAAGTTCCTTTTTAACCTTGACAAGAAAAGACTCTTTAAAACTGTAACTCAAAGGCAGCAAAAGTAAAATCATATTACAAATATTATAATATAAATATTTCTAAAAATTATATTAAAAAGATAAAAAGATTAACCCTGTCAAAAGACAGGTAGAAATGAAACTGAGTGGACCTCCCCCAGATAGCAGTATCTAAGAATTCTTAAAAATTGAGGAACAGGGCAGTGTTTATTGTGGCAATGGGTTAAGCCTCTGCTTGGAACACCTGCAATGGATTACACCTCTGCTTTGCATCTAGCTTCCTGCTGATGTGCCTATGAGACAGCAGATGATTGGTTAAGTGCTAGGTTTCCGCCACACATCTGTGAGATGCGGCTGGAACACCTGACTGCTGTTGTAGTCCTGTGAGGACGGGATGCATGGATGACGCAAATTCTCTCTCTCTCTCTCTTCTTCCTTCACTCCCTTCCTCCTGCTCCCCACTGTAACTCCCACTGTTTGTTCCTCAACTTCTTATTCCTACTTCCCTCCTTCTCTGCCTCCCTCTCGTCTTGTCTTTTAAAGGATTCCGGAGATTCCAAAAATCCTGGAGAAAAATGGAAAAGAAACGAAATTAATGCTTTCTTTTAAAAAATCATTTTTCATGATACAGTTCCATAGACCAAAGTAATCCCTCTTCCTCCCTCCTCACTGTGCCTCCTCGCAGCTACTGTTTTCCCCTATCTTATTACAGTAGTATAGTCCTTTATCAGTACTCACAAGTCCATCACTCTACCACTTAAGAGTATCGTGACATTGTATGTAGAGACAGCGGTAGAAAGCCTAGCATCCTGTTATCAAGATCCATCTTTTATTCAGAAGTAGAGATGCCTTCTGCAAGGTATCTTTACTTCTTGATTTGCTAGTCTCCCATTATGCAGTTCCTCTAGGTAAATATATGTATGTATATGCTTACCTATATATTTTTTTGACCTTGTATTTTGCATGAAGCTTGTCCTATATCAGAGAGAATATATGAAATTTGTCCTATTTGGGGTTGGCTTATTTCACTGATCATAATGGTCTCCAGTTGGAATCATTTTGTTACAAATGGTAGAATTTAATTCTTTTTTTCTACATTTTATTATTATTATTATTATTATGATACAGTTCCATAGGTTCCTGCCATTTCCCTTATCCCCGCCCCAATTCCCTCTCCCGCACCTAGTTCCTCTATATGTTTACTAAAATATAGTTCTTCATACAGTCATATGTCCATCATTGTGGGCATGGACAGTGCTAAGTAGTGTTTGGCAGAGTATGTGGAGTGGATGTTGTTAGTAGATTTCTGAATGTAAGCCAGTCTCATTGGAGTTAGGTGGAACCTCAATGTGGTTTTTATTTATATTTTTCTAGTAGCTAGGGAGCCTCAGCATTTGTTCATGTGTCTGTTAGTCATTTGAATTTCTTCATTAAATAAATGCCTGCTCATTTCCTTTCTGCATTTCTTCACTGGGTTGTTTTTTTTGTTTTTGTTTTTGTTTTTGCTGTGTTTGTTGTGTAATATGCAAAGATTTTCTCCCACTCTGTCTGTTGTCTCTTCACTTTTTTGGTTGTTTCCTTTGCTGTACAAAAGTTTCGTAGTTTGATGTCCCATTTGTTTGTTTTAGCTTTGACAGTCTGTGCTTTTGATGACTTTTCTATGAAGTCTTTTCCAACACCTCTATCTTGTAGAGTGCTTCCTCTGTTAGGTTTGATGGTTTCTGGGTGAAAATTTAGATCCTTGATCCAATAAGAGCTGATTTTTGTATAAAATGAAAGGTGGGGTCTTGCTTCTTACTTCTGCAGGCTGCTATCCAATTGTCCCTATAGCATTTGTTGAAGAGACCAGGCTTTTTCCCTGGGTTCTTTTCAGTTTTCGTGTTGAAGGTTAATTGGTTGTAATGTGTGAACTCCCTTCTGGGGTTTCTATTGTGTTCTGTCGATCTTCTACTGTTTCTGTAGCAGTATCAGACTGTTTTGATGACCACTGCTCTATAAGGTGTCTTGAGGTCTGGAATTATTTTTGTTCTTTGGGATAGTTTAGGCCATTCATGGTCTCTTGTGTTTTCAGATTAATTTTAGTGCTCTTTTCTATTTCTGAGAGGAATGTTGTTGCAATTTTGATTGTGATCACATTGAATCTATTTGTAACTTTTGGAAATATGGACATTTTGATGTCCTTGCTTCTGCAGATCCAGGAACATGGTAAATTTCTCATTCTTTTAATGTCTTCTTCTGTTCCTTTTGTTAATGTTTTGTAATTTTCATCATAGAGGTCTTCTGCATCTTTGCTTAGGTTTATTCCAAGATCTTTTAAAGGGGATTGTGTTTACCAGTTGTTTCTCAGCCATGGAATTGTTTGTATACTAGGGCCATTAATTTGTTTTCATTTTTTTGTACCCTGGTACCCTACCAAACTCCCTTATGAGTTTCATGATTAAGTCTTTAACTCTCCTGTGTGTAAAATCATGTATGTCGTATGTTAGCACAGGTTATTTTAATTCCTAGTTTCCAGTTTGAATTCCTTTCATTTCTTTTTCCTGCCTAGTAACTTTAGCAAGGATTTCCTATACTATGTTCAATAGCAGTGGTGGAAGTGCATATCCTTGTTTAAGTTCCAGATCTTAGTGGAAAAGCTTCTAGTCTCTCCCCGTTTAGTATGATGCTGGTGTTGGATTTTTCATATATTGTTTTGATTGTGTTTGTAGAATGTTCCTTCTAATCCTGTCTTGTTTAGAATTCTTAGCATGAAGTGTGATTGGATTTTTATCAAATGCCTTCTCCGCATCTATTGAAATGATCATACGGTTTTTATTCTTCAATTTGCTGATTTGAAGTATTACATTTATCAATTTGCATAGGTTAAACCATCCCTTATTATAGGCCCTCATTCTAGGGATAAATCCCACCTTGTCTGGGTGAATGATCTGTCCGATGTATTGCTGGTTGGATTCTGTTGACTAGTATTTTTTTGAGGATTTTTGCATCTATGTTCAGCAGGAATAATTGTGCATAGTCCTCTTTCTATGTTGTGTCTGTAGCTGGTATTTGTGTTAAGGTGATGTTGGCCTCACAAATATAGAGTGCAAAGATTGCTCCCTTTCTATTGTGTTTAGTGTTTGAATATTTAAATATTGCATATTTGAATAGCTTATGGAGGTTTGGAGTAAGTTCTTGATACGTTTTATTGGAATTTAGATAGCAGAAGCCATCTGCTTTAGGGCTTTTCATTTTTGAAAAGGTTTAGTTACTAATTTAAAATCAGTCACTGATTTTAAGTCCTACAGATATTTTTTATTATTAATTGCCTCATGATTCAATTTTAGTAGATTTGGGTAGCCAGAACATTTCTTCTGGGTTTTCTGATTTGTTAGCAAATAGTTGCTTGTAATAATTGCAGATTATCCTATTTACATCCAAGGTATCCATTATTAGATTTCTTTTCCATCTCTAATTCTGTAGATTCTTATATCCTCCCTCCTTTTTTTGATTAGTTGGTCTAGTGGGGAATCTGTTCTGTTGATTGTCTCAAAGTACCAGCTCTTTGATTAATTGATCTTATGGATTGTTCTTTTGATCTCTATTGGGTCTATTTCTTGATTTTGATTATTTCTTTTTTGCCTGCTAATTTTGGGTTTGTTTTGTGCCTTCAGGTATATAGTTAGTTCATTTTCTGGTGCCTTTCTAATGTGATCAATCCTGAAAATGGTTCCATGTACTGATGAAAAAGAAAGCGTATTTTGTGTCTGTAGAATGGAAGGTTCTGTAGATATCAGTGATGTTCATATACTACAGTAAATCCACACAATAAAGTAGGTAAGATATAGTTGTGAAAAAGAATGACAAGGATCTTTTTAGCCTGATAGGCGATCAAAACATCTATAATTTTCTGCTGTTCCTGTAAGAAACAAGGTAACATTTTTAAAAGTTGTATATCGTATTGGTGCAGAAGGAAAAAAGTAAATTAGAAACTAATAAATTGACTACCTTATGGGAATGGTTGAAAGAAAGGATGAAAATATTTAGAAAACAGTCCAGTATGAAAGGATTGAAGGGAACACAATGTTTCCCAAAGCCTACAATTTTTTATTGTTCTGACTCTTAAACTACGGTAGTAATTCGTATACTCACAAAACATATTGTAAATTAAATTGAATCAGATGCAAAATTAATGACGATAAACTAAAAAAAAAGTAATAAATGAACTTGTGTTACAAATGAATAATATTACCACAGTGCAAGGGTAGAGATAAGATAATTAACCAAAATACCTTTAGAAAACATTGCTTGGGCCCGGCAGCGTGGCCTAGCGGCTAAAGTCCTCGCCTTGAATGCCCTGGGATCCCATATGGGTGCCGGTTCTAATCCCGGCAGCTCCACTTCCCATCCAGCTCCCTGCTTGTGGCCTGGGAAAGCAGTCGAGGATGGCCCAAGGCTTTGGGACACTGCACCCACATGGGAGACCCGGAAGAGGTTCCAGGTTCCTGGCTTTGGATTGGCACAGCACCGGCCATTGCACTCACTTAGGGAATGAATCATCGGATGTAAGATCTTCCTCTCTGTCTCTCCTCCTCTCTGCATATCTGACTTTGTAATAAAATAAAAATAAATATTTATTAAAAAAATAAATTAAAAAAGAAAACATTGCTTATACTGAATTCTATACAACTAAAGAGGAAAAAAATTATGCACAAATATGAACTACCTGATATTTTTCTCAAAGAAGTCTGTAATTGGCAATTCAGAAATCATATATATACTAGAACTGAATAAACAAGTAAATGTAAATAATGAGAATCAAATTACTCACTATTGTAAAAAGTAGTTACAAATATAGAAAGAGGTGGGCGGAAAGTCAGTATATATACTGTGTAGTTGGATTGGGATTGATACGATTAGCATGAATTCATGGTTTTAGCACAGAGGAAAAAATGTTGGAAGATACATGCGCTCCTGTGCATAACTCATATATCCACATATTTCCTCTCTGTCTGCTGAAACTGCAGCGTTAATGAGCAAACTTATTCCCAGGTATTGGTTTCTAGTGATACCATTCTCCAGTGAAATGAACTGTCATTCTTTGGAGCAAGTGTTGATTCCAAGAATACAAAGTGATTCTGAAACATGTGTTGGAAAGACACTGGAACAATTGGAAAAAGCCCCAGTAGCTAAAACTTGGGTAATTTTAGAAACAAAATATTGTGCAATAAATGTTAGTGTGTTCATGGTTAAATACATAAATGAATAGAAGATAAAGGACTCTAATGTGGAATTCCAATTATTAAATGTAAACACAATGATAAAAATTTTTTCTTAAAAAACCAACACTATTAAACAGTAATCATTGTTACAGGCAAGAACCATCATTGGACAGAAGTAAGAAAAATCAAAATTTTGCATAATTTCAAAGTATTTACACTCAAAATACTTATTAATTACAAGGAAAAAATAGAAAACCTAGCCGACTCCAACTTAACAAATGATTATGGTTAACATTACAAGTAGTGAGACACATAAGCATGATCTATAATGCATCAAAAAGGGCACAGCATCACGCCAAAAGTGCACAAGCTTGGGCTTTTCATCAGAATACCAATACTTTGTAGGTCTTACCAAGTAAGTAACATCACCAGAATTTCAAATTTGTGCAAAGTAAAGGAATACTAAGTAGGTGTCACTTAGCAAAGTGACTGAATGCCATGTGGAGTTCTGGGTTGAATCCTGGACCAAACCAACAGCATTAATGGGAAGGTTGTTAAAATTTGAAGTTTCAGAGGTTCGTTAATTACATTTTATCACTACTCAATTTCTAATTGCAGTAATCATGCTACAGTTATATATGACAACAAGATTTGGAAAGACTAAGTAGAAGACTTATTTTTGTGACTTTTCTATAAATTCTTAACATTAAAAAAATCTTTTAAAAAGTTTAAAAAAAAGAAGAAGAAGCCTTTTAAAACAAGTCTGTACCTCCCTGTGAGTATGCGCACATTTCCACTTGTCCTTTTAAATCTATTAACTGCGTGTCCTAGGAGTATGAAAACATTCTGCTATTACTGTAGCCACACAAACAAAATAGGACAAACTCAATGGCACAGTCTGGAATGTTCAGTTACTCAGAGTAGAACATCGCCAACCTGGGGTGATCCCTACAGCTTGAGTTCCTTTACCCTGAACCCAGTGGTGCAAGTCTGAGTCTGCTAAAGAAAATTCACAAACACAGAAAAAGATGCCTGTCTTATTCACATCAGGCTAAAACTTCATTGATCTTTTATACACCAGAACAGAAGTGTCTTTTGCATTTACCACATACTGAATAGCTGGGTTTTTTTTATTGCATTTCATTTTAGAACATCGTTTCATAGGCTCTGATGTTCCCCCATTCCCTCCTCGTGCCCACCCCCATGGTAGATTGCTCCACCTTATTGCAGTATTACTGGTCAAATCCAGTCTTGTTTCTTTCATTGCAAGCATGTGCCATGCGTAGAGTCCAGCATCTTATTGTCCAGCTTAATTCAACTGTTTCTTGGGGAGACCAACTCTGGTCTAAAGGCAGAGTTGGCAGAATAGCGTTCCGACGAATTAAAAGCAATAACATAACATCAACAACAGTTTCCAACATTATGGGGTTAATTGACATTGTATTGAGTGACTGATATGTTAGAAAATGCAGGTTCTTAACCACATCCTGTGACTACTTCATTAACATTTCAATTTTAGTTTGTATACAACTGGCTTCTATCTACCTTAAAATGGCTATAGGGTACTATTCAGCTGTCTCATGTCTATTTTCATTTTAGTATTTAGCAGTTTATTGTGTCGACGCATAGTTTTTAATGAACTTGGCAGATTTTAGGATAGTCCAAACTGGCTTATAGCTTTAACAAGGCATATGTCACCAGTTGAGGCACAGAACACTGTTGGGAGGGGTGTGCAGAGAAATCCTGCATACCCTGGTTAGGAGAAATTTGTTTTCATGTCCTACCTAGTAAGGTATGTGAGTCCCCACTGATCGTTTCCTTTCTAGTTCTAAGCTTTTCTTGTTGTTCTCTATTTTAATTTTTTGTTGTTTGTTTTGTTTTGTTTTGGGGGGCTCCAGGGCGACCCTGCTGGTCATTGCAAGAGATGGTGGGGATCCAGAGTTGGAACTCTTCTTACCTGGCAGGGGAGATACTATGATCATGAATAGCTATTTTCATGCCTAGAAATAGTGGTGATGCGACTCCTTTCTTGGGGTTCATTTCACTCTACTATCTTTCTAAGTACCAAATGTAAAATGGATTATCTGTTCCTGTCTTCAGTTTTTGCAAAACTATACTACTGTGTCACTCTGGTCTTTTGAAATTATGCAAATTCTACATCTTTAGCCTTTTGTGAATGATGTAAATATAGTTAAGATTTAATACTCAATCCATAAAATAAAATGTAGAGTAAAATTCTGATGATAATGATATGTAAGATATTTTTGTTTGACTTTTCAGTAGCAGCAGCATGTGTAAATATAAACATTTATGAAATTTAAAACAAACTAATTTCATTATATGTATGGATTTTCTGAGCATTTGTTTATTCATTAATTTATTGACTGTTTTTATTAAGTAACCTTCTTGGAGAGGTGCACGGACATGAAATATGTTAAAGTTGTTATGAAACTGGTCAGTTCTGAATTTTACATGAAACTCTGTTCCACTTAGTAGAGGAAAATCATTTGATCATGTTGCTATTTAAATATTTTTAAAATTGGAGGTTTTTTTCACCCCCTGCATATTTTCACTATGAAGTATTTAGTAAATTCCATCACATACGGCAAATACGCATCATTGATGGGATTTGGCTTTTATTGCTTGCCCTGTTGGAAAATGTAACCCCATATTGCAAGCCCTGCTTTCTACCAGAACAAACCTAATTGTCAAACTGAAGCATTTTCCTCTGGTCTGTAGATGTTGGCTGAACAAGCGACAGATCGATGGGTCTTTGAACAGAACTCCCACTGGGTTCTACGACCGAGTGTGGCAGATCCTGGAGCGCACACCCGATGGTATCATAGTAGCAGGAAAACACTTGCCACAGGTAAGGCCACCGTGTTCCTTGTCTGCACTGCAAATCACCGCTCTGCGTTTAAAGGAGGGATGAAGAGATGAAATATTAGCAGATAAGGATTCTACTCTCTTGGATTGGAAATATGTTCCCCAGTTTAAGATGTTTCATGCTTTTTGTTTCAGTGTCTGTGTGTTTTTTTAAGACGCTTGTTTGACTAAAATGATATATTGCTGAGAAGTTGTACTTAACAAATTGCATTATCAATCTTAAGATGTTACAAGGAAGTTCTCATGAAAGGTGCCACACGGCCGGGCTTCTTGCTGAACAAACTGTACTTCCTTTGCCTGCTAGTGAGTTTAAGGCTCATCTTATCCCTTGACCATCAGGTGGTGCTAGGCCAATGCTGGGGGCCTCATAAGCAGTAAAGTGAGCAGGATGTTGAAAAGACAGAACAGTTTCAGGCCTCAGAAGCAAAGTGGAATAATAACACTCGGGACAAGGAAATCAGTATTTAGGAACTGGGCTGACAGTGGCAATACAGGAACTTTGTAGGTCTTTGGACTGAAAACCACTTCTTTTACCCATAGCATAACTTACCTGTGATGAATTAACACTGTCTCCTGCATATGGTTTCCTAAGGTGCCTAAATTGACCTGCTTGTTTGAGGCAACTATTTTTATGGACTTGGTTATGGTGTCTAAATCCTTCTGCTTACACACAAGTGAGAATAATTAGCCTTTTGGAAATGGTGTTCTCTACTTTCCTCTAGTGTTGAAACTTCAACCAAGTTATTATTTTTGTAAATATTCATTTTATTTACTCAAAAGGCAGAGTAACAAAGAGAGCCAAAGAAACAGAAAGAGGGAGAGAGAATCTTCCTTCCATCTGCCAGGGCTGGGCCAGACCAAAGGCAGGAGCCTGGAAACTTCCTCTAGGTTTCCCACATTGGTGACAGGGACTCAAGCATTTTCATTCAACTTAATTTTATGTCTGTTTTCAAATACATGCTACATACATACATACATACATACATGCTCTGAAAGAACTCAGAAGAAATTAATGACGTTCTTTTCCTTGGAACAAAGTAGCTGTGTGTTTAGGGGAATAGTGTGGACTTTTCACTGAAGTCATTCATAACCTCTCAAAATTTGAACTTTGTGAAGGTGTCGTTTCAGAAGGGGAATGAAAACATGTTAAAAGTGTGCCTTATGCTGCTCTGAATGTGTGGTTGTATTCGGTGGCCAGCACAGTTGCCCAGCGTTTCCTCAGATGTTCTGTGCTCGCTCTTGGCAGCATTGTACCTGGGAGCAGTTGGGCTCCTGAAGTTTTGTGACACTACTTATTCCCAAGTCCTTTCAGAAAAGTAGGAAAGTCAAGCTTCCTTTATCTTTGTTAAAGTTAATTACCATAATTACATTATAGCTAAATTGGGCTTTTAAAGGAGATGTTTTAAGAGGAAACTAATATTGAGCCTGGCATGACGTCCTAGTGGTTAAATCCTCACTTGGCAACCACCGGGATCCCCATATGGGTGCAGGTTCATGTCCCAGCTGCCCCACTTCCCATCCCTGCTCGTGGCCTTCGAAAGCAGTGGAGGACAGCCCAAGACCTTGGGATCCTACACCCATGTGGGAGACCTGGGAAAAACTCCTGACTCCTGGCTTGGGATCAGCTCAACTCTTGCCATTGTGGGCACCTAGAGAATGAGCCATTGTACAGAGGATCTTTCTCTTTGTATCTGCTTCTCTCTGTATATCTGCCTTTCCAATAAAAATAAATCTTTAAAAATAAAAAAGAGGATATTAATATGAAATCATGAAAAGGTCTTCCTTCCCTTCCGTAATACTACTAGATAACTGAACAATTATGATAACTATGTCTGGTTACTGCATTTCATTTTCCCCCAAGTGGGCACAACCTATCAGCATTAACATGTGTGTTAGATTAATTATGTTTTAGATTGCACTGGCTATGGAATACACTTAATAGATTGTACTGAATGTAAGACTAAGGCATTATTGGGCTAAAGTCCTCGCCTTGAAAGCCCCGGGATCCCATATCGGCGCCGGTTCTAATCCCGGCAGCTCCACTTCCCATCCACCTCCCTGCTTGTGGCCTGGGAAAGCAGTCGAGGACAGCCCAATGCATTGGGACACTGCACCCACGTGGGAGACCTGGAAGAGGTTCCAGGTTCCCGGCTTCAGATCGGCGCGTACCGGCCCGTTGTGGCTCACTTGGGGAGTGAATCATCGGATGGAAGATCTTCCTCTCTGTCTCTCCTCCTCTCTGTATATCTGGCTGTAATAAAATGAAAAAATCTTTAAAAAAAAAAAAAGACTAAGGCATTATTACACCAGGCTGGTACTTAATTAAAAGAGGAAAAAATCACAGGATCTTTGGATCCCAGTTTGACTACTAAATAACAGCATATTTTTATGAAACGATGGAGAAATTAACTGTCCGTCATGATTGACCATGGAGTGTGTAAGTAGGTCTCGTCTTCTGTCTGCCTCTGGTAATAACACATGACTCCATCTGCTTTTCACCATGAAAGCCTAACATTTGGTGCCTCCCCTCCATTTTTTGAGACTTATCCACCATGCCCAAATTTAGATCTAGATTCGAGCTTATTTTTGGCTTTCACTTTGCTTCTGAAAAGTTATATGGAAGAGTATGCAGTACTCTTATTTAAATAAAAGATAAAGGGTAGAATAGAAAACATTATTTTAATTTTGCTGTTTTTTGTTTCCTTGCCATTTCTGCATGGTAATATTGTTTTTACTTGTCCGTGTGTGTTTTTATGCTGTGGTCTCAGAGGGAATCTGCCACAGAGATGATGTAAATTCAATAGCAAGTGACTTACATGCTGAAGTCAGACAGCAAGCATAACTCCTTGTGTTAATACTGAAAGCAACATGCACCATATTTGTCATCTCAGTCTTTGTTTGTATTTTGAAGTGGCTTTCTAATTCAGTCCTGTTCCCTTAAAACATTAATATAATGAAGATAGCTAGTAAATAAAAGGTTTCATTTATCACAGTAGTCAGCTGTTTGGCTTCAGTAGTGTGACATATTTCAACCCAGTCAATCTAGTGGAAGAGCTGAGAAAGCTCTCTGAGGTTTTATAAAGACTAGAAAAAGGTTATCGATTAGAAAATGCAGTTCCTCTGTTAAAAGAGAGATAGGCCATGACTGGATGTTAATATGAGGTTTATTTTTCAGCAACCAACCCTGTCAGATATGACCATGTATGAGATGAATTTCTCTCTCCTTGTTGAAGACATGTTGGGGAATATTGACCAGCCGAAGTACAGACAGATCATTGTGGAGGTTTGTATATAAAAACATAGATTGCTGAAGAAGTACTTGCTTTCATTTCCCTGAAAACTGGCATAAGGGAAATTGCCCAAGAATTCTCTCTCTTACCTAATCCTGATATCCTCTAATTGAGACCTAAAGGAGGTGGCCATACTTGACCCAAGCCAAAGCACGTGAGAACCTCAAAGACCTTAAACTTTGGCAGGCTCAAACAACTGACAGTTCAGCCTTCCGGGTACCCACTCACCCATCAGTACAAAGCACATCAACAACATCATGACAACAACAACAACACAAGCATCCTTTTTCTACTTTTTTCCGATGTTTTCTATTGATGAAAGTAATACAAATTTCTGTCACGGAAAGTGTTGACAGTTCAGAAAATCATTAAGAAAGAAAAAAATTCCATCCTTCCCCTCTTCTATTAGCAAGAGCTTTTGTGTTTCTTCAGAGTAGATAATAAGTCTTACCGATGGAGGTTGCCAGTGAGCACTTAACTGGTGGTGGCTCCTCCTCAGTCCATCATTGCTGAGTGAAACTGAGCCTCAACTCTGACCTTGCAGGATGACAGTGGAGACAGCCAGTCAGTTTCATACACTTGGGATGAGAAGATGTCAAGGGTCAGGAAAAGATGAGATTATTAGAAGGTGAAATTTTCCTGAGCCTGCCAGGTCTGCTGTGCGGCATTTAAAGCATTTCGTGCACATAGAAGTCCTTCCTGTTGACCAAAGTCATCTTTTTTCCAGAAGAAATTTTCTCTAGAGCTGTAGCATCACTGTGAGTTCACCTGGCTAAAGCCATGCGTCACTGTCTTCCCACACTGTGACCTCTGAATTTTACTGGAAGCGTTTTGGGTTTTGCTTTTTGTTGTTGTTGGTTTTGGGGGTTTCTGGTGGGGTTATGAGTTTGTTTTTGTTTTTTAAGTTTTTTTTTTTTTTTGGTTCTTTTAGCTTCTGTTTTGGAAGTATCTATATAACAGACAGTAAGATTCCCAAATTGACAGTCACAAAATATGTTTCCTGTTCGAGTATCCAGTAGGAACCATAAACAGTATCAGAAAACCTTTCCCAATTATTGCACACCCAGGCCTGGTCTGTGCATTAGAATTTATTATTTAAAATGAACATAACTTAGGTTAAGTGTTTGGTATGGCCAAATAGTAGGCTAAGATAGTTTAAGCTAAAACAGTTTGCACAAATGAACTAGTACTCACATCAGAAAGAGTGTATTTATGTGAAATATAGCCATCCCTGATAAATTGTTACAGCATCAGTCTTTTTCTCAACACGGGGTGCACAGACCCCGTGTTGTTTGGTCATGAACTTACTAGTTCCAGGGTCTCCACTGAAGGCACTTGCTTTTGGCAGTCATGCTCCAGTGGACACTCTTCAAGTGTCCTGCCAACAAGGGTTGGTACTCAAAAGCCCAAAAAGGAGTTTAAATCTTTTGATAAATAAGATAGCAAATCAAGGTTAAGAAAGTCACGTATATTACTAATGTTATTCCAGTGACTAGAAACACTTTCATATGTCTGTAGTGATACACACAACAAAACAAAAATGTGTAGTTTGCAAACAAAACTTAGGCTGCTAGCTTGAAAGGCAGGTAATCCTTCAGTCTGTTACAGGACACACTGCAGAACGTTAGAATAATGCATCAGGCTGATTAAAGAAGGAAACCATGTCCAGTCTATGACACTATTATGGTTCACATAACTGGCTTTCAACATCTGTCTCTTCTAGCTGCTAATGGTTGTGTCCATTGTACTGGAAAGAAACCCTGAGCTAGAATTTCAAGACAAAGTCGACCTAGACAAACTCGTGAAAGAAGCATTTCATGAATTTCAAAAGGATGAGAGTCGGCTAAAAGAAATTGAAAAACAAGTAAGTAGAGAAAACAGCTTTTGGTAGAATTCCTTCATTGTCCCTGTTCTTCAAAAATATCCCTAATCTTCTCATTTTACTTACAAAACAGGTGAACCGAGTGCGATGCAGAATCTTTGAAAGGAAGTCTGATTTACTTGAGGAATTAAAGTTACTTTTTAGTTAATTATTAGTTCAGCTATGGAGTTCTGACAGAAAAGAAATGTAGGAAGGAATAAATTTCCTTTCTGTAGTTAGCAGTTAAAATGTGTTTGCAGAGAGTAACTATGGATCCCGGAAGGCTATAAAATTAAATTCTGAGGAAGATGGGAACGTAGCAGCAGGCTGCATTGGAGCCGTGGACTAACTAATGCAGTCGCTTCTAGGTTTGCTGTTTAATATTTTATGTTCATTTGAGAAAAGGCTCCCTAAACAAATAAAAATGTTCAGTGAAGAGAATTCCAAAAATTGCTGCGTTTTTATATGCTGAGAAGACACCCCAGGAAAATGAAAGAAAACCCTGGAAGCTCATATTTGCCATGAAGAAACCTTCCTGTGAATTTGTGTTTCCCCTTAGGCTGACACTGATTTCACCTTTTTACCTGCCAGCTCTTTACACACACAACTTGCTTACTGTCTTTCTCTGTAGGACGACATGACTTCCTTCTACAACACTCCCCCTCTGGGAAAAAGAGGGACTTGCAGCTACTTGACGAAGGTGGTGATGAATTTGCTGCTGGAAGAAGTCAAGCCAAGCAACGAGGACTCCTGTCTGGTTAGCTAGTGAGGAAGAGGTGGGAGGCCCGTCCAAGGCACATTGCTTGCAAGTTAGTGAAGTTTTGTGTGGAAGCTTAATCTGTGCAACCAGTAACATGGGCGGTGATCGTGCTGGTCAGGCCTTTGCCACACCCTTGCCATGGCCAGTCTAATAATGGTAAGAAATACTTTCAATCAAGTGAAAACGAGTTCTCATGATTATGCCTTTGCGAAAGAATTCTTCATTGAACAATAGGGATAGTTCACTGCTGCGTGCTTTCTGATCAAATAGCTCATCAAATGAGTGTGCTTGAGGCTCAATTCTCACCTTCCTGCCATTAAAATGGATTTGCCAACTAGAAATGCATAATGGAAGCCAAAACCTTGAAAGAATGCTGAACTTTTCTTAGTGGCATTGTCATGCCAGAAGGAAAAAAAAGATATTGATATACATCACAAAAGCAAAATCAGCCAACTGATATTTGTCTCTCAGCAGCTACATCATTGATATTTTGGTATCAAGAGCTGTTGTAGAATTTTTACCTTGTAACATGACAATGGTTTTGTATTTATGATAAGTATAGGGCTTAGACTAAAATATAATCTAATAAATCTATGCCTTATCAAATACTTTTTTGAGATTTAGAAAAAAATAAGATGAATAGGATTGTTCAGAAGTATGTTAAATTCAGGACTGTTACACTTGTTGGTGTGAGTTAAGACCTTTTAAATCATTAAATTTTATTTCTAAATTGATGAGTGTGTCTGGATGTATTCTTTTTCCAAGGTTTACATTATTCAGTTATTTTCGATGTTTCCATTTTACTGATTGGGAGATGGAAAGGAAGAGAAATTGTGATACCTATTACTGTATTTTGCTATTAAATGTACTTCAGCAAACTTTGACAAAAACAAGTAGATCAGTCTTTTGAAAGTTATGAATTGTATTGCCTTTCTGAATTACCCTGAAGCCTATTAATCTGAGCCCTGGCCCCAAAGAGAGTCATTTTTCTGACCAGTAATGAGTTTCACATGAGAAATCAAATTTGTCATGTAAAAAAAAAAAGTGCAGCCGTTCCTGAAGTCTTGAAGGATCTGAGAAATGACTAATATTTCAGTAACATGTCCATTGGTAACTAAATGGAAGAGTAAACACATGAGATCTTGAATGGGAAATTGTACTTGGAGAAGAATGAAATCAAGTTTATTTCAAAGAACATCTTTTCGAAGTACAAGATTTATTATTATTGTTTGAAATATTTTACTTTCAGATGGGTTTACTTATTTGGCTGTTGAAACGCCAAACAATATTTCTTTGTGAAAATTTTTGTTTATTTATGATACAGAAGATTGTCACAGGAGAGAAGAATATGAACAAGAGTGATACTGAATGATGAAGCCAGCTTATAAAACATAAGCATGAAAATACCTGTTCTCTCCTATGTACAACAATTCTCTCCTATGGAGAGAGAACTGAGGATTGGTACTTTATAGATGGAAGACTGGGAAGGGAAGGAAAGAAGAAAAGACAGGAGGAAGGAGGGATGGAATAGGGAAGGATAGGATGGAGAATGGAGGGAAGGGAAGAAAGACGCTTGAAATTCTAATCTGCTGACATTTGAAAGTCAATTGTGATGTGATTTTTAAATTTTTTGAAAAATCTGATCAGCTGCGCAGTTGCCAGGAAACTGTTTAGTTGAAATGAGACATCAGTCACAAATGCATGTTTCCTGAGTAGAAGCTTCCTGCTTACACATTATATTTGCAAAATCAGAAAGTTTTCCCATGCTACTGAAAGTATGCAAAAACCTGAGACATGTGTCATCTTTGTGCTTTGAAGAAATTCAGTTTACTGTTCTGAAAGCATCAATAAATCTTGATGCTCACCTTTGCAGAAACTGCTGTCTGTTTCCTAACTGGAAAAGCAAAAAAAAAAAAAGGAAAGAATTAGAACAAAACTTACATGAAATTTAGCAAACCCATTTAATCGCGAGAGCCCAAATGTTTTAACAGCTGCACTAGAGGCTGTCTGAAAATATTAGCCCATTCATCCAGGGATGACAAGGTTTAAATCTGATTTAAAGCTTCCTCTATTGCGATGGCAGATTCATTGCGGATGTTTATTGTACAAGCAGCGGCTGTTGGAAGCTCCTGACTGAATATCAAATTCAACTACGTTATTTGAAGTATCGTTGTAAAAAACACAATGTTTTCCAGATTTCTTGCCATTTCATTGAAGCCTGCAAAAGTCTTTCTTTAAAGATCAGGACGTGGGATCATCTTTAAGTCATCTTTCATTTATGATAGCCTCACGGTGCCTTAGGGACACACAGTCATATTTACTGAGCATGTGAATACATTTACCTTTTCACCCATACTTACTTCCTTCGTTTTTTGAAGGGTCTTGGTGGATACATATGATTCAGATGTGCTGTTAGCGCTTTGTGAGGGTGTGTGTTAAGTCCAGAGCATCTACAAGTCCAGGAGTCAACACTATGTGAAAACAGTCACAGCAGCATGGAGACCACAGGTTGCTCAGGACAGCTTGAAAGGATCAAAAGTTAAACAACCGGATCATAAAAATTCCTATCCCAGGAGCTAAAAGTACGAATGGAAAATGAGAGAGGAAGAATGAAATGAGCAAAGCCATACCAGTGGTATTCAGACAGATGTTCTGTAGCCATGGACTCTGAACAGCAGCAGGGAGAAGATGAGCATTGGACTCCTAAGCCGCAGCCTTTCAAAAGCTGTTTAAGACTGGGGACAAGGCTAATTATAAAAAACAACACACATTTGGAGGGAATGAGATGATTGCTGAGCCAGCATCCAAGGAGCAATATGGGAAAAGTTGTTACTCCATCAAAGCTTCACTCTCCTTGTCCCCTCACCCCTCAGACCGCTGTCCCAACATTATTCTCCCACAAGGCTTCTGCCCAATCACAGCTGAGAAAATGCACCCTTTTTTCTGCACACTGTGCCCCATGAATGAGTTACATTGCTGCAGAAAGGAAGACGGAGTGCTACCTTGGGGTTGGGTATACAGAACTTCCATCAGCCAACAGCTGGGAGCACCCAGGCCTGGTCGGACTCCATGCTTGGAGCCATTGCCACAGCCACCACGACCACACAGCCAGTGCACCATTTGGTGCTAGGCTCTGCCTGCTGGCCGCTCAACGGTGAACTCTGGGGTCTTAGAGGTGTGGAATTGCTGCCTAGGTTGAGGCCACTGTGCATGTGTGTGAGGAATCAATCCTAAGGGACTCCCAACAACATGGTAACTTTTCCTTGAAGGTAAGCGAGGGTACTGAGACCTGATGGTTTGGAGGAGAGAGACTGGACGATCTGCATGGGTTAGACTGATACACCAGCCTACTTGTGAGTCCTGTGCAGAACTTGTTATCAGTGAACAATGCTGACAACCACACAGCAGTCCATGTGAAAGCTAAAGCTGGGGGATTGTCTAGTAGGGCTAGATCCTAGAACCTGACAGAATGTAGGATCAGGGGACAGGTCACATTAGGCAAGGCCATGACACTAAACAGCACATGAGAGAACCATGTCTGGGAATAGATTCTGTGGGGGATGTGTGGGCCAAACCCTGTGGAAATACTAGTCCTGCTGGTTAGCTCAAGAGTTGGGGTGGTGATGGGCTGAGCTAGATGTGACCTGGAACCTGCCATCACCCATAGATAAAGGAACTGACAACAGTCTGGGCAGGTCAAGGCAGCAGCACCCAAATGTGCATCCTAAACAGGGTGTGGTGTGGGCTTATACAAGCCAAAATAGAAAGCAAAACTATGCAGGGCACTGGCCTAACACCCACTGGCATGTATGAGATCTGGGTCTGGGAGTGGGTCAAGTGGAGAACCTGGGAAACTCCCCTAGTGGGTCACAACTCTCACTGATGATCACATGGTCCAGGCCTGGGGGTTGGGCAAGCTGGACAAAGTAGCTCCAATGGCTGGCTAATGTGTGAGTTGGTTATGGAAGGAGGCAGACTGGGCAGGGTCGAACAAACCTTAGCTCACAAACAAGAACAGAAATTAGGCTGGAAGACAGGTCATGCCGAACTAGGCTCTTACACTGACTGGTTTGCATGAGCCAGGGATGCCAGGCCACAGGATCGAAGGCAAAGGCCATGACAGGTGAGGGGCTATGACAGCTGGGTCAGAGAAACCACTGGCACGCACGTGATCTATGGCTGGGAACAGGTCTGGTTAGGGAACTAAGAGGACACCCTAACTGGGTTGGGGTTCCCATTGGTGAGTGCGGGGGCCGGAGTGGGGGCTGCATTCTGCTCTGGATATGGCTGCAGTGTCCCTTGGCACAAGTGTGGACTGGGGCTGGGCACACTGAGCTGGGATAGACTCCAGCACCATCTGGTGCTCTGGAGGACCAGGGGACATGTAGGACATTCTAGGCTAGGTCCCTGCCGCTACTGTACCATGTGTGAGCTGTGCCTGGGTATGGACAAGCCTTAGCTGGGCTGAAACATCCAACAATAGGAACCGGAATGGCTTGAAGGCTAGTCAAGAAAGGCCATTGTTCCTGCCAGGACAGGAGGTGGACTGAGTAGGGCTGGCCCATGGACCTACTGGTATGTGCAAGATCTGGCATTCGGAGAGGCTCTGATGGAGGAGCTTGGGAAACTCCACTGGCAGGACACAGTCCCTGCAGGTGAGCACAGGCACCATGATAGGGAGGAGCCCAGATCAGGATAGCATAGGTCAGGGGCCGACCAGGCTAAATCAGTTCACATCACCTGCTGGAAAATCCGAGCACCAGAACAGAGTGCAGGTTGGGCCGGGTTCGATCTCAATACATGCCAGTACACATTACAGCTGGGATTGGGTGCTTGCTGGGCTGGGCTAGGCTATTAATTGGGGTAGGCGGGCCAGGCCAGGCTATAGCACCCACTGGCAAATGACGAGGTGAGGGGGCCATGCCAGACTGAACTGCAGCGCCCAACCAGCAAACGTGAGAACCTGGGAGGGAGGGGGCAAAGCGGGTATGGGGGATGTGGAGAGCTCCCCTGCTGGACACCCACTCCCACTGGACAGCATGCATTGCAATGGGGACAGTCTAGACCGGGCAGGGCTAAAACACCTGTGGGCCTCATGTAAACTGAATCAGGGAGAAGCCAGGCAGGGCTGACTGTTCCTACCAGTACAAGCATAAATTAGAGTGGGTGAGGGTTGGTTGGGCTTTGCCACAGCATCAGCTGGCAGATGCTGGCACAGGGGGCTAATGCTGTCAAGTTAAAGTGCAGAACCATCTGGAGAGTGCATGATGTGGGAGTGAGCCCAGGAGGGAAATAGTGGGCACACTCCCACTGGAGAGCACGAAAACCAGGACGGGGCAGTGGTAGCTAGACAGAAAGGCAACCAGCAGCATGTGCATGGGTTGGATCATGGGGCTGATTAGGTTGAACTAGGCTTAATTATCCATTGACGTGTATGAGCTGACTGGGATGTGTTGGGCAGACTGGACCAGTCTGCTGTACATATTGGCAAGCATGGGAACCAGGGCAGGCGATGGGACTGGTGGGGGTTGTGGGTCGCTCCAACAGGACTGCAGCTCCCACTGGCTTGTGTGAGGGCCGAGTGTGTGCTGGGCAGAATCAGGTTTGACTGCAACACCCATTGGTTGCAGTGGAAGACAGGACTGGAAACAGAACTGACCCAGCAATTGCAACCACCAGCTGATTGAGGTAATGGACTGTGCTGGACCTGGTATCAGTATGCACACACAAGAATTTGGTCTGGGATCGCCTCAGACGTAGTTTCTTTGGGGATTCCTCCAATCGAACTGCTGATTTCAGAACCCCAACCATGAAGAGAAATGCAGGTTCCATGGTCTGCCATGGAGTGCAAGTGTCAGAGCTGAGCCTCCTCAGAGGCTCAGACGGAGCATTGGACAACATAACTAGGTGCACATGGAGGATATGGCAGTCCATAAGAACCTGCAGAAGACACCTGGTACCACAACAGAGGACAGAACAAATCAGTCAACCACCCCCGCCATGTATTGGTGGTGAAAACCTGGGCAAACAGAGACTCTAAGGTACATGTGTCAGCCAGTGGATTCTGGAGAGAGTTCATCGTGCTTGGAATGGCGAGAGTGGCAGTACTTCAGAACTCTTGAACTATCAAAACCACTTGAGCAAGACCCTCGGAGCATGCCCCACATTGGGGACCTGGGATGGGTGGGAGGCTGGGTGGGGCTTCTCCCTGTATCTCTTCCCTTACCCCAGATACAGAATAATAATAATAATAATAATAATAATAGTAATAATATGGAAACAATGGTCCTACCCACTTCCCTGTAGCCCTTGACCCTTTGTGCCCTAAACAACCATGTAAAGATTATCAAAATAAAATAACTACAGAAAACAAAACAAAACAAAACAAAACAAAACAAAATAGAAAGCCGATGCAGCCCATAGCATGACACACAGCTCAGAGTAAGCTGGTCTCCTCTGTCTCAGGGCACCTGTTGTCCAAGGAGTGGAAAAGAGACTGGGAATTGGCATTTTGACTTCACAGCTAGGTGGAAGGCCGGTGAGGAGCCAGTGTGACGGAGATCCACAAAAACCAGTTCTCTGCAACCAGCAGTAGCCTAAGGCACAGAGCTGTCTTACAACCTGGAAGGGGGCTTAGCGGCCCTGGTGACTGGACTTGATGACTGCCCGCTCTTTGTTTTTCTTACTTTTGCTAATTAAAGCTTTTGAATCTCACTGTGCCTAGTTAGGGCTTATTCATTTCTAAAACCACTGCCTTAAACAGGGTAAATGTTGGCTTTTCGATTTGTGACAAATTCCCCTTTCTCATTCTCTTCTCACCGGAAGTTGCCCCCGTTTGCCTGCCACACATGGGAAGAATGGGCACAGCGAGTGGCTTTTGTCCCCTCCTCCTCAGTGCTAGTGAGGGAACGTAACACAAGCCTGTCCGGCCTACTAACTTCGCCTCTGCTCCACTGATTCTGGGGTTGACCTGTTCTCTTTCATCTTTTCTGTCTTCTTGAAGACTCCACATTCCTCCCTGTGTCTTCTTGCTGCAGAGGGAGGAATTCAGCTGGAAGCAGCTGGCAAAGAAAAGAAACAGTTCACAAAGGAGTGGGAAGAGGTTCTTAAGACCACCCAATTATACCTGGGCACCCACAGCACGCCAGGCAGATAGACTGCGTAAGAAAATGCTGGCAATGAAAAGCACAGCTAGCAAACACGTTCTGAAACAAAATTTACCCCAGCAACTAAAGCATGCTCAACAACAAATGCCCTGTGAAGCATTTCTGAAAACTGCCCATGTTTGTGAGTGCCAAAGAAAGCCTCGAAGCAGTCAAATTAGAAATACTACAGATTGTGAGCTCCGATGTCAAAACACAAGAACAAAATCTAAAGCCTAATGAAGTGGAAAAGAAAAGAAAGTGACCTGTTGGAAATTTGAAAATCCCTTCTTAAAACAGAAATTTAAAAATTGCAGAATACTGAAGCTAAAATTACTTCGTGTAAGATGGCTACAAAAATATTTGAAGAAAAATGCTTAGCTTTAAACATAGCGCTAAACAATACAGAAAGTAAACAAATTAAAGTAAGTGAATTAAAAATCAGTTTCAAGAAATTAAAAATTATATGATAAACAAGGAAAAGCATACAAACCATTACGAATGATAAAAGGAAATGTTAACAAAAAAATGAAATAAAGATCTGGATTTTTTCCTTAGAATTTTATTAAGACATAACTGAGAAAAATTATGTATGTTTATGCTGCTAAGATGTGATGTTTTGATATGCGTGCATTATATAAGTAATTAACGTATGAATCATCTCGCGCACTGTATTGTGGTGAAAGCATTTAAGAGCTCTTCCCTCTGTTGCCTTAGAAATTTTCAAACCTGCAATGCATCATTACTGTAGTTATACAGGATTGGTTTTTTTGAAGAAAATGTTAAATAGCTATACCGTCAGTTTGCTCAGCTGAATACATTAGCTTACATTTTTGGTGCTGAGAGCTTCTTGTGCATTTAGTGCTTACTGCTCCACTTTAAGTGATAGGAACTATTGTCATTCTGCATATGAGGAAACTAGGATGCAAACCTTACCCGTCTTTCCCATGGTCCCACAAGCAGGTCCCAAAATTAAAACTCAGGAAGAGAAAGTCATCGCAGATGCAGAGGACACTTACACTTTAAAATGTAAACGATCATTGGCATTAGAAAATTCTCAAACCTGGAATGCAGTTGGCTCAAAGATGCTTCTGAATGAAACAACTTGTCTGTTTTCCAAGACTTTAGCACCCTGGGATAGGTCTGGAGGAATCTCCTAGCCCACAGCTGCTTTTCAGGAGCATTGGTCCTGCTGTACTGGAAAGCTTTCTTTGGGATCATGGAAAAAAAAAAAACACAGGGAGGCAGTTTCCCCAAATGTGAGAGTTGAAAATCTTGCAATTGTAAAAGGACATTTACTTCTGAATCTGACTTAATCTGCTTCGTGCTTTGTGAAAAGACCTGAGATAGAGCTGACAGAAAAATTGGGTGCCAGCTGCATCTTGCTGAGAACACTAACAGACACCAACTACTAACAGAAGTTCAGAACGTGGGTGTGCTTCCCGGTCTTTTTAAGCTCACAATGAAATGAGAGTGAACTCAATAGTGTCAGTCACTTACCGTCGAGCACCCATCCTCCCATGTTCCCACATGTGGTCGGCAAACACAAAGTGAGGTGGGTAAATGAGCTCTCCCATCTCATGTGATCAGCGTGTGAAACCAACGGGGCAGGTTCAAGTGGCCATTTTGGCTAAAATACCAGCTGTGCCACCAGTGAGGATGATGTATTCAGAAGAGGATCGGATCGCTTAGAAACGTGTTTGTTTTGTGAGTCTGAGAGTAGCTGCTATAATCAGAAATCTTCCATGCAACATGTATTTCTGTCTGTCCAGTTTCCATTATTTTTTTTTCAGGGAGACATAGCAAATTATGAAAGCACAGCTCATGACCTCAAATTTTGGCACACAATTATTTCCCTTCTGATCAAGTTTATGCAAGTTTCTGGGTGGAAAAGCAACAATGAATCCAAGCAGAAATAAAATGTTTCAGTTCTGGTTCTTGCTTTCTACTTCCTAAAACTTAAAAAATTATGGAATGATTCTCTAGGCTTTGAAAAACACTAATCTGCTCTAAAAGATTCAGTTTAATTTGAAGATGTTTTTCTGAATTTGCATTTTCTTTATTAACTTGTTGTCAAGGGCTTTTTGGTATTCACAATTCCTTGACCCTGGATTTATTTGACCACCATTTAGAGGCTGAGTATTGCACAGTTATGATTTCATCCCGGTGGTCAGCAATCATTAACATTCCTCTTGCCCTATAAGCTTCCTTATCTCCAGCTGAGAACTATGGGACAGGACATAGCCAATCCTGAAGACTTGGGTTCAGACCCTACATCTACCATTTTCTGCAGGACAAATCTCTGGTGCTCTTCGAGCCTTAGATTTCTTATCCTCTGAATGGGTTGGTCCGGTGTCCTCAGCAGAGGGAAAGTTCCCCTTGTAGACATGGAAGAATGGAACTGTTATTCCATTCCTGCCACCTTGACCTGCTTGTTGCTTCCTGCACGTGCTAATCTTCCTGGAATCCCTTAGCTCTGTTCACGATAGCCCTGCTTAGAACTGAGATCTTGCTAGGGATTGTCTCTTGAGTGAACTCTTTCTTAGGCCATAATTCCATGAGCATGCTATATTTGATTGACGGGGTCAGTAGGGATGTAAACAGCTCTACTTATCTAAAGTTCAACATCTTTATTGATCTTTTGTCTTTATTGATTTGATTTGACTCAAATCATGCTGTCATACAGAGCAAATGAGACAGGAGCTTTCCAAGCTATGCCTCTGTCCCAATTCAGGTGAAGAACCACAAGGAGGTGAGCTCCCTATGGAATAGCACAGTGGGTAAGGAGGAGGTGGGCAGCAGAGGTGTAGATTGTATCCACATGTGATGGTTCTTTTGAATCCAAACTCTCATGCCTGTTATGAATTTTTGCCATTAACACGGGACATGAGATGGCCACAAGTCACACAGTGATTTATTCCAGCAGGAGAGGTGGTCACAGGGAATGGAAGAGAAATCAGGTTAAATGAAGATAGCCACAGGAGTAGAGGGAAGGTAGAGAGAGAGAGAGATCTCCTGCCATAGTGACAGGCAGGGGCTCCAAGGGAAGAGGGAGAGAGAAGGAACAAGATGGGGAGGTATGCACACAGGCTCATGCTTTTATGGCCAAGGGCAGGTAACATGGGGCCATCAGAGATTGGTGGATAGGACCATGGATGGGCCATGGGACATTGGTAGGTAGGACTGTCAGGGCCACAGGAGATTGGTGGATAGCATCGTCAGGTTTGGTGCCATGAGGTTACACCAGATTGGTGGGAGTAGAGTTACAACCTTACAGCAGATTGGTGGAGAACAGGGTTGCGAGGAACATGGTGCCAAGTGCAGAATGGTGGGGGTCTTATCCATGTTCAGAACTAATGCTCAAGTCATTCATTACACTCTTCCTTTTGTTATATATAAAGGCAAAGGGGTGTCATTCTCGTCCACAGTTTCTTTGAGCTGAGTTTGGGTGCAGTGTTCTCTAGGTGGCAATCTCACAGCGGTTGGGGGAGAAGTGAAAGGTCTGAAGAGACTGGTATCCCTGCAGAAGTAGCTGGTTAAAGGTTAGATCAGAAAATTTTGGGGGGCATTTGAGTGAGGATACATTTTTTAAACAAAAGAGATAAGGCAAGGGGCTGTAGTGAGTCCTATGAAGGATAGTATTAAAGCAGGAGGGAGAGTGGCAATCCAAGACATTAGGGCAGACTGAGTCCAGAAAAACCAGGAGTTGTCATTGGCTTGAGATTGATGGAGACGAGCTTTAACAATCTGTTCATTGGCCTCTGATTCGTTAATGTAAAGGCAACATTCCACTTGGAGGAACATACAGGTACCTTCTTTTTTACAGTTAGGAGGTCCAGGGCTCTCCGTTTTGGAGGGTTACCTGTGCAGGAGAGGTGATTTGGCACTGGAGAGAGGCTAGGGAGAAAGCAGTTATGTGTTGCTGCTAATCCAATGGAGGAGAGGGAAGAAACAATGGTCAGCCTCATGAGTATCAGGAGGAAAACTGCACGCTTTGAGCAAGCTGGCGAAGGAGCAGCCATGAGAGTTCCTCGCTGTACAAGGACAGCTAGGGCACTATTCTTATCAAAAGGCAAGGGCCATGGGCATATGGAATTGCTTCTGGCCTTGATGGGGGCATTGCACACTTAAATGAGCCTTGGGGAGAGGAGTTAAGGATGGTTACTTGAACTGTGGTAGAACAGGAGGAGTTATCATGTTAGGGATGTACATCGGGATGGAGGGAGATGTTACTTATCAGAGGTTGTTTTTGAACAGTAGTTTGAGTTCTTCCAGAGGCTCACAGGAATACATAGTCTGTATGGGTTTGCCACAATGAAGAGCTTCGTTCCCCGGCGGTGCCTCTGTGGTGGTGGATAGATCATCATGGCAGGTGTTGACCTTCTGTGCAGATTCACCATTCTGAACGTTCTTGGATGGAAGTGTCCGCCTGGCTTCAGCAGGGTCCTGGGGTCACTTCTTCTCAGCCCTGATAATGCCCAACATTTCAGGCCTGCCTGCAACTGCAGATCTTCTGCGGACACCTTGAATTTTCACATTAGAATCCAGGATAATCTGCCGTATCTCCCAGTCCCCCACCCCACAGACCCCATTACATAGAGTAGTGATTTAGATTGAGTTGTCAAGATGATTTTCCTGGCTGCTTCAGAGGAAATGATGTTATCCTGGGGAGTGTAGACTCCTTAGACAAAGTCACGATCAAGCTCCCTGATGCATCCTGCTTCCACACAAGATACTGCTGTGAATTAATATACCTCCTCCCCTTCCTCCCCATACCCTAAACACCCTTAGGGTTCATTTGTTCTTGCAGGATCCCTCCACTGTCAGGGTATGAGAAGATTACATTCCAACAGTTAAGGTCTGTCTCACCAGCAAAAACTCTGTGTGCATTTTCAGGATACAAAAAGCATTCCTTGTCCCTTTCGATCTGTGGCAACAGAATTGAATTTCAATAAACATTCTGTTCATTGTATAAATGAAGCTTCAAAGACTGCCTATCTATAAGTCAGTCCAGGTTGATCATGGTCTTCCAAATGAAGACACAGATGTGGCCTCCATGTCTGAAATGCACATCTTATTCTCTCTCCAGTCCTTTATCCTTCCAGATTCCTGAAATTCCACTGATCTTTATATTGGAAAGCCAAGAATGCAAGATAATTGCATACAATTGTGGACTACAGGCAATCTGCAGGTACACACATTATTTCATAAAACCATTGTTTTGTTTAAATGAAATATTGAGCACTAGCATTCAGTAATGGCTAAATAAGTTGGGTGTCTCCATCCAGTACCCACAACAGAGCTGGCCATATAGCAGAAACTAGGCAAAAGCTTGCTGAGTGTAAAAAAGAGGGTGAACAATAAATACTTAATATGGGAGGGATTTTCACAAGAGGCAATGTAATTGCTTGTCTGAACACAGGAATGGGATTCAGGGCTATTTGGTGGTTTTATATGTAACTGTGCAATTAAAGATATTTGGTCAACCTGTACATGTTCACCTTATCTCGAAAATGACATGTAAAAACACTAAGCTTGATGTTCAGCACCACAACTGAGGTATGACTTAAATCATTTGAAAGCAAAAAGCTGAGCATTCCAGCTTTGCTTTGTAAAAATAGCTTTGGAATCACATTCTGAAGCTAGGAGGTTTTATGCAAGTGAGTAACACGGGTGATTTTTCAGCTTCTGCTCAACAGGGGAGTCAGAAGTTCAGTGGTTCTCGCAAATGCTTCAAGGGTTGAGCCATTCATTGCCCAAGGGGTAGAGGTGGAGGATGAGCTCCACCCAATTCCTTCTTCCTTTGGCACAGTGCCTGAAAATCAGATAGCAGCCATTTGGTTAAAATACATTAAGCCAGCGATATATGCCGGGCCAAAGTGTGCAGTGTTAGTTGGAGTGAACACCTGCTTTACTCACCTTGCTTTACCGTTCATTGGAGGAAACATGCTCATTCCCAGGTCTCTCTGTGTACCCTTCTCATCGCATGCATCAAGAAAAGCAGTAGCAATCCCAGCAAACCTCAGAAAGCCAGTGTGAAGAAGCAATGTTGTAAAGTACTATAACCCTGTAACATATGGTATGTAATCACTGAAGTTTGCTGGAAAAGACAAGTCTGCACAGTTGTTGTTTCATCAGACCTTGTATAAAATGCAGTCTTAACCACATACTGGCATTGTACTATTGTGCATCGGAGAGCCAGGCTTTAATATGCCCAGATTGTTATTAAGAAAATTACCACACAAGTCTTTGGGCCACCTCAAAGCTTTCATAAAAATCAAAGGTTGCAGGAATCTTGGCCGAATCCTTCCAATATTAGCAATTCACCTGTCTGATGACCTCATCTTCTTCCATATCCTGCTTTGGGATCTAAGTGGTCTTCTTCCCCCTAGAAACAGTGGGACAATGTCCAGCTCAGTGCCCACCCTTTCCTGACCACTCCAGAACTTCAGTAAACACATTCCACTTTTTAAAATTATCTTTTATTATTTTATTTATTTTATTTTTTCCCATAAAATAATTATTTTATTGTATTCTTATTATTTCACTATTTCCATTATTTTCCATGATACAGTTTTGGATCATGAAAATTAGAGATTTCCCTGTTAACCTACCCTTTCTCCCACCGTATTTTCCCCTTCTGCCATTTCCACCCATATTATTACGGTAATATAGTCCTTTGGTAACATTACAAGTTTATACTGCTATTTAAGCACATCATGGAATTATAGGTATAGACAATGAAAGAAAATCTAATATTACATTGTCAAGGTTAATTTAGTTGTTTTCCTGAAAGTCCTCCATTTATTAGGGAATAATATCTTTATTTCACAGTGTGCTAGTCTTCTTTACACAGTTTGTCTATATGAATATTTATGTATACTTGTTCACCTATATAGCTATTTAGTTTGCATTTTGCATGAACATTACCTTACATTACAAAGAATGAATGGTGTATGTCTTTTTGGGGTTGAATCATTTCACAAAGCGTGATCGTCTCTAGTTGGAATTAGTTTGTTGCAAATGGTAGAACTGAATTCTTTTTAATGGCTGAATACCATTCAATGGAGTAGATGCACCACGGTTTCTTTATCCAGTCCTCTTTCAACAGGCGTCTAGGTTGTTTCCATGTCTTCGCTATTGTAGATTGTGCTGCTAACAATATAGGGTTATAGTTTTCATTTTATCTGGATATATTTCCAGAAGTGGGATAACTGGGTCATATAACTGATCAATTGTCAGTTGTCTGAATACTCTCCATACTTACTTCCATAGTGCTACACTAGCCTATACTCCCACCAGCAGTAGGGTAAGGTACTTTGCTCCCCATATCCATGCCTCCAGGTGTTGCCAGTAGAGTCCAACCAGAGTTAGTTGGAGCCTCAATGTGGTTTTCATTTGTATTTCCCTAATAGCTAGGGAACCTCGGCATTTATTTTCATGTATGTTAATTATTTGTATTTGTTTCTTAGAAAAATGCTTGCTTATATCCTTCTTCAATCCCCCCCCCCCCCCAGGGATGTTTGTTTTGCTGGTATTGAGTTTCTGAAGCTATTTATAAATCTTGGATATTCGTATCCAATCTGTTGTGTAGTGTGAAAAGATTTTTTCTCACTCAGTTGCTTCATCACTTTATTGATCATGTCCTTTCCTTCAGAAGCTTCTTCGTGTGATGTAGTCTCATTTGTTCACTTGGGCAGAGACTGTGCCTTTGGTGATGTTCCTAGGACATTTTTAATTTGTTTTTGGTTTTTACCGACACCTATATTTTATACAGTGCTTTCTATGTTTTCCTCTAACAGTTTGATGGTTTCTGGGTGCATAAGTAGGTCCTTAATCCACTTAGAACTGATTTTTCTTTTATAAGATGCAGAAGTTCAAAGAATGTGTTACACAGCACAGGGGCACTGATACAGAAGATTCAAACCAACATGAGAGTTCAATAGGGCAAATTTAAACATCAATGGAAGGGCCTCAGGATGGGGCGTCTTGCTCAGATCCTGACTCCAGCCAGCATGTACATGTGGTAAACTGTCCCCGGGCCTGCCTGGGTTCGGGGGCTGCTTCCTTAGGGGTGAGTACACCAAGGGGGGAAGTCTCCATGACTGGGTAGGTTCAGGGCCCACCCACCGCCCTCATTGGGCAGTGAATGGGATTGGGGAGGGGCACGACTTTGGGCCTGGAGGTTTAAGTTTCCAGCAGCCTCCTGGCTGCTGGTGGGCCTCAGGATGGGGCATCTTGCTCGGATGCCGACTCCAGCCAGCATGTGCATGTGGTGAGCTGTCCCCAGGCCTGCCTGGGTTCGGGGGCTGCTTCCTCTGGGGTGAGTACACCGAGGGGGGAAGTCTCCATGACTAGGTTGGTCCGGGGCCCACCCACTGCCATTTCGTGCCAGGCTCTGCCTGCTGGTCACCCGACCGGGGAGTTCTGGGGTTTTGGCTCTTTGAATCGCTGCTTAGGTAGCTCCAGGTTGATCCCACTGTGCTTCTGGGATCTAAGTCAATCCCAAAGATTCCCAATGACAGTAACTCTTCCTTTGAAGAACTTATAATCACTGAACAATGTTGAGCACCAGTTCATGCAAAAGCTAAGGGTTGGGGCTTGTCCAGCAAGATATCCTATTACCTGACATGATGATGGATCAGAAGACTGGTCACATTAGGCAGGGCCATAACATTAACTAGCACTTGAGAACCATATCGGGGGGTAGATTCTGTGGGGGATGTGTGGGCCACACCCTATGGAAATTCTAGCCCCACTGGCTAGCTCAAGAGTTTGGGTGGTGATGGACTAAGCTGGGTATGACCAAGGAGGCTGCCATCAATCACAGGTAAAGGAACCCGCAGCAGTCTGGACTGGTCAAGGCAGCAGCACCCGAATGTGCATCCTGAATAGGGTGTGGGGTGGGCTGGGCTGTAACATTTACCAGCTCATATATGGCCAAATGGAAGGCCAGACTATGCTGGGCACTGGCCTAAAACCCATTGGCATGTATGAAAACTGAGTTTTGGAGGGGATCAAGTGGAGGAATTTGGGAAACTCTCCTGGGGAGTCATAGCTCCCGCTGGTGAACATGTGGTCCAGACCTGGGGGTTGGACAAGCTGGGCAAAATAGCTCCAACAGTTGGCTAATGTGTAAATTGGTAATGGAATGAGATGTACTGGGAAGGACTGAGCAAACCTTTGCCTACAAGCAAAACTAGAAACCAGGATGGAGTGCAGGTCATGCCAAGCTAGGCTCTTGCACCTACTGGTCTACGTGAGTCAAGGACGCTAAGTCACAGTGTCTAAGGCAGAGGCCAGGACAAGTGAGGGACTGACCCAAGCTGAGTCAGAGCAACCCTGGCAGGCATGATCTGTGGCTGGGAACAGGCCTGGTTGGGGAACTAAGGGGACACCCTAACTGAGTTGAGGTTCCCACCAAGGGGCACGTGTGCTGGAATGGGGACTGCGCTCTAACCAGCAAACAGTTGTAGTCTCCCTTGGCACTAGTGTAGATTGGGACTGGATGTACCAGGCCAGCCCAGACCCCAACACTGTCTGGTGTCCTGGAGGACCAGGGTAGAGGTGGGACGGACTGACTAGGATAGCTCTCAACCCCTATTGAGCCATATGTGAGCTGTATGTGGGTACGGACGAGCCACAGCCAGGTTGAAACATCCAACAGGAAGAACCAGAATGTGTTGAAAGCCAGCCAAGAAAAGCCACTGTTTCTGCTAGGACAGGAGATGAACTGAGTAGGGCTGGCTCATGGACGCCCTGGTATGTGCAAAATCTGGCATTGGGAGGGGTTCTGATGGAGGAGCCTGGGCAACTCCTCTGGCAGGACACAGTCCCTGCAGGTAAGTGCAAGAAGCATGATAGGAAACAGCCCAGAATAGGCCATGGAGAGTTTCCCACTGGCATACATTTGGCATGGGTCGGGGGCGTACCAGGCTGAATCAGTTCATGTCTTCCACTGGTAAATCCGAACACCAGAACAGAGTGCAGGTCGAGCCAGCTCTGGTCATGACAAAAACCAGTGCACAATTTGGAATGCCAGGGTAAGGTTGCCTATACTGGTTGTGACTGCAGCACCCAACCAGCACGCGTGAGAACCAGGAAGGGAGGGGGCAGAGCTGGCAGGGGGACTAAGGGGGTGGTCCTCTCACCGGACAGCTACTCCCACTGGAGAGCGTGAGTTGGGATGGGGACAGGCCAGACTAAGCAGGGCTATAACACCTGTGCACCTCATGTAGACTAGATCAGGAAAAAGCCAGGCTGGGCGGATTATTCCTGCTGGTGCAAGCGTAAATTAGAGTGGGTGAGAGTTGTTTGGGCTTAGCCGCAGCATTAGCTGGCAGAAGCTGGCACTGGGGACTAATTTTGTTAAGTGAAACCACAGAACCACCCGAAGAGTGCATAAACCGGGAGTGAGAGAGACCTGGGAGGGAAATAGTGGGCTCCTCCCTTTTGGGTTACTACTCCCACGGAAGGGCATGAAAACTAGGACAGGGGCTGGGGTGGCTAGACAGAGAGACATTCAGCAACATCCGTGAGGGCTGGATAGTTGAGCTGGTTAGATGGAACTAAGCTTTAATACGCATTGACATGTATGAGAGCCAAATGGGATGAGGGACAGACTGGACTAGTCTGCTATACATACTGGCAAACCAGGGTAGGGGGCAGGCCTGGTGGGGGTTATTGTGGGTCGCTCCGACTAGGCTGCAGCTCCCACTGGTTGATGTGAGGGCTGAGTATGTGCTGGGCAGAAGCAGGCTGGACTGCAACACTCATTGGTTCCAGTGGAAGTCAGGACTGAAAACAAAACCAACCCAGCAATTGCAACCACCAGCTAATTGTGGTGATGGACTGTGCCGGGCCCTGTGCTAGCTAGAACATACAAGAATCTGGTCTGGGAATACCTCAAAGTTTCTTTGGAGATCTCCCCAATCGAAATGCTGGACTCAGAACCCTAACCAAGAAAAGACAGAAGAAAGAACAAGTCAATCAATCACCTCAGCTACATGTATTGGCAGTGAAAAACTGGGCAAATGGAGACTCTATGATGGACTATGTCAATCAGTGGATTTTTCAACAATCTCATCATGCTTGGAGTGGCGAGATTGGCAGCGATTCATAACTGGTGAGCTATCAAAACCACTTGAACAAGAACCTTGGAGCATGTCCCACATCCGGGACTTGGGATGGGTGGGAGACTGGATGGGGCTTCTCCCTTAATATCCCCCTTTACCTCAGATACATGAAGGAAACAATATGGAAAAATAGTCTTACCCACTTCCCTATAGCCCTTGATACTTTTTACCATAATTAACTATGTAAAGATTGTCAAAAACATAATAAAATTTTTTTTCAATAAATATCAATGGAAAGCCTCAGTAATAGAATCAGTGAATAAAGAATTTCACAACTCGAAGACCACCGCATGTGAAAATGCTGAAATAGTCAGAAAGCTGGAAGTGGAACTGAGTCATGCTAAGAAAAGTATTTCAGAATTAAGGGACCCTATTAAAAGGCTGAAAAATAATTATGGGAGCTCGAGAAGCCACAGAAAGAGAAGCTGTGTTTAAAGTTATACTCAATTAAATAATAAAGAAAAATTTCCCTAATTTGGAGAAAGCATTGGTAAAAAAAATACAGAAGGGACACACAACTCCCAATAGGGTTGACCAAACACGATCTTCACCGTAACACATAATGACAAGCTATGTTCAGTTAAACACAAGGAAAAGACCCTTAAATATGTAAATAAAAACATCAATTAATATATAGAGGAAGCCCAGACTCACTGCTTACCTCTTAGAGGAAACTACTGGCCAGAAGAGAATGGAGTGACATATTCCAGATTAATATCTTGCCTAGAAAAGTTTTCTTTCATATTTGAAGAAAATTCTTCAACAGTAAAGAAAAGCTCAAAGAACTGATGTTTTCCAGACCTGCTCTACAAATAATACTTAAAGATGTTCTTTTGACAGAGAGAAAAAATAGCACCTATCCAAACCAAAGGCAAATGTGGGGAATATCCCAGTAAAGTGACAACAGAGTAATACATCAAACAATGAACAGCCCATTGCTAAAATACAGGACCAAATTACTGCCTATTGATATCAAACCCAAATGTAAATGACTTAACTTCATCAATCAAGCTTCACAGAGTAGCAGACTGGTTCAAAACATGAACAGCATGTATCTGTTGCCTGCAGGACACACACCTCATCAACAAAGATATGTGGAAACTGAAAGTGAAAGGATGGAAAAAGATATTCCTAGCTAATGGAAAAGAAAAACAAGCCTGTGTAGCCATTCTTATATCAGATAATATAGTCTTTGATGTGAAATATATTAAAAGAGCTGAAGAAGACACCATATAATGATCAAAGGATCCATTCAGCAAGAAGAGATCACCTTTGGCTTCCTATGATGGTTTTCTTGTTCATTTCTAATTTACTTGGGTTTTCTTTCTTGCTTTTCTTTGATAGTCTGACTAAAAGGGTTTTTTTTTTTTTTTTGCTAATTTTCTTTCAAAAACGCTCTTTTTGTCTCAATTCCATTTTTTTGTCATGATTTTTTTTAACCATTTCTTGCTTCCTGTTGTTTTTCTTTTTTAATAAGTCCTGGAGATGCATTATTGGATCATTTATTTGAGATATTTCCAGTTTTTTGTAATTACCAGATGCTAAACACAGCTTTTGCTATCTCTAATGGGTTTTGATGCTTTTTTATTTTCATTTTTTTCTAAAAAGGCTTTTTTCTTATTAATTTCTTCAGTGGCATATAGGTCAGACAGTAGCATGGTTTTCTTCAAGAAGGTTTTTCATTTTCTTTTTCATTTCTTCAGCAACACATTGGTCATTCAGTAGCATGCTATTTGATTTCACATTGTTCTAAATTTTCTATTTTTCTTCCTGTTGTTGATTTGTTTTATGGCTTTCCTTTTAAGGGGATGTATAGTAACGTCTTATCCAGATGTGAAGATACAATGAAATATGCATCTCTACTTCCAAATCAAACATGGACTACCAATAAAACTGTTAAATATATCTTGACAATAAGATGCTGGATCCTCTGCCATTGTCCATATTTACAATGTCAGGATATGCTTAAAAAACAAAATGATAGACTTATGACTGTTTATGAAGGACTAATTATTGTAATAATATAGGGGAAAATCAGTGTGGGGAGGGTTCTTGGTGAGGGGGACAAATTCCAGAGCCTGTATCATAAATTAATAATAATAATAACAATAAACAATGAAGTGACAGCTCCAAAAGCCCCAGTGTAACAGTTTTGGATGTTCCTGGAAGTGTGGAAATTGAGTTGGGCTGAAAGATGTATTCAATGAAATAATAAGTGAGAACTTCCACAACAAGGAGAAAGAAAGGAGAAACCAAATCAAGTAAAGGCAGAGAACCATGAATAGACTCAACCAGAAGTGATACTTACCGTGGCACATGATAGTCAAGCTCTCTTCAGTTGAACAGAAAATAGATATTTATGTATATGAGAAAATTCAATTAACCTGCAGAGGAACCTCAATCCAACTCAGAGCTGACTCCTCAGAGGAAAAACTATAGGCCAGAAGAGAATCAAATGACATACTCCAGTTTCTAAACAACCAAAACTGTCAGATCAAATTATATTTGAAAAGGAAATAAAATACTTCCAAAACAAACAAAAACTGGAAGACGCTGCCTCTGATAGTCCTACAGATGTTGCTTAATTCAGAAACCCAATGCTAAAATGACAAGACCAAATCACTCTCCGGATTATCCCTGAATGTAAGTGGCTTAAGCTCATCAATCAAAAGACAGGTTAGTGGACTGAATCAAAAAACAAGACCCATCTATCTGCTGCCTATAAGAAACATATCTCACTAACCAAAATACACAGAAAATAGAAGTGAAAGGATGGAAAACAACATTCCAGGCTATTGGAAAAGAAAAACGAGCTGATGCAGCTATTCTAATATCAGACCATAGAGACTTCCACCTGAAAAGCATGAAAAGAAATGAAGAAGGGTGCCTATCATAATGAAGGCAGGCATTTGGCAAGAAGAAGTAACAATTTTAAATGTATATTTAGCAAAAGCCAGATGAACTAGCTATATAAAACAAATATTACCTAATTTAAAGGGAGACATAGACTCTAATAAAATAATAGTGGGCGACCTTAATAACCCACTAACTTCAATGGACAGATCAATGACACAGAAACTCAGCAAGGAAGCAACAAAGCTCACCCAGACAATAAAACAAATGGACTTAATTGATATCTGCTGACCCTTCCATCCTACTGGTACAGAATACCTTTTTGTTGTTGTTGTTGTTGTCGTCAGTACACAGAACCTTCTCCAGGATTGATTGCACTCTACTCCCCAAAACAAGCTTCAGCAAATTTTAAAAGGTAGAAATCATTCCATGCATCTTCTCAGACCATCAGAGACTGAAGCTGGAGACCAACAAGTCAAAACACCCCAGAAGATATGTAAAGACTTGGAAATTGAACAAAGAGTTATACAAGAAATCAAAGAGGAAATTTCAAAAATTGCTTGAAATGATTGAAGACATCAACAACGCAGCATATCAAAACTTGTGGGACACAGTCAAGATAGTGCAAAGAGGAAAATTCATAGCAATCAATGCCTACGTTAAGAAACTAGGAAGCATCATGTAGTTGACCTAACTATGTGTCTGAAGGAGCTAGGGAAGCAATAGCAAAACAATCCCAAGATTAACAGGAAAATAAAAAGAAAGAGAAGTCCGAGTTGATTATGTATTTAATATGATAACCATTTGTGTGCTGTGAATTGCATTAAGAGTTATGTAGGGCAGAGATGATGCTTACTAAATGTACAAAATGGATTGATGAGATTAGCCAGTTAAATCTTTTCACCAGTAAGGCACTCAACAGCCCATGAGATATTTATTAAAAATGTCAAGTAAATCCTCTTATTTTTGTATCATAGTGTCAAATAGCAGTAAAATAAACATGTTAAGATCCTTAATCTACTGCTATGTTTCACTGTAAAATTTACCTTTGTTAAAATTTGCTTCTGTTCAAATTTGTTGAGATCGCACGTAAAAGTATCCTAATATTACTTTGGCTGGTATTTTCTAATTACTGTATAATATTTTGGGAATGCAAATTTTATTTGAATGTCACCTACAGTTAAGCATGTGTCATTTGTTTTTCTTGCTCAGGTTCTGTAATTTGATGGAATGTTTTTATTATAGTTTAATAAATGTTTGCTTTATTTAAAAAAAAAAAAACAAAAAAACCAAAGGTAATACAAAAAAAAAAAAAAAAAAAAAAGAAAGAAAGAAGGGAGAAAATAAGCTAAATAAAGACCAAAATAGCAATATACAAGATCAATGAATTAAAGAGCTAGCTATTTGAGAAAAAAATCAAGAAAATTGATTCCCCACTATTAAAAAAAAAAAAGGTGGGTCCCCAGCGTGGTGGTCTAGTGGCTAAAGTCCTCACCTTGAACATGCTCTGGGATCCCATATGGGCACTGGTTCTAAATCCAGCAGCCCTACTTCCCATCCAGCTCCCTGCTTGTGGCCTGGGAAAGCAGTCGAGGACGGCCCAAAGCCTTGGGACCCTCCAACCATGTGGGAGACTTGGAGGAAGCTCCTGGCTCCTGGCTTCGGATTGGTGCAGGTGTGGCTGTTGCAGTCACTTGAGAAATCATCGGATGGAAGATCTTCTTGTATGTCTCTCCTCCTCTTTGTATATCTGACTTTGCAATAAAAATAGATAAATCTTTAAAACAAAAGGGGAGGAGGGAAGACACAAATCAACCAAATCAGAAACAAAACAAACATAACAATGGATCCCTTGGACAGACAGAATAATCAGAAACTGTTACAAGCAGCTATACGCAAACAAACCAAAGACCCAGAAGAAGTTACAGATCTCTGGACACATACAATTTACCAAAACTGAGTCATAAAGTAATTAAAAATCGAATAGATCTATGGCCAGATTAGAAATTGAATCTGTAAGTAAATCCCTCCCAAGAAAAGAAAAGCCCAGGATAAGATATCTTCAGTATTAAATTCTATCAAATGTTTTGATAGGAACTTACCGCAATCTTCCACAAGCTAGTCTAAATAATAGAAAAGGAAGCAATCATTCCAAACTCTATGAAACCAACATCACCTTAATACCAATGCCAGTGCCAGATAGAGACACAACAGAGAAAGAGAACTACAGACTCACAGCCCTAATGGGCACAGATGCAAAAATCCTCAATAAAATATTTGCTGACAGAATCCAACGATAAGTCAGAGAGATTATTCACACAGGCTAGGTCTGATTTAACCCAGGCATGCAGGGATGGTTTTTGATGATAACAAATAATGTCTGGTTAATGCTGAAACCAGTTACTTTAGGCTCCACAAGAAAGAAGCAGAATTCCCTCACACACTGGTCAGCCATTGCAACAATGCTGGGATTTCAGCCCCTCCTGCCTTCACTGACACTTTTCTTCAGCAGTCATGGCCCTTCTCTCCGTTGGATCCCTTCTACTGCCATGAAAATCTGCTAATATCTCCCTTGGTGAGGAAAGATCTTCCTGCCTCACTCTATATGGCCCTCTTCCCGTTTACTGCAAAGTTTTCCAGAACAGTGCCATACTCATGTCCGCTTCAGTTTCCCCACCACCTCATTGTCTGGGAAATGGCTCCAGCTGAGGCACCAACAACTTTCATGTCACCAAATCCACAGGCCTATCTTTTAGGCTCCATCTCTCAGCAGTGTTCAGGCAGTCTCCTTAAAACTCCACATTCCCTTGCCCTCTGAGTTACCACTTACTCCTGGGTTGCCTCCTCTGCTCCAGTAGCCCTCTCTTGGTCTCCTCAGCAGTTCAAACTCTCACCCACCATTAAACACTGGAGTCTGCCTTGGCTTGGCCTCTGGCCTCATTCTCTGCTCTGTAGTTTTTCCACTTGTAGCCCTTCAAGGCCAGCAGAGCACTCTGCAACAATGACTCCTGTGTTTATGTCATCTGGCCAGATCGCACTTCTGACATCAGTGTGGTATTGCACGATGGACCTGACCATTCAATCGATTGCCTCCGTTGTTTCTGTCTTCAACATTGAACCCATGGTCATCTGTCTTGGAATTCAGACTCATGTTTTTTTTTTCATAATCTACATGGCCAGCTGTGGAGGTGTGAAATTTCGGAATCTATTACTGCAGTCAGTCAACCAAACCCTTTCAGGTGTGTTCTAATAAATCCTGACTTCAGCCCATGATGTTCCACCTCTCTGACATAAGCCACGGACATCTCACTGCAGGGTGTCTGTGATGGCTCATTTGTGATCTTCCTGCTTCATGTCCCCTTCAATCTTTCCAGGCATCAGTAGGCAATATCCTTTGGAAATGAAAAATGTGAATATGGGAGGGGTGAGATAGCGACAGACAGGAAAGTTTCAAACTCCTAGGGAAATAGGAAAGCTTTTGTTGGAAGATAAAATTCAGTCAGTTTCTCAGTCCCTCAGCTTCACTGCTAAGCCTTTTCCCCTGGCTTTTCTTAACCTCCTCCTCCTCCTCACGTCCATCTTGCCTGCTTTGGTTGCTTCTACTCACCTGTCAACCTCCAGCACGAAAGTTATTTTGCAATTTGACTTCTTGGAATCTCAATATTCAGAGTATCCTATTTTATATTCCTCACTTTTTATCCCTTAAAAATGTATTTATTGTTGTCATTTGGGAAATGAACCAGCAGATAGAATCATTCTTCGTCTCTCCCTCTTTCTCGCTGCCATTACTTTCTTCTTTCTGTCACTCTGTGAATGCATGAAAAGTCATCAAATCATGTATTAAGTGGATTGGTTGCCTGATATAAATCATTTCTCAGTGAAACTGCATGAAGAAAAGAAGCAAAAGGACGGGCTTCCACCAGAAGAGACAGGGAGCTTGTCTGTTGTTTCCCTGGGGTGCCCGGCAGGGAACATGGTGCTTTGTAGGTGGAATGGTGGTGAAGAGGGTGAGTACATACAAGGGCTGCCCTGCTGAACCAGTCTGCTGTCTGTAAATGTTCTGCTGTCCTCTTAGATTGGAAAAATAAGAACTGGCTTTGATGGCTTCCACCCAGTTATTTTAATCCTTGCTATGCCAGGGAGTGCCCTTTGGACCATCGCCATTCTGCAAGAGGAAGCTGAGATTCTGAACCTGGAGCTTTCAAGCCCATCACAGCCATGACATTTTCAGGTTTCTCCTCTAAAGTCTTCTGCTTTCAGTACCAGGCTGGCTCTCTGCACCTGCAATCACTGCCAGTGATGCTGGTGACCCTGTCCTCCTACTGCTGTGTATATTCTCCATCCCTAAGCATCATCACCTACAACTCACAGGGAAAGCTAATGAGCAGTGGCAGATGGACGAAGAATCATTGCTGCCATTGTTATTACTAGTCTGTATGGCTCCACAGAGGTCTGCGTCTCTACTGATAAAAATTCTATGATCCTGCACAATCCGTGAGGCATGGAGGGTGTCATGGGAGAGACATTAGTCTCAACATATCCTCTGTTCTCACCAAGGCATTGATCTTGATTCATTTCAGAGTTGTTTTCAAGGGAAGCCAACCCTGTGGGGTGTTAGTGTTAGGCAATGTTAGGCCCATTCATGTCAAGAAACTGCTGCTTTTCTTATTTATTTATTTATTTATTTATTTATTTATTTATTTATTTATTTATTTATTTTTAATACAAAGTCAGATATACAGAGAGGAGGAAAGAAAGACAGGAAGATCTTCCATCCGATGTTTCACTCCCCAAGTGAGCTGCAACGGGCCGGTACGTGCCGATCCGAAGCCTGGAACCAGGAACCTCTTCCAGGTCTCCCACGCGGGTGCAGGGTCCCAAAGCTTTGGGCCGTCCTTGACTGCTTTCCCAGGCCACAGGCAGGGAGCTGGATGGGAAGCAAAGCAGCCGGGATTAGAACCGGAGCCCATATGGGATCTGGTGCGTTCAAGGCGAGGACTTTAGCTGCTAGGCCATGCTTCAGGACCCAAAAACTGCTGCTTTTCTAAGTCAGGATGTGTCAGGACCATTGAGAAATTTTACCTCAGTGAGCAAGCCCTGTTAGGCACTGTTAAGCAGCACTAGACCCCTTCATGTCAAGAAGCTACTGCCCTGCTAAGTCAGGATAAGTTAGGGCCACCCTAGTGAGCAAGGCCTATCTATGGTGACCAGTGTCGCAAGCCCTATCTGTAGAGTACATCTGAGAGCAGGTGGTCAGTGGCCCTATCGTCCGATTCCAAGAAACAAGATGAGCTATTAATACCCGGAACCCATAAGGATGATGTGTCTAAAGTGATGTTACTCTTTAAGGTAATTGGAGGATGTGTTTAAAATATGTTACTGTTTAAGCCGATTGCTGTGTTTAGACTTGCTTGGGCTATGATGCATGTAGAGGGCCTATATAATCACTGACCTTTCCTTGGTTTGGGGTCTGATCTCCCCTTGACTGGCCTGCGTACCCCAAGAATGGTCAGATCCCACCATGCTGGAGTAAGAAACTGCTTGCTTTTGCATTACCAGTGAGGCTCTTTGTCATTCATGGGAAATTGACAAAACCGGATCCTAACACTACCCACATGGGAGATTCAGATGAGAGACTCACATGTGGTGTCAGACTGTCTCTAGAGTGCATTAAACCGGTACTTTCTATCTTTTCCAATTTGCGTGGCATCTTCTGTTGGAGTTACAAACTCAAATGCCATTTCTCTGTATAAGCTCTAGTTTTAATTAGGAGGATTCGGCCATGGAGGCAGAGTTAGCTTTCTACTTTTACAACTACTGCCACCAAGCTGCTGGTGCCTGGTTCAAAAGTTGTCTTCCATGAAACATTCTTGCCAGGGCAAAGGAGGCACCTGGGGGCTTCCAGGGGACCTCTTGTCCCACAGTTGGCCTGTGTTCTTCTGCAGCATTAGTTGCAGTCCTTTGAGGCCACCAATTGCCTGTAATTCATGCTGTCAACTTTGGAATCATCCAAATATCATTTGCTCCAAGTGAACTATGTTATGATTTTGTTCCTGCTGATTGTAGATGAGAGATCAGAACGTACCCCAGATGTACTATTCTTTCACGGAGGAGTGGGCTTTCAAGAACAACAACAACATAGCAGTAGCCAGCCTTTGCCAGCTTCTGCTGCTGTGCCTCGAGCAGCTGGAGCAGCTGGAGGAGCTGGAGCAGCTCTGTATTCCTCACAAATGAGCCTTATTGTCTCAGCCATGGTGAAGTGTGGGAGTCAAAAACGACTTTGTGATGAATTTCAGTCTCTTTTATTCTTTGCCAAGTTGTGATTTGCACTCCCAGCACTGGTGTTTTCTGGTCGGCTAATGCTGGATTAGGGGTTTCTTTTCTTTAGCAAGGTCTCTTGACAGCCGGAAGGAAGGTGATGATAATGGGATGGGGGAGGAGGGGGAGGAGGAGATAATGGATCTTTAAGCAGTTTGGGAGAGACACAGAAACTAGGGCAGGGGGTGAGCTTTGAGGGAAACCTAGGCACAATGCTGGTTAAGAGCACTGATGATTGAAAAATCTGCTCTGCATTGTTTACAAGAAGAAATCATCAAAGTGCTTTTGCAATCGTCGCTTAGCAGCTCACAATTCCATTTGTTTGGGAGGGACGCAGCACGGTGGCTTAGCTAAATGATGAGGCCTCTAGGCTAGGGGATGGACTCAGAGGGAAAGAACCAGACCTAGGAGATGGAATAGAAAAAAAACATCTCTTTTTGTTTCCCAGGGCTCTTTGGAAAAGGCCGGTAAGCAGAGGACGCTCTGCTACGGTTTGAAAGCTCCAGTGTCTTGGTTCTCAGAAACATTTCCTCATCCGGCTGCTTCCTGGGGTATATTTTCCACCTTAGCAGTCCTCTGGCTTGATGCCATCTTCAAGGAGATGGCTAAGGAGATTCTTGCTAAATGCATGCATCAGACTAATGGTATCATAGAAGCTAAAAACATTTGCATGGATTCATGAGACAGACCATTTCAAGGCAGGACCCTAAGGGAGTTTCCTCCCTTCTTCTCTTTGCGACTTCCTCACCTCTCCTCATTACCTCTCACCTTGGCTGCTCCAAGGACATCTTCAAACCTGTTTTATCTTTCTAGCCCAGCCCCCCTTGTAAAGTGCTGCATTCCATCAATTTCCTCCTCTGTCCTTTTGATTCGCCGACTATTCACCGAAAAAACTCTGGACTGGAAACTTTATAAACTGGGTCCCAGGGAGAGTCTCACATTCATCGTCTGCAACTAATTCTGCAGCCTGGCTGGCCCTGAAGCAGCAGGGTGCTGGGGCAGCTGGCACCTGTGCACATGGAGAAGGGATACTGCGGACACTCGTGCATGCCTGTGCCACAGTCCCATGAGAACGACTTCAGGCTTGCTGCCTCATCGCTTTTCAGGAACACGTCTCTAGTCTATGTATTGACCCATACCCAGCTAACTTCTAGACAGAGGAAGAAATGTATAAGTGAACTACATTAATTTTTTCTCTGCTGCTGTTTGAGCTTCTCCTGGTAAAACAAGGAAAATACGGACTCTGCTGTGTGATTTGCCTGCTGTCAGGTGGCGTTCATGAGAAAGACAGATGAGCACAGCAGGGCAAGGTGGCTCTCTCCTGGATTCTGTGGTATTCTTGTAAGTCGCACGCCTTGTGGGAGCCACTCCCAGAACAGCACCTTGTGTGACGTGAGCTCTTATTTCTCTTCTTGAAGCCAAACCATGGTAAGATTTCCCCCAGACAGTGTTCCTGGAGGGCATTTCTTGCACCTCATCTTGTGATATCTGCCCCCAGGAGCCATCAGACTATTACTTGTGCTTGGTTTTCTAAGTTTGTGGACTTTAGCCTAGGAAGGAGTTTGAAGAATTCTGGCAAGCTGTCACAATTGTAAGCAAATCAGTGATATTTTTCATGCTTTCTCTAAAGGCGTTTCTTGTTAACTCAGGAGCACTCTGTTGTTGAACTTCCCAACATCGGTGAGTTTTGTTCCTCGAAACCATGTAAATTCTGTTTCTTCTTCCAACTCAGACCCTGATTTTGAGGAAATCAATTTGCCTTCCCAGGCTGAGCCTGTCTCCCTGAACAAGCTGTCATGAGAAGACTCCGACCAGCACTGCCGGTGCCTGAACTCTGTGTTCTCTGCCCTTGTGTGGCAGTGGAGGAGAACAGTACACAGACCACATCTTTTCCACAAAAGTCCCACATGAATGTACCTTGTCACAAGGTGGGCATCAACACCCCTGTGGCACATAAAGATGGACCTCTGTGTTTAGCACTGGATTCATAGCTGAAGCACGGATGTAGTTGCACTGACTGGGCACCTTTGGGGATGGGGGTTGTAGCAAGTACTTGTGCTTCTTGTAGTTTTGCTTTAGCATGAAGTCCTTTCAAATCTTGCCCATCCACAAAAGCTAGAATCTGCAACAACAAAACACAGACAAGGCACCCGTGGAGCGTGTTCTATCTTTATTTCTCGCTGCTTACTATTATGCTTCCAAATGAGACCGGAAGGCTCAAAGTTGGTTTGCACCTGTCCCATGTGTCCCCATGAAGTATTTCAGATTCCAGTTGACCCCTTTGGTCTCCACACTATGTCTGGATTGGGCAGAATTTACATTTTGACGTTGGTGTCTTGTATGAGGGAGCTTCAAAGGGTGCATGGAAAAACGGACTTCTCTGTTAGTGTTAGTAGAAAGCTGTAACCAGTAGTCTAAGTTTGACACTGATACGAGACACATGTATATTTTCTGCTAGGCTAAATGCCTGCCCCACACATGAGGATTTTTCCCTATCAAGTGATTATTGCTGGATTGGTGCTGTTTAAGGTATGAGTTTCTGGTAAAATTGCAGTCTTGCAAAAGGCGACAAGACACAGGAAGTCTCAGATCCATAGCAGCGTCCTTGTTGGCATCCTGCTGGTCAGAGCAGCCCTGGATGGGGCTGACCTCTACCTGGAATACTCTTTTAGCCTGTATGGCCACCCAGTCTTTGCCAAAGGTGAGTAGGCTCAAGTGGTACCCACAGTGCCCCTTCCAGATCCTGACAAGGGCAGTGAAGCCCACAGCTGTCTCCCGTCTGCTGCTGTTGCTCATCTCAGCAAAACTCTTGCTCAACTGAATGTGCTATACCATGACTTTCTCATCCCCGAGGCTTCTCTCTCTCTCAACACCTTCTGGCGGGCAGCGAGTTGCTCCACATAGACCTGGCAGGCAAGGGGCTGGCATGCCAATCCTCACTGACACAGTTTGGGAGAGCTAAGGTGTTGCTTCCATGAGCCCGCACTTACACAGGGGAAAATCATTCACTTGCCAATTAGGCTAATCACTGTGGTGCCACCGCTCACCATGCCTGCCATCATCACCCTCCACATGTTAGGTTTTCAGTCCATTTTCCCCTAAGCTTCTGAAGCCTCTCATTTCATTTATTCCTAATTGCTCTTCCTTAATGCTTTAAAAAGTTTTACATGCACCTTCTGGCTGGGGAAATGGTGAGCTGGCCATGCTGTCATCATGCTAACGGGAGGCTGATTTCTCTGATGTTGGGGGCAGCTGTCTTTTTCCAAGGTCTCTCAACAAGGAAACGAAACAACCGTGTCTCCCCGTTCTGCTCTCCTGCTGGCTTCTGCGCTACTAGCACACAGCGGTGCCTCCCGTAATCCACGGCTGCCAATCTGCCAGTCTGCCATCCTTCAGCGGTTTCCCAGGAAGGTGAGGAGGGGTTGCAGCCTCCCCAGTCAGACGTGGCAGGAGGCTGGCCCTGCCAAGCAACATATTGGAACGGAATCTTCTTCAGGATACCCTGTGTTCGAGGCTCAAAACAAACATCTTGCTTCAGGGGTGGCACGAAGAAGAGACTTAATCAGAGAGCTCCCCACGTCTCAGTTCTCATTCCTTGGCCTTCAGCTCCAGTGATAGCTTGAGTGCGGCTCTCTTTCCGAGAAAGTGAGAGACCAGATTTCTGACTGGGATCCTCCCACCCAGCTCAGTTCCCGTGGTAATTCCATTTTAATTAGTGTCTTAACACAATCTTGGCCACTGATTTCCCACTGCTTCTTAGGCCCATCTGTTAAAGCTGCTTACCTAAAGCGCTCACGCTTATTTTAGTAAGGGAGCTAAAGGAGGACAAAGGAAATCATACAACAAAATAGTAAACTAACATATGGAGGAGTATGACAGCAATGGCCGGCTGTGACTGAACACTCCTTGTGTCAGATACTGTGCACGCATTGTTGTTTCATCTCATCCTTGTTGCGAATTATGTAGAAGAGAATATCTCCATCGCAAGTGATGAGCAACTGAGGCTTCATGGGGCTCAAAAGGCTTTGTCAAGGTCACGGGGGTAGAAAGCCGAGAAAGTAGAATTCCAACCCAAGTTGATCTGCCTCTGGAGCATGTGCTCCTAAATGTGTCCCTCCATCCTCTGGGAATTTCTGAATGGAACTGGACTTGTTCAATTGCCCAACAGCTTTTTCTTAGCCTGCCTCTCATCTCCTGTCTGTCTGTAAACACATTATTTACCACCCTGAATGTCAAGGTCCCCACCTAGGGTGGTGAAGATGAAATGAGATCATGAGTGCCAACTGATTTGTGTTGTGTCAGAAAGCCATGGATACATTTCTCTGGAGGTTCTTATTTACAAAAAGACATTTGACCGCATACCTTTAGCAAAAAATCCCTTTCTCGGGCCATTTTATCACATGTCAAGAATGGCCTTGCTAGTGAATAATATCACCAGTGAAGTGAGCTGTTTGCTCCCAAAGATTTACGTTTCAGTAACCAAAAGTGAGGCCACCCGGCGTGGTCAGCCTGGAGGGAGAGAAAAAGTCAGAGAGGCCAGGCGTAGGAGGCCTGGGTGAGTGGCCTCCTTCCTCGCAGCTGCCTCCCACCTGTCGAAGGCCAAGCAGAACATAAAGAATCTTGTTTTATGTCTGCCCATCTTTCATCCAGGAGCCAATTGAAGCTTTTGTGGTGAGAGCTATTGAAATCCTAGGGCTTCCTTCAATTTGATTTCACTAGAGATTGGTTTCAAGAGAGGCTTGAGAAATCATGCAGTGTAATTGAATGATTGGTGTACTTTAATTAAGGCAGTGACATGCAACAGATTGCACTTGAGCAGTTGATTTTGGGATGGTGGGGTGGCTGTCTGATGGCTAAAGCTAGGAGAGGCTCATGTTAATAACCCGGAAGGTGAAATTGCTGTCTGCGGGTTGGTTTGTGATGTGAGGTCTGTGGGGTCACACTTGTATGTAGACTCTACTAGATGAATGATGGGTCCTTAACCTATTTCCATGTTAGCTGTATCTTAATGCTTAATAATGGCCAGTTCTCTAGTAGTTCAAGAAATGCATGGAATTAAATGATTGCTGAATAAATGTGAAACCAGTCTACTTTTCTTTCAGTCGTCACAGCTCTCCTTTCTCATCCTGCAGTTTGTTCCTAGTGGAATACGCAACTCATTTTGCTACTAAATCGGTCAGAGTACAGTTTGAGAAGTAAGCAGGAAAATACACTAACAAATTTATCTACTGCTAGCTCAGACGTAAATTGCTTAAAGATTACATGGCATTTTGGAAAGTGGGTCACAAATTGTCTTTAAAAACCAACTGTGCAAAGACAAAGTTTTTCTTAATTTTTAATAATAAAGATTCAGAAAGCTTGAAAGTAGAGCTAATTATAAGACAGATGCATGTGTACAGAAGAGGCAAGTGCGGTTTTTGTGGCAGTGGTGACTAGGCCTCCAGCTGGCATCCCCCGGAAGGCTCTCTAAGAACTGCTATTCACAGGGACTCTTCAAACCGATGCCTTTGTCATGTATTCCTGACTCATCTGTCGCTCTTGTCTTACTAGTCATGTTTGGGGCCATGTCTTTCTCCAGCAGCACAGGTGGTATCCAGTAACAACCTACAGCATACACTACCAAGCTCTTGGATCTCAGATACAGGGCTGGTTTGATGGAAACACAGCATTCTCACCATGTATACAGAACTGCATAGGAAGAGGCAGTAGCAGGACACACTGCATTTTTTAAAAAAAGATTTATTGATTTTTATTGGAAAGCGAGATATACAGAGAGGAGGAGAGACGGAGAGGAAGATCTTCCATCCGATGGTTCACTCCCCAAGTGGCCACAACAGCTGGAGCTGAGCCAATCCGAGGCCAGGAACCAGGAGCTCTTCTGGGTTTTCCACTTGGGTGCAGGTCCCAAGGCTTTGGGCCATCCTCGACTGCTTTCCCAGGCCACAAGCAGGGAACTGGATGGGAAGTGGAGTTGCCGGGATTAGAACTGGCATGCATATGGGATCCTGGGCGTCCAAGGCGAGAACTTTAACCACTACGCTATCACTCTGGGCCCACAGTGTGTTTCTTTTAAAGAGGATCTATTTACCTATTTGGAAGGGAAGGAGAGAGAAAAAGAGAGAAACTTTCATCGAATGTTGCACTCCACAAATAGCTGCAACAGCCAGGACTGAGCCCAGCTAAAGCCAGGAGACAGGACCTCCATCCTGATCTCCCTTTAGGTGGCAGGGCTCAGGTTCTGGGCCATCTTCTGATGCCTTCCCAGGCATATCATAGAGAGCTGGATTCAAAGCAGAACACCTTGGTCTTGAACCATGATCACTTGGGTTGTGGGTATCACGTGGTGGCTTAACCTATTGGATCTGAATGTTACCCCACAGAGAATACTAAGGGGTGCTTAAAAAGCGAGAGCCTTGTTCTCTCTATTGGTTTCTCAGTTTTTCCATGGTGATCCCTGACTTGCCAGCTCACAACAGCTCTGGTGTTGTTCATCTTCTGAACCACATGGGCTGGAAGTAGTAATCTACAAACCATTGCTCCCAAGCACAGCCATCTTGTCCCTTTAAGCAGATCATCACCTCCCTGACACCCGCAATCCTGTGGTAGATGTCTTGTTACTTACTACCATGAATCTTCATAAACACACCATGTAATTCGTGTGCTGGCCTCATTATTGAGAAGAAAAGGCATTTTTCTCCATTAGTCTTCTATTTCTCTGTAAGTGAAACTTCTATGTTCCTGGAAGTGGATCTGGCTTTTCAATATGAGTTCTGTTAATTCTCTGCCTTACCCTTTCCTCATATACATTCACCAACCTTCCTCAAAAGCCATGAATGGAGGTGGGTATTTGACTTTGCACTGTGGGATTCCTGTACCCCACACTGAAGTGATTGAATCTGAGTACTTCTGATTTCAGCTGTCGGATGATGTACACACCGCAAATGACCAAGCGATGGCTCAAGTTCTTGAGTTCCTACCAACCCACCTGGGTTGAATTTTTGGTTCCCAGTGCTGGCCAGACCAAATGAAATCTATCTTTCTTTCTCTCAACCAGTAAATAAAATAAACAAACACTTTAAAATTTTTTTATTTTCAACTTTGAATTTTATGATACAGTTCTATAGAGTCAGAGACTCTCCTCCCCCATAGTCCCACCTCCCCGAATGATTTTCTCCATTTAGACACATTTTTAAAAGTCAATAATAGTTTTAAAATAGGTTTATGACACTGGTTCTTGTTCTCTTCTTGACAAATTCAAACCAGCTATGGAAGCAAGGAAGGTTTGTAGAAACTCAGCCTTCATCTAGTGTATCCAGGAGCTTCAACCAAAAGAATTTCTGTTATTGGGGAGAGAGAACTGAAATATGGTACCTTTTGCATACTGATTTTTTTCTTTTGCCTAATTTGAGCTAAATTTAAAGCAGTTTCTTCTGAAACAGTCCGGCTTACTTAGGAAGTCTGCAGAAAACTCTAAAATGTGTAATACTTCTATCTTTTGGGAAATCATGCTAGTCCATAATGGTTATCTTAGGGATCCATGTACTTGGTTTTATTCAGAATGTAAACGATGTTCACATTTAAATTTCTTCTGCAAATTAAGATGCTCAATAACATTGGAATCAAAATGTAAAAGAAGCACTAGTGGTGGCAGAATTAGGAAGCAGAGAGGAAAGTACAGTTAGGCGCTGATGATTGAGGATATCCTTTTAAAATACACCACTCCAACTAATTGGCTCTATTTTCACTGCTTCATCACTGAGAAAAGTAACACAACAATCCCAATGTGATTCAGTGGAAGAACAAAACTGACAAGAGAGCCTTGTCCTTCTGTTCTCAGCAATCTCATTTACCTTAATCATTTGCTAGTTGTTTATTTCTTTGGACTCCATTTCTTTAGAAGTTAGATGTCTATACTGAAATCCCTATGGCTAGGTATGCCAGTCAGCTCTTGGCTATGAATCACTCCAGAACAAATCAAGTATTTACGTAATTCATGATGCCATGGATGATTGAGCAATTCGTTGGTCTTACTGGGCTTACTCACACATCTTTAGTGAGCCGTGGATTGGGTAGATGATTGCTAATATCACTTGGGCTTTCTCAAATGCTGGGCATTTGCTAATCAGCAAAGACACTGAGTTCTGTCCAAGCCTACCTGATCCAGCCTACTGCCATCACAGTGGCATGGTCTCAGAAAACAAACACACCTCTTGCGGCTTAGGATCATAACCAGTGCACTGTCTTTCAGTGCCTTTCAGTTTTGTTGGCGACTGGCACCAACCCAGCTCAGAGTTGGAAAATGGACTCGGTGTCCCGAGAAAGGAGCTATAATGTCAGACACAGGAAGTTTCAACAACTGCGGGTTTGGTTTCTGTTAGCAGTCGTTCACACTGGGAAAATTTTATACACAAATAGATATAAACACAGAACTTGTTTTCATTGCTGGGATATAAGGGTAATGATCAGTGTAAGAATCATCAGTGTCAGAACTTAAGTTTTTCCTTTATTTTAGGTATTTTTTTCTTTCAGCATTCAGTCTTGGTGATTTTGCTGTTGTGTCTTTCTCCATTACCATTGGGCTTCATTCGCCAAGGTCTGGAATTTTTCCGAGTCCAAGATCGTTTAAGAAGCTAATATTGGTCAGCCTTGTGTGCTCAGAATCTTTGTATTCTGCATCTTAGTATTTTGGTTTATAGTAGTTCATTTTTTTCAAGATATTCATACAAAATATTTTTGTGCATTTAGGAAAGATTAATTTACGACCATCAGATTTAAAAACACCTTGCCCAATGGAGAGCATGCATTGGGATGTGGGCAGACTAGACCAGGCAGGGCTACAACACCTGTGGGCCTCATGTAAGCTAGATCAGGGAAAAGCCAGGCAGGGCTAACTCTTCATACCAGTACAAGCATAAATTAGAGTGGGTGAGGGTTGGTTGGGCTTTGCCACAGCATCAGCTGGCAGATGCTGGCACAGGGAGTGAATACTGTCAAGTTAAACTGCAGAACCATCTGGAGAGTGCATGATGTGGGAGTGAGCCCAGGAGGGAAATAGTGGGCACCTCCCTGTTGGTTTACCACTCCCACTGGAGAGCACGAAAACCAGGACAGGGGCAGTGGTGGCTAGACAGAAAGGCAACCAGCAGCATGTGCATGGGCTGGATAGTGGGGCTGGTTGGGTTGAACTAGGCTTCAATGTCCATTGACATGTATGAGAGCTGAATGGGATGTGGGGCAGACTGGACCAGTCTGCTGTACATATTGGTAAGCCTGGGAACCAGGGCAGGCGATAGGACTGGTGGGGGTTTAAACTGACTAGGCTGCAGCTCCCACTGGCTTGTGTGAGGGCCGAGTGTGTGCTGGGCAGAATCAGGTTTGATTGCAACACCCATTGGTTGCAGTGGAAGACTGGGCTGGAAACAGAACCGACCCAGCAATTGCAACCACCAGCTGATTGAGGTAATGGACTGTGCTGGGCCCTGTACTGGCAAGTACACACAAGAATTTGGTCTGGGATCGCCTCAGACGTAGTTTCTTTGGGGATTCCTCCAATCGAACTGCTGATTTCAGAACCCCAACCATGAAAAGAAATGCAGGTTCCATGGTCTGCCATGGAGTGCAAGTGTCAAAGCTGAGCCTCCTCAGAGGCTCAGACGGAGCATTGGACAACATAACCAGGTGCACATGGAGGATATGGCAGTCCATAAGAACCTGCAGAAGACACCTGGTACCACAACAGAGGACAGAGGATAGAACAAATCAATCAACTACCCCAGCCATGTATTGGTGGTGAAAACCTGGGCAAACAGAGACTCTAAGGTACATGTGTCAGCCAGTGGATTCTGGAGAGTTCATTGTGCTTGGAATGGCGAGACTGGCAGTACTTCAGAACTCTTGAACTATCAAAACCACTTGAGCAAGACCCTCGGAGCATGCCCCACATTGGGGACCTGGGAAGGGTGGGAGGCTGGGTGGGGCTTCTCCCTTTATCTCCCCTCTTACCCCAGATACAGAAAAACAATTGTGGAAATAAAAAATAAATTAAAAAATTTAAAAAATTGTAAAAATTAAAAAGATAACAACAGCAACAAGAACAAAAACCGTTTTGAAACACTCTTTTGTCCTCTCTTGAAATTGTCTTCTGCCAATATTTGTGGACCTACATCTTGTAACTCCTGTGGGAACACTGAAACTCCAGACAGGAGGTCCCAACTCAGGGGCAAGCGCAGATAAGTCTGATGAATCCATCAAGTGCGTTATACAAGAGGTAACAGAAGTGCTGGGTCCTGGGGTGGACCAACAGTGCTTGACACTGGCTAAATGTTAAAATTAACTATGAAGCTTTAAAAACAAATCTCTAGTTATACTGCCTGAAATCCAGACTGATCAAGTAGAATTTGTGAGAAGGGGACTCAGATATTAGTGTTTAAAAATATTTCTTTATGTGTGTGTGTGTGTGTGAGAGAGAGAGAGAGAGAGAGAGAGAGAGAGAGAGAGAGACTCTCCAAATGCCTTTTGGAACCACAAAGCCTGGAGCCAAGAACTCAATTCAGGTCTCCCACCTGGGTGGCAAGAACAGCTATTTGAGCCATCACCGCTGCCTCTCAGGGTTTGCGAAAACAGGAAGCTGGAGCCATCAGCCAGAGCCAACACACATCTTAACTGCTGTGCTAAACGCTTGCTGCAATATCAGTTATTTTTAAACTTAGGTAATTGCAACATGCAACCAAATTTATGAACAAGTAAATGAAGCCAGAGCTTATCAGCTTTTAATGTGTTGGCAAATGACCCGAAGACATTATTAAAATAGACTCAGGTCTATCCGGCGTAGGATGGGTCCAAGAGTTTTTATTTTGAGTAGGTTGGTGAATGTCACCAATGCTGTTGTTTTTTGACATGTTGTGAACAGCATGGAGTAGAGACGTCACAAAGCCCACAGACCTTTTTCTTGGTAAGGAGGGCTTGAGTTACTGACATTTTGAGGGATGATGGGCCTCCCCAGGCCATGCGCAATACCAGCTGCCATACTTGAGAGCTGGGGCAGACCGAGGCCTCTGTGTTTAAAGGAACAGTGTGTCCAATTTTAGGTTCAACTGTTTCTCAGTAACAAGGACAATACCTGAAGGGGAAGCCAGGGCAGTAGTGACCAACTGCGTCAGCTTCCTTCCTCTCCAAAACACAGTGGAAAGAGGATAATTACAGAAAAATGACTCCTGACCACCCTCTGCAGGCCAAGTCTTGGGCTGTGAGTGTGGCTGGGTGGGTAAACACTAAAAACCACCCACAAGAATCATCTCTGGTCTTGAGGTCAGGGGGGACATAGCCAAGGCTGCACAGGACAAAGGTGCTTCTGCTGAATTACGAAAGGTGATCAAACTGGGTTAAATATGAAAATGGCAGTGAAAAGAGGAAAGTGCCAATGAGCCAGGAACCCAAAGAAAAGGAGTATTTTCCAGAATTGTGTATTACTCCCCTGTAATGAGAACTGGAATTATCTGTAAAAACATTTTGCACCGAGGTTTTAAAGAGAAGAGATAAAATGTTTAATGTGCACCACCCTGGAGGGTGCCTCTTTTTTCTATTTTAAATGATAATCCTAATGAAACACCTATAATGTGGGAGAGATCAAGTTATACAGCTTCCCATCAGAGAGTGCAATTGAGAACAATGGCCCAGATGTTGTATATTCAGATGATGAGGTGAGAGCAGGTTTGAAGATTAGAGCAGCTGAAGTGCCTTATATAAGACTGTAGGACTGCTCCCACCTGATCTAGGACTCCACTCCCTGACTTTGCTGAGATGTTATATGCTGGGGCTAAATGCTGAGTCCATCTGATAATTAAAAATACACCTCAGGGCTCTTCTTTAAGAACTCAGAAAATGTAATTGCACTAAAATCACAGTGAGACCTTGGGATGCAGACAAGCGGTCCTAGAATGTCACCTTGAGCTGAGAGAATGCACCTTATGCGTAGTGAAGTCCTCTCAAAGCAGCTCACCCGATTGTCCTTGGGTAAAATTTTCAGTTGTCAAGGGTTCTAAAGTGTATCTGTTGATCCTCCCACAGTAAAACTAAATGGCTAGGTGCCGGCCTTTGTCTCAGGAAGACTGTAAGTGGTACGTCCCTCCAAAGAGCCTCAGACTCTACGTGACTCCCACAAAGGTCAGATTCACACAGGGACTGCAGGTGCACTTCTTGGCTCCCTTCTCTCACTCCATAGCTTTTTTCTTTCACTATGCAGTCAGATTTGGGGAAAAAACACACTAACATAAATCTGGCATGGTTTTTATTCATAAGGAAGTATTCGGCAAACCATATCTTGCTTGGTGAAGCTGGAAACAAGAGTGGAAAGAACTGGCTTGGCTGGCTCCTTTCCATAGCAAATCTTGAGACTCTCTGCTCTATTTGTCTTAAACACTCCCTTTCTGGAGGGCCAAGCTGTGCTGATTGCACTAACATTTGCTTTCAACCCTCTCAGGCTGCTCCAGGCAGGTAAACTGCAGGGACCTCCGAGTTCTAACTTCACACCAAGAGTGCTGAATGCCTTTCCTGCTGGAAGAGACACCTCCTTCTCAAGAGATTGCCCCTCTTCTATAGCAATCAAGGGACAGACACACTGAATCACCTTCTCTCCCTGTTGACAAGTTCTTCAATTGTTCATGGACTTCAGCATCTTTTCAAGTTCTGAAGCAGTGAGTGCTTCAAAACAGGATCTAAAAATTCTTTAAGGCAAAAGTTGAATTTTACCACTTACATGCCTTACCTGAAGGAAATACCAAGAAACCATCTCTCTCTCTCTCTCTCTCTCTCTCTCTCTCTCTCTCTCTCTCTCTCTCACACACACACACACACACACACACACACTGGGATAAAACCACGAAGTTGCAGTGAATAACAAAATGCCTATAAATGCCTATAAATGATTATGGATAGTTTTGTTATGGACCTGTGTATCTAATCTTTAGTTCAGATTCTTTTCTGAACAGAGCTAAGAATTCAAAATAGAGGTTACCATACAGCATACAAGCATAAAGGATCTGAGAGAAACAGGAAGAGAGAGACAGAGAGGGAGAGAGGGGAGGAGACAGATAGAGAAGAGGAGAGAGGGGTAGAGGAGACAGATCTCAATTTACTGTGGTTGTATGTAAGTCATGCATGCCTTGGGGTCCACTGAAACAGCCCTACTAACCTTGGAAATTGCTAACTTTAAGTTTTTTTTCCCTGTACTTGGATGCCAAAATTTGACTGAAAGTGAATTTCAACATAGCTTAATGGGCAAGCAAGTTTTAACTGATCGGAGTGTATACCCTGGTAACCAAATTGTTGGGCTTCAGACACTCAGAGCAACTAAAAACTCAACCAAAGGTTACCGAATTATGTCTCCATATAGCAAATTATATAGCTAAGCAAACTGCTTTTTAATTTTGTCTTTATTTCACTGGTATAAATATAGCCTATTCACGGGGCGGAATGGTGCGTTCTGCACCAACTTGAGCTCAGAAAGCCACTGGCTCTTGAAATCTGCCTCAAATAAACTTTTGTAAATTTAAGTTGTTGAAAAACTAATTTGTTTTGACATTTTGGTTGTTTTGTAGCTCTTTGTATATTCTGGAGATCAGCCCTCTATCACCTATGTCGTGTGCGAAGATCTTCTCCCATTCTGTGGGTTGCCTTTTTACTTTGTTGATTGTTTCTCTAGCTGTACAGAAGCTTCTTAGTTTGATGAGGTCCCAATTGTTTATTTTGGTCTCGATTTCTACTGCTTTTGGAGTCTTTTTTAGGAAGTGAGGGCCTACCCCTAAGTGTTCCAGTGTGTTTCCAACATTTCCTTCCAAAAGTTTGAAGGTTTCTGAATGCAGGTTTAGATCTGTTATCCATTTAGATCTGATCTTAGTGTATGGTGAGAGATGTGGATCTATCTTTTTGTTTCTGCAGGCTATTAACCAGTTGTCCCAACAGCATTTATTGAACAGACCTTCCCATTTGCCTGGATTGTCGTTTGTCTTTTTGTCAAAGATTATTTGGCTGTACCTGTTTGGGTTCCCTTCTGGTGTTTCTATTCTGCTCCATTGATCTTCCTCTCTATCTTTTTTTTTTTTTTTTAATTATTTATTGTTTAACTTCAGTAATTACATTGTATTATGTGACACAATTACATAGATACTTGGGTTCTCCCCACCCCTCCCCAAACCCTCCCACCATGGTGGATTCCTCCACCTTGTTGCATAACCACAGCTCAAGTTCAGTTGAGATTTCCCCATTGCAAGCGTATACCAAACATAGAGTCCAGCATCTTATTGTCCCGTCAAGTTCAACGGCTTCTTAGGTATACCCTCTCTGGTCTGATGACAGAGCCAGCAGAGCATCATCCCAGTCAATTGAAAGCTCCAACATACCATCAGCAAAAATTTACATCATTATGGAATTAATTGACATAGTAATGAGTAACCAATATGTTAAAAGTAAATGCGGGTTCCCAGCCACCTTCTGTGACCACCTCACCTATACTTCAATTTTAGTTTATACACAACATATAACATTCAAAACATAACATGTTATACTTAACATCATATCATCTTAAATTAAGGCAAACATGTGGTATTTAACCTTTTGTGATTGGCTCATTTCCCTTAGCATTATGGTTTCCAGTTTGGCCCATTTGGCCACAAAGAACTGCATTTTGTTGTTTTTAATAGCTGAGTAGTATTCCATGGAGTAGATGAACCATAGCTTTCTTATCCAATCCTCTGTTGATGGGCATTTTGGTTGTTTCCATGTTTTTGCAATTACTGATTGTGCTGCTATGAGCATAGGAGTGCATGTTGGTTTCTCATAAAACAATTGTTCTGGATATATTCCTAGGAGTGCTATTGCTGGATCATACGGTATGTTGAATTTGAGTTGTTTGAATATTCTCCATACTGATTTCCATAGAGGCTGTACCAGCCTGCAGCCCCACCAGCAGTGGAGTAGGGTTCCTTTTTCCCCGCAACCTCGCCAACAAGTGTCGTTGGTGCTTTTATTCATGTGGGCCAGTCTTACTGGCGTTAGGTGGTACCTCATTGATGTTTTAATTTGGATTTCCCTTATTGCCAGGGAACTTGAGCATTTTTTCATATGTTTATTTGCCATTTGGGTTTGTTCCTTTGTGAAGTGTTTGCCCATTTCCCGTGCCCATTTCTTGAGTGGCTTGTTTGTTTTGACATTTTGGTTGTTTTGTAGCTCTTTGTATATTCTGGAGATCAGCCCTCTATCGCCTATGTCGTGTGCGAAGATTCATCCCTGGAATGCAGGGATGGTTCAACATTCGAAAATCTATAAATGTGATACACCACATCCAAAAACTGAAAAACAAGAATCACATGATAGTATCAATAGATGCAGAAAAAGCTTTCGACAAAATCCAACATCACTTCCTACTAAAAACCCTAACCAAGGTAGGCATAATGGAAAAATCCACAACATAATTAAAGCCATATATGAAAAACCCAACGCCAGCATCATACTGAATGGAGAAAAGCTGGAACCCTTCCCACTGAGATCTGGAACAAGACAGGGATGTCCACTTTCTCCACTACTATTCAACATAGTCCTAGAGGTACTCGCTGAGGCCATAAGACAAGAAAAAGAAATCAGAGGAATCCAAATGGGAAACGAAGAAGTCAAGCTCTCACTATACGCAGATGATATGATTCTTTATGTAGAAGAGCCAAGAGACTCAATACAGAGACTGCTAGAACTTGTACGAGAGTTTGGTAGAGTGGCAGGGTACAAAATTAATGAACAAAAATCAACAGCCATAGTGTATGCGAACAGCCCCAAGATGGAAAAAGACTTAACCAGCAAGATACCATTCAAAATAACAGAGAAAAGTATGAAATATCTGGGAATAAATCTAACCAAAAATGTAGAAGACTTATTTGAAGAAAACTACAAACTGCTTAAAAAAGAAATTGAACAAGACCTCAAAAGATGGAGTAACATCCCATGCTCCTGGATAGGTAAAATCAATATCATTAAAATGTCTATACTGCCAAAAGCAATATATACATTCAACGCAATCCCAATCAAATTGCCCAAAACATTCTTCATGGAACTGGAAACAATGATCCAAAGGTTCATCTGGAAGCACAAAAAACCACGGATAGCTAGAACTATCCTGAAGAACAGGAAGTTAGCAGGGGGAATCACAGTTCCGGACCTCTGGACATACTATAGGGCAGTGGTTATCAAAACAGCGTGGTACTGGCACAAAGATAGAGAGGAAGACCAATGGAGCAGAATAGAAATGCCAGAAGGAAACCCACACAGATACAGCCAAATAATCTTTGACAAAAAGACAAACGACAACCCAGGCAAATGGGAAGGTCTGTTCAATAAATGCTGTTGGGACAACTGGTTGATAGCCTGCAGAAACAAAAAAATAGATCCACATCTCTCACCATACACTAAGATCAGATCTAAATGGATAACAGATCTAAACCTACATCCAGAAACCTTCAAACTTTTGGAAGAAAATGTTGGAAACACACTGGAACACTTAGGGGTAGGCCCTCACTTCCTAAAAAAGACTCCAGATGCAGTAGAAATCAAGACCAAAATAAACAATTGGGACCTCATCAAACTAAGAAGCTTCTGTACAGCTAGAGAAACAATCAACAAAGTAAAAAGGATCTTCCTCTCTATCTTTGTGCCAGTACTAGGCTGTTTTGATAACCACTGCCCTATAGTATGTCCAGAGGTCCGGAACTGTGATTCCCCCTGCTAACTTCCTGTTCTTCAGGATGGTTCTAGCTATCCGTGGTTTTTTGTGTTTCCAGATGAACCTTTGGACCATTGTTTCCAGTTCCATGAAGAATGTTTTTGGCAATTTGATTGGGATTGCATCAAAACAAACAAGCCACTCAAGAAATGGGCACGGGAAATGGGCAAACACTTCACAAAGGAACAAACCCAAATGGCAAATAAATATATGAAAAAATGCTCAAGTTCCCTGGCAATAAGGGAAATCCAAATTAAAACATCAGTGAGGTACCACCTAACGCCAGTAAGACTGGCCCACATGAATAAAAGCACCAACAACACTTGTTGGTGAGGTTGCGGGGAAAAGGGAACCCTACTCCACTGCTGGTGGGGCTGCAGGCTGGTACAGCCTCTATGGAAATCAGTATGGAGAATATTCAAACAACTCAAATTCAACATACCGTATGATCCAGCAATAGCACTCCTAGGAATATATCCAGAACAATTGTTTTATGAGAAACCAACATGCACTCCTATGCTCATAGCAGCACAATCAGTAATTGCAAAAACATGGAAGCAACCAAAATGCCCATCAACAGAGGATTGGATAAGAAAGCTATGGTTCATCTACTCCATGGAATACTACTCAGCTATTAAAAACAACAAAATGCAGTTCTTTGTGGCCAAATGGGCCAAACTGGAAACCATAATGCTAAGGGAAATGAGCCAATCCCAAAAGGTTAAATACCACATGTTTGCCTTAATTTAAGATGATATGATGTTATGTATAACATGTTATGTTTTGAATGTTATATGTTGTGTCTGCCACCCCAATGTCTGCAGCACCAGAAGCCCAGCAGCCCCACATTGTGCAGTATCATAGGGGAAATCCTAGATGCACAGCAGGGGTCTCTCCCACTGCAAACCAGTTTGTGCTGCAGCCCAACCCAACTCTGCTAAGACACGCTCAGCCCTCATGTACGCCGGGGGAGCTGAAGCCCTGTCAGAATGACCCTGGGTAACCCTCACTGGATCAGCTCTCTGTTCTGGTTCTTGTTCCTGTGCCTGCTAGCATATGCAGTAGGCTGATCCAGTCTGTCTTACATCCCATCCAGCTCTCATACACATCATTGGACATTGAAACCTAACTCAACCCAACCTACTCCACCCTCTAGCCCACACTCATGCCAGTGAGTGCCACCACTTGTCCAGCAGGCCCACCCCCAGTCCTGGTTCTCATGCTCACTAGTGAGGGAGGTGCCCTCAGTCTTCCCAACAGACTCACCCCTGCCTCAGATCTTACATAGTCCAGGTGGTTCTGCAGTCTAGCTCGACAGGACTTGTCCCAGTCCCAGCACTTGCCAGCTGTTGTTGCAGCAAAGCCCAACCCACTGCCTTTACTCTGGCTCATGTCTGTACCATTAGATACAATCAGTTAGCCAGCTTCGCTCTCTGATAAACCCAGTCCATATGTAGACCAGCCTGGTCTGTGCCCAGTCCCAGCTCTCACATTCACAAGCAGGAGCAGTGGCCCAGCAGGAGTCCCTACTACTCCCCTACTAGGCTTTTATACCTTCCCATCTTGTGTGTTCTAGTGGGTGCTGAGGCCCAATCTGGAATGGCCTGTATCACCTTGGCATTTGCCAGCAGGTGCAGAGTGAGTGTGGACTGAGACAGCAAGTGGCTCCATGTGGCAATGGCAAAGAACAAAGTCACTGGTCCATGGCTTAATGGTGTCATGGACCACAATTGGGGCAGGAAAGAGTAAAGTACTTATAGTCAGGTATGCAACTCTGTGGCTCCACAATATCTGCCACCCCAATGTCTGCAGCACCAGAAGCCCAGCAGCCCCACATTGTGCAGTATCATAGGGGAAATCCTAGATGCACAGCAGGGGTCTCTCCCACTGGTTTGCAATAAGCAAAGGGAAATCTGCTTTGAAGTCCAGGGAAACCCTCTCTCCCCCTGAAAATGAGGAGTTTTCCTTTGCTGCTGTTTTTCAGAAGCCTCTTTAATCATCTGTAAAGACTTGCGGTAGACCAGTCAGGACTCATTTGTCTTCAGCAGCAATAGTTACCTGATCACCAACTAGGACAGAACAAGAAAAGATCAAAGAGCACACAGTTTAAAATCACAGCAGTAGCCTCCCCAGCTCCAGGCACTGCTGGAACCACAGGCATAAAAGAGAGCCTGAGAAAATGAAAGAATAGGCATAATTTGGGAAGAGCCAAGGCAGAGAGAGGCAGCTAGGGAGGTGCTGGCTTTGAAGGCTGCAGTGGGAGCACGGCACGGGAGCTCGAGGCTGAAACCCCTTGAAGCGACAGGCACAAATGTCCAGTTATTATACCACATCAAGACAAACAGCAACTGAGTACATATCAGGAACAGTAAAATCTTCCTATAAACGTGGGAATGACACAACACAAAGACAGAGCCTGTCTGAAGAAAAAGCCTGCAGATCTGAAAGGCAGTCGGCATGCAACACCGACGATGAATCCAGCATCTCCCTCAAAAATGAACAAAAGAGCATTTCAATCTTAGAGTCATGAGATGAAGACACTAAGGATTCCCATACAAGGAGTTCCAAAAAATCATGATGAAACTCTTCAGTAAGAAACAAAGGCAAGAATTTAAAGAATGCATTACAAAGGAGATACATGTTTTAAAATGGTATCAAATAGAAACACTTGAAATAAAGACTACAACAGAGCCAATAAAAATACAATGGAAAGCCTCATCCACAGAATGAGCAAGGTGGAAGAAAGAATTTCAGAACTAGAAGGGCAATCATTCAGGAATACACACACTGAAATATGGAAGAGCCACTCAAAAAAGTTAAGAGAACCATTCAAGAATTGATAGCAATAAAAGATCAACTATAAAGGTGATAGAGGTCCTGAAGGCATGGAAAGAGAAGCAGAATTGTATGATATATCTAACAAAATAATAAATGAGAGCTTCTCCAATATGGAGAAAGGGAAAACCAAATACAGGAAGTTCAGAGACCCCAAACAGATTTTTAGGACACATCAAAATGAGAATTCCTTCTGTTGAACATAAGGAAAGATACTGACATGTGAGAAAGATCAGATAACTTACAGTCTGTCTCACTGCTTATTTCTCAGAGTAGACTCTTCAGGCCAGAAGAGAATGGAGTGATATATTCCAGATAGACACACACACACACACGCCCTATCAACCTATAATAAGATACCCGTCAAGGCTTTCATTTGTATTTGAGAAAGAATTCCAAGGCAAAAAAGCTGAAATACTTTTCTACCACCAGACCAGCCCAACATACATGATGTAAAAACATACTGTAGATAGAAAAAAGAGGGAGGGGGAAGCCAACTACAGTCAACAAAGGCACAGGCAGAGAACTCCTCAATAAAGTCACAAAAAAAACCTGAATCGAGAAACCCAATGCCAGAATGACAGGACCAAATCACTATCTCTTAGTATTAGCCCCGAATTCAAATGGCTTAAACTCAGCACTCAAAAGAAATGTATCAGCATACTGAATCATAAAATCACCTGTCTGTTGTCTATAAGAAACACATCTCACCAACAAAAATAAGCAGAAAATGAAAAGTGAAAGGATGAAAAGGACATTCCAGGCTATTGGAAAAGAAAAACGAGCTGATAAAGAAATTCTAATATCAGATAACATAGACTTCAACATGAAAAGCATTAAAAGAAGAAAGACACCACATAATAATTAATGATTAAGCGATTCATTCAGCAAGAGCAAATAATGAGAACAAATGTATACACACCAAATCCCAGGGCAACCAGTTACGTGAAACAAAAATTAACAAATTTAAAAGGAGACACAGACTTTAATAAAATAATAGTGGGGACCTTAACACCCTACTAACTTCAATGGACAGATCAATGATACAGAAGCTCCGCAAGGAAGCAACCGAGCTCACCCAGACAACAGAACAAATGAACTTATTTGATTTCTACAGAAACTTTCATCATACAAACATAGAATGCCTTTTTTTTTTCCACCAGCACATGGAAACTTTCTCCAGGATTGATTACCCAATACTCCGCAAAATAGGCTTCAGCACATTTTGAAAAGTAGAAATCATCCCATGCTTCTCAAACCATCAGAGATTGAAACCAGAGGCCAGTAAGTCAAAATACCACAGAATATAAGCAAATTGAATAATATGCTGTAAATGAATAAAGGGTTATAGAAGATATCAAAAAGAAAATTTTAAAAATTACTTGAAATGATTGAAGTCATTAACACAACATATCAAAACTTGTGGGACACAATCAAGACAGTGCTAAGAGGAAAATTTGTTGCAATTAGTGTCTACATTAAGAAATTATAAAGGCACCAAAAAACGACCTAATTTTATGTATGATGGAGCTAGAAAAATAACAGCAAAACACTGCTAAGATGAACAGAAATGAAGAAATAATCAATTCAGAATAATGGAGGAAATAAATTAAATAGAGACCAAAATAAGTGAATAAAAGAATTGGCTATTAGAGAGGAAAAAAAAGAGGGAGAAGACAAAAATTAAAGCAATAGAATTACAGCATTTGACATGTTGTGCTAATGCTTGAAATTAGTAAAAGCATCAACACAACATATCAAAACTTATGGGATAGGAGCCAGTCTCCCACAGGAGCTGGCTTGGGTTAGAAGCTTGGGCAGCCATGTGCTCGGAGCCAGGTCAGTCAGTTAGTCCTGGGGGTGTGCTGGTCTTTCTTTTATTCTACTAAATTTAAGGTTGATTTGTTCTGTTTTTCCAGTTACTTTAGGCAAGAGGTAAATTGTTTATTTGAGATCTTTTGGCTATGTGTATATATATATATATATATATATATATATATATATATATATAGAGAGAGAGAGAGAGAGAGAGAGAGAGAGAGAGAGGCTGTGATACAACCAGAATTTTAGCACATTTGACAAATGCCTACCAGATACCTACAAATCTACAGGCTGTGGCTTAACCAGATGAATTAGAATGCTGACTTCTGTCTCTTTGGTTTTATTTTGGCTTATTGCTCCCCAAATTGCTGCAAATCCTGTGTTATTCTCATAGCTTTGAAGGAGTTGACTTTTCATGATTTCAGCTGGAGTTCATGGGGTTTTGAGAGAAACACCGCAGAGGTCAAGTGACAAACCACCACATCGGACGGGTGCTCACATTGCCAGATTGATAGCGGTGCAGCTGCTAAACTGGATCACCTGGAGGAAGTAGTTTTTGTCATATTTCTCCCTGTCAGTTTACTAAAACCACCTCTCTTTCTGCAGCAAACCCTGTGGAGGGAAGTCACAAGGTAGCCTTTAGAAGGTGGGGACTCAGGCTGTGTGTCCTGAAAGTAGAATGCCTCTGTGTACTATCTGGAATTCAATATGGAGATTGATCAGTTTTCTCCCAATTGCTTATTGATTCAAATATTTATTTATATCATTATGAAACAAAGGTTGCTTTTGTGATGACTTGGGTCCAAACTCTGTACTGTAATTTGCTACTAAACGGTTCCAGCTTTGACCACTGGATGCCTTTTAGTTGGTTCCAATATTCCTTTGAGAATGGAATTTTTACAAAAGAAATGTTAAAAGGAGTTACCTTTGAATTTAACAGTTGGATGTAAAACTTTATATAATTCAAATACAAAGGAAAGTTCTTTCTATGTCTCTGTGTATATTTTGAAATTATATTTGGCCAGGAGGAAAACTATAAGTTTTCTTTGGTTATAATGCAATACAAACAGCCTAAATAATGAAACAGTAATTTACAAAATGGAATCCTTGGAAATTAAAACACATTTTCAGAAACCTGTTGAATCAGAGAACTTTTAAGAAAATCACAGACAAAAATAAAATAATTCAGTAAAAACTGAATTCCATAATCTAGAGCTTTAAATGCTTTCATTTTTAAAGAAGAAAGATAAAACTCTTAAAGCAGCAAAATATTCATTATGTAAAGCCAGAAAATATAATAGAACACACTAAATAACTAAGAAAAGAGATAAAAAGTTGAAACAATGAAGCAGAAAAGATAAATTGGTTTCTTTGAAAAAATACTAACAAACCAGCAGCACTTAGAAACCTAATTAAGATAAGAAAGTGAGGGTAAAACTAGGCAAGATTGGGAATGAGCAAGCAAGTGACTTTTTTCATTGAAAAATCACAGGAGACCATTGTATAAAAACTTATGACATCTAATTTAAAAACTCAAAAGTGACAAATGATTCTTAGAAAAATTGACATTACTGAATTTTATATGGTAATTGATAAATTTAAATGAACTAATAACCACTGTGAAATCTAAACGTTGACATTTCATCAACCAGCTGCTCAATGCATGTCATTTTCAACAGCACATGAAATAGTCTCAAGGACAGGGTATGTATTAGGCCACAAAACAAGCCTCAGCAAATTCTTAAAAAATCAAAATTATATAATGTGTTTTTTTCCTAACCAGATGGACAACACTAGAAATCCACAATGGAAGAAAATCTAGAAAGTATACAAATACAGAGACTGAATTATGTGTTCCTAGATGAGAACATGTCACTGAAGAAATGAAAAGGGAGACGAAGTTTACTTGAAACTAATGAAAGTAGTACATATAAAAATGATCATATACAGAAATAGACAAACTAAAGGGGCATTTATGACAATAAGCACCTACATCAGAAAGATAGAAAAATATAAATAATTTAACTGTGCATCTCAAGGATTTATTGAAAGGACAAACCAAATCTAATGTTAACAAAAGAAAATAAACATTTAACAAGGAAATAAATGAGACAGAAATTTAAAAATAATGCAAAAGATCAATGAATTAAAGAGTTGATATTTTGAAATGACAATAGAGAAGCCCATGGAGAAACAAAGAAAACAAAAGAGAGACGACTCAAGTAAAATAATGAAAAGGAAGATATTGTAATTAATGCCACTTCAAATAATCATTTGGATATTATGAGCAGTCATGTGAACAAATTGGGAGCCTTAGGAAAAAAAATGTATAAATTTCTGAAAATGGATAAATTTTAAAATTTAACAAGACAGAGAAAATGTGATTAGACTAATAACATTTAATGAATTAATACTAAAAATCTCCCCACAAAGAAAAGCCCAGGACCAGATGGTTTCAATGCTGAATCCTACCATGCTTTCAAGGAAGAATTAACACTAATTTTTTAAACTATGTTAAAAAGTTGAAATGGAAGGAACATTTCTAAACTTATTCTCTAGAGTCCAAATTCTTACTGGATACATAACTACAACAAGAAAAAAAACCTATAATCAATATCACCAGTGAACATAGATGTAAAAATTCTCAACAATATACTGTCAAATTGAATGCAAAATTACCTGAAATTGATCATCCATGACTATCAGGCGTGATTCATCCTAGGGATATGGGAACGGGTCTACATATTCAAATCAATTAATGCAGTATATCACATCAACAGAACAAAGTATAAATATCATTTGGTCATATCAGCAGATGTAGAATAAACAGTCAATGAAAGCTATTTATGATAAAACACTTGCACAAATGGACATATCTGACTATAATAAAAACCAAATATGACAAACCAATAGCCAACTCCTTACTGAATGGGGAAATGTGCTGGAAACATTTCCTCTAAATTCTTTAACTATCAAGAATGTCCACATTTATGACTCCTATACAATGAGTGCTGCATGTATTTTTAGCTATACCCATATTCACTAAAAGGAAATAAATTCATACAAATAGGAAAGGATAAAATAAAATCATTTACAGAGTGGTATAACATTGTTTACAGATTACTGTTCACAGATTACATAATTCTGTGTTTAGGGAAACCAAAAGTATCAAAGCAAAAATCAATTAGAACTGATAACTGAATTCAGTAAAGTTGCAGGATGGAAAATTAACATACAAAAAATAGTAGCATTTGAAACAATATGTATTTGTTTATGTGAAAGGTAGAGTTACAGAGAGTTGGAGGGATGGATATGAGAGAGAGAGAATGTGGGAGTGTGTGCAAGAATGAAAGAGAATAAGAGGGAAGAGATCTTCCATCCCCTGGTTCATTCCCCAAGTAGCCACAACAGCAGGATCTGGGCTGATCAAGCTGAGAGCCAGAAACTTCTTCCAGGTCTTTCACTTGGGTGCAGGATCCAAAGTACTTGGTTATCTTCCATTGTATTCCCAGGCAAATTGGTAGGGAGCTGGATCAAAAGTGGAACTGGGGGGACTCCAAGCGGGACCAGCTTGGGATGCTAGCACCACAGGCTTGCCATTCCACAGTGCTGCCTCAGTAACATTTTATATACTAATAATGAAATCATTGAGAAAGCTTATAAAATTATTTCATTAATTATGGCTAATATAAAATACAAGTTTAAATAAATACTTTAAGCAAGTATATATGAAATATATGCAATGAAAATTTTTAAAAAATAATGAAAGAAATGGGATAAGACACAGGGAAATGGAAAGATTGCTGATATTCATGGACTGGGAGAATGAATTTTGTTAAAATTTCCATACCACCCAAGATTATTTACAGATTCAACACAGTCCCCATTATACAGAACATGACATTCTATCAGAAGCAGAAAGAAACCCCTAAATTTAAATAGAAACACAGCAACAACAGACAAAGCATTCTTGAATTAAAAGAACAAAGCAGAACAATACCAGGTTTCAAGATCTATTACAGTACTATTGTAACAAACCCAGCATAGTACTGACATAAAAACAGATACAGAGATGAAGGAACAGAAATCCCAGGAATAAGTTTACAAATCTACTGCCCACTGATATTCAAGAAAGGAACCAACAACATACTCTGGAGATAGGACAGTCTTGGAAAACTTAAAATAAATTGAATGCATTCTTTTTTTAAAAGAGGATCTATTTATTTGAAAGAGTAATAGAAAGAAAGGAAGAGATACAGCAAGGGGGGAGGAGAGAAAGAGAGAGAAACTTACATTTGCTGATTAATTCCTCAAATGTCTGAAATGGCCAGGGCTGCACCAGATCGAATCCAGGAACCAGGAGATTCAACTGGGTCTTCCAAATGGGTGGACAGAGACCAAATCCAAGGCTGTTAGCAGGGAATTAGATGAGTAGCAGAAGAGCTGGGACATGAAGTGGCGCCAATATAGGATTCTGGCATCCCCATGGGAGACCCAGATGGAGTTCCAGGTTCCTGGCTTAATCCTGGCCCAGCTTTTGTTGCTGCTGCCACTTAGGGAATAAATCAGCAGATGGAATACACCCTGCTACACACACATACAAAGTCTTTCAGTAGCTCTGCCTGTCAGATAAATAAATAAATATTTCAAACAAAATGAAACAAAAAATCTAGATGTTCATATGCAGAAGACTGAAATAAAAGCATCTCACTATGCAATATAAACATCAATTTAGAATGCCTCAAGGCTGTAAGACCCAAAGCTCTGAAACTACTAGAAGAACCATATGGGACACACTTCCAGAAACTGACATGGACAATGATGTTTTATGGATAGAAAACTTAGGCAGCAAAAACAAAAGCAGACAAATGGAGTTCTAGCAAACTAAGAAATTTCCTGTACAGCAAAGGAAACAATCAAGAGAGTGCAAAAGCAATGGACAGAATGGGAACACATATTTTCAAACTGTTCATCTGCCTAAGGGTTCATATCTATAATATGTAAGGAACTCAAACTCAACAAGAAAAAGTCCAAGCAATTCAGTTAAGAACTGGGCAACGGATTTGGACAGATATTTCTCAAAATAAGGCATTCCAATGGCTTGACATTCCAAGGCGGAATGCTCAAGAACACAAGCCATTATGGAAATACCAATCAAAACTTCAATGAGCTCTCATCTCACTGCAGGTTAAATTACTATTATTTAAAAAATATTTTAAAAGCTAGCAGTTGTAAGGATGTAAAGAAAAGAGAATGTTAATACACTGTTGTTGGAAATGCAAATAGGCACATCCATTATGGAGGGTGATATGAAGTTTCTTTAACAAAGTAAAAATAGAGCTAGCAGGTGACCCAACCACCCCTTTCTGAATATGATATACATATATATGAAATCAACATCTGAGACACCTGTATCCCTAGTTCAATGAAGCACAATTCATATCAGTCTTAATATGAAACAAACCAAGATGTCCATGTGAATCAAAATGATATGATACTGTTAGAGAGTGCAGCGTTCCTCTCGTTCTGTCTGCTGTGTCGGTAGGACAGTGAAAATTCCAGGAGTCAGGACTTCCAGGAGAGCCAAGGCCTAGCAGTAGTGGAATGTGGGCAGGGAGGCCAGGAAAGGGTGAATGTCTGCAGCTTTGTAAGTGTGTCCAGGCTATTCATTGCATGTCTTGTAGGATAACTTATATTGTTGGGGAAGCTGGGACATAGGTCTTCAGCTTAACAGATGGATGTGAGGGAAATAACCATTTGTTCCTCCTTGGGGTTGGATTCTGATTGATTGGCTTGCCATATTTCTAGTGTGCTCTGTTATCACCAAGCTTGGTTAATAAAGACTCCTTAATGCCGGAGTCCAGCTCCAGCCGAGAGTTCGGAGCTCGGGAAAGGTGCGTGAGATAGGCGTAGAAAGAAGAAGAGAGAAAGAAAGGAGAGACGGACCACTAGGATTCCTTGATGATTGTGGACCTTGCGAGAAAGCTGTCCACTTTATTTATACAGAAGCAGTACAAAGTTTTCTTTTAGGGGCATTTTGACATAGCTTCAGGGGGGCACAATTTACAACTTCTTGAGAAATGATTGAGGAAGGATCCCACATTCCTTGCTTATCTTGGTTTGCCAGTCTTCATCCGCTCTCCTCTGGTCTGGGCTCTAACCTTGGCACCACCTGTGACAACCAGGCCCCTACCTTGAATTATGTATGGGTTAGTAAGTCCGGGGTCTTGGTCTATGGGGATTGCAGGCCATTGGCACTAAAGGCCATTAGGTCAGCAAGCTCACACAGTTTGTTATCTGAACAAGTAAAGCAAGAGTTATAACGGTGGAAAGAATTGTAATTAGCAATGAGCCAAGTTTACTCCATTTAAGTTTCAATTCTGCAATGGACAAGTGAGTGTTTCCAAAGACAATTCTACAAATTGTTTCACCTCAAGACAGGGTATTATCCATTCCAGCATTGCAGCCAAGAATTTCTCAGTAGGCAACACATCTTATTCAGTAATGCACTCTTACTACAATTCTTATTCTACAACTTATCCATCACTTAATGGGAGAAATACATCAAAAGAGAAAAAACAAAGATCTAAGACAAAAGGTTCCAAACATTAAGTTCCTCTACAACTGCAGGTTCTACAACCTCATAAGTGATCAAACAATAATCAAAAGTATATCTTTATGATGTTAGTGAAATCAGCCTATATTTCCTCTAGTTAGAAATTATGAAAGCAGCTAAAGCAACTACAGTTTCTATGTTCTAAAGAGTTGCAAGGACAGGCTAACCCTTAAGGTCACAGTAACTATATTTTTTGCTTTAGCAGGATAGCCTTTAGGGTCCCAGGAACAGGATAGCCTTTAGGGTCACAGTAACAAGATAGCTTTTAGGGTCCCAGTAACAAGATAGCTTTTAGGGTCCCAGTAGCTATATTTTTTGTCATGGCAGTTTTAACCCATACTCCCATCATTTCCATTAGTTTGTAAAATTCTTATCAAGCCATTTCCCAGGAAGCATGCTAAATGTCCGGGCCAGATTTTATGGCAGTGGGTAGGTACACAATAAGGTGTCTGGAAACAGCATGGGCTTGATTGTACTCCTGTGTGCAGTTAAAGGCCCACTCACCAGGACATTATCAATAACATTAACTCTTAAGCTCATGTTGGTTGTAAAAGCCATCTCACAGAGGCAGACAATGCCTCAATAGATTACAGGATGCTTAGTGGGGTGCTTGAGTGTCCATGCAAAAGGGTGGTGAGACTGCATCAAGGTGGTCAGAGAGAAATCTGCCCGGCCCTGCCAAACAGCTGGAAGCTCCCTGGGCCCTGCAATGCAGAGAGCTGTTCTCTTCACACCTTTGTGTCATTCACACCTACTGCACGGACCCTGGCACCTTAATAAACCTTAGACATGTCTGGTGTGATCTCACTCACACCCTCTAACATTACATTATCCAGCCATTACTATGAGTGAGCTTGTGGAGCTGGTTAAACCACTCCCAGCAATGCCAGCACCCCAAATGAGTACGTGTTTGAGTTCCAGCTGTGCCACTTCCTGCTAATGTCGATGGAAAGAAACAAGATAATCCAATTATGAAGGTCCCTGCCACCCACATGAGATCAGATAGAATTTCTGGCTCCTAGCTTCCAACTGACCAAGCTTCATCTTGTGAGGCCATCTGGAGAGTGAACTATAGGAAAGATGATGTCTCTCCCACTGTAACTCTGCCTTTTATATAAATGCAAATAACAAAAACTAAAAAGGGGTGTGTCATACTCAGTATAAAGAACTAGAACAGAATAATGATGATGATGAAATGCAAAAACTAAATGGTTGTTATTATTGGTTTATGTATGTGTATGAAATATTACATTATAATCTATAAAAATGTACAAGCAATACATATTAATCCAAGATTAAAGAAAGGAAGGAAGAGAAGAAAGAAAGAGAAAAAGAGAAGAAAGAGAAAGGAGGGTAGAAAGGATAAAGAAAGAAGTCCAAAAAGACACAGTCCTTTGGAGTGGTGCCCATGAGAACTTGGAAGCCCAGTGCCCTCTCTCCCATGTCCCACCCTACTCATGACCTTTTAGATCTTCTTTTAATTTTTTAAGTAGCAAACTGGTAAACAGAAAAAGAAACCTTACAGATGATAGAATGCTCTCCCATAGGGAACTTGTCCCTGAATAGGAAGACTTATTTTAGGAATCCGTTCTCCCCAAATGAGTATATTAACCTCATGCAATTCCAATTAGTAAAATACATACCTTCAAAGATATAAATAGACAATCCTAGAATATATATCCACAATAGTTAATATGTAAGAATAATCTACAAAGCTATGATGAGTAACTGTGATGGACAATTTGCCTTTTAGGATCATATGATAAAACCACTGCTTTTTAATCAATGTCATATTTGTATGGGATTATGTAGATCAGAGAAATTTAAAGGAAAGTCCCAAATAAGTACCAGTGGTGGAGAATTTAATATATGACAGAACGGTCTAGTCTACGGGGGAAAGGTATGGGTTGTTTAACAAATGTACAGGAGGATTTTGCCATACAGCCATATTGACTTAAGACATCTTACTATCTCTGTGCTTTTTCCTTATGAAGAAAACAAATCTAAAACATTAATACAATACACAGTAGCAATCTGAAAGCATGGGGGAGTGGACAGAAGCCGCTGACTCTTGTAGCAAGTCTCTGCTTACTTGAAAGGGGGCATTTGCAAGGCTCCCCACGGTACTAAGGACACTTGCACGAACCTTCATTCTGGTCTAGAGAACCAGAACATTGAAGGTGACCATGCTGGTCACTCAAGACACAAGGAGGGCCTTTGTTCCCACATTTCCTGCTGACTCAACCCATGCTTGTGCTGAAGACTTGAAGCATCTGAGTTGGTGACAAAAGATCTGAGTAGAATTTGGAATTTGCCCAGGCAAGAAAATGATCTATGAAAACAAAGGGGGAATCAGACACTCATAGCAGAAGAATAAAATAATCCAGAATTTTCACAACTTAACATTCATAATGCCAAGGCTGAAATCTAAAATATCAAACATACAAGATATTCTAGAGACTAACTATAGGTACAACTATCAAAGAGGAGGTTCTTTGATAAAGTAAAATAAAACTTATTTTTAATAAATGAAAATTTCAACACAGAAAAGGAAATTGTATCATAAAAAAATATGAACAGAAATTTTGCAACTGAAAAAACCATGTTTTGGACTAGGCCCTTGCTTCCAAATGGCAGCACCTAGGTGGCCTTGAGGGGCCTGGGAATTTGGGTGTGTGGAGTGGAGTGGGTCTGGGAACTCCTGCATGTTTGAGTCCCAAGTGGGCAGGAGATGAAGAGGACCATGCTAGATTGGGCTGCAGCAACTACCAGCATATGTGAGACTCAGAGGAGGGGCAAGCCCAGTAAGGGTGCAACAAGGAGTCCTCCGCTGAGCCACTGCTCCCGCTGGTGAGCATGAGACCTGGACTGGGGCAGACCAGGCTAGACAGGGCTACAATATCTATTGGCCTGCATAGGAGCTGGATTGATGGAGAGTCAGGCTGCTGCTAAGCTACTGTATCCACAAGTGCATGCATGAACTAGAGTAAGTGCAGGCTGGTTGAGCTTTGCCATAGCATCAGCTGGCAAATGCTGGGACTAGGGGCAAGTCTTGTTAAGCTAGATGCAGAGTCACTTGGAAAGTACAAGACCCAGGCCTGGGAATGGGCCTAGTAGGGAAACTATGGTCACCTCTCTGATGGGCTGCAGCTCTCACCAGTGAGCATGAAAACCAGGGTTGTGGGTGGATCTGACTGGACAGGCAGTAACACCCACCAGCATAAGTGCAGATAGATAGTGGGGTCAATTGGGCTGAGATAGGCTCCAACACCCATTGATGTGTATAAAAGCCAAATGGGTGGTGAGATAGAGCAGACAAGTCTGCTGCATATACTGGCAAGCACAGGAACCAGGATTGAGGGCAGGCATGGTGGGAGGTAATTGGGGGCTGCCCAGACTGGGATGCAGTTCCTGCTGATGTATATGAGGGCTTAGTGTGTGGTGGGTGGGGTTAGACTGGGCCTCAGCGTCCACTGGTTTGTGTAAGAGATGGGGCTGGAGACAAAACTGATTCAGCAACTGCAACCACTAGTGTGTGCAGGCTAATGCGGGTGACAGATCGAACTGGACCCTGTGTTGTCTAGCGCACACAGGAGTCAGGACTGAGATAATCTAAGATGATGTTTCATTGGAGAAACCCCCAAATACACCCAACTGAAGCACTGGACTGAGAACTCCAACCACAGGGAGAATTGTAGAATTTGTGGTCTGACCACAGAGTACATGAATCAGAACTGGGCCTTCTAAGCTGCTGAAGATGGTGCAGTGGACGGCATGCCCAGATGCACATGGGGTACATGGCAGTCCACTGGGTCCTGCAGGGGGCATCTAGAACCATAGCAGTGGATGGAGGGCAAAACAAATTGGACAACTTCCAGCCATGTATTGACAGCAAGTACCTGGGTGAATGGAAACTCTAAGGCGGATTATGTCAGCCAATGACCCTTGGAATGATTTTCTCAACTTTGGGTCAACAAAATCAACAGCATTTCAGAATTATCAAAGCCATTTGAGCAGTAGTCTTGGAGCATGCTCCACATAAAGGACCCTGGGTTAACATTGGCTGGGTGTCCCACACCCTTGGGTGCTGATGCGGTTAGGATCCTGGGTGTGGCTTTTCCCCTTCTTTCCCCTTCCCCCAGATACAGGAAGAAGGAAATGAAAATTGGGGGAAAAATGAAAAAGCAATGCTTTTTAATTTGAAAACTCACTGCATACACTTAAATGCAAATGAATACGAGAGTGGAAAATTAAGCGCATCTAAAGATGTAAAAAATATTATCAAAAATTATGAACAAAGAAGGACTGAAAAAAGATAAAAATTAGGTTTTCATTTTGTCTTTTAAACATCTTCCACATCCCTACTTATCTTGTTTAATCTTGCCCTAGCTTTCTAAACATATGGAATGCAGTTATAATGACTGTTTGAGTGTTTTGTGTGCTAACTCTATTACCAGTGTCATTTCTGGGTCAGTTTGATTGACTTTCCTTCTCATGAGTTGCATTTATCTAATGCTGCCTGCTTCTTAATATTTGAGCGTATGCCAGCTTTGTGAGATTTTCCTTGCTGGATGCTGTACATCATTGTATTCCTATAAATATCTTTAGACTTTACCTTTGGATGCTGTAAAAATAGTTGGAAACAATTTGGCTCTGTTGGGTCTTGCTGTAAGCCTCTTTAGAAGGGAAGTGCAACATGTTTCCTATCCAGCTCTCTGCCTGTGGCCTGAGAAAGCAGTTGAGGACAGCCCAAAGGCTTGGGACCCTGCACCTCTGTGGAAGACCTGGAAGAGATTCCGGGCTCCTGGCTTCAGACTGGCACAGCTCTGGCCGTTGCGGCCACTTGGGAAGTAAATCAATGGATGAAAAATCTTCCTCTCTATCTCTCCTCCTCTCTCTCTCTCTATATATATGACTTTACAATAAAAATAAATAAATCTTTCAAAAATTTATATAGGAAGGCAACTGACTTAGAAAAAGAAAAATCAGTGTGGACGATTTATATATCTGATGTCGAGACTCCAAATCAGTGGCGATCAAGATTGGCATAAGGAGATTCAAATAGACACATGGAGTCAGGTTGAGCCCAGAAACAGATCCACACTTAGATGTGGTCCATTGAGTGCCAAAGGAAAGGGGTAAAATAGAGTCTCTTCAGTGAATGGTGTTGGAGCCATAGTGTATTTACATGTAGAACTGAACCAGCATCCCTATCTAACACTATATAAAAAAATTAGACACAACCTTAACTCTATAACGCTTCTGGGAGAAAACAGAAAATGTTTGTGAATGAACTACATAATCATAAAATATGCATTAAAAATTGAAACAGATCTCGCTCAGATTTAAAACTCTCAGGATAAAAAAAAAAAAAACAGTTAAAAAAAGACCAAGACATAGACTAGGAGAAAGTCTGTTGCAAAATATACATTCAACTAAGAACTCGTATCTAGAATCTACGAAACATACAGCAAGGTATTTAAACTTAGAAACTAAAAAGAATTCGCATAACTCAAACAACGAGTCAAACAAACCAATCAAAATGGGCAGAGAAGATCTTTGCGGAATAAGGATCAAATTTGGAAATAGACAGTGGAGTTAACAGCCAAGGAGCCAATGGAAAGATTCACAGTATCATTCACCGTTAGACATGCCAGCTAAACATGCCTGTTCCCAGTGCACGTGGGAGAGCAGCAGAGAAGTTGAAGTTCTCTGGGCCCTGCCTCCCATGTGGGAGGTTTGGATGGCGCTCTAGGCTCCTGGCTTCAGCCTGGCCTGGCCTTGCGTATTGTGGCCATAGTGGCGTAAGTAGTGAATGGAAGATTCTCTCCTCTTCCTCTGTCTCTCTCTTCGCCTATCATTCTGTCTCTAAAAAATAGCCTATGAAAAGTCACAGAAGAACTAACATAAATGGTCACAGACACACCAAAAGATTAAAGTCAAGGGAATGCAAATTTAAGGAGCAATGAGATTCTAGTTTACATTCATGAGAAAGCGCTATAACACTTAATATTCCTAAGAGTTTAAAGAGAAGAATGCGCTCATATTTCTGGCAGAAATGTGCAGTGTCATGGCCTGTGGCAGAAATAATCTAGTAGCATCTGTGAAAAATAAAAACACATATATCATTTATCCTTCCAGGCTTCTCCCACTAATAGCAACAGAAATAAAAGCAGATGTATTGATGGACTTATTAATGCAGTAAAATGTTGATTTCAGCATGATTTTTAAGGCACAAAACTAGATCAAAGTGGGTACCTGTCAAAAGGGGAGTACTAGTTGAACAAATTCTGCATGCATACTATGTTCTCCTGGGCCATCAGTAAAGTGAATCAGAGCCATAATAGGTGGCTTTATCCTGGCTCTTTTCTTTTTTTTACTTTTAAAGTGTTGATTTATTATTTATTTGTTTGAAAAGCAGATTTACAGAAATGGAAAGAAGGAGAGGACAGTCATCCATCTACCAGTTGTTTCCCAAATGGCCGTATTTGCTGGGGCAGGACCACGCTGAGCCAGGAGCCTAGAACTCTATCAAGTTTTCCCATGTGGGTGACAGGGGGTCTAGTATTTGGGCCATCCTCCACTGCTTTCCCAGCTACATTAGCAGGAAGCTGAATCGAAAGTGGAGCCACTGGAACTCCCTCCAGTGCTGGTATTTCAGTTAAAGGATTAATTAACCCATCACACCATAGTGCTGGACACCCTACTAGTTTATTGTAAAAACTCTCCTATGTTTATTTTTTAAAAAATTTATTTTATTTTCATTGGAAAGTCAGATATATAGAGAGGAGGCGAGGCAGAGAGAAAGATCTTCTGTCTGATGATTCAAATCTCAAGTGGCTGCAACGGCCAGAACTGCAACGACCAGGAGCCCGGAATCTCTTCCAGGTCGCCCACGCGGGTGCAGGCTCCCAAGCCTTTGGGTTGTCCTCGACTGCTTTCCCAGGCCACAAGCAGAGAGCTGGATAGGAAGCGGGGCTGCTGGGATTAGAACCGGTGCCCATATAGTATCCTGGCCTGTGCAAGGCGAGGACTTAAGCTGCTAGGCTACCGTGTTGGGCCCCAATAATTTCCTATATTTAAAAGAAATAAATTGTGTACTCCCCCATCCACTGTTTCACTCTTCAAATGCTTACAGCATCTCACGCTGGGCTAGGAAAGAGCCAGGAGACAGGAACTCTGTGGAGCTCTGTCATGTGGATGGTGGGAACCCAATAAGTCTGCCTTGGCAAAACGATGGAATAGGAAGCCGTGCTACAGTGAATTGCACCCTGTACTTCTACATGGGATGTGGGTGTCATAATCATAGCTTACACAGCTAACGTCATTATTATTGATTAAGAAATGCAATATGCAGAAAAGGGTGTAAAATAGTCGAAGTATTTTTGAAAAATGTAAGACTAAGATTCCACTTTTGATATATATATGTAATATTGTGAGCATAAACTGAAAATGTGAAAAGATATATCAGGTTTTTCAATTCTTCTGGGACGTGACTCCTAGTTGTGTTGATAGTGTGTCAGTAGAAGTAGAGTGAGGCAACCCACAAATGAAACAACAGCATTTCATTTCATGTTCCTGCCAAATGCAGAGGCCCCGGGAGATTCTCCAGGCAATTTTCTCAGTGCACTGGCTTAGCCGTCAAGGCCACTTAGATCTTAGGGAATCTTCCTGGTAACATGTGTTTTCATGATTAGTGCCGCAGAGGGTCAAGAGAACACAGGGCTCTTCAGCAGCAATTATTAAAGGTTTTCTCTGGGAATTTATGCACAGATTTGTATAAAAATGTAAGGCATTGCAAGAATTGATTCTCCTGTGCTCCTCTAGAAGGGCAGGGATTGAAAGAAATAATGTAAGCAGCAATAATATATACATTGTATACATATATTTAGTCTAATATACTATATACAATATTATATGAATTTATATAATCATACAATAAAATAATTTTTAGAATGAGCTTGAATGAATTATAGCTTATGACTGATTCACCAAATATAGGAAAGGAGCTCTTCCGGGTCTCCCACGCAGGTGCAGGGTCCTAAGGCTTTGGGCTGTCCTCGACTGCTCTCTCAGGCCACAAGCAGGGAGCTGGATGGGAAATAGGGCTGCTGGGATTAGAACCGGCGCCCATATGGGATCCCGGTGCATGCAAGGCAAGGACCTTAACCACTACGTTTTCGCGCCGGGCCCGAAATATAGGAAAGGATCAGTGAAAAAGAAATCATGCATCTCTCAGTAAAGTGACTAAGATTACAGTTTAATCAAATCCAGTGACAATGTAAGTATTTGAAAGAAAAACTGTCCTATGCTCCTGATGTGTGAATCAATTTGTACATTTCTGAAACAGAATCAGGCAGAAGATACCAAATGTAATTTCTGAGTTCTGTGTTGGCCTAGTAATAGGACTTATAAGAATTCACTCCCGAAAATAGACAGGTGCACACAGATACGTGGAGAGAGATGTTCCCTGCAGCATAATAAAAGAGAGAATAGTCTGAACATACTGCTATGATGGATGAGTTAATTAACATATGCTAAATGGCATAATGGAGTACTGTGAGATCCACCAAGAGGCGAGGCAGATTTTAACACACACAAGAAAATGTTCAAAACATGTGTTTATTGTCGATTGTTAATGTTACAATCAGTGCCAGCAGCTATTTTATTCTGCTTCTGATTTTACAGATCAGGAATCAACAAGGGTCCAGCTGCGTGGTTTGTCTTTGACCCTCATGGAGTCAGTTGGGAGAGCTGGGGCAGAAGAATCTACTCCAAATGGCTTCTCTGTCTGCATAGCTGGTGCTTTGGCATGTTTTGATTTTCTCCCTTCCCAATGGAAATGCTCCTTTTCCAGGGCTTCGTGGGGTTCATGTCAGTATGAGGGTGGGTTCAGGACAGTCATACTTCTTACAGGATGGCTGGTTTCTAAAAGCATGGAGTGGAAGTAGCCAGACGAGTTACATATGAGCTATCACACATGTGAGTATTATGTGAATACTTGACCCCTGAACTCGAGCAGTCCTAAGTTAAGGTACTAAGAAAGTGAGAACTTACCCTAGTTGCAGTGTTGTGCCATGTTAAGATTCTGCCCACACAGAGGTCATCATCATCAGAAGTTAAATCAGTAGGGCTGCTTGACGCTAAACTTGAACTTCCAGGACTGTGAGTCAAAGCAAACCTCTTCCCCTTAACAAGTTAGGTGACAAAAAGCTAACTAATACAGCTATACACAGAATTAGCATAACATTATGTCAGCAGTATGCTTCTTGATTGATACAATCCCAAATATTGTTCAAAGTCAAGGGCACTGAGAGGGAAAATGTCTCTTGTTGGCAGAGAGACAAGGATGCTAACAGAGGAAGACTTGCAGGATGAGGGCCTGTTGTGGTCATCTTTGGAAGAGCCTGTCTGTTACAACAGCACATGATTTCATGTATGTAACTGTTTCTTACTCTTTATATAGAAAAATATGCAAAATACAGAATGTTTTATAGAATGCAGCCATGGTTTTGAGCAGAACACTATTTTCTACCTTATATTTTTCAGTGTTTTTCTTTGAGTAAACACGAATGACTTTTATAACCATGTGATTGTTAAAAATTCCAATTTGAGTATGAAACAGAATTGTTTAAAATGTCACTCTCACGAGATTTGCAGTGCCCAAAGTCTGCACTCAAAATGAATGACTTTTTTTTTCTCTGCGAAAAATGCAGGAATGGACCTCTACATTTATGTTTCTGTATTTGCAGATGGAGTAGGAGTGATAACTTCTTAGCAAAATTGAATTTGAGTAATGGATTTAAATAATAGAAGCCATTACTCAGGATGAGTTAATGTAGTCCCCACCCAGATGAAAAATGTGGGCAGTGAAATGGAGCAGATAAAAGCTTTACAGTGACATCACGCAAATTACATGGTATTAAAAACTAGACAGAAAATTCAAAATAGCACAGATCAAAAACTTCAAGGAGGAAGGGCTCAGGGTTAAGTGTTCTTTTCATCACTCAGAAGAATGACCTCGACCCTGGATGGGCATGAGTTCACACTCCATTCCCAGCAGTTGTCAGTCATCAGAATGACAACCCATGTATGTATCTGAAGATTTTTCATTGTTTTCACCCATCTTCTCAAACATACCCAGAAGTCATAATACTGGAATTGCATTGACATAATCATCCCCATGGAAACAGAGCCTGGTGTCATAAACATGGCATTATGACTTCTCAGCAGGAGGAAGCAGATGGAATTTGGGCACAGAATGCACAAGATTTATTCACACACACAAATGTCTTGGAGAATAGCACAAAGGCATAAAAGAAAACTAGAAAGGACATGAAGTTGACCCTGAATTGTGTGTTTTAACAATGTTTTCAACTTGTGCACCTCTGGCCACACTTGATTTTACCTGTTTCTTTTTCTTTGTTGTGTTTGGTATGGTGGGGTCTCAACTTGATCTTGGTTGTCCAGCCTGCCAGAAGCTACACTGATAGAGAAGTTGAACCCAGAGACGAGAGGGGGCTTACCATACTCCTAGTGAGTCAGCAGCACTGGGGCCAATGCCTCTCACCTCTCTCAGGCCACACATTAGTGGCTCCAAGCAAATGTCCCAGTTTTATTCTGAGAACACAAGATTTGTATCAGATAGGCCAGTGATTTGGCTGCTCTAATGAGAACCTTGTGACTCCATCTCAACCTCCTGCCCAAAATAAGAACTTTTTTTTTCTGTCTCTCATAGCAGACCCTGATACTATGGACTGTGTTATGTGACCGGTGCTATATGGTGCTACTGACTGTATTATATTGCCTAAGAAAGTACTTACGAAAGTTCATGGCAAGTGAAATAAAAGAGAAAGTTCATTGTGTTGCATAGCTAGATTGGGGGACCGGATTTGCGCCTCAGTGAATTAAGCTGCTCTCAGGAACTCTGTATCCCACGCGAGGTGCAGGCACAGGTTCGAGTCCCAGCTAATCTGCTAGCCAGTTCTTGGCTCTTGTGATTGAAAAGCATTAGAAGATGGCCCAAGTACTTGAACCCAGGTGGGAGACTTAGATGGAGTTCCAGAATCTTGGCTTGGCCTGATCCAGACGTAGTCATTCTAACCATTTGGGGAGTAAATCATCAGGTGGAGAGATCTAGTGTCTGTCTGACTCTCTCTCTCTCTTTCACTCTCTGTCTCTCTCACTGCATCTCAAATAAATCCCTTTTGCATATCTTTAAAAAGTTTTGTTATGATTTTATGATACAGATCTATATGCTCTGGAATCCCCCTTCCCAAATCTCCTACCCTGACTGATTTCCCCCATATTATTACAGTAATATAGTCCCTTCATAAACAGCCCAAACTCCATCATCCTGACATTGTGAGTACAAACAATGGCAGAGACGCCAGAATCCTATTGTCAAGATGTATTTAACAGTTTCACTGGGAGTTCATCTTTGATTTGGAACTAGAGTTGCATACTGCATAGTATCTTCACATCTGGATATAATAGTCTCTATTACACAGTTGCTACACATACTCTTAAATGAAAAGCCATAAAAACAAAATCAACAGGGCCCAGCGCAATAAGTAATGGTTAAGATCCTTGTCTTGAAAGCACCAGGATTCCATATGGGCACCGGTTCTAATCCCAACTGCCCCGCTTCCCATCCAGCTCCTTTCCTATGGTCTGGGAATGCAGTCGAGGACGGCCCAAGACTTTGGGACCCCGCACCCACGTGGGAGACCCGGAAAGAAGTTCCTGGCTCCTGGATTTGGATTGGTGCAGCACCAGCCATTGCGGTCACTTGGGGAGTGACCCATCGAACGGAAGATCTTCCTCTCTGTCTCTCCTCTCTGTATATCCGCCTTTCCAAAAAAAAAAAATTAATAAATCTTTAAAAACAAAACCAAATCAACAACAGTAATAAAAACAGCAAATTTCCAACAACATGAAGTTCAATAACATGCTACTGAATGACCAATGTGTTGCTGAAGAAATGAAAATACAAAACCTTCTTGAAGAAAATGATACTACTGTATGACCTATGTGATACTGAAGAAATTGATAATTAAAAACTGTTTAGAAGAAATTAAAATAAAAAATAACGAAACAATATTGAGAGGGATATTTACAATGTCAAGTGATTTCAAAAAATAGAAATATCTCAGATAAATGATATAATAGTCATCTCAAGACTTATTAAAACAGAAAAAAGAATAGGGATCAAGAGATGATGAAAATTTCAGCAAAAATAAAATGAATTGAAATTAAGAAATTACAAATTGCACCAAGAAAGAGCCATTTTTTAAATTAATTAATTCATTTTTAAAAATGATGTTACTTAGTTGATTAGGGTACAAAGGGTCAAGGGCTACAGGAAAGTTGGTAATACCATTGTTCCCACACTAATATCACTTTTTTCCCTGTATCTGGGGTCAGGGGAGAAGCAAAGGGAAAAGCCCCACCCAGTTTCCCACCCATCCCAGGTCCCCGATGTGAGGCATGCTTCGAGGGTCCTGCTCAAGCAGTTTTGATAGTTGAACAGGTCTGAATTGCTGCCAATTCATTCCAAGCGCGATGAAACCTGTTCAGAATCTGCTGGCTGATAGTCTTCATGGTTGGGGTTCTGAGATCAGCAGTTCAGTTGGAGGGATCGCCAAAGAAACTTCATCTGAGATGATTCCAGACCTGATTCTTGTGTGAATTTGCCAGTACAGGGTCTGGCACAGTCCGTTGCCCCAATCAGCTTATGCACATGCTGGTCGTTGCAATTGCTGGGTCAATTCTGTTTCCAGCCCTGTCATCCCCTTGAACCAATGGGTGTTGCAGTCCAGCTGGATCCTACCCACTTCATACTCGACCCTCACGCAAACCAGTGGGAGCTGTAACCTAGTTGGGGCGACTCCCCATAAATCCCACCAGGCCTACCCCCTACTCTGGTTCCCATGCTTGCCAGTATGTACCTCAGACTTGTTCAGTCTCTCCCACATCCCATTTGGCCCTGGTACTTGTCAATGGGCATTGAAGCCTAGTTCAACCCAACCAACCTACTATCCAGTCCACACATATATTGGCAGGTGCCTTTCTGTCTAGCCACCCTGTCCCTGTCCTGGTTTTCGTGCTCTCCAGTGGGAGTGGTTACCCACGAGGGAGGTGCCCACTATCTCCCTACTAGGCCAATCCAACTTCTGGATTGTGCACTCTCCAGGTGGTTCTGGCATTTAACTTAACAGAATTGGCCCCCAGTGCCAGCCTCTGCCATCTGATAATGTGGCAAAGCCCAAACAACCCTCACCCACTCTAATTTTTGCTTGCACCAATTGGAACAGTCAGCCCAATCTGGCCCTTCCCCAATCTAGCTCACATGAGGCCCACAGGCGTTATAGCCCTGTCTGGTCTGGTCTGCCCCCATCCCAACTCATGCTCTCCAACAGGGGAGCCCATATTCCCCTGCTGGTTCTGCTCCCTGCCCCCCGGTTCTCACGTGTGCTATTTGGGCACTGCAACCACATCTTGTACGGCTCATCTCACCTTGGCATTCCTTAATGTATGTGCACTGGTATGTGTTGCGACTGAAACTGGCCTGACCCACACTTTATACTGGTGCTCGGATTCACTAGCAGTTGTTGTGAACAGGTTCAGCCTGGTCTGCCTCTCCCCTCCCCCCCATGCCATATGTATGATGGTGGATATCTTCCTCTGGCCTGGTCTGGGTTGCTCCATATCGTGGTTCTTGTGCTTACCTGTAGGGGCTGTGTTCCAACAGAGGAGTTTCCCAAGCTCCTGCTTCAGAACCACGCCCTATTTCAGTCTTGTGAGTACTGGGGGTTCCATGCATCATCCCTCATTGCTGACCTCCAATCCACTCCAGTTCTTGATGTTGGCTGTTTCACCCCAGCCAAGGCTTGTCCATACCCAGACACCACTCACACATGGCTCAGTAGGGGCAGAGACCCAGCCTAGACTATCCTACATCTACTCAGGTTCTCCAGAACGCCAGATGGTGAAGGCGTCTATCCCAGCTTTGTGCACCCAGTCCCAGTCCACATTTGTGTGTGGGGAGATTGTAGCCATATCCAGACCAGAATGCAGCACCCACTCCAGCCCCCACACCTTCCCATGGGAATCCCGACCCAGCAAGGGTCGCTCTCACAGCTCCCCAACCAAGTCTATTCCCAGCAGTAGATTGCACCCATGCCAGTGGGTGCTCTGAACCAATTGGCTTGGCCCCTCACCTGTCTTAGCCATTGCCTTCGATGCTGTGGCATTGTATCCCTGCTTCATGCAGGCCAATTGGTGTAAGAACCTAGGTCGGAATGACATGTGCTCCATCCTGATTATTTCTATTCTTTTTTGTGAGTTGAAGTTTGCCTGACCCTGCCCAGTCTGCCCCCTTCCAGTTGCAGCTCGGCCCACCCCACATCTTATTTTAGGATGCAGCTTCGGGTGGTGCTGTCTTGACCTGCTCAGGTTGCCATCAGTTCCTTTACCCGTAAGTGATGGCAGGTTTCATGGTCACTCCTAGCTTAGCCCATTGTCACCCCACCTCACAAGCTAACCTGCAGGACTTGTATTTCCACAGGGTTGGACCCAACTTGCTCCACAGTTTACTCCCAGACCAAGGTCTCTTGTGTGCTGGTTAGTGTCTTGACCTTGCCAAATGTGACCAGTCCACTATTCCACCACCCAGTCAAGTAATGGTACCTAACCCTGCCAGACAGGCCCCCATCCATAGCTTTGGCATGGACTGGTGTGTGGCAATCAGTGATGTTCTATGCTAACAGCCCATTTCAGGATTCCTAATTTGGCTGGTGAATCAGTCTGGCCCAAATAGATCTTATGGATATGCCCCTCCGAACCATCAGGTTCCCCACGCTTGCCTGAAAGTTTCATGACCCTGTTACTGGGAATCACCCAGAATTCATCTCTCACCAACACTAAAGCTGACCTTATTCATGGGTATCTCTAAGCAGCAATTTCATATCCTAAAAACCCCAGAGCTCGCCACTGGGCAGCCAGCAGGCAGAACCTGGCACCATTTGGTGCACTGGTGTAAACATCCTGAGGGAAGATTTCTCTTGAGCCTGGAGAAAGCCAGGGACTCAGTCACTGCCTTTCGGCAGTGGCTTTGGCCTGAATCTCCAGCATTGAATCTGGTCCAGCTGGGGCACCCCCTGCAGCTGCCACCCTGCGGGGAGCCTCAAGCTGCCCCCAACCCCAAGGCCCGGACCCATCCCAGTCTCTGAAAGAGCCATTCTTAAAGAAGATAAGCAAAAAAATATTTAGACTAGCAAAGAAAAGAAAGAGAAAAACCAAGGAAAACTAAAAATGAAAAAGAAAACATCTGAAGAAACTAGTAAGGTGATCCCTTCTTGCTGAATGGATCCTTTGATCATTATGTGGTGGTCTTCTTCATCTCTTAATATTTTTCCACACCAAAGTCTATATTATCTGATATAAGAATAGCTACACTGACTCTTATTTCCTTTTTATTAGCCTGAAATATCTTTTCCGTCTTCTCACTTTCAGTTTCAGTTTGTTGGTGAGATGCATCTTCCATAGGCAACATATAAATGGGTTTCAGCTGATCTGTGATATTTGATTGATGCGTTTCATCCATTGACATTCAGGTTAATATCAATAAGTACTAATTTGGTTGTTCATTGTATGATATAGTCTTCTTTGGTCATTTTATTGGGACATTCACATTTGCTTTGGGGTTTGGCAGGTACTATTTCTTTTCTCTGTCAAAAGAACATCTTTAAATATCATTTATAGTTCAGGTCTGGAAGAGGTGAATTCTTTGAGCTTTTCTTTACTGTAGAAGAATTTTATTTCATTTTCAAAGACAAAGGAATGTTTTGCTTGGTGAGTTATTCTGGGCTGAGAATTTTTTCCTTTTAGAATCTGAAATATGTCACTCTAGTCTCTTCTGGCCTGCAGAGTCTCCTGAGAGGTCAGGTCTGAGTCTGATTCGGGTTAATTGGTTTTTTTTATATGCTTACCTTTTCCTTATGTTCAAATGAAGAGAGTTTGATTAACATGTGACATGACGAAGACTGCTTTTGGCCAGCCCCATCAGAAGTTTGGTGTCCCTCATGTAATTTGCTTCCTAATGCTTTCTCCAAATTAGGTAAGTTTTTCTTTATTATTTCATTGAATACATTTTTATTTATTTTTTTTCATTTTTTAAATTATATTTTTGACAATCTTTACATAGTTAATTAGGGTAAAAAGGTTCAAGGGCTACAGGAAAGTGAGTAAGACTATTATTGTTTCCTTCATGTATCTGAGGTAAAGGGGGATATTGAGGGAGAAGCCCCAATCAGTCTCCACCAACCCCAGGTCCCAGATGTGGGGCATGCTCCGAGGGTCTTGCTCAAGTGGTTTTGATAGTTCACCAGTTATGAATCGCTGCCAATCTCGCCACTCCAAGTATGATGAGGTTGTTGACGAATCCACTGATTGACAGTCCATGATAGAGTCTCCATTTGCCCAGTACTTCGCTGCCAACATATAGCTGAGGTGGTTGACTGACTTGATCTGTCTTCTGTCTCTTCATGGTTAGCGTTCTGAGTACAGCAGTTCGAAATGGGAGATCCCCAAAGAAACTTTGAGGTATTCCCAGACCAGATTCTTGTATGTATTAACAAGTACAGGGCCCAGCATAGTCCATCACCACGATCAGCTGGTGGTTGCAATTGCCAACATTTGGCTTTAAAAATAAATTTTCATCCAGTGGCATGAAGAGTTCAAATGGATTATGTAGCATTTTAAACTTTCATCTTACTGTAAACAATGTAGTCCCCTGGTAGAAATCTTTGTCTCTTAATTCTGGAAACGCTAACAAAGCCCAAAGCTACAGAGATGAGAAGGAAAACTTTATGCAATCTCACACTCTAACCAGTGAATCCTAAAACACTGTAGAATTGCCTAGGCAATAATGCAGGTTCAAAGAGGGAGTCCGATGATTTCTGAGAGATCCTGGTATTTTCATTTCCTTATTGATTTGTTACCCTGACCTCTGACCCCATTGGCCATGGCAAGGAAGATTTCTAATATTCATTTGTTATATCTCAATACTGTTATTCAGTGCTCCCTTGCACATCCCTTTATGCTAGCAGCTCCTGGTCTACTTGCTGACTTAGGCCTTGGAACTGAAGAATGGGTTGTTAGTTTCCTCATTGTAATCAAAATAAGCCCTGTTTGACAGCTCTGTAACATAACTGATGTTATTGCCATGGTTTTGTTCTTACAGATCTCACTGATCAAATAATTTCCATCATTTATTATTTTACGCACTTCTAATTTCTGCTTGGACTCTGCTACCTGATACAGAAGCCACATCCAGCCTGCTTCAAGTCTACAAGTATGTCCTGTTGGCTTCCGACACTCCTGAGCAGCCTCATCCTAGTTCAAAAAGGAACGCCTCATTTTATTGGTGTCTTTATCTTAATCTTCTACATGCGAAAGACAGTTCCCACTTTTTAAAACCAACTGTATTCTTATGCCATAAGAACATTTGAAAAATCAAATAATGCAACTCACCTTATTAATAGAAAAAATCACAGGAGTAGTTCAGTTCATGCATAGAAAGCTTTTGACAGAATTCAGCACCTAGTCATGATTTTAAAGAAAACCTCCAGGTAACTTCACGATAAAGAGAATCTTCTTGACTAATACAGGGCAGCTACAAAAAGCCATGCATCTAGCACTGTGACTGGTGGTGGAAGACTGAATACTTCCTCCCTGCAATAAGAAACAAAATAGCACTGTGTATTCTTAACACCTCTATTGAACCTTTTGTTGGCGGTCTCAACCAGCTAAAAGCTAGAGAAAGAAAGGACAGATATTTAGATTGAAAAGGAAGAGGTACACTGCCTCTGTTGGCAGGTGACATGGTCTTCCATGCAGCCTGTCCTGAGGACTAGAACAATAAGAGAGGTCAGCAGAGTCGCAGAATACAAGATCAATACAGAAATGCTAACTGTGTGATAAGCTGTACAACACACAGGCTCAGGTGAAATTTAAAAGCTGATACCACTTATGATAACATCAAAATGTACAAAAATTCTTGAGCACAAAATTGACAAAGGTTATGAGGACCTGTGCTCTGAAATAACAAATCATTATTGATGGAGATAGATTAGCCACTAACTAAATGAACAGAATAAGATGTCATGTTCTTGCATGGGAATGCTGTCAGAATATCAGTCCTTCCCCCATTAATGCAACTAACATCTCCAAGAATTTTTTTTTTGGTCAAAATTGGCAAATGTTTGAAAATATATGTCAAACTTATTTCTGAAGAAATGGAACATGAAAATGTTTTACTGCCTGATTCCCAGACTCATTATAAAGTTGTATGAATCAAAACAATGTAGTATTGCCTAATGACAGATACATGGAATAATAAAGCAGAGGAGAATGCAAAAATGGACCCACATGTAAAGGTTTTAGTTAACTTGAGCTTGGGAAGGTTTCTTAAACACGACACAAGAATCTCTCTAGGATTATACGTTGGTCATCATCACAATCTAAACTCTGTAAAAGACACTTTTGAATGAGTAAGAATAGAAGCCACAGGGTGAAAGAAGAAATTCATGACAGCAACATGAAAAAGGACTTGTAGTAAAAAAAAAAATAATAGAGAACCCTTGTAAAATAATAAGACACACGATTTTTTTTTAATGAGCAGAAGAGTTTTGCTCCACTGGGAAGATGGAGTAAATGTACTTTTCTGTTCCTTTTTGTAAGTGTGACTCAAACCCCTGGACAATACAGAGATGTTTAAAGACACAGGGAAACTAAGACAAACGAGGAAAAGAGGTGCGGCTGAGGGACCTCTGGACCTGCTGTGCAACGGATCACGCATTTGCTGGGTTTTTCTTTGGATACAGATGGAGATAAGACTCTGAATTGGGAGCCTGAAAATCATAATGCGGATGGGGAAATAAAAAGGCCTACCAAAGTCTAGGAAAGGAGAAGCAAGATAGCAAATATTTATGCAGTAGTGTTTCCATTTCAGCCAAACATCGCGGCCCTGTCCCCATCCATCCACTAGAAGGGAACCATGGGGTTGAGGTTTCCATCCTTGTGAGGGCTGTAAAACTCACTCCAAAACCCCCTAAAAAGTAGTGCAGGAGAAGGCCATGCAAGGGGCGAGGATGAATGCTCAGCGACATTGGTGGAGATCTCGTGGAGCACATGGACTTCCACTGTGTCCAGTCCTTTATCTCCCTGGGTGTAGGTGCAAGTGTACAGTTGGAACTGTCTCGCTGACCTGGTAGTGATAAGGTCATTCCACCCCAGTGCTGTGGAGACCACACAGGGAGCCGGAGAGCTCTTTACTGCTCAGTAGTAGCAAGGAACCCTCAACACACAGTGGAGCCTGGGTGGGAATCTGAACTTGTATTCCCACTGAGTCATAAGGCAGCAGAGAACTGTCAGCAAGACAGAGCTTAAACAAGTTTAAAACAGTGCCTTGAATTTTAGAACATATGAAAATGTCTGATTTTCAATACAAATTCACTAAGAATAACCTGAAGAATCAGAATGACTCCAAACTGAATGAAGAAGACTATAAATGCATATTAACACTAAGATATAAGAAATTTCTTTTTCTCCACTGGAAAGTAACTTCCGTTAATATCCCACCAGCTGCACCACCTGTTCCTGACGTGAGACCCCTTCTTCCTCTGTGACTTGGTCTTTAAGTAGTCCCATGGACGCCTTCTCTTACCCCAGTCGGGAAGCAGCCATGGGCAAACCTGAAGGTAGGGCTGATGACTGTCAGCTCAGTCTTCTCCAGGACCTGCCCTTGGTCTGCACCAGCTGGGCCTTGTGGAGGGTGAGTACTCGCTCCTTGGTCGTCACCATGCATCCTGTCAGCAATGATAGGTACAAGTCACTTCACTGTAGTGGACAAAACCATCCGAAGATTCGTGTTTCTGTTGCATAGGTCATAACTGGTAGGCCGGCCTGCCTTCCTGCCTTCCTGCCTTCCTGCCTTCCTGCCTTCCTTCCTTCTTTCCTTCTTTCCTTCTTTCCTTCCTTGCTTTCTTTTAGGTTGTTGTTTCTCTAAAAATTTTTCATTGATACAAACAGCCTAGTTCAGGTAGTTCATAGATGCAATTTTTAAATTGATACTCCCCTCCCTCCTCCTTCCTTTTTTTGTTTTCTTTTTTAATGTTCATGAGAACATAGCAAGTTTCAAACTCCAACTAAGAAAGAGTTCAATCATTTGAAAGTAAGAAGACCTGTTCATCAGAAATACAGAGAATGGCTATGAACAATGATCAAATCCCATGATGTCAATTTTTTTTGTCATCTCATGTTTTAAAGATTTATTTATTTTTACTGAAAAGGCAGATTTACAGAGAGAGAGAAAGATCCTTCATCTGCTGGTTTACTCCCCAAGTGGCTGCAATGGCTGGAGCTGAGCCAATCCAAAGCCAGTAGCCAGAAGCTTTTTTCAGGTCTCCCATGTGGTGCAGGGTCATTGGGTCCATCCTCTACTGCTTTCCCAGGAGGCCACAAGCAGGGAACTGGAAGGGAAGTGGGGCAGCTGGGGCATGAACTGGGGCCCATATGGGATCCCGGTGCATGCAAGGTAAGGCTACTGCGCTGGGTCAGTCAACTCATTAAAACAAACAAACAAACAAACAAAACACTTCACATGTTAGCTACTATACATCAGAGAAAACATATTTGTCTTTTGGGGAACTGTATTATTTCACTAAGCGTAATGGTCTCCACTTGCATCTGAAAGACACAATTTCACTCATTTTTATGGCTAAATAATATTCTGTAGTCTATGTACATAACACATTTTCTTTGTTCAGTCGTCTGCTGATGGACACCTGGGTTGATTCCATAATCTAGCTATTGTGAATGAGTTGCTGTGACTTTGGGGGTACATGAAAGGCTTTCATATGCTGATGTCATCTTATTTGAGTATATTCCCAGGAGTGGGATGACTGGATCATGTGGTAGATCAATTTCCACATTTCTGAGAAATTTCCATACTGTCTTTCATAATAGCTCCAACCAGTTTGTGTTTTCCTTCAACAGGTGAGTTAAAGTCCTCCCCACTCTTCCCACATCATTCTTGCCAGAATTTATTGTTTTATGATTTTTGGATGGTAGCTATCCTAACTCTGGATGAGGTAAAACCTCATTTTGATTTTATTTATATTTTTTTAGTGGTCTTGAGTATCTTTTCATGTGTCTGTTGCCCATTTGTATTGCATCATTTAAAAAATGTCTCTATCTGTCCTTTCTCATTGTTTGAATTGCTAGTTCTGCTGTGGAGTTTCTTGAGCTCCTTATATGTTCTGGATTTTGATCCTTTATCAACTTCCCAGTTTGAAAATATTTTCTCCCATTCTGTCATTTACCTCTTCACTTTGTTGAATGTTTCCTTTGCAGTACAGAAGGTTCTTAGCTTGATGTAATACCATCTGTCTATTTTTGTTTTTATTGCCTCTGCTTCTGGGGTCTTATCAGCACCATTTTCTTAACCAATGTCATTATCTTACAGTGTTTCCCTCTTCTAATTTTATGGGTTTATTCTTAGTTTTAGATCTATGACCCACTATGAGTGAATTTTTGTATACACTGTACTCCTGCATGCAGAAATTCAATTTTCCCAATATTATTTCTTGAAGATACTGTCTTTTCTCCACAAAGGCCAGTGCTGGGCCCAGCTGAAGCCAGGAGCCAGCATTTGGGTCTCCCACACGGGTGGCAGAAGCTAAGAACCTGGGTCATAATCCACTGCTTTTTCCAATTTGAAGGGTTAGGAAGGCTACCATCCAAAAAAATCTCCATTGTAGTCACAACCTCACAGCATCCTTCTTATTCACCTGTGTCCTGACCTATCAACTCCCTATAAGATGTGAGTCATGTTGGCCTTGTAGCCCAAGAAGGTTGTGAGGGACATGGGCTTGAAGGGGTCATCTTAGGGGAAGCTGAGGCAAGAAGCACAGACCTTGTCTGAAATGGAGAAATTTCTGTAAGACATCTTGCCGTCAAATGGTAGAAATTATAGAATCATTTGACAAGGACTTATTTAAGCTTTTATTTATTTGTTTGAGAGCTGCAGATAAAAGAAAGAAACAGATACAGACAGATAAATAGATAAAGTTTTCATTTGCTGGTTCCCTCTCCAAATGCTGGGAGCTGGAAGCAAAATCGGAGTTTCCAACATGGATGTCAGGATCCATTTGCTCAAATCATTAGCTGCTACCTTCTGGCTGTATCAGAGGCTGGGATTCAACAAGATATGGGATTTCCAACCAGCATTTTGATGGCTAGGTTAAATGTCTGCCCTGTCTGACAAAGATTTTTAGACAACGACGATAAAAACAGTTCAATGAATCGTTATGAGTATTTCTGCAATAAGCAACAAAGAAAAATCAGGAGGGCTCAGCAAAGAAAAAATGTATAGTGAGCCCATGAAAATTCTATTTTATTCCTTTTTGTTAACATAAAGAACAGGTTTCACAGAATTCTAAAAATGTAATGATACTTTATTCTCTTTTGCCTTCCTCCTTTTTCTTTTCTTTTTAAAATATTTTTAATAGCATTTTTAATTTACTTTATGATCACAAGCTTAACGTTCCACTAAGTAGAGTTCAACAACACAAAATTAAAAAGGCCATTATTTAGCAAAGAATATTGCTGACAGGGCTGGAAACAATACTCAAATCCCAATATCTCAATTTCACTCATGTATATTCAGGTGCCTTTTTTTTTTTTTTTGGTACTCTTCATATATTAGCTGCCACAAATCAGAGAAAATGTGTAATGTTTGTCTTTTGGTGTTTGGCCTATTTTATTAAGCATAACAGTCTTCAATTATATCCATTTTGTTGAAGAAAAAAAAAGATTGAAATAGATTTTCCAAAAGACCCATTCATCCGACCTCTGGTAATACATTAAAAGGAAGTATAACCAACATATGAAAGAGTTATGTACTCCTCTATGTTCACAGCAGCTTCGTTCACAATAGCTGAGACATAGAATCAACCCAGACATGCATCAACGAATGACAAGACAAAGCCATTGAAGGCCATTTGCAAAATGGAATACGACTTAGCTATAAAAAGATTTAAATCATGATTTTTTGCTAATGCAAACTTCACGATGACAAAATAAAGATGCTATTTAAATAGTTAGCAGCAGAGGGTAGGGAACAAACGAGAGAACAGTGAAGACAGAATAACAGAAAATATTCACTCTAAACAACAGACAAAAAATAGAAAGGAAAAATAGAACAGATGCTATAGAACATACAAGGTTATTATAAAAGATCTAACAGTTGTGTTATCAGAGTCTTGGTAGGAGGATAAAAATGTATCCAAAGAAATAGTAGCTTTAACTCCCCAAATAATGTTAAGAAATGGAAACTTACACATTTCAGAACATGAATGAATCCCAAACATGATAAACCCTCAGAAATCAATGCTGAGAGAAGGCACCATAATGAAACTTAAAAAAACAAAGGAAAAAAAATTTGAAAGCCTCAGGGAAATATTACAAAGCCTATAAAAAAAACCCAGAAAAGAATGACAACAGATTTCTAAGGGAATGCATTCGTAAGGAAGGGCTGAAGGTTGTTTTGGTGTGGAGAGAATAGCCAACTCATAGTCTTATCCCCAGACTGATAGTTTTCTGAATGAAGGGGAAATTTAGATATCCTCAGATGAAGTAAACCCGAGAGAACGTGTTGCCTACACTCCTATTCCAGAGCACAGCTAAAGGAAATTTTCTAAGAAGAAAGGAAATAATAAAAGTAAGAATCTAGGAACATGGGGGAAAAGGAAGACGATGGGAACCGAAAACATGGCAGGTTCAATGGATCTGCTGTCTCTAGAAAATTCAGAACTATGACATTTGCAACAAAAATTATAGCACAAACAACTGTGGTTCTAAGTATGAACCAAAAATGTGAACATTAGGACATAAATAGGGCAGGCTGCAGAAAAATAAAAGTAAGTTTTTATATATTAAACTGGTCTATGATGACTATGCTAGACATGATGTGACACTACATACAAACGGTAGTTCGTGGAACATGTGCTTTATGTTTTAGTTGCATTTATGCATTATTTGTCAGGTAACTTCATACATATACTAATGGAGTAGGATCTTAAAAATTTGGGGGAAAATGTAGCAGGGAATTTGACATAAAAAGATGACAACAACCTCATTTCTTGTCTCACAAGAAAGAAGGATTTTCATGTGGACAACTTTAGTGTGAATAGTAAGATTTATTTAAGAGAGAAAGAGAGAGCTCTCCTGCCATAGCAACAGGAAGGAGCCCCAAGGAGAGAAAGGCCCAAGGAAATGGTGGGTATCATGTCCTTTATGTGTGAAGGTGAAAAGAAAATGCAGTTAACATGGCTCTTTGATAACTACAATACTTCTGACTCTTTTTTTTTTAAATTGGAAAGTCATATATACATTTTAGTTATTTAAAACAGTTGAAGTTCTAGTTTTATGTTATTACACGCAACTAATTCCCGCAGTGTGGTTCTTTACCATTAACCAAAAGCACCAGACACAACGAAGTATCTTAGGAGGTTTATTCCAGTGGGGCAGGAACAGGATGGGGTGGAGCAGGGAGGAAAAGAGGGGGGAGGAAGGAGGGAGGCCGGAAGGAGAAGAGAGAGAGAGAGCTGCACATGGGGGCCTCTGTGTCATTCAGGTGAACCCACAAGGTGTGGGGGTGTGAAGATTGGGAGGAATTGAGGGCAGGCCCATGGGATTGGTGCCTGAGACTGTCATAGCTAAATGCCTAAGAATGATTGGTAAGTTGGCGGAGTTGGTGAAGGGGCTTAGAGATTGGGGGTGGGATTCTCAGGTGAAATGCTGGGTTACACCTGATTGGTGGACAGTTGGACTGGAGTGAATTTCGTGAGCAGTGAGGAAGAGGAAATGGTGCCGGGTCCAGGGTGGGATATTCAAATAACTCCTTACAATACAGAGAGGAGAAGAGACAGAAAGGAAGATCTTTGTTGATTCACCAAGCAGCCACAACATCCAGAGCTGTGGCAATACTAAGCCAGGAGCCCAGAGCCTCTTCTGGATCTCCCACGCTAGTGAAGGGTTCCAAGGGTTTGGGCCATTCTCAATTACTTTCCCAGTCCACAAGCAGGGAACTGGATGGGAAGTTGGGCTGCTGGGATTAGAACTGGAGCCAGTATGAGATCCTAGCATGTGCAAGGCAAGGACATTAGCCTCTAGGCTACCATGCTGGTCCATTTTTCACTTTTGTATCCTGTGCTTTGCTTGCTTGGCTATGAAAGTGTGTGAGCTTGCAGGCCAAGCCACCTACTTGCCCTTCAGCACAGATAACTGCTAAGTCTCAGGAATCAAGACCTGAGGCTGGTTATCTTACAAGTGGCTGTTAGACTTGAGTCTGGTTATCTACTGGACCAGAAAAGAGATGGGCAAATGACGTCCAGCCACAACAACTCTTGTAAACTGCCCCTATAGAAGCTCTGTGAATGTACTGTTTGCGGCTGCACTCTGGTAAGGGGTGTTGGTCCTGGTTGAGCAGTTGACTTACCTCTCACTGTAGTAAAATTTTTAGTGGTGAATGTAACACTCTATTTTAGTGGTCGAATGGATACAGCATATGTACCATCTTAGGGAGGAGGGCAAAGAGGAAAGAGGAAAAACCCTCATTCACAATGGGCAGTGATGTAGCATCCTGTTTAGAACCAAAGGACATCAGAAAGGTGGGGCTGGTGGCTTCTTCCTCCCCTTCTGATGATAAGCTGAAAACTGAGGCACCATCTCTTTAACAGGAAGCCAGAGATGGGACTATGGGCTGTGTTTCCTTGCTTTTGTTATAACCACAACTCTAAGGGAAGGGAATTGAAAGGTTGATTCTGTCTTTTGTTCTCCCTCAAGGGGAGAATGCGCACTTGAAAGGATAAGAAATGGGAAAAAGCACGATTTTATATTTTAAAAGGTAACTTCACCAGGGACCAGAGGCACTAACTGCCTATTTTCCCCTTTGACTCCTCACAAAAACATGGAATATGAGAAAATATCCATGGGTTTAAAGACATGTTTGTATCAAAATAAACTCACATTAACTTCAGAGAAACTGCAGACAAGGGAAGAACTATCAGTGGAAATTTTTTAACAAGCTGAGGCATTTCTTTGAAGGATTGGAACAGGAAATGATGAAGCATGGCTTTACCAGGATATTCCTGGAGACACAGCACAATCAAACCTATGGGTACCAAGAGAAATAGATACAGTCTGATTAAACAACAGATGTGTAGGGAGACATGCAGTTGGGTCGGATGGCATGGGTGTGTGATGAGCACCGCTCCTCGGTTAGCAAGGCTACGAGGAGTTTCTGGCAGTGAGGCAAGGCCCAGCAGAATGTCTCTGGTCACCTCATTGCTGCCTCACCCCATTGTATGGACACTCAATCACCTCTCTGATGTTTCATAGAATTCTCCTGAGGGTGGTGTTGTTGTTTTTCTGCTAATGTGAAGTGATTCCTGTAACTGGTATGACACCTCAAATTGATCAATCGTAATTTGATAAGAGCATCTTTAGCGATGTAAGGCTATGACACACAGCTAGAAGTATACAATAGTACAACTGAACCCACTATGTTTCCAAATATCCTGTTATGTGCCCACTTTTGTCCTCAAGTTTGCCCTAGTATAAGTAATGATTTCCTTAAGAAATGGCTTGATAATATCTTGAAACAGATGGCAATCATGGAGGTACAAAGGGTTTGTTTACCATGCACCTTGAACTGTTACAACACATGATATGATGCATTTTAGTTTCTCACCACAGAAAGCAAAAGTATATGGGGCATCTTCTATAGGGAAACAAATGTCAACCCCCTCAAAATGGCTTGAAATCTCTGTCTTATGTTGGCACTTATATTTAGGGAAAGAAAACCGTTTATGAAGATAAAAGGAAGTTTCTTGTAAAGGCCCTCTGTTTGTAGATTGGCTGAGTTGCCTTGATCCCTTTCACTGCCCTTTAACAAAAGACCAAAAACAATTGAATCAGCACTAGGTGAAGGTGACGGTAATTAATGCATGATTTGATTATAAGATTTAGCAAAGAATCTATGTTATATGCTTTTATAAAATCCGTTTATGATCTTATAATTCTGTATTCTTAATATTTTAAGCAATATTAGTATGTTTGTGTTTAATAAAAATTGATTTTGAGTATAAGTAAACCACTTGTCACTATGTAACCACATGCATTGCCAACTATGGAGTTCCTGGCTTCAGCCAGGTGACTGCAGGTTTCAATGAGTAATGAGTGTTGAAAATGTTTTCCTTAGGATTGTTTTTTATATTCTCTTAACCATGAAATAAAAATGAAACAATTGGATATTGTGCAAAAACTTATGATGATTTGTGTATAAATAAAGAAGGCAACTTTTCTGAGTTGTGCATTCTGAGCATCATGTCATAGTGGTCCATGTCTTGTCTCTTCTTATCATCTCGCGATCCACGCATCCTTTGCCGGAGCTGGTCTCCGGCACAAATGACCACTACATGTCTGTATTCCTTACACTCTGTTCATTGCTTGGGCAGGACAGTAAACATAGCAATGCTAAGATACTTTGTATTTCTGATTTGTATACTATTGGGAGTTCCAAGAGAGGTGAGGACTAGCAGCAATGCAATGTGGGCAGAGAAGCCAGGGAAAGGTGATGAAGAACCACAGTTTCAAAATCCCAAGCATTTGTTCATGGCTCATTGCTACTAAGAAACTATGTTGGATGTTACAGCCCAGCCAAGGCTTATTCATACCCAGACACTGCTCACATGTGGCTCAATAAGGAATCTACTGGCTGACATAGTCCCTTCATGGTTGGGGTTCTGAGATCAGCAGTTCAGTTGGAGGGATCTCCAAATAAACTTCATCTGAGGTGATCCCAGACCTGATTCTTGTGTGAATTTGCCAGTACAGGGTCTTCCGGCACATTCCATCACCCCAATCAACTTATGCTCATGCTGGTCGTTGCAATTGCTGGGTCAGTTCTGTTTCCAACCCTGTCTTCCCCTTGAAGCAATGGGTGTTGCGGTCCAGCATGATCCTACCCATGTCATACTTGACCCTCATGCAAACCAGTGGGAGCTGTAGCCTAGTTGGGGTGACTCCCCATAAATCCCACCAGGCCTACCCCCTACTCTGGTTCCCATGCTTGCCAGTATGTACCTCAGACTTGTTCAGTCTCTCCCACATCCCATTTGGCCCTGGCACTTGTCAATGGGCATTGAAGCCTAGTTCAACCCAACCAACCTACTATCCAGTCCACACACATGCTGGCGAGTGCCCTTCTGTCTAGCCACCCTGCCCCTGTCCTGGTTTTCGTGCTCGCCAGTGGGAATGGTAGCCCAAGAGGGAGGTGCCCACTATCTCCCTACTAGGCCAATCCAACTTCTGGATTGTGCACTCTCCAGGTGGTTTTGGAGTTTAATTTGACACATTAAGCCCCCAGTGCCAGCCTCTGCCAGCTAATGCTGTGGCAAAGCCCAACCAACCCTCACCCACTCTAATTTTTGCTTGTACCAGTTTGGAACAGTCACCCCTGCCTGGCTTTTCCCTGATCTAGCTCACATGAGGCCCACAGGTGTTGTAGCCCTGCCTGGTCTGGTCTGGTCTGCCCCCATCCCAACTCACGCTTTATAGTGGGGGTGGTTGTCCAGCAGGGGAGCCCACATTCCCCCTGCCAGCTCTGCCCCTGCCCATTGGTTCTCACAAGTGCTGTTCGGGCACTATAACCACATCTGGTACCAATCATTCTTAGGCAATCACGTATGATAATCTCAGGCACCAATTCCCTGGGCCTGCCCTCAATTCCTCCCAATCCGCACCCCCCACACCTTGCGGGTTCACCTGAATGGCATAGAGGCCTCCATGTATGGCTCACCTCTCCTTGGCATTCCATAATGTGCACTGGTTTGTATCATGACCGAAACTGGCCTCACCCACACTCTATTCTGGTGCTCGGATTCACCAGTGGGTGATGTGAGCTGGTTCAGCCTGGTCTGCCCCCCCACCTATGCCAAATGTATGCCTGTAGGTGTCTTTCTCTGGTCTGGTCTGGGTTTTGATGGACTGTATTGCTATGTGGACTTGTGATTTGCTATTTCTAGTGGGCCCTGTTATCAGCAAGTTTGGTTAATAAGGACTTGTTAATACATTCCAGTCTTGTCTGGTGTGATCTCACTCACACCCTGCAACACTGAGACATTGTGCTTGTTGACTTCTGAAAAGACTGAAGGAAGATAAGACCTCCTTTTGTTAGTTTTTAGACGCAGTTAAGTTCTTACATGCAGCTAATTTCCCACAGCCAAGTCGTCTTTTACCGCAAGCTGAAAATGTGAGATGTGATGAGGTAACTAGGAGGTTCTTTATTCCAACAAGGGAGGAACACAAGGAGGGTTGACGAGAGAGAGAATAAGAAGGGAAATGTCTCCTGCCCTGGTGGCAGGATGGGGGCTGCCCGAGCAGGGGAAGGGGGCAAGATGGAGGAGGACGGGGCAGAGCCTGGTGAGCTTAGAAGGTGTGGGTGGTATGGGGAATTGGTTGGGAGGGGCTACAGGTGGATCTAGGGATTGGTGACTGAGATGATCACAGGTGATTGTCACAGGTAATTGGTAAGTGGGTGGGGCTTAAAGGGAAGGGCTGCAGGAGAATGGTGGGTAAGATGTCATGAGGTCACATCTCATTGGTGGATAACCAAAAATATATGTGAAAGTAATGATACAGAGTAATAGTGCAGAGCCCAAAATTGCTGACCCTTCAGGTCTGATGTTCGAGTTACTTCTCACACTTACTGGCTGAGGTTTTATTTTTGAGAGACTTAGCCCATGTTTTACCAGGAGACACCAGGGAATGCCTCTTTAGGTGGTGACAATTAGTCCTTCCCTAATGTGACAATACTCTTGCACATTACTCTTCTTGGACAAGGGCTATTTTGTGAAAATTTTCATGGGGAGTCATTAGGCATCTATCTACCTTTTGTTCTGATTTGGCTGCTTCTTCTTATTTTTTCTTTATCTTAAAAAAATCATCAAAAGATACCTATTTTTTCAGTTGATAATATAAAATGACTGAATTGACATGATTAAATTTCCAAAACTCAGGTCTTTAAGGGTGAACTACATGGCTAGCATTCCATCAATTTATGTTGAGAAAAAAAAGTATGGTTTTCTTTAGTCATTCAATTCCATTTTCCTTGAACCTGCTGAAAAATATGTATAATTTAACAAAGCAGACATGAAAGAAGTTGTAGTAAGATACACAGTTACAATTTCTAAATAAAAATGAAAATGAGTTTTCAAATTTTAGGCAACTCATTGGAAGGCAGGGAAAATATAATAGAAACAAAATTGGAGAAACTTGTGGGGAATTTGACATGAAACACAGTAGCAACCTTGTTTCTTATCTCATAAGAAAGAATAATTTTCATGTGAACAACTTCACTCTGCAAAGCAAGATTTATTTAAGAGATCAGGAGAGATCTTCTGCCATAGAGACAGGAGGGCCCTCCAAGGGAGGCAAGTCTGGAGGAAGTGGTGGAAATGGTGTCTTTTATGAACCATCTCCGGGAGGGGCTCACATGAATCACCCAAATGACAGAAGAAACAAAAACAAAAAGCAAAACAAAAAAACCCCTCATCCTCAATGGGCAGCAATGTCTACCACTTTGCTCCAAAGAAAAGGGTAAGACTGGTGGCTTACTTCGCCCATTCTGATGATAAGCTGAAAACTAAGGCACCATCCCTTTGACAGAGATCAGAGATGAAATTAGGGTGGGCCATGTCTCCTTGCTTTTGTTACAACCACAACTTTAACAGATGGGGATTGACATATTGATTCTGGCCCTTTGTTTTCTCCCAGGGGGGAGGATATGCTCTTGGAAGGGTACAAGGTAGGGGAAACACAATTTCACATTATCAACGATAATTTCACCAGGGACCAGAGACTGTAACTGCTTACTAGGCTGTCTGACTCCTCACAATAACAATTAATAGATAGTTTTAGGTTTTAATGTACTACTAATTACATCAATGCAAATTGTTGGAATACTTAAAACACACATTTTCAGAATGGATTAAAATAATGACCAAATGTATGATATTTACTAGAAACATTTCAGATGTACAAAGCAGGTTGAAAAATGAAAGGAAGGAGAAAGATGTATCACACATAAATTAGTCAAAAGAAAGCAGGAATGGCTGTATTACTATCAGGGAAATTAGGCTTCAGAGCAAAGGAAAGGACAGAGAGGGACATTATATAATGATGGAAGAGTCAAGCTGAGACACAATATGGCAATCCTGAGCACACAGCAAACAACACTGCTGTAGGAAGATGTGCAGCAGACACTTATAGAGCTAAAAGATTGCTAACTCACGATAATATTTGTAGACTCCAGTGGCCTTTACTAATGTATAAAGCCATGTAGCACAACCTCAGCAAGCACGTGAAGGGACCCAACAACACCATCAATCAAGTGGAGCCAATAGATATTTCTAGAAAGCTCTACCCACAATAGCAGAACATAAATTCTTTTCAAGACAGATGATGCTCTGGGCCACAGAATAATCACCAACAAAGTTAAGAAAAAACACTGGAATTATACAAGGTGTACATTTTAACCAAACAGACTTCAACTAGAAATCAATAAGAGAAAAATAAGAGGAACATCTCCAGGCATTAAACAACTGAATAAGATACTTCTAAATCATCTGTGTATCAAAGGAGAGGCCCTGAGGCAAAAAAGAAAAGAAAATATAACATCAGCATTTATGTAACAAAGAAAATATGCTAAGAGGGAAATTTATAGCATTAAATGTCATTCGAAAACAAGAAAAAGTCTGAAAGAGATGAGCTAAGTTCCTATGTCAAAAGCCTAGGGAAAAAGAGGAAGGCAAATTCAAATCAAGCCAATGAGGGAAGATAAAAATGTGTCAGGGTCAGCCAGAGAAAACAGAGTGAAAAAGGTGGAGCAAGTTGTGGTGAGGTAGCTAGCTAGCTCAGGATCACAAGCTTCGAAGCCACTCCCCCACCACCTAGGTGTTCCCTCCTGCCCAGCTGTGACTCCCGCCTATCAACTGAGAGGGGGCGTTATTGCATTGCTGTGTAACCACTCCGCTCAAAAGCCCCTGTAAAGCTGATGATAAGGAGGGGTTTGCTGTCTTGGCACTTGACTCTTGGCTTCCCCAGTACCTCTGAGGAAGGAAGCGCCTGAGCATGGCCCCTATGTATGTGTATTCCTCATCCTCTGTTTATTGCTTGGGTGGGACAATGAAGGTAGCAATGCTAAGATGCTTTGTGTTTCTGATTTGTGTAGTATCAGGAGTTCCACGAGAGATGAAGCTGGGAAAGGGGACTGCCTGCAGCTTTGTAAGTGTGCCCAGGTTGTCCGCTGTGTATTTCTTTTTTTTTTTTTCTTTTTTTAAAAGATTTATTTAGTTTTCATTGGAAAGTCAGATATACAGAGAGGAGAAGAGACAGAGAGGAGGATCTTCCCTCCGATGGTTCACTCCACAAGTGGCCCGCAACGGCTGGAGCTGCACCAATCCGAAACCAGGAGCCAGGAGCTCTTCCAGGTCTCCCACGCAGGTGCAGGTCCCAAGGCTTTGGGCTGTCTTCAACTGCTTTCCAAGGCTACAAGCGGGGAGCTGGAGGGGAAGCAGGGCTGCCGGGACTAGAACCGGCAACCATATCGGATCCCGGAGTATGCAAGGCAAGGACTTTAACCACTACTCTATTGTGCTGGGCCCTGTCCACTTTATGTTTCTTAGGATAACTTATATTGCTGAGGAAGTTGGGACATAGGTTTTCAGCTTAATGGATGGACTTCAGGATAATGACCATTTGTCCCTCTTGGAATTACAATCGATTGGATTGCCATATGGACTTGTGATTTGCTATTTCTAGTGGGCCCATTATCACTAATCTGTAACAAGTAGAGTGGTATAGTGTTACTTGTTCACGGGCTTGAATTAACCATAAATTTATGTTACAAACTCTGAGTACTCTGAGTACTCACTAAAAAATGAGAACCGTCGTTTATATACCTCAAGTATTATTTATGTACTAACAAGATTAAAAAAAATTAGTATAAAATGCTTTGTAAAAACCACGACGAGCAGAAAAGACCATTCTCTGCAGACACTGGATCTTGGAATCATCCATTTCTGAGCTGTAGTCCCCAGAAGAATTGTAAGCTAAGATAAATAAAATATTAAGAATAATGGCAATGGTATAGTATGATATATATTAACTGAAATAGAGCAATACAGAGTCTAAACATGTCAATACAAGATGGAGGGACCCGTGCTGTGGTGCCGAAGGCTAAGACCTGCTTGAGACTCTGACATCCCATATCAAAGGACTGGACTGAATCCAGCTGCTCTGTCTCCCACTCAGCTGGCTTGCTTCCTGCCCAGAAGCCTTAAAAAGCAACAAAAGATGACTGAGTCCTTGGATTCCTGCCACCCATGTGGGAGACTTGGATGCACTTGACTTCAACCTGATTCAAGCCAAGTTATTGTGGTCCCTTGGGGTTGACCAGCTGATGAAAAACTTTTGTTTCTTATCCTTTGTTTCTTATGCCCTGCTTTTTAACTAAGTTTTTTTTTTTAATAAAAAGATGGACATTCTGCACCAACACTGCTTGAGACCCCTGCATTCCAAATTGTACAGCAATTACAAACTTGAGACAAAAACTGACAGATTTTCAGGGAGAAATGGATCCATCCCAATGGGAGGAATTAGATAATAAACCAAACAGAGCATGAACTATTCCAGTTGATAATATGCTCTGTAGGGGAAAACAGCACAAGGAAGGGCAATGTGGAGGGGTAGGGAGAGTCACAACTTTAGCAAGGAGGTCAAGACAGAACCTTACTACTCAGTAAGCTAACTCAGGTTAGCTTTGGGAAATGAAGTGAAGGAAGAAGAAATCTTGCCTTACCTTATTTTAAAAAATGTATTTATTGATGAGGAAGAGTAAGAGAGAAAAAAGAGAGAAGAAAGGAAAGAAGAGAAGGGAGAGGAGAAGAGAAACAGATCTTCAACGTACTGGGTCATTCCCCAAATGCCAGTAACAGACACAGCAGAGTTAGGCTTATGCCAGAAACTGGGACCTCAATCAGTGTCTCATGTGGGTGGCACAGAGCCAATTCTCTCGTTCTCTTTTAAAATTTATTTTATTTATTTGACAGAGAGAGAGGTATTGTCATTCCACAGGTTCACTCGCCAAATGCTGTAACAGTTGGAACTGGAACAGGCCGAAGTGAAGAGCCAGAAGCTTCTACCTGTTCTTGCAGTTGGTGCAAAGCCTCAAGCATTTTGACCATCACCCACTTACCCAGGCAATTGACAGGGAGCTGCGCTGGAAGTGTAGCAGCTTGAACATGACCTGGCACCCAGATGGGATGCTGGTGTCTCAGGCAGTGCCTTTGCTTCTTTGCCACAATATCAGCCAAGAAAGCCAGTTCCTGATCCATCATCTGCTGCCTCTCACCAAGCATTTGGTGTGGAACTGGAACTCCAGCACATGCACTCCAATATGGAATATGGACAGTCCAAGTAATGTTTTAACCATCGCACCCAATGTCTGCCCCGCCACCCTGGTCTTTGGGGGCAAGTGTTGATCAGAGGACTCAGCAACTTGGTAAAAACGTGTGTGTGTGTGCGCGCATGCGTGCATGTGTGTGTATGTGTGTAGGGGGTTATAATCATTACTGAAAATGTCTGTGACTGGAGGGACTTCTTCAGGGGAAAGGCAGTGAGCCCAGAGGTGTTGTGTTCTGGTCCATGGTGAGATTTAAGCATTTACTCTGAAATAAATGAGTGCTCTGAATAGAATTGTGACAGGTTGAGGCTTATGGTGCAGCAGAATTTAGTATGATACAAACTATACTCCATGTTGTTCCAAATTCCTGACTCAGAACTCCTAAAAGTCTTGGCATTTGCACAGTGAAGGGATTGTCTTTTTTATGGTAACGTGATGACTCATGGGTGAAGGAAGCCTCAGATCACTGGTAAAAGCAACCATATAATTAGAGGATTGGAATTTTCAGTGTACCCTGTACCTGTGGAGAGAGGAGCAGAGCTGGAGGTTAAGTTCAGTTACTCAGAGACCACAGCTTGGTCAAGTGTGTATGTCTAATGATACCTCCATTAAAACTCTGAAATAATGGATCTGGTGGAACTCTCAGGTTGGTAAACACATTGATGAGCTTGGAAGTGTGCTTGAAGAGGATATCAGAGCTCTGTGCCACTCCAACTCCATCCTCCCAAATTTCACATCGCATCTCTTTTATTTGGCTATGCCTGGGTTGTGTCTTTTAGAATGCAAGAATGATGGTGGGTATAACTCTTTCCTTGGTTCTGTGAGTCACTCTAGTGATTTGTTACTTGAGAGAGAGAGAATGGGTCATGGGAAGCTCTCCAACATGTAGTTGACTGTGCAGAATGGCAAGTAGCTTGGTAGACTTGACCTGTGAAAGCACAGGCTACTACTCCTGAATTTTAGAATTGAATTGAACTGTAGGAACTTGTTACTTTTAGAGAATTGTGTTAGTTATTGGGACAAAGACATAACAAGTCACTCTGGCTTTTGTTCCAAGCACAGCATGACAGGGACTAACAGCAGAACAAGGAATAAGACAGTTTGAAGCCTCACATAATTACCCAGGGGATACTCAGAGGTGGGGGTGATGACATGTTTGGATTGTGGATGTATTTTGAAGGCAAGGCCAATGTGATCTGCTGATTGAATTGAGATGGCAAAGGAGAGAAAGAGGAGTTGAGCTTAACTCAATGATGTGGGAACTGGTACCCTATGAAGGACATGTTCTCTGTACTCTCTTGAAAAATATAGTTAGGAGTTGGATGGGCAGGTCAGACATAAAAGCTCATTCCAATGTTCTCACCTTTCTTTTCCTTAAACAAAAAATAAATTTACCCATAATAAGCTTTTATTTTAAAAAAGATTTATTTACTTTGTTTGAAAGGTAGATTTTACAGAGAGAGGAGAGACATAGACAAGTATTCCATCCAATGGTTCATGGCCCAAATGGTTGTAATGGCCAGAACTGGGCTTATTTGGGTCTCTCATGTGGGTGAGGGTTCCCAAAGACTTGGGAATCACATGCTGTTTCCCGGGTCATAAGCAGAGAGCTGGATCAGAAATGGAGCAGTACAGGAAATGAACTGGCACCCACATGGGATGCCATACCACATGATAGAGGATTAGCATGGTGCATCTTCGTGCTAGCCCTGAAGTTATTATTATTTTATTTATTTGAAAGGTACTGTGGGAGGAGAGGAAACATGGCCGAATACAGTAAGGATAGGTTTAAACTGACAGAGAATCAGTAGCCCGGGGGAAGCAAAGGGAGTGTGACCCCAGGAAATAGGAGAGGATGGGCTGACAGCAGAGGGGAATCTAGAAACTCATAGGCATGGAGAAGTAGCAGAGAGAGAGAGTGGAGTGGTTTTGTAGCAGTGGCTGGTAATTGGAGCTTCATCAGCAGCCAGGTAGGAAGGGGAGTTCTCCAGCAACTCAGGAGGTGAACCGAGGCGTAGTATCACCCATCCTGCTGATTGCTTGATTCGACCACAAGCAGAAGCAGAGCGACAGAGCCCAAGCAGGTGGGTGCAGGAATACAATGTATTTTATGGCCCAGACTCACCAGCAGTGCCACACCAGGTGCTATTGTATGTACTAAGGAAAAGACTGTGGGGCTGGAGGGACATCAGCGAGCTGTGCACGCATTAAGCCAAGAGCAAGCTAATTTCCAGTTGGATGCAGTGCACTGGTCCCAACTAGACATCCTACAGGTGCCACACAAAATAGGTCCAAGTGGCCCCAAGACCTAGTGTCCAGAAGCCCCAAACTTCCAACCAGTGCCACATTAGGCACTGTTTGTGTACTGAGAAAAGGATGTAGGGCTGAAGTAACAGCAGCGAGCTGTGCATGCACTAAGCCAAGAGAGAACTCACTTCTGGTTCAATACATTTCTCTGGTCCACAGGGAAAACAGTACTGACTTGGCATCCTCCAGGGTCCACCCAAAATAGGTCTTGATGGCCCACAGCATAATGATCAGCAGGTTCCAGTAAGACCAGTACCACTGACAATGCAGTGATTTAGGACAGTTGGTGTCTCCCTAATCCCAGGCACCGCTCGAACTGGATTGGAAGAAAGGCTGTCCTGGCAACAGTGTGGCCATGGCACGGGATCACAGAGGGTTGAGAGTGGCAAGCCAGGAGCTGGGCAATAGAGACCATGATGGAGCCTAGTACAAGAGGCCAGGACTGAAACTTGCTGGAGGAAGTGGCACAAGTGCCTGCAAATGAAGAACCATGTATCGAATGCAATCAGTAAAATCGGCTTGTAGACAAGTGGTCACCAAAGCTTAGAAATCAGCGTTAAGGAGGAGAATCTGATAAGCACAATAGTATTGACCAGGAGCAAAAGAAGAGACAGAGGCACAATGCATATTACTGATGCCTCCTGCAAAAGAGCAAAAGCCTTTGTCAACCTCAGAAATAAAATATTACTTGAAACAAACGAAGACATCAATATCATATATCAAACTTATGGGACACAATCAAGGCAGTGTTAAGAACATCCATTTCAATCAATACTTATGTTAAGAAATTAGAAAAGCACCAAGTAAATGAGATAACCACACATCTTAAGGAGCTAGAAAACAGCAGTAAAGCAAATCCAAGTTCATCTGGAAGCACAAGAGATCACGAATAGCCAAAGCTATCTTGAAAAATAAATACCAAGCTGGAGGAATCACAATTCCAGACCTCAAGTCACACTACAGAACAGTGTCATTAAAATAGTCTGGTACTGGTGTAGAAATAGTAGAAGATCAGTGGAATAGAATAGAAACTCCAGAAGGGAGCCCACACATGTATAGCTAACTAATCTTTGATTAGAGAACTGAAAATAATCCAGGGAAAAGCTGTTGGGACAATTGGATAGTAGTCAGCAGAAGTAAGAAGCAATACCTCACCTGTTACATTATACAAAAGTCAGCTCTAAATGGATCAAGGACCTAGATCTTCACCATGAAACCATCAGACTGTTAGGGGAAAACATAGGAAGCACTCTATAAGATATTAGTGTTGGAAAAGGCTTCTTAGAAAAATCACCAGAAGTGTAGGCAGTCAAAGCCCAAATAAACAAATGGGACTAAATCCAATTAAGAAGTTTTCATACAGCAAAGGAAATAATCAACAAAGTGAGGAAGCAATCAACAGAATGGGAGAAAATCTTTGCATGCTACACAACCAATAGGGGACTAATGTCCAGGATTTACAAAGAGCTTCAGAAACTCAACAATAGCAAAGCAAGCAACCCTGTGAAGAAATGGGCAAAGGAAACCTACCGTTTTCAAAGAACCAATTAAAATGGCTAATAGACATATGAGAAAATGCTCAGGCTCCTTAGCTATTAGGGAAATATAAATGAAAGCCATATTGAGGTTCCACCTAACTCCAGTGAGATTGACCTAAATTCAGAGCTCTCTTACAACACCTGCTAGCATGGATGTGGGGAGAAGTTTCCCTCTTCACTGTTGGTGGGAGTGCAGGCTAGTACAACCACTAATGAGGTCAGTATAGAGGTTGCTAAGACAACTGAAAATTGATCTAGCATAGTCCCAGCTATCCCACTTCTGGAAATATATCCAAAGGAAATGAAATCTGCATATGGAAAGTGACCTGTAATCCTGTATTTGCAACAGCACAATCTACCACAGTAAAGAAATAGAAACAACACAGAGGCAGATCAAAAGAATAAAGGAAAAAGGAACTGTAATACATCTACTTGATGGAATACTACTCATCCATTAAAAAGAATAAAATTCTACCATTTGCAACAAAATTGTTCTAACTACAGGCTATCATGCTCAGTGAAGTGAACCAATCCCAAAAGGACAAATATCATATGTTCTCTCTGATACAAAGCAGCCTTCATGCAAAATGCAAGATCAGTAGACATGCAGGTAAACATTCATGCACATATAGTCATCTAGAGGAACTGGATAAGAGACTATCATATCGAGATGTGAAGATACAATGCAGTATGCATCTCTACCTCCAAACCAAAAATGGAATTCCAATAAGCTGCAAAACATATCTTGATATTAGAATGCTACACCATTCTCCATACCTAGAGTGTCTGGTTACACTTAAATAGCAGAATTATGGCCTTATGACTATTTTTGAAGGACTATATTATTTTAATAAGACAGAGAAAATCAGTAGTGAGAGGGGTTCTAGGGAGGGCGGAGAGGAAATCACAGAGCCTTTGGAACTGCATCATAAATTAATTAATTAAAAAAAGAAAGGTACAGCGACAGAGAACAGGAAGACACACACACACACACACACACACAGAAATTATTTCCTCTCTATGAATGTCTTCTTTGACATTGAACTTGTTTGGACATTTACATTATTCCCAGGGCATGTCACCATCCAGTTCAGTTTCACTCATCCAAATAAGCAAGCTCTTAAAACAATAAGCAGCCATGTTTAGCACCTTGACTCCAGAATCAGGTTAGCACTTTCCAATAGATAGAGGAAGCCTGGCCTAGAATTGCTCTGTCTTCCCTGCCCAACACCTTCAGAATCCATTTCCTATATCCCCCCTTGCTTGTTCCTTAAAATCCTCAAATCCTGCTATAATTTTTAATGTGGTCTGACTTCGAATCTTGTCTCACGGTGAAGTGAAGAGTTCAGCCAGCCATAAGTCAATGGAAAATATTGGGGGTGGGTCCTGGGGAGCATCAACGCCCTTTTGTAATACAGGCATCTTATGCAAGGTCTTCATGAGCTTGCAACCTTCACAACTTCAAGAGGCCACTTTGACTGCAGAGAGCTTCTCTCTGGGATTTGGACCTTTAGAACATCCACAATCAGCCACCTACTCCCGAATGTCATCAGTCAATTTCCTAAGGCACCGTCATTTCCCTCACTCAATGCCTTAATTTTTTGCATATCTACCTTATGAATATAAAAAGGGAATTTTTTGCAGTAGTCACAATACTTTCTTATTTTCCTCTCATGCCTTGAGCACAAGGACGTAAAATGCAAAACCCACAGCCTGTACTTCTGTCCTTTAGAATTTCTGGCACAATGAGGAACACCTGCATTCTTCATTCTTTATGAGCCCACAGTAATGTATCCCATCAGTCATTCTGTCTACCTAAGGCTCATGTTCAGTAGGCCTCTGATTCCAAGTGACCACATAGTGTTTACCACTGGAGTCAAGGACCACTAGTGAAAGTCGAATGTCATTAGATCTTCATTTTCTTCAGGTCCACGCCTGTGCATTATCCACTTGTTAATTCTCATTCACTTCAGGGCTTCTTGGCCTTGAAACAATTTCTATTATAGTTTACCATTACTAGTTGGCATTCTTAGTCACACTTAACTAGTTTAAGGACAGGACATTTATTAAGCACTATAGAAAGATCCTAAGTCACTCAGAGGATGGAATGGACAGAACTGTGATAGTTAATGTTATCTCAACTTGGCTGGGCCTGAGGATGCCAAAACATCATCCTGGGTGTTACTAGGAGGGTGTTTCTAGAGCTGAACAAATTAAAAAATGTGCAAGGGTACAAGGTGCTATTTTAACATATGTATACCATGTGTACTGATAAAGCCAGAGTAATTAGCATTTCCATCTCCTTCTCACTACTTTGGAGACTTTATTCTTCTCCAATTCTTTATAAAAGAACCAAGTTGTGCATGAACCAAAAAACAAAACAAGACAAAACAAGACAAAATAAAACATTAAGCATGCAATAAGGCCCCAAATGAAAACCCCTTTCCAAGGAAGAACTTCCAAGAGTGAAAAGCCCTAATAACAGGAAAAGCTCCTCTATGAGGCGAGGCCTACCTTTAAGACCCTCCAAGAGGCAGAGTGGGTGGCATCTGGGGTGCAGTTCAATTGACTATTCAGAAGGGGGCGGAGTTAGGGCCTCTGGGATTCCAGCACTGACCATCTCCATACCCATTTTAGGAAATACTAGAAGTCTCATGATGTCAGGTCCATGATGGCAGTTGGCATGCTCTATGGTAATTTTATTAATAAATTTTAAGTGATTGCGAGCAAAACATCCTGCAGCTATTTTGGGTATTTCCAGCTAGTGCTGGTTGCAAGTCTGCAACATTGTGGAACCTGTGATTTCCGCTACTCAGAAAGGGGTAGAGGCTTACTGGTTCATGGGAAGAGGGCTTTCACTGTACCCAGGAAGGGAAGGGAGCCTGGATCTCACACGGAGGGGAGGGGAAACTGGTCTCCCAAGCCAGGCAGACAGGCAGGACTAGGCTATCTTGTGAGTCAGCTGTGGCTGTCAAAACGTGAATTGTCTGGAACTTTAATCATGTCCATGGTGACTCAGCTGGGACTATCAATTACTGGCTCATGTTGGCTCGTGCTGCCCAGCAATTTGGATGGAGATGTCACAGTTCAGCTTGGCTGGACCTGCAATAGCCCCCTATTCTCCAACCGTTGGACTAGTCATCAAAAAGCTTCTTCCCTAGTTACCCACATTCCCACAACACTTGCGGCAGTGCCTCCCCAGCTCCCACGCTTCGATGTCTACACAGGTTTTTGTGCTTTTTTTTTAAAGAGTTTAATTATTTGTTCACTGGAAAGCAGAGTGACTGAGAGAAAGGTGAATGGAGAGAGAAGAAAAAGAGAGAGAGAGAGAGAATCGTATATGTACTGGTTCACTCCCAAAATGTCTTTAATAGCCAAGTCCCTGTGCAGGCCACAACCAGGAAGCAGAAGTGCCCATTGAGTCCCTCATGCGAGTGGAGGGAGTCCAAGCACTCGGGCTGTATTTGCTCATTCCCAAGGTGCGTGTTAGCAGGAAGTTGGATTGGAAGCATGAACTATGTGTAGGCATCAATCAACAGCTTGACGTGAGCACCACAAGGTCTGCTACACTTGTATTCTTTTATTAAGAGGGGTCAGGCTACACCAGGAAGGGGTCGGATGGAGGAATCTGAACAGTTCCTCTGACAGGACACTGACCCTACAAATAAACGCAGGAAGTATGGAGGCAAACAACCCAGAAGAGGCTTTGGAAAGTGACCCACTGGCATACATTTGGCTCGGGTTGGGGGCAGACCAGGCTGAGTCAGTTCACGTCATCCACTGGCAAGTCCGAGTGCTGGAACTGTGTGGGGGCCTGGCCAGGTTTGGTTGCGATAAAAAAAAGTACAAAAAGGGCCTGGCGCCGTGGCCTAGCGGCTAAAGTCCTCGCCTTGAACTCCCCAGGATCCCATATGGGCGCCGGTTCTAATCCCGGCAGCTCCACTTCCCATCCAGCTCCCTGCTTGTGGCCTGGGAAGGCAGTCGAGGATGGCCCAAAGCTTTGGGACCCTGCACCCGTGTGGGAGACCCGGAAGAGGTTCCTGGTTCCCGGCTTCGGATTGGCGCGCATCGGTCGGTTGCGGCTCACTTGAGTGAAACATCGGATGGAAGATCTTCCTCTCTGTCTTTTCTCCTCTCTGTATATATCCGGCTTTCCAATAATAATAAAATCTTAAAAAAAAGAAAAAACAGTACAAAACACAAAATGCCAAGGCAAAATGGTCTGTGCCAGTAGGGAATGCAGCACCCAACCAGCACACCTCCCACTGGTTTAGGTGAGGGACGAGTGTGTGATGGGCAGAGCCGGGGAGAGCTGCAATACTCATTGGTTCCAATGGAGGTCGGGGCTCAGAATAGATCCAACCCAGGGGTTACAACCACCAGCTGATCGGAGTGATGGACTGTGGCGGGCACTGTGCTTACTAATAGTACATGTAGGAGCCTGGACTGGGAACGCCTCAAAGTTTCTTCGGGGATTCCCCTGAACAAAATGGAGGAATCAAAACATTAACCAAGAAAAGATGGAAGATGGAGTAGATCAATCAACCACCTCAGTTATATGTTTGCAGCGGAAAACTGGACAAGGGGAAACTCTAAGATGGACTATGTCAATCAGTGGACTCTGCACCAGCCTCATCGTACCTGGATTGTTGCTGATGATATGTTGGAGCTTCTAATTGATCGAGGTGACGCTCTGCTGGCTCTGCCTTCCAACCTGAGAGGGCCTCCCTAAGAGGCCGTTGAACTTGACTGGACAAGTGGGATGCTGGACTCTGTATGGTGTGAGCTTGTAATTAGGGAATCCCAACAGAACCTGAGCTTTGGTTATGCATCAAGGTGAAGGAACTCACCATGGGGGAAGGGTTTGGGGTGAAGGGGGGAGAATCCCGGTACCTATGAAATTGTGTCATGTAATACAATGTAATTAATGAATAAAAAAAATTCAAAAGAAAAAAAAAAAAGAGGGGTCAGGCTGGAGGTAGCAGCAATAAGAAGCTCCAGGGAGTTCGAAAAGGCTGAAAGCTCAGGTGGTACTCACTGATCCCCTGGAAGCAACTCCCTGTGGACAAGTTGCTAGCTGCACTGCTTTGAGTAGGTTACTTAATCCTTTTGGGCTTCCCAATTCTCATCTGAAATATAGGATGGGAACGTCACCATCTTGGGAGATTTGGGGATTAAACGAGACAGAGGCGAGGAGCTTAGCGTGTGCTTCGTGTTCCAGCACTTAAGTACCGGTTGTTATCTTAGTGTTATTAGTGGTTGTCATCACAGTTTTCTTATTCCCTTCACTTATATTTGATGATGACTCAGGAAGATTGCTCTCCAGTCCTCTTCCAGCCCCTGGCAATCCAGGCGAGAAGCTGATGTCCATTTTTCCGCTGGACCTAATCCCTGTTTCCTAAGCACTGTCTCCTCTCTGCACCCAGACGGCCACACACGCACATACAGAGGCACATGGAACACTACAGTATTATGTCCGGCACTGGGTGTAAGATACAGTGACCTCCAGGGGCTACCTCCACACCTGGTTTCTATCTCCTTAGTGTCTCGACTTCCTGTGCCTTGTGTCTTTGGTCCTGATAGCTTAAGGTGTCTTGCTGTAATCATTCACTCCTAGGGAAAGTTTTCTAGCTGCTTGCTGCTGCAAGCCACCCCCTCCAGGAAATGTTCCCTGAGTCACTGACAGCACAGTGATGAGTCACTCTGAGGAGGTGCAGCCTACTCAAGCCCAACTCATCCTTCTCTGTCTGATCTGGGAGGAGGCTGCCCGCTAAGCCTGTGGGGGTCGGGGCTGGGGGTGGAGAAGTAGGGGGAGCTTCTAGGTGGGGGACAAGCAGAATTCTCATGCCTTTCTTACTGGAGTGTTATACAGGTGATTCCAAAGGTCTGTGGAAGGGGTGGGCTTGGTAGTGTTTATAACACTAGGGATGCCCACATCCTGTACCGCTATCCTGGAAGCAAACCCTGGCTCTGCTCCAGCTGTCTGCTAGTTTGTTCCCTGGGAGGCAGCACTGATGACTTGAGTACCTGGGTTCCTACTATTCGCATGGAAGGGATTGAGTTCTGGGCTCCTGGCTTCACCCCAGCTCAGACTTTCCTGTTGCCAGCTTTTGGGGAGTAAAGTGATGAATGGGAGCTCCCTGTGTGTCTGCCTAACTCTCACTCTCACTCTCACTCTAATTCTGTTTGTTTCTTTGCCTTTAAGATAAAAAAAATGATTAAAAAGAGGAACCATGATTGTTTTTAAAAATTGTGGAAAATGCTATCAAATGACAGCATCTCTTTTCTGTGAATATTTTGAAGCTCCATACAACCCCAAGGTAAATTCTTAGACTCTCACAATTCCACAGGACATCAAATCATCATCGACCGTTATTTATTTTTAAATTTTGTTTATTTGCTTGAACATCAAGGGGAAGAGAGAGAAGAGAGAGACATATCTTCTATCCACAGATTCACTCCCCAATCAATTTCAATAAAAGAAGACAGGCGCTTCATCCAGATCTCTCATGTGTATGGCAAGCGCTTAAACACTAGAGTCAATGCTATGCTGGTATCACAGGTGGTGGCTTAGTCTTTTATGCTACCATTCTAGTCCCACTTACCTTCATTTAAATGCTCATTTTGTTGTTGAAATTATGTGGGTTCACAAGGGCTCATGGCTGAAGCCCCCCCCAAGTTCCAACTCTCATGTTCACCAGTGGAAACAGTGGCATAACAGAGGAGTCATCAAGGTTCCCCTACTAGGCCCACTTCCCTCCCCAGGTCTTGCAAATACCAGTAGGTATTATGGCTCACTTTATCATGGTCCACACCCCATTTTCTGGCAGGTGCTACAGCCTGGCTAAGCCCTTCCTACCCCTAGTTCTAGTTCTTGCCGGCAGGTAGAGTGACCTGGTCTACCCCTGGCCCTCATGTGAACGTGTGGTTATGTGGCTCAATACAGCCTGGTTTACATCCTGTCCTGGCTCTTGCTCATGCCAGCATACACTGTGGACTGGCTCCGCCTGGACACCCCAAGACATAGTCCACATGTATGCTAGCAGGTATTATAACCCATCCTGGCTGGTCTGTCCCCAGCACCAGCTCTCAGGCTTACCAGTAGGAGTTGCAGTCTAGCTATAGCAGGATTTTCCCACTAGTTCCCCTACCAGGCTTGCCCTTAGCCCTGGATCTTATATGTGCCAGAGGGTCTGTGGGCCAGCCTGATATGGCCTGCCCCCAGACCTGGCACTCTCCACTGGGTAATGCAGACTAGTCTGACTGGCCTGCACCCAGCCTGGCTCTAGCTGGTGGTGCTAGGGCTTAGCCCAACTTGCCTCCCCCTGCCCCCAGACCTCTCATGTAACCTGGCAGATGTCTTGGCATAGCCCAGATAGTCTCATACCAAATTCTAGCTCTTGAGAACATCAGCAGATGCTGGGGCCTAGCTCAGGCTGGCCTACGCCTAGACCCAGCCCACAAGCATGTTTTCCCAGTCCCAGCTCTCATGCTTACCAGTAGAGCTGTAGCCTAATAGAGAAGTCCACAAAGTTCCCCTACCAGGCCTAATGCTAGCCCCAGATCTTATGTGTGCTGGCAGGTGCTCGGATTCGGCTTGGTGTGGCCTGTCCCCAATCTCAGCTCTCACAGGCAGGTGTTGCAGCCTAGTCCAGCCTGTCCCACATCCTATCCTGGTTCTCACATGTGCCAGTAGGTGCTGCACCCTGGCCAAACCCAGCCTCCTCTCAGTCCCAGCTCTCATGAGTGTCAGTGGTTTCCAGTCCAGTCTGGCTCAGCTTGTAACCAGCCCCAGGTCTCGCACCAGCTAGAGTATTCTGTAGTCCCACAGAAGCTGCCCAAAAATCCTCTTATCTGCCTCTAGATCTGGTTCTTCACATTATGATGGGTACTGTGATCCAACCTGCCACTTACAGGTGGGTACTGAGGTTTAGCCCAGTCAGGCATGGGGGTGGCAGGCAATACTACTTAGCTCAGCCCAGGTCTCCCATTTGTACAGGTGACTTGGCCTGACCCAGACATACTTTCTGTTTTTTTTCCATCTCTAAACAACCCTGTCTCAGCTCCCTTGCTTACCTGTGAATGCCATGGCCCAGTCTGTGAAAGCCCCCAGAAGTCACTCCTCTGTCAAATATGCCTTCAGAAGCCCTGCCTCCAACATATCCCTGGACCCTTCCTGGGGCAATCTACATCCCCCTCCCCACCAAACAGAGGTGTGCAGCATGCCTGGAGGCGGGAGCAGTGTCCTGCCCTACTCTCCCACACCTACCTTGAATATATTTACGAAAAAAGAAAAAGAATAGAATAGGCCACTATACTGGCATACTGGTATGGTTAACATGGATTTGGCATTAATTTGCCTGAAAATTTGGAGGCTCATGTCTGTCTGTCTGGGGTCTCAAAGGACTTCATGATTAATTTCAGGTGTACAAATACACAGAATGTAGATGTCACTAAAAAGGCCAGGCTTCTCTTATCCCCTTGAATACAAGAAAAGTTCTCCCTAAAGAGCCAAGATTTTTTTTTTTTGAAAGACAAATCAAATTTATGGAGAGAAATAGAGACAGATAAACCTCTTCCATCTGCTGTAATGGCTGTAATGGCTGGAGCTGGGCTAATCCAAAGCTAGGAGACAGGAACTTCTTCCTGGTCTCCCATGTAGGTTCAGGGTCCCAGGTCTTTTGGGTTATCCTCTGCTGTTTTCCCAGAGCACAAAAAGGGAGCTGGATGGGAAGTGGAGAAGCCAGGTCATGAACTGGAGTCCATACGGGATCACGGAACTCACAAGATGAGGATTGAGCCATGAGGCATTGCACTGGGCCTGAACCAGAATATTTCTTGCAAATTTTTCTTCTCTTAAGATGTTTATATACAAGTTGAATACTTTTCAGATGTGTTGGATTTTCATTTTCTCATAAATTCAAGCAAAATGTTGACTTAGCTGAAGATCTCTAGTGTATAAGAAGGCCATATTTGAAAGTGTTAAGATTCTTTAATAAAAAAAAAAAACCATAGGAGAAAGCAAGAGAAGATAAAGAGAGATTAAAGCAACATTTCAGTTGAGGAACTTGGAAAATTCTGAACATTTTCATGTGAAATTTAGCTGCAGCGTATTGGATATAAATAATACATTGAAACTTTTATGTAGTTAAGCATTACAAGAGTTGGACAAGCTCTGCAAGGATTTGCATTTCATTCCTTTTTTTTTAACGTGTTAACTAAAAATAAAACAATTTTAGGCATATAAAGCAACTAAGACAGTAAGGAGAACTGGCAATAAAAAATGAACCATTTAATTGAGTGCCTGTGTCTGGGATTCCTGGGATTCATTTACGGGGAAAGGTCACCCTGGAATGGAGAAAGCAGGAGGAATGCCCTGAATTATAAGGCAGGACATTGGCGTTGGCCTTCAGGCATGTCCCATCTTCTGCCTCTGGCTCCTCATAGAGCCAGCTGAAATCCTTCTGCAGTTGGTAAAGCCACAGATGTGGATGAGGGCAATGACGGGTGGTGAGAGGAAAGGAGTGGATGAGGATGGCCTGGAGTCTCAGCTCCTTCTGCATTCCCCTCTGCATGACTTATTACCTGGAGAAAGAGGCATTGAGAGAGAACAAGATGGTTGATCCTGGAAGGCAGCCGTAGCGGAGTGCAGAAGGTTTCGGACCAAAGGTCCTTGGAGTCCACTGGAGGGAGGCAGGTGCCACGCAAGCGAGGAAGAGTTGCTGAAAATGTTCAAGATTGCAGCTGGTAGCCCAGGAGGGCAAGCACAGAGGGTACCCCGGCTGCAGAATAAAGCCTGGTGAGTTTCGGATCTCTTACCTGGAACTTGGCTCCCATGGACAGAACAGGGCTGGGCCAGCACCCAGCAGCCTTTGCATGATTGTATTTACTGTCTCAGCCACCATAGTTAAACACCAGAAGAAGGGGCTTATACAACAGAGATTTATTCCAGATGGCTCTGGAGACTATAAATCTGAGTTGAACATGCCAGCAGGTTCAATGCCTCAAAGATAACTGATCCCACTGGCATGTTTGCCATGGCCCATCCCCTCACACCTTCACCCTGGAGGTGAGATTTTACATGGACACAGCTAGACAGCCTCAGCACATTTTCAATTCTCTTGTACGTATACATAGAAGAGGAACTTCTGGCTTTTATGACAATGCTTTGTTTAAGTTTTAATGAACTACTACTTTCACTTTCTTATACCAGTGAAGACATGGAGGCTGGGATGGTTCAGGGCAGGCAGTACCCACAGCCAGAAAGCAGCAGGAATGAGATTCAGGCGTTGTTTCTGACCCAGAGCACATGCACCAGCTGCCTAACACACTGGCATAGACATGCTCCTCGCACTGCATTCCAGAGGACTATGTTACCTCATCTGATGGGGCAGGAAGGGCACTCTGGAAAGATGTGTTAAATTCAGAAGTGTGTGGGAGCTTGTGCATTTATGCAGAAAGAGATAACTGAGGCTTTTTTGTGGGATGCATTGACAAGGCAGAGGTTAAAGGAGCCAGACCTCAAAAGTCCTTATGTACCATGATTAGGAGTTGTGTGTGGAAAGATTTGAAGCAGAAGGATAAGTATTAAACATATGCATGGAAAAGCACAAATGAAACCTGCACGCAAGTGAAAACGGGAAGAGACTGGGAAGAATTATTTGCAGGCGCATGACATCAGGTTAATAGCTTTGCTGTAAAAGGACTCCTAAAATGGATTATGAGGACACTTAAACCGAACTAGATAAATGGGCAAAGGACACGAACAGATGATTCACAAAATAAGAAATGCAAAGCAGTAAACAAACATATGGAAAAATGTGCAACTTCCAGTATAATCAAAGGCATGCAAATTTAAACAACAGTAAGAAAACCATCCTTTGCCTATCAGATTAGCAAATGTTTGTCAAAATGATAATAGCAGATTCTGGAGAGAGTGAGCAATAAGAGGAGTTTCTGCACTTTCTAGGCGTGTTCAAATCCTGGATACCAAATGCTCCTTTCCCTGTAACGCTGTAATTCTGGTTCTGGCAAGCAGCCAATTCATTGGAAGTTACAGCTATGTGCTGTTTACAGCAAAGGGAAAAAAAAAAAAATGCAGAAGGCAGCCCAGGGCGTGTAAGCACCATGGGCACCCACACAGCCCTGACTTCTCAGGGACACCCCAAGAGCTACTCAAGTCAGACTTTGTATGTTTCCTACCAACCCCACTTTGCCACTCTGGTCTTCATGTTTCATGCCTTTGAAATCCCTGGGAATCGCCCCACATTTGTTTTTCCCCTGTGTGTAATCCATTCCCTTCTGACATTGCAGTTACGCCTCAGGATGTAGCTTAACTGTCAGCTTTCATTTTTGCTCTGGTTCTCATGGCCTCGAGCTACCTTTGATTTTGTCACCTCCCAATTACTGTCAGAGCCTTCTTTTGTTGTCTGTTCACCTGGAAACGAGTGAGGAGTGGGAGGAAAGGAGAGGTATTTAGGGGAGAGATCCATGATGAAGCTACAACGGTGTTTTTGTTTATAATTTTGAAGCATTATTTTTTATTTTTATTTTTCATTTTCCAATTTTTGTAGCAATAGGGCTTCCACCTGATTTGAAGCAAATACTGCTTTTGGTTAAGCTTGATTAGGTCTGTGTGGTTGAACCAGATGTATAATACATTCTATGTTTCTTTCTGATTTTGGACATTTCAGTGATAAGAATGTTTCCATTCTCTTGTCTGACCTTTCTAGAGTTCCTCATCATTCTCATCCCTCCTCCACAATCCCACCTAATATAAAATATAATAAGCTGTTTCTGTTACTCTCTATCTGAAAAGTAAATCTCCATTAGGTTTATTTTCCATCTTTAGCAGAATAAATCCAAAATTTTTCACTTGGCTAACGGATCGCCCACACTTCACGTCTAGGCTCTACATACACGGTAGCTTCTCAAAACCCTAATCCAAATGATGCAGATCTCAACCCGCTCCTCCCATGATCTGCCTCAGGTGTTCACCCTCCATCACCTGTCTGGCAGATCTTAACTCCCTTTTCAAAGCCAAGATCAAATATCTCTTCTAGAAGAAAGCTTTCTCTGATGTTTTCCCAAGCAAGAATTGGCCATTCTATCCACCAGATCCTAATGTTTTTGTCCATGGCATTGCTCGCTGCTTTTGTATTGTTTTGAGATTTGTTTTCCTGTGTCCCCGGGCAGACTGTGAGCTCCTTAAGGATAGTCTGGTGTCCTACTCATCTCCACACATCCCAGGTTGTGTGTACAGCCAAGAATGTTAAGAGCTCTCTGAATGCCATTTGACTGGAGAGAGTGGAGACAGAGTGGTCGGCTTCCTCAATGGGAAATCGAGATGGGGCTGGTAGAATGTATGCAGGTGGAAGTTTGGACAGCCGAAGTCAAGCACCAGAGAGAACTATAGAAGAGAGGGTCTAATCTAAGGGCAGAAGACAGGATGGAAATTTCCAATATACAGGGCATTCTTTGAAGACAGATTCCTGCCTTCTGGGTATTCCACTGGCTCACAGGGATGCAATGAAGGTTGTGTCTGAAATCCTGATTTCCCTGAAGATGGAGTCACCCACTCCCTCAGCAGCAGGGAGTGTGGCTAGGGAACGACACCTCAAGGAAGCTCATGTCCTGTCCTGGGAGCATCCCCAGGCAATCTGGTTTAGAGGAGTATAATGGTCCAGTCCCTTTGCCACAAGGATGGGCAACTAAAGGTGATCCCAGAATCCCAGGATCCCAGACTCCTCTGAGGTCCCCTGTGGCTGCTTGTGTGTCTGCGTTTTTCACTTGACCATGAAATAAGTGCTCACTAACGAGTGTTCATTCCCATCACTCTCTAGTAAGCTCCTGGCATGTAACTCTCCTTTCCAGAGGCTTCTTCCTTAAGAACTGACCTGAAAAAGATGCTATTTCAACTACCTGTGCTTGCACTCCAGCATTTTCACTACATTGAAAAGTACTTGCTTACTGTCACCAACATCGACTGCAGAAATTTATCAAGATCCTTTTGTCATTTTGGAAATTTCACTGTGGCTCCAACATTACTGAACAACGTTTCCACTTCCTCATTTATGACCTGAGTGGATTTCTTTTCTTTTCCATAGTATTTTCTAAGGTGTCATGTTTTTGAATTATAGTCCTATGCACCTAAAAAGATTGGAAATTAAGATAGATTTAGAAGTGGGCCAGGAGGGGACAGGAAAAATCAAAGTGTTGTTTCTCCTCCTTATTAGTTGACTTCTAAAGGACATGTAAATTTTTAGAGGTTATAACACTCTGACTTTTAGGGGAGGATGACTTTGGCCAGACATATTTTTACTCCTAGCTGTTAGGGTTAGTTAGAGGGGTGGACATTTGATTATTTCATATCAGTAAAAGGCTATGGCTTGGGAGAGGTAGCCAAAGGGTGTTTGATATTTTTAATTCATGCCCTGGGGTATCTTTTTAAATTTTTTGAAATAGGAGAGGGAGGGAGAGAGGGAGGAGAAAAGAGAGAGGGAGGATGAAAAGAGAGGGAGGATGAAGAGAGAGAGCAAGGTAGAGAGAGATTCTACACTCTTCCTGAAATGTGGTTCACTTGCAAATGCCTCAAATATCTGTAACAAGCAGCATTGGACCAGACTGACACCAAGAACCAGGGGCTCAAACCAGGTTTCTCAAGTATATGGGAGCAACACAATTACTTGCACCATTATCTACTGCCTACCGGAGTGCACCCTGGCAGGAAACTGGAATCAGAAGTGGAGCCAAGACTCTAGCCCAGTTGCTTTGACATACAGATATCTTAAGTAATATAACCACGATGACAAATGCCCAACCCTCCAAAGGTTTATTTGGAACAGCAAAAGCTGAGATGATCAGACATTCAGCCATTGCTGAATGGTCCCTCTCAGCAACCTTCTTCCATTGCCTTGAAGATGTGGCTGGCGATGGTGCTGCATTGGAAAGTAGACAGGGCCCTGTGGGAGGGATTGTGAAGGTTATCACTGGGTAGGTGGGGAGGTCTCCTCATCCCCATCCTTTGGAATTAACTTCAGTTCCATTTTCTTCAATCATTCCTGGCACTTGGTCCCCAGTTTGACCCTCAACCCCAACTAATTTTCTTCTCTCCCGTAGTCTCTACAGCTTATCCTGCTTTACCTATATTCCTATTCATGTTACAGTAAACGTGTTCTTGTTCCACAATTTACTATTTTATTTTCTAATATTTGTGAATTCATTTGGCAGACAGACACTGCAATCATGGGTAATATTGACTATTAGGGGAGAACATCCCTCCTCCCATGTTCCCGAGGAGCAGCTGAATAGCACATCACATATTAAATCAAATGAGCAGGCATTAGCATCAGGTGTAAACAATCTACGTTGCACAACTTCTGCCACCTTGCCAAATCCCCTAAGAATTAGATGTGAATTCCAACCCACCTCACTAATTAATTCAAAACAATAAAATATTCCAGAAAGCAGTTCTCTTTCATATTATAGAAAGTCACACAGACATTTAAAAATGCTTAGAAACTGCAGTGGGGCGGAATATCCATCCTGTTGGTTATTTTTAGTCTAAGGAGATTTCTTTGTCAACTTCCATTTCTAAACTTTCATTGCTTTAGGAGACAAATGGTGCACATACAAGCATGTGAATGTTCTTGTTGTCTGATTCGTCTTTGAAATTTTAGCACCTAGCACAGTTCTGGGCAGTTATTGTGGTAGGGATTTAAATCCTAATGTGCTCCTATGGCATAGTAGACAATTCAGCAATTCACTGGACACAAACTTTCTCTGTTTACTCGAAATGTTGATCCCATGCAATTTCTAACCAGTTTTCTAAGAACTCAACTTGTTGAAGATCACACTGTTATTGTGGGAACTGGGGAGCAAGATGTTGAAAGATACTGCTTGATTTCCAAGTTTACAGACTGACTTTCACTGTGTTACAGAATTTGCCCGTGGCAGTTTTGTTTGGCCTTAGGTAAATATGTGTTCTCACTGTGTGAAGTACTTATCCCTGTGTTTGGAATACCTAGTTTGACATTCAGTGTTTTGGTCTTACTTAAACTAACAGGGATGGCAAAAAGGCGTCTGGTCAATAGTTTCTGCTTTCCTGAAGGGTGTTTTCCATTTTAAATGAAGAACCCAGAAAAGTCTACAGTTAAGTTCTTAAAATACCTCACTTAGCAACCTGAGGAATAAGCATAAACTCTGCCCATCTGAAATAGAATTACATTCAGGTTCCATATCACAGCTTCCAAGGTCTCTGCTTACTTCTATGGCTCCACCTCTCTACATTATTAATCCATTATTTTACTATTGTCCCATTTGTGTTTTTGTGCATTGCCTTTTCTGCAAACTGCCTCATTCACTGCCTATACCAAATATGCTTGCAAGAGTGCTTTGCATTATCAAGGTCATTAAATATACATAAAATTTGGGTCAAATTGGGGCTCACCGCAATAACCTAGTGGCTAAAGTCTTTGCCTTGCACATGCCGGGATCCCATATGGGTGCCAGTTTGTGTCCTGGTGGCCCCACTTTCTATTCAGCTGCCTGCTTGTGGCCTGGGAAAGTAGTCAAGGACCGTCCAATACCTTGGGACCCTGCATCCATGTGGGAGATCCAGAAGAAGTGTCTGGCTCCTGACTTCTGATTGGCTCAGCTCTGGCCCTTGCGGCCACTTGAGGGAGAGAATCATCAGATGGAAGATCTTCCTCTCTGTCTCTCCTCCTCTCTGTATATCTGGCTTTCCAATAAAGGTAAATAAATCTTTCAAAAAGGGTCAAATGTTTTCAAAGGTGAAAGTTTGACCTTTGACGAAGCAGGTTTGGGACAAGGGAGTCCAGACACTTTAGAACCTGGATAACATCTGTGGATACAGGTCAGCCTCCTGTCCCCATTTTTAGGTGGCCTGGCCCTCTCTTGCCTCTGGCTCTGGATCCTTGTTGACCTGCAGATGATTGAAGTCTAAAGAATGATACATTTATAACTGTTCCCTGCAAGATGCCTGGGGGAGAGGGCTCAGCAGGTAGGGAAACAGAGCTCCAAAGTTCAATAAGTTCTCTAGAATCCTTTAAGGTATCAGATATATATGGAACAGTAAACTAAATTGCAGAAAAAAGTTAACATTTGGGAAAACAGAAAGAGTAGCTTTGTTCCTGTTGAGAAGATATGTTCCCTGTATGCATTCTGTTCCTTCTGAGCTGCGAGTTTCCTGATGTGGCATGATTGTGTTTAAGACGCAGAACGGGACCACTTATCATTTCTTCTCACTGCAAGAAAAAGGAGCAAATATTGAGGTGGTAGTTTTGAGGAGGGGATATTTAATAATTAAATGAATGCACTAATTATTCTAAGTCCATGTTAATGAAATAACATGTTCTTCCCTTAATTGATATGTTCCCTAAAAAGCTAGTTTAAAATGTTTTCCTTCATTTGTCCTTGCTGGGTGGCATCACTATCCATGGTGCTGAAATATTTTTTTCTTTAAGCAAGCAGCTTGAGTGGAGATAATGCTACTCTGATCTTCCACTTCTGTGGCACTACAGGGAGATTCACTGATTTCAAAACTCTTTTCACACACAGGCTGTGCCTTTCTTTACCTGGAGCTGTGTAGAGATATACAGAAGGTGTTTTCTTCTCTTCTGTCTCCATAGATTAAAAACCTTGGCTTGACAAAAACAAACAAAACCAGGGAATCCCTTTCCTTTTCATGGGATCTCTGAAAGCAAAACAAATCTACATATATAAAGAAAGCTAATTATGGAAAATTTTCTAAATAAAGATAAGGAAGAAAATGAAAATAATTTTTCTTATACCCATAGAGAATTACCATTGGCATTTTAATAAACATTCTTCATATAGACAGAAGATGCAAGGCATGTTACTACTATATAGAATGATGGCAGTGATTCCACCTAGGAAATGATCAGGTACTCTTGTCTATGTTAATGAATATACTTCTGTATTCTTTCAAAAATAGGAATAGCATAATTGTGGGGACTACCATGATTCATGACCATTTTTTGATTGTTCACAGATTCTTTTTATTACCTTTGTGATTATATGCTATACTATAAGAATTATTAGAGTTGCATGATTCTTCATATTTGTTTCTTCAATATAATTTTTGGAATTGGAATCATTGGATTACACAAATTAAGTCTTTTGACTCATGTTGCTAATTAGACCACTTTGCATACCCACCAGCAACTCATTTTCCTTCACACTAGTATACCAAATATTGTTATTTTGAAAAACATTTTTAGATTTTATGAGTAGAAATGGCATTTTGATGCTAGTGAGATTGGATTTTTTCAAGTGTTTTTGGTTGCCTGAGTCTTTATCTAACTTTCTTCTCATAATATTTGTGAGCTTTACCATTTAGGCTTTGGAATAAGATTATACAATATGAGATTTAATGTTTTTTCTTTGAACTACCAAGCCATACCTATTATGGCAATAAATATGTGTCTGGGACTGATCCTAGTTTGTCCTGTGTTTCTTGCCTTTTAGACACCTTCCTTCCCAGCCTTCCAAAGCTCCTCTAGTTTTAGTGATAGTGATTCATCAGTGTCTGTGTGACTTTATTACTTATACCCATAGCACATTTTTTTTAGATTTTATTTTATTTTATTTTTATTGGAAAGGGCAGATATACAGAGAGAAGAGACACAGAGAGGAAGATCTTCCATTTGATGATTCACTCCCCAAGTGACTGCAACTATCGGTGCTGCACCTATCTGAAGCCAGGAGCCAGGAAATTCATCCAGGTCTCCCATGTGGGTGCAGGGTCCCAAGGTATTGGGCTATCCTTGACTGCTTTCCCAGGACATAAGCAGGGAATTGGATGGGAATTGGAGCTGTCAGGATTAGAATCGGTGCCCATATGGGACTTTAACTGCTAGGCTACACGCCAGGCCCCCATAGCATCTTAACTCAGTTCTAAGAACTGTCCTGAGTGGTAGGTGAGGCCAGCCATGGTGTCTGTCAAACAGGAAACTGAGGTACACTGAGGCTAAAGCACTTTCTCAAGATCACAAATTAGTACCAAGTGAAGGAAAATCTTTAACCAGAATCTCTTAAGAGTCTAAAGATGAGATGAGAATCTAATCACACTGATGCTTAATGACTCTCAAAATGTATCTTTTTCAGAGTTATTTGCATTTAAATAGAGGAACCTGAGGCAATCCATACTTAATGTGCCCTGGATACCAGGAAAAGAACTATTTTAGGGTTTTTATTGGAGAATCTCCCACCTACTGAATCTCACTATGTTAGGTGCTCACTGACTTCTTCATCCTGGCACATCTTAGCGTGGGTAACTTGAAACACCAACTACAAGTCTGAATACATGTACCATAGGCCCCAAACAGAAAGAAAATAGGGACAGTTTCCATCATTCACGTTTAACTGATGTCAATGTTCAGAAGCCTGATTTTTCTAATTTTTTTTCAAAGTTACTCAAAATCACTCTTTCCTTGGCTCTGAGAGTGAGTTTTGAGCAGCTGTTAAGTGTGTTCTTTAAATCATAGAGTAACAGAATCTAGGAGATCACATAATACTGAGCACGAGTGGCCCCTCTTTGCACATGAACTCAGCCTTCAATGTGCTGCAGTTATCCTGAACGTATGTGGTAGCATTACCCTGGACCCCTAGTGGAAACCAAGTCAGCACAGTAGGTGAGGATGGCCCTGTTCAGCATCTGGTCAGGGCTCTTATTGCATGCTGGCTTTTTACACTGTACGTTCACAAAGATGTGTCAAGATCCACTTAAAGAATACCCATTTAGGGTACACCCATTTAAGGTAAACCCATTTAGGGTATATTCCTCCCTTACCCTGGATACGGACCTTCTGCCAGAACCATTGCCTTAGATACATTTCACTTTCAAGAACTTTAAATATTTTATGGACGAAGGGATTATTATTTTTGAGATTTTTTTTTCTGGGTTTAAGGGCAACATTTTGTTGCTATTCTTTTTTTGAACTTTTCTCTTTTTTCCCCTTTTTAAAATATTTTTTTCATGATATCGTATTGCAGGCATAGGGATTCTCCCCTCCATCTCTGCCATTCCCCTCTCCAACAGTTTTGCCCATACTGCGTTATCACAGTAGTAGAGTCCTTCAGCAACATTGTGCTATTGAAGTGTGTCATGACATTGTAGGCATGGACAGCGGCAGATATTCCTGAAGTAACAACAGAAGAGAAGAGCTTATTCCAATGAGTATCTAGTGTCCTGCCTATATTCTCTTTGCCTCCCTCTGTATCATCTTTTGAAGAATGTTCTTAGTATCTTTCTTGGTGGTTTAATTTTTGTGGCATTATCACACTGAAGTGAAGAATTCTGGAACTTGAGGCATAGTGGCAGAGTACAGGATTATAATTTTGCTTTTCCTGTTAAAGAATTGAGGATTGACCTGTAGTTGACCCCGAGTTGACTGGAAAATGCAGGAAAGATGGAGATCGCAAACAGATCCTGACTTTAATTTACAAAGTTAACCCTCATCTAGTGGTAGACGATCTTTGGTTCAAGTAAGAGAAGCCTGATGATGGCCTTGGATCTCTGAAGCAGTAATTGGACAGTAGATGGCCATTGTTCACAGACGGGTCCCAATGGTTCGTGCATTTGGAGAGCAACAGAGAAGTGATATTATTTCTGTAAATTAGGTTCAATCAGACCTCATCCTGGAAGGATCTACAGATTTTTTCCCCCATCAAATGGTTATTTTTAACACTTGTGTTATACACCAAATAAGGTGGAAGTCAAGTTTAAGATGGAGGGAGTTGAAAAGGACGGTTCTATGTAAATGCAGACAACTTTCATCTCCTGTTTTTGTTGCACTGAGTGAGCTCACACGGGGATCCAGTCTACTTGGTCAGCAGGCCTGGCAAGGCAGGATAGCTGAGACCTCATAATACAGAGCCCTGGAGCTTCATATCTCAAATGCCTACATCTTTGAAGAAAGTATTTCAGAAAGCAACAGTTATAGGTGTCTGAGAATGAATTTTTTGGAACATAGCCTGTTTTAAATAAGGAATCCATATGATTTGTCTCAGAGAAAGACATGTTCCAGCCATAACAGACAACTCCTGTAAGTGTCTTGGGTTATTTCACATCCATGGGCATGGGTGGCAACACTACCCAGAAGCACCTGGAAGTCACTAGCCTTGTGGCAGGCAGTTGTGCTTTGCTCTCAGTTTGTCAGAAACTGTTTTCCACACAGCAACTTCCCGTGTCATTACTGAATGCAGTGAAGTCTTGCCTGCTGCCTAATTATTCCATTTTCTGTGCCTCTGAAAGATTTAAAGATACATGATCATGAAAGTCCACGGCAAAGGCCTCGTTCTGAAAAATGAATTCAGGCTTTTTCTCTACCTGACAGTGTGTCTGAATCAGACACCATGGAAGTTGAGCATTTAGGTTTCCTTCTCCATTTTCTGTACACAGAAATGGATTTTAACAGCAGCAAGCAGAACAGAATGGTTTGGTTGACTTTTCTTTGTTGTTTTAAGCTATGACTTCTATGTTGTGTAGATATCCAAATCAAAACCTCTCCATGGCAGAAAACAAGGATGGATCAGGGTCCAAAGATGATCCCAGATCCAGCCTCACTAACTAGTGCACAAGACGACTGTCTCTATATCAAATTCATTCTTTTGCTCAGAGAAAAGAGCATCAAGGTGTATTAAAGTTGAGTAAGGGCTTTACTTGGTGTACACATCCATATTAACCAGAATTCTTTTGATTGCCAGTGACAGAAACCCAATTCCAGCCAGCTTAAGCAAAAAAGGGGAAGGAAATTTATTGGTATGAAACCAAGCTATCTCAGAGAAGAAAAATGAGCTGTAGGAATGTGTGAAACTCAGAGACTGGAACTGGCAGCTAGATGAAATCAAGACTCTGTATCTCCCTGGCCAATTGTTTGTTTTTCCATTGATCTGGTCTTCATTATATTGTATAACAGACAAGTTTTCTCTGTTGGGCAGTGACAACTCTGGGGTCCATCTCTGGAGCTTCCAGCAAAGGAAAAATGATTTATTCCCGGTTAGCTCTGTTAAGGAAGAAATGAAAGTACCCATGAAAGTCTGTGATATTTTAGGTTAGGTCTTTATTCTGCACTGCTCCCCACTGTGGGCACAGTACTAAGATTGGCCCATTCAGGATTACAGGCCCTGTGCAGGAGACCAGGTTGTCACCTGAAGAAGGTGGAGGTGGGCCAGAAAGAAGCTTGCTGGGAAGTTGACAACCACAGCACCAGAACATTTAGCAGCAGATTTGTGCAAACATGAAGAATGTTTCCAGGACCCATGAGAAAAGCCCAGAGTTTACTGAGGGGATGCTGTCTCATGTGAAATCCTAGGTTCATTTTTCTATCTTGAAGCTTGTATTTATTTCATGCCAGGACCCTCTGCCATCTTGTGAGGTCTTTTGGAAATCCTTGTGAATCTCCCACAGAATCCTTATGAGAAGAAAGCTAGCACCACAACCTTACATGGGACAACACTGATTGGTGGGGCTAGGTCAAGGTCTTGGGGAATGTTAGTGCTTTGTTGGGTTTAGCACAGCAAATAGATGCCTCAGTCATAGGAAGTCCCTTTCTCACCATTCTCCTGCTTCACATGAGGATCGTTTGTAAAATGCAATAATTTTGTTTGAAGGGGGGAGAGAGAGAGAGAGAGAGAGAGAGAGAGAGAGAGAGAGAGAGAGAGAGAGAGAAAGAGGGAGGGAGAAATTTACCACCTCAGTTTTTATTTATATAGTTGCCACAGCCAGGGTTGGGAGCCAGTAACTGAATCCTGGTCTCCTATGTGGGTATTTGAGAGCCAATGACTTGAGCCATTACCTTCTGTCTTCCACAATGTGTATTTGCATGGAATTGGAATCAGTAGCAGAGCCAACACTTGAATTCAGCACCCCAAGATGTGGTATGGGAGCCCTGAGTTGTGTCTGAATTTTCATGCCGAAAGCCTCCCATGAAGATGATTTTTGAAGCAAATTTCTTGTAGAAAGAAACATGGAGTAAAAACAAACTACTCAATAATAGTTTATTCTCTAAAAATGATTACCAGCCTCTCTGGGACTGTACACTAGATTTCACATTGTCTAGTCTTGATCCATGGATAGTTGCGTGTCTTTGCTCAGTTTTCCCATAATGCAAAGCTGGAGGCAGAGTTTGTGTGTTGCTATCTTAGCAGGGGATAAAATTCCAGGATAAAAGACTGAGGTAGAGGAGGAGGGAGAGTCTTGCTAAACGAGCCAGTCCTCAATAACTGCTTTTTCTCAGGGACTCTTCTGCAAAGCAATATATATATGTGTGTATATATAATATATATGTATATATTATTCTGAGGCCAGTCCATCTGCTGGAGTGAAGGAAACAGTCTCTTCCAGATCCCATCTCCTACTGACCAAATGTCTGGCCTCTGCCTTTTGGACTTGCTTGTACTTTCAGACCATGCCTCAAGATATTCATGCCTTATTGTCTGATGGCAACATCCCCTTGTGAGAGGCTGGAGATGGACGGTGCAGGCCTGAGGCTGCCAGGTTAGGCAGGGGCTAAATCGAGCTGGTCAGCACAGTACCAACTCCAGCAACAGACTAAGACCTCTTGCTGGGGAAGCTGAAAGAACTGATGGAATAGATTTGCAAATTCTACTTCCTTCAAAATCAGAATTTTGATTCTAAAACTTTCGACACACTTCTCAGTGAGTAATTTAGAACTCAGGAGAGTTTTAAGGGTTTTGTTAAAACAACGATGACAACAACTCACAGCCTGGCCTGGCGTGATGGCCTAGTGGCTAAATCCTCACCTTGCATGTGCCAATATCCCATATCGATGCCAGTTCATATCCTGGCTGCTCCACTTCCTTTACAGTTCTCTGCTTTTGGCCTGGGAAAGCAGTAGAGGATGGTCCAAAGCTTTGGAACCCTGCACCTATGTGGGAGACCTGGAGGAAGCTCTTGGCTCCTGGCCCCTGGACCCTAGCTTTGGATCAGCTTGGCTCCGGCCACTTGGGGAGTGACCCAGCAGATGGAAGATCTTTCTCTCTGTCCTCTCTGTAAATCCATCTTTCAATAAAAACAAATAAATCTTTAAAAAAAAAAAAACCTCATAGGCAACCACTCCAGTTAGTACTAGGCAAAGCTTAGCAGAAGCCCTGCTTGCAACTCTGTGTATATTTTTTGCTTCTCTATGGCTCCTCAAACATCAGACCCCCATTTGTGAACATTTATGGCAAAATTTCCTAAATGCTTGATGAGGTAAGAAACAAGTCAACATCTCCTAAATATTCATGAGCTATTTAATGGTTCAATCTCAGTGGGTAGCAATATGTCTATCAGGATCTATTTATTCTCATTACTTCAGTGCTGCTCTGGAGCGAAGCACTATAAACAATTTATGATGTGTTGACAGGACAGATGAATGCTAGGATAACAGGCAGAAGAGGAGAAAACTTTACCCCGCAAGTGGAATGCAACGGCATGACTCTGAGAAGGCTGACGGGACACGCCGTGATGGTTGGTGTGCTCAGCTGTTTATGCGCCAGCCTACAATCCTCTTCTTTCATACCACGGCAATTACAAGTCTGGATAGCTGCTTTCTGCACTTGGTGCTTCCAGGGCAGAAAATACACAGCCTCTGCTTCCCACAAACCATGGCCAGGAAGGTGCAGGAGTCAGTAGCCCATGAGTGTGTATAGCCTTAAGAACCTTTTGGGGGAGAAGTCAGTTCATGCAACAAAAGTCATTTCACTCAGGTTCCCAGTAAAATCAGCAGCTCCAGCTAAATAGTTGGCATTTTTGGCTTTGAGAAGTGTGCCATTATCAGAGCCAAGCAGGTGCTCTGTGTTCTTTCAAACGCTAGGAGACATCTTCTCTTTGCCATTTATGGTTGTGGATTGCAAGTAACACTCACCCAGAGTTAGCCCTGAAACTTTCCTCTGCCCTGGTGTACTTACTGTCCAATTGCAGTCGCTTATAAACCAAGGCTGCCTGTGGAGCTTGTCTCTACTTCCCCGTGCAGGACACATGTTGTGGGAAAAACATATTTGTTAAGCAACTATTAGGAATAATCTGCACGTTATAAAGAGAAAAAAGAGGCAAAGGATTTAATAAATTTGCTCAAAGACAGAAAATACAAAGGATGAGCCCGACCCCACCGTCTGGCGTTTAGCACTCCCATGGCTCCACTCGGCTGTGATAAATGATGTTTAGCTCTCAGAGCCTTGCATTTCTCATCTATAAAATGCATATTTAGATAAATTGCCTCCACACCTCAAAGACAGGTGTGGAGGTCAAAATAAATGGATCAATTGGAAAGCACATCGAAAAAAGTTAAAAGATGTGAAGAAAATGAAGGAAGGGTTTTGCTGCTCTTGTCTTGTAGACTCTGAAATCTTGACTGTCTTTTGTGTGGTCTCACAATGTGAACCTTGCTATCCAGGGTGGGTGAGACCCATTCTAGAAAAGCACATTGAGGCACAGTTCTGCATCAAACCTTCAGAATTCTGAGAGCTATGTAGAGACACGGACAAATCCCCTTTCTTTCTCAGTCCTGTGGGTTTCATGTAGACCTTTTTGCCCAGAACTGCTCAACCCTGTGCAGTTAGCCAGTGCCTGTGTGTGTTTTATAAAAACGTATCAAAGTCATACAGTTCTATTAGCAGTAGATGAAGTTGGTGGTTCCAGAAGCCATCATTTTTTCCCCTTCTCTTGAGTGTTCTTTATTTGAAAAGCAGACAAACACACAGGGAGAGACAGAGAGATCTTCCATCTGCTGATTCACTCCCCGGATGACTGCAACAGACATATCTGGGCCGGGCCAGCTTCAAGAGGCAGGAACTCCATCCTGGTACATCGTCTACTTCCTTCCCTTGTGTGGTTTAGGCAGATGGTCTTGAAACAGCACTCTGATGTGGGATGCTGGCAACCCAAGCAGCAACTTAACCCTTTGTGCCATATCACCTGTCCCTAAGCTAAGTATTGCTATAAGAAAACTTGGAAACCAACGCTCCTGGGATGCACTGAGCAGGCCCCCACGGCTGAGGTGAGGAGAGAGACTTCTGTCACTTTCTGTTATTCTGTCTCCTCTCAGCTGTCATGCCCCTGTTGGCAGCACTTTTTCATCTTCTCAGCCCAGATTTCTCTTGCCCCCTTTTCCATATGCACCAAATCTGGAATGACTGACGTCAAAAGAGGGAGGAGCAAATGGCATTACCCCATGTGGCCCTTTATTGACTGGGTTAGAGCTTCCATATTTGTGATTTTTGTTTTTACTGCTGACATTTTAAGGGCATTTCAAACGATGTGTGGGGAAGATTTAATGAAAAGATGTTTATTTTGGTGCAAAAAGTATAAAATCTGTATAGAGTTTTTTCACCCTGTGCATTTCCCATGAAGGCCTTGGAGACCTTTCAGATGGTCCAAGTAGCAGGGAAAGACTTTAAAACTTACCAGCAAGGTGTGTCTCCTGGGAGCTGCTGTTTGCTGACGTTGAGCACCCATGGCTAGAGGGAGGTTCCTCCTGCAGAGAGCAGAGAGTATGGACTGCAGACTCTGTGAGCCAGATGGTCTCTGTCGCACTTCCGCACTTGTAGTGTGAAGGCAGCCATGGATAATACATAAACAGAGACATGGGACAGCATTCTACTAAAAATCTTACTTCCAGAAGCAGGCAGCAGGACAGATTTGGCAGAAATGTCATCTATCTACTCGGTTTTATTCTGCTTAGTATAGGAATTGCTTCGGATTTTCCGAAGTAAAAATTAAAAGACTCATTTGGGTGGGAGATTTTACAATGGATCTTTAAGAAATTCACAGGAAATTCCGATTATGAAAATACTGTGCATGGATTTCATTTTTATTTTTATCTAAAATAAACTTTTCATTCTTCTTTTCCACCAACCGTGATCATTTCGGTGTAGTATGTGAATGAAGGCTGACACACGATTATAAAACTCTAACCCTGTATTGCAGTGAAAAGAGAGAAAATTAGTTACTCAACAACATTAGTTAGTTTTATTCCTATATGAATGAAGGAGATTTTCAAAACTTTATCTAAAGACACTGAAGACTGGTGAGGGATTTTAAAAACTTAAAAATCTAATTTTGCTGAAATTATTTAGACTGACTGGTGGGGAGTGGAGTGTCAGATGCAACAGAATTTTTCTTTCTTCTTCCAAAGTCAATAATCCGCAAATTCCAGCCCTGCACCTTATGCCTCAGGCTGGGCAGGTGCCATTTAGCAAGTGACAGTCCTGCTTTGGGGCAGCAACTGTTTCTGAAGCTCAGGAAAGCCAAGTCACGCTCCTCTGTTGCTATTACTTCTGTTTCCATGGAAACGGACAACAGCTCAGCTAAAACAAGGTAACTGAAATTTTAAAACAGCAATTACTTGGAGTCTTTTTCAGTTTTTATGAAAATCACAGTAATCAAGAATCATTGTTTAAATCATGATTTTTGTTGTTGTTGTTCTTAGTGGAATATGAGGCTTTGTGTCCCAGTCACCTCTGTAGAACTGGACTGATGGTAATACCTGCCTTCTGGAAACATCATGCAGGTTCCGAGGCTATGGGCGTGAATGATTGAGAACAGGCTCCGCCATTTGATAACTCTCCTGATGACCAAAGGGCAAGTAGTAAATCATGGTATATTATATGGAGATTGAAAAATAATATTATTGATACTGATGAATGGTAAACAGAATGTTCTCATTAAAAAGCTAGCAAGAGGCAAACATTACGGTGCCAGAGGTTAAACCACTGCTTGCAAAGCCTGCAGTGCAAATTAGACAGCTGGTTCAAGTCCCAGGGACTCCCTGCTGCTGTCAAGTCCTTGGCCTCTGACAACCCATGGGAAAGATCTAGATGAAGTTTCTGTGTCTTAACTTCAACCTGGCCTAGCCCTGGCTGTCGTGGACATTTTGGGGAATGGACCGATGTGTGCAAAATCTCAGTCGTTCTCTCCATCCCCTGCTCTGCCTTTCAAGTAGATGAAAGCAAATAAATAAACATTTTTTTTTAAAAGTCACGTAGAGAAGATCAAGATAAAAATTTTGGGAAGAGTAAGCATTCGACCTAGTGGCTCAGACATTAATGTCTCATATTAGAGTGCTTGTGTTCCATTCCTAGCTCTGGCTCACGACTCCAGCTTCCTGCTGACAGTTTCCAGGAGTCAGGAATGGTGGTTAAAATAATCGGGCCCTTGTCACGTATGTGGGAGACCTGGATTGAGTTCCAGGCCCCTGGCTTGGGCCTTGGCCCAGCTTCAGCCTTTGGGGGCATTTGGAAGGCAAACCAGTAGATGGAAGCTTTCTGTTCTCTGACTTTCAAATAAGTAAGTAAGTAAATAAATAAATAATCTACATGTAATTATCCGAACAACTTAAAAATGTACACAGAAAAAATTGGGTGCAATGCTATAAATGGGGTTCTCATTACGGAACTCACAATTATTTACATTTTTGTAAAGTGTGTATATGTTCAAAGTTCAATCTTGGCTTCTAGTATAATGGTTTTATGCAACTACATCTTCTGTGTGTTTGATTCAGGTGTTTCAAAGGGAACCTCTCAGCATCATCCTGGGGGTGAGAAGCTGTTACTGTGTATTTGTTATGAAACAAACATTTGAGTTAAATAACTGCACAAAAAATGTTTCATTGTACAATGAGATGGGTTTTTTGTGTTCTTTTTCCATTCACCAGCAGGATGGCATGACTTGGCTAAGACCAGATGCTATTACCAATGACCTGTGTTGTCTTAAATACATACGGCTGGGACTTAAAGGGGAGTCAAAGACAAAAGACACAACTACTTCAGCAGCAAGTGGTTGAAAAACAACATAAGTGAAAAGAAACAGAAAATTCATTTTGTTGTATTTTCACCTCCTGGAATCTACATCACTCTGTGTTTGCCCACTGCCACCTGTCAGCTGCGAGTACCATGTTCTGTCTCTCCATCTCTTAGCTCCCTGTGCACCTGTCTCTTCCTCTGTAGTGAAGCGATAAGTCAGACAAGGAACCGTAAAGAATTCCTCACTGAGAAACATGAAATAGAAGGTAGAAAATTGTCAAAAAACACACAAAAGAAAAATCACAAAATTTCCCACTTCCAGCAAAGTGTTCTAGCATGTTGCTGGTTAAATGACAACATTTCTGAAGAATAAAAAGCAGACTTCATCAAGCAATCCTAAGGTTTTTTTTTTTTAACTTATTTTCATTACAAAGTCAGATATACAGAGAGGAGGAGAGACAGAGAGGAAGATCTTCCGTCCGATGATTCACTCCCCAAGTGAGCTGCAATGGCCGATGCGCGCCAGTCCGAAGCTGGGAACCAGGAACCTCTTCCGGGTCTCCCACGCCGGTGCAGGATCCCAATGCATTGGGCCGTCCACGACTGCTTTCCCAGGCCACAAGCAGAGAGCTGGATGGGAAGTGGAGCTGCCGGGATTAGAACCGGCGCCCATATGGGATCCCAGGGCTTTCAAGGCAAGGGCTTTAGCCACTAGGCCACACCACCGGGCCCATCCCAAAGTTTTTTTTAAATAAAGAAAGCACATGTCATCATTAGCAAAAATTTTAAAAATTTAACTTGCAAATATAGCTTATGTAGTGACATTTCAAATGTAAATATTTAATAACGTATAAAATAGAAATATCCCAATAAGAGAGTCACAATCTCTTCTAAATGTAATGCTTTATTATTGAAAATTTTGAGTGGTATTTCCTTATGAGTACACACTACCCTTTCTGTCTGCTCATCCACCAAAGGGCTTATTCCGTGTCTTGGCTATTGTGAACTGTGCCATAATAAACTTGGTGTTTAGGGAATAAGAAGAAATAAATACACAAGCACATTTTTGTGCTAGAAATTAAAATAACCGTGAAGGCCAAAGCCCCTTTGATGCCTTCCTCCCTCCTCTGAGACAATCATGGCCTTAGTTTGTTGTACTGAAGTTTTTTTAGGTCTATTTATTTTTACTGGAAAGGCAGATTCACAGAGAGAAAGAGAGACAAATATGTTTTATCCACTGACTCACTCCTGATAAGAGTGCAACAGCTGAAGCTGAGTCGATCTGAAGCCAGGAGCCAGGAGCCTCTTCTGGGTCTCCTATGTGGATGCAGGGTCCCAAGGCTTTGGGTAGTCTTCAGCTACCTTCCCAGGCCAACAAGCATGGAGCAGTAGAGTGACTGGCATGAACTGGTGTTCACATGGGAGGGATTTCCATGCTTAAAGGGGAAGGGTTAGCCACTTGAGGCACGGCGCCAGGACCTGTACTGATTTTTTTAGAACAGTCATCCTCATACTCTCCTATTTCCTCCAATTTTCAATACTTCTGTATTAGCATATGTTCCTTTTTTAGTAAAAACACATCCAGTTAATCAGAAAATAACTTAAAAGAGAAGTGAAAAATAATTTAAATCATAAGAAAACATTTCACACCCAGCAGAGTGGAATTATTTTCCAAAAATCTAATGATACTGTTTGTGTACAAGGTTTGGAGAAAGCAGAGGGGCATATTAAAATGCTTTCAGCAGAAGTGTTAATTGACACCACTAATTTAGAATGATTTTGTAATTCATAGCTTACATATTTTTGTGCAGCAATCAAATTTTCAAGTGTATGCGCTGAAGCTCTCACCCACAGGCACATGGACACTCCTGCAAGATCTGCTCTGCCAAGCACAGCTTGAAAAATGTGGATTATGGGCACCTGCCAATCATGCCGAAGCACTGGACACATGGAAGGGAGTGTTCTCATTGCCTAGCCTGCAATCTAGGTGGGATTGATTGATCAGAAACTCCAAGAACAACTTCCCACATTCCTGAAACAAGGGTAGACAGGAGACAAAGCTTGTAGACCAGAAGTGAAACAACGAGGCAGCTAGCCAGTTGGTCTGACTGCTGACCCTGAGTGGTCAAGTTCTGGGGCTTTATGAAGGCTGAGTGGGGCCTGATAGTTGTAACTCCAAAAGTGTCTTCAGATCAGTTCTAGGAATGGTAAAACCCTTCCCTGAATCTCTGGTTCCAGAGTCTGCTTGATGCCTTGACCTTGCCATACCCTTTAACAAGTTCTGTATTTGCTCACACCATTTAGGACTAACTTTGAATTCAGGCAGGCTTGACAGATGAATCCCTCTCTAAAAACTATCCTTTTGCAACTGGTAAAAACTTTTGTAAGTATTCATGCAGAGTTCATTTGAATTCTATCATGTATTCATTATGTTTTTACATACATATACATAAAATAATCCTGACAGCAAATAAAAGTAATTCATGGTAAAAAGTAAAAAAAAAAATGTGGAAGCAAGCTAATGTAGCTAATGCAGATGTAACACAGATACTTGTGTGTATTTGATCATATAACCATAGAAAATTAAATGAAATGTCAAGTGCATAGTCCAGTCTGACACAGTTTATACAACATTTAGAAATGCACAGATTATTTTCAAATTCAATTAGGAGAGAAGAAAGCATAAGGTGAATTTTGGAAGACACTGGCCTAGGCAGAGACTATCCCAGAAGCACAGGAAATAGGAATAGAAGCAGAATGGAATTACATCAAGATAAGACCACGATCAAATGCTCTTGTGGTATATCAAGCAAAGCTTTGACACCGGCATGCCATACGGTTATTGACCCAGCTAGTCTACTTCCAATCCAGTTTCCTGCTAATGTGACTGAGGAAGAGGAAGAAGCTGGCCCAAGTCCTTGGAGCTCTGCACTTACATGGCTGGCCTGGAAGGAGCTCCCAGCTCCTGGCTTCAGTCTGGCTCAGTTCTAGAATTTTTGGTTTTGGGGGGCAGTGAATCAATTTATGGAAAGTCTGTCTCTCTCTCTCTCTCTCTCTCTCTCTCTCTCTCTGTAACTCTGATTTTTCAAATAAATAAAAATGAGTCTTCAGAAAAGAATTTGTTAATGGAATGGTAGAAAATATTCACGAACTATGCATCTGATAAAGGATTAGTATTTAGAATGTGTAGAAGTCCAAGAAGCTCAACAACAGCAAAACAATCCAGCTAAGAAATGGGCAAAATTTATTAACAGGCATTTTTCAAAGAAGGGAATGTGAATAACCCAAAATACATGAAAAAATATGCGGTATCACCAGCCCTCAGGGAAACACAAACAAATCACAATGAAGTTTCACCTCACCCAAGTTAGAATGGCTATTATCCAAAAATTAAAAAAAAATCCGGTGAGACTGTAGATTAAAAGGTACCCTGATATATTATGGTAGAAATATAAACTAGTATAGTATGGAGATTTCTCAGAAAACTAAAAGTTCACCTATCATGTGTTGCAACTATTCCACTCCTGGAAAACACACAAAGAAAATGAAATCAGCATATGATAGAGACACCTCACTTATGTTTATAGCTGTCTAGTTCACAGTAGCAAAGATACGGAATCAACTCAGATGCCTACCAATTGATGAGTGAACAAAGATAATATGTTTTATATATATACAAGGTGGAATATTATTTAACCATACAAAGCTGAAATTCTGATATTTGCAATTATATGTGATCTACATGAAGTGTAGTATGTTAAGTGAAATAATCCAGACCCAGAAAGGCAGATATCACATCTCTCCTATGTGCAGAGTTATTACATGGATAGAATATAGAAGTTGGTCGGGTGTCCTATCTATGTACTTAGTTTAAAATATTGCTTCACTGAATCATACCATGTCAATGACAGTGTACTCTTCTTTCTCTAGATTATAAAACATAGAGAAGTGAGGATTCTTCAAGTTCTGGTATTGTTCTTAATTTGAGTATTGGTTAGTGTGCTCAGAGGACAAAAAATTTCATCTGTACCTTTCTTGGTAGACATATCGTAGTTCAATAGATGTGAATGTACTCTGTGCTGTTTTGCCCACGGAATGCAACGAAAAACATTGAACAAACTACACAGAACTCACTGAGCACGCTGAAAAAATGAGTAGTGTTAGGTTGGAAAGGAAAATTTGAATTCTAAATTCAACTAATGGGATAGTTTTTTGCATTTTCCTTCCTTTCTATTCTCTGGTGTTGGCTGAAAGCAGAGTTCTGGAAAAGCTCACCGGCTACCCCCGCAAGCTGGAGATACGTCCTACAGCTTTCTTTTCTGTAGCTCTGGAGTGAAAATGGGTTGCAGCAAAAATGGTAGAAGTGGCCACGGAGGCACCCCAAATGGAGCATGAATACCGATCTATCCCTCAGTCCTCGCTGAAGGCTGGGGAAGGTCTCTATCATATTTCTCTCTCTTTATCCTCAAACTGCTTGGAATAAAGATAGCTGTAATGAAGAAAAATGCACAGTACATTAGGAAGCATAAAGATACTGATTTTTAGTGAGTTTGGCAAGAAGGGAACCATGGGCAGAATTGGAGATTAGAAGAGAGAAGAAAGTATCAGAAAGGGATTCTGTGGCTGCAGTCTGCACTCTGTGGATCTGGGTCTAACAGCCTACCAGTGATCGTGAGAACCGTGAGAAGACCACTACTCAGCTGGCCCCCGATTGACCACACACGGAATCTGGCTGATTCCTACTGCAGAGAATTTGAATTTCTACAGAAAATGGGCGGTCATAGCTGTGGCTTGATCCTAATTAGTCTCTGCCTCCTAAATAGAAACACACACACACATTCTCTCTGTAGTCTATAAACAAGATGAAGGGTCTCTGAATGTAGCATTCCAAATGTCCAGGTTGCAATGTAAAATCCTTTAATACAGAATGGTATCGAAGAACAAAGAAATCAAAACAACAATCAAGGGGAAACATGTCCTCTGTAGATGATCTTGAGGATGTAATTATTTTTTTTTTGACATTTCAATTTTAGTTTATACACAACATATAACATACATAACATAACATATTATACATAACATCACATCATCTTAAATTAAGGCAAACATGTGGTTTCTAACCTTTTGGGATTGGCTCATTTCCCTTAGCATTATGGTTGTAATTATTATGCAAAAATCTAAACCTCTGTCAAAAACATGGTTTAAGAAGTAAGGATGACTGATTTGGAAATGAACAGAAAGTTCGAGAACCTGGTGGGGGGTGGCATTTGGTGTACTCCATGTGAGAGCTCTGGATTCCAGTCTCAGCATTATTTCTAATTACAGTTTCCTTCTAATGTGTATCCTTAGCAGCAATGGCTGGTGCTTATGGGGTTGAGTGCCACCCACACAGGAGACCTGAATTCTGTGGTTCCGGGGGCCTTGCTCCTGGTGGTTCCAGGATTTGGGGCGTGAACTAGCAGATAAGGAATCTCAATTTCCCTTTCAAACAGATAACAATGAATCCATAAAATTTAAAAATTAAAAACAAAATCAAATGGAAATTTTAGAAATAGCCAGAAAGACACTTATTTGGAAAAAACATAATGATGAAAATGAAACATGAGCTTAAAAGTCTCAGCAGCAGAAAGGAGGTGGTAGGGGAAACAATTACTAAAATTGAGTATAGAGAAACACAGAATACACAATTGGAAAAGTAAAGGAAATATATTGAAAGGTAAAAGAACCCGTGAGGGAACATCAAAGACTCTGAAATTTACATAATTGAAACTCCTGACTCAGAGAAAAAAAAATACTTGAAGGTATGTTTGAAAAAGTAATAGCTGACAACTCCCCAAATTTGGAAGGAGATTTAAGAACCTCAGCAAATATCAAAAAGGAGATCAAGAAATTCACACACAAGCGTGTCACAGTCGGGATTATAAAGACCCAACATGAAGTTGTGAGAAAGGAAGACCTTGTTGCAAACTGGATGACTGTAGATTTCTCGATGTAAACCAGGGAGCCACAGGGCAGTACAATCACCCAGAATTCTCTACCTAAACTCGTGCTTTCCAGAATAAATATGAGAAAAAGACATACCTGGGTGGGGGAAACTTAGGAAAAGTTGCTGTTTGTATACCTGCTTTAAAAGATGCCTAAGTGGGCCCAGTGCGGTGGCCTAGCGGCTCAAGTCCTCGCCTTGGACGTGCTGGGATCCCATATGGGCGCTGGTTCTACTGCCGGCAGCTCCACTTCCCATCCAGCTCCCTGCTTGTGGCCTGGGGAAGCAGTCGAGGACGACTCAGGGCCTTGGGAGCCTGCACCGACGTGGAAGACCTGGAAGAAATTCTTTGCTCCTGGCTTCCCGGGGTTCCTGGTTGTAGTTCCGATGTCACCAGACCCTATGAGAGGGTTTGGGGCTGCTACCATCCCGTGTGGGAAATCCAATAGGAAATGAGTGACCTCGGAGTTCTCAGCCTCCGAGGGCATTCATATTCCCTGTGAGCTCCTGGGCAGTCGGGATACGGTTCTTGGTGTCCCTACTGACAATCTTCGATGAAGTATCCATCGCTTCTGTGGCGAAAGCACTTGGAAGGCCCCTGGAAGTCTCCGGGACTAGGATACACACCTCCTCTTATCCTCCTGTTCCACCCTGCGATCTCCTCCTGCTCTGTACACACAACCTCCTCTTAAGAGGGTGTCAGGGTTGTTCTTGGATCCCACCACACATTTCTATGGTTTTTCTAATGTCTAAGGCCGTTAAGAATTTGTTATCTATAAATAATAAGCAACACTTAGTCTTCTTCAAACATTCTAAGAAGGTGGAAAATTTCTCTGCACTCCTGACCTGTAGTGGAACCAGAGGAATATTAAACACATTTAGTTTTTCAGTTCTGAGAGGCAGTTCCACTGGGGTTCCATCTTCTCCAGAGGCAGCGTTGTATTCAAGGGAGTTGCTGCACTTCTGAGGTCGGATGAGCCATAGGGAAACCCAGTTTGGAGAATCCATCAGGAAATTCTAGGGACAAGAGCAAAACCTTTCCCCCGGGTTATTAGTGCTCCAGAATATCAATCAACAAATACATACAAAAAAAGATGCCTAACTAAGTTTCTTAGGTGTGAAAAAATTATACTGGAGGGAAATTGGATATGTGGAGTTGATGACTGACAGAAATGCTGTTGGAAATAAACTGCCTTTTCAAGTTTTTCAGAGAAGATGTGTATGATGGCTACTAGTAAAAATTGCCAAATGAACTAGTAGAATTTTCAGTATCCATAGATATATTATTTGTAACAGTTTCAGCATAAGGAAGGTAGGGTGAACTATTTACATTTTAAGTAAAGTGATAAATATTAATTATAAGTAGATGGTGAGTAATTACATATGGTTGATTTTTGCCATTTACACTAGTTATGGTCTGCAAAATCTTTGTGAACACTGAATTGGCAAATACTGAACGACTGCTCTTAGGGAAAGTTCAAGGTCAGGCTACTATGAGTCTCTGGCCCCAACATTTTCATCAACATTTCATCAACCTTGTTTTTGTGTGTTTCTATTTAGATACCCTACTTAGTATATACTGCTGATTCCATTTGATGAGTGTTCCTTCATTCCTGATTGCAGGCTATTAACCGACACAGATATTTTTTTCTTCTCTATAAGATACTTCACAGGCTCTGGAGCTTTAGGGATACGAAGCAGATCTTTGAGACTCTACATGACAGCCAGTTAAAATATTGAATTCACCTACCCCACCAAAAACACAAAAATAGGAAAATTGTGGCATATCAGAAACCATGAAACAGATATTTTGTTGCTTTCTGAAAGCTGAAATGGCAGAGTAGAGCATCACTTTATTCTAGCTCTGCTGGACTTGCACAGTTGGTATCTCAGACTTCTCACCATTCTGTTCGTGTCTGCAATGGTCACAAAAGGGCCACACGTATTGATTTTGTGGTTACTTACAAATAATGAGTGGATTCAGTAATATTAAATTTGTGAATAGCAAAGACAGAACTATGATCTCTAGAGTAGCCACTGATGGGGGGAAGCCCTTTAATGATGTAGCCAAAATATTAAATATATTTCAAAATTATAACACAAGTTGGGCATCACTAACCTAAAATGTTGAAACCCAAAAATGTTGTAAAATCTGAATTTGGGAGTGGATTCAATTTGGATATGGTTTTAGTATGTCTCGCCAAGGTTCATGTCATGTAATGTGGTAATATTAAGAGATGGTGGATGGCCCAGTGTGGTAGCCTAGCGGCTAAAGTCCTTGCCTCGCATGTGCCAGGATCTCATATGGGTGTCGGTTCTTATCCCGGCAGCCCTGTTTCCCGTCTGGCTCCCTGCTTGTGGCCTGGGAATGTACTCAAGGACGCCCAAAGCCTTGGGACCCGCACCCACGTGGGAGACCCAGAAGAGGCTTCTGACTCTGGACTCCTGCCTTCTGATTTCACAGCTCTGACTGTTGTGTCCTCTTGGGGAGTGAATCATCAGACGGAAGATCTTCCTCTCTGTCTCTCCTCCTCTCTGTATATCTGCCTCTCCATTAAAAATAAATAAAACTTAAATAAAAAGAGAGAGAGAGCCTTGTGGATGACACTTAGTTCACAGGGGTGCAGCCTTGGAGAGGGTAAGTATGGTTCCTGAAGCACTCGGTGCAGCTTCTGGGACAGCAATTGTTTTAAGCAGAGCAAACCTGGCCCCTAATTTCTCTGGCCTCCTATCACACCATGGGGTCTCTCCCTGTTGCACATTTTCCTACCATGATGGAATTTATCACATTGTGACCCAGCCAGAAGGCCCTAGGCAGAGTCAACACTGCTCATACACTTAAAGTTGTATAACCAGGAGCTAAGCACACCCCTCTGCTACGTATCCAACATCCAGGACTGTGGGGTTCAAAATTTCTTATTAAGTGTGTTCAGCTGGTTAAGTCTAGTTAAATTTGCACTGAAAAACTCCAAAACCTGAAATATTTCTAAAACCAACCATTTTGGATAATGGATAATCAGATTCTGTCTTGGAAACATCAGAAAAGGACACCAAAGTTCCAAATTTGTAGGTACCTAAAAATGTAGAAGACTGAAAATGTATAAAGCGAAAATGATAGCCACCAGAAGAAAATAAAATCAATACTCAAAATCAGAGATTTCTGCATATCTGGAGAAGGGAGGTAAAAATTCACAAAGAATATGAAGTATTTTAAAGCCCTTATTTTATGAAAAGTCACAACACTATACTCAGTAACTACAGAACACTTACACTTTTCAATCACACATAAGCCTTTACAATATACTATCTTCAATATATTTACACTAGTGGCCCATAAAGCAACTCTCGATTTTTTTTTTTTTAATTGGAAAGTCAAGCTATACAGAGGAGGAGAGACAGATAGGAAGATCTGTATGCTGGATCACTCCCCATGTGCCTACAATGGCCACAGCTGAGCTGATCCAACGCCAGGAGCTAGGAGCTTCTTCTATATCTCCCACATGGGTGCAGGGTCCCAAGGCTTTGGGCTGTTCTCAATTGCTTTCCCAGGCCACAAGCAGGGAGCTGGACAGGAAGCAAGGCTGTCAGGACAAGAACCGGCACCCATATGGGATTGTGGCACATACAAGGCAAGGACTTTAGCCACTAGACTACATCGCTGGGCCCACAGCTCTCAATTCTTTTGAAAATATTGAAGTATTTCAGAGTGAGTGCAAACTCAGTGTATTTTGTAATGGATAAAAATCCCAGGAATATATGGCAAAAATTTTAAAAATACACTACATTCCCCCTGACAGTATTGGCCATGGATGAAAGAAGATGTCTGCATTAAAATTAGAGTGTTTTGAAGTGACTAAATGTCAATATTCTACATTAAAAACTTGCTTGTTGGGGGAAGCCAAAAATATGCCTAGAGGGAAATTTATAATTTCAAATTCATAATAAAAAAAGATAAAAGGCTGTTAATCAAGGATCCAGCATCTGTGTCAGCAGGAATATCAAGTTAAATTCAAAGGAAGTAGAGGAAATAAAATAATAAACGTAAGGGGAAATTAGTGAAATGATATTAAATTATTAAAATGTTAATATTTGATACCCATGTTTAGGGCCAAGAAAAAATGAGAGAATGTTCAAAGAACTAATATCAAGTGTAAAGAAATGCAGTATCACTTCAACTTCTGGAGACATAAGCAACTTCACAGGAACTATGGCAAAAAATAGAAACTTTCAAAAACTAGGAAATCTAAACAGCATGTTTTTCTGTGCATGTGAAGTGTGTCGCAGAAAAAGAATAAAAATCTAAAAATGAAGTTAAGAATCACACAACTGGAAAGGAATCCAGTAACTCAGTCGCTTTATTGGCTGTCTTTAAGCACATGAATGTGTACATCCCAACTTATAGAAATCCGAGTCTGTAAATTACTTCTCAGGTTAGGGATAGGTTGACTTAAATGCATTAATTTTATTTTAACAATCGATTGATTGATTTGACAGACAGAGAGAGAAACAAGGAGAGACCAAGAGCTTCCACCCACTGACCCATTCCTCCAATGCCTGTAATAGATGGAACTCAGTCTGAGTTTCCTGCTTGGGTGGGAGGGCCCTAACTAAGCCACCATTACCTCCGAGAGTCTGCACTCACAGGAAGCTGGGGTCAGGAGCTAGAGCTTAGCCTCAAATCCAGGCTTGTCTTGATGTGGGATGTTGGTCTTAACCGCTGGGCCGAATAGCCACACTTTCATTTAAATTCAAATTGATAACAACAAATCAATTTACAGTCCTTTGATGTGATGGGAGTTATTTCAACATGAAATAAAGTGATGGCGTTAGACACTGGTAAATTCTTCACTGGTTGGGTCTGTGGCCCCTGTGCAGGAGAGCCGGGTGGAATTCTGGGTTCGTGGAGAGTGAATCTGTGAATGGGAGACTGTTTGCTTTTCTTCTTCCCTCTGTTTCTCTGCCTTTAATGGAGAATAAAAAATGAATGAGCTATTTAACAGCTATTTAAAATAAATAAATAAATAAACAAACAAGATATCTCTTTTTAAATACTTATTTATTTTAATTGGAAAAGCAGATTTAAAGAGAAGAGACAGAGAGAAAAATCTTCTGTCCACTGGTTTACTCTCCAAGTGGCTGCAATGACTGCACTGAGCTGATCCGAAGCCAGAAGCCTGGAGCCTCATCCAGGTTTCCCATGTTGGTGCAGGGTCCCAAGGTTTTGGTTCATCCTCTACTGCTTTCCCAGGCCACAAACAATGGAGCTGAAAGGGAAATGGAACAATGGGGACACAAACCGGCACCGTTACGGGATTCTGGAGCATACAAGGTGAGGATTTAGCCAGTAGGCTATCACGCCAGGCCCAGAACTCTTTTTTGTTAAGATTTATTTATTTATGGGCCTGGTGCCGTAGCCTAGTGGGTAAAATCCTCACTTTGCACGTGCTGGGATCCCATATGGGTGCCAGTTCATGTCCTGGCAGCCCCGCTTTCCATCCAGCTCCCTGCTTGTGAGCTTGGGAAACATTCAAGGACAGGTTCAAAGCCTTGGGACCCTGCACCCACATGAAAGACCTGGAAGAAGCTTCTGGCTCCTGGCTTTGGATGGGTTCAGCTCCAGCCGTTGCGGCCACTTGAGGAGTGAATCACTGGATGGAAGATCTTCCTCTCTGTCTCTCCTCCTCTCTGTATATCTGACTTTCCGATAAAAATAAAATAAATATTTTAAAAAAAGTCTTACTTGTTTACATTAAAGGAAGAGTTACAGAGAAAAAGAGTGAGAGGCAGAGAGATCTTCCATCTGCTGGCTCACGCCCCAATTGGCTACAATGGCCAGGGCTGGGACAGTTCAGAGCCAGGCGCTTCTTCTGGGTCTCCCTTGCGGGGTGGGATGCAAACACTTGGGCAATCTTCTACTGTGTTTCCAGGTGCATTACCAAGGAGCTTGATGGAATGTAGATCAGCCAAGACTTGAACCAATGCCCATGCAGGATGCCAGAACTTCAGGTGGAGGCCACAGCACCAGTCTACACATAAGAACGCCTAAGAGCAATCCCTTTTGGCCTACATTCTCACTTCTTCCTAAATTTCAACAATCTTACTCGTTGCTTCTTCCACTTCTTGCCCATAAAATGTTCCAGGAAGCCACGAACATCCCTCTAGCTCAGTTTTGTTCCATGTAATTCATCTCTAAGGATTAGGTTTCTGAAGTTCCTAACCCCAACTCTATTTTCTCATATCTTTGTTAGTAGTTGATGATTCCAATCTTCTGAGAAGGGACAGGTAAGTCAGTCCGACTTTATCTATGGTATCTTATCTGTTTCAACCCTAACAGGGCACACCACAGTTCAATTCTGACAATCATTTAGAATTTACATCAGGCTACACAGGTAGAAGATTCAGTTCTCCATAAAACCCTGTTTATTTCAGATTCCAGGGTCTCTGGGCTGCATGTCAATAGGGGTTTCCCGTGAGCTCCTCTGATTTGATAACTCTGTGGGTGACTCCCAGAAATGGGAGAGCATTGAAGTTAGGATCACTATTTTCACAGAGGACATCATGTAGGGAGGTCATGGCTAGTCCCAGTGATGGGCTTCGGTGCCCTCTTCTTTACTGTGGATGGCACAGCAGTGGCCTGTCACATTGATGAGTTCACAGAGAATTTCCATCACACATTGGTATTCTGCATTTTTTACTGGAGGCATTATTGAATCAATCATCAGCCATGCGATTGATATTAATTCTTAGCTCATGTCTTTTCCCTGGAGGTTGATCTGGCCTTAGTTCCAACCCTTCGATCATTTGGTTGGTTTTTCTGGTGACCAACCTCCACCCAGAAGTTACTGCCCCCGCCATAAGCTACATTAGAGGATAACAAAAATATTTCCAATACTCAATAAATTTTGGGTGTTTCAGTATCTTCCTTCTGGAACTCAGGAAAAAGAACAAATAAATCCTCGCTTACACCACAGCATCTACTAAGTGACCTTTAAAATACATTTTTTATTGGGATTTCAGCTTCACAGAAGGAAGGAGGGATAGTGAGAAAGATCTACGATTTACGGTTCACTCCCCAAGTGGCTGCAACAGCTGGAGCTGAGCCAGTCCGAAGCCAGGAGTTAGGAGCTTCTTCTATGTCTCCCAGGGTCCCAGAGCTTTGGGCCGTCTACTGCTTTCCCAGGCCCACAAGCAGGGAGTGGAAGGGAAGTGGAGCAGCTGGGACACAAACTGATGCCCATATGGATCCCGACAAGTGAAAAGCAAGAACTTCAGGCACTAGTCTATCACACCGAGCCCTAAAATACATTTTTAAAAGACAAAAAGCTTCTACATATTAATTTATTTTCATTTTGTTATAAAAGCAGAAACACAAAGACAGAGGGAGATCACTCATCCTCTGGCTCATTTCCCAAATTACTACAACAGCTGGAACTGGGCAAACCAAAGCCAGGAGCCACAAACTTGATCTGTGTCTCCTGCATTGGTGATGGGGCCAAAGCACTGGAGCCCTCACTTGCTGCCTCCAGAGGTGAGCATTAGCAGGCAGCTGGAATTGGGAGCAGAGCTAGAACTCTAGTCCAAGCTTTCCTATATGGGCTACAGGGGTCACAAGCAGCATCTTAAAACCACTGTACCAAGTTTTCTCCCTTATATGTGCCCTTGAACTAGGATTGGAGAGTGCATCGGATTCCAAACCAAGAAACTGGGATACACTGAAAGCTAAAAAGCAAGGATTAAAAAAATAAGATTTATTTATTTGAAATATAGAGTTGCAAAGAGAGGGAGATAGAGTTAAAAGAAAGAGAGAAAGAGAACCACGAATAATCATCATGGCTAGACTTGAGTCCCCAGGAGCTTCTTTTTGAGTCTCCCACATGAATACAAGCATTCCAAAAGCTTAGTCTATCTCCCACTGCTTCCCCAGGTGCATTATTAGGGAGATGGAGGGAAAGTGGAGTAGCCGAGACTTGAACCAACGCCCACTGGGGTGCCATAGTCATAGGTGTTAGTTTAACATAGTGCCTCACAAAGCTGGATCCATCCCACCAACCCCTCTTCTAGCCTGAGCACAACCATTTTGGGTACATTTTGTTGCTGAATTTGATTCAACTCAGGATTCTTAGAGGTAAGGGACTCAGTGAATGTCTTTTTATACAATACTCAAGCATGAGCTTTGTAAGTGTTAGTATATGTTACTAGAATTTTTCCTTTGCGCTATCAAAGATAACAGTTTTTGGATCTCTGATTTGCAAATGCTATGCTCGGCAAAACAGATTTTCAACTGCTGTGGTGTTCTGGATACTTTTCAATGTTCTAATTTTGGTTTTGGTAAGAAAGAGCTAAGAATAAGAAAGAGGTAATGTTAGCATTGAAGCCTGAAGCTAACCAAATCTTCAAAGTCTTATATTTCAATCCCTGGGTATGGTAGTTGGGTTATTTCATAATGTTGCCAGGGGTTAGTATTAACGGTGCAGTGGGTTAAGTTACTAGCTGCAATGCCAACGTCACACAATTGGAACACTGGTCTGAGCCCCAGATGCTCTTATTCTCATCAGGCTACCTGCTAATGAGCCTGGGAAATCACTAGAAAATGATCCAAGTACCTGGATTCCTACCTACCACTCACCCTCCAGATCTGGATGGAGTCTTAGGCTTCTGGCTCTGACCTGGTCCAGCCCATCTTTGTAGTTATTTGGGGAGTCAACTAGTGGAAGGAATATCTCTGTCTCTTCCTCTCTGTCACTCTACCTTTCAAATACATAAATTAGTTGAAAACTAATATTTCCAACAAATGTTAATTGAACCTTGACCTGAGTCTTACCTGCAATGGGAGGCTTACTAATCTGTTTCATATTTAGACAACTCTGTGTGTGAAAACTTGTGTGACACAGAGCTAAAACCAGGCTCCTCCTGCTTTCCAGTGGTGGTTCTAGTTCTAAATCTTGGAGTCTGTGAGAGAAAGATGTAGGTGGGGACTGAGAAAAGGATAGGGAGAGAGCAGGTGTTCCTGAAGACAGAAGAAGTATTTTGATGTCCTCTCAGTATCTTGGTTCCAGGAGTAACGGTAGGTGAAAGCTGTTAATCTGGGAACTTTATACTCACAATTTAACCAACAGTGGTGATAAAGTCAATGAGAGCTCACACTTCTGATTGCTCTCAGGCAGCAGGTTCTGTGGTAAGGGCTTTCTTTGCACAGTCTTAAGACTGCAACAATATTATTTCATTGCTTTACAGGTGAGTTTGCAGGAGATCTGAGAGGCCAGGTTATCCATTTACAATCTTTTAAGTGGGTGGGCATTGTGGCACAGGAGCTGAAAATGCCACTTAGGATCACCACCTCCCACACCTGAGGGCTGGTTCAAGTTCCAGCTGCTCTGCTTCCAATTCAGCTCTTTGCCAACGTGCAAGGGAAATCAGCGCATGATGGCTCCAGTCCTGGACTTCCTCCTACCATGATGAGAGACCCAGAAAGAGTTTCTGAGTCCTGGTTTCAGTTCTCACTGTTTCGGGATTGCTTAATTCAACAGGTGAGTTCCACACCTCAAACCTCAAGTCTAGAACCCATGTTGTGAACAGTTAACTGTATCCTACTTTGATACCTGTGAGTGGTTGGGGTTATTTTGTCTTATTAGTGTCTTGTTTTCAGATCTCCTTATGCCACTGACTTCTGTGAGAATCCGTCTCACCTTGTAGAGAAACTCCAACAGTGTGGCAAGATGGTAGTGGTGACTCAGGGGAAGAAATAAAATTGAAACAAAAATGGTCTTTGGTCCCGGAATCTAATTTTATGACTAGTGGGCCTTGGAGTCTATTTTTCCTTTTCTTTTAAAAATGATGAATAATTTATTCTTACAGGAAAAACAGATTTACAGAGAGAGGGAGATGCAGAAAGATCTTCCGTCAGCTGGATCACTCCCCAAGTGGTTGCACTGCCCAGAGCTGTGCTGATCTGAAGCCAGAAGTCAGGAGCCTCTTTCAGGTGTTTCATATAGGTTCAGGGTCCCAAAGCTTTGAATCATTCCCTGCTGCTTTTCCAGGTTACAGGAAAGAGCTGGAAGGGAAGTAGAGCATCTGGGACATGAACTGGCACCCTTATGGGATTCTGGCACATGCAAGGCGAGGACTTTAGCCACTAGGCTACTGCGCTAGGCCCAGAGTCTATTTTTCTAATCTAGACAACTATCTCGGGAGTGTCCTTTCCAGGACTTGTGAGTATCTCAAGGTCATCTAAGAAATGCTTTTACAGATGATGAGTACCTCCAAACATGCTGGGTTGAAACTCCCTCACGGGTTAGTAACTGTCCAGGGTCACGGTAATTCAGTGAAGTGAAGGCTCCTCTCGGCTAAGGATGACAGATGTGTCCCCTAATGAGAGCCTCGGGGTTGGCAGAATGCCAGGAAGATTTTGGGGGTCTCCTCAGAGAATGAGCCAGGGTCTCTCCCCATTTTCTTACCCTCAAAGCAATCGTGACATATCTAACCGCACTTGTCCAATTGCCACGATTTGTAAAAGGTACACAGTTTCTGCTCTATGAATTCTCTCTGACAAATCTATTCAGGCTAAGCATCATGGGGCTGCAGACATAAATCACCTGTAGCTGCTGCCCTGGAAATCTGGAGCTCTATGTGAAAGATGAGACGGATGCGCAAATCATGATCATCTAAGGCAATGAACGGTTTAAGAGAAAGAGAAGCAAAATTCTGCCAGGTCAGAAAAAGACAGTAATCAAAAAAGATTTCACCAGGAAGGTGACATTGTCATGCAGAGGTCACAAACTGGAGGCTACCAGGCAATACCAGTGCGGAGATGTTGTTCAGGAAAGACACAGTGCCTGTGTCAGGCAGCACACTCAAACATGGAAATTAGACGGAAGCGCTCCCTGCTCTGGGCCTGTTGCAGTAGGGGATAGACAGGAAACGTGAGAGGTTAAATTTAGAAGATGGTCCAGGTTGAGATTATAGGGAGCCTTACCTAGGAAAGGGAATCTTCCTTGTGATGGAGGCTGTGCAGCAGGCTCCTCAGGTAAACCCATGCTGTAATCACCAAGCCTTTTCTCCAGCACTACATTTAAGAAGGATAGAGGTGAAAATATAAAAGCACTCACAAACCATTCCTGCTTACGTGGTGACAGTATTATGTGCCAAGGGGGTTTATCCCTACAGGACTGGGAAATACCAAGATGCTTAGCAGATAGAAGGTTTTGTGGTTTTTTTTTTTTTTTTTTTTTTTGCATTGTCAGACCAAGAAACAAGTACATCGTAACTGATGTGTTATTGGGAACAGCATACGTTCTGTGTCAGCATGATTTTAACATAACACACTGATAGAGATCCCCAAAGCCGGTTCTCTGAATCCTGGTTCCCTGGGGATAAAGAGCACTTGTCCATCTTCCTGCTGACTGCCTCGCTCTGGGTACTGCAGATGAAAAGAACTCCACTTTCAGGGTCACTTTATTCTCATTTAACATGCCAGTCATGGGTCCTGATGAACTGCTCCTAGGCAGTTTTCCAGAAGACCTGCCTTACTTTGTATAGATTAAATCAGTTATGCTGATTCGCTGCCATTGGCAGCACATGTGGGACAATTATTACACAGGGTCTCTACCTCTTATTCCAGATTTGGATCTATAGCTGTTCCAGCATGCCATCTCTGCCTGAATACAGATCCTGGAGTTCTTCCTCCACCTCTGCCTGAATGATAATCAATTCAGCATTGCTCCTCCAGCAGCACATCACAGTGGTTGGAAGGCAAAGTTCTATTAGTCATGTTGTGATACAATTTAACCTTAATTGGCTTTTCCATTGAGTTAGAGTCAAGAGGCTCTGCTTTTAGTTAGCCAGTAATGTTTTGGGGTGCATTTCTGTGGATTGCATCCCCAGCATACATTTTCCTGTACCCTTTAAACATCATCCCACATTGCTGAGTCACCAGATTTTGGTGAACTTATTCCAGCTCTTGCCTCTAGGAAGAAATTTGGATTGGCTGAAGCCAGTTGCGTTTTCCAACCAATGGACTCAGAGCTGAGTTTAGGGGTGAACTGTATATTAAGACGAGTGAATTAGGGGCAGCAAGTCTAAATTCTAAGTATTGGGTTGTATTCCTGGAAAGAATAGAGTTCTAAGGAGGATGAAGTTCTTTGATGTTACAAGATGCATTTCGTTCTACTGTTGGAAATCCAGAAGTCAAAGAGAGAAAAAGAATATTAGGTTCAAACCCATCACTAGAGTTCAGATCAAGTTTGATATAAAGCTAGAAAGGTCATTTTTAAAAAAGAATTTATTTATTTATGTATTTATTTATTTATTGAAAGGCAAAGTGACAGACAGGAGAGTAAGAGGTCTTCCATCCACTGGTTCACTCCACCAGATACCCACAACAGCTAGGGTTGGCACAGGACGAAGCCAAGAACCTGAAACTCCATCTTAGTCTCTCACATGGATCAGAGAGACCAAACACTTGCGTTGGTTTTCTGCTGTCTTCCCAAGCACATCAGCATGGACTGGAGTTGGAACCACAACAGCCTGGACTTGAATCAGTGCTCAGCTATGGGATGCTGGCATTGAGAGCTGTGGCCTAACACTGAGCCACAATGCTGGCCTCTGAGATTTCCATTTCTTGCAATTGAATTGTGTGGTGTGTGGTGAATTGCTTTCCCTGCTCGTGCTTAGCTGCTGCCACGCGTGGCATAGGGCAGGATAAGGCTCTCTGCTGCTACGAGTTCCTCAGACATTGATTTTTGCTGTCAGTTCTTTATAGTGCTCCTGGCTGCTTTCCCTTCTGAGAAATAAGGAGACCGTGGGAGTAGATTTCCTCACTGTATTTCAGATGGTGGTCAGGAAGGGCCACTCCGAGGTAAATATTTTTAGTTGAGATCTGAAGAACCAGGGGCAATGAGGATAGGGAAATGTGGTGTACACTTTGCAGGCAGTGGGAGAAGCCAGGAGTAAGCAGAGACTCTGGGGACAGGCTGGCTTGATAGCTTCAAGTCCTAACTGCAGAAGCAGGCAGCTGTCCAGCCTGGAGGTGCGCACGCCACCCTTCTGTTGCATCTGTCTTCACAAAGATCCTCCCCTCCCTCGTGTAGGCGCCTTCCACCTCTGTTGTGGCTGCAGGTTCTTTGAGCACGAAGGGTGTGTCATAATTCTCTCAGCACCTCATGCTATCAACATTGACACTTTCTCTGTACGTAGTGGGTTGCAATTTAAGCGCAGAACAGGACAAGGAAAGTCTCGTAGGCAGAAAGGAGAAGCACAAACCTGGACAATCTAAGTCCAAAGGGCTGGCTGGAGTGAGCACTCGGGGAAAATGAAAAGACGCGCAGTTGCATAATCACCTTTTGAGTGAATCTCAAGTGATAAAATCGGGGCCATCAGAGAATTTTACAGAGAGGATTAAATAATTGAAGGTCACATCTGTGCGACCAAAACACATTCAGTCTCCTTCAAGGTGCAGGCCACTGGCAGACAATTTGGCAACAGAGAATATGCAGGAACTGAAAGCGCCCTGCATTCTAGAGATGACAGCTTGGGAGGAATTTCTGGTTTTCTTTTTGCTTTTGGCAACCTTCCAGCAGTAATCAATGATCTACGTAGGCTCATTCTCTACAGGTGTGGGCAATCAGGCTGCTGACAAAAGAAGCCAATTTATGCTGAGAATGCAGCACTTGGCAGGCAATTATTGGGGTGCACCCAGGAGCTAGCCAAGCTCAGCATTGCTCAGTCCCTGCCAAGACAGACAGACAGGCACACACTGCTCAGCGTCCTTTCTATCCAAACCAACACAGGGACCTGGAATCTAAACTCTTCTTTCTACTCTATGTCTTTAATATTTGCAGACATCAAACTCATCCTCTCATCATGTCTCAACCCTAACCTTTCCAATTTAGACTTTCCTTTTCCCCTTCTTTTTCTGGTAAGTCACCAGTATCTTCTCAATCTTCCAGGCCAGCAAACTGGGTGTCATCATATACCCTACCTGCTCTCACTGCCCTGTATATAAACAACACCTGAGTTCTGTCAGCTTCACACCCAACATCCTGTCCTTGATAAGACCTCTGATAACTGCACAAATATACTTTATTTTTAAAAAGATTTATCTATTCATTTCATAGGCAGCATGACAGAGGAGGAGAAGGGGAGAGAGAAAGAGGGAGGGAAGAAGAGAGAAAGGGATAAGAAAAGGGAGAGAGGGAGAAGAATGGAGATGGAGGAGAGAGAGGGAGGGAGAGGGAGGGAGACAGAAGAGAGAAACAGTCCACCTTCCATCCAGTGATTCACTCCTCGAATAGCCACAATGACCAGGACGGGGCCAGACCCAGTTCAGGAGCACACGGCTCCCCATCAGTGTCTCCCGCACGGGTGGCAAGGGCCAAGCAGTTGTGCACCCTCAGTTTCCTTCCCAGTCATGTTAGCAGGAAGCTGGATCTGGAGCAGAGCAGCTGATAGGTTTACACATCTTTGGCAGCAATATCCCCAATGTGCTAGGATGTTGTTTCCCATTCGTCAGGAATGTTCTGTTACAAGAGATGTTAACTCTTCATTTAATAAAGCTGTACCTACCAGACTACACAAAGCCTTTCTTTTTTCCTTTGCAGAGAAAAATTTAGCAATGGGATGGAGCTTTAAGACTATTTCCTCCCAACTTTTAATGCATTTTTATATTAATGTGGACTCGTGCATTCTTTCTCTAGCCCATTAGTTATAGTTTGGCTACAATGCATTTCAATGCTCAAACTGTCCTAGATTTGATTAGAGAGAGCCTCCTTCACTTTGGACTTGCTATTCTTTTTTCATGATCTTAGTACCTATTTTTAGCACATTCTTACACTCTAGCCCAATATCTGAACTTTTATGTTGCCATAGCTATGCAATCAATTTCTCTAAGAAGCTTGATTTCTTGTATTAAAGAATAGATTTTAGAAGCCAAGATATGCATATGAGACATGCTTATCAAGTACTAGGGTTCCCTGTTCTCAGGCTTTCACAGTAGACAAGCTAGGAAATGCATTGTTTTTCTATGTAATTAACTCTAAGGAGTAAGCTTGAGCTGCCCAGGCATGTTTCCCTCCTCCGAAACCATACAGAAGTCTTTCTCATTCGTCGTGAACTCTACATACTATGCTTTTGTGTGAAGTTTGCGTTCACTTCCACTGGGCTCTGATGGCTTGGGCTGGATTGTTCCTCCAACTAGGTCGGCCATCGTATTTCTCAGGCCATTATCCACGTCTTCTACATGCCATGGATAATGTCAATTGTTGGTTTTATATCTATATCTATCTATCTATATATCTTATATGTGTGCATGTATATGTGTGTATATGTATATGAATATATTTGAAAACGAGAGAGAGAGAGAGAGAGAGAGATTTTTCCATACATTCATTCACTTTCTAGATGGCCATAATGGCCAGGGCAGAGGCAGGCCAAAGACAGGAGCTTCTTTTAGGTCTCCCACATTGGTTCAGGGAACCAAGCACTTGGTCAACTTCTGCTTCTTTCCCAGGCCATAGCAGGGAGCTGAAATAGAATTGCAACAGGCAGGAGGACATAGACCAATGTCCATATGGGATACTGGCATTGCAAATGGCAGCTTAACTTGCTACATCCACAAGCCAACCCCCACAAGTCATTTTATCTCACATGTCTTCCTATGTTCCGAATATGTCATCCTATGGCCAGCAACCCCCAGAAGACACTCAATCAGAAAACCTTCTGGGGCCCGGCGCCATGGCCTAGCGGCTGAAGTCCTTGCCTTGAACGCACCGGGATCCCATATAGGTGCCGGTTCTAATCCCGGCAGCTCCACTTCCCATCCAGCTCCCTGATTGTGGCCTGGGAAAGCAGTTGAGGACGGCCCAAAGCTTTGGGACACTGCACCCGTGTGGGAGACCTGGAAGAGGTTCCTGGTTCCCAGCATCGGATTGGCGTGCACCGGCCCGTTGCGGCTCACTTGGGGAGTGAAACATCGGATGGAAGATCTTCCTCTCTGTCTCTCCTCCTCTCTGTATATCCAGCTTTCCAATAATAATAAAAAAATCTTTAAAAAAAAAAAAGAAAACCTTCTGGAATAAAGTTCCTGTGTTTAGCTCAACACTTGCACGTCCCCTAATCTTAGCCTAATTGATCATATCACTACTTACCTTCATTCAATTCATAGTTTTGCAGCCTCTAACAAATGTATCTGAGTATTTCTCAAGTGTAGGTCCCACTGTTCTGGTTCTGGGTTCAAAATCTTGTGTCCTATTTTCTCTAATAACACAACCCTAACTTCTTGCACATCCAACATCTCTTTCTGTTACAGTCTTGATTCAAATGCTGCCTCATTTATGAAGACGTTCTTGGGACTGGCATTGTGTAGTGGGTAAAACCATCATTTATGGTGCCAAAATCCCAAATGGGAACTTCAAATCCTCTTCTAACTCAGCTGTTCCACTTCTAATCTGGCTCCCTGCTAATGTGACTGGGAAAGCACTTAAGTGTTGGGTCCCTGAACCCATATGATGGTTTAGGTAAATCCTGGCTCCTGCCTTTGACTTAACCTAGTCCTGGCCATTGCAGTCATTGGGGGAGTGAACTAGAGGATGGAAGATTTCTCTCTCTTTCCCCAAATCTGCCTTTCAAATAAAATAAATCTTTTGGGCCTAGCACAGTAGCCTAGCATCTAAAATCCTCGCCTTGCATACACCAGGATTCCAAATGGGCGCAGTTCTAATCCCAACTGCCCCGTTTCCCATCCAGCTCCTTGCTTGTGGCCTGGGAAAGCAGTCAAGGACAGCCCAAAGCCTTGGGACCCTGCACCTGCGTGGGAGACCTGGAGGAGGCTCCTGGCTCCTGGCTTTGAATTGGCACAGCTACGGCCGTTGTGGCCGTTTGGGGAGTGAATCATCAGATGAAAGATCTTCCTCTCTGTCTCTCCTCCTCTCTGTATATCTGACTTTCTAATAAAAATAAAATAAATCTTTAAAAATAAATAAGTAAATCTTTTATAAAATGTTCCTATCACAAACTTGAACTTCAGATAGGTTTGTGTATTTAGCTCAGATTTATTTTGAAGGTCAAAGTTACAGAGAGAAATAGGGAGAGACAGAAGCAGCTCTTCCATTCCCTGGTTCACTTTCCAGATGGCTGCCATGGGCAGTGAGGAAACAGATTGTTGCCAGGAAGCAGGAGCTGCACTTCGGCCTCCCGCATGGGTGCCAGGAGCTCAAGCACTTGGCCCACCGTCTGCTGCTTTCCCAGGTCATTATCAGGGCACAGAATCAGCACCTTTCTGTTGCTTCAAGTTCATCCAATGTCCCAACTTTAAATAAACAATAAATAAATCAATTTATTCATTTACCTGAAAGGCAGAGAGATGAAGAGATCCAGAGAGAAAGAAAGAGAGTGAGAGAGAGAGAGATATCTTATTGTGGGTCACTTCTCAAATACCAGCAACAGGTAGGGCTGGGCCAGGCTAAAACCAGCCTCAATTTGGGTTTTCCACGTGGGTGAAAAGGATCCAACTGCTTGAGTCAACTCCTGCAGCTTTCCACATGCACGTTACAGGAAGCTGGTGTTGATAATGGAGCCAGGACTTGAATGCTCCTGTATCAGATGTGAGCATCTCAAGCAACTGCTTAACTGTTCTGACAAATGTCCACTCTTGCTTTCATTTCTGGGATATTACATTCCCTCACCTTATCAAATTCAAGCTACAGCCAGCTCCATTTTTGAGTCTGTCATTTGTTCTTCTGTTAAATAAAGATCAAGAGTGATCTCTTTAATATTAGAATTTGGGTGTTTCCAGCTTTTGCACCAGGGCTTAAGGCTTTATATATTTTTTCTGTGCTTATTACCAGGAACCTCTTGCCTGAGTTACTGGCCTCACTCATATCAAAACAGCCATATTCAGAAAGAACATCTCATAAAGCAAGCTATACAGTCATTTCTCCAATTTTTTGCATTTGGATCACTAGAATTTAAAACCTCAGCATAAATCTCAATGCCTTGCCTTTCGATAACATTCCTAAGAAGGGAAATTCTCCATGTTCTTTTCTTGGTCACTTGACTAATCCTCAGAAACTGGCTAGTGTTTCCATTGGCATATGGGTTGGCTGTACTAGCATAAATTATGCTCCCAACATAGAACTCTGCAATGTGCAATGCTTTTCCCCTTTCTAACAAAAAAAAGTTTTTCTACTTGAAATTTCACAGGTTTTGTTCTTTTCCTTGGAGAAATGGATTCAAGGATCCCAGAACAGACCATAAAAGCGACATAGGCAGTGGTCCGTGTGGCTCAGACCTTCTGAGTAAGGTTTGTGGCAGCTCTGTAGTCACTTAAAATTTTTTTTAAAGATTTATTTTTTATTTGAAAGGTAGATTTATAGATACACAGACAAAAACTTTTCCATTCTATGGTTCATCCTCCAAATGGCTGCAGTGGCTCGAACTTACAGGTTTTCCACATGGGTGCAGGGACCCCCAGTACCTGAGCCATCCAATGTTGCTTTCCAAGTCCATAAATGGAGCTGGATGGGAAGTAGGGCAGCTGGAATTAGAACCAGAGGCCACATAGAATGCTGGTTCTACCAGCTGGAGAATTAGCCTGATGAGCAACCATGCTAGCCGTTCTGTAGTCACTTGTAATGCAGGTAACCTTGCCTGCTAACTCAGTTTGTAATTCCAGATGCTATTTTTTACCATGCACTTGGCACTATACCTGACAATTCTGTGATGTATATAGGCACACAGATGGCCTCTGGCTTATGACAGTTTCACTTACAATATCTTTTGCTTTATTGCGGTGCAAAAGCAATATGTATTCAATAGAAACTACACTTCAAATTTGGAGTTTTGATCTTTCCCCATGCTTGCGGTATGTGCTATGTTATTCTCTCACAGTACAAGGCAGCAGTAGCAAACTGTAGTTCTGTGTCAGTTCCACTTCCTTGAGGGCAAATAGCTGATACTCCGCAGTAAGCCGTGTTGTTAAGCTATGGTGTTTGATAGATCAGGTGTATTAAATGCATTTTTGACCCATGATATTCTCAAATTACAATGTAGTAGTTGGTGTATAGCCCCGTTATAAGTCATGGAGTGTCTGTAAAGACACTGTATTTTTTAAGAAATTAGAAGTTTAGGGCCTGGTGCAGTAACCTAGCAGTTAAATCCTAGCCTTGCATGTGCCTGGATCCCATATGGATGCTGGTTTTAATCCTGGTTGCTCCACTTTTCATCTAGCTCCCTGATTGTGGCCTGGGAAAGCAGTCAAGGACGGCCTAAAACCGTCCTGCACCCACGTGGGACACCCAGAGGAAGCTTCTGGCTTCAGACCAACTCAGCTCCGGCTCCTGCGGCTACTCAAGGAATGAACCAGTAGACAGAAGGAAGATCTTTCCTCTCTGTTTCTCCTTCTCTCTATAACTCTGACTGTCCAATAAAATAAATAAATCTTTAAAAAAAAAAAAGAAATTGAAAGTTAAAACCACAATGAAATGCCACAGAAAACCTATTCACATGGCTGGACTCATTTAGAAAAAAGCCAAAAGGCATAATACCAACTCTTGGCATGGATGTGAAACATCTGTAGCGTGTGTGCTTATTATATTATGTACTATATTATAAATAAGAAGACGCTTTGGAAAACCTGTTAGCTAAATCAATACATTTAAAATCAATTTCATGTAATGGAATAAACACACACATACACACACACACACACACGCACTCATAATGCCAGAGCAAGCACTTCTCTGGGAAGTGGTTTTCAGGGCCTGGGAACTCTCTCCAGGCTTATTGGTGAAGCTCTTGCTCTGTGTGGAGCCTCCTGATAAGGACCGAGGATGCCCATATCTTAACACAAGATCACAAGGTCTGCAAAGAAAAAAAACAAGTTGAATCTCTGTACTGGCCTTAGACAATGCACATCTCCAAATTATCTGACAAACAGCAGAAGTAGCAGTTGTTTAAAGATGTTCAATCAGATGAAAACAATGAGCTGAAACCAGGAAGAGGGTGCTTGGAGTGGCTGAAGCAATCAACAGAGAAATAGAATCTAAGAAAAGAGTGGAGCAGAAATCCTGAGGCAGGAAGATAAATAAGATTTAGTAAGGTGGCAGACTTGGTCAGGCTGAGAGAAGAATCCGTGAACTTGCTAACAAGTTGTTTGAAATGCTCAAGTCAAAAGGACAAAAGAAAAAAGATTATGAGGCAAGCCTACAGGACTAATGGCCCAACAAAGGTGTCAGAAGACTTCTAGAAGAAGAGGGACAGAAAAAGAAGAACTTAATTGTAAAAAAAAAAAAAAAAAAAATAGTGACTGAGAACTTCCCAAACTTGAGAGAGCAAAAGGACATAAAAGCTTTAACTGAAATAGATCTTAAGATATCCAAGCTAAGATATGTTATAATTAAAATCATTGAAATTCAAATTCAAAAGAGAATCTTGAAAGTAGCACATGGAATGATAACTCACAACACACAGGGGAGCCTCTGAAAGACCATCAGCAGACATTTTGTCCCAGAAGGCATAGAGTTCAGATGGTGGTGTCAGCACCTGCTGTAAGAGAACAGAAGGCAACAGTGAGTAATCTATATGAAAACTAATCCTTAGAAAGTGAAGGAACTGCTAAGGATTTCCCCAATTAGCAAGAGCTTTGAGAGTTCATTCTTACTCCACGCAAGTAAGGCTAACAGTGACCTCTAGCTTGAAACCAAACAAGGCTAGACAGCAAAGTGGAGCCAATCGGAAACACAGAGCTCTCTAGTAAAGACAAACATACATGGACTATAGAAACCCACATATCTGTAACTGCAATACACTAATCTATTTCTAATTTATATGAAATTTAAAGATAAGCATAAACATTAACTATACATCTTACTCATCAAGTTAGGGATGGAAGAAAAGTAATTCCTGGCCAGCATTGTGGCTTAGCATGTTAAGTCGCAACACTAGATGTACCAGTATGAGTCCTGTCTGCTCCACCTGTGATCCGGTGCTCTGATGGAAGATGGCAGCAGTGTGTGAGCCCCTGCCATCCATGTGGCGGACCCGAAAGGAGCTCTTGACTCCATGCTTCAGCTTGGTCCTGGCTGTTGTGGCCACTTGGGGAGTAACCAGCAGAGAGGATGTCTCTCTCTGTCTCTGTTTATCTCTGTCATTCTGTCTTTCAACTTAATAAATAAATAAATAAATAAATAAATAAATAAATAAATCTTTAAAAAAGAATTAGCTTAACCAAAGGGGATAAAACTTACACAATAGAAACTACAAAACATTGTTGTATGGTATTAAAGAAAATGTAAATAAATGGAAATACATCTGTTATGACTTGAACATGCTTTGAGTGTGTCCCCGGTTTCATGTGCTGGAGTCTTCCTCCCCAGTGCGGCAGTGATGAGAGACTAAATGAGAGATGTGAAGTCCAGTGGGTGGTAATTGAGTTATGGGAGGCATCATCCTTGGAAGGGATTAGTGTTGGTCTCGCAGTAGGAGTTAGCTCCTACCCAGACAGATCTGTAAAAAACAGTGAGCCTGACTTTTGCATCTCCCTGACTCTGGCTTTGTCATATCACCGTTCTCTCTTACGTATGCTTCAACCATGATGCCATTTGTCGTTTTGTGACACAAACAATGGGCCCTTATCAGGGACAGAAAAACTGAAACTGTTCAACTTGGGCTTTGTCTCCAAAAATGTGAGACAAATAAACCATTAATAAAAACCCTCAGAATTCAGTAATTTTGTTGTAATAAAAGAAAAATAATATGATATCTCATATTCATGTATTGGAAGACCTAACATTGTTGAAGCATCAACATTCTCCCAAATGTTCTACAAATTCAATATAATTCCCATAAAAATCTCAATGACTAGTTTTAAGAAATAGAAAATTCACTTACAATTGATATGAACTCTGATGGGACTCTTAGAAATCAAAACAGTCTTTGACTAATAATGTAGCTGTAGTATTCATACTTTCTGATTTCAGAACATACTACAAAGCTAAAATATTCAAAAACCATGTGGTACTAGCATGAAAGCAATGTAATAAAACAGAAGGTCCAGAGATAAACCTTTGCTTGTATCATCAAATGATTTTTTTTTTTGTTAGAAAGCCAGTTTTTTATTTCTAAAGTCACACCAAGGATGTTGAGTGTGTGCCGATGGTCAATTGCCACACTGACACCATGTTGAAAATGATTTTTAATAAGGGTAACAGGATAACTCATTGAGGAAAGACTATTCTTTTCAATTAATGGTACTAAAAATTGATAATAATATGGAAAAGAATGAATTTGGACCCTTACCTAACACTATATTAAAAATTAACTCAGTATCAATAGAAGACCTAAATGTAGACCATGAAACTATAAAAATCAGGCCCAGCACAATAGCCTAGTAGCTAAATCCTTCCCTTGCATGTGCCAGGATCCCATATGGCCACCAGTTTGTGTGTCCGCTGCTCTACTTCCCATCCAGCTTTCTGCCTGTGGCCTGGGAAAGTAGTCAAGGACAGCCCAAAGCTGTGGGACCCTGTACCGATGTAGGAGAAGAGGCTCCTGGCTCCTGGCTTCAGATCAGCTCAGCTCCAGCCTTTGCAGTCACTTGGAGAGTGAACCACCAGACAGAAGGTCTTTTTCTTTGTCTCTCCTCTCTTCATAAATCTGTCTTTCCAATAAGAATAAAATAAATCATTTAAAACAATGAAACTATAAAGATCCTGGAAGAGATTTGGCAAAAACTTCATGACATTAGGTTTGGCAATGATTTCTTGGATATTAAATCAAAAGCCCTGGGAATAGTCACAAATAAATAAATCAGGCAAACGAAAAAATCATGCATCAAACGGCAGAGTAAACAGGCAAGCCACCTAATGGATTAACATCCAGAATATATGGAGATTTTTAAAATTCAGTGACACAAAAAGCAAGCGATGGAATTTAAAAATAAGCAAAGGATTCAAACAGACATGAATCTAAAGATTTACAGAAGGCCAGTAAGCACCAGTAGCCAGGGCAATGCAAATGAGTGCTACAGTGAGGAACTAACTCGCACACCTTAGGGTGGCTGCCACACAAACAGAACGGAAATGAACAATTGGTGAGAATGTAGAGAAACAGTAGCTCCTGTGCACTGTTGGTGGGGTTATTAAATGGGATAGCCACTACATAATGCACCATGGAATTTTAAAACAGAATTACTATGTGGTCCTGTAACCCTGTGTCTGTATTGATAGCTCACCGCCTCCCTCATTAAAAGCAGAGTTTGGAAGAGATCTTTGTGTAACCACGCTCATAGCATCATCATTTACAACGGCAAAGAAGTAGAAGCAACGCTAAGTCCACTGTCAGATGAAGATAGACAAAATGTGTGTTGCATCCATGTGTTAGTGCCACCATAACAAAACATCACAAACTGAGTGCCTTCATCAACAGAAAATTTATTTTCTTTCATTGTGGAGGCTGGGAATCCAAAGCCAAGATTTCCCCGGGGCTTCTCTTTTTGCGCTGTGCTTGCCGTATCCCTCCTCTGTGTAGTGTCTTCCCTGTTGTCTTCATTTCCATGTAGACACTAGGCTTTTAGATTAGAAGAGTCCCATCCTTATGGCTTCGTTCATCTAAACTACCAATGCAAAGACCCCAGTTTCAATTGCACTCACACTGGGGGTTAGAGTTGCTAAAATGAAGCTCTTTAAGGAGAAGAGAGACACACAGGTCAACACATAACCGTGTGTCACGGAACGCGATTCTACCGTGAACACGAGGAATTTCAATTTCATGCTACAACATGAGCAAAACTTAGAGATATGCTCAGCAAGGCTGCACTGAAAAAACACCCCTACAGTCTTATGCTAAGAATCACTCTCTCTCCTGTCACCCAGCGCATGTACCCCTCCAGACCACAGCTTCTATGCCACACGCCCTGGATCTTTACGCTTGGGTGTCCACCCTCCTGGAAGGTGGCTTCTTTGCTTGTACTCCATCCCTCAGAGCCAATGTCCTCCAGCCATTCCAGCAGTACACTGCTGTCTCCACTAACCTGTAAGCTCCCAAAGCTAGAGATTTTTACATCCTTCTCCTTCGCCCCGGCATAGTACTCAGATACTAGGAATGTAAACAATGGTTGGGGGTTGAGGTTGCTATGGCTCAGTCAGTTTTGCCTTGAGGCTACCTCACCTAAGTCTTGGCAAACTGTATATCTGTAATGACCCTAAGGATGACTTTGGGTAGCATCCTGATGAACCCATTTTTAAAAATAGTTACTAAGTTATTTTGAAGCTGTCTCCTTCCCTACATAATGCTTTGAGTGCCGGTGTTAGATGATAGTAGGTCTTCGTCTTTCATCCACCTCATTTCTTTGAGTTACAGTTTCCTCCGCAGGCTTTCACTAAAATTGACTCAGTGAATTGATGGGATGATGTAGTTGATCTTAAAAGATATCTGATCATTAGACCCAGGAGGTCATTTATCTTCCATAGAGACAAATGTTCAGTCTTGTCTGTATTTATTTATTTTTTTCTAAGAGTTAAGTTACAGAGAGAGTGGGAGAGACAGAGGTCTTCCATCCATTGGGTTACACCTCCAGTGACCACAAGAGCTAGAATTGGGACATGTTGAAGCCAAGAGCCTGGAACTCCACTCAGATCTCTGAAGTACTCAGGCTATTGTCTGCTGACTTACCAGGTGCATTATCAAGGAGCTGGATCACAACTGAAGCAGCCAAGACCTGAACTCGTCCTTATATCGGATGCTGGTGTCACAGGCTGCAGCTTAACTTACTATGCCACAACATCAGCCCCTCCATCTTGTCTTAAAGGAATTTTCCAGGAATTCCAGATGGTGAAAAGAAATGTAACTGTCCCTTGTGGGTAGCTCCTAGCTAATTAGAACCCAGATTGCCTCCTCAAAATTCCTTAAGGAGCCCAGTATTACCAACCAGTCAAAGCAACGCCATGAGAACCACTGGCCAGCCAGACACCTGGGCACATGCTGGTCATGCATCTCTTAGCCCCAGCCTGTGTGTAAGAAACCCTGGGACTCCTGGATATACAACAGCTGCCTGGCTCCTTGCTCTGCACCTTGCAATAAACATCTGCTTGCTTTGCCCCAGTGTCAGTGATTGAGCCGCTGTGTATAAAGTGGGAGTGGATCCACTTTAGGGCGTCCTACAGGAACTCCTTCTACCAGATATGAGAATATTCTGCACAGTTTTGTTGTGGGGTGCGAGAGAGATTATGCCAGATAAGACTGGAATGTATTAAGGAGTCTTTAACCAAGCTTGGTGATAATAGGGCCCACAAGAAATTAGCAAAAAGAAGTCCATGTGACAATCCAGTCTTGAAACCCTGAAAGGAACAAGCGGTCATTCCCACGAAACCTGTGCTTTATACTGAAGACCTCTGTCCCAGCTTCCCCAGCAATATAAATTATCCTAAGAGACATGCAGCAAACAACCTGGACAGTTACAAAGCCACATTCACCTTTTCCTGGCTTCTCTGTCTATACACCATTACTGCTAGGCCTCATCTCTCCCGGAACTCTTGAAAGTACACAAATTAGAAATACAAAGTATCTTAGCATTAACATCGTCACTGACTTGTCCAAGCAAACAGAGGGTGAGGAACAGAGGGGCCAGGCTCAGGGGCTGCCTGTCCTGGAGTCTGTCCGCAAAAGTCAGGGAGCAAGCAGGTCCTGGGGAGGCCAAGAGTCAGAGTGCCAGAGCATGGAAGCATGTGACCAAGAGGGTGAGTCCATCCCTATCATGGGCTTTTATGTGGGCTTCCGAGGGGAGTGGTTATACAACAATGCGATACCATCCGCTTTCAGGTTCCAGGTGACGACAGGTGAGCATCACAGGTGGGTGAAGGGACCACACAGACAGGGAGAGCGACGGGAGTGGCTTCCAAGCTTGTGACCCTGAACTAAAAACTGCCTAGGACCACAACAGTTGCAATATGTTTTCATTTTTAAAGCTGCATTTCAAACCCATGATTCCATGGTTTTCATTTCTTCCCGAGAGGCTAAGTCAAAAACAGTAAATCAATTTAACTGAAACAGAATAAACTGTATTACAGGTGGGGTCTCAGGTATGACAAAAATCCCACGTGACAAATGGAGAAATGCTTGCCCAGTCTTTGAGAAAAATTACATACTAATGTTCCCAATAGCACTTGCAGAATGATATGTATTTTCCGTGATTGTTTCTACTTTTCAGTTTCCACGGGTAGGGAATGGAGGGTACGTCATAGAGAGGAAATACAAGTGTCCCTATTGACTGCTTCCACCTGTCTTCCAGTTTGTTCCAAGGGAGGAGGGAAGAGCTATCCTCACAGAGCACATCAGTGAATTCTTTCACAGCCAAGCTCATCAGCATTTCTGGTGATTGTGCATTGTGCTAATCTGTGAACAAGTGATATATATTCTGCAGGCCCCTCTACCAGGATGTGTGTAAGATCCATGCTAAAAAGAGGAGTTTATGGCTTGCTTCCAAGTTACAAGGATGTGAGACTTCTTTTTAAAAATGTTTTTTATGCCTAAAGCTAACCTCCCAGGATGCAGTGGGTAGGGGGCAGGTGGTAACAATCCCCAGGAATAGGGAGGGAAGGGGGCTGGTTATAGTGGTGTTGTTTATATTCTTTGCCTTACAAAAGGATTAATCACAGGGTTCCTTTTAAACAGAAAGTTTTGTGCATTTTAAAAGAGGATTTGATTTATCAGAAACTTGTGTGGAACACAGCTGCTCAGCAGAGCAAGCTATTTAAGCTGACTTGAAACCCATTTCACGAGCCAGGAGTCTGGAGTGTCAGAGGGAGTGATAAAACTCCTTTAGTTTTTAATTGACGAGTGATATTGACTAGCACAGTTAGGAGCCCAGGTATTGGGCCCGGGCCAGTGTGTTTCTGCAGTACATAGGCGTGAATGTGCTGAGCACCTGAGTATTGATTCATTTATGTACTTGTTCGGCTGTTGCTGTGAAGGGCTTTATATTTTCCTGCTCTGGAGCCAAGCTGCCTTTCACAGCCGCCTGTGTTACAATGTAGCAAGTTGTTCAGCAAGAATCTTCCAGCCTTATGGCCTCTGGGGAAAGGGGTTCCTCACTGCCAGAAGCAAGGAGCCTGCAGGGGGTCAGGATGAGAAGGTGAGACCTTGCTGTTTATGTTAAGACCCTTTCTCTCTTCTACTCAGATTGCTGATAGTTTCCTCCTCTGTTGTCCCACTCCACTGAATTTTTATCGTCACCTCTATGCTGCAGAAATTTTGCAGGAACCCCAGGATCCATTGGTGCTTCCTTCTCCCCCGCTCTTTGCTGTGGTGGCACAAGTGTCAGCTTCCAGAAAGAGAGGCTGTCATGCGGCTGAGCTTCAAAGCCACAACAGGCCAAGAGGACAACCAAAGGCATTAAGGTTCTAAGTCCCACCTTGAATGCTGTCCATAGGATTTCATCCTCCAGCTGGCACATAGCAATGAGCTGCTATCTCAGACAGCCAAGGTCAGTGCAATCATTACTAATGGCAGATGCTCACTGAGTGTCAGGAAAAGAAGGTGCAAGAATTCTGGGCACTGCAATTTGTCTATCTACTTAAGAGAAAGGCACATGGGAAATGATTTGTATTTGCTTGCAAACTAATGTAGAGAAAGGCCAGCCTTTGCACAGCCTGAGGACCGCTTCTCCACTCAACCACCCAGGCTGGCCTTCCAAGGTGGCCTAGTTGAACCTAGTGAAGTGTGAGGCAGCCTCTGCTACCCTTTGTTGGACCTCTTTCTTCCCTCAGGCAGAATGTAATGCTTATTAACTGGGCCTCCAGAGAAAACAACAAAAGTGACAAGGCTGGAGCACAAAGCTCTAGCTAGCCTGTGGTGGGCGAATAGCATGAGCAAGAGATAAATCTTTGTTCTTTTAAGCCCAAGATTTTAGTGATTGCTACTCCAGCACAGCCAGCTTGGAGGAGCTGTAAAGGCTAATCTTGAATTGATCTGTTCTAATGTTAACTTATTTTCATTTTACAGTGAGTTCTTGATAAATGCCCTGGAAATCAATATAAAAAACGCAGAATTTTGAAAGATGAAAGAATCCAGGGATTTTACTCTTGTCATTCTGCCGTAAGTGCTTGTTCACATCTCTCTCCATCTGTCATTCCCTCCGTCCATCTGTCAATCCACCTTGGATCATACATTTCCAGCAAATCTTCACCGTAGCCCTTAAAATGATTATTATTTATATTGTCGGCCTTGGTGTCGGTTGGGCCGCTGACTTCGTGCAGCTGTGAGGCTCAGATGAGATAAGGAATGTGTGAAAAGTGGAAAGCAGCCCTCAAACATGCTAATCTGAGAAGCATTTCCTGAGAATGTCACTGACAGAACATTTTGTGATGCTCTGGGGACACCAAGATCGATCATTGGTCTTGCACCGGAAGGACTGTGGACTTGTTTACAGTGACATCTGTGACTTGAAGACTGCTCTCAGGATCATTCATGAACGTTCTTCCTAATGGGCCTACCCATCAGTCTGCCTCTTAGTCCCCTTTCTTCAGACATCTGAGACATTTCATCTTCTTGCTGTATAGATGCATTCTGCTTTCCAACAACACAACTGGGCTCACACACCTGTTCACTGCTGCTAGTGGGCTACACGACATCAACTACTGACAACTGTAGTCCTCATATACCTTTCGCACTTTTAGGACCAGTTGTGAGGGAGTTGTGGGGAGAAAAACTTTCTTTGTGTCCATATGAGTCAGGGATGAAGAGTAAAGCAATTTCAAAACCAAGGGGGCAGAATGCTGAGCTGGTAGTATCCATGGCAACTTTGGTGTCTGGTGGAGTTAATAATCCCACTTTCCAGGTCTCTATTGCTCCCACTTGTTGGGGGACCATGAGGGTTGAACTTAATTCTTTTCTTTTCTTTCTTTCTTTTTTTTTTTTTTTTGAACATTGATGGCTTCTTAGTTGACATCTCAGGTCACAGACACTGGTCCTTTCCTGTTAAATGACTCAGCTGGGCTGATTCAATGGGGCACAGAGGCTAGAAGTGACTGGAAGCTCGGAAGGCTTGGGATAGACTCTGGACTCCTCATGTAACACATATCTCTGCAGCCAAAATGAATGGTATTTCTTCCTTGCTACTCCCTAGAATCAAATCCGCCTTGGTGTCGCCACCCAGCAGCGACACTAAAAATGACGAGGCATACTCTGAGGGTCTGGGAAAAGCCAGAACCGCAACTGGACCCCTCACTGCCAGAAGTGGCTGTGTTTAAATCCTTATCTCCACTGCTCCGGTCCCCATTGGTCTAAGCTTTCCTCTGCCGCTTCTCCAGCTCTCTCTCCGCCACCCTTCTTGCTGCCTGTCCTTCATTCTTTCCCCAATCTTTCTCCTTGTCGCCCCCCAGACTTTCTCTTTCTTGTCCCCGTCTCTCCGTACTGCTTTTACTGCTTCTGTCTGTATCCCTCTTTTCTACTTTGTCCCAGTCCCCCGTCTGTCCGTCTTTGTCTGTCATCTGTCCGTCTGTCTGTAGTCCCTCGTCTTCATCCTCGTCCCAGTCCGTCTTCCGTCATAGTCCCAGTCTGCCCTGCCTAGCTTTTACCGGCTACTTTTATATCGTTCTCCACCAATCACTTCTCCCCGTGGGTTCACTTGGTGCTACGTGATAGGCCAGTAATCACAGCGAGGGCATTAGCCTATCCCTGTGACTTCCTGTTTACCTGCTGGCGAGACCAGCTCTGCCTCCTGGCCCTGGGCCAGCACCATCTTGCAACGGCCCCTCCTATTCCGGCTTTCCTATTCTGGGGAGCGGCTTCAGCACCCTGCTCCCCACACTTTGGCACCATTGCACTTCCGTAACCCTACTCCCCTTCTGTGGTCTGAGTCCATGGCTGTTGATTGTCCTGTTTTTGTTAGGACTCTGGCTTGGACAATATGAATTTAAATCTCAGCTCAGCCAGGCCAGCAGTATAGATGCATTCTGCTTTCGGAAAGAAACGGGAGAAACAGCAAGAGACCTTGATGTCAGCAAGATAAAAGTTAACTTACCTACCAGCCTCCCTGAGCATGCCGTCATATGTATAGAGTCACAGGTGCTGCTGAATTTGGGATTTGAGTCCAGCCACAATCCCGATCTGAGACAGTCGGACTGGTCTTTTTAGCTGGTCTGCATGTCAGTTCTGGAACCATGAGTTCCTTATATGTAGGAACTTGAAAAAGAATCCTGTTATCAAGGTAAATTTGTCATTTAATTTCATTTTTCCATGAATTTTTAAAAGTGCTGCCATATTTCAATTCCCTGGTGAGGTTGGTAAGATGTGATTGCCATATAACTCATCTTGTATTTTGCTTGTTTCCACACTGTGACCCCTCTCTGCTCTCTCTCTGCTCCCCAGCATATCAGCTGGACATGTCATCTGTGCGTTGACCTCTGGCCCCTCTCTCTGCTGGGAAAGCCCTTTCCCCACACTGATCGACTCTACCAATACTAGCCTACCTCACACATGAAGAGAACTTTCATGTGTAAGCTCCCGCTCATCCTTTGAGATGGGCTTCAATCTGACCCCTTCTTGGTGGTCACAGAAGGTGGCTGGGAACTCGCATTTCCTTTCAACATGTTGGTTACTCATTACTATGTCAATTAATTCCATAATGATGTAAATTTTTGCTGATGGTATGATGGAGCTTTCAATTGACTGGGATAATACTCTGCTAGCTCTGTCTTCAGACCAGAGAGGGTATACCTAAGAAGACGTTGAACTTGACTGGACAATAAGATGCTGGACTCTATGTTTGGTGTATGCTTGCAATGGGGGAATCTCAACTGAACTTGAGCTGTGGTTATGCAACAAGGTGGAGGAATCCACCATGGTGGGAGGGTTTGGGAAGGGGTGGGAGAACCCAAGTACCTATGTAACTGTGTCACATAATACAATGCAATTAATGAAATTAAATAATAATTAAAAAAAACCTGTTTTTTCTTTGTTTCCTCCCCAGTTAGCAGAACTTGTTTGCTTCTGTCTTGCCACAGCCTCTTGTTTGTGCTCGCTACCACTTAATTTGCTCTGCAAACTATGCAGGTAGAGTTGATGAATAAGGCAGCCTGAGGCTGAGGAAAGGAAAGGAGGAGAGAGTAAATAGGGTTAGCATCTCTGATGAGTTGCCATCTTTCCAGAAACCACTGCCCACCTTTGACTTACTGGGTTGTGTGTGGCTACTTAATCTCTCTGTTGTCAGTGCCAAAACATCACTCATTCATATTCCCTTTCACACACACACACATACACACACACACTGAGAGAGAGAGAGAGAGAGAGAGAGAGAGAGAGAGAGAGACTGTAACTTTCTACCGGCTGGAATCATAATATCTTCTGTTGAGTGTTGCAATCTGATGCCAAACTGTGTGCCTGGGGTGAAATAGATGCTCACTATATTAAACACATGAATGCGCTGGGCCAATACTTTATATACTGTTGCTAAATTTTGTAAAACACCTGAGAAAATCATGAATCGCTCTCATTGTACAGAGAATGAAATGGAAGCAGAGAGAGCCCAGAGTCACCTTTCTCAACTACTCTGAGCCCCAGTCTCTTCCTTTTGAAAGCTGCAGTCATTATACTTACCTTCGGAGGGTTTTGGTGGGAAGTGCCCTGTTGCCTGGGCACATTGTCACTTGCTGCCCTGCCTCCCTCCTTGCACTTCACTGGTTTCAGCTTGAGGAACCCTGGGGACTTAGGATCAGCTAGAGGACTTCTCCCTGTTCTGACAGGAGGCTGGTCTGGCTGATCCCTCTTTGTGCAAGTTCTTCCCTGGGAGAATCTGATGAGCCATGGCCCTCTCAAGAGGCCAGGCCCCTAATAGTAACAATCCTTGCCTTGAACACGCTGGGATCCCATATGGGCACCGGTTCTAATCCCAGCAGCTCCACTTCCCATCCACCTCCCTGCTTGTGGCCTGGGAAAGCAGTCTAGGACGGCCCAATGCATTGGGACACTGCACCCGAGTGGGAGACCTGAAAGAGGTTCCTGGTTCCCGGCTTCGGATCGGCGTGCACCGACCCGTTGCGGCTCACTTGGGGAGTGAAACATCGGACGGAAGATCTTCCTCTCTGTCTCTCCTCCTCTCTGTATATCTGACTTTCCAATAAAAATAAATAAATCTTTGAAAAAAATAGGTAAGTTTCCAGAAGGGACTTAAGGAGGCTAGTGCCTGGAGTGCTGAAATGCCCTCATGTACTTTCCAGTCATAACCTGTGTCTAAACCCAGTGCCTGGCACATACTACCTTCCTAATTCGTGTCTGTGGGATAGATGCATGTTCTAGGAGCAAGTTTGTTTTAGAGTTGCAGAATATGGGCCACTCTGGGGCTATGTTAAAGACCAAAGAATGCGGTGGATCTTCCGCTTCAGATTGAATATGGACAAGTTACTTCACTTCTTCAGTCCTGATCCATCATCTGAAATTTGGGGTAATAAGCAGATATCTTCTCTGCATGTGTGAGGAGGAGAGCTAATGTAAACACTGAGAACACAGCAGCAGGGATTGCGCGAGGACATTATAAAGACACCTCAAAAAGTTTGCAGAAAAACGGCATTTGAAAATGTGATTTTATTTTGGTGTAAAAGAGTTTGGTTGCAATTTTTTAACAAGATGTGAAAAATGCATGTATTATGAAAAAGCTATGCGCAGATTTCAATTTTTGCAAACTTATTGAAGTGCCCCTCATAAATGCCCACAGCCATACGTTGGTTCAGGAGTAAACCTGAACCCCAAGCAGTACCAGTCATCCACCAGCCTTTGCTGGCTTTTTGTTAGCAGTATTAGCTGTGAAAAATCTCTCTTAGAAAGGCTAGATCGTAGGCCTTGAGTTTGGCCTTACGTTGTTGGGAGCTCAGGTTTGCAGCATATGAGAGTCGCTCACTTGAGAAAGCAATGGACGTGGGAGAAAAGCAGAACTTACATGCACACTAACACTTGGCAGCAACTGTGCCTGAAGTTGAACCAGTCCTAAGCGTCTCATTACATATCAATGCATCTCCTTTCTTGCCCAAATCAATTTCAATTTTCTGTTACTTGCAACCAAGAGTCCTGACCAATGAGAGAATAAACCTCTGTAAAATGAGAAAGGGGAACCAAGAAGGACCACGAGCTCTTTCTAAATGTCTGTACTCGGTGGGGGTTTGGATGAATAATTTCCAAGTCAATCGGACCTGTCTTTGTGCAGCTGATCATCTGTGCTCAGATAACACCGTGGTTTCCCAGGAACCCGGGTAGGCTCACGTGTAGGATCAGGCATGGGACAGTGCAGTCTTGCCAGTCGGAGCAGCAGGGTACAGGGCCTGTGTGGATGCCTGACTCCGACACCTTCAGAAGTAGGAGGGCCTCTGCTTTACAAACTTCCTCTCAGAACCACGAAAAACAAAGCAGCTGTGACAGTTCCACCGCAAGGTCTGGCAGCCACCCACTCACCCTGGCATCTTGCATCACCCTGAGAGGCCTGGCATGAGGTGGACAGGAATCTTTGTGTATCCTTTGCTGTTCTGATGGCTGACCAACACACGGGGGTTTGCAAACCACAAGTCAAAGTCAGCCACCAGGTCACAGCAGCTGTCACTCACGCTGGGAGTGTCCTGGTATCAACTGACAGCATCTCCCAGGTGCATCTCAGCCGTCCTCACGACTCTGCAGCTTCCGGCCTTCTCCTTATACCACCCTGTGCTCTGCCAAAGGACCTAAAATAAACCTTTGTTCTATCAAACCACTCAAGCAGGGCCACCATGGTGTGCTGCCAGGGAAGAGCAACTTGGGGAGGAGCTGGTGGCAGAGGGGGCCAGGCAAAGCCATGTGCTGGATCTCTCCCTGTGCTAGGGGGCTTGGCAGGAAGCCTGTGTTCCTGCTTGTTTGGACAGTTCCAGGCCAGGAATCATAGGACAGGAGTTGCAGAAAGCACAAGAAACATACATTTTTTGTTGTTATTGCACCAAAATGTTCCCCGGGAGCCAGGTGGCTGGGGCAAGTTATGCGTCATCATTGGCAGCAGAGAAGAAAAGAAAATCAGTGGCCTGGCTCAGGTGCTGAGGCCGTCATCGCGAAAAGGAAAATGCCATTCCCTGAGCCCCCGTGAGAGCAACCGCAGCTATTCAACAAACAGTTTGCATATGCCAGGCATGGTGCTAAAGACCTACACACATAAACTTGGGAGTCCTCTGCCTATCCTTGGACGCAGGTTCCTCTGATAACCCCCATTTTGAGGATAAGTCAATAGAGGATTAGAGGGCCAGAAGATGTGCCCTGGGCTGGACAGCAGTTAGGTTGCAGAGAGGGAGCTGGGAACTGGTTTTGCTTGTCCCTGTTACAAGTTCCTGCAGCACTGCTGGACTGTTCTGACTGTGTATGTGGTCTGGGTGTGTGTGGGGGTCTCTCTTCACTTATCTTTGTGGGCACTGGGCTGGGCAGTCACACCCAGGTTCTCATTTAACTTCCATGAAGCCTGGGGATTATCACCCTCTTTTATAGATGAGAAAACTGAGGTTCCAATGTTGAGTGATGCCCAAGGCCACACCATCTGTAAACTGCAGGATTGAGATAAATGGAATTTCCTGGTTCCAAGTGTGGTGACTTTTCCACTGATGGCTCCTTCCATGGAGGGTGGACCAGAACGCCTGTTGAGTTGAGTTAGCTTGAACCTGCAGATAAGAAGAGCATCTGTGTCTTGATGTTTTCTTTTTCTTTTTGGTTCTGATCCTCGTTTGAAATGCAGACAAGTTCAGCAGCTCTCCCTCGGACCTGTAGCAGGCTGGAACGGCACTCAGCAAGATGCTTTGCTCGGGCTGAGTGGAATGAAGAGATTGGCTGGAGAACTCGATGCTATCTTATCTTCCTTCATTAAAGACTGAATTATTGATCACCTGAGAAGTGCCAGGTGCTACTGTGGGTGTTAGGATTCTGCAGACAATGCAAAAAAGAACCCGGCTCTTATAGCACTTAGTTTCTGATTGGGGAAGAAGTGTGGTGTTTCTGGTACACAGAGGAACAGGAAACAGTGAAGGCAAAAAAAAGTTGTGGGGTAAGGCAGAAGCCATCGATTTACATAGAAAGCTTAGAAGCAGAGCAAGGAGTGGAGTTAGAAAAACTGGGGTTCAACACAGAGATGAGTTGTACAGGTACCGGGACAAGGGGGTTCCAGGGAGAGCTGCTGAAGGCAGACCCCTCAGTGCTGGGGTGTCCAGGAAACAGTGGCAAGAATGACAGTTGAACACAGGAAGTGGCAACAGAACAAGCCAGAGTGGCCTTAGAGCGGAGAGATCACGCAGCTGTCAGGGCTGCAGCAAGGACTGGGGTTGTGCTGTGAGTTGAATGGGAGCCCAGAGGACAGGACGGAGTTAGTGATAGGTTCTAACATTCCCTTGGGAGGCCATGCTCTGGTTGCTGGGGGGAACAAACTGCAGGAAGTGACAGGAGAAATTGGGCAATTATGAGGTTGTTGGAGTAAACCCTGTATGGGTGGAAGTGGCCAGAAGTAGGGAAGCTGGAGTTCCAACATTCTTTGGAAGGAGGGCACACACAGCTTCTGGCCAAGGCAGGAGTCAGGGGGGACCCATGATAGGCTTTTTGTCCTAAACAGCTAGAGAAACAGCTATCATCATGGAGATAGGGAAGGCTGTAGCCAAGGGTGAATTCAGCGAGAAGGTCAGAAATTTAGATCGGGAGTTTGGGAGTCTTGTAATGATCCAAGTGAAGGTGTCCCATGGACAATTGGATGCAAGTCAAGTTTTAAGAATTCTGGGCAGAAAAAAGAAACAGTTTGGAGAATCCAGGGTAAGTCTTGGTGGTAGTGGGGAGCCGCATGTATTCAGAAAAGCCAGAAACCATGGCAATCTGTCAGAAGAAAGAATATCAGATATTTTCCCAAAATAAAGACCATGTTATGAGCAACCTAAGGGGGAAACAAGGCCAGGCACAGGGAGTGTGCAGACATCCATTGCAGCGCCCTCTCGTGGACATACCAGACATTGCTTTCCCAAGCTTCACACTGCTGTCAAAAGGGGTAAATGATGGTTCTTGAAAGCCTGCTTCCCAGTCTGGCACAGTAGCCTAGTCCTCACCTTGCACGTGCCAGGATCCCATATGGGTGCCAGTTCATGTCCCGGGGGCCCTACTTCCCATCTATCTCCCTGCCTGTGGCCTGGGAAAGCAGTCGAGGATGGCCCAGGGCCTTGGGACTGGGAAGAGGCTCCTGGCTCCTGGCTCCTGGCTCCTGGCTTTGGATCAGCTCAGCTCCGGCTATTGCGGCCACTCGGGGAGTGAATCATCGGACAAAAGACCTTCCTCTCTGTCTCTCCTCCCCTCTGTATATCTGACTTTCCAATTAAAATAAATAAATCTTAAAAAAGAGAGAGAGAGAAAGAAAGCCTGCTTTCCATCTGCTTAAAACACCTCCATGTCAGAGTGAAGAGTGATGGCACATTTAGGATATCTTATTAAACGCTGTTTATCTCCTAAAAGCCATCTGCAGCCTATTTAGTCAAAGTCAAGGAAGATGTGATACACAGCCCGCAAAGTCACCATGCAATGACTTTCTCTTCCCTAGGGAGAAGCCTCTCCTCACCCTGAATCCCAGAGCAAAGTGATCACGTCACGGGGAAACCCAACTAGTGAGGAAGGAGGTCTCTGCCTCTCATCCTTCCTGGCCAGTCTCCTGACACACTGGAGATGGAAGGGGTGGTGAAAATCACAGTAGAAACACCGGAAGTCGCTGATTATCTTAATGCTGTTTAGATGAGGAAAGGGGACATTTAAATACCAAAGAGACAAAATGGCTGCCTTTCTCTTCTTGAGATTTCCTTCCAGAGGTTACAGTGAATGGACAGCTCCCACAAATCTTGGATTTTCAAGATACTACAGCTTTTTAGCCATGAAGGTCTAGGGGCCTATGGCTTCCATCTCTACCCATAAAGATACAAGGAAACGAGTTGTAGCTTCTTAAAAATTTCCTTTGCTTATTTGAAAGGCACAGGTATAGACATGGAGAGATTGAGATCTTCCACCCACCGGTTAGTGAACCTAATGACTGTAATACCCAGGGTTGAGCCAGGCCAAAGTCAGCAGCCAAGAGCTCCTGCTGTGTCTCCCAAATGGGGGTGGGGGGCACTTGGACCATCCTCTGCTACTTTCTCAGGCTGAATCATAATGTTGGCCCCAGAAATTGCATCTTGCCACCAGGGGCTACCCTACCTGTTGCATTCGTACTTGGAAGCCCCAGTGCCCCAAACCTCACAGTATGCCCGTATTTGGAGACCAGACCTTTAATGAGGTAATGAAATGAAAATGAAGTCATTAATCCAGGAGGATTGGATTCTGATAAGAAAATGCCATCCGGACATGAACATGTAACATGTTAAGAGTCCACGTGAAGAGGCAGGAAGATGAGGCTATCTCCAAGCCCAGCACAGAGGAATCTGCAGAAGCAAGCTGTCCACATCTTGATCTTCTAGTTCTAGTTTCCAGAAGCATCAGCAAATGAATTTCTAGGACTAAGGCCACTCAGTCTGTGACACACTGTGTCGGTAGCCTGAGCAGACACGTACACCTGATTCATGGGTTAAAGAGTCATTCCATAAGCAAATTGTGCAACTACGTGGACTTTAAGGTCAGTGATTTCAAATACAGTTCCAGGATGAAGGACAGCTTTCTTGCCCAGTTGTGTTGGAAAACAGAAGGCGACAGATCATTAGCAAGTGTTTGTGACTTCGTGTTTAGAAAGTGTTTTCAAGATCATTTTCTCTTAATAGCCTCACCGAGGAAAATATTTATAGCTATTCCCTGAGTGCGCAGAGCTGTGGGGCATCTCTGGCAATGTTTGGACATCTCTACAGCTCCATGGGAACGGTTCATTTTCTTCCAAGAGTCACTCATCCACTCTTCTTTAGGAAATACTTGCCAAGGGAAAGAAATTCTTCCACCTGGTGCTAAATGATTTCATGTTGGAGAAGCTAGCCAATTAAATGTGGCTCCAAGAATATCTTTAACCTTGAAAATGCTTTCGTTTCAAACAGAAATTCAGCCCTAGGATGAGAAGGGAAACACAATCGCTGTTCTATTTATCATTCATTCTTTCAGCAAATTTTAAGTTCTCATCGTGTAGGAAAACTGGTGTCGTCAGGTGGGCAGCAACCAATGATGCCAACATAAATACGTCTAACAAGGACTAGGTGCTAGTGCAGTCAGGGAATTCTTGAAAGTGACTACCTAATTGACTTTGAGGCCTGGTGGACATGAACAAGCTAGGAGGGAGACTGTGGGAATCAGGCAGGCTTCTTTAGAAGATGGCTTGGAATGTGGCTCAGTAAACCCTGTCCCATTGTGAGGGCCAGACTTTGCGTTCAAGGCCAGGTGTGACTTTCCGGTAAGAAGCCTCTCCAAAGGGGAACTGTGGCACCTCCTTCCCTTTCTGCTAATTTCTGAGTGTTCCTCCCACCAATCCTTTTTCGTTTTGGCCTGAGGTTGTCTGCTGCTTTCCCCCTGCCGCTTTGGGTGTAAATGGTTACAACTCACTCTATTCAAGCAGTAGCAGTAATTGAGCCTTGCCCCAGAAAGACATATTTTTCCAACATGAAGTTGAGGTTCATCTGCCTGTCTCCTGTTCATCCTTCGCTTTGTAAGATTCTTAAATAATGATTTTCCTTGCCAAGGAGCAACCTGTTCAAGAATTCTCACTGTTTTCCTTCCTTTCTATGCCTTGAGGCAGCTTCCTATGTACGTGTGGGTACAAAGGACAATGGACGTTAGTCTGCCAAACTTGGGCGCCATGGGTTTTATTCCTAACGTTCAAAAAGAACCCTGTGCAGCAGGTTCCCGACAGCCAGTCTGTGAACCTCCGAAGCATCCCAGGGTGGCAGGACCGCGTGTTAATATTAATCGGCTGCAGCGGGATCTCTTGAGGCATTTTCAAAAGGCTCATTTTCCTGCCTCCTTTCTCCTCCCCAGCCCTCATTGATTTTTTTTTTTTCAAGTTTAGATTGCTTGCATCAAACACAGCAAAAGCAAATGTATTCTGGGAGGACAGTTTCCATTTCTCGAATCTTTGCAGTCTCGGATGGGTATGACCAACGGGGCAAGTTCCAGCATCACTTCTCAGTTCCTTCTCTGGGGGGAGAGGCTGGGTATGACACGGATGGCACAGACCATGTCTTTTCAGGTCAAGGCAGGGCTGTTTCCTGGAATCTTCATTTGCAAAGAGGAATGGGAGTTATCTACCAACGAGGTCCAGATACTTGCTGTTTGAGCACCTGCCTGTGACCTACACAATGGGGTGAAATACTTCGCAGAGGTGTCAGGATCTGCAGCACACTCATTGTGTGTTGAGAAAAGTGCAAAAGTTCCTGCAGGACAGAATTCTCACAGGACATCTAAATTGCCTAAGATTTGCTACACTTCCTTAGCAATAAGCTCAGAAATTCACATATTTTTACTGAGCTCCTTTTGTGTACAGTCCGTTGGTCAATGACTAGATTGTCTAACTAGAAAGTCTCAGAGAATGTGTCTAGCAGCTATTAATTTAGGTAATTTTAAATAATGTAGCTAAATTCAAAATGTCATAAAGTGTGTTAATTACCCTAGACTATTAAATATGCAAGGTTATTAGTTGGTAGCTAATAATTTTGATTCACAAGGTGTGAAACAGAAAGGATTGGGCCCGGTGTGATAGCGTAGTGGTTAAGGTCCTCACCTTGCATGCACCAGGATCCCATATGGGCGCCAGTTCTAGTCCCAGTAGCCCTGCTTCTCATTCAGCTCCCTGCTTGTGGGAAAGCAATCGAGGACGGTCCAAAGCCTTGGGACTCTGCACCTGCATGGGAGACCCGGAAGAAGCTCCTGGCTTCGGATTGGCTCAGCTCCGGCCATTGTGGGAGCTTGGGAAGTGAACCATAGGACAAAAGATCTTCCTCTCTGTCTCTCCTCCTCTCTGTATATCTGACTTTCCAATAAAAATAAACAAATCTTAAAAAAAAAAGAAATAGAAATGATCCCCTTCACAATAACAAAACAAACGTAACAAATAATGCTAAAATTTGCTCATGAATGAAAGAGCATCCCAGAAAACAAGAGGGATAAGCCATGTTGTTAGCTAAAATCTAATATTAATTTTCTCCAAAGTATAAAGTTTCAATTAGATGTTAATTAAAATCAGAATAGGAAACTTAAAATATTTTGCCTATTATATAGGTGAAAAACACCCAACATTGAACCAAAAAAAAAAAAAAAAGAAAAACAAGAAATGACTTGCCATGTAACACAACCAAACTGATCTTTACAAGCCGTTTTTTGTGAATGATAATAAAAATACTACAAATCAAAATCAATGGGAGATGGCCACAATGGTACTCAGAGGAAAAGCCATCATTTTAAGAGCATGCACTAGCAGTTGGGAAATACTAAAAATTAATGAGCTCACTGCCATGGTTTGAATGGCCCTCACAAAGTTTCTATTGGATGCTTAAACCCCCAAGTGGCAGTGACAGGCTGTGGGGCCTCTGGGAGGTGATTAGACCATGAGCTCTCCACCCAGTGGACTACTGCCATCCTCAAAGGGGTGGGTGAGCTCTCTCAGGTGTGGGCTTTTTTTCCCCCCAGTAGTGGGTTGTTAACAGAGGCTGGCATTGTGGTACAGTAGGTTAAGCCATCGCCTGCCATGCTGGCATCCCTTATCAGTGCTGTTCCACTTCTGATCTAGCTGCCTTATGTACGTATCAGGGCAACACAAAATGGTCTTAGTACTTGGGCCCCTGCCACTCTTAGGGGAGACACAGGATGGCATTTCTGGCTCCTGATTTTGGCCTGGCCACAATCCCTAGGCGTGGGTGTATTGCAGCCATTCGGGGAGTAAGCTAACAGATGGCAGATGCTTCTTCCATTGTCACTCTGCCTTTCAAATAACCATACACAGTAACATAAATGTGTGTGTGTGTGTGTGTGTGTGTGTGTGTGTGTGTGTGTGTGAGTGTGTGTGTGAAGAGTTATTGAAGCACATTGGCTTTCTCGGTTTTCGCTTTGAGCTCTCGCTCTGTCTTGTACTTTCTTACCACGTGGTCATCTCCATCATGTTATAGTGCAGCTCAGGCCCTCATAAAATGTTGATGTCATCTCCTGGCCTTGACAGTTTCCAGAACCCAGCACAGGTGCAGCCCCAGCAGCAGGAGTCAGTGCTCCTCCTCAACACGGGAGTCTAGAAGACAAAATAATGCGAAGAACACTTAGAAGACTTCATACAATGAATAAAAATTATTTTCTGCTAATGAAATGAGAAGAAATGAAACTTGAATAATAAAATAAAATCGAGTAGACTTTAAAAATGCCTGAGAGTATCAATAATTGTGCAAGCAATTGAAAAGATGAAGAAAGATATAATCCTCCAAAATGTACTAGTTAATGTAGTTAATGTATTGAGTTTGACAGGAGTATGAAGAAATACATAATTTCTTGTATATAAGGATACTCTGGTAAGTTCATGGACAAGCAACGTAAGTTAATAAAAAGCTTATTTTGTGCAACAACTTTTGAAAGCAAAGCATAGTTTCTTTATAATGTTTACTTCTCAAGACCTTTTAAAAGGTCACTTGTATGTGTAGATTTCAAAAGTATGTAACAGCATACACACACTTCCAGAATTACAGGAAATAGTGTAAAGGCTTATTTTCTTGAATCTGCTAAGTGATCTTTTATATTATTCACAAATATCTTTCATGTAACATTCTATAATATTATAAACAAAAGTGGCAACTCCATATAACTCGTAAGTGCAGAAAAGTTGAGGTGGACATATTGGCTGGGAAAAACGAACATGTGAGTGATAATAAAGATTATCTTTCCATGAAATTAACCCATCAAGTCCCAAGTTTTCAGTTCTGAGAATATTTCACTAAAATAAAAATATTTCATTACATTAAAGTACTTGGAAATCAAAATGCAGAAGTAACACCTCCTTTATTAGCATCAAAAATGAGAATACAGATTGTCTTATAAATCAGACACTGGGAAAACATATCTTCTACATACATAAGCCAACTTATAAATGGACCATTGGGCAAATATGAGATTCATTCTAACTATACATTACATCTGTGCGTCCTTACAGGGACTTTCAGGACTTGCTCAGCAAGTATTTTTGGTGAAAAGAAACAAACTACTTCAAGGGTTGGTGGTTTTACAGAGCGTGGCTTCACAAGGCAATGCCACATCACTGTTCTTGCCGTTTGAGTGCCTCCCCATGTCAAATCTATGTCATCTTGGAAAGCAGTAGTTTGGGAGTGTTATACTTTCTGACTCCTGAGGGTCTCTCACTGCTTGGTTTTAGATAAGCTAAGCAAATGTCTTTCTTGAGATCCAACACATGGGCCCGGCGGCGTGGCCTAGCGGCTAAAGTCCTCGCCTTGAAAGCCCCGGGATCCCATATGGGCGCCGGTTCTAATCCCGGAAGCTCCACTTCCCATCCAGCTCCCTGCTTGCGGCCTGGGAAAGCAGTTGAGGACGGCCCAATGCTTTGGGACACTGCACCCGTGTGGGAGACCTGGAAGAGGTTCCTGGTTCCCGGCTTCGGATCGGCCCGTTGCGGCTCACTTGGGGAGTGAAACATCGGACGGAAGATCTTCCTCTCTGTCTCTCCTCTCTGTATATCTGACTGTAATAAAATGAATAAACCTTAAAAAAAAAGAAATCTAACACATTTATGAATGCTTCTTATCTTTGTTCACAAATTTGTGAATAATCCACGCATTTGTGATCACACAAATTATTCGCATGAATAAAGACCAGGATCATTTTTCACTTCTGAAGTAAGTGAAATGTCATTGACTCTGCTCTTCATTTCTTTTTTTTCTGTCGCTGAACTTTGCCAAGTGATGACACATTTATTATCTAACCACATTACAATGAAGATTTAATTATTCGCATTGAACCTGTATCATATGGCCATCTCGCTTGCTTTATCATCAGTATTGTCAGTTTCAGGAGACATTTCTTTAGTCTGTTTTCACTCACAATGTCTATAGCTTGGAATCTAATATATAGAAGATGTACCAACAAGTCTTAACCAGTGAAATTGTTCACCAAAAATAGTGTGATTTTGAATTCTCTAGCACTTCATGCATTTGTGAAACTACTTTAGTCCCAAATATACAGGTTGCAACTTGTAAAACAAACAGCAGTGGTCAGCAACACGTTAGAACTGGCCAGACAGCAGAGTAGTGCACAGTGTATTACTTCTCAGCATGTATTGCTCCAGTGTCTGATTGCTGGAGGATGTTTTTGAACATTTATAATTTGAAATACGATGTATTCTTTGAACTCAAATGACCACCAAGTTCTAGAAAATACTTCCATGAGTGCGTTTCTTACATTACATCTCAGTTACATTGTTAATGTTTTTGTCCAGCTAGACATTTGATAAAAGCTACTTTTTCCTAAGATTTTATTTTATTTATTGGAAAGAGTAGTAGGCAGAGATAAAGAGATAGACAAAGTGAAAGAGAACAAGAACAAGAAACAAGAGAAAAAAAATATTCTGCGTGCTAGTTCACTCCCCAAATGGCCTCAATAGGCTGGGCTGGGCCAGGCTGAAGCCAGGAACCAGGAACTTCATTTAGGTCTCCGAAGCGGGTAGTAGAGGCCCAAGGAGCTGGGCTATCATTTGTGCATCTTCCAGGAATGTTAACAGGGAGCAGGACTGCAAACAGCAGCTGAACTTGACCTGGCGCTCTTTGGCATGCCAGCATTGTAGACAACGGCTTAACTGTGGCCCCAATAGAAGCAACATTTGCAGTGAAGTTTATGTCATTTTCACAATCAATTTAAAATATTTTCAAATCATTTACCCATTGCTTTTCTCAAAAGAATAGAGCTCTAAAAACGTATTTATTTCAAGATCACCATATGTGATATATGCATTGTTCAATCTTAGTTTTTATACATGTCTTATACAGAGGACAATGTGGCATAGTGATATGCTAACCATGAGTTCAAAACTACTGTGTCAAGACCAAGAGGGGATTATGAATGCCTTTGGGTAGCCACCGTAATATTTAACTAAATAGTGAATATAATATAATAATTTCAATTAGTCCGGGAAAAATGATTTATAAAATCAATACTCATTTCTTATTTTTAAAAAACTCTCAATAAGGTAAGAATTTAAAAGATAATCACCCAACCTGATTAAGTGTCTGTATCAGAAACCTAACTGGTGGGGAAATCGGAAGCAGGAAAAGATGCCGACTAAGACCAGGCTCCTTTGCAGTGGAAGAAGGAGTGGAAAGTTGGGAGTACACTTGCGAGATACAGAAGTGAACAGAGCCTGTTGTGTGTGGAGCAGAGCAGTGGAGACAAGTAGCTCTGGAATGAGACCGAGCATGGCCAGGGCACGTGGAAGGGACAGGGGGTGGGGGGGTATGAGAAGGGGCACGGGCAGAGCTGGTCTTTTCAGGGAGCAGAAATGTCAACCTCAGGCATGTTGGCCAGTGAGCCAGCGATTGGAGATCTTGGAGCAATTGAAGAAATCCAGGTTGGGGACGCAGACTTAGAAGTCAGGACCAATGCAGAGATGATGACCTCATGGCCTTAGAAGTAGCTGGAATTGTCCAGGAAAGCAGATGAAATAGATGGGTCAGGCTGCCTCCAACTGCATGACACGTATGTCTTGAACCTACTACCTCCTCTCTCACCCTAGTGCGTTTACTTCCAGTGGGAACCCTTGCTCCTCTGTCTGCCTATTCCACTCTGGCTAGGCTAACTCCTTGTCCTTCATGACTCAGCTTTGTTGTCAAACACTTCCTTCTCTGAATAACCACAGGAAACTGCATCCCACTGTCTGTGTTCCCACAGGCTCAGTCATCCCACACAAGAAATCCAGCTCTTTTGCACACAGTGTAATGAACAACCCCTGAATTTCAGTGGCTCCCAGCAATAAATACTCCATCACTGTACTCATGCATAGAGGTCTCTACCACGTGGCTCTGCTGTGGGCTGCAGCTGGTGAGATCCGTCTCCTTGAGTCTTATCCTGGCAACTGCTGTATCATCATCTATGGTAGCAGAAGTGTAAGAGACCAAACCAAGCTGGAAGCTCACGTAAAGTCTCTGCTTTACCATGTCTATTCATCTTCTGATGGCCCATAGCAAGATGCACGGAGAAACCTGAAGGCAGAGGGGCAGGAAGAACTCCCCTGCAGCACAAACCCACAAGCCAGAGAGCGTGAACGTGCAAATCCATGTCAGGGACTGGAGTAAAGGATTGAGAACAACCATGCAATTTGCTGCAACTGGTGTCAAACTTTTCAGCATTAGGCTGCTTACTCGCTTTCCATTTGGTTTGTAGTGTCTTCAGGGCAGGACTGTAGCCATGTTATTGATTACTGGATTGCCCTATTGGGACCACAATGTCTGTTCTTGTGTGTCCCTACAGCCCTCAAACAACTCCTGAATGAAGCATTTGGCTCCTGCCATGGTGCTTCAGAAAAGTAAGGAGTGACTAGCCTGGACACAGTAAGTGCTATTGAGATGGAGTAACTGGAAGTACTTGTTAACCTTGGAGAACAATCAGGGCTTTGTTTACAGAAATGTGTATTATGAAAAATTCTCCACGGATTTCAAGGTTTTTTTTTTTTTCATACACAAACGTAAATGTATCTTTTAAAGTCATTTTCCATGCAGTTTTTAAAGTCCCTTTACAGACTTCCAGGGAAAATGCTGGGAGGGGGGAAGGCAGGAGACAGATCGCAGTGGGAAGTGGGGGTGGCTGGGAAGTGGGGGTGGTGAGAGAACATTTTTTTCTACCCTTGATTGGTAGAGTATGAATAGTCAGTGAGCAAAGAAAGTTTTAATGATAGGAGAGATTGCTTTTTTTTCATTGTATTTTATTTTTGATGTTGTTTACATTGTTGGCAAGAAAGCAGGCCCACGAGAACTGCAAAATGGGGTGGGGAGGGTCAAGTCTGGGGGAAGATGGGTGAGACAAATACTTCCAACTTTCCTTTTCTCCTGTACGGAGTTGGGGGCGGGGACTCCTCCCAACTGCCAAACTACATTAATACCTGGGATGGGGATGTTCACTTGATATCATCTTAGAAACCTCAACATGGAGAAGAATGTTCTGAGGGTATTGCTTGAGTGCTTTTGATAGTTCCAAGATACTGTTGGTTTTGTTGCTCAAGGTTGATAAAATCCTCCCAAGGTCTATTGGTCGACAGAGCTTGTCTCCTTTTCAGTGTTTGCCAAGTCCACACAACTATACCTTATCCATAACCACCTTACAAGCTACTGTACAATATTTTCTTTAAGTTGACTAGGTGTTTACTTCAACAGATTGATTTAAAAATTGCTGGTTTAAATGAAAAGTCCAAGTAATTTTGCTTTGATTAAAGATGAGAATACTGAAAGCAAAATGATAATTCTACGTGGAGGATGCTATGTGATGAGGATTTTCATCCAGAATTCTCTCTGTTAAAGGTGAGTTTAGCAAGCCTCATCGTTCTGGAGAAATATTGTTGACAAACTGAGACCTTCCTGATTCCATCAGAGGCATTGAAGCAGAAACAAGCATGACCTGTTCTTTGTATGAGTTTTTTCAAAGATGTGTTTATTGTTTCAAAGACAGAGTGACATGGAGAGGAAGAGGCAAAGATGAAAAATATTCCATCCATTGGGTCATTCCCCAGACGGTTCCTGCAGAAGAGCCTGGGCAAGGCTGAAGCCAGTAGCCAGGAGCTCCACCTGGATCGCTCCCGTGCATTGCAGGAACCCAAGCACTTGGGCCATCGTAGGGGCATTGGTAGGAAGCTGGATCAAAAGCGGAGCAATTGTAATTCAAATGAGATGGATAAGGGCATTGCCAGCAGTGGCTTAACTTGCCACCCAACATGTATCACTACTTAGTGATGACTCAATAACGAAGGCACTCACATTTTGAAGATATAAATAAGTTAACTTTTAAAAGACAATTCACATTTTGCACATGTAAAACAATGTCATTTGCTCTGAATATGAGCTAATGATTTAAAATAAATGCCCAGCTCTCAAGATGATGTAAAATTCCTACTCACATGTTTACGCCCTTCAGGGGAACACTGAATTTGAAAATGAAGCATTTCCTTTTTTTTTTTTTTTTTTTTTTTTTTTTTTTGCTATAAAGGAAATGATTTTTAGAATCTTAGAGCTGGAAGGGACACTATACCTGAGTCATAGTTTTCAAGGCTTTCCCCAGCCACTAATGTACCTTTACCACTCCTTTTCTTTGTATTTTTAAAGCTGCAAATGAACATTAAAAGCAGCAAAAGGAAGGGCTCTGCAGCTGAGCCCTGCCATGGGCCCTTGTTTGTTTCTCTGGAGAAGCCAAACTTGTGGCAACTTCCAGCCTGTTCTCATCTTCTCTTACCTGCTTCCCTGCTTCCACAGCGTGGCAGCAGCGGTATCCTCCATTGCTGCCTCATCAGCCACCACCAGGGGCCCAACTCAGCCACCACTGGAGTGTGGATGAAGTGAGCTTGCTCTGTTCCTAGACTCCAGGGCAACCCAACATTGGACAGCACCCAACGCTCTTGTCAGCACTGAGCGTCACGTGTGATAAAGGCTTCAGATAAAACCGGAGGAGCTGCCACTCTCCTCCTTTCAGCGGCACCTCAGCCTGGTGCCTCACCTCAGCGGCACCTCACCTCTGCTTCTGTTGATGCTGACCGCTGGGGAGGTTGGAAGGAGCAATGTGCAGTCTCTAGCATTTTGCATTCATGCCTCCCTCGGACACTCCTTCCTGGATTATGCTTCCTCTCTTTCTCCTGTACAAAAAAGCTCAGATGGGGTGGGTGGGGGGTTCATCCGTGAACCTAACCTCTTGAATTCCCCCTACTTGAGTGGTTCAAACACCACTTGAATGGATTTTAATCTCATCTCAGTTGAGTGCACTTTCGGTGGCTCCTCTCCAGGTCCCTTGCTGCATTGCAGAATCCCAAAGCAATCCCTCAGCTCTGTGCCAAGCAGGAAGAGTGGTAGCCAGTCACGGAGAATCTACCGGATTGACTAATACTGACAGTTTGGGCAAAGACTTGCGAGACAGCTTTTCTAACCAATTCCCGAGAGAAGCGACTTCTGCAGGAAGGAGCTCTATCTCAGGTCACGGTTTTGTTGTTGTTGTTTTTTCAGTTTCATATCAGGTGACCTTGCTGGTCTGGTATCTGGTGAGGACAGTGGGTGACAATGACACAGCATGTGCAGTGGAAGTATGTGGCAAGCCAGGAAGGAGAGAGAGTGACTGGACACAATCCAGGCTTTGCGACCCACCCTCTTGTAAAAACTACTGTGGGCTTCGACCTAGTGACCTAAGAACCTTCCCCGAGCCTACCTCCTGGACACCATAACCGGATTGTTCCACGTTCTTAGTAACATCAGCTTACAAACCTGGGATTTAAGTATCTGTATGAGTTGGGGAACCAAAAGCTCTAGGAATTGTAGCACAAACCAGCTTGTTCCAAAGGAAAGTCAGACTCCAGAGGAAAGTGCTGCATTATGTGGCCACCCGTGGCCTCAAGATTCTTTCCATTTGGACTTAACTCTTAGTTTGCCAGCTTGTGGTGAGGACCAAATGGGGAGGTAGCATGAGCAAGCCTTGTGGATCTGGCACACTGCACTGGAGCAATTTTTCACAAGGCACTCAGAAGTCTTTCCTAAAAGGGCCATGTCACTTCCTTAGGGCAAAGGTTTTGAAAATTGGCTGACTTTTCCCCTCTCTCCAGACCTCCAAATGCCAGTAAGTAATTTTGTGTAGGTGGAGAGAAAAAGAAATGTTTATGTAAATTAAGTCCTGATTAGATGCAAAAAAAAAAAAAAAAAGCTGTTGACAGCTTTTGGAGGGTGTTCATTTGTATTTGAGGGTTTGTTTGCACATTAGATGCACACAATGTGATTTACATCATTGGCCTCACCCTGTCTTATTTGCCTTAATGTAATTGTCTGTTCAGATCCACTGATGGTGAAAATTGCATTTGTCCTTATCAGTGGAGATATTCTAAAAAGGAAAAGTTCAAAGAAGGCAGAAGCTTTAATGCAGAAAAAGTGTGTTTATTTTCTCAGCTATTTTGAACCAGTCTTATCTCCTGGAATAGGATAATCTCTTTGCAGTGCACCAAAAATGGATGGCTCGTGGTAACCCCTCATCAGGCAAGTTGCTAAATTAAAAAAAAAAAAAAAAAGAGGGAGGGTTGATTCAGAACATCTCTTTCACTTCTGCAGTGTACTTGGGTAACCCTGGAAGATCTGAGGATTTTCTGAGAAATTTACAAGGTGGGCTTTGGCTTCAATGCAAAGGAAGCTCCTAGCTCTCCCTATACTAGACTGATGATACTAGGAACTGCCGCCACTCAGCTGGGAATATTTAGGAAAACACCGAGTTCAGACATGGAGAATTCAAGTGAAAACTCCATGAGTCCTCTTTGTTAAGGCTCAGTATCAAAAGTCTTCATTTATAAGGTTGTTAGCATTTGCTTTCTGCACACTTTGCAACATTTGGATACATGTTCTCTCTGAACCTTATTTTAGTTGAATAGTTTCACATGCAATCTTAGGCTGTCCGATGAGGGTAAATTTGTCAGATTATGTCAAATATAGCAGGAGCCACGATCCCTCGTGCTCACTTTAAGGCATTTGTTGATGATGCCTTAGAACAGTCCCCTGTGGTTGACTCCATTGTCTTCACCATTTGTGATCTGATGCAGATAAATCACTTTTCCTAGATGATCCTACTGGGAATTGATGAGCTGGCCTTTAAATACATTTGTGTCCTGGCTTTAGTAGCAATGATCTAAACAACATCAGAAGCTCCCAGAGCCCATCATGTGCCTCAGGCACTTCAGGAGAATTTGTGGAAATCTGAGAAATGATTATGAAATGTCACTGAAAGCAAAGGCTGGCCATGTTGGCTCTGTTTGGCTTTGGTGAAAAACCATGTCACAAGTTACTCAGGCTGATGGAAAGCAGCGAAGAATGGCTCAAGTCCTCGGGAACCTGTACCCACAAGGGAGACCCAGAAGAGGTCCTGGCTCTTGGCTCCTGCCTCCTGAATCCAAATCAGCTCAGCTCCTGCCACTGAAGCCAGTTACGGGAGTGAACCAGTGGATGGAAGACGTTTGCCTCTCTGTCTCTCCTTCTCCCTGTTTAAGAAAAAAAAAAAAAAAAGAACTGGGAGTTTTGTTTCGCCTGTGTGGTATTTAAAATACTTTCAATTTGTTACCAATACATTTTAAAGCGAAGAATTCTAAGTAAAATTTAGATCCTACATATTGGTTTCAAATTGTTGCGCAGGAAACAATTGGTTGAGGCTTAAATTGTGGCTGCAGTTTCTCATGAACATAGACGCGGTTGCCTTTTCTCACAGTGCAGAAATGGTTTTGTATTTCTGTAGCAGGTATAGTTTGTGCTCAGCCCACATGCCCTGGGCATGGCCAATCATTCTGCACCCCAGTGATTGGCTTCACTTAAAATTACCTTTCATTGGAGTTATTTGTTTATTTGTTTTATTTTGGGTTTTTTTTTTTTTTTTTTTTTTGGCCACCTGGACATTTTCAACCCAACAAGAGTTGGTGGGTAAATACTTAACCTGAATGCTCAAGTAAAGGTACTCAAGACTGAATTATAGCTGCTCCGAGAAAGACCCACACCTGAACACACTCTAAATTGGCTCTCACCGTCCCTTTTCTCCTCATTTTCCTGGAATATCATTCCAAATCAGTGGCTACTTAAGTTATTATCTTAGGACTTGCTTCTGAGAAGTTACAGCCTAGAACGGGCAGCTTGACTCCATCCTAAAGAGGAATAAAGGACAGACCTTATAGCTGTTTGTCCCAGAGTCCTGAGGTTACAACACAGTTAGATGCTCAAGGGAGCAGGTGGAAAACCACTCCTCCTAGTGTGGAAGTGGCCTTGGGCATCACTGAATGTAGTAGCTCGTATTTAGCATCCTTGAGCATCTTAATTTCCAGAGCTCTCAGGAATCCCTGACCACTCCCCAGTCTCCCATCACCTCACAGTCCAGTGAGGACAGAGAACAAGTACTTGAATGACATCCAGGGCCCAGGTTGTTTTTCTCCAGTTCCTCTTCTGGTCAAAGCAGCTCTCTTTCTATTCTGAGGAATCACTTCTCACCGATTCTGTGATTTTGAGGGGTAGAATTAGAATTCAGCTCCTTCTAGAACCAAAGTCACTCCACAGGGACTCTTCATCACTGTTGTAGGATAGCTGATGGCAGGGGGGGAAGCTCTCCCACACTTCTGACTAGGGTGAGGCTTCCTCTGTCTCATGGGCTTGTTGTGAGAATTTCAAGGTGAAATAAACAAAAAGCACTTAACATCATTCTGGAATCCTTGAAAGTACTCAACAATTAATAATGATTATCATTTAAATTATGGAGATTCGGGTTGGCTGAAGAAAAGGGAGATGAGCTCAGGCAGCACCTCTCACCAGAGCCTCTGATCTTGACGACTGGGTGCTACTAGAAAGCTCTGAGTGCTTTGGGTTGTTTTCCTTCCATGCCGACACCCCACTCACACTGAGTGTGTGGGTAGACTTCATAACTCATTGAACATATTCCCTGGAGCTTAGCTAAGTGAGTTCCCTGCCAGGAACTTACATGTAGCCAACCAGGAATAGAGGCATCAAATAATAGTTAATTTCACTTCTCCCTAAATATTATTGAATTCCAATCTCAGCAACTTTTCCTTTAGATTCACTCTTTTTGAGGCAGTTCAAGTGGAAAAAGGAATTACTTAGATGCAAGTGAAAGAAGCTCATTCAACAACAACAAAAAATTATTTAGCTGAAAACAAGAGACTGAGCAGTTTTTTTAATGTACATTATTTAGCATAATGATTATCGAGCACATCCTTTTTTATTTTAGAGACTGCTTTTTCCATCCCCCTTGGGAGAGTGTTTTTAGCTCCATGGAGCATGAATTTTTTCACTTATCTAGTGATTATTAGGTATAAAAATCCCCTTTGGAAAGAAGTTCCACTTTTAATGGTCTCTTCAGTGAGCAGTTTTCTGTAAATATTGTATAAACCTATTCAGGGAAAAGCAATGTTCTCGTCTCTGGATCCTTCACAGTCTTGGACGGCAGCACCTGCTGAGCGCTGGCTTGCAGGTCTGTGAAACAGCGGATTCCAGCCCTGAACACCTCTCTCATTCAGACTTCCAACTTTTACGTTTGTTTTCATGGGATCTATCTGAGCCTGGCTTCGGATTCTCATACCTGCTGAGTGTATGGCCTTGACTATGTTATTTCATGTTTCTCTGGCACATCTTCCTTATCTTGAAAAAAAGACATGTGGTGGCATCTGTAGCGCAGTGGACTAAGCCACTACCTGTGCCACCGGCATCCCCTACTGAAGAGCTGGTTCTAGTCCTGGCTACTCCGTTTCTGATCCAGTTCTCTGCTGATATGCCTGGGAAGGCAACGGAACATAGCCCAAGTATTTGGTTTTCTGCCACCTGTGTGCTAGATCTGGATGAATTTCCTGGCTCCTGACTCTGGCCAAGCCCAGCCCTAGCCCCAGTTACTGTGAGTGAACTAGCAATGCAAGCGATCTCTCTCTTTCTGCCCTCTGCCCCCATTGCCTTTCAAATAAATACAGTTACATTTCTTTTTTGAAGAAAATGAGATAGTATCAGTATCTACCCTGCAAATTTGTGATGATAACCTGAATTAATTTGGGTAATCTTGTTAAAGAATGTCCAGTACATAGCAAGCATTTGCATGTCGGCTCCACACCTATGAAAGGGCTGACCTAAGGGATGTAAGGTGGTTGATGAAATGCTTTCCACAGTAGGTGTTCTGTAAATGCTAACAGGAAGTCATCCCAGAGCTCCTGCTTGAAAGGAGCTAAAGCCCCGCTCTTAAAGCAAACTTAAATACACAGACTAAAAACCCACTGCATTCATTCCTTTGTTCCTTAAAGAAATACCCAGTGACTTTTGTGTGTCAGGCACTGTTCTAGTCTGAGAGAAGGTGACATCTACACAGGGATTGTACTGACTAGTAACAAGGGTGTCACTCCATCTTTTCTCTTGAGAGATACCTGATGTCAAACAAATATCTATGTCATAAAAAGGTAATAACGTGGTAGGGAAAAAAGGGTAAATCCAAGTAGGGGATCAAAGAGGTCAGAATAGGAGAGGATATAGCAAGATGGAGAGAATGGCTTGGGAAGCCATTTCTACTAGGTGCCATTTGGGCAGTGGGCCACGGGAAGGGAGGGAGAGGGCCACTGTGATCAGAGTTTCTAAACAGAGGGAAGAGGGATGGCAAAGGGCCAGAGGTAGCAGTATTTATTTTTACTTCATTAGCATCTCAGTATTCTGTCTAGCTTTGGGAATATTTATAGTTCTCTGAGCCACAATTTTTTTTTTACGTGGGTTCTAGGGAATCCAGACGTGAACTGATCAAGAAACTTGAAATTGTCAGCAAACTCTCCATGCAATCCATGGCCCATGAGTGTTCGCTGTTCATCTCCGCTCTCCACCAAGTTTCCAGTCCTAACTGCTAATATGGTAGGTCCATCAGCTCATTTAAATTAACCGCATGTTGCTGGAGGCAAGTGGTTTGTTGTTGTCCTTGTGGAGAATTATCCGTGGGCTATCAGACCTGATTTCTTCCTAAAAATCTGGGAGTGAAACTTTTTCATTAGTATTGTGTTAATGAATGACTCTATACCCCTTTTTGTCCATTTCTTATTCATTTCAAATTTGAAAGAGTTCTTGGAAAAATGTAGAAGGACTAGTTTTTCTCCATTATTTCCAAAGTCCAAGTTTTATTCCATCCTCCTGATCCCAATCGGTACAACAAACTGGCTATCAAGGTTCTTTTATGGAAGAAAAATCTAATCCAATGTAATCCATGCGAAGATGTAGTTGAAATTCATTTCATACCAAGAATCCCAAGGAGAGACTCTAGGCTGGGGTCTGTGGTTACTTCTCATTTATTCTTTCAACCATTTGTTCACTCTGCGTTGATCTTCTCATTTGTACACAATTTACTGATAGGTGCTGAGTGTACCATTGCAGAGCAGACAATGTAATAATGCCTATTGCTGAACACCCAGAAGAATGTCAATGAAAGAGAAACAGCTCAGTGTCCCCACATTAAGTGTGGCAGTCCCAAAAGAACTCTCCCAATTACCCCATTCTTTACTTAGGAGTCCCTTTCTGTCCCCACCCCCCCACCGCCTGCCCCCATGTGTAATTTCCCTGAACAAGTCTTTGCCATATAACCTTCTGTTTAGTCAAATATGCATTGTTGTTTACATACACCTCTGTTCCAATCAGATTGCACTTTTGAGGATCTGGACTCAAAATCCCCATGTTCTTTATGTATTGCACAGAGCAGGCACACATTTACCTGGTAATGAGCAAACCTCAGGTGATCTGATTTGACTACAAGAGTCTCCAGGCATCCACCAACTATCCATCCACCTATCCACCCACTACCCATTGTATCCATCCACCTATTATCTATCGTGACAGTCCAGATATTAGAAAATGGGGACAGCAAGCCTAGATGTTCTGAAATATTTCTGGGACATGACTATGATCTGACCTTTGACCTAACCTTGAGTTCTTGGAATGTCCTAAAAGGGGAGTGAATGGGCCTATTGAAAGGGAATATCTCATTTTGGATGAAGTCTTGTTTTGGTTTTTGTACATGGAAAAACCTGTTTGCTTGGTTCTGCTGTTCCTGCTAGGTGGGATGCGGCACTTATTTGGTTACTACTAGGTGGGATGCGGGTCTTACTGACTGGGTAGTTTAGGGTACATAAAGCTTAAACTGATTGCGGCACTGTAGTTAGTTGGACAATTTTTATTGTGCAATAATGTTCTCTTAGTTGATTGAATGACTCCTATCATAGACCAATGTTCTCTCTCTTTTTTTTTTTTAAAGATTTTATTATTATTGGAAAGCCGGATATACAGAGAGGAGGAGAGACAGAGAGGAAGATCTTCCATCCGATGTTTCACTCCCCAAGTGAGCCGCAACGGGCCGGTGCGCGCCAACCCGATGCCGGGAACCAGGAACCTCCTCCAGGTCTCCCTCACGGGTGCAGGGTCCCAATGCATTGGGCCATCCTCGACTGCTTTCCCAGGCCACAAGCAGGGAGGTGGATGGGAAGTGGAGCTGCCGGGATTAGAACCGGCGCCCATATGGGATCCCGGTGCGTTCAAAGCGAGGACTTTAGCCGCTAGGCCACGCCGCCGGGCCTACCAATGTTCTCTTAATTGATTGGACGATTGTTACTTAAATACCTCTAAACACATCTAGTTGGGACTGCTTCACTCTTCTGTGTGTACGTGGTACTGGACAGTCCAACAGCCAGTGAATCAGATAGCTAAGCTTCTAACAATTTACCTTCCATTTGTTCCTGGGATAGAATTGACCAACTTATAACACTATCTCTCCATCTCCTCACTACTGAATCATTCATTGTCTACTCTCCATTTATCTATCTACCACCATGCATTCAATCAGGCATTCAATCACTCAGTAATAGCTACTTCACTTACGACAAAATCTATGTTTTAGAAATGTATGTATATTATAACTAACGTTAATTGCTCGATCTGAAATGTCAGAGAATCAGCAGAGAAAGCAAGTTTCAAAAATGGAACTAGTCATTGAAACGTAAAGAAAAATGGGAACAGGTGCAGATGATTGGTCGTGATATTCACGATTGCCTCCCTCCCCAACACTGTCTTGTTCCTCGCAGAGAGAGCCGTCTCCCAGGGAACAGAGTGGAGCATTTGGAGCCGAGAATCACGAGCCTCGGCTCTCCAGTAGTGTGGTTGTCAGTGGACATCTGTAATTTGTGCCATACAATTTGATTTCACATGAAGCAAACAATTAATGTTAACACAATTGTGATATTAAAAAATGGTACTAATGTAAGCTTTGTAAGAATACAGATACACAGCTCATAACTATTCTGTTATCAGTTTCAACGAGAGACTATGACACAAAACAGGCATTTTGTGTCTTGAAAACAAAAACACAGCTTGTAAAAAGGATCGCACATTCATTCCCTGGGTTGGAGGGTTGGGGGGGATTCTGGACAAACACAGAGCATCCTATAGAGCATTCATAACAAAAAGACTATGAAAAAGACAGAGACAGAAGGGGCAGGGAGATGAGAGAGAGAAGAAGGAGCAGTTACCAGAATGGCTGAGGAAACAGAGGAGAAAGACGAAAAGGAGGGGGTGTGTCGTAATCTCATGGACCAGACCTTGGGCTGCTTGCTGGCTGCAGGCAGAAGTGGGGGACAGCAAGCCAGGGCTGAGACCATCCAGTTTAGCTGGCCCACCATCCCTAAGTCACCATTCAATTCACACCTGGGCCTCTGGCTGTCTTTCAATGCCTCCCTAGGAGGCAACCTAATTCTCTTTCCTCCTGAGACCCCCACTCCTCACAGACAGGCTGGCAAGTCTCTACTGGCTCACACAATATGAGGCCTGAGGCCTGCAGTTTCCAAACACAATTAATTGACTTAATGCTCTTTTGGGCTGCCAAGCAGGTCTGGATAACAAAAGAGTGAGAGTCACAAAAAAGCCACAGGACTATTAGGACACAGAAGACAGGAACTTTGGCGTGGACCCATGGAAGCTGTTGGCTTGGGTTGTATCAACACTCATGCCAGAACTTTCCTCTAAAATAAAAGGAGAAAATGATTTGGTTGGAAAAAAAAAATCCTATTCCTATGTGAGAGAACTTTAAAACAAAATCCATGGAAAATGGAATACATTTGTTCTGGAGTAAAAAAAATATTTTGAAAGCCATGAAATATAAGGAGTCTTTAAAAAGGTCTAAAAAATACGCAGTATAGAAAAGCAAGGCACAGATATCAAAATCCAGGCAACAGAAAAGTCCTCTTTTATTCTTGGAGAGTGATGAGCAGCTTTTGCGATGTTTGAGAAGACGTTTCAGAGGACATTGGTAATTTGCTGAGGAGTGTGATGTGTGCTTGGGAGGAAAAGAAATAAAAGAATGGTTTGATACTCCAAGAGGTAGAAACGCAAAAAGAAGTCAGAATATTTTGAAAAAGAAGAGGCTGTTTTGGCTCTCGGGCTTATTGCTGTATAATTATTTTAAAATATTTCAAATCACTACGTTGTTGCATTTCCTTTTCCCTCCAGGGCTTGAGAAAACCTTGTAAAGATAATCATTCTTTCTCATGCTCTCCAGTTTAGGTTTGCTTATTTCTTTGTCTCAATAGAGCTACACTTCGGAGAGAACCCAGAGTTCTCTTTGAAATTTTAGTTAGAAGCTCCAAGCCCCTGAAGTGGCACCCAGAGGAGAGATCACTGCTTTGGTGGTGACCAGACCCAAACCCTTGTCTGTCCTGGGGCAGGGGTCGGGGGTGGGTGGAGTGTGGGTCGCAGCAGGTGAAGCCTCTAAGCTATTTCTTTCTTGTTCTAGAGGAAGCATCAGATGATATCCCCAGAATCCCTTTCTCCTAGACCCAATCAGTGAATGGTGGTGAAAGTGAGAACCCAATGGCAGTGACTCTAGGATGGAAATAGAGCCCAGCTCTGAGTTGTTCTGTGATCTTGGGTGATGTGGTTACCCTCCTGGTGCTAACAGGGTGTCTGTAGGAAGCTCTGTGCCACCCATGACTGACACCTGAGCAGGGCTCCCCGGATGTAGCCCCTGCCCAGGATACGGAGTTTGTGTTCAGCTCACTACCCATTTGCTATTCCCAATGTTGTTCCCTGTGTTTTCTGTATTATTCATATCACAACTATTTTTTTGTGTGTGACTCACATCACGTGTTTTTGCAGCCATTGCTTAAACACAGCCAATTTATTCTTGATAATCTTACTTGATATCATTTTTACCCACAGTCACTGACAAAATCTGATTAAAAATAGAAAAGTTTCAACAACGCTAATTGCCCTGTGCGGGACTGACTTGCGTTTAGCGCAGTCTCTCCAGCGTGGCTTTTGTCACCTTTAGCTTTCATGTCCAGGAGACAACTTTGCATCCCTCCCCACCTCCCCACCTCCCTCCTCCTCCCTCCCTCCCTCCCTCCCTCCCTCCCTCCCTCCATGCTTAGAATCTTGTTTTCTCACTTGGCTGCCCACCCCCCACCCCCCTGTCACAGCAATGAGATATTGATTTCTTTCTCTTATCGTTTAACATTCTCATAGAGACCCTGGCAGACCAATTTACAAATGATTGCCTAAGTGCTTTGGCAAATCGGGAGTGCTTTTGATGTAGAAAGAAAAATACAGACTAGGAAAATTTCGCACCTTGCAATCGCGCTTGCTTAATGTTGTCTCTCTCCTAATGAGCATTTTCAATCACCATTGAAAATCTTGTTTGCTTTCTTGGGTCCTGTGATTCACAGGCTCGGTGAGGGAGGAGGGCTCAGCTCTGGACTCTGCAGCCTGGGGTTAATCCTTTCCTGCACCGGAACCCTGCCTGCAGGCCTGCTCCTGGCAAGATCAATCCTGGCAGGAACAGGTGTCCTGGTCCCTAAACCACAACCAGGAAGTTAAATTGCAGGCTTTCAATACTTCCCTTCCATCCCCCAACCCCCGTTCAACACCTCCCTTCCATTCCCCCTCCCCAACCCCACTGGACAGAAACCAGGATCCTGACCCCCTTTCTCCTTGTCAGGCCCTGCAAATCATGGTCCTTCCTGAGGCAGAAGTCCAGAGCAGCAGAGCAAAGCCGCAGGCAGGTTGTATATTTCAGGGTTATTTATGAGTAGTTGGCTTCCAAGTGTAGCCAGGAGGTTTTCACTAGGGATCTGTTTGCCTTATGCAGCCATGTCTGAAGTGCAATTGGAAGATCTGGAGCCGTCAGGGTAATTTTCCGTCCTCTGGTGACAGTGTTATTATCCAGAAGTAAGGATGAGGGCCCCTCGCTGTGTTAATGGCTGCCTCTCATCCTACAGACTCCAGGAGACTGGAGAAGGTAAATAGCTCCCCACCCCAGAACCTCCCCTGGAACTCCTCTCCCTGGGGAGGGCAGGGAGTGTGTCAGTGACCTTATTTGCAAATCCATCTCCCCCTGAGAGCCAGGTGTGCAGGTGCCCTGGACCTGGCGGTGTTTTCTCAGTCTCCTTTGCACTGTCTCCTCTGGAGACTAGGTCAATACTCAGAACCTGTGAGTACTGAGGCAAAAGCAAAGCCAAGGTCATGCTTCCTGCCAGCAGTGTCCACCTGCACCCCAGGCGAGTGCCTGCCCCCAGGGACCCTGGGTGCCTCCTCCTCCTGAGTGCCAGAGTGCTCCTTCCTTGGGAGTGCCTCACCTCCGCTCCATCCTCTTAAGGCCCACCTATGCCCATGGGTCAGTCCTCGCTGGAGTCTCTGAAGTTGCACCCGAGTCTAGGCCAGCGGTTTCTGGACACTCTCCGAAACATGGGCCCGTTTCCTTCCACACTTTCTTACTGCTTCAAGTTCAGGTGAGGCTGTTGCTGGGCTCCCCCTCGCCTTCACAAACCTTTGAGACTGCTGGAGTGAGCACACCTCCGGCAAGGTGGAGAGGCTGGAGTCCAGGAGTCACTTCATTTATTCATTTCCGGCTCTGGGGGCAGCCTCAAGGCATGTGGTGGGAGGCTTTGAGTTACCAGGACAAGATCTATGACGCTACTGCCAAAGTTCATGGGCAAATGGAATTACAGTTAAGTTTATTTGGGTGCAAAAAATATTGAAATGCATGCAACATGAGAGATTTAATAATTCACAGAAATTGCGTGCTGTAAAAAAAACTACACATGGATTAAAAAACACTTTGCACCAAAATCAACCCCCTCTTTTTTCTTAGATCTATTGATTGAACTTGAAAGTGAGAACTACAGAAAGAGAGAGCTCTTCTGCTAGTCCTCTCTCCAAATGGCTGCAACAGCCACAGCTGAACCAATCCACAGCTGGGAGCCAGAAGCTTCTTCTGGGTCCACATAGGTGAAGGGGCCCAAGGACTTGGGTAATCCTCTGCTACTTTCCCAAGCCATAAGCAGGGATCTGGATTAGAAGTGGAACAGCCGGGACATGAATTGGTGCCAAAATGAGATGCTGATGCTACAGGCTGAGGCTTAGCCAGCTAGGTGACCATGCCATCCCCAATTAACCTAAATTGAATTCCATTTTTCAACGATTGTTTGAAGTACACTCCCACCTGAAAAGGGTCTTTGCCTTGCAGTCCACGCCAGTGAGAGAATGAAAAAAAAAAAAAAAAGGAGCCAAAGTGTGGAGGATCCTATGACGAAAGGAGAGGGACATCCGATCCGTGGGTAGTTTATTTCCCTGACGGGAGATAAGTGCATGAGCAGTCATTAAGAAGAAATTCAAAACTCAGCTAAATTGTAATGAATGTCATTTCCAGAGACCCTGGGACTGAAGAGCAAGCTGATTGTTTCTAACTTGTGTTTGTAAGCACTGAGCTGTTTATGTGGAAGATATAATTTCCAGTATCAAATGGGATACAAACGGAACACTGAAAAACTAATCATGTTTTCCCATGGAAGGGCATAGCCAGGAACAAAGCACAGTTCAAAACAGCTTCAATTTCTTATGTCCTTTCTTCCTTTAAAATGTGTGTCTTCAATTTCCTATATCCTTTCTTTCTTTAAAATGTGTATCTTCAATTTCTTATATCCTTTCTTTCTTCAAAATGTATGTATATAGCTATATACTTATGTATATAGATAAATAGAATATATAGATGACATGTAAAATATATAGAATATATAGATACATACAGATATGGATATATAGATACATAGGTATGAATGATACCTAAACAGAGATTCTGTCTCTTGCTTTAGGGTGAAGCCAGGAGCCAGGAGCCAGGAGCCAGGAACTCTATCCAGGTTTCCCACATGAGTGGCAGGGATCCAAGTAGTGCTCCCTGTCCATTAGCAGGAAGTTGCCATCAGGAGCCCCACTGGAACTTGGGCCCAAGTGGTATCCCAACCATTGCAACCCAATACCCAAGCTTCTTCTCTTTTCAATGACCAAATTTGTTTTATTTTCTAGATCTGCCCTCTCCATGACCCAAACAGTATGCCAGGAGTCTGGCAGAGTGATCCTGTGCCACCAGCCACTGTGACCAGGTTTCAGGGTCAGGCAAGGCACAACTTGTCTCAAGTTAGGGTTAGGGACGATCAAGAGCTCGGGTTTTGGAATCCTACTATCCTGAATCCAAATTCCAGCTCCGCCGCTCACAAGTACCTAGCCTGAGCAAGATGCTCAATCCCCCCGGCCATCAGCTCATGAAGCAGTAAAGGGAGGCAGTGCTCCTTGTCACATAAGGTCACTTGGGAGGTGAAATGAGACACAACCACTTTCAAAGTAATTTTGATCATGACCTACCCTAGCCAAAGCCCTCCCAGGGCTTCTTAGGAAATCAGAGCGCGGACTTAAATGCAGCAGTTAAAACACTGCTTGTGCAGTGCTCATCCCAAATAGGAGAAGCTGGTTCAAGTCCTGGCTCCTCCACCTCCAATTCAGCTTCCTGCTAAAGCTTGTCCTGGGAGGAGGTGGGTGACGGCCCTCTCTTCACGTCTTGCCACCCAATCTGTGCACGTTCATTGCACAGTCCAGTTTCTCCAGCAGCTCCAAACCTTGCTGTTCTGGGTCCTTGCTGCTTCCTGCTTCCTCGAGTTGGAACAATCTTCCTCCCAATAGTCCTGTGCCTTTCATTCAGATCTCAGTTCTGGGCCTGCCTCCTCTGAGAACATGTTCTTTCTCTGCTATTTCCTCGACCTACTTCTTCTGCTTAGACATGATTCCTCTCTGAAGACGTGGGATGGGATTAGTTACTTTCTGTCACCTCCCACTAGAACGGAAATGAGAAACCACATGACAACAAGGATCTGATCTGGTTTTGTTTTCATTCCTGCCTTCCCAGGTCCTGGAACAGTGCCTGACACTCAAATATTGGCTGAATGAATAAATGATGAGCATTTCTGCACCGAGCGAGTGGTGTGTAGTAGGAACTCAATAAATACCAGTTCTCTCTCTTCACCCTTCTCAGCAAGCAACTTAAACTTTAGAGCTCAAGTCACTCTGAGATGGATTTTTGGGGGGATTTAGTTAAACCACTTGAATCTTTTTACAACCCAATAACTACATGCTGCAGAGCCTAACAGAAACTGAATCCTCGTTTTATGTTTTAATCAATTTGTTCCACATAAAGTGTGTCTGGGTGATAACAGCCAGCGTTGGAAACACATCAAGCATGAGAACGATTCATGGAGTCTGCCGATTAGCTGTTGCCCACTCCAGCAAGGAAGGAAGGAACCAGCCAGAGCGATCGGGCCACGCTGTGCCACAGGAGTAACCGCCACAATGAACAAAATCTCTAACGGCTCCCACTGATGCTGGGAGACCAGCCTTCGCGGAAGCTGCGCCTGGCCCTGCTCAGGCAGGAAATGCAGGGAGCCTTTTCATGGTTGTAGGGAACAGCATTGCATGTTAGTGTCCCTGCTCCAGGCCTGTTCTTTCTTGATGGACTCCTGATGGATTCCTGATGGATCCGTTCATGGAGTGCGGACACTTGTCCTGCATGGTGAGCGGAGCTGGCTGGGGTCTGCGGCAAGAAACACCATGGCAGGTGCCGCTCTGAGAACATATCCAGAAAACAGGATCACATGGGAAGGGGATCGGGCCAAGGACCCCTTCCTGACAGGGGAGGGGTTGTTTGAGCTGAGATTTCAGGGTGTGTGTACTTGATGGTGGTGTGGAGAGGGGGTTTTAAAACCGGTAGCATTCAAGGCAGAGGGAAGGGCAGATGGGAGACTGGATGCTCACTTTGTGATCTGTCCCTGCCATTGTGGTACCTCAGTTTCCTCAAATGTAGCATGAAATGCTGGCGTGAATGAGTATTCACAGTTTTGTGCAGAGAGCTCTTCTCTGTGGGCGGGAGAGCCTTCGCTTGGAGTCCCCTTAGTTCCCGCCCCCTTCCGCTTCTACTGAGTTCTCTTTGCTCTTTTTTTTTTTTTTTTTTTTTGAGCCCCTGCCCTCTTCTTATTTATTTATGTGTCGAGTCACAAGAATGACATAGATTGCTATTTAATGTCTCAGAATAATTGGAGCAGAAGGAATGGCACATAACTGCACCAGCACTTGTTTCCAAATTGAATCAGAGAAGGAAAATTTTAGAGTACGAATAGGAAGCAGGCGCACTAAATCCCACGGGGTGATAAAAATGAAATGGTTCTGTACTCCCAACATTTGGGTCTCGGGAGAATTTTACATAACCATGGGTGGCTACGGAACTAATCCCTTGGTGGGTACAGTCACTATCGCTGTGAGGCAGATCGGGCCCCACCCCAACATGGGACCCTCTGACATGATGATGGTTTTGAACTGCATGTGACTGACAAAGAAAGCTTTCCATCATCTTTGCTTCTGTCAACTCACAGGGTGTGACGTTCCCTGTGTGAGGATGTCTCTGCTTGCCCACCCACAACAGGACAAGGAGGTGAGGCCTCTTCATGCTGGACGTGGCGTTGACTTGAAACTGCATAGACAAGTCTACTCAAATCATTCTTAACGTCCATTGGGGTTCCCTGTATATTTTAACCTTCCTTTTAAAAAGCTCACATCCTTCTCCTCATCTTGTCACTTCACACACTTATCATTCTGTTAAAATGGTAGTAAGCTTGTCAGCCTGTTTCTCTGGATTTTTTCCTCCTTTACCATGAGATTTATAGGGACTCGTAAGAATTGAGATATCAACATCAATTGCAATTATATGCCTTTTCTCCTGTTATTTTTTTTTTCAGTTTTATTTGTGTGACTCCAGTAACTGAACCTAAGAATATTGAGGGAAAAAGTATTTTTTTCTTCCCTGACACTGGTTAAATTATACTTAAATTCCCATATTTTCACACATAATTCTCATAACTGGTACCATTTATTATCCCCTGTCTGTACGTGGCTAAACTGATGCTCCGGGAGGACAAATGGCAGCATGGTGCTTGAACTCCTGGTAGCCAGACCCAGAGTTCCTGAATCTGCCCCACACATTGGATGGATGGATCCCCCGTGATGCCACCTGCTGGCCATGTGACCAAGGCTCAGTTACCTCTTCTCTACTTTGTTTTCCAACAGCTCCTGCTGGTTTGATTTTTCCTTACGCTCATCATGATACCAAGCAAGAGAAACCAGTAGGAGCCTTGCTAGCTCTGTGGGAGATGCTCTGGATGAGTCTAATGACTGGAAATGGAGTTTACTCAAGGGCAAAGTGAAGGACAGGTTGAATTTTGGCATATTGGGCTAGATAGAGAAGACAGTAAATTTGGAGTGCATGACAAATTCTATGGTTGTAATGAGAATCATAAACATCAGATGTTTCAATGGGGAAAAAGAAACATCCCATTCCATCTGGGCCAGAGTTACAGCTGGGGAGTAGTTTTGGCAAGGGGAGTGCATTAGTTGGTTAAATATTAAACAAAAATATTAATAATCTAGTTCATTCTTCACATCTGTCTCTGGTGGTATAACAACCCTTAATTCACTTTTCCTCTTCATTCTCACTTATTTAAGCTAATATTTGGCTCCAGGAGAATTTATTTTGTAGTCGGAAATAGGTTTGCCAGAAGGTTGTCTCTACAAGCCGGTTCTCCTTTTCTTAAGAATGCTGGGGACCAGAGAACGGACCCATGTCTTGGCCCTTGGAGTGAGAGCACCCTTCTCTTGGACTGCGCATGGGAAGGGGACAGACTCGGGGTATCACTGTACATACCAAGTCCAGCTGTTTCCACCCTGGCTCTTCAGAGGCAGCAGATGTGGGCTGTGTTACTCAGAAGTCCTGCAAGATCAAAGCGAGGGAGTGAGGGCAGACAGGGGAGGCTCAGAATCTGCCTGAGGAAATACAGGAACAAGAAGGACTCTTAGGTAGGCAGACAAGAAAGAGCATGGAAGTTAGCTTGAATTATGGTCCACGAGTGTGGCTAAAGGTTTCTGAGAGTGAGAGATTCGGACATTATAAATCATCTATAGCCTGTCTTACTTATTGCTCATCCATATTTAAAATACAACAACACCTGCCCTGTTTTACAGGGCACCCTTGACAAAATGGGTAGATGAGACCTCAACATCCATTGTTCCTCCAAATGTAATTGCATTGAATCAGCAGCCACATTCTGTTTTCTATGTCTTCCAGAAATACTTGAAAAATTTCCTTCAACAAAGAAATGCTTAGGTGGCATTTGAAAACACATACTGCGTGCAAAGTAAAATGACAGGATATGAAGAGTGCTAAAGCTGCACAGGGCCTAAACATACACACTAACTTCAAGTACATTTAATAAAAATAATTTTGCTTCCAGTCTGCTTTGAGTAATTGCACAAAAATCATCCATAAACATAATAAATCTTTAACATCCCCTCTTCCTACATGTCATTCCTAAGTCTCAACATGACGGTCACCCTTAATGGAATTGTCTGTCAGTTTCAGTCATGATCATTTGCGGCAGATGTCTCTCTGTTGCTTAACATGCTGAAAATACTGTGTTGCTCTGCGTTGGAGGTTGCCTCCCCCAAATTAATATCATCCCTGGATGCTCTCTGTGTATGTAGGTTTCACGTACCATTCCAAATAAATGGATTCAAAATGAATTTTTCATCTTTCAATTGTTCACCTCGCACATTAGCATCTGAAATGGAGACCCTTGGGCACAGATGCTGGAGGAGAGAGGAATCCATGGACAGCTTCCAACAAAGCCATCAAGGTGGCCAACAGCTCCTGGGGACAGAATTGATTCCAGGCAGGCACAGGTGCACGGGGCCTGAGTGTGAGAAACCATCTCACCTCTCTTGCTTTGCTCTTGGAACACTGGTTTTGCTCTATGAAGAAAGGGTTCCCGTTGGGATTGCTGGTGTATCTGGGCTGAGTTTTTCTCTTGGTATTCTGCTGAGACCATTCCTTTCATTTGAGTTTTTAAAAGATTTATTTATTTATTTATTTGAAGGGCAGAGTGTCAGAGAGAAACAGAGTTATTTCCTCCACTGCTTCACTTTCCAAATGGCTATAATAGCCAGGGCTGAACCAGGGTTGGGCCAGCAGCTCTATCCTTGTGTCCCATATGGGTGGCAGGGGTTCAAGCACTTTGGCCCTCATCATTCACTGTCTCCTTAGGCTCGTAGATGGGACATGGATTGGAAACGGAGAAGCCAGAAAGCTTCAATTGGCATTTTAATACAGTATGCCAGTATTGCAAGCAGTGGCTTAACCCACTGCATCTCAGCAGGTTCTATATAATTATTTTATAAACTTCTACATGCCTTCAGAGTGAACAGAATAAAAGGAGTAAAAATAACATGAGTTATATTTATAGTCACTTACACCAGGTACTAGACTAGATGAGAGATGAGAAGCACCAGGACCTCCATTATAACATTATTTTCATCAATTCTCCTTTTAATTAAAATGTTAAAGAATATTCACTTTCTTTGAGAGAAAGCTAGTGAGATGGACAAGGAAGCAGAGTTAGAGCGCTCCCATCTGCTGACTGATTCACTCTCGCATTGTCCACCATAGCTTGGGTTGGGCTGCACTGTAGCCGGAAGCCAGGAACTCAATCCAACCACATAGGTGGCAGGGATCCTTGTACCTGAAGCATCCTTGCTGCCTCCCAGGGTGTGCATTAGGAAGAAACGAGAATTGGGAGCAGATCTAAGACTGGAAATCAGCTCCTCTGCCTTGTGATGTAGGCATCCCATTCAGCATTATAAGCCCTACGGCAGATGCCCACCCATCAAAACATTGGAAAGGCCTCACATGTATCAGCAGAAACAGATGTAGGTATCTAATCTCATTTTGAGGGATATAGCAGCAAATCCAGTTTTTGGAGTCACAGGACTTCAATTCTAGCTCACAGGTTAGAATTTTAATTTCATTTCTCCCATTGGGAGAGCATAAAGATGTAAGACCAGGAAAATGACTTTTGGGTCTATGTGTGACTTGTGAACCTACTCATGTTTCCTCAGCGACAAAGTGGAGTGAGGATAGGCTGTTGTGAGGATCGAAGCAGATAATACTTAGGGAGACAAAGAGACACCTAAAGAATATTAATCGAAGGTAACAAAGACTTTAATCAGGTCTTGTGCAGTAGCTGGCATTTCACAGTGCTTCTAAAAACATTTGGTGATTGAACACATGAACCTGAAATACAAAATAGGGGCAAGTATTGTGACAGAGGGAACAAGCTGCCCCTTGCGGCGCTCATTTGCCATATTGGAACACTAGATGAAGTTCCATGCTTCCAATCCAGCTTCCTACTAATGTGCCTGGAACTCAAGCTCTTGCCTGACCCAGGTGCTTGAGTTCCTGCCGCTCACGTGGGAGGCCCAGATGGAGCACTTGGTTCTGGGTTTTGTCCTAGCATAGCCCTGACTCTTGTGGGTATTTGAAAAATGGACCAGCAAATAAATGATCTCTCTCTCTCTGTCCATCCATCAGATAAATTAAGTCTCTCTCTCTACACACAAACACACAATAGCCCTCAGTTGTATCAGCGGAGTGAGCTCAATTGCCTAGCCTTGCAGTCTGAGGTCTCCCACTCGCAAATGAAAGTAACAGCATTGTCCACGCAATAGACTCTCATCGTCAGATGCAACCCACAAAGCTCATGCTACATTTATGACTATTACTCATTTTACCAGGTGTGTGTGTGTGTTGACCAGCAACCTACTCTGTGTGACTCCTTACCTCCAGCATCCACTCAGAAGCCTCAGCCATCAGGAAGTGTGGAAAGGTAGGGAAACCTCCTGTTGAGACCTTGCCTGCAGGAAACCCCGACTGTTATTTACATGCAGCATTTTGTTATTTTGCAGAGCCATCTGCATGCAGTTCACTGAATAGGAAAGCCTTACAGGAGAGTCACACATTATGTCCCGATGCATCTTCATTAGTGACCAGAGTGGTATTAGAAATGGGTAAATTGGATCATTTAATATCATTGCTCTTACCACCAGAAAAAAAAGAAATTGAGGCATTTTTTCCCCATCAGAGTTAATAAGACTTGAAAGGCTAAATTTTCATTAAGAAGCCAAAAACATTCTTATCAATCCTATCTTATTGAAGGAGGATGGAGGATGAGAAGTAAGAAACCTGGCACCACGACGACCACCATCTTCTTCCCAGGGTAAAATCTCATCTCTGTGGTCTCAGCTTCCACACTGTTTGGAACTTGAAACCTGACAGCCAAGAAGGACTTTGTTTTTAAAAAATTATTTATTTCAGGAGGAATAGAGAAAGAGATATTTGGTTTCACTGGTGCACTCCCCAAGGAACCACAATGGCTGAAGCCGGAACAAGGAACTCCATCCAGATGCCCTCATACGTGTCAAGGACTCAATTTCCCGAGTCATCTCCACGGCTTTCCAGGGTCTGCAGTACAGTCAGCTACAGTCAGGAGCTGGAGCAGGGATTCAAACCCATAGGTTAGGGGCACCTCAATCACTATACCAAAAGTCCACTCCAGAAGAGCTTTCTTGAGTAACTAATCCGGAGGTGATCCCAGAAAGTAGACAAGAGTGACAGGGAAGGAGAAGGACCCTCTGCAAAGGCACCGAGGTCACGGCTATGTGCACCCAGGCAGAGATTCCGCCAAGACCTCCTGGGAACCTGCAGAATACCTTCCAGGGGTTTTGACACAAATGTGGCTCCTGCCTCTGCAGGCTTAGGTTTTCCCAGGGATGTTACCCTCACACTCAAAGGCAATCTTTGGGTTCAGTTCTAGTGGACTCCTAGGGTATGAGAGAAGATCCGGGGGCAGCAAGAGAGTCTCCTAAGCGCTTAAAACAGGGATCTGGCGGCAAGAGGCAAATCAGAGCTGCCAGGGACCTGTCCATCCAGCTGTGGCTGAAATCAGAGATGGCATAGGCAATGGGAAGCAGAACCCCAAAGCATCTGGCACACACTGAGAAAGGTCATGGTCAGTTGTGAATAGTTGGATCCCATTTGCGCATTAACTTTTATGGCAAGCCTATTGCTTGTCAGACACTCTTCTAGGATTCTGTCGCAGACAATCCCAGACACAAATTTTGTTTCAAGAATGGGAGTCTGGCTTAACTGTGAAGATGCTCCCAATCTCCACCAGAGTGCCTGGCTGTGGTGCCGGGTTCTGACTCCTGACTTCCTACTAACGGAGACCCTGGGAGGCAGGAGCAACGGCCTAAGTCCTTGGGTTCTTGCTACCCAGGTGGAGACCTGGCTTGAGTCCTCAGCCCTTTTGAGAATGAACCTGCAGATAAGAGCTTTTTTTCTGTTTGTCTCACTGGTTTGCAAATCAAGTCAAAACAAAACCCAAAACACTGCAAATGCTGTAATTTCAGGTAGGAGCATCTTTTTTTAAAGATGTAAGTCAAACTAAGCAAAGAGCAACTCAAGGATGGTACATTTTAATTTTTAGATGAAGTGCTTAGGTAGGCAGACTGAAAGGGTGAAGGATAAGCCAGAATGCAGAGAGGAAGGATGGTCGGGGCAAGTGACAACATTCCAGGTAGAAGAGCAGCAAGAGCAAGAGCAAGTGTCCTGAGGTAGGAGGAGTTTAAACAACAAGCCCAGGGAAGAGCGAGCAAGGAGCCCTGTGAAGCGAGTGTGGGACTTGTTCTCTTAGGATAGAAAGCCGTTCAGCAGCACTGATGTAAGGTGGTTAAGTGTTTCGAGAGGAGTTTTTAAATCAATGCTACACCAATAGTGCACATGTTTTTATGTTTAGTTTTCTGATTATCCTACTAGGCTTATGGGATGGGAGAGCTTATACAACATTCTCAAGATCAACAGTGCCATGGCAAGATAGGATTCCAACCCTGGGAGTATGGTTCCAGGCCCTACATCACATAGTATTTGACATTTAGCATCCCTTGGCCTGGGCCGCAGGTTCCTCTCAGGTAAGCACACCTCTTCTGGTCACAAGTGCTTTTGAATTTCCTTCCCATTCCCCATCCCAGAGTACCCAGAGGTGTTCCCCTGGGCTGGTCCTTATGTGATGGGCAGTCTAGGGAAAGCAGGCACAGTGTGGGGCATTTGGTCCTGACTGAAGGAGTGGGGTCTTTCTGAACCAGCAAGGACAGCCATGTCTACTTGGGTGGGCAGGCGGGCTCAGCCTGGAGGCTTCTACAGCACCAAGCATCTGCACGTGATGGATGAGTGAGGCAAGGGCGGCAGGAAGAGGCAGAGGGACTGACACTTTACAGCTCTGCCATTTATAAAAATAAAACCCAAATGACACTGGCAATTTAATTTGAGCCAGTATGCGGAGCTATTCATGATCTCTTTCATCTGAGGTCTGAAGAGGAAGGTGTTAAATTTTCTTCCGTCTTGAGAAGTTTTGTTGGCCAGCAAGGACACTGGGTCAGCTTATCCTTTAAAGGTGGTGATTCCAATTTAGAAGATTTAAGTTTGAGAAAATGTACTCTCTTCTTAGAACTCAGGAACAGTCATAAAACCCTCAATTGCCAGTTCAAGTTTATACAGGCTTGTTCTGGAAGCTTGTGAGCAGTTCAATGAATGCGGGGCTGGCTCCATTGTTCACTTGCCCAGCAGGGTCTTCCAGCCTCAGGGACTCCCTGGCACCTGGCTCTGCCCCTGCTATTAGGAGGAACAGCACCTGGTCTGACAGGTGCTTTGCTCAAAGTGGAAGGAAGGCAGCCACTAAAGAGCTCCTGAAAAGCTTATTAATCAAGACTTGAGTATCAGAATTGCCACAGCTTGGTGCCTTCGAGGTCAGCAAAGGGAGGCCCAGAGTCAATTAGAAATAAGGGCCAGAGGCCGGGTCAGTTTCTCTCTGATTTTTGAAGAGAGGCAGGTGGATCAGACTTGCCAGTTTTCAATAGCAGACTTCATGCTTGAAGCTCATGCTTGAAGCTCATGACAGTCTCTACAGTGCTCTTTTTATTATTGTTGCTTGTTTTTAAGATTTATTTGTTTATCAGAGAGAGAGAAAAGAGATCTTCCGCCTGCCACAATAGCTGAGACTCTGGCAGGGACAATCCAGGAATCAGGAATGTTATCCAGGTCTTCCCCATGGAGGCTGGGACCCAAGTACTTGGGCTTTTGTGTGCTGCCTCCCAGGCATATTAGCAGGATGCTGCATAGGAAAAGGAGTAGCTGAGACTTCAGCTAGAGCCCCAAAATGGGATGTGTGCATCCCTATGTAGTGGTTTATCCTGCTGTACCACAACACTGGCACCCACATGGTGTGATTAGCCCTGAAGAATGCAATGCCCCATGGGGGAAATTCTAAGAATTACTAACAGTTCCAGGAGAGTTGAAACAGAAAAGAAAGCAACTTCTCATGAGATGGCCTCCAAGAGCAGCAACATGGTGATGTCGGAGTTCCCCTTAGCAACCTAATCAGACAGTTCCTTGGGGGGCATCTACACAATGGGAAATTCTACTGCCCTAAGACCCAGCATTTTACTATGTGCTGTAAGTCACGTTCCTAGATTTTTGGATATAGCAGCAAAGCTGTAGGTAAGAGGTGACATGAGTTTCTGGGCACCTTAAGATGTGCCTGAGTTAGAGACCAGCAGAGGTCTTCATTTGCTTTGATGGTCCGTATTTTAAGCCCTCACGCTTCAGGTCCTGTGTGGATTGCTCTTCACATCTCCTCATGTCTCACCTTCCCAGTACCCTCACCGAGCACCCAGATCCTCTTTCCAGGTGAAGACAAGGAGGGGCAACCTGGTTTGATGAAGTTTGCCTGCTAGGTGAGGGGCAGAGGTGAGAGTGGACAGCAAGAGTCCCCAGGAAGAGGTCCATCTCTCAGGCAGATGTGAAAGTCATGCTCTGGTTTTGAGGCAGAAAACAGGCCTACAAAAAGGTCACGTAGAAGATGAGTCTACATTGAGTCACATGAAGACAAGCCTGCACAGCTGTAAGGGAGAGATTAGAATGCTAAGAGATAAGGAAGTGCTGGGAACTGTAACCGCTCAGAGAGTTCCAGAAATTGTGATGACCACGTATTGGCTTCTCTACTTTCTGCTTGTTGTTCTTCTGCTCATGCAAAAACCTGCACACTTGCTCTATAAAAACTTGAGACAAAAGACAATCAGGGATCAGCCATTTCGGAATGGCCCAGGCTGATGCTCTCCAGAGAAATGAAGGTTATTCCTTTTCCATAAGTGGCTGTTCAATCCATGGTGGTCAATTTCCACAAGAGTTCATTCCATATGCTGGAAGGCGAGGGGTTGAGAGGTTGGGACCATTGAGGGAAGGGCAGGGAGTAATAGGGTCATGGGGGCTCAGCTGGCATCAATGGTTTAGTGCCATTGTGTATGGGTATGTCAGGGCTGGGGATTACAACCCTCAAGAGCGGGTTGTAGGGGCCAGCATTTTGGCTGAGTGATTTGCGCTACTAGGGGTTCCTGTAGCCCACATTGGATTGCCAGGGTTTGAGCTCTGTTCCATTCCTTCCTCCAACTTGCTGCTAATGAGACCCCTAAAAAGCAGCGGGTGATGGCTCAAGGATTTAAATCTCTGTACTGAGTTCTCAGCTCCTGGTTTTCAGTGTTGTGGGCTTTCGAAGAGTGAACTGTGTGTTGCAAGATATCTCTCTGTCTCTATGCCTTTCATATAAAATAAAAGAAAAAAATGAGACAGCTTGTAATCAAAAGAGCGAGCCGAGCTCCTCTAGTCTCCACATGACCTGAACCACACACACACACACACGTGTACACACACACACACACGTACATCGCACACCCATAACCGTGGTGCCATCCACTACAAGGCTTTTGCCAGAGCCCATGGAAACCAGGTACATGCTCCCCTCCAAAGCTCATCGAATGTCTGTTATAAATTATCCAGCCAGATGTTTTGTGGTAGCCACACAACATGACCAAAGACCTCAGGAGTGTTATTCTGCTACTGGAATGTTATTGAAGGTCTGAAAAATATCTGGGATGGTGATGACGATAATACACATGGGCTGCAACACATAGGTACTCCCCAACTTAGGGTCACTTGTGTGCTGCCCTTACTATAGCTTGGGTCGGGCTGTACTGTAGCCAGAAACCAGGAACTCAATCCACATCTGTAACATGGATGGCAGGGACTCTTTTACCCGAAGCACCCCTACTGCTGTCTAGTATGTGCATTAGCAAGAAGCGGGAATTGGAAGCGGATCCAAGATGGCAAGTCAGCGCCTCTGCCTTACATCATGTGATGTAGGCATCCCTATGGCAAATGCCCACCCATCACGAACATTGCAAAGGCATCCCACATACCAGGGTGAACAGCTTCCAATCTCTACTGTCTGTGTTCCCAGTGGCCTGAGTGGGGAACGGATATGTTAGCAATCTTAACCTGTTCAAAGGCACATTGCAGCATGAGTTAGAGGTCTGATTTTGTGTCCCTGTATCCCTCCAATCATACTTTTGGTGCCCCTTGTATTTGCATTGGGAAAGAAAATACAGACATGGGTGGGGGACAGGAAGTGGAAGAAGGAATGATTCGAGTGGGCAAGTCTGACCGTAGAGAGGACTCCTGCTTGCTCTGCCCCAGATTTCAAGTCCAGCCTTGGTCCCAGTCCTCTACAAAATCTGTGCTTCAAGTCAGACCCATGCAAGGGAACAGAAGGTTCCAGATAATTTCTTACCTTTTGAGAAGAAAAGTGATCATTTGACTAAGATATTTCATTTGCTTTGTCATGGCACTTCATCTGTGCAAATGATTTGAGGTCTCGGGGAAATAACAGAAATGAATGAGGTTTCTGAGCTGCTGAAAAGGACAATGTGAACAGAGCTTAATTAGCAGGATGGGCTAATGGAATTGAGAAGGAGGCAAGATGAACTTGCTTTATTAATAATAAAGCCAAGTTTAAGGAAGGGAAGCAGATGGAAAGAAAACAATGCATAATGTGCTATGTTTCCTAGCTTCTGAAGAAAGTGCAGTGTGCTGAAATGTAACGATATCATCCATCCTCGCCTCTGCCTTTTTCTCAGTGAATTCAGGCTGCTCAGGAATGTGATACATGTTGTACTCATGACTCATTCTCTCCAGAGTGTATGGGACCGGGAAGCTCTGTGTGTCCTGTTCCAACCCTGCCACCTCCAGTATGCACCAGACACTTAGTGAGAACATATGAAGTCTTCCCTTGGGTCAGCATGTTGGAATGTTCCCGCTCAGACACCACCAGGGCTTACCTGGCGAGAAGGATATGGCTCAGGATTTGGGATTTGATTGGTTTAGAGGGGCAGCATGTGTCTTTCATATTCTGGGAGTATGATAAAATTTCACAAATCTCTTCCCATCCCATTTATTGCACATCTTTGTTCATGAAGTTTCTCCACCAGGAATTCCCATGCTACTACACTCCTGTCTAAGTTCTTCTGACTTGTTTCAAACTTCTCTTCCATCGTGTAGAACACACACATTCATCTTTCTTCCTGAACTCCGATTGCTCCTTTACTTGCTGAATTCATCAAAGCATTCAGTTATTGAATTTCCAGCATTGCACTTTCAAGTTGTAAATGTTGGTTTCCTGAACAGGATTGCAAGTTTCTCCTCTATCCTTCCTTTATCAGATACTTGTTGAGTGCCATTCATTTAATAAATAATGTATTTTGTAGGCATTGGAGACTTCATGGTGAGGAAAAAAAAAAAAAGACCCCGTCCTTGTCCTTGTGAAGTTTAAAGCCAAATGAGAGGGATAAAGTATTTTCCCAAGTAAATAATTACAAAATTTATTAATGTTATTCAGACATAATTAAATACAATAGAGTTTCACACTTAAAGTCTATCGGTTCATTTTGTATATTTTGTATGTTCTTTGAATATTTATTTTTGTCTACTTCGAAGGCAAAGTGATACAGGCAGCAAGAGAGATCTTTCATCCACTAGTTTACTCCCCAAATGGCCATAACGGACAGGACTGGCCAGGCAGAAGTCAGGAGCCAGGAATTCCATTTGTATCTCTCAAAAGAGTTGTGTGAGGGAGACATATATCACCAACAAAGATCAGCGGGAACTCTATCTCATGGATTTTGACTTATTTTTAGTTTCATCTCTTCAAAATGCTTTCTTTCTCATTAAATTTTTCACTGACTCATAGATCATACAGTAGCATCATTTCCCTCAAGAAGCATCTTGATTTCCTTTTTCATTTCTTCAGCTATACATTAGTCATTCAGTAGCATGCTATTTAACTTCGTGCTGTTTTTAATTTCTTTTTTTTTCTACCTGTTGTTGATTTTGTTTTTGTGGCTTTTCATTTAAGGGGATGTACAGTAACTATACAATGGAGACTATCATATCCAGATGTGATGATACAATGCAGTATGCATCTCTACCTCCAGATCAAAGATGGGCTCCCATTGAAACTGTTAACTATATCTCAGCAATAAAATGCTGGAAACTCTGCCATTGTCCATGCCTGCAATGATGGACATACGACTGTTTATGAAGAATAATAGCAATAATATAGGGGAACTCAGTGTGGAGGGGAGACTTGGGGAAGGGGTAATGGAAATCCCAGGGCCTACGGAACTATATCATAAAATGATAATAGTAATAAAAACGAAGTAAAAAAAGAGATAAGGATAAGGACTTGGGATATTAAATGCAGTATCTGGATGCTGGATCTGGAAGCTGGATCTGAATGGAGTTGTCCCGAGTACCAGCTGTGCCACATCACTCAAGTGTCCCATAACTTATAACACCAAAAGCCCTTTAACTCACACCTTTTAATTGTACAGGTCAATGACTTGTGATGGATGGCCATCTATATAGCTACTACCCGATTCAGATCCAGAACATTTCCATTTTCCTACAAAATTGCCTCTTATGTTTTTCCAGCCAACCTTGAATACCTAAATCCCCCTTCCTGCCTATTTCTCTGGCTATTTTTTATTTGCTAGAACTACTCTAGAATTTCTTATAAATGGAATGATAGAGTATATCCATGTGTATATGACATCTTTCCCCCAGCCTAGTATCTGTGGCATTCTTCTATGTTGTGCTTAGGGTAATTGCTTCCTTAATACTACTGAGTGAAGACATACCACGATGAGTTTACAGTTTAATTGTTCATTGAAATTTTAGCTTTTTAGATTTTGGCTACTATTTTATATACATTTGTGTTCAAGTCTTCCTGTGGCATTCATTTTCATTTTTATTGGAGAAAATCATAGTAGTAGAATGACAGTCATGTAGAAAGCATGCATATATTCAGCTTTATAAGAAATCATCAAATGCCTTCCAAAGTTCGCAGCATTTTCACGCTCTCGCCATCCAGAAGTAAGAGTTACCATTACCCTGTGTCCTTGTCAACCCTGGCTATTTTCATTCCTTTTAATGTTAGTCATTCTGAGGTATGTGATAATATCCTTTGTGGCTTAAATTTGTCTTTCCTTGAAGACTAAGGATGTTGACTATCTTTCTATTGGCTCTTCAATGTCTGTTCAATCTAGTAATACTTTTAATAGACAATGAATGCACTCTGACCAAGGGGCGTTTACCTTAGAAACAGAAATCTGTTTTTGTGCTCTGCAACCAGTTAATTCACTACATTAACAAAATAAATAGACAGTAAAATTCTGTTAATGTTCACATTTGCATGAAAACATTTGGTACAATTCTATGTGTGTTTGTGGTAAAAAATCTCATCAATCTTGGGGAGAAATGTAATCTTAAAAATACTGAGGTTTTCGAGCCTATGAAACTGTGTCACATAATGCAATGTAATTAATAAAAAAAATAAAATATTGAGGTTTTCATTCTAGTGGCATTGTGTATCATTCCAATTTCAGTTTTATTTAGAAGTATTTTATACATCTTATCACACAAGTCCTGCATATAATCTGTCAATTTATCCCTTAGGTATTTCACATTTCAAAATTGCTTCATTAATTTGAGTTTTTAGTTTCTTTCTTTCCATGAACAAATTTGGAAAACACCCAATGTGATTTGAAAACTTACTCTAAAGCTATGGTGATTAAGACAAAGCGGTATTAGCATAATATCATGTGGCTCCTTGAAAAGTTCATGGGGAATAGAATAAAAAAATAACTTTGTCTTACTGCAAAAACTTGGAATGCATGTATAGATTTTTACTACTTTTTCAAGACCCTGTATCAGCAGAACTGAAGAGTCTAAAAGACAGCCCACACACATATGGCCAATTGATTTTTGATGGAGATACCAAGGAAATTCAATGAGAAAGCACAGTATTTTTAACACATTGTACTGGAAATCCAGGATAACTGGCAAAAATAGATTTTTACCCTTGTTTCACATCATAACCAAAAACTAATTCCAAATGGATCACAGGCTTAAGCGCTGGGGAGTAGAATCACAAACCGGAAGCAGGAGACTCTTCACGACTTTGACTAGGTCACAGCTGACTTTAATGCAGAAACTTGAGAAGTTGGATTTCAGCACAATTAAACACAATGAAAAATGTCTGCTCTTCAAAATAAAAAAAAAAATATACCATGAAAACTAAGAATGCAGATTACAGACTGGGAGAAAATGTAAAATAAATAGACAATGTATTTGGTAAAGGAATTAGAACTAGAAAGATCACATGAGGGTACTTGAAAAAGTCTTTGGGAAAATGAAATTTAAAGATGTTTATTTTGAGGTAGAAATTTTTTGAAATGTGTGTATAATTTCTTTTTAACATGAATTTTCAATAATTTTTGGAAGATTCTAATATGCAGATTTAGAAAATTTTGTTATCAAAAAAATTCATCTTTTACTCATATTTTCACATATACACATAGTAGGGAGACATAAGTTTACTAAAACCAGACAAACATTTCATGGAAGTGACCAGAAGGGCCACGGAAAGCTGTTCAATATAATCGATCTTCAGGGAGATGCAAATTAAAGCTGCAATGAGAAATCTCTTCATGTGCACTAGGACGTGTTAAAAATAATGAAAATCCTAGGAGCTAGTGAGGATCAGTGAAGTATTGAACCATATTGGGAAATGGGCAATTTTTTATGGAGTTAAATACACAATATGACCCAGAAATTCCACTCTAGGATAATCACCCGAGAGAAATGAAAACATTACTTGCCACAGAGTCGTGCACTGTGCTCACAGCAGCTTTATTTATAATAACCCAAACTGGAAGCAATTGAAATGTCTCATCCAATGAACGGATGAACACGTCGTGGCACATCCATTCTGAGGCACTTCCTCGGAGATGAAGAGGAAAGGCCGATACCCACCACACGGGTGAACTTCACCAAGGGCAGAATTCACACACCAAAAGAATGTAGCGATATGGTTTCATTTGTCAAAAGCTACAGAAGAAGGGAAATCTACTTTACAGTGACAGATACCCATCGGTGGTTTCCCAGGGCTGTGTGGGGCTGGGGAGAAGTCAACACCAGGAAAGCAGAGAGGAACTCTCTGGGCTGACGTTACTGTTCTGTATTTTGATTGTGCTGGTTGTGCAAGTGTAGCAGTACATTTGTCAAACTTATGAACCTGAATGCTTAAAATATATGCAATCTCTTCTTATTTAAATTTTTTGACGAACATACATTTTTATGCGATACAATGCGATACTTCAACACATGTATACAGCATACACCACTCAAGCCAGGCAACCAGCCTTTCCGTTTCTATCTCTTTTCTTTGTGGTCAGAGCTTCCTGGCTCTACTCTTCTAGTTTTTCATGTAGTGTATATGCATTATTGTGAACTGCAGTCACCCCACTGTATTGAGGAACACTACAACTCATTACTTCTGATTCTGTTTTGCTTCTCATTATACTCTAACTCCTTCCCTCACCTTCCCTGTCTCTGGAAATCTCTATTCTAAGATCAGATCGACTTTTTTTTTTTTTTAGTTTTCACATAGGACAAAGAATATGTAATATTTGTCTCTCTGTGTCTGGCTCACTTCATTTAATGTAATGACCTCTGGTTCCATCCATTTTGCTGCAAAATGTAGGATTGTGTTCTTTTTTTTATATGACTGAATGACTTTGTACTGTGTGTATATACCATGTTTTCTTTGTTCTTTCATCCATCAAGAGCCATCTAGGTTGATTTCTGTGTCTTGAACACTTTAAATAGTGCTACAGTGAACTCAGGAGTGTAGGTATGTGTTCCATATGGCTGGCTTCATTTCCTTCAGATGTAGCATAGCGGGGTTGTATTGTGAATATGATCTTTGGATGTGCATTTTATCTCAATAATGGAACAAAAACTCCTCAAACAACAGGCATGGGCCCACCAGGGATAATGATTTGTAAGGTACTTCCCTTTTCCTCCATTGTCTTCCAGTGAGGAAATGGTCTCAGCATATGCCTGTGTGCCTTTGTAGAGAATTGATCTGCTCACTGTACGGGTGTCGCATTAGAAGCCTACCAGGGTGTCTGTGCCTCAGCTCTGCATTATGTCGCAGAAAATTAAATGAGAAGTAGATTCCATGTGACACTCGCATTTATTAGGAGCAAAAGAATGGTTCTGCTAAGAAGAGTGACATCCCATTGTGTGAATGTCACTTCTGATTGTCAAGTCACAGACAACATCCAGCTCAGCTCTCAGCTTGTTAAATCTCCAAGAGCTGTTTACCGGTTTTGTATTTTCCTCCAGTGAACTATTGAGCACTCCATTTAATTTGCAAAGGCAGCAGAGGTTTGCTTGATGGCTTCGTTCCTGTGGAATAAGTACTGAGAGCTGTGCTCGGGACTGGTGCCTCTGGATCTGGTCCTCTTTAGGAGGATGGTGTGAGTCTTCAACTGGGAGCTCCTGGGGTGCCAGGAATTGTAGCGCATCTAAATTACAGTGATGTGTCCCACTCAGAGAGATATCAGGATGGGCCTGGCCTCTGGCTCTTTCCATGGCCAACCATGTCTCCTCTAGGAGAGGTCAGACTGGAGCTCAACATGCTGCTTCTTCCCTCTAGCAGACACTCAGCCGTGAGGGAAGTTCTGTTCCCATGACTGTGCATGCCTTTTGCTAGGTCAGGGGTAGCACAGCAGCTTGGAAATACGGCGAATCCGGTGAGACAGCTCAAGGAGGACCATATTGGGGTAGTGTTTGACTACAGCTGTGAAGAGACAGCAGAAGGGCCTATTGGATGTGCTCTATCTCTTAGAGTCCGGAAATTTCCTCATCAGAGCTCATTTTTTTAAAAATCTATTTTATTGTATTGTTGTTGACAATCTTTACATAGTTAATTACAGTTAAAGGAAAAAGAAGAAAAAAAAAGGTTCAGGGGGATAGGGAAGTGGGTAATGCTATTATGTCAATATTGTTTCCATCATGTATCTGAGGTAAAGGGGGATATTGAGGGAGAAGCCCCACCTGGTTTCCCACCCACCCCAAGTCCCGGATGTGGGGCATGCTCTGAGATATGTGCTCAAGTGGTGTTTATAGTTCTCCAGTTATGAATCGCTGCCAGTTTCGCTCGATGAGGTCGTCCACTGATTGATATGGTCCATCATAAAGTCTCCGTTTGCCCCATTTTTCGCTGCCAACATATAGCTGAGATGAATGATTGTCCTGTTCTGTCTTCTGTCTTTTCTTGGTTAGAGTTCTGAGCTCATTTGAGACAAATTTACATTCTGCCTACAGATGTAAGAACAAGCCCGATCCAGGAAGTAGAGAGGATGCAAGGACCCCTGTCCTTCAGCAGGGCTCAGGAACACCTGATGGTACCAGAGAGGCCTCCTAGCAGCCCCTCTGGTGTGGTCCCCTTCCTCAGGAATTCAGTTAAAATCTGACCCTCGTCAGAATCCGTTCTCATCTTTTTCCTCATCCATTATCGGGTTGAAATAAATGCCAAGCATCCTTCAAAGCTCACTCACACAGAGTGTAAGCAAGCAGCGCCAAGTTTATTGATGGTCTCCTAAGATCTTCCCACAGCTCTGGACTATCTCCCCTGGGAACTGTGCACGTTTCGGTGCGTGTGTGAATGTGTACGCATTTAAAGGGCTGTGTTCTTCCCTCCTAGTGTACTAGAATCCTAGCTTCTCTTTCGCTTCCTGGTGTTGCTTTCAAAATTCCACCCCTGTCCCCATTAAGCACAACAATTCTTCCGGAAATGGAGGGTTTCCATACACAAACCCTCAGATGTACTTGGGGGCCCTGCAAACCAAATAACCTGTGAAATGAGACTCCTTCCATTGGAAGATGGTTTGGGGTTCTTCTAATGTAGTTGGACCTCATTTTGGTATTTCCTCCCTTGCATGTGCAATCACATAACAGATCTCCATACTTCATTAATTCTGAGACTTCCTCATATTTTAACATCTCTGAATTAGAGCACCACTCACAATAGAGGACATTTTAAATTATAAGTGACAGCATTTTCATTTCTTAGCGTGTTATATTTGATTAAATATGACATTTTGTCCAGCTAAATACAAGATTAGTTCTCTCTAAGATCAATTATTGTTGTTATAAAATCATCATATAAAACTGTATCTTTATCAAAATAAACAAAATATTATGTCCAAGTCTGTGGAGTTCCAAACACTGATTAATAAATTATGTACACACTCACATCTGTCCCTGCTCCTGACACATTCACTCTGACTCCTATGTTGGAAAGGATAGAGACACACAGTCAGGAGAAAGCACAGGAAATGGTCTATTTGAACACATCGGTTTGGGTTCCATTTAGCAGGACGTAGCTTCAGTGCTGACTTTCAAATGTGATCCACAGAGTCAGTGAAGAAATTGAGAAAAAAAAATGTTTAGAAGAAATGAAAATAAAAACAAAAACATAAAAAATCCATGAGACAGTTTCTTCTGATCTTTATTGGTAAGATGTGTCTCCTTTGGATAGACATTGGTTTTGTTTTTTAATCCAGTCTACCAATCTATGAAATTTAATTGATGGGTTTAAGCCTTTTACATTCAGGATTAAAATGAATATTTAGGGGTACAATGCAGTATGCTTCTCTACTTCCAGATAAAAGATGGACTCCTGATGAAACTGTTAAATGTGTTTTAACAATAGGATGCTGGACTCTGCCATTGTCTATTCCCACAATGATGGACTTTTGACCGTTTATGAAGAACTATACAATGGGCCAGCATGCTAACCTAATGGTTAAAGTTTTCGCCTTGCACAGGCTGGGAACCCATACAGACACCAGTTCTAATCCAGGAAGCCTCACTTTCCATCCAGAAACCTGTTTGTGGCCTGGGAAAACAGTTGAGGATGTCCCAAAGCCTTGGGACCCTACACCTGTATGGAAGGCCTGGAAGAAGCTCCTAGCTTCAGATTGACTCTGCTCTGGCCGTTGCAGCCACTTGGCGAGTGAGCCAGCAGACAGAAAATCTTCCTTTCTGTCTCTCCTCTTCTCTGTATCTAACTTTCCAATAAAAATAAATCAATCTTAAATAATAAGAAACTATACTACTGTAACAATATAAGCAAAATCAGTGGGGTGGAGGAGGCAGGATTTAGAAAGGGGGTCAGGAAAATCCCAGAGCATATGTAACTGTATCGTAAAATATTAATAATAAAATTTTTTAAATTAAAAACATAAAATAATTGTTCCCTTTAAAAAATGATCCATATTCAACAGTCCTGAAATCTCCGGGCAGGTTTGTTAAGTGTCTGACTTTAGGGTTGTATTTCAGATCACCCCATTGCATCCCTGGGGATGGCACCTTATGATGTCTACTGCAAACAGGAGATCCTAACTGATACTACATCTTGAAAACAAGATCAATGTTTTTAGAAAAATTAATACCCATTTAGATCAGGCACTTCCGGTTTAATTCACTACGGTGTAAAACTCCTCAACCATCACTTCTATGTTTGAAAAGGGGGGTGGGAATTAATGTGCAAAGAGCATAACTAGTGTCTCAAGGAGCCAGTAGGGAGGTGGTGAAGGCTGGCTAAGAATCCTCTCCGACTTCTGGGCTTGCCAAACCCCATCTAAGTCACATTCAACAGCAAACATGATTTGTACAGCTTTGGGGGAACACAGTTGTACAATATGTATGGAAATTCAGCAGACTTCTTTCCTTTATCCAGAAAATTCATTTCAAGACGTTTTGTTGCAAAATATTCACATGCACACACACACACACTTTTATTGTAACATTTCTTTTTAATAATAGAAACCAATTATAAGCAAGCCTAGGCTCATAGATAAGAGAGGATCAAGTTATGACGCTTCCATGCTAAAAACTACTGTGCAGCAGCACAAAATAAATTAATTAATGTGTATCTGTATTCTGACAATATGAAAACATCTCTAAGACTACATATAAGAATGATTCTAAGCACAAAAATAGATTAATGCCATTTACATAAATTTTAAAAAATCTCTCTATGCTCATGTTGTTCACATTTATGCCAAACTGCAAATAATGGTTACCTCTCTGGAGGTGATGGCCTTTGGAGGTGACGGTTCTGGACATGGAGAAATAAAGCTTCATTTCAATATTTTCACTTGGGGCAGGTGTCAGGCACAGTGAGGAAGATATTACTTGGGATATCTCCATCCCATATTGAAGTCAGGATTAAGTCCCAACTAATCGACTTTTAAACCAGCTTCCTGTTAATATGCGCTCTTGAAGGCAGCAAGTTTAAGTCCCTGCCACCATGAAGGAGATCAGTATTGAGTTCCTGGCTACTGTCTTCGGCTTGGCCTAACCCTGCTTCTTGTGAACATTTGGGGACTGAGCCAATAGATGGTACATCTTTGTCTATCTCTTTCTCTGTCTCTGTGCCTTTTAAATAAAACAAAAATGAAAAAATACAAATGCTAAAAATTCTTTTCAGAGTGTTTATCCTTTCTGTATTGTATCAAATATTAAGCATGAAAATACAGATGTTAGATAAAACTGTCAGTTAAAGAAAGGCAAAACATCTGCAGTGAGTCAGTCACCCCTTTCCAATCCTGGGTGGCTGAAGGCTGCAGAACCATCCATATACAGGATTCTTGTATCTTGTTAAAAATTACATACTCTACCTAATAGGTAGCTTGCTCTTTTCTTATCCCAAATCAGAATGGTAAAGCATAAAAATATAACTCCAGCAAAATTTACAAGTGTAACCTGTATTTGTGAAATGTTCCTATTAATGGCAATGCCAGGCTTGCTGGAAAGTAGTCATATTTCATTTGATTCTTTTGTTGCTCCCAAGTTTTAATGAAGAGTCTATAATGTCTGCTAGTTACCAAGGGAGTTTAAGAAAGCTCATCAAAATGTATACAAAAGAGCAAAGATGAATTGCATGCAATGAACTGCCACATTCTTCTTGGTTTATTAACTAAAAATGACAACTTTACTGAGAATTTCTGTCCCCTGTGTCCTTTTTTCTGATTTTAAAAGCCCAAATTGGTTCATAGCGGAATGTTTCAATGCCTGTGCCATTCGCCTTGAAGAAATCTTTAAAAGATGCCTGTAATGACAGACTTTGTGCCATAAATCACTTAAATTTTTAACAAAGAATTGGCTCATGAAGGGAATATTGCAATAGTAATATGGCTTGAAGTGTAGGCTGGGCAATTTGACCTAACTTGCCCTAAGCGAGTATATGAAGCAAAGTTTGATACTCTAGGCACGGAGGACTCATGTCGCCCTCCAGAGTGGGTAGTCTTACTGGTTTTAGTCCTTTATCATTTTGTCTGGCTAGGCCAGCCTGCCACCGTGAATAGAAGGCAATCATTAACAAGGTGGGTGTCTTTGGCTAAGTTACCCATCCAGGCTGATTGCCACTTCACAATTTATAAAGCAAGGGACTTGCGCAAGATAATATGCATGTCTTAATTCTAGGATTAAGAATCTATAGCCTGTCCCAAAAAACATCAACGGGAAGAGTCTTTTTTCCAGTCTGGTCTGGTTTTCAAAACTGCTTTACCAACAGAACGTGATGGAAAAGATGACGAACCAATTGTAAGCCTATACTTCTAGAGACCTTGCCTGTGTCCTTCCTCATGTGGAACCCTACTGGCCTCTAGGAGAAGCCTGAGACTGTGTGCTGAAGGGTAAGAGACAAGTTGGAACCCAGATGGTCTGCTCAAGTGATCTTACCAACATCCAAGAACCAGCCAGTGAGATCACCTGAAATGGTCAGCCTGTAGGATTGTAAGTAAGTGGTGGCTGTTGACATTGTGTGTAGTTGGCTGGGCTAATGGGTACTCAGATAACAAAGCATGGTTGGGAGGATGTTTCTGGAAGAGATTAGTGTTCGAATGGACAGAGAGTATGGAAAGGACCTGCCCTCACCAATGGAGTGGATACCCTCTGAGCTGTGGAGAGCTTTACAATTTCCTCCAACCCCCAAGTATAATTTACCATCTGGTGCAGACATTCATGTTACAACTTCCACTCACCCTGTGCTTTAGAATATTGTGATGATAGATTGCTCATTGTGTATGCATGCAGTGTACCTAAAAAGAGCTGACATTCTGATTTATAGGAAGAAAACCATTATCTGTGGTTCTGCATCAGAGTATTCAACCAATCAGGAACCAGAAATGTTTGCAAAGAAAATTATTTTCATACTGAACATGTACACTTTTTTCTCACCATTATTTCCTAAGCAAAACAGTATAGCAACCATTTACTTTATATTTGGCATTTTGAGTAATCTAGAAATGACTTGAGATATGTGGGAGGGTATGTGTAAATTGCATATAAATATTTTACCATTTTATATAAGGGATTTGAGAATCCATGAATTTTGGTATCCATGATGGGAGAGTGGGAGGATGTGGACAGTAAGAGATTACTGCGTGTGTTTTGGCTTTTGTCCTTGGTTCCTCTCATGGAACATTTCTCTCTTGTATCCTAAGCAAAAGTGCGAGGGGCATCTTTTAGTGTAACACTTGACCTTTCACCTTATTTGCTAATCAGGAATTTCTGGGGTAGTAAGAGAATGTTTTGTTCTAAAGAAGTGACCCTTGGTGTGTAAATTTATGGATGGGAACAGGTCATCCAGGATGGCCAAACTATGATTAAAAACTTGGAAATTTCAGTTCTTCTCCATGAAAGGAAGACAGGCAGGGAATTGTGTTCATAATTGATCATGCCTGTTTGATAAAGCCTTCATCAACATTCTCAAGGAGCTGTGGGCTTGGATGAGCCTCCAGGCTGATAACACTTAGAATGTGGCTCAAGAGAAGAGGTACAGCGGGTCCGTACACCTTTCTTTGTTTCTTGTCCTGCGAATCTCATCATCTGAATATTTTATAATATCCTTTATTGTATGTTGGCAAAACACAGGTAAATGTTCTGCAAACCATTTTATACAATGATCTTCGATCCCAAGGTAGCAACCACGGAAACACTCCATTTCTAACCAGTGCACCAAAAGCAGCTGAGCCCCAGATTCAGCTGGCAGTACCAAGTAGGGGAACATCTTGGGGGACTGAATTCTTGATGTATGGAATTTTGCTCCAGGTAGCTAGTGTCAGAATTGAGTTATGGGACGCCAATAATTGTGTTGTGTAACTGGGTGGTGCAGGAAAACACACACACATACACACACACACACAGAGCTGGCCACAGGAGGGGTAGTCTATGTTGATGGGACAGTGGGAAAAAATTGTTTCTTCCCATTTCACAGTTAGTTTTTCCTCTTACGATATCTGCTTGTGAGTGGAGAGTGGGTCCTCAGCTTTGGAGGAGACTCAAGTCTGAGATCCACATACAGCTGGCCTCGGAGGAAAATGGCTGTGTGCATAGGCCTGCCCTCCATGATGACAGCTGAAGTCGTGGATGGGCTGAGTGGAAATGAGGCCAGACCCAGGAACTTGTCAGAATGACCTGTCAGCTCTGAAACCCTGCTTCTTTTTGTTCCTTCTTGTCATTATTTAGGGCTGGAGACCGATGAACACTATGACACCTGGTCATCCTGTAACTAATTTCTTCAGGTCCTGGCTCTTGAGGGGATGTCAGACCTCACACGAGAAAACCAAGCATTTCTCCTATGCCAGCAATTCCAAAGTCTTGAGGAAGGGCCCTGGAGCACATTCTAAGATGCCTGGGACTCAGAACACAGCAGAACCATAAAGACATTCTCACAGTGAGACAGACCAGAGCACAGGGACTTAGAGCCCAGCCCCTCATGCTTTGGAGGGGAAGTTGTGAGACACATTCTACACAGTTCCTCAGAGTGTCCAGTGGAACTAAACCAGGGACCCACAAAGCAAGCATCCCAACCACATGCTTTGGGTTGACACCCCCTGTTTCTCCTACAACTCACCCCACTTTTCACCCTACCTCTCAAAGTCACCGCCAGGTAAGGTACCTGCTCTCAAAACTTGCTCTCAAGTCTGATTTAAGTGACTATCCCCCACTTTACTGAGCTCTGATTTTTGCCATCAATAAAGGAACTCTATACAAGCATATTTCTAAAAGGCTATTAGAAATGGGATTGAAAGATGTGTTTGTTTTGGGGCAGAAACTTAAAATCCATGCTTAGGAAGGGTCTTTAAAAGCACATGAAAGCAATTATGCAAATATTTCAATGTTTTTTAACCAAAAAAATGATAATTTAATTCCATTTTCCATGAACTTTCTAAAGTACCTTACAAATCTTATAAATAGATATATATATATATACATATGAATACATGGATTTTTAAATATCTACTTATTGTGTGAAAAGAAATGATATGATTAGTGTTTTCTCTATTTCACACAGACACGCATCTCTAGCACATTGTAGTGATTCAGCAAATAGTAACTAGTATTGACCCAAGTGGCCTTTCCCTCAGCCCTGAGCCGACATCTCCAGCTCTTTCTGAGTCTGAAACTCTTGTCTGCAGCATCGCTTTGTGTGAGGCAAGGCAGTGTCGAGCTTAGAAGTTCAGTTAGTACAGCATCTCTTAACACTTCGAATTTATCATTTGACCTTCAGCCTTCTGTCTGCTGTGCTTTGCAAGTTTCATTTCTGTGAAGAAGAGCAAGCTCTCCAAAAAGATGCTTGGGGAACAGCGGCAATACGCCCAGTGTCTCTCCATGTCATCCTGACTTTTAAGGAAAAACCTGCTCAGCTCTTCAATTAGCAACCCTGCTGGTGGCCCAGGCAATGGTTTTCAGAAGTCATCATCAGGAAACGCAGTAAGAAGCCACTGTTACATAGCAGAATGAAGGATTCTAAGTTGTCGGCTTGTTGGTCATGACCTTGACAGACAGGACTGAGTTCATGTGGAGCACAGAGGTTAGTTCAGGTTCTTTGCTCATTCTGAATAGTCCTTGCATTCCTAGCATGTTTAAGAAAATGGTTAGGTTTTCTTCCTGTTTGCTAGGTTTGTGTGAACTATGAAAATAATCTAAGGCAAAGGAAGGAATACAGAGAGAGGAGAGAAACGAAGAGTCTGGAAGAAGAGTTTGTTAGTGACTTGGTACTTGTGCCTCTCTGGCCTATGGTTCTTCTCTCAGGAACTGGCCTGACCAAGGTTCCAACTCAGAACCCTGGCGTTTTGAGTGCAATACTTCTCCAGATTGTACCAAGAGGATTTTGTTGTTGCTGTTGTTTTCAAACTGACTCAGAACTTGGTGACAAAGTTATTTCATATTTTTGTTTTCCTATGCTGCGAGCACCCCTTCCCCTAACCTCAAGGAGATGAAGGAAAAGGACAAAATGACCTATCTGCCAGTGGTCCATGCAATTGTCCAGCTTCCGGTGCGTGAATAGGGTGATATGACAGAACCACTTCTTGCCTTGAGTCCTGTGTCGAGTCCGAGTTCTGAGAATGTACAGGGAAATAGTTGGCCCTGCTTTCTGTGTCATCACAGAGGAGATTTGTGACCATGGGGAACTCTGCAGTCGCACTCATTTGGTACAGAAACAGTCCTGGCATACAGGAGAAGCTTTGCTGACTCAGGGTGTGATGTGGATGAGTGGCTTTAAAAAATGCAGCGAAATTCAAATGTCAGGCCCCTGAGGTACGTGTGGATTGACACTTTTCCTGGGACATCCTGGAGACAGCATCGTGATATTAGGCAGCCACTCTCACTGCGTAAATGTGGGGTATGGCAGGCAGGTCAGGAATCTCACGCCAGACCAGTTCTCATCCCCAGGTATGTGATGCTGAGGTCATGTTGTGAACAGCAGACGCAGCACATAGCCATAGCACATAGCAGCCCTCAGCATTTGTGACTGGACTAAAGCATAATTAATGTCTGCTTCAGCTTGCCTGTTGTGTGACTTTAAGTAGGGGACCTCTCAGTTTCCTGTCCCTTCTGAAGGGTGGGGGTTGCTGGAGGAGACCTGGGTTGCTTCACTCCCCAGGCTGTGTGGCCAGGAGCCTACTTAGGTGGGCAATGTAAGCTCTCCCTCTTTATGGCATATGAGCTGGGTGATGGGTACTTTAGGTACCAAGTTTCTTTTTGTTTTAGTTTCCTTCTAAATACTTTTAGGACATTTTTAAGTGGTAGTGGTAGTCTAATAGCAGAAGCCTGGAGGGGAAGAGTTGATGATCCAAGAATTACATTTTCTGTGCAATTAACCCCTGTAGCAGGCTACTTAGTTCCAAATTCGCCAGTGGGAGAAACTAGCCTCTTACCCAGAGAAGGGCATATTACAGACTGGATCAGGATGGCTCTCAAGAGATGGCTAGTGCAGCCCCGCACGAGGCACTCAAGATGTGTCCCCATTTCACAGAAGAGGTGCTGCTACTGAATATGAAGTTAAATGACTAGGGAGCCTCTTTTGTTTTGGATTGTCTCATTAGAAGTTATTTGTCTTGAAGACAGAGACCTAAGAAGTAACAAGGCATGCAGATGGGGAGAAACTGGATTTTTTTCCTGATGTTTATTATCTACATCACATGTATCCTAGCTCCCAAAGAGTCCCATGCAATATAGTGTTACATTGTTATAAAGTCACTCTTGTTTAACTTAGTCAACAGTCTTGGACTGAGTTACATATGTCAGGCATTGTGCTAGGGAATATGGTGGTGAATCAAAATCAGGATCTCTTCATTTACAGAGTTAGGAAGATAAATAGAACATACACATATAAACAAATGTAACACCATTGTGGATGTGACAAGCAATATAAAAACTAGGCAGTAACCTGGCTCATAACATGCCTGAATATATCTGAATTATTTAATAAAAATTATGAAATCTTATTCTCCATGGAACTTACCGTTTTAAAAAAAACTCGATAGTCTTGAGCTAGTTAGTGGACGCCATACTGGACACCACAGATTATAAAACATAGATAATTTCAATTGGCGAATGCTGATTCAAGAGCTTTCCATTGCCTTTGGGTTTTTGGCAAATGAATTGGAGAGGGTCAAGGTAGAAGTGGAAAGATTATTTAGGAGCTTGGACTGGAAGGGAGGCCATGATATGGGGAAGTATGAAGGCAACTATGATATATCCTAGGGCAGAATTACAGAGAGGGTCTACAGGGAAAGGAATGGAGAAGTCAAGAATGAAGACCAGGATTCCAGCTAAGGAACCCCAGGGATAAGGGTGCCAAACACCATAGCAGGTTGCTGGGAACACTGTCACACTGGGACACGCTCAAAGAAATGGCCACAGGCGGTTGAATATTGGAGTCATAATATACTTCATGCTCAAGTTGGGCCTCAAGTCAGAGTACCAAAAAGAGGCTAAGCCCTACATTGGTGAGATGTGAAGGAATTTGAAATAAATAGTTAAGGTCAAGTCTGGATATAAGTTGAAGCTTCCAAACAGCAATGCTTTCTCTGCCTACATTCCTCTCTTTGAAGCAGTTCATGGTCATTGCATTATTTGTGCATCTGCTCAGGAATAATCATTTATTAAGTATGCACTTAGGCAATGGCTTTCCAAAGTTCCCTGAAGTGTAGTGCAGACACTGCAAGTGGTATAGGGGATGATTTCAGAAACACAAACAGAACATTAAACAACATGAAAGCATAACATGGGAAAGTAACTATCTTCTAATTTCTTTCCTTTGCTGATGATGGAAGAGAGTCTGCGTACGTTGTAAACATGTCCTGAGCACTAAACACTTGCTAATCTCTATTTCAGAGAGTAGACCTCTCTGTCATGTCTTCTTTAATCCCGAACAGCTTCTCAATATTTCCTGGACTTTCGTGACCTTGATGCTGGTGAGATCATAGGTCAGTTAGAATGTCCCTCTTGTTGCATTTTTCTGTTATTTCTTCACAATTAGATTCACCTTGAGTGATGCTCTGTTTCTCTTCATCTTATCGGATGGTACATAAGTTGAGGTTAATTCTAATTACTTGACTGAGGTGGGGCTGTCAGGTTTCTCCAAGGATCAAAGAGGCTACTTGCTGTGTAATTTGCTACTTTTACCAAAACTAGTTTGAGTCTGTGTAAAAATCCTACTGTCAAATTTTAAGGACTAGTTCTAACAAACATTGCTGTCACTTGGATGAGTTAATCATCACTCTGATGATTGTCAAATAGTGAATTTCAAATTCTGGCATTCTGTCAACCCTTCCACCAGGAAAAAAGTGTTCTCAAATTTTCTGCTGTCTGAAAAGCAACACTTGCAATCAGGTCTACTGGTGCTACATTTTGTCAACTCTATTTGCCTGAAAAAGTCTATTTCCTCTTTAAGTTTGAAGGATATTTTTTTCAAGGTGCAGAATTCTACATCAGTGTTTTCACCTTTCAACACTTCAAATATTTCACTTTCAGGGGTAGTATGGAGGAATATCAGGTTAAGCCACTGTCCACAGAGCAGGCATATGGGTGCCGGTTCAACTATTGGTTGTTCCACTTCCAATACAGCTACTTGCTAATATGAGTGGGAAAGTAGCAAACAGTCCAAAGCCCCTATGTGGGAGATTGGAGTGAAGCTCCTGACTCCTGGCTAGGGCCTGGCCCAGCCAAAGCACAGCTGGAAAGATCCCTTCTGGCTCTTTGATTTGCAAATAAATAAAATCTATTGGGATATCCTCAACCTCAGAGGCTCTTTCCTCAGCCATTTCTAGTCTATGAGTAAGTCCATCAAAGTCAGTCTTCATTTCTGTAATAGTGTTCTTCATGTCTTAAACTACTTTTCCATTCCTTCTTAGAATTTCAATCTCTCTGCTTTTGTTACATTCCGCTCCTGTATGTCTGCTGTAACAGAACCCTTAGCATACAATCCTTACTTTCAATTCCTGCCCTGTAAATTCTGACATCTGTGCCATAGCTGAAGGTGGTTTTGATGTTGTATCCATCTCTGTAAACAATGTTTTTGCCACTTAGTATGCCTTGTAAAATCTTCTGGGTAAGTATACAGGATCCCCTGGGTGGAAGCAACTATGGTTCATGGTTGTTTTAATGGGATGGTGAGGTGGGTGTCATTCCCTAGTCCTGTGGTCAGGTCCCAGTTCTTCGGTGAACCTGTGTCCTGGACTATGAACTTCACAAGGACTTCTCAGCCCCAGGACCTTGCTTTAATGGTACAGGATGGCCAGAGCAGGTTTGGAGTTGTGCTTATTTTTTCCCAGAGGTCTAATAAAACGCAACGTTTAGACTGGATTCAGGAGTTTTCTCAGAAGACAGACTTTGTAAGGAAGAATGCAATGTTCTGTCATATTTCAAAATGATGTCTTTCCTTGCTCCAGCTGGAAGCACTGGGGGATTTTTCTCCAATATTCACAGTGAGAATGTGGTAAAAGTGCTGGAGGGAAAACTCACAGAAGCATGGGAGCCTCCCCGGGATTGCTCCCAGCGCCTGAGCTGACACCACTGAGCCTCCAGCAGCTTGTCAGCGAGGGTTCGGGTTCCCGCATGCAAGCTCTGATTCCCACGGAGATCTCAACTCGCGGGATTCGGTGACAGGGAACATTCATTCTCCACGTTCACCTGTCTTCTCCAGCAAGCTTCTCTGGAGGATCTAAGATGAGCTTGTTGAGTTCCTCAGTTCGTGCAGCTAGAGTGACGACTACTAAGCTTCTTCCTGGCGGTAAGGGAAAAGTCTAGCATCCCTTTATAATGTTTACTTGGATGGCAAGGTGAGTCTGAAACAAAGGCTTTACTAAGTAGCAGTGCAGGTGCTGTTTGGGGGACAAAGACCATCTTTTTTTCTTTATTTCCTCCAGATCTATGGCCTCGTAACCACGCTTCCCTGGCCCCCACAGCCCCCAGAGTCCTCTTTCCCTGAAACCAAATGTGTGCACAGCAGACAGCCCTGCCTGTCAGCTGTGATTTACGAGTGTGTGTGCGGGAGCGGTGGCTGCTCCCGGCTGCACTGACTCAGCACCCCAAGGGCAGCCCAAGTGGATGCTCTAGTGCCGGATGCTGTCCTCATCCTGGTCTTTGGCACCTCCAGCATCCTTTGCCCTTTCCTGCTGGGTTTGCAGGAGCTGACTCCTCTACCCAACCTGGCCTTGCAAGGGGGTACATCTTGAGTCTCCCTTAGGTGTATCTGATGTGACATTCATTTCCATTTCTGGATCCCTGCTCACCACACCGGCCCTCCCATGGCAAGAACCTGTCACAGACAGGTGCAAAGACAAACTAAGCAAAAAAGAGGATGAGAGGTCAAAAGACACAGGTTTAGGTTATCAAGTCTGCTACTAATGTGTGTGTGTGTGTGCGTGTGTGTGTGTGTGTGTGTGTGTGTGTGTGTGTTTAGGGGAGTCTACCTAAAGAGCAAGCCTCTGGACTTGCCGGCAGCACCAAATCAAGTGTTGTTTATCGTGTTAACACCCCAGTGTCCAGGCAGAAAACAGCTCTCTGTGCACTTTTGAAGAAGGCCAACTCCTCTGTCCGCCTCTTACTATGGAAGCTGCAGGACCCACCTGCTTCTCTGCCTGCCCAGCCCTCCTTCCCCTGATCTGTCAATCAGATCCCCTCACTATGTCCTGGAGGATTTGTAGAAGCTGGAAGGACCATCTGGATCCTTGCCTTTGGTGGTGGGGACCACAGGGTGGACAGGTCTCACCATGTGACATATCCCAAGCCTGGCCCCTTAGACCCCCCCTCAGTGACATTTGACTCCTGAACTCCTTCCTTTTTGTTTTGTTTTGTTTTGTTTTGTTTGCCTAAGAGAACCAGTCTCTTGCTCCTGTCTGACTGCCATAAGCCCTGCCTGTGAGGCTACAATCGTATCAAAAGCACAGGGCTTTTGTGGTATTAAATTAGCAAGCAGGTCAGCTCTCTGCAGGTCACTCCCCTGGAAGTGACACCTGGAAAGTTGAATGCTGTTTGTGTCCCACAGAAATGAGCAGCACACAGCCTTAGTTCATGGAGTGCTCACCATATCTCTGTATAAAGGTCGCTTTACCACTGCCTAAGTGGAAATGAAGGTATGGTGACATTGGCTTGCCAAGCCATTGCTGCTGCTGCAGCCAGAGCTGAACTCCAATTCCAAGTCTATCCCAACTTAGGAATCATCCTCAACTCTCCTCCTTCTTCAGCTTCATGCCTTTCTGCTCAACCTACCTTTGAGAGCTGTCAATGTGGGCTTGGAAATAAAATCAAAGGCAGTCATGGGAACCAGGCATCTAGGACACAACCCTCAGGTAAGTTCCCCTGTAGTCAGCTGGCCACTGAGGGGCTCAGCTCCCTTTTGCAACATATCTGTGGTTTAAGGTCCCCCCTGAACATGCCGGGCAGCAAGGCAGCATCTGCCTTCAGCAGCAAGGACCAAGTTAGCTCACAATGAGTGAGATTGGAAGGCTGACAGGTGAGCAGTCACCTAAATCCAGATGCTCGCATCATGTCTTCAGTGAAGCTCTCCCTTTCAACTTGGTGTGGGCTTAGCCTGTCTCTGGTCCTCTCTAGGACCTCCCCATGATGGCAGGCACAGCCCCAGCAACTCCAGGTCCCCATGCCCCAGTTCAATTGGCAGAGCAGAAAGAGAGTATGCCTTTCTCAGCTGCTCCCAGAACAAGTCTCCAATTTGATTCTTATTGGTCCAACTTGGTCACAGGCACTTCTCTGACTCATCACAATGGCTGAAGATGTGGGCTTTCCTGATGGGCTGGGTAGGGTATGGGTGGAGTTAGCCCCACTAACTGTAAGGACAGAGCCTGGGCAGGTGTCTTCTGGGCTTTGGCTAAAGACTTTGTACCAAGTGAAGGACCAGAAAGACTGTCCCTGTTAGCCCCCTGGTGCAGCCCTGCTGAAATCTGCTGGGATTTGGAGAAGGGAATGTGGGGCTTTATTTCCACAGCAGAAGACTCATACTGGGCTACTCATAGTAGCCCAGAATCCAAGCTTTAAAGTTTTTTTTTTTGTTATCTTTACATTTCTTCCCTCTTCCCAGTGACTTGTACATAGTGCGTGTTCACCCAGAGTTGTTGAAGTAGAAGGTAGACTTAAAGGAAGAAAAGCAAAAGGAGGCCACCCTTTCCAGTGCACGCAGAGTGGGCGCTCCTTCCTCAGCCCCAGAACCCTGCACTTTCTTAGGTCCATCATCATGGCCTCCTTCCCCTCAGACCCCAGGCTGTGTTTGGGGAAATGAAGCAAATGGGGCAGATCCACTGTGCTGAGGATGGAGAACAGAGATGAGGTATGTTCCGGGAGGGAGTTGGGTCCCTCTTTTTCACTAAAGCTCTGAGCTATAGAGCCTGCAGCAGATGTTAATTGGGTACAACTTAATTTTATTTAGTTATATTAGCTCTGCTATAATAATCCATAAGGCACAGAATGTGCATCAGATGCAAGTTCATTGTGTAAAAGCTACATCTTAATCATATTAATTGAAGTTTCATTGCAGATGGATTTCCTCTTCAAGCCACATTTTATTATGTTTCATTAGCATCATGTTAATGGCAGCACAGCAGAAGAGATTTTGGACATTAAAGTGATTTTTCTGATGACTTAACTACATTTTTATGCCGTTAACTTGAATGCTGGCCTGGTTGGTCTGAATTTCTCTGTTGGTAGAGGTGTGCCTTGTCCCTTCATGTCTGTAAATCTCAGAGGCCCTGGACAAAGCCAGGGTGCAAACTTTAGACTGACATTTGGGGGTCTACTCGTCTCTCTGGTCTCCAGACCATCTTGGGCTGACATCTAGAATCACAGCTGGTCTTAGACTCTGGAGTATGGATGCACCATCATTCTCCTTTCCTTCCCCGCCTCTTCCAGAATGCATTAGAAAATACTTATGAAATACAGTCTTCTCACAGCATGGGGGAATAGTTCCAGGGACCCTCACAGTAACAAAAGCCACAGATGCCCGTGTTCCTTATGTAGCATGATGGGGTGTTCACATGGAACCAATGCCCGTTTTCCAACTGAAGTCCCATCTGGATTACTTATGATGACCAACATATTATAGCTGCTGTGTAAATAGTTGTGCTATATTGTTAGAGAATAGTGACAGGGAAGATATACTTGCATACATACAGCTTTTTTCCCCAAACATTTCTTATCTACATAGGTTCACTCTGTGGATGCAGAATCTACAGAGCACTGATAGTCATCACACCAGGATGAATTTAAGATGAATGCGAAATAAGGTTAGAGTTCAAATTCTGACTCAAGGCTGCGCATGGGGCAGCAGAGGGTTAAGCCATTGCTTGGGATGCTGGCATTTCAAATCAGAGTGCTTGGTTTGAGTTCTGGCTACTCTGTTTCTGGTCCAGCTTCCTGTTAATGCACACCCGGGGAGATAACAGATGATGACTTGTGTGCACGAGTCTCTACCATCCATGTGAGAGACCCGGATGAAGTTCCTGACTCCTGGATTTATCCTGGTCCAGCCCAATTACGGGCATTTTGGAATGAGACACAGGATAGAGAATTGTCTCTACCTCTCTGCTTTTCAAATAAAATAAGCACATAGAAATGTCTTAAAAATCCAAATGCAGATCCTGACTATTCTCACTTCCTAAGTGCACAGCCTCAGGCAAGTTACCTTCCTGGTGGAAGCCCCAGTTCCCATCTGTAAGACAGTGACATGTGCTCACATGACTGCCGGTAGGGTTGAGTGTCAAGTGCATGGACCCGCTATGTGCCTTGGCCAGGGGTGAGTGGGAGAAAGGGCCCAGCACAGCAGCTGGGTTTTTGCTGTCAGTGGAGGCTACTGGGGGGCTGGGGAACAGACTCCCACTGTGGACCACCACTTAGACTGGAGGTAGGGGGAAGACAAGGCTGCTATGAGAAAGATGGTGAAGGCTGGTCAGGCGAGTCTATCTTGAAGGGGAAGTCAGTGGGGCCGTGAGGGGCTGGGTGGGTGGGGAAGGGAATGAGAGCTTGGAGCTGTGGGAGGGGGGAGACATAAGAGCTCAGGAATGCTCTCTAGACCCTGAGATCAGCCTTCCTGGCCCTCCTCAAAAGCCTGTCCCCTCTAGGCCCCACTGACTACTTAGAGCAGGATTCGGTCTCTGTGGTGTCAGACGAGCTGGACGCCCATTCACACCAGTCATGAATGAGTATGGGAGATTGAACCCCAGTGCAGTTACAGCTGAGCTGAGGAGTGTTAGTAATATCTCGAATCTAATTGATATTTAAAGTGCTTTCACATGGATTGCCAATCCTGTGTGTTGCACAGGGCTTTTTGGTGTTTCATTTCACAGAGAAATAAACTGAAACTCGGAGAGTATAATGACACACACTAGCAAAAAAAAGGGGTCATGTAACTTCAAGACATTCTGATTTTAGGAAAGACATTTTGGGGGCCAGCATTGTCGTGCAATGGATTAAGCAATGCTAACATCCTTCTTATGTTAACACTGTTCAAGTCCCATCTGCCCCACCTCCTATCCAGATCCTTGCTATTGTACTTAAGAAGGCAGCAGATGATAATCCAAGTGTGTGGGTCTCCGCCAGCAACGTGAGAGACCCAGAAGGAGTTCCTGGCTCCTGCCTTCAGCCTGGCCTAGTCCTGGCCTTTGGGTCATTTAGTGGCAAGGATATCAGTACAGGAAAAATTTTTCTTTCCTCTTTTTCTCTCTTCTCTCTGCCACTCTGTCCTCAAATAAATAATAGATCTTTTGAAAAGTCCATATTTTTGAAAGTCTAGTAGCAACATTAAAATGTTTAAAGTTCAAAACGCAGTAAGTGTAATTCTTTCTTCTTCAGTGCCATATTGATTTGGGAATAAAAAACTTTGGATAGGAAAGACAGGGAACAAATATTTGATCTCGTTTTAAAAAATCAAACACTAAAGGTCCATTTTCTCCGGTTAGTCTTGGTGAGGACTTTAAGAACTCACATCTTGGCCTCTGTTTTGCTGATGCATTTACTGAAGCAACTTTGAGTTCGTAGTTCATAAGCCTGATTCTCATATTTGGTAGAACATTTTTAATAAAAACCTGAATCAACATTTTAGTTAGCAGGTATAAGTTCCGGAGCTTTCAGGTACAAGATCATTTGGCTACAGATAAAAAAAAGGATGAATTATATACTTGAAAATCATTAAGAAAATAGAGATAAGAGTAGTTGTTAATTAGTTTGATATGGCCAGTCCATGAAGTATGCATCTATCAAAACATCCCATGGCATACTGCACACACACAATTCTTGTCTGTCAGAAAAGCTGAGCCAGCGAGCAGTTGGTGCACTGTGTGTCATTCACTCAGAGAGCAGCTCATGTCAGCGCTGGTTCCTCCAGGAACCTGCTCACGTCAGCCCTAACTGTGGATGTCAAAACACATCACCCTCCGGGGAGGCCATCTTGAGACCGTGTTTAAATGACTAAAGCGGAAAGAAAATACCACTCTTGGGATCACAACAAAACATTACAAGGGTCCATCAGAGGGAAAGCTATGTATCCGGAAACCAGTGCAGGGGGAGAGGGGTGGGAAATGAGGGCTGGTACTCCCACCCCAGTTCCTGGAGGATCCTGCAGGTAGCAGTGGGCCCACTCTGCTGCTGGGGACCCGGCCCAATTGCCAAGTCCCTGTCTTGTTGTTTGTTAAGTAAACGTGCGGTGTCACCATAGATCACACTGCTGTGGGAGAACATTCTGTCTGAGAGCACACCTAAGAATGAAAAATGCTTCTTCTCAGAAAATAGAATGGTTTTCAGGGGGAAAAAAACTTGAAGAGACTTGGTAGGAAGCACGGATGCGAAAAACCTCTCGATCAGTGACCTGGAGCCGGGCATCTTTCAGTGCTATGACTGTGAGTCACAAGACAGAGCTTCTGGAAGGACACACGGGACTGCATTAGCCAGGCATCCCCAAACCACCAGGGAGGGCTACCAGGGCACGGGGACCAAAACGCTAGTTCGGAAGCGGCAAGCTGGTTGCCACTAGATCAAATGTAGCCCACTAAAGTTTATTTTGGGGAGGGAGAGAGACTGACTTAGTGTTTAAAAAAAAAATTTTTTTTAATTGTAAACTAAAAAGTCGCGGGACTGGTGGCGTGGCCTAGCGGATAAAGTCCTCGCCTTGAAAGCCCCGGGATCCCATATGGGCACCGGTTCTAATCCCGTCAGCTCTACTTCCCATCCAGCTCCCTGCTTGCGGCCTGGGAAAACAGTCGAGGATGGCCCAAAGCTTTGGGACCCTGCACCCGCGTGGGAGGCCTGGAAGAGGTTCCTGGTTCCCGGCATCGGATCGGTGCGCACCGACCCGTTGTGGCTCACTTGGGGAGTGAAACATCGGACGGAGGATCTTCCTCTCTGTCTCTCCTCCTCTCTGTATATCCGGCTTTCCAATAATAATAAATCTTTTTAAAAAAAAGAGTGGCAAAAAAAAAAATCCAGATGGCTGGCTTTTCTAGAAAGATTGGAAGATTTGGTCCATGCCTGGTTTTCACAGGGGGAGAGGCACCGGGTAGCAGCAGCCTCCCTTAAGGAGCCCAAGCTGTTGGGTTTGTTGCCTTCTGCATTCATTTCAATGACCTGCTGTTATAGCTGGGTATGACTTGGTTGCAAGGGTTTGTATGTTGGATGGTTGGTCCCCAGGGTGAGAGTGTTGGAAAATGGTGGAGACTTGAAGATGTGTGGTCTGCTGGCAGGTGTCTGGGCTACTCAGGGCTAGGCTCCAGAAAAAGTCAGCTTTGGGCTCCTGGCACATTTGTGTAAGTGCAACACTGGCCCTGTTGGCTCTGGCTTTCCTGTCTCATTGTATGATCCTTCCTCTCCATCGGGAAGTACTCCCCAGGGGAAGAACAAATGGATCTACCGGATCCTGGGTTTGCAAAGCTGCAAACTAAATAAGCCTCTTTTCTTCATAGACTACCCAGTATCAGATATTTTGCTAGAACATTGCAAAAATCAAGCTATCTACCTAGCCTGTTGACATTTAAGCGTGCAGTCCTGATTCAAGCATGTCATCTGAAGAGTGGAGTTTTAAATATTTTTAGTTAATTTATTTAAGAAGTTCTCTCTCTCTCTCTCTCTCTTTCTCTCTCTCTCTCTCTCTCTCTCTCTCACACACACACACACACACACACACAGGTACTCTCATTTGGGGCTCACTCCCCAAATGTCCCCAATAGCAGGGCTAGGATGGCTAAAGCTGGGAGCTGGCAACAGGGCATGGGTAGCAGAGAGAGACAAAACCGTTTGAATCATCACTGCTGCCTTCCAGGGTCTGAATTCGCAGGAAACTAATGAGGAGTTGGATCTGGGTATCAAATCCAGGTACTTCCATGTAGGACATGGGCTTCTAAACCACAGCGTTGGAAAGTTCTCACTCAGCTCCCTATCTGGCTCTCTTACAATCCTCTTCCTTGCAGATTTCCTCCTCCTCCCCATCTTGCAACAAGCCCATGAGGAGTTGCCTTACATCCCAGCAAATGTCTCCCTGCCCCCTTCCCACACTCCCTTAGCTTTACAAATAAGAAAGAAAAATGGGTGCCCCAAGTAAGCTGCCGCCTCCTCCTTACTCTTCCTCTTGGGTCCAGGCATCAGAAGGAACGCAGGGTCAGAATTTCAAAGAGCAGCCTTTTTGTTTACTTTGAAGCCGCAGAATCCCCTCCCTGATGCACTCCCAGTTTTCTCTGCCTGTTTTGTTCTTCTAATAGCAGAAAGGGCAGCATTTTAATATCTCTCTGGAATGGCTTTCGTCATGCATGAATTCTTTCTCATTTCCCCAGGCTTGGGAGATTGTCCCGCTCCTTGTCTTGCAGTTGGAAATGATGACTGTTTTCATTGCTAGACACATTACTGTCAGAACTCATGGAGCTGATGGTCGAATCTGTTTTCCCAGGGAGTCCCTCTCCAGCAGTCAACGTGGCTTGTCACATCCCTGAAACAGCGGCTCTTGTCAGGGCTTGTAGCAGAATGTTCCAGTCACGGTGGCTAACAGCAGGTGATTGCCACGGTCATGCCGCTGATATAGAAGGAAGGCAGAGGAAAAGCTGTGGAGGACCCTTTTCCTTTCCTTTCTTTCTCCCCCAAACCTATGAAGAGTAGGTGTCGTTGTTAAAACTTAGAGAGGAAGAATCAGAAGCTCCAAGGTTACCCAGCCGGATTCTGAACTCAGTTCTGGGGTAGGTGTGGCGGTACAGTGGATTCAACCACAGCTTGGGACACCCACCACCCAATTTCAAAGGGTCAGCTCAAGTCCTGGCACATTTCTGATTCAGCTTGCTGCTAAAATTCCCAGGAAGCAGAAAAGCTAATTTAGTTCCTGCCACCCAGGTGGAAAAACAGGATGGAGATCTGAACTTGGGGTTTTGTCCTGGCCCAGTCATGGCTATTGCAGGTCTCTTTCTCTCTCTCTGTCTTCCAAATAAATAATAATAAAAACATAGTAAAAATAAAATCTAGGCTCTGACAACCTTCCACATCTTGGTCACCATCCCAGGCTATCATGACTGTATTTTCTGGGGGATGAGGATTCACTAGCAGCCTGTATCACCCAGAGGAGGTGGATGTGCACAGACTGTGGGTGGCCATGGGGACCTTTGGATGTGTCCGCACCCTTAAAGCACCCGAGGTTTTGAGCCAACTGCCTTTGCACTGCTTAGTTTCACAAACTCTGTTCTGTGAAACTGGGGCTTACAGAGTATTATAACTTGCCAAAGACTAAGTGCCCTGAAAGTGAATTTGAACTCAGGCCTGTTGAACAAGAAACACTGTTCTTTCCTGTTCTCTCTCCTGGAGCCTGCTGAGTGCCGCACTTGCACGCCCAGGGACACGCAATCATTTCAGAAAGGCACGGACAAGCTCTTCTGTAAGGTGGGTGCTCACCATACTGAGTGCTAGCTTTAAAAGCTCATCAAGCCCCCACAATTTATGACACTAATTTCTTAAGCTAAGGCCAAATTTTACTAAAGTAAAACAGTCACATTTATTTTATTATTATTATTATTTTTAAAGGTTTATTTATTTATTTTAAAGGCAGAGTGAAAGAGAGACCTTCCATTTGTTATTTCACTTCCCAGTCAGCAACAATGGCCAGGGCTCGGTCAGATGCAGTGAAGAGCCAGAAATGCCATGTAAATCATCTACATGAATGCCAGGGGCCAAAGTAGTTATGCCACCTTCTGCTGCTTTCTCAGAAATGGAGCAGCCTGGATTCAAAGTGGTGATCTGATATCAGGTGCTGGAGTGGCAGACAACTTAACCCACTATGTAACAACGCCAATGATGAGTTGACTTAGGAAAAAATTGTATTTATTTGAAAGATACAGCCAGAAAGAGTCTCTCTCTCTCTCTCTCTCTCTCTCACTCTCCCCCCCCACACACACCACTCTCCACCTGTTGGTTCATTCCTCAAATGGCCACAATGGCCGGAGCTGGGTCAGTCCAAAGCCAAGAGTCAGGAGCTTTGTGAGGGTCTCTCACATGGGTACAGGGGCATGAGCTTTATGAGGGTCCCCCACATGGGTGCAGGGGCATGAGCTTTGTGAGGGTCTCCCACATGGGTGCAGGGGTATGAGCTTTGTGAGGGTCCCCCACATGGGTGCAGGGGCATGAGCTTTGTGAGGGTCCCCCACATGGGTGCAGGGGCATGAGCTTTGTGAGGGTCCCCCACATGGGTGCAGGGGTATGAGCTTTGTGAGGGTCTCCCACATGGGTATGGGGTATGAGCTTTGTGAGGGTCTCCCACATGGGTGCAGGGGTATGAGCTTTGTGAGGGTCTCCCACATGGGTGCAGGGGCATGAGCTTTGTGAGGGTCCCCCACATGGGTGCAGGGGCATGAGCTTTGTGAGGGTCTCCCACATGGGTGCAGGGGCATGAGCTTTGTGAGGGTCTCCCACATGGGTGCAGGGGCATGAGCATTTCTGCTGTTTCCCAGGAACGTTAGTGGGGAGCTGGATCAGAAGAGGAGCAGCTGGGACTTGAACTGACACCTATATGGGAAGCTGATGCTGTAGTCAGGAACTAGCTTCTATACCACAGCACCAATCCCATGAGTTGATTTTTTAAAATTTATGTTAACATAGAAATGCATACCACAATGTATCTTCACTTTCCAGTACACTAGTCTCCATTATACAGTTCATCCAGAGAATATATGTCTAAATATGTTGACCTTGTATTTTACATGGAAGTTGTCTTATGTCAGAAGAATATATGATTTTTGTGCTTTTGGGACTGGCTTACTTCACTGAGCATAATGGTTTCTAGTTGGAATCATTTTGTTACAAATGGTAGAATTTTTTTTTAATGGCTGAATAGTATTCCTGAATAAAAGGAGGACTCCAAATGAAACTATTAAATACAACTTGATAATAGGATATCATACTATCTACCATTGTCCATACCTACAATGGCATGATACACTAAGTAGCAAAATGTTGGGCTTGTGACTGTTGTTGAGGGACTATTCTATTCTAATAATATGTGGGAAACCAGTGGGTCCGGGGCAAGCAGGAGGGTAGAGAGGGGGTCGCTGTGCCTATGGAACCACATCATGAACAATTTTTAAAAAGGAAAAATATATTAATAACAGGAGCAGGAGTACCCAGGGATGCAAGAGTCGTTAAGGTGGTTTGAGAATGAGCACAGGAGAATTATTCAGCAACATTCAAGAGGTGGGTTTCTTGTACTGAACATCTGTGCAAGTGAGGCTGTAAAAGGCAACTTTAAGAGTGTATTCTGGGCCCGGCGCAATAGTGTAGTGATTAAAGTCCTCACCTTGCATGCACCGATATCCCATATAGGCACCGGTTCTAATCCCGGCAGCCCTGCTTCCCATCAGTTCCCTGCTTGTGGCCTGGCTAAGCAGTGGAGGACAGCCCAAAGCCTCGGTACCCTGCACTTGCATGGGAGACCCGGAAGAGCTCCTGGTTCCTGGCATCAGATTGGCTCAGCTCCAGCCGTTGTGGCCGCTTGGGGAGCGAACCTTCGGATGGAAGATCTTCCTCTCTGTTTCTCCTCCTCTCTGTATATCCGCCTTTCCAATAAAAATAAATAAATCTTTAAAAAAAAGTGTATTCCAATTCACAGTGTGATAGCTCCTTTCCTGATAACTGCCCCTGCAGCCTGCCTCCCAGAAGGGGCCATGTTCACACAACAGGTGCTCATACAAGCCAGGTAGTGCTTGGTCCACTATGGTTAATGCCAGCCAGTCAGTCACTGACTTCCTGTTCGACACTGACTGGTACTAAGAGATGGCAACACAGGAGGGTTTCCCTGTGGAAGGGAGGGCATGTGAACTGCTGTGTGACTGCCACGCATCTTGGGTGAAGACAGAATGAAGGATGCAAGGCCAGGAGGCTCTGAGCTAAGGGGCAGAGGCCAAGGGCACCTGAACTCCCTCCAGGGCTCATTTGCTGGCTCTGTTCTGTTGCTGACACCCAGTGGATTCCATCAGACATTTTCTTCCCTTTATTTCTCTTTTGGCCAGCTCCAGTGAGGGCCCATCCACTACAACCAGAAGAGTTGCAGCCTGTGCAAGGGGCTCCACAGTCTGCATGACCACTATCAGTACCCCTTGCCAGCTCTCCCTCATCACCTCCATATTCTTTCCTAAGTGCTATTTCTGTGCGCTCTCATCAAGGCATGCAGAGCACCCTCCTCCCAGGGTGCTCCTTTGAAATGAGACAGGTTTGCTCCACTTCTCAAAATGGCAATTAGAGACAGTCAAGGCAGCCCCATCTGGAGTCCCAGAAATCTCAACATGCACCTGCCACCGCAGCCAGGCCTTGTGGACTCTCTGTCCCAGTGGGCTGTGAGGAACGTTAACCTCTGTAACGAGAGGAGACAGGTCATTAAACTGCTCAAAACAGCATTTCTTCACATAGAAAATGGTGTTGGGACTGAGTCCCTGTTTGCATTGTGCCTGCTTGTTTTTGTCCTCAAGTTGGAAAAGGCGTTTCTAAGAGAGAGGTAAACTGTATCTCAGGGGAACCTTCAACCCACTATTGAAATATTTCTGTAATGTAGACGCTCTCTTACCTAAATGAACTTGGCACGAATCTACTGGACCTGCAGCTGATCAACCTCGTGACCTGGTTCATTTTAAGACAAACCCTCACTTTTTGGTCTAGCTGATCTCTTTTGTGTGCTCTGTGGTTGACACGTCCATGCAGCTCCTAACCCAGCCCTACTTCACTGAAGTATTTGACTAAGCACAGCTGATGGAATCTAGAGTGGACTTACAGTGTTTCACGGGGACATGTATTAGTCACAGTTGGACTGGAAAGTCTTATGGAGTTAGGAGATGCGGGAGGGAGTTGGGATTCTCTAGAATTGAGCATGTGCATGTAGAACAAATACAGCTTGTTGGAGAGAAGCTGTGCATGAATAGAGCAACTGGGAGAGGGTGTCATTTGTCTGAGATCTGGCTATCATTTCAAGGCCTTTGTATCTGTCCATCTTGACAATCAATAAAATTGCCTTAACCTGGGCATTAGGAGATAAGTTTAGAATAAATCCACTTTTCATCTGGGTTGGAAGACAATAGGCAATAAATTGCTTACAACCTGAGCAAATTGCTATTTGCAGACACCAAATGATGACTGATGAGGCATTCCTAACCTGGTGACAATGGATTCATTTTTCCTCATCTGTTTATGCTGCCTCCCATTCAGGGATGTCTTCCACACTGTTCTCTGCTTTCCTGACTTCCCCCCTCCTCCAGGAGACTGGCTCTGACTCCCCTAGCCCAGCAATGTCACACACCCCCACCCATCACATGCTTTGAGCCTGAGAACTTGACCCTACACCGAAATTGTTTGGTGAAGATTCTGGACATGAGCTCCCTGTCATGCCAATCATGGTGTTGGAAACACAAAGACATAGGGACACAGACTGCAATGCCAGGGCTCAAATTAGAGAAGGCATCTGTGTGGGAAACTGAGGCCACACTGCAGTGCTACGGGTGCAGATGCTAAATAGCACCTAGTAGGTCTGTGTCTTCTAGACCCTCTCCCCTAGCTTAAAGTTTCCTTGCCCTACTTTTGTGATTGCATATCAACATCTTAATAAAATTGAGTTACTTAGCTGAAGGAGTGATATAGATGCCCCTTAGGGTCTCTAAACACAAGATTTAAGGGATTTTTACCTTCTCTGTGTATAAAATTATAGTGTTCAATCTTGTCTTGAGGGGCTTCCTTTCCAGGAACCCCAGTACCCTAGCAAAAAGTAATTACCATCTGCATGTAACCCCCAGACTGACTGGAGTCCATTTCGCCAACATCAGACTGCTCTGAAGACTGGTATTGCCAACCAGTCAAAACAGAACCAGACTGATCAGGAATTTGAACAGGAACAGAAATACATTCTCAACCCCAGCTTCAGACTGTAAGAACCTTTGTCTCTAACCCCCCAGGAATCCTGGAGATGAGTCGGTAGCTGTCTGCCTCCTTGTGTATTTTTGCAATGAACACTTGCTTTCTTCCACTTCCCTGGTTCAGTAATTAACTTGTCTGCATGTTGAGCAGCCCTGGTTTGGGGAACTCTATAGCAATTCCTTTGCCAGTGTTGGGGTGTTTTGTGGCATATAAAAGCACCAACCATAATGTAATGTAACCAGGGCTACAATAAGCCTTTCTTTCTCTTGCAGGAGGTGAGGGTCTTCAGGAAAGGATGAAAAACATGGTGACATTGGAATTTATGGATGTGTGCAACCTTACCAGGTGCAAGCAAGCAAAGGACCACCCATTCAACCTTCTAATGTGCATCTGGTAAAGAAACAATTATTCTAACACCTGTTAAAACAGTAAGGAGACTTTATTCAAGACTTCATTTAAGAGGAGCATTGTTGTAGGAGAAAGATGGTGAACTCAACTCAGAATACATGAAGGACAAGTAAGTTTTATAGCCAAGGAGGGAGGCAAGAAGCCAGTAAATGAAAATTACCAAGAGGAGGTATCAGAGGTAGGCAGTTTTACTAGAAAGTGATAGGCAGTCTGCGGCTGTCATAACAAAGAACCATACACCGAGTGGCTCCAACAACAAAAATTTGTTTTCTCATAGTCCTGGAAGTTGGAGCTCTGAGTTCAGAGTGCCAGCACTGTCAGGTCCTGGAGGGACTCACTTCCTGGACTGGAGATATTTCAGGCTTTGTCCTCACATAGTCTCCCTTCGGTCTGCTCACGCAGAGAGACACAGAGGGAGGCTGAGGTCTCCTCACAATGGTCACATCTGTGATGAGCTCCCAAAGGTTCTATCTCCAAATAACAGCACACTGGGGAGTAAGACTTCAGAATACACATCTAAGGGCAGGGGGAACACAAATATTCAGCCCATAACACTGACCCAATAGGTGAGGGATGAAGAACTCGATCAGATTCCCAAGGAGACCATATGCCTAGACAACTAGCAAGATTCTTTGCTAATACTGGACTGAGCAGTTACCTGACAAGCCAGGAGTCAAGGACTGGGTGGAAAAAAAAGAGCTCCCAACAGTCTAGGAGAAGTCTGGCCCAGGAGAGTCTTCATCATGGTCCCAGTTCCGCAACATGTGTAAGAGAGGCTTGGCTCTTCACTGCCACTTGTGGTGAAGAAACTGTCCATATCTGGTTTGTAGGGCACATCTCTTTTTGTATTTATTAGAAAGACAGATATACAGAGAGGAGGAGAAACAGAGAGGAAGATCTTCTGTCCAATGGTTCACTCTCCGAGTATCTGCAATGCTTGGGGCTGAACCAATCCGAAGCCAGGAGCCAGGAGCTTCTTTTGGGTCTCACACACAGGTGCAGGGTCCCAAGGCTTTGGGCCATCCTTGACTACTTTCCCAGACCACAAGCAGAGAGCTGGATGGGCAGCAGGGCTGCTAGGATTAGAACCAGCACCCATATAGGACCCTGGTGTATGCAAGGCAAGGACTAGCCACTAGGCTACAGCGCCGGGCCCAGAGCACATCTCTTCACCCTTCATCCACATCACATTGTTGCTCTTGACTCAGCTATAAAATCTGTCTCAACCTCTCTCTCTCTCTCTCTCTCTCTCTCTCTCTCTCTCACACACACACACACACACACACAGGTAATAAAGCATCTGGAAGTACACTGAAATGTAAAGAAGAAAGGGAAAACTTCAACTTCCTGCAGAGTACTGTTTACTATCAAGGAGCTGACAGAAAGGAGGTAATTCCTCGGGGAAGACAAAGGCAGATAAATAAAGAACCACCGCCCTCCCCCCCCCACACACACATACACAGCCAGCTTCAGGACCAAGACGCACAGGCAATGTTAGGTTTCCCCAGTTTGGCAGATCGGAAGAAGCAGGCCCGATACACACGACACACCGTGCCCTGGGCTCCATACCTGTCTCAGCCAACTCTCGTAGCTGTTCAGTGCTTCAAAGAGCAGCATCTTCCATAGGGATTACAAGTCACTGCTCAGCTATCCTTGTCGCAGGTATTAGCATGGTTGAAGAACCAAGACCCACACCGAATTGAGTGATGGACCAAAAACATACTGTAAAGTGTTAAAAGGGAATTCTGAGCAGCCTGTACTGCTTTTCAAATACTTTTTCTTTCATTCTGTTTTTCTTGACAAGAGTCTTGAAATTACAAGTGTCGATAGGTTATTATGAATGTCCTTGTTTTCTTATAGCTATGAAAACTTTAAGGAGCTTGACTACAGAATGCCATTTGAATTATCACTTACCATTGTGGGATATGTGACTTGGTGCACTCTTTAGGGAGAAGAATTTACCAGTACGTATCACAACAGTAAGAGTACCTTTCCTTCTACCCAGAAATCCTAACTCCAGGAAGATGTTCCTGTTTTCTATTACGGTAGAACAAATGACCCTACCAATACTGCTCACACTATGGCAGGTGGACTGGAAGATTCTCACTCAGAGTCTTGTGCATGGTAGTTGGTTGCGGTCATCTGTAGGCTCAATGAAGCTAGACGTCCAAGGTGGCACATTCCTATGTCTGGCAGCTGTGGTGGCTATAGCTGAGAGCTCAGGGGGGCTGCTGATTGGTCTACCTTTCCTTACCCTCTCAGTGTAACTTGGGCTTTTCATGGCATGGTGGCTGGATTACCACAGGGAGTGTCTCATGAGTAAGTGTTGTAAAACATAAACAATAGAAGATCCTGAGAGGTAAAGGTAATTCCTAGACCGGTCCATTATCCATTCTGGTATGTTCTGTTGGTCACAGTAGTCACTGGGTCCACTTTCCACCAAATTCCATGTGGCCATGCTCATTCCACATAATCTTTGAATTTGTATTCCTCAATTTGTTCTCTTTACTTACTTACTCAACATTATTTCTTATTCAACGTAAGTTCTTTTTTATATACTAGGTGTTTTTCTAGTAGGGTTGTTTGAATCTAAGCAACCCAGGCTGACTACAAACGGTGGATCTTGGAGTGATTGGGGCTTAGAATGGACAAGAAGTACTCAGCTCCCTCTTCTGTGTTCTGCTGTTGACACGAATTAACTTGAAGATTGATCCTATTCTTGTTACTCAACGTAAGGGCCAATATCCCAAGAGAGAGACCTCAGCGGCCAACCTTAGGTCAGGGATCGAACCCTTGCCTGTGGGGAGGTAGGGGAGATCTGGCATGGGCTGTTTCTGATGCTTCCTTCTACAAGGAGAGGGCAGGTACTTTTGAGATCAAACCCATATAAAGCAAGATGAGACCTAACCTCTTGTCCTTATCAACCTTAATCAAAAGAGATTCACTGATTTGAGAGAGGTGTACAAGTGGCTCAACAAGGTTCTAATCAACAGACTCAAGAAGTCAGTTGCTTCTCCAACAGATTCAACTTGTTGGCCACTATTTTCCAGAAGTATTTGTTCAAGGGAATTGCCTGGGGCAGAAGATAACCATCACCTGGCCATCACACATTCCCTACAGTGTATAACATAGCTGATTAATCAAAGGAAGATCATGGACGCACTGACCACTTAGGAGCTAAACATGGACATATAAGCCCCAGTTTTGATCTATAAGTGCCTTTACCCTAATTCTTCTGGGAATTCAGGAATTAAGCAAAAGCCACCTACTTCCTTGAACGATGCTTTGCAATAAATTGCTACTTTGCTTCCCTCATCTCAATGTCTGTGATTGCTTTTTTATTTATTTATTTATTTTTTAAAGATTTACTTTTTTTTATTACAAAGTCAGATATACAGAGAGAGGAGGAGAGACAGAGAGGAAGATCCTCCGTCCGATGTTTCACTCCCCAAGTGAGCCGCAACGGGCTGATGTGCACCGATCCGATGCCAGGAACCAGGAACCTTTTCCAGGTCTCCCACGCAGGTGCAGTGTCCCAATGCCTTGGGCTGTCCTCGACTGCTTTCCCAGGCCACAAGCAGGGAGCTGGATGGGAAGTGGAGCTGCCGGGATTAGAACCGGTGCCCATATGGGATCCCAGGCGCGTTCAAGGCGAGGACTTTATCCGCTAGGCTACACCGCCGGGCCCCGTGACTGCTTTTTATACATTAAGTGGGACAACCCAGGTTTGGGGGTTCTATAGCAACAGCTATTTTGGAGTGTAATAGGGCAATACCTTAATTTCCATTCTAGTATGATTTAACCTAGCAAGGGAGAGGTAATATGATAAAATGGGCATTGAGGTCTGGATGAACAGGTACTCTTCTGCTGAGTTTGGTCTCTGATGCCTCCTCCCGATGTGAAACAGTGCATTGACAACCAGATAGAAACCAGATGAAATTCAAGAAGGATTTTGGACTTACACCCAGTTGACTGTCATCTACTGCATGAGCAACCACGGAACAATTGTGATCTATCCTGGACCCAGTTTCTTTACTTTTACAATGGGAGTAAGCAGTGTTTAACTTTCAGGGTCTTTAGAATTAGATAAGCTATATATAATGCCTTGCTCAGTATTGCATTGTATTTCTTGATGGAGTAGAACAGACCTATCTCCTCACCCTTGCTTTCCTGCATGATTGCAAGCTATCCAAGGGCAAGAGACACTGTGAAGTCCACTCATTGTGTGAACTAGGTATAAATTGAGGAGGCTCAGAACACACCAGAAAGGAATCATGGCTGCCTACCTCAGCATGCAGGTAATTGCCTGTGCCCAGAGTTTTTGAAAAAAAAAAAAAAAAAAGAGCTTAAGCCCCACAACCACCTGGTAACATGTTTGAGTGTAGATATTCTCACAGTTATTGCTACTTCATAGGACTTCAGGCACACTATGTGCTATTTTAAGCTGCAATTTCATCTTCGGTTAGATTTCTGCTCTTTCATTCTTGGGCTTTCTGTTCTTTAAACAGAACTTTGTTCTTTTTTTTTTTTTTAAAGGTTTTCTAGCCATCTAAGAGTGATGGGATGAGTTCATGACTCCTGCCATCCTCAGAATTGCCTTGCTTTGAGAGTGCATTCAGAATCCTTTTAATGGCACTTTAATGTCAGGTGCAAAATGAAGCCTTTCCCAAGTCTTTATAACATGCTTGAGAGGACAAAGTGGTCTTGTCGGAGGGTGCTGCGGTGCTCTCAGAGCTTTGCCACAATTCATCCTGTAGCAGATGGACCCTTCGTTAGGTGCATATCGCACCCACCTGGGAATTCGCTGCCTTGGGTTGAGAGAAACATTTGGTTTCTGCTGCAGACAATACTCCCTTATGTCTTGACCCTTGGATCAAAGATTATCAACAAATTCAAATTCTTGTCTTTTTGGCTTCTTCTAGGCTAAAATGCTGGAATAAGACAGGTGGATGAATAGCCCATGTCTCTCAAACAACTTGGCCTGAACTCAAATATCAAGCCCAAGGATTTTAGTGTTCCATGGGAGCTGAAAAACGAGGTTTCTGGCATTCATGTGCATGAAGTTCAGCGATGACAACAGGTTACATTTCCATTGTCTTTGGCATCGCTCCACTGCAAAGCTCAGCTTCAGAGCCCAGTGAACTTCAGGTTGTGAAATCATCCTTGAAGAATTTCTCCCTTTCTTATCCTCATTTATCTCCTGTCAATACTTTTAATTGGAAAATCAGATTTATAGAGAAGAGAGACAGAGAGAATGATCTTCCATCCACCGGGACATTCCCCAAGTGGCTGTAATGGCCAGAGCTAAGCCAGTCAGAAGCCAAGAGCCAGGAGCTTCTTCTGGGTGTTCTATGTGGGTGTAGGGACTTAAGCTTTTGGGCCATCCTCCACTGCTTTCCCAGGCCACAGGCAGGGAGCTGGAACAGAAGTGGAGCATTTGGGATACAAATCAGCACCCAAATGGGATCCCAGTGATTGCAAGGTGAGGATTTTAGCCACTAGACTACTGTACCAGGCCCTCTCTCCTGCCAATTTTCATGGGCTCTTTGACCATGAAATACTGAAGAGGCTTAAGACTTACTCCAGTCACCATTCTGCTCTCAGTCCTTATTCTCTTGGAATGGGAATAAACATGTCTTCTGCAGGCTCCAATGGACTTTCTTTTTCTTTACTTTTTTTTTTAGTCATTAATTACATTGTATTATGTGACACAGCTTCATATGTACTGGGATTCCGCCCACCCCTCCCCAAACCCTCCCCCCATGGTGGATTCCTCCACCTTGTTGCATAACCACAGTTCAAGTTCAGTTGAGATTCCCTCATTGCAAGCATATACCAAACATAGAGTCCAGCATCTGATTGTCCAGTCAAGTTCAATGGACTTTCATATCCTCTGTGTGCATCTGGGTATGCCGTTCACTGCTCTAACCAAGAGCTGAGGGGTTCCAGCTCTGACATGCACACTCATGGTCAGACCACGCATCCTATAATTTTCCCTGTGGTTGGGGTTCTGACTCCAGTAGTTCAATTGATGGGCTCCCCCAAATAAGCATTGTTTGAAATGATCCTAGATTTGACTCTTGTGTGTGCTTATCAGTACGGGATCCAGACCTGTCCATCCCTCACATCAGCTTAGGCACACACTAGTAGTTGCAGTTGCTGGGTCAGTTCTGTCTCCAGCCCCATCTCTTGTGTAAACCAATGGGTAATGTGGCTCAGACCAACCTTGCCCACCACACGTGGCCTTCATATACACCAGCAGGAGCTACAGCTTAGTTGGAGTAATCTTCATTAACCCCCACTAGGCCTGCCCCCTGCCCTGGTTCCTGAGCTTGCCAATTTGTACAGCAGACTGGTCCAGTCTGTCCCACACCCCATTCAGCTATCATACAAGTCAACAGGCATTGAAACCTAGCTCAATACAACCAACCCCACTATCCAGCGTATTCTTATGCCAGCAGGTACCACCACCTGTCTAGCCAGGCTTGCCCCCAGCCCTTGTTCTCATGGTCACCAGTGGGAATAGCAACCCATAAGACAGATGCCCACAGTTTCCCTACTGGGCCCACCTCCAGGTTCAGATTTGCACTTTCCAGGTGGTTCTGCAGTCCAGCTTGACAAGATTCGCCCCCAGTTCAAGTACTTGTCAACAGATGCTGTGGCAAAGCCCAACCTGCCTGCACTTACTCTGGCTGATGCATACACCAATGGGAACATTCAGTTAGCCCAGCCTTGTTTTTCTCAAACCAAGCTCACATGCAGGTCAACAGATGTTTTAGCCTGCCCAACTTCATCTGCCTTGATCTAGTCCTCATGCTCACCAGTGGGAGCAGTGGTACAGCATGGGAGCCCCCCACAGCTCCCCTACCAGTCTTGTACTGCCCCCTGCTCCCACCCTGCTGGGTCCATATGTTCTGGTGAGTGCTGCAGCCCAGTCTGGCATGGCTTATCTCAACTTGGCATATGCTGGTGGGTGCTATAACCTGGCCTGTCCCAGTCTGCCCAAAGTTCCAGCTCATGCTGGTGGGTGATATATCCTAGCCCAGCCCAGCCAGTCCCCAGTCCTGGCCCTAATGTGAACTGGCTGGTGTTTCAGCCCAACCTAACCTGTTCTACACCCCATCCTGGTTCTCACATCTGTCAGTGGGTGTTATGAACTGGATCAGCCTGTCCCATCCCCAGACCTGACCTACATGTATGCTGCTGGGCACCTCAACCTGGCCTGGTCTGGACTGCTCCCAGCCTTGGTTCTTATGCTCATCTGCAGGGACTGCACTCTGAAAAGGAGGTCCCCAAGCTCCTCTATGAGGTCTCTTCCCAGTGGCAGCAGATCTCACGCACGCCAGTGAGTCATTGGCCCAGGCTGATTTATTTTACCTCCTGTCCTGGCAGGATCAGTAGCCTTACCCAAACAACCCTCACCCATTCAGGTTGTTACTGTTGGGCATTAGAGCCCAGCCACACCTGGCCCACACCCTGACACAGCTCTCACATGATTCACAAAGGCAGAGATCTAGCACAGACCATCCTATACCTACCCTGGCTCTCATGAGCACCAGTGGGTCCTGGAGTATAGTCTAGTCTGGGGTACCCCAGACCCAGTCCACACACAAACCAAGGCACACTGCAGTCATGTCAAGTCCAGATTGCCACCCCCATTCTGGCTTTCATGTTCACCAGTGGATAGAGAACATCCCCTTAGCTCTCTATCCAGGTTGTATCCCAGCCACAGATCTTGCATGTGGTTCAGGCCTAGGTATTGGTCAGGTTGGGCAAGGTAGCTCCACTCATTGGCAAGTGTGTTGGGGTGATTCTGGAGAACAATCAGTGGTTGTTCTGACTAAGCTCGGGAAAGCCCATTCTCTGTCTTGGCCTTAGCCATCAGATGCTACTGGCCTGGCTTGCCCCAGTTCCAACTCTCACGAGCAAGTGCTGCAGCCTAGACCTGCCCAGTCTGCTTCCATACCTGGTTCATGCAAACCAGTAGGTGCTATATAGCCTAACCTACACTTCAGCCTGGCTCCTACAAATGCCAGTGGGCACCTGCACAGTCCAACCAGGGCTAGTGGGTCTAGTCTGCCCTCCACCAGAATCACTCCCACACTTGCCAATGGGTGAAGCTACCTTGCCCAACCTGACCAATACCCAGGCCTGAACCACATGCTCACCAGTGGGAGCTATGGCCCACTAGGCGAGTTTCCCAAGTTCCCCCACCAGGCCCATTCCCAGACCCAGGTCACACATGTGCCAGTGGCTGTTAGACCCTTACCTGGCATAGTCTGTCCCCCTTTGTATGAATTAGTGGATATTGCAGTCTAGCCACCCAAGACCCTATTTGGGGGGTACACCAGTGTGTGCTACAGCCTGGACCTGCCTGGCCTGTTCTCAAACTCAGTACCCACTAATGTTGAAGGGTTCCATGGTCATGCCTAGCTGAGCCCATCACTACCTCCCAGCTCTTAAACTAACCAGCAGAAATTGTTGCAGTTCCACAGGGGTGAGTCCACATAACTGCCACAGAATCTGCCCCCAGACATTGTTCTCTCACATGCTTGTTAGTGTCATGGCTCAGCCTAATGTGACTTGTCCTCTCTTCTGACACTTACTGCCAGATACTGTGATTTAGTTCTATCAGGCAGGTTCCCAGCTCTAGCTTTAGTGTGTACCAGTGAGTAGTAGGAGTCAGCTGTGGTCCATGCTAACTAGCCCAGTTCAAGTCTCTCACATGGGCTAGTGCTTCGATATGACCCATAAAGCTCTTCCAGCCTCTCCCTCCAAATTGCCCAATCTCAGGCCCATTGCTTACCTGCAGTGACAGTGGCCATGTCATTGGGAGTCCCTCAGAAATTGTTCCTCACCTGCAATACACTCTCTCAGTGGTCCTCCCTCTCCTTCATCACCCTACCTCTTTCCCTGATAGTCCCTGCTCCCAGGAACACATGTGTTTCCCAGCATAGCCTTCCAGCTCCTGGCACATGTGCTGGCCTGGGACTGTGTACCTCCACAAACCCAAGACACAGGCCCATTCAAAGTTTCCCAAGCCTAGTCACCAGCCTATCAGGTCAGCATGCTAACCTAGGGCTCTCCTCTTCCCACTCCACCTGGGACCAAGCACCTGGGGAAATGCCCAGGCTCACTTCGTTTGCCTGGGTGTGATCCCTTAGGTCGCCCCTGCCAGCACTATCCGCTTGGCCCCGTGAGAGCCCACTCTCCCAGATTCCTATGAGCCAGTGGCCTCAGGCTGCCACAGGCATAGAAATAATGGCCGCAAGCACTGGCATGGGATAGGCCAAGTCGTCTTTCTGGTTGAGACTACTGGTCTACTCCGTTCATGGCTCCAGTTTCTTAAATAATCTTTCTAAAGTATGAGTCTTATGTTCCCTGGGCCTAAAAACATTCTGAATTTTCCAATTGATTTGCAAGAACCCACATCCTTAACATGTCCACAAGATCATTCATACTCCGACCCTGCATCCCTCTCCAGCTCCCAGGCCCACCCTCCCTCTGCCTGTGACTGTCTCACTATCACAGTCATCACAGTGATGTTCACTCAGCCTTCTCCACTCCTTCCCTTCCTGAAGATAATGCTCACTCCTATTCCGTGCTTTTCTCAATTATAAGTTCCTCGGAGAAGGTGTTCCTTACCTTCTAGCCAGGTCACACTCTTGTGAGTGCTCTAAGATCACAGCACTTAGCACAATGGGTTTGTAGAATTCTTTCCCTGCTGGTCTCTTATGCATCTCTTGGTACATACTTACGCTGCAGCACTTAGTAAAGTGATCATATGAATAGTAAATGCTCCGTAGATATTTTAGACGAGCAATAATAAATGAAAAGTGTTGAAGATACACATGCTGCTCAACAATCTAACTTCCATGGGGTTTCACATGGATAGAGCAGGAGAAAGAAAGTCCGGTTTGAGAGTGAAGGATTCTTTATTGGGAATGTGCAGCGTTCACAATGTCAGTCTACTGCCCAGTGGGATTTATTCACTTGCAGAAGCTGGGTTTGTGATGGGAAGGACATCTGTAAGAGCTTGGGCTTTCTGTCTTAAGGACTGTTCTCTTGGTGACTAAGTGTGAGTTCTACACTGTTGGACTCCTAGGCTCACCAAATTCAATGAGTGTGCAGTCAAATGAGAGAGCCAAGACTAACACACACAGAGCAAATCACAGCACAGGGTTCATGAGCTAGGCTGAGACTCAGCTCTTCCACTGAAAACATTTTCCTTGAGCCTACTCCTTCATCTAGGAAACGAGGGTCATAGAATGGAGGGGGTTTTCGGGATTTCATAATGAAGGTTGTGTGATATGGGCAGACGGCAAAGGTTCAGCGTTCCTGGCCCTGAGTGTGGCTGCACCGGCTCTGAGCAGACGGAAAGGGGGGAACAATGAGGAAATGGAGTCACAGGTGAAGGAGGTGAATCGAAGCTTGGGAAATGGCAATAGGTAGGACATGGAAGCAGAGAAGCAGTGGAAAGGCAGGTTTCGGTGAGAACAAAACACAGAGGCAGGAAGAGAGCTCGCCTTGGGTAGAGGGGAATATACCCCTGTATTAGAGTCAAGAAGTAAATAACACTAACCTCGCGGGGTTCCACTTTGAGGTTGTGAAGTATTTGTAAGATGCAAATCAAATAGTAGATCTCTTGGAATCTCAGCTACATATTTCAGCCCTTCAACTACAAGCAACAGAAGAGCGCACACAGGGCTTGGCACTTGCCTGTAACATGCCCGCATGGGCTTTGTAATCTCAGCTTTCTCATCTTAAAATGGAATGAAAATGGCATCTGACAAGAACAGCTTCTTTGTGCCAGGCACCCAAGTAGGTTTCATAATTACAGCACGATGACCCCTGGGCCTGACGAACCAGGTGAGTGTGCTACTCCTGACCACTCAATGAGGTGGGATCGTTGTCCCCCAATCTGCCCTGGAGGCATAGAGATCTCTGCACATTGCCCAGGCAGACTCCGGTTCTGACCCATAAAGCTGACCTGTCCTGACTGCCTCCTCCCAGGGTTGTTCCAGGGGGCAAGGGAGCTAATGTATAGAAAACATATGGCATGGGGAAGTGGGCACAAGAGGGGCACAATGGCTCTGTGGCTAAATTTTTACCTTGCAACTGCCAACATCCCATATGGATACTGGTTTGTGTCCCTGCTGCTCCACTTCCCTTCCAGCAGCCCTGCTTGCGGCCTGGGAAAGCAGTCGAGGATGGTGCAAAGCCTTGGGACCCTGCATCCATGTGGGAAACCTAGAAGAAGCTCCTGACTCCTGGTTTTGGATCAGCTCAGCTCCAGCATTGTTATCATATGAGAAGTGAACCAGTGAATGGAAGATCTTTCTGTCTCTCCTTTCCATGGAACCGCTCCCTGGTTATAGAGTGCCGATCTGTATCAGTTCCTTCTTGGAGTTGTTAGTATTTAGCTCAGTAACTTGGCATGTACCGTTTGTTTGCTTCCGGTGTTCTGTGTTTATATCCTAACAATGACAGATAAATTCCCTAGCTGAAGGAAAGGCGTTACAGTGTGTGTGCTTTTCAAGCTTTTCCGCTGCACCTAGAAGTTCTCAGGAGAAATCTCTAAAAAATGAACAGGATAAATGCTCACTGATTGAATAAATGGGAGATTCAATAAAAACAGCCAATGTAGACTATGACTGATTGGCTTTTATAGCTTATTTATTTTACCCCACTGAATTCTAAAACAGGATTTGAGGAGGATTATAAAAGTCTGCAAGATTCCATCAGATAAAAGCAAACAAGTGCACAAATTAGGGTGTAAGGGAAAATAACAAAAACATAAAAAGGGTGAATTTTTTTGTCATTTCTTCATAAAACTTTATTAGCAAATCGCTAACATAAAGCTAGAAAATTTTCCAAGAACTGAAACTTATTCCTACGGACTGTTCCTTAGATTCTTTGATGGGACACAATTTGATGGGGGGGGGAATTAGGAGGAGGATGTGAGACTGTCTCCTGTTGGACTGCTAAGACATTAGCAGAGGTTCTGTGGGGCGGATGCGCCCAGCCCTCACTCTACAAAGAGGGAGTTCTCCCTGACGGACAGAGAACAGGCTGCTGGTTTACCTCACGACCCCAAACCACACTCACTTCTGTTTCCTCCCAAGCAGGATCTCTTTGACAGTGTGCTTCTCTCCTGGTCACCGAGTCAGTTGGAGGAGGGATAAGCAAATCCCATGCAACCAAGGGAAAAAGGTCAAGGTTGCCTGGATGATGGACATTTCGCACCATGGCCTCTCACATCAGGGTACCTGGGTTCGGCTGCTGTGCCTGGCTCCTGACTGTACTTCCTTTTAATGCTGACTTTTGGAGGCAGCAGTGTTGGCTTCAGTGGTTGGGTTCTTGCCAACTTGCACATGAGACCCGAGTTGAGTTCTCATCTCTCTGCTTTCAGATCAGCTCCAGGTATTTGGGGAGTGAACCAGTGGTGGTGGTGGGGTGGGGAAATTCTGTGTTTCAAAATAATAAAATAACTTAATAAATAAAACTTGAGGGAAAAAAGACAAGAAGATTGCCTGTGAAGCTACCTGATACTCCTATATAATTTGACCATTACGTAATAGCGCTCTCTCTCTCTCTCTCCGAAGTGATTATCAGTCTTGGCTGTCTGTCAGTATTACCCAGTGCTTTCAAAACTCACCAATGCCTGAGCACCATCTGTGTGGAATCTGATCTTAATTGGCCTGGGTAGGACCCAGAATGAGTTCAATTACAGCCCTGGCTGAAAACTATTTAGCATGCAGCAGAATCCACTGGAGAGCTTGTTAAGGGACCAATTGCTGGTCCCCCACCCTGGAACTTCTGATTCAGAAGGTGCGGAGTGAGGTCTAAGAATCTGCATTTCGAACAACTTTGCAGGTGATGCTGATGGTCCAGGGGCTCCGCTTGGAGAATCACTGTTGCAACAACAATCATTGAGCCAGAGATTTGGCTTGTGAAAGTTCATTTATAATAGAAATGTTTCTCTATTGTGGTGGAGGTAATTTTTCTGTGTTCTGATTTTTATTTAGTTAACAAAGAATGCCAGAAAAATGGGAACAGAGAACATGTCATCCCATGACTTTTACCTGAATTCCATTGTATGCTGTATTAACAAGAACAGGTTCAGTGGCTAACATTTATTTTGCACTAGATGTTAGGTAATGATGAAAACTCCAGGGGCATTCTCTCCTTCAATCCCATGACAACCCCAGGAGGCAATTACCGTATTATCCCATTTTGCAGATGGGAACTTCTCAGCACAGAGCTTATGATGGATATTGATGCACTTGTATCCGGAGCAGAAAGTCAACTTTGTATTCCACTTCTTAGTGCATTGGCTCATTTCCCAAGCTGAACAGCCTATTTGTTCCATTACACCCACAAATCACACTTTGCTTGTCATTGGACATTTAGACAATTTGCATTTTTCACAATTACATTTAGTATAACAATGATCAGTTTCATTTAGTACTTATCTTGAATTATTTTCTTTGGATAGAGTCACAAAAGTGACCTTGCTTGGTTAAATGGTAAAATCACCCAGAATTAACTGTAAGATACTGGAATAGAAAAAAATTGAAAACCCAAGTTTTCAGTGTTTTTCATACTAAATCATTCTCTGTGTAACTTTATATAATGATATAGAGATGCTTCAAAAAAGTTTGTAGAAACAAAATTAAAAGAAACCTATTGTGTAAAAACATTTTTAAAATCTATGCGTAGCTTTGCTTTTCATAATAAACACTTTCCAAGAGCTTTTGGAAGTTATCACTGGCTGTATAATTTACAAATCATGAAGGCATTTTATAAAATCTGGCCCGCTTATAAAATTAAGTGAGATTACATCCAAGGCAGTCAAGTTCTTCAAGAAAGCCTTTAGATTTATGAAGGCAAAAGATGCTCCCACTTTATTCCTATTGAAATCACCCCGAAACAGCAAAGCAAGAAGTACCAGAAACATAACGCCATCTTGGAGAACAACTGAAGACATCTCTCACTGATGACTACACTTGTATGAGATGAAGATGGTTGGAGGAAAAGTGAGGCTGATGAGTGTGTGAAGAGAAGCTCAGGAACGAGGCACCAGATGCTCCTGCAGATGAGAAAGGGGGAGCAGGCTGAGAACCTCACCTTCTGCCTAAGCAACAGGTAGAGACTGTGATCCCCAGACCCATCAGCAAGGTTAGTGCTCCCAGCTGTGGGGATGCTGGGCGCAGGGAAGGCAGGTGGGACAGACTGACTCAGGGGATTGGATCACAGCCTACATCTTGAATAGGGAGGACTCCAGCTCATTGTGTCATTGAAGTTTCCTGAGTGATTCGGCAGCGTGCCAATACATGAGTGTCCTCTCAGGCAGATGTTGAGCCTGGTGGTTAAGGTGCCTGCCTCTCATTTCACAGTACATTTATAATGGATTTGCTGTAACTCCACTCCTTCCTCCAGCTTCCTGGTAATGCAAGCCCTGGGAGGTAGTAGTAGTGATGGCTCAGATACCTGGGTTCCTGCCACCCACGTGGGAAACTTAGATCAAGTTCCCGGCTCCTGGGTTCACCCTGGTCCGACTTCCGCTATTGCAGGCCTTTTAAGAGTGATCCAGCAGATGGCAACTTGCTCTCTCTCTCTCAAGTTGATTTTTTTTTTTGTAGGTAATTAAAAATGGGGCTGGGACAGTGGTATGCAGACTAATCCTCCACTTATGGCACCTTCATTGTCCATGGTCACTGATTTGTATCCCAGCTGCTCCATTCCAGCTGCTCTTGGCTTGTTTCCTGAAAAAGAAACAGCGGATGCCTGAAGTCCTTTGGTTTCGTCTCCCAGATGAGATATCCAGAGATGACTTCTGGCTATTGTGGCCATGTGGGGGAGTGAGCCACCGCACAGAGATCTCTCTTTCTATCTCTCCTTTTTTCTGTAAATCTGTCTTCCACATAAAAATTAATCTTTAAAAAAAGAAAAATACTGAATCTATTTTAAAAAGCATTATAACATTTATCCAAAGGTTGTGCTATAATCATATCAGGAAGGAGTCTGAGTTTAAGAGAGATAGGATTGTGAGAAAGCACTATTTTCTTACTCTAATATAAGGTTATGTTTAATATTCAAATATTTTAAATAATGGAGGTAAATTGAAAATGCCCAGTTAGGTTCTCACCTGCCTCCAGGATCCCGGATGAGGAAGGGAGTTACATGTCTGGGCACTGATGAGTTTTTGCTTATGAGTACTCATTGACATTTTAATTGATGTTAGTGCATTTCTTTGAGGCGATGAAGATTAAAGCAGAAGGAAGAAATTGCTCAGGTACTTCTGCTACTTAGCTCATGTACCTGCTGAGTACTCTAAGTGAGGGGAGGCTAATAGCTTATAAGCTGGGTTTCCATAAATGGATCTTGTTGAAGCAGGCCACTGGAGGAAGCTACAGATTATAGATAAGAGGCCATGCGATTGGAAAGGTGATGAACTGGCGAGGAGCCAAAGAGAGAACTCTGATTTCTAACGGAGGAGTTTGAGCTCAGATACAGCTAGGATCCCTGCTGTGGGCTTTTTTTTTTTTTTTTTTTTTTTCTGGTCTGAATTCCTAATCCACCTTTGTACTTCAATCCACTTGATGAGTCATCCATACTGTTGGGGAGCGTCTAACCCCTGAGCAGGGCGAGCCAGCTCTCTGTTGCCATAGAGACAGCGCAGCTCCAGTCTCTCTGTTGCTCTGGTAACCCACCCCCATATCCTCACATCACTAGTGCTGGGGTATTTTGCTACCAAATTAATGGTCTCTATTGTGGATTGAATGTTAATGGGCCAGTACTCCAGTGCAGCCTGCCCCCAAGCACCTTCCGCAGCTCCACACTGGGATGCTTTGTCTAAGTGGTATCTCAGTGAGATGATAATAGACACTTGGATCAGATGGAGAGGAGCTGCAGTGATGTGGAGGAGTGGAGGGTCTACCAAGGGTCATTTTGTCATTATGAAAAAGGGGACCACGGGTTCAAGAACTCCGAGAGGCGGGGAAGGGAACATTACCCAGCGGAGAGGTCAGTGATGGGCGGTGTTGAGTAAGGCTGACTAAGTCAAAATACCTGTAAGTGCTAGCCTGTGGGTTAAGGTTTTATGCTCATTCGATCCCTACTTACAGAAGAAGAAGATAAGTAGCCTATTCAAGATCACATTGATTCTGATTCAAGTTCAGATCTTAATCATCACGCTAAACTACGGCTCACTTGGGAACAAGGCAAACAAAAGAAGCTTTGGAAAATATATGGGATCCAAAAGGGTTTATTCTTTTCAACTGGAAAAAGAAATTTAGCATGAAGGTAAAAATGAGGTGATAATACTTTACAGGGCATTATGAAGTTCACGTACCTGGTGGTGAAGCGGCTAACGCAGGCAGTTATTAGAAAAGATTTTCCATTGTAGGAAGAGCAGTGGAGGCTTAAACAGACTGAAAATAGCGAGAGCTGAGGCCGAATGAGGCTTCAGCCGCTCAAACAGGTGTTTAGCCTAAGTTATCTGCAATTGATAGTTTTCAGTTGCTTAGCAAAGGACAACCTTTGCTCCTCTCATCTCTATTTGAGATTCAAATTTACACTTTGAAATGCAAAGAGTTGAGGTTTCACAGAGAAGTGTCTTAAGTTTTATGGCTCTCAATTTCACAATTCAATAATCCTATTCTCTTTACAAGTAGTTTTTTTAGCCACCCAAGTTCTTATGGCATTAAATGGGGTAAGTATTTAGAAATAGAATTTTTATGGTATTTTGATTTTTGATCAGAATGAAAGGATTTTAACTTGTCCTCCTGTATCCTCTAATTCTGTCCCCATTCGTTTCCTCTAGAACTCCTGACATGTGAGACATCTGCAGTAGGCTGGAGGAGCCACGTAAGGTATAGCGGAAATACTAACACCTCCACGGAGACTCCTGGGTACAGCATCCTCTGGTCCCCGTCTCTGGGAATTTCTGATGCCCAAAGCTGCAGTTCTCAATCCTGAACTTTTCTGGGTTAGGTCAAAGGACCTCAAAAGGGGTCGTTAGTCATAGCCAAATGAATCTAAATTTTTTTATATAATATTTACACATGGCACTTGATAATCTAAGAATGAAATGAAGGCCAGGTTCACATGAAAGAATTATTTATTTGGAGTAAGAATGTGGTTTGTGGAGGAGACTCTAGCTATACATTGAGCTCAGCCTCTCTTTGGCTCTAGCCTCTATCTCAGGATCTCTGTGACCCTGGGCAAGTCACTTTATTTTCCCCAGTCTCATTTTTTTCTCCTTGGCAAAACAGAGAAAATCCAGTAAGCTATTTAGCTGCACATGTTAAATGAGACTGTCCTGATGAAGATAGTGGTGCCCAGCACGTAAGGCTAAGCACTTATGAGCAATTTTTATTTTTACATTAAAGGAATCTACTTGGTGTTCAAGATCTTCAGAAAGACACTTCCTTCTTGACATCAACTGGCTTCTGTCTGCCATAGCCTGTTCAACATGTGGACATTAGGATGTCATATTTCCCAGTGCTTCCTGCTGCTTCTGTTTGGTGCCTACTGGGGTTGTACTTGAACCCATGAAGCCTCAGACTTCTGACCCTGCTTCATCACTGTATTCAACCACAGAGCATCCTATATCCTGGTGTGCATGGTTCTACTTTTTGACCAAGATCTAAACCCTAAACCTTAGTACTTTCTTTCTCGTTCATGCATTTCCAATATTCTTGATGGTAGACTATGCCCACGATTGTAATTAATGGGGTGATGAGGGAAACCTAGGTTCCTTGCAGGAAGCAGTCAGATATCTTTACATCATTATTGGAAGCTGCTGTGACAGAATACAGAGAGAAATTTATCAACCATTGGGCTGCTATCAGGGCTTATACTTGAACAAGTTCTAGCAAGAGGTTTCAGCTGGTTTGGAGTAGCTTCATCCCCTCACCTGTGGGGAAGTCTTACCATTCACGGAGCACGCAGCCTAGAACGGCAAGGAGCAGGGTACCTGATGTAGCCACTACAGCATGGGAACAATTTTGGTGAGTTGTGGATTGGCAGGTATCTCAACATGCTCATCTCCCCAACATTTTCTGATTGCAAAAAAAGAGGAGAAAGCTTAAATATTGCATTTCATTAGCTGATAAAATTTTTGGGGTCAGTGACTAAAATTAGAAAGCTACATGGAGAATCTATATATAAAATGAATGAATGTATTTGTTTCTGTGCACGCATTCATTTGCGTTGGTATAACAGACTACAAAACCTGCAGTTTGAAAGATAATCGCAAAATATGGCAGGACTGAGACAGGCTCGGGGGGAGGTGTGTAGAATAGTACTCAAGATAATCATTCATGTTTGGTGATTTACCATGAAAATACGGTAGAAAAAAGATACACTGACTTGGAGAGTTCCAATTCCAGCTCAACTTTTGCCTTGCAGCGTGAACAAGAACCAGTCCAATCTAACTCCTGTGTGATGTATGAGTCTCCCAGAGTTTGGAAAAAGGCAGATGGTGAATGTGAATGATTTGTAAATGTACATTTACCATGGAGTCGATGGTTTAATGACCATTATGAGCTCATGTCTTGAGGTTTAGTATATCTACTGCTCTTTCAGCCTGATAATTCGTGGTGTTATTAAATAAAATTCTCATCGTTCGTTACTCACCAATTCCCGCTGCAGACAGGTGCCAGGTGGTGCTGGGCAGGTGTACGTGGTGGGCTCTGCGCCTGCCTCAAACCTCCCAGGTGCAATGAAAGTTTTGCAATGTCCTGCCTTGGGGAGGCTGAAATAGCCCCTAATTTGTCTTACAGAGTCCTGTCATCATTTCCCAAAATAATCTGTTCTTTACACAGTAGCCAGAGTGACCCATTTTCTCTAAAATACAACATTTATATGTGCAATTATTCAGGAAGATTAATATATGTGTATTAAGCAAACATACATATAGACAAATATAATAAAATAATAACTGAAAGTTCCATTGTCCAATTTAAGGAGAAATACACAAAGCATACAACTACCTGTGTGTCACCTGTCTCATGCCATTTTGTTTTCTGCACAGAAGCAGCCACTTTCCCACAAGTCAAGTCTCTGGTTTCTCCCTGAAAATATGTACTCATCCCATCTATCTCCACAAATAATGGATTGCTTCATTTGACTTGTTTCTGTTGTACCAAGATGGCATCTCCTGCTATGTGGTTTTCTAGGCTGCTTTTTAAAGTCCAGATGATGCTATGGTGCCCCATGCTATTGTGTGTGGTGGTTATTCTATCCAACATGTTGATCATGTGCGATCCGCAACAATGTTCTCAGTTCATGTCAACTCTCCAAATGCAAACCTACAGTGGCCTATTACTGAATTAGGGGCGCATCTCAGACTCTATTTCCTTTTCTGATGCCCCCCATGATTTATTTGCAGTTGTCAGGTGCTTCCCTTTATTCTAGGCATCAGCTTCTTTGTGCTGGCCCGACCTGTCATTGCCTGTGATGTTTGGAGTGTGTAGCCTGCCACCTTCTCCTGCTCCCTGTTCTCTTTGGTTTCCAGCAAGTTTGCCAGGACATGCTTCTTGATCTTCACCCTTGCCCTGTGTTCCTGCTGCACTGTTCTTTTTTTACATAGTCTTTGCACAAAATGAGTGCCTTCTGCCTGGAATGCTACTGTCTGTTTTCCTGCCCTTGGTATCCTCTCTGCACTAAGAGGCCCCTGCCACATCTCCTCTACTGTCCTAGATCAACTGACCAGGTAAAAATTTCATATCCTTCCCTGTTGAGCCTACTCAGTGTATCCAGCACAATGCCATTTAATCATATTACCTCATTTGCATGACTATTTATTCATTGTTCATTTTCCCTTTGGAAGTTCAAGGAGGCCGAGTGCTAGTTCTCTGCCTCATTGGCCACTCTATCCACAGAACTGAGAACAGGTTTGGAAAAAGTAGACTCCCAGAAAATGCCTGATGATTGAATGCATACATGTAGTAATACATTTATTTTGCTTTTTAAAGATTTATTTATTTTTATTGGAAAGACATGCTTGCCGAGAGGAGAGATTTTCCATCTGTTGCTTCACTCTCCAAATGGCCACAAAGGCTGGAGCTGAGCTGATCTAAAGCTAGAAGCCAGGAGCCTCTTCAAGGCCTCTCACATGAGCGCAGGATCCCAGTGCTTTGGGCCATCTTCTACTGCTTTCCAAGGCCATAAGCAGGGAACTGGATGGGAAGCAGAGCAGCCAGGACACAAACTGGTGCCCATATGGGATGCTGGCACCAGCAGACAGAGGATTAGCCAATTGAGTCATTGCATCAGCCTAATAATACACTTATTAATACAAGTCTTGCATAGCACCAGAAAGTGTCTAGAAGATCCATGCTGACAGCTGCCAAGTCTCTGCCTCTTTCCGTTTCTCCTAAAACAGCTCTGATGCTGTCCCTCTCCCCATCTCCAATAGCTGCATTTTTGTCTGTGAGAGGCCCCAGCCCCCTGCAGGCCACTAGGCTGCCACAATGTACAGGCTGGGTGCAAGGCTGCCTTGATGCAAGCCCTGTCTCCCTCACCTTCCAGAGTGTGTGCCTTGAATGAATTTCCTCTTTTCAAGTTTCTGAGCCTTCCTTTGGATGTCTCTGCCCTTGGCGACAGAGGACAGCAGTTGGGAGGCTGCTGAGGGTTAATGTGGCAGTCTTTTGCTGGAGCCCAAGATGATATTTTAGCTTTGACCTGTCAAGTCTTTACGACTTTCCAAAAATGGATTTGGATAATGACTTGTCATTATGCATAATTAGCATTTGTGGAAGTCTGAGAAAACTTGCTTTTGTTATTTACTTTATTTATTTATTAGCTTTGGAAACTACCCTTTTTTTGACACATCCATTGTGGTTGCACATTTGGCAAGGGGTGAGCAAAATCATGGAAATAAAAGTTTAGTCATCAATATGTGATTCTAACTCTTTACCATCATGAAAGAAATGGAAGTGCTTAATTTTTCTATTTGAAAGACTGTGACACAGAGAGAGAGAGAGAGGTTTTCCATTCACCAATTCACTTGCCAAATGAATCCAAGACCAGTTCTGGATCAGGCTGAAGCCAGGAGCCTGGAACTCCACCTGGGTCTCTACTGCTCCCCAGGATGTGCAAGGGCAAGAAGTTGGATGGAGAGCGGAGGCAGGACCCACTCAGGTATGGGAGCAGGAATCCCAAGTGGGAGTTTAACCCACACAGCCACAATGCCTACCCTGGAGCTATGTAAGGAGAGCAATTTAAACCCTTATAGGAATTCTTTAGGTTTGCAGTCACACTGATCTGGTTCAGTTCTGCAGAAATGAATTCTGGCTTTTTCACTAACCGATTGCCTCGTGTACTTTAACCTACACTGTACTGTGGTCATACTCAAGTTCTGGGAGACTGAATGGTGGAAACAAGACAGGGTTGCTAAGCTGCTTTCCAGTACAGGGTCCTGGCTCTGCACATTCACGGGCTCTCCCACAGTGTTAGGGAGACCTTGGAAGTGGGGTCCAGTATTAGGGAGGCTTTGGAGGTAGGGTCCAGTGTTAGGGAGGTCTTGGAGGTGGGGTCTTGTTACTCTTCTGTCTCTCCAAGTCACTGAATCATACATTGGGACGAGGAATGTATGGAAAAGAGCAAATACAATCTTGATGACCCTTTGACTAGTCCAAGTTTGTTGCTTATGAATTAGAATGACAATAGCCTAACACAGCCCCTCTACATAAAATGCAGGCGACTTCAAATAGGCCTGTGCATGGCTTTAGAATTCTCTTCATTCCTCCCTTTAGTTCCTTCCTGCTTTCTTTCCCTTCCTTGATTATCTTCTTTCCTCCCTCCTAGCTTGTGTCTCCCCCATCTCTCTTCTTGTGTCTTTCCATATATTTTTTTTCTGAATAACTTTGCTGGACTCTAAGTAGGGCACTGTGTGCCAAGCACTTGGGCTAAGCAGATAATAGGAGATGGTTCCACTGTTTGAGGGTAGACATAGACAATTGTAACAGAACGTGCTTTGATGGAAGTACCACATGCAGTCAGGGCACAAAGATCTCTAGAGCGGGTGTTTAATAATTCTCTCTCAACACCAATAGATTTTGAAATGTTGTACGTGACTCCTACACAATTTGCTGAATGTGTAGATCTTGAACCATCACCCCATGACTAGAGATTGCCTTACAGTGGAGTCTAGGAATATGTACTGTGCCAAGCTCCTGGGAAGTTTGTAAGTACTTTAAAAGGAATAAAGTACCTGAAAGTCTACCATTTAGGCTCTACTTTAATATCTTAGAGTCTTTTTGGGTTTAATAATTCCCAATTGAACACACAAAGGAGAGATCCTTTGCCTTCTTCTTTGTAAATATTCTTTCCTACATTGAACTGCCATGGTCAGCGTCATCTGTGTCGTCCATGATGGATGATGACCGCATAGAAAGCAGGTGCCATGCATGACCAATGTCTAATCTTTGGGAGTCAGAGCAGAGCAGTATGCCAAACTGATGTGTTTCAATAACTAAGAAGAACAAATAAGAGCGAACAAAAAAAAAAAAAAGAAAAATACATAAATGAAACAAACAGCTGAGAGCCAAGGAGAGGGTCACAAGTGAGGAACTAGGAGTATCAGGAATGCAGGAGAGGGGCCCAAGAGGGGAAGTGAGAGTAAAGGAAGGCTAAATGTGATCTGTTTCAGGATGCCCAGCAGCCTCTGTCAAAGGACACTGGGGCAGCTGAGGACAAAACTCACTTTTTTATTGTAGATGCTGTCACTACTTTTATTTGTTGTTAGAATCTGTCTGATTTTAAAATATATCAAGATTTTTCATTGAAGATGAGACTGTCGGACTTTGTGTCTGGCTTTATTGTATTTCTTTATGTTGGCTTTATTTCCTTAATCAATGCTACATAAGGCATCTATCTTGGGTGACTTCCTCAAAAAACAGGGGTGGTAGGTCTGCCCACCACAAAGCTCTGTAATTATGATCAACTTCTATAACTCAAACATATTCAGAATATGCATTAAGCCTGTTTCTGAATTACCAGTTTTGTCTAATGTTCACTGATGTCACCTCAGCCCCTGGCACATCGCCAGCATCTTGTATGAAGATCCTCAGATAGGGACAGATAAATGACTCCCAGCGACTTGTTCCATGAGGGAGCAGAAGACAGCAGAGCAAGGGTAGACTTTGCACCAGGCAGAGCTGGAGTCAGAGGACAAGCTCTACCTCGGGTTTCTATGTGCCAATGAGCAAGGGACTGAACGTTTCAGAGCCCAATTTTTCTTCCCAACTGTGGGTGTGATAACATTGACCTTGTGAAGTTGTATGAGGACTGGGAGAGCCCACACACGAATTTCCTGTGCAGCACACGGCACTCAGTTGTTGGTCAAGAGCAACATTGCTATTGGTGAGAGCTTCGGAATGCAGTCCGAGGCAGGCCCAGGACTATTTTCTGTAGTCACAGGTTCTTCTGATAGACAAAAATAGGATGTGCTTTCCCCTAAGGAAATTCACACTCAGACCTCACACCCATAGTATTACAAAGAATTTCAGAGTTTAGCTTGACATCATTCATGTCTAATCTCTGGTTTTGTTCAAATCTTGATTTTGTTTTTAATATAACTAGTGCAAGCTCCCGGGAAAAATTCAAACAAGACAGAAAAGTACAAATATTGAAACAACAAATGAAAACTCCACTGACTAGAGACAACTAGTATTAGCACTTGGTAAACATATTTCCAATTATTTCTGTCACTGTGTAAATATGGAGCAAGAGGCATAAACATTCCTATAAGGATGGAATTGTGTATGCCTTTTTAAAAATAAAGATTGTGTTAAAGACAGAGTGATACAGAGAGAGAGAAGAAGAAGAAGAAGAAGAAGAAACAGTGAGAGAGATCTTCCATCCATTATTTCACTCTGCAGATGACTGCAACAGCCAGAACTTTCTCTCAGCTAAAGGCAGGAGCCAAAAACTCCATCCGAGTCTCTCATGAGTGTGAGGAACCCAAGTGCTTGGGCCATCATCTGTTGCCTTCCAGGCCATTTAGTAAGAAGCTGAATTAAATGTGAAGTAGTTGGTCCTCAAACCATGTTCTTGGACGTGGGAGATAGGTGTCCCAGGAAGTGGCTTAACCCACTGTGCTGCAACATTTGCACCTATGTATCCTGTTTAAGAATAAAAATATTTAGATTTAGTTTTGTAGCAATCTAACAGAATAGAGAGAACTTGTAGAAAATTGAAGGTGTTCCCAAACTTCCATTAAACATGATTAATTGTAAGTACTATGAATCTCTCAAAGGACTCTTTAATGATAATAAAAATATAGTAACAGGGCCTGGCACAATGGCTCAATGACTAGATTCTATCCTTGCAAGTGCCAGGATCCGATACGAGTACCAGTTAATGTCCTGGTTACACTATTTCCATAAGCAGCTCCCTGTTTGCACCCTGGGAAAGCAGTCGAGGATGGCCCAACGCTTTGGAGCACTGCACCCACGTGGGAGACCTGGAAGAAGCTCCTGGGTTCTGTCTTCCAATCAGCTTAGCTCTGACCATTGTGGCTATTTATGAAGTAAACCAGTGGGTAGAAGATTTTTCTCTCTGTCTCTTCTCTCTGTTCATATGATTTGCCTTTCCAGTTAGAATAAACAAATCTTTAAAAAACATTCAGTAACAGGTAAAGCTGCCACTTGTGATGCTGATATCCCATATGGGTGCTGATTCGTGTCCCAGCTACTCCACTTCTGATCCAGTTCCTTGCTAATGGCTTGGGAAAAAGCAGAGGTGGATGGCTCCAGTGTCTGGAACCTGTACCCATGATGGAGTCCCAGAAAAGATTTCAGAAAAACAAGAACTGATTCTTCCCTTAAATCTATCGGAGTTTTAGGCGTGTCTTTTGCTTCTTTCCTCCTTTTACATCCTGATTTTTGTTGATTGTATTATGTTCAGTTTGTCAGGATGTTATATGTTTATACCTCATACTGGAAGCACATTCCTCTCAAGAATTTAGTGTTTGTTCTCTGTCAGTGAGTTCTTAGGCTAAGGAGCTATTTTTTCTTAAATACTATTTATTCTGTCTTCTAGGAAGTTGGTTTTGCAGGGAAAGGGTAGGTGGTGTGGGTGAGGGTGTCAGAATAAAGCTATCGATTATGTAATTTTCAAATTGGGGATGAAAGCATGAATGCAGAAGCCTTGGGCCAATGGGTGAGGGATGAGGATGGAATTAGATTACCTGGGGAATGTGGGTGAGGACCTCAGGCATGAGTCAATCATGGCAATGGCAGGTTGGGTTCCAGGTCCTGGGAGAACCATTGGCTGCCTGATCTCTCAGAGAAGATCCCACTCTCCACCTGCACTGTCAAGCCCCTTGGAGATGGCCATCTTTCAAGACTAGTGCAGGGTCCTTTGCCATACTGGATCTGCTCGCTCCTGAACACATCCCTTGGCTCTCGCTTACCTTTGTTTCGATGGCAATGGTCAGAAGGCAGGAGGATACTGCTTATCTTCTTGAAATGCCAGTAGTGTTTTGAATATGAGGCAGTAAGCCTAACCCAGCCTCTAACACATAAATGCTAAAGTAAGGAAAAGACCTATTGAGTGTTGTATTCTTGTTTAGCTGTACGATCCTTCAAGTGTAATAGAAATTGCCTCTTGCTCCTTTGCAGAGGAGGATGTGCAGTGTGGAGAGAGGGTTCCAGCGCCCATGGGAGAAGAGGAGGGAGCTGGAGAGGTAGACTGAGGTCACCAGGGCTGGAGCACATGCTAAGCCTCGGAGAGGTGCAGCTCATCAACAAGCAGACGAGATGAGACGTGGAGCACAGGGGTATTTTTGTCGTGCAGCTGCATAAGCAGACAGCTCGTTTTGCATGATGTATAAGGATCTTTTTGGTTTGTTCTTTTTAACCTAGCTGACTCTGTAAGAAAGAACTCTGTGTTCAGGGGAGTCATTAATTGAGGCATCCCTTGAGATAGCAATGAATTCTTGGGGACCTAGATCTGAAGAGATCTCTTAGAGATGGTCCCAACCTGTGACCTCAGCCCTGGCTGTGCTTGTAAATCTCCTAAGGTGATTTTAAATAATTAATTATTTATTTGGGTCCGGTGCCGTAGCCTAGCGGCTAAAGTCCTCGCCTTGAACGCGCCAGGATCCCATATGGGCACTAGTTCTAATCCTGGTGGCCCCACTTCCCATCCAGCTCCCTGCTTGTGGCCTGGGAAAGCGGTCGAGGACGGCTTCTCTTGGGGCCCTGCACCCCCGTGGGAGATCCAAAAGAGCTCCTGACTCTCGGCTTCAGATTGGTGCAGCACGGGCTATTGCGATCATTTGGGGAGTGAATCAGCAGATGGAAGATCTTCCTCTCTGTCTCTCCTCCTCTCTGTATATCTGACTTTGCAATAAGAATGAATAATTTTTTAAAAAAAGAATTAATTATTTGCAAGAGGAAGAGAAAGAGAGAGAGAGAGGAAGAGAAGAGAGAGACAGAGAGACATTCCATGCACTGGTTCACATCCTAAATACTCACAACAGCTGAGACAGGACCTCCGTCTGAGACTTCCATGTCAATGACAGGCACCCAACTATTTGAACCATCATCTGATGCTTCCCAGAATGCACTTTAGCAGGAAGCCTGAATCAGCAACTGATCTGAGAATCAGGACTGGAACTTGAGTGCTCCAAGTAAGCAGCATCTTAGCCAAATCCTGCGATGATTCCTTCTTTGATATCCCTTTGGATAGATGAGAGAAACGAGGAGGAATTATTTCTTCCATGGGAGGGTGTGAATTCAGGGCATGGCAGCCCAGCTGTTCAAGGGGGTCTCCACTAGTTTATTTGCATCTCTGATAGCTTCTATGCCAGTGGAAGGTAGCAGTCACGGTGTAGGACCAAGTGGGGAGGGGGAAACAGCTGCAGACGATAAATGTTGGTGACAGCTCCGTTCCCGCTGCTCCAGACATCTGGGGATGAACCCTCTAGGGCCCCAGTTACTTGTTTGTAAGGAATCCACCATGCTCTGTGCTGAGATTCCTTGACAATTTTCTTCATTTTCAAAGTTTTTCTGCTGATTACGACAAAAGCATCCTCCCTCCAACTCTTCCTCCCTGCACCCCGCCCTTGGGGATTTCCAAGCAAGGGCATAAGTCGTTGTGTATTTATACACATAAGTCATTGTGTATTTATACACATAAGTCGTTGTGAATTCTGTGCACAAGAGGGGCCTGGTCAGGATTTTTTGTTTTGTTTTGTTGTTTATTTTTTCCAATGTCATTTTGGTCAATGACAAATGTAAGAAAAGATGGGACAACAGTACACTCCATACTTAAAATTGCCATTCAAAGCAGGCTGTGGCTGGTCTTAGCCATCTTGGCTCCATTAATCTAGCATGGCCATTAATACCATGTGGCAAGAGCATCAACCCAGGTGGCAAGAAAGGGAGAGAATAAAGCTTGTAGATGAGTGTTCTTTCATCTGTGAACTTGGTGTTCTAGTGGGGTACTTTACCTATGTATGTCTCAGGATCACTGACGTGACCAATATCATCTCTAATGAGGTGAGACTCTCACCAAGAACTACTAGTGTGACTGTTCTCTTTCCTGGTGACTCTGAGAACCTGAAACCAGCTCTCTCTCTGCCCACTGCACTCCACAGTAGCTTTTTTGATGAGCAAATCACACCCTGTGCTCGCTCAGCATTTCTCTCCCCCCCCCCCACCTCTTTTTCTTCTCTGTAAAAATCCTAACAAGAGCTCAAGGGGAGGATGTAAGAGTGGATGGGTTACTAGATGTGCGACAAGGACTCTGCTCATTGCCTAAACATCAGCATCTGCTGAGACTGTTAAAAACGTATTTTGTGTTAGCTCAGATGGTCTAATTTTGGGGTAATGAGAATGAGTGTTTAGGAGACAAAGGTCAAGGTCAAATGTCTCCCTTCCCGAACTTGAACCATTTACTAAGTGTACGGCTTCGGGTAAATGGCACCTCACCTTACTGGCTCATCTACACAGTGCAACAAGCGTAGCGTCTACCTCACTTGAATGTTGCGTGGAGCTGAATTAAATGGTGTGATAAAAAGGCTTAGCAAAGTGCCTAGCACATAGTAAGATCTCAATAAAGGGTAAAGCTTATAATCTAGCATGGGTGGTAGCAACATCTAAAGCACTCTTTCTAGAGAAGCTCCTAAGAATAGACATCCAGGGTGCTTTACAAGCCCAGTTCTCAGTTCTCCAAGTTCTTCAAGAGTAGCAGCTCTGAGAACTCACTTCTCATTTGTTCTGTTCATATGGCTTAGCTGAAGACACAACACACAGCCATAAATAGATCTAAGGAAGCTAGGAAATGCAGTAAAACTGATCACAGAAACAAGCAAAATCAAGCTCTATAATTAATGCTCAGCTTTTTATAGACTATGGAGTTTAGCAAGACAGTCGAAAGGTCAGGAGTGGGACTTACTCAGCTCCGCCCAGGAAAGGAAGTGATGGGAAGGGAAGAAGAGGGAAAGAGGGAATATTTTTGCTGTGTGTCTGCATACAGGCTCTGAATCGTGGGACCTGTGTCTGAGAATTAGACGAATTCCAATTAAGCCCTTTCTTTCTGAATTCTCATTAGATCCTTAGAATATCTGCAGAAAATTAAATTGAACTGGAGACCTCCAGCCAGGAGGTTATGCAATTTCATATTTTGAAAAAGACTTATTATCTGTCAGGAATAATTCAAAAATCCGAATAACTGCAATTGAATCAGCAGAATTTAGTCCTCAAGATAACAATCACTTTGCACAGCCATCTACAGCACTCGAACAGCTGAAGTGGCACTTCTGAAGATGCCGCTCCTGGCCATGTCCTTCTCCCAGCAGTTCAGCCCGACCCAATTGGACTCTTACCCTCACCACCAGCACCTGTGTTTTGCTACAGACTGCAACAAGAAATTACAGCAACAGCCTTAAAACCAAGTCTCTCTCTGGACCCATCTCTTTGGCTTTGCTTGTCAACAGAATCTTCCAGTTTACATGCAGACAGGCTGCAGCCCAAGAGTCTCCTGAAATACTCATTTCAACTCACTGAGTGCCTATAGCCGGCTGTGTTCTGCATGTGAAGTAGTTCCTGGTTGTCTTCCTCATCCTCGATGTTGCTAGCATGGGGCAGGGGGCTCACTGCTAGACAGAATCATGTGGATTTCAAAATGTAGTTGCCCTTGCCGCTATAGCTTTCCCACTATGGGCAGCAGCTATCTCAAGAGATGAGAGAGGTTCTGCTGTTTCATTAATAACCAGATCGTCTAGGCAAAGTCAGGAAGTTCAGTTCCCTCTGGACCTCCCTCAGAATCCCTGTTGAGATTGTGGATGCTGGGTTTTTTTTCCCCCCAATGACTTCTACACCTTGGTTCTGGAGGACCGAAGCTATCCAGCTGTCCTAAGACTGTCATTCCCCATTCTCCAACCTTTTCTACTAACATGGGTAAGCTAGCGGGATGAGGCAACAGGAGGAAGATAGCACATGGGAACCTTATCCAGTAATGATCTCTTCAACTCTGGTCATTAGAAGAGTCTCTTTTATGTTAGCTCAGGCCCCATCAAGCAAATATTAGGGTCAAGTCAAGCCACTGCTTCTTTCCCCCCTATTCTATCCTATTTCTGGAGTGGAGAAAGCTTTGATTTCTCCCAGCCTGGAAGTCATGTGTCTACATGCTGTTCCTCTCCCCTGGACCCCTCAATTGTTGCTGTGGTGCTGAGCTGGTCACACATGGCTGATCTATTGCTTGCTTAGGTAGCACTGCCATTGTCTCTGGTCCTCAAGGTCTTATCCTTGAAGGTTCCTCTTCCTGATCAGGATTCTGCTACACCACAAGTCCTCACTGGACCCATCTTCTCTGTTGCAATGTGAAGGAGCTTCTTCGGTACACTCTGTCCCTTTCTCCAAGGGCACTGAATCTCATGCCTCCCCATTAATGCAGGAGGACTGTCTGATCATTTAGAAGAAGCTCTATGATCAGGCAAGGGACTAGGAATGAAAGATTATAAAGGACAACAGTTACATTGGTTTAACATCTCACCAAACAACCCTGCCACATTCTCAATGCACCCTACTTTCCAAGAGATGTGAATCCCAAGAAGGAGTTTGTGTTCCCGGCAGGAGTTAAGTACATTGATGCCTCCTGGAGAAGGGGAGATTGAGCCATCCTACAATGCCTAAACAAAAGAAGGCAGGTTCTCACCAGTGGTTATGGTGGGAAGAAGGCTGGGGCTGTTACAGTAGGCGAGGGTGTGCAAGGACCACTCCGACAGAGAAAGAGGACCTGAGTTAGTCACGCTGAGAGAAGACTCTGGAGACAGCAGCAATGTTTACAGGGAATACTTAGGGAAGTCGGCCATACAAGGTGAAACTTAAATTTGCAACCTGCTGGAAATATAGTATTGTACATTTGCATGTAATTCCTAAGTGGTTGCAATAGTTTCTTCAGGATGAGAATGAGGGGAGAACCAAGACTGCTCATGGGAGTTCTGTCACACCGTGTTCTGCACCTAAATGAACTCATGAAGTCTATGAGGTCCCACAAACAATACTTACTTGCTTGAATCACACTTATTTTATCCATTTCTGTCAATATGTTTTCACTTTATTCCTCTTATGACAATGAACTTTTAAAAATCTGATTTTTTTCCTGCTAGTGTGTCATTTGCTAATTATTTATTAAGCACCCATTTGGTAATTGGCAACCATCTTAGGGTCCTGGGAAAGAACAGTTTCTGCCACAGGCAATTGCATGCGAATACAGACATGAACCAGCTACTAGATAACTTAGTGGATAATTCCATGTGTCATGTGCTGGGGTAGAGATGTTGGGGGGCCCTACATTTCACGGAGACTCAGCATCTGAGGGGCCAGAAGAGGATGTCCTAGAGAATAGGTTATTTGGTTGAGTTTTCCTAAAGGATGAGCACAGATAATCTACGGACAAAGAAGAACGTTCAAGAAAAGTATCAAAGCTTTGGAGATGAGAGTTATCTTCCAGGACTAAGGATAACCAGCAAGAGGGGTGCACAAGGACCGGAAAAGTTCCCTGGTCTATCTTGAGGGAGACAGTGGCACAATGCAGTGCTAAGGGAATCAACAGGGGAGTCGTGAAGTCTTTTGGCCTTGCTTTGTACGTGGGCACCTTGGGCAAGTTCATTAACCTCCCTAAATCACAGATAATGTACCTGACATACAGGATTCATTAATATACATGTGCACACGCACACTCACCCACACACACGTACAAATATCTTAGCCCAGTGCCTGTGTCTAGCAAACATATGATCAGCACTACTTGTGGGCTGTGAGAAGGAATTTAGAAGATATTTTAACTGCAACGGGAAACCACCCATGAATTTTAAGGGAGATTTCTTGATCTGTCATGTGCTTTTAAAAACATTATTCCAGTAAGATGGCAGTTCCCTTTTTGGGCCTGTTCTGTACCGTTATCCTAATGTTATTCTAGGAAGCTTAGCCCAGACTTTTCCAGCCCTTCCAGTACTGCACAAGTTCCTTATTTTCTGTTTTAAATTCCATTATACTTACAAGATAAAATGATTTCTATTTTGCACAACTAACCTCATGCGATATAGAGATTTTTGAAATAATTCATACAAGAAATAATGACGGTCCGAACTAGCATACTGCCATGGAGGAATGAGTAAAAGTGGATGTATTTCAGAGATATTTAAGATTGAATTAAAGGACCTAATGATTGATTGAAAGTAAGCTTGGCAAGGAATAAAAACTGACTCATACATTATTGACTTGAGAAATTATGTGGGTAGTGGTGTCATTTCTTAAGGATATCAAGATTGAAGTTGGAAAAGTTTTGGTAGAAAAATAACACATTTAATTCTAGATATATTCTGTTTAAGGCACATTTGAAATGTTTACTTGGAGAAGTGGAAAAGCCTGTTGAATAAATGACTTATAGGACAGACCTGGGATTGATGTCTGGAAATTCACTGGAAAAATATGTTGATTAAAGTCTTAGAAATGCATAGGGATGCCTAGGGCACACGCAGAGGGAGAAAGGGGATATTCCATACAGCTATCCAAGAGATACTCACACTCAATGGGTATTCAAAGGCAGAGGAAGAACAACAGGAGCCAGAAAGAAAGGGGGCGCGGGAGCAGTTAGGCTGGCAGGGAGAAGCAAAGATAGAAAGCCAAGAAAAGAAGAGGCACCAAGACATACTCGAGAGAAGCTAAGCAGGATGGGAACTGAAGGGTGTCCATTAGATCTAGCAACGTGGAGGTCAGTGGTAGGGTGGCAAGGAAGGCAACAGATTGGAGTGGGTTGAAAAAAGAGGAGGTGAGGAATTGGAGGAGTTACATGTTAAACAGCGCTCTAGAGCAGGCTTCACCAGCTCATATGCCAGGAAAGCTCAAAATAGCAAGCAGTGTTGAGTGTCAGGCACATCCTCAAAGATTTCCCTTCTGGCCATCTCTTGAAGTCTTTTTCAACATGTGGATCATTCATATTCTGCATGTAAGGGAAAAATACAGTATGACAAATTCCTCAGGAAAATCAATAACGCAATGCAGGAGCTTGTGGGAGAGGAGAGAGGCAGAGAGAGAGAAGTTGGAAAGGAGATGAAGCTGAGGTAATGTTTGTTTTTTTTAAGATGGGAGAGGCTTGAGTGTTTTTCAATCCTGATAGCAAGGGGTCAAGAAAAAGAATTGTTGATTCTACAAGATTCCTGGGAAGTCAGAACAGTATGAGACCCAGAGCCCAGGAGGAGGCATAGCCCATGAATAGAAGTAGAGATCACTCAGTTTCAGCAGGAGGAAAAGAAAATAAAAAGTGGGGGGTTGAGAGAATCAAGGTGGCAGAACAAGGTAAGGACACATTTAAACAGACAGAGACACATTAACCAGGGTAATGCAGAGAGGACACATTCCAGGAAATAAAAGAGGACGGAACGACAACAGGGGGCACGTGGAGACTGACAGACACAGGAAGGCAGCAGATACAATCGCAGTGACCAATCCCCCAGTGGCATTCAGTGAGCAGTGATCTGAACTCCACCAGAGGCCAGAATTCAACCAGAAACAAGGAGGGAAGGGGCGTCCACCGGAAACTCAGGAGGTGAACCCAGACAAATAAGTGCCTGTTCTGCCAGTCTGTTTGATTTGACCAGGAGCAGAGACAGAGCAGCAGGTCCCAGATAGGCAGTGTGGGAGCAGGGTAGATTTCACAGCCCAGTCTGCTCGCTAGAGCCAAATCGGGTGCCATTTTGTATAAGGAAACAAAGGCTGGGACTAAACTCATTTCTGGCTCAGTGAACTACAATGACATGGTATCTTACAAGTTCCACCCAAGATAGGTCTGAGTAGCCCTCAGATCTGATGGGCACCATCAAGAATTCTAGTAGTGGCATATCAGGCGCCATTTTGTACAGTGTGGAAAGACTTTAAGGCTGCATGGACAACAGTGAGCTGAGCATGCACTGAGATGAGAGCAAACACTGAGCTCAGTGAATTGCACTGGTCCCACAGGAAAATAATACCGACTATGGCATCTTATCGGTCAAAATAGGTCCATGTGGCCCTCAGACCCAACAGCCAACAGGTTCAGTACCATCAACAACCTAGCTATATAAGACACCTGGTGTCTCCCTAATCCTGGGAACTGCTCTAACAGGAAGTGGGAGAAAGGTTGTACAGACAACGGTGCAGCTTTAGCATGGTATCACAGGAGGTGGTGAGCATGGTGGAAGCCTAACATAAGAACCCAGACCTGGGAAGGGGGGCGGCACAAGTGACTGCAAATAAAGTTGTGTACCAACCACAATAAGTAAAACTGAATTGTAGACCTGTGGATAACACAGCTCAGAAACCTGCCCCAAGGAGAACAGTTTGCTAACCAGAAGTGCAATGACCCAGAGCAAAAGAAGAGACAAAGGCACAATGAATATTACTGAAGACTCCCCTGCAAAGGAGCAAAACCCTTTGCCAACCTCAGAGTTCACTGAGGAAGACATCAAGAAAATGGGGGACACAGAATTCAAAACACTTATTATAAAACTTCTTATCAACAACGAGAAGCAAGTAAAGCAGGCATTCAAGTGATTCAAGGACTATGTCTCACTGGAAATGAATTAAATGAAAGCTGATATATCAGAAATGAAGAATATAGTGCAGCAAATTGAAAGTGCAGTGGAGAGTCTCCAAAATAGAATGAAGGAGGCAGAAGAAAGAATCTCAAAATTAGAAGATATTTCCTATCACCAGGGGGAAACAAACAAAGAGCTCAAAGCAGAGCTGGATCAGGCAAAAAAAAAAAGTATTCAAGAATTGAAAGACACTATTAAAATGCCAAATATAAGAGCTATTGTAATCCCAGAAGGTGCAGAAAGAGAAGCAGGGATTAGAGGTGTATTCAATGAAATAATAAGGGAAAATTTCCCTAATCAAGAGAACAAATTGGGAAACAAAATCCAGGAAGGGCACAGAACTCCCAACAGGCTTGATCAAAAGTGATCTTCACCATGACACATGATCATCTCTTCAATGGAACATAAGGAAAAGATCCTTAAATCAATTGCCATATAGAGGAATGCCAATTAAATTCACAGGAGACCTTTCACAGGAAACTCTACAGGCCAAAAGAGAATGGAGCAACATATTCCAGATTCTACTAGCAAAAATTCATTGGTACAGGATAATGTACTTAGCAAAGTTTACCTTTGTCTTTGAAAGTGAAATAAAATTCTTCCACAGTCAAGAAAAGTTAAAAGAATATGCATCTTCCAAACCTGTCCTGCAAATGACACTTAAAGATGTTCTCTTGACAGAGAAAAGGAATAGCACCCACCAAAACCAAAGGCAAATTTGAAGTACATTCAAAAAAATCAGTTAATTGGATGTCTGGTACTATGTCTCAAGCTTTTGATGGAAGTAACAACATTTTCCAATATTGAAAAGAAAAAGAACTTGCTACTAATGTATTTATAGTCTAGGAGGAAACAGATATGTATACAATTAGAGCACTTCCTGTTGTCTAGTATAAAATCTATGAGAACCTTTATCCTTTGGAAAGCCAAGCAAGCTGATGAGACTGCCTTGTCATTGGAGTGATGAGTACACACAGTGATAACTGCCACTGCAAAGGTGCATCCGTGCAAGCCTTGCAAACAAAGATGGAAATGTACGTCCATTCTGGAGAAGCAACCTGAGTTTCACTTAGAGAAATCCTCCCACCACAGGAATTGGACATTAACCAGTTCAGTAGGCAAGTGAGTTCCAGTGGTGCTTATTTGTATTTGAGGACTGATCTCACTTGACAGGTATGCTGGGGGCCCTCACCACAAAGACCCACAGAGACTTCTAATTCAAGGAGAGAAACGGTGTGAGTAGCAGTCCATGTGCATTGCTGTGATGACATATCTAAGGCTGGGTAACTTTGTAACAACAGAGACTTATTTTGGCTCATGCTTGATGCGCTGTATCTGGTGATAGGGCTCTTGCTGGCAGTCAGAAGGAGAGAGGTGGTGGTCATCACATGGCACAAAAAGAGACAGGGAGCAAACAAACACGTCTTCTGGTCTCTCAGCCTTTTTTTAGAACACCAGCAGTCTTCAATCTTGAGGGGCCCAACTTGTCCAAGTCTAATCACCCCAAATACCACACCTCTAAACACTACAGCCAATTAAATTCTATCACTTCGCATCCCACAAGAGGGATCATACCACACAGGAGAGGCTGGGGACTCACTCAAACAGGATTCAAACCACAAGTCCGGGTGAATTTTGTCTCTGAGTGTGTAAGTGGAGGATATGTCCTCTGGAGCCATTTCTATTCTCATCTTGAATCTTTCGTTGACCTGTGCTGCATTTCAAAGGTGGATTCACCATGAAAGAAATGTCCTATTTCCAAAAAAATTTGTATTTATGGATTCCCTGGCAGGCAGTCTCCATTCTAAAGCCTATGATTGTTTTATTTTTCTTTACCCAGAATGGGCTGTGTCGCTCAAATCAATCCAGACATGCTGTGTGTCCAAATCATTCCTACACCTCATCGTACTCTTGTACCATAATATTTTATTCATCAGCACCTGCTTTCCTGAGTGTCACTGACACTTGTTTTGCTCATTTGCTCCCTGTCAGTCTCTTATCAAATAATCTCCAATCCCCCATTAATAATTGTGTGGAAAAAGGTGAAGATTATGCTCTCTGCCGAGAGACAAATGTATTGGTAGTTTCATTTGAATTATAGCAACAAAGTGTCTACCTTTGCAACCATTGATTTTTTTTCTCCTGCCTTGGATGACAATAAATTTTTATTATAAGTAGTTTTCAACAAACTTGATAGCAGTCCCTGGTGATGTTTCTGTAACAGCAGCCATATGGAACTGTAATTCCAAGTCCCTCTGATCTCATGCAGTTTGATTCTATTGGATTAAATGTCAAAGGTGTCTTTATATTTTCTGCCAATGTTTCTTTTCTTCTCAATATCTTTACCTTGTATTTGTTACAGAAAATCTCCAAAACTGGTCAGAACTGCTCTAGGACCTCTTAAACTAGGTCTTCTCTCCCCAGACGTGACAAATCAATTTTCCTGACACTAGGGTGGTGAAAAACAAAAGAAAGAAGCTGTTTGTTACAAAGCAGAGAGCACTTAGTTCCCAGGCTTCCTGAAGGGTAGGAGTAAAAGTTCTTGTAGAGTTAAGTTGGGGCTGAGAGGTGTATGTCAGCTCATGCCCGGGTTCCTGGTTCGTCTCCAGTGCTCTCTGTCCACCTTCAACGGGTTGGCAATATTTTTGTCTTTTAGGAAACTCTGAGGATGGCACAGTGGGCTCCATCTGTGGGTTACGTGCAGATGGAGGTTACGTTTGGCTCAGGCCTTAGGGTTCCTGGAAGACACACAGTATAGGCACTACGATGCGGCACGCTGAAGTGTTACCCAGTGCAACGATATCTCCTATCAGAGCATTAGTTCAAGTTCCACCTGCTCTGCTGATTTTGCTTTCTGCTTGTACACCTTAGAAAGTGGCAGGTGATACCCACGTGGGAGACTAGAATAAAGTTCTGTGCTCCTGCTTTGGCCTGACCTATCTCTGGCTGTTGAAGGCATTTGGGAAGTGAACTGGTAGATAAAAGATCTCTCTCTCTCTCTCTCTCTCGTTCTCTCGTTTGCTCGCTTGCTCCCCTTCTCCCTATCACTCTGTCATTCCAATAAAGAAAGCAAGGAAACCCCTCAAAATAAGAACAAACATCAAGATGGCATCTCTAGGGGACATAAATGATGGCATGAGCCCTAGCAGGGACCCCACTACCTCCCTTCAGTGGTTGATTTGCAGGGCTGAAAGCTGGGCAAGGAAACTTTAAGCTAAGGGAGTTCGCAGAGGACCAGGTCCCTAGCCTGGAAGTTATGGTGCAGGGGTTGCTTTCACATTTTGTTGTCTGGAGAACCCTTCTGACCATTTGTCGCCTGTGTCATGTTTCTAGCTGAAACAAAGTGATCAGGACCATTTGTAGTCTCTCATTTTGAGGACAGGGTAGCAAAATTGGTTCACAGGTGTCAATAACTGTGGAGGGGGCATTCACAAGGCAGAAAGGTTGATTCAGAAATGCATCACCTGTGTTCTCGAGGGGGTCTTACAAATGATACTGAGTCCATAGGCCAGAAAGCACACTAACTTAGGTTTCTTTTCATCCACAGAATAAAGTTGAGAGAAACATGCCCAAGGATTCTTGATGAAAACAACAAAGTTTTTTTTTTAAGATTTATTTTTATTGGAAAGTCAGATTTACAGAGAGGAGAGACAGAGAGGAAGATATTCCATCTGCTGGTTCACTCCCCAAGTGGCCACAGCAGCTGAAGTTAAGCCAATCTGAAGCCAGGAGCTTCCCCCAGGTCTCCCATGCTGGTGCAGAGTCCCAAGGCTTTGGGGCCATTCGTGACTGCTTTCCCAGGCCACAAGCAGGGCTCTGGAAGGTAAGTGGAACATCCAGGTAACGAACTGGCACCCATATAGGATGCTGGTGTGTGCAAGGTAAGGACTTTAGTCACAAGGCTACCGTGCTGGGCCCAACACCAAAGATTTTAAACAATTCATATAACTACCTACAGAAGAAAGTTTAGGCTAATATAAGGAGCTTTTGGGCAAATGTAAGACTGCATGCTTCAAGCATGCAGTCATCAGTGAGACTGAAGTAGGCAGAAGTGACATTGGCTTTTGTCCTCAGCCACCACCATGCACTGAGTGCCTGAAGCCCGCGGGATTCCTGAGTAGTGCGAGTATCTTTTTAATCACACACCTAGGTTTCTGGCTAATGAGGAGATTTGGGATGGGGCTCCTAGACAGCCTCAGGCTGAGTCCCCCAACCTCCAGGAAAGGGGTAAGACTGTACTGGAGATGAAGTTGGATGGGCAGGTTCTTGGGTTTCTCTGGGAAGGGCAAAGAACCTCCTCATTTCCCATAATGGGTATCTCTCCCTAAGGCCCTTCATGAATTGAATCCTTCCTAATAAACGTGTAAGTGTACCTAAAGTGCCTTCGTGCTAACAGACATATTAGCAAATGATGGAATTCCGGGGGGGGCATGTGGCCAGAGGTACAGCAGGCCCAGACTTGTGAGAGGCATCTGAGTGGGGACAGTTTGGTAGGACTGAGCAATACTTAGGCTGTGGGGACTTTGCTAGACACAGATATTTGTATCAGAGCTGAATTCAATGTTAGACACCCCTTGATGTCTGTGGAGAGTTAGAGACCTAGTAAGTATAGAGGAAACTCCCATGCTTGAGGTCCAAAGTTGTGGGCAGAGAAACACTCTTCTGTCACAAACAGAAAAAAAAATTTTGCTGGCCAACAGTATAATACACAAGAATTACAGACCTGACTCTTTCCTTACGCAATGAACCAAGCACTAAAATATGTGTAGCAGATTTGCTGAGAAATGCTTGAAAATTTCGACAGAAGCGTATTAGTACCGGGAGATTTTGTGACATTTTCTTTTGAATTCAACAGATCACTAGTACAGGAAGAAATATACATTACATCATTAACATGATTAAAATCTTGGAATATGCTTGATTTCTACGAACTCAAAACACAGATTTCTGCTCCCCTCCTCAAGTCCACAAATCATGTATAAAAATTACTGTTTATAAATAAGCAAATGGTCAAAAGCCATGAATTCTCAAAAGCTATAAACTTACTTATAGATTTGTCTTATTTACTTGGAAGGTGATACTACAGAGACAGAGTGAGATAAAGAGAATGACAGAGAGATCTTCCATCCTCTGATATTTCCAAATGGTTACAATGGCCAGGACTAGGCTAGACCAAAGCCAGGAGCCAGCAGTTCCATCCAGATCTCCCACTTGGGTGGCAGTGGCCCAAGCACTGGGCCGTTCTCCACTGCCCTCCCAGACACACCAGCAGGATCTGGATCAGAAGTGGAACAGCCAGGACCTAAACCAGCACTCATTTGGGGTGTGCCCAGCACATGTGATAGCCCACCTCCTGGATGGAGTCTAAGGGTTCTTGGAATTGCCTCATTCCCCAGAGCTGCAGATGTTTCTTGTCTTCCCCTAGATGCCCCCTCAAAAGCAGGGCTCTGGACAGAGCAGCCATGGTTGCCTTCCATGTGATAAAGGTACCTCCCTCCCCTTGTCCCTAACCTATTCTTGCTGTTCAGCAGGAGCAGAGCAGATATAAGCAAGTTCTGCCTGGTTTTGGGGAGATATAAAAGAGCTTCCCTAACTGATGACTTTGGAGAATGTTAGATAAGACACAAACGGTCCTCTGTATCCACAGATCCTTTGGATTCATCCAACTGTGTATTCAATATGTGATCATGCCTGTGATGGCTGTGTTGTCACTGAACACAACTTTTTCTTGTCATTGTTCCCTAGACAGTATGATATAGCAACTGATTTATAAGATTTTTTTATTTGAAACAGTGACAGAGTCAGTGAGAGAAACAATGCTTCCATTCAAAAGGCCACAGTACTCAGGGCTAAGCCAGACTGAATCCAGGAATCTCATGTGGGTCTCCAATGTGGGTGGCAGAGTCCGAGTACTTGGGTCATCATTTGCTCATTTCCCAGGTGCATTAAGAGAGAGCTGATTCATAAACAGCATGCAGTACTCAAAGCACCACTTAAACACAGAATTTCTGTTACAAGCCATGGCCTATTGTGCCACAAATGCTGACCTCTATAGCAACTATTACATAGTGTCTACATTGTATTATTTTTAAGTAATTAGAGGTGATTTTTAAGTATGTGGTCGAATGTGTGTGGCTTGTATACAAACACTACACTCACTCCTTTAAAAGATTTGAAGATCTACAGATATTGTCATCTACAAGGCATGCTAGAGGCAATCCCTTGTTGTTTCCAAGGGACAGGTACATTCTGGGCTTTACTAGATCTGAGTATCTTTTCATTTTCTTTATTGACCAGCTTTAGGGTGGCAAAGCTCCCCTTAACACAGGTTAAAGGCATGTATCCATTTAGTAAATACTTTTAAAATTTGTATCAAGTACCTGCCAGGTTGGTTGGCTCTCCTGGGAAGGAAAGTGGTCATTTTTCAAGCATTTCACAATTTGCTAAATTATGTTGTGGATAAGAAGTATCTTAGGGCAAGAATTCTATTTGCCTAACAGAGTCTAATTAAATATTTGGCACTTTGTTCATCTGCCCAACAGCATGATTATCCCTACCCTTGAGAAGCTAAAGACTCACAGCATTCCTGGGCCAAGGGGAATTCAACAATGAATAAAGCCTGGTGTGAAGAACCTGAGCTTGAGAGTAAACTCCAGCTGGGAGGCCTTGAACAAATGCCTGGATTTGGGCCTCTCTAAATCTCCGTGTTTCTCCCTCTATGCAAAAAGGAAACTGTCTTCTTTAGGGCAGTTGATCCAGAGGTGAGCCACATATAGGACCCTCAGATAGCAGCTCTGACAACACTAGTAGGGTGCAGCTCTACATACCAGCATAAAGCGTCAGAGCACTGGAGAGCCCCAGGGGAACAATGGAGGTGAGGTGGCATTCGTCATCCACCAGAATTGGTAACTACAAAACTTTTGATAGTACCTAATTTTGTCAAGTTTTTGGGCAAATTGGTGAGAAGGTGAACTAGTGCAACTTCTTTGAAAGACACTTTCTATCCAATGCAAATTTGTATGCTCTTGTCTTACCAGTTCTGGTGGGAAATGACATAATTTGCTATTGGATGTATGTGGATAAGCTACAGGGGAAAAATACATAAGACAATTCAAATGTTTACCAATAGTAAGCTAGTTAAACTATGGTACTCCATAAAGGTATATTCCAGCCAGCCAACACAAGGGCTGAAGTGGATCTGGCTGTACAAACAGGGAAAGTTCTCCAAAATATATTATCAAGTGAAACTACAAAGTCACATTTCTATGTTTTCAGTATGTGCCCACTGTCACAAACATACAGAGACATGCATAGAGAAATCTCTAGAAGGATACATGAGATATTCAAAATTCTGGTATCTGTTTTTTAATTTTGAGTGTCTAGAACAAGAGGAAAGCTTTCTTTTCACTGTTCATTATTGTGTACCATTTGAAATAGTACAAACTATACTCCTTTTTCAAAGTTAAGGAATGTAAATATATACCATGCAGATTGTAGAGGGCAGAGAGCCCTTAGAGAAGTGGTCTCATCTTGGCATTACAAATGAACCCATTCCAGGGAGCCAAGTAAAGAGAACTGAGTCTGGGGAACACACTACAAGCCTGTGGTGATGTCGGGAGACTTGGAAAGCCACATGGGTCAGAGAGGCAGCCCAGTTGAGCAACAATAAGAGTGTTGCTGGAACCCAGAGGCCAGCGCTGACTCCAAAATCATCCTCTGGCTTCTGGATGAACACACTTGAAAGTTAATTAACAAAAAAAGCTGGGAAATTAGTTTACAGGGATCCATTCCCTGCATATCGACTGAATAGGAGCAAGGTACAACAAATCAGAGCTCATTCCGAGCCTGGCACATTCTGCTTTGCTGGTGAGTCCTCTACAAAGATGAAACAGAAATGACTCATCAAGCAATGGAGGTGCTGTGAAGAAAGTTAAAGGACAGGATGAGGATGCCATAGCTGCAAGCCAGCAGGAAACTTTTGAAGGACTGAGGAGGCCAACCCAGATGCAGTATATGGACATGAGTTTGGTACTAGAGCGCAAGTGCCGCTGTGCGTGGTTTTGAATATTAGACGTTTATAGGGAAATATAATGAAGCAATGTGAGGGGTGAATTTGCCTGGTGTTTGTACAGAGGACAGATGGAAGGAGACTTCAGCTTGAGTTTAGGGTGCCTTTAGAAATCCCACTTGAGCATTTTTGATTTTGCATCATTAATATTGGAGCCATTACTGGACAAGCCCAATTTGATCTAACATGTTTTTATTTGCCTTTCAGCATTTGGAAACATGAGATACTTCAAGATCACAGAGCGCTGTATTTCCCAGTAGGAAATCCACATCTTCTTTTAATTTTCCACAGTAACTTTCCCTTTGATAAGACACAGTAATAAGGGCTGTGCTACTAATTCTTAGTGGGAAAAAAATGAAAATTTAGAGGCCACATGCCGGATCCTCTTGATCAAAATATTTCCTTTGAAGTATTCAGGTCATGGAGCCTGGGGCCAGTGTTTTTCTCAATTAGTCATGCAAGAGCCTCGGTTCTCAGTTTTTGAGACACAGTTTCAGGCTCTGGGTCAGGTCTCCTCCTCCCTGGATTCTTTATTAGGGTCAGCTTAGCTTTGTCTCTCCCACATTCCGTTTTTTGAAGATATCACCTTCTTCCTCTTTGGGTGATAACTATTGTGAAAAGAATTCTGATGCCACAGGGATCAGCTCACAACCATAGCCAAAATACCCAGTAGGACATGCTTGAGCTGGAGCTGGGACAACGATGTGGCCTCTCAGTGGATGAGACTTGGTTTTAGCCATGTTGCTTACCATAGGTAACAGAGAATAAAGCCTGGCACCTGGTTCCAGCTGCCCTTTGGATTTGGCTTCATTGTGGTCTTAATGTGGTTAGAAGAGGCAATGCTTTCTCCTTTTAGAAGAAGCTAATTTGAACCAGGTTTTGGTGGTTTGTAATCTTAAGAACCTTGTCATATACCATTCTTCAGGAGTACACAAACTCTGGATAACCAATGACTTTCATCACATTTTCAAAGGAATCAGGAACTTAATGCAGGTGAATGATCCTTTTTCTTGCCACTCTGGATGGGTTATTTGCTGCACCTTGCTCCTGTGTTTGTTACCCTTGGTTTCTTTATCTAGATGTGAGCACAGTTGAACTCAGGTGTACACCAAAGCCAGGGATCTCCACTTTCAGCAATCTGGGAGACCTTCTTGGAAGAAGTCTCTTTCTGGAAGAAACAGCTATGGGGAAGCAGAGTTTCCTGTTGGGCAACCTGAGGTGTATGGATTATGTGAAAGGCACCCCGGCAGAACATGAATGCTGGAGTCAGGTATTTGGATTCCAGATATTATTCCAGCTGACTCTGTGACTTTAGGAGTGGCCTAACTTCTCTTTGTTTTATTCCTCTCACTTCTAAAATGGGGAAAGCCTTTGCCCATGAGCTAGACTGGATCAACATCTTACCAGTTTTAAAGAATGGACAGAAGAGCAAGGTTCTCCCAATTGTTCTAGTGGAAGTCCCAGAATTTATTCTGATTGGTCAGCCTTGGGTCACTTGTCCATTGATGAACCAATAAGGAGGCTGGAACAGTCTGATTAGTTATTTCTGATTCTTATGAACAACTGGGGCACTTGTTAAGAGATAGGGCTATGAAGCCACAGTCTGTGAGTGGGGTAGGGTTGGCTCTCTAAATGAAGGCAGGCATCTTGGGGGCAGCACAAAGGAAGAGGGACCTGGGAGACACCACAGACTCCACTATGGTGGGGTCTGAGCCTCCTGGGTGTGGGGAATCACATATGACATTTTTCTGAACACAAAGTTAAACACTGTGGGCATGCAGAAGGCACTCAATAAATGATTCCCTTTATCCTGGCTGTTCACAAGCCTGACTCATATTATAACCTCCTTGACTCCAAGTACTATGATTCATCTTGTTTCTTAGGCAAGAAAACCTGGTACTATACTTGTAGCCAGAAATACAGCATAAATATTGCTTTAAAAAAATCTTTCAAAGCTGGGAATGGCAGTGAACAGACTGAACAGCAGGCCCTGAAAGGGTTGGGGCCGATGATCTGTAAAATGCACAATGGGCTGCGCTGCTCTGGAGTGATAGGAGGCCCTCAGACAGACACTAGGCAGGGCATTTCTCTACTGGGAGAGGACAGTGGATGTTGAGTTTCTGTGGGAGTCCCCACACGGAGGCCATCACTGTGGGTCAGGGCTCTGGCCAGTCGGGCATGGAGGCCTCTCCAGACTTTGCTCTCTGGTTAATGTGCAGTGGAGACCAAGTGTCCACAGGTAGTATACTCGATGTGAATGAAGCACAAGTTTTTATTTTAATTGATTGATTTTTGAGATTTATTTCTTTATTTGAAAGAGTTACAGAGAGAGGAGGACACTGGGAGAAAGATCTTCCATTCACTGGTTCATGCCCCCAAAATGGCCACTATGGTCCAGGTTGGGCCAGAATGAAGCCAGGAGCCAGGAGCTTCATTCAGGTCTCCCAGATTGGTGGCAGGGACCCAAACATGTGGGTCATCTTCCACTGTTTTTCCTAGGCCAATGTCAGGGAGCTGGATTGAAAGTGGAGCAGCTAGAACACAAATAAGTTCCCATATGACATGAGATGCCAGTGTTTGGGGCAGAGGTTTTATTGGCTATGCCAAAGTTCTGGCCCTGGGAAAAGTTCTTAAAAGCTAAGATAATCCAACCAATAGAAAAATACAGATGAAGCCTGCCTAACTAAATGTCACAGTACGAGGGAATTATGATATTGCTAATAATATCCTACTTTTATTTTCTTGCCAGTAGCCTGGAGATGCTTTAGTTGAATGGATTAGGTGATCCTGATACCTGTGAGAATTAGGATAACAGCCTTAAGAAGGACTGTCTTTTGTATTTTTTGTACAAAGAATACTCTGGGGGAAATCCTATTTGATGATCCTAACAAGTGATTTGAAATATGTACATATATATATACACACATAGATATGCACATACACACATATACACAAACATACACATACACATACACACAGACTACATGGACATGTGTATTCAATGCTCCTATTGGTGGTGAGAGAGGAAGACCATGAAAAGGAATATCTCCTGAAACAGCTGTTACGGTGAGGGGCCAGAAGCAAAGCAGTGCGTGAGTGGCTCTGAAGCACATGCACAGCTGGTGGAGGAAGAGGACGGGAAGGGCCTGATGGTGGACAGGCTACCAGCACTACCTGCTTGGAAATCCTTCAGCCCCTATGGTCTCCATGGGATCTATCAGAACCGTACATGCCCCTTCCATCAAAGAGGTGAGTGACGAGAGTTAGGCACCGGACTTAAAGCTGGTCCGATATGAACATTCCTACCATCCTAGTCGTGATCCACTTGAATCAAGAGCCGTTTTCCCAGAAATACATATTGGAATCAGTGAGCTTGGCAGGTCCATGGATCTCTGGTGGATGAAGATGATACTTAGCTGCTGGTGCCATGGTCTTTGTCATATGGTAGAAGTTCCTGTACAGAGGTGCAGAAGGACGAATCAGGATGGGCAGCAGGTTTGTGCATTTTAGGCCTGCACTCCTTTTGTTCCTGAGGCCTCCCTGCCGTCCCTATGCCTCAGTCCATCCCTTGAGCCTCTTGAACCTGTGTACTCTTTCACTTTTTTTTTTTTTTGCTTTAGCAGTTTCCAGTGGCTTCTGCTACTTGCAACTAAAAGAGCCCCTACAGCACAGATACCTCAAATGGCCCAGAGAAGATAGAGAGCTGGAAGGTAGTTGGCTGGGGCTGTAGAGGAAGACTGGGGACTTGTTTGAGAGGTACGGAGCTTTGCAAGATGAAAACCTCAGGAGGCTAGCTGCACAGCAGTGTGAATACACTTAATGCTCCAGGACTGTGCTCTTAAAAAGTCAAGATGGCCAATTTTTATGTTGTGCATGTTTTAGTGCTATTAAAAACAATAGTGAAAAGGTAGGAAGCAACCAAACAACAGCTTTCACACCTTTACATTCGATAGTGGGTGGCAGGGGAAATTGCAGTTATACTTCATTTTGGGGCAAAAATTGTACCTGTAATGACCAATTTGTTTCCACCTATAGGCACCCTCTTTATTCTGCCAGAAACAGGAATCACGGTCTCTTGAAGAGAAGAGAAGCTTGCTGCACTCTCTGTGTTTTGACCACATCCACATAATGCATTCTTGTGCTTTTAGTTTGTTTTATAAATGCCCACATAACAAATAATGATATTTGTAAAAAGACTCTGAGAAGAAAACAACAAAATCTACTTCCCCCAGGTCTCCGGTCAAGGGTCAACCTTGCCGTGGGTTCACTACAATTATCTTGTGGACATCAGCTTTTTGTCTGAGCTTGAAGCTTTCCTCACCCCAGTCTGACTCTTCCCTGCCCTTCAAGATCCCATTGTTGGTCACCCCTGCTGGATGTGACCTCATGTTAATAGCACGGATCTGTTAAGCTAAGCTATAATGAGTAATGCAGAAATAAATTGGCTCCAGCAGCAGCAAACTGATTCAGTTCCTTCCAAAATGATACACCAATGCTGTGGGGCCCTCAGCCCTGCTGCCAATTTCCACCAGCACAAACAACTAACCGTTGCCTGGGCAGCTGTGCCCATGTGGGAGGGAGGTCGTCAGCCTAGACTCCATCGAGGCCCACCAAGAGCAAAAAAGAGAGAGTTTATTCTCAGCTCAATTTAATTTTTTTTTGTACTGAACTGCAAGGCAGTGGCTTCCACTGGGCACAACCTGGTCCCCATCCATGCCACACATTCTGTTTCCTCTAAAGCCTCCTGGACTGGGTGGCTGAATGAAGGCGACAAGGCAGTAGCTACACTGTTTGAGGGAAATTTTCATCAAGAACTGAGCCAGAAGCAAAGTGATCCACAAGGACAGGATTTCAAGAGAGAAATTAAGGAAGAAGTGAAGCCACCAACTATGGTGCTGGGATCCCCCATGGGTGCTGGTGCCTGTCCTGGATGCTCCCATTCTGATCCAGCTCCTTGCTGATGGCTTGGGAAAAACAGTGCAAGTGTTTGGGCTCCTGCTACCCCAGATGTAGTTCCTGGCTCCTGAATTCAGCCTGGGCCAGGGCTGGCTGTTGTGACCAGTGGCTGGAAATCTTTCTATCTCTCTCATTCTCTCTGTCATTCTGGATCCAAGCAAATAAGTAAACATTTTATGAAAATAAAGATGAAACTCGAGAGCTGAATTGTGCTGGAAAGACTGAGACAAAACAGATGGATAGCTTTGTCCTCTTAGACCTCAAAATATTTTGTGCATATTTATGTATATAATGATCTTATTCAAAGGCAGATAAATCCCAAATATGCTATTAAAAGCACACAAATCTTCAAAACTCACTTAAGGGGAATTGATTTGTAGAGAGAGAGAATCCCTCTCTAGCACTAAATAGACAGAGATTGTCATGAACTATTGTGAAGAAAGTGAGTCTGAGTTTAAAAAGAAGACAGGTGCCATGGATAGAAGGCACTGGACCTGCCTGCAGAATCCCATTTGTTTTATTATATTTTTGACAATCTTTACATAGTTAATTACGGTGAAAAGGTTCAAGGGCTATAGGGAAATGGATAAGACTATTATTTCCATATTGTTTCCTTCATGTATCTGAGGTAAAGGGGGATATTGAGGGAGAAGCCCTACTCAGTTTTCCACCCACCTCAAGTCCCAGACGTGGGGCATGCTCTGAGATACTTGCTCAAGTGGTTTTGATAGTTCACCAGTTATAAATCGCTGCCAATCTCGCCACTTTGAGCACGATGAGGTCGTTGAAGAATCCACTGATTGACATAGTCCATCATAGAGTCTCCATTTGCCCAGTGTTTCGCTGCCAACATATAGCTGAGGTGGTTGATTGACTTGTTTTGTCCTCTGTCTTTTCTTGGCTAGGGTTCTGAGTCCAGCATTTGGATTGGGGAGATCCCCAAAGAAACTTTGAGGTATTCCCACACTAGATTCTTGTATGTTCTAGCAAGCACAGAGATTCCCATTTGTTTTATTGAGCTAAATGCAAAAGGTATTTTAAAGGGCAAAGTGCAAGTTCCAGCAAGTCCTTTGGCCTGAAATGTGTGTGTGTGAGAGAGGGAGAGAGAGAGAGAGAGAGAGAGAGAGCGAGCGCAACTCCTCTGCCTATGCCTCACATTAACGTTCTGAGCAGTAGCAAAATGATTTGATTTGACCAAATATGAGATGCTATTAGTAAAAACAGAATTGAAATAAATCACCAATGTACAGACGCTGCTGCAGGGATTTGAGGGAAGGTGAGATACAGAAGACTGTGCAGCATGGAAAAAAAAAAATTAACACTGCTCCCTTCTGAGCATCCGTGCTGGTGGAAATGCTGTAGTGAAGCTGCCAGCCCTCTCTGCTGGAAGCGACTATATCACTGAGGTCAACTCTGCCCACTTCCCAGGGCATGTGGGCCTGCAGCAGCCCTTCCGGTGCCCTTGGTGCTGTTTTTCTCCTTCTGTTTCAAAAGTCTCACGCATACACCAGAGTGCATCTGTAACTACCTCTACGAAAATGTGACTCCTTTTTTCAAGATGCCTAGTGGCTTTGGTGTAGAAAAAAAGGGATGAAAAAATGATGGTATTTTGGTGGTTAATAAATTTTGAAATGCACACACCATTTTTTCCTAATGTGCATTTCCATGAGCTTTCTGAAGCTCCCTCATATTTTGCTCCTTGCAAACTTGTTGAAAATTGGCAAATTGGGCCCAGCGGCGTGGCCTAGTGGCTAAAGTCCTCGCCTTGAACGCCCCGGGATCCCATATGGACGCCGGTTCTAATCCCGGCAGCTCCACTTCCCATCCAGCTCCCTGCTTGTGGCCTGGGAAAGCAGTTGAGGACAGCCCAATGCATTGGGACACTGCACCTGCGTGGGAGACCTGGAGGAGGTTCCCGGTTCCCGGCTCGGATCGGCGTGCACCGGCCCGTTGCGGCTCACTTGGGGAGTGAATCATCGGATGGAAGATCTTCCTCTCTGTCTCTCCTCCTCTCTGTATATCTGACTTTGTAATAAAAGAAATAAATCTTTAAAAAAAAGATAAGAAAATTGGCAAATTATAAACAGGATGTGTCTAGTCACTTTAACCCCAGAGTCCCATTGATGCCACCCCTCTCTGATAACTCTGCTCATCCAGGGACCATGCACCACTCTCATTCTGCCCGCCCTCTATTCCATTCCTCAGACTTCTCTCTTCTAGGAAATAACAAGGATGGATGGCCTGACATACCCCAGGGAAGAAACCCATAATTTAGTTGGGACATACGTTTTCAGAAAGGTCTTGCAATCCAGATACTGCTACAGGCAGGTATTTAAAATACAGCAGGAGTCCAGCGAGAGGAGGAGAGTGGGAGCAGCTGAGTGGCAAGCCATTCTCTCTGAGAATTAACCAGCTTCCTTTCCAAAAAAACATGCCAAGTCGTTTTTCTACTCATGAGAACAAAAGTTCTTGGTATTTGAACAAGGTGACTACTGCCAGCTTTAACCAGAATGACAGCACTGCAGCTGCAATACTGCTGCACCTCTGTTGGCACCCAGCCACAGAGGTCTCCACGCCACCTCTCCACATTGTGCCTCTTTATAATGCCTGTGTGGCCCAGGTGTAAGTGGAGCCAGGATGAAATTTAGGAAACAGAGTTCTCTCTCTCTCTCTCTCTCTCTCTCTCTCTCTCTCTCTCTCTCTCTCTCTCTCTCTCTCTTTCTTCTTCTTCTTCTTCTTCTTCTTCTTCTTCTTCTTCTTCTTCTCTCCAAAGCCAGGAGCCAGGAGCCTCTTCCTGGTCTCCCATGTGGGTGCAGGGTCCCAAGGCTTTGGGCTATCCTAGGCTGCTTTCCCAGGCCACAAGCAGGGAGCTGGATGGGAAGCAGAACCGCCAGGATTAGAACTGGCACCCATATGGGATCCCAGCACATGCAACGCAAGGATTTTAGCTGCTAGGCTACCACACTGAGCCCCAGAGTTCTCTTTTTTAAAAATAAGATTTATTTATTTGAAAAGCAGAGCATACAGACATGAGAGATCTTCCATACTGTGGTTTACTGCCCTGGCTGGAGTGGGCCAGGGCAAAACCAATAACCTGACTCCATCCTGGTCTCCCACATGGTTGCAGGGGCTCAAGCACTTGGGCCATTTTCCACTGACGTCAACGAGCTGGATCGAAAGTGGAGCTCAGGGGCTGGTGCCATGGCTCAACAGACTGACCCTTCACTTTCAAGCACTGGCATCCCATGTCTGGGTACCAGTTTGTATCCCAGCTACTTCACCTCCAATCCAGATCCTTGCTTATAGCCTGGGAAAACAGTAGAGGGTGGCCAAATCCCTTGTGACCCTGCACCCATGTGGGAGGCCCATAAGAGTCACCCAGCTCCTGGCTTTGGATCAGCTCAGGGGAGTGAACCAGAGGATGGAAGATCTACCCTTCGGTGTCCCTTTTTCTCTCTATTAATCTACCTTTGAAATAAAAATAAATAAATCTTTTTTAAAAAAATTAAAAATGCAGAGCTCAAACTCATGCATATATAGGATGCTGGCAGGGCAAATGGAAATTTAACCCATTGCACAAAGATGCCAACCCTGAGAAAGTGTTTGGAACTTGTCATTCTGATGTTGAGGTGGCATCCAGACCTATGTCACCAGCCTTAACAATTATGATCTGCTTAGGGAGTGTTGATTTATAGGACAAAAGCCATAATGCTATTGTCAAAAATGGCCTCAAGGTAGGCATGTGCTGTATTGTTATCATGGCTAGTTTCAAGAAAAAGGTAATACAGACTCTTCTTGTCTAGCTTTCAGGTGGTGGGGAAGGTCTGAGGTTGGCAGCTGCCAAAACTATTGGGTTTGTTGAGCGGATGTGCAGGAGAGAGGGTGTCCAATGCCACACAAGCAAGCAAAGCAATGAAGGATTACTTGGAGAATTAAATATCTGCTGTATTTGTGAAGCTGTTTTTCCCATTGCTTCTCTGAATCCAGACCAGGTCTAGTTCCTATAAGTGCTTATGTATGCATGAGTTCTAACTCTTTGAAACAGACTCCATGCACCAACAGAAACACACCAGGCAGATTTTAAGTCATTGCCACCAAGTGTGCGTGTGCATATGTGTAGCATTTTGATTGCATTGGGACAGAACTGAACAGCATCTTTCTGGCATTATTTTTAGATTGTTGTAAGGACTTCACAGTATGAGAAAGCCAAAGGAGAGAATCAGTTTGTTTCCGATTCTGTTTGAAGAGTAGTTTGATGTGCCCAAAGAGTTTCAGAAAATGAAGAGAGCGCATCCCAGGTGTAACTGATTCTTTTGATGTCAATTTGCAGATGAGGTAGAAAAATTTAATTTTGTGGCTCATTTGCGGTTTTGCCATTTATTTGTTTACTCAGTTGGCTAACATTGATTGGGTATGTGAATGTCAAGTTCACAATGACTGCCCATACCTGAACACTTGAGACACACCTCTTTATTCAGAGAGAATGTTGTACTGTGGGGTTCTGGGGTTTTGGAGGGAAGGCCACTATATCAGACACATGGAGTAGCCCTCCACCATGGCCTACTGATTCTTTTAAGTTCAGAGACACCATTCACATGGCTTATGGGTAGTTGACTGCAGCTTCTGTGAGCTTTCTGTTTCCACAAGCCATGATAAAGGCAAAGTATTCTGGACCCTGGCACAGAGGAAGGAAACTAATCATTACTTACTGAATACCTACTAGGTTCTTGATGCAAGGAAGAAGATAAAAAAGATGTGTCCTTCAGCAACTCCAGTCTTGCTGGAGTGACCAAACTAGCATGGGAAATGGCATAGACACCAGAAGAGAGATCATCTCCCCACAAGCATTCCCTAAGCTCCTTCTGTAGGGATAGGATAAGTATCTTAGAGTGCCTGAAAATGCAAACCTTAGGATCCAGTCCCTGTCATTGATGGCTTACTGTCTAAGGGCCATATGACAACATGATAGGCTGGAGTCACAGAGAGTTGTGGTGGCCCAAGACAGCAAGTGGTGGTACCCACTGGAATTCAGGGCAGCCTTTCAAAGGGAATGAGTGGGAATGAGTGGGACAATTAATTGCTTAAATCGAGATCTGAAGCATGGAGTTTAGCTATCACTTGGGATTCCAGCAACCCGTATACATTGTGGTGTCCAAGGTCAAGTGCTGGTCCCACCTCTGGCCCAACACACAGGAAGGCCTGGGAGGCAGCGAGCTCAAGTGCTTGGCTTCATTTCATCCCTATGGAGACCAGATGGAGTTCTGGCTCCTGGCTTCAGCCTGGCCTACCCCTGACTGATGAAATGACTTCCCCTGACTTGGGAAATGAACCAACAATTGGGAGATGGCCTGCTATCTCTTTCTTTCAGGTAAATTTTGTGAAATCAAAGGAGAAGAATATGAGATCTGATCTCAAAATCCTATGAACAGTGAATCTGAAGGGGAGAAGAGCTTCTAAATTTGCCTACTCCTCCATGGCCTTGAATAAACACACATACATGAAAAGTATTTATTTATTACTTTCCTTTCCATTCTTTTATTCATTTAGCACACTTTCTTAAAGTCTTGGTGCCAGCAAGATTCAGTGATGCTAGAGTCCCTATGATTCAAAGCCTTTTATCCTGGTGGGAAACCAAACAAAATTCTATCGGATTTTGGTAGATGCTGAAGATGAAGGTGGGAAGGAATTGGTTTTTCACATCACATGTTCTGGTGATGGCAGGCCCTTGGAAAGGGAATATTTGACCTGAGACCTAAAAGATAAGAATTGGACACTTATGAGGAGCTGGTGATGAAGAACAAGAGGATCTTTGAAACTAACAGAGGTGGGAAATCTTTGTGGAGCATGTTGCCTGGACCTTGACCCCTCTCAAGTCCCTGTGAGAAAGACTTGACCATGGGTTAAGACAGGGTGGGTTATGCCACAATAAAAGGCAACTGAATTTCCTTGCATTGTAACAGGTCAGCTTTGCATCACACTTATGGCCGGGGGAGAATCAGATGCAGCTTGGCAACATGAGCTGGCTCTTGTGCAGGTGGTAAGAGAGGACATGAAAGCATGATTAACCCATGGCAGCTCCTATGGCTTCACCTAAACTGGCCATCAGTTCACACCTAACTCCAGCGTACAACTTCAGGCTGTACCAGAACAAGCATTGTCTTATCAATAGTGCTGATATCGCTTCCTGATCTGGGCTACGACCTCAAACATTTTTGTCAGGAAGTCTGGTCAACTTCCAAGTGATTTGGTCTCAGCCCATCGGAGCTCTCTGAGTGAAGGACTGGCTTCCGCTGACTTCTCTGAGTTGTGCAGAGCTACCATGCCCCATAGACTAAAATAACACAGATTCATTTCTCAGAGTCATTCTGGAGGCTGGAAGCCAAGTCAGGGCTGGCACCTTCTGTGCCTGGTGAAGGTCGCCCTCGCAGGTCACAGACAGCACACGCTCTCTGAATGTTCAAGGCCCTTTTGTCAGTCTGTCTGAGCCAATCCCATCCTGAGGGCATCACCTCTGTGACTTCGACTGAATTTAATTACTGCCCAAAGGATGGTTAGCATTACGGGGCAGTGTTTAGCACAAGTGTGTGAGTGTGTGTGGGGTTGTGTATGTGTGTATGTGAGGTGTGTGTGTGGTATATATGTGTGGGAGTGGTATGTTGGTATGTGTATATGTGAGTGGTGAATGTGTGGTGTATGTCTATATGTTGTGTGTGTGTGGTTTTTTGTGTGTGATGCATGTGTGTTATGTCTAAGGATGTGTTTGGAGTTTACATGGTATATATGTGTGTTGTGTGTATATGTGATGTATGTGAATGTGATATTGTGGTGTTTGTGTATGTGGTGTGTTATACATATGTGATATGCATACTGTGTAGTATGTGTCTCCTGTGTAATGTGTGTGCTGTGTGATGTGTGTGAGGTATATTAGGGTGTATGGTATGTGTGTTATGTGCATATGTGATATACGTGTGTGGTGTATGTTGTATATAAGTGTGTATGTTGTGTAAATGCGTTATGTGTATATGTGATTCAAGTGTTTGCATGAGTGTGGTGTATGTGGCATGTGTGTGAGTGCATGTGGAGGATGTGTATTTTATGTGTTAATGAGTGTGTGATGTTGGAAATGTGTGTAGGAATGGAGGAGGCATATTCAGACAATAGCAGGCCCCCTCCCCCCGTGTTGGATGGCCTTTCAAGACCAGCTTTATTAGTAACGTTTCTCTATTGCCTGGAAGTGAAAGAGACTGTGGACCATAAAATCTCCAAAGACTTTGCCAAGAAAATGTACCCTCATTTCGGTTTCCTTGAGGACTCTAGGAGCCACAGAGAGGAGGAAGGCCCCACGAGTGGAAGTGCCCACAAGAATTTGTAGAAGAGAGAGGAAGAAGGAGAACAAGTAGTGAAGGGGGGCTTGACCTGAGACCTGGGGAGGTGGTGGGAGGATGAGGGGAGCGGGACCAAGCCGGTATTACAGACCACTCTCCAGTGTTCTCAGCAGCAAAAACCTGCAAAGCCACGCGCTAATCTCCTTGAATCCCACTTCCCTAATCCCTGAGATGCCAAATGCTCAGAGATCTATCAGGTAAAGCTTCCAGGTTCTTCAGTATCCACAAAGAAAACGTGGTAGGTGGAAAATAATCCAGGGCTTGAGTTTTTCATGACAGTGAGAAAATGCCAGGAGATGCATGGGCAAAAAAAGAAAGAAATATGAATGATTTGAAACATCTCTAATGAAAGATGTGGGATGAAGTACATGTGGCAGCCTCAGTGCCCATGTGGGAGGGAACAAACCACAGAAGAGAAGGGTGTCCTATTAGGGGTAAAGTTCAAGACTGGGGAGTACTTGCCAGAGCTCAGCTGGGTAGAATTTTCATTGTAAGACTCCTTGCTTGGAGAGACGAGATGGCGTCCTATCTGTGTTATGAACAGTTGAGGGCTCAGAGTGTGCAGACATGCTATAGGATTTGGTCAATGAGTGTGTGTACACACCACTTCTCCATACACACAGACAGCAAGGGTTTAGGACCACCCCTGAGTCTGGTCCGCCAGCATGCATGCCCTTTGCTGTTCGGACAGCGATGGGTTTCACAGAGGGACTCCCTTTTCCAATACACAGCTTCTTCCCACCACTACTCCAAAGTTGGATAAATGATCAGATTTGGCCCATAAGAATACAGCATCAACCAAATGACTGGTTTGAAAACTGTAAGTGACCCAAACTGGACCAATCATTCTAGAAGGTCAACTACCAAGACTTGCCTGCAAGGGTGGGAAGATCAGTCCTCTTTTTCTCCTGGGGTTGCAGTCTGTAGGTTGCCCATCTGAAGTGGCCAGCAGCCATCTTCGCCTCCAAATGGGAGAGTGAAATGAAGCCACAGGAAGTAACTAGACTGAGCACTGGGATTCCGCTGCGCTTAAGGTTAGATGGAGCCTTGGACATCTCTTATGCTAAGCCTCCACACTCTTTTCATACCTTAAGACCGAGTGTGCAGCTGTGTTTCTATCACTGAAAAGACCCTGATGTTGTGCCCACTGCCTCTGGCAGCAAGCCTACGCATGCTCCATGTTCCGCCAGCTTTTGAAGTCTCCACGATGTCCATGGAAAATGCTTACCATACCACATTTTGAAACAGCTCTGCATGGATTTCTTTGCATGAGCACCCTTGTCCAAGGATATGTAATTATATACACCAACAGTAGTTATCTCTTCTCTGAGAATTAGAACTTTGTACTGTTTTCCAATTGTCTATGTGTATCTTCTAATTATAGAGAAAATGAACACACATTGTTCCTATAATAAAGAAGCTGTTCTTAACTCTAGAAATAATAGATTATTTTTTCATGGTGTACAAAGACTGCTATCCTTCCTCTTAAAAGATACTTATTATAAAGTTGGCATGTGAAATAGTGGTCTAAATCACTACCTGCAATGCCAGTATTCCAAATAGGTTCTGATTCTTATGCCAGCCACTCCACTTCCAATTCAGCTCCCTGCTTTTGACCTGGGGAGAGAAGAGGAAGATGGCTCAAGTCCTTGTGCCCCTGAGCCCATCTGGGAGACCCAGAAGAGGCTGCTGGCTCCTGCCGTTGGATCAGCTCAGCTCCGGCTCCAGCTCCTGCCATTGTGACCATTTGAAGAGTGGACCAGCATATAGCCGAGATATCTCTCTCTCTCTCTCACTCTCTCTCTTTCTCTCTCTCCCCCTCTCTCTTTCTCCTTCTCCCTGTAAATCTTCCTTTCAAATAAGAATAAATAAATAAATCTTTAAAGAATATTTATGAAAAAATGATGCAAGGAAACCCAATTTTTTGCATCAAAATAGTTATCATTTTTTATTGGAAAGGTGAATATACAGAGAGGAGGAGAGACAGAGAGGAGGATCTTCCGTCCTATGATTCACTTCCCAAGTGAGCGCAATGGCTGGAGCTGAGCCAATCTGAAGCCAGGAGCCAGGAGCTCTTCCGGGTCTCTCACACAGGTGCAGGATCCCAAGCCTTTGAGCTGTCCTCGACTGCGTTCCCAGGCCACAGGCAGGGAACTGGATGGGAAGCGGGACTGCCGGGATTAGAACTAGCGCCTATATGGGATCCCAACGCATGCAAGGCGAGGACCTTAACCACTATGCTATCGCACCGGGACCAATAGTTATCTTTTAATCCCATTTTCTGTGGACTTTTTGAAGTATCTTCTTACTACTAACTTCTTCTTAAGTAAACAAGTGAATGTGGTTTGGATCTCAGCCTAAATGTGAGATCTTGGAGAAGTGATTCAAGCTATTCCTGCCTGTGTCCTCATCTGCAAAATGGGACAATCCCATGCATCCCATTTGCATGTTATTGCTTCACACTAGTGCAGGTGCAGCTCTCAACAAACATCAGTAGCTCACCTCAGATCCACCTGCCAACTCAGGAAGAGATGCCACATGGCCCATGTAACAATGATACATGCCTCGGAGCCTGTTCTTAGAACAGACTGGGATTTCCTCATGGGCACCTCCTGCTGCCTTGAAAGCATGCAACAGGCCAAGTGAGGGGAATGTATGGCCCTGGAGCCCCAGGGGCAGGGAGCAGCAGGAGAAGTGGGAGTGCTGAGGGGGCTCCTCTGCAGGTGCCTGTCAGTGGGAGCAGCTCCAGTCAGAACAGAGCCTCACCTCCCTGTTTCTTTGGAACTTCTCTAAGAGCACCACAGCCAGATTTGGGGAGTCATTTGTGGGTCTGTTGCCTGCATAGTAATTGAATCATGAAGCCCTGATAATTCACTCCCAGCGGCAGTTTCCACCTGAAGCCTGAAATTGTTCACATATTACAGACAAAAAGGCAAGCTCTAAGCAGAGGTCACTAAGGCGCCCTTCTCTTCTCACTCCATGCCCTGGGTTCCCTTTCTCTCGGGCATATGGCAGGGTGGCCCTCCACATGCCTCTGAGCTTTGTCAACTCCCCCATGTCAGAACACACACAGGTCTTTTCTTCTTGGGCCCTGCACTTGCCCTGTTACCATAGAAACAGCTGCCTGTGTCAGAGCACCTCGGAGAGGATAGGAAAGAGGCACGAGCTGCTGCCATAGTAACACGCAGCTCCACAGCAGCATCCCACACTCCCTGCCATCTTGTTTCCAAAGAGGAGGAAGGGTTGGTGGGGACACCTGAGTCCTTTCCCAAGGCTGGGAAGTCAACAACTGGACTCTCATCAATAATCCAGGCAGCTGTGGTTGGGAGGGGGAGAAGCAGATTATAAGTTCAGTCCTAAAATGACCACATTGGCCAAAGCCCATGTGAAACCATAGCATCAGTGGGGTCATCCATTGTTGACAATGTTGAATTTTTATACTAACATCAGGCTGGCCATGATTAACACAATGCATGACTTCCTGGCTTCAGATTCTAGCCTTACCAACAAGGCTGGGTCACCATGGGCACATTGATTAGTCTGTGTCTCAACACTCTTATTTGTAAAGTGATGATTTTATTATCCGTGCCTTCCAACAGGGTTACTGTCAGAACTAAGCCTCCGAATTGATGAAAAGCTCACAATCCCATCACACAGTCAACATCTGCCAGTGAATGCTCACTATGCCACTTGTCCCTGCTAAAAATGAGCGAACATTTACGAGGGCTTAATCTGTGCTAGGTGTTGTGCTCATGACACTCTGCTTTCAGAGTGGTCTGCCATCCATTAGCTCACTGGAAGTACTGGGAGACTGGGTTCCACCAGTCCTACCTCTGGAGCTTGTGTTACCAATAGGGCAAACCCAACCCAACTCTTTCATACCTAAGACACCAGTACGCGCAGAGCATATGACAGACACACAGTGCCTCTGGGCTGTTGTCATTTCTGGGCAGGAGAGATGGAAGCAATGAAAAGGGGAAATGTGGAAAGGCTCCTTTGGAAGGTGTTGGTGGAAATCAGAAATAAGAAAGTTTGAGGGAGGCCAAGCTATGGGCAAACATAGTGGCCTCCTGCACTTTCCTTTTTTTAAAATTCTTTTAGTTTGATAATCTTTACATAGTTGATTAGGGCACAGTGAGATGGGGAAGTCCATGGGAACCAGCCTCCTGTCCCCCAGATACATGAACAAAACCACTCGTCCATCAACAGTGAAAATCAACCAGGAGCTGCTTTGTGCACGACACGATATGATGTGTTAAGCAAGTTCATGTCTATCACATCCACGAGATGTCATGACTATTGGTAATGTTATTATTAAGCAAAGTAAGGACAAGGGAGGACAGATTTCCAATTCAAAAAATCTAGCATTTTTCCAAACGGAGCTCAGAAAGCAAAGCGTCCCAATGGTGTTTGCTGCCACTAACCCCTAAACGTGTTGTCATGTCCATGTCCAAAGGAAATTAAAGTATCCTGAAATAATATTCATATACGTATGAATGATGCCTTTGATATCGTACAATGTATTCTGACATGCTTTCACAGTCACAAGTCAATGCTGACAGAGACTGATAGAGACCTTGTGTGACTCCTGAATACATTGAGCCACAGCGGCTGTGAAGGCAGATACCGGTGGTTCAAGCTCCAAGACCACCAGTCACTGCTGTGGAGACTTCACAGCCAAGTTCCCACCCTTCTCTAGCCCTGACATGCAAGGTAGGAGGAAAGCTCATGGCCTACAAGGACTGTTACGGATATGTGCTGGGGGGTCTTCATTAGGCACTTAGCATCAAAGGGCCGCTACACCAGGAGAACCGTCACTGCTGTCACTCTTATGGTGGTGGCTGATTTGAAAGACTGTGGAAGGTGGCAAATGCACCCAATCACACTCACTTGAGAGTTGAAGGCTGGATAAAGCAGAAGGAGAAGACATACTTGGGAGAAAGAAGAGCACATTGACAAGGAAGGCTGGGACGAAGAATCTCAGTGTGGTAAAACAGAAAGAATGTGTGTTTGAGGGAAGGACAGAGAGGGAGAGAGATGGGGACAGGTGCTATTTGTGCTCAGAAAGCCTTCATACACAATATTATCTTTTTCTTGCAAAATTCTCGGGCTCGTTTGTTTGGAGACCACTGCAAAACAGATTCCACAAGCAGCTACTGTGACCCAGGCCAATTTGGTAGCCTGGGATACACTAATCAAAAATTATACTTTGTTTTCTGTCAACTTCTGTCCAAGGATGATCTTAAGTATGGGTCTGAGCACACAGTTTACCTGACTTCTGACTCACAGACTGTGTTGACTGAGCAGCTGAAATTGCTGGCGAACCTGCAGAAATAGTTTGGTTTGGCTTACAAATCACTGTGTCCGTGCCAGGAGCTGTATGCCAGGTCCTCGCCTCTGCCCTTAGCTGGCAAGACAGACAATCCACATACTGCTAGGAACCAAGCAGCAGTGTGTGTGTGTGTGTGTGTGTGTGTGTGCACAGTGGAGGGGGTGTACATGCATGAATGTGCCTGTGTGATCGTGCGTACAGGCACACATGCAAGGCAGTGAAAGCAGAAGGCTCCAGAAGCAATAAAATAAGAGGCTGTTTTCCCAGACTGTTTGCTGTTCATACCTGAAACCCATGCCTACAGAGAAAGAGATAATCCGCATGATGATTATAATGATCATAGTAATATAAAATGACTAATACTTGTACAAGATTTAGTGAGCCAGGGCATGCTACTAACTTCTTTAATTGCACAACCACATCTATTCTTTCCAACTGCATCAGACAGCTGTCAGCATAAACCACTCCTGGCAGAAGAGCAACCTGAAGCTCACAGAGGCTAAGCAACCCACCCAGTGTCTGAGTAAGGATTTGAACAGTTCAACTCCAGGCATCATCCCTTGGGGGAAGCATGCAGTCAACACATTTTTTTTTTTACCAAGAGAAAATGGTCTTCTGAACTATGTTTGAAGTGATTCCAGATTTTCCAGGGAGGTGCAAGGAGTTGGCTGACATTTTCAAACACTGGGAACAAGCGCAGGAGAACTAGAAGTCCTAATAGAAATGTTGGCATTCCAAGAAGTAGTTGCTCCACTTCTGATCCAGTTCCCTGTGAATAAAACTGGGAAAGCATCAGAAGATGATGCAAGTCCTGGGCCCCTCACCTACAGGGAGACCTGCAGGAAGGTCCTGACTCCTGGCTTCAGCCTGACCCAGCTCCAGCCATTGGGAAGTATGGAAGATCTCTATCTATCTATCTATCTATCTATCTATCTATCTATCTATCTCTATCTCTATCTCTATCTCTATCTCTATCTCTATCTCTCTATTTCTCTATCTCTGCCACAGCAACAGACTAGACATGTGATGAGTATTCATTATCACCAGAAATCATGCTAAGGATGCTACCTGTGGAGAAGCTCAGGTGATTTTGACCTGAAGGCATGAGTGCTCAACCTTCCAGCTGTGTGGCAGCTGCTGTGGAAATCCAGGCTGGGTCAGGCCCAATGCTTGGGGTCCTAGCACTGGCCACTGCTGTCAGGTGGTGGGCAAGCCCTGGGCTTACCTAGGCCTGAGAGATTTCTCTTTCCACAGTAATTACACTGTAGGTAGATCTCAGGCAGTTTTTGGCAGGTGCAGAGTCCTGGCTCCATCCACTACTGCCCTCTTGGTGGGAGGAGCTCAGATGAGTTTGAATTGGGGGCAGAGGTGCCCGAACCATGCCACCTGTATGGCGGTCACTGGGGGGGTTCCAGGTCGGATGGCCTCAGAATCAATGGTGTCAGGCCAAGCCCTTTACACAAACTTCCATCTTGCATCCGGTGCAAAAGGCTTTGATTTAATTTGGGTTATCTGGGAGGCCACTGTGTATTTTTGTTTTTAGCCTCCCCTTACCCTTTTGACAGCTTGAGATTATCCTTTCTGCCCTGCTGACAGGCCCAGGAATGAAACCATGCTTACAGGGTCAGGCATTGCATACAGCCATCATGCATAGCACAAAGATGGCGCTGAGCTCGGCTAGCAGCCACAGTGACCTCACTCCTGCTTCCTTCTCCCCAGAGTTTGCTACAGTGGAAGGCTACAGCAAATGACTCCCTCTGGAGTGAAGATGAGAGCAAATATCAAGAAGGAGCAGTAAGGAGCTGAGCGTGTGGATGAGTGAGATGGTCACTGGTGGATGTGCTACCCACTCAGTGTGGGAGACCATGCTGTGTGGAAGACAAAACACAAGGTCCTCTCCACCTCAGGCTCTGGAGTCAGACACCAAAATTCAAATTTTGATTCCTTACCACTCACAAGACTCTGAGCAAGTCCTTTTATCTCCTTAAGCCTTGGTTTCCTCACCTGAAAAATGGGTTATTCAAAACAAACACAACACAATTAATACAAAGATAAGAACAACCTAATATGAACATAGTCCTCAGATATACAGAGAGGAAGAGAGACAGAGAGAAAGATCTTCTGTCTGATGATTCACTCCCCAAGTGACCACAATAGCCGGAGTTGAGCCAATCTGAAGCCAGGATCCAGGAACTTCTTCCAGGTCTCCCATACAGGTACAGGGTCCCAAGGCTTTGGGCCATCCTTGACTTCTTTCCTAGGTCACAGAGAGCTAGATCCCAGCACATTCAAGACAAGGACTTTAGCTGCTAGGCCACTGCGCTGGGCCCAATTAGTCATTTTTTTTAAGAGTTCTAGAATACACAAAACTGATTCATGATAAAGGAAAGTACAGAGTAGTTTTTTTTAGGTTACAGATGGAGAGAAATTGCCTGGGTAGAGATTGGAGGGTTTTGTGGGTGATGGGCTTGCTGTCAAAACTCATCAAAGTACATGCTTCAAATGTATAAATATTATTAATATAAATTATGCTGCCACTTGCAAATCAGAATAAGTCACAATTTTTGCTCTACTTGAGATGAACATTTTGTATTTCTTTTTTAAAAAAAGATTTTATTTTATTTTATTTTACTTTAAAATCAGAGTTACAGGGTGGGCAGAGACAGAGAGGAGCTGAAGACAGGAGCCAGGAGCTTCTTCCAGGTTCCCCACATGGGTACAGGGGTCCAAGGACTTGAATTAGCCTCTGTTGCTTTCCCAGGTGCATTAGCAAGGAGTTTGATTGGAGGTGGAGTAGCCAGTACTTAACACCAAAATGATATGGCAGCATCACGGGCAGAGGGCCAGCCCCAATATTTTGTTATCTAATGCCACGTCATAAGAGATTCATCAATTATGAAACTAAGTTAGATTAAGCAAAGATATATGGAAACTGCAAGTGAAAGGATGAAAGATATTGTAGGCTAATGGAAAAGGAAAACGACCTGGTGTAGCCATTCTTATATCAGAAAATACAGACTTTGATGTGAAAAATGATGGAGGTGAAGAAGGACACCACATAATGACCGAAGGATCCATTCAGCAAGAAGAAATCACCATAATAAATATATATGCACCAATGGCAAGGCTCTTAGCTGCATGAGGCAAGTATTAATGGACTTAAAGGAAGAAATACACTCCAATATAATAATAGTGATAACCCATTAACATCAATGGAAAGATCAAAGAGACAGAAACTCAGCAAGGAAACAACCGAGCTCACCCAGACATCAAACAAATGGACATCCTACAGACAGGCAATGCAACTTTTTTTCATCAGTACATGGAACTTTCTCCAAGATTGACTATGTTACAGGCCACAAAACAATTTTCAGCAAATCTAAAAATTTTAAAATTATACCATGCATCTTTTCAGATTATCGTGGAGTGACTAGAAACCAAAGAGTCAAAATACTCAGGAAGATGTACAAATACTTGAAGACTGAATACTATGCTATCAAATGAACAAGGAGTTAGAGAGAAAATCAAAAAGAAAAATGTTAAAATTTGCTTGAAACAAATGAAGGCATCAACACAACATATCAAAACTGATGGAACACAAGGCAGTGTTAAGAAAAAAAGTTCATCTCAATCAAAGCTTATGTTAAGAAATTAGAAAAGCATGGAGAAAATTAGATAACTATACATTTGAAAGAATTAGAAAAACAGCAGCAAAATAATCCTAAGATTAGCAGGAAAAAAAAGAAATAATCAAAATAAGAGAGGAAATATATAGAGACCAAAAGAACAATGCATAAGGTCAATGAATCAAAGAGCTGATTCTCTAAAAATGTCAACAAAATAGATTACCCCAATAGCCCAATTAATTGAAGAAAAGAAAAAGGAGGGAGAAGATACAAATCAATAGAATCCCGGGCGAAGAAGGAAATATAAAAACAGATACATCAGATATACATAGATTTATTAGGAACTATTGCAAGCAACTATATGCCAATAAATCAGAAGACCTGGAAGAAATGGACAGATTTTTGGACACATAAAATCCACCAAAATTGAACCATGAGGCAATTAATTATCTAAATAGACCTATAACAAGGACTGAGATTGAATCAGGAATTAAAACCCTCCCAACCAAACAAAGCCCTGGACCAGATGGATTTACTGCAGAATTCTATCAAATGTTTCAAGAGGAACTTACCTCAATTCTCCACAAGATTTTCCAAACAGTAAAAATGGAGGCAATCCTTCCAAACTCTCTCTCTCTGTAAAGCCAATATCACTTTATTACCAAAGCCAGATACAGAAATAAAAGAAAAAGAGAACTACAGATTGATAGTTCTGACGAACACAGATGCAAAGATCCTCAACAAAATACTAGCCAACAGGATCCAAAAGTGCATCAGGCAGATCATTCACCTGGACCAGGTGGGATTTATCCTTGGCATGCAGGGATGGTTTAACAAATCAACAAATGTGAATCACCACATCAACAAACTGAAAAATAGATGCAGAGAAGGCATTTGATAAAATCCAATACCACTTTATGCTAGAAACCTTAAGCAAGATGGGCATAGAAGGAACATTCTACAACACAATCAAAATAATATAAGAAAAACTCAGTGCCAGCATCACGCTAATGGGGAAGACTGGAAGCTTTTCCACAGCACTGGAGATGGATGCCCACTTCTACCACTGCTATTCAATATAGCATCTGAAGTTCTGGCTAGAGCTATTAGGCAAGAAAAATAAATTAAAGACATCCAATTCAGAACTGAGGAATTAAAATGATCCCTGTTTGCAGATGACATGATTGCCTACATAGTAGAATCAAAAGATTCAATTAAGATACTATTGGAACTCATAAGAGAATTTGGCAGGGTAGCAGCATATAAAATGAATGAACAAAAAATGGATGGTACTAGTATACATAAATAATTGAATGGCTGAGAAAAAACTTGCAAGTACAGTCCCCTTTAAAATAGCAAAGAGGACTCTTAAATACTTAGGAATTAACATAACCAAAGATGTGGAAGACCTCTGTGATGAAAATTATAAAACACTGAAAAAAGAAATAGAAGAAGATATTAAAAGAGAGAGAAACCTATCATTTTCCTGGATCAGCAGGATCAACATCATGAGAATGTTCATATTACCAAAAGTAATATACAGATTCACCGAGTCCCAATCAAAATCCCAACAACATTCTTCTCAGAAATAGAAAAGATGATACAAAAGTTCAATTGGAAGCACAAGAGACCATAAATAGCCAAAGCTGAAGAATAAGATCAAGCTGGCAGAATTATAATTCCAGACCTCAATACATACTACAGGGCAGTGATCATCAGAAGAGTTTGGTACTATTACAGAAACACAGAAGAAATTCAGTGAAACAGAATAGAAACCCAGAAAGGAGCCCACACATGTACAGTCAACTAGTTTTTGACAAGAAAACTGAAAATAATATGGGCAAAAAAGCCTGATCTCTTCAAAAAACGTGGAAACAACTGGAAAGTAGTCTGCAGAGGTAAGAAGCAAGACCCCTACCTGTCAGCGTACACAAAATTCAGCTCTAAATGGATCAAGGACCTAAACTGTAACCCAGAAACTGTCCAGCTATTAGAGGAGAACATGGGAAGCACTCTCCAAGATAGAGGAATGGGGAAAGACTTCTTAGAAAAGTCAGCAAAAGCACAGGCAGTCGAAGCCAAAATGAACAAATGGGACTACATCAAACTAAAAAACTTCTGTGCAGCAAAGGAAACGATCAACCAAGTGAAGAAGCAACCAGCAGAATGGAAGAAAGTCTTTGCACACTACACAACCAATAAGCGGACCAATATCCAGGATTGTAAGATGTTTTGAAAAGTCTTTACAAAGAAGGGTTACAAGAAAAAGCCTTGAGTATCCAAGTCACAGAAGGAATGTTGTGTCTCACCTTAGTCCCCTGTAGGTCACCAGGGTGGGATTTGCTGGCTACAGTCAACAAAAGGAACCCCCATTCTCTTTGTAAGTGCCTCCTTGAACTTGAACGACCTAGACTTAACCCTGTCAAGAAGAGACTGTGGCCTTGAAAACCCTGTAGCCCTGCCGCTGTCTGTGTCTGGCTCCCATGAGATCCATTAGCAACTCTAGGAGAGAATTTAAACTCTGTGTACCACCTGACTCCACAGTTCCATGGCAGACAATCTCCTTGATGAGAGCCCTCATTTGTGCACACCCAGATCCATGTAGACCAGAGGCCACTGCACCACATTTGTAACAGAAATACCACAAAACAGCCAAACAGTTGTTAACCAGGGGATAATACAGGAAGCTGTATTTGCATGATGTCACTCATCACAGATGCTGGAAATGAATAGAGTAGATCTACAGCTTCAGTATGGAGCAGTGCCCACATTTGTCTTTGATCTCATGAAAAATGCCATAAGGAAATGCATCATGCATTCACAATGTCCACCGGGTATGATGGGTTCCCTGCAGTACAACCCAGTGTGAGCGAGACAGGAGGCTGAGGCTCCTTCCGGCCCAGGGGCCTCTGCTGTAAATGGATTTGGTACTGATTTCTCAGAAAATGTGTTTGCTGCAGCCCCTTGCAGAGAGCTGGGATTTGGGGCAGGGTTAGAGAAAGGCACCTGGGAAGGAGCAAGGGGGCATCCCGCTGCTGTTATACGTCTCTGTGCTGTTAGAATTCATTTTCCAGTCTGTATTTATCACTTTGCAATTTTGGTAAAACTAATAAAGGAAATAAAACAAATGAATGTCGAGTACGCATGAGCACACACCATCCATAAAGAGCCTAGCTGGGAGGAAAGGAGCAGGAGGAAGGAAGGAGCCAGTGGAAAGGAGAAAGATTTTTCCCAGGTTCCCAGGGGGACGCAGCTGGAAGGAATTGCTTCTGGAAGGGAGCAAGCTACTAAAATACTCCTTCATTTGCATGCTCCTGCGCTGGAACCCAGACTTAGCACATTTGGACCTGGGGCTCTGGGAAAGGAGGAGGCAGACACTGGCCTGTCCCCATGACATGAGAAGACACCAAAGAGGGGCTATGATGATGGTAATTGTGATGAGGGTTTTGGAAGGCAATACTCAGAAAGTGCAATGTGCAGACTGGGCTTAAGAGAGTATTCAGGAAGTGTTAGCTGCTCTGTCTCTTGGGGAGATTTACGATGCACTGGACAGAACAAGTCTCTGGATGTTTCTCCTGGACACCAGTGGCTTTGGGATATGGTTTTCATCCGGTAAATGAGCCAGACCCACTGGGCAGCTCAGACTCTACGGGACTTAGAGTGGCCACAGCCATATCTCCCATTTCCTAGGTGGAATCCCTGAGACCCAAGCCTGAGTTCTTACAGATTACAGGGGAGTGGGGCAGAGTGAAGAGGGGCAGGGAACAGAAGGTGGGGAGCCCCTGAGGAGGGATTTGTCCCTCTGCCCCTGTGGTGAAGTAGGCTGGACTCTGAGCTGTGCCTCCCTCGCTTTCTGCACTGAAGCAACCCAGCTACACAGCTGAGTTCTACACAGCATTCTCCAAACGGTGCAAGTGATGCTACCGGAACTGCCCTGAGATTTAGTACTCTGTTGTACAGCAGGCCAACTGCAAACTTCTTGCTGTTATGGGTATTTTCATTGTGCACCACATGTTTTTCAACTTTTTATATGGAAATATTTCCAGACTCTCGAGCTGCAAAGATAGCAAAGTTTCCATGTATCTTCCATCCAGTTTTCCCAGGCAAGTGCCTCCTATATAATCATCATACAATTATCCAAAGTAGGAGACAAATGAGGATACAGCTTTGTCACCTATACTGGGGACTTCATTCAGACTTTCTTTTCCTGCTCTAGAATCCAGTCCAAGGCACTGCATGACATTTAGCTAATGTCACCTCCTCCCTCTCTAAAAGACTTCTTTAATCTGCTGAGGACAAGGTGTAAGGCTGCAATGGTAGGTAAAGAATGCCCAGCCCTAGCTGCACGCCCTCCCTCAGCTTGCTGTTCCATCCTGCCCCATGCTCATCATGATTTGAAATTCCCTTCTAATTGGCTTGGCTGAACTCACTCTTGCTCCCCATGGTGTTTCATCTATTGTTACTTCTCCAACACCATCCAGCTTCCAGTTCAGCTCCCAATGCCTTCCCTGTCACCTCTCTGCATCTGAAGTCCCCTCTGTCCTCTTCAATCTTCTTTTCATGTACATAAAAACTGATATATCAGAAATGAAGAATACAGTGGAGCAATTAAGAGTACAGTGGAGATCTCCAAAATAGAATGAAGGAGGCAGAAGAAAGAATCTCAGAATTGGAAGATATTTCCTGTCACCACAGGGAAACCAACAAAAGCTGGAAGCAGAGCTGCATGAAGCTAAAAAAGTATTCAAGAATTGAAAGGCACTACTACAGGCCAAATAAAAGAGTTATTTTAATCCCAGAAGGTGCAGAAAGAGAAGTTGGGATTACAAATGTATTTAATGAAATAATAAGGGAAAATTACCCTAATCTAGAGAAAGAACTGGGAAACAACATCCAGGAGGGGCACAGATCTTCCAACAGAGTTGACCAAAAGTGATCTTCATCACGACACATGATAATCAAGCTCTCTTCAATCGAACATAAGGAAAAGATTCTTAAATGTGCACATGAAAAAAATCAACTGACATATAAAGGAATGCCAATTAAATTCACATGAGACCTTTCACAGGAAACTCTACAGGCAAGAAGAGAATAGAGCAACATATTCCAGAATCTCAAAACAAAAAAAAAATTTAGCCCAGAATAATGTACCCAGCAAAGTTTTCCTTTGTCTTTGAAAATGAAATAAAACTCTTCCAAAGCAAAGTTAAAAGAATATGCATCTTCCAAACCTGCCCTGCAAATAACACTTAAAGATGTTCTCTTGACAGAGAAGAGGAATAGCACCCACCCAAACCAAAGGCAAAAGCGAAGAACATCCCAGTAAAATAACAACAGAAGACTAAAACAATGAACAACCCGTTGCTAAAGTGACAGGACCAAATTACCACCTATTTGTATTAACCCTGAATGTAAATGGCTTAAACTCATCAATCAAACATCAGATTAGTAGACTGGATTAAAAAACAAAACCCATCTATTTGTTTCCTACAGGAAACACATTTCACCAACAAATATCAGCAAAAATTTTATCTCATGGATTTTCTTTCTTTTTTTGTTAGTTTCATCTCTTCAAAACACTTTCTTCTGATCAAATTCTACTGTATGACTCATAGATCAAACAGCAGCACCATTTTTTCCAACAAGGTTCTTGACATTTTCATTTCTTCAGCGACACATTAGTCATTTGGTAGCATGTTATTTAACTTCATGGTGTTGTTAATTTTTTTCTTCCTGTTGTTGATTTTGTTTTATGGCTTTTCACTTAAGGAGATATATAGCAACTGTGTAATGGAGACTATCATATCCAGACATGAGGGTACAATGCAGTATGCATCTCTATTTCCAGACAAAGATGGACTCCCAATGAAACTGTAAAAAAAAAAAAAAAAAAAAAAAAAAAAAAAAAAAAAAAAGAGCAGCCATCATCAGGGTCCTCAGTACACAGGAAGAAGCAACAGTATCCTTGCAATTTGTTTTGCTCTGCCAGAGGTTAGCATGTGCCAGTTCTCATACCAGGAAAGTGCTGGCGTTTTCTGGCTCAGCACATTTGGACTTGACACAGCAGGAGTAACACGTCCCATGTTCAACAGTAAGCAAGTGGTGGTGGAAAGAAGCAAGATCCACTGCTCCTCAGACACAGACATTCATATTTGAGGGCTGGTCTCCTTTAAGCCCCTTCACCACGAGGTAGGTTATTACCAACTCTGATTTGCTGAGGAGAAGAGTGAATCTGAAGTCAGAGAAAAAGAGATTGGAGTGATTTTTTTTCTTCATATAGATCTTTGATGATAAGGTTTTTCAAAGCAGGGCAGGTGGACTCACTTTCAGAGCACAGGAGTCCAGTAGAAGAATTCTAGAATCAACACACACACCCACTACTATGTCTTTCTGAGTCCCCAAGGACCCTATTACCCAGTTCTTCCTCCCCTCATCTGGGAGAAAGAGAGCTGTAATAGTCTGAGTCGCCTGGTCATGTTATCTGATACACATAATAAAAACTAACCTTTCAGTGTTTGACCTGGAGCAGGCAGAACACCTGTCCGTGACTGTGACGTCACAAGTGCCCCTCCCCCAAGTATGTGCTTACTGCTAGGAGAGCACGTGGCTGAACTACGCCTGCTTCTCTCTGGGCTCAGACTGAAGGGCCACTGGCCACCCGGCATGTTCTCATCACTCAAGGTATGAGTGCATCTTCTAGCATCCCTCAGCCAAGCAAGTCACGTGGCTCAGCCCAAAATCAGAGGATGGAGAAATTCACTCCTCCCGTGGAGATTGAGGTAGGCAGGAAACATTTTTAAGTGTGTTTATTTACTTATTTATGCATCCAGTCATTCTCTTGATGGGCAGGAAGAAAAGAGAGAAATGAAGTGGCGTTCACTGGCATGCCAGCAGCGTCCGGGGCTGAGCCAAGGTTGGAACAGAAGCCGGGAGCTGAGAACTCAATCCAGGTCTTCCACACTGGTGGCACAAACCCAAGTAATTAAACCAACCCCGCAGTAGCCCAGCACCAGCACCAGCACGGATGAGAAAGTAGAGTTAGGAGCCATCAGTTACTCTGATGGAGGCCAAGGATATCTCAGCTTCTAAGCTAAATACCCACTGCAAGAAATCTATTTTATGAATCGTTTATTCTGCTGTATCCCTTCGCTGATTTGAACTGCAGTTGCTTTAGCTTCAATTACTATTTGGTCAAGGAGCAGACATGCATCATGCTTAAAGGATAACACTGTGGAAATCCTTGATTTCTGAAATAGTAACATAGTATCTACTGCATTCTAGATTATTACAGCTCCGATATGAGTGAAGTAACCCACAGGTCAATCCCTATCTCTTACAACTACATCTGATTTGATACGGCCAGCCCACGCATACATGCCATCCTCATTACCAAGCTGGGAACATTTCCATTGCATTTCTACAGAAACGTACCCACAGCAGGGTGAGCAGCATCCCTCCTATTGCAGCTTTCCTCTCACATGAATTATTAATGGCCAAACCTCTCTGCTTACTTTTCTGTGGCCTTTTCAGATTTTAGACCTCGTTATTCTTCCAAGAGGGTTGAACGGAGGTTTGTTGCTTTTAAGGGCAAATGAGTTGAGTGTGTTTATTAATCAAGTAATCATAAACATGATTGAGGCACAGTCAGACACAAGGCACTGTTTTAGGGGAGAGAATACAGAGCGGCAGACGAAGACAGCCCCTATCCTGAGTTCCATCTGTTTGGGATTTGAGATGCTTACCCCAACTAACATGAGTCTGGCCGTTTTGTTGAAAACCCTCCCCTTTAGATTCCTTGGCCCAGGCTGTGAAAGAGCATGTTTTCAGCACGTTTGTTGAATCTGACCTTTGTAGCTTGAATCTCAGAAGCAAATTTGAAATGCCAGTTTCCTAAAGTGACAGCTTTTAAATCTCTAATCAACAATGTTTGCACTTCTCTGCCATTCCTTTCAGCTGAATCGCTCATCTGTAAAGGGTCCTTTTAAAAATCAATTTAGGGGAGAAGATTAAGTTTGTTTGAGAAAAGAAAAATGGCAGTACTTGATGGCATACATTCATTGTGCTTTCCGTTTGTGTTTCGTCACAAATTTCTCACATCTGACATTCTCACTTTAACAAAGAGTTCGATGTATCATTTTGGAGTTGAGGCAATAATCTGCCTATAAATTTGATGAAAATTTAGTAATGCTAAATTCCATCATATAGAAATATTTTGTACTGCAGTGATCATTCTCAGTGTGATGAGTCAATTACTCTGAATTCAGCCTGCTATTGGGTTCCCTCCCTAAGCTGGTGAGACAAGGGAAAGCCGGGGCTTGCCATTACAAAGTGGCTAATGCTCCTCTGCATGGCTCAAAGTCCAATTCTGATGATAAATTCTGGGGATATCAAGCTTTGGATCCATAACCATTTACTGACTCCACAAAGATGAGGCTACTTCAAAAAATTCATGAAACGTTAATGGAGAGATAAATTTCCTTTGGTGTAACATTTTGAAATTCATGCATAGATTTTCACAATACATTTTCTCCATGGATATTTTTGAAATATTTTGAAAACTTACACAGTTTTAAAAGTCTATGTATTGGAAAGGCAGTTACAGAAGGAGAGAGGGGGGCTGAGAGAGAGATGGAGAGAGATCTTCCATTCACCAATTAGCTCCTCAAATGGCCACAAAAGGCGGGACTTGACCTGTTCTAAGCCAGGACCATGCAGCTCTCCTCCCACCTGGGTCGCAGAGACCGGATTGGAAGTAGAGCAGCTGGGACTTGAACTGGCACTCATACAGGAATGCTGGCATTCCGAGTGGTGGATTAACCTACTGCACCACAATGCTGGCCCAATCCTGTACATTTAAAACCCCTACAGCATGTAGACCACTGCATGAAGTAGGAGGAGCAGAAGGAAGGATAAACAAACAGTATGAGACGGGGGACGCACACACAGCACTTGGATCTGCCTGGATGCTGATGCAGAAGTGCCCAAAGTGGGCAGAGCAAGGCTTGGCAAACAGGAGGCTCCTGTCCCACCCACTCAGGGCAACCTCCTACAACCCAGTGCAAAGGTATGACTGATCTGGCGTGGCTTGATGATCTGAATTTCTAAAAGGAGCCAGAACTCAGCCATTTGGTGGATGTGACTTGAACCATCTGTCGTTATCAGCCTAGGGGCCACAGTGAGGAGCCCTGTGGAAGGGAGGATTGCAGAGGAGGCAGCCATGGGCACAGGCTGTGTGTACACAAAGCAGGGTGAGGCCAGCGCTGTGAGAGATTTATGCCCAAAGCAGAGAAGGGAGGAGGAGACGGAGAGCCCCACCCCCACACCTGGCACCAGTTTCAGAGAGTCTCCTACAGAAGCACCTGCAGGTCCCTAGCATTGTTGCCTTTGAAGACCCCCTCAGGAGACACAGTAACACATCCAAACGCCATCAATTGCCAAATGAGGGCACCTGCCAAGACCTGTGGCACTAACAGTGCAAACAACAATTTTGAAATATTTGCATAGTTTTTTTTCCAGAAGGTTCATTTGCTGCATACTAGAAAAAAAATTTTGCATCAAAAATCATCTTTGTACCAAAACAAATTCACATTAAATATAGCATTGTGCTGTCAAAAACATTTTGATGGTTCTGTTTGTAGAATGCTATTAATAGTTTTTATTTTGCAGTTTTCCTATCTTTGAACTAATTTATATATACATATATATTAAAAGACTTATTTATTTTTATTGAAAATTCAGATATACAGAGAGGAAGAGAGACAAAGAGGAAGATCTTGCATTAACTGATTCACTCCCCAAGTGGTCACAACAGCCGGAGCTGAGCCAGTCCAAAACCAGGAGCCCGGAGTGTCTTCCAGGTCCCCCAAGCAGATGCTGGGTCCCAAAGCTTTGGGCCATCCTCAGCTGCTTTCCCAGGCCACAAGCAGGGAGCTGGATGGGAAGCAGGGCTGCTGGGATTAGAACCAGCACCCATATGGGATCCCTGCAGGTGCAAGGTGAAAACTTTAGCCGCTAGGCTACAGCACCAGGCCCTCTTTGACCTAATTGTATCTATCCCTACCCTGTGGGCCTTGAGATCTGTCCCGGGCTCCACTGAACTCCTCAGGGCCTCATGGATAAAATACCCTATGGGGTCAGGTGTCACAGATCCGGGTAAGCCAGGATACTTCTCCAGTAGAAAGGGAGGCAGAGGGCTTTGCAGGAAGAGAAACCAGCGGGAGAATCATCAAAAGCAGTCTGGAAAGGCTGAAGAATTCAGCACCTGACCGAGGCAGGATGGAGAGAGGCCACAGGCAGCCACCAGGGATTCCTGAGAGAAGCATGACCTGTCCAGAATCCTGCAGGGAACTGGTATGAGAAGGTGAACTAAAAGCCTGAAGCTCAGAACACAGCTTGATGTCAACCACAAGGACCACTGGCACCAATTCTGTACATTTTCCTTTATTAAAAAAAGATTTGTTTCTTTGTTTATGTATTTTTATTGAAAAATCAGATTTACAGAGAGAAGGAGAGGCAGAAAGAAAGATCTTCTGACCACTCATTTACTCCCCAAGTGGTTGTAATGGTCAAAGCCAAATCAATCCAAAGCCAGGAGCCTTCTCTACCCCCCCCAGAACCCTGCCTTCATCCCTAAACCCTCTTCCCTGCAAGGTGCAGGGTCCAAAGCTTTAGGCCATCCTCCACTGCGCTTCCAAGTCACAAACAGGGAGCTGGATTGGAAGTAAAGTAACTAGGATTTGAACCATCGTCTGCACTGGGATGCTAGCAGCTTTACCCACTACACCACAATGCCTGCCCCTCTGTTCTTCTCAAATTTTTCTGGTCCCATTGTTCTCCAAGGCTTCTTTACCCTGCTTCCAAGCTCCCTGGAACCATGTTTTCCCTCCTGCTGCTATCTGAAATTCCACAGTCCTGGTGCTGATCCTCATGACTCAACCTGCTTTTGCCCAAACACATTACAATCAGATTCACACCATGGCTTCCCTTCCTACCACAGGAAGGAATTATTTGCACCACTCAGTGCTGGGAGCTGCATCACTGGCTATCTGTCCTTCATGTGCCCTAAGCTACAGTGAAGGTACCCAGTTTAGGGAGGAACTCTTGCCAGGACCAGAGCCAGAGTTGGGAGAAGGATCTGTGGCATCTTTCAAATAGTTCTGCTTCTCTGGATCAGGCTACCTCCTGTGGGTATAACCTAGAAATTTTCAATTGACAACTACACAAAGGTAAGAACATTCCAGACACTAAAAAGAAACACAATTGCTCTTGGAATACAGATTGCTGCCCCTAGGGCAGGTGTTTGCAGCAGCAGCAGCAGCAGTCAGACACTGCCTGGAACAACCACACCCCGTAATAGAGTACCTGGTTGGAGTCCCAGCTACCCCACTTCTGATGCAGTTTCCTGCTGATGCTCCCTTGGGAGGTTTGAGCACTTGAATCCTGGCCGCCTATTGGGACACAGGGATTGAATTCCCAACTCCTGGTGTCGGACTGTTATGGGCATATGCTAAGTGAATAGGTGAGTCAGATATCTGTCTCTGGTGCTTTGCCTTCCAAGTAAATATTTAAAAAAAAATAAAAATTTTAGAAATCAGCATCCTCAGGGTGATGTAGGTAAAGCTATTGCCTCTGATGTCAGCATGCCATATGGGCACCAGTTCATGTCCTGCTTGTTTCAACCCATCTCTCTGCTAACACGCCTAGGAAAGCAGCACAGGATGGCCCAAGTACTTGGGTTCCTGCACCCACATAGGAAACACAGAAGAAGCTCCTGGTTTCTGGTTTCAGCCTGGCCCAGCTCCAGCTGTTGTGGTCATCTGGAGAGTGACCCGATGTAAATGGAAGATCTCTCTCTCTTTCTCTCTCTCTCTCTGTAACTCTTTCAAATAAATAAATACATCATTTAAGAAAGATTGGTGCCCTAGCAATATTTTGAGAATACGGCCCTAGGTTGGTGGCCCACAGAACTGTTCTGGGCCCATTACACTGCCTTATAGAACACATTCTCCTTGAGGTCTCCTTGGTGACCTCGACTTAGGGCTCTTTTTTTTTTTTTTTTTAAAGATTTATTTTTATTACAAAGTCAGACATACAGAGAGGAGGAGAGACAGAGAGGAAGATCCTCCGTCCGATGATTCACTCCCCAAGTGAGCCGCTAACGGCCTGTGCGCTCCAATCCGATGCCGGGATCCAGGAACCTCTTCCCGGTGTCCCACGCGGGTGCAGGGTCCCAAAGCTTTGGGCCGTCCTCAACTGCTTTCCCAGGCCACAAGCAGGGAGCTGGATGGGAAGTGGAGCTGCCAGGATTAGAACCGGCGCCCATATGGGATCCCGGGGCGTTCAAGGCGAGGACTTTAGCCGCTAGGCCACGCCACCGGGCCCAACTTAGGGCTCTTTTCAATCATCTCAAATAAGCGTGACAGAAATAAACCTGGGAGTTGGTGAGGCAGCCTTTTTTCTGGGCCTCTAGGAGGAAATGTCTGATTGTTAAATGAGCATTTTGAAGGTTTCTTAAAGAGTTTGCTGGATACATAGTTTTTGAAAAATCGTCGCAGTGAACACAACTATGGGCTCCCTTCTGCCTGCCTCCCCTACCATGTTCATCGAGAGACACCTGCGGTGAGAGTATTGCACAGAATCCTCACTTCTCTCTAAAGAAATGTGGTTCAGAAATCGCCTGTGATGGCCTATTAACATCAGCACAGCTGGAAATAACAGGCTGTGTTGTGGGGGCTGCAGGGCTAAGCAAAGCAGTCAGCAAGTCCTCATGCCCTGGCCTCCCGAAACTGCTGGCCAGCTGAAGCCTCGGCTTCGCGAGGTCTGTTCACAAGATTCCAATCCTCCCGCCGAAGCTATGATCTCAAGGCTCACCTACTCGCTTCCTTTTTCAGCTCAGTGCCTATTACATATCCATCAATTCCTAAGACATCGATCGACTCCGTTCTTCTTCCTGTTGCAGAAGACATAACAGTTTCTATTGAGATGAGCACCGAGGCATCTGGACGGAGAAGGCAGCTGGCTGCGAAGGTTTCCTGGTTCCCAGGGCCCTGGATTCTAACCCCAAGTTCAGGTACAACTATTCAGTGAAATGGCAGCTCAATTCTCCACTGCTTCTTCATTTCTTTGAGATGCCAGTGAATACCCTGCATGTACAACAAGAACACATCGCTGCACTGCGTCTGTGCCCCTAATTAAATAATAACTTTCACTGAGCCAAGCTTGAGCAACATTTCCATTACCTCCCGTACTGAAGTCAAAATTACAGAGCTGTCATTTCCTGGATTTTCTCATAAATGTAAGCATTAAATTATACCTACACTCACCCGTTAGTAGCTTCTCTTTGTAGTGGGTGTTTAAATGTCTTATAATGACTCTCACAATCTCTTCAACTTCCTTAGAATATTAATAACTCACCTTATTCCACAGCTTCTGTCTAGTTTGTCTTATTTCTTGATGGAACATGGATTTGATTTTGTAAAGATATTTTTTTCTTTCCATTTGAAAAAGGAAAATAAAAATCTCTTTCTTACACAGAATTAAAAGGCTTCCTGGAAGGGCTATAGTGTTGGGCACAACAGGTTAAGCTGTTGCCTGCCATCTTGGCATCCCCTAGGAGTGCCAGTTGGAGTCCTGGTTACTCTGCTTCCCATCCAACTCCATGCTAATGCATCTGGCAATGCAGCAAAAAGTGGTTCAATGGCTTGGTCCCATGCCACCAACATGGGGGTTCTGGATGGAGTTTTAGGTTCCTGGCTTTGGTCCTGGCCCAATCCCAGCTGTTATGGCCACTCGGGGAGTAAGTCAACAGATGGAAGATATCTTTCTCTTTTTCCTCTCTGTAACTCTGCCTTTTAAAAAAAAATAATAATGATAATAGTAGGGCTTTCTTGAAGGGCAATAACCCCAAAGAAATACCAAACTCAGAGAAACATGAAGGGCAAGATCACTGTTAAAAAATCAGAAGGGCAGATCCATGTCCCTGGCAGCACTAGACCTGTAGGACAGCAGGTCCTTGGGTGCTGAGGACCAGATTATCCCTGTTTAGAAGGAAATGAAGACATCGAGGATACCAATGTCTCCACTGAGCAGCGTTGCTCATCAATGTCACCTACTTGTTTCCTGCAGGTGTCCAGAGCACAAGGCCTGAGGCTTATACACCCCCAAACAGTCTGAATGACCAACTGGATGACCAACTCTCATGTGCTCAACAGTCAATGAAAAAGAAAGAACCCAAAACCAGGGCTGTGACATACTATGGAAAGCTATGCCTGCACAGCAAGCATCCCATATGGCAACCAGTTTGAGACCTGGTTGCTCCACTTCCAAACCAACTTCCTGCTAATGTGCTGGGAAAGCAGCCATGGATGGCCCAGGTCCTTGGGCCCCCGCACACTCATGTGGGAGACCCTGAAAAAGTTCCTGGCTCCTGGCTTTAGAGTGGCCCAGTCCATTACAGCCATTTAGGGAATTAACCAGTGAATGAAAGAGCTCTCCCCTACCCCTCTCTGTAACTTCACCTAGAAAAAAAAAAAAAAAAAGAAAAAGAAAAAGAAACCAAAGCAAAGGATTCAGCCATTGTACAAGAAATTCTCTTAACAGAATGGCTTAAGGTATTTGACAGATTTTTTTTCCAGGCACTGGAAAACGAACTTGACAGCATGTGTTTTAAGCAGAGATGCATGTATGAAGCTTCCAGCGTCAGTCACTGCCAGCCATTGGGTAGGGTGGGAGTGGGCCCTGAGAGGGAGTTGCGTTTCCCTGTTCTTTCCACCCAGAGCCTCAATCTGCCCCGACAGACCCATTCCCTTCTTGCTGCGACTGGTTCCAGCTAATTCCTTAGTGACAAGACCTCACACATCACTTGGATTCACAAATGTGGCTGCAGACCCTACTGCACTACTTTCAGAGCATGCTTCACATCGGGGACCCTGGGACGACACTGGGTGGCAGTTCTCCCATTCATGGCTACTGATGCAATGGGAGGCTGGGTACAGCTTCTCCCCTGGTCTGGCCCCTTCCCTCAGATTTAGGAAGAAGAAAAAACAAAACTGGAAACAATGGTCTCGTCTACTTTCCCTTATTCCTCAACCCTTCCCAATCTGGTCAATGGTTCACATGGACATGAATCCTTCTCAGTTAAACATCATCCAAAAATTTTTTTTTAATTTTTTAGATAAAAAATAAATTACTGCACCAATTACAAAGAGTTTTCAGGTGAGAAGCCTGATGAAGGGGCAGGCATTATGGCTCTGAAAGCTGGTTCATTTCCTGTCTGCACTATTTCTGGGAGTTCCGGGCTCCTGGCTTTGCCTTTGCCTAACCTCACCTATTGGAAGATCTATCTCTCCCTCTCTCTTTAATTCTATTTTTCAAATAAATTCATCTTTAAAAGACAGAGATGCTGCTAAATGTCTGCTAGAGTTCAGAGAAGATTATTTCCCTGAAGGGCTGGGCTGGGCTGCCAGTGCCAACACAGGAAAGAAGTGGCAGGTGTCACATTCAGGTGTTTCTCTTCCCCCACAGCCATAGCTGCAGGAACTGGAGGAGTCACTGTGCGAGGAGGAGCAACAAGCCTGAGCTGGGGGATGGAAGCCACTGGAGGAAGTCAGGGCCATGGTTTAGGGAAAGGCAGCACAAGGGGTTCTGGGATTGGCAGCCTCACAGAGTCCCTGGCTCCCTTACGGGATGATGGTTCCCTGATGGTGTCTGTGGTAGACCACAAATTCGGCTGTGGGTGAGCATCTGTCTCCTTGCCTGATTCATGCCAGACTGTTGTGCCACCCTGTTGGGCACTTTTGTTCTCCCAGGGTGTCCTGTAATTATGCACTACACTGCTAAATGGTATCAGTGTTTATTCATATGTTTCCTCCTATTTTTTCTGAGAGGAAAGCAAACAGTTTTGTTGCTCTCTGGTTGTACCCTACAGCCTAACTTCAACTTGAACAACCCCTCATTTTGCTGAAATTTTTTAAGGCACAATATACTGACATAAAAAAAAAAACACAGTACTTGGCTAAGCATAAGTGAGAGTGGCCATCAATTTTCTTTTTTCTTTTATGTATTTGTAGAGCTTGTCCTCAAAATAATTCTTAATCTAATAAACGATGACCTCACCATATTGTCTGTCCATTCCTCCATCCTATATCCAGGCAGCCATGTGCCCATCTGTATATCCATTTTACCCATTCAACATTTTGTCGAATGACTATCGTAGGCCACTCACGAAAATGTTCTTTGCTCTTAGCTGCAAGGAACATTTGCTTGGGAAAACTATTAATTGATTGATTTGGGGGGAAAAAGAGAACAACTTCCTATCCGCTGGTTCACTCCCCAAAGGACTGCAATAGCCAGAGCTGGGCCAGGCCAGTGGCAGGATCTGGGAACTCAAGCCAGGTCACTCACATGCGTGGCAGGCACCACCACTCGAGCCACCATCTGCTGCCTCCCAGGACAATTTACATGAGCAGAAAGCATGGATCTAGAGCAGAGGAGCGGCTCACACGCAGCCGTGTGTGTGGATGCGAATGTCCCACGTGCTGTCACAGAACACAGCTGATAGGCAGAAGTCAGTGTTTTAGAACAATTGAGTTTACAATCATTAGGGGCAGAACTGGGCTCTATTAAATTTTTCTGGTATACACGCTATCCCCAAATCTTTAAAAGACATGTTCAAAGAAAGGAAAGGGGAGAGAGAAGGAAATGAAGGAAACACTGCAGATGGCCTTTTGCGTCCTGTGCTCCGGGGCCCTTCCCTTCTCCCTATAACCTGAGATTTTCAGACCTTTTTATATTTTTTATATGCATTTATATATGAAAACACTCAAAATAACATCACATATTTCTGCATGGATAAATGTGCACACACATTATAGTTAGCAATCTCAAAGATTTCTCATTGTTTCTGTGGAAACAGAGCACACAAATCATTTGCTTCTTGTTTTTGCTATAAATTTAAAGTTCCTGGTTAAACATCAGTGCTTTGGCAGCAGCAATGTCCAAGCTTGGGTCAGAATGATGGCATAAATTCACAGAAATGTAGTTTGTTAAGATCAATTAAAATTAAAGCCGCCGGCTTTCCAGAGGGCACAGCGTTATCAGTTTCCCCCTGAGCTTTTGCTGAGTAGCAGCTGGGGATTAGGAAAAGCACATATCACCACTCTGATGTCTACAGGCCCAGCCTTCCCCAACGTCCCACTTGCTCTTAGCTCAGTCTCTGCACTGAGAATGGAAAGATTGCCACCCAGGGAAACATAATGTGAACGAAAGACAGTCTTAAAGCAAGGGGCTGTCACTACATCAAGCCCAAACTGGAGGTGGTGGAGCATTAAAACAGAGCCTTAAGTCACAATGCTGAACCTGCTGTCAGGCCGACGGGCATCTCTCCTACCACTGCCATCACATTCATTGTGTGGTCTCCTTTTGCTTCCGTTCTGAGAAGCACTGATCACCACAAAATCACCCACCTTGAACACAGAGAGCTCGTTCTTTGTCCTCTGCTCCAAAGTTGCCACTGGTTCTGCACCCCCAGAATGAATGAAGAAAGCCTAGATGCCAGCTTTGAACAATGGCAGTGCCGTGTATCAGCTCACAGAGAAATTTCCAAAGGAGGGGTCTGTGAGCTTAAAAAACAGGTGTCTGTGGCTGGCACCGTGACCTCTGCTCGTGGTGGTTGCATTGCACGTCAGAATGCCAGCCTTGCTGCTTTGTTTCCAATGCAGCTTCCTGTCAAAGCGCCTGGAGACACGGCAGATCCCTCAAGCACTTGGACGACTGCCATCCACATGGGAGACTTGAACAGAGTTCCTGGCCTCTGGCTTTGGCCTGACCCAACCCTCCATGGCTGTTGAGGGCATTTGGAGAACAAATGAATAGATAGTCTGTTCTCTCTCACTCTTTCCCTCTTCCTATCACTGCTTTTCTGGTAAATAATATTTTTAAAATCATGTTTGAGTTATAAATCAGTAATATTTATAGATATATTCAAACGGTCTATGTTTACCTATTGAATGGTTTATTCTTAAAGTGTATTTCCCAATTAACTGAATCCTCTTCATAAAAATGTTTTTCAAAAAAAAAAAAAAACTATTGGTTGTGGGGTTGGCACAGTTGTGCAATAGGCTAATCCTCTACCCTGTTGTGCTAGCATCCCATATGGCTGCTCCACTTCCAATCCAGCTCTCTACTTATGACCTGGGGAAGCAGCAGAGGAATTCTCAAATCCTTGAGACCCTACACGCATGTGGGAAACATGGAAGAAACTTCTAGCTACCAGCTTACCTAGGCATTGCAGACATTTGGGGAGTGAACCAGCAGATGGAAGATCTTCTTTCTATATAAAATCTACCTTTCCAATAAAAATAATTTTTTAGAAACATACTGGTTGCTTGGTGGTTTTAAAATTATTTATCTACTTATTTCTATTTGAAAGAGAGATCACCTCCCTGCTGATTCTTTTCACAAAAGCCCACCACAGCCAAGGTTAAGCCAGGTCAAAATCAGGAACTAGGAACTCAGTCCATTAGGGAAGCAAGGACCTGAACCGTCCTTGCTGCCTCCCAGTGTGTAAATTAGTTCAATATGATGTGGAAGAGCTAGGACTCTAATACTAGGCACTCTCATATAGCATGCCAGCATCCTAAGTTTTATCTTAAGCACCACACCAAACATCTGCCCTGGCTGTGTTGTTTATGGGTCGTTTGTCTTGACTACAAAGAATTTTAGCAGTGCCAAATCTATAAAGAAGAAAGAAAATGAACCTAACTCAAATGCCCAGAAAATTATTAGAATAGTATGAATAGTTTTAGTTCCAGAGTACACGCCTTCCTTCTGCAGAAAGCCAGAGATCTTACTGCACTTGAACTGGACTTGAATTTGACTTGAATTTAGTAGGAAAAAACTTCATGTGAAACTGAAAACAAGATCTGAATTTCACGAGAAAGCTTCTGTGCCACTGGAGCCACTGATTCCTACAGAATCATCTTAGAGTAAAATAGTAGCAATGATTAGAACTTGAAAAGGTTGAAGATGTGCCTTTTGATAATCTATACCAACTTAAACTCATGTTTATATGCTCCATTCTCAGGAATGTATGGAAAATAACACTACTCTCCCAGTAGTTTTATTGGTCTTTTTAAAAATTTTCAAGCCTGGGGCCAGCATTGTGGCATAGCAGGTAAAGCTCCCATAGTACTGGCATTCCTATATGGGTGCCTATTTGTGTTCCGACTGCTCCACTTCCAATCCAGCTCTCTGCTCATGGCCAGAGGATGCCCTGGGCTTTGGGGGCCCTCCACTCATGTGGTAGACCTGGATGAAGCTCCTAGCTCTTGGTTTCTGGCTACTCTGTGGTTGTAACTTTCAGCTTATTTGTACTGATTGCCAATTCAGTGGCTTTATTCCACTTCTCCTCTCATTGGCTGCCCATTGTTGTTGGATATTCTACCAAGAGGACTTTGGGCATTGTTTTCCATGATGCTTTTCTGATGAGAATTTCTGCCTGCTCCTGCTTCATCTGAGTGATATCATGTTCTAATGCAGCAAGTTGGGAAGGTCCATGCATTAGTCTCCTGTCACTATAACAGAATCCTGAAGCAGCCTTACTCATAAAGTAAAACAGGTTATTTAGCCCTTAGTTCTTCTGAAGGTTCAAGGGTGTGGCACCAGCATCAGCTTGGCTCTGGTGACGGCATCCTGATGGCAGGAGCACATGTGGGAGGAGCTCACATCTCAGAAAAGGAAGCCAGAGAAACTGGGTCCCATAGACCCTTCCAAGGATTGACCTGCGGATTCTCCAACGTTGTACTCGCCGACATTGCCATGTAGGGACCACACTCCCAAGGCAGGAGCCTTTGGGGAACACTCGCATCCACACAGCAGCAGTTATGTCCACACCCTGAGAGCTGTACATGGAGATGACAGACTGCTGGCTTGCAATGTGCCGGATGCAGCCGTAGCAAAAGCAGAGGGAGAAGAAAGAAGAGAGGAAAGAGGACGACAAGAAAGAAAGTGTGCTGGAAGAAAGGTGACCCTGCAGGACAGCTGCCTGTTAGAGGGCCAACCCCACATTCATCCAGGCTCTTGCATCAGCTGCACACAAACTGAAGAAAGAAGACAAAGGCCTCCCTGAAATCAGAGAAGCCCAGGATGTGAATAAAGACCAGGAAAACAAAGGAGGAAATTCTGGCCCCGGAAAGCCAAACCTTCTGAGGAATAAAGCAGAAGAAAAACTAACTGTACCAATCAGAGCTGAAGCAGATGAAAAGGGGCAGTGAGGCTTGGAGGAAATAAAAAGCTGTGATCAGGCACAGCTGGTCCATTCAGAGCCAGCTCAATATCCCTCAATCACAAGATGAGCTCTGCTCGGCGAGAGTGTGTGCACCTGCTTCCTTGCTCAGTCCTCACAGCCACGCTGTAACCTTGACAGGCCCAACCCTGTTTCCAGGAAGTGAACTGCTGGCTGGAAACTGGAGTGCCAGGGGGACAGGCTCACTCAGGGGGACTGCTTTCTGCTTTGCTGCCTCCAGTATATTCAAAAGACAATGAAAGATGACCATAATGATAAGACTAGGAGGGCCTAAGGTGTCATATTGGTCTGTAGGTGATTTTCGCAAAGTTGAACAGCCTAGGCAGTGGACATTCAACCTCTTTGGCTACAGGACACTCTTCTCTTTCCCTAACAACTATTGCATTCTTGTTGGGGAACTAAGTCCTGACCTCTCCACTAAGGGTTCTGGGGGAAAGTCTTGGTGCAAAACAATTTCAAATGATTACCTTTTTACTACAGAGCCTGAAGGAGACCATATACCCCAGGACACATAGACTCCGTGGCCTTAAATAAAATGCCAGCACCAAACATGTCTGCAGTTGGATGTCACTCATCAGGGCCGTGGCCATTGTGTGCACACTTGAGATAGAACAACTCCTGCCTCTTTTTTCCATCTGGTAAGTCTCTTTTCATACCAAGAAGCCAAGGTTGTTTTCTGGTGCTTACAGCTTAGAACAGGAACTGATACCAAGGGGATGGCAGGATTTACAATCATCCTGTGTTTAGTTGCTGGGGCCCTAAAGGAACAGCCAAAGAAGTGAGGAGAGGGAGACATGCCCAGAGCCTCCTTGGGCTCTGTGGTTGCAGGTGAGCAGCTGCTCAGTCCGCAGGAATACTGCCATCATGGCTAAGCGAGAACAGAGCTCCTGGAGCCTCCTGGATGCTGGGCGTTGTGACTTGAATGTCCGTGGAACTTAGACCTCAAGGTGAAGGTGTTAACAAGTGAGGCTTTTGGGAAGTGAGGCCAAGAGGACTGCACGCTCAGGAGCAGGATTCACACTCTTCTCCAAGACTCTTCAGAGAACAGCCTGGCCCTCCCACCACATGTGGACCCAGCGGTACAGAACAAGGTGCCATGTTGGAAGCAGAGAGTAGACCCCAGCCAGAGGTTGAATCTGTTAGAGGCTTGACCTGGGACTCCTCAGCCTCCGCAACTATGAAAAACACGTTTCTGTGTTTAAGAAATGGCGTAGCAGCTGTCCATGCCTGAGATAGTGGGCAAGCAGAGGCTTTGCTGGGGCCTGGGGCTCCTGGGGGCTCTCTAGGCTGCATGTAGTGGAGGTTGCCTGAGGGAAGGGACCCAGGCATGCTGTGGAGACAGTGGCCATTACAGAACCTGCTGCAGGTATTGTTGCCTCTCACCCAACACTCTGCGCAGCCGCAGAGGGGCAAGTGTCCTGCAGAGGCACCATTTACAGGTAGTGCTGCTGTGTGCTTGCCCAGAGCTCCCGCCCACATAAGAGCCTGCCAGGGAAATGTCTGGGGTTCCGGTCTGAAGCCTCCACCCCCAGGTTCCAAGCCCTTGCCTAGCCACCTGTAAATCACACCTTTTCTGTGTATGCTGTGTTTGCAGAGAGCCCGCTGGGGCAGCCGGATGCTCAGACTCTTATAAATCAAGCCAGAAGCCCCCGCTTGGGCCCCGATTCATGCCATGGGCCATGTGCGTGCCAAGCAAAGGATGGCCACCACTGCTGCTTTTATCCATCACTCTCAGCATCTCTGAAGAGCACAACAGTTAGTTTTGGGAGGGTGGTGTTCAAGCAGAGTCTAGGGCAGAAAACAAAAAGAGCTTTTCTTGTGTTTTGTTCACTCCCTCCTGCTTAAAACAGGCTGTTTGCAAAACAGAGATGAGAAACACACAATGATCAGAGCTGCAACAATAGAGGAACGCAAATTCTACTCTCCAGCCAAGGCCTCCTGCTGGCTTCACAGCAGTGCTGGGTCTGCATGGACCAGACAAGCTGGTCAAGAGGTGCGCTGGTGGGGCCTTCTATTCTCAGCTGTCCGCCTTCCAGTGGGAATTCCGAGAGCATAGAAGCTGAGTTTGCTCTTGTCATGCTGCCTCTGTATGACTTGGACGCACCTGACCCCACCTGACCCATGGGGATGGGAGGGCTAAGCTATTGCAGTGGGCAGGAAGGAGGAAGGAGCCCTTTCTTTGAGAGGGTCTGGAACGTGAAGCGGAAGACATGAGGGACCTCCATGTTGAAATCATCCACAGAATCAAAGCGTCTACCCACCTCGTCACACAGTGGATTAACAAAAGAGAGGGACTCACGTGACAGATGACCCTTCAGCACTGTCCAAGACTTTTCAGGCTCTTACAAACACTTAGCACACAGTGGGCTAGCCTCAAACATTAACCCGTGGAAGAGGATGGAGCCACGATGACCTAAACCCCTAGGTTCTACCTCCCCACACTGCTGCACTGGGGATGAAGCTGACTTCACATGACGTGGGGGCACAGCATCAGACCTGAGCAGAGCTGAGCTCCAGCACTGCAGTGGGCCTGCACGCAAGATGCTGCTGACATGCATGGACCACGCTTCCATCACAGAGTAATCATGAGAACTTAGGGGAGAGCCTCGTGTCAGTAATCACTTCGGGTTGCTCCCATTTCTAAGAGTCCCTGAGTGCTAAGCCTTCCATCAATAAGACAAAGATGAGAAATCAGGACATGATTTCAGACATACATAAAGGCTTCCGCAACTACGGAGGTGGGCAGAGTTTGCGTCGCATCAACATGTCACTCCGACTGTACCTGGAAGAGGCGGTGGAGATATGGCGTGTTACCAGGGCCGGGGAGCCCTGGTGGACCAATGAGGCGTTTGGGCCGGCATTTCCTCTCCTACTAAGGACCAGAGCTGCATCCGCTCTGGCTTCCACTCAGGAGGTGTATAAAAGCCTCCTGCCTGCTTCTTTGCGCACCCTATTTTGTCTGCGCCTTTTCCTCCCTGCGGCTTCCTGTTTTCTCTCCGCCTCTGTCAAGCGGAGAAAAGGTCCCAGAATAGACTTCCCCCCAATAAAGGCCTCTTGGTCAACAGTCGTCCAAGCCTTTTTCCTTTCCCCGGTGGTGGTTGAACCTTGCAATACACATTTACCTTTACATTTATGTAAATTAAGAGATCTCTGTACCGGGAGCTAGCGCCAAAGGAAGGGGAGGTATTAGTTTTTGTATTTCCACACCAGCAGAAAAGGATTCCTGGTGGCTACAATGCTACTAAAATACTCAGCATATGTGTAATGCATTTCACAACAAATCTGCTCAGTTTGATACATTTAGAACTTGTCAAATGATTTACAAGCAGAAAACACAATTTGTGCAGAACTGGGAAGACACGTAAAGCTCTTTGCTGATACTCTCAGTGGAATGAGGCCTCTCACCCTCCCGCAGCCCCTCCATTAAGTGTGTTCCTCCAATTATCAGCTTTTCATCCACGCTGATGCTGTCTCTCCTCCTGGCCCTGGGATAGCCCAGGGAAACTAGCCGGAGCCCAATAGCCGACTACAGAGGCAGAGTCCTGACATCAAGAGCCAATCACTGAACTGACGGCTTCTGGCCAGCAGGATGCTGGTAGAAGGCTCTGGGAGAGAGGAGGAGGGGCTTGCCCCTCTGGAGGACCTGCTGTGTGCCTGATGATGGATCACACACATTCAGGAGCTGAATGGCAACGGAAGGCAGAAGGGAAGTTTCCTGATACTTGTGGGTGTTAGAGACAAGCCAGCATTGCCCAGTCTGCTCCCTGTCCTGCCGCATATAGGTGGTGACTTGGTGCTCTTGTGTGTATGCGTTCCCAGAGTCTCAGAGAGACCATGACAGACACAGAAGCCTGCCCGGCCACGTGGGGAGAACCCAGTGAGGACTGCCAGGTTCCAGGTGGTCATTTGTTTCTACTCCCAGGGGCGGAGAAGTCCTGTGGCAAATCTGCTCTCAGGAAAATCCTAGACCTTCTCCTGCAGCCTGAAGGGCTAAGCCCTTGCAGCACCAGGGACTGGACCAAAGTGCTGTGGCACCAATACCCCATGATTAATGCTACTGATTGCAAATCTATTTCCAACTCGGGAGGAATGGCCTTTTTTTTTTTTTTCAAATGGAAAAGGCTAAATTGATAAGCAGTGATGCATGTCCTTTTGTGGTCCATTGCTCATACTAGCCAAAAAAAAAAAAAAAGTCCAAGATAAGAATGACAAAAAATAATCAGAATAACAACGCACCATGACCTTTTAGCAACATGGAGCAAACCATCCTTCAGTAGGAATTCATTTTTTCCAGCTTTCATGTTTTTTTTTCTTTTAGCCACAGGAAATAAACGCAACTTTGTATTCTACCCTTTGATTCACTGTTTTCCCCATGGAGTTTCTATTTCCTGCTAAATTAAATAGCTGCAATTTACAGATTTTTCTTGCTTTCTTGATTCCTGTGAGTGAGGCTGTTTTCTAAAGCATCTCAACTCTTTTTCCCAGTTGCTCCCTCCAACTTTTCAACCCAGCTCTTCCGAAGAGAACCCTTCCAGAGACTGTTGAGCTCAAGTGAGATAACCAGGCACACAATTGGTGTCCCCCCCCCCCAGGATTGGATTAAACTGAAGCTCCACAGCCTCTCACCCTGTTGTCAGTCTGATGAGCAGTTCCTGTACCTAGGAAATGTGCTGCTCAGACCCTGCCTTGCCAGGGTAGTTTGTCCCATCCCACACTTGCAACTGAATACAATTCTCATTGATATGCACAGAGGAGTTCTCCAGAAGGAAGGTTTTGTTCTCCCTGGCTGCCAAGGTCAGGTCAGCAGCGGCAGCCTGGCCCTGTCACCCCACGTGGAGGGGATCTTGTTGGGGTCGGGCAGAGGAGGGCCATCCTCTCTCGGGACCATGCTATAAGAAAAGTCATATACTTGCCACAAGAGGGTGGGGGAGAATCACATCACCCAAATCCCCTGAAATCACAAAATTCTAGATGAACCGAAATAATCATCTCTTTGTCTTTTTGTTTTCTCTTTCCTCTTGGTAAACAGCTTGGCTCCGGATGCTATTCCCTGGCCACAGCAGCCCCTGGTGGCAGCAAGGGGAACACTCATGGCTGTGAAAGGCTGGCATGGATTTGCTCATGCCTCGCTGGGTGGGACACGAAGATTAGTCACTCTTCACCGTGGTGTTGGGGACTTTCCTGCACACCCCCCCCCCCAAAAAAATGTTCTGCACCTTAATTGTTGACAAATGTCTTGTTAGAGTTACAAGCCAGTCTAGATTATCCTAAAATCTGCCAAGATCAGCAAAATTATACTTCAACACAACAAATGGCTAAATACTAAAATGAAATAGACACGAGACAGCTGAATGGTACCTTATAGCCATTTTAAGGTATATAGCAGCCGGTCCTGTATACAAACTAAAATTGAAATGTCAATGAGCAAATCATAGGTTGTGGTTAAGAACTTGTTTTTTGTTTTTTTTTTTAACATACTGGTTACGCAAAACCATGTCAATTCCATAATGTTGCAAATTGCTGTTGATGTTATATTGGGACTCTTAATTGACTGGGATGATATTATACCAGCTCTAACTTTGGACCAGAAATGGTCTCCCCAAGAAACTGTTCAACCCATCTGGACAATAAGTAGCTGGACTCTATGTTTGGTATATGTTTGCAAGGAAAGAATCTTGATTGAATTTGAACTGTAATACTGCACCAAGGTGGAGGAATCCACCAGGGGGGAGGGGAGGGGGAGGGGTGGGGGATTCCCAGAGTCTATGAAACTGTCACATAATGCATAATAATTAATAAAAAAAGTCAAAAAAAAAAAGAAGAATGTCCCTATGTCAGTTAACACATCCATTTAAAAAAAAAAAAAGATTCCGATTATGATCTGTTCCAGGATCCCGGGCATTAGGCACCTAAACCACATCCACCTGCCCTCCTCACTCACTTTCACTGATGGATAAGTTAATCCCTAGAAACTGAGGTCAGTCTTTTGGTTTTTCAACCTCCACAAATGCACTCAAATGTATGCTCACATTAAGCGTGTGTGTCTATGTGTCTGTGTGTTTTATTTGGGGGCGGGAGGACATCTAGGTCAAATGCCTCTGGATGAGGACCAGTTAGGAGATTGGAAAGGAGAGAAGACACTCAGCAAACCCCAATTCATTGGTCCAGGAGCCCAATTGTACCAGGGCCCAGTTCTGACTTGATTTCTGTCTAGAAGGATTAGCTGTCACAGCTAGGATGAGAGCCAGGTCCCACCTACCAGCACGCCCTACCCAGAGCTTCACCAGCCATGTGAGACAAAAGTGGTGACATGGCCTTCAGAGAGTCTTTTACAAAGCAATAGAAGTTGTCTTTGTTTCCAGAGAATGGCTGAGCGGAACCTTAAAAGCCTCCCTGGTATGACAGCAGGAGCAACTCCTCCTAAAGACACACTCCAATGCAAACGTTGATCAGAAACTGCAGTAGCTCAGGAGAGCCTGTGGCTACCCGAGTATAGGAAATGAGACTCACGCCAGGATCCCCTGCTCTCAAATGGCACCTCCACAGTCAAGCCCCTCCGTGCTAGAATCCAAGGAGGACATGAAGCAGCAGTCTCCTGTTTGGGGTCATTTGGAAGGGCTGGGCAGGGAGGGGATGGAATTGTGGACACCTGCTGAGCACCTGGCCTCTGGGGATGGGGTCGCACATCAGACCAGCGCAAGGCAAGGCAGCCCGTGGGGAGCTTACACTTGGGGTATGGTCCTGTAACTTTCCACCTTGCCTTTGGCCCTGCAAATGTTTAACAGATTCAAATGCAACTGAAACTGAGTCGAACACTTCTGGCATCAATTAATAGACTCTGACAAAGTGAGCAGAAGAGAATTTTGAGTTACGTTCAAGAAGAAACTACACAGCCTCCGATTTTCTGCTTTCAATTATCATAGCACACATAGTTATTCCCCCGGAGCTTATTATGAAGACTAAGATGTTAAGCTGGCTGGGGAAAGTGTGAAGCTCTGGCTCTTGGAAGGAAATGTCTATCAATTGAGGGACCGTGGATGCACAGCTTAGCTGGCTGAAAGGTGGAGGTGAGAATGAATGAGCTGGGCTAACTTCCATGGCAAGATCTCCTGGAGACACAGGTGTTGTGGAGTTGGGCTTCCTCTGATGCCGGCCAGCCCTCATACCCTCTTATCAATTTGAATGTGAAAAAAAGCTGTTGGATTCCATCCTTGTTTGGAGCGCGCTGGCTCCACGGCAAGTCCCTGGAGTAGGCATCACTAGCAGTTTCCACCTTCTCCCCCTTCACAGGTGGCCTCCACTGAAAGGGCTTGTGTTCCAGATCTGGACCCGTCATCCTGGCAGAGCCCCCTCCTGAGACCTGGCTGTTCCTCGTGTCTTCACCCTCTGCTCTGTTCTCCCCCAGGTTCTGTGGCAGTCCCTGCTCAGCAATGATGCTCTCTGCAAGTTCAGTACAGAGCATCTCATCTGTAATCTAAACCACTCGCCCATTCCTTCCACAGATATTCACTGAATACCTATCAACGAACAGGCATGATTCCAGCACTGGGGCCACAGCAATGAGTAAAACAGACAAAAGTCTCTGCTCCCACGGGCTGAGATTCCAGTGCCAGGGTTGGCATACTGCTTCTGTAAAGGATCACACAGTAAATATTTTGGCTTTTGCCAGCCGTATGGTCTCTATAGTAACTACAGCTCCATGCCTACAGCTCAAGAGCACCCGCAGATCATATGTAAGCAAGTGACGTGGCTGTGGCTACCAAACTTCCTTTCTACATAAATAGATTATAGAAAAAAGGATCTGATCTGTTGGGGAAAGAGTGGCCTCCTTCTTTCTAAGCTAACAGAATGAAACCTGGGGCCATCTTTGTGACAATGCAGATGAAACAGGCCTGAGAAGGTGGCCAATCCACAGCCAAACACGGTGAAGAATCCTCTTGACCCTTAAGATGTCTGAGCTCTTGGATTCAACCGTAGAACTAAGTGTAAAAGTACCACGGGTTATGTCCCCAAGAAATCCAAACCCCTTCTATTTCAAAACCCTTTAAGCATATTATGTTCTCCAAAGTTTTCTGACAGGTTGCAGTCACATTCCAGGGAGAGGTGCCATCTCCTGGCACTCTACAATGGTCCAGGTCCTATTGCTAGAGCAAAGCCTGTGTGTGTGGGTCAGATGATAACCAAAGGCCATTGCTTGTTTTGGTTTGTGTACTTTTCATATTTTCAAATTCCTTTGAAATTCAAAGCAATAGAGCGTGAGAAAGAGAGTTTTTCTCTCTGCTGATCTGCTCCTCAAAAGCCTACAATGGCCAGGTTTAAGCCAATCTGAAGCCAGGAACCAAGAACAACATCTAGATCTCCCGCACAAGTAGCAGCACCCATTGTTTGGGTCATTTTCTACAGGCTTAGCACTTATCAGGAAGCTGGGTCAAAAGCAAGCAAGGCAGGACTCGAACCCTGGCCCTGTGATATGAGATGCCTGTGATATAAGTGGTGACTTAACCTGCTGCTCCATAATGGTGGCCCAGACTCATGCTTCATTGTGTTACTAAGATCTCCACCCCTGGAAGGGCTGAAGTGTTGTTATAGTAACATGTAACCTATGTGTGTTTCTGAACTACACCTGCATGGACTTATACCCACAACCACACATGGTAACAAGAACTTTCCCACTGATGGATTCACTTCCCTGCTGATGGAGTCACAGCTTTGAAAACAGATCCCTGGGGTCCCCTTATTTGCTGCAAACGAATTACTTAGTGTGACAACTCCTTCTGGTGTGTTTCTTAAAACTTGCCAGGAAACAGGCCCACGATTTTAGAAAAGCAAGAAAATCAGACATACATACCTTTTATTTTCGGTTGCTTGGGTTGACCAACATTTTTCCTCCACTCTTTCCATGTACCGTGGTTTTTTCCATGAGCCAGATACACTGGGGTTCTGTCACTAGTAACCAGATCAAAACCCAGACCCAGTCACAGACCCCTTACCTCAGGCTGCCGCATCCACCTCCCTGAGCCTCATCTTCATGTGGATGACCCTCCCCCATCTTTATCTCAGCCCCTAACTATTCCTAGGTCCACATTTTCTAGTACCTACTGTACTAAGATATTGTAGCAAGATATTCTGTAACAGGTATAAAATGATTCATCACCATTCCTCCAAATGTCTTCTCTTTTCCTAACAATACTGGAAAATAACACCACCAGAACAAATCCCTACATAGGAACCCTGTATTCACCATTTCTGATTTTCTCAGTGGACATGCAAGGCCCAGTGGCCAGATGAGGGAATTCACCTAAACCCATTTTATCCATTTTTGGCTGATTATTATCTAACTGTGGGGCAGTTGTCTGAAAGCCTTAATCAATCCTCTTCTATGGCAGGTTGGTACTTCCTCTCTGGTTAATAGCAGCATCACTCATTCAGTCATCCAAGACAAGAATTCTTACTTTTTAAGATTTATCGATTTATCTGAATGCCAGAGTTACAGAGAAGGAGAAACAAACAGATCTTCCACCTACTGGTTCACTCTACAAAGTGACCACGACGACCAGGACTGGGTCAGGCTGAAGTCAGGAGCCCAGGAACTTCACCCATGTCTCCCAAATGGATGGCAGAGGGCAAAGCACTCAGGCCAATCTCTGATGCTTTTCCCATGTGAATAAGCAGGGAGCTGGATTGGGGGTGAAGCAACGGTACTCCAATCCATGCTCATATGGTATGCCAGCATCACAGGTGGTAGCTTAACTTACTGCACCAAAATGCCAACCTCAAGCCGAGGATTCTTTTTTAAAAATTATTTTTATTTTTGATGATTTTTACATAGTTGATTAGGGTGATTAGGGTCAAGGGCTACAGGAAGGTGGGTGAGATCACAATTTCTACTTTCTACTTTTTTTTCCTTCCTGTATCAGGGGGAAAGGGGGAGATAAGGAGAGAAGCCACATCCAGCGTCCCAAATGCTTCTGCACCCTGGGATGGAGGACAGCCACTTGAGAACATCCCCGGGTTCCAATGTGGGGCATGAGCTGAGGGCCTTACTCATGAGGTTTTGATAGTTCAACAATTCTGAATTACTGCCTGCCTCGCCACTCTAAGCACGATGAAATTTCCCCAGAATCTACTATTTGACATAGTCCACCTTAGAGTCTCCATTGGTCCAGGTATTCACTGCTAACACTTGGTTGGGATAGTTGATCAATAACCCCCACCAAGCCTATCCCCTGCCATGGTTCCTGTGCTTGCCAGTATGTACAGCAGACTGGTTCAGTCTATCTCACATCCCATTCAGCTCTCATATGTATCAACAGGCATTGGAGCCTAGTTCAACCCAACTAGCCCTACTATCCAGCCCACACACCTGCTTGCGGATGCCACTCTCTGTGACAGAGTTTGCGGCCCCCCATGCCAGCATTTGCCAGCTGATGCTGTAGCAAAGCCCAACCAACCCAAACTCACTCTGACTTATATATGCATCAGTTGGAACAGTCAACCCAGCCTGGCTTTTCCCTGATCCAGCTCTCATGAGGCCAATAGGTATAGTAACCCTGCCTGGCCTGGTCCTCATGAGGCCAACAGGTATGGTTTACCTGCCCGGCCTGGTCTGCCCCAATCCCAACTCTTGCTCTCCATGGGAGTGCTGGTCCAGCAGGGGAGCCCTCAACATTCTCCCTACCAGCTTCACCCCCTCACCCCTTGAGTCTCATATGTGCTGGTTGGGCATTGTGGCCAAGTTTGGCATGGCGTACCTCTCCTTAACATTTGCCAGTGGGTGCTGTAGCCTGGCTGGGCTCAGCCTACCCCTAATTCCAACTCACACTAGTGGGGGCTATAGCCTAGCCCAGCCCAGCCGGCTGCCAGTTCTGACCCTCATGTGAAATGGCTTGTGTTGTGACCTAACCTGGCATGACCCACACTCCATTCTGGCGCTTAGAATCACCAGCAGGTGATATGAACTGACCCGCTTTGGTTTGCCCCTGACTTGTACATTCCCTGGTCTGTTCTGGTCTGATCCGCTCCCTACCATGGTTCTTGCACTCACCTGCAAGGACTGTGTCCCGAAGAAGCATTTCCCATTCTAAATTTCGTCTGCCCAAGCCCTTCCCTTCAATTCCACTGCATACTATACTTCTCCACCAGGAACAGAAGCTCAGCCTCCCTGCATCATGTCACTCCCTGACACAGGAATCTGTTGCTACCGATGGAAGCCAAGCAGCTTAGCCAGCAGTCAAGGTTATTTTCAATCCAGTCCACAATCTACCTTATTTTTTCATTGTCCATGTTAATGGTATACACCATGATATTTTGATACAATAGGGGACACCAAAAAGTCCATGGAGAGGCCAATGTTGTACAGTAGGTTAAGCAGTTGCTTGAGATGCCCCTATTCCATTTGGGAGCTCTTGTTCAAGTCCTGGCTGCTCCCCTTCCAGTCTGACTTCCTGCTAATGTGGCTGGGAGTGCAGCCAATGATAACCTAGGTCTCTGTGATTCATGTGGGAGACCCAGATGGAATTCTGACTCTTGGCTTTAGCCTGATTCAAATCAGGCTATTGCAGTCATTTGGGGAGTAACTACAAATGAAATCTCTCTCTCCCTGTGTGTGTGTGTGTGTGTGTGTGTGTGTGTGTGTGTGTGTGTGCGTCTTGCTTTCTCTCTGCCACTCTGCCTTTCAAATAAAGAGGCATTTTCAAAAATGGGGGAAGCACTATGGCACAACATGTTAAGCTGCCACCGAGGTTTCAGCATCCCTTACGGGTGCTAGTTCAAATTCCATTTGCTCCACTTTTGATCCAGTTCCCTACTAATGTGCTTAGGAAAGTAACAGAGGATGGTAAAGTCACTGGGTCCCTGCACCCACATGGGAGACCTGGAAAAAGCTCATAACTCTTGGCTTCAGCCTGGCCATGCCTTGACTGTTGGGGCCATTTGGGAAACAAACCAGAGAATGGAAAACTTCTCTCTTCCTCTCTTAGTACATAACTCAACCTTTCAAATAAAATAGATCTTTCTAAAAATGAAAGAATAGGGCCCAGTGTGGTAGCCTAATGATTAAAGTCCTTGCCTTTAATTGCATGAGCCGGGATCCCATATGGGTGCCAATTTGTGTCCCAGCTGCTCCACTTCCATTCCAACTCCCTACTTGTGGCCTGAGAAACCAGCAAAGGACAGTCCAAAACTTTGGGACCCTGAACGCATGTGGGAACCCCAGAAGAAGCTCTTGACTCCTGGCTTTGGATCAGCTCAGCTCCAGCCATCGCTGCCACTTGGGGAGTGAACCACTGGAGAGAAGAGCTTTCTTTGCTCCTCTTTTTCTATGTAAATCTGACTTTCCAATAAAAATAAATTAATATTTTACATTTTAATTAAATTTTAAGAAAAGAAAAAAAAAAAGATTCATGGGAAAGCTGAATTATAGGATGAATTTATTTGGGTTGGTAGAAAATGCCTGTTAAGAAAAGTTGAGTGGATTTCATGATTTTGCACCCAACGCTTTTCTTTCATTCTGTTTTCCATGAACTTTATGAAGTATCTTTACACATGGTGAAATGGTCGCTACAGTCAAGGACGTTGACATTGCGTTCTACCTTTGTAATTCTGTGTCCTACTGAGGAGGCAGTTAACGACACTCTTCATCTGTCCACAAATTCCAGAAAATAGCTACTCTGATCTGCTTTTCTAATTGAAACCATTCGTGCATGGGAAAATCCAATCCCTGATTCTCCTGTAAGTTTCTTCTCAATTCCAATTCTTCCAGAAAGTATTCCTTAATGCTCTCACCTCTCTCTGCCCCACTTTCTAATCTTCTTGTTCCTTCTACTGTTCTAGGGCGTGGTCTCTGTCTCTCTGTCTCCTTCCCTCCCCATCGTCTCTTTTCTCTCTCCCTCTCTTCTCTCTCTCTCTCTCTCTCTGGGTGTGTTATCTCTACTCTGAAACACTGTTGTCTTACTGTGAATTGTTACTCCCATTGCTGTCATGTCATTATATAACACACATGGTTACTTAGCTGCCTGTTGTCCTAACTAGCTAGTGACTGGAGGTCAGGGACAGGCTATTTCTCTTCCTCTGCTGTTCCCAGCACACTTTCTTGGTCGTTCTCAAACTTGGCTGCACATCGGAGGCTCCAGTGGAGCTTTAAAAATGTTCCAATGCCAAGCTGCATGACCATGGACTTGGGTTTAATGGGTCTGACGGGAGGCCCAGGCCCTGTTGGATTGTAAATCTTTCTAGGTGATGCTGGTGTGCAGCCGAGCCTGAGAAGCAGTGGCAGAGCACATCACAGATCCCCAGAAAATGACCAAGGGATGTTTCATGGACTGACCTGAGTCCAGATGTAAACTCAAATTTTGTAAATTTTTTTTTTGTTTTTGGATTTCATTAGCTAGCATAACAAGATGCCTCATTTAGCAAACTTAAAAAATTCTGCTTGGGACCGATGGTGATCATGTTGAGGATGACAATGACGACAGTGATGATGATAAAACCTGGAACAAATTTCCTCTTGCATTGTTGGGCTCAGCACCAGGCAACCATTCTCCACTAAGAAATCAGGTCAAGCCCAGTTCAATCTTTGCAAATTCTTTTCTTCCACAACAGTTTCCTTGCCAGTCATCCCACATGGGGACTCTTTATAAGACAATGGGCTTCCTGCACCAGTGGAGCAGGCTCCCTGGGCATAACCCAGTTCCTCCCCGTCCCCAAGGCCACAGTTTATAAAAAGCTCACTGAATTTGTCATCACGAGGAACTTTTGGACACAACCATGTTCTTTTCTTAATGAGGCCTGGTTCCTAGGGAGTAGCTGGGACACAGCCTTTGGCTTAAAGCATCTTTGCAAGCACTTGTTGCTAGTTGTTTGGGTACTAATGGGGCTGGAATTATGGTTTCCTTTCCTTCTGGAGTGAGATGTTCTGCTCCAGTCCTAGTATCACTCTACACCCCGCCCATGACCTTGGATTCACATGGATGGTGAGAGAGCGGGACTTGAGACAACCTCTTTCACTGTGAAGTGATTCCCACAGCGATAGCCCAAGCAGCCAGGAAGTGTATGTGGGATCCTTCGACCCTCTAAGGCAGATCTGATTTGAGAGGCCTGCTGGTTTTGAGCCAAAGGAGATCTGAAGTGCAAAAACTGAGCATTTTTGCTCTTACGAAGCCCAACTTCCCTTTAAATCCACAAGGAACTAGGATAGCTTCAAGCAGATCAAGGAGAGAAGGGCTTGCTTGGGTGGTACTTGCTTGGAGGACCACACAGAGAACATGTTGGGAAAGAGTCAAAGAATCAAGAGATGGGGAGCAGACTTACAGCCAGATTGAATTCAGTATCAGAGTAACACGAAGAGGTGACCATCTACCAACGTGTCCACAGAGGAAGCATGTGGCAGAAGACCCAGTTTTTCAGCAGGCTAGACCCGTTATACTTTTGGGGTCTTGGGATGCTCGGAGAGATGGGGAAGCTTAGAGAAAAGGGGAAATGGGTAAGGCTAGAGTAGCTTTTCTTCCATGGAAAAGTGCAAGGAAATGCAGGAAGATCAGTGGGCCGAGTGGGAGGATCTTATCAAATGGCTGCCTGATTGTATCAAACAGCTGCCAGATGCAAAAGGTCTATTGAAATGTTTGGGCGTGGGAGGCAGTGTGAGGGCTCAGTGGCTAAATCCTCATCTTGCAGGCACTGACTTGTTCTGCTTCCCAGACAGTTCCGTGCTTGTGGCCTGGGAAAGCAGTAGCGCATTACCTAAAGCCATGGGATCCTACATCCATGTGGGACACCTGGAAGAAGCTCCTCACTTCAGATCAGCTCAGCTTCAGCCATTGCAGTCACTCAGGGAATAAACCAGCAGACAGAAGATCTTCGTCTCTCCATCTCTCTATAAAATCTCTTTCCAATAAAAATGAATGAATCTTAAGAGAAAGAAAGAAAAAAGGAAGGAAGGAAGGAAGGAAGGAAGGAAGGAAGGAAGGAAGGAAGGAAGGAAGGGAGGGAGGGAGGGAGGGAGGAAGGAAGGAAGAAGAATGAGTGAAGCTTTTGGGGGAGACTGCATTTGGGAATTTTACTGGGAGAGCCAGACTTGTGGTCTTGTCCTGTTGCAGGGCACAAGCGAGATCATGCCAGACAAGATTAAAATGTATTAAGCAGTCTTTATTGACTAAGCTTGGTGCTAACAGGGTCCACTAGAAATTAGCAAATACAAGTCCATATGCCAATTCAGTCTGAATTGAAACACTGAGAGGAAGTAATGGCCATTACTCTGGAGTTCATCCGGTAAACTGAAGACCTGTGTTCTAGCTTCCCCAGCAATTTAAGTTATTCTAAGGGATGTGCAGCAAACAACCTGGACACACTTATAAAGCCACAAACATTTATCTTTTCCTGCCTTCTCTGCCAACATCCCATTATTGTTAGACCTCAACTTTCCTGGAACTCTAGAAAGTACACAAATTAGACATGCAAAGCATCTTAACATGTGCGTCTTCACTGACTCGCCCAAGCAGTGAACAGAGGGTGAGAAATACGGACATACAGGGGCCGTGCTTAGGGTCTGCCTGTCCTGGATCTATCTGAGAGAAGCAGGGAGCAAGCAGGTACTGGGGAGGCCAAGAGTTGGAGTGTTAGAGTGATGGAAACACCCGGGAGAGCAAGCCCCTCCCTATCATGGCCCTTTATGGGGGCTTGTGAGGGGAGTAGTTACACAACAATGCAATACCGCCCCCTCTCAGGTTCCAGGTGACAATAGGTGAGCATCACAGGTGGGCAGAAGGGGTCACATAGGTGAGAGGGGTGTCTCCCAAGCTTGTAGGTAGCTGCCCACCCCACAACAGTCCCATCAGAAGGTATAGATGAGGGCAATGTGGTGACCAAGAGCTTTAGTGGTCTGTGTTCACTGATCATTGGAAATCAATTTCACCTTCTGGCTTCAGTTTTCACATCTGTAAAAATGGGACAATAAAAATTTGGTAGTAATAGCCTTAGGAAGTTCTGAATGTGGTTGGAGGAGAAAATGGTGTGAACTATGGCCCTGGAAGGCCTATGTGGTTGCTGTGTGAGAACAACACTGACCCAAATCTTTGTCCCCCACAGACTAGCTTCTAGTTGCTGTGGTCTAGGTTTTGGGCCAAATGTTTATTTCCCAAGTTCCAATCCCCTTACTTAGAAATCAGTTTAAGCATAGGCACTGACGTAACTGGAGCAAGGGGTAAGGTCTGTTCAGAGGTTAAAGTGGGCTCCGCTCAGGGGGAGTGAGCCAGAGAGCACAGGGGTAAGGGGGTGGGATTACTACCTCTTGTTGTTAGAGTTAGCCTGCAGGAAGCAAGAGAGTTCAGGGGAGGGGGAGGCCAAGAGCCCCAGAGGTGAAGAGAAAAAGTCAATGGAGGAAACCGACCAAAAGGGCAAGCCCCTCCCTGCACAGGTTTTAATAGGGCTTAAGACCAGAATGTCTGTATCACAACACAACACTACTCCCCCAAGTCCCAGGTAATGATGGGTGCACACTCCCTGATGCATGGGTGGGCAAAACAACAACAACAACAAAAAAACCAAGGTTAGACAGGCAGGGAGGTGTGGTTTCCAGACTAATGATCCCTGAACCAGCTGCCTGCCTAGACCATACCAGTTTCACTGGCCAATGGAGAGTAATGGGTAGCCCTTTTGCCTTCAATTCATAGGATATACCCCCATGTTAGTCAGGATTCAAAGAGCAGGGCTGATGCTGCTCTAAGCCTTCCAAAGAAGTAGTCTCACAGGGGAGACTGGAGTTAGAACAGACAATCTGTATTTGCTGAGGGCTGGAAGGATAGTGGGAAGAGATAATTCTGCAGGGGCTACTGGGTCGCATCCAAAGTAGGTCAGGGCTATTGGGTAGAGAACAACTGGGGGGAGCTAAAAGCATGGAGAGACGCAGCCGCTGGCAGAGACACCACAGTAAGTAGAGAGAATTGGGAAGACAGTCCCAGGCCTTTCTCTGCCTCTCCTCCAGGAGCAAGGGAGCCTGGCAGCTGTAGTTTCCTGTAACACCAGGTAAGTTAGAGAATGCAGATAGGCAGGTGGTAAACATCACCCCCTTCCACACTGCCTAGTGCATGTCCCTCTCTGGGAGCCAGCACAGAATTCTCATCTGAGAAGGACCAGAAGGACCTGCGTAAATGGAGTTAAGAGTTAGGTCCTGGGGACACCTCCACCCCAAGGCTGTTCTGTTGGGATGCAGAATACCACAAAGAGCATGAAGGAAAATGCTGCAGGGAGCACGGAATAAGATTGGCTTGTTGGCATTCTTTCTTTCTTTCTTCTTTTTTCTTTTTTTTTTCCTAGCAAGTGCCTCGGATCTTTTGTTATCAATTTAAGTTTGTTTGGTTTTATTTTTCCTGCCCACATTCTCAACACATTTGGCAGATTAATTTAAGCCAAATCTTTAGGTTCCCAAGGGACTAATCCATGCTTTCTGACTCTGAACAAAAGACAAGTCTTAATTTCTTATCACCAGACTAGCACAACTTGGTGAGTTAAAAGCTTGGAGTGTTGCCTGACTTGGAGTGTTACCACCTGAAGGGGTGGTAGCAACAGCCTTCTCCACAGCCCCGGCCCCTTCCTCCCTCTGGTGCCCAGCCGGGGGCAGATGCACCACCGGGGACCCAGTTCCACTTGCGGGTAGATGAAATGAACAGTTCGTGGGCTGCAATGGTCTCCCAACTTACATCTAAACTTTAGAATCTGGGGCCCTCCAGCAGAAGAAAATCATGCCAGAAGCTTCCCATACGGGTTGAGAGGCAGTGCTAGATATGCAAAGCAAACATGAGATTAAGGAAGAAAGACCCCAACTTCTCCCTCTTCTTATCCTTGAAATCTGGAGCAAGAAGCAAGATAAAACCAGAAGTGAAATGTTTGACCTTCCACCAATGTCCCCCTCTTTTCGTCTGCCGCTCACACCTATACACACTCACACTCACACTGAAACTCATACACTCACACATACTTGCTTACATTCACACACTCATATACACATATTTGTACTCACACAATTACACTCACTCAAATGTACTCACACATTTCACACATACATGTATACTCACAAAGCTCATATTCACATATTCATATACACATGCACACACGTACATACTTGTGTACATACATGCATTCATACTCAGACACTCACACTCAGGTACACCCGCATTTATAGTCACACACATCCACGTACACTCACACAAACACATTTTCACATAGCTGATGGGCAGTGGCCAATGTAGGTGGGTAACAAGCTTGTCCCCTATACTGGGCCTGCTTCGAATGTGAGTCCTCACCCTTCAGGTGCAGCGTGTAGCACATCACACTCCACAAAAACCCTCCTGCACTACCAGAAGGAGACGGCACGAGTCTTTTTAAGCTGTCAGACTGAAAGGCAGAGCCACCTTGATGATGTCAGGAAACTCAACATTTGAGCCGAATGGAAAATGGCTGGGTACTTTTTTCTCAGCCATTCTGTTCGACCAGGATTAATGCCAGGCAGGGGAAGTCATCAGGCAACACGGTGCTGGCTGTGTTATAAAATAAGATCATTTTATAGCTGAAAAATCTAAGGGTTCCTAACCATCCAAATATAGGTATGTCATAATGTTGGCAGAGGACATTGAAGCAGCAAGGAGGGAAGCTGGCCATGTGCACACAGCCGGACCTGCGCAGGGGTGCAGAGCCGTGTCCTCAAACCCTCAGCGTGGGCTGGGAGGCCTCCCTTTACACACACACACACACACACACACACACACAGAGAGAGAGAGAGAGAGAGAGAGAGAGAGAGAGAGAGAGAGGCTGGGTTCATTCCCTGATCATTTGCTTCACGCTCAGCACTTGGTGGCCTCTTCTATGCAGGATGGGATAAAACGCTTGAAAGGTAAGTGTTCCCAGGCTCTGCTGAGCCCTACTCACTAATGAACATCCTGGGTACAGCTGTGCTCTACCCTCTGTGGAGGCTGATCAGCACTTCAAACTCAGAACTTGCAGAAGTGAAGAGAAAGGGGAATATCCCTGCAGGCCTACAGAGCAGGGCGTGGAAGACTTGGCCTTTGCAGGTAGTCGAGGAACAACAGTAAATGCTTGAAACACAGGAACCAAATGAGAGAAGAAGAGAACCACCTGAGAGAGAAGATGGTAGCAGACCAGGATTAGCTGGTGTCTGGGCATGCCCTCCATGGTGTTGGAGTGTCTATGGCAAGAGCAGGAGTGCTCGCTCAGAAATTGCTTGGCTGGATTCTTTTGACCTCATGATCATCTTGTGGCTGAGTTTTGTGGATCAGAGTTTAACAGGCTGCACAGATGTATGCCCACAACCTGAGCCCAGCCACAACAGGTGTGGTTAATGACCAACAGAAACGGACAGGGGGACTCCAGCCCTGCGCACGAAAGCTGTCCTCCTCTGTCTCCTCCCATCCTTGTTCCTCACATCTACTTCACTGTGGTCTTCTGATTTCTCCGTAGTTCTATTCTGAACCCTGCACTCACTTCCACTTTGAACTTGAGAACAGAAGTCACCTTCAGTGCAGTCCCTGGCAAACTGATTTGTGACTTTCTGGCTTCCCCTGTCCTAAATCTTCAGGGTGCACATCAGTCAGTCTGGCTTAAGTGCCTGAGGAAAGCTACATGGCTCTCTCCCAGTAGACAGAACTCCTATGGACTGAGACACGGGAATGAGCTGTAGGTCTCAGCCTAGGGGAAATGTTGATAAGAACTATGAGCCTTGGAATTTCCCAGTGAGACAATTAGATGTGTAAACAGAAAGCTGGGGAGGGCCCTGGGTAAATTAGAAAGTATAGGGAAGGTACAGAAATGTAATTTTCTGGCCAACAGCCAAGTTATTAATGATGTAACAAAGTCAATAGTGCATGGACCCCCTGTGACCTTACCACACAGAACTACTGTTCTTCCTTGTGTTTTAAAGGTCACTTCTCCCTTGGCTGATTCGTTTCCAAGGTGAGCTGCAATTTCCTAGACCTCAAGAGCTCACCTTGTGCGGTGTCTTCAGCCACCATCCCCTTCTTATACCTGAAGGCTAGAACCAAATAAAAGCCAGGTTTGCTTGAAGTTGTGATATAACCTTGGGTTGGTTCTTGTTGGCTTATTCGCGTTTCCAGATCTTGCTTTTCCACTGGTTTGGCATTGCCTACCCAAGCCTGGCACCGTGCTGTGCCGACAGCGACTGTCTCTGCCCTCAAGAGGTCCCAGTGCAGTGGGGAGCACAGAGAGGTTGGCAGAGAAGGCTGAAATGTTGGGGAGGGTTGCAGGGGATGGGGCAAAGGAGTGGGGAAAGACTCAGGAAAGAGCGGTGCCTGAGATGACTTGAAAGGATGTGAGGGAAGTAAGTGATGCTCTGAGCATCCTCAGCCCCATGACCTCACTCATGGAACCTTCTTTACCTGGCATACCTGTGCACTTCCTCCAAAGATCAGCTCACAGTGTAGACCACCGCTGTAGACCCTTTCCTCCCCTTCCATGCTACACCCATCTAGAATCAAGCTTTCTGGCTTCTCCAGGGTAACTCTGAACCCAACGCAATAAAACTTCTCACATCATCCTTATAATATAATCGTAAATCTGGCACCCAGGTAGAACTCACTCATCTTGGCAACTGCAGGGTGTAGCACAACATCCAAAAAGCACAGTAACTGCTCAGTGCTTGTTGTGTTTAAAAATTTGAATCTTACAGCAGTTTACTGAAGTCCTGATGCTGCTGCCCTAGGTGTCAGCTTAGACAATGACCGATGCTTGTAGCTGCTCACAAAGCCTCTGTCTTCCCTCCACACAACCAGAAACATCGCTTCCCACTCATACCAACCTATTCTATTCGGGTCCTAGTAAGCAGAGGAAAGGGATTCCTGTCATGCTAAACAGGAGCTGGGGTGATGGAGGCTCTTCCCTTAGAAAATTCCCTCAGGCCCAAGTGGAGAAAGAGATGTAGGGAGGGGTTGTCACTGCTTCTAGCACATCAATCTCTGCTGACATGTGTCTCCACAGAAGCTGAATTCCTAAGGGAATTACAAAGCTCCCTCCCCTGACAACCAACAAGAGGCTGGGAGCAGTAGAAAGGAGAGCAGAGATGATGAAGAAGGACTCTGTTGCAGGTAGGCATCCCTCCTCTGGCCCTTCTCGATCCCAGATGGAGAAAAGTAGCACCAGTGAGGGAAGGCTGCCAACTGACCCGAGATCCCCCTGTCCCGGCTCCAGCTCATTCATGAAACTGTGAATTCCCAACTGTAGGAAACACCTGTGTCACATGCACGTTACTGGGAAATGCTTACTGCTGCTACCCAGCTCCTCCTGGCCGTCTTCCCCCGGGGGAGTTACCGCCACCATCAAGGAACTGCACACATGGCACAGGTGCCAGAAGCCACCTGGGCAGAGCTTCTCTGGTACTGCTGGGCCAATGTCCCCCTTTCTTCCCCAGTGGAAATCTGCCCCAGGGACTCCCCCTTACACACAGCTGCAGCACACATCTACACTACAGCATCATAGTCTTTGCTGTCTTCATGTTCAAATCCCCCTTTGCTCTCACCCTCATTCTTGTCCCTGGTGCCAATCCCTTGAATCACTGCAGTGTGTTCATGTTTTCAGTTAATCAGAGAGCCCATCTCTGAGTGGCTGTCACCGAAGGCATCAAGAACATACTATAGGTACCCATTTTTCAAAGTCCTTCTCCTTCCCCCCCCCCCACAGCAGTTGTCCTCTGGATTGTTTATCTGCTCCCAGCTTGGGCTCACTCACAGAAGGCATTCTAACTGGTTTTCTGCTCAGGTTGAGTGACACAGTGCACATGTATGTTAACAGTAGTGCCTTCACTAATCCTGCTTATGCTATGCACTTGGATTCAGAAGCTGCACCAATGCCTGAGGGAGGGAAAAGGCTGAGGCATGGCTCAGCACTGGAGTTCATGTTGAAACTGAACCCTTATGATGTCAATGCACAGCCCAGCCTAGGTTTGTCTCCCTCAGCCCAAGGTGTTCTTGCTTGTCCTCTACAGCAAGGAATTCAGGGAGACGCACAGCTGACCCTACACGGTTCTAGTAGCAATATTCAAGAGTCATTTGCTTCTGCAATGGATAAAAACACTGATGACCAAAATTATCCAGAGGAGAATTCCATTTCAGGCAGACTATAACCACCACCTTCATGTAACCCCCAGACCAGCTGGAGCTCACTCTAACCAGCATCAACTCTGTAAAGACTGACCAATCACAGGAAGGTCATGAGCTCCTCTGATGAACCAGGAACTTGAACATGAGCTGATGGCGCAACTCCCAGCCCCCAAATTCCTTCAGCCCCAACTCCTTAGGGAGCTTGGGAACTAGGTGACAACAGCCAGGCTCCTTGCTCGCCACTTTGCAATAAACACCTATTTTCATCCCGTGGTCAGTGATTGACTTTTCTGTGCATTCGATGTGTGGACCCTGTTTGGGGGTTCTACAGCACCACCTTCAACTAACTTGGGGTGTTGTTTGGCAACAGTGTCTCTGCTTTCTTTCACTCCTCCAACCCCATGAGGCCTTTTCACTGGTATGCATTTCTTTTTACAACTTTCTCTTCTGAGCTCACACGGCTGGCTGCAGCCTCCTTCCCAGCAGTGACTGGGTTTTCCCTGTGCATCCTCAGGGCCTTTTGGACATGCTTGCCTTACTGTGCATTTGGCTAATCAAGCCATCCAACCCTATCCTCCTCCATGTCCCAGGTGATAAGAGGACAGAGGAAGACAAGAGTCCCCAGAGAATGCTGTGGGGCAGAGGAGCCCTAATATCCTCTGCATGTCTTTGTCTCTCTCCTCGGCATTTCTTCCCTTTAGCTTCCCAAGGGCACCTAAGCATTCTTTGGACACTGCACATGCCTCATAAAGGAAACTAAAGTGAGTTTAGCTTGAGCTGAAGCGTGGTCCAGTTCTGTAGCCATAATTGTGACTAGCAACCCTATTGTAACCCTGTAGGATCTCTATGGCCATTGCACAGTAACTCTATAGAATCCCTTTAGCAACCAGAGTGTCACCATATTAGGGGCACTAAGAGACTGCAGTTGAAACAGGAAACCAACAAAGGTGTCCAAGGCCATGCCCTGCTGTGTCCGGGACTCAGCCTTTGTACATGAATCTGCTGAGTCAGTGCGAGGACAGACGCACTGCTTCCCACTGAAAGCTCTGGGGTCTCGCCCCTTCGTTCGAGGATCCTGGTTTCGTGAACGAACACTGACTCTAGAAGGGGTGTGTGGACAATTTCTTCCAATTTTGTGTTGTTTGAAAATTGTAGATAAGGGCTCGGCAGCGTGGCCTAGTGGCTAAGGTCCTCGCCTTGATCCCATATGGCTGCTGGTTCTAATCCCGGCAGCTCCACTTCCTCTCTATCTCTCCTCCTCTCAGTATATCTGACTTTGTAATAAAAATAAAATAAATATTTAAAAAAAAAAAAAAAAAAAAAAAAAGAAAATTGTAGATAAAAGAGGGTCATCTATTTTATGTTTTATCTTATTTATTGGAAAGGCAGATTTACAGTGAGAAAAATCTTCTGTCTGCTGGTTCACTCCCCAGATAATCGCAATGGCTGGAGCTGAGTCAATCTGAAGCCTGGAGCTTCTCCCAGGTCTTCCACTTGGGTGCAGGGTCCCAAAGTTTTGGCCCATTCTCTGCTGTCTTTCCCCCGGTCACAAGCAGAGAGCTGGATGGGAGGTGGAGCATCTGGGACAGTAACTGGTGCCCATATGCTACACTGGCACATGCAAGGTGAGAGTTTAGCCACTGAGCCATCATACCGGGCCCAAGGAAGATCACGATTCAATCAACTGCTGCAATTGCAAAAGGACGTTGAAGATGTAGATGTACCCACAGACTGTGAGGGGCCTTGAAAAACTCAAGATTCTTGGGCATGTTGCTTATCCTGCCTTTGTTCCTCATGGTCTCCATCCGCTCTGGCTGCAGTTACAAAGCACGAGGCAACATGTAAGTTACAGAAGCATGTCACTCAAGAGTGTTGGAGACTGTGAAGACCAAGGTCAAGGTGCCAGAGGATTCAGAGTATGTTGACAGCCTGTTCCTCACAATGGCTCCCGTGCCACCCACGGTAGGGACTGTCAGCAAACTCCTTGGACCTTTTCCACAAAGGCAGCATCCTGCATATGAGGGCTTCATCCTCATGACCTAATCCCTCCGAAGGTACCACCTCTGCTTTTTTAAAGGCTTATTTTATTTATTTCGAAATGGAAAGAGAGAGAAAGAGCGATTTGTTCGTTCTTCTCCCCAATAGCCACAATGGCAGGGGGCTGGACCAGGCCAAAACCAGTAGCAAGAAACTCCATAAGGGTCTCCATATGGATAGCAGGGGCCCAGGTAGGTGGGCCATCATCTGTTGCTTTCCAAATGCATCAGCAGGGAGCTGGGTGAGAAGTAGTAATAGCCAGGACTCAGACTGGCACTCCAGGGATAGTACTGGGCATCACAGACAACTTGACTTCCCATACCTTGTCACAGGCCCCCAAAGTCCCACATCTTACCAAGATAAGGCACTCAGGATTAGATCCTATACTTGCAATTGGGAGTGACACAAATATACAGACAGTAGCACTGAATGCTCCCACCAGAAAAATGTGGAAAACAAGAGATGTACTGTTGAGAGGGAAATGAACAAATTCAAGTAAAACTCCTTAAGATAGTCTCTGCGTTCCACCAGCATTACACAGGGTAAAGGATAGGAACAGCGCTCCCTGGGGCCTCAGCTCCCTGGTTTGGGTTAAACTCTTGGGTTGGGCTCAACCTGGCCTAAGCTAAGCCATGGGTGTCACAACTTTTGCAGCACCACACAATTGTGACAACTATAGTGGGCCTGGTCTAGGTCTCAGGCTCACCCTGGAGACACTGGGTAGAGTTTTTACCGCCTGATACACCTGGGTGCTAGGATAGAGTGGCCGGGATCCCTACAGAGGGACCTGCAACTGGTAACAATGAGCTGGAGCATGGATTTCTTCTGACCTAACTCCTCATGTCAGAATTCCCAGAAGCTGACATTGTGACAAGGGTTGCTAGGCTTGGAGTGATGGAAACAGTGTTGTAAGAGGTACAGGGAAGTCCTACAGGGGAAGGAAAGAGCTCAGGAAGGAGACAATTTCAGGCTGAGCCCACTAGGCAACTGGCAAGTGTGCATTTCCCACCACAGACAAGGTGCTGGTACCCATGAGCTCAGCACAGCCCTCAGCAGAATGGAAATCTCTAGCTGCTTCCACCCTGCTAGTGTGTGGGTATTATGGCTCCAGCAGGAGGGAAAAGGGGGCCTGGGGAAGAGAAGCCACAGATCCAGCTGCTGGTAGCCAAAGCACTTTAAGGCTGGGAAGGGACCACCTCCCAGAGCTCATGCGTTTTTCTTGCCAGTATACTCCCTTCTCCCGGCAATTTGGACAGCAACACACCTGGTTCTACAAGGTCCACATCAGAGAAAGTTGGGCATCTGCTTAGGGCTGTGGCACCATTAAGAGCACTTGCCAAGGAACCCACGTGGTAGCCAAACCATACATGCTTTCTGCACAGCAGCCTCACTCTCTCCCAAGTGCTGGAGATATGCAGATGACCTTGAATTTGCCAACTGTAGTGTTGAGGACAAGCAATTTGTACAGATGCACCAGAGGGTACTTGGCTCTCCAGAGGATCTCACTGCATGCTCAGCAAAGAGCAGTCAGGGGCACTGTGAATTGCAGGGGGCTGTGTGTCTCCAGCAGTGCTAGTCACAGGATGCTTGGTCCTGTCCCTGGAGGGGTGCCATTTCTCTTCCCCGTGGCTTAGTTGACTCTGCAGCAGCAGGAGTCCCAAGATTCTCAGTCCCTTTCCCATCCAGCTCCCTGCCTGTGGCCTAGGAGGCCAGTGGAGGACAGCCCAAAGTCTTGGGATCCTGCACCCATGTGGGAGACCTGCAAGAAGCTCCTGGCTTCTGGCTTTAGATTGGCTCAGCTCCAGCCATTGAGGCCAGTTGGGGAAAGAATCATTGGATGGAAGATCTTCCTCTATGTCTCTCCTCCTCTATGTGTATCAGCCTTTGCAATAAAAATAAATTATCTAAAAAAGAATAGGAAGAAGAAGAAAAAGAAGAAGAAGAAACGCCAGTCCAGGATGGGCATGAGAAGACATACACGCTTACAACTCACTGAGGGAATGCAGGGAGGGTCAGAAGAAGGGAGCTGACATATCCAGCCACAAGACTGAGCCGTGAAGACACTGTGCAACCCAAGCCCATCAGGAGAGGACCAACGTGAGACCATTCTCCTTAGAGGCAGCACCACCAATAAATATATGGAATTAGATAGTAGCCTGAGGAGCAGGGATGGAAACCTCATGGCTGTAGATTGGAAAGATGAAAAAGATCTGGATAGTGGCGAATCTTTGTATTTAATGCCACTGAGCTTTACATGTAAAATAGTTAAAGAGCTAAGTCTGGCGCTATACTTTATGGTAACAAACAGTGCATTTGCTGTTATGGCCTGTACCCTATGATGGAATCCCTGGCTTAGGTTCCTGGCCCTGCTCCAGCTTCCTGCTAATAAAGATCCCGGGAGGTAGCAGGTTGTGGCTCCAATGATGGTGGCATCCCTGCCTCCCCCATGGGAAACCTGGATTGAGCTCCCAAATTCCAGATTCAGCTTCCACCCAAACCCTTGCCATTGTAGGCATTTAGGAGCAAGCCAGTGAATTGGAGCACACTCCTTCTATCTTATTTTCTTCCTCTTTTCTCTAACTCTCGAGTAATTATTTTTTTAAACTATGAAACTGCCACCAACCAAACCTAGTTATCTTTGAGTATATATTTTTGGGCAGGTGAAATAGGCCCAGTACTGCAAGGGCCTCTTGGGCTGAAGGCAAAGGTCAGACTGGCAGAGCTGTGTTTGGGGCTAAAATGGAAAGTACTGACCTGACGGCCCTTGAATGACAGCCCTGCGAGGGACAGCTTTTCAGCAGGAGCCATGAGCTTGCACATCAGGCAGGGACTCTGCAGAAATCAGCATGTGTTTCAAGAATTGAGTGCCCCATTTAGCCTCACCCAGCAGTGACCTTCCACACGGGACCCAAAGAAAAGCGATTTCTTTGATTGTCCATCTAACCCCACCACGACCTCCTGCATTTTTCGATTCATTTTAAATCATGCTGTACTGACCAAAGTGATTCCAGCTCTCTGCAAAGAACATTTCACATTTTTTAAACCAAAAATTCTGGGTCATTTTTCAGATGTGTTCACTTGAATGACAAGAATAAAATCTGTGAGTCCTTTCTGAGTCTTTCTGATCTTGGGCTATAGGGAGTGAAGGTGAGCGAAACAGCCAGAATTTGCATGGAGGTTCAGGAAGAGATGAGAATTATAAACTCTGCTGGACTTGGCTCACTAGCCTAACAGCTAAAGCCCCCACCTTGTTTACTCTGGGATCCCATATGGGCCCTGGTTCTAATCCCAGCTGCCCTGCTTCCCATCCAACTCCACGCTTGTGGCCTGGGAAAGTGGTCAAGGACGGCCCAAAGCCTTGGGCCTTTTCTCCCGCATGGGAGACCTGCAAGAAGCTCCTGGCTCCTGGCTTCAGATCAGCTCAGTTTCAGACATTGCAGCCACTTGGGGAGTGAATCAATGGACAGGAGATCTTCTTCTCTGTCTCTCCTCCTTCTTTCTGTATATCTGACCTTAAATCTTGAAAGAGAAAGAAAGAAAGAAAGAAAGACAGACAGAAAGACTCTGCTTACAGTCAGTTGTAGATCCACGCACTTTGAGCTCAGACACATGGGGGAACTCCTGGGGCTGGATGGAGTTGACTTTCACTCAAGTCAAAACCCCTCACATCATCCCAGAAAGCAGAAAGGTGTGCATCTTGTACATTGCCCACAACCCAACTCAAGTTGTGGCTTCAACAGGAAAGCGTTGGGTGCTGTGGCAAGATGGGAAGTCTGCGGGGTGGGGCTATGAGCCAGCAACACAACGTCCTGAGCCAGAGTTTGTTCTCCATCTATTTTCCCTTCTTTCCATGGACCTCAAGAAAGTTTCGAACACTGCACAGAAACCTAGCAATGGGAAGAAACCCCTGCCAGCACCCACTCCAGCGGCCAGCAGACTGTCCTGTCCCAGGAGTCCTATCACAATCTGATATCTAAAGCCAGGAATCAGCAGATGTATGTGTGAAACACCAGTACACCCTCCATGGCTGTATCTGCTTGAATTCATCAGATGTTGCCATTTGTGCATGCTGCAGGTGTAAATTTCTTCAGCATTAACGGTGCTTATCTTCAGGTATGGCTGGAGAGGGGCAGGTGCATGACCAAGACTCAGAGAGTAAGAGGGAGGGGCATTGAATAGAACCTTTGTCCTGTGCTATGTCTACAGTTTAACATAGGTACTAGGGAGTTAGCATGGGGACCAGGAAATATCAGGGACCTCAGGTATTAAGGCAGCAAACCTGGCCAGAAATTCTGTGCTGCCCTCAGCAGACCTACATAGGAACCCACTGGACTTGCCATCTGTTTTCCTTTTGAAATGTCACCGCTTGTTACAGCATTCATTCCCAGGGCTACCCGATCCATTACAGCAAACCATGAAGGACACGGTAAACAATCGTGATTCTATAATACTGAGTCGGGGAGACAGAGATAGAGATCTGAGAGAAGAAGCCGTGCAGAAACTACAACATCCTGAGTTAAATAATTGTAGGAGAGCATTTCAGGGTAGTTTAATTTCCTATTAGATTTTAATGACCAATAAAGAAGATATAAAAATGTCATTTACAGAGCTACTCTGGCATTTTGTTTTCCTGGTTATTCTAACACATCAATTGAACATATAAGATGATTTAAAAAAAAAACAACTTTTTTTTCAGCCAACACTGTAATCCATCTTTCAGGCTGCGGATCCGTGTGGTTACTGCTTGTCATGCAGTCGAGGCAGACGTGAACAGCGGTTAAGCAAGCAGAGAATTCTGCTTTTCTTCCTGTTAAAAGCAAGGCCAGGAAACCCTTGCAAATGCCATCCTTGGGCATTTTGCCTGTTCTGTTTGCTTTGACCAGCTTTCAGTGCAAAGTTACAGCATTTCCATTCTCAGGCGGTACAATGGTATTAGCAGGGACACATGAGGGACCCTTGTGGGAGTTAGGAAGTAAGGGCCAGTTTTTAAATCCACTGACTTCATCTTCTGTTCAGAATCAGCCCAAATTCACCAAATGAGGAGAGGTGGCAAGAACTACGGGCAAGGTAGGGGATAGCACTGTGGCCTCGGCTGCCTGTACCCCCAAATGGGAGGTGGCAACCTGTCCAGGTGACAGCTCTTGCTGCTGCAACACTCAGCCAACATCCCATATATCCTCCTTCTCCTGTAAACTCAGCTGTAGGGAGTTTACAATTGGACTTCTGCTGCTAGCAACATCGCAAATGCAGAATCTGGCTTTTCAGCAAGGACCTCAGGTTTGTCGAACTCAATCACCTAAAAGTCAGAGAAGAAGAAATGAAATTTCCAGAAAACACCCACCCACTAGAAAGCCCAAACCACAGGGAGGTAAAGCTGACACGAGCTTCCAGCACCTTCCCGTTTTCCATGACGAGGACCCGGTCACAGTTGAGAACCGTGTTCAAGCGGTGGGCAATGGTCAGCACGGTGCAGCCTTTGAAGGCATCCTTGATGGTGCTCTGGACGAGTGTGTCCGTCTTGGAGTCCATAGACGCAGTGGCTTCATCTAGGAGAATGATCTGTTGGAGAAGGGAATGCTCTACATGTCACACTGAGCCAAAGCTGTACTGAGAGGTAAATTCATAGTTTCAGTTCTACTTAGAAGAAGAAAAGCTGAAAAGTAATGAGCTAAGTCTTGCAAAGAATGAAAGTCCCATCATATCACCTTCCCCTTCCTCTGAAGGACTTGCTGGAGGAAGGAGCTTAGCTATATACTTTTTATGCCTCTTGGTAAATGGGTTATTCTAACCATCTAGACAGGCTGGAAGAAACCCTACACAGTTGCTAGGGTGAATCAGCCTAAGCCAAAAAGAACAGCACTGCCATTTGCTTTCCTATCATTGTCTCTAAGAAATTACCATGAGTTTAGAGACTGAAAGCCATATTTATTAACCGACAACCCTAAGAGTCAGAAGCCCTAAAACCAAGGCACTGGTTTTTAGGGCCACATTCCTTCTCTGAGCTCTCAGCAATAAACTTTTCCCTGACCTTTTCTGGCCTCCAGAAACCTCCTGAATTGCATGGCCCGTGACCCCTTCCTGACACCACATCTCCTTCTCTCCCATGACTCTCCCTGCTGTAATCACTTGAGGCTGTAACTCTCAAGTCTGTAACTCTTGTGTGGAAGTTTCCATGTTATCAGGAGGTGGGACATCTTTTTGAAGGGAAAGGGGATTAGTCTGCCTGCCCCAGCCCCGTTTGATACAGCAAATCAAAGAGCTTGACCTCTGCTCAGCCTCTGTCTAGCTGCTTGACTCCCTCCACCCACTCCAGGATCTATTTCCTGGCTAGAGAAAGGAGAACGTGTCTTATCATGGGCACAAGATACACAGACACAACCCCTGAGTGGCATTACAGCAGGTTCCCTTTCCACTGTCCTTAGCATGTCAAGCACAATGGGTTTCACCTTCATGGGGTCCCTGTAGATTTCCACAGCAACAGCAGAGGACCGCTGGAAACCAACAAGCAAGGTGGCTAAGTCCCTAAGAGACCAAAGTGTCCATCTCACAATGTCCACAGGAGAGCATCCCGGTGGCCTTCTCCAGTGTCCTGGGTCCTGCTTATCAGGACTCAGAACTGCTCAGGGACAAAGTGGGGAAATTGCAAAGGCAGAATTGCCAAAGTCATCCTAAAGAAAATATGGAAACCAGACCTCCCGGCAGAGGAGAACCTCAGGGGAGCAAGGCGCCGCCACCAGAAATAGCTGTGATTTTTCCATTTTTACTCTTGTGTTAGTCTTAAGAAACAAAAACATGACTGTTTCTTAAGTGGCTCAATCGTCATCTTTACTGAAAGACAAACCAGTGGCTCTACCTCCCCTCTGGAGGAGCACCACAGGAAATAGTCACAATTTGACAAATTCGCTTTTTGTGTTGTCTCCTTACCTTTGAATTACGGAGAAGCGCCCGGGCCATACAGAGCAGCTGGCGTTCCCCTACGGAGAAGTTTTCCCCATTTTCTGTGACTTCTGCCTGTAATTTTTCTGGGAGTTTCATTATCTATAAATATAAAAAAAAAAAGCAGAGAAAGCAGCGCATTGATGCTGATGATCTATATAATGGTTCTGCCTCGTTCCTGTTGATGGCCTCCTCTTGTGAATTCATCCGCTGGCTTTATTTTACTGTGGGAAAGAAGGCACAAAACAACAATCATTTTGACACTGCAAACAGGCACGGCTTGAGCAAGGGCTGGAGAGGAGGCAGACTTGCATAATTTAAAATCACAGTTGGACCCGTGGAACCCTGTGGACCACTCACCAAGGAGTACCAATCAGGCACTGCTAGCTGCAATGAACACACAGCCAAGTGGCAACAGCACCGGGGTCGCTACCCCCATAACAAAACAGTGACAGGATGCAAGAATTTTCTGGTCATCAAGAGAGGAAAAGGCAAGTTGGGGTCTGATACAGCTGCAAGAACAAGTCATAACATCTGAGGGAGAGGCTCACATGGGTGCCAAGTCTTGGAAGAGATGAGCCATTCAGGCTGCAGAGGTGGGGCTGTTGGCCTGCTGAGCCCTACTGAGGTTGCAGCACCTCCAGGGCAGGCCCCTCCCAAACAGTCCCTCACTTTCCTCTGAATTTTCTGTTGTGATCTACTAGTGTGCTCCAACAGCTCTGGAATTAGGGTTCAGGTCACAATCTATAGCTCAACAGCCTGGACCTGTTACTTCTGAGTTTAAGTTCTGCATCTCTAAGTCAAGGGACAAGAGTGCCAACCTCAGAGGACTGCTGTGAGGCCAACTGATGCAACGTATGCACGTGTGGAGCTCATGATGGACCATTGTAGATCCCTGAAGTAGTGTCTAGGGATGCTTTAATAAGAAGTCAGTGGGGTGTAGTGGGTAAGGCCATCTCCTGCAATGCCTGGCATCCTGAGTGGGTACTGGTTGGAATCCCAGCTGCTCTACCCCAGCCCTGGTTTCCTACTAAAGATGGCCTTGGAAAGCAGCAGAGGATGGCCCAAGAACTTGAACCCCTGCACCCACATGGGAAATCTAGAAGAAACTTTTGGCTCCTGGTTTCCGCCTGGCCCAGCCTTGGTCGTTGCAGATGTTTGGGGAGTGAATCAGTAGATAGAAGCTCTCTATCTCTATCTGTGTTGCTCTACCATCTGTAACTCTGCCTTTCAAATGAACAAAATAAGTCTTAAAAAATAAATAGCCAGTGAGGACTGCATCCTGCTGACACATAGGTGCCCACACCTGATGAGCATTGGCCCAAGCTTGTCTGCCACATTGTGCCTGGTGCAGCCCCAGAGACCTACCGTGTCTTTCATGAACGTTCTCTCCAGAACCTGCCAGAGCATCTCGTCGGTGTGACTCTCAAATGGGTCCAAGTTGTACCTGCAACAAAGGAAAAGCAGAGGGAGTTAGATTTCTGAAGGACCAGTAGGAGGGGCCAGGAGTTTCTGTAGCATGCAGGGGGACAACAGGAGGTGGTGAAGGGCCAGGACTACCAACTGCAGGCCATGAGCCCAAGCATCTGCAACACTCTAATGGAACAGAGAACTCCAGTGGGATAGGGAACTGCAACCAAGAGGCAGCGGCACCCAGCGAGGCACTGCAGACCTGTGCAGTGGAGCTGCACAGCCAAACTCTGGGCAGGGGGAGGGTGACAGCAATGTGCATATGTGGCCCTTCCACTCTGTTCCTTCAGCCTTCAGAGGCGAGAGGAGCTTTTGCAGTCCCCAGGGCCTCACCAAGGACTGAGGATGTCACAGCAGAATATGATCCTGATGTTTCAAGACCTAGTGTGCATTTATCGCAGGGCCAGCTCCACATCCAGGAAATATGGTTCCCCTGCTGCATTTGGTGCTCAGGGGGAGAAACAGTCCTCTCTCCTAAGGGCTGGCCACTGCATGAGGTTCATAGAGAAATTGGTTATCTCAAACTTTCTAAGCTGAACACAAAAAACTAAAGATACCTAAATGTGCACATGAGAAACATTTGATAACCTATAGAGGATCTCCAATCAGATTCACAGCTGAGTTCTCACCAGAAACCCTACAGGCTGGGAAAGAATAGACAGACATAATCCAGGTCTCAAAAAAAAGAAACTGCCAACCCAGAATACTATAATCAGCAAAGCTTTAATTTTTACATGAAGATGGAATAAAGAACTTTCAAAACAAGCAGAAACTGAAAGAACTTGTTTCTACCTAACCAGCCCTACAAATGATGTTTAAAGATATGCTACACACAGAAAATGAGAATAACACCCACCATAATCAAGAAGACAGAAGTAGAGAACATCCCAGGAAAGCCACCCCAACCCCCCCAAACACACACGAAACCCTGAACCAAACAATGGGAAAATCTGTATTAAAGTGATAGAACTAAATTGCTACTCAGCAATAACCCTGAAAACAAGGATCTAAACTCTGCAACTGAAAGATGTAGACAAGGTCCATCTATCTGCTTCAAGAAACACATCTCATCAACAAAGACACACATACTAAAAGCTAAAGGATTAAAACATGTTCTAAGCCAATGGGAAGAAAAAATGAGCTGGTATAGCCATTCTAATATTGGAAAAAATAGACTTTAACAAAATCCTCTAAAAGAAAAGAAGAAAGACTCTACAAAATGATCAAATGATACATTTAACAAAAAGAAACAACTTTAGTAAGTGTATATGCACCCAATGTGAGAGTACCTGGCTATATAAAACAATTGTTAACAAAGGGAGACATAGATAATAATAGTGCAAGACCTCAACACTCGCTCTCATCAATGGACAGATCAACGAGACAGAAATTCAACAAAGAAACAACAGAGCTTAACAGATGCTATGGGCCAAATGGACTTAATCGATATCTACAGAATATTTTATCCTACAGATGCAGAGTACATATTCTTTTCATCAGGGCATAAAACCTTCTTCAGGGTAGACCACACGATAGGGCATTAAGCAAGCCTGCATGTTAAGACTTCAAGCAAATTAACACAATCAAGGCAATACATGAAAAAATTCAAAGCCAGCATCAGATTGAACGGGGAGAAGCTGGATGCATTTTCACTAAGATCTGGAATCAATCAAGGAAGTCCACTCTCATCACTGCTCCTGAACATCAGACTGAAACTACTAGCCAGAGCTATCAAGCCAAAAAAAGAAATCAAAAGAACACAAATTAGAAAGGAGAAAGCCAAATTATCCCTATTTGTACAGGACATGATTCTCCACAGGGGAACCAAAGGCTCAACAGGAGACTATTGGAACTCATTAGAGAATTTAGCAAGTTCATAGCGTACAAAATTAATCATATCAACCAATAAACCAATCACTTTGGTATACACAAATAATATCTGAAAAAAAGCTTTACAGGATCAGTCTCATTCATAATAGAGGCAAAAAAAACCTTCAAATACCTTAGAAAAACTCAACCAAGGACATGAAAGATCTCTATCATGATGAAAACTACAAAACAGAAAAAAAGAAATAGAAGAAGACATCAAATCATGAAAAAATGTACCCACTTCTTGAATTGGTAGAATCATATCATTAAAATGTTCATATAACTGAAAGTCATCTACAGATACAATGCAATTCCAATCAAAACTCAACAACATTCTTCTCAGACCTAGAAAAAAATTGATGCTAAAATTCGTATGGAAATGCAAGAGACCTCAAATAGCTAAAGCTATCAAATGATAAAAAAAAAAAGGAGCTATCACAATAACAAACTCCATGATATACTACAAGGCAGTGATAACCAAAACAGTCTGGTACTGGCACAAAAAAGACCTGAAGACTAATGCAACAAAATAAACATCCCAGAAGTGATCCCCCACATCTACAACCAACTAATTTTTGGCAAATGAACCAAAAACAACCCAAGGAGGAAGAGTAGTCTCTTTAACAAATGGTGTTGGGAAAATTGGATATTTTATAATTTTTCCAATTGGAATGGATCAAGGATCTAAACATATGATCTGACACCATCAAATTACTAAGAAAAAACATCAGGAAAACTCTGGAAGACTCAGCTGTAGGCAAAGACTTCTTTGCGAAGCTCCCAAAGCACAGGCAATTAAAGCAAAAATAAACAAATGGGACTACATCAAACTAAGAAGTTTCTGTACTACAAGGGAAACAGTTAATAAACAAAGAGAAAGCCAACAGAAAGGGAGAAAATATTTGCAAGTTACACAACAAATAGAGGACTAACATCCAGGATTTACAAGAAACTCCAGACACTTAACAAGAGCAAAAGAAGTAACCCAGCTAAGAAATGGACAAAGGACATTTGAAGTGATACTTTCAAAAGCTGATATTAAAAAGGCTCATAAACACATTTCAAAAATGTTCAGTCTGCCTAGCTATCAGGGAAGTGCAAACAAAAAAACCACAATGAGGTTCCATCTAACTCCAATGAGAATGGTCTATATACAGAAGATCTGGTTTATTTACAGAAGACCTGGTCTATAAACAGAAATCAATAAATAACAACTATTAGCACGGCTATGGGGAAAAAGACACTCTGACGTACTGTTGGTAGGAATGTAAACTAGTACAACCGTTATGAAAGTCAGTATGGAGAGTGCACAGACAACTAAGAATTCATCTCCACACGATCCAGTTATACCACTTCTGCAAATATATCCAAATGAAATGAAATCTACATTCTAAAGAGTCACCTGCAATCCTACTTTTATAGCAGTACAATTCACACTAGCAAAGACATGGAACTAACTCAGATGCCTGTCAACAGAGCAATGGATGAAAAAAAAAGTGGTACAGCTACTCTAGGGAATACTACTCAGCCGTAAAAAAAGAATGGAATTTTATCATTTGCAACAAAATGGTCCACCTGGGAGCCGTTTTGCTTAGTGGAGCAAACCAGTTCCAAAAGCAGAAATATCACAAGTTCTCTGATATAAAGCAACCACTATGCGAAGAATGTGTATATGAACCATACAAGGGAGACTAGCACATGAGCAAGTATGAGCCTCTACTCCTAAACGAGTAAGACTGCCAATAAAACTTATAGACATATTTCTACATTACAATAGGAGGGTCTAACTTTAAATATCAGAAAGTTAAGTTTGTAATTTGCACTAAGGAACTATACTATTGTGATAACATGGGAGCAAATTGGGGGTTGGGGAACTCGGTAAGGCAAGAAGAGGAGGGGAAGGGGAAAGCCCTATGCCTACAAAACTGTATCATGGAAAACAATAAGTAAAAAACAGAAGTTGAAGAAGGAGGAGAAGAAGGAGGAGAAAGAGGGGAAGGAAAAGGAGGAGCCAAGAAAGAAGGAGGAGGAAGCTGTGGTTCTCACTTCACACTTGACCTCAGCCCCTGACACGAAGCTGCAGCCCTGCTGGCGTGCAGCTGTCCAGCTTCTGCTTGCTCCCTGGTAGGAAGCAATCATCACACAAGTGGCCACAAATGGGGGGGAAATCACTTATTCAGCGTGCAAAGTGGGGTGCTTCTGACAGTGTCTGCTGGGAAGCCTGGTAAGATACACAGATAAAACAGGGCTGTCTAGGACCTGTGAGGAGCAAGCATCTCAGCGATTGACAACTTAATGTGGAAGCAGTAAATCTCAGGGTCCACCTCCCAGCCCTGTCCCCCATCTCCCTGAGTTGGGTCAGCCCCATGCTGGTCATGCTGTGCTGGTCTGATTTCACTATGCAAAAATAGGAATACGCAATGAGCAAAAAACAGCTACCTTACTGTACCTACAAACAGGACAGGGTCCTGGGGGATCACAGTCAGCTTCGTTCTGAGGTCTTCCAAACCCACGGAGCAGATGTCCACGGCGTCGATGAGGATGGTGCCGCCTGCCGGCTCCACTAGGCGGAACAGCGCCATACCTAGCGAGGACTTCCCTGGGAACCGCACGAGCAAGGGAGACCGGGAACACAACTCCACATCAGTTCCAACTTGTGTCCGTCACAGCCAAGTGGGTCATTACAGGCATTTTTAAGGCAGTGAAACAAATAGCTCCTGACAGGCAGGGATTCCTGGTTCTGGGCTTGCCTGAAACCACCCTAACACAGTTATCCTTCCCCATCCTGCGCTGTCCCTGCAGGGACCCCCTCAGCCAGCACCCATCCTCTTTCACCAAAATGAATATCATCCAATCAATTCCAAAACTGCTGCTGGGTGTTAGCTCCCAACTCCCTCCACTGCTCAACCTGAGATCCTAATTTACAGGATAGAGATCTGAGGGGAGATAGCAGTCAGTCCCACAGGCACGTGGTGCTTCTCTGTTGTGGTTTAATAAGCAGCATGCTCTGGGGATGTATAGAACGCAACCTAAAGAAACGACAGCAGAGGGGCTGGCACTGCGATGCAGCCATAAAACTGCTGTCTGCAACACGGGATGCTGGATTGTATCTTGGCCCCCCACTTCCGGTCTAGCTCCCTGATAATGGCCTGGGAGCCCAGCAGAAGATGGCCTAAGCCCTTGGATCGCTGCCGTTCACGTGAGAGACCCAAAATGAATCTCCTGGGTTCAACCTGGCCCAGCCCTCTGTAGGAGTGAACCGGCAGGTGGAAGATCTCTCTTTCTTTTGCCCTCCTCTCTCTGAATCTCTTTCAAAACAAAAACAAGTACATTTTTTAAAGAAAGAAAGAAGCAAGAGCAGAGCTGGTGGTGCTCACCGGAGCCTGTTCTTCCCACAATGCCCACGGTCTGCCCACTCTCAATGTGCAAGTTCAGCCCGTCGAGGACCAGCGGGGTGTTCTCTCTGTACCGCATCTGATAGTCTTTGAAGGTTATCTCCCCACGGCTGGGCCAGTCCTGGGGACAGGGCCCTGCTTTAAGGGGATGAGTGCACTCAGGAACACAGGTCTGAAAAGCAGAGTGTAACAGTGAGTTGCCCCTAATTCTTCCTTGCATTCCATATATTCACTTCCACAACCCTAGGCACTGGGGTGCAGACCAGTGAGGACACTCCAACACCAGTGTGCATGTCCCATTACAAACAAGAAAAAAAAAATAATGGAAATGAAGACAACAGGCAAGGTGGCAGACAACAGGCGGGGTGGAGGACGATAAGCAGGGTGGCGGATGGCATCTGTGGGGATGTGGCACTGGCGCCTAGACCAGAAGTGCTGAGAGGACGTGGCCAACAGAAAATTTGAGTCTAGAGCCTTGGAGGCAGCAGTCACAGCTGGTGCAAAGGGCCTGAGGTTTGGGAGACTAGAAAGAAAAGCCCTGGAGCTTAGTGAACACAGTATGGCTGCTCGACAGGAAGTAAGAGACAGCTCCCGTGGGGACCAAGGGAACCTGGGCACCTGGCCTGGAGAGGTCAGACTAGGCTCGGAGACCTGCAGGATTGGAGGTGTTGTGGGGATGGAGGTGGGAAGGTGATGAGAATGCAGGACACCCAGCTCAGGTCAGTGGCTAAGGGGCACCTGCATCTCCTAAGAGGCCCAGCAATGCAGTCTGTCTAATGAGAGCAGCAGCTTGGCTTGGTTTTAAGGCTGAATCTGCCTCTTCAGTTAGGAGGTTCCTGTTAACTGTCCAGAAAAGAGAGCCCATGTGCTCCTTGGGGCGCCTGATGAGCCCCTTCTCTGGCTGATCAGAACCTCAATTGGCTGAGAAAACGACCTGCACCCTGGGAGTTGTTTGTGTTAAGCTCCTAGAAGATTCAGAATTGAGAATACAGGTTTAGGAGGAGGAAAGACCACAGCAGTAGCTTTCTTAATTGGAGGAGTATTTGGTGCAGTATTTCTAATATTAATAAAATCTGGGATTGTGGTTCTGTCTCATTTAAAATGTATAATTGCATCATTGGTTGAAACACAACTTTAAGCCAAAAACTTATTGTTGGTGTAGGGCGTTGAAATGTCATTTATACAAGTAGGAAGCTTTGTTTGTGAAATCTGATCATTGAGGTACTTAAAAAAGCGAACTGAATGTATTAAACTTCAAAATGCAGTCCAAAATGTCTCATAGTGTTTAATGACGTTTGCAGATAGAGCCAAACACCATTTACAGGTCCTTCGCAGTGACTACCAGAACCAGCGGGACTTCCTTACAAAGACTAGCAGGATCTGCAAGCGGAATAGAAAGGCTTCTAAGAAAGTGTAACATCGTGCCTCTTTCTCTTTCAGCTTACAGCTTTGGCCGATCAAGTTCTAACTTTTGGCAACCAAAGCAAGCCACTCACCTGCCCTTTGTATACATAAAAACTACCCCGAAGGAACATTCATTGTTAAGGATTTAGACTGTCTTATAAACACAATTTAAGAACAGGGGTAACCAGCACAACTTCGGGTTTTTTTTTTCCCCCAACATCTCTTTGTACATCTGAAGAAATCAAATATTATTCTGCAATCTACAGGGTCACTGTGTCCCCTTGTGCTCATGCGCCAACTTCTTACCAACATGTATTCCCTTAGCAGCTCCACTGAGGTGAATTTGGCTTGGGTCTCAGTTCCTGTTCGCACACACACTTGGAGCAGCCCGCTGAGCTGTTGGCAAGGAACAGCCTGTCACTCAGAGCCCTTTCCTTTCTCAGCTCTGCAGTGCCACCCCTCAGGGGACAGCCCTGGAGAATCCCCCTTCCCCTGCTTCACTTGGAACCTCACAAAAAGGAAGCCCAGAGTCTGCATTCCCAGACTCCTGCCCCAGGAGATGTCCCAGCACAAGCATTTGCCTTCACTTGCTCTGTGTCCAGGAACAAGTGGTAACTGCACTCTCCCCAGCCTCCCCGATGGCGTCTGGCCACCCACCACTGCACCACTCCAACATACACTTCTGTCCAAATATGAGAGTCTCTCTGGGGGCAGTCCCGAGGTCAAAAACTCACTGGAAACTCCACCACCACTATATAAGCACCCCAAAACCATTGACCTCATCTAGCATGAGCCCCCAGAAGCCAGCCCCATTGGAGACCTGAGGGCTCTTCATCCCAAGCCCTCTCTCCCTACACAAATCCCTGCCACTTCATCTGGAAAGAGGGTCTTTGGGAGTGAAGTGAGCCTCTAAAGATCACTCCAGATTACCTGAGTGGGCCCTGAGTCCCAGAACAGGTGTCCTTGTAAGACACCAAGGAAGTAAAGTCACAAAGAAGAGAAGTGAACATGAAGCCAGAGGCTCAGATTGCTGTGGTGCGACCACAAGCCAAGGAACGTAAGCAACCACCAGAAGAAGGCAGACGACAGGGACGGTCTGCCTTGGAGCCTTCAGAAAGAACATGGAAGCGCTAACACCTTGGCTTCTGATGTCTGCCACCAAGTCATGAGAGAATAAATTCCTCTGGAGTAAGAACCAGGTCTGCTTTACATTTGTTATTCCAGCCTTGACCAATTACTACAGGTGGTAAATCCCCAAAATACTCATAGAGGGTGGGCAAGAAAAGACCGGGAAGAAAGGCAGCCAAGAAAGGTGTGTGCAGAATCCAGTACCGCTGTGTGCAATTGAGAGGCGTGTCTGTTGGAAAGCTCAGAGAAACCCAGCAGGAATCACAGCCAGAACTGTCCCATGCTGAGATAAGGAAGTTGAGCATGTATTGTCATCCCATAGTATCAACAGGAGATGTTTTCACCTTTATAGGAAAGGTGCAGAACTGGCATACGAATCCTGCGCAGATTTTCAATCACCCCTAGATGACTTACAACCGCTGCTGCAGTGGAAATGCTGGCTAGACAGCTGTTACATCACACCGATGAGGGAATCAAGTGGAGAAAACATGTCTGCACACATTCAGCACCCATGTACCACACCCCAGTGACTGCTTTTGATGCAACCTTGGTTGAATCTGTGGAGGCACAACCTCCAAAACAGGGCTGAGTGCAACTTCAGACTCCCACCACTCCCTGCAGTGCAGAGCCCGCTCTGGCCTGTGCCAAACCCCTGCACCTCTGCCTGCCCTGAAAGGCTCTGTGTGTGTGTGTGTGTGTAGGGTGTGGGCACCAGCACTCCCTCCCTGGATCACAAGGTGAGCTGCAGGAAGGAGCTGTCCACCGCCCCACGGAATATACACCTCCTAACTGTGATTTGGGCCAGGTGCTAAGCACTGCTTCCCCAAGTTGGCTGCAGATAGACCAGCTCCATGTGGGCACCACAGAGTGAGTGCAGGTGAGTCTCACGTGGATATGCACAATGAGACATGGTCCACATGTGTTTGTTGGATGCTCCAGGAGAGGTGGGGGGCAGGATCCTTTGGAAGGGGTGATGCAGGGAGACTGTGAGCTGCTGAGGTGCTTTGGGTAACAAGTCCTCCCGATGGATTCTGAGTAAGAAAGCTCTGGTCACCAGCATTGATGCCCACCGGGTTAAATCACCACCTGGCACACAAGCATCCTGTATGGTTGCCTGTTGTTGTCTCGGCTGTTCCACATCCAGTCTTGCTCCCTGCAAATGCACTGGGGAAGCAGCAGAAGATGGCCCAGGTGCTTGGGACTCTGATGAACTTTTGGATTCTAGGTTTAACCTGGCCCAGCCAATGGCCATTGCAGCCACTTGGGAAGTGAACCATGGATGGAAGATCTCTCTTTCTCTCTCTCTCTTCTAGAATTCTGCCTTCCAAATATATAAAATAAATATTTAAAAAGAAGTAGTTATGGTAAGAAACAAGTGGCCCAATAGAAATTAGGCAAATGAGGTGGAGAGTGGCTGGTTCCAGTTCCCAGAGCAGGCCTTCAGTTGTTCTGCAACCCCTCCCCGCTACCTCCCTGCCCCACCCAGACCTGGGGCTGCACACTCTGACACCAGTGACTTTCCCAAACACACAGGCAGTACCTAGAGTTTTTCTTGGTCATCACAGCCTGGAGTGGGGATGATGGGAGCAGAGAGGTAAGGGAGCTGCTAAGCACTGCACAATGTGCACAATGCCCAGAACAACCTTGCCCATCCAGATGTCTACCACATCATCATGAAAAGGGCCCTCCCTGGAACAGAGGCAGCATCCCTGCCCCAGCTTACACAGCTCTGCAGCCCCCTGACATCACTGTCCGCCCCTTCTTCAAACTTTCCAACCTCCTGCCTGCCCCCAAGCTGTGCCTCAGCGCCTTGGCCCGATCCACCGATCCTGGACTTCTTTCTTCCTTGTCCTTCACTTCCCAACCAAGGCCTTCTGGAAGTGCTGGCCGCCATGCTGCTCCCCTCAACAGCCACAGCAACCCCCCGCCACCTTTGTGACACGGACTGTCTGAGGCCTCCTCACCCATGTACTACTTGTCCTACAATTTCTTCCAGCTGCCTGCAAGATTGGAACCTCTCCACATCCATTTCTTTAAAAGTATGCATACAATTATATGCATATTTATGAGCTACAGGGATGCTTCTTATTCTTGACACTTTTTAGAATATGTTTCATTTATTTGAAAGGCAGAGATGGGGGTGGGGGAAAAAGAGAGATCTTCCATCTACTTGTTCCTCCCCAAATGCCCACAACAGCCTAGGCTGAAGCCAGGGACCTAGAACTCAACCCAGGTCTCCCACCTGCGTGGCAGGAGACCAATCAGCTGAGCCATCATCTGCTGCCTCCCAGGGTGTGCATTAATAGAAAGCCAAGACGGAGCAGGGAGCCCAGGCTTGAACTATGCACTCCAATTTGGGATGTAAGCATCTCAAATGGTGGCTGAATCCACCGGGCCATATGGCTGTCCTTAGTATGAAGTTTCAACACACACATATGTATTTTATATATATATATATATATATATATATATATATATATATATATATCCCCATCATTTCACTTACTTGAAAGGCAAAGTTACAGAGGGGTAGGGAGAGACAGAGGGAAAGGTCTTCCTTCATCCACTTGTTTACTCCCCAAATGGCCACAATGGCTGCTGGAACTAGGCAAAGCTGAAACTTGGAGGCAGAAGATTCTTCTGGGTCTCCTATATAGGTACAGGGACCCAAACACGTGGGCCATCCTCTGCTGCTTCCCCAGGCTCATTAGCAGGAAGCTGTGATCGGAGATAAGCAGTCAGGACTTGAATCTCTGCCCATATGGATGCCGGTATTGCATCACCACACCTGCTACACCATAGCACCAGCTCCTCAACACTAGGTGTACATTCTTATTTTAAAAATAAATGGTGTATTTGGGAGACCTGGAAGAAGTTCCTGGTTCCCGGCACCGGATCGGCGCGCCCCGGCCCATTGCGGCTCACTTGGGGAGTGAAACATCGGATGGAAGATCTTCCTCTCTGTCTCTCCTCCTCTCTGTATATCCGGCTTTCCAATAACAATAAATCTTAAAAAAATAATAATAATAATAATAAATAAATGGTGTATTTATTTGTATTTGAAAGGCAGAGTTAGAGAAGAGAGAGCTTTCATCCTTTAGTTCATCCATAATGGCCAGAGCTGAGCCAATCTGAAACCAAGAGCCAGGAGTTTTCTCCTTGTCTTCCACTTGGGTGCAGTGTCCCAGGATTTTGGCCAACCTCTGCTGCTGCTGTCCCAGGCCAAAGCAGAGATCTGAATGGAAGTGGAGCAGCTGGGACTTGAATTAGCACCCAGAAGGGATGCCGGCACCAAAGTCAGAGGCTTTAGCCTAGTACACTACAGCATCGACACCTGTGTGCATATTACATGATGCTCAAGCCAAGGTCTTCAACACGTACATCACCACAAATATCTATTGTGTCTTTGAGGTAAGAATATTTAAAAATCCATGCTTGTAATTAATTTGAAATATTCTGTCCAGATCATTTAAAGCTGAATTCACAGCAGCCAGGACAGTGACTGGCTCAAAGCAGGTGCTCAACAGATGTCTGGAGAGTGAATGGTTGAACTCAGCCCTTAAGAAGGGCAGGTGCAATGATCCTAAAGCCTCTGTGAGCCCTGCCTCCTTCACTCTATTCGCTGAAATGCCCTTACATCCACTGCCTGCTCTGCAGGAGTTCACACTAATTTCCCATCCATCTAGTGAGTTTCCTCTCTTTGCAAGTGAAACTCTGTCATTTTGATCCTGCATTCTCCAAAGGGAACAAATGCTCAAAAAGCCACAAGGCCAGCTGGAGAAACATCCCAGAAATCTCGATGAGTGCAAGTTCTTTAAACTTAACAGAAGGGTTGGAAAACAGGTTCACGGACAGCTGGTGGTATCACCCCAAAGCCTGACTTTCATTGGGAAAAGCTGCTTTGCTTGGACCAATTATAGTATAAGAGCATCGTTGGTTTGGCATTTACTAGGAACAACAAATGATAACATCAGCGAGGGAAACTGTCTAACTCAGGCAATTCATGCGGCCCTCGTTAAGACAGAGGACTAAGAATATGCTAGGCTGCTCCCTCACCGCCCTCAAATGTCATTAAGATAATATCAGAGGTCCAGCATTGTGGTGCAATGAGTAAAGCTGCCACCTGAAATGCTGGGTTCCCATATGGCACTGATTTGAGTCTCAGCCTCTCCGCTTTTGATCCAGCTCCCTGGATCCAGCTAATGGCCTAGAAAAGCAGCAGAGGTTGGCACAAGCGCTTCAGCCCCTCACCCACATGGGAGATTTAAATAAAGCTCCTGATTCCTGACTTCGGCCTGGCCCATTCTTGATCTGTGGCCAGATGGCAGTGAGCCATTAGAAAGAATCTCTTTCTCTCTTTGTCTCCCTATGCGTGTATGTGTGTATGTGTGTGTGTAACTCTGAATCACAAAACCAAAAATAAACAAATAAATCTTTTACAAAATAATAATAATATCAGAGACAATTTCAACAAAGAATAGCCCTTTAGCAGCAAGGGTGTTGGGAAAGAATGCCAATGAGTAACAGAGTTACAGATTTCTGCTAAGCAGGAAATGATGAAAGCTTTCTGATAAAATGGAAGCAGAACGTGCTACAGGCACTTAACGAGCTTCGGCAGGGCAGAAGGAAGCCTCAGGCATGAGAAAGAGCCCACAGAGAGGCTGGCTACGTGCGCACGTGTCCACAACCAGCCACTCCTGATAAAGAGCTTGTGGGAATTAAATATATGACTCTAGGTTCATCAGTTCTAAAAGGCAAAGCAGCAGTTGAATGACAAAGTTCAGAAAAATTTCCCAAAATAAACATAAGCAGCCCAGAAAAGATGAAACTTTGAGATAAAAGAAGTTTAGCAACTTGATTCAATATTGAACCAATATGTGTCTGGGAAACAAGAAGAGGAGAAGTTTATCTCAGAGGAAGAATCTTTTGACTTTGAAACAGCCCAGCCCACCAAACAAGCTATGTGCAAAGATCTACCATCTGGGATACCGCCTAGACAGAGAAATTTACCAAGAGAATGGCACAAAGCGCGTGTCAGGAGACAAGGGTCAAACAAGCACCAGTCTGGCTGGCCTGGGTACAGATCCTGACCATCACATGTGATCTTGGAAGAATCTTCCCAACCCTGTCTTCCGCAAACAGAGCCCACGGCAGTACCGTGTGGCCACTGCACAGCAGCAGGCGAACTCCTTGAGGTAAAGGGTGCTGCCCAAAGCTCCCTAAAAGCCATCTAGCTATTCACTAGTCAAAAGCAGGCGATCCAAAAGTCAGTGTCATAGACACTGCGACCATGTTCCCACCACTCCCTTCACATTCCAACCTGTGCAAGAGCCATGTGATCTGGAGGGAAGGGCTGTGACTCTAACCCTTAGCTTAAACCAACCACTTCACTTCATTGAATTATTCCTCAGCTCCATGGTGCCTCAACTAATCCCAGGAGAAGCAGCTTGAAGCTCTTGTCCAGCGACTTTTTTCCTGCTTGAACCCTGCTGAAGACCCAAGAGGCTGCTGGCCACCACTGCACAGTTGTGAGGACAAAGCCAAGAGCCATGACCCAGTGGTGCCTGAAGCCCACGTAGTTGCCCAACTTTTTCATGATGTGAGCTACTCAGTTCTCTTCGCTAAGATGGGTTTTCCGCTCCCTCAATCCCTCCTGATGTATACATTCCATGTCAGAGCTTCCACAGGCCCCACCTTGTATGAGTTGCTACCTGGATGATGTATGACAATGACAAGCCCTTGGACGAAGCGCTGATGTAGGAGAAGCTCAGTGTCACCAACAAAGCCACAATGAAGGTGACAATGTTCATGAGGACATCCATTCTCAGAGCGAACCACCGGAGAGCGCAGTTAAAGTACAGCAGGTGGCTGGAGTTCTCATCATTCAGCATCTTAAACCTAAGGTGAAGAAAATAAGAACATCAGACACAACAATTCAGGCTGTGCTTCCATGGATTTAGGGAAAAATAAGGGAGTTGGGGGAAACTCACCCTTCCACAGTAAGGTCTCCCAAAAGTTAGCATACATCCAACCATGTTCTGAAAAATCTGCCACCTTTGCACATATTTTGAGAAATTCCATGTGGCATTTGAGCATGGTGACAACCTGGCTCTTTCCCAGACCTTCCGACTGAAACTCATTGCTGGGAATAAAAACTGAGAGTTCTTCACACTCTAGTTTCCCCTCAGTCCCTGCTCCAGGGCCTTGTGGAATTGATGACTCGCCCCTTTTGTTCTATCAAATGGGTAGACTATGTTCTGGAGGAGTTGGCCCTGGTGAGACTTGATGTCTGTGACAGTCAGGTGGTAATGAAGGGTGTTTACTTGGTTCTATCTCTAAGTCAGGGAAAAGCTTCCTGGGAAATGCTGATAAAACCACCGGTCTCTTCAAAGAGAGAAGGGTGACCTTTGGTACCCCTGCTACACATCCACCAAGCCAAAAAGAAGGCAAAGTCAAGGCAGAGTGACAGAGAGGCAACACAGTCAGAAGGTGGAGGCGAGACCCACCCAAAGAAGGGGAGACTCTTTCTGCCCATTCCCTCCATCCCCGGAGTTGAGCCTGGAGGGGGAAGATGACACTCAAGACTATAGTTTTGGTGCAACCCCTTGGGGTGAGGCAGAAAGGCCTCTATCTTAGGGGTACAAATGCTGCCAGGCAGAACTCCCTGGAAAAGCCAGTGAGTGCTAGTGACCCAGTTGAGGAGTAGGACTCTGAGAAACCGAGTGTTGCATCTCTCCTTCAAGTCCCAGTTCTGAGTACTTTGTTGGCAGGAGCATCTCACTGCACAAGATGTGGCTCTGTCTTTGAAGGCCAGAAGGTTTCATTCAGCTGCACTGCAAATACAAGCCAACCACATTTTTTTGTTTTGAGGACAGAGAAACAGACCTCTTGCCATGCCACACCTGCACAGTGTGCTGGGTCAGCAGGAATGAACAGTACACAAGAAAGAACAGTCCAGAAGTCAGCAGTCCCCTGAGGACGGCCCCTCCTTGCTGCCCTTCTCCACAGCTCCCCTGCACCAGACTCAGAAAAAAAGGGGTGGGGTGTTCTAAAAGTTAAATGCTCCCCAACTGTGCATCATTACGCCCCCATTCCTCACCACACACACACACACACACACACAAAACTCAGCCTCATCACAACAAGACCCTGTGACTTGAACACATCCAAGAGTCATCTTTTAACCATATGGCTAACCATTGCCATCATGGGCTCCTGCCCAAGAAGGGATGGGGGCGGAGGGGCAAGGCCCTCACACATGGCTGCTCCCCCTGCTCTCCAGGCCCCCCAAGCCTTGTGTGGTAGCACCTGTGACCACTCTGGGCTCTGCAGTCCCCTCGCCTCTCCTGTTTCCACAATGACGCATTATTCCCCAGAACGCTGAAACAACTGTCCTTCCAGGCACCATGATGTTTCTGTTTGCCTGGCAGCCAAGGCAACACAGCTCAGAATCCCAAACTTTCTGGAAATAAAACATCAACAGAAGGGACACCCCACCTTCAATCCTGCAGGGGCTCAGCTCCCTCCAGGATCCTCCTAAAGGTGCTTTAAGGAGAGTCTGCAGGACGGCACAACTTGCATGAGAGGGTCTGCATGCAAGGCAAGGCTCTTGGTGGGTGATGTGAGAGAACCAGGTACTGACTCAATTACCAGCAAGCAGTGAGGCTACATGGAGATCCCCAGTGGCAAAGTTGGGAGACAAGGAGAGAGAAAGAAAAAGAGTTAGAAGCAGGTGTCAGAGTATGTGAGGAAGATGGTAAGGAAATAGTGGCAGACACAGCTGTAGATTTCACCAAACTTGGTTTTCACTGCCACCTTGCAACACACTGGACTACATTTCCCAATCTCCCTTGCAGTTAGGAGAGGCATGTGACTGAAACCTGAACAATGAGTGTGCAGAGATGACCAGTACCCCTGTACAAAGGTTGAGCTGTAAGAATTTCCCATGGGGTCCTCTACCCGCCTCCCTTTTCTTTTCATCCAGCTGGATGTGGAGGATCTTGGAGAAGACCCCAAAGGCCATCAGGTGGAAGAGACTGTGTACCTGAGTGTAGAGCAGGATCCCCTACCCCTGCCCCAGGAACTCACATTAAATTGGGTCCTGAGGGAGAGCAGCTATTTAATGCAAGAGCCTAAGATGCCAGGATGTTTCTCACTGCAGTGAGTCCCTGAAGGCTGATACCATTTATCAAGCATCTTAGAGGTCTGCAACTGGATGACTCAAGAGGAATTTGCTCATCTCATCTCCCCCACTTGAAAAGCAGGAAAATGATGGACCAGCCAAAGGGAAACTTTTGTTTTTTTAACAAAAAGTCTCTAACATCATGAAAAATGATACTAAAAATTTTAAGTACATGTTTAAAAACAAGAGAAAAACACTCCAAATACATAAGAGAAAACTAATGAATTTTTATAAAAAGGACTTGAGTGAAACTATTAACAGGACTTTGGTTTTACCTGTGTGTTTTATTTTTTTTTTCCTGCTTTCCCTTATTTTCTCGAATTGAACCCGCTTTTGCTTTTAGAGTACAAAGTAAAGACGAAGTTAAGTGCCAAGGCGGCCATCGCATAATTGCCCCAGTTCACTGGGACCATGGCCCTAGACCAGGGCTCCCAGTCCAGCCAGCTCTTCCCCTGTGGCCCAGACTTGGCTGTCAGAGTCAGAGGAGCCACGTGTTCTGCACCCTCCTGGGTCAGACCTCAAGCAGCGCCCCCACCCCGCAACCCTTCCAGGGCCCAGTCTCTCAACGGTTAACTCTACAGCTTAGTTTGTTTCTCAAGAGGTGTAACAGGGCGTGCAATCTTGGCATGACACATGTAGCCCCCTAGCCTAACCTCAAGTTCCTGCTTCCTGTTTGTCAAGTTCTGTCCCCAGGGGATTTTAGGATGGCTGCTTGAAGATTGGATAAACACTGGGAGGAACTAGGCAGAGTATAAAAGGCAGTCTGGAGTTTCAATAAACGGCATTCGGCATTCTCCTTACACGAATGACCCGGTGCTTGTTGTCTCCTTTTCAACCCCAGTCCCTCCACTCGGCTCGGGATACACAGTGACGCAGGCGTTGCCGACACACCCCACACACAGCAGACTCACTTGTTGATGCAGGTCTCCTCTTTGCCATAGGCGTGAATGACACCAAGGCCTTGCATGGAGGAGGTGATGTGTGAGAACCAGGGTGAACGACTAATGTTCTCCACCTTCTTGAGCTCCTGGACTCCTCGGTGGAAAATACTGCAAGGAAAGGGCATGGGGGAGTGGGAGGTGTAGGAATCAAGAGGGGCCCAGAGGGCTGCAAGACAGGGTCACACAGGGCTCACCGTGGCCACAGGCGGGTGTGGCTGCTCGCTCAGGGCAATGCACTGCCTTCCTAGGGAGAGAAGGTGAGCCTGCTTGTCCTTCTCTGGGTGTGCAAATCTCAGGTGGTACGAGGTGGGAATCTGAGCAATGTGAGTGCCCGTGCCCTCTGGAGAGGCCTCAGTTCTGAGCGCTTCCTAGAGCAGAGATGTCTCACTGCCCAGAATGTGAGTCTGTCTGTGAAAACCAACCTTTCTCAACAGCACAGCCCCAAATGGACACCTGCGCTTGTTTTCGATCTGAGAAGCAGAGACAGTGAGACATCAGGAGAGAGTTCCCATCTGCTGCTTTACTTGTTTTACCCACCTAGAGCACAGCTAAGTGCATACTCCCGGTTTGTTGATTTTCAAGGAAACTCTTCAGTTATATATGTATTTATTTATTTAAGACACAGAGGGATTATTCTTATCTAATGCTCCTTCATGACCACAATGGCAGGGACTGGGCTAGGTCAAACAGGGCTCCAGGAACTCAGTCTGGGTCTCCCACTTTAGAAGCAGAGTCCCAACTAACTTCAATCATCATCCACTCCCCACCTCTACTACCAGGATGTACAGCCAGCAGCCAAGTCAAGACTTAAACCCAGGCACTCTAACAGATGCCCAAGCATCCCAAACCAGCGGCTTAACCACTAGGCTTTCTGCTGGTCCTTTATCTCATTTGTAATTTGCAAGAAGTTGGTCAGACTGCCTCATCTGAGCATCAGAGTGACACCTCGGACACAGGTGAGGCAAATGTGTTGGCCATGGCCTCTTTGGACATGAGCAAATGGAGGCTCCCAGCACTTCCCCAACTTTCCCTAAGGTCTCTTGGCTAGTTTTGAGGCTCAGGTACAAACTGTTGTGCCCTTACCCAATAACCACTGTGCCATCTGCTTAGAATCGCAGTTCACTCCAGGAAATGGGGGATTTGCCCCCCCTGGGAGGCTGGAGTCCTTGTCTTTCCCTGCCTTCCCGACCCTGCAGGCCTGGGTCTCTAACCACAGTCTGGGACAGCTCCAGGGCTGTGTCACCAGGCTCAGAGTCCCCAAGGATGAGTCTCCTCTCTTTTCTGGCAGCAGGAGTGGGGATATCAGCAGACAGACAGTGGTTACTAGTCTCCTGGCCACCTCCTAATACTATCCACCTGCCTGAAACTAGATGTGGGCCAGATATATGTGAAACACTTTACAAAGCAGCTGACATTTAGCAAATGCGGGAGACCAGTGTGCTGTACTGTCAGTCAAAGAGACCAGGGTGAGACCAGGGTGCAGCATCTTCTGACATGCCATCATTGTACATGGGTAAGTGTGTGTGTGTGTGTGTGTGTGTGTGTGTGTGTGTGTACATACAACTTTCTCCTCTTGAAGTGGTGCCAGGACCTACCGTAACAGCATGAGGAAGCCTACAGCCAGGCCAGCCACCACCAGCAGGATAGCAGGGAACACAGCCGCCAAGATCACGAGAATGAACACCACCATAAAAAACTGCTGTAGGAAGTTCTCAGCATGAAATGGCAGCCTCACATCCAGCTCGTCCATGTCTTTGGAAAAGCGGTTCATCAGCCTGCCAGTGGGAGTTGTGTCGAAGAAGCTCATTGGGCTCTTTAAGATCTGTAGACACAAGCAAACAGCCAGGCAGGGTCAAGGTTGGTGCTTGGCAGACTGCAGGCTGCTCTGCTGGATCTGCAGCTGTAAGGGTGGGACTTGACCTTGTGTCCTGGGGACAGTGGGGCTGCCCTCTGCTTCTGTAGTCATCATGAGGTACAGTGAAGATGGGGGAAGGGGGAGCTGGACTGGGCACAGAGACCCAGAGAGACCCTTGACAAATCTCAGGTACAGCCAGGTATGGGAGAGGTGGTGCCTTTAGAGAGGAGGGACCTTGTGCCCCAGGGAACTAAAATGTCAAGATGCCCTTGGTCCTCTATCCCCAAAATGAAAACACCTCTGACCAGGGCCATCACAGCGAGTAGCTGCCACCTATGGCAGCAGTGGAATAAGGCAGGGGCTGGAAAGACTTTTTAGGTATCTGAGTTCCTTGGAGCAGGAAATGCTCCTGGGCCTGCATGTTTGCCTATTGCAGCTCTGGTACCCCTAACAGCTGCCTGAAATTTGCCTTCCTAGGTGCTATAGATATTGGAAAGTCTCTCCCGGGAAAAGACTGAAAACTCCAAGAGGGCTATGCCTGTGCCCAGGGCTCAGCACAGACAGTGCCTGGCACATCAAATCACTGGTGTGCCTCAGGGCCCTGGTGGTGGCACCTTGTCGAACACTCTGTCGTGCAGTGAGGAGGACGCCATCAGCGTGGTCTTGGTGAAGGTGAAGCCTTTGGCGATGCCGAAGAACAGCACAGACCCCATGCTGGCTGCGTACACCCACTGGTACAAGCGCTGCCCCATGTCTGCCAGGACCTCGCCGACCTCACACACTGTCTTGTTGCCCTGTGGCCCGCAAGTAATCTTGGGAGAAAATACAAGAGAAGCACCTAGCATGAGTGGACTCTAGAGAGAACAGGGATTATCCAGAGATCCTTCCCAGAGAGAAGAAACTCAAAATAAGAGGTGGGTAATGGTACAGAAGGAGTCGGGTGGGCAAAATCAAGCCAGTTCCCCTTTGGGGCTATGCATGATTCTTCTGCATGGGTAGCTGTGAGTCCAAGGGGCATCTGACATGATCTCACAGTCACTGCGAAAACAAAGCAGCTGAACAAGGTGACATGCAGGCAGTCACCCAGAAGCTTCCTGTAATTGCAAGACCGAAAGGAAAGCTGGGCCAGGCAGATAAGAGAAGCAAGTGGGGCACCTGGTATCCACCCCAACAGGACAGTGCCCAAGAACCTCCCTCACTCACCATGCCTCCTGCCAGCTGCCAGCTGTCATCAAGCCTTAGCTCAGGGAAACCCAGGGGGCTCTCTGGGAGGGCACAGCCACACAGCCTTGGATGCCCCCCGTCATAGGAGGCTCCAGCCACAATCCCATCCAACCCAGCCCCAGGGGGCACACACCATTTTGCCAGCATCTCTGAGTACAGGCCACTTTCTCCTCCCCACCCTGAGAAACTACCAAGTTCCTGTGTCTCCTGGCCGTGTGCTGGGAGACTGTTTGGGGGGATCACTCTTCCAAATGCCATTTTGCTGAGGGCAGTAATAGCAGAAGCATAAACCAGAGGTGGCTGATGGATGAACTGTTGAAAAAAAGTGAAAGCATCCCCAGGGGAGTCCCTGATCACAGGCCTGGCTGAAGGTCTTTTGTTCCTTCTGCTCCTGTGCCCAGGGACAAGGGACAAACACTTGGACTGCCACTGCTGCTTCACACCCAGCAGCCTGCTGTAGGGAAGCCCCAAGCTCAGGAGTGGCCTTTGCCATGATCTAAACTGGCTCCCCAAGAGGAATCCCTCGTCCTGGGCATGTTGGATCAAGAAGAAGCTATGGATCCTGGTGCTCATGCCACCATGCTGTCCATTGTTGGCCTCCGCCTGGGGTGTGGCCTCAGAATGCTGGTGGTCCAATAGCCTGTCTCCTGCTCAAGCCCCACCCCTCCTGATTCTGATGGTCATAGCAACGGAACTAAACAAAAATGTAGCCAGCCACCAAGCATGAGCGGACACAGCACTGCTGAGGCTTCCAGAAAAGCTCTGAAACCATTAGCCAAAAGCTGGGAAAGCTCCCTGCAAACTCCAGGGAGAAGTGAGTTCAAGTCCTTTCCCAGAGGAGCTCAGCCAGCAGGAAAGGGCTCCTGGTGGTCTGTCGCACGTATGGGAACTGAGTGTGACTCTGGCACATCCCAATCCCACAGAGGCAACTTCAGGGGCCAGAGCCCTATGGAACTGTCTGGCGCTGATGGTGTCAAGGACAGAATGCCAGTTCTTCAACGGTAGGAAAGAAAGAGAAATCTATGTGACGTTTCCCTGACCCTGCCTGAGACCCAGGCTACAACGCTGACTTGGTCTTTCCTGCCCTCACAGACATACTGTCTTTGGCACACTTTCTCAGCCACCCCTTTGATATCTGCAGGTGGCATGCGGGAATCCCAATGCACTGTTTGTCTTGAGAAACTGAAGGGGATGTTAGGAATTGGAATTGGGCAGCTTAAGCACCTGCCCCAGATGCCACCTGCAGGGGCAGAGGCTCCCAAAGTGATTCCAGTGGGTGACCTCCGTGCTCCAAGACACAAGTTCAGTGCTTTTCACTGCCAAGAACAAACTCACCTGTGAACCCTTGTCCAGCCAGAGACCCAGCCACCAGTTACTGAAGGTGCAGCTGCCAATCATGAGGAGGAAGAGGGAGACTGCGAAGAGAGAGAGGAGGTATCCTGCAAAGAGGGGAGCCAGGCGGGGTTACTAATGCCAGCAGGGGCAGAAGTGGCCTGTCCTCCATCAGGACTCAACCCCCTGGAAAACCCACCCTCCACGGGAAACTCAACACCCATGGGAAGAGGGCCTTGAACCTGGGGTACCACCTTCTAGGCTAATAGAGCACTGTGAGAACAACTTTTCCATCTATTTGGAAAATGTGCCCACCTGCCATCCTATGGTAACCACCAGCACACATTTTAATAAGAACTCAATACTCTAAAAACAAATCAATGGGGGCCAGTGTTACGGTGTGGCGAGTTAAGCTGCCACCTCAATTCCAGCATCCCATATGGGTGCCCGTTCTAGTTCCAGCCACTCCATTTTTGATCCAGCTCCTTGCTAATGTGCCTGGGAAGGCAACGGAAGATGGTCTGAGTCTTTGTGGTCCTGTGGGAAGACTGGAAGGGCTGCCTTCAGCCAGCCCAGTCTCAGCTCTTATGACTACTCAGGGAGAGAACCAGAGGATGGAAAACCATTGTCTCTCCTTCTCTGTGTCACTCAGCCTTTCAAATAAACAGATCTTACAAAAAATTAACCAATACGATGTGAAAATGAAGCATTTCATCAAAAAATATATCAAGAATATACCAAAATGATGGAGGACAGACTAGGGACGAAGCTGCAGGACCGCCTTGCGCACCGACATTGCATCTAGTGTGGATGGCAGGTCATAAGCAGACTGCCATTGTAGGCGATGAAGAGAGTGTGAGGGTTTGAAGAGCCATTGCCAATGCATGCTGCTGCCCATCTGGCTCCCAGAAGATAGGGGCTGCCAGCTTCAATATAGATGAAGGATGATTCCATTTAAAAAGTCCTATTATCAGTCTTAAGTTTTTAAAGGGAGAAAAATAAAAGCCTCGATAAACAGCCCCAGCGGTTGTAACTGTTGAGGAAATCATAAACTTGTGAACCCAGCAATTTAAGAAGGGATTGTTGCTCCATGTAAATGAGATCAAGAACCTCCAGAAGCCTTAATGTATGTGTGGTACGTTCTCCAGGTCACCGTGCCTTCCTGAGACGATTCGGTCTGGACTAGCTGATGTGCAGGAACTGCGAAGACAAACACGGGTCTCAGGTGGTCACTGCCAGCTGGGTTCCTGGCAAGACTGGCAGGCCCTCCACACCCCTATCCCCAGAGGGCACGAAGGACCCATCCTCCCCCATGCTCCACTCGTTCAGGTTGCCAGCACACCTGCGCTCACTGCACTATAAATGAGCTCTGGGAGGTAGGCTTCTGGTCTAAATCAAATGCCTACTGTGTGCTCAGGACTGTGGATACTCCCCCTGTTGTCTTGATCCATTTCTCTTCAAAACAAAGCAGTGGATGTGAGCATTGGCTCTGCAGTGTCCACAGTGAATGAGAACAACCATGGATTGAAAACATTTGGGAATGGGCTGCCACTGCAGTGAAGTGGGTGAAGCTGCTGCTAGCAACGCCAGCATCCCATGTAAATCCTGGCTTCAAGTCCTGGCTGCTCCACTTCCCGTTCAGTTCCTTGCTAATACTCCTGGAAATCAGCAGAAGATGGGCCCTATCACCCACATGCAAGCCCTGGATGAGATTAAGCTCCTAAATTTGGCTTAGTCAAGCCATAGCCATTCATTGCTGCTGTTTGGAGAGCAGATGAAGAGTTTCTCTCTCTCTTTCTCTCTCTCTAAAAGATTATTTTTATTGGAAAGGCAGATATACAGAGAGGAGGAAAGGCAGAGAGGAAGCTCTTCTGTCCAATGATTCACTCCCCAAATGACCATCACGGCAGAGTTGTGCCGACTCAAAGCCAGGAGTCAGGAACTTCTCCCAGGTCTCCCCATGTGGGTGCAGGACCCCAAGGCTTTGGGCAGTCCTTGACTACTTTCCTAGGCCACAGGCAGTGACCTGGATGGGAAATGGGGCTGCCAGGATTAGAACTGGGTCCCATATGGGATCCTGGTGTATTCAAGACAAGAACTTAAGCCGCTAGGCCACCGCACTGGGTCCTCTCTTTCTCTTTTTCTCTCTCCTCCCTCCTCCCTTCAAGTGAATAAATGAATGAACTCTTTAAAAGAGGAGGTGGGGAGTAGAAAAAGGAAGACAAAAACTGGAGGCAAGTCATCCACTGTGGACAACCAGAGCTTAACTCCATGCATAGGTAGACAAACAGAATACGGCAACAGGAACATGAGGTTTTTGCACATCGCTGGCCACTGGGTGAGGCTGTTATCTGTGAGGGCCCAATTCCCTGCACTTCAAGCCAGAGTTACACAGGCAGCTCTCAGGGAGAGCACGCAGGTTGTCATAGTGGTTGGCAGTGGGGCTAGATGCCCAGCTGGAGTGGCAAGCATACCCACATGTTTCCTACACCTTGAACATGAAAGAGGCCTTTTCTGCCTTCTCAAGCTCACCCCCAGCAGAACTCCTTAAGTCAGAATGCAGTCCCCACTGATAAGCATAAGAGCCAAGGCTGGGAGCTGTCCAGACAATACTGGATTATAGTACCCTTTGGCATACGTGTGGGGCAGACCTGGGATATGGCCAGGCTGGGACAGTCCACAGGATCTACTGGCAGGTGAGAGCCAGGATAGGTTGCAGGACAGACTAAGTTCAGCTACAATACCTGCCAGTTCACATTAGGGCCAGAACTCAGGGCAGGCTGGGTGGAACCAGGCTGTAGCATCCACCAGAAAATGCTGAGGCAAAGTGAGCCATGTCTGACTGGGGTTACAACATGCACCAACAAATATAAGATCCCAGGCCAGAGGAGTCTGATATGAGGGTCTCAGGGGCTCCCCTGTTGGGCTACTGCTCCCATTGGTGAGCTGAGACTGGGGGTAAATCAGGCTGGGCATGGTTAAAATACCCATCGGCCTACATATGAGTTGGGTTTGTGGGAGAGCCGGGCTGGACTAGGACACCACATTCACAGGCACACACAAGAGCCAGAGTAAGTGCTGGCTGGTTGGGCTTTGCCACAGCGTCTGCTGACAAGTGCTAGGACTGGTTGCAAGTCATATCACCTGAAAATATAAGTTCTGGGGCTTGGAGTGGGCTTACTGGGGAAACTGTGGGCACCCGCTCTAGATTGCAGCTCCCACCTGTGAGTAGAACCAGAGCTAGAAACAGGACTGGCTGGACAAAACAGAAACACTCACCAGCATACATGTGGGTTGGACACTGGGGTCGGTCAGGCTGAGCTAGGCAGCAGCACCCATTGGTGTGTACAAGAACCAGATGGGATACGAAATGGACCAGACCAGTCTGCTGTACATACCAGGGTATGTTCCTACTGCACAGGAACTGGGGCTGGTGGCAGACCTGGGGCAGTTATTGGCGATCTCTCCAACTAGGCTACAATTCCCACTGATGTGCATGAGGGTCAAGTGTGTGGTGGGCAGGTTTAGACTGGGCTGCAGCACCCATTGGTTGGTGTATGAGATGAGGCTGGGAACAGAACTATATCAGGTGACAACAACCATCAGTACATATGTAGGCTGATACAGGTGATGAACTGAGCCAGACCCTGCACTGGCGGGCACAGACAAGACTCAGGTCTGAAGTCACCTAAGTTGAGGTTTCTTGGGGGACTCCCCCAACTGAACCACTGGACTAAAATTCTGACCACACGGAAAAACACAGGGTCTGTGGTCTGATCATTTAGTGCATGTATTGGGACTGGGCTTCCCCAATTGCTGATGCCTGTGAAATGGACAGCATGACCAGATGTACATGCGGTCATCACAGCCAGCTCATTGAGAACTACAGAGGACATTAGGTACTATGTCAGAGGATGGAGAGCAGAACAGGTTGGACAACTCTCCTGGCCAAGCTTTGACAGCAAGTATCTGGGCAAACGGACACACTAGGGTGGACTATGTCAATCAATGTTTCTTGAAAATATTTCCTCAACCTTCCCCAGAACTATCAAAACCACTTAAGTACCCAGGGAACATGCTCCACACTGGGGTTCCTAGGTTGATGTTAAGTGGCTGTTCCCCATCCCTGGGTACTGATGTAGTTTGGCTGCTGGGAGTGACCCCAGCCCTTCCTTCCCTGTTTTCCTCCAGACACAGGAGGAAAAAATAAATTGGAAGCATTTGTCTTACTCCCTTCCCCCCAAGCCTTGATTATCCCCACCCTGATCAGTGGTCCACATTGGGCATACATCCTTCTCAACTATATAGATACTTTTAAAAAGAAAAAGGATATGTAGCAAACACACACATACAAGGCACCCTTCCAGGTCAACTGCTGCATGAGCTCCTGGGGCCATCCCTGCGGTAACCCCACGTCCTCCCCTGCACTGCCCCAGGAGAAGGCCCAGGCCTGCCACATTCTCATGAAAACAGCATCTCAGAGACACAGCAGTGCTGTCTGAAACAGCACCAGGCAGGTAGGGCTGAATGCATGTCTTCGGCCCCTCTCTTCCACCAAGAAACAGAAAATGTCATTCCAATGCAGACGCACAAACCAAGCTTGGCTTTATAAACTGAGTTAAAGAGAGTTGGACCAAGGCTTTGTGCACCCTGCCACAATGAGGAATGCATCTGTACCTCAAAGGGGCAGCTGCCTTGAGGACTCAGAAGTTCCCTGCCCAGGAACCTGGTGCTCCTTTGAGAAACTCTCAGCCCAACATCTGCTCATTGTGTCTCCCACCAGGACTGGAAAACCAGGGCAAGGCATCAGTGTGTGGGCAGTGCCTAATAAAGGGCACCCTGCAGAGTCCATGGCACTGGGCAAACCCCACAGCCGGCCCACTGGAGCTCTCCTCGATCCCCTCTGCTGACCTTTGCCAGGCGCCCTGATGCGGGCGAGGTGGGCGGTGCTGCCTATAACTGGTTTCCAGGTATCCTCTCTCCTGCAGCTGTCAGCAGCTAGAATCACCCAGATGTTTATCCGTCAGTAACTCTTTCTCCAGAGCGCAAGTGCACAGTGTCCCCCTCCTCTCCAGAGGAGAATGAGTGGTAAGAAAACAGGGAGCTGTGCTGACTGCCCACAAGACCCCCATTACAGCACATCACTTCTCTGGCAAGCACTCACACCATTGCTGTCTTTCTCAATGCACCTGTGTTTGTTGTAAGCCCATTGAGGGTGACAAAGTTCAAGGCAGCAAAGACACACCTGAGTTTTAAATTCACATCCTAGCGTCTTTGAAATTGGGATGTGCCCACAGTCTGAGAAACATTCAATTGCAAGTGATTTTTCTCTTTCCTAAGCGGCGCATAAAATGATCAGGTCTTATAAAACAGGAAGCATTTTATACTTGATGAAATGGATCAAGTTGTTTGGATTTTTTTTTTTTTTTTTTTAGCCACACATCACTGAGGAACAGACTCCAGCATGGAAAATCACCTGCTACAGGCACTTTGAGGGCTGCTGAGCCCTGCTCTCTCAGGGTCAGGCCCAGAGCCCAGAATGGGAGACCTTGAACTATAGGGCAGGGATGAGGGGCAGCAGTGCCTAAGGAGTGCAAGAGGCAGCTCACCTGCCAGACCCTAGCCAAATTCCCTGCTCCTCTGGCTTCCCAGAGTGCCCTCAAGCTCCCAGCCTCAAACCCTCTGCCTTCTCTGCCTTCTCCCCACAATGTCCCCAGCACACCTCTTACACATCCCTGAAGGCCTCATTCAAAGATCGCCCCCTCAGTGAAGCCCTCCCTGATTTGTTACTCCCACTCCAGACCCTGTCCACAACTCCTACTACAGTGTCTCATTTGGCTGTGACCCCCTCCAGCCCATGAGATCCCACAAATGTGGACATTCCATCTCTCCACGCAGCCTCCCGTAACACTTGGCACCCAGTACTATGTTTGGAACGACCTCATCCCACCTCGATCCCATCACTGATCCAGGTCCTTTTTCATGCTCCCCTGCAGGGTAGGACACACGCCTTGTGCTGGCTTCTGCCTCTGAGGAAGCCCTGGCATTGCGTGATCTCTCCAACTGGTGCAGTGACTATTGCGGGCGTAGTTACTAGCTTAGTCACTGTACGAGAGCATGGATGGAAGCTGGTATGATGACATAACAGGCTAATCCTCCACCTTCAGTGCTGGCATCCATTACAAGCACCACTTCATGTCCTGATTGCTATACTTCCAAATCTGTTCCTTGTTCATAGCCTAGGAAAGCAATGAGCATAGCCCAAGTCCTTGGGTCCCTGTACTCATATGGGAGACCCAGAAGAAGCTTTTGGCTCCTGGCTTCGGACGAGCTCAGCTCATTGAGGCCATCTGAAGAGTGGTCCATCAGATGGAAGCGCTTTCTCTCTCTCTCTCTCTCTCTCCCTCTCTCTCGCTCTCGCTCTCGCTCTCACTCTCGCTCTCTCGCTCTCTCGCTCTCTCTGTAAATCTGCCTTTCAAATTAAAATAAATGTGTATATCATGGATGCTAGATACCTTTGACATCTCCAAATTCCAAGGTTGTTTCAGATTCTTTTGTTTCCTCTTTCTCATCTCCTGGAGCCAAAGCTAGGGTGAGAAATAAAGAGAGCTCTGGGTCCACGCAGGCACCTAGGGCAGCAGGAGAGCCGGGGCTGGAGCTCTGCTTGTACCAGCATCCTCACTGCTCCTCTGTGACTGGCTCTCCTTAAGGACTTCCACCATGGCCGCGTTGTAAATGTGCTCGGGGTCCTGGAGACAGAAGGAGATTCCTTCTGAGAGCTGAATGACAGCACCTCTCCGGTCCAGACACCAGGAGGCACAGCACCATCCACAGTCCCTGCCACACCTGCACACACACGCGCGCGCACACACACACACATATGCAGGCGCACCAGTGCTACCTTAAATTGCAAGCCTCGGAGGTTGTGGATCAGCTTGGCATAGCGTCCCCGCTCCTCCATTAACTCCTTGTGAGTGCCCTTCTCACAAATCTCTCCATCTTCCAACAGAATGACTTCATCACAAGACTCCAAGAACTGCAGAAGTAGAGGGGTGATTCACAGCACGCTTCTGCCTTGGGGAGGGACAGGCATCCCTGGCTCACCAGCCGAGGGGAATCTCACCACCATCATGCAAGGGTCAGGTGATTCTTAGCTGCCTGTGCTCTGTGGCAGAGTTAGAAGTCTTCACCCACCAGCCTCCATCCTTCCCCACTGACTGTGACCAGCCATAATAAGCAAATAAATAAATCTCAGTGCCAGCACAATGACCTAACTGGCTAATCTATCTACAAGCGCCAGGATCCCATATGGGCACCTGTAGTGTCCCTGGCTACTCCACTTTCCATCCCACTCCCTGTTTATGGCCTGGGAAAGCAGTGGAGGATGATCCAAAGCCTCGGGACCCTGCCCCTATGTGGGAAACTCAGAAGAAGCTCCTGGCTTCAGATCTGCTCAGCTCGAGCAGTTGTGGCCATTTGGGGAATGAACCAGCAGATGGAGATCTTTCTGTGTATCTTCTTCTGCCTGTAAATCTGCCTTTCCAACAAAATGATAATAAAAAATTATCTCCAGACATTGCCAACGGCCCCCAGGGAGGAGCCCTGATCTAGCACCCAGGAATGTGAAAGCCAGGCTTTGACATTCAAGGGGAAGCACATAGCACCCTCCTCCGCTTCAGCTGATAGTGGCAAAAGGCACGTGGGGAGCGTATGATGGCCCTCCTCAGCTGTAGCATCACAGGGCCACCTCTGACTGCAGCAGACCCTGATGCAGACCCCCAGGTAAGAGCCCACGGCCCTGGGCTTCAGCTGTACCACAGAAAGGGACCTGCATCTGCAACTGGCAGCCCGTCTTCTACCCTGAGTGCTTCTGCTTTGCTCACTGAAACTCCATTTCCAAGTCATTCCTGTGATCAAAGGGTTATGCCAAGAGGGGCTTCTTCATTCACTCTGGAAGGCGACAGAGGAGCTGTCTCCCTTAGGATCAACCTGTGGGAGAGCAGCAAGCCCCTTCCTGGAGGTGGGCAAGTGGCTGGAGCAATTTTTCAGATTTGGGTGTGACATTTTTAAGATGCTACAACTTAAAGAAGCATTTATAAAACGGGCCAGGGGCCTTCTCCTATACTGCAGCTTCCACCAAGGTCAGACCAACCTTGAACGTCCTTAAAAAGACCAAGAGGGAGCTGCAAGGAGTGATTGTGTGCCAGACAGGAGCACAGGTCTGACATCCTAGACAACTCCAGCCTTGCCACCTCCCTGTCCACTGGTACAGACAGCCCAAGCAGGAATGGACTGGTTTTTAATGTCCAGTGGAATCACTTCCTGACAAAGCCTCCTTCCAAAAAAACGAAATTCTCACTCCTGTAAATGGCTTCTTACTTCCGGCAGCATGGTCTGGTCTCTTACCTCCTCTTGGTCCTCTACAACCCCACAGGCCAGCAGGCAACTTCATCAGCAGCTGATTTTCCAGATGGGGAAACTGAGGCAGTACAGAGCCCATGGCAACCGCACACCCTAAGCTTTGCAGCTCCTGATAAGGTGGAGGTTCCTCTGGCCAGCCAGCCCCAGGTTCACTCAGGAGTGAGTAGGCAGATTTGAATGGCTTTGCTCTCAAACACTAGAATCTGCCTCCAGGCTGGGGATCCATGGCCTTCCAAGGGCATCCTTTCATATATCTCCTCAAGTACGTGGCAGAGCCCATCACCCAGCACAAGCACTCGGAAGGATCCAGAATAAAAGCAGCAGAGACAAGCCTGAGTACCCCCCACCACCACCACCACCACACACACACAATACAATGGACAACAGTGGGCCAGACCCAGAGTCTAGAGCCACCTTGTGGCTGCCTGCCTCTTTCACCAGACAAGAGTGACCTTGGGAAAGGTGACCTGCAGGAGGCTGTGGCCTGGAGCAAGGTTCCTCTTGCCTGGGTCACACTGCAGGTGGGTGGGTCTCAGCACCCCGAGGTTGTGATGCCCCCTCCCTGGGAACTCCCAGAGGGGCAGTTCTGACCCACATGAGTCATGGATGAGACAGGCCCCCTGGATCTCCAGGATCCCTGACAAGAGCTGGAGAGGAGAGGTCTGCCTCCCAGAGGGTGGTCGCTACAGCCTGGCTGGGTCACAACCATTCCCAGTCACCTCACCGGAGCTCCAGCAATTTCCTCCACCTTGCCCTGAGGACAGGAGCTCTAGAGACACCCAGCTTCCTGCAGGGTGCAAAGCCCACTCAGAGGAAGCCCAGACAGCACCCGAATGCAAACTGCAGGAGAGGGGTGGTGATGCCATCCTCCCATGTAAGGTGCCACTGGCCTCAGACCTGCCGGAGCTGGCTGAAAGAAAGGTGCAGTGTGCCTGCTTCTCCTGGTTTCCACTCTTCTCACTCACTGCCAGGTGCCCAGAGCTGAAGGAGGGGTCCCCATCTCCACCATACAAGCTAAGGTTCATGGATCCTAGTGGAGGAAAAGCCTTGCCCACACATCCCAAAGGCAGGGCTGGTGGAGGCTGTGCTCAGGACAGGCAGTGCTATACAGAAGCCAGACGACTGGGACATAGCCATGGGTGCCTTCTCTGTCTCCAGCTTCCTCCTGCCCTTTCTGAGCCTTGGATAGAAGAGGCAGCTGTACGCAGTAGACTCTCCATCCTGTCCCTTGGCCTTGTGGACCCTTGTGTGTCCCAGTCACCTGCAGCTGGTGGGTCACCAGGACAACCGTCTTCCCCCTGAGTGTCTTCCTGATGCATTCCTGAAATACGTGCTTGCCCACGTGGGCATCCACGGCCGACAGGGGGTCGTCCAGCAGATAGAGCTGACGGTTGGAGTAGACAGCACGGGCCAGGCTGATCCTCTGCCTCTGCCCCCCGGAGAGGTTCAGACCTCGCTCCCCAATCTGCAAACAAGGACACGGATGGTGGTGCTGCAGCTCTCAGGGGTCAAGAGCTTCCTGCCACCTTCACAGGACCCCAGACCCCACTGGACACTGGCAAAGGGAAGGTTCTGCTTCCTCTCCCTCCTCTCTGAAGCCTGGTGGGCCCTGGCAACCATGGCTCTTTCTGATGCTGATCGGTGGATGGGCACCTGGCTCTTGAGACCCTAACAACCACCAATACTCCACAGAAAGCCACATCTGGACCATCAGTCCCAGAGGGAAGTGTTGGTACACTGGAAGAACAGCGCTGTGAACCAGAGGCAACAGAAGGAGATGGCTGGGAGCAAAGGGACCAGGGGCCTTGCTGCTTCCCTGGGAAGCACAGACCACTTCCCCATTCCCCCCATACTAGACAGCATTGGGCTTTGCCCAGACATGACCCTGGTCTCCATGCTCATCGTCACATCCTTGAGACCTGCCACCATGCTGGGCCAGATGAGCATAGAAACTTTTTCCTTGAAAGATTGTAAAGCTTGGCTGCTTATTTCAAAGAGATTCTATCCAACTGAGCCCAAAGCACATCTTCCTTATGGTTCAACAAGGTGTTGAGCTGGATACCGGGCAGGCCACATGAGGTTGGGCAAGACAACACCCTAGGCAGAAGGAGTCCCCTTACAACAGGGGTAAGTACTGGCATGCATGCACAGTAATGGCACAAGGCAGAACTGACTTAGAGCCTGCAGAGGAGCACGAATGAAGAACTGTGCCAAGTTGCTTCAGACTGGGAATGCAGAGGGGGCTGGAGAGAACTTCCCCAAGGAGGAAAGCTGGAGTACAAACTCAGACGGTTGTAACAGTTGCGAGGGCAAGGACCCAGAGGCTAGAAGGGGCATACCCACTTGGGCAGGCAGGTAGAAGAACAGCCAAGGAGGGCAGCAGGGCTCAAGCGCAGGACTGAGCACCAAGCTTTGGACAAGCGCCCTGGGATAGCACAGGTGGCAATGCTTGGAAGTGCTCACTCCTTGGCTGAGCAGAACCAGGGAGACAAGCAGGAGGCCTTGAAACAGGTCTTCATGCCACAGCCGAGGCCCCTGCTTTTGGAGGGTCTGGCTAGCCTTGGAGGCGAGGAAAGAAACTTCACCAGAACATTTCCCAACATGCCAGACAAACTGAAAGTAGCCTCAGGAAGTGGGCTCTGTGTCACCCCTCGTGACATCCATCAAGGCCAGACACCTTATGCACAATGCAGGACGGGCAGAAGTTGGAATTGGTCCACATGGGCTGGCATTTCTCTGTCCTCTGGAGCACATGAACGCGCAGCAGGGGCCTGCTGGTCCCAGTCCTTTGGCCCTGGGCTAGGCAGCTACAGTGGGGTGGCACTCACCTCGGTCAGGTCCCCGTAAGGGAGGCTCCTCAGATCCGTCTGAAGGCCACAGACACGAACTGTGTGCAGATACCTGCGGGCATGAAGATCACGAGGCAGCAGGGTGAGCAGGACTCCCAGCACTGCTGCTTTGGGCTGCCCCAAAGGCACTACTGGGACAAGGGAGGTAGCAGCAAGGTCAAGGCTCACAGCTCCCTGGCCAGTTGCTCTGCCTTGGGTATCCCCTTGATCCCTGGACCTGATGCAGGGCTGACTTGGGGTCAGCCCTCCCCTGCCTGGCAGGGTTTCTTCACCCTGGGGAAGATGACATGCATACACCTGGACCCCCTGTAGAGGACGATGAAGGCTTGGACTGCTGGCTAGCCCCTGGTGGGGTCACCCTCATAAGCTGAGGTCCATGGGGACAGCCTTCCAGGGGACACAGGGCCACAGCTAGGCCAGGAGGAGAGAGTGTGGTTAGCTGAAGGCAGGTGGCTCAGAGCTTGCTGATTACAGAATGGCACCCCAATATCTGCCGAGAACACCAAGACCCAGCGAATGCCTCCTGAAAGTGAGGGAGGCTGGACAGGACCATGCTCAGACCCCTCAGCCTTCCTGGTCTGCTCCCCTATCCATCCCACATCGTCCACCATCTGGCTCCAGTCATTGGGGAATTTGACTAGCTTTGCTTTGGCCAAATTGCTGGGGGGAGATCCTGCAAAGTACAAAAGTACCTCCAGGGCCTTGGTGCCAAAGCCTTTGAGTGGCCTAACCACTCAACCCAGAGAGCAGTCAAGCCCTAAGAACTTTCCACACTAAAGCACCTAGAAAGGTAGAAGGTTCATATGCAGACCCCACATTGTGTGAAAAGCACAGTTTCTCCTTCAGCTTTCTCTGCATCCTAACCCCACCCAGAAAGCCCCACCACACTGTCTTCTGCTCTGACCACCTGGTATATCTAGGGGTGGTCCAGGCATGTGCCCCGGCTGAGCAGCTGCCAGGCACTTCTGCTGGGCCTTCCATTTTCTATCAGTCTTGATGTTTGATGAGCTGCCTTCCTTCACAGAGCCTGATGGATGCATTGGTTGATATCTGTATCCTTCCCCCTCAATGCATGACAATTTACACTTTGCAAAACACACAGTCCCAATGAGTGGACAGAGCAGCAAGGAAGAGGGCAGTCAGTCTGAGTCAGTGGTCAGAGGCATATGGCAGTACTCAACAACACCTGGAGCATATCCTGTGTGCAGACCAGGGAACAACTGTAGGACTGGAATACACAGGGACTGAGATCAGGGGCCATGGAATGAGAACAATGTGGTTCTGCATGCAGCTGGGTAGCCTTGGGCAAGCATCACCTTGACCCTCACTCTCCAGTCTAGGAAACTAGGCTGGCAACTCTTCACTGGGTTGTTGTGAGAATGGTTCCGGAGTGCACACGGACAGCCTTTAGTGCATTGCAAAAATCCCCACCAAGCGGGAGTTGGCAGTAGCATCCTTGCCTTGGGACTGTCTTCAGCAGCAACGCTCAGGCTGACCAGCGCCTCTCCTTTCCCTCATCAAGCTCCAGTTTAAACTTCCTCCCACCTCCCTCCTTCCTATGGCTCTGAAGCCACAATTACCCCCAAAATACCCTGCTTAAGACGCCTCATGGGAAGGATGCTTGGTCCATCCTCTAAAACCCAGTGCAGGGGCCACTCTTCCCTGATCTCACACCTTCTTGTGATCTTGGTGGCCACTGAGCAGTGCACGCAGTCTCCTGTCGCCCATGACGCAACATCTTCCTGGGTTGCCCTTCTCTCATAGCCTCTGGCAGACTTTAGCACTGAGAGGCCTAAGATGACTGTCCCCCGTTATGCTTTGCGTGGTACAACCATTTGGTAAATCAAGGGTGTTTTTAAAATTCCTGGGGGAAAGGGAGATGGAATGTTAAGTCTGCTTTACTGCAGAATAATATTGTTGAACTCCTTGCTCATGCAGATAATTAAAATGCATGAATTTCCAAAAATAAACCAGAATAAACATCTTTGAATTGTACCTTTTATGCCCCTTTTAGAAGCACCTTCATGGTTGCTCCCCAAACATCCTGTTGAATAAAGACCCCTGCTATCAGGCTGTTTCTGCAGACTAGGAAGGCATTCCATGGCAGGTGAAGGCAGCCAAGGCCAGGAGATGCTGAGCAGAGGGATTTGGCTGGTGCTCAGTACACTTGTACTGGTCAGACCTGCCTGCCACACCTGAGTGTGCTGGTGACAGGATGCCACAGCCAGGAAGGAGGAGATGAGGCAACAGGCCTCTTGCTGGGAACCCGCATCCTGGCCAATACCAGCCAGCAGGGCAGTGTTGCAGGTTCAGACAGTACAGTGAGGAAGTCCAAGCCACCCCCGGAGTCAACAGCTTGCTCCTGGGGTGAGCTGCATTTCTCTCTACTTCAGCATCATGGTGCCTGGAACAGCTCCTGGATGACTCCCAGACAGGCTTTTACAACAGGGACAGAGGACGCTAGTGTGTGGTGCTCAAGATGGAAACCCAAGACTGAGTCTGCTGCTGACTAGATTAGGTCTTGGCTGAGTCAATTTGCCTTTGTGAGCCTTAGATTCTCCACCTTGTTAAATGGGGAGGTAGTGCCAGGATGCCCCAGAAACAGGCGGTTAGAAAAGTCAGAGGAGACTGTGTTGACCCCACACCAAGCTTGGTAAAGAATTTCAGCAAGCTCTCTTCCTAGGGCTTCACATGCGATTCAAGTCCCGGCACTGAGAGCACACTCAGACCATTAGAACTGGAATGCTGCTTATAACATTTTCAGGACAATGACAATTCATCTTGGCAGTACTGACATCGATTATTGATGCCAAGGTAGATTCATTGCTGCTCATGGCTCCATAGTGTTGGCTACTCAGCCTAAAGCTACACAGTCAGATTCGCTTTCTCCCAATCAGACAACATGTGCCCTGTTCCCGGGAACCCGAGGACATGCAATGCCTGGCCCTGGAACTGGGTCGCAAGTATGCAGCAGGTGCTTTGCCTAAACACAAGGAACAGGAAGAGAATAATCAAGCATGGTCTGATGTACTGTCCACCTGCTTGAGCCACCCTCACCAAAGGCAACAGCACCTGGAAGGCAGCCCACCAAGCAGGGACATGCCTTATGCTTTCAAAGCTGACATTACCTTTGCTCATCATATTTTTCTCCAAATAGTATATTTTCTCTCACATTTCCATGGAAGATCCAAGCCTGCTGTGAGACGTAGGCCAAAGTTCCATTGACAGCCACGATTCCTTTCTGCAGCTGCATCTGGAAAAGCAGGATCACGTGACTTTTGGAAGCCAGACCCCAGGACTTCCCCACCATGACCTATGAGGTTCCATCACTCATAAGCACTAGTTATGAAGTGCAGGAGGGTTGACCAGATGTCCTGGACATACCCCACCCCCATATATACACACACATTTGCAAACACTGCAAAATGTCACCGTACGTTTGGGGATCTCAAAGTCAGATGGTTAAAAGTCCATGAAAGGAGGATTAGGGAGCAAGCAGCAGCGAGTCACGCTGTAGCATGCCAGCAGCAGCAAGATGCTCTCTGAGCAGCCAAAGGCACAGGGCTTCCTTTCTTCCTCATGTACTGGCTGGACTTGAACCTTGTCTGCCAGGCCCTGGGAAGCTTAGCACAGCCTGAAATGCTGGGGCTGGTGGCCCTGGCATGCATGCATCATCTCAAGGATGCAGCCTTGACTCAGTCACACAGTGGGTACCTCGCAAAGACACAGGCCTGGAGTGACCAGGGCTTCAAATTGTTCCAGAGGAGCGGAAAAACAAGTTTCACATGCAACACACTGTTACAGCCATTTGGAGATTTCTCTCTCCCTCCTTTCTCTTCTCTGTCACTCTGAATTTTAAATACATAAATATATTCTTAGAGGAAAAAAACGCACAAGCTTCTGTTTGTGTCCCTGACATACATAGATCATTAAGGAAGGCCCTACAAGGTTGGTGGACATGAATGGTGATGCAATGTTTGAAGGTATCCACAGCAAAGACCTGAAGAACAGGCCACAGATGTCAGGGTTGCGGCCACCCAAGTGTGTCTGCAGGTGGAAAAGGAGGCAGCCACAAGGCAGCCCAGGTATGAAAGGCAGTGTTACCATTTCACTGCAGCAATGGTTCAAGCAATAAAGAGCACCAGACTGGGAGAAGGGACACCATTAACAACAGCTTGAATATTCATAGCAACTAAAATGTGTAGAGCAGAGTCCATACACTGCCTTATGTGTATGTAAGGCACTGATGGCCAGGACTGGCACTGGGAATTACCCTGTAATGGATTAGTCTATGCAGTATCTCATTTAGCCTTACCACAATGCTCAATAGCCCTTGCAGGCAATAGGGAAATCTCATTTCATAGTCAAGTTTCAGAGAAGTGAAGCTGCTTGCCCAGGATTAAACACTGAGCATACAGCTGAGCTAGGTGAACAAACCCAGGCAGATAGGGCTCCAGGGAATTATCCTGTGTGTCATCGTGGTGAAGGGGCCTGTTGCCACCACAGTCTCATGGTAGATGATAGATTCCACTTTCTCTGAGAAGTTTTAAAAAGATGCGCAAGTCTAGAGGAGGCAAATTATCCCCTGATATACATCAAAACTCTCCCAGAGGGAGCTGGCTGTGAAATAATGAGATCCCTGTGGCTGGAGGGATCACAAGAGCGGGTTGGACCATCTCCTGGCTTATCAAGAGCACACATGCTGGAAGGTGGAGAACCGAGCTGGATCAACTCTAATGAGCCTGCCGACTCCAGAATTATCACAGAGGCACAGTCGGAATCCCTGAGGTTGGCCAGCCCCCATGGCCGCCTCCATTCTTAGTACCGACTAGTTGAGTGGGGTCTAAAGAGGTGGCGTGTAGTGTAGCATGTCAAATTCCACCCCTCCTTCTGAGCCTAGTACCATTACTTCTTCAGAGGCTCCCAGCCTCATCCTAGCACTGTCATTCTCAACTTCCCAATCTGTTCTTGGGGACAGTAGAGAGAAAGAAGAAAACCTAGCATTTGTCCTCCAGAGAATTTCTCTTTCATTGAGTATATGATTTAGAACCCGTGAGAACATGGAAGCCTATGGATACTGGAAATGCCCTCACTCTTTCTCCTGGGGACACACAGCTTCAGGTGGAAAGAACAAGAGCCCAGGCTCCTGCATCTTCTAACCACAAGATCTGCAGAGAAGCCTGGACTGCATTCCTGCACTAGTGTGTTGACATTCACTTGGCAACTCCTTCACCAAGGCAGGCTAGGTTGAGCATCGGCTCTTGGCAGACACCAGGGCAGGTGCTGGGACCATGGAAATAAACAAGGGGAAAGACATAATCCACAGTCACGTTGCATCCCAGACCGAGCTGCCTTGCTGGCATTTCCCAATCTGTGCAGCCGCAATCACAGGAGGCCATGGATCCAAACATTCAGCTCTCTCTGACCAAGACGCAGCTCTAGGCAGAGAAGCGGCCACCACTGTGCACATGTCCTCAAGGTTCAAAGCCACAACTATGTTAAAAAGCTCAGAGGAGCTCTGAGCTGTCAAGTTCATTAACTACCCAGCCGCCAGCACCAACAATACACCCAGGATCCAGGGCAGCCAGCCCAAGCGCTGGTTCCACTGTCCTAACAGGTTGTAAATACTGCAGGAAGGGACTAGTTTGGTCATAGTGTTAACGTTCCACTTCGCAGCCCTCCCCATCAGGCTTACCTGTCCCAGCAGGGCTGCAATGAGGGAGCTCTTTCCACTCCCCACATTCCCGCAGATTCCTAAGACCTTCCCCTGGCAGAGAAAGAGACAATACACAGTCACCGCTGGAATTCTTTCAGGGTCCAGGACCAGAGAGGGGAATCATCCCCAACCTGGTGGGAACCAAAGCGGCACTGCTTGCTCAGTGGGGCACCAGCTGCAGCCTCACACTCCAGCCCCCACCCACACAGCCAGGAGCGTCCAGGGATGTAAGTCTTAATTAAGTGCTCTCCTTGCACAGCATGGCAGAGAACCCAGAGGGTTTCTGGAGATCATGTACCAGCAGCGGTGTGAAACAGCCTTGTGCCGGTCTGGGAGTCACAGGCCTTGGAGACAAGGGTGATCCTCTGCACAGCCTTCTCCACGAAAGCAAAGCCAGTGGAAGGGAAAGGCCGTGCAGCTCAAGGGACCAGGGGACAAGGGCAGCCTTGGAAGTTCAAAGAGCGGGGCATGTTTTCAAAGTCATTTTTCTCTATTCCTGCACCATAACAATTCATTAAAACCCACAAACAGTGACACTACTTCAACATATTGGGCTCCTTGAGGATTCTACAGCTGCAGATTTTTTTTTTTTTGGTTCCACCATCAAATGGCTACTAGCATCTGCTATGTGTGGAGGACTATTTGTCAAGAACTTTGGAAATGAAACAAAAAAAAAGTTTATTTGATGCAAAGTCATTTGTATTCCATGTGTAGTTTTTCCCATAGTACAGACTCTCTGCTTACTTTTGAAAAGTCCTCCTGCACCAAAGGACCACAACAGGCAAAATGCATTGACTACAGAGCCATGGGACTTCTGTTTCAGTTAGCAGAAATGGACAAAAGGGAGAGTGTCAGGTGCACGTCAGGGAATCAACTAAAGCAGGAAAGAAGAGAGAAGGATGGTGGGAGTAGAAAGAAGGCCTTCATGAGACTGGTAGCTGGCTCAACAGGCTAATTCTCTACCTGTAAGTGCTGACATCCCACATGGGCACCAGTTCGACTCCCTACTTCTGGCACTTCCAATCCAGTTTCCCATTTTTGTCCTAGGAAAGCAGCAGAGGAAGGCTCAAATCCTTGGGCCCCTGCACCCATGTGGAAGACACGGAAGAAGCTCCTGGCTCCTGGGTTTCATTGGCTCAGCTCCAGCTGTTGCAGCCAACTGTGGAGTGACTCAGAGGCTGGATGATCATTCTGTGTCTCCTCTCTGTAAATCTGCCTTTCCAATAAAAATAATATTAAAGACACGGCCTCCATGGGAAGGGAGATATCTTAGCTTGAGGTCTTCTAGAAGCAGACCCTGAATCATGGGTTCAAGTGAGCGTAGTTTGCTGGGAGGAGCAGGAAACACCTGTAGGAAAGGGAGGCAGTAAAACAGGAACAGCAAGGCAGCCTACGAAGGACGTGCTATGAGCTCAGTTCCCACAGGAGGCAAACACAGCTCAGAGCTGTAGGAAAACTCAAGGAAATCTGAGAAGCTGAGTGGGTTTTCATCCAGCTCTGTGGTGGAAGGAGCTGGTGCTTAAAGCAGCCCAACTGTGATTGTGGGAGAGCTGCTCCCTGTGCTGGGAAGATCCTGGGGCTTTGCAAGGACTGTGACATGCCCAAGGGCAGGCACAGGTCCAGCAGTGGCAGGTGCCAGAAGCCACCGGCAGTCCGAGGTACATGAATCACACAGAACACCTGCCTCTAGTGATGTTTTAGTAAGACCTACAAAACATGAGGGAGGAGATGTAGCCATATAGACTACCAGAGACTACGGCTGACAGAGAGAGTGGCGCAGCAGGAGTATCCAAGAAGATTCTTGTTTTGACCTGCTTCATGCAGCCCCTTGGAGAACTCCAACATGGGATCAGATGTGGTTCCTTTACCAGCTTAGACTAGACCAGAAAGTCTACCACACCTTAGCATGTGAAGGTTGCCAGCTCCCGTCAATGAGTCCTGTGGCATGTTTTTAATGAACGTCAGGCACCAGGAAGGGCACCAGAGACAAAATGGCAATCAGGACAGAGTCAGTTCAATTCTGCCCTGGCAGAGCCCCTAGTGTCATTGCAGTCCCCTGTCAACAAAGCTGGTTCTTTCCAGTTCCACTCAAAGCACTTCAAAAAACTGTGACATTATGGGAACAACAGATCACAGACAAGCCTCACCATGTGCTTGGCTTTCTTCTGGGTCTTGCCCACTTCTTGGGGTTGACTATGAGTCTTCTAGATCCATTCTTGTCTTCAGCAGAAAGACGTGAGGTTGCTGACCTCCAGGTCTCTGATTCAAACATTGCTGGGGAGTCTCTGACACTTGTCAGTTACATGACCCTAGGTGATTATTTAACTTTCTTGTGTCTTGGGCTCTTCCATCACAAAGTGAGGATAATGTGGTGGTTAAATGAGTGGGTTGCACACCTGGCAAATGTGAAGGCACTTCACCAAGATTGTGTAAAAGTGAACTTAAAACTAATTAAATTAAAAGTTAGCTAATTAAAATTGATTAGAAGTTCATTTTGGTGCAAAAAAAATTGAATATGCATAATTTGCTGAAGTACACTCATAGCAAGTGTTCTTAATTATCAATTATTATTTATCTGTCTTAATTGGCCAACATGATATTAAGAGCAAATCTAAAAAATTTATGAAAACTAGTAGGTTTGAGCCTAGCCACTGTCTACTCAAAATGGCAGTCAGCGGAGTTGGCATTTAAGATGCCACTTGGGGCACCCACATCCCATGTGGGAGTCCTTAGGTTCAAGTCTAGGCTGTTTCCAGTTCACTTTTCTGCTAAGGTGAACCCTGGGAGGTGCAGTTGGGTCCCTATCATTCACATATGAAATCTGGGTGGAGTTCCAGGCTCTGTTGCTTTGGTAAGGGTTGATTCTCACTGTTGTGGACAGCTGTGGCGTGAACCAGTGGATGAAAGATCTCTCTCTCTACCTGTCAGATATTTTTTTGAAAGACAGAGAGAGAGAGGGATAGACAGGGGAGGGAGAGAGAGAAGTACAGAGAGAGAGTCTTCCCTCTGCTGACTCCCTCACTAGAGGTTGCAGCGGCTAGAGCTGGACCAGGCTGAAGGCAGGGGCCAAGAGCTTCTTCTGGGTTTCCCATCTGGGTTCAGGGACCCAAGCACTTGAGCCATCCTCTGCTGCTTTTCCAGGCCATAAGCAGGGATCTGGATGGCAAGTACAGCTGCTAAAAAAAAGAAAACCTGACACCCATATGGGATGCCAGTGCAGCAAATGCAAGCTTAGCCTACTGCACCGTGGTTCCAGACCTCAGCCAAATCATCTTAAAAATAATATAAAATTGGAGGAGGAAACAGACAACTAGAATAGAGACATTCCCACCACTATCTCCAGCTCAGACTAGAGGCCTTGAGGTAGACACAGCCATGCCAGGTACAGAAGAGGACGGAGGTTCCCGGGACACACCCACCTTTCTCACCACAAAGCTGATGTCGTGGAGGACCGGTTTGGGACTACCAGAATGTTCCTCTGAACCCAAGGATCTCTGGGCTGAGGGACTCCGCTCACGGTACACCTCTGGCCTCTGCTCCTTTGCAGGCTGCATTTTCTGGTTCTGCCCTTTCTTTGAGTCACCTTTCCAGGTGGCTTCTTGATCCCATGACAAAGTGGCATTTGCTAAAAGCAAGACGGTATCTGGGTCTTCTGGTTGGGTGATGTAAGATGGGGGGCTCTTAGCTGTGAGGATTTTCTAAGATAAAAGAGACAAAATTAACTGAGCAGGCATCACCCATTTGCAAGAGCCATCCCAATGTATTTTCCAATGACCCCAAATCACAACCTTGACAATCTACCAGGATACCCACAATAGAACTTCTCAAGTTATTCCCACAAGAGAAGCTGAAGCAGAAATAGTTCACCAGCTCATCCTATCTGGGACAGAGGCCCCTTACCACAAGCCCTATTTGGGTCACCCACTTTGAAGACTGCTGATCCCAGCTACATTCCAACCTCACACCAAGGACAGGTGGTCTGTGTCACTCTTTGGGTGATAGACTTGCTTGTGCAGGAGAGATGCCTGTGAGCGCAGAATCACATGCTGTGTGCTATTCCTAGGGTCCCATTCAACTCAGTTCAACAATTACTTTGGTTTTTGCCACGTGCCCACCCTGTGATGGCTTCTGGGGCAAACAGCAGAAACACAAATCTAAATAAGGCACAGTTCTTGTCTTTGAGGAGAGAAGTTTAGCGGAGACGAGAACATGCGTATATCTTTTCAGTCTCACAGCACTGTAACTTCCAGGAGAGGGGTATCTGGGTCCTGGCATGATTGGCCCAGGCTAATGGTTGGTGCTGTCGAGCGAAAGGGAGAAGAGTATGCTGATGGAGGACACCATGTGGGCCAAGGCATGACATTGGGGGTGGGGACAGAAAGCAAGACATTCAGGATGACTGAGACACTGAGATCAAGATGGCAGAGAAGATGGGTGGAGGGCTCAGAGATGGGGGCTGGAGACAGGAGTTCAAAGATTTAACCTGCTGAGAGTTGGTGTTTAAACCAACATGTTGTAGCTCTCGGGGGCGGGGGGGGCTTGAGTGCCCCCAGAGGACAAGGCTGGAGGCGGAGGCCAGGCTGACAAATCCTTGTATTTGTCCGTACGGGCCATGATGGTAGACGCCAGGTACAGGCAAAATGAACAGCGTGGAGATTGCAGATTCAAGATATTCTATCTTCCCCAAGTCTGAAAAGAATCCTTTTGTCTCTGATATCATAACAGATACAGTTAACATGATGGCATTAATTCTCATACTTTATCCGAAAGTATCAACCCAATAGTTCACTTTTCCATCCTATATTGCAATGGTGCCTCTTAAAATTGAGACAGTACAGTGACTCAAGCAGCTCTCAAGTAGCTAGAAGCGAAAAAAGGTGCAGAAATCAGGCAGACTTAAGGTGACTGTCAGATGTCTGGCTGGGGCAAATAACATCTAATCAAAGCCTAGATGTCTGAACATACAAGGTTTTGTTTTTGTTTTACCCAAATGTCCTTCTCCTTTTTCTGTCCTCACCTGAACTCAAAAAAAAAATCATATTCCTTTCTTGCATGTCACTGACATCCTTACTAGAGTGGAGCTTTTGAAAGATTATCTTATATTTTTCACTTGCCACATACCTCGTATATAGAAGACAGGCAGGGAGTCCTTGCTGAATGAATGAATACAGTGACTAAATAAATATAAACGTGGTCATGGCTTACATCCCCGCATCCACCACGGGACAAAGAAGGTAAAGAGGAGATGACAGGGGTAAATCCATCCCCACCAATGGGACAACTGAAGATTCGGGACTTGGATGAAGTGCAGAAAGTCAGGAACATCACCTGCATGTCCAGGGACTCTGTCTTTCCTATACGGGAAGATGACTTAGGATGCTTCCCCTGCTGCCTGCGCCATGCACACTGACCAACCCCACTCGAGACGGGTTCCTACCTCTCCCTTGCCAGCCAGGCAAGTGGCCTCCCCCTCCAGAGCATGGCTGCGACCTCCCCACACCTGAGTGTCTCCCCACCCAGGAATGAGATGTCTCTTCCCTACTCACCCAGTGTTAGTTATACCTTCATTCTCTTCAGAGACACATTGGCTTCGGCCCCTGCTTTGACCGAGAAAGGTAAGATTGCAATGGAGAACTTCATTACGTTAAACATGGCAATCACACTAAATGCCTGAAGAGCAAAAGAGAGGCATAAAGATTTAGGATGGGAAGATGCCTTGGCGCTCACCTGCTCTACCCATGGGCGTGTGAGACTAGCTGAGAAGATAAGCAGTGGCAAAGTTAGAATTTACAGAGAAACAACATCCCCCTCTTGGCTCAGAAACCATGGGCCGGAAAACTAGCAACAGAGGCGTCTTAACCCACTTTGCTTTTTGATTTGCAACAAGATAGTAGGACATATATTCCCTTGTCTCTATCAACCCAGGAGGAAGAAGATCTGAGGGTGGCGTCTAACTATACTCCCTTGAACATCTATCTCCTTAGTTGTCCATGCCTGAGTCCAGTCCAGTGACTCACCTACATCAGCCTCTGCTATCAGTTCTTCAGGCTCTCCGAAGCTACAGCATCCTTCTCTACATCTCACACTACCCCAGGGATGAAGGCAGCAGCTACCTGGAAGAATCTTCTAGAGTTCCTGCTAGCTGCAAGAGAGACCTCTGGCTCTCCTGCTCCCAGGGCCTGGCCTCCCCACACACCAAGGGCAGATTTCAGAGCCTTTGTTCAACAATGGTTCCTAAAGCAATCTCTCCTGTCTGTTGGGGGATTCTTCCTCATGGCGTCCTATGAAATGGGTAGTTGCTGTGGAGAAGCCCCAACCAGGATTAGCTTCCTCCCACCGACAGGAGTTCCAAGGGTATGCAATCACACCTCTCCAATTTCATCTTCCCACCTGTCCACCTTGTAATTAGCAGCTTCTCCAGCTGCTCTTTCAGAGTTTAATGACAAAGCTTCCTTCCACAAGTCCTGCCTGCTATCAAATGGATCCCCTGGATAGAAACTCCCCCCTCCCCACCAGTCCTCACTAATCTTTGTTATTAGTTGGCAAAGTGATGGAGGACGTGATTGTCTGATCTAGTTCTGACCCCCACTCACCTAGGACCCAAAGCGCCCCCTCGCCTCGGGGAGCCCAGACCTCAGCTAACAACGCACCAGGGTTGTCTGGTGTAACCAGGCACCATAGAGTTGATTCCTTCTGACCCGGGCCCAGCAGAGAAAGTCATCGCAAGCGATTCTGAATCCAAAGACTAAGGGAACTTGATTTTGGGGCATCTGGCTTTGGTTTATATTTCTCATAAGCCATTGTGATGCATGCACTCAATTTGTTTTCAAATTAGTTTACCTGATGTGTTGCTTCTGGAGAAAAACTACTTTTCTTTTGGGAACCCTGGAAAGCCCGTTATTATCATACCCTCCGTGGGTCTGAATGCATGGCTGGGCTCAAAGCCTCTGGGGGATGTAAGAGCAAACTGTGTGTGAGCCTTGACCTGCCAAAAGCTACAGAAAACAAACACCTGCCCAAGTGACATGTGGCGGCAGAGGCCACTGACTTCTCCAACAGGACCCCTGCCTGGGCCCAGAACCCCTTCATTGGGGGCAGCATTTTCTCTGCAAGATTGCCCACTGTTTTTTTATCTCCTTCTCCTTCTTTCTCCCATTCCTGGCCCTGCTGATCATTGTGCTAATACTCCAGCCATTTCCTTTATGCAAATCAAGAATCTTTTTCTTTCCAATCAAGTTTTTCTTCACCTTGGATTGCTCAGGCACCTCCCTTACCTTGCAATTAATCAATCGATAAACTTCTCACACTTATCCCAATTTCCCTTTTGAGGCTTTTTGTTTGGTTTGTTTGTTTGTTTGTTTGTTTGTTTGTTTGTTGGCATATGCTTGCCTGGTCAAAGAATCAAGTTAAAAATGAAAGCAGAATTGATGCAGTACTTGAGGGCCAGGGCAGATCCCACAGGCTGGAACATAAAGTAGCCATTCAGGAGTGACCACTGCATGGAGAGAGACTTACCCCTTTTACAAATAACAGAACTAAGGTGAGAGAGGGTCAATCATGCACCATAACACATGGCAAAGGAGAGGTAGCACTGGATTTCAAGAAGGCAGAGCTGGTTTCTGAGCCCAGACTCCAATGCCAGCACTGCTTGTCCCGATAGCCACAACTCCCTACACCGCGAGACTTTCCTGCTTCTCCTGATAGCATCCAGGACAAACCAAAAAGCCAAGCACACCTCTGACTTCAAGTTTTCCCCAAATGTAAAATTACATTTTTACAGGAATCATACCCCCTGCTACACCCTGAACTGCGTGAGAATCCAGCCTATGCTAGCCCGGCTGCCTGCCAGCCCAAGCACTTATAAAATGCAGGGGCTGACTTGTGGTCCATTGTGATTGGGTGGTTTGATGCCAACGTTGAGAGAAGGTGAGAAGGGATCTCCTGCCTGGGGCTTGGCAAGGATGGAGTGCAGAAGGCTCCAGATCCAGAAGTTGCTCTTACCACAGGGGCGGTGAGCTTGCGTCTCAGCAGGATGTGGCAGGTGAAGGTCAGTACGATGGCTATGGTGGACGCAACGGGGGCCAGGGCTGAATTTCCACTTTGAACAAATCCGGCTTTTTCGAGTAATTTCCTTTCCCTCTTTCTTATATCTACAAAGGCGAAAACAGTTCAGAATCACCTCCCTGTGCATACCTGGAGTCAGTGTGTGGAAACTGTGTGACCTTCCGCCTGATTCTCCTCCAAATACTGATAAGGAAGCCTGGTGTGGAGTTTCAGTGAGCCCCACAAGCCCTTAGCACAAACTCAGCATCAGCCAGGAGCTCAGTGCACATCAGCTGCCATTCCTGGGTGGGCTCCAAGGTCCCTCCCAGGCCCGACACCCTGTGTACTAGGAGTCATAAACTCAGATGCCTCCAGGGACCAGGCAAGGACTGAAGCAGGGTAATTCCATAGGAAATGTGCAGGTGCAACAGAATGAGGAGTGTGGTGAGACCCCATGATGCTGGATCCTTAACCCTTCCTGGTCTCAGGTCTAGATTTGAATGAGCTATTTCTTTATGCCTCAACACTGGGAGTCACCCAGGCAGAGACTTCAGTACTATACAGCCACATGAGACACATATGCAGGTCCGAAGCCCACCTGATTGGAACCCCTGCCTGGGTGTTCCCACTGCAGCCATCCACTCGGAAGCGTCTCTCTCTTTCTTCAGCTGGGAGGCTGTTCCCAACTCCACACTGCTCACAAGTTGAGTTCACACCTCCTGCTCCAGACACTTACGGGCCTTGCCCTGAGTTCGCACCTCCTGCTCCAGACACTCACGGGCCTTGCCCTGAGTTCGCACCTCCTGCTCCAGACACTCACGGGCCTTGCCCTGAGTTCGCACCTCCTGCTCCAGACACTCACGGGCCTTGCCCTGAGTTCGCACCTCCTGCTCCAGACACTCACGGGCCTTGCCCTGAGTTCGCACCTCCTGCTCCAGACACTCACGGGCCTTGCCCTGAGTTCGCACCTCCTGCTCCAGACACTCACGGGCCTTGCCCTGAGTTCGCACCTCCTGCTCCAGACACTCACGGGCCTTGCCCTGAGTTCGCACCTCCTGCTCCAGACACTCACGGGCCTTGCCCTGAGTTCGCACCTCCTGCTCCAGACACTCACGGGCCTTGCCCTGAAGCCCTGCCCCAGCGTCGTCTGCCTCAGCTCCTTCACTTCAGCCACGGGACAGCCACAGCTGCCCTTACACAAGCTCACCACGTGCCTGGGGCTCTGCTGTGTCCCCACAGCCACTGTCTCTCAGCGATGTGCTGAGGGAGGGGCACTTCTAATGCCCTTGACACCATTGGAGGGGGCATCACCTGTGAAGGACCATTTTCCTTCTAAGTCACCAGGCAGGATTGGAACTCACTTCTCACATACCCTTCTCAAAACAAACAAACAAACAAACAAACAACAACAACAACAACACCGTCACCCTTTTGCCCAAGTGCACTCCCACATCTCTACCACCAGGCTGGGGCTTCCCCCACTTTCTGAGTGTCCAAACCCTCCCCTGCCTTAAGGCCTATGTGAAATCCACCCATGTCCAGAAGTCTTTCCTGGAACTGCTCCTCAAATTAGTGTGTGCCCCAGGAGCCCCTAAACCCTTCTGAGTTCCTCTTGTGGCATTGTCCCCATTTGTAAACTATAGTCAGTATTGTCTCAGTTATGAGGCTCTGAGCCTACAGACCCACCTAACCATGCATCAGAACGTCTGCATCCATGCCGAACATGAGCAGAAATTTTTCTAGTCATTTTTCCCTAAATAACATAGTAAACATTGCACGAAGTCACTTACAGACGATTGTAAAGATTATGCAAGTGTGGCATCATTTTCTATAAGGGACCTAAGCATCTGCAGATCTGGGCATCCCTAGGGGTCTAGGAATCACTCCCCCATGGATACCAATTCAAGTGGCTACCCATTCAACAATTTCCCAGCACAGGGAATAGCAGGTACAAAGGTCCTGTGGCAGGAAGCAGCACAGCCCATTTGCACAGGTTAGGGTCCACCGTGAGAGAGCCATGGAGGCTGCCAGGGGCCCAATCCCGCCGGACCTCTCAGGTCCTGTGGTGGAGAAATTGAAGGTTCATTCCGAAGGCTTTCTTGAGAATCAGAAGCCACTCCAGGTTTTCCTGCAGGATCTGACTGACATTTTTTAAAGGTCACTCAGGCTGCAGGGTGCAGATGGCATGCCGAGAGGCGGGGGAGAGTCAGCCAAGGGCTCTGGCCCTAGTCCCGGAGGGCCAGACAATTGGCTTGCCCTGGGGTGGCAGAGGAATGCAGGGGAGCAGATGGGTTCCGGCTGTGTTCTGGAGGTGGAGCCAACCAACTGTGGCTCTTCTGAGATTTAGTTATTCACCCTTCCCTCATCTTCAAAGCAGGAACTCCTTCGCCCCAGACCCATGGCCTCGCACTTAGTAGGGATATTTATTATATATTGACAGAACTAAAGCACTTGCTTGAAATTCAGTTGGGTGGATTTGAATTAATTCCAATGGATTCAAATCGAATTGAATCATGCTGAAGTAAGTTCAGAGCGTCGGGGAGTGTTCCTGGGTCCTCTGAGAGGGCCGGTGGGGACACCCGTGTCCCAGCCTTTGACAAGTTTTGAAGTAGCTCTTCTAAAGCCACTTCCTCAAGGGTAGGTAGACAGCTTCGGACCCAATCACACGTGGGTGCAAAGTATCATTGCAGATCCAGGGAGTCAGTTCTAACAGGGATTCAGATCATTAAATGGCCAACCACCTGAGTCCATGTCAGCAATTATGTAAGTGCCTTGCCATTAAATTTGCATTTATATTTGATTGAAAGTTTTAATATCACTTAAAAAGAGAGAGAGAGAGAGTGAACCTGCCTTCACCATGCTGGTCATGGCTTCCATCCCCATATCCACATATCCATCACAGGGCAAGTAGGTAAAAGAGAGGAGGAAAGCAGTGCAAACCCAACCTCGCCTCTGTGGAAGGAACACTGAGCCAGTGGCCATGCAGATGTGCTGGGGGAGCCACCACCAGGGGGCAGGAGAGCAAGGTGGGAGCTTTGAAATGGCACCTAATGCAAAAACCATGCACACATTTCAAAATCTTTTTCAATCCAGATAGACATTTTTTAATTCCACCTTCCACCAACTTTATGAAGCATGTGTGTTTGAGAGTATAAACGTGTGTGTGTGTGTGTGTGTGTGTGTGTGTGTGTGCGCTGCTTACGTCCAGGAGGTAGTTGCCTGAGACAGCTGTTTTCATACTCGCCATCTTGCAGTGGATCACTCCTGTCAAAGGAGCAGCTCAATACTGGGAACTCCACACTCCAGCCAAAGCACGGTGGCTCACGGTGAACAGGTGCCTGAGCCTGCCCTAAGAGCTCCACGAGGTCCCTACCAGGAAGACTCAGGCAGGGAGACTCAAAAACCCCTCAGTAGAACCCATTCTCCAGGACAAGTGGCTCTGGCAGCAGCGGCTACGCCTACCTCGAATTGTATTGGTAAAAGATTTCTCCCAGGCATACATTTTAATCAGCTTGATGCAGGTCAGAAATTCATTCATTGTCTGAAGGCGCTTGTCTGTCACTGAAATTGCTGATCTTCGGAAAGCTGAATTGAGCTTAGCCATAAATATCTGAAACCAAGACACAAACATCGCATTCAAACAGAACTGCTGAGAGTTGCAGTTGGTCTAAAAAAAAAAAAAAAAAAAATCCAGGGATTGGAGTGATTGGCGTGTTGGTGCCAGGGAATGTTCCAAGGAAAGCTGCCTTGAGACTCTCCAGGGTTTTCTGCTGGAGTGGAGGCCACTGAGCAGTCTGGAGGGAAGTCAGTAGGGATTGGGCAGCTGATGGAACGGATTGTCAGGATGCCGGGGACGTGCTGGGGACTTGGGAGAGCCGAAGAGGCCCAGCTCTCCTCACCCAGAGCATGCAGATTTGAGTTTGTGAAGAACGACATGGTGTCAGCACCCCCATTTGGACAGGTGTATGTGTGGGTGAAGCAGTTGCAACTACAGAGGCCCGGCATTACCTGGATGGGGATGAATACGATATATACGGATATGCCGATGAAAGCGGTGAATCCCAAAATGAAAAAGGCATACAACGCACAAACGACCATTAGGATAGGGATGGTGGCTGGCAGGGGACAAAACAAGGCAGCTTCAAACAAGGAATAGCTATCACTTGATAGTATATTGAGCACCTGTAGAGAAAGCACATGGGTTCAGGCTTTGGAACGGTCACTCAAGCATTACTTTAACTGAAGGCATTTCGGGGTGTCCAAGGGGTCACAGGGGAGAAGACAGAAACTGCAGAGGATCATCAGTGGACCAAACAATGAGTTTTGGGGTCCCATTCTGATGTGGCTTTACAGAGGCCAGTCTCTGAAGACCGAGAATCTTGGGGAAAACCTAGAAAGTAGCAGCACTATCTGGGAGCATGCTAGACGGACTGCCAGTATCTGCCTTGTATTCACTCTCGCCTTCTTCAATATCAACCCAGCTGCCTTCCCCAGCCTACTTTGTGGAAGAGACGTGCCCTTGCGACTACGTCAATGGCAAGACTATGCTGGGATATAAGTCAACATGTGGGATGGGACTCTGGGATGAATCCTATTTGTTTTTCATGTGAGACAAACTCACACACACAGAGAGAGGATATCGATACACAAGATAGATCTAGATGATAGGTTAGATAGATAAATAGATGCACAGATGACAGACAGCTTCCATCTACTGGTTCATCCTCAAAATGTGCATAGCACCTTCGGGTGGGGTACCAGGAGCCAAAGACAGATGCCAAGAGGAACTCAGTTCAAGGCCGTCAAGCAGCAGGAACTCAATAACTGGAGCCATTTCAACTGGCTCCTAGGGACTGCATCAGTGGGAAGCCAGGAGTCAGTCCCAGCTGTCAAAAGGAAGATGCCCATACGGAATATAGGCATCTTAGCCACTACATTAAATGCCTTCCCCTGGAATGAATTGTTAAAGGAGCCAACTTGGAAGAGACATCTCTTTTGGCACCTTCCTCTTCCTACCAAGATCTAAAATGTGACTGAGAAGGCTGGATCCCCAGCATCCACTCTGTACCAATTTGGTAACCATGTCTACAATGACTGATAAAGAAAGATAGCAGGTTCTGGAAACCCACCTCCCAGCCCTCACCTTCCTCTTCCAGACTTCTTTTATTCACAGTGAAATAAATTCATCATGTTGCTATAGGGTGTCTGCTCTATATAGAGAGCTGAATCTGATCATAAATGAATATAGAATGGCTTGAGTATACTTGAACTGTGAGAGAGAAGTAAATCCTTCTTCTTGGGTCAGACCGCCTGGAGTCCCTCAATTAAGGAAATTTTCTCAAATAGGTGGGAAGGATCTCATTGCCAAGGATTAAGGGTGTAAGAAAAGGTCAACTCTGAAGTCCAATAGGCATGTTCTAAACCAAGGCTTTGCCACCTCCAAATGCTCCGCAACTTGGGAGTTTTCTGTCCATTGGCCCATCTGGATAGTACTACTAAATGCCCATCATGTGCTCTGCTGTGCTTCAGAGTCCTGACACTGACCATCCCAAGGGCTAGATGCTATCACCCCAAGCCCTGTCCCAGCTGGAACTCGGAAACCTTTTTAGCCCCCCTCAGCTGGCATGGAGCTCCCTGCCCTGCACTCTGCTAGCATTTGGAGTCTCAGCAGGCAGCACCGTGAGCAGGACCGGTGCAAGCCGAAGAAGGCAGGTGCTTCCCTTCAGAAAGCTCACCTCACGCTGGTCCAGGAAACTAAGAACCCACCTGCTAAGCTTGGCCTCCCTCTGGCCCAGCTTACCTCACCAACAGAGATGTGTGTCAGTGTCTTGAAGGACAACAGGTTTTCGAAAACCAGGGTGGAGACAGCTACCTTCAACCGGATTGCTGTGCGATAATTGATGGCCCAGGCAAGGGCCCAAAAGAGGACTTTGGTAAATTCGGTTGCAAAAAGGGCTAGGCACAGGCTGATGCCAACCCAGATTTCGCTAGAGCTGCTCTCAGTGTGCTGCAGGATTTGGTGAATGAGAACCGTCTGTAAAACAGCACAGCAGAGAGAGGGGAGGGGGCTGGGGGTGGCCTCGGACCCAACCCACAGATTGACTTTACTAGGCAAACGTTTTAACTGAGTGCCATGGTGGCTGCGGCACTCACCAAGGACTAGCTTTGTGAAAATCTGCCCCCAGGAGTACAAAGATAATGACAGTGCAACTAAGCCCACCAGTTCACAGAGGAAGTAACTAATGACACCACTAGTCAGGCTGGGCACCTACGATAAGAAGTAGGAGAGGGACCTCCCCCACTCACCGGCCCTATGGCCGCCATGATGATGCACAGGATGTTGGCCACGACGTCCATTAGCACACGCGTCCTCTGGAACTTCCAGACCACTCGGCCCAAAGAGGCCTTCTCGGGACCCACCCGCTCCACTTCTTCATCCCAAAGGATTCGTAATCTGTGGCCAAAAGACAGCAAGGGGCAAGGGATGTTGCCGTGTGTTGCCTCAAGCTCCTCTGGTGGGCAAAGGGCTGGATCCCGCCCTCAGTCCTCACAGCACCCACAGCACTGACTCTGTTTTCTTCTTTTCCTAAGCAGGTGGTACATAGAGCCAAGGAGATGATGCCTGGACATTGAGGCACTTTCTAATCCTTTGTTTACCTAATTCCCAACTCTGATAAAACCCCAGGGCAATAGTGAGATCAAGAAAATAAGCTTCCGGGGCCGGTGGCGTGGTCTAGCGGCTAAAGTCCTCGCCTTGAAAGCCCCGGGATCCCATATGGGCGCCGGTTCTAATCCCGGCAGCTCCACTTCCCATCCAGCTCCCTGCTTGTGGCCTGGGAAAGCAGTTGAGGACGGCCCAATGCTTTGGGACACTGCACCCGCGTGGGAGACCCGGAAGAGGTTCCAGGTTCCCGGCATCGGATCGGCGCGCATCGGCCCGTTGCGGCTCACTTGGGGAGTGAATCATCGGACGGAAGATCTTCCTCTCTGTCTCTCCTCCTCTGTGTATATCTGGCTGTAATAAAATGAATAAATCTTAAAAAAAAAAATGAAAGAAAATAAGCTTCCCCAGGGCATAGAGGACAGAGTCAATTTCCAACTTCCATATGAAGGTCAGTGTGAGAGGAGAATAGTGGGTGAAGAAGAGGGGCTAACAAGAGCCAGCAGGCAAGGCCAGCCAGGGGCACAGGAAGGGACTTAAGTCTTCATCCAATCTCTAACCAATGTGACAAACTCATCTCACATTCCCATCAGATTGCTTGGTTGATTAGAAGGGAATGGACCATGAGCGAGCAGAGGCAGAATCCAGAGATGGTTGTAGGAGATCCAGGAGAGGGCTGGCTGAACCACACACAGCATAACAAAATAGTGGATCTAAGGACAAGAGCACCGGAAGTACCACAGCACTCACTGATGAATCACACGCAGGAGGGAAGGGGAAGCCAAGGATGGATCCTCACTTCCCAAATGACCCACAGTGTGAAGCAGGAAAGAGAAAGATGAGAATGATACAGGGTCAGGGCCCAGAATCGAGGGTGCAACTCAAGCTATGAGAGGGTTGTGAGGCACCCCAGGGCAGCCATGCAATAGGATGCAGAGAGGCAGAGAGGCCTGGGTGAGAGGCAGACATGGTATGGAGGAGTCAGCATGGGTTTGTAGCTGAATCTTGGCCAAGTAGAAGAGATCACCTCAGCAGCGCAGACAGCCAGAGAAGAGGCTTGCAGTTGGAAGTTGGGAGAATGAAAATCAACAATGACAACCAAGGAAGAAGACCCAAGGCTGCATGGGTACCCCACGGTCAACACTCTTCTCTAAGGACTTCCTGTCAACGTTCTCCAGGATGTATGTAGATTTCAGAAATTGTCACCAGCTGAGATTTCTCCAGGGTATCCGTGAAGGGCGATGAAATTTCAGAAGCAATTACAAGACCATAATTAAGACACCCAGCTCGTGCTATGAACGCAACCCCCACATGGCCCAAGACAAGGAGACTCCCTGGAGACAGAGGTGCAAAGGGCTTGACCACTGTGCCTTTGTCCAAACAGCCCAGGCCATGGGAGCCCTGGAGATCACTAGAGCTGTTAGAGAGGAGGCAGCTGAGGTCTCCTTGCAGACACGGAAGGGTCTTTACAAGACTGCTGAAAAGAGCCAAGTGGTGGACAGTCAGTTGGCACACTTCCTTTTCTGTGTAAGAGGAAAAGCATGACCTTTGAGTGGGGAGAGAGAAGAAGTATTGATCTGTAGACAATGGTAGCCCAAGGTGTGTTTAATTAGAGCAGAAAAGTTCTAGACCGAACCACGCCTGCCTGGTGTTTATAATCCGAGGTAGCGGAGCAGGGCTGCGGCAGGCGCCCTCCTGTTTAACCTTTGTCACTTTCGCACTCTGTTCCTGAATAGCAAACAGATTAAGTCAATGGCATTTACATTTTTACAGGTCAGAACTGGCAAATATGGCAGTTTCAGCTGCTTGCACCGAAACGCATTTTGCAATAGCAAAGTCCAATAAAGGTCTTCAAGCCAAAACAGAATTCATGCCTTCAGCCACACGAGGTAGCCCAGACGGAGTCTGCCTGGACCCTTACATGCACTGGTATCTGAGTTTCCAAGTATCTTTATCCTGCGGCACCAACAAACCAGAGCATCCTTGCAGCCTCAAGCCACAGCCCTTCCACCCAACCTTTCTCCCCTCCACACTACCTCTGCCTGGTCTGGACCGTTCCAGGATAGGGCCAAGAAATTCGGGCTGCCCAGCCCCAGGTTCAAAGTGTAACTACTAAGCAGGGTGACCAGCACCTGTGGCTAGGGACCTCCACACATTTTGGGTAGGTGGAAGCCCAGGAGAGGGCTCATGGGACAGTTTCCCTGGGTACACTCTTCTCCCAACGTGACCCAAGCATACCTTTTGGCATTGATGTCGGATGAATCATAGGGTGACAGCGGAGGAAGGGTGTCCACTGTCAGGGCATGCTTGTACCCCTTGATCATGATCGGTGTGAGCCAGGAGAAGGTAGCAAAGGACAGGAGCCCTGCATCATCCACCGGGTTAGATGCCAGCCTGTGGACAAATGCGATGGACCCTGACTCCCCCCAGAACACTAACCACAGCCATGCTAGGATTTCATGACTCTCACTCGTCAGCCCCTTAGTGGGGGAACTGTGCCATGTGGAAATGGCCATAATCTGTGGTGTTTTCATGAACACCATGTTAATAACATACAAGGCAACGAAACTGTATCACATAATACAATGTAATCAATGAATAAAAAAATAAAATATAAAAAACAACGAAACTGTATCACATAATACAATGTAATCAATGAATAAAAAAATAAAATATAAAAAACAACGAAACTGTATCACATAATACAATGTAATCAATGAATAAAAAATAAAATATAAAAAAATAACATACAAGGGCACGTGTGAGACATAGCTGATATTCTAAATCAGATTATATAGACTTAAAGAAGTCATGAATCATTTATTAAAGAAGGTATCAGTCATACTCATCATAATCAAAACTTACCACTTCCTCATTATTTTAGCATTTGCTGTGTTCCTGAGGTTAGCTGTACTTGCTGGGTGTGAAGGGTAGAAACACCATAGACCAGTGAGCTACTGAACAATACCTCCCAACTTTGTTCTCGGTAATGCCATGTCAGGAACCACAAATCAGTCATGGTGGGGGCAGTCACACCACCAAAACTGATCAACACAGGGCTGGAAACTGGAGTACAGCAGAAAGTTGGCTGCTGCATGAGATGCCAGCCGCCTTTATCAGGGCCCTGGTTCAAGTCCTGGCTGCCCGACTTTCAATCCAGCTCTCTGCTAATGCACCCAGGAAGGTAGAAGATGAAACCCAAATACTTGGGTTTCTATTATCTACATGGGATAGGTACAGTTGGAGTTCGTGGGTTCTAGTTCTGGCCTGGCCCAACCCTGTTGTGGGCTCAAGGAGTGAAGCAGTAGATTGATATCTCTCTCTCTCTCTCTCTCTCTCTCTCTCTCTCTCTCTCTCTCTCTCTCTCTCCCCCTGAGTGTTGGGGTCTCTCTCAGTCACTATTTCCAACAAAGAAATCTTTTTTAAAAATTGATAAACATTAACAACTAGGACATTTCTTTCAGTGGCCAGTTGTGGAGCATTTACCAAAAACTGATCTTGGGACCATTCCATGGGAAACAAGAGCGCCTGGTCCATGTGAAGGGAACAGAGAATCACAAGTTGGCCAGCAGAGGGTTCAGTAAGTGCCATCTGATCTTAGGGGGCTAGGAGGCTCCTCTGCAGGGCATGTTACAGAGAGCAGGGCCACCCAGTGCCTGAGAGCTGGAGGCAAAACCAAGGCTCACCGTTGCGTAGGGAAGGGCAACAGAGAGGGTGCAGAAGACAGGAAAGAAGAAAGTGGAGATATTGGGAGGAGGAGAGAAAAGAGGAAGAATGAGGCAGAATGGAAGAACAAAAAGATAAGCAAAGAAAGAAGAAGGGGGGGGAAGGAGTAAAGAGGAAGAAAAGGAAGAAAGAAGAAAAAAACATGTGCGGGGCTCTTGAAGAATTAAGCATCTAAGGCAAAATACAAGCCAGAGACACAGAAGGTCCTCTCCCGAGTGCTGGTGGATCGTGACATTCCCGGTCCTGCAGGAGCTCTGCATTTGTGGCAGATGCTGTCGGAGACACCCTCTGACCTCGGCTAAGGAGGACGGGTTTCACGTGAGCTCATGCTGGCTGAGTCCCGCCTCAATCGTGTGCTGGGCATCCTTTCGCCATCTGTTCTGGGATCTTCACAGGAGCCCGCGTGCAGCCAGCAATGCAGGGGGCTGCTGCCCCCAGCGGCACACCCTAGCTAATAGAGTACTAGAGGGAGCCCCCAGACAAATGTTCCCAGCTCACATCCTTTGGGTGGAAGGTCAGAGACTTGTCAGGTGACCTGGTAAGACAGTTCTCCCTCACCGCCCTAGCCTGGTTCACAGCAGAGACACTGGTGTGTCCCGTGTTACCTTTCCCTTTCCCTGCCTCTTTCTCTCTGTGTTTTATATAAATAAATCCTACCAAAAATGACTTTATAAAAACACACAAAAAAAACAAGACTCTTGGGCCCTAAGGTGATAGCCCAAGCCCTCACCTGTTCACCTGTTCACCTGTTCACCTCTCACCTTAGAGCATGCTCACGTGTGCAGTTTCACTTCTGCACAGAGCTGCCTGCTAGCCTCGAGTTGTCACGTGGAAATGGCAGTAATTCGTGGTTCTTTTGTGAACACCATGATAATGATATACCAAGGCACTTCAAGAAATCATGGAAAATGGAATTAAAGGAGTTGATTTTGATGCAAAGATTCTTGCAACCCATGCGTGGTTTCTTCTTAGCACACAGTTCCCATGAATTTTTTGAAGACCCTTGACCTTTACACACACAAAACAGGAAAGCCTAGAGATGAGGCTGCTGAATTGTAACCTTCAATTACAAAAGGACCCCACTCTCTCTCTCCATGTGCATTCAAGATCCTTGCAGCTTATTCTCTCAAGAGGTAGTTTCTAGAATCTGGACTGATTTGTGATTTAGCTCACGGGATGAAGTTAAGGAAGCGATGTGCCAATGTGAACCTGAGCCTTAAGAAGTCCGCTTTCTCCCCCTCCAGCTCCTCAGAAGCTGACAATAGCACTGTAAGATCAAATCCAGACTGGCCTGCTGGAGATAGAGTTCCAGCATGGCCCAGGGGCCTTCACTGTCCCAGATCAGTCAACCAGCCGGCCCCCAGACACATGCACCTTGCTCATTAGTAACTTTGTGAATAAGCCCAGGTAACACCAGATGAACCACTCAACTGAACTCAGTCTAAACTGATCTACTCTCCAGACCACTCAAAAAATTACAAGGTTTGGGGCCCGGCGGCATGGTCTAGTGGCTAGAGTCCTTGCCTTGAACGCGCCGGGATCCCATGTGGGCACTGATTCTAGTCCCGGCAGCTCCACTTCCAAATCCAGCTCCCTGCTTGTGGCCTGGGAAAGCAGTCGAGGACGACGGAAGATCTTCCTCTCTGTCTCTCCTCCTCTCTGTATATCTGACTTTGTAATAAAAATAAATAAATCAAATAAAAAAATTACAAGGTTGAATAAATGACCAATTGCTTTTGGTTACAAAGCAAATGCTACCTGGTGAACCTAAGGTAAGTTATTTAAACTCTCTGAGCCTTTGTTTCTTCACCTATCAGACAGAGATAACTTCAGCGCCTCCATGGTAACAGTGAAGAATGAATGCAATGCTTCATGCTACTTGGGCAGATCCTGGCACATAGAGCACCCTTCTAAACATCAGCTACTGCCTTCCTCTCACTAAAGGTTAGGAGGGGGCACAAAGTAAGTGGTCAACAGATGAATGAACATGTGGGTGGTTGGAAGGACACAATCACACACACACACACACACCACACACACACACACACACACACACACACACAGCCTGAAGGCAGCAGGAGCAGGGTCCACCCTCCTAAAAGAAAGGCAACACCCACTTAAGGTCCCGGCCCTCTTCCTCCAATTCCCCTCCTGATGTACCTTGCATAGGGTCGCACAGGGATCATGGTCTTCAGGCTGGGGTCATATCTCTCTGAGAAGGATCTCCGCTGACCCCGCCGGTCCAGATCTGAGATGAGGTAGGGGGCATCGCCCACCATCCTGATGGAAGTCTGGAGCCCTGGGCTCTTCCTTTAGGGATATATCAACTCTGTAAAAGAAACATGGGGCAAGGTCACAGAGGGGATCCCCAACTCCACCCAAACCAAACCCAGTTTCCCCATTTACAGAACCTCCACATGTGCAGGGAATGTGGCCAGGAGCTCCACCACATCCTTTAACAGCACTCTCAGGCCTCCTTGTTAGTGAGAAGTTGTGATTCCTCTTCCTGTTTATCTGTTGCACTGTCTGGGAGCAGAAAAACTGGCATAGGTTTGCTATTGGGAGCCAGCCCTTGGTCAAAGTTGAGTCTCAGATGGCAAAAGAGAGCCAAGAAAATGGGTCTGCTCTCCTAGGATGACACAGTAAAGTTCATCTCTCTCTCTCTCTCACACACACACACACACACTGCTTTCTCTTACAAGTTCCTTCCGATAGAAGGAGTCTGTTCATCTACAGCCCCTCCACTTATCTCCACCAGAGACCTTCAGCAAGCTACCCATTAGGACCAGCCATGTCTGGACTCACAGCCTTCAGTGAAAACAACCTTGGCAGAGGCGGGGTTCCATGGCATTGTTCATCTAGTCCTGAAGCCAGCCACCCGGTTCTGCAACCACCCACACTCAACACACAGAAAAGGAGCCCCAAAGGTTTCCCTAATCCTTGCTCTAGTACTGTCTTGAGATCTAGCTCCATTCTTGTCCTAAGGCTCCATAGCAACCTCCTCCAAAAATCCTATAAACAAGTTCTTTTTCACTCAAGTTGTTAAGTTGGTTTGTTACTTGTAATTAGAGACCACATCATTCTATATACACAGGAGTCAAAAATGATAAGCTTGAATAAATGGAGCTTTTTGTTGCTACACAGCAAAAGCTACCTGATGAGAGAGGTGTTCTCTCTAGAAGTTCTCGTGGCTAGACATGTTGCCTAAACCATTTTCCCTCAAAGTGTTGATAGCTGACAGACCCACAGCATGTCAGAGCTGGCAGTATCCTCAGATGCAATCTTCTACCAGTTCCCCACTGCATCAAAGAGGAAGCAGAGGACTCACACAGCATGCACAGCCAAGGAGCGAGAGAGAGAGAGAGACGTTTGCCTGCTCCCTCCTGACACAGGGACATTTCACCCCTTCCCTTCCCAGATGCCCTGGAAACGTCCTTTCTTACACTGCATGACAAGAGCAGTTTTCCACACTCATGCTTTTTCTTTTGACAAAATTTACAAGCAGCAATGTCTTCACCTCAGAAAGATCAATCTTTAACATGAAGACTGAGCTATTTGGTTAGTCAGAAGGGCATGTGCTCAATGGCAGTGCCTGTCCTCCATGTCCTGTCATTTAGTTCATAAGTATTAGGGATGGCGACATCATAGGCTCAGCTCTCAAACCCTCATTCAGCAAGAAAACAAGAAGTTGCCAAACTTCCAAAACTTCCTGCCAACCTGCCCTCTGCTCTGGACTCTGTTCAAGCCCCGCCCAGCTGAGTGTCTCAGTCTGTTCCCTGAATGAGTTGTCAGTCCGCCTGCCTTTGGGGCTGTGTCCTCACCATTGCAACACTAAATAGACTCCTTGCTTGCTCGACTTTTAAAGTTCATCTCAGACATTTCCTTTCCTGGGAAAACATCCCTACTTTTCTATTCTTGCAAATAGATCACAAGCTGCATGCCCGTTGTTCATGGCTGTACTCCCAACACTTAGTGCAGTTCCCGGTGCGTATCAAATAGTCAGTCCACCAGTGGTGCATGGATGAATGCTGATGGCTATGAGGGAAGTCCAGGACACCACTCTTCCCCACAAAGAGAAAGCAGCACACATTCAGATGCAAGCCATTGCAAAGCACGAGCTCTGAAAAGCACTGAGGCGCTAGGCAGGGGAGAGGTTCAGGTTAAGTCGATTGAGGCAATAAAATGGAAGTAGTGTGAATTAAAACCACAGTTACAGAAAACACAATGAACAACAAGAAACACCATTCCTCATTCTTCAAATACACAAGCCTTGGCATGTAACGAAGCAAAGCAGCTCTTAAACCCTGCTGGTGGGACTATAAATTGTGCAACTAATTCGTAAAGCAGGTTAAATATTGTCTGCTTGGTGCACGCAAAAATTACTCTCCATTGGTCTACAGAAGCCCTATGGAAACCCATGCTCTTCAAACGCAGCAAAGTCAGCAAAATTTGGGAAAATAGCACAGCCCGGGGAGCCCTGGGGACACTACAAAGTGACATCTTGGATAAAGTTTTGGGACAAAAGTCTTCAGGTACAAACCAAGGAAAAGTAAAGTATGGATATTGGCTACGACAGGTCAGTGTTTACTATGAACTAATTACGGTATATGTGCCATTTTCGTCTAAGATGTTAATAGGGAGAATAAGGTGTGGTTACAATGAAAATGTCTTCACTGTCTTCATCATTTTTCTGTAAGTCTTAAATTGTCCACGAATTAAGTTTATTTTAAAGCATGGATGGGAAAGCTCAGGAGCAAATTCAAAATAATCCTTTCCCAGAATCGGGAAGGGGAAGCTGGCAGTCACATGGGCTCATCCCAGGCTGCTGTAGCATTTCATCGTAATCTTCGTAAGACACACTGCTTGTGCTCACTGTCACTGAATGACACGGCCCCTCCAGGGCTCCCACACATCCACTCCCCCTCTGGGAGGAGGCAGGGAGGACTTCATGGGGGAGGTGGGACTAAACCCAGAGGTTGCAAGTGAGTGGAAGGGAGAGAGAAACACTTATGAAAAGAGTTCAGATGACTTTCAGTTAGGTGTGGGTGTGTGCCTGGCACCTGCCGAGTGGGTTTCTTATGGGAACTAGGAACAAGTAGCTTGGGTGAGAGAGTCAAGGGACAAAGCTGGCAGGGGCAGGCCACGACTTAGATTTGCCCCTGCTGGGTAGACGCTGGCTTCTGCATGGGCCCAGCTCTGGGTGAAGGTGCACCCACAGAGTTTTTCCCACTTTTCTATACCTGCTGCCGAGAGACAGTGATGGAGGGCTGCTGGCTGTTGCAGGGAGGCTCGGGCTGATAAGACGAAAGAAATCAGCCTCTTGATTAGATCATTGGCTCCCTGAGTAAATGCGATGCACGGCTGACCACAGAGGTGAAAAGAAAGAGAACTGGACGCGAGCCCAGTTCTTGTTGATAGTCTTGCCACTGCCTCTCGGTTCTGTTGTTACTGCTACAACTCTGGTTCTTGGTTGGCTGCTTGTCTTGTGACCTTCCTGACTCGGCCACTTCCGGGTTCACCAAGACCTGAGCAAAACAAGCTCAGAAAGCAACCCAGTTGATAAAGAAGTTCTGAAACCCAAACATCAAACCCCCATAGAATGCAACTGATGTCGTGGGACCTGGGAATACAGACATGCGTGAGTTTCCGTCTGGCCACCAGGCTGGGCTTCACAGGTGATGAGCCTGCATCCAAGCAGGAGGAACTATCAGAGGAGCACCAAGTTCATTCTGCAAAACACATGGCCTGGCCTGCACCACACATGTGTCATGGGAGGCAAAGAAGGACAAAGAGATGTACCAAATGGAAAGAAGCAACAGAGACGTGACAAGCAGAGGTGCGAATTTGGCCGCATGGTTCATGCTACTTGGGACTCCACATTCCACATCACATTACCTGGTTCGAGTCCTGACTCCACTTCTGATTCTTGCTAATGTACACCCGGGCAGGCAGCAGGTGATCCAGTGCTTGGGCCTCTGCTACCCATAGGCGAGACCTGAATAGAGTCCCCCACGCCTCACTTCATCCTGGCCCTGCCCTGCCTGTTATGTTCACAAGGGGAGTGAACCAGCAGACAGAGGATCTTCTGCTCTCTCTCTCTCTCTCTCTCTCTCTCTGCCTTTCAAATACATTTTTAAAATGAAAGAAATCGGAGCTGGTGCTGTGATGTAGCAGGTAAAGCTACTGCCTATGATCCCAGCATCTCCTATGGGCACCAGTTTGAGTTTGAGTTCCGGTCATTCCAATTCCACTGCAGCTCCCTGACAATGCACCTGACAAAGCAGCAGCCCGAGGACAGCCCGAGTGCACTCATGTAGGAGACGACCAGGAGAAAAAACTTCTGGCATCCAGCTTTGAACCAGCCCAGCTCTGGCCATTGCAACCATTTCAAGAGTGAACCAGTAAATAGAAAAATCTCTATCTCCCTGTTTATCTCTGTAATGGCCTTTCAAATAAATCTTCAAAAATAAAGAAAGAAGGCCTGCGGCGTGGCCTAGCGGCTGAAGTCCTCGCCTTGCACGCCCCGGAATCCCATATGGGTGCCGGTTCTAATTCTGGCAGCTCCACTTCCCATCCAGCTCCCTGCTTGTGGCCTGGGAAAGCAGTGGAGGACAGCCCTAACCCTTGGGACCCTGCACCCGCGTAGGAGACCTGGAGGAAGTTCCTGGCTCCTGGCTCCGGATCGGCACAGCACCAGCTATTGTGCTCACTAGGGGAGTGAATCAGAGGACAGAAGATCTTCCTCTCTCTCTCTCCTCCTCTATGTATATCTGACTTTCCAATAAAAATACATAAAAATCTTTAAAAAAAAGAAAGAAAGAAAATGTAAGAAAGAAATTCATGACACTTCAAAGCAGTATCTAATCCTGTATTATATCCTGGATGAACAGGAGAAAATCATTATAAAAGACATAATTGGGACAATTATCAAAACTTGAATGTAGACTTAAATTATGTAAAAATGTTACATCAAAATTGCTTGATTTTGATCACTGAACAATTTTCAAATTATTAATCTTTCTAGTTACAGCTCTTGCTCTTCAGAAATGTGCAGTGAAGAATTCAGGGATGGTCACGCAGCGTCTGCCGTGAACCCCCAGCTGTGTCCAAGGTAGCAGTGAGAGGCAAGGCTAAAACAAAATGTGGCAAAATGCGAGTTTGCAAATCTCAGGGAAAGGAGCTGGGACTTCTAGCACTGCTCTTGTTACTTTACTGTAAATTGTAAAAATAGAAAGTTTAGCTTTTTTTTTTTTTTTTAAGAAAGAGCCCTAAAGGGGGGTGACTCTTATCTTCCCATGGGACTGAACGCGAGTTCTGTCCACACTCGCTCTGGTCTCGGAGCCACGCACACGGCTACGTCCTCTTCCTGTGCCCGCTCCACCAGCTCCCCTTTGTCCAAATGATGTTCCCCAGCCCCACCCCTCCTGTCCCTGCCCCAGTGTGTCTTCTGGACAGGTAGGACTCGGCACCTGCAGAGGGCAACGTACTGACAATTTCTGGGGTGTTTTCTGGTTTTGCTCACTTTCTGATGGTGAAGGACGCTCACATGGAGCCGGCATCAGCTTGTCTTAAAGGTCCTGCCGCAAGCACACAAGGCCAAGGTGGGCCAGTGGGCATGCATAGGAGTTGGAACTGGGAGGGAAAAGCAGAGCTATGATTCCCTTAGCTGGCTCTTAGAGGACTTACAGCTGGAATGGCGCGTTGCTAAATCTGGCATCCACAGGGGGAAATGAGAATTTTTTTATGTATATATAAAATCAGGAAATCTGCTTTGGCTAACGTCTCCATCGCCGTCTGTCATGCCAGCCTCTGCCAGCAGTGAGGAGCTGCCTGGGGTGAAAAATCTGCTCGCTGGCAGTCGTGGGGGGACAGGGAGCCGGGGGACAGCTTGTGAGAGCTGGGAGGAGCTGGGCCAGGGCCCCTGAGGCCATCACGACTCGCTTTCTGGCCTGGCTTTCTCCAGCTGAGGGGCAGCAGGAGAAGGCACGAAGCCCCCTGAGGTCCCCCTATGCTTGCAAGCCAAGGTTGCCCGCCCTGACCTCAACAGACCACCAGCACAGAAGCACAAGGCCTCTGCAAAACACAAGCAGACAGACGGATGGCGGGGTTCACCAGGCACATCCATTGCCTATGATCTACACTTGCAATATTTTAATTTGTAGAAAAAAATTTAATAATAGAAGTATTTTTAAATTTTTTTTAAAGATTTATCTATGTGTTGGAAAGATGCAGAGGTGAGTAGAGAGAGGAAAGAACTTCCTTGTGCTGATTCACTCCCCAAATGCTGCCGCAGCCGGGGCAGGGCTGAAGCCAGGAACCCGAATCCCACCACCTTCATCTACAAGTGCCTCACATACACCTGCAGGCACCTGAGCAGGAGAGCGCATCGGCAGCAGAGGCAGGGCTGGATCCCAGTCCACATCCCATACCGGATGTGGGTGTCCCCTGCAGCCGTCAATGTGCTACGTCACAGTGCCTGCCCTGATTTTACATAAAGACTTGTGATTTTATTTTTTTCTGAAAATCACGAGTCCCATTGTGTGGCTCCAGCCACCTGACACTGAGTAGAAGCAACCCTTTTGAGACAGGGCATCCATGTTCCCCACGGATCCCACCGCTGCTTACTGCCTGCCTGCCACTTGGAGTCACCGTCACACGTGTGCTGCTCTTCTCCTAGTAATGGACTCATTTTCCTCTGTCCTCGTCTCCACCCAAAGCACGAGAGCAGGTGTCTAGAGGGTATCTCAGGAAGAATCATCTCCTACTTTTATTTCTACTTGTCCCTGTAACCTGGAAGATTGGTAATCTTGCATTTGAGAACCAGATTCTCCATCCCTCTTCCCTGATGTCCATCCCAGCATCCTTCCTTGGAGTTCTCTGCACCTGCCAAAGGCAAACCTGCCTCTCACGGTGGATCCTGGCTGCATTAAAGGACTGTGGCCCTACTCCCTTCTTAAATAAAACCATTCATAAAGCTCACAGCATTACCAGCAGAGTCACCTCACCCACACCCCTCCCTAGGCTCCCCTCATCCGTGCCAGCCTGCAGCTCAGGGGGCCTATGCGCTAGACCCTGCCCCTTACCTCTCCTGAATTGAATTCATGGTCTATTACTGCCATCCCTTCCCCCAGAGCCTAGTGGGTAGCCAGACCTGGATAAGGATCCCGAGGGTTGGGGGAGGGAGAGGGCAGTGGAGAAGGGAGTCAGGGAAGATTGTGCACTCAGCAGGTGCAGGAAGGCTGGGAGATGGCTTTTGCTCAAGTCCTCTGCTCCCGAATGGCCCTCAGCAAGGCCATGCACTCAGCAGGGACGCAAGGGGAGAACATGCGAGCCCCTAGGTTGACCGTAGTGGAACCACACAGTAATAGACCGTGAATTCAAGACCACTTGCATATAGATGTGTGTCTCCAGCTCCCCTGATTACATTGTGTGTCTGTGTGTACACATGTCCCAAGTTTTTATCTCTCATCTTGGGATTCTTGTTTTTTCTTCTTGATGGCAGACAGCTTCCAACACAGAAGTGCCAAGAGTCACTCTGCCCCTTGGGAGAGCCCCCAGGTCCCTGCACTCAACCCCCAACCACAGAGACAACCACAATGAAGGGTGTCAACCACTATAGTCTGCTCTGGGCTGGAAGGACAAGGACCCTGAGGAGTAGCTGGTGGCCAGTGGCTGTGACAGACCTACAGACCAGAGCCTTACCTGGGCAGCGACTGGGGGAATCCTTGGCAGCACGAGCGGGGAGAGGACAGGGAACAGAAGCCGTGGGGCTGGGAACCAGGTGCCTGTGGCTGATATCTCCTGGGCCCTTTGCCCTCCGTGGACCTCCGAGTCAGCTTCTCTTGTCCCCTCAGCTTGCAGCCCTCCGCTCCAACTGCCCCATTCAACTGCCACTCCCAACCCACCCAGGAGGGAACTCTGGGGGACCAACATTCCCTCGGCCCACATTAAAGGGCACTGCCTCTTGCAGGAGGAGGTGGCGTCCCTTCAGGGACAGGCAGCATGCCGCCCGGCAGAGCTTCCCTAGCCGTTCACAGCATAGCTTTGCGAAGGTGACACAAGGCATGTCTAGCCTCCTGTAACTGTGAATAAGAATCTTTGCGGGACTGGCTTGGGGCGGGGCTGGGACTGGGACTGGCTCGCCGGCCTCCTGACCCCACTGCCAGGCACCTTCAAAATCGCATTCTGTTTCCTCCTATGATTTCCCACGAAGGTGCCCATGCCTGCAGGCTTGGACACAAACAGGAGCACTCTTCTTAAAATGCAGAAACGCTGGCCCAGTCCTTCCTGAGTCATTGAGCCAGAAACAAAAGTGTGATTTTGAACTTTCCTTTACTATTATTTTTGTTTATCTTGAACAGAACGAAAGGGGGGGTCCAAGGTGGGCACTAGCAGCTACCTGCTTCACATGAGGCTTTCCGGTTTGTCATTACTCAAGCTCCATGGTGTGGCTCTTTCCTGACTCCTTGAATCCCACCCGGCTTTGCTGGGAGCCAAGTGCCCAAGGTCAGGGTAGGCGGAAGTGAGTGGATGGTTCCACAGGGTTGAGAGGGAGCAAGACGTCATCGTTGACTCCTCTGTAAGACTCAGAAATCGTAGGAGACCTTCTCCCTGTGTCTCGGATTTTATTACAAATTCTGCTGGAGCATTCCAAGCCGCCCAGGTCTCTTACGCTGGCCAGCTTCGCCCCCTGCTGGCCGTTTCTGGTTTCTCCGCCTCCCGAGGACACAGAGCTTGGATCTGACAAGGTCTTCACGCTCCCAGGAGAGAAGCCGTGACTGGACCCTCGGGGACCGCCAGGTTCCTGGTCCGGCGAGGGGTTCTTCTCTTCTTGTGTCCCTTCCCCAGCCGCCCTCCCTGCCTTCCCCCACGCTGTGAACCATTGCCAGTGTAGTCGCTGGGCATGTGTAGAACCCTTTGGGTCCAGATAAGTCCATAATCCTCCTTCCCACCCCAGGGGACTCCCCAGCTCAACCTGGACTCTCTTTCCTGTCTCCCAGTGTGGCCAAGTCCACGGCAAGAGGAGCAGCTTTCCTCCACGCTCCTGGAAGGCCTGGCGGAGGTGGACTTGTACCTCCGCCCAGTGTTTGGGGGCTACTGTAAAAGATCCTAAGCCTCTAGGGGGGCAAATTCTGGGGTGGGGGGCTGTCCAGGCTTTCCCTAAGGAGCTGGCAGGAAAGGGCCAGACCAGCACCTGTACTAGGCAGTGCAGTTGCTCGGCCTAGGTCAGGGAACCTCGGGTGTTGGGGTCCGTGCAGTGGATGTGGGGGACACGAGGGTGTGAAGAGTATTGTTCCATTGTAGGTAGGGCCACAAGGAACTTCCTGCTGTAAGGCAGGGCCTGGGCGGATGACTCTACAACCACCTGAATGCAGCTCCACCTTCCTTTGCATGGATACCGGACCACCCTGCGGAAGAATTCTAATCCATCCAGGCATTGTTTGCTACTGTGGAGTTGGCCAAAATTTTACTCAATGTGAGCTTGGAGGTTAATGTCAATAATAATGTCTTACAAAAGGGTCTGCTATTATTCCTACTCTTGGCTGTCCCCATTGACCTTATGCTAATCAAGGGACCTGTATCTAGGGTTTCATCCTTTCCTTGATCTTTAGGTTCTCCTTTTCTTTGTGATACAAGATTAAGTTGTAGAATAAGAATTGTAGCAGGAACTTCTGTTGTTTTAGGGTAAAGCAGGTGGCAGGGGTGTCCTTAGAAACACCCACTTGACCATGACGTAGAAAGTCTGAGCCAGAATTTGACTGATTCTGCTTAAATAAAGTGGACGGCATTATTGCATTGTCCACTATCATCAAGGAATTCTGGTGGTCCGTCTCTTTCTTTATTCTCTCTTCATGCCGACTCCACGCACCCTTCGCGAGTTCCGAACCTCGGCCGGAGCTGGACTCCGGCACTCAAGCCCAGCTCTGACAGCACATGGGATGGAAGGGAGGACACGAAGACCCGCTGGTCATCTTAATACTTACTGAGCAGTCCCTCAGTGTCCAGGTGGATCCCACACACTGCTGGTGTGTGTGAGGAGCCTGTACCCAACACGAACCACGGCGAGTAGTAACCAGCGCTTGATGGAAGTGCTACCCAGGTTCTGCGTCTTTTTCAAAAAAGGGGGTAAGGAGGTAAGATAGAAGCAGAAAAAATGTGGCCAAAGCCCAGGAAGGACTCGGAAATGCCCTGGGGGCCAAGCAGGGTCAGCAGTGCGTAGTGAAGAACAGGAACTTGGTGTCCAATCTGCCCTCCCAGTGCCTGAAGTTCAATGTCTGTAACTGTACCATAAGGGCAGTGGCCTCAACGTGCTGTGAATTCATTAAGAATTAAGTTGGATAATGCGAGTGAAGCACTTGACTCTTCACTGGACACTGTTAAGCCCCCCTGCCAACCTTGTGGGAGACCCAGAGGAGGTTCTAAACTCCTGGATTAATGAGCCTGACCCAGTCCCGGCCCCTTTGGCTTAAGGAATAAACCAACAGGTAAAATATCTCTGCCCTGTCTCTCTCACAATCTCTACCTTCAAATACATAGGTACATAATTTTTAAAAAGATCTTAGGATTTCTCACACACACGAAAAAAGAATTCTACTTGCTGAGTTACTGTTACAAAGTGTCAGGTGGAAATTCATAGAAGGATTTGCCACCAGAAGGGTTTGGGGTTTTCATTTTGTTTGCCTAACACACTAGGGAAAGAAGCAAACAGGAAGAGCGAGTGGAATTGATGTGAAATCACTTTACTATGTCAATTAATTCCATAATGATGTGAATTTTTGCTGATGGTATGTTGGAGCTTTTAATTGATCGGGATGATACTCTGCTGGCTCTGTCTTCAGACCAGAGAGGGTATACCTAAGAAGCCGTTGAACTTGACTGGACAATAAGATGCTGGACTCTATGTTTGGTATACGCTTGCAATGGGGGAATCTCAACTGAACTTGAACTGTGGTTATGCAACAAGGTGGAGGAATCCACCATGGTGGGAGGGTTTGGGGAGGGGTGGGGAGAACCCAAGTACCTATGAAACTGTGTCACATAATACAATGTAATTAATGAATTCAAAAAAAAAAAAAAAAAGAAAGCAGTGTGAAATTGGAACGGACATTTACAGCCGTATGTGGAGGACACACAGGGTTGGTTAGCCTGAAACGCATGCAGGAAACAGGGAGCAAACCTTTCGGTGAACAATGGAAAGATTGCAGAAACCGTGAGTCCCACCACATAATACCGTAGACGCTTGAGCAAGTTCCTTGACTCAGCTGAGTGTGAGAATTACAACCCAGCCCACAGGGGCCGAAGAGGACATGCCAGCTAACCGGACCTGTGTAGTTCATACTCTTCCTTCAGCAGATTTGAGAAGTCTCTCTGTTGATGAGCTTGCCACATACCACTTTCCATGGACAGCCACGGAACTCAGAGTGAAACTCTAGCCAGCTGTGGTAGCTGTCCCCGGTGGTACAACATGCCCTTCTTAGTTTTAATGCTGTGTGTAACATACAGTAAAACTATGTAAGGTGAATAATTTTTATAGAAGGAGTTTTCCGTGTTGCCAGCCCTTCTGCTGTCCATTCTTCAGCTACAGCATTCCTCTTGTGTGAAAGGATATCCATGGAACCATCACATCAGGCCACACCTGCAAGCCCGAGCGAAGCTCCCACCCTTGCCCCAGCACTGTTCCTCTATAGGATCAGGATGACATCCAGGCGAAAGTTCCTCCCCGGGGCCAGCTGGTCTGAATGAGGCGAGATGCAACAATAGCTGTGGAAACGACCTCAAATCGACCCCCAAATCTGATCATCTCATTTCAGCGCTAAAAATCACTCCCACCTGTGTCTTCACAGTTGACAGTTGTCATGACAACCAGCTGAAGGCCAAAAAGAAGGCGGCTTCCGGGTTGATCCGGAGAACAGCGTGGTCCCTCTCCACCCAGCCATGAATATTCCTCCCATGTGCCAGCGTGTTCCTCCCCTCCCCTCCTGTCTGCCACTCTGTAGCTTGACTCATCAGTCCTGCCACCACAAGTAGACAAAGCACCCGATGTGGGAGTCCTTTGCTCCCAAAGGGGTATCAGAAGTGTTCCACGGAGTCATTTCGGAACAAGCACCAGTGTAACCGAGACATCCCACCCCTCCCTGCCTTGGATCTGAAGTCTGGATCAACCAGCTTCGCTCTAGAGGACAGTGCAGAATTGGGACAGGGGAATAACCACTACTGAGTGAGAAGAGCATGCTGTTCTGTGCTCTGAGGAGAAATTGCGTTAGTGCCATACTACTCAGTGAATCATAGCCCCGTGCATGGTCCACACACTCCCCATGCCCTGCCCTGTCTGCCCACTTTCTGACCAGCCTGGAGTCTGACCCACTGTGAGTGTTCCCAGCACACCAGAGCCCAAGTCCAAGCCCTGGCCTTGATGTTGCTGACCAAACCGCAGCTGGATTCCAGACCCCGGGAGCCCTCCCTGGGAGGAGGCGCCCTGCTCTTCTGTCTCAAGGATGCTTGGCCATACGCTGGTGTTCCCTGATACCTGGTGCTCAGATTCCTCTCATTGGAATCATAGCTGAGGGCGCTTGGGCATCTCCCTTGTATCCACCAGCGGGCTGAGGTTAGCCCTAGGGGCCGGCCTGTCCACGCCTAGCTCTCAAGGTGCCAGGGGAGCCCTCTGTGCCAGTGCTAGCTGCCAACCCTTCCCATCCTCGCTGCCTTCCCTCTGTTTCAGGTCCAAGCTGCAGGCCAGCCTGCTGGAGGTGGTTGGTGTAGTTTCCTGCAATGCAATTCTGGTTCTGTTCGTTGAATTGGATGAGATGCTTGGTCTTTTCTGTGACACGGATTTCTTTGGCACTCCAATGTACATTTGGAAGATCACTACTTTAACATACATATATATTTAAAAGGCAGAGTTACAGAGACAGAGGGAGACACACAGATCTCCCATCTGCTGGTTCACCCCTCAAATGGTTGCAACAGCCAGAGCTGTGCCTGGCCTAAGCCAGGAGCCAGGGGCTTCATATGAGTTTCCCATGTGGGTGCAGGGGCCTGAGCACTTGGGCCATCTCTTACTTCTTTTCCCAAGCACATTAGCAGGGAGTTGGATCAGAAGTGGAGTAGTCAGGACTCAACTGGCACTCCCACAGTAGCATTCTAATAGATTCAATAAACTACATAGGGTTGCAAAGATAACCAAATGTACTGGCTTATGGTGATTACTCTATTTAAAAGCAGCAGCAACAACATCATTGAAGGAAACAATGGCTCCTGGGATTCCTGTGCTCCGTATCAGAATTGTTAGCATCAAGTCCCCAATCCACTTCTGGCTCCAGCTTCCTGCTGATGGCTACTCTGAGAGGCAGCAAGTACCTAGCTCCCTGCCACCCCCATGGGAAACTGCATAGAATCCCAATCTCCTAGCTTCAGCTTGGCCCAACCCTGGCAGTTGTGTGGCTCCGCAGAGTGAGCTAGTGGACGGAAAGTCTCTCTCTTACTTCTGTCTCTATGTCCTCTGTCTTCCAAATAAATCTTTTTAAAAAATAATAAAAATTTTTAACAGGAAGTTGGGGATTACAAAATATAATAAGATATACTAAAAATGTTTCTGCACCGATACACTACATCATTACACCTAGCAGTAGGCCTAAGGAGCACTCCAATCTCAACGTACTCACGCATGTGCGTGACATTTGGAGATACCCGAGACAATTCAAATGAGAACTGAGATCTGTGATGTCTGCGGGTGACAAAGCCAAGGGTGGTCGTACCAATGCTATATAATATCTCACTTTCATTCATAATCACAAGAGATGCTACCTTGCAGTTAGCAAAAGTAAGTGTGGAATATTCTTCACATCCAGCATCCCAGGATCTTGAGCTACGTTGGAACACACGGTTTGCCAGGTTGCTTCTGGCATGGTTGCAGTCCATGGAGGATCCCGCAATGCAGAGGTGAGAATGAAAGGTGAAAGGTTACAGCCCAAACACCTGGCACCTGTGTCTCAGGAGGAGCAAATGTTTGGAGGTGGCCTTGGCACATCTCTCATAGACCCTGGGGACTTGAAAAGACATCGAGGTGAGAACCAAATTCTTCTGTGTAAAATCAGCAAAATGAGTGTAGAGTGAGGAGGTAGGGACAACGGAACTCAAAGGTACCAGGACAGGCAGCAGGAAGACGGGGGGTGGGTGGGCCGTGGGGAGAAACCAAGAAGCAGGTGATGGATGTGCAATCAGCAGCTGTGTGATGTACCGTTGGAGGCTGTTGAGTCATTGTAATAGGATCCCTTTGTAATAGAGGCCCAGTCCTCATTAAAGCCATCTGCATGGACCAGGCAAATGGGCTAAGTGCTGGGCAACCAAGGAGAGCCGGGTGGCTTGTGCCAACTGAGCTCACAAGTTCAGGGGCAGGCACAGAAACCTTGAGGACAGCGTGCAAATGGGGTCTTGAACCCATATAGAATAGAGTGGCCTCCGCTGACTTCTGAACCCAGACCACCAGTGTCAGCCACATCCTGCCGTGTTAACAAAAACAGGTTTTAACAAATGCTTCTGTTCTATTTATTTATTCCTTCATGCAGAATCCCTCTCGGCGTCCAGCAGGGGGCGCCAGCGGACCGAGGCCCGGTCCTCACCTCACCCAGCAGAGCGCCCAGCCCAGGGGGCTGCCTGCACCTCCAGCTGGGCCCTCCCTAGCAGGATCTTTCCAGGGACCTAGACCACAGTCTGGGACCACCACTTCGAGCTACTTTTTTCTTTTTAATTTACTGTTTTTAGAAAGCAGATTTACAGAGAGGAGAGACAGATATTCTGTCCACTGGTTCACTCCCTCAGTTGCCACAACAGCTGGAACTAACTAGAAACCAGCAGCTTCTTCCAGGTCTCGCACATGTAATGCAGGATCCCAAGACTTTTGGGCCAGCCTCTACTGATTTCTCAGGCCACAAGCAAGGAGCAGGATGGGAAGCAGCTGGGACATGAACCAGCATCCATATGGAATGCCAACACTTGCAAGGTGCGGATTAGCCAATCAAGCCATCGCATTGGGCCTTGGAGACACTTTTAGAGAAAACTCTTGGAAAAATGTGAAGACCAGAGTCTACGCGCTGCTTTCCTTCCAAGTTCTACTCATGGGAGTTTCCCTTGGAAGACCCACTATCAGCGGTGTTTCTCTTAAAATGATGTTAGTCTAGGGGACTGTGGCCTCCTCTGGACCTGGTGGACCACATGACTCGTGCTCAGTGGACTGTGTTGGCTGAACTTGACCTTGAAGAGGTCAGATTAGAGCCAACAGAACCCATAGGTGGGAGCCAGGTAATGTGGTGCAGGGGGTAAGCTGTTGCCTGCAATGCTGGGATTCCAGTCTCAGCCGCTCCGCCTTGACCCAGCTCCCCACCAGGGCACCTGGAAAAGCAACAAAGGGTGCCCCCCATGCTTGGGTTCCTACACCCATGTGGGAGACCTGGATGGCATTCAGACCTCCTGACTTCAGCCTGGCCCAGTCCTGGCTATCGTGGCCATTTGGAGAGTGAATCAGCAGGTGGAAGATTCTCTCCCTCTCTCTATGGAACTCTGTCTTTCAAATAAATAAACCAATTTTTCAAAAAAACAAAGGCACTAGAGCGTTAGGATTGCAATTCTCTGCTGGGTGTGTGGACAGAATCAGGACCATGGGAGTCTGTGGATGCAATGGGCTCTATTTTCTGTCCTCCGATTTAAGAGTCAAACGCTTGCTCTGATGGATTCTTTGTGGATCCAGCAGGGTCAGAACCTAGCAAGGATTCTGGGCATTTTTGGTAGGATGCTGCCATCTGCTGGCCGACTGACAAAATGCAGCAATTTCCCTTGGCTGCTGGGATTCTCAGGCCAGACTGTCTGTCTCTGGATGTGGTCACCTGCCCCATAGGGGCCCCAAGAGGACCCAGGACTGGGTGACCAGAGTGGCCACCAGTCTGCAGATGAACAGCTCTGGGGCCCTGCACGGTGGTGACTGGAAGGCACAAGTGGGGATCCCAGGAACCCAATAGAGCAGGATCGGAAGGCGACAGATACAGGTCACCGTGTCCAGGGCCTGGGCCTTCTGCCCCGCTTCTCCAGAACTGCACTAGTCCTCTAGGAGTGGGCAGCAGAAGTCCATCCCTGCAGGCATTTGTTTGCTGTTCCCTGCGCCCCGGACACCCTTTCTCACCCACCCCTGCCATCTGAGTTAATGTTTGCTCAGTGAACTTTAGCCCCTCCTCCTCCCAGAAGCCTGCTCTGATTGCCCGAACTGCTGCACCCTGCCCTCACCCCCTGGCCCTCTGCTCTGGAGCCACCTGGTAACTTGTTTACTGCTTATTTACTCTCGTGTGAGTCTAAATTCCACCAGGGCAGGGAAATGACCGCACGCATCTCCAGTACCCACTCCGGGGCAGGACACTGAAGGAAATGCTGGTCCGTTAAATTAATTTTTTCTCAGGGAATTTTGAGACTATCAAACACCAAAAAGGTTTTGGAACTTTTTTCTCCCAGTGAAGGGTCCCTAGAAGTGAATTGAAAATAATTTCCTCTGCTGTTTACTTATAACCACATGGGGGATGAAAATAAAGAGATCTTATTTCCAGTTGCATTTGTCAATAATTACTGTATTCCACCTGTGTTCTCCTAATTAGTAAGCAAACAGCTACTGTTTTGGGCCTTCCCGGCAGCCATATCGCTTCCTCCTTCATGGGGTAAAGCATCTCAATTATTATTATTATTATTTATTTTTATTGGAAAGTCAGATATACAGAGAGGAGGAGAGACAGAGAGAATGATCTTCCATCCGATGATTCACTCCCCAAGTGAGCACAATGGCCAGTGCTGCGCCGATCCGAAGCCAGGATCCAGGAACCTCCTCCAGGTCTCCCACATGGGTGCAGGGTCCCAAGGCTTTGGACCATCCTCAACTGCTTTCCCAACTGCATTTTTGGTAGAATGCTGCCAGGCCACAAGCAGGCCACAAGCAGGGAGCTGGATGGGAAGTGGAGCTGCCGGGATTAGAACCAGCGCCCATATGGGATCCCGGGGGCATTCAAGGTGAGGACTTTAGCCAGTAGGCTGCACCGCCAGGCCCAAGCATCTCAATTTTATTAAAGAAACTGCCACCTTCATTCTGAGTCCAGGTGATTCAGAGCAGGTGACCCCACCATCATGCCTGGGGGTGGACACGCGATATGGGCCTGGAAAATCACTAGCATATGATTGGTACAGAGATGAGCATAGAAGCCAGGCTGGCCCAATGAGATTTAACCCTGGAACTTTCCCAGGGAAAAGATCCAAGGAGGCTGAGCTAGCAGGCTGTAAACCTGCAGCTGCTGGAGCCATGTTGCCACCAGGAGGGTAAAGACAGACAAAACAAGAGGAGAGAGTCAAGAGAAGAGAGTCCACAGGGAAGGCATCCTTTCATGATGTGCCTCCAAACCAGGACGCCCTCTGAAGTCCTCCGTTCCAGGCACCTGGCACATCCCTTGCTCAGACGTACCCTTGGAGTAGTATATGTTTCCTGCAATTGAACAAGTAGTTGCTAACAGAAGAAGCAAAACAGGGGCGGTGCCTTTTTTTCCTTCATTTTACTTTTTGCAAAAGCCAAATGTGATCTGCGGCACTTCTAACATAAACAGGAAAACCACCATGAGCTTAGACAGCATCATGGAATTGTTCAGGATGGAAGGGAAGGGGAGACAGGTGCTCACTTGGCCTGATAATCTCACATGGTGTCAGTGGGGTTTCAGGGTCCTGGAGAACCATGGAGTGGTCTGCTTGAGGTTTTATTGCCTCAATCTCCTTTGCTCTCCCAGGGTCCCTTCCCCTCCACCTCAACTTCAGCCCTGCTTCGGGGAACAGGAGCCACCTCTGCACCAGAAGCTTGCAGACTGCAGGCCTGGCCGATGCTTTGGGTGGAGCAGCTCAGCCATCAGTTTCCTTTTGTCACTGCTTCTCGGCTCAGTGAAGAGCCGGCTGTGGCCAGCAGGGTTGCAAACAGTGATCCGGGCTTTTTCTGCAGGACCTCGGGCCTGTCAAACTCTGCAACCTAGACAGTGGAGAAAGAAGGGGAGAAGACAGGGGTCGCAGCTGAGCCGGGCCATCCCTGCTGCCACCAGCCCTCAGGACAGGCCTCTCACCTGCCCATTGTTCATGACCAGGATGCGGTCACAGTTGAGAACGGTGGTGATGCGGTGGGCAATGATAAGCACCGTACAAGAGTGGAAGGCCTCCCGGATGGTGTGCTGGATCAGGGCTTCCGTCTCCACATCGATGGAGGCAGTGGCTTCATCAATAAAGATGATCTGACCAGTACAAAGCAGGCATGAAGGCAGGCTCTTGTGGCCCTAGCGACCCAAGTCCAGCCCTGGCTCTACCCCAAGTTTCTGAGTCCATTCTCCCTGCAGGCTCTCAGTTCCTTAGCTGGAAAAATCAGGGAGCTGAACAGTGTTCAAATTCACCCACCCTGCCTGCTAGAGAATCTTGCCCTTGAAAGAGAGAGGCAGGTGTAAGCGAAGAGCTAACTGTGCTGTAAGGACTACTGTCTTGGGGACTTCCTGCGCTGTAGGCTGCATTCCTACCTACCTGAATGTAAGTAAAGCAATGACTCTCTAAGGGGAGCACACACACGCCCCACCATGGCCACATGCTGCCAGCATCTCATGGATGCATCTCATAGAATTCTGAATCGAAAAACTTTTCATTTCTTTGGAAATGTAACATTGGTTGCCTTCCTTAGCAATATGCACTAGAGAACTTTAGCTCGGAAAGTACACTTTAACAAACAGTGGTGCTCAGAGGGGACCGTTTTGAAATGGAAGCATCATTAGTAAAGCTCACAGTAGTCAGTCCAGAGAAGCAACAGAAATCTATTGTGAGCAGGTGTTCAGCCTGGCAGCTAAGGATGCCCAGCTTTGATACCCGTCTCCAGCTGCCATGAATGAAGACCTTGGGAGGCACCAGGCACTGGTTCAGGTTCACTGGGTTCCTGCCACCCTTGTGTGGCATCTGGATTGAGTTACCTGCTCCCTGCTTCGGCCCTGGACCAGCACTGCACATTGTAGACGTCCAGAGAGAGTGGACCAGTGCATGGAGAGGAGAGTTCTCCCTCTACCCTCTCAAAGTTTGCTAAAGAAAAAAAACCATGAACTGGTGGGTCCACATTGGAGAGCAAGCAATTTCAGCTCCAAGTGGCTACACACTTGAGAAAGAAGGAACGGAGAAGTTGGGAAAGTGCTCCCAAGTTGTAAATTCTGATTGTTCCCCAGAAAGGGAAAGTCCTACTTCTTTGAAAGCCACGGCCCCTCTCTTTAGCCCCCATTGACACTTTTCCCACAGTGTGACAGCCTGCATGAAGTGGGTTTGTTTTTGCATTTGTCAAGAATTAATCATGGAATTGTGTATGTGCATGTATAAATGCGAGAGTATGAAGGAGATGTATATTGCCTATGTATGTGTGTTTGTTGCGTTATGTGAGAGAGGTTTGCTCCTGGAAGCTCCAGATATTGAAATTCCTCAGTATTTGGAAAATTTTGAGAAATGCTGTTACATTGAACTTTTAAAAATCATGGGAACCACGCTGTAATGCAGCGGGGTGTAAGCTGTCACCAGCAATAGCAGCATCCCACATTGGTGTCAGTTTGAACACTGGCTGCTCAGCTTCCAGTCCAGCTCCCTGTTAACGCACATGGGAAAGCAGAAGATGGCCCAAGAACATGGGCACCTGCACCCACACTGGGGATCTGTATGGAGCCAGGCTCCTAGCTCTGCCCTGGCCTACCCTGTGTGTGTGTGTGTGTGTGTGTGCGTGTGTTTCTCTAACTCTGTGTTTCAAATAAATAATTTAAACAAGTCTTTAAAAATAAAGGGGGGGGTGATTTTTTTCCCTGAATCAGCTGTTCTCTGATTCCACTAAAGATTCCAGCCATCCAGTATCCAAGTTCAAGAAGAATGGACGGTGGGTAGTTTCTGAATCAATGAATCCTTAACTTTGTCCCCTTTCTGAAAAAAAAAAAAAAAAAAAAGAGCAGCCTGACTAGCAATGGCAGAGCCATCCAGCTCAGCTGTGGGACATGAGGGCATCAGGGAGCCAACTACTTGGCTTCAGGCCCACCAGGGTCACATGTGCACTGGCCATCTGCAAATCTACTGAGCACTTTGGAGTTTGGGGGCAGGAAGTATGACCATAGGTCCCATGGTGGCAGACAGAGAAAAAGCCAGGGTGGTGCATCCTCGGTGGCTTCTGCCATCAGCCAGCCATGGCACTCTCACCTTGGAGTGGCAGAGGAGAGCCCGGGCAACGCACAGCAGCTGCCTCTCCCCCACGGAGAAGTTCTCACCATTCTCCACGACCAGAGCCTGCAGTCTCTCTGGGAACTTGGAGATCTGCAATGGTGGGGGGAGATACAGGGCTACACTGGTCTCTCCTGCCACACAGTAACACTGACAACCCTCATCGCCCCTGGTCTCCTGGTCCCCAACCAGGCCTGTCCACCCCAAGGCCTTAGTGCGCATTGGGTAACACCTGGAATGCTCTCTCCAAGGTCTTATTCCAGCTGCCCCTGTGGTGTGGTGTCTGATCTCAACTGCTATAACCAGAAGGAGGCCCAGCCTGGCTGCCCATCTGGAAGGAGCTGCTCCCCATATGTGTTTTGGGGGATAGGGGAGCATGACTGCACCAGTGGTGCTCACCTTGCCTTTACTGTCCACTGACCATGAACTTGAGAAGAGCAGAGCCCTGCCTCCTCCTTGCTGTGCCCTGGGCCTGGAACAGCGCCTACTGTATGGCTGGTATCCCAGGGCCAATGGCCACTCCTTAGGAATTCCAAGTCAGCCCTGGTCCAAAGCCATGCATTTGGAATGTTCCATAAGGGAGCCCCACCCCAAAGGACAGACACCCCTGTTGAGAATTAGGTCAAGACCAAGAATCAGGCCTTGTAGCTACTCACGGTCTTGGTCAGGAATGTTCTCTCCAAGGCAGCCCAGATCTCCTCGTCTGTGTGGCAGTCAAAGGGATCGAGGTTGGATCTATGGGAAGAAGCTCTGTGTTTGACTGTCACTCCCAGCCTGTGAACGCCCACAGATACATAGAGATGTGGCCATGAACAGTTGGGACCAGACTTCTGGGTGCAGGGAAACAGGCAGCCTCCACAAGGGGCCATAACTGGGGCCACAGAGATCACTTCTGCTGCCTCCCCAACCCCTCATATCTTCTACAAGCAACAGCCCTCAAGTTGCGGCTTGGGAGCCTCCCTCCAAGCCCATGTGTTCAAGGTGGGACCCACCCCAGGGGTGGGACATGTGACTCAAATATAAGCCAATCATCACATGGTACTCTCTCTGGTCAGTGTGATTAGTTTGGGATGGGAAGGTATCAGATCAGAATCTCAGGAGTTGAAAGGTAATGACGGGGGAGGAGACATGTTCCCTCTTGCTGCACAGAACAGGCAGCCTTGCAAGCGTCCTGCTGAAGGAGGGAACATGTGGCATGCAGAGCTTACAAAAGCAGAGCTCCTCCACTCCCACAGTGGTCCTCTTGGCTCCACAAGTCAAGAGAGGACTTCCCTGCATCCGTCAGTTGGGCAGTGTTTCATTTGTGGGACGATACACACATCATGATGTACATCATCGCAGCCATTCATGAGTGTGCAATTGAGGAGCACTACATATGTCAACACTCTAGGGTCACCATCATCTGTATCTAAACCTTCTTTATCAGCCTCCACAAAGCCTCCATTCCGTTAAACAATCTGGAAACTTCTATTCTACTTTCTTTATGAACCAGCCTACCCCAGTAACCTAGTATAAATGTCTTTCTATGTCTGACTCACTTAGTTTAACACAATGTTTACAAAGTCATCCATAGTGCAGCCTATGTGGAAAGACGGCTCTTATGAAAAACTGAGCAGTATTCCACTGTGTCTATACCATGCTTCCTTTGCTTGGTAAACTGTTGACGTACAAATTGAGTTGGTGCCGCCAACTGGCTATGATGAATAGTGCAAAGATACTTGCCCCTTCAACTCTTTGGGGCACACAAGTGGAACTGGAAATGCTGGGTTATGTGATAGTTCTAACTTTAACTTTTAGAGGAACTACCTGATTGCTTTCTGCACTGGCTGAATTGTTTTATGTTCCATTAGAAAGGCACAAGGTTTCCAATTTCTCCCTATCCTTGCCACCAGTATCTGTGATTTGTCAACATTAGAACCATTCCAGTGGGTGTGAAGGGGACGGCTCCTAGGGGCAGAGCTGGCCTGTGTGGACTCTGTCAGTGAAAAGAGCCCTAACTGATCTCCACTCAACAGCCAACAAGTTGGAATCTCGCTGAACTGTGCACCTGCTCAGATGTGCACTTTGCACTTTGACCTGGCTGAGGTGATGTAACATTTTCATGTTATATAAACGCACAGCTCTGATGGCAACTGGCTCACCTCTGCTTTCTGTCTCCCTGGTTCTGGCAGCCTTACACAGTCGTGGGCAGGGCCAGAATGTCCTGAACAAAGAGCAGGCAGAATGTCCTATTGGAGTACATTTGCTATTCTCCAAAGTATTTTCACTGCTGGACACTTTCACTGCTATCAATGGGTATATTTCCCTCATTGGTGAACAAATAATGTGTATCAGTATTAAACTTCCTGCTCAGGGGCACATCACAAGCCAGTATGAGAGTCAGGCTGGAATCAAAGACACCCAAGACGGATCTTAAGGGTCAAGTTTCCAGTTCTCCTGGGTTCCAGCCCAAGGTTTCTTCCCAAAGCAAGTTGGAGTATCACAGGCTAAGGGCTTGGACTATCGTGGGTTGTATGACATCTTTACCACTTACTTATTCATCCTTAAGTAGCTCACTTTCCTCTCTTAATTCCTTTGCTTCATGTGCAAATGGGAATCACAAAACAACTTCACTGGGCTGTTGTGACAGTTAAACTATATACTACTCACATTTCAAAGCATATACCGATGCATATAAATGCCCAATAAATGCCTCTATTTTTACTGCTACTAAGAAAAAAAGCACAATGGGTTTCTCTAAGTTGTAGCTTAATACAGAAACTTCTCAAGAATCTGTCATTGCCTTAACCCAGCACAGTCACTCGTAAGCCTGTACTAATGTACCTGCTGTCACACTCCCCGGGAGACCTCTCCGCTTCTCCTGGAAAAACTCCAACTTCTTGTTCAAGGCCCTATTCAAATACCTGCCCTTCTGTGTAGTCTTTTCAGATTCACTCAGAGTTGTTCATCCCACTCCGCTGACATGTCCCATCTAGCAATTATCTTCTTCTACTGTGATTCACTACGTCTTTCAACTATTCCAAACCACCCTCCCCAACTACGCTACGAGCTCCTGGGGAGAGCAGGAACAGTGTGCCTTCAAAACAGCATCTCAGTTACCCCAGGCTGAGTTTCTTGGGGATTCCCCAGCTAGATCATTGGACTCAAACCCCAGCTACAGGGAAAATTACAAGACATGTGGTCTGACATTGGAGTGCGTGTGCCTGGACTGGGTCCCCTCGATTGTTAACGCCTGTGCAGTGGACAGCATTCCCAGATGCACATAGGAGATGTGACAGCCAGCTCAACTAGGCCAGCAGGGAATGTCAACTACCTTGTCAGAGCATGGAAAGTAAAACAGGTTGGACAAATCTAGCCAAACTTTGTAGCGTGTTCCTGGGTCTGTGGTTGCGTTAATGTGTACTTGGTCAGCCAACAGACTTCGGATTTTTTTCAACCCTGGTGCAATGAAGCCAACAAGTTCTCAAAGCTACAACACCCACTCAAGTAACAACCTTGGAATACTCTTCCCCACATTGGGGTCTCTAGGGCATCATCAAGGGACCACCCACCATATCCAGATGCTGGTATAGTTTGACAAGCAAGGAGCAGTCTCCTCCCAACCTCCACTGCAGAACTGAAACATCTGTCCCACCACTTCTCTTCACGCCTTGACCCATGCCACTCTAATCAGAGGCACACATGAGCACACATACCTCCCAACTACGTAAACACTAGTAAAAATAAAATAAAACATATTTTAAAAGGTGTCTTTAGCATTTAACATCATATCTGGTCCTGGAAGGAGCTCAGAAAATGCAGGTTAGAAACCAGCACTGCGTTGGCACTTATAATGCCAGCACCCCGTACTGGTGCCATTTCAAGTCCCTGCTGCTCCACTTCTAATCCAGCTCCCTGCTAATGGCCTGGGAAAAGCAGCAGAGGATAGCCCAAGTGCTCGGGACCCTGCCACTCACGTGGGAGACTTGCATGAAGCTCCTGGCCCCTGGTTTTTGCCTGGCCCAGCCCTGGCTGCTGTTGCTGTCATATGGGGAATGAACCAATGACTGAAAGCATGTTTCTCTCTCTCTCTCTCTCTCTCTTTCTCTCTCTCTCTCTCTCTCTCAACTCTTTTCAAATGAATAAAAAAGAGGAAAAGGCAATTTAGAGGGATTGAAAGATGAATGAATGATGGATGGATGGATGCTGAAGGAATGAATACAGTGACTATTGAAGAAATGAGTGGTAATGAGTGTTGAAGGATTGACTGATGGATCAAAGATGAAGGAGTGAATGACGGGTGGATGTTGAAACAATGAATGGAGTGAACGCTGAAGGAAAGCTTATCGCAGGAGTAAGTCCCTGGGACTCAGAGACCCCTTGGCTGTAACACTACCCAGGTGACACTGCTGCCCCTCTCACCCCCACCATCATCCAAACCACCCAGCCTTCAGCGGGCTTTCGGACGCTTCACAGTCCCCAGATACCCAGTGCTCCTCACAGCTGAAGGCCAGCGAGAGCAACCCTGAGAATGCGGCTCAATTGCTCAGCAGCTCAGCCTCAGAGCAGACCACTGTGAAGCAGAGGGCTGATGCAGGGCTTCACCAACCCCGTGGTCAGGCCCTTCCCACGTCCCAGTGGCCCCAGAGCGCAGGGAGGAGAGGCCTGGCGGGTGCGCTGGGGGCACAGACTAGGACAACTGCAGGGCAGATGCTCTATACGAACCTGATGGTTCCCGAGAGCAGGATCGGGTCCTGTGGGATGACAGCGAGCCGGGAGCGCAGATCCTGCAGGCCCAAGCTGCACACATCCACGCCGTCAATCAGGATGCGGCCCGCAGCAGGCTCCATCAGGCGGAAAAGAGCAATGCCCAAGGAGGACTTCCCTGCGGGCAAGAGAAAGCCAGTCCGTGCCCACTGAACGGGTTCTCCACCAGGCGCACCTCCGCCAGGCATGTGCACCTGCCCTGTGCTGCCTGCTCCTGCGTCCCTAATGGGTGCTAGGGCTGGGGTCTGTGTTGGTGGTGGTGCAGTTTTCCCACAGCCTGGCTCATAGCCACCACAGGCCAGCTCTCTGGCCTAACAGCTGGCACACAACCCTGTGGGGTTTCTTACACACGCAGTGTTATGCTTATTTTAAAATTTCTTTCCAATATTAAAAAAAAAATGGGGAAGGGGGACTGGTGATGTGGCCCCTTGGGTTACATCCCATTTGAACACTGGTTCAAGTTCCAAATGCTCCACTTCTGATCTCGCTCCTTGCTAATGCACCTGGAAAAGCACGTTACCCAAGTGATTGGGCCCACTGCGTCCATGTGGGAAACCTGGCTGGAGTTCCTGACTGTCAGTTGAAATCCTTTGGGGGAGTGAACCAGCAGATGCAATCTCTCCCTCTCTTTCTCTCTTTCTTTCTCTCTCTCTCTCTCTCTCACTCTCTGTCTCTGTGTATGTGTGTGTAAGTCTGCCTTTCAAACAATTTTTATGTTACAAAAAAGAAAACAATACTGTCAGATCCTATACAAGAATCACAGTACACATTTCTCTTGAAACTCAGAACAGACAGCAGGAACTGGGGCACAGTGTGGCTGCATCTGCTCTGCGGGAAGCCCAGCATCTCTTCTTCCGATGCACCCCCATGCCACCCATCCGTGTCACCTGCCAGAAAAGCCCCCAGAGGCATTTGAGTTGGCAACGTTTGCTCTACAGGAGAAGGTGGGAGAAGAGAAGAGGTGTGTGTCCTGTCACCCTGGTATCCCCGAACGAAACCAGCGCTCAGTAAAGTCAACCAAGCAAATATGCTGGGATGGACCCCTACCTGCCACAAGCATCTCCAGCCCAGGTCTCAGGGTACTGGCAGATTGAAAAATCAAAGAGAGCAACATACAAAAGAATGCAATGGGGAGCCTTTCAGCTCATGGGGGAACCAGCTATAAGGGTACCAAGCAGGTAGACCTAGGAAAGCTGGAGCCACTTCAGGTGGCAACCTGAACGAGGCAGCTCTGGGGAGCTCAAGTGGAGGCAAGTGGTGTCTTTGAACAAGGCAGGAGGAATAACATCTGAACCAGATCCTCCAAAAGCAATAGGAGAGAAAGGGAGGAGAGAAGCTAGGAAGGTTTGAAAAGGGGTAACAGAAAATGAGAGGAAGGAGAAGGAAGAGGCAGATAGGAACCCCAGGGGAGAAGGGAGGGAAGGTAGGAGGGAAGGCTGGAAGAGAACTCAGATTCCTCTCTTTGCCGGCTCCTTGGCCTAGTAGAGGCACCCCTACCCCACCCACTCCTGGGCAGCTCCTCCTCCCATGTCTGAGCTGCTGGTCCACTGCTGCAGCATCCTCAGCCCATCACCTTGTACTTCCCTCCCGCAGAACTGCAGTGCGCACACTGGCTACTTTCCCTGTGACCTTGGGGACGTTGGGTTTCACCCCTTCAGCAGCTGCCTAGCACAGGACCTGGAGCAGAGTGAAGGTGAGGGACAGTCAGGGGCCCCCAACTCAGTCTTGCACCAAAAGGCAAGGGCAGGATGCTGCCAGGATGCCCAGCTCACCAGAGCCCGTCCTTCCCACGATGCCCACCACTTCTTGGCTGTGAATGGTGAGGTTGATGCCATTGAGGACGATAGGCATGTTGTCTTGGTATTTCATGTGATAGTCCTGGAACGTGATTTCTCCATGCTGGGGCCAACCCTGGGGACAGCTAACGCCTTCCATGTGCAGAGGAGCCTCAGGCACACACAGCTTGTTTGTAAAGAAGGAAAAAGAAACCAAGCATTATTGCCATTCTCCATCCATTATCCACTGTGCATTTGCCAGCCTCTGGCTGCTGCACCGCCATCAAGGCATTGCTGGGGGATGAGAGGATCACCCTAAGAGCAACATCCACCTGCTTCCCTTCCTTGAAACACACAGCATCTTATCCCAGCAGGTGGAACCCCTGGAGGGAGCCCCCTTGCTATCAACAGGACAAATGTCCTTTTCCGTGTATCAGGTAAAGAATAGAATCCAGACAGCAGAGATAACAATGTTGGGATGGGGATAAGCTCAGAGCCCAGTGCAAACTGTGTGTGTGTGTGTGTGTGTGTGTATCCTGTAAGCTGGGCCTGGTTAGATGCATGCCACAGGTGAGGATGCAGCCACTTCAGCAGGTGGAATACCCCACTTAAGATCACACAGCGTACAAGCACCCAAACCAGAACTCAGACTCAGCTCTGACTGAGCCCACAGTTTCACTCCCAGCACAAGTGGGTGCACTGGGAGGAAAAGGAACGGGGGAGAAACAGGTCACTGGGCCTAAGCCACAGCTCTCCATGAGGTCACAGAGAGTCCAGGAACATTGAAAGCACAGCTCCTCACTTTATACACTGCACTCAAATCATGGGACAGGAGACCCAGCTAAAGGCTAGCTGGAAGCAAGAGGCTCGGCCTGGCACAGCCTGGATTTCCTCATCCGGATCACAGGGCCAATAATCCAATCAATAATCCACGCTGTCCTGTGCTTCTGTGACAGAATCCATGGGGAGGAAGTATGCGTGTGCCTGCCACACGGCGAAGGTTCCATAGTGTAATCCACTTGCAGGTTGCACAATTACGTCTTCCTGAGGACTCAAACAAGGGGCATCTCAGAGATGAGAGACAGTGCACATGACTGGTCCAAGGAGTAGAGTATGAACTCGAACCCAGGCAAACTAGTGACAGAGTCAGTGTCCTTAAATGCTGTCACTTGGACATGACAGAGCAGTTGCTACCGCCATTAATGAACTCCTCATCTCTATACAGAGCAAACGGTCACCTCCTGTACCCACGAAGAGGGAGGGATGTGGACAACAGGAGACAATGATTAGGTGGAGCTTCGAGATCATGAACAAAACTGCAGGAACATGAGCAAAGACAGGTCAGGAGCCCCACCTGCTTTCTGGGGAAAATAAAATCTCAGCCACATACAGGAGAGGGCAGGAAGAGGACATGCAGAGGTTACAGAAGCCCTGACTACCTAGTAGAGCTCCCATCGGGACCCAGGCCAGGACCCAGGCCTGCACCCACCAGGACCCAGGTCTGCACCCACCAGGATCCAGGCCTGTACCCACCAGCACCCAGGCCAGCAACCCACCAGGACCTAGGCCTGTACCCACCAGGACCCAGGCTTGTACCCGGACCAAGCCACCCCCCAGGACCCAGACCTGCACCCACCAGGACCCAGGCTCACACCCACCAGGGTACCCAGGCCAGCACCCACCTTTATGTACTGCAGTATCCTCTCAACAGCTGTCAAGTGTGCCTCTATCTCCGAGCCAACCCGGGACAAGGCCTGGAAGTTGGATGCCATCTGGAAGGAAGCGTGGAGGCTGCTGGGGTGTACCTGAGCTCACAGCACTACTGACCAGCCCTGGTGGTCCCTGCTCACACCAAGGCAGGTGCCCTACTGGGATAGGACCGAGGTCTCTGGGGCCTCTCTACCCTTCTCTGAATTCAACTGCAGCAGAACTGGGCAGCCCAGGTGGAGAATGCTTCCCAAGGACATCACTTCACCTCTGGCATGCTCTGAGGGCTTCCTGCTTCCTGCCCAGAAGCCTGGACCACAGCACAGGCACCCACCATGTACAGCGCACCCAAAACCCAGGGGAGCAGAGGACACAGAGAGCAGCCCATAGCTAACAGGGAACGGGAACCCAGGCAGAATGCAATATTGATCCTCCCACCCAAGGGATAGGGGACATCAGGGAGCCCTGGTGACCTACGGCAGGGACTTCCAGGGCCCTTGGGCAGAGGCTCTCCTGCTCTTTCCCTCCTGTTTCCTGAGAGCATGTATCAGATAAGCTTGCTACACCCCAGCCCTTGCCTCACTCCCTGTCTACAGGAAAATGCAGGCCACAGAAGCGGAGGAACTTGTGGGACCTGGAGTCTCCAAGATAGAAAACTGAGGCCAGTGTGGTAGCACAGTGGCCTAAACTTTCACATGCCTTGCCAGCATCCCATTTCAGAGTGTTGGTTTGATTTCCACCTGTTCCTCTCCTGATTCAGCTCCCTGCTTAGGCAGCAGAGGATAGTCCAAGTGCTTGGGTCCTGCACCCAGAGAGGTGACCCAGATGGAGTTCCAGGCTCCTGACTTCTTTGGTTTGACCCAGGCCTAATAGTCAGATGGGGAATTCTGGAAAACTACTCCTCATTCTCAAAATGGGACACATGGGAAAAAAGAACCTTGCTCTATCTAGCATTCGGCTATTATTGGGTGAAGATATGTTTGCTAGAGCTGCAACAGCCATTTGGTGACCATGAGTGACATGGTCATTTGGTGAACCTTGGAAGGCAAACCAAGCTATAGACAATGGAGCAGGAAGGTCATGGGTTCATGCCAGGCCAGGACATTAAGTAATAGACCCCAACTGTGCCCAGCCTCTAGTTACATCAGACAGTAAGTTCCCAAACTGTCAGTGTGCACAGGATGTGTGTATGTGTGAGCACACAGGATGCTTGTGGGTGTGACAGGACATGTGTGTTTACATGAAACGCACATGTGTGTGAATATGAACCTGCAGCAGAAGCTTAACAAAGTGCCCGATGGTGCCTCTTTATGTGCGCCAAATGAGCCCTCAGCATCAGAGCCTGCTAAAGTGGAACACACACAAGTGATCAGCCAGCTTGGGAGGAGGCCACGTGACCTCTGAAGGTTAGGCAATCAGTAATCCCTAGGGAGGGTGGTGCCCGAGGCGGCCCACTTTCGGCTCCCTGAGGCCTCTGCCCTCATAGCCCTTCTCGCTCAAGACTGCTGTGGGACTCTGTACAATGAACCTTGAGCAGACACTCTGGCCACATCCATGTCCAAGCCACTCCATGACCGATGCACCGCTGTAGAATTCAGGCCATGATATATACCGGTCACCAGCTCAGCCTCCCCTAGGGAAGTTCTTAAAGTGGAAACCTAGGATCCTGACCCAGACCTGATTGACAGTCTTCATGTCTGTGCTCTCTAAGTATGGGGCCCCTGTCAGTTCTGCTTGGACCCATTTCATGTCTGATGCATGCTAGAGCTGTAGGGAAGGGGCTGGGCAACCCACCTTCCCAGATGGTCCTTTTAAAGTCAGGCCATTCAGTCAGTTAAGTACTAAGTCAGCAGGACAGACTCTGCACAAGCTCTGTTTGGACAGCTCCCTCCTGTGCCTGAACCTCCCTGGCCCCTCCGCCAGTAAGTGTGCTGGGCTCTGCTGCCTGTGAGCTCCCCTTCACTCCCATTGCTCTGTGAGTTCCTTTATAGGCAGGCTTCCAGGTGATTACACGCAAACAGAGCCAGGCAGCTAAAGTCAGAGGACCAACTGCATAGCTCCTAAGAGCTCAGATGGCCAGAACGTAAGCTGTAATCAAACTCCCATGCTCCCCCTGAGTCTTTCCAGTGACCTCCACCCATCACCCAGGCCACAGAGAGGCCCAGCCCAGGACAGCCATCCCCCACCCCAGTGTGTCAAGGCAGCTCCCGCACCTGCAGCACCATGTTGATAGCCATGATTCTGTAGGAATAGTAGCTGGAAGAAATGTCAAAAGCCACAAACAAGGCTACAGCCAAGGTCACCAGGTTGGTCATGAATTCCATTCTCAATGCCACCCATCGCGTGGCACACAGGAACATCAGCAGGTAGCTGCTCTGTTCATCCATCAGCCTTTTAAACCTGAGAGAGAAGGCACAGCAAGAAACATTGTCCGTCTAAGCCAGGGCCTCCCCTAGGGGGACCCTGGGCGCTTCTTCCAACACCCAGCTCTCCACTCCTGCTGAGAGAACCCCATCCCAGGTGGGGCAGGAAACAATCTCCCTCAGTTCCCCTTGACCTGACCCCTGGCCTCTAGACCTTGTGCTCTTCCCCCTAAGCTGGGTGGGCTGCTTCAGGGCTGGGCTGCTGACCCTAATGACTCAGTGAGAATGAATGAAGGTCAGGAGGTGTGAGTGAAGAACGAAAGTGGTCCCATTCCGTAGAAATCTAGGGAAGTCTCCCAAGAAGGGACCCTAGAGGCATAGGGGTCCCTGAGACCCTACAGTGAATGCCCCGTGGAGGGTCAGCTGTGAACACGCAGGGTCCAAGAGCTTGGCTGTGCCCTGGGATGAAGCTTCTCTGGAAGCAAGTCCCAGTATCGGTTCTTTGTCTTCCCCAGTGGACATGAATCACTTCTTCCCCTTCTCCCCAGCATATTGTTATAAACATTGTTCTAAATAAATACAAATTAGGTTAAATAGTTATCTGTGTATCTTTCCATGATGGAAATTTATTATGAATATGTCATCATGAAGTTTTTGTAAACTAGCTTGAATCGCTTTTTTCTGTCATTTCCAATCCATAAAGACCCGCCCATCCCAGTTTGCACACATCATCTTAGGGGCTTCCATGTCCGGCCTCAGGCTGCACTGCTACTGATGGTCTTATTTCAGAATTTAGATTCTGAATCATCTGCCACTACTTGAATTGACAAAAACAGTGGGTTTGATGTGCTAATTGTGTTTCTGGATGAAGTACACTCAAGTAAAATTCTGATTATTAAATAAGTGTCCACAGACATCCCAACTAAACCCATCTCTGCACCAGTTAAGGGTGCAGTCACCCTACGTATGGTTCTCCTTCTGATTCTTTCCACAAGCCATTCCAAATTCTGCCCATCTGACCCTTCTACACTGACCTGGTCACCTTCACTTTGAGGCCTTCCCATATTAAGCAGCCCCTGATCCTTCAGATACCCCTGTGCTCAAGCCCACTCGCCATCCTTCAAACCCAGGTTCACATCTCAGACTTTTTCCATGGGAAGTTCTGACCCATAGATTTCCATAGCTTCATTTAAATGCGTATGTACTTATTTATTTTAATTTTTATTTGAAATATTGGCAAGGAGGAGAGAGAGAGAGAGTGTGTGTGCTTCTATTCACCGGTTCTTTCTGCAGATACCTGCATCAGCCAGAGCCAGCCCAAAGGCAGGAGCCAAGACCTCAATCCAGGTCTCCCCCCTGGGTAGTAGGAACCCCTCATCTGTTGTCTCCCAGGGTGCACATGGACAGGAACTGAGAGGAGAGCCCAGACTCAAACCAGACACTCATATATGGAATGCAAAGCTTCCCAAGAAGTGTCTTAGTCACTACATTGAACACCCAGCTGCCTCAACTAGGTTAGGCTCACTTGGTCTCCTTTTCTCTGAGATCTCCGTAACAGAAGCAGCAGTCCCACCACAGTCCCCTAACCTGCCTTATCCCTCAGGGCAGGGACTGGGTGAGCCTTGCTTTTCTGCTGTAGCCCCAGTGGTCACAGGCAGATTCTGAATGTGTTGTTCCATGGTCCCTCAATTGCACTGATCCCTGGTGCTCTGTAATACTGCTGAGAAAGCAGGTGCTGTGGGTCAGCCAGGAGTCCAGCACCCCGAGACAATGCCACAAACACCCCCCAATCCTCTCCTGCTCCCAGGCTACATCTTTCTCTGCTGGCCTCCTACCGTGTTTGCCTGCCCTTGTCTTACGCTTCACATCCTGGCCAGCCTTGTGCCATCACAGATATGTGCCTGTGTCCCCTCTACCTCCACCTGCCTGACTTCATTGTCAATGAAGACTTGATCGCTGTCTGCTAATACATAACTTATGTTAAATCACGAAGCTTTACCCACGATCACAAGATCTTTGTTGCTTTCAAAAATGTGTCAAAGGCCAGTTTCTGAGTATGACTTGTCAGCGAAGATCTGTTACTTAAAAAGCTGTTGTTTCACATTCTTTTATTAAGAATAGGCATTTGAGCAACCAACAGAATGGGAGAAAATTTTTGCATACTACACAGGTGATAGGGGACTAATATCCAGGATTTACAAAGAGTTTCAGAACCCAGGAACAGAAAAAAAAAACGCAAAATGGGTAAAAGAAATGAACAGACATGTCTCAAAAGAACAGATTCAAATGGCTAGCAGACATATGAAAAAATGCTCAAGCTCCCTAGCCATAAGAGAAATACAAATGAAAACCACGCTGAGGTGCCACCTAACTCCAGTGAGACTGGCCTACATTCAGAACTCCACTAACAACACCTGCTGGCGTGGATGTGGGGAGAAAGGCACCCTCCTTCACTGCTGGTGGGAGTGTAGGCTAGTACAACCACTGTGGAAATCAGTAAGGAGAGTGCTTGGAAAATTGCAAATAAACCTGCCATATGACCCAGCAATCCAGTTCCTAGGAATATACCCAATAGAAGTGAAATCTGCATGTGAGAAGGGGATCTATAATCCTGTATGTGCAGCAGCATAATCTACAATAGCAAAGATATGGAAACAATCCAGATGTGCGTCCAAGGAAGAGTAGTTAAAGAAACTGTAGTACATCTACTCCATGGAATATTCAGCTATTAAGAACAATGGAGCCCGGCGGCGTGGCCTAGTGGCTGAAGTCCTCGCCTTGAAAGTCCCGGGATCCCATATGGGCGCTGGTTCTTATCCCGGCGGCTCCACTTCCCATCCAGCTCCCTGCTTGTGGCCTGGGAAAGCAGTCGAGGACAGCCCAATGCATTGGGACACTGCACCCGCGTGGGAGACCCGGAAGAGGTTCCAGGCGCACATCGGCCCGTTGCGGCTCACTTGGGGAGTGAATCAGCAGATGGAAGATCTTCCTCTCTGTCTCTCCTTCTCTGTGTATATCTGGCTGTAATAAAAAATGAATAAATCTTAAAAAAAAAAGAAATTATTCTATTTCCAACCAGGTGGTCCGAACTAGAGACCATTATGCTCAGTGAAATGAGTCAATCACAAAAGAACAAATACCATATATTCTCTCTTATATAAGGAAACCAACATGGAAAGTGTAACTCCAATAGCCCAATCCATACTATTTTTTGATTGTTTGCTTTTTTGGCTGTATCCCATGTGTTTTGATGCCTTTTTATTTCAGTTTGGTTCATTCCAAACAATCTCTTTTCTCTAGTCGAATTCATTACGGGCTCATGAATTATACGATGGCATCATTTTTCCCAAGAGACTTCTGTGTTTCCCTTTTGCCACTCATGTGTTGGTTATTCAGTGGCACGTTTTTTTTTTTCATGGTGCTGTAATTTGTTGTTGTTGTTGCTATTATAACTCATACCAGTTGTTGACTTTGTTTCATGGCTTCTCACTTATGGTAATGTATAGTGATGGAGTATTGGGATCTATCATATACAGACCTGGGGGTATAATGCATGCATCCCAGCATCCAGACGAAAGATGGATTCCCAGTGAAACTGTTGGACATGTGTAGACAATGGGATACTGGACTGTCTGACATTGTCTGTACCAGCAATGTCGGGGTACACTTAAATAAGAGATGGATAGAATTATGATTCCTTATGAAGGACTATACTATTGTAACAATATGGGAAAAATCTGATGGGGAGGTGGGATTAGGGAGGGGGATCCCAGCCTATACAAAATTGCACCACAATTCGAAATTCAAAATAAAAATATATTTTAAAAAAAGAATAGGTATTTGGAAGTGAAAGAAAAAAAATGCTGGAAGTGAAAAAAAACAATGCAATGTGTACTTATATAGTGATAATAATAAAAGATCCGGTTATTAAACAAGCTATAAGTACAACCTAAACTTGATATTGGCAGGATGGGTTCCTGGCCTCTCTGCAGATTCCAGCATCTAAATCCCTGATGTAAAATGGTGTAGTGTTTGCATGGAAGCCAGTGATGTCCTCCTGTATGCCCTAAGTCAGCAGCAGATAATTTATCATCTCACCCCATGCAAACACTATGGGACTGGTGACTGTTCTAGGCTGTCGATGCAATAATAAGGGAACAGTCTGAACATGTTCAACGCAGACACAAGCCCAGTATTTTCATTCCACAGGTAGTTGATTCCATAGTTGCAAAATCCCTGACTAGAGAGGGGGTAAATGCATCAGAAACACCCACAGGGCTTTAAACTTCCCACGGTGCACATCGCTTACAAGCTTTATGCTTATAAACATCATTACACCACTCAGAGAAGCAAGTGGATGCCAACAGTGCTCACTGCCACTCTTCCAAGACACTGCCATTCCCAGTACTCCTTCCCAGGTCCCTCACCCCACACCCCAGGGTCTCCACCCACCCTTGGGGGGCAGCCGACAGACTCACTGGCTGATGAATTCTGGTTCTTTCTCGTACGCATGGATGGAGCTCAGGCCATGCAGAGAAGTGAGGATGTGCGATAAGAAAGAGGAGCGCCTATAGATCTCCAGTCTCTTGAACACTTTGATGGCCCTCTTGAACTTCCTGCTTGAAGGAGAAAGTGAATGACTGAGGCTCATCCACTTCTGGGGCCATCCAGTTCTGTACTGGTTCCGTCCTCGCCCCAAGTCACAAACAAACCTTGACCCACAAGTGAGAGCCTACTCACAAGTAAAACACAAAGCAGACAGTGATGGTGATGACTGCCATTAACAGGATATAGACAGACAATATGCTGACCACCAGCAGGATGCCAAACATCAACAGGAACAGGATCAGGAACAACTCAGTCATCACGGGCAGGGGCTGGTCCAGCTCATTCAAGTCACCTGAGAAGCAGTTGAGGAGCCGGCCTATGGGGGTCATGTCAAAGAAACTCATGGGGCAACGGTACACCTGTAGGAACAGAATCCATCATGATAGATGTGAGGACAGTTGGATGCCTTGCTCATGATGCACAAGGATGGCCTGAAGCTCTGAGCAAGGCAGGATGTGTCCTCAGGGGCACCCAGGGGAGGCGGCATGGAGTGGACCCTGTGATGCTTTTGCCAAGCTCTGTTACTAACCAGTTACTGCTTGTTCTCTGCTGCTGCTGTCTGATCATACACATGTTCCCCACCCTGCCCCCGGAACTCCCAACTCTGAATCTCAGAGTCCTCAGCTGTAAAATGACGATGGCCACACTCCAGAGAGTTGTAGTGAGGACTCCGTGATTTTGTAGGGTGTGACACCTGCCAGTTCTGCCGTGTAAAACGGTGACCTTATGGGTATGGGTGTCCTATGGCAATCAGCTGCTATTTTAAAAAAGAGACAGAGTGCATATAACTTGCTACTCTCAGGACTGCCAGAGTGCTGGCCGCAGAGGTGTTATGGGAGCCTAGCGTTTGGACTGTTGGGTAGAATGTAGATCTGTGCCTGCTCCCTTCTGTTCCAGGAGACATCTCACCTTGGCCTCTGAAAGCTCTTCAAGAGTCAGAAAACTTTACTAACCGTGGTGGTTTCCACGCAAAGCACCTATGTGGGTGTTACAGGTGGGGGGACTGGTGCCCAGGAAGGAAACATGGCTTTGTGACTTGCCGAAAGGCTCCCAGGGAGCTTGTAGTCAAACCACAATCTGGTCAGCCCTCCTGAACTTTTCCTACTCCCAGCCCAGCCGTGACCTTCACAAAAGACCTTTCTTATGGGTTCATAGCACTGTCACCTGCCCAACCTCATTTCCCCAGCAAGTTCCTGGGAAAGTTCACAGTGTCTGTGGAGGCCAAAACTAAAGAGGAGGGTGTGATCTGCCGATGATGAGTAAGTAGCCATTGTTACAGGAGCGCCCTCATCACCCCCCATCGCGAATCCCTGAGTACACCAGAACATATTCTGCCTCCCTGTTGGCTTTCTGAGCAGCGGGCCACTGGGGCTGGTGAAGAGCTGTTTTACATTTTCTGTCTCTAAAATTCCTGCCATTTTGTCTTCAGGATCTTTTGTTAACTACTTGAGCCAAAGCAAAGAGAATCCTCACAATGGCTTTGTGAGTGCAAAGGGCGGATGGGTCACTCCCTGGAGACCTATGCTCATCCCTGGGGGTGGTGAGAGACACAGAGAAGAGAATCCCAGGAGCATCACTCAGGACTGGAGACGAACGTTGGGGACACAGGGCAAAGGGCCTGGGTTGCTGTCTAGCATCACATAAAGTGCAATTTTTATTAGCCTTTGATCATTCTTGCAGTTGAGCCCATGCTTCAGAGGTTAAGTCTTTACTTATTTAAAATGTCAAAGGCAAATTTTAAATCAATGAAACCACACAAAGACAAATGAAAGGGGATTTTTAAAATACGAGACGTTATTTTCTAGTGAAAAGAAGCTTGAACATTACCTAACACTGTAATGCTAAGTACCTCTTGGAGGCTGAGGCACCAGATGTTTCTAGAACCCTGGCCTTGAGACCATCCACCCAAGAGGCAGCACTGCAGACTAGAAGGTACTTGGGCAGGCCTCAGGGAAACTTCCCTTCTCATGCTTGCTGGTTCCAACAAGTCATGTCTCTTCAGGAGTGCAGAAAGCCCCATCCTCTTGAACAGACCCACTTGGTGGCGCTGCAGTGTGTGCTCCACTGACTAGAGTAGGAATGGTGGGTCTCTATTTCCCCTCCCAGATACTCTGGGCAGGACTCTAACCCTATGCTCAGTGTCCAGCCTTCCTGAACCCTGCTCACCTTCCCTGAAACAGCCTGCCTTGTTCACCTCCAGCCACTGAATGCCAACATCCACTTCATCCTTACAAGGAGTGGTCACCTCCTCCTTGAGACCTTCTTCCTTCCACAGGGCCAACCCCTGGTAAACTCTACACATCATATTGCAATAGCCTGTTTTTCTAGTTTGCCTTCCCCACCAGATAATCAGCCCAACTGATTCAAGTCCTCCTTGCATTGTTCGTTCACTTTGAGAAGTCGAGTACTCATGACACAATCTGGTACAGAGTAGTATTCGATACGTGTAAGAGAACATGTCCAATAGGCAGTGGGACATCACCAACAACCTGATATTCTAACCACAACATGCATAACACTTAGCCTACTTTACAACCATAACACACATGGATTCTGTTCTTGTATGCAAAAAGAAAATGATAATAGCCACTTACAAGGCAGTTTAAGACAAATGTAAGTGACTCTACAACAGTGCTCAGTTGAAGGAGACCAGCTCAACTTATCCACTGACTCTCCATCAGGGTCACTGGAACCTTAGAATCATGTTTCCCACAGTAGGAGCAATTGAGGACACCTTCTTCAGTCCTTTCCCATCCATTTATCAAAGCCCATAAAGTGTGTCATCACAGGAATCAACCATAATGTACATTAGGGACTCTGATTAATAACTATAGTTTAATAATCTATACCAACTCAGCATTTAGGGCAAGATGTTAAGGTTAAAGGAAGCTGCAAGGATGGGGTACAGCTTTTCCACAAACAAAAAAAGTGGTTAACAAATAAAGCCTAGTGGTTTAAAAGAGAAAGAAAGAAAGAAAGAAAGAAAGAAAGAAAGAAAGAAAGAAAGGAAGAAAGAAAGAAGGAAGGAAAGAAAGAAAAAAGAACAAGAGAAAAAGAGGAGGAAAAGAAAAAGAAAGAAAAGGAGAAAGCAAGTAGGCAGGCTTGGAAAGGGCAAGGTTGAGCCTGTGGCTGAGTCTAAGTACATACCTTGCTGAAGAGCTTGTCATGCAAGGCTGTAGATGCCTTCCTGGTGGTCCTGGTGAAAGTCACTGAGAAGCAGACCCCCACACAGATAAGCAGTAAGGCACTCAGACCATATACTAGTTTGTAAAAGGGCAGCTGTGGGTTGTCCAGTATGTTGCCTGGGTCTTCAGTGGTGCTGTTGCCATCTTGGCTGCTGTTGGTCTTCAGGCAAGAACAAGGGGTCAGAGTCCAGGGGGCGATACAGTGCAAGGGAATCCTCTCTGAAGCCACAAGGGCAGCAGGAGGTGGGAGCCTGTGTTAACACCTCCCTTCTTGTGCTTTGCCTTCTCCCCTTCCTCTCTGCCCACCCTCAGTGAGGTCTACATTGTGTCTCTTCTGGGCCACCTTGAAGCCACTCCTTCCACCTTTTCACAGTGATGCAAGAAAGAGCGTGGGAACTCTGCTTCCCAGACATCATCCAAGCATGGTTTCCGGTTAGATTTCTGCATATCAGAAAGGTGGAAGAGAAGCAGCCACCTACCCAGTGGCAGCTGTGGGTAGGTGCATGGGATACAGAGTTTGCTAGTGGCTTACAAATGTCCTTCTAGAGTTACCGACTGCAGGGCTGCCACTGGTCACCAGTAGCCACCTCCCTTCTCTCTCCCATCCCTTCTGAGGATTGGATAAGTCTGAATCTAATTATCTGCATTAAATCTTTGGAGGCTCTAAACATCTAGAATTGTTTTCCTGCAGGGATGAAGAATCTTTTTTTGACCAAGAGCCATTTGGATATTTAACATGTTTCCCAGACCATACAGAATTATCAACTTTAAAATGAGCCTGCAGATGTATTGAATTTCAAGTCCCACCTACAGTTGTCTTAGCAGGGCTAGACTAAATGATTTCACAAGTCTCCTATGATCCACAGGATGGACGTTCCCCACCCCTGTAATGTGGCTTGCCATGTAGGCTCCTGGCTAGGCCCCAGCAGTCAACATCTCAGAAAGCAAGAAGCCATCCAACCTCATGCAAGGCCACAGACCTGTTACCCACCAAATCAAGGCACTTACCCCTGAGCCCTGCTGCAGCCAATAGCTCAGCCACCAGAAGTTGAAGGTCGTAAGGAAGACAATCATAAAGGCAAGGAAGAAAACTAGGATACACACCATGTAACCTGGGAGGGAGAAGAAAGGGGAACGCACAGGTGCCACCTGGAGAGAGGCGAGGCCAGTGCTGACCCAACGGCCAGTCATCCAGGCTCAGAATCTTTGGCTCTCCCTGACTCCCACTCAACTTGGAAGATTGAGAATGGCTGTATTCCAAAGTCAAAAAGCCCTGGGTTCAAATCCTAGTTCGAGTTTTTCCACATTGTGTGACCCTGAACTAAATATTAAATGTTAGTGGCATTCTATTTCCTTGCCTAGGAAATGGTGCACCAGGTGTATCCTTCCCTTCAACACTTGCCTCTTGCCCCATCAGTCCATCCCCCAATCCAGCCTGTGCCCTATGCTCTTATATCTCTCTCTAATTAGACATTAGGGCCATCTCTTCTTTGATGACATCTGAGACTTTCTGACCATGGAGATCTCTCTCGCTCTCTGGTGCCTTCTGCTTCATTAAGACATCAAGCTATGTGCTGCTTCTGCTAGATTCCAAGAGTGGCTCTTAGGTGCTTTTTAATGCCCTCTCCCCTCCAGAGTTCGGTACATTGCCTGGCATACAGTAGGGACTTCATAAACACAAAGCAATTGACTGCTTGGTACACGCATGCATTTTACAAGCAAATACTGATCCCCTGCTTGGTGCAGGCCCTGTGTTTTCAGGGTGTCCCCTGGGTAGAAGGGTGGGGATGGCAACCTCTTCATTCAGCCTTCACCTTTTCCTCCCCTAAACTGGTACACATTATACAAGGGTTGTGATCCAAAGTCAAAACCACTGTCAAAACTCCCTGAAAGTACTCAAGAACTATGGTGCCAAGTACTTGGTTTTGCATTTGTAATATTGTACAGGAAGCATGCATGGTAATGAGCACCATTTAGTAAAGCAGTAGCTTTGAAACTTTTAATTGCTATCTGACTATTCTAGGAAACACATTTTAAATCATGTCTCATATACACCAAAAGTTTTGCCAGTCGTGTTACAGTCATCCCTTGGTGTCCATAGGAGATTGGTTCCAAGAACTTCCATAGACACCAACATTCCTAGTACTCAAGTCCCTTACATGAAATGATGGTAGTATCTGCATTTAACCTGTGCAATTTTCTTTATATTTTAATCATTTTTAGATTGCTAATAATACCCAAAGCAATATAATTAGTTCTTATACTATATTGTTGAGAGAATAATAACAAGAAAAAAGTCTGCTTATTTTCGAAATAGGTGTAATTTTCTTCAAACATGTTAAATCTGCATTTGGCTGAATTTGTGGCCATGAAATCTAAAGCTATAGGAAGGCGGGTATATGGGTAATTATTGTTGATATTTTCCCCTAATCCTATTTCACTTCCCTGAATACTATTCATGACCCTCTAGGCTGAGTTCAAAGCCCTGGCAGATCAGGACCCAAAGTTGGAAAAAGTACTGAAACAGGGAAGAAATGTGAAAAATAATTTACAGAGCTGCCCTTGCTGGTAGAACGGCTGCATTGGAAGTTGGCTAGGTTTGCACACATCATGTCAAGGAATGGCACTGACCTCTCTGTAGCTGTCCACCTTACACAACCTCACATGCTCTGGTCTGATTTCACAGTGACAGCCCTGGGTTTGACATGCAGCTCACGACCTGTTACCTCCTCCTGCCTGAATGTAGCTGTGGTAGACACTCCAGCTCAAGGAACCCTGTTTCATCTCCTCCTTCTTCGTGAGCTGATGTTCCAGCACTAGGTGTAGGAAGAAAAAAAGAAATTGACATGTCTGCCAACCACCTGACCCTCCTCAGCACCCAGAGGAGCTCCTGGCTTCCATCCACTTCCAGTTTTTCCAATGAGGTTTAAGAGAAGTTAAGCAGCTTGGCCAAAGTCGCACAACTTCACATGCTGCAGCATGGCAGTTCACATGGAGCTTCCCTTTGCCACTGCCTGGTCTCAATGAGAAAGGCTGTGAGCTTCTGAAGATTGGGAACACACTTCGTTTCTGATTTCTTGACACTTGTGTTCTTAGCACTTCCTCTCTGTAAGTGTGTGCTAAGTGAACATCGGATGCATTGCAAAGCCCTTGCCCTGCTCTTCACAGGCCAGAATACCCCACAGCTTGTCCCTCTACGCTGGCCTCCGTATCCTTCAAACCCCCTAACCACCACTGTCCATACCCCACAGCCTTGCACCACTTGGCTGCGCATCACGTGTGTGATTGTTTAACATTATAGACAGCAATGAACATGGCCCAGCCTGGGTCCCAGGAAGAAATGCCAGGCCACGGGGGGTGGGGGGAGGAATCCAGGCATCTCCCACCCCATTGTCCCACCCCCCCACACACACCATTATCTGCAGCTTCGCTAAGAGGCTCTTCCTTGGAGATGGCCTGAAGGTGCCCTTCTGCCTGTGACTTCTCAGCTAGCTTTGCCGTTTCCTGCAGCAGGCCCTAGGGAGAACACGTGTTATGACTATGGGGTAAGAGGTTCCCCCCCAAAAATGGGGAGAGAGGGTAGGTGGGGTGATATGGGAGTTACCTGGATGGCTTCTCCCTGCATCTTCTGGAGGAAGTGAGTGAACCGTCCTTCCTTCTGCATTAATTCATTGTAGGTTCCATTTTCACAGATTTTCCCATCTTCTAGCAAAACAATCTGGTCACAAAACTTCAAGTACTAGACAGTCAGAAGAAAGAAGTTCTCTGGTAAGCACATGGAAAGCTGTTCAATTTTACTATTCATTAACAAAATGAGGCTTAAGCCAGAATAAAATAGTACTTGACATCACTAGATTGACAACATTTTAACAGTTGGACAACCTCAAGGGTTGGTGATGATCTAACGTAAAGAGAACTCCCCAAATGCTGGAGGAAGAAGAACAATTTGATCATATCTAGTAATATGAGAGATTCTTTTTTTTGAAGGATTGTAAACCAAACATTTGACTCCTAAATTTCACCTTTAAAAACACTTCAAAGGGCCAGTGCCATGGAATAGATTAAGCCTCTGCCTATAGCAATGGCATCCCAAATAGGGATCAGTTAAAGTCCCAGCTACTCCACTTCCAATTCAGCTCCTTGCTAATGCACCTGACAAAGCAATGAAAGATGATTTAAGTCTTTGAGCCCCTGCAACACATGGGAGACTCAGAAGAAGCTCCTGGATCCTGACTTTGGGTTGGCCCAGCTCTGACCATCGTGGCCATTTGGGGAATGAACCAGCAGATGGAAAATATCTCACTCTCCCTCTCACTTGTTTCTTTAACTCTGCCTTTCAAATAAAAAATAAAAACACTCTGAAACATGTATGCCAAGACATACAAAGAAATATTCATACTAAGTATTTTTTGTAAGAGTAAAAAAATGGGAAAAATTTTATTGTTCATTCTGCAGAAATAAGTTTTGGCATATTCAAATATTGGATAAATAATAGTAAGAATAAGTCAAGTTAAATATAGTCACATAGGAGATTTCAAAACCACAGCATTAAGTGTAAAAACCAAACTACCAAAGGACACACAAAAGAAAAATATATATATATGTGTGTGTGTGTGTGTGTGTGTGTATATATACTTTATATGTATATACTTGATATATATAAACTATATAAAGTTATATGAATAATACATATAAAAATGTATACATATAAAACTAAAAATATTAGAAGGAGGGGCATAGCAGGCAAAGCTTCTGCGTATAATGCCAGCATCTCAAATTGGTGCTAATTTGTGTCCCTGAGGCTCCATTTCCCATACAGCTCCCTGCTAATAGTCTTGGAAAAGTACTGGAAGAATGTGCAAGGGTTTGGACCTCTGTAACCATATAGGAGACCTGGACGAAGCTCCTAGCTCCTGGTTTGGGCCTGGCCTAGCCCTGGCCATTGTAGCCATTTGGGGAGTGAACCAGCAGATGGGAAATTCTCTCTTCCCTCTGCTCTCTTACTCTGATTTTCAAATAAATAAATAGTACATATTTTAAGTTATATATTCTTTGGGAAAAGAACTAGTGGGCAGAAGAAATCTCTCTCCATCTCTCTCTCTCTTCTTTCTCTCTGTCACTTATTTCTGTGTAGTTCAAATGAATGAATGAATGAATATTTTAAAGAGATAATGACTGAAGTCTGCACAGACCAATCTGGGCTCTCAGCTAGAGAGGATCATCTAGTTTATTACCAGGCTAAACACACACACTTGAGACATTTCGGTGGCCATTGTTGAACATGACACCCACATTGGAGACATTGTCCGCCAACATGCATGCCCTGGGGTCTGTCCACACTTCTTTTCTATATCATGAGATATGTTTCCCTCATTATCCCTTATTTACACACGTTTCCAACCCCGTTCTCATCTAGGAATTTCTGTGTCTACTTATTTAAGAGATAGAGAAGAGAGAGAAATGAGCAAAGGAAACTGGTTCACTCCCCAGTGCCCACAGCGCCAGAATTGTTAACTTGAAACTCAGTCCTGGTTTTGCACATGAGTGTCAGAAACCCAACTACATGAGCAGTCACCGCTGCCTCCCATGTCTGCCTGGGCAGGAAGCCGGAGTCAGGAGACACAGCCGGGTGACAGAAGCCAGGCACTAAGTCTGAGGACACTGGTGTCTTCACTGCTAAGCCAAATGCCTGCTCCCAACCCCATCCCAGGCCCTTTGAAATAAGATTGACTTGAATTTTCCTGCACTTCTTCACTGGACTCTGTTAGCAAAGCGTCTCTCTGTTAAAAAATGCAGCATGCCACCTTTGGCGTTTGATTTTTAAGGAGAGCAAGTGAGCAGGGTGAACTGATGGGTCAGCGATAAAATGTGGGTTGTCAGGAATGATTTTCAAAATCTTTTTAGAGCTCAAGTATCTTTTTATAAGAGTTATTTATTTATATGAAAGGCAGAGTTACAGAAAGAAGAGGCAGAGATCTTCCATCCACTGGTTCACTCTGCAAATGGCCACAACAACCAGAGTTGAACCAGTCTGAAGCCTAGAGCCAGGAGCTTCTTTTGAGTCTCCCATGTGGGTGCAGGGGGCCCAAGCGCTTGGGCCATCTTCTACTTCTTTGCCCGGTGCATTAGCAGGGAGCTGAAATGGAAGTGGAGAAGCAGAGATTCGTACTGGCATCCTTATGGGATGCAGAGTCACAGGTAGTGAGTTTATCTGATGTGCTACTGTGTCAGTCCTGATCTTAAATACAAGTAACAGAAGGAAGGGGAAAGTAAAGACATTGAGTCCAATTACCATTGTGTGAAACTCTCCAAAGAAAAGGACCTGTGGCAGGCAGTGCCAAACGTCTATTTCAGGGGCAGCTACTGGGCTCAACAGTGAAGTGGCCCTTTATGACACCTACATCCTATATTGAGTCTCTGGGATAGTGTCACTTCTGCCTCTGATACAGCACCTGAAAGGCAGCACACAATGGCCCAGGTCACGGAGTCTATGCCACCCAAATGACAGACCCATTTGGGTGGAGTTCTTGGTTCTTGTGGATATTTGGGGAGTGAGCCAGCAGAAGAAAAATCTATCTCTTTGTCTCTTTTCCTCTGCCTCTTTTTCCCCCCTTTCCAATAAAGAGAGAACTTAAAAATAAAGAAGGAAAAGAGACACCCATTGCATGGTAGCCATTATTTGAAAGAAAGCCATTGGACGTGTCTCCTCTTTTCAGAATGTTGAGACCAGGAAGTCTTTTTTTCTAAAGAGTTATTTATTTTTATTGCAAAATCAGATTTACAGGGAGAAGGAGAGACAGAAAAGATCTTGTGTCCTCTGATTCACTGCGCAAGCGGCCGCAATGGCTGGAGCTAAGCCAATCAGAAGCCAAGAGCCAGGAGCTGCTTCTGGGTCTGCCATATAGGTGCAGGGTCCCAAGGCTTTGGGTTGTCCTTGACCGCTTTCCCAGGGCACAGGCAGGGAGCTGGGCGGGAAGTGGAGTAGCTGGGATACAAACTGGCACCCATATGGGATCCCAGCACATGCAAGATGGGGACTTTAGCCACTAGGCTACTGTGCCTCACCCATGACCAGCAAGTTTTTATGAAAGATTCTCTGTGTGTCTGTGTGCCCATGTGTGTCCCTCTCTTTCTATTTCTCTGTGTTTCTCTATCTGTTCCTGTGTGGGTGTCTCCCTTCCTCTCACTCTCTGTCTCTGTGTGTCTCTTTGTCTCTCTCTCTCTCTCTCTCTCTCTCCTTCCCTTCCTCCCTCTCCCTCTCTCCTTCTTTCTTCCTTTCCTTCTTTCCTCCTTTTTCATAACTGGACATACAGGGGTGACACATACAATTCTGAGGATAAAGGAGACCTCCACATCTGGCTTCGGTTTTTACCATCCAGCTTCCCCATACAGGGGAAATGCAAGTTCTGTACCACACCCGCTGAATTGGAGAAGGTCTATTCCAAGAGCAAAGATCAGCCACCAGGAGTTGTATTGTCTATCACTCATGGCCACAGATCAACACCCCCTCCCATCTGGAGCGGAGATCACCTGCAGCTGGTGGGTCACCAGGACAACTGTCTTCCCCCTGAGTGTCTTCCTGATGCATTCCTGAAATATGTGCTTGCCCACGTGGGCATCCACGGCCGACAGGGGGTCGTCCAGCAGATAGAGCTGACGGTTGGAGTAGACGGCACGGGCCAGGCTGATCCTCTGCTTCTGCCCCCCGGAGAGGTTCAGACCTCGCTCCCCAATCTGCAAACAGACAGCAAAAACGCAATCACAGAGGTGGGCAGAGGTGACAGAGGGAACGCCTCAGTACAGCCCAACACAAAAATGCTTTTCAGAATTTTCGTAGTAGAAGAAAGTGATTTTTCATCAACGGAAGCGTAACAACTCCTACAGAATTTTTCCAAATCTATCAACTTCTCAGGAGGCATATTCACGCTCAAAGTTCACGCTTTCCCAAGAAACAGCATGGTCTTACACGGTATTCAGGTCTGAAATTGCAGGGGCTACACCTGTAGGTCAGGGGAGCTGTCCAAGGTTATTGGTACTGTGCACAAGTGCCCGACAGGCAGGTCAGCAGTGGCTGTGAGGGGCCTCACAGTTGACTTTTGGGTCCCCTGGCAGCTTAGCAATGCAGGCAAATGCGGGGTGGCCTGTCCTTCATCAGGCTCTGGGAAAGTGAAGGACTAATATCAGCCCTCATCCTCAGGCTACCATGAAGTTTTGAGGTCTCTGTAGAGAAGAAACAGAACTAAAAATGTAGCAGGGTGACCTCTGGCCATTGTTCTACGTACAGGTCATCACTGTATGATGTTGGGCAAGCAACCAGGCCCAGTTTCTCCATTCATACAGTCATTCAACAAACACTGATTAACTGCTGAACTAACACCCACCCTGGGCCAGGCACTGGGCAGTCCTGTGTGTGTACTCTAACCTCCAAATAACTGATGCGATCAGTTCTCCTCCTTAACACGCCAGAGCTTGTTGTTCCTACTGAAGGAGACTTGACCTGCCTGCCCTCAAGCACTAGGCATCCCATCATTAATTGAAAGACAATAAAGGGACCACCCTAGTAGGGCTATTGTGATGCTCTCCTGTGGGCACCCTTTTAATTTCTTAGAGCGGTACCACATTGACAAGGTGCATTCAGTAGTCCTCCAAGCTGATGGGACAGGAGGGAGAGGGGAGATGGAGTCCTTCCAGGGGCTTGTCTGAGGTCACACAGTGGTGACCTGCAGGCAGAACAGTGGCCAGAAGTCACCCTGCCACCTTTTCAGCCCTGTTTTCTTCTCTATGAAGACCTCAACACTTCACAGTAGCCTAGGGATGAGGGATGAGACTTGTCCTTCACATCCCCAGAGCCTGATGAGGGTCGGGCTAGCCTGCATCGGTAAGGAAAGTGCTGAAGCAGAAGCCAAGGGAGAAGCATGGGCTGCTTTAGAGGAAGCAGGGAGGCAGCCCAAATGCAAAAACACCAGTATCACAACAGAGCCCCCGCTCACCTCTGTCAGGTCCCTGAAGGGCAGCATTTCCAGGTCCTGGCTCAGGGAACAGCAGTGCAGCACCTGCAGGTACCTGCCAAGAACAGGGAGCTGGAGGGCTCAGGTGGTCAGACCTTTCCAGGAAAGCTCCAGAATTCCAGGTTGGGAAATAGGAACCTGCTCTTGTGCTTCATGATAAACCCCTGGGAGCACTTTTATGCCCCTTCGTGTTTTGTTTTTGTTTTAAGATTTATTTGAAAAGCAGAGAGTAAGAGAAAGAGAGATTTTCCATACGCTGGTTCATTTCCCATTTGGCCTTAAGGACCATAACTAGGCCAACTGTTCTTCTGGGTCTCCCACACAGGTATGGGGACCCAACCATTTGGACCAACTTCCATTACTTTCCTAGCTGCATCAGCTAGATAAAAACTTGAGCAGCTGGGACTCGAACCAGCATCCATATGGGATGCCAGTACCGCAGGCAAGAGCTTAGCCTCAATGCCTGTCCTTCCCACACTTGTTTCTTTTAAATATATATACCTGTTCTCAGCAAATATTTGACAGGCTAGATGGGGAAAAGGCCAGGTCACCTTTGACTATTTTTTTTTTTTTGGCTTTTTGCCAAAAAAGAAGGTTCTTGTGTGTGTGTTTATTCAGAAATAATCTGCTGGGCAGACTTTGGCACACTGGCATATCAGTTTCAGGAACCTGTACGCTTATGGACATGGGGCTGTGGATTGTTCAGGGAAGGGGGTACAGGATCATGCAGGAGACAGGACCCCTGAAGGGGTAGGTTACAGGTGAGGACTGACAAACACTAACCAGGCCACAGCACCTGTAGGCCTGCAGAGAATTTCAAGTGCCATATAGGAGGATGGAACAGAACAGGTTGGACAACTCTCCTGGCTAAGCCTGGCAGCAAGTGTCTGGGTGAGTGGAAACACTAGCATGGATTCAGTCAGCCAGTGGATTTTCTCAACCTTGAAGCAATGAAATCAACAGCCCCTTGGAACCATTGAAACCACTCAAGAGATACCCTTGGAACATTCTTTATCACATCCAAGTTTCTAAGACAACACCAAGTAGACATTTCCCATTCCCAGGTATTGCAGTTTGGCAGCTGGGAGCAGTCCCCTCTCCCTCCCTTGCTTCTCCCCCACTCCTCCCCAGAAATAGGAGAAAAGGGAAGAAAAGGAAAATTGGAAGCACTTGTCCCACCCATCTTTCCCCTTACCTCAACCATCCCCACCCTAATCAGAGGTCCTCATGAGCATGCATCCTTGTCCATTATGTAAATAATATTAACAAAGTAAGTTAAACTTAAAAAATAGAAAAAAGGAAATAATTTACCCTAATATGCATGTGTGCTTCATTTACAGTTCTCTATTGTTTCAATTTGCTGTGGGATTTTACTACAAGACTGCACAACAAATTATTTAAGCAGTGCCCGGTGACAAACATGTGGGCTGTTTGTTCTCTTTTGCTCCTGTGAAAAACGCAGTGTGAATATTTTGTATGTAAGTGTTCATGTGGGTAGGTGACAACATCTTTACATTAAGCACATAGCAGTATTTTTGCTAAGTCAAAGGATCACTGCATTTTCGCTTTTGACAAGTGTTTTGAAACTATTCAGTGAGCACCATTTGTCTTAGAGCAGTGACAAGATTAGAGCTTTGCTTAGGACAGTGGCCCAGAGATGGAGGACAGGGTGGGACAGGACAGATTCAGGGGACAGTTTGCACAAGAAACCACAGACTGGAACAGGAAAAGGAAAAAAAGTAAGAAATAAAACAAGAGGTGTTGAGCAGACAGGCTCATCAGAGTGGCAACCAATTTGATGTGAAAGACATTGGAAGTAGTATCAGTTTGGATGATGTCGTTAAATATGGGAAGTGGAGCAGGGTGCTCATGAGTTAGCACTGAACACAACTTTGAGCTCCCCAGGGTCTCAGCTGACTCATCTGGGAAGTGGATATGGCACTAAGATTTCTCTCACAGTAACGAGGAAACACCTGTAGGAATACATGTGTTAACAGGTTTCACATGGCTACCAGCACGTTTGGAAGAACCTGCCCCCATCAGTCACTTACCCCAGAGTGCCCCAGTGCCTCCCATAAACTTACCGTGCCTTGTCGTACTGGCCTCCCATGAGGATGTTCTCCCTGATGCTGCCACTGATGATCCAGGCCTGCTGGGGAACATAGGCCAGGCTCCCGTGTACCCCTACAGAGCCCTCGAGCAAGTGCATCTGCAGCAGAATGAATCCAACCTCAGGACCAGGACAGGGCCAGGGGGAGGGACCCTGCTGGCTCAGCAGCCACACTACCCTTCAGGATTCTGCAGTTCTCCTAGACAAAAGAGTCACCCTGAACCTGAGCCTCGTTGGGCCTCCTGCAGTGGGTCTGAGGGAATGGCCGTGAAAATGTGTGGAAGGAGATCCTCTGAGCTAGGACTGTATCCAAGGATCCCCCTGAAGACTTCCTATGGTTTCTCCTCTCATGTCCCCACTCCCACAGTCCCCAGCAGCCAGGGCCTCCCTGGTTCACAGTGCAGACTGCAAATATCAGGCCATTTCTGTCCATGCTTAGGCACTGCAGAATTACATTTGTGAGGCATAATAAGATTTTCATGTTAGATGGCAACATGGACTTCTTTTTGGACATTATGAAGTATTTAGTTGAACACGTATCATAACCACTGTAATTTAAAATAGTTCTATGAAGTGTGTCTCTAGATAGATGAAGGACATATGCAAATGGCACCAACTATTGAATAGAGGTAGTGAGTAAAATTAGCCCCATGTTTCCCCAGGTTCCACACCCATGGATTCCACCAACTGTGGATAGAAAACATTTGGAGGAAAATGTCACAGGACCAGCACCATGGCATAGTAGGTGAAGCTTCTACTTGGGGTGCTAGCATCCCATATAGATGCCAATTCAAGTCCTGGCTGCTCCAGTTCTGATACAGCTTCCTGCTAACATGCCTGATAAAGCAGCAGAAGATAGCTCAAGTTTTTGAGCCCCCACATCCATGTTAGAGACCCTAAAAAGCTCCAGGCATCTGGCTTCAAATCAGCCCAGTTCCAGCCATTGCAGCCATTTAGGGAGTGAACCAGCGGTTGGATGATCTCTCTCACCTGTTTTCTCTGTAAATCTGCCTTTCAAATAAAAATAAACAACTGACAAATCTTAAATAACCCAGTATAAAAAATTTAGAAAGAAAATGACACATCTATACTATATACATACAGAATTTTTTTCTTACCACAATTCCTTAAACAATGGAGTAGCACAACTATTTGCATAACACTCACATCATATTACATCATGAGGCATCCAGAGCTAACTAGAAGTATCGTGGTGGCTGTGTGTAGCTTGCATGCTAAGCCAGTCCCCTCAGTGACTGGGGCATGCTTGCTATGGGTCTTCACTGCAGTGATCTTCCTGTTTCTGTGTGACAAGGTCAAATACTCATGTTGAAAACAGGAGAGACCATTCCCTTGCTCCCTGCCATCCCAACCCCCACAGGGCCTCAATATCCCTGCTATTTTTCAGATATTTTACTTTTGATTGGGAATCAGGCTTTAGTTAATAAAACAAAACTAAAATGGAATCTCAAGACAGCAGGTGTATGACTCCGCTGTTAGGATGCTGTATTGGAGAGTTTAAGTTCAAATCCAAGCTTCATTGCTGGTTCTAGCTCCCTGTAAATGCACACTCTGGGAAGAAGCAGATGAAACTCAGATAGCTGGGTCCCTGACAGCCAGGTGTGAAACTCCAGGCTCCTCCTGGCTTTTTTCTGATGCAGTCCCAGCTCTTGCAGGTATTTGGGGGAATAAACCAGTACTTCTCTTTCACTTCCTGCCTCTCCCTCGAGGTAAATAAAATCAAACACATACTAACTTTAAAATAGGAATAAAATTACCTTTTGCTTCCCTTTATTGGAAGGAAAGTGCTTTAACTGTGTGCAGAGGAAGCTGTTAAACACTGACCACAGAGAAAGGGGGCCTTGCACAAGGCTGCTCCAAAACACTGCTGTGATGAGAGCTTCCACCCTGGCTCACACCCTTCCTGCAACATGACCTTGGGCGAGTCACCTCTCTGAGCCTCATCTATAAGTGGGTCCCAAAGAGTGTGTCCTGCTCTTGGGGTTGGTAGCAAGGTTAACCGGAAAAATGGAAAGCTCTAGTCCTGATGCACAATCAACTGCTGGATTACTTTTTTTTTTTACTGGAACCTTCCTTCTCCCCAGGTATACAGAAGGTGAGTGGAGGCAGTCAGGCATAGGCACAGGGGTGGAAGGCACCACATTGATGTGATGGGAGACAGTTGGCATTGGCACCAAACCCATCATATCCCTAGGAGGTGATAAGTTGGGCTGTGCACACTTGAGAGAAGGAACTGAGTGGAGCAAGGTCAACTGGTAGCTTTCCTCACAAGGCAGGAAGCAGGGCTGATGGCTGCAGAAAGAAGAGCGAGCAGAGAGATATTCCGGGAGGTGGTGAGGCTGGGTGCTGCTCAGGGAGGTCCCTTCCTGGTTGTGGCCATGAACACACAGCAAGGATTGCAGGAAGCAGCGTGATCCCAAGGTGATGAGCAAAACGGTAGACTGGCTATGAAGCTGGGCTTAAAAGTACCCATGGAAAATGGAATCGAGGGTTCTGATCTTATAGGCAAGGGCACCCAGGAGGCAAGCAGATTCTGCTGTAGGCTCGTAAGCAATGCATCCCTCTCCCTCCATATATCATTTCACTTCTGATGCCATCCCACTCCTTAATGGGATGAGTTTGCTTCCATGGGAAGATTTTATTATTATTATTATTATTTTATTGAAAAGGCGGATATACAGAGAGGAGAGACAGAGAGGAAGATCTTCCATCCAATGATTCACTCCCCAAGTGACCGCAATGGCTGGAGCTGGGCCAATCCAAAGCCAGGAGCCTCTTCCAGGTCTCCCACGCAGGTGCAGGATCCCAAAGTTTTGGGCCTTCCTCGATTGCTTTCCCAGGCCACAAGCAGGGAGCTGGATGGGAAGTGGAGCTGCCGGGATTAGAACCGGTGACCATTTGGAATCCTGGCGCGTTCAAGGCAAGGGCCTTAACCACTATGCCATCGCGCTGGGCCCGATGGGAAGATTTTTAATAACAAACCAAGCTCTGCAATACACTGCTATCATTATGGAGAGCAGGTGTGTTGAGGGGAGGGCAGGGGGCATGGGTTTGGAGTTCCAAGTGCTAGCTCAGGGTGGAGAGAAATTATCCCAGCAGAGGGCATACCTCTGGGCACAGGTACAACCCATTCCACTTATGAAAGTCCTGTTTGCTCAGACCCCCTGTGAGACAGAAGGCAGGTGAAGGAGCCTTCCCCAGGAGCTGGAGGCTTGGAGTGGGTGGATAACCTGGGGTAAGAGGGGCTGCAGGCCACTTACCTCCCCAAGGACAGCTGACAGCAGGCTGCTCTTCCCACTCCCTGTGCTGCCGCAGATCCCCACCAGGGAACCCTGCAAGGCCATGTAGAACACTCAGGCATGGGGATATCACAGCCCCGCCATTCTTCCCTGGACTGTCCATTGTTCAGGAGCTCAGTGACAACCAGGAAATAAGAAACCTCAATCCAGGACAGCATCTACTCTGGGGTCCTAGGAAAGTCATTTAGCCTCTCTGAGCCTCAGTCTCTTCATCTGTAAAATTGGGATCGGGAAAATGACCTCATAAAACTCTCTCTCACACACACACACTCACTTATCTACTCACTTCCTCCCTCATTCATTCATTCATCTGTCCATCAGATAGTGAATGTATGGGGGCTGTTGCCTGGGCGCTGGAGAGGGCTGTGGTGAGAGGTGGCTGCATGGGGGAACAGATGTTGGGGCAAAGCTGACAGATTTTGCTAATTGGCTGGGAGGCCGGGAGGGGTGCAAAGGAACCCCTGGAAAGAAGGTGGTGACATTGCATGAGATGAAGACTGTGTAAACTAAGATCTTGTTTCACTTGGAATGCTTGGGAGGACATCCAAGAGTGAGGTTAAATAGGCAATTGAGTCTGGAGCTCAGAGGAGATGTCAGGAATAGAGGTGACAAGACAGAGCCGACATTCAAAGCCCAGTGACCGGAGATGGTCGCCAAGGGAGAAGGTCACCTATTGACACCTGTTACTATTGAATATGAATGCCGTTGCTAGATATTAGATGTGCTGTCTAATATGGTAATGCCTATTATATGATTATATGGTTATTATGAGGATCAATGTTTGTTCTGCCTATGTCATCATTGTCACTATTCTGTATTTATGTGTCTCTATACGTAATCGAGAAAAGCGAAAGTAAAAGTGCCACAAGAGCCAGGTAGGGCGAATCTACAGAATAACAAGGTTACAACATGCCATGTAGAAGTTAACACACACTGGGAATATGACAAATGCTAATTTAGTCTCCTGCTCCTTTTCTTTCTCTTGTCCCTCCAACAGACCAGCACACAGTAGTCAAAGTATTCTGGGGCTTGCCTGTACTCCGAGAATAACAGCTGATCAATGAATCCATACGGTAGTGTAAAAGATATTCTACATCTGCCGTCTGTGTGAATTCTGAAGGGTTTGGGGGTGGGTAATTTTGAAATGAAGCAATAGGGTGCCTAGCTAAGCCCTGAGCCTGAGGCTCTGAACTGACAGTATGTTTGCTTGGGCTAACCAGGCTACCTGTGACACCACCAGGTTTATCTTGCGCAACTCTGGGCCCAGCCTGTCCCTTTTGTCCTCTGGCTTGAGGGCACCTAAATGGGGCTGAGCTTCGGCCTTCGCCACAGCAGTGTGTCCATTCTTCTCCAGTTCCAAGGCTTCATTGGCCATCCCAGCACAGATAAGTTGCCATGACAACGTGGCCTCCTCTAAAACCAGGGCTTTGCTGGGGTCATGCAATGCTTGGACATAGGCAACACGGTCCTCCTGGAGGAAAAACTTCTGTAAAGACAAAATGCAAGGAGGGGAATGAGAATTCCATGCTTTGGTTCCGTGGAAATGTGCACCTTGGCTTAGTGAACATCTAACAGACAAGGAAATTTGAAAGTGGGATAACCATTAGGAGACAACCAGGTTCTGCTAATGGAAACCCTATGCCAGGATTTTCTAGCTCTACACCGCTGGATCACTCTTCCTCATCAGCATACCCATGTACCCTCAGTTGACCAGGGTCTAATCAACACTGGCCTCATTCCAAGGGATATTACACAATGACCTACAGGATTACTGTGTAGTTTTTTTTTTTCCTTAATGTATGTGTATTTAGAAAAGTTCTGCCCAGATGTCACACTGTGGAAAATATTTTGGGTCATACATTTCATAATATGCCCATTGACAGGTCCTGTCTCCCTTTGTGCTTCTATCTCCTTACTTGCAAAACACAGGAGAATTAACAACAAAAGGGTGAGTGGGACACACACCTGAAGATGCACATACAAAGAGATCTAGAAGGACACTTGACATTCTAGACTTTCTTGCCTCCTCAGAGCTAAGAGGGTAGCGTCTTCAGCTCTGCTCACCCCTCAGGTAAACCCATGCTTGGGGATGGAGGTAGAAGGGAGGACTAGGCACTCCCCAGGGGAGGAAGACAGACACAGGTTCCTGATGCACCTGCTAAGAAGGTAGTAAAGGCAGCTGATAAGCAGAGAACTCTTCTCTGTGTGACCAGACAAGCCAAGTTGATTCTAGCCTCAGGGTTCCACGTAGCCATGAGCACCCAGTTCAAAGGCCACAGTAGCCTCCAATCCTTCCAATACACACTCTGGAAACATCACAGAGTTTTGATGGCTTCTTAGCTCACTCTGAGATCGGATATTGTCCTCTTGGATCATTAATTTACCTGCTAATTATCTGTTTCTAATATCAAGCCGGATTTCACTAAGAGCAGGGAACCCTGGTCGTGATGCTCAATGTAGTATTTACAGTGCTAACATGGGCAGATCCTCAACAAACATCTTTTTGAATACATAAATGAAAAGGTAAGTAAATGACATAACTGGGGACTACACATGCTTATTTTTAAAAATAGGTTTTGCTAAGCTGTCTTTACTTTTGTATGCTTTATTCCAAAAGAGACAGAAAGGGTATTCCCCAAATGCCTACAATTGGTGATCATGGAGTCAGTAGCCAAGAACTCAGTGTAGCTTTCCATGTGTGGGTGGTAGGAACCCAATTACTTAATCCATCACCTGCTGCCTCCTAGGGTCTGCACTGGCAGGAAGTGGGAATTGGGAGCTGGAGCTGAGAACATGGGAGCTTTAGGGGGAAATCGAACCAAGGTACTGCAATAAGAGATGCTAGTACTTTACCTGTCTTTGCTGCTGCCCAAATGCTTGCTCCCACATGTATCTAAAAATGAGATGGCTCAAAGATGTCTTAAAAATTGGTTTAGGTGAACACTTTCAAATTGAACATCTTGTTGAGGCAAAACTTACCATGTGAATAAGAGATGTCATCCATTTCACAGTTGTTGAATGTGAAGTAAAACACAGATTGAGAGCATGGGGCAGGTTGTAGCAAACTGCACCCCGACAGCCCACTTAAACAAACAGCTCTCACTTTCGCCCCAGCCACTTATCGAATGGGAGACACACTGTCCCAAGATCTGTTTGGAGAGTGGGCACCAACCTGGTCCATGTGTCACATGCAGTGCCCACAGCAGCCCAGTCACAGAAGGGTACTGAGCTAGCCAATCTCTCTGTGTACCCAGGCCATGTTCTGTCTCAGCCAGAGGCATGTTCAAGATGCATACACAGGGTACTGAGGGCAAAGGTGCACGGAGGCAGAGGATAATGCAGCCACTGAGGACTTACCTTGAACCTCTTGACCGCAGGTTTGGAATTGGCGAAGCCCTTGATGATGAAGGGCATGATGAACACGGACAGCCGCAAGGGGTTCATGATGGCCACGGTGATGAAGGCCTGCAAGAAAAGCCGGAGGAGGCAGTGAGAGGCACAGCCTTTGCTTCCTCCAGTCCCAGGGATCTCTAACCCTGGGCCTCAATCCAGAAGCACCCTGTGCCTCCCAACAAGCAATCCCTTTATTTGGCAGAGGTCAAACTGCTATTTGGAAACCTGGGAGAAGGGGCAGGGAGAGTGCCCATCTTAGTCTTAGAACCAGGACATCTAGCCCTCTTTGCCACTTAACCACTGGGTAATTCTGTCATTCTGGGCATGTTACCACCCACTAGGCTCAGATTTCTTCAGGAACAAAAACCATATAGTTTTCCCAGAAACAAAGTTGGGAAAACACTCAGAATCCATGTGAGGGAACCTTGTCCACTGTCAAAGTAACCTGAGACTCCATTACTGCTGTGGAGATGGTGTTCCTTCTTTGCCTTTGATGATGGTCCTTTCTAACATCCCATTCTCCTTGCCCTTCCTGGCTAACCCTCGCCTCACTGTGACCATAGCTAACCACAGCAGGCTCTTAGGATCCCAGAATGTGGCCTCCCAGAGAACCCCACAGTCCACGCCCATTACTACATCTTTCTACTTCCTACCAAGCCCAGAGATAAACTCTAAAGGAGTACGAAGTCCTGAGTCTAATTCTACCTGGTGTGACCCAGAAGTCCCCCTGAGTCTGTGCCCCCAGGCCCTCTCAGGGGTATTTCTCTGGCGCAGGCCTGAACCAAACAGAAGTGACAGTTGCCTAGAGCACAGACCTTGACTCCAGACTCTGAAATGCTCTCTCTACGTGTTTCATGTGCAATCTGCTGGGCTTCCTGGCTGAACAACCACCTGTCCAAAAGCTGAGCCCTGTCTCATTCTCTTCAAAGAAGTGGAAGTTATAATCCTGAAGCACAGGTGCTGAGTCCCGGGGTCCAGGTCAGACCACAAAGGGAAAGACCAAAGAGGCTACACTTTTCAATCTGAAATGTATTTCCATGGGCCTTATTTGGGGGTCAGAGAAACTCCTCCATTTGAGACTCTCAACCTGAAGAGTTCTCTGGGAACAGCCAGGGCTGTAATCACACATGCTAATGACCCTGCTCCCCTTCCCCTCACCCTCCCGCTGCCCAGGATTCTGCTGTGCCTCCCTGCCACAGCTTCTATCCAAGGCACATCACCTCCTTAGATGGGCTGAGACAGAACACTTGAGCATCTGCAAAGTCTGGACCATCACAGTCAGTGTGGATAACAGTCACTTGTAAAGTGTCCAGGCCTTTGAAAAGACCTAAGAACAGTCCCCAGTACAGTGCAGACAAGGGAAACACTGAAGAGACTTACTAAGGAGGCTGTGAGTTTGAATTCTAAGTGTATGTGGGCGAGAATCATGACTGTAATGGACACTGTCGGGGAGATAAACAAGGTGCTGGTGACCAGGCTCTGGATAACCCCACTCTTCTCCAAGAGTTTCTTTTCTCTTCTTCTGAGGTCTGGGTTAAAAAAAAAGAAAAACAGCACTCTGAAAAATAACCATAGGAACATTCTCTATAGACCATAGCACAATCCTCAAAACATGAAAGAGATCCCACACCTCACCCAAGAGGCTGGGTCCAGCCATGACATCATTACATTCTGATCAGAAAACTGGAGTTTCCTTACCTTTAATTTTTGTTGCAAATGGCTTTTCCCAGGCATACATCTTCACCAGCTTAATGAAAGTGAGGACTTCACTGGTGATGCGGATGCGCTGGTCACTGACCTGAAATGTCTGACTCTGTATCTTCACCATCGTACTGGTCAGGAATACCTAGAGTCAGGAGGTAGCAGGTTGATTGCTATGCAAGAGGTGTACCTCACCAAGGCAGGAATATGCAGTCTGAGCAACCAGGAGTACAATTTTGTGTTGTTTAATGATGGGGGTACTTGCTGAGAAATGCATGGTTAGGTTATTTTGTGATCATGCAAATACACATGGCAGAACAGACTTCCACAAGTCTAGGTGGAATAGTTCATCCACTCACTGTAGCCTCTTGATGCATTCAGAGGCAGATACACACCAGGGGAATGATGCTGCTATTAATGTGACATTTCAGTTATACAGTAAACATTTTTTATATAAGTAGGAAGAGTATACACCAGGGGCATGGTGCAATGACTCAGTAGCTAAATCCTCACCTTGCAAATGCCGGGATCCCATATGGATACCGGTTCATATCCCAGTCGCTCTACTTCCCTTCCAGTTCCCTGCTTGTGGCCTGGAACCCTAGTGTGAGACCTAGAAGAAGGCTCCTGCCTTTGGATCAGCTCAGCTCCAGCCACTGCAGCCACTTGGGGAGTAAACCAGTGGACGGAAGCTCTTTGTCTCTACCTCTCCTTCTCTCTGTAAATCTGCCTTTCCAATAAAAATAACCATTTTTCAGATCATGTTCCTGTCAAGAAGTGACACCTGACTGTACTGCCAAAGGCAGGCTCTAGACACAGGTTGAAGACCTGGCTTTAACTGCATGGAATAAAGCCACAGACTCCCTGGTCCCTATGAAGGTGTCCCAGGGAAGCCTGTCCAGCCATCACTGGTCTTTGGGTCCCAAGCTAGGCTAATATGTGGCTCCTTTGCCCCAAACACTAAACTCTGCCACAAGTGTAATCACCTTCTGATGAAAGTACCTATTCAAGAGGAAAACATTCCACTTCAGTACTTTAGAGCACACATAAGCCAACAGCCCCATCTGTTTGGCCCACCTGAATCTTCAGGAGCAAATTTGTATCCCTTTTCCCATTAGACTGTGCTGTGCCAAAGGTTAAATGTCATCTGCACTAATTCTGGATAAAAGGGAAGAGAAATCTCACACAGAATTAGCATTGTGGCACAAAAGCTTAAGCTGTCATCTGCAACACTAGGTCCCATATTCAAGCACTGGTTTGTGTACTAGTCTATCTGTTTTCAATCTAGCTCCCTGATAACATGCCTGGGAATGTAGCAATTGATGGCCCAAGTAACCACATGAGAGACCCAGATGAGTTCCTGCCTCCTGGCTTTGGTGAAGCTCCAAATGCTGCAGATATTTGAGGAGGGAACCAGTTGAAAGAATCTTTTTATTCCTGTTTGTCTCCGCCTTTAAAATAAATAAAATATCACCTGTAATTTGGTACCCAAATGTTGTGGCCGGAGAAATTTGAGGTAGGAACTGAAGATGAATCTTTACCACTACTGTAAAAGTCAATAAGATCTAGCATCTGCACTTTGAGAGCCCTGAGAGTTCTGAGAATGCTCTAAATCAGATGGGTGGCAAAGACAGACATACCTCCAATGGGAAGACCAGGAGGTAACACGCAGTTGCAATAAGCGCGGTGGGACCAAGGGTGTAGTAGGCAGCAGTGGTACAGGTGATCAGCAGTGCACAGGAAATAAACACCAGTGGGCCAAAGTTCACTGCATCAAACAGGTGGTTTATGTCACTGGTGAAGAAGCTGATGGCCTGTAAAATAGTAAGCTCTTGGGCATGGGTATTGCCTTTCCAGGGACCCAGGAAGAGTGGTACCACAGTGTATATTTTATATTAGAACAATCAAGTTGCAGAATACCACACAAAAAGTAGCACTATTTATATAAAAATGTACATTTCCCAAACAATTTGTTTGTAGTGAACTTATGGATGTATCCAAGTGTACTTTAAAAGGTTTGGAAGTACACAAACAAAATTGGTAGTGAGTACAGGGGAAGTGGCTAGATGTACGGCACCCTCTGTATAAGCTTAATGCTGTTTCTAAGGACAATGTATGCGGGGAAGGGGTAAAATTTTAAAAAACATCTTAAAATGAACTGAGGATGGTATCTGGAGATATCTAAAACAGCTAACCTGCATCTTTTTTTTGTTTGTTTTTGCTTTTGTTTTCTGTTTTTGTTTTTGTTTTATTAATTACATTGCATTATGTGGCACATTTTTATATGCACTGGGATTCCCCCCACCCCTCCCCAAACCCTCCCCCCACAGTGGATTGTTCCACCTTATTGCATTTCCATAATTCAAATTCAGTTGAGATTCTTTCATTGGAGGTATTTACCAAGCATACAGTCCAGCATCTTATTGTTCTGGTAAGTTCAATAGTTTCTTGGTGAGACCATCTCTGGTCTGAAGGTAGAGCCAGCAGAGTATCATCCCAATCAATTAAAAGCCCCAACATAATATTTACAACCAATTACAACATTATGGCATTAATTGACATGGTATTGAATAACCAATATGTTAACAGGAAAATGCAGGTTCTCAACCACAACCTGTGACTTCTTCATAGACATTTCCATTTTGGTTTACATTCATCTGTGTTCTATACACCTTAAAATGGCTATAGATTGCCATTCAGCTGTCTCCTGTCTATTTTAGTTTTAGTATTTAGCAGTTTATAGCATTGATGCATGGTTTCTCTGAACCTGGCTGTTTTTTGGGTAGTCTAACTCTATAACAAGACATATGTCAACAGTTTAGGTGAACAGTTATAGGAGGGGTGTGCAGAGAAATCTTCAACACTCCAGTGAAGAGTAACTAATTTTTGTGTCCCACCCAGTGAGTTATAAGTGCATCTCTGCTGTTTCCTGTCTGTTTCTAAGCTTTCCTTGTTATTCTCTGTCTATCTATTCTAGTTTGTTTGTTTGTTTTGAGGGGTTTCTGGAGCGATCCTGATGGTCATTACAAGAGAGAGGGTGGGGACCCAAAGTTGGAAGCAGGCACGGACCAAAGAAAGCTCCTCTCCCTAGTCCCGAAGGAAGTTTACTGTTCTTCTGTTTCTGCAGACCGCTCAGGGATCCTTAACCTGGATCTTGAATGGACTTTTACAATGGCAGGGGTTGGAGGAAGGGTTGAGGAGCCCGGAGGGTTTGGGGACTGGAAGTCAGTCCAGCCAGAATGAGAGAGGGAAGTCAAGTTAGGGCTAGAAGACAGGCTTTAGACAGAGCTGAGACTGAAAGGGGCCGATGTCAGATCTCTATGGAGTTGGACTTGAGGCTAAGAGCCAAAGCCTTTTTCATAAATGCAAAGGACCCTTTCAATGTACAAATAATCTGTGCTCCTCAGGCAACTGGTAAGCCTTAAAAAACTAGAGGAATCTAAATTAAATATATAAAATTGTAATACTGCTCATGCTTTGGGGTTCTAAGTGTTGGTGTTACGTGGTAAGGAGAGCAGAAAAAGGTCCTACCAAGGATCCAGCAGGTGCTCACCTCTCTCTGATGCAAATAAGAAAAGGCAAGCTCAGAGGAGTCATCTCTGAAGGCTTTGCACTTGTCCCCCACTGCTCTCAGTAGCCTGCTGGTTCAGGGCATATGCATTCCAAGTGCATTGTTTTTGGTTTTATCCCTGGGGCTCAGAACAGAATTGCTCAGACAGGTCCCAGTTACTATTTATTGAATGAATGTAAAAATCATCTCAAAGACCCCCAAAATGCAAGAGCAGCTTGCTGAGTGTGTGTACAAGGATGTCTAGCTGTTTTCATAACCCAAAAGCAACTGCTGATGGCTGCCCAAGGCTCAACCCAGGGATTACGTTCTTATTCTTCTCCTTCTCTTAACTCCTCTTCTCCTTCCCCAGGTTCAGTCCCCAGGGTGGTGACACCAAGAGGAAGGGTAGGGAATGATGCCCTGGTTGTGCAGCCCTAGGTACCTACCTCCCCCGAGGTGATGCGTGTTAGGGACTTGGACCTCATGAGCTTCTCAAAGGCAAGGGAGCAAACAGCCGTGCGAAACCGGATGCCTGTGTGCTGGTTGACAATCCAGCAGGAGCTCAGGCTCAAGGACTTCAGACACTCGATCAGAAAGAGGCTGAAGCAGAGCCCCACCCTGTGGATGATGCTTCCTGACTCATCTTGGGAAGATTCTAGGATCCTGGGTATGATCAGCACCTGAAAGAATACAAAAGTCTGAATTGTTTGGATCCTCCTAAGCCTTGTTTCAGACACACACTTGATATTGTGGAAAGAAGCATTGGGAGGTTGGGGATTTGTCAAGGGATCACAAAAGAACAAAAAACAAAACAAAAGAAGGTACAATCCTATTCTCAAGAAGCTCAGAGTCCATTTGAAAAAGAAGACTTAGGAATTCAACTGACTCAGACCATAATCCCACCTCTTGCAGCCAGAATCTGGTCCTGACTGCCGATGGGTGGGACACACAAACAGGCTCATACGGGAGAGAGTAAGTGACTGTTTGCAAAGATGTGGACAGAATTTGGGAACCCCAACCAAAGATGGTGGAGCACCCAGGAGCAAGCAACAGCAGGCAATGGTGACCTCCACAGCCTTAAGGGGCAAGGAGAGGGTGCAGTTAATGGAATCCAGATAGGGGTGTCCTGGGACAGGGGTCCCTGATAGGAGCTCTGATCACCAACCTCCAGCTCAGGAAGAAGCAACCTGCCCGGTTTCATCCCTTCCTCCTGGCTCCTGTTAGCATTTCTCATTGACCAAACACAGAAGCAAAGGGTAGGGAGGCCCTTTCATGTAATAAGATGTATGCATGTCCCACACTTTGAGCACAGGGCAGAGTGGAAAATGATGAAGGGGGAAGAGATATAGAAGGGCAATGGAGATCACCAGCATGAAAACATGTTTGTGCTGTCATCACCTGTGATTCCTTCCTAACCCACATCCACTCTCCCCTTGGACAGTGACGGTGCCTCAGTTCTCTTGTTAGGAGGATCTCACCTTCCCCCGCCCAGCCCTGTAGTCTAGGATGAGTTGTCAATCAAGGCGCTCCACCTTCTCTAGTCACCAGATGGGCATGTGACTCCCATGGGCACACTGGATGCTTTCTCTAAAAGCAGAGGACCTGTAGGATGGGAGACCATCAGAGCCCACTCATCCCAGCCATGGCACACAAGGACACTGCTTCCTGCTGCTTAACCTCCTTAAGCTGCTCAGCTACTTCCCAAAGCAGCTAGCATGCACTGGGCTAGACCATGCTGCAAGTGTTTTGTGTACTTATTTAAAGGTATTACATTCTCTATTTGAAAACTCTTACACATTGAGGGTTTTCACAAAGTCTATCCCTGAGGGTAGCATGGATCTTCCTGAGGAAACCAAGGCACAGATAGGACAATTAGGTTGCTCAAAGTCAGTGGCAGGGCCAAGGTTTAGCTAGAGAGATCATAGTCTTCACTCCTATGCTATACTGACCCCCAGAAAGGTTTTTATTCTCTGGGTAGCAGCTGAGAGACAACAATATCTTCAGCTCCTGGCATGGGCTTGAACATGTCCCAGTATTACTTTCAACCTCTCAAGTCTGGAATCCTTCCAAGCCATGTTAAGTCCACCGCTCACCGGCCCGAGCATGCTCAGAATTCCAAAGCAGCAGCCAAGAAGCACATCTAGAGTAAATCTTGTTCTCTGGAACCTCAGCATCACACGAGGCATGGAAGCTTTTTCAGACCCGTGCCTGGAGACCTCTTCTTCCCAAAGGCGTTGGAGCCTTGAAAGGAGAAACATTGAACCAACTGAAATCGCTTCCTGTGAGAGAGAAGTAATTAGCGAAGGACATCGAGAGCCAGAGAAAGACAGAGACGGATGAGTGCCAGGTGTCTGGGATTGAAAGCTGAGGGGTGATACTAGACTGGCAAGGTCAGAACCCCAGACAGCACACATTCCTAAGACAAAGAGTTCAAGGAGCTCACCACTTCGCCATGAGTTCTGCTCTCCCACCTCCTCCCTCTGGGCATGCCATGATCCACCCGAGGACTTTGTGGCTGGGATGGTGGTTAGATAACAACAACTAAGTGGGTCAAGTCAGCATGAAATGTGAATCAGCAAACCAATGCTGCCAGGACAGGGGCTGTCCTCTCTTACAGTGAGAGATTCCTTCTTCCTTGTCCCTTTCCTCCCCGGGAAAGCTTCTCCCTGTCCGCTCTTCTGAAAGGCCTCTCCCTCTTCATCCTGGCCTGAGCTGTGCTAGACGTGGCACCATGTTTCATCCAAATACCTAGATATGCAGAAACATCCCAACATAACGAAGCAGAGAGTAAAATACAGGACATCTCCTATAGAATCCTCAATGTTCATGAATTACCAATATTGTGGAATTTTCTGTGTCATCTCTGCTTTTCTGTTGTTGCTGCTGCTGCTTGAGTACTTACAGCAAAACTTCGACATCGCATCATGTTTTTAAAATATTTATCTTTATTTGGAAGGCAGATTTTTACAAAGAGGAAAGAAGAGAGGCCTTCCTTCTATTGGCTGATTCACTCCTCAGATGCCCACAATGGCCAGAGCCAAGCAGACTAGGAACTGGGAGCCAGGAGCTCCTTCCCAGAATCACACATGGGTGCAAGGACATATCTGAGAGACCACTGTTAGCTGTTGTTTTTGCTTATTTATTTTCACTTTACTTGAAAGGCAGAGAAACAGAGGAAAACATAGAGATCTTCCCTCTACTGGTTCATTCCCCAAATGTTGGTGACAGCTGAAGCTGGGCTGGGCTGAGGCTTTGAGCTTAATCTTGGCATTCACCTCACATGTGGATAACAGGCACTCAAGTACTTGAGCCACATCTGCTGTCTCCATGAGGCATCATTAGCGAGAAGCTGGAATTGAAAGTGGAGAAGTCGGGACTTGAACCAGGCTCTCCAATAAAGGACTTGAATATCCCAACTGGTGGCTTAATCTTTGTGCCAAACACTATCCCTGGTTAAAACACAAAAACAAAAATGAAGGTTTTTTTTTAAAAAGATGATACAGTTCCATAGGCCCTGATAGGCTACTTGAGTCTCATTTTAAGCTGCAGCTGTGTGTCCTCTACTGCATTTCTATGCCACTTACTTGAAACTATTTATCCTATAGAATTCTTAACTTTCTGGATGGAACGGTTACCTTCCTGGGGTAGTATCTAGTATAACTTCCTCCTGGAAGTTAGAACTAAAGCCTTAGTGAAATTCAGAATTCAAACCATATGGCAAAAATACTTAACAAGCAATGGCATGTGTCTTCCCTTGCCCATATTAGGAGCAACATGATACTTGTCATACGATTTCTAGTGATGTTAGGATAGACCATTAAGTTAGGGCATGTCACCTGGACTCTGATTTGCAAGTTTGCCTCTATCAATGATCATTGCCCAGAGCTGCTTCTACCTGACAAAAAATAATTTATTTTATGGTTGTATCATTCCCTTCTGTATCTAGCAGCCTGAATTTTTCTGTAAATAATGGCCTTCCCGGGGCCCAGCGGTGTGGCCTAGTGGCTAAAGTTCTTGCCTTGAACATGCCAGGATCCCATATGGGTGCCGGTTCTAATCCCGGCAGCTCCACTTCCCATCCAGCTCCCTGCTTGTGGCCTGGGAAGGCAGCCGAGGATGGCCCAGAGCTTTGGGACCCTGCACCCGCATGGGAGACCTGGAAGAGGTTCCTGGTTCCCGGCTTTGGATCGGCACAGCACCGGCTGTTGCAGTCACTTGGGGAGTGAATCATCGGACGGAAGATCTTCCTCTCTGTCTCTCTGTATATCTGACTTTGTAATAAAAATAAACAAATCTTTAAAAAAAATAATGGCCTTCCCTCATTGCCCTGAAATATGGTTAGTTCAGGAAATTGTCCTAGTTTTAAAACAATGTTAATCATTCTTTTTCTAATAACATAAATCCAAGCTCACAAAACCCAGAACCTTGACTTCCAAAAAAACCCCCCAATTACTGCAAATATCCCAGAAGAGTACATGTCAAGCTAATGACACCTATGATGCTTGGGCTTACACAGAACCGCAACAACTACATATTAGTGGGGATCAATAAAGAATATTTGAAAAGCACCAAAGAGGTAATCATGAAACATTTTACATGGGTTTGGCATGATGGTGCAGCTGCTCAGCTTCTGATCCAGCTCCTGACTAACACCACTAAGAAACTGGAGGTGATGGCTCCTGGCTCCTGGCTCCTGCCCTGCCAGCCTTGGCTAAGACATTGGGGTGAATGACCAGCAGACAGAAGATCTGCCTTTCCTTCTCACTCTGTCGTTCTGTCTCTCTCTCTGTGCTTTCACATAATAGATAGATACATTCTTACATTTGTTTAAACAGTCAAGACATATTGTTGTCTATAATGCAAGCAAAGTATTAATAAGAAACAATTAGAAATATCAAAGACTCTTACATACCAAAGCTTCAAAAATAAAGACTCCTAATGGGCTATATCTAGAGGAAATGACTAGCCTTATTCACTCCAATCTTCAAATTCTCAGTACTTCCATTGATGTCATAAAAAGGTCCTTCTTAGCATCCTCTAGTGGAGTTTTCCAGTGGCTTCCACAGGTGAATGCTGTACTCACTGACTGTGAAGCCCTCCTCTAGGTCATGATTGCTCATGTTCTTACAGAAAATATTACTCCAGTGAAACTCCATAGTAATACCGACCTTCCAGTATCAACCTGATGTTGATTCTTCTGTATGCATCTTCCTTTTCATCACTTTTACTGAAAAGCTGGCAAAAACTATGAACTTAGTTTCACTTTTGTTAAAATAAAACAGACCTTTTTGTAACTGCTGCAAAACACAGTGTAACAGCTTTGGGTGTCTGCTTGATTCCAAGACAAAGTTTGGGTGAGTCACGCTTTATCCATGTCACCCCTGAATTTCATCCCTCTTCAGAAACTGCCAACAGACATTGGCAAGGTGCTCAGAAAACACTTCCCAAACTTCATTGAATACAATATCTTGCATTGCAGCATCTCTTCCAGAGGAATTGTCTTCACAGTGCTCAAGATATCTGAGCCCAGTCCACTAGTGAAGGTTCCATTTATCTTCATTTTCCTGAACTCTTCCCATGTTTTAATTTCTTCCTCACAGCACATGGATCAATGCCACCAACTTGAGTCAGGAAATGATCAGATGAACTCTTATCATCCCAACAAATCTTTTCCAGTTCATGCAACTTACCAATCACTAAAAACTCACCAATCTTTTCAGCAATTTGTGTTCCTACTCTGGGCAATTTCTTAGCTTCTGTTAGATTCTTTATTTGATGTGGATCCTTTGCTACAATAGATGTTGCTTTCCTGTAAACATTGCACTTGTAAATAGCGCACCTTCTCTAAATTTATGAATTCCATGAGCACATTGGTGATGCAGTGTTTACTTCCTTGGGTGCCTTTTGCTCATGGTAACCTACTCCTGAAGGCCTCTCATTCAGAACCAGAGTCTGCCCCCTACCCCATCGCCTGACTGGAAGAAGGGATAGAAGGCTGGAGAGACAACTTGCTGAACCAGTTTCAATACTTAAGGCAAGGGTACAGAACTGAACAAGCATTGTTGTGGTGTTCAAGGTGCTTCTAGAAGGCTTAATCCAGCCTTGGATGCCTTCCACACAGCCCCAAGCTGGACAGTCAGCTGTAGTCACTACGTGGCATTTGCTCTTTTATTCTGGCCTCATGTGTCCAGTTCCACTGTCTGTAAAGCAACAAGCACTACCCATGATGCCCAGGGACAATGCAAAGGGACCGTAGGTCTCCCCCTAAAGCATATGCAGCAAGAGCATGACAGACGGATGGGGCGTAATGCGATGTTCTGACCCATGTATTGGATCCATGTATTGTATTTCCAGGCATTAACAGAGAACAGAATCAAAAGATGAGGGTTCTTTGGCACAAAAATGCTTCTTCCATAGTGTTTTCATGATATACTCTTTCCATGAACTTAGCAAAGACCCCCTTGTCTCATTAAATCACTTGGATTTTGTGTTATGTGGGTTTTTTTTTTTAATCCCATTTGATCCTCAAACAATCCTGGTGAAGTACAGGAGATTCAATCACAGGACTGGTGAGCCAGTGGTGGCTTGAGGATCAGGAAACTGTACACAATATTCATTCCTACTGTGGCAAGCTTGATCTGAAGCAGAAAGTCAAAAAGCAGAGGAAGCAGTCATATCTAACTTTGTGGCGTCATAAGCCCTTTGGAAAGCTTGATGAAAGACGTGTATCCTTGCTCCAGAAAGTGATGTCCAGCCCATAAAATGTACACACCATTTCAGAAGACCGATGAACCCCAGGTTAAGAACTGTCCCCTCTCAACTGTGAGTCCTCCACTAAGAAGCAAGAATCAAGCTGCCTGAGGATGGCCCCCACTCTGTAGCACCTCTGGCTCCCACGCCACCAGCGCTTGGTCTTGCTTGCCCAGCATGACTTTACCTTTCAGCGTTCTTGGCCGAGGCATCATGGACTGACAGTGGAGGGATGCTGTTCTCATTCAGGCGATTCCGTAATCCTTGAATCATGAAGGGCGTGAGCCATGACAATGTGAAGTAAGAGAACAGGCCAGAATCCTCTTGAGGATGAAGGGCAGGATGTCTAACAAACAGTGAAAGCTAGTTAAATCAAAAGCAAAATTTTCTCTTTAAAGATTTTATAAATTTACTTGAGCAATCGGCATGGTGATATAATAAGCTAATCCTCAGTCTGCTAGTGTGCCAACATCCCATATGGACACCAGTGCATGCCTTGGCTTCTCCATTTCTTGATCCAGCTCCATGGTCCTTGGGCCCCTTCATCCACATGGGAGATCTGGAAAAAGCTCCTAGCTCCCAGCTTTGGACCTGCCCAGCTCTGGCCATTATAGCAATTTGGGAAGTGAAACAGAGGATAGAAGATTTCTCTCTCTCTCTCTCTCTTTGTGTCTTTCCTTCTCTCTTTGTAAGTATGATAATCCAATAAAATAAAATAAATCTTTAAAAATGTTTTGAAAGTCAGAGTTACAAAGAGAGAAAGAGAATCTTTCATCTGCTCATTCATTCCCCATAGCACTGGCTAGGGTTAGGCTAGGCCACAGCCAGGAGCCTGGAACTCCCTCCAGGTTTCACACACACATAGCAGAGACCCAATAATCTGAGTCATCTCCATCTGTCTTCCCAGGCACATTAGCAGGAACTGGATCAGGAGTGGTGCATCCAGGATGCTGACATCACAGGTGGTGGCTCCATCTGATGGACCACAACACCAGCCCCTCAAAGTCAAGATTTTGAAATGTCATCCAAGTGTAAACACAGGTGTTTCTTTATGACTTCTATTGATCGTAAGTTAAGAAACAGAAACACCAAAAACACCCATCATAGAGGAATTATTTTAAAGGAACAAGTGGGACAGACATACAACCCAGCAGTTAAACTTTCACTGGGATGCTTACATTTTAGTGTGCCTGACTTTGAGTCCTAGCCCCACTCCCAATTTCAGCTTCCTGCTAATGCAGACAGTGGAACACAGTAGTTGATGGCTGAAGTGGTTGAGTCTGCCACCCACATGGGAGATTCAGACTGAGTTCCTGTCCATCAGCTTCAGTATAACTCAGCTCCCACCCTACAGGCATTTGGGAAGTGAACTAGCAAATAAAAGCTCTCTCGTTTCTCTCTCTCTCTCTCTCTCTCTCCCCCCTCTCAAATGAGTAATAAATAAATTGTAGTATTCTCATATTATAAGGTGCAATGCAGAAGCTTTTAAAAATACAGCCAATCTATTATGTAGAACATGGGAAGATCTCCAATCCTCTTAAGCAAGAAAAAAATCTAATTGCAGATCAAAAACAATGTCATTCTATGAAGTTCCCTTTAATGTAGCAAGGCTTAGAAAAGAACCTGGAGAAAATTACATTAAACTATAATTCACTGGAGAGGGTGTCATTGAATTTACTTCTTATATTTAAGGCTAACCTCATAGAGGTTTTGCCACATTACTCTTAGAATGAAGACTGATATCCCTTGACGCTGACTCTAGCGATCTGCCTGGTCCATGCTCACCTTCACATCACCTCACATGCCATGCCAATCATCACGCATGATAATCCAGAGGACAGGCTCCTTCTCTGGCTGGGCACACCCTACTGTGTTTCTTCCAACCCATGGCCAGGCCTCTGCACATGCTGTTTTTCTCTTTCTCTAAGTGCCCTTACCCCTGGCACAAATCAGTCTTCCCCTCTCCCTGGCCTTCTAAGTTCTTGTTCATCCTCCATGTCTCAGCCTAAGTCACTGAGCACTCATCAAGTTGTCACTGCCCTCTTGCCCTGCAGCACCCCGTATGTTGTCCTCACCTGGGCTCACGTGTGCAGGGAAGCATGCTCTTGCTTTCTGACTCCCTGACTGAGGCCCACGATAGCAAAGGTCATGTATGATTGGCTCCCTGCTGTTCCCCAGGATCTAGCTCAGTGTCAGGCACATGCCAGTGTTCAAGGACGCTTGATGAGTGAGTGAAGGAATGTGGTGACTGTGGCAAGTGACCTGACTACATAGGGACATAGTCACAGAACCTTCAAGGCAGGTCCAGGAGTGAGAGTTGTGTTGCCCTGCAAACACCACCGCTCCTCCCCATCAGGACTCACTTTGGCCTGGGACGGAAGGGAATCATGGTTCTCAAGGCAGCATCGTACTTCCCCCAGGGAAGGGTGTCTGTCCTCTCTGGCGCCTCAGTCTTGCTCTCCTGCTGGCTCCAGGACTCATCTTTGACGGGGTGAGTCTTCTTGGGAAAGAAAATCCAAATAGGTCTCAGTTTCATTTCTCAGAAATGCTGTCCTGAAGGAACGTGGGAAAAACTGCAGAATTGGTCATTGTTGAAGGTTAATCTATCAATCATAAAACAAAATATAAAACAAATAAATATTGGGGCCAGTGCAACGGATCAATTGGCTGCTCTCCTCCTGTGAGCACCGGCATCCCATATGGGCTCCAGTTTGCATCCAGCTGTTCTATTTCCCTTCCAGCTTCTTGCTTGTGGCCTGGGAGAGCAGTAGAGGGTATCCCACAGCCTTGGGACCCTATACCTGAGTGAAAGACCTGGAAGAAACTCCTGACTTTGGATCGACTCAGTTCCAGCCATTGCAGTCATTTGGAGAGTGAACCAGTGGATAGAAGATCTTTCTCTCTGTATCTCTGTAAATCTGCCTCTCCAATAACATAAATAAATAACAAGTAAATCTCAAAATATTACAAATTGCTATTTTGACAACTAAAGCAAGGACAGAGGTGATTTGTAGGACTTCATATAAAATAAATAATACTAGTTCAACAGCGCAAGAACGAGTTGATAGAAAAAGATCCAAGCTAGTAGTTAGTTCAGGTAAGAAGAGTTAGGAAATGAAATGAGGGAGAGTCCATAACTGGAGGGAATTGTCAAGGTCCAAGTTGATGTGCCATAGTGATGTGTTCACAGGTGTTTATCATAAAGGAACACATAGATAAATATATGCTAGAAGATAGCTAGGCACATAAATATATACAGAAGGATCAGTATATTTATATGGATATAGACAGAGGTATACACAACTTATGAGGGTTTATCAAGGATTATGATTTATCTAATTGGAGAAGTTTAATGTCCTTTGGGGAAAAAAATCAAGTGTAAATAAAATTGAGACACGGGCCTGGTGCTGTAGCCTAGTGCCGGGATCCCATATGGGCAGCAGTTCTAATCCTGGCAGCTCCACTTCCCATCCAGCTCACTGCCTGTGACCTGGGAAAGCAGTTGAGGAAGGCCCAAAGCCTTGGGACCCTGCATCCCTGTGGGAGACCTGGATGAAGCTCCCGGCTCCTGGCTTCGGTTCAAAGAACACCGACCATTGCAGTCACTTGGGGATGAATCATCAGATGGAAGATATTTCTCTCTGTCTCTCTGTTTCTCTATATATCTGACTTTGCAGTAAAAATAAATAAATCTTAAAAAATAAAATTGGGACGAATTTTTTGACCCAGTTTATGACCATTGACAAACTACTGTTGACACAGTTTCCTGGTATTTTGACGCCAAAAGTATCTACTTACATAGCTAAGTCCTGAAACCATGTCATCACCTCTGTCGAAGCCAAGATTCACATGGTCACCTGAAGATTTGGGGACCCAGTCTGTCCTCCTCCTGGTCATCTTCACTTGTGCAACCAATTCTTTGCTTCCTAGAATTTGGGGAACCTGAAAAGACAATGGGCAGGAACAGCTTGGCTCCACCCTTGAGCAGCCAGGAAAGGGAACATCACCCTGACAGGAGTATTTGGGGACCACGCAGAGGACTGGGTCACTGGCACAGCACCTGATCCTCCCTCTGTTGGAATATGCTTCATCTCAGCTTCAGATCAACAGAGAAAAGTTCTCTAATCACCCTCTCCACCTTGCTCCCAACCCGGCATCTTTGGAACTTGTTCAGACTTTATTTTTGGCATCACCCAGAAAATACCATAAGCATAGGGTTATGCCTGCTTTGCTCTTTGCTAAATCTCCAGGGTCTGTGTGAAGCTGGGATCAACTTAGCAGGTCAACAAATAAATGATGAGAATTAAATGAGAAAAATGTCACTTTGCTACTCTCTGACTATGAGTTTTCAGAGACTGCAGGAGGAATGTAGGGGCACGTTCTAGGCATCTTAGATAATCATGGCATTAAAAACAATGTTTTTTGTTTTGTCCTCAGAATATCCATGAACCTATGACAGGAGACACGTCATGTTCAGGAGTATTTTTTAAGGGATGGAAAGAGAAAGAAAATGGGCAGCAGAGCCAGTGTACTGCGGGTACATCCTGTACTAGCCAGAGCCCTGCATTTAGAAGGGCACCAGGTTCAGCTTAATGCTCTGCTATTGCTATATTGAAATTCATGATTGATTGATTGATTGATTTCCATTATATTGTTTGCAGGTTTAGGGTTTCCCCTATCCCTTCTTTTTCTCTCTCCTCTTTCTTCCCCTCCCACTTTCCCTGTATTACACAATAATATAATCCTACAGTTCCAGCATTCTGCTATTTAAGTGTATCATGACATTGTAGGTACAGACAAGCGTAGGAAGTCCAGAATCCTAATGTCAAGATATATTCAACAGCTTCATTGACGGTCCTTTTTTGTTCTGGAATAGAGATGCATACTGCAACATATATTCACTTGCTGGTATGCTGGTCTCCATCACACACTTCCTCTAGGGGAATATATGTACATACATGTTTACCTACATATCTATTGATCTTGTATTTTCTATGAAGGTTGTCTTACATCAGCAGAATAAAATGAGATTTGTCCTTTTGGGATTGGCTTATTTCACTGAGCATAATGGTCTCTAGTTGGGACCACCTTGTTACAAATGCTAGAATTTCATTCTTTTATGACTGAGTAATATTCCATGGAGTAGATATACCATAGTTTCTTTATCCATTCCTCTTCCGACGGGCATCTGGGATGTTCCCATGTCTTCACTCTTAGGGATTGTGCTGCTATACATTTAGGCTTGCAGAGTACTCTTTCACAAGCACAGTTCCTGTCCTTTGGATATAATCCCAGGAATGGGATAGCTCGGTCACATGGTAGATCAATTTTCAGTTGTGCTGGCATCTCCACACTGACTTCCACAGTGGACACCCTAGCTTGCATTCCCAACAACAATGAAGTAGGGGGCTTTTCTGCCCACATCCGTGCCAGCAGGTGTTGTTAGATTTCTAAATGTAGGCCAGTCTCGTTACAGTCAAGCAGAACTTCAACGCAGTTTTGTTTGTATTTCCCTGATAGCTAGGGAGCCTGAGCGGTTTTTCCTATGTCTATTAGTCACTTGCAATTGTTCTTTTGAAAAATGTCTGCTCATTGCTTTCACCCATTTCTTCTCAGGGCTGTTTGTTTTTCTGTCATTGGGTTTCTGACATGATTTATAAGTTCTGGGTATTATTTTCCTAACTATTGTGTAGTGTGCAAAGATTTTCTCACATTCTGTTGGTTGCCTCTTCGTTTTATTCACAGTTTCCTTTGCTGTACAGAAGAGTCTTAGTTCGATGTTTATTTGGTTTCTGTTTTTTACTTACGTTGGCTTTGCCTACTTGTGCTTTGGTGACTTTTCTAAGAAGTCTTTCCCAATTCCTATGCCTTGCAGTTCTTCCTATATTTTCCTCTAACAACTTGATGGCTCCTGGGTGCAGATGTAGGTCTTTGATCCATTTACAGCTAATTTTTGTGCAAAATGACTAGGCGGCATTCGCTCTTTTATTCTGGCCTCATGCATCCAGTTCCACTGTAAAGCAACCAGCACTGCCCATGATGCCCAGGGATAACACAAAGGGACTGCAGGTCTCCCCCTAAAGCATATGCAGCAAGAGCATGACAGACGGATGGAGCATAATGTGATGTTCTGACCCATGTATTGGATCCATGTATTGTATTGCCAGGCATTAACAGAGAACAGAATCAAAAGATGAGGGTTCTTTGGTACAAAAATTGTTTCTTCCATAGTGTTTTCATGATATACTCTTTTCATGAACTTAGCGAGATCCACTTATCTCATTAAATCACTTGGATTTTGTGTTTTGTGGGTTTTTTTTTTTTTATCCCATTTGATTCTCAAACAATCCTGGTGAAGTACAGGAAATTCAATCGCAGGACTGGTGAGCCAGTGGTGGCTTGAGGATCAGGAAAATGTACACAATATTCATTCCTACTGTGGCAAGCTTGATCTGAAGCAGAAAGTCAAAAAGCAGAGGAAGCAGTCATATCTAACTTGTGGCATCATAAGCCCTTTGGAAAGCCTGATGAAAGATGTGTATCCTTGCTCCAGAAAATGGACTTTCTACTATTGTCTATACCTACCCTCAAATAGCACAATGATAGCCTGGTGACTACTGCCGAGGCACTACAATATTATAATGATATGGGACAAAAAAAGTTGGGGATCAGAAGAATGGGAAAGTTGCATGGTGAAATCCCTGAGCGCAGGGAACTGTTTCATGAACATATAAAAGTTACAATAATAGTGGATAATAACCCCAAATACCTTGAAATAAGTCCAACCAATAACATGCAAGATCTCTCTAAGAAGAACTGCAAACATTTAAAAAAAACAGTGGAAGACTCGTGTGTTTTTAACAAAGAGCCCCATATTTTCAATTTGCACAAGCCTCATTTATTACAGTTGGTCCTAGTGTTCAGAAACAGTTTGTGCCACTCAGATATTGAATTGCGCGTCAATATACGGCAATCTGGGAGAAGATTCTCTAAAAGAAAATTCTCTAAATTGCTTAATCCCATTCCCTCCCCACACATCTCCTTTTACAAAACCACAACCAGATCAGAAAACTTCAGTTTCTGGAATTCTTCTACAACTTATTTGAGCTTGGCTTGACACCAGGCCATGAGGTTTACCTGCCTTATAATGGTAGAATGGCAACCCTTCAGGGACCATAGACAAGAGGGAGAAAAGGAGTTGAAATAGGTATGAGAGGGTGCCTGTGTTCCCTGAGACTCTGGAAAGGCAGCAGTTTGCTGGCTCCCATAAACCAGAATGAAATGTTGACAGATTAAAGTCAAGTTGGCATGCTTCCTAATGAGGCCCTTGGGGCAGGAGCAGGCACAGGGTGTACTGCTGCAGTTTCCCCACACAAAAAGGTCACTGATGGAGGGGGATGGAGGCAGCACATCCAGATTGCAAGTCGTGTACCCTGGAGGATGGGTCAGTAGCATGCTGATAAGAGCTTGTAACTAACCTGTGCTGGCAGTTGGTGAAGACTGTAGTTCTAACAAGAACAGCTTGACACTTTGCTTTGTGTTCACGAGTAAGAACAAAGGGAAATTTATTTTATTTTTTTGAAAGTCAGAGTCAGACAGAGAGAGAGAGAGAGAGAGAAAGATCTTCCATCCACTGGTTCAATTCCCCCAATGGCTACAACAGCCAGAGCTGGGCCAGGCTGAAGCCAGAAGCTAGGAGCTTCATCTGGGTCTCATACAGGGAAAGCATCACACACTTGTAAAGTTAAGCTGCCTTACAAATAATTCTTTCCTTTATTTCTAAAGCCTAAACAACCATCAAAATCATGACTCAAGCCCTGATTTGTAGCCTTTGCCCATATCTATGGCATAAATACTTCCAGTACAGATGAGTTCAAGATGCCAACCTAACTGTACTGAATGCAGTGTTGTAAAAAGATGCCCAGTACATTATTGTGATATTTCCTCCATACAGTTAAGTAACCTCAAAAGTACATATCAGGATAAAAGACAGTAAAATAATTAGCAAATGATAAGTTTATGAGTATTAGCTTTATTTCTAGTATAATTTATTTAGTTGCAAGTTTATTTTTTAATCATTTAATTTTTTGAAAAAGATTTATTGATTTTAATGGTAGATTTACACAAAGAGGAAGACTATGGAGAGAAGATCCTTCATCTAACTTTTCAGTCCCCAACTGGCTGCACAAGTTGGGGCTGGGTCAGGCCAAAACCAGGAACCAGGAGCTCCATCTGGATCTCCTATGTGGCCAGGAGGGGCCTTAGCTACTTAGGCTATTTTGTGTTTATAGCATTAGATGCATTAGAAGGGACCTGGATCAGACGCAGAGCACTGGGACTCAAACTGGTGTCCCTGCGGGATGTTGGCATCTCAGGTACTGACTTAACCTGCTGTAACCACAACATTGGCCCCTGTACAATTCAGTTTTTAGTAATGTCTGCTTTTAGCAACTGGGCTGTCAAAATTGCTGAAAAGTTGACAGTTGCTATTCATGAGCCAGTATCAACAGGCGCCTGCAGATCACTGCTTCAGCAATCTTGGAAAAAGGACGCTTTTTTTTTTTTTTCTAAATTCTTCCCCTATCAAGACTTCTTTCCCCAATTCACTTGCAGGTGCTTGAGGGGGCTGTGCTAACTGCACCTGTGGTTAATTTTCCTGACTCCCTTCTGGTGCGGATTCAATGGGAACTAGAAGAAACCAAAGACAGAGTGAAGGGCCTCCCAATCTGCAAACACTGAGAGTCATCAACAGATCTTAGAGGCCGGGGTGGGGGGTGAGGCGGGGTGGTGGTGCTCACAGAGAGAGGGTAAACAAAGCCCCAGGTCCCAAGGAACATCAACCAGTCTACTAGCCAGAAAATACCACTTAAAGATCAATACAAGGTCATCAGGCTCCAATGACAGTGGGGCAGGCAGTAACCTGATGGACTATGTGACTGCACTGGGAAAGCCTCGATGCAAAAGACGTGAACCCACACCCTTACTCTTCCTCTGCTAAGTGACGACTTAGCAGTGGAGTTTTTATTGAGCACTGCTTAAAGAAGTCATTTAAATTATTGGATCTTATAAGATCTTTCAATGGTCAGACTAAACGTTGATTTCTCACACATTAACCAGCAAGTGTGAATCATCCGGAAGCCTGCATTCTCACTGATCAAGTATATTCCATGTTTATCAAACATTCCAACACTGATATGATTTGCCCATCTGGCTTATTCATGTACAGCTACAGAGAGATGCAATGACCATTTCATAGGGATGGCCCTTTCCTATTTAGGTTTGTCCAGGAAACCAAGCAGAGAAAACCAAGCCAAATGACAATTTAAAAACACACAGGGTGACACTGCAGGGAAGCGGGTTGGGCTGCTACCTGCAACATCAGCATCCCATACAAACACAGGTTCCAATCTCAGCTGCTCTGTTTCTGGTCCAGCAACTCTTCCAGATCCCAGTAACGGGTCTGGGAAAGCAGGGGAAGATGTCTGAGTACTTGGGTCCATAACACCCACCTTAACGATCCAGATGGAATCTAGTCCGCTGACTTCAGTATGCGAACCAGCAGATGGAAGATCTCTCTCTCTAACTCTGCTTTTCTAATTCACAAATAAGTTAATCTTAAAAGAAAGATGCAAACATACGTAATGGATTTATTTGCAGGACACTGATTATTCATCCCAAGACAATTGAGCACAGCCATGCATTAGCGACTTCCTCAGCTGGCCTGCAGAATAGAGCTTCCCTTGTTAGCATTCCTTACAAGCTTTCCCAGTCTCCCAGCTTCCACCAGGAAGTGGTTGGAGCTGAAATTTATCCTATCAAGTGGCAGAACCATCACAGAACAGGGCTGGGAATAAAACAGGGAGGAAGCAACTCCCACCCAGCTCCTCTGAGCAAGCCTCCCATATCTCCCTTCTCTGTAGGATCCCAGGAATATTTTCCAGCTGTGTTCCCTTACTAACTGCTTTCTGCAACTGTCATTTCTATCTTTTTTGGCTTATTTATGTTTTGCCCACCTCACTAGAGTGCTAGCTGTTTGAAACTGTGCCCTTTGTCTCGTTCATTGATGCATCCTGGAATCCAGAATAGCACTCAGCACACAGCTGGCGCTTAATCAGCATTTGATAAATACATGACTAAAGTACACACAGATCCTGTGAAGGAAAAGGTCAAGAAGGCCTCACAGCGGCTAAGGACTTGACAATCTGATTCTCGATATTCTCCCAAGTGGACAGGCATATGTCACCGCAGAGATTCTGCTGGGACAGGAAAGTGTCAGCCAAGCCATTCAAATTCTGGCCCATCCCCCACCACATCACACCATTGTTACAGAAGACATGAACGTGCATTTCTAAAAATAAACCCAGTGATTATTATATTGAAAGAGCACATCACTTACCTGGTTTATTGTCATTACAGTACAGAGTTAAAAGCACTGAATTTTAAAAACTATACTGTAAGATTTCAGAAGTTTAGAAGTGGAGCAGCCAGGATTGAAACTGGTGCTCTGATATGGGGTACCATGGTCCAGGTTGTGACTCCACCAGCTACACCCAAAACAGCCTTCAGAAAATAGAAGCGGGCTACTCCTCCTCAACTGGGACTCTCATGGCTACCAGAGGCAGTCCCAGCTCTCCAGCAGCCCCTGCCCACTTCTTCTCTCTTGCCCCAAGCGCAGTTCCTCCAGGAATAGTTCCAGTTCAATGTCATCTCCGACCTTCTCTCATCATTACTACCCTTTCTCGTTTCCTTGCTTCTTTTCCCCACTAGAATGAGGTCAAAGAAAGTAGGAGCCCTGTTTGTTTCGTTCCCTGAGGTACTCCCAACATCTGTCCCTACTGCCCATGTGGGACATCCGGATGGAGTTCCCTCTGCAGCCTACAGTCAAACCCAGATCAAACCCGGACACGAAGGAGCTCCCAGAGCCAACCGGGAAACACTCACGTAACAAAATGCACAGTAGTACCAGGTGATAGCCTATAGAAAACCCAGCAGCACACACTAAGATAAAGAATAGGATAAGTAAATGGGGTGGGTTGGACAGCTGTTCCTTACAGGAGAATCATGGTTAATCAATGCGTAATTAAACTCCTCACTAAATGCATATTACCTACAAAGAGTGGCTTACAGTGAAGGAACATGGCTGCTACCACCTTCCCCAAGAAATCGGGATTAAACTTATCACTCAGGAGACACATCTCACCATCATACTGCAAGGTGGCCAAAACCCGCATAGATTTATTAGATAAGTCAAAGTTGCCGGATCTGCTGCAAAATAACTGAGCGAGGCTTTAAAGGACAGAAATGACCAGCGGCATCCTGGATTGGGTCCCACTCAAGACATTCCTGAGAGAAGTGGCCAAGTTTGACTTTGGTCATTGAACTGACAGAGCAAGTGGAGTGAAAGGCATAGGGGAATTCTTCAGTCTTCCTGTCTTATTTTTGCAAATCTAAGAGCTTTTCCCGTGTAGAACTCGGCCAAGAACCCTTTGCAACACGCTCAGGTGAGGCCGAGCGCGCGGAGGACGGTCCGCCCGGCCGCTGTGCGCGCCCTCCCCGCGTCGCGCGGACGCGGCGCAGCCTTCCCAGCGGGCTCCGGGCGCGCAGCGCGCAGCGGCGGCGATTGGGCCCGGGGGCGGGCCGTAGCGCGGGGCGGAAGCGGCGGAGAGGCTGCCAGGCCGCGACGCTGGCCGCTGGCCGCCGTGCGCCCGGCTCCTTCGACAGACCCTGGCTGTCCCCGCCGTCGCCATGTCGTCAGTGACCCCCATCCAGATCCCCAGCCGCCTCCCGCTGCTGCTCACCCACGAGGGCGTCCTGCTGCCCGGGTCCACCATCCGCACCAGCGTGGACACGGCTCGCAACCTGCATCTGGTGCGGAGCCGCCTGCTCAAGGGCACCTCGTTGCAGAGCACCATCCTAGGCGTCATCCCCAACACTCCCGACCCCGCTAGCGACACGCAGGACCTGCCGCCGCTGCACAGGTGGGCCGGGCAACCCGGGGACCCTGCGGGGTACCAGCGCCGGGGTTCCGAGCCTGGGGCTCCCGGCGGCCTTCGCCGGGCTTGGCTGTGCCTCTGCTATCTCTGCCCTGGGAACTTGGGGATGACAAGGAACTGCCCAGGGACCTTTCAAGAGCTGAATGGCTCTGGTCTGCGGGACACCTGGTCCAAAAGCTTTACTACTCATTATTGTCCCTGTGTCTTGCCTGCCCTCTGCTAGGTCTCCTGTCACCCTGACTTCTTCCGGGGCGCGGGGGCGAGGTCTCCCCCTAGGTCCCCCTCCGGGCTTCTGCCAGTCGCTTCAGTCTGTTTTTTTTTTTTTTTTTTTTTTCTGGACTATTCCTGAAACTTTCGAGTGCCTGCCTCCACACACTCCTTGTCCCCCACCCATCCGCTACTCTTCCTGGAGGTTTTTTTCTCCTGCTTTGAAAGGGCCTTTCCTGCATGCAGGCGCCCCCGAATCTGTTTCTAGAACATTCCTCCCTCCTCACCTTTGCTCCTTCTCTCATATCTTAACATTTCTCTTTCTGGGCCACTGGCTTGCCACGGTGCCCTGTGTCATGGCCCTTAGGTGTGTGACTTTGGACAAGACGTTTATATAATCTGTGTCTGTATTTGAGCTCTACCAGTATGCATTCCTTCAGTGTATTATGAAGATGAAATAGTGCGTGGTCTGCTTTGCCCTGTGCTGGGAGGGGAGAACGGGGGACAGCTGCTCTGTCGGGTACCTGTGGCCAGAGAGCCCTGGAAACAATGGGTTCAGAGCGAGAGGCTGGAGTGGTGGGGTTGCCACACAGTCTGCCGGGTCTGTCTTAGCCCGGGCAGTCCTTTGTCTCAGGAATTCTCTTGGTCCCAGGAGAGCTGGGGCAGGCCCCAGCTACCAGTCCCTAACTGTACGGCACACGCTAGACTTATGGAGACATTCTGTTAATAAACTGCACTGAGGGTAATGATCTGCACATGGGGTTATTTTGCAGGTCTGGGGTTCACCTGCTTTGCCTTTGTGGCGTGGCCACTGGAATTCCCGACGCGGCTCACTTGAGCCGTTACAGAGCAGTGCTCTCGGGCAGATCCATCTGCACACTCCATGGCTGGCGCCTGGCTCCACGCTGACCTATCCTGGAGCTCTGTCGCCTCCTGCAGTTACCCTGCGTTTTCAAATTAGGCATTCCCAACTCTGCAAAGATTTCAGGAGGATTAAAAGGCCCCACTTTAAGTGAAAAATGTAGGTGGCTGTACATGGTGGGAGGGGAGGGACAAGAAGGAAGTCCTTAGCTCTCTAAAGATTTTAGCAGGATCCTGGCACCTCCTTAAAAAATAAACAAACAAACAAACAAAAAACACCAGAACCCCCAGCCCAGCCCAAGATTGAGCTGGCAGAAGCCTTGCTGTACTCCAGCACGGCAAACATGCTGGCTCACGTCTGGTCTGCTCTGGCTGTTGCCCGCGTGGAGCTGGCCGCTGTTTCAGCTTCCTTATTCTCTGACAGTGTGGACTGCAGTGGCCCTGCCTGTGATCATCCCCGTCATTTATCATGTAGGGTTCTGCTCTCAGTGCCCAGTCACACATGTGTGTGCTGAAAGCAGGCGTGGTCATGCTTAACATCCAAAAAAAAAAAAAATCTACATTACAGGCTCGTGGATGGATTATGGATTTTGAAAGATTCAGTCATATTTTAGGTTTAGTTTTATTGGTCGACATTGTTCTGGCAAGGAAGGCTTAACATTTTCGTATTATTCATGGTAATCCCTCTAACACTATAACTGACTTGTGCCTGCAAGTCATCTCTGATCTTCAGATAGTGTCCACGCCATGATCTTGATGTTCATTTTGTTGCCTTTGCTTCAAATGAATAACCACATGAACATTTAATTGTTTCAATTAGGAAACACATATTGAAAAGTCTTTTCACCAGCCACCTGCGTATCCTAGAAAATGTTTCCTGCATGAAAAGTCTGTGCAAGGAGCGCGCTGTCTTCCACAGCCCTCCTCCCCCGTTGTGACCTTTATAGCACTCTTTGCTTGAAGGAAAACCAGAATCCTAAAAGTTCACATACTGAGTTATCCATAGCATCATCTGTGGAATTTCACGAGTCCGGCCTCCCCCAGTTACCTGCTTTTCCTGATGGTGGTTGTACTCCAGAGTGACAGTGCTTGAGTCCTTTATCCCAGCCACGTGACACTGGCCGTGGTCTTCAAGAAGTAACTGACTTGCCACACAGTTGTTGACTTATTGGACCCCTTTCTGTGCCAGTGTCTTTCCACTGCTGGCATGTGGTGTCCCTTCTTAAAGGAAGACCATGTAATTGACCCTGGGGTATGGAACTTGGCTGCTACACCATCTCAGGACACCCTGCACTTCTCTGCTTGAGTGTGTTTTCAGAGGCTGTGGAGTGGCCCCTTGTTTTCCTAGTGAAGATGAATATTCATGTAGTGGTGTGGGTACAGTAACAGTATCCTTTTATGCATTTCAGGGTGGTCACCTGGTCCTTCCAGCCCTACCTTCCTGGGGCACGCGGCTTCATTTCCTCGTAGGCGATTTGTCGCTCTTTGTTTTCTGATTTTCCTCTTCCTGTGTGAGAGTCTGCATCAGTTCCACCAGCAGTTTTTACATATATACATATACACACATATGTAAGTACCCACACATACATATATATACACATATGTAAGTGTACCCATACATACATA